>NW_026947485.1:63760836-68560836 GCF_034190915.1 Cavia porcellus | reverse complement strand
CTACTCCCCCTTTTTGTTTATATAAGATTTCTTTGAGGCTTTTGTGAGCTCTTTCAATAATTCCTTGGCCTTGAGGATTATATGGGATCCTATGTTTTAAGTGTACTTCCATAGTCTTACAGAACTCATTGAAGGCTTTTCCTGTATAGGCTGGTCCGTTATCTGTCTTTAATATTTTGGGCTTGCCCCACGCGGCCCAAGCCGCTAAGCAGTGATTGATCACATTAGATACCTTTTCACCTGTCTCTGCAGTTGCGAATATAATATGAGAACAGGTGTCCGTGGAGACATGGACATACTTAAGAGATCCAAATTCTGTTATGTGTGTGACATCCATTTGCCAAATATCGCCAGGGATCAACCCTCTGGGGTTAACCCCCATTGATATGGCAGGCGTGTGTGTGGCGCATGAGCCGCACAGTCGCACGATGTCCCGCGCGTCAGCCCTGGAGATGCGGTACTGGTTGACTAGCGTCCTGGCATTGACATGGAATTTGTCATGGAACTGACGGGCTTGCTCTATTGGAGATAACATATTGAAAATCCATAACGGGCGAGTGGCCGCGTCAGCAGCCGCATTGCCCTGTACCATGGGCCCTGGTAGGTGTGTATGTGCTCTTATGTGAGTGATGTATATTTTGTTGTGTCTATTTATGAGCAATGTCTGGATAGACAAAAACAAGTTAGTTACTTTAGAAGTTGGTTTAATTGGGCCTGCAGTCTCAAGGACCTGCATGGCGTTGACAACATATTTTGAATCAGAAACAATATTAAGGGCCCCTGGGAACTTCTTGAGGACGGTTTGTACAATTTGTAACTCCACCACCTGTGGTTGATCTGGTTCAAACTGTATGTTAACTGGAGGCATGCCTGAGACCACATAGGCCCCTATCCCGGTTTTTGACCCATCAGTATAGACTGTTGTTGCAGGAGTAAGGGGTGCAGGGGCGGTGATTTTTGGAAATATCACCGGATGTTGAGTAATAAACTGTAGTATAGGGTCCTTAGGGAATTGATTGTCTATCTCCCCAAGAAATACACATCTCAGGATGGCCCAAGTATCTATGCAAGCAGTCAGAATTTTTATTTGAGAAGCGGTATAAGGCACCCGAATAGCGTGAGGCGTGGAGCCAAAATGCTGGATGGCTCTACTATGTGCCTCCAGAGCCAGAGAAGCAACTGCTTCCGGGTAATGTTCAATAATCTTGGCAGGTGAAACTTTAGGGTGCACCCACAGAAGTGGTCCTTTCTGCCAAATCACTGCCGTGGGCTGGGAACTGGTCTGCAACAAGCAGACCTCAAAAGGCTGTTCTGGGTCAATTCTCTGTAATGTAGCTTTGCTTAGGGCCTCTTCTATCTTTTTTAGAGCAACTCTGGCCTCTGGGGTGAACTTTCTAGGGGAGGCAATATCCGGATCCCCTCTTAGGAGATCAAACAGGGGCTTTAAGTCCGAATTAGGGATGTGCAAGTAAGGTCTGATCCAATTTATATCTCCCAGTAACTTTTGCATGTCATTTAGGGTTGTAAGATTATCTGTTCTGATGGTTACCTTCTGTGGAGAAATCGATGTAGGGGAGACTTTGGTACCCAAGTAAGTCACTATGTCTCCTCCTTGAATCTTGTCAGGGGCAATATGTAGATTAGCCTTTCTCAGGGCCTCGACCAACTGGCCGAGCATATTATTCAGCATGTCTGGGTCCCTGCTGCTGAGCAAAAGGTCGTCCATGTAATGCACACATCTTATCTTGGGAAAGGATTTCCGTAGGGGGGCCAGTAGGGAATCAAGGTAAATCTGACACATAATGGGACTGTTGGCCATACCTTGGGGCAGCGTTATCCACTCGTATCTGAGATCAGGGCTTTCTTGGTTAATGGTGGGTAAGGTAAAGGCGAACCTATGGGTGTCCTCTGGATGCAGGGGGATTGAGAAGAAACAGTCTCTAAGATCTATAACATAAATTGGCCAAGACTGAGGGATGGCTGAGAGAGCTGGCAGCCCCCTCTGGACCGCCCCCAGGGGCTGCATCTGCGCGTTGACCGCCCTTAAATCATGGAGCAGCCTCCACTTGCCTGATTTCTTTCTAATAACAAAAACAGGGGTATTCCAAGGGGAGGTTGATGGCTTTATGTGCCCTGCCTGAAGCTGGGTTTTGACTATCTCGGTTAACGCTAAAAGCTTCTCCTTGGGTAGGGGCCACTGAGGTACCCAAACTGGACTCAGGGACTTCCAAGTGATCTTAATTGGAGTAGGCAGGAGAACTTCCTCAGCGGCCCCTAGGAAAAACCCAGCCCGTGTCTACCTTCCCTTTTCTCTACAGGTACGGGAGATGTCCGGCCCTGCAGGGCAGAGCCCAGGCCCTTGCTGGGAACATATCCCTGATTTTTAAGTATACCCTTGGCTTGAGGAGAGCAGGTGGATGTAAGAGTGACATCCATCTGAGTGAGGATGTCTCTTCCCCACAAAGATACCGGCAGCTGTAGAACAAAAGGTTGAAAATGTCCTTGGTGACCCTCCTCATCACACCAAGGCAGGGTCACGGCACTAACCTGGGGGGCAGCCACCATCCCCAACCCTTGGAGTGTGTTGTCAGCTGTATTGGTGGGCCAGCTAGAAGGCCAGTCCCTCTTGGAGACAATGGAGCAGTCTGCCCCTGTATCCAGGAGTCCTGTTATATTTCTACCATTAACCCTGAGCGAGAGCATGGGTCTTTTATCAAGAGTCATATGAAGTCCTTCAAAAATTTCTCCAGAGGAGCCAAAACCCTGATCCCCTCTAACCCGTTGTCTAGACTGGAATCTCTCATGGAGACTGGGGAGCAATAAAAGTTGTGCTATCTTATCCCCCTCATTAATCACCATGGTCCCTACATGAGATTGGACCATAATCTTAATGTTTCCTGTGTAGTCTGAGTCTATAACCCCAGGAAGCACGGTAAGGCCCCGGAGGGCTGTGGAGGACCGTCCAATCACTAAACCAACTGACTTTTCAGGTAGCGGTCCCTTGAAGGTGGTCCTGACCACATGAACGCCCATATCGGGCGTTAATAGGAGTCCGGAGGCGACACAGAGGTCCACGCCTGCTGACCCAGGGGTAGCCCTTGTGGAGGGCTGCCACTTTGTGTTGTCCTGTCTAGGGGGCGGGGGCCCGTCCGTAAGGAGGGCCCCCTCTGGCCATTTTTTGGCTCCTGAATCCCCCTGCCACTAATGCGGTTTCCCTGGGCATCAAAAACTGATCTGCAATCTTTCGCTTTGTGTGTTCCCTTCCTGCATCGTTCGCACACGCCTATTGGCCCTTCCCATGTATTAACACTGTGCGGACAGTCTCTCCTAATATGCCCTGGTTCCCCGCAGCCAAAACATCCTTTGGGCTTACGATCTCGCTTAGGTCCGGAAGCACCCTTAGCTTGTGCTGTCGCGGCTACAAAGGCCGCCGCAAGCTTTGCTGCAGTCATCTGCCCTCCAATCTCCCTACAAATCCTAATCCAAGCATTGAGATCCTTGTTTTTATGTGGGGCAAGAGCCGCTTTGCACTCCGTTGTGCATTGTTCAAAAATGAGTTGTTTGATCAGGGGCTTTGCCACTTCTTGGTCTGAAAAAACTTTATCAGCCGTGTCCTGCATCCTAGCCACGAAATCAACAAATGGCTCTGTGGCACCCTGTACTATCTTTGAAAGGCATAATGAGGCCGCCCCCGCACCGTTCACCTGTTTCCATGCGCGGAGCCCAATATTAGAGATTTGGTCATACACCTCATTGGGGAACTGAGTTTGGTCATCCCTATATTGACCTGAGCCCTGGAGCATATCTTCGTTCCACCTTGCATGCCCCCTGTTAACATTCTTTTCTGCTTGCTTGATGGCAAACTCGGCATACCAGGCTTGCCAATCAAGATAACTACCCGAAGGAAGGCACGCCTTGGCCAGCTGCATCCAGTCACCTGGTGTAAGAGGCTGAGAGGCAAGATTCTCTAGCATAGCTATGGTATAAGGAGCTGTGGGCCCGAAGGTGGTGACAGCGCTTTTTAATTCTCTGATCTGCTTTATTTCAAATGGTTCCCAAACATTGCGCCCTTTGCCTGGGGCCATTTGCACAGGGTATACTCCATAAGGACCGTAATCTAGTCCTTGCATCGGTGGATCCCCTCTGAACCATCGTTCACCCTTCCATAACTGCCCATGAAAATACCGTCCGCCCGGCGGCGCGACGTCATAGGACGGCAGTCGCGACAGAGTGGAACGGGGCGTCACTTCCTGTGCCGGCTGAGAGAAGGGAGGGTTCCCTGTAGCGGCCTCTCGGCGGGGAGCCGATTCTGGAAAAGAGCTCCAGGGCGGAGCGGATGGCTCTCTATCTCCTCCCCGCCAGAGAGCGCTCGGGGGCCCTTTCTCCTCTCTCTGCTTTTCCCGGGCGGCGCACGCACACAATTCGCGGCGCAACTCGGCATAGGGGTTTTTGGCCTCTCGGCTTCCTGCCCCACCTTCTGGTTCCTCCTCGCTATCTAAGTCGGAGGACTCCAGAGCTTGGGTGTCCTCTATCTTTCCCTGGATTTTTTCCCCCTGGACAGATCCCTCCCGAGAGCATTCTGACTTTGCCTGCTCAAAAGCCTTGCGTGCGTCTATGATTTCCGCGTCTCTAACTGCCGACGGGAACCCCTTCCCCTCCCCTTCAAGGCACGCATGTATCATTTCCCACAGGGGGCGAATAGCCGGCAAAATATCCCCTTCCAATTCCGCCGAGGCGAGGTCCCCGCCTAACTTCTCCCATGACGGCAGGTTTAAATGCCCCGTGGGTAAAAACCAGGGAGCCACCCTATCTACCTCTGCTATGAATAGTTCCAGTGTTTTTTGACCTACCCTGAGGTCTCTAGCTTTTAAAAGTTTTCTAAGGGCCTTTACCAAGGGCCGCGCCTCCGCGCTTGGTAAATTACCCATCTCTAACCTCTAAGGGCTGTAACTCACCGCGTGTGACTTAAAGAACCCGTCACCTACGCGTGAGCCTGAGGGGAGTCTAAAAGCCCTGTAGGTGCGCGCCACCCAGAGCCCAGGCTTATCCCCAACTCACCTGTCCGGCAGCACCACGCTGGAGCGTTGCACACCACCGAGGGGAGTGATCAGTTCCCCGTACGGGCCACCAGATGTCGGTGTCGCTCCCGGCCGGCAGGAAGAACACGCGACAGATTCTGACGGTGTGCAATCTTGCCTTTATTTGTCTCTGCGTGGGCCCCGCGAGGCCTCTGCTCTGCCACCAGCCCTTTCTTGCCGGTGGACTTTCTCTATCTCTCTCTCTGTGCTTCTCTCTGTGCTTCTCTCTCGTGGCGGGAGAGGCATTTACTTTTATAGGGTAACAGTGGCCAATCAGTTCAAAGCGCGCGATGCGGGCTGATTGGCTAACATCAGTTGTTGCTAGGCAGACTATCTTACAGAGCGGGTTGTTTACGTCGCCAGGGCAATCAGGGGGCAGGAAGCAGGCGCCATTTTGGCTCACTCGATGGGAGGGGTAATCTAGCTCAGGCTTTGCTCTTTCCTACAGGCCTCACGTCTGCCAAGTAAGGCGACCGGGCTCGGCCGCGGCTCCCAACAAAAAACGTCCTCTGTGTAGTAATTCTTTGCATTGAACGATGGTAGATTGTATGTAGCACCCAAAAATGCCATAGGGAAATTTTGCACACAACGAAGATATCATATGTGTGTAGGCAGTGTGACAAAGATTTGCTGCAGTGTTTTCCTTTTGCAAACATAAGATTCCTCTCACATTGGGGAGTAACTGCATGTAAGGAAGATTTGGTAAAAATTCAGCTGACAGCTGCTAACCTTCTGAGTGATGTTATACTGTGTCCCGAGATTATGTATGCAATGTGGGAAAGCATTCGGTATACATGGTTATTGTCAAAAGTGTGAAAGTAATCCTAGTTAAATAAAATCATACATATGTAAGGGACTATTTTGAAAATAATTTCAAAATTACTCATGTAGAGGAGATCGGCCAAAATATTATAAAATAATTTCTGTCAATATATGTTCACACATTTTTGAAGACAACCTGAAAAAGAATTATCCTAAAATATTTTTGTCTTTTTCTTATAAATTACACATAAATATTTTATCTGTCTGTAGTCTTAATAAAATGTAGCACTTTTTAAAGAAAATTATTTTGTATTACATTACAATATTGTAATCATTTTACATCAATATTTTGAGGTTGTGAGTAATCTGCATTTCCTTTATTTCTTATGGGGAAATTTGACTTGATATACAAGTGCTTGGGATTGCAAGACAGCTTCTGGAACAAATCATGCTTACAAATTAAGGTTTTACTCTAATTATGGGGAGTATGGCTACAACATGCCTCCAGGCTGTTTCAGTCCATATTTACTAGATAAACAGCTAGAATACAAGATATACAAATATATAAGAATTTACAGATTCTTTCAATGGCTCATGATGGCCACTCACAGAGTTGGAAGTGCAGGAGAGCAGAAGGTCCATCTGTACACGGGAGAGCTGAAGGACCCAGTCAAAGTCCTGGAGCTCCTTGTAGTGCCCCTTGCCAATCTGTATCAGGAGGCCCAAGGGTCTGCACCAGAAGGCTGAAGAGTCAGGGCTGGAGGCTGGAATCTGTACTGAAAGCCAGGAGACCACCTCTAAGGTGAAAGCCAAAACTGGAGCTCCACTGAGGGAAACAGAAGCAAGCTCCCTTCTTTCTTTCCTTTTTATAACATTCTGGTGATAATTCCCAAGGGTGGATCTTCCACACCCAAAGCTAGGCTAAGCCAATGTAGTTTGGTGTTTTTCATTCAAGTTGACACAAACAATAAACCATCCCAGAGGCCAAGACATTTAACAGGTTTCTGGAAGATGGTAAGTACTGGAGCATTTCTCTGTAAATCCATGAGAAAGGGAATACACTATTCAGGAATCATGAGACTGTGTTTCCCAGTCTGCCCAATGAAACTACAAATGTATCAGGTTAGTAGAGGGTAGGATGGAAATATCCTGTTGAAACAGTAAAAATCGACCAAAAATCTGAATATGGAATATCTGGAGCAGGTATCCCCCATATTTTTCTGCCACTACAAATCAGAACAGGGACATTAAGCATTTACCCCAGCTTCATCCCAACTCTAAATGGCTCCTCCATAAAGAAATGATTAGGAAAACTCAAATTAATTCCCCAGAACAGTATTTTACTCACTGTGATATTTAAAATTTGACCCCAGTTCCTTACTTGTTAATTTTTTCTGCCTGACATTAGTATAAGACAGAGAAAGCCCACTGAATTTTTCAAGCAACACATAATTAAACAAAGGTAATTAAATGATTATAGGCCCAACTTCCTGGTAAGCAGCCAGGGCATGAGCCAGCTTTGGGCACACCAGGAAGAGAACTAGTCAGTGTCTCCCCAGGAGCCAGCCATGCTGGCACTTAGAGTGCTGAGCAAGTAATCGACCCACCCACTTCCAGTTAAGCAGCAGGCAAGCCAGTCATGGTCTCCTGTGAGCCTACCAATGCATGGGCTGAGAATCAAACATATCATCACCTCACCACCTCTCCCATTAGCAACTGGGAGCCAAAGTTCCAAGCATCTCTTGAGAGGTGACAGTATGCAATATAGCAAGTATGGGGGCTTTCCTTCTATCATCTCTTTGAAGACAAACATTGTTTTCACTGTTTTGCTTTGCTCTGATTAATTGTTTTTCTCTATTAGATATTCTGTTTTGATAGGTTTTATAATGTTCTGTTTTTAGTTTGACTTTGCTATACCTTATTGAATGGACAAGTATTGTGAAGCTAATGAGATATACTGTTATACCTATTACTGTTATCCTGGTATACTGCTGTGAAGTTCTGTAGCAGTTTCACTGTGTTGTCTTGATTGGCTTTGTTCTGTCTTGTTCTGTTGTATTTTACTACCTTAAACATAAAAAAAAATGTAAAGTGACTATAAAACCACTGTATCTGTTACAGCAAGCAACAGAATCTACATTGGGCTTTTAAAAATGACTCCCAGAACACTATAGAACTCATCTACCAGTAAGATCCTACTTTCCTGAAATGAAACTAAAAAAAAAAAATAAGATCATGTACATGCAATTCAGTGCATTGTGCTTAGTAAAGTACTATGGCCTTCATCCTGTCATGCAGAAAGCTAGTTTGAAGACTGAAACTTTCCTGCAAACATGCATCTTCAACATACTGATTACAGAAAATAGCCAATTTGTTTTTTTTTCTGTTTTGTCTTACAAATACAGTATGTCCAATATGAAGAAATAATTTCAGTCCAGAGTTTTTGCTACATAGCTTTTATGCTTCCAGCCTGTGAAAATAAATAAATAAATAAGACTCACTAGAAAAAGGTGGCTCCTGATACTGAAATAATCACTTCCCATACAAGGAAAGTCTAATAATGTTGGACTCGATGCTCCATTTCACAGAGAGCACCCTGTCCTAACACCAATAAAGGCAGAGGCCTAAAGGAAAGCACATCTACTTATACTTACTCATGCCTTCACCTGACCATCATTAAAGACAACCTAGGATTGTAGGCAGTGGCTCAGAATGGCTGCTGCTGCCCTGCCCCTCCCACCTGAGGGCATTTTGTGTGTCAGCCTACATTTCCCATGATCCTCCCCTTGCCTACTATGTGCATGATGTAAGCAACTTCCTGCTTCAGCCTACATTACCCATAATCCTCTCCTGCTTACGTCATATATCCAGATGTGACAATGACCTATCAGATAACACTCCATGCCAGGGCTTCCTGCCCCATTGGCCCGCCTCCACCCTATATAAGTTGTAGCCATTTTAAGAATAAATGAGACTCAACTGGAATCTCATCCTGTCCCATCTCTCTTTTCTCTTGCCCAGCCCCCATCTCCGTCCCCTCTCCAGGCGAAGGCCCACGGACTGATTTGTGGGACGGATCATAGGATCATTAAGTATAAAAGGAGAATCTACATAAGAGAATAGTGACCAAGTTAAGAAAATAGGAAAATTAATTTCAGAGAAAAGCAGATCACTCTGGAAACAGAAGCAACCCTCTAACATAATCCTCTGACCTGCTTAATCTTCTTAGATCAAATAAAGCTGAGATTTTTAAAAGAAGTCTTAACTAAACAATGTGAAGACAGGACATCAGACAAAGTGAATTAATGATTCATATTAATATTGATAACATGAAAAGGCAATAAAATAAAGTATAAGGAATGATATAATATATTAATGGAAAATATGACTGACAAGTAGCAAACAAAAGAACATTAGAGAAGACATAGCCTCCAAACAGCTAGAGACTAGAAAAAGGGAAAAGTTACCTGCAGAACACACAGAAAGCATCAGTCCAGCTAGAGCAGGAGAACACCTCAGGGTAAGGAAAAGGATACTCACAGACTGAAAGTGAAAGGATGGAAAATAATAATTCACACAACATGAACCAAAAAAAGTGGGAGTAGCTATTCTGTTTGCAGACAATGTGAACTTTAAACCAATAATAATCAGAAGAGAAAATGAAGGTCACTGCATTCTGGTTAGGGGAAAACTTCAAGAGGAAGAGACAACTATCTTAAACATATATGCACCAAATTCCAGAGCACCCAGTTATATAAAACAAGTATTAAACGAAATGTAAAACCAAATTATCAGTAACAAAATTGTAACAGGAGACCTTAACACACCATTGACACCAAGGGACAGATCAACCAGACAGAAAATCAGCAAAGAAATAACAGAACTGAATCACATCTGTGAACAAATGGACTTGATAGACCTATATAGAGTGTTCCATCCAACAACATCAGAATACACATTCTTCTCAACAGTATGTGTCTTATTCTCTAAAATAGACAACATATTTAAATAAATGCAAAAGAGTTGAAATTATCCCTCGCATGTTATCAGATCATAGCACTTTGAAATTACAAATTAATGATAAAAGATACCACAAAAATCCCACAAACACATGGAAATTGAATAACACACTCTCGAGTAATTAGTGGGTCACAGGGGAAATTAAAGAAGAAATTGAACAACACCCACAAGCAAATGAAATCACAAATACAACTTACCGGAATCTGGAGGATGCATTGAAAGCTGTCCTCAGAGGAAAATTTATGTCCTGAGTTCCCCCATCAGGAAAACAGAACGAATACAAATAAATAACCTCATGTTACACCTCAAACATCCAGAAAAAGAAGAGCAAGTCAAGCCAAAGCCAAAAGAAGAGAGGAAATTATTAAAAATGAGACCAGAAATCAATCCAATAGAGTCTAAGAAAACAATCCAAAAAATCAAGGAATCAAAGAATCAAAGAGTTGGGGCTGGGGATTTAGCTCACCGGCATAAGCACATGTCTTGCACGCAGGCAGTCGTGAGTTCGATCCCTGGTACCGATAAAAACGAAAAAGACAAAAAAAAAAAAAAAAAAAAAAAAAAAGAATCAAAGAGTTGGTTCTTTGAAAGGATAAATAAATTTAATAAGCCCCAAGACAACCTTATTAAAACAAGGGAAGAAAAAGCTCAAATTCATGGAATAAGAAATAAAAAAGGTGAAATCACTGCAGACTCTATAGAAATACAGAAGATCATCAACACCAATTTCAAAAACCTCTACTCTCAAAGGTTTGATAACACAGAAGAAATAGATTCCTAGAAACATATGAAGTAACAAGGCTAGGTCAAGAAGATGTAAAACTGCTGAATAACCCAATTTCTATTAATTAAATTGAAAATGTAATTAAGTCCTTACCTACAAAGAAGAGCCCAGGCCCAGACGGATTCACTGCAGAATTCTACAAGAATTACAAAGAAGATTTAACGTCAATATTCCACAGACGCTTCAATGAAATTGAAAGGGAAGCAATCCTTCCTAAGTCATTCCTGGAAGCAAATACTACTCTAGTACCAAAACCTGAGAAAGACCCAATTAAAAAAGAGAGCATAGACCAATCTCCCTAATGAACACAGATGGAATAATCCTCAATAAAATAGTAGCAAACAGAATGCAGCAAATCATCAAGAAGATTATGCACCATGACCAAGTGGGATTCATCCCAGGCATGAAGGGGTGTTTTAAAATATGTAAATCGATAAATATAATCCACCATATCAATAAAGCCAAAAGTAAGAATCACATGATCATTTCTGTAGATGCAGAAAAACTTTTTATAAGGTCCAAAATTAATTTATGATAAGAACTTTACAGAAAACTGGAATAGATGGTATTACCTCAATATATTAAAGACCATCTATGACAAATGAACAGCCAGTATCTTACTAAACAGCCAAAAATTGAAGGCCTTTACTTTAAAATCAGGCTCAAGACAAAGATGTCCCTTATCAGCGCTCCTATTTAATATAGTACTGGAAATACTAGCCAGAGCAATTAGACCAGAGAGAGAAATGAAACGGGTAAAGACAGGAAAAGAAGAAGTTAAATTATTATTGTTTGCAGATGACATAATACTCTACATAGAAGACCCCCAAAACTTCATTGAAAGATTCTTAGATATAATAAATAAATCCAGTAATGTAGCTGGATACAAAATCAATACTCAAGACTCAATACAATTACTATACACTAACAACAAAATCACTGACATAGAAATAAGAGAAGCCATATCCATCACACTAGCAACCAAAAAATGAAATATTTAGAAATTACTCTCATGAAAGAAGTGAAAGACCTATACAGGGAAAATTATAATACAGTGAAAAAACAATCACTCCTAAAATTCATCTGGAGTGAGAAGAGACCTAGAATAGCAAAGACAGTTCTAAGCAGCAAAGGCAAGGCAGGAGTTATCACAATCCCTGACGTTAAGTTATACTACAAAGCAACTGTAGTGAAATCAACATGGTACTGGAATCAAAACAGAGCGGAAGAAGAGTGGAATAGATTAGAAGATACAAACAAAGCTACAAGCACACTCAACCACCTTATCTTTGATAAAGGAGCTGAACCTGTTCACTGGAAGAACGACAGTCTCTAAATTTAATAAATGGTGCTGGAAAAACTGCCTCTCCATATGCCAAAAACTAAAACTAGACCCATGCCTATCACCATGTACTAAATTAAAATCTAAATGGATCAAAGATCTGAATATTAAAACAGAAACACTAAATCTATTGGAACACAAATTGGGTAGAAACCTTGAAGACATAAGAGTAGTTACAGAATTCCTGAACAGGATTCAAATCACATGGGAAGTACTCCCAGAGTCGATAACTGGGATATTAAAAAGTTTCTGCATGTCAAAAGAAATCTCCAGCAGGGTGAAAAGAAAACCCACAATCTGGGAAAAATCTTAGTGAACTGTCCCTCAGACTAAGGACTTCTGTCTAAAACATATAAAGAATTTTAAAAAATCAGACCTCCAAAATTCAAAGATCCAATCCAAAAATGGGCATCTCAGATGAATACACACTTCTCAGATGAATAAATACAAATGACAAACAAATACATGAAAAATATTCATCATCATTAGTCATTAGAGAAATGCAAATTAAAACAATAGTGAGATTCCATCTCACTCCTGAAAGAATGGCCAGGATCAAGAAAACCATCAACAATAAATACTGGAGAGTCTGTGGGGAAAAAGGAATTCGCCTGCACTGTTGGTGGGAGTGTAGACTGGTACAACCTTTGTGGAGGTCAGTCTGGAGATTTCTCAAAAAGTTGCGATTGGAAGTCCCATGTGTTCCAGCTTCCACTTCTAGACGTATTCCCGGAAGAACTGAAACATCATACCACAGTGGTATATGTACACCCATGTTTATAAGTGGCACAATTTATAATAGCCACATTTGGAAAAAACCTAAGTGTCCATCAACTGAGGAATGGATAAAAAAGTTGTGGTATTTTTATACAATGGAGTACTACTCAGCTATAAAGAAGGATCACATTGAGATATTTATAAATTAATAGGCGCAGCTTGAGACCATCCTCATAAGTGACGTGAATCAAACTCACATGTATGAATACCAAATAGTTTTCCTAATGTAAGAAATGATATAAATATATAAGAATATGTGTTAATCATGATTCCCCATTATATGCCTTTGAAGCCTTATAAAACTTTCACTCATTAATTGGAATGGTTTTATTCTGGGCTGTTTGATTTTGTTGTCTGTGATGGTATGAACAGTTATTATAATAGCTAGTGCTGATTTAATATCATCTTGTTTTGAAGTCGCATCAAACTTTTGTTCTTCTGTCTCCATTGGTTTTATCACGTATCTTATTGGATTTTATTTGATGTGATAGTATAAACAAAAATTTTTTATGGACAAGGAGATAATATATTAACCATTGTTCACTTTCTGTTAGTTGGTTCTGAACACCCAGTAACACTTTCATCCTTTTGAATGGTTTCACACTGTCTTGATATATTTGATGCTATAGTATGAAAAGTTATACTCAAATATTTCAAGGAAAGCGGCACTACGGTAACTACTATTAAGTTTGGTTATCTTGTGGTGAAACACTATGTTGCTGAAATTGTTCTGTTCTGCCCTGTATTGTTATATCCTCTTTTATCTCAATCTCCCTATTTAAAACATTATTTATTTTAAAATTATTTTTAATTAAGGGAAAATTTTTAAAAAATAGCAGGATATATTATAGTAACTTTTTTGATTTCCTATTAACTTGGTTTGAAGCCCTGTATTGCTCTCACCATCTTGTTTTGACTTATTTTATTCTGTTCTGTTCTGTTTGATAGTATCAAGTTTGAGGGTATAGGCAATTACTTTGAAGGCAATAAGATTCACTATGATGTCCATTCTTGTTTGACTATTATCTTCTTTTGAAATCCTGTAAGCCCTCCAATGTTTAGGTTTTATTGGTTTTGTTCTGTACTGTTTTGTTCAATTTTATTATACCTTATGATATAGGCAGTTCTTTTTAAGGTAGCAAGAGGCATTATGGTAACCATTGTTGATTACCTTGTATTCTGTTTTTACATCATATACTATGTCCATCTTTTGTTTTGACTGACTCTGCTTTTTTTGGTCACATTTAGTTTTATTCTCTTCCAAACAAAGTAATAAGAACTTTGGGAGTAATAAAACCCAAAATGTTCAATTGTTATTGTAAAAAAGAGAGGAAAAGAAAGTGCTCTAAAGAATACAACTGCAAGAGTGTTTAGGTGTGTAAGATAGATGACCATATTACTAAGTTTTTGTTGGATCATTGAACCCAACTGTTTGCAGTCTCACTGTTTGAATGTCCACTTTGTATGCTTTAATTTTTTAATTTGAACAACTATTTCTAGGATGACAATATGTAATCTATTAACTAGTGATTTCTTACTGTTTATTTTTTTTGAAATTCTGTATTATTTGTACCCTTATACTGTTTTGTTTTTTTCTTTCTTTAAATAAAAAAGAAAAATATTTTTATATAAAATATATGTAAAAGTCCTTAAATTTTTATTCCTGGAAAAATATAAGAAAAAATAAACAAATTAACCCATACTTAATTTTGTAAACCTTCATAGCTGGTGTCAAGGTGATAAGAGAGGAAGATTATTCTGTAGAACAACTTTTACTATTACTGATAGAATCCCTGCTATCTGTTGGCTCAAAGGAATCTTTTCCTTCCTTGCAGATTTAACAAGAACATATCCAGAGTTACTTGCTTTTGCCTCTTTTGCAGATTTTGCAAAAATGTGTTGTTGCATTGCCATTAAGCATGTTCACTGATCATTCTGTTATAACCATACTTTTTCTGCAATATTTTGCAGTTTCCCACATCTTACACATCTTCCTAATCTCATTGAAATGAGGGATTCCACCACATTCTTTTCCACCTTTTCAGCAGGTGAGATCTCCAGTAGTCTCACGGAAAGAGAGAGAGGTACACACACACACACACACACAGAGAGAGAGAGAGAGAGAGAGAGAGAGAGAGAGAGGAATGGAGGGAGAGAGATTGAGAGATAGAGATTGAGAGAGAGAGAACATTGTGCTGTTTGGTATCATGTACTACTTGCTTTGGAAAATATCACTCATTTATCAAGTTAAATTTATTAGAAATGCTTACTTGTCTTGCAGAACACTCACAGAATGAGTTTATTCACAATCCAATGTTTTACTATACGTCTGTGCTTTTATTCCATTAGATTTGATGGAGACAAGTGCTTATTCTCAGGATGTCTTAAACAGCAGTATTGTCTGAATTACATGGTTCACAGTTCAGAATCAAAAACTGAAGTTACATATATATATATATATATATGTATATATATAACTATTAAACAGGTGATAATTTTTCTATATTTTCCTAAGTGTAAATTTTAAAAACAGCATTTTCTTAAAGCTCATACACTTTTCCCCTTTAGAGGATTTTTTAAAATCCTTAAATGTTTTTTCCTGGCAAAGAGACAAATATCATCATCTTCTGTTTAAATCTACTCACCCAAACTGCAAAAGCAGAAAAATTTTAACTAAAATAAGTCTTGTATATAAATTTTGACATCGGCATTTTTTGTTGTTGCTATTTTCACTATGATCAAGTATGTGAGAAAATCACATTAAATGAAACATTTACTTTGGTTCGTGGTTTCAGACATCTCTGTCTCTTTGCTGGTTATTACCTCTAAGCCTGTGGCAAAATGGAAACATGGTGATGAGAGCATAGCAGAAAATATGTTCTCATTTCAAAGAAGCCAGGAAGCAGAGAGAAAGGGAGAAGCTGGAGTAGAAGGGACAGAGGACAAGATCTGGTCCCCAGTATCACCCATGACTTACTCCGTTATCCTTCGTCAGCTGTCTTCATCACATTCCAGTAGTGTCATCTGTTCCAGTATAAATCCATCAGTGGATTAATCAGCTGATCCAGTTAGATATCTCAGGATCCAGTGAACTTCCCAAAGTCCTACCTCTGGGCATCAGCCTTTTGGAGGATGTCTTAGATGCAAACCATAGCAGCATTTATAACTTTTGAAACTAGAGCAATTTACTTAATGTCTGTGACCTTAGTTCTCTAAAACAGATATGAATGAGGATAAGAGTATTTGTAACCCAGTACTTAAGTAGAAATCAAATATTATGAGGTGGAATACTATAGTGTCTACCATACACATATTCAATAAAAAAGGCTCTCATTTAGATAAATAGTAAATTCTAAAATAGTGCATTAGGAACATAAGTATATCACAAAAACAGAAAAAAAATGAAGCACATGTAAAATAATACACAAAACTGTGAGGGGATCAGATTTATTGTTTTTCTTCCCAAGGATATCATGATGCTCCATACAATATGGTTTGATATATTGAAATTTTATTAAATAATAGAGACAATATTGGATTATTTGGCCAAAGCCATTCATAGCAGAAAATATGTTCTCATTTCAAAGGAGCCAGGAAGCAGAGAGAAAGGGAGAACATTGAAGAACCAGAAAGAAGGAGAAAAAGATGATAATGATATAAAGATACTATTTTTTACCATAACCTGGACATTTAAGTACAATCTTAGTATAACTTATGATTATACTTAATATGTATAAACATAATGACCTATTTGGCTTAAAATGGTTGGATGTTAGGGTTAAGTGAGTCAGTCAGAATGAAGTGTTGCAGTGGTAAGAACCTACTTTGAGGTGGAGTTGGACCAACAAAGAATGGTCCTACTTTTGATGGTGGGGAGAACTGATGCAAACAGTGAGACCTCAGTTCACAAACTCAGTTCTTTCCATGATTCTGGTTGCAAGCTGAATTGGATGAAAACCAAATCAAATTCAATGGTTAGGTTCAATATTGACTTTGTGGGGAAATTTGATTTGGTTCTCATCTAATTTATTTTGCAACTAAAATCATGGGAACAATTAAGTTTGTGAACCGTGATACCATTGTAGTATCAAAAGACCCAACAAGATGTGTTACTTCTGAAATTACCACTTTTAAAAAAATATATTTAAGACATTAGTCAACTCCTTTGGCTTCTCTTTTTAAATATGAAAGGAATTTGATTGGGCTCAACTGGATAAACCACAGGCCAGATATCACATAGGTGCTAGTTTTATCTACATGAGAATACCTGAGTCATGAGGAAATCATATTGTTTCCAAAGAGAAAGAAATTATATCTTTAAAATAACAAGAATCAGATCAGAGTGTTACTGGGTTTTGCAGCAGTACTGAAAGCTAGGAGGTTGTCTTGATCTTTTTGTGAAGATGGGATTATTAAGATTCCTGATGTGTTTGGATATACCAAATGATGATATAAGTAACAAAGGGACTGTTTACAGCTGAATAGCAATGAATACAAGGAAAACTAGGCCCCAAATTATTGTATTTTGTGTGAGAGTACAGGATTTCATACCATGTCATGGCTTCCTTCCAACTCTGAGCCTACTTTGAATTTTGTTTCCCCTTTACGTAGGAGAACAGAGGCAATGACTGCCTTACCAACAAACCAGATCATTGATGAGCCCAAAATTTAGGAAGGGAAGATAAACCCAGAAGGTTGGCAGTTCCAGTGAGAAACAATATAAAGGTTGAGCAGTGCCAGACCCTATAAAAGTCCACAGCTATTGTAAACTTCAGAAATAGTGTGAGGTTTTACTGTGAAAATGACTCCTTCCACACATAAGGCTACACTTGGAGGAGAACTTCAGTGTGGTGCCTGCCATATGTCAGATGTTTTCATTGACAGATATTTTGAGAAAGAGCTGTTCCAGGATTGGGTCAGAAAAACTATAGAACAACTTCACTTCAGGGTTCCCAGCGTTACCTTACCACAGTGACTGGGTGAGACGGCCACAGGAGATGGCTGTCAAGAGGATATAGGCTAGTTACAGACTATCTGAGGGCTCTACGCTCAGGCCAGGAAGGATGTCGGGCGCCACCATCTGTTGTGAGAAGACAAGCATTGTGTGTGCCTTTTAGAGTGGCTGGAACTCACATCATCCAGGGGTCTGTGTGAGCCCTTTCCTTGCTACTTAGATCCAGCACAGAAACCAGTGTTCTGATTGCATTTCCCAGCTATCAAAGTGAGTAAAGAAATTATTTGGCTTGGAGGGTGGCAACATCCTGGTATGTAAGGATGGAGGGACCCTAGAGGGAGCACCTTATAAACTCATGGGCTATTAATCTACATAAAGCAAATTGTGACTTGTTGGATTCCAAGAAGACAGATCCTGGAAAGAAATTACTCATTGAAACACTCAAAAGAATATTTTTGGACATATGTATTTTTTCATTAGTTTTCTTTTTTAAAAGTTTGCTCTATGACTATTTTCTTCTTTTTTCTTTTATCTAATTCTATTACTTTCCTTTTATTCTTTGATATGATCCTTAATCTCAATTTTTCTTCTCATCTTCTTAATATTTTAAAATTTTACTGATCTTATTCTCCTGTTCTCCATCCCCTCCATCTTTACTAATATATAGAAGCTTTTAAAAATATTTAGATAGATATTTCTGTTAGCAGAAATATGTTTGTTGCATTTAGTAAATACTTTCTGTATGCCAATATTGGGTTTGTCTTAATGATTATAGTGTAATTATAGATCCTTTGTCTATGGCTAAAGGTGTACAGTAACATTATTGATGCTTATGATATATCAAGATCCAGTTTGTCTTTGATCCTGTAACTGTTGTTCATTCTGGTAGTATTGTCAGAATGGCACAGCCATTGCATAATTGCTTTGGTTGTATGCCAGTGTCTTGATTGCCTTTGTGTAATTAACAACAAAGTACTCTGTCCCCAGAGAACTGTGTGCTGGGATAATTACACAGCATTTTTCCTTTCCAAATTAATGGAGATGATTGGATCTGGAGACAGAGGCAAAGGACTATAGTTATTACTTGTAGAGTGGATCACAGAAAAGCAGACAATAGAGATCTTATAACAATAAAGTCTGTCCACTGTAATTGACTCATAAACTTTAGTACACACACAGACACATGCACACACACACACACACACACACACACACACACAGAGTGAGGGAGAAAGGGAGAAAGAGAGACAGAGACAGAGATGGAGACAGAGATAAAGAAAGAGGGAGAGAGAGAGAAAATGCCCACTAAAATTCCCAGATCTCCTAAAGCTGATACATAGGGCATCAAGAGTGAATAAATCAAAATCCACATGACTGAATTTTTCAAACTGATAAAAGAGGATGCAGAACATCAACAATGTGTTCAGCTAACTCAAAGAATATATAAGCAGACAGTGGACTTAATGAACAAAATGATCTGTGAGTTTATAGAAGACACTAATAGAAATCTAGCAGAGTTAAACAAAATGATACAAAATATGAATGACCAGTTTAGCAAAAATTAAAAGTTCAATGAAAACTGTCAAACAAATAATCTAGGAAATAAAAATTTTATTGGCCCATGATCAGCAGAAGTGAACAGCATGAGGACAGAGTATCAAAACTAAAATACAGAATTGATACTGGAGACAAGACATACACACCTTAAAAACAAGAAAAAATTAAAAAATGAATACAGTATACATTGGAAAAAGCAATGAAGATTAAACTAAGATTAATTTGAATTAGTGAAGAATCCAAAGATAGCACAAATGTCCTTTAAAAACCCTGTTTACAGAAATGATAGCAGGAAAATTTCCAAATATGCAGAAAGAATTTAACACACAGATAGGTGACACATATAGAACTCCAAATATGTATGATCAGAAAAGAATCTCTCTGTGACACATCATAGATAAAATTCCAACAGCCTAACACAAGAACAATCTTAAAAGTGGTTAGAAGGAGGCAACAAATGACTCATAAGTGCAAATTTATTAGAATTACATTTATTGATTTGCATATATTGAACCATCCCTACATTCCTAAAATAAATCCCACTTGGTCATTATGTATAATCTTCTTGATGATTTGCTGCATTCTATTTGCCAATATTTTATTGAGAATCTTTCCATTAATGTTCATTAGTGAGACTGGTCTATAGTTCTCCTTTTTGATTGGGTCTTTCTCTGGTTTTGATATCAGAGTGACACTTGCCTCCAAGAATGAGTTAGGGAAGACTACTTCTCTTTCAATTTCCTTGAAGAGTTTAAGGAGTGTTGGTGCTAAATCTTCTCTAAATTTTTATAGAATTCAGCTGTGAATCCATCAGGAACTTGACTTTTCTTTGTTGTTAAGTTTTAATAACATTTTTTATTTCAGTAGCTGATATTGGGTTATTTAAGATTGTATATCTTCTTGATTGAGCTTTGGTAGTTCTTATGTTTCTAGAAATGAACAATGGCTAGTATATTATCTCATTTTCCATAAAAAACTTATTTATACCATAACACATATTAAAATCCAGTGAGACACAACATAATAGAACCGATGGAAACAGAAGAACAAAAGCATGGCAGGACTTCAAAGCAAGATGATATTAAATCAGCAATGGCTGCCATAATGTCTTATTTTCTTCAAAATAGCTGTTCATCACACATACAAAACAAAATAAAACCATTCCAACAAATGAATGAAAACATTATAAAGCTTCAGAGCAATGTAATGGGGAATCATGATTACCATAAAATCTTATGTACTCTTACCATTTCTTACACTAGGGAGACTATATGGTATTTATAGATGTGAGTTTGATTTATTTTGCTTATGAGTATGGTCTCAAGTTGTGTCCATTTATTTATAAATATCTCAGTGTGATCATTCTTTATAGCTGATTACACTCCATTGTACAAAAAGACCTCATCTTTTTTATCCATTCCTCAGTTGATGGGCACTTAGGTTGTTTCCAAGATCTGGCTATTACAAATTATGCTGCTATAAACATGGGTGCACATATATCACTGTGGTATGATGCTTTCAGTTCTTCTGGGAATATGCCTACAAGTGGAGTAGCTGGCTCAAATGGGACTTCCAATCTCATCTTTTTGAGTAATCTTCAAACTGACCTCCACAGTGGTTATACCAACTCCCACCAACAGTGCAGAAGAGTTCCTTTTTCCCCACAGCCTCTCCAGTACTTGTTGTTGGTAGTTTTCTTGATCCTGGCTATTTTTTTTTTCTGGAGTTGGAATCTCAGTGCAGTTTTAATTTTCATTTTTTCTAATGACTAATGAAGATGAATATTTTTTCATGTATTTATTTGCCATTTGGATTTCTTCAAATGAGACCTCTGTATTAATCTCAGATGCCTACTTTTTGCATTGGATCTTTGAATTTCAGGATCTGTTTTTATTCAATTCTTTATATGTTTTAGAAGTCCTTAGTCTGAGGGACAGTTCACTAAGATTTTTTTCCCAGTGTATTGGTTTTCTTTTCACTCTGATAGAGATTTCTTTTGACATACAGAAACTTTTTAATAAGATGTGATCCCAGTTATTGATTCTGGGAAGGTTCCTGTGTGGTTTGATTCCTGTTCATGAATTCTTTGCCTACCCCTATGTCTTCAAGATTTTTAACTAATTTGTCTTTCAACAGATTTAGTGTTTTGGTTTTAATATTCAGATCTTTGATACATATAGATTTTAGTTTAGTACATGGTGATAGGCATGAGTCTAGTTTTAGTTTTCAGCATATGGAGAGCCAGTTTTTCCAGTACCATTTATTAAAGAGACTGTCATTCTTCCAGTGAACATATTGGACCCCTTTATCAAAGATAGGTAGTTGAGTGTGTTTGTAGTTGTGTTTGTATCTTCTAATCTATTCCATTGATCTTTAGATCTGTTTTTATCCCAATACCATGTTGATTTTATTACAGTAGCTTTGTAGTATAACTTCAAGTAAGGGATTGTGATGTCTCCTGCCTTGGTTTTGCTGCTTAGAATTGCCTTTGCTCTTCTTGTCTCTTCTGGTTCCAAATGAATTTTAGGAGTGATTTCTCTTTATCTATAAGGTATGTTGCTGGTATTTTCACTGGGATTGCATTTAGTCTGTATAACAGTTTTGGGAGAATGGCCGTTTTCATGGTATTTATTCTTTCAATCCATGAACAAGTGATGTCGTTCAGGTCCTCTTTGATTTCTTTTTTCATGGTATTATAATTTTCCCCATATAGATCTTTTACTTCTTTTGTGAGATTAATTCTTAAGTATTTCATTTTTTTTAGATGCTAGTGTGAAAGGTGTGGAATCTCTTATTTCTCTCTCAGTGATTTTTTTTTTGTTAGTGTATAGAAATGCTATTGATTTTTTAGTACAAAGTTTGTATCCAGCTACATTGCTGAATTTATTTATTATATCTAGGAGTCTTTCAATGGAGTTTTGGGGGTCTGTTATGTAGAGTATTATGTCATCTGCAAATAATGATAATTTAACTTCCTCTTTTTCTTTCTCTACTGCTTTTTTCTCTCTCTCTCTCAACTGATTGATCTGGCTAGTATTTCTAGTACTATGTTGAATAGAAGTGATGATAAAGGACATTCTTGTCTTGTGCTTGATTTTAACGTAAATGCCTTCAGTTTTGGCCATTTAGTATGATGCTGGCTGTTGGTTTGTCATAGATAGCCTTTATCATATTGAGGTAAAGACCAACTAATCCAATTTTCTGTAAGTTTCTTATCATGAATGAGTATTTGACCTTATTAAATTCTGATTCTGAATCTATAGAAATGATTATGTAATTGTTATCTTTGTCTCTATTGATATAGTGGATTCCATTTATTGATTTATATATGTTGAAACGTCCCTGCATGCCTGAGATAAATCTCACTTGGTCATGGTGTATAATCTTCTTGATAATTTGCTGCATCCTATTTGCCTACATTATATTGAGGGTTTTTGCTTCTATGTTCATTAGGGAGATTGGCCTGTAGTTCTCTTTTTTAGTTGAGTCTATCTCAGGTTTTGATACTAGAGTAATATTTGCTTCCAGGAATGACTTATGGAAATTTCTTCCCTTTCAATTTCAATGAAGAGTTTGAGGAGTGTCAGCATTAAGTCTTCTTTGTATCTCTTGTAGAATTCCACAGTGAATCCATCTGGTCTTGGGCTCTTTGTTGCTAAGGACATAATTACATTTTCAATTTCTTTAACAGTAATTGGGTTATTCAGCAGTTTTACATCTTCTTGACCAAGCTTTGGAAGTTCGTATGTTTCTAGGAATCTGTCCATTACTTCTGTGTTATTGAACCTATGAGAGTAGGGATTTATGAAATAGGTGCTGATGATATTCTGCATTTCCACAGGGTCTGTAGTGATTTCACCTTTTTTATTCTTTATTGCATGAATTTGAGTTTTTTCTTTTCTTTTTAAATATGGATGGCTAGGGGCTTATCAATTTTATTTATTCTTTCAAAGAACCAACTCTTTGATTCCTTAACTCTTTGGATTATTTTCTTAGTCTCTATTGCATTAATTTCTGCACTGATCTTTATAATTTCCTCCCTTGTTTTGACATTCGGCTTGACTTGCTCTTCTTTTCTAGATGTGTCACATGTAGCATTACATTGTTTATTTGTGTTCATTCTCTTTTCCTGAAGGAGCTCAGTGCAATAAATTTTCCTCTAAGGACCACTCTCATTGCATCCCACATATTCTCGTAAGTTGTACTTGTATTTTCATTTGCTTGCAGGTATTGTTTAATTTCTTCTTCAATTTCCTCTGTTTCCCTTGACTGCTCAAGAGTGTATTATTCAATTTCCATGTGTTTATGGGGTTTTTGTAGTTTTAATTTCTAGTTTCATGGTGCTATGATTTGACAACATCATGGGAAGATTTCAACCCCTTTGCATTTATTTAAATATGTCCTTTGGGCTAGTATATGGTCTGCTTTATAGAATGTCCCATGTACTGCTGAGAAGAATGTATATTCTGATGTTGTTGGATGGAATAGTCTGTATACATCTTTCAAGTCCATTTGTTCACAGGTGTGATTCAGTTCTGTTATTTCTTTCCTGATTTTATGTCTGGTTGATTGGTCCCTTGGTGTCAATGGTGTGTTAAGGTCTTTTGTTATAATTGTGTTATTGCTTATTCAATTTTTCATTTTCATTAATATTTGCTTTGTATAGTTAGATGCTCTGGGATTTGGTGCATAATATTTAAGATTGTTATTTCTTTCTCTTCAACTTTTCCCCTAACTAGTATGTAGTGAACTTCTTTATTTCTTCAGATCATTCTTGGCTTAAAGTTCACATTATCTTCAAACAGAATAGCTACCCCCACTTTTGGGGCTGTTCCTGTTGCATGAAGTATTGTTTTCCATCCTTTGATTTTTAGTCTATGAATTTCCTCTTGGGTTAGATGAGTTTCTTGAAAAGAGCACATGGTTGGATGTTGTTTCTTGATCCATTCTGCCAGTCTGTTTCTATTACTTGGTGAATTGACACCATTTACATTAATGATTATAACTATTATACATTAGTTTATTGCTGATATTATCTTTCTGCTCTTGCATCTTTATCTTTACATTGTGTTTAATTGTCTGCCTTGCTTAGTGGTTTTTTCCTATGTGTATCCAGAATGTCTTTCAGTGCTCTTTGCAGGGTTGTTTTTGTGATCATGAAGTTCTTCAGCTTTTCTTTGTCATGGAAGTATCTTTTTTCTCCATCCATTTTGAAGGGCAGTTTTGCAGGGTACATCAGTCTTTGTTGAAAGTTGTTTTCCTTTAGGATCTTAAATACTTCACTCCATGCTCTTTTTTACTTCATTGTTTGTCTTGAGAAGTCTACTGTGATTCTCATAAGTTTTCCTTTATAGGTAATCTGTCTTTTTTCTCTAACAGCTTTTAATATTCTGTTTTTTATTTTGGATTTCTAGGATGCTGATTTTTATATGTCTGGGTGTAGTTTTGTTTTGGTTATGGTTATTTGGAGTTCTATATGCTGATGTGTATCTCAGTTTCCATTCTCAGGTTTGGGAAATTTTTAGCTATTACTTCTGTAAATAGCCTCTTGATATCATTTGTGTTGTCCCCTTCTTTTTCACTTATCTCTATCAATCTTATGTTGTTTTTCTGTGAATTGTATTGCAGCTGTTGAATTGTTATTTCTTGCTTCTTTTTTAAAAGATCTCTCCTTTCCTGTTAACTAGGTGCATTCTTGTCTTTGAGGTCTGAAATTCTATCTTCACTTTTGTTGAGGTGGTTTTGATAGCTTTGAATGGAACTTTTTGATTTCCTGTCTATCTCTTTGAATCTGCTTCATGTATTCTCTTTGTTTCTTGTATTGTTCAGCCAGGGACTCTACCTTTTTGCTTTGTTCCTCGAATTTTTAAACTGTGTCTTCTTTAGATATGTTCAGCATTTCTTTCATTACTGTTATCATTTCTTCTTTTACCTGGGTTATTATTTCTAATTTGGATTCCTTTAAATCTTCCCAGATTTGCTTCTTTATTGTAGTTTCTATTATTTCAGGTATTTCAGGTATACGGCATATACTTTCTTCTATGTACATGGCTCCTAGGCTTTCTTGGGACGCACTGGAGGTTTGAGATTGCATTTTGGTGTTTTGTGTTGTCATTTTCCTATATTTCCATCTTTCAAGGATGTTCCAAAGCTTCCCCTAGGCCTGTTGGAAGTCACCTCCTATTCTCTTGGCTCCTGAATCTCAATAGAGGTTGCTGAGCATGGCCCAGGACCTTCTGTGCCACCTTTGGTGGTCCAAAAATCTGAGCGGCTCTTAACCACTCTTGGTGATGGTCCAAAGCTCTCCTTAGGCTGGCACTGATGCACTGAAACTCACCTCACTTGCCCTAAGCTCCAGTGATTGAAGAAGGTCACTGGGCGTGGTTTAGCCTGGCTCACAAAACCTTCCAAGTCTAGTCTAGTGTGGCTGGAATCTTGGCGGTCACTTAACCACTGGGAGTGATGATCCTAAACTCTACCCCAGCTCGTGAAGGTGCACTGGAACTCACCTCGGGTAGCCTCAGTTCCCTAGATTGAAAGAAGGTTGCTGGGCTTGGCCCAGACAGGCCACAAACCTGCAGAGCCCAGTCTAGTGTGGCTGGTAGCTTGCTGTGTCCTTATCCCCTGGGGGCAATGATCTTAAACTTTCCCTGGGCCTGTGCTGATGTGCTTGTATCTGCATTTTCATTGTATTATAGATATTGCTTTATTTCTTTAATTTCATCTGTGACCCACTGGTTATTCAGAAGTTTGTTATTTAATTTCCATGTATTTATGCAGATTTTTTCCATTAATTTCCAATTTTAGTGTGCTATGATGAAATATTATGCAGGGATAATTTTGCTCCCTTTTCATTTAGTTAAGAATGCTTTATGGATTAATATATGCTCAATTTTGGAGAATGTCCCTTATAAAGTTGAGAAAAATGTATATTCTGATGTGGTTGAGTTGGACATACTGTAAACATCCACTGAGTCCATTTGCTCGCAGGTATGATTCAGTTGTATTATTTCTTTGCTGGCTTTTTATCTAGTTGATCTATCTCTTTGTGACAATGGGGTATTAAGATCTCCTGTTATAACTGTGTTCTTGTGTTTTTGGTTTTTCATGTCCATTAGTATCTGTCTTATGCAGTTGGGTGCTCCTGTATTTGGTGCATATATATTCATAATTGTTAGTTCTTCCTCTTGTAGTTTTACACCTACAAATATTTAGGGGCCTTTTATTATCTTTTTTAATCCTTTTAGGTTTGAAGTTCACTTTGTCTGCAAACAGAATAGCTATGCTGCTTTTCTGGTCTCCTATTGCAAGGAATATTGTTTTCCATCTTTTGAATTTTAATCTATGAATTTCTTTTTGATTTAGATGGTTTCTTGAATATAACATATTGTGGGATCTTGTTTCTTGATCCATTCTGTCAACCTGTTTATTTTGATAGGTGAATTGAGCCCATTTATATTTATGGATATCACTGATATATATTGGCTTGACTTTGCCATGTTGTGTTTCTATTGTTGGTTTTCTGCTTTTCTCCTTTGTTTAATTTCTTGTCCAGGCTAAATCTTGGAAACAACCAAAATGCTCATCAACTGCAAAGTGGATGAAAAAATATATTTTTATACAATGGAATACTACCCAGCTATTAAAAAGGATGATCTTGAGACTTTTATAGGTCAATGGAGGCAACTTGAGAATATCCTCATTAGTGAAATTAACAAGACTCACATTAGTAAATATCAGATTGTCTCTCTAGTGTAAAAAATAATAAGAACTGACAATAATGGGATCCAAAAAGTATAATATATATTGTAAAAGTGAAAGTTAAGGAAAGTGCTCTAAAGGATATAACTGTATGTATAGCATGTAAGATAGATGACCATATTATTAAATTTCTGTTACATCATTGAACAGAAGGGTTTGCACTGCCAGTGTTTGAGTGCCTAACCACTTTTTATGCTTTGATTTTGTAACTTTAACAACTATTCTTAAGGTGACAATATGTAATGTATCAACCAGTGATTTTATGATGCTGATTTTTTGAATTCTATATTATCCTACCTTTTTCTTTTTTTCTATCTTGTTTTTTCTTTAATTTTGTTTTCTTTCTTTCTTTAAATAAAAATTGGAAAAAAAGAATTACAGAAGATTTCTGATCATAAGCTTAAAGGACAGCAGAGCTTAGAGTAATTAAAAAGCTTTTAATCTACACTAATATCTGCTTCAAATTTACTTTTTAAAATTTTGGAGTTATAAGGCCTTTTCATGACAAAGAACAACTTAAAAACTCCATGACCACAAAATTAATGCTGCAAATATTCTCAAGGATATCCTATATAGAAACAACGAAGTCAAAATTCCCAAAAATCCAATAAAATGAGTACCTAAGGCTGGATGAACAGTTAAGCAGAAAGAAAAGAGGAATAAGCATTAGAAAAATAATACAATCACAGAAACAAGTCAATATCTTTCAACAATAACTTTTGATGTGAATGGGTGCAATTCTCTAATTAAAAGACATAGATTGGCAGATTGAATCAAAAAACAAAATTTGACAGTGTGTTCTACACAACAAATATATTTAATCTCAAAAGAAATTCATGCATGGAAAACAAAAGGATGGAAAACAGCTTTCCATGGAACAGAAACCTGAAAACAAATAGGAATGACTATGTTATTTTCAGACAAAGTAGATCTCAGAGGAAAATAGATTACAGCAAGGTAATCAGGTCACTACAAATTGGCTAAGGGACCAATTCAATAGGAATAGAACAAAAATATAAACATTTAGGCACAATAGACTGAAACATCCAACCTCATAATATATACATGACTGATGCCTATAATCGCAGCACTTGGTTGGCTGAGGTAGGAGAATTCTTGTGAATTTTAGGCCAGCCTGGGCAACGTAGTGAACTCAAGATCTGCCTGAACTACACCATGAGATTCTGTCTCAAAAAAAAAAAAAAAAATATATATATATATATATATATATATATATATATCTGATGTTTAAAAAATCAAATAAATATCAGCACGGTAAGAGTGGGTGACTTCAGTACCTCACTATGACAAACACATCAACTAGAGAAAAATGCCAACCAAGAAATAATAAGATTTGAAACAAAAAGACTAAAGAGATACCCACAGAGTATTCCACCCAACAATACAATATACATTCTTTTAAGCAACACATGAAGGTCCTGCCAAATAGACCATATAGTAGTTCACAGAGCACATGTATGTAAAAGTAAAATAATAAAAATGTCCTCATGCATGTAATTAGGTTATGGTGTAATGAAACTAGATATGAGTGACAAAAGAAACCAGGGAAATTATCTAAACACATGGAAAGTAACACATGCTTGGAAAATCAGTGGGTCACAGAAGAAATCAAGGAAGATATTAGACAGTTCCTAGAAAGAAACGACAATGTTAGTACAACATACTGGAACCTATGATGCACAACAAAAGCAGTCCTAAGAGGGAAAATTTTACCTGGAGTATCTACATCAGAACTATAAGCCAAGGTCCAAAAGGGAGGAAATAAAATTTCATGAGTTTGTCAAGATACATCAGGATATGCTACAGCAGGGAAGGGAAGAGTTGTGTCTACACCAAATTCCCAATGACACAGTGGGTAGGAAAAATGTCTCAGATATCTTGGGATTTAATTGTAACTGGATTAATAAGCAACCTTAAAAATGCAGCTGAGGACAGCTGACCTGTTGTTTGAAGAACTGTGATAGCTTCTCACTATGATGAACAACAAACCCATTCACTCTGATGAAAGACCACAAATGATTCATGCTGTTTCCTCTGGATCTCTTTAAGTGTCTCTGTCTATTACCTGTCCATCACCCATGTAAAGGGCAGAACTGCGTAGACTTTGACAAACCTTGACTAAAAGATCCCCCAATTTCCAAACTGTGGTTGGATATGAGACAGTAGTGGCCCTGCTAATGTTCCTTACATCCTGATGCACTGTGGCATCATGTAGAGTTATTACTAAATAGGGGACTGCCTTCACTGTGAACTTCTGGTATTAAGGAGGCTCCATGCCTAAGAGAATTGAATATCCTCTCAAAGCTCATCAGAAAGGGAATACAATGAGAAACATTAATAAGGTGCTTGGAAAGGCCTTCGAGAACCCGCAGAAGGTGGGACCTTGTTGAGCACAATGATCAAGGGCTAGTACATCTAGCCTGCCATGGGTCAAGCCTACAGGCAGGTGACTGATGTGCCATCCAACTGGCTTCACTGGTGAAGGAAGGAGACTCCAAGCACTAGTACTGCATGCTTCATTTCACAGGCTTGTCATAGCCGAGGAGGCAGGTGTTTGGGACAAGACAGGGTTGTTTTACCCCACCTTCACTTGGAGGATCTTTTTTTGTTTGGTATTGGGAATCTTGGAAGGACTATTTACTCTTGGAATCTCAATACATCTGGGCTGTGAGCCCACAGAAAATCTGATCATTAGATCAATGTGTCACCTTCCAGTGTCCCCAGAGTCAGACTCCAGGCCAGATGTTCTCATCAGCACTTCATCTTCCTGCATCATCATCATCTTGACTAGTGGATGGGAGAGACCATCATCTGTTTCCTAGTCTCATAGGTATGAAAGTGAATGATTATTTTGTGTCTGTGAAGGAGTTAGTCTTCTATTTGTATGCACTGGAAACCTTACAAGAGTCAAAGTCTTGTTCATGCTAAATCTTTATAACCTTTTGATTTGAGCATCTTGATGAATGGAAACACATCTTCATCATGATGCTCACTAACTGCTCAGTTGCATGTAAGAAGTCAGTCTTCCAGCTGACTTCTAGAATGAGAAGAGCAGATCCATACACTTCATTGATTACATCTTTTATGATAACATATGGTATGATACAGAGTTATGGTAAAATAAGAATATGTTGCAATAAGCTTGAATAAGCTGATGAAGACCTTCCCAGAAGCTCCAAGGGACTCAGGGTTAAACCTTTGATGACTTTTAGACCCCTTGTGAAAAGCTATGTCACAGTTTCCTTGAAGTACATAGCTTTACTAAGGTCCATTGAAAAATGCAAGAAATCTTTTTTGCCACAGTGCCATTAGATTTGAAAAGGTTTGATTAAAAGGTAATAGAGCAGAGTAAATGATGACTTTATGACATTGTACTTGGCTTCAGACATGACTCATACACCTGCTTCTGTGGTATCTTAGTATCTGCTCCTGTTGGCACACCTCTGTTATTCAAAATGTGGCACTATCTTACGCTTTCCAGGAAATATTGCCGTCAGCATGTTGAGGGTCACAGAGGTGGCCTCCAACTGTCAAAATATTACTTGTTGGCACTTCAGGAAGGCACAGCTTGCTGCTTAGAAGGCAGACCCTGGTGGTAGAGGAAATGCTTCCTATTTGCTTCTCCTATCTTCTAAGGCAACAGCACCATAGCAAGTGGTTGCCTTATACCCTAGACTAGGATTGAATTTTGGTTTTACCTTATCCTCACAGTGAGATTGCTGAATTCCTACTTACTCTCTCAGCTTGGATTTCTTAACATACTCATCACATGGCAACTCAGTGTGAAAAAGACAACTCAAGTGAAACAGTTAACTCAGTGCCTGACACCCACTAAGCATTCAGTAAGTGCTTGCTACCTTTCTTCCAACTTTATCTTTAGGAAACAACCAGTTTAGCCAGCATAAAAAGGACTCACTTGTCCATGTTTTAGTGTGAACAATATCAGACTTCCCTTCGTTGCCAGTGGCCCTTTAGGAATGCCTGAATGGGGAAGGTGTCACAGCAGGAGGCAGGGCACTACCATATGGATATTTGAGTGCAGAACATTGACTAGTCATTGTGGGTGGGGGGCTGAGGTGGACCAGTCATCTCATGAAATAAGATGGGTGCTAAGTGCTGGAGGGAAAAGCAAGACTTAAAAAGGGCACCAATCTAAGGATAAGGTGACCAGAGTTCTGTTCACAGCTCCTTAAATATAGTGAACAAAGATCCAAGTTGTGAGACATCCCGCATTTAGTTAGGTAAAATCTTAAAACATCAAAAGTGATAGTCCACTTAGCAAGAAAAAAAAGAGTAGATATTACGATGATGATGAGAGGTGTTAATTATTTTCATAGTCAAGGAAATATACCACTCAGTCAAGTTTATGACATATCGTGTCATAACTTAATGAACTTGTGTAAGGAAACACAGGTGTTGGAGAATATCAGCCCAGAGTACAAGCTGACAAATCAACTCAACATGTAATGAAAGCACCATAATAGAACACTGAAGGCCATAAATAGGGGTTCCTGGGTCCTTTTAGAGTCTAGTGAATGGCCCAACCCATGTTTCTGGTTGCTTTTTTAACATCAATCATGCAAAAAGGGACCTCAGTAGACAGAATGACATTTTTAATTATGAAGACCTTAGAAGAGAAGATAGACATGTTAAAAAACATCAAAACAGGAGAGTTTAAGACCATCACTGCCAGCAGTTAAGTACCCACCCAGCTTCATGAAACAGTGGACTATGCTTGAGAGGTTTCAGGGGCCTGACTAGACCACACCCAGTGACTTGCCTTTAATCCACAGAGCTAAGGGCATGCAAGGTGAGTTCCAGTGCCCCAGTGCGCTACTACGGAGAGAGCTTTGGATGATCACTCCCAGCAGTTAGGAGCCTGCACAGCTACCTGGAATACCGGAAGTGGCACAGGAGGGGAGCTTCCTGAGGTCTAGACTGGGCCATGCTCAGCAACCTCCGTTCAGTCCTAGGAGCCAAGGGCCCAGGAGGTGATTTCCAACAAACCCAGAGGAAGCTTTGGAACATTGCTTGAAACACGGAAATATAGGAAAATAACAAGATGAAAGACCAAAACACAATCTCAAACCTCCAACCAATCTCAAGAAAACCTAGGAGTCATGAACATAGAAAAAAATGTAAGGCATACACCTGAAATGCCTGAAATGATATCAAATAAAATAAGCAACTCCACGAAGCAATAAAGGATTTCAAAGCAGAAATAATCTCCCAGGTAAAACAAGAAATGATGAAAATAATGAAAGAAATGCTGAGCACATCTAAAGAAGACACAGTTAAAAAATTAACAAAACAATGCAAAAAGATAGAATCCAAGATTGAACAATATAAAAAACAAACAGAATGCATAAAGCAGATTCAAAGAGATACACAGGAAATTACAAATTCCATAGAAAGTTGCCAAACCAACTCAATGAAAGTGAAGAAAGAATTTCAGATCTTGAAGACAAGATTGCAGCTAGTGAACAGAAAGAGAAAGATTTTTTTTAAATACCAAGGAATCAGAAAATAACAATTCAACAGCTTCAAGGTGATGCAAAGAAAAACAACATAAGATTAATAAGAATACATGAAAAAGGAGGGGATAACACAAATGATATCAAGAGGCTATTTACAGAAATAATAGTTGAAAATTTCCCAAACATGAGAATGGAAACTGACATATCAATTAGTGAAGTATATAGAGCTCCAAATAGCCATAAGCAAAATAAAACTACACATAGACATATAATAATCACCATCCCAGAAATCCAAAATAAGAAGACTTTTGAATGCTGTTAGAGAGAAGAGACAGATAACCTATAAAGGAAAACCTATCAGAATCACAGCAGACTTCTCAACACAATGAAGTCAAAAAGAGCATGGAGTGAAGTATTTAAGATTATAAATGAAAACAACAGCCAACAAAAATTGATGTACCTTACAAAACTTTCCTTCAAAAGGATGGAGAAAAAAGGTACTTCCATGACAAAGAATAGTTGAAGACCTTCATGATCACAAAAACAACCCTGCAAAGAATGCTGAAAGACATTCTGGATACACATAGGAAAAAAAAAAAAACACTAAGCAAGGCAGACAATTAAACAGAATGGAAAGATAAAGATAAAACAATAGAAAGATAACATGTCAACAATAAAACAATATATAACAGTTATAACCATTAATGTAAATGGTCTCAATTCACCAATTAAAAGAAACAGACTACAAGAATGGATCAAGAAACAACATCCAACCATATGCTATCTTCAAGAAACCCATTTAACACAAAAGGAAACTCATAGACTGAAAGTCAAGGGATGGAAAACAGTACTTCATGCAACAGGAACCTCCAAAAAAGTGGGGGTAGATATTCTGTTTGCAGACAATGTGTACTTCAAACCAAGAATTATCTGAAGAGATAAAGAAGGTCAATACATACTAAATATGAAAAAACTTCAAGAGGAAGAGATAACAATCTTAAATATATAGGCACCAAATCCCAGAGCACCCAGTAACACAAAGCAAGTACTAACAGAGATGAAAAATCAAATAAGCAATAGCACAATTATAACAGATCTTAATGCAGCATTGACACCAAGGGACAGATCAACCAGACAGAAAATCAGGAAAGAAGTAACAGAACTGAATCACACCTGTGAACAAATGGACTTGAAAGATGTATACAGACTATTCCATCCAACAACATCAGAATATACATTCTTCTCAGAAGTACATGAGATAGTCTCTAAAATAGATGATATACTAGCCCACAAAGCATATTTAAATAAATGAAAAAAGGTTGAAATCATCCCATGCATGTTTTTGGATAATAGCACCATGAAACTAGAAATTAAAGACAAAAGAAACTGAAAAAAACCCCATAAACACATGGAAATTGAATAACACACTCTTGAGCAATCAGTGGGTCACAGAGGAAATTAGAGAAGGAATTAAAGAATACCTACAAGCAAACAAAAATACAAATAAAACTTACTGGCATCTGTGGGATGCAATGAAAGTGGTTCTCAGAGGAAAATTTATTGCACTGAGCTCCCGCATCCAGAAAACAGAATAAACACAAATAAACAACCTGATGCTACACCTCAAACATCTAGAAAAGAGCAAGTCAAAAGCCCAAAGCCAAGGCAAGGGAGAAAATTATAAAGATCAGAGCAGAAATTAATGCAATAAAGACTAAGAAAACAATCCAAAGCATCAAGGAATTAAAGAGTTGGTTCTTTGAAAGAATAAATAAAGTTGATAAGCCCCTAGCTAGCCATATTTAAAAAGGAAAGAAAAAAAAACTCAAATTCATGCAATAAGGAATGAAAAAGGTGAAATCACTACAGACCCTGTGGAAATACAGAATATCATCCACAACTATTTCATAAACCTTTACTCTCATAGGTTCAGTAACACAGAAGAAATGGACAGATTCCTAGAAACATACAAACTACCAAAGCTGGGTCAAGAAGATGTAAAACTACTGAATAACCAAATTTATTTTATTAAAAAAATTAAAAACGTAATTAATTCTTTACCAACAAAGAAGAGACCAGGACAAGACGGATTCACTGCGGAATTCTACAAGAAATAAAAAAGAAGACTTAATCTGACACTCCTCAAACTCTTCATTGAAATTGAAAGGGAAGAAATTCTCCATAAGTCATTCCTGGAAGCAAATATTAATCTAGTACCAAAACCTGCGAAAGACCCAACTAAAAAAGAGAACTACAGGCCAATCTCCCTAATGAACATAGATGCACAAATCTTCAATAAAATATTGGCAAACAGGATTCAGCAGATCATCAGGAAGATTATGCATCATGACCAAGTGGGACTCATCCCAGGAATGCAGGGATGGTTCAGCATACACAAATCAATAAATGTAATCCTCTATATCAATAAAATGAAAAGTAAGAATCAGATGATCATTTCTATAGATGCAGAAACAGCTTTTGATAAGGTCCAACATTCATTCACGATAATAACTTTACAGAAAATTGGGATAGTTGGCCTCAATATGATAGTGGTCATCTATAATAAAGGTCATCTTGGACAAACCAGCAGCCAGCATCATTTTAAATGGCCAGAAACTGAAAGCCTTTACCCTAAAATCAGGCATGAGACTATGATATCCCTTATCACAGCTCCTATTCATCATAATGTTGGAAATACTAGCTAGAGCAATTAGATAAGAGAGAGGAATAAAATAATAAAGAAGGGAAAGAGGAAGTTAAATTATCATTGTTTGCAGATGACATAATACTCCTCATAAAAGACCATCAAAACTCCATTGAAAGACATGAGATATAATAAATAATTTCAGCAATTATTGTAATTGGATACAAAGTAAATACTCAAAAATCAATAGCATTCCTATACACTAACAACAAAATCACTGCGAGAGAAATAACAGAAGCCACACCTTTCACAGTAGCATACAAAAAATGAAATGCTTAAGAATTAATCTAATGAAAAATTAAAAGATCTGTTCAGGGAAAATTATAGTACCCTGAAAACAGAAATTGAAGAGGACCTCAGAAAACTGAAGGACATCACTTGTTCATGGATTGGAAGAATAAATACTGTGAAAATGGCTATGCTTCCAAAATTGTTATACAGATTCAATGCAATGCCAAACAAAATACCATGAACATACTTCATACATCTAGAGAAACTACTCCTAAAATTCATCTGGAACCAGAAGAGACCTAGAATAGCAAAGGTAATTCCAAACAGCAAAGGCAAGGCAGGAGACATCATAATCCCTTACTTGAAGTTACACTACAAAGCTACTGTAATAAAATCAACATGGTACTGGAAAAAAAAACAGATCAGAAGATTAATGGAATAGATTAGAAGATACAAACACAACTACAAACACACTCAGCCACCTTATCTTTGATAAAGGGGCCAAACATGTTCACTGGAAGAACCATAGTCTCTTTAATAAATGGTGCTGGAAAAACTGGCTGTCCATATACTGAAAACTAAATCTAGACCCATGCCTATCACCATGTACTAAACTAAAATCTATATGTATAAAAGATCTAAATATTCAAATAGAAACACTTAATATGTTGCAAGACACAGTAGTTATAAATCTTGAAGACATAGTTATTGGTTAAGAATTCAAGAACAAGAATCAAACCACATGGGAAATACTTCCCAGAATCAATACCTGGAATCACATCTTATTAGAGAGTTTCTGCATGTCAAAAGAAATCTCCAGCATAGTGAAAAACAAAACCCACAAGCTGGGAAAAAAATCTTAGTGAACTGTCCCTCAGACAAAGGATTCCTGTCCTGAACATATAAAGAATTTAAAAATTCAGACCCCTGAAATTCAAAGACCCAATGCAAAAATGGGCATCTGAGATGAATACACAGTTCTCAGATGAAGAAATACAAATGACAAATAAATAAATGTAAAAATGTTCATCATCATTAGTCATTACAGAAATTCAAATTAAAATCACACTGAGATTCCATCTCACTTCAGAAAGAATGGCCAGAATCAAGAAAACGTCCAACAACAAATGCTGAAGAGGCTGTAGGGGAAAAAGGAACTCTTCTGCACTGTTGTTGGGAGTGTAGACTGGTGTAACCACTGTGGAGGTCAGTCTGGAGATTCCATAAAAAGCTGGAAGTTCCATTTGACCCAGCTATTCCAGTTCTAGGTATATTCCCAGAAGAACTGAAAACATCATACCACAGTGATATATGTGCACCCATGTTTATAGCAGCACAATTTGCTAAAGCCAGATCTTGAAAACAACCTAAGTGCTCATCAACTGAGGAATGGTTAAAAGGTTGTGGTATTTAGGGAACAGCTCGGTGGGTCTCGGGCAACTGCATCCGCCTCCCTGTTCCCGGCTGTGCTAGGAGGACTGTGGAGTTCTAAGCAAGCAGGCAGGCACCCACTTTCCCCTGAGTCCAGCTTGTTTGGGACCCTTGCACCTTCTGTATACACTGGAACAGCTCGGTGGGTCTGGGTCTCCTGTATCCGCCTCCTTGGTCCCAGCTGTGCTTAGAGGACTGTGGAGTTCTAAGCAAGTAGGCGGGCACCACTGGTTCCAGAGGCCTGCGGCCTGGAGGAACTAGGTGCCAGAGATCCAGGAGCTAAGGGTATAGAAGAAGATTTCCAACAGACCCTGAGGAAGACTTAGAATAACACTCGAAACACTTGAAACATAGAAATATAGGAAAATGACAAAATGAAAGACCAAATTACCATCTCAAACCTCCAGCCCATCCAAAGAAACCTTAGGAACAATGTATATAGAAGAAAATATATGCCATACCTCAAATATCAGACATAATAGCAACTGAAATAAATAAGCAATCCTGGGATGCTTTAAAAGAATTCAAACTAGAAATAATCTCCCAGGTAAAAGAAGAAATGATAAGAGAAATGAAAGAGATGCTGAATATATCTAAATAAAACACAGTTAAAAATTGGAGGAACTAATCAAAAAGATAGAATCCCTAGATGAGCAATATAAGAAACAAACAGAATACATAAAGCAGATACACAAAGATATACAGGAAATCAAAAATTCCACTGAAAGCTGTAAAAACCACCTCAATGAATGTGAAGATAGAATTTCAGACCTTGAGGACAAGATTGCAGTTAGTGGACAGGAAAGGAAAGATCTTTTAAAAATGACAAAGAATCAGGAAATAACAATTCAACAACTGCAAGATGATGCAAAAAAAAAAACCATTAGATTTATAGGGATTAATGAAAAAGAAGGGGATGACATAAAGAATATCAAGAGGATATTTAGAGAAGTAAAAGCTGAAAATTTCCCAAACATGAGAATGGAAACTGACATCAGGATCAGTGAAGCATACAGAACTTCAAATAGTCATAACCAAAATAAAACTAAACACAGACGTATAATAATCACCATCTTTGAAATCCAACATAAGAATAGAATATTAAATGCTGTCAGAGAGAAAAGACAGATCACTTATAAAGGAAAACCTATCAGAATAATATCAGACTTCTGAGCACAAACAATAAAGTCAAGAAGAGCTGGAGTGAAGTACTCAAGATCCTAAAGGAAAACGATTTCCAACCTAGACTGATGTACCCTGAAAAACTGTCCTTCAAAATGGATGGAGAAATAAGATACTTCCATGACAAAGAACAGCTGAAGAACTTCATGATCACCAAGCCAATCCTGCAAAAAATAGTAAAAGACAGTTTAGATACACTTAGGAAAAAACCACTAAGCAAAGCAGGCAATTAAACAGAACAGAAAGATAAAGATGCAACAGCAGAAAGATAGCATGTCATTGGTAAATGAACATATAACAGTTTAACCATTAATATAAATGGTCTCAATGCACCAGTTAAAAGAAACAGACTGCCATAATGGATCAAGAAACAAAATCCAACCACATGCTGCCTACAAGAAACCCATCTAACCCAAAAGGATACTCAAAGACTGAAAGTCAAAGGATGGAAAACAATACTTCATGCAACAAGAACACGAAAAAAGAAGGAGTAGCCATTCTGTTTTCAGATAATGTGAACTTTAAAGCAATAATCATCAGAAGAGACAAAGAAGGTCACTAGAGGAAAACTTCAAGAGGAATAGATAACTATCTTAAATATATATGCACCAAATTCCAGAGCACCCAGTTATATAAAACAAGTATTAAAGAAATGAAAAATCAAATTATCAGTAACACAATTTGTTGTAGTCCGGGGTTATTACACAGAGAACAATTCAGGTCAGGACATGGAGTTTATAATATGTTTATAATGGTCACTGAAAGTTAACACAGGAGAATGCAGGAAATCTATCCACAACACCAACGACATATATTATTTAAGTCAAGAGCCTAAACCCCATGGCAATATCTCACATGAGTCCAGATAAAAACCCAGAGCTCAGAACAACGCCTCTATGAGTCCAACTGGAAGTCCAGAGCCCACAAGAAGGACTCATGCCAGTCTTTTTTACGGATTCCTGCGGGGAAGACCCAAGGGTCAGCAGTGGAAACCAGAAAGTCTATGCCAGAAGGATGAAGGAGCTGTGCTAGTGGGATGAGGGTTCTACACTGGAGCTGAGAAGTCACACTCACAACAAAGAGCGAGGCTGTCCTGAAAGGAACCACAGCTGTCCTCAGCGACACGGAGGCCCCGAGCTCCTCCGACGACAAGCACAGTCGGGAACGTGCCAGGAAACAGTGTGACGAGTTCACCCTGGAGACCAGGCAGCACATGTCTTCCCCTCCGGAGCCAGGAAGCAATGCTCGATGTGAAGACCAAAGCTTCTCCAGGAGAACCAACAACTCAGACAGCAACTCGTAGGAGAAGCAACAATGCCTCCATAACGCCTCAATCCCTCTCTGCACCTCTCTTCTTCTCCACCTATTTATCCTGGCAACCCTCCTCAGGTGGAGCATCTTCTCTCAATACATGCTGATGTAATCCAGCTGGCGTTAAGTTGACCACTAGTTATAACATAACACAATTGTAACAAGAGACCTTAACACACCATTGACACCAAAGGACAGATCAAACGGACAGAAAATCATAAAAGAAATAACAACTGAATCACACATGTGAACAAATGGACTTGATAGACATATACAGAGTGTTCCATTCAACAACATCAGAATACACATTCTTCTCAGCAATACATGGGTCATACTCTAAAATAGAGCATAAAACAGACCATATAGCCTACAGAACATATTTAAATAAATGCAAAAGAGTTGCAATTATCTCTTGCATGTTATTGGATCATAGCACTTTGAAATTAGAAATTAATGATAAAAGATACTGAAAAAATCCCACAAAAACATGGAAACTGAATAACACACTCTTGAGTAATCAGTGTGACACAGAGGAAATTAAGAAATTAAACAATACCTAAAATAAAATGAAAATACAAATACAACTTACCAGAATCTGTGGGATACCATGAGAGCCATCCTGAGAGGAAAATTTATTGCACTGAATTCCCTTATCAGGAAAACAGAATGAATGCAAATAAATAACCAGATGCTACACCTCAAACATCTAGAAAAAGAAGAAAAATTCAAGCCCAAAGCAAAAGAAGAGAGGAAATTATAAAAATCAGAGCAGAAATCTGTGCAATAGAGACTAAGAAAACAATCCAAAGAATCAATGAATCAAAGAGTTGGTTCTTTGAAAGAATAAATAAAATTGATAAGTCCCTAGCCAAACTTATTTTAAAAAGGAAAGAGAAAGCTCAAATTCATGCAATAAGAAATAAAAAGGTGAAATTACTACAGACTGTATAGAAATACAGAAGATCATCAACACCTATTTCGAAAACCTATACTCTCAAAGGTTTGATAACACAGAAGAAATAGACAGATTCCTAGAAATATATGAAGTACTATAGCTATGTCAAGAGGATGTAAAACTGCTGAATATCCCAATTTCTATTAATGAAATTGAAAATGTAATTAAGTCCTTACCTACAAAGAAGAGCCCAGGCCCAGATGGATTCACTGCAGAATTCTACAAGAAATACAAAGAAGACCTAATGCCAACACTCCTCAAACTGTTTAATGAAATTGAAAGGGAAGCAATCATTCCTGAGTCTTTCCTGGAAGCAAATATTACTCTAGTACCAAAACTTAAGAAAGATCCATCTAAAAAAGAGAATTACAGACCAATCGCCCTAATGAACACAGATACAAAAGTCCACAATAAAATATTGGCAAATAGGATGCAGCAAATCATCAAGAACATTATACACCATGATCAAGTGGGATTCATCAGGCATGCAGGGATGTTTCAACACATGTAAATCAATAATTGTGATTCACCATATCAATAAAGCCAAAAGTAAGAATCACATGATCATTTCTATAGATGCAGAAAAAGCTTTCAATATGGTCCAACATTCATTCATGATAAGAACTTTACAGAAATTTGGAATAGATGGTCTTTACCTCAATATAATAAAGGCCATCTATGACAAACCAACAGCCAGTATCATACTAAATGGCCAATGCCTTTACTTTAAAATCAGGCACAAGACAAGGATGTCCCTTGTTACTGCTCCTATTTAATATTGTACTCTAAATACTAGCCAGAGCAATTAGACAAGAGAGAAATAAAAGGGGTAAGATAGTAAAAGAAGTTAAGTTATCACTATTTGCAGATGACATGATACTCTACATGGAAGACCCCCAAAACACCATTGAAAGACTCTTAGATATAATAAATAAATTCCGTAATGTAACTGGATACAAAATCAACACTCAGAAAACGGTAGCATTCCTATACACTAACAAAAAAATCGTAGAGAGAGAAATAAGGGAAACCACACCCTTTATACTAGCAACCAAAAAAAAAAAGAAACATTTAGGAATTACTCTTATGAAAGAAGTGAAAGACCTATACAGGGAAAATTGTAATACACTGAAAAAAGAAATTGAAGATGATCTCAGAAAGTAGAAAGACATCCCTTGCTCATGGATAGGAAGAATAAATATTGTGAAAATGTCCATTCTCCCAATACTCTTGTACAGATTCAATGCAATCCCGCTAAAAATATCATCAACATACTTCATAGATCTAGAGAAATCACTCCTAAAATTCGTCTGGAGTGAGAAGAGACCTAGAATAGCAAAGACAGTACTGAGCAACAAAGGCAAGGCAGGAGGCATTGTAATCCCTGACTTGAAGTTATACTACAAAGCAACTGTAATAAAATCAATGGAATAGATTAGAAGATACAACTACAACTACAAACACACTCAACCACCTTATCTTTGATAAAGGGGAAAAACAAGTTCACTAGAAGAATGATCTTCTCTTTAATAAATTGTGCTGAAAAAACTGGCTCTCCATATGCCAAAAACTAAAACTAGACCCATGCCTATCACTGTGTACTAAATTAAAATCTAAATGGATCAAAAATCTGAATATTAAAATAGAAACACTAACTCTATTGGAACACAAATTGGATAGAAACCTTGAAAACATAGGGGTAGGTAGAGAATTCATGAACAAGACTGAAACCTCATTGGAAATACTTTCCAGAATAACTGGGACCACCACTTATCAAAAAGTTTCTGCATGTCAAAAGAAATCTCCAGCATAGTGAAAAGAAAACCTACAAACTGGGAAAAAATCTTAGTGAACTCTCCCTCAGACAAAGGAATGCTGTCTAAAACATGAAAAGAATTTTAAAAAATCAGACCACCAAAATTCAAAGATCCAGTCCAAAAATGGGCATCTGAGTTGAATACACAATTCTCAGATGAAGAAATACAAATGGCAAAATAATACATGAAAAAATGTTCATCATAATTAGTCATTTAAAAAACGCAAATTAAAACCACACTGAGATTCCATCTCACATCTGAAAGAATGGCCAGGATCAAGAAAACCACCAACAACAAATGCTGGAGAGGCTTTGGTTAAGAAGAACTCTCCTGCACTGTTGGTGGGAGTATAGATTGGTGCAACCATTGTGGAGGTCAATCTGGAGATTTCTCAAAAAGCTGGGATTGGAAGTCCCATTTCTTCTAGCTATCTCACTTCTAGGCATATTCCCAGAAAAACTAAAAGCATCATACCATAGTGATATATATGCACCCATGTTTATAGCAGCACAATTTGTAATTGCCAGATCTTGGAAAAAACCTAAGTGTCCAGATCTTGGAAAAAACCTAAGTGTCCATCAAATGGATAAAAATGTATTTTTATACAATGGAGTACTACTCAACTATAAAGAAGGATCATTGAAATATTTATAAATAAATGGATGCAGCTTGAGGTCATTCTCATAAGTTAAATAAATCAAACTTACAATTATGAATACCAAATAGTTTCCCTATTGTAAGAAATGATTCAAATATATAAAAATATGTGGTAATCATGATCCCCCATTATGTGGCCTTGAAGCCTTATAAAGTTTTCACCAATTAATTGGAATTCTTTATTCTGGGCTTATTATTGTCTTTGATGATATGAACAGCTGTTCAGCGAGTGCTGATTTAGTATCATCTTCTTTTGAAGTCCCACCAAACTGTTGTTCTTCTGTCTCCATTGGATTTATCATGTTGTATCTTACTGGATTTTATTATGTGTAATAGTATAAACAAAACTTTTTATATGTAAGGATATAATATAGAGACCATTGTTCATTTTCCATTAGTTGGTTCTAAATACCCTGTGGTACTTTCATCCTCTTGAATGGTTTCACACTGCCTTGATATGTTTGAAGCCATAGTATACGAAGTTATATTCAAATATTTCAAGGAAAGAGACACTATTGTAACTACTATTAAATTGGGTTATGTTGTGGTGAAGCACTAGGTTGCTGAAATTGTTATACTTTGACCCTTATGTTGTTATGTCCTTTTTTATCTCAATCTCCCCACTTTTTAAAAAAAATATTATTATTATTTTTTTAATTAAGGGAAAAAATTTAAAAATTAGCAGGATATATTATAGCAACTTTTTTGATTTCCTATTAACTTGAAGTCCTGTATTACTCCCACTATCTTGTTTTGACTGATTAGACTCTGTTCTGTTCTGTTTGATAGTATCAAGTTTGAGGATGTAGGCAACTACTTTAGGGTTTGTTCGTCTTGTTCTGTACTGTTTTGTTCAATTTTATGATACCTAGTGATATAGGCAATTCTTTTTAATGCAGCAAGAGGCATTATGATAACCATTGTTATCATATTGCCTAGTATTCTGTTTTTACATCATGTGCTATGTCTATCCTTTATTTTGACTGACTGCTTTGTATTGTCACATTTGGTTTTATTCTCTTCCAAAAATAAGTAATAAGAACTACGGAAGTAATAAAACCCAAAATGTGTAAATGTTGTTGTAAAAAAGAGAGGAAAAAAAAGTGCTCTAAAGGATACAACTGCAAGTGAGTTTAGGTGTGTTAAGATAGATGACCATATTACTAAGTTTTTGTTGGATCATTGAACACAACTGTTTGCAGTCTCACTGTTTGAATGTCCACTTTGTATGCTTTAATCCTGTAACTTGAACAACTATTTCTAAGATGACAAAATGTAATCTATTAACTAGTGATTTCTTACTGTTTTTTTTTTTTTGAAATTCTGTATTACTTGTACGCTTATACTGTTTTTTTTCCTCTAAATAAAAAAAAATGGTTGTGGTATTTTATACAATGGAGTGCTACTCAGCTAGAAAGATTGATCACATTGAGATATTTATAAATAAATGGACACAACTTGAGACCATACTCACAAGCAAAATAAATCAATACCATATAATCTCCCTAGTGTAAGAAATGGTAAGAGTACATAAGATTTTATGATAATTATAATTCCCCATTACATTGCTTTGAAGACTTATAATGTTTTCATTCATTAGTTGGAATTGTTTCATTCTGTTTTGTTTGATCTTAGTATTTGTGATGGTATGAACAGCTATTTTGAAGAAAATAAGACATTATGGTAGCCATTGCTGATTTAATATCATATTGCTTTGAAGTCCTACCATGCTTTTTTTCTTCTCTTTCCATTGGTTCTGTCATGTTGTGTCTTACTGGATTTTAATTTGTGTGATAGTATAAATAAGTTTTTTATGAAAAATAAGATATTATAGTAGCTATTGTTCATTTTCAGTTATTTGGTTCTGAATACCCTGTAATACTTTCTCTCACTTGAATGGTTTTATACTTTTTTATTATGTTTCATAATATTGTATATGAAGGTATGCTCAACTATTTTTAAAAAAGACACTATGTTAGCCACTGTTAATATCTGGTTGTCTTATTATGAAGTATTGTTTTGCTTACATTGTTCTTTTCTGATCTGCTTTGTTCTGTTCTCTTTAAAGTAAATTTAGAAAAAAAGAACATCAAATCCACACCATTAATATTTGCTCTAAGGAATCTATGTGGTTTTTTTAAAAAAAAATTTTAAAGCGAATAAAACCAAGCAAAACAAAACAGAACATATCCAATCAAAACAAACCAATGTAAGTGACACAAGACTTCAGAACAATAGGAAATCAACAATGGTTTCCCTAATGCCCTCTGCTGTTTTCAAAGCAGCTGTAAATACCTTCAGACATAGAAAAAAATCAAACAAAACAGAACAGAATAGAACCAATAAAAATAGGACAATGAATGCAATATAAGATTTCAAAACAATATTATAGTAAAGCCAAACTGACTACTACAATATATCTTATTATCTTTAAAGTAGCTGCCCATGCCAATGGATATAGCAAAATCAAACAAAACAAAACCCAACCCAACAAAGCAATGAAACTGATACAATACTTCAAAACAAGGCCATAGGGAATCAACAATGGCCACCACTCTTTGAAGGAGATCCCTCATAGATGCTACACTGAGTATTGCCATCCTCTGAATAGATGATCAGACCACCAGCTTTAGATCAACAAAGTCAGTGAAACACTAAACACTACAAGCATTAAATTTTATTTCACCTCAATAGCCATCATCATCACAGCTTGTGTTTCTCCAAATCCACTGGTGGATTGCAGCGGGGTGGAGAGGGAGTGCTTGGTTCTTCTTGTTGCCCAGCCCATGTGCCAGAAGGAGCTGGCATCTGGCTCTTCCCCCAGCAGCCCGTGCATGGTGCCAGTTTGCAGGGAGGGCTTACTTCTTGGTGATTTCTCGTTCTCTTCCCCCACAGTTCACAAATGGTGCTGACTCATGGGAAAAGGCTCATGTTTGACTCTTCCCCCTGTGGCCTGCACATGATCTATGCAGTTTAATATATATTTTGATCATATTTTCACTTTGAATGTTCAAGTTAAGTTGAGACCTGTACTAATTAAAATTAACCTCTTACTCTCTATCAAGGTCAGTTAAGTCTCCTCAGGATTTGCCTTGGAACCTTGCACATCCTCTCAGTTTTTACAGTGTCAGCCATCAGGATGAGCCATGGCCATTACTTGCCTAGTTACTTCCTGTGAAACCTTGGGAGACTTTTTTCTCTTTCTTCTGGTGACTCTCCTTAGTACATATATATCTTAGATAATTTACCCGTATGTTCCCACAATGGTCAGAAAATCAGGGACTCACAGAGTATAGGATGTCACAGAAAAGGTTCCTTTATGTCAGCTCTTTGCTACTAAAGAAACTGGGGAAAGCAAGGGAGAAGATTCTCCTCTCTAATAAAAACAGAAGAGAATGTTGGGGCACAATCATAATATAAGAACACATAAAAAACAGCAAACTTACAAATATTTCATAGACAGAAGTTAGAGGCCTCTGACCAAGTTTTGCTGCATTCCTCTGATAAGCACTAAGTCAGAGTAATTGTCTGTATCTTAAGGCACTCTGGGCAAATCAAGGACATTCTGTAAGAATGTTTTTATACTTGTATACTAATGTCTTTAACTATGCTCATTCTACAAGGGCCTACTCTCCTTGTTCCCTGGAGTGTTTCTATATTATAATAAACAATTCCTTTGTTTCAGCAAATCTGTTCAAGACTAGTCTGCCTGTTAATGTATGACTCAACACATGAAACTAATTATGTAACATTTTGTCACTTGCTTTGTACCTCCCACTTCTAAATTCTATATAAATTAAACTCTTCCTAAATTCAGTGCTGTTGCCTTTGAGGAATTATCCCACAATAGTCCAACAGCATGAAGATTCAAGAGTCTGTCAATTTTGTATAAAGATTAAATGCTGTCTTCTTGGAAAAGAAGAAGAAGAAGAAGGAGGAGGAGGTGGAGGAGGAGGAGGAGGAGGAGGAGGAGGAGGAGGAGGAGGAGAAGGAGAAGGAGAAGGAGAAGAAGAATCTATGTATTATAATTTAAATCCTTGAGATACGGAAGATAATTTATTAGAGAAATAGTTTTGCTCTGTGCAGTTAAAAAAATTGGAGCATTTATTCTGGAAATTGTTGTTAAAATCTTGCTAAATTTTTGTGTGGTTTTGGAATTTTTACAATGATGTAAAATATGCTGTATTTATAGAATCAATTTATTGGAAACAATTACTTAAGTATATACATGAGTTTGCTTTGGTCAGATAAATGAAATACTTTAAAAAGCCAAATATATTAACATTAAGAGTTCCATTTAAATGTAACAGGTCAAGTATTAAAAATAATGCTTCTTTGTTTTATAGGAAAAATAATAGGGCTTCTCAGCCAAATTTAAGAGTTTAGAAAAGAACCAGGATTTTAGATTTAAAATTTTGAAAAATTGAATGCCATTAAAGCTAAAAATTATTCCCCAAAATCTAAAAATAGAAATTTCATTTGATCCAACTATCTCTCTTCTAGATTCCCTTCCAAAGGAGCTGACATTATAATACAGTGTTACCTGCATACCCATACTTATGTCATCACAATTCACGATAGCTAAACGGAGGAAGTAGTCTATGTGTCCAGCAGAAGAATGGTAAAAGAAGTGTGGTATTTACATATAATGGACCACTACACTTCCATAATGAAGATAAACTTGAGTCATTTGATGTATGCACCTTAGTGTTACAGGCAGCTGAGTTAGAAATATGATAGCAGAGAGACAGGGCTGAGCCCTCAAGGAACTGGTGCAGAAGACCAGATATCTTGCACTCTTTGAGGAGACAGACATCTCTGCTGTGAGCCAGATATCAAGACAAAAGGCAAAACAAATGCAACCACACCCTAAAGTATAAACATCAGGGGTTGATATTCTAAATAGGTATAGATTACCTTGAGGAAGGCAGGAATCATTAACCCAACCCCTTATCAGCAAAGAGCCTATTTATGCCCTGTATTCATGCCCACTTGTACATGACTGGCCGCCTCATTCCACTCATGTACAAGTGGGCATGATTCCAATTCAGTCAAATTTTACCTGAGCAATTACACTCATAATCTTACTGGTTGACAATAGTTCTGTCCCACTTCATCCCCACCTGCCTTGTGAGTGCCCATTTTTCCCCACCATGGACCCATCTCACCTCATTGATTTGCTCTATAAAAATTCCTGGAAAAGATAGGATCTTTGGAACCTGCTTGGGACCCCTTCTGTCTCTGTCTGACAGAATCTTTCTTTCTCTTTATAAATATATTCTTCTCTTAACGTCCATCATTCCTAAAATTCATTCTTCAATTTTAGAGAACGCAAACTCATACTGGACATATAGTAGGTAGGGAATTTCATCCCCCTATATCATTAACACGAACTTACGTATCACATGGTTTCTCTTATAAGAAAAACTCAAAATATAAATAAAGAATAAAATAAAAGAGAAATAGTAGTAAATAGGGAGATATATCTGTTGCAAAAGGGAAGAAGATCAAGGAATTGAAGGATATGAGAGGTAGAGGAGAGGTAGAGACTGAAAAAAGAATTAAGGTGTGTTATGTACATGTATCAAATCTCCAAGGATAGTGTAATTATTACGTACTGTAAACATATACTAATAAAAAAATCTAAAAAATAATGTTAAATAAAATGTTGCTCAAATATTCTTATTTCAAAGGGCTCAGAGGTAATTAAACAATACTTATTAGTGCAGTTCCAAAACTATGACATACATGCAATAGAAGTTGCTTAGTATTGTCATTGCAATCTTAAAAGTAGAAAAAAGGAACAGTGCATATACAACATGGATCATTATTAATACTTCCTAGCTATGTGTGATATACTGAGCATATTTCTATCAAATGTGTGTGAAATACAAAATTTTTATGAGGAATTACGATTATTTTTAAAGCTATTCATCAATGACATTTTTTAAAAGGATATGGATTGTGTATTCTCTCTGGACATTTGGTATGTATTTCAGGCTGACCTTGACCTCACAGTGTAGTACAGGCTGTCCTCAAACTCACAGTAATCTTTCTACCTTAGGCCCCTGTGTGCTGAGATTATTAGGAGTGCACCCCTTGCCTCAGGCTTTTGAAAGGTGATATAAGTATCTGATTTTCTGTTAGGAGATGAGCCTGGTTGGAGTTTGTATGATTGTTGGCCTAACCCGGAAGTACATATTCATGTTCCTGGTTCTTCTGTTCTGTCTCTATTCCTGACCACAGTGGATTTGGTACCCGTTCCTCTGCCACACCTCTCTGCCACCTATTCTTACCTTGGAGCTAGCTGACACAGGATGAAACTGTGAACCAAAATGAACCTCTCCTCTTTAAGGTTTTGGCATCAGGTATTTGTCCAAGTGACAGAAAAATAACCAGCAATATGTATATATAAAACTGTTAGTAGTTAAGATGTAAATGAATAGTTATAAATACAAAAATAGTGGATGCTTTTATCATTCATCTTTGTCAAAGTGATTTTTCTTTGGAAATGCCTATATCTAAGTTATTTCCCTTTGCTGCATTAGATAGGATTTTAATGCAGGTAACTTTCATCAAAATACTAACCTAAGTAGAAAGTGCCATAATGGGATGTTTTATTGATACTGAATTCAAGAATGATAATTATACATACTTGTTGTTTTTGGATAGAGGTTAGACATAGACATTCTATTCCCAAAATAATATAATCATTAAGCACAATGCTTTCACTGTGATTTGAAAACTTGCTTCCCCTTTTATTTCTTAACCAGACATCTTTTGATTCTAAAATGTGAAGAATTCAAGAAATATTTTAAAAAGTGACCTTATACTTTCTATCCATTATAATTCAGTTCTAAATATGTGTGTCTGATCATTTGTATTATGGTGTAAGACTATATTTTTTGACTTTCTAAAATAAAGAACTCTAATTTTGAGATATAAATTGTATGTGAAGTTTTTTCAAATATTGACAGAATGTAGTAGGGAATGTGCAAAAGTAGTGTACTTTTGAGTAATTGGATACCTAATGCCACTTACACTAGAGCATGAAAAGAAAATGTGTACATTTTCCTTTTTTTCAAGGACTCCTCTTTGGTAAAATGTGTGGCTTTTTCAAAACAAAAACAGTGGGAACATGAAAGAAAAGTGCCATGTTTACTGTGAAGTACATATTTCCAGTGGTTGTGCTCTTAAACCTGAAAGGTAGTAATGCATTTGGTGTTTATTTTTTTTGTAATATCCCACAGTAAGAACAAAATGGCAGCTCAGCATGAAGCAACAATTATACACGATATCACATACATTTCAGGAAGTTGAAAGCTGTACATTTTCTTGTTCATGGGTTATGCTTTTAGCTTCATAACTTCCTAGTTATGTGTGAAATCAGACTTGCATTTAACCCTTCTTTACCTCCTTACTCCAAGTTCTAAATGGCAATTATAACGCTCTCTAGCATTTTATCTATGCATATGTCATGTTGTTTCAAAACAAACTCTGCTTCTCATGGCATTTTTTATGTTTGTGTAAAATGTTCAGTACTCAATCTATAATCTAGCCCTTGGGCTAGTGAATATTACTCCTACCTGTGCAGCCCTTAAAAGCTTTGGCTTTTAAGTTGCCTGATATTTACACTTACACACAATCACCCAATCTGAGGTTAATTTTTTTCCATGTTGCTTCTTGTTCTTACATACATGAATTTTCTAATCTGATCAAGTGATTCTTTTATGGACTTAAACTCAAGTAAGAGCATAAATTATCTCCCAAGTATTATATTTATGAGACTAGTCTTTAATTTCCCCACAGGAAAGTGGCATAATACTATTGTATATTTACTTTCCATTAGTATTGTTAAGAAAATTTTTATGATTTTGGATTTATCTGATGTGGAAAATCATTGTGGTCTGTCATATTTTAGATGGAAACCTACTAACAGTCTTCAAAGAAAATTTTAAGTTGTTGACATAATGAAAGATTTGCACGATAGTCATGAATAACAGAACTATACTCCTGCTTAAGACTACTCACTCCAACCTGTATTTTTAACAATCAGGAAATGAGTTATAATTATATACCTGTATATATATATATATATATATATATATATATATATATATATGGTAGGATTATTTATACTAGAATTGTAATTTTCCATTGAAAAGTTAATTCATATTCATGAAAAAGCCATCATGGGCTTCGTTTCCTGCAGTCATATTATTTCTGAATTAATACTATTTTACACTTATATGGCAGGTGTTAATATGATCAGCACTTTGCAAACTTTTGGAAATGAAATGCACCCTATCCAGAAATCAAAGGATGACACATTGATGTATGTTTTCTTCTTGAGGTCTTTCAGAGGTTGCACATATGTCATGTAATTATTCTTTTCGCAGTAAGGAGATAATGCCTTCAAAATACGTATAACTTTCTAGAGACATCAGAAAAATTCAGGTTTAAACATCAGAAGCCCTGGTGTGTTGTCATTAATGCTGAATTTGTATAATTCTTCTCAAGTAGAAAGCATCAGACATAACTCCTGAATGAGGCCTATGTGTCGTATTGGAGTATCATTTTGGAGAAATGCAGTTGCAATGTCTAGCACCTCCAGAAACAAAGGAATGCTGTGAAGGTGTTCTATTCTGTTCTGGACCATCTGGCCATCAGACTTTCACTATTGTTTTAGGCTCTTAAGTTTTCATTCGAGCCAGATGTTCAGATGTATCTATTCAGAGGTAGCTTGATTCTCATCTTGAGAGTTCTATAGGAAGACAAAAATAATAACTGAATGAGCATGCAATTAGAAATAGAAGTATACATTCTTTTAATATCCATTGATACATCTTGAAACTATGAAATAATTTAGAATATTATGGAGTGCTTGCTGACACCAGTATTGTTACACTTTTAATTTCCAAATATAGTACACCCAACACAGTAAACTACTTTTTAGCTGGCCTTTCTCATGTTGTCTTGACCTCCTCATCTCGGGTGTATCTATCTCATCACTTTTATACCATATTTTGGTACTGTGATAGTCATTATTTGTGTTACCAGTTGCTCCAAATTCTCATGCTTTGTATCAACAAGTACTCAGATTTGTGGCTTTAATACCTTACTTTACATATTTTATTAACAGGTCAAATACTCTTCAAAATGTTGGATGCCTGGTTTGTCTATTAACTCCAGATATGGGGTTTCTCCCCTGGTCCTGCAGCATGCATGTACCTTCAAAGTGCGCTCTTTTGTTGTCTTTTGACAGACAGATGTGCCAAGAAGCTCTTTTAGAAACAGCACCAAAAGGAGCTGAAAACAGATGGGACCTTTTTGAATAAACAGATACAAATGGTCATCTTGTTTCTTGAATAATCCTATTATAGACCACTTACCTTCACCATTTAAGGTGCTTAATATTGTTTAGTAAGTTTATATTTCTCACCTAGATTTAGGTACTGGTGGAATAGAAAAGAATTCTGGTCCACATGATTCATTTGTCTATTTTTATTTTCATTTTTATTGCTACATTTGCAGAACATACTAGTTATATTCTTTGGGGGAGTCGGTATATGTATATAATAATCCTCCTCCTACCTTCTTTCATCCCACCCCTCATTTCCTACCCACTCCATTCATCTTTGTACCCTTCCCTGATATAAAAGATCTACCTCCCTCTTTCCTAGTATTTCACTTTTATTTTTACTCTTCATTTATATTTTAGGTTTCTCCTGTGAAAGACACCGTGTGATATTTAAGCTTATGTGTCTGATTTACTTTACTTACCTTTACAGTCTTAAGATTCATCCACTTTCCCATGATGGACTCAAGTTTACCCTTCTTTATGGAGCAGTAGGACTCAATTGTGTATAAATGGCACATTTCTTTATCCATCCACATCTTGATGGACATATAGGGTGCTTCCATTATTTAGCTATTATGAACTGTGCTAAGTATAAATGTAGATAGCACTGTAATATGATGTCTTTTGCTCTTTTGGAAAAATACCTAGAAGGAGGAAAGCTGGTTCAAATGCAATTTCCAGTTTTAATTTTTTTTGAACCTCCATACTGATCTCCATGATTGTATTAGATTACTTTCTGGAATAAAATGGAATCTAAGTGTAGTTTTATTTTGCATTGCTCCAATGACTCGAAATGATGAATATTTGTTGTATTTATTGGCTATTTGTATTTTTTCATCTGAGCAGTGTCTATTCATTTCATTTGGCCATTTTTATTGGGTGTTTTGTTCAGGAGTATCTACCATTTGTGAGTTCTTCTAGTCCTGTGTCCAAGGAATAAGTGGCAAAAATATTTTTTCTTATTCTGTATTTTGCCTTTTCACTGTTTTGTTTCCTTTGCCAAGCAGAAGAATCAATAAGTCATTCAATTAATTTAATTTCCAACTGGATATTAGACACTATTTTAGGTCTTTCACATCATCATTTTTCTATTCTCAAACTAACCCAGGGCCACAGACAGTAAAGCTACCTCTAAATGTTTAAGGTACTTGTCAGAAAGGCAATATGAACTACCCAAAGCCAGTCATCTGGCAAAGGGCTGCATTCAAGTTTATTGAGTATCACACAAGTTCTCCATTATTTTGTAAACACTAAGATTTGTTTATGACTCATAATATGACCCACTTCAATAAATATTTTTTATTTATTTTATGGAAAAAAGGTAAAACAAAATTTCATAACAAAACAATATTTAATACTTTTCATATTGTTCTTTAAAGTAGCTATTCAGAGTAGCAGATATCAGCATTAATTTTTTTCCAATAGATATTAGCAAACCTTCCCTTTCAATGAACTAAGAGACACAAGTAGCATAACTGACATGCTTTTTTTCTGTTTCCATTCCTTCCTATCCCCTCCATCCTTGTTGCCCTTTCCCTTTGAACAATTTCTTCCCATCTCACAATATCAACTGGACACTTCAGACATTATTCACTCTTTGTGTGTCTCACATCAGGGAAACAATATGATGTTTACACATGTGAGTATAATTTATTTCAGTTATGACTATGGCCTCAAGTTGCATTCATTTACCTATAAAAGTCTCAAGTTTACCCTTCTTTATGGCTTAATAATACTCCATTGTATAAATGTACTACATCTTTTTTATCCATTCCATGGTTGATAGGCATTTGAGTAGATTCCAGGATTTAGCGCTTACAAATTGTGCTGCTATAATAATGGGTGCACATATATATCACTGTGGTAATATGGTTTTAATTATTTTGAGAAGATATCCAGAAAGGAAATGGCTGAGTTGAATGGGACCTGTAATCCTAGCTTTCTGAAGAATTTCCACACTAATTTTCACAATGGTTACACTAGTCTGCACTCCCACCAACTGGGGAAGGGTTCCTTTTCCAAAATTCCCTCCATCATTTATTGGTTAATTTCTTGATGACATTCTTTCTGGACTGAGATGGAATCCCAGTGTTGTTTAAATTTGCATTCCTCTAATGACCATCATGTTGAACAATGTTCATATATTTATTTGCCATTTGTATTTTTTTCTATGAGAAATATGTATTCATCTTGGATGCCCATTTTTTGGACTGGGTATTGGAATTTGGGGTTACTGATTTTTCTCAACTCTTTATATGGTCTGGATAGAGGTACTTTGAGTGACAGCTGGCTGAAAAGTATCCATACTCTGGATTATTTTTAACTCTGTTGGTTATTTATTTTAATATGTAAAACTTTTTAATAAGATGAAATTCCATTTGTTCATTCTTTGAATTATTTCCTTTGCAGGCTGGGTATTGTTCATGAAATCTCTGCCTATACTTATGTCTTCAAGATTTCTACCTACTTTCTCTTCCAATAGACTTTGTGTTTCTGTTTTAATATTTAGATCTTTGACTCATTTTGATTTTAGTTCAGTGCATTGCAATACACAAGGGTCTAGTTTTAGTCATTCTCATGTAAAAAGCCAGATGTCCAGAACTATTTGATAGTGATGCTATCTTTCTTACAGTGAACATACTCGACCCCATTGTGAAAGATGAGGCACCTAAGTGTGCTCAGAGTGGTTTCTGTATGTTCTAATCTGTTCCATTAATCCTCACCTGTTTTTTGCCAGCACTGTCTGATATTATAATATTAGGTTTGTAGCATAATTTCAAGTCAGAGACTGCAGTGTCTCCTGCCTTGTCTTTGTTGACCAGAATTGCTTTTGCTATTCTAAGTCTCTTTTGGTTTCAAATGAATTTTAGGAGTATTTTCTCTAGTTCTGTGAGGTATGCTAATGGTATGTTGATCAGGATTGCACTAAATCTGTTTAATAGTTTTGGGAGTAATGTCATTTCACTATATTGGTTTTCCCTCCATGAACAAGGGATATCTTTCTATTTTCTATTACCCTTTTTAATCTTCTTTTTAAAAGTAGTACTATAATTGTTAATGTGTAGATCCTTTGTTTCCTTCATTTGATTGATTCCTAGGTATATTACATTTTTGTGTGCTATTGTGAAGGGTCTGGCTTTCCTAATTTCTCCCTCAACGAGTGTGTGTGTGTGTGTGTGTGTTTGTATAAGAGTGCTATTGATTTTTGAGTGTTGATTTTATATCCAGGTAAGCTACTGAATTTGGTTATTCAATTTAGAAGTCTGGTGGAGTTTTTTGGGTGCTCTATGCAGTGTATCGTGCAAATAATTACAATTTTACTTCTTCTTTTACTATCTTTATTCTTTTTCTTTATTTCTTGTGTCTAATTACTCTGGCTAATATTTATCAAACTATGTTGAATAGGAATGATGATAGTGGGCATCCTTTTCTTGCTCCTGACTTTAAAATAAAAGCTTTTGGTTTCTGTCCATTTAGTATGATGCTGGCTGTTGGTTCATCATAGATGGCTTTTATCAGATTGAGCTAAAGATCATCTATTCCAATTTTCTGTAGGGTTTTTTTTTTAAATCATAAATTAGTGTTGGACTTTTTCAAATGCTTCTTCTGCATCTATTGAGATGATCATTTGATTTCTGTCATTGGCTCTGTTTTTTATGGTATATTACATTTTTTGACTTGTGTATTTTGAACCATTTCTGTATCCCTTGGATAGGTCCTGCTTTAGCATGATGAATAATTTTCTCAATGATTTGCTGCATTCAGTTTGTTTGTACTTTATTGAGGATTATTGCATCTATTTTCATTAGAAAAATTGGCCTATTGTTTTCTGTTTTTCTGGAACTTTCTCTGGTTTTAGTACCAGGCTAATGCTTGATTCCAGGAATGATTTTGTAAGTATTGTTTCTCTTTAAATTTAATTAAAGAGTTTGACCAATACTGGCATTAGATCTTCTCTAAATTTCTTATAGAATTCAGCAGTGAATCCATCAGGACCTGGACTTTTTGTGTTGGTAGGTTTTTAATTACATTTTCAATTTCATTGATTGATATCATGTTATTTAGAATATTTATATCTTGCTGATTCAGTTTTGGTAATTCATTTGCTTCTAGGAGTCTGTCCATTTCTTCTGTCTTTTCCATTTTAATACAGTACAGGTTCTTGAAGTAAGCACTGAGAATCTTCTGGATTTCCACAGGATCCACTGATATCATCCTTTTTATTCCTAATTATTTGAATTTGGGTCTTTTCTTTCCTCTTTTTGATAACGTTGGCCTGGGGTTTATCAACTTTATTTTATCTTTCACAGAACCAACTCTTCAATTCGTTGATTTTTATATTGTTTTATTAGTCTCAATTGTATTAATTCCTGCTCTGATCTTTATAACTTCCTGTCTCATGTGAACTCTGGGTTTGATTTGTTCTTTTCTAGGAGTGTGAAGTTCAACATTAAATTGTTTATTTGAACTTGATCTATTTTCTTGATGTGAGAATTTGCTTGTGTAAATTTCTCTTGTTTCACTACTTTAATTTCATCCCATAAGTTATGATGTATCAGTATTTCCATTTAATTGTAGATATTGTTCAATTTTTAAAAATTTTCTCAGTGACCCATTGATTGTTCAGTAGGTTGTCGTTAAATGTGCATGTGTTTGGGTGTTTTTTGTGGATTCTTTTGCTATTGACTTCCAATTTCTTTGCACTATGGTTAGATAATATGCATGGTATAGTTTCAGTTCCTCTGCATTTGCTTAAGCGTGTTCTATGGCTTAGTATGTGGTCTATTTTGGAGCACATACCCATGTGCAGCTGAGCAGAATGTGTATTCTGAAGTTATGGGGTGGAACACTCTGTAGACATCTACTAAGTCCATTTTATACAGGTTTTTAAAAATTCTTATATTTCTTTGTTGATTTTTGTATAATTGCTCTACCTAATTGTGAAGGTGGAGTATAAGTTTCTGCATTAAAATTCTTAGTATTCATTTGGTTTTTCATGTCTGTTAAAATTTGTTTTGTGTAGTTGGTTGTACTTATATTTGGTGCATATACATTTATGATTGTTATCTCTTGTTTTTGGAACATTCTCGTAACAAGAATGTAGGGACCTCTTTGTCTCTTTTTATTAGTCTCAGCTTGAAGTTTTCATTGTCTGCAACTAGAACTGTTGCCCCTGCTTTTTTCTGGGTTCTTGTGGCATAGAGTATTGTTTTTCATCTTCTGATTTTCAGTCTATAAATTTATTTTTGAGATAATGTGTTTTTTGAATGCAACATACTGTTGAATCTTGTTTCTTGATAAATTCTGCCAGTCTGTTTCTTTTGATTGGTAAATTAAGACCTTGTATATTGATTTTTACAACAAATATTAGCCTATTCTTCTAATGTAGATTTCTTGGTTTTGATTCCTTGTCTTTCTCCTCTTTTTCATTCTTGAATTACCTGGTGATTTCTTTCTGTTTGTACTCTCGTGGTTGTATTTGTCATTTTGTCTTTCCACTATCTTTCAGAGCATTCTGAAGAGTTTGTTTGGTAGCTATGGATTTCCTCAAGTGTTTTTATCGTGTAAGTATTTTCTTTATCCATCAGATTTTTTAAAAATGTGTATTTCTTTATTTTAAAGAGGCTAAAACTAGGCATAACAAAACATAATAAAGTAGATCAGAAGAAAACAATTGAAATGACAAAGATTTCAAAGCAAGATAGCAGGATTTCTACCATGGCTACTGTAATGTCTCTTGTTTTCTTCTAAATAGTTGGCCATATTTTCACACACAATGAATTCATAAAAACAAAATAGTATTAAGCTGTTGAGAACAGAGTAATGAAGCATTATAGACCTTCAAAACCAGACAATAGGAAAATCCATAATGTCTTTTGTTCAAATTAGCTGTCCATACCTTCATGTAAGTTGAAATAAAACAATACAAAACAGACTAAAACCACCCTAAACAAAGAATAATAGCATTACTGGATTTCACAGCATAGTGATACAGTATCAGCAATGGATACCATAGTGTCTCATTTATTCAAAGTAGCTGTTCATTTTATCATGCATAATAAAACTGATTCTTATAAACTGTATAGAAGTTCTACACATCTATAAGCCTGTACATGTCTACCTATCCTTTCTGTATTAGAAGGAAAAACAAGACAAAAAAAATTACTAGAAAAACATGAAAAAAAGACAAATAAGTAAAAATAGCAAAGAGCCCAAAACAATGATGATATAGGCCTTCAAAACAAGGTGATAGTAGCATAATTAGGGTTGTTATTTTACATAATGTTCTTCAAGAGTTCAGATCACCAGACACTAGCATGCAAAATTGTCCCAGTTCTATGAATGTTAGCTGTTTTGTTCCAAGAACTTATGGAATTTGTAACACAATCATCTTAGCTATCCTAAGTGTGTTTATACAATGTTAGATAGTTTTTTGTTTTCCCTTTTTCTTTTTTCTCATTTTCCTTGTGATATTATTTTTCCCTTTTGAGCAGATTCTTATCCTTTCACTGTATTTATTGAGGATTTTGTATCTTATGTACTCTTACCATTTTCTACACTAGGGAGACTATATGGTTTTTGTACATGTGAGTTTGATTTATTTCACTTATGAGTATAGTCTCAAGTTGCATCCATTTATTTAGAAGTATGTCAATGTGATCATTCTTTAGAGCTGGGCAGTACTCCATTGTATAAACCACATCTGTCTTTTTAAAATATTTATACGTTAAAGAGATTAAGACAAAGAGAACAGAATAAAGCAGATCAGAACAGAATAATGTAAGCAACACAGTACTACAATCCAATATTAACAGTAGCTACCATAATGTCTCTTTCTTTGAAATAGTTGAGCATACCTTCACATACAATAGTGTCAAAGATAACAAAATAGTATAAAACCATTCAAGAGAATGACAGTATTATAGGGCATTCAAAACCAAATAACAGAAAACAAACAATGGCTACTATATTATCTCATTTTACATAAAAATTGTTTATTCTATCACACATATTAAAATTCAATAAGACACAACATGATAGAACCAATGGAAACAGAAGAACAAAAGCATGGCAGGACTTTAAAGGAAGATAATATTAAATCATCAATGACTATCATAATGACTTGTTTTCTTCAAAGTAGCTGTTTATACCATCACAAATAATAAAATCAAACAAAACAGAATAAAACCATTCCAACTAATGAATGCAAACATTATAAGGTTTTAAAGCAATATAATGGGGAATCATGATTACCATAAAATCTTATGTACTCTTACCATTTCTTACACTACGGAGACTATATGATAGTTATACATGTAAGTTTGATTTATTTCACTTATGAATATGGTCTCAAGTTGAGTCCTTTATTTATAAATATCTCAATGATTCTTTATAGCTGAGTAATACTCCATTGTATAAAAATATCACATCTTTTTATCCATTCCTCAGTTGATAGGCATTTAGATTATTTCCAAGATCTGTCTATTTCAAATTTTGCTGCTATAAACATGGGTGCACATATATCACTGTGATATGATGTTTTCAGCTCTTCTGGGAATATGCCTAGAAGTAGAATAGCTGGACGAAACGGGACTTCCAATTGCAAGTTTTTGAGGAACTTACAGACTGACCTCTACAGTGGTTGCACCATTCGACACTCCCACCAACACTGAAGAAGAGTTGCTTTTTCCCCACAGCCTCTCCAGCATTTGTTATTAGTAGTTTTCTTGATCCTGGCCATGCTTTCTGGAGTGAGATGGAATCTCAGTGTCATTTCAATTAGAATTTCTTAAAGATCAATGATGCTGTACATTTTGTCATGTATTTATTTGCCTTTTGTATGTCTTCATCTGAGATCCAGGTATTCATCTCAGATGCCTATCTTTGGATTAGGTCTTTGAATTTTGGGGGTCTGATTTTTTAAAATTATTTGTGTTCTAGACAGAGGTCCTTTGTCTGAAGGAATTTGACTAAGATTTTTTCCAATTTGTGAGTTTTCTTTTTGCTATGCTGGGGATTTCTTTCAACATACAGAAACTCTTTAATAAGATGTGATCCCAGTTATTGATTCTGGGAAGTATTTCCCATGCAGTTTGATTTTGTTCATGAATTGCCTACCTATACATCTGTCCTCAAAATTTCTACCTACTTTGTCTTCCAACAATATTAGTATGTCTTTTTTTAATATTTAGATATTTGACTCACTTAGATTTTAGTTTAGTACATGGTGATAGGCACAGGTCAAGTTTTAGTTTTTGGCATATAGAGAGCCAGTTTTTCCAGCATGATTTATTAAAGAGCCTATCTTTCTTACAGTAAACACATTTGGTCCCTTTATCAAAGATAAGGTAACTGAGTGTGTTTGCAGCTGTAGTTGTATCTTCTAATCTATTCCATTGATCTTCAGATCTGTTTTTATTCCAGTACCATGCTGATTTTATTACAGTAGCTTTGTAGAATAGCTTCAAGTCAGGTGATGCCTCCTGCCTTCCTTTTGCTGCTTTGAATTGCCTTTGCTATTGTAGGTCTCTTCTGGTTCCAGGTGAATTTTAGGAATTATTTGTCTAGATCGGTGAGTATGCTAGTGGTATTTTGATAGGAATTGCATTAAATCTGTTCAACAATTTTGGGAGAATGGCCATTTTCACAATGTTTATTCTTCCTATCCATGAACAAGGAATGTCTTTCTATTTTCTGAGGTCCTCTTCAGTTTCTTTTTCAGGGCATTATAATTTCCCCTGCATGTTTCTTTTACTTCTTTTGTTAGACTGAGTCCTAAGTAATTGATTTTTTTCAATGCTATTGTTAATGTTGTGGCTTCTCTTTTGTGTGAATTTTTTTTTTTTTGTCTTTTTCCTTTTTATCGGTACCAGGGATCGAACCCACGACTGCCTGCTTGCAAGGCAGGCGCTTCTGCCGCTGAGCTAAATCTCCAGCCCCTAATGTTGTGGCTTCTCTTATTTCTCTCTCAGTGATTTTGTTGTTTGTGTATAGGAATGCTATTGATTTTGCAGTTTGTATCCAGTTACCTTACCAAATGTATTTATTATAACTAGGAGTCCTTCAATGGAGTTTTGGGGGTCTTCTCTATAGAGTATCATGTCACCTGTAAATAATCATAGTTTAATTTCTTCTTTTTCCTATACTTACTCCTTTTATTTCTCTCTCTTGTCTAATTGGCTAATATTTCCTTCACTATATTGAATAGTACTGGTAATAATGGACATCATTGTCTTGTTCCTGATTTTAAAGTAAAGACTCTCAGTTTCTGGCCATTTAATATGATGCTGGCTGTTGGTTTTTCATAGATGGCTTTGATCATTTTGAGGTAGACTATTCTAATTTTCTGTAAGGTTCTTATCATAAATTAGTGTCGGACCTTATCAAAACATTTTTCCACATCTATAGAAATGATCATGTGATTCTTATTTTTGGCTCTATTAATATAGTAGATTACATTTATTTTTTTACTTAAGGAGAAAAGGAAAAAAAAACAGTGAAAGGGTACAAGTTATACAGATTTACAGAAGAAAAAAAAATGAACAGTAGGAAATCACTAGTTAATGGATTACATATTGCCATCTTAGAAATAATTGTTCAAGTCACAAAATTAAAGCTTGTAGAGTGGACATTCCAACAATGATACTGGGGATTTCTTTCAACATACAGAAACTCTGCAAACAGTTCTGTTCAATGATCCAATAAAACTCTGTGATATCATTTTCTATCTTATACACTTAAATATACATGCAGTTATACAGTTTAGAGCACTTTCTTTTCCTCTCTTTTGTACAATGACTATTACACATTTTGGGTTTCATTGCTCCCACGGTTCTTATTGCTTTTTTGGAAGAGAGTAAAACCAAATGAGACATAACAGAACAGAATGGGACAAGTCAAAAGGGTGGACATAATAGATAATATAAAAACATAATACAAGGTGATCAACAATGGTTACCATAATGCCTCCCGCTATCTCTAATAGAATTGCCTATATCATTAGTTATAATACAATTGAACAAAATAGTAAAGAACAAAACCGACAAAACCAAAACATTGGAGACATTGTAGGTCTTCAAAAGTAGATAAAAGTCAACAAGAATGGGTGTTATAATGAATCTCATTATCTTCTCAGCTGATGCCTAAACTTTTGAACCTGATACTATCCAGCAAAATAGAATAGGGGAACATCAGTCAAAAACATGATGGTGAGAGTAATACAGGGCTTCAAATCGAGATAATAGAAAGTCAAAGTGGGTTACTATATTATATCCTGCTATTTTTCCCTTTAATTAAACGGATAAAAATAAAAAAGTAAATAATGGAGTGGAGATTGAGAAAAAAGAGGGCATAACAGCAAAACAGCGCAGATCAAAACATAACCATTTAAGCAGAATAGTGTTTCACCACCAGATAATTCTGGCCCAAAAGTAGTTACCATATTGACTCTTTCCTTGAAGTCCTTGAGTACAACTTCGTATACTGTAGCATTAAGTATATCAAAACAATGTAAAACCATTTAAGAGAATGACAGCATTACAGAGTATTTAGAATCGACTAACAGAAAATGAACAATGGTTTCTGTATAATCTCCTTGTCTTTAAAAGATTTTTGCTTATACTATTGTACATAATAAAATCCAATAAGATACAACCTGTTTAGACCATTGGAGACAGAAGAACAAAAACTAGATGAGACTTCAAAACAAGATGATACTAAATCAGTATTACCTATTAAGATGTCATTTTCTCTAAAATAGCTGTTCCTATCATCCAATCTTCCCTGTCTCATTTCTGTTGAGCTCTTTTTCTGTCAGTAGCTGTCAGTTTGTCTTCTTCATTTTGTTCTCTGCTCCATTCATTGTGGCCTCCCTGCCACTATTTCTGGGTTCTTTGTATTTTTCTTTTTTTAGACTATCCTGCAATACTTTCTGTAGGATTGAATTGGTGGTTGCAAATTCCCCCAGTTCCTCTTTATCCTGGAAGCACATTGTTTTTCCATCAATTTCCAGGGACAGTTGTGCAGGATATCTCAATCTTGGCTGGAGATTATTGTCTTTCAAAGCTTGAATTATTTCCCCCCATGCTCTTCGTGATTTGATGGTTTGTGCAGAGAAATCTGCTGTAATTCTGATGGGTGTTCCCTTGTAAGTGGTCTGTTTCTTGTCTCTTATAGCTTTTAATATTCTGTTCTTGTATTGAATTTCTGGAATTTTTATTATTATATGCCTGGGTGTTTCTGTTAGGGTTGTAGGTAGCTGGGGTCCTGTATGCCTCGTACATCTGAATATCTTTACCTTTTGCTAAATTAAGAAAATTCTCCTGGATTGTTTCTGTGAGTAGCTTTTGTAGTTCACTTGTTTGTGTCCCTACTTCTTCTTTTATGTTCTTAATCCTTAAGTTATGGCTCCTCTTATCATTTTCTATCTTTGTATTATTGCTGTTTGTTTCTTTGTTATTTTTAAGAAGTTTTTCATTTCATTCTCCCATATTACAAGTCTGCCCTCCAGCTCATATAGTCTGTCCTTAGTTTCTTTCAAGCTGTTATGCCAGTCTTGGATAGACTTCTTAATTTCTTGATAGTCCCTTTGAACCTGCTTCACGTTTTCTCTGTTTTCGCCATCAAACAATTCTCCCCTCTTTTTCTGTTCTTCCATTCCACCATCTGTTTTTTCCTGGGTGGTGCTTAGCATTTCTCTAACTGTTCTGCATACTTCTAGCTTCAGGTCGTTGATAACTTCATTCCTGAATTGGTCTATGAGGCTCTCTATATGGCGCTTAATGTCTATTGGTGCAGTGTCCGCTATTGCCTGTTTCTCAGAATTGGGGGCCGAGGAGCCTTTCTTGTTGCTTCCCTTCCCCATATTCTCTGTTCCTTATAAAATGCAAGCTTACATAGGAGGCCCAGCTTCCCTGCCTGTCAGCCACAGGCTGATCAAATTGCGCTGACTAGGTGTTCCCACCCACCGCTGCGCACCAGGGAGTTACGGACTAGGCAGCCTACGTGGCAGTCACCCCTCCGGGCCACCATCAGGCTCTGGGATCTGGGTTAGGCCAGCCTACCAAGTCCGCCCGCAGAGTAACGCAGGCCAGGCACTTTTCACCAATCCCATCTGAGAGGGGAATGTGTGGCTGGAGTCGCCACCGTGCCCTGCTCTTACAGGACTGCCCGAGCCCAGAAAGTCCTCCACTGGAGTCAAACTGTGGTAGAGTGTCAGTTTCTCTCACTCACCTCGCCACCAGTCAGTGTACGCCTCCTTGTCCGTCCTCCTTGTTTTCGACTCCGTTCGCAGACTCCCATTCCCAGAGCTTCTGCGCGTCTCTCCTTGCCGAGCCGCTGTGGAGGCAGCCAGCCGCCGAGCGGCGGGAAATCCAAACCGCGGTTTCCAATGGCGCGGGGTCCAGCCTCCACACCAAGTCTTTTCTGTTCCTATTTTAGCGCCAGGACTGCATTCCAAGTTGGTTTCTCTCAGCCCAGTTCGTTCCTGAGTCAGCAGAGCATATCTCTACTGGCTCATGTCTCCTTAGTCCGCATCATTCCTGATTTCTGAGCCGAGCCTTTCAGAGAGCCTCCGGTAGTTGCTGTTATCTATCCGCCATGTTCTCCCGGAAGTCTACATTTATTGATTTGCATATGTTGAACCATCCCTGCATTCCTGGGATGAATCCCACCTGGTATATAATCTTTTTAATTATTTGCTGCATTCTATATGCCTGTATTTTATTGAGAATTTTTGCATCTGGTTCATTAGGGAAATTGGCATGTAGTTCTCTCTCTCTCTCTCTTTTTTTTTTTTTTTTTTTTTGGTTTGGTCTTTCGCAGGTTTTGATATTAGAGTAATATTTGCTGGCAGGCCTGTGTTAGGGAGAATTACTTTCCTCTCAATTTCACTGAAGAGTTTGAGAAGTGTCAGGATTAAGTCTTCTTTCAATTTCTTGTAGAATTATACAGTGAATCCATCTGGACCTGAGGTTTTCTTTGTTGGTAAGGATTTAATTATACTTCCAATTTTGTTAATTGAAATAGAGTTATTCAGCAGTTTTACATCTTCTTGACCGAGTTTTGGTAATTCATATTTTTCTAGAATGTGTCTATTTCTTCTGTTTGATCAAGCCTCTGAGAGTAGAGGTTTTTGTAATAAATATTGATGATCTTCTGTATTTCCATAAGGCCTGAAGTGATTTCACCTTTTTCATTTCTTATTGCATGAATTTGAGTTTTTTCTTTCCTTTATTTGTAAGGTTGACTAGAGACTTATCAATTTTATTTATTCTTTCACAGAACCAAGTCTTTGATACATTGATTCTTTGTATTGTTTTCTTAGTCTCTATTGCAATGATTCCTGTTCTGACCTTTAAAATTTCCACCCTTCTTTTGGCTTTGGGTTTGATGTATTCTTCTTTTTCTAGATGTTTGAGGTGTAGCATCACATTTGTGTTCATTCTGTTTTTCTGATGTGGGAATTCACCCAAATAAATTTTGCTCTGAGGACTGCTTTCATTGCATCCCACAAGTTCCAGTAAGTTGTATTTGTATTTCTTTTGCTTTTAGATATTGTTTAATTTTTTTCTTTAATTTGATCTTTGATGCACTTCTTTAATTTCCTCTGTTTTTCAGGAGTGTATTATTCAATCTCCATTTGTTTTGTGTGATTTTTGCAGTTTCTTTTGCGCTTAATTTCTAGGTTCATGGTGCTATAAGCCAATAAAATGTGTGGTATAATTTCAAATCTTTTGCATTTACTTAAGCATGTTCTGTGGGCTAGAATATGGTCTATTTTAGAGAATGTACCAGGTACTACTGAGAAGAAAGTGCATTCTGATGTTGTTGGGTGAAACACTCTTTATACATCCACCAAGTCCATAAGTGCCCATGTCATAATTGTGTTATTGCTTATTTGACTTTTCATTTTGGTTAATATTTGTTTCATATAGCTCGGTGCTCCCAAATTTGGTGCATAGATATTTAAGATTGCTATCTCTTCCCCTTGAGTTTTCCTCTAACTAGTAGGTAGTGACCTTCTTTATCTCTTCATTCTTGGTTTGAAGTCTACACTGTTTGCAAACAAAATCGCTACCCCTGATATTTTTTGGTTCTTGTGGCATGAAGTATTGTTTTCCATCCTTTGACTTTCAGTCTATGAGTTTCATTGTGGGTTAGATTGGTTTCTTGAACACAGCATATGGTTGAATGTTGTTTCTTGATCCATTCTGCCAGTCTGTTTCTTTTAATTGGTGAATTGAAATCATTTACATTAATGGTTATAACTGTTATATATTGGTTTATTGTTGACATGTTATCTTTCTGCTGTTGCATTTTTACCTCTCCATTCTGTTTAATTGTCTGCCTTGCTTTAGTGGTGTTTTCTTATGTATATCTAGAATGTCTTTCAGTATTCTTTGCAGGGTTGGTTTGGTCATCATAAAGTTCTTCAGCTGTTCTTTGTCATGGAAATATCTTTTTTCTCCATCCATTTTGAAGGAAAGTTTTGCAGGGTACATCAATCTTTGTTGGAACTTGTTTTCCTTTAGGATCTTAAACACTTCACTCCATGCTCTTTTTGACTTCATTGTTTGTGTTGAGAAGTCTGCTGTGATTCTGATAAGTTTTCCTTTACAGGTGACCTGTCTTTTCTCTCTAACAGCTTTTAATATTCTGTTTTTATTTTGGATTTCTGGGATGTTTATTTTTATATGTCTGGGTGTAATTTTATTTTGTATGGCTATTTGGAGTTCTGCATGCTTCACTGATCTGCATATCGGTTTCCATTCTCATGTTTGGGAAATTTTCAGCTGCTACTTCTGTAAATGGCCTCTTGATATCATTTGTGTTGTTACCTTCTTTTTCCTTTATACCTAACAATCTTATGTTATTTTTCTTTGCATCATCTTGCAGCTGTTGAATTGTTATTTACTGATTCCTTGTTATTTTTAAAAGATCTTTCCTTTCCTGTTCACTAGCTGCAATCTTGTCTTTGAGGTCTGAAAGTCTATTGTCACTTTCACTGAGGCTGTTCTGACAACTTTAGATGGAATTTTTGATTTCCTTTATATCTCTTTGAATCTGCTTCATGTATTCTGTTTGTTTCTTCTATTGTTCATTCAAGGTTTCCATCTTTTTGCATCATTTTTCTAATTTTTAAACTATGTCTTCTTTAGATGTGTTCAGCATTTCTTTTATTGCATTTATCATTTTTTCTTTTACCTGGGAGATTATTTCTGATCGGAGTTCTTTTATAGCTTCTTTGAGTTGTTTCTTCATATCATTTCAGGTATTTCAGGTGAATGGCTTACATTTACTTTACATCTTGCTTGCTTGGGATGGGCTGGAGGTTTGAGGTTGCATTTTGCTCTTTTGCTTTGTCATTTTCCTATATTTCTGGGCTCTGAGTGATGTTGCAATGCTTCCCCATGCACTGGAAATCACCTTATGCACTTTCAGCTGGAGAGGGGAGGATGCAGGCAGCTTTCTGCATTCTGGGGGTCACTAGGCATGGCCCTTTTAGGCCTGCAGGGACTTCTGCTGTGACCTCCAGTGATTTGGAAGGCTGAGCAGGGTCTTTCTTGCCCAAAGATGTGTTCCAAAGCTTCCCTGTGTGCTGGAAAGCTCCTTGCACAGGAGTCTGAATGCAGACATCTTTCAGCAGTCCTGGGAGTCACTGGGCATGGCACAATTAGAGCTTCAGGGAATTACCGTGTGACCACTGATGTTTTGGGAGGCTGGTCAGGGTCTTACAGTCTCAGAGTGCTATTCCAAAGTTTCCTGTGTGCTGGTAATCACCTTGTACAGGAGTCTGATGGAGGCAGCTTTCCACACCTAGGGAACCCTGGTATCCATCAGTTTTTAAAGATAATTTTGCAAGGTACATCAATCTTGGAAATTGTTTTCTTTTGGGGCTTAAAATACATAACTCCAAGTTTTCCTTGAGTTGAGGGTTTGTGTTGAAAAGTTTGCTATGATTCTGATGATCTTTTATAGGTGATTTGAATCTAAGTGCTTGTAATAATGTTTTTATATTAAGTTTTGGGAATCTTGATTATTATATGCCTGTATGTGGATTTACTTTGATCTTTGCCGTTTGGAGTTCTATATTCTTCATTTATTTATATGTTAAATTCTATCCAGTGTTGGGAAATTTTCTGCCATTATTTCTATGAAGAGATTTTTTATGTCATTTATGCTGTTTCCAGCTTTCTCGCTGACTCCAGTTCACCTTATGTTGTTTTTCTTTGCTTCATCTTGCAGCTGTTGAATTGAATTTTCATAGTCTCTTGCTATTTTTAATGTATCTTTCTTTTACATAGCTGTTATCTGCAATCCTGTCTTCTAGATCTGGTATTCTATTCTTGTGTTCATTTAATCTTTTGTATACACTTTCAGTGGAGGTTTTAGTGTCTTAGATTTCTGTTTGGATCTGTTTCATGGATTCCATTTCTTTCCTATGTTCAGTATTTATATTTTCAATTAGAAAGTTTTACTGCTTGACTTCAAGTTTCCTTTATCTAATTGTGATCTGGGCTTGTCCTGGGTGAACAGGGATACAGGGATTGCTTCTGTGCTTTGTCATTTTCTATTTTATAATTTTTCTTTTCTTTTGTTGTACTTGCCAATTTCTTATGGTAGATAGTTTTATCTCTAGCATTGAACTTCCCAAGGAGATGTTTTTTCTTTGGTAATATCTTCTAGGTACATGTGTTTCTTTATGTCTATCACAAGAATCTACCTTCCATATTTGTTGAAGATGAAAAGTTGCTATTTGGTTCAGCACTCAGTCCTTTGGTACTGGACTAGGTCAATGTTATTACATAAGATAGGAAAAAGTGATTAACACATGTATGATTTCCTGGCTAAAGCAGTTCAGCTAACAATAGCAACAGCATCAAGTATAGGGGAGCTATTTACAAACTTTGGTAGCTATTAACCTGATACATTTGGCCATAAGATCACATTATACAGTTATATAATAAAATTCAGCATACCCCAGCAACCAGTACACAATGATTTTACCATTGTAGGGCTGGGGGTGGTGTCAAGAGTGAAAAAGATAGAGAGGTTATTGAGGTCACACATAGCAGAACCAAGGCTGGGTGGCAAAGCATGATCACCTATGTTTTGGAAAGTTGAAGGACATAGCAGAGAAAGTGTGGAAGAGGAAATGTAGAAGTATTGAAATGTATCAGGAAGAAAAGAGACACTGTTTAGTCACTTGATGATCTTTTATTTTCAAGAGGTAGTTGAGGAAAAAAAAAAGAATATGAGTAGAATACAACAGAAAGAAAAGTAATAAACCTAACTGGTAAAAAGAGAGATCAGAAACGAACAACAACAAAATCAAAACCCAACCAAAATAAAGATAACCACAACACAACAAAATAAAACAAAACACCTCAAACAGACAGAAAAAGAAAAATCAATCAGGCAGACAAATGAAAGTAGTACAGTTGCTCTGGTGTTCACAGGGCTATGGTAGTGTCAAAATCAGTTTTCAGAAATGTGCTGTGTACTCCCAGGAGGTTTGCTGTAGGGTTTGGCCTGGGTACAGAGCTGATCTTGGCCTCTTGATGTGGTAACTGGGACTGGTCTACCGCTGGAATTCTCTGTGGTATAGGATGGTGGCCTCACCCACTTCTATTCTGCTTGTGCACCAAAGCACGAGGCAGGTTCACCTAACTTTGCAACTGCTAGTGCCTCACTGCTGCCTCGGACTCCTCTACACTGCTGGTTTCACCTGGGGTTGTGTGTGCACCTTGGTTAGGGTCTGGTCTCAATCTCGCTGGTCCCAGGCACCATTGGCATGTGTCTGGTCTTGCCTCTGTGGGCCTTTGGTTCACCCACTGGTTTGAATCTCACTGTTGTTTTGGACTTTTCTGTGTGGCTTGAGCCTGCCTCTGTGGTGTGCACTGTGCTGCGCTGGCTGGTTTGTTTTGGATTTCCACTGGCGGCACATGCCATAACAAAAAACATTACAAATGAAGTTGAAAAAACATATAATTTGTATTATAAAAGAGTTATCTATAAATACCAATTACTTTAAAGGGTTGGCAGTGAGTTTTCAGACTACCTATATAGTTTTATTATGTTGTCAGAAAGTTGGTAAAATCTTCATCTGTGATTGTAGAGTTACAGATTTCCCCCTGAGTTTTACTTTTGGAGGAGTCAAGTATTTTGAAGTTCTATTATAACACATATTAATATTTACGATTGTTATTTCTTTCTGCTGAATTGATTGTTCCATAAAATGTGTCTCTTTGTCTCTGGTAATGCTCTAGCATGTAGTTTATTTTGTTTGATACTGGCAGAGCCATGCCACTTTTCTTTTTTTTTTTTTATTTTTTTATTTTTTTTTTATTGGTACCAGGAAACATGATCAGGACCTCACATTTGCTAGGCAGGAGCTGTACCACTGAGCTAAATTCCTGGCCCCACACCAGCATTTTTATGCTTACTATTTGTATTGTATGTCTTTTTCTACCTGTTTACCTTCAACATGTGTTTTATATTAAAATATGTGTTTTATTGATAACATATATGTGACTCTTGCTCTGTTTTTTAGCCTGTTTTGATAACTGCCTTTTAATTGCCATGGTTAATCTGTTAGTGTTTAGTTAGTTCGTGCTGAGAGCATTGTATTTGTGCTAAGCTACAACTGGGTTATTTGTTTATGTTTATCTTTGCTTTTGTTTCACTAGTCTTATTCTGCTTTATTGTGCCTGTTTGGTAGATTTTACATACTATTTTAATGTAACTATTGCCTTTTTAAGCAAGTTTCCTACATTTTCCTACTTAGAAATATCCTTTATCATTTAATGTGTGATGTAGTAAAATTGTGATTCTATAGGTATCCTTCCCTGTCCTTTCACTTTCTATGGCTGTCATGTTTATTAAATTTAATCACATTATAGTCCCACAAGGTAATAATACAATATTTGCTTTAAACAGTCCTATGAATGTTAATTGATATTGAAGGGAAATAAAATCATTCATTATATATTTGCTTGGATTTGAGTCCAGAAGCCCTGGGAATATCAAAATCCATTGATGCTCCAGTCTTTTACATTTTTTTTAATCTTTTTTTTTTTTTTTTTTACTGGTATCGGGGATCGAACTCACGACCGCCTGCTTGCAAGGCAGGTGCTTATGCCACTGAGCTAAGTCTCCAACCCCTATACTCGTCTTTTATAAAAAATGTGGTGTTTCCATGCATATCCACCCTTGTACTTTTTTTTTTTTCCCGGTACCTGGGATTGAACTCACGATCTAGCACTTGAGAGGCAGGCACTTAGGCCACTGAGCTAAATCCCTAGTTTCACCCTTTTACTTTAAATTGTCCTTAGATTACTTACAATAATGAATGAAATGTAAATGATATATTAATAGCTGATATGCTGTATTGTTTAGAATATAATGACTAGGAAAAAGTTTTTATGTCTTTTGTACAGGTGCATTTTGTTCTGAGTATTTTCAACCTGAGCTTGAGTGAATGTGCAGTGGCAGAATTCTCAGGTACAAAGCTGACCCCCTCACACCTGCTACTGAATACTTTTCTGATTAGAATTTTCGTATGGTATTTTTCCTTTTTCCTTTTCACATGGAAGACTCCTTTTAGCACTTGTTATAATACTAAATTGACTAAATTTTTTCTGACAATGAATCCTTTTATTTTTACCTTATTTTAAAATAAGATACTTTCGTTTTTACTTTCATTCTTAAAAGATACTTTCACTAAATATAGATTTCTGAGCTCATACTGTTCTTAGACTCTAAAACTGCATTTCCACCAGTTTTTGGCTTCAGCACTTTATGGTAAACTCATTGGACATTCAGATTCTTCCCCTGTCGTTTTCTGTTGCTATTTTCATGGTTTTTCAGATTTCAACATTTTTTAATTTGTGCTTGGTTCTGGTTCTCTTCATATTTATCTTGCTTGGAGTTCACTGAGTTTTTTGAGTCTCTAAATCTATCTTTCACCAAATTTGGGAAGGTTTTATTCACTATTATTTCAGGTATTTTTCTGCTTCATTGCTAAGCCTCCCCAACGATTACAATTACAAATTCCCTGAGTTACTCTTCATCTCATTTCAATATTTTTTCTTTCTATTCTTCATTTTAAGTATTTTTTGTGATCTACCAAGTTCTTTAACTTTTGTTGTCTCCATTTTGGTTTTTAGTAAATTCAGTTTAAAATATTTCAGATGTTGTTGATTTGAGCTCTACTGTTTGTCTGGTTCTCTTCTTAGCCTTTTATTTTGTTTGCAACTGCTTCTCGTTTTTGCCCCTTCAGTGCCATCATATTTTTTATTGACCATAATTAAAATACCTATTTTTACAAAGGCACCTGATTTTTTCTTCCTTTGCAACTTGAACCTCAGTTAACTGTCTTTTTTTTTTTTTTTTTAATGTTGGTTACATGTTCCTGATTCTTCATGTGTCAGTAATTTTGCACTGTTGCCTGGGTATTGTGATTCCCTACTTTGCCCCTTGGCTGGGATCTCAAATCTTAGTGCAGTTTTTCATCTTTGCCTGGGCTGCCTCAGTTTGCCCACTGCATGTCTAGTGTCGAATGTCAGCCAAGTACAGGGATAGGCTTTACAAGGAGTTTCTGTGGTTCACATCTCTGACTTTCTGTTTTTCATGATTTCTACTTCTCTTACGAATACCTGTGAGTCACATGAACTTCTCTCCAATTTGTTAGAATAAAAGACCTTGCATTTTCTATTACAATATTAACTAGTTTTGTGATATCAGCTTAAGTTTATTCTTACTATAAAATGTCATGAAAACTGAAAATATCCACTCTGGTCCTTTCTATCCCAGTGGAAACCTACTCGTACTGACAACATTATTTTGTAGTAGCATCTGAAATTTTTTGAACTTCAAAAAATATCATTATCAGAGTATAGAACTTGAATTTAATTTTGTACTCAAATGCTGAACATTTTATATTAAGGGTTTTTTTTTTTGTAAGTTCCTTGAGACATTTTCCTTAATTGAATTTTTCTAATTTATATTCTAATACTGACAGATTTTTCAAGTACCAAAATAGAGTATTTTTCACTTTGAGTATTTAAATTTAATCATCTATAGTATTAAATTCTATTAGGATGCTAAACAGTACAAAGCAAAAAGCTTATGAAGCAGGTACTTCAGTATTTAGAAAGCTTCAATAGAAATTTTGTCTCTGTAAAGACCAAAAATTTGTGATCTATCTTGGTGGTGACCTTAGAAGAAAAAGCAAGAGAATAAATTATTGTGTCAAAATTACCTTTATAGGCAATGTTTTTGGTGTCATAGGGCAACCTCTGCTTTCCTTTCTTCTTATAATTGTATCAGTTTCTCATTGTTAAAGAATTCCTCATCCTAAGCTACTCTATTATTTCTGGAATTTGCAGAAAGGTCAGTGAGTCTCAGGAGTTGTGATTACTTTTTCTAGCTGACATTTATTGATCTCATTACCTTCATGCTCATATTTCAAAAACTTTTTTCATTCTGTTACCATTTCAAAGATGACAGAAATGCTGCAGTGCTCATTGTATTAGAACTGTGTGTAATTAAAATTTGTACTCTGTGTTTCATCACAATTTCACTGTCAGAATTACAGCATGTACTATGTATAAATCAGATTGTTATAATTAGAACATGAAACGTGCAAAAAATCAAGGTGGAATTTAAATTCTTACATACATTTTACATCTTTTTATAAAAACGATATTGTAGCTGCTTGGCCATAAAACATTTTGTTAGTACTGAATGGTTCACTTGACTCTCATTGTTGCTAATGCTTATTTTAAGATTAGAACTGCTTTTACAAATACTCTATTTTTGAAAAATCAGTTGTTTCTTATAAAAAGACTGAAAACAGGTGATATAAAGAGATGTGAATAAAGATGAGTAAATAAATTTATGCATAAACAACTTTCAATCATTTTACTAAGACTGAATTCTAGTTAGCTTTATATAAAATATTTCTAAATCTTCACACAGTTTGAGATCAAATTTACTTGTCTACATTAAAAAAATTAAAACGGATGGTTAAAAAAGGTAAAAGGTGTATTTGTGTGGGTGTAGGTCTGAGAGCAGCCTTGCCATTTTTTTTTTTTTTTTTTTTGGTGGTTGTGGTTGAAGCATTCTTTCTATTTGCCAACAGACCATCCAATCAGAAAGATTTGAAAAAATTTTGATGAGAGTTACAAATAGACACAGGACATACAGCTATAGAGATGTGCCAGAAATCTAATCTATGAACCACTTCCTGAAGGTTACATTTCAGATACAGTAACAGAAAATTTTAATGTAGAAAGATAATGAATTGTTATATTTAAAAAACCTTTATTGGATAGGCCCATTATAGTTTACATTTGTAGTTTTAGTCCTATTAATATATTTCTAAGGATTACTCACTTTAGGGATAAAATAAGGGAACCATGATCTTCTCACTTGTAGTTTGTGAGTTATAAGAGCCTGTTTGAAAACTCAGCCTAAAATTTGTTAATGCTTTTGATAAATCTAAAATTTCTCATTTTGCTTATATTTATTTAAAGTTTGCTAGCACAAGATATTCATCAGTCTCAGGAAAACTAATCTCACTGCAAAAATTAAAGGCATGTTTATCATTCAAATTTCTTCATAAAGCTTGGAGAAAATATTCTTGATTGAAATAGTCATTAATTGTTAACAGGATGTGCTATCTCCAAGAACAAGGATGTGTTCATGAACCATTTTTATAGGATTAGCTTTGTATTTCTCTATTTTTCCTGTAAAATATGGAATTTTAGTAACCTGTAGACACATATATCTCATACGTGTAACATTTGTAAAGTTCATAGATTTCTGTATGATATTTGATTCATCTAGGTGGGAAGTAAACTAGCTAAGAAAAGAATATCAGTCTGTTTTAATGATGCTTATGTTTTCAGTTATTTGTTAGAGACCAGATTGCTCCTTGTCACTGCAAGAAATTATTACTGTGGCAATAATGGTTAAGATTATTTTACATCAGATGAACAGTGTTTTTTTTTTTTTTTGAGTTGTAACATAGCTGCAATATAAGAAAAGGAGATACCGATACCAAACACTGAGATAGTCAGTTACAAATAAACCTAGCTATTTGCAAGAATGCTCTAAGGGTATTAGTCCCACCTTATAACCTCCAGAATAAACTTCTCAGTTAATAAGTTGTGAAGCAATTATCAGATACCAGGAAAGCTAAAGCCCCTTACAATGCATTATTTATAATGAAAATTTCACTTGTTGTAAATATAGGTATTTAAATATGTCCAAGTTACTCTTTTAAAATTGTTCAATTGAATCTTTGAGATTGATTTATCATTTTAATAGTGCATAGGTATTTATGTCATAGAGGTGAGTGGTTGTTATACTTTGTGTTAGTTAAGGGTTCAAGAGACAGAGTATACATACATAGGGATATACATGCATACACCCATATGTACATATATGCATATACACATTAAACATATATTAGACATAGTTAAAACATACACAGAACACACACACACACATACACACACACACACACACACATATATATATATATATATATATATATATATATATATGGTGAGACTTTAAATATATATTCTGTTGATCCTGTTCTGAAAGAGACAAGAGGTGATTTATTATAGGAATTGATTCACACGGTTACAAATGTCCCATAACCTGCCATGTGTATGTTAGAGGACCAGGAAAGTCGAAGTTTGATTTAGTTTGAGGAAGCAGGTGGAGGGGTGATGGCATAAGTTCTGGTTTGAGTTCAAAACCTGAAAATCGCAGTGCTGATGTCAAAGGTCAGGAGAAGATGGATGCTGCAGTGCCATCAGAGAAGCTAGTTTTGCCCTCCTTCCACCATCCTGTTCTACTCAGGTGACAAATAGATTGGATGGTGCCTATCCTCACTGGTAATGGTGACCTTGTTCACTTTGACTGTCTATGAGTTCAAATGCTAAGCTCTTTTAGAAACACCCTCACAGATACAGTCACAATGTGTGTGTTATAGCACTATATAGGCATTTCTTAGTTCACTCGTATACACACATATTGTGGGTTATAACATTTTGGCCAAGATAAACAACACTTGTTAGCTCAACAAAATTTTTTTCTAATGTATTCTGTTAATATTGATCTTTCTAATTTTTCACATTGGTTTATATTTGGCAAAATTTTATTTATTCTCATATTTTAATGTTTCTTTAAGATTCTGTCCTAGTCAGAATATATTTCTTTAATCGCTAAACCAATCAGACACATCCACTTTTAGCTGAATAAAATGAAACATATTTATGGAGATAACTGTTGTATTGGTTTTCTATCATTAAGTATCAAACCACTACAAGCATCATGGCTCAAGGCCATATCAATTTGTGACTTCTAGTCTGGACAACACACATCTAGAGACAGAGCCGTGGGATCTTTGCAGGTGCTCAACTGGCTGTGTTTCCAGCTGAAGCTCAGGTGTTCCTCCTAACTGACTTAAGTTTTTGGCAGTATTTGTTCTTTGATAGGTATCTTCCAAAAATCATTTTTGTCTTCTAAATCTTGACTTCAGATATTCACCACATTCTCTCGCCACCCAAAGACCAATAACAGAAATTCCTGCACATCAATATATGTTCTTCAATTTGAGTCTCTTCTCCTGGATGAAGACTTAGCTGATGAGGTCAGAAAGTGATAATAGCCTCTCTTTTCTAAGGTCGCTGCCTTGGGCAACAGAACCTAATCACAATAGTGACTGTCCTATTATACTTACAAAGTCTGCCTCAGATTCAGTGGAGGGAAGTGTATGGAAAGGTGAAACCATCTTAGAATACTGCCTTACCATAATTATCTTTACTTTTGTAATCTTGCTGTACAATTTACTTCATTTTCTTAATTATCTTCAGGAGGATTTGTACTTCGAGAAAAATACATTAAATTGTAAAGTTAGTTTAAGTTGTGGTTAAGAGTCAAGCACCCAGTGGTAGAGCCATCTTCTAGATTCCCTATCTTGTTTTGAAATTTCATTTTTTTCCCATAGAATTAAAAAAAAAAATCACAGTTATTACTATCTAGGGATTTCCGGAACCTCTGTTCTTCTTTTTGCCTCAGTATCACATCTGTAGAAGGGGGATGATCCTATTCACTCTGTAAGGCTTCTATTTTCAATTTTTGTTCTTACTAGTACAGGTTTGCATTACATAATGACTACATTCATCATGGGAAACTGATATGTGTACATAGCACATTTAACCATAATATCTTGGTTCCTTGTCCTCTTTCCTCCACCATCTCCTGGTTCTTTTCCATTTTTCAAAAGATCTGTCTGTTTATCTTATATATCTTTTTTCTCTTTCACTTTTTATGCATTGAGCTTCTCATATAGACAAGCCATGTGATATTTGCAATTGCATGCCTGATTTATTTCACTTAACTTTATGGTCTCAAGGTACATCCATTTTCCTACAAATGACTAAGCTCTATGATTTTTTTAAATAGTAGAGTAGTACTCAGTTGTGGATCAATACCACATTTTCTTTATCCATTCATCTGCTGATTGACGTATAGGCCACTCCTATGATGAGCTATTATGAGCTGTGTTGCCATAAACACACACAGGCAGGCATCACTGTAATATGATGTCTTTAACCCTTCTGGGAAGCTACCTAGACGGGGGAGAGCTTGGTTGAATCTGATTTCCATTTTTTAGTTTTGTGAGGACTCTCAATACTGATGTCCATAGAGATTGTGTTGTTGCAAATTTCCATCAATAATACAGAAAACTCCTTTTAAATAGCTGAACGAGCATTTATTACTGTTTAATTCTACATAATGCCAATTCTTTCTTTAGTAAGATGGAGCCTCAGTATTGTTCTAATTTGCATTTCTCTGATAGCCAAAGATGTCAAACAGTTTTTCATGTATTTATTGACCATTTGTCCTTGTTCTGAGAAGCATGTTTTTATTTCAGTTTCCCATGTCTTGATTAAATCTTTATTTGGGGAGATTCCAATATTTTTGGAATTGCTTATCTATTCTAGATATTAGTCCTCTGTTTGAGAAGTAGATAACAACATTTTGTTTCCCATTCTATAGACTGTCTTTTTACTCTGTTGGTCATTTCTTTTGCTATGCAGGGTACTTTTAATTTGAAGTGATCAATCCCACGTTTTGATTCTTGATGTTATTCTTACACTATTGGAGTTCCTTCGGCTTATGTCTCCAAAGCTTTAACCTATTTTGTCTTCTAGTGGGTTATTTTGTTTTAATATTTACATCTTTGATTCATTTTGATTTTAGTTTAATATATAGTGAGAGATGTGGATCTATATCAATCCTTTGCATGCATATAGCCAGCATCATTTATTAGGTTATATTTCCTCCAGTGTATTTTTGTCCTCTCTGTCAAAAGTCAAATGGTTGTAAATGCCTAAGAGGTGTTTCTGTACTCTACACTTAGTTTCATTGATCTGCACATCTTTTTTTGTGCCAGTACCATAGCATTTTTACCATTGGAGCTTTCTAATATAACTTGAGCTCTGTGATTTTGATTCTTCTTGCTTTGCTCCTGCTGCCTAGGATTGGTTTTGCTACTCTATGTCCCTTCTGGTTCCATATTAATTTTAGGATTGTTTTCCTTAGTTCTGTGAATTGGTATTTTGAATGAGATTTTATTAAATTTTTGTATCAGCTTTGGAAATATGACCATTTTGACAATATCAGTTTGGCCTATTCAGGAAGAGATGTTTTTCCAGTATTTGGTGTCCTCTTTAATCTTTTATAGAGTAGTGAGCTTTGATTGTGGAGTTCTTTGCCCTCCTTAGGAATCTATTAAGCATTTCATTTTTCTTGAATGTATTGTGAATGGTTTGCTTTCCTAATTTCTGTCTTGATGGCTTCATTATTAGTGTATAGAAACACTATTGATTTTTGTGCATTCGTTTTATATCCTACTACATTACTGAATTTGAGTATTAATTATAGGAGTCTTTTGGTAAAATATTTGAGGTCATCTTTGTAAAGAATTATGTCATCTGCAAATTATGGTATTTTGACTTTTTCATTTCCTAAACATACCCTGTTTATTTCTTTCTCATCCAATTGCTGAGTACTATATTGAACAGGAGTAGTGATAGTGTATATCCTTGTTTAGTTTTTTATTTTAGAGAAAAAACATTATTTTCCCCCAATTTAATATGATACTGACAGTAGGTTTGTCATGAATGTATTTTATCACATTGATATATTGTCATTTTCTTCTTCAGAATTTTTCTTATGAGCAGATGTTAGATTTTGTCAAAACCTTTCTCTATTAAGATGATTATGTGATTTTAGCCCTTGCTTCTGTGTATGTGATCAATTATGTTTATTGATATGTTGAACCATTCTTGCATCCCTGGGATGAATCCTACTTGGTCATAATATGTGATTTTTTTGATGATATATTGAATTCTATTTGTTAGCATTTTGTTGAGGATCTCTGTATCTGGATCTCTGTATCATTTCATGAGGATCTCTGTATCATTTCAAAAACTGATCTGAATTTTTCTTTTCCATGAATTCTTGTTTGGTTTTGGAATTGGGGTAATACTAGTTGCCAGGAAGGCGTTTGGCAATACTGCTTCTCTTTCAGTTTCACTAAAGAGCTTGAGGAATATTGGTGTTACAACCTTTCTGAAGTTTCTGAGAATTCAGTGGTGAATCTATTGGGTTCTGGGCCTTTTTAGTTGGTACATTTTCTATTATGTTTTCAATTTAATTACTTGTAAGTGGATCAGTCAGGATTCTTACATATTCTTAGATCAGTTTTGGTAATTCACAGGAATTTAGGAATTATTTATTTCTTCCTGATTCTTCCATTTATTGGAGTATATTCTTTTGAAGTAGTAACTTAGCTTTTGGAGTTTAGTGGTGTTCATTATGATGGTATCTTCATTTCTAATTACATAGCAATGCAATCAGGAACAAAGAAGACAAAACTACAACAGATGAAGATAATATGAATTAATATACACAGAAAACGTAGAACACAGTCTGAAAAGAATAGTATTTAGTAAATGTTAGCTATTAATATTTATCTTATAGCTACTTGGAATATTCAGTTTTAAAATTCAGATTTCAATTGTATATTTAAATCATGATTATATAATTACTCCTACATTCCACTAGTGAATTTTAAATGCATTATTATGCATGTCTTACTCTTCCTTTCATTGTATACTATTATTGTCAATAGAATTAATTAATATTAATGTCAGTATTCTATCATATGTCAGGCCTCTTGCTAAGGAGAGAAAGTTAACATGAAAGTTAGCTGGTAAATAACAGGACATTGAAGAAAATGTAGGTGCTTGTAATGTTCATCTACATTGGAATGAGAGGCAAAGGAAACACAAGTTCCAGACTAAAAGAGGACAAGATGTGTTCTAGAAAATAACATACCAGCGTGACAACAGTGTTATGGATTAAAACTACCAGCTGAATTAAATCAGCATGGTGCTGAGCATAGATGTTCCACCTGAGGAAAGTTGCCAGCATAGAGAGGTGGAGAAGATGAGTGAGGCGTTGTGGGTCTCTCTAAGTGCTGCTGTTTTAAGCCATTTGTTCTCCTAGAGGAGCTCGTCATGACTAGCCTCCCCAGTGTTGACTAATTATTGTCAAAAGAATTAATTAATATTAATATCAGTATTCAATCATGTGTCAGGCCTCCTGGTAAGGAGAGAAAGTTAACAGGTAAAGACAGTAAGTTAACAGGAAATTGAAGAAAATGTAGGTGCTTGCAGTGCTCATCTACATGGAAAGGAGAGGAAAGGAGTTCCACCACTGTTACTGCAGGAGCTTGGGACCTTGTTGGTATGAATGGCTGTGGTTCATTTTGAGGGAGCTCTGGTCCTTACACTGAACATGGCTCCCTGGCCCCCCCAGGGGAAGACATGTGCCATTTAATCTCCAGGACAAACTCATCATGCTGGCTTTCTGGCATGTACTTGATTGTTCTTATTGGAAGGGTTTGGGACCTCCGTGTTGCTGAGGATGGCTATGGTGCTTTTCAGGACAGCCCTGGTGTTTATTATGAATGTGACTCATCGGCCCTAGTGTAAAATCCTCAACCTACCAGCACTGCTCCTTCACCCCACTGGCATAGACTTTCTAGCTTCCACCACTGACCTTTAGGCCTTCTCAGCACAGATCCGTAAAACAGACTGGCATGAGTCCTCCTTGTGGGCTCTAGATCTCCAGTTGGACTTGTGGAAGGCACTGTCACGGGCTCTATGTTTTCATCTGGATTCATGCAGGACATTGCTGTGGGATCTGGGCCCTTGGCTGAATATTCTGGGTCTTTAGTGTTGCAGACAGATTTTCTGAACACTCTTGGGTTTTACTCTGGATGGCCATCATAAAATAATATTATAAATTCTGTGTCCTGATTCTAATTGTTCTCCTCACAACCCTTTACTATAATACACAGTGACTAGGAAGAAATGCTGAGAGATGAGATGAGAGAGAGAGATCAGCAAGTCCTTTGGTTTCTACTCAGAGGAAGCTAGAAGGCCACCACTGAAGGTCTTTTTTTTCAGGTATAATTATAATTTAAGTTTATTGATATTTGAATGAATTTAGGTATACAGAGCCACCACATTCATTATAGGGAATTTGTATCTGTACACAATATATTTTGTTTCCTCTTTTTCTCCCGTTCCCAGCCTCTCTTTTCAAATCTCCTTCCACTCCCCATTTACAAAGCTCAGAATTTATTTTATCCTTCTTTACTCATTATAGAGTTCTTAAAGTGCAGATGGCATAACCTTACTTTTGTAAGAAACACTACAATTATTGTATCAGATCACATTCAGACAAAGGCAAAGGAGTAATCCTAAATGGTTGAAATGGACCATGATCATGGTTTGGACCAGGAAGGAAGTGATGCGAATTAGATTATCTAAAACTGTTAGATACTATGTGTCTGTGACAAGAAAGTTGAGAGCATGTATAAGTAATCGTATGTACCTATGAGTAAAAGAGATCATTCAATTATGCCTTCAAATATTTTGATTAAAATAACTGGAAAAATGGAATTATCATTATGCAACTATGTGAGAGGAAGATAAGGGGTGGAACAACAGCTCCATTTTGGATATGATAAAGTGCAGATGTTAAATAAGCAATTTTAATATATTAATATACAGTTCAGCTATGAGACTTGGCTTAGAGAGGCATGTCAGGAATTTTTCATAAGATTGTCAGTATTTGAAGTCATAAGTGTCTAGGAGATCACCTACGGAGTGAACAGTAGATCAAGAGAAGAGTACAAGGACAGAGCCCTAGGGCATATCAATACTGCATGCAACAATATAAGAGGGAAAGGACAGGGATGTCTGCAGGAGTGCTGTATCTGGGCATATAGTAGTGGATAGTGTCCACTGAGTAGAATACTTGAGTTTAGATGAGAGAACTGACCGTGGGTTCACAGCAGTGGGGGTGAAGATTGAGTACATACAGCATTGAAATATAGGAATTACATTTGTGTTGATAAAATATGACTTATTAATTATATAAAATTTTTCCTTTTTAGGTACAGTAATTAGGAAAATAATTAATATTGTGCCCCATTCCTTTAACTGGGATTAAAAGGAAATAAAGAGAAAATAAAATTCTGTACCTTGCATGCAGAAAGCTCAGCAAAGATTAGAAGCTGGTAAAGTTCCCAGAGAAGGAAAGCAGAGTGAAGGGTGTGTAGCTGTCACAAAATAGGATGTCTGGTTTGCATATCTTCTGAAAATGACACCCTAAAATGTAAAGACTTCTCCCATGGCATTTAATATAAGGGCAGAGCCAAATGTGCATACTATTAGAATGTCATATATTTCTCTGTGTTCAGCATCTTGCACCAAACATATTTTTCTTATGGGAAATATATTAGGTATTTTGAGAATCTTGCATGTAAATCAGTTATAATATATAATATTCTATGACTGAGTTCAAAGTCTATTTTAATAGTTTCAAATGAAGGTGTGTGAGAAAGATATAGTAGTATAGTTAGCCTTAAATTTGCTAATTTTATGTATTAAGTGCTATTGTTAATTGTGGAAGAACATACCCCACTCTCCCTCCCAGGCAGAAGAGAAATACGGTTTCCTGAGGAGTAAGCAAGAGTAAACAAACAGATGTAAATGCTACATTTTCTTTATCCATTTTCCTATCAATGAGATGGACACTTGGATTGTTTCCATATTTTGACTACAGTGATAACACTGCTCACCAACATGGGAGTATGGCTGTCTCTTCAAGGTCCTGACAGACCTTACAATCAAGTGGGATTGCTGGATCATACGACAGTTCTCTTTCTAATTTTTGAGGAACCTCCTTATTTGTTCTTCTGCTTTCACAATAGGTTTTGTTGAATAGAGCAAAAGGAAACAACAGATGCTGGAATATATGACATTGGATTGTTTTTATAGCATATACTTAGATAAGTCCAGTTCCCTGGAGTTTTACCAAATGTGCTCTGAGCGGAACCTGTCCAATCCTCATCTACTTCCACCCAAGAAGATATTTATTTCTGTGTTCAGTCTTATAAATGGCATATTACAAACTGGTTTCAAACATCCTTGGCCTCTTCTGTCGCATTTATCTTACAATTAATTATTGAGCACTTAGTATATACAAAGCTCTTTTTCTAACTAGAGGCGTAGCTGAGTAGACAAAGTCTGTCCCCTGAGGAGTTTATGTGTCATGAATTGAATTTCGTGTCTTCAAATTTATCAACTAAGAAATTAAAACTTTGCTAGGGGATTCTGAAATAAATGACAACTTAAATGCTTATCAGCTCTCCAACTCCCAATTATTTCTCTATTGAAGGAGACAGCACATATACTCCGCTGCTCCCGGAGGGGCTCGTTCTTGTATACTTGTGATTTCAATAAGGGAAAAGCCATACTTACTTGTGCAGAGCTCTGGGTGGGTCACTCTATTGCTAGATATGGAAAGTCGGAACCTGAAGTAGGGCTGCCTCTTAGACTGTGGATGTGCTGGACCCATCCTCAAAAACTGATAACTGGTCTGTCATTTTGTTTATAAACAATTTAATCATTGTTTCAAAATTATGTACCCAAGAGGAAGATGTATGAAGAAAAAAAAAAAAAGAACAGTGACATCAAGAGTATGTTAGATGGCTTATTATGCAGTCAACACATATATGTAAAATATTACCCAAACACACATACATAAGAACAGAGACCAACTGACTCAAGATGTCATTGAATGAGCTATATAGTCAGGCACATGTATGATGAAAGAAGGCAACTGGAAAATAATAGAATTTGAATGAAATTTAGGGATAACAATTTAATGAGGCATTCTAGTTAGCAGAATAGAACTATAAAATGTCAATATTTAAAATAAAGTCAAATTGAATTTCACAAAGAAAGTAAATAGGCTTTACTGAAATAACTGGGCAGAGTTTCATCAAGATTAACAAAAACATTCCTGGATTAAGATAACATCAACACATTTGGCCCATTCTTAATATTCATTCCAGTAATGCTTTTCATAATTTCTTGGGTTACCAAATCAACTAGAAACTGATTTTACTTTTATGAATCACACACATATTTGTACAAAGGATCATATTGCTTAAAAGCTAAACAAATTTCTTTTGTGGCCACAAAATAGTAAAGTTTGACCACTGTCTTGGAAATAACTATCAAATAATAGAATTTTCTCTGGAGATTTTAGAAACAGGCTAATCTAATGAAAAAGAAGCATCACATTGAAATTCATAACACGTTGTTCTTGAAAAGATTGATGCATTAAATACTTATGCAAACACATTAAATTGGCAAGTGTATGAAAACATTATTACATATGCATCCCCTTCACATTTCATCTTTTTGAAGAGTACTTCTTTGCTATAAAACTAAAATATATGGCTATCAGTTTTCCAAAATCACATTTTTCAAATTTCATAACACAACTTTCTTAGCTTTTCTTCAGAGTTTATATTAATTCACATAAATAACAAAATTAATGTTGGAACTGGAAAAGTCTAATAATTTATGCAAAATAGAAGCATTAAATTGCTGCTTCCTCATTGGCTTTTCCCACAAAACTTGCACAAGAGCCTTTTGATATTAGAGATTCATCCTAAGGGTGGCTGTGCACTTTGGGAAATAAATGAGCTCTTTTAGGTCATGGAGTCATTTAGCAAACAATTGATTTGTAGCAAAAGTCAAATGTCACAAGAAAATTAATGCATTCCTAAAGTAACCTAACTTCTCCTGAAGTCTAATAAATCCTGATGGACTCTAACATTTTATGATCTTTGGAAAGCATTACTTGAATAAAAGTAAATCGATGACATGTCTCACTAAAATCCAGAAAGTAGAAATGATTTTATATATTTTCTAAAAATACATGCGTTTCATATAAACGGCCTCACTGTGTGGACACCGTGCTCTGCACCCATAGCTTGGTTTCTTCCTTCTGTTTCCCTGCTAACCACAGTCCCTGTTCCTGGCAGTGTTCCTTACTCACTTTATTTGTTTCAGTCTTCTCTGTTTTATCCCCTTCGACCTGTATCTGCTCATCCCAATGCCCACTTTCCATGAGCTTCTCTCACTTTTCTGCCTGCATCTTTCTCCTTTTGTCATCCTCTTTGATAGTTTTAACACTATTTCCTTACTTGATATTTTTTCTCCTTGCAAGTCCTCAAGCTCTGTATTTTGATGTACAGAAAAGCAGGTTCTTAGAACAGCTGTCCCATGCGTAGTACAGCCAGGAAAGTCCCTATCAACAGAGAAGAGATGGGAGGAAAAGAAAGACAAAAGCCAGAGAGACGGCCCTCATGATTGACTTTGAAAGAAACTTGGAATTTTAGTCTCCTTAAATGTGTTTTCTTCCACAAACCAGTCCAAACTCTGTTGCTTTCGGGTGGCCAAGTCCAGCAGTCTTTGGAGATTCTTGAATACATTGCTATTAGATTGAAAAAGATATTTTTTATCTTATTAAAGATATTTGTTTGAAACTTGTTCATATATTTTAAAATATAGAAAAGTCATGGATGTTTGCACAAACATACAACTATACATTTATACAAATGCCTTTATATAATTTTTGTGTACATGTTGTATATATAGACAAGTGCATGTGTAAATATATATTGGTGGTCATGGTGTATTTATAACTGTATATAGTGCTTGATCTTAAAATGTTATTTGAATTTTTAGTGTTCAGCTTGCCTAATTTACCATTTTTATTTTCAATTAGGAAATGCTTATGCTTTTTTTTACAAGGTTCTATGAATCTATGTATGCTTTATGTATAGTTATTTATACATAAATTGTAATTCCATCTCAGGTGTTGACTGAAAATAAATGGCTATTGTTTTTTAATTATTACATACTTTGAGGTCTTTCAAAAATTACTTTCAACTGTTTGATATATATAGACATACATGTACAGTATATATGCATGGTGTTTATGTATGTATGCATTTTTTTAGGAGCTGCGAGTTGAGCTTATAGCCTTGGGCATGTTAAACTTGTGCTCTGCCACTGACCTATATCCCCAGCCCTGTATTATTGAATTGGGTTTCTTCAAGCCTAAGTGTTTAAATTAAGTTTCTCAAAGTGTAGCCCTATTGCTTGTTAACCAAGGCTATAATGGCAATCAAAGAATTGAATGTTTTCTATCAACTTCAATAATTATTAGAAAAATTTGACATTGCTTTCTAGAGATTCTCTTACATTTATAAGCATGTTTTCCACAGTCATCTATTTTAATTTTATAATTTACCTTTAAGGTAGATTAGTAAGGCTCCAGTGAAAGCAAAGGTGTTAATTTAAACCTTATTCCATCAGTACACCTCATATATATCTCTAATTATTTACTTTTATGCCACTGTGGTAATGTTTTGTATATATATATTTCTCTGAACATGAATGATTACCTATCTCTATGAATGGATTTTCCCAAAATGCAGTATTAAGATAAATTATACAAATAAATTTGCAATTCTTTATAAAGATTTAGTTGCTTTTGATAAGGGTTTTGTACAGACAATTTTTACAGAATGTGTCAGGGGGTTTGATCTCATATTAATTATCATTTTGACATTTATTTCAATTAATTTTATCATTATTAAGAGAATAAAATGCTACAAGATTAATTTAATTTAATTTTTTCTGCATCAAAATTGAAGTTTATATGAGTTTCTAAGTGAGTTTAAATTCTTTAATGTGAATTATTTATTTTTGCACACTTTTTGAAAGGTCTTGATTTAAATAAATTGTGTATTTATTCAAATATACAGATGGATAACTTCTAGTGAAATAGATTATTAAATTTTCTATGATGCATTTTCACTCAATTCAAGTCTATCAGGGATTTCGATTATGCAGTATGTGAATTATTATCTATATTAATTTTTCACATTTGGCGATTATCTTTATTAATATTCTTTCTCTATTATTTTCAGATGTTGTTCATGTCAAATAAAAATTTCTGTTATAAAGTTTTGCTAAGGTATTTCCTGTATGTTCTATTTATCATTACACTTATTTTTATGCTAGTAGCATAACTGTTTTGAATATCACAGCTTCAAATGTGCCTTGATATCTGGCAGAACTGTCTCACAGTTTATCTATAAAAGTTCATTATAATCTATTTTTTATATTTTAAGAATGTTTGGTTAATGACAAGAAAAGAACCAGAGACTACTTTAATTGGTATTGTATCAACCTCACAAACTTACGTAAGTACTTCCTAAAAATACTAGTTGAGATTTTATCTCTCTTTTTATTATAGCTTACATAGTCTAATTCAACATGCAAGTAATGAAAAAATAAAGATTTAAATTTTCATTGGGAATTACTGTGCTGGTTATTTGCCTGTGCTGTTGATTTGCGTGAAGTATGATTAATGATAATGAAGTAAAAAGTAGTCTTATGAGGCAGGAGATGAAAAATTATCTCATAAATACATTTCATAGGATAAATATTTCAATATTTTACAAATAATTCATGGAATTTTTTGCGACATGAAACAACTGTGTGAAATGGCCAATGTTTATGAATATGATTTGTTTACTTAGGTGTGAATTTTCTAGACAAGTGTTCAAAATTCCCCTTCTTTCGAGACACTAAACAATTTCTTGAGACAAATAACCAGTTAGGAACTGTTTGCACAAATGCAGACATTACAAGCAGCTCATTTATAAGTAATGGAAAATGAAACACAGTAAAGCATATCATGTCATTAAGTTGCTTGATTACATTTTAGTTTCCTTTACTTTGAAAGCATGAGCACCTTTGAGAATACTAGATTCAATTTACAGTTCAGAGTACCTTTATGTGGCTGATGGCCTTCCTGTTTTGTGGCTGATGGTTGTTTTGGCTTTTGTTTTTTCCTCTTGGTACTACGGTGTCTTAGTCATTTTTTACTGGTTGCTGAGACAAAATACCTGATGCCCAAAGCTGGGAAAGGAAGGATTTATTTCTTACAGTTTTGGGAGGTTTTAGTCCGTACTCAGTTGGCTCCAAGGCAGGTGGCATGGCGGGGCTGCAGTTTATGGTGGCTGCAAACAGCAAGGTGGGAAATGGCAAGAGAGTCAGATACACCTTCTTCCTGCCATTACATTGTATTCTGGCTCCACCCCTATGTGGGTGTAGCACTGACACCATCAATCCAAGTACTAGACAATGAACCAACCACAAATGCATAATGCAAACGCATGAGGTCTAGGTGCCACCCACATAAACCATGACATACGGATTGAACCCAGGGCCTTTGCACCGAGTTACACACGCAACCCTTTTCTATTTTTTAATTTTGAGACAGGGTATCAAAGTTGCCCAAATGGTACTCACACTTTTGATCCTTTTGCCTCTCACATCACTGGGATTATAGGCATTCCAACTGTACTTGGCTAACATAGCTGTTCTTATATTCCTCCCTTATAGTAAGAATTTATAAAACTCTTGGGTCATGGGGTTTAAATAATTCATGTGTAAATTTACATTTAGGATACAGAGGACATAAAAGACTCTTAATGCAAGACATTACTAAAATTATTGACAATACATATGGAATGAATGAATTGTAGGATTCATTTATTTCACTTTGTTGTTGACACAGGTATGGATTTTTTCTAATCATGAGAAGAGAGCTGTGCCATATTTGGTATGTTTACCTCTAATAAGGGCAGGCTTTGTGGATAGGTGACTGATGTAAAGGAACCCACACTGGGTTTAACATTCTGTTACCATGGCTAGGAGGACAACAAAGGCAATTTCTCTGTTATTGTGAGACCCCCCTATACATCTTGAGTTGTCTCCAAAGTGATGAGAACAGATTTCATTATAGTTCCATTATCCTGAGATTCATTTTAAATTTGAAGAGTATACTCAATTAGAATATATTTTTTACATGTGGCATTTGAAAATCGGAAATGGTAAGTTTGCAGAAATAATTTTTTTAAAAAAATGAACTGTTCTTATCATTCATGAATTCAACATGATATTTCCAAGAAATACAGAAGAGACTCCAATCCCACTGAACTATGCCACAATCCTTCCAGACTCCACAGGGATTCTGGGAGCTCACAGACAGTATGCTGGCCACCTGTCTCAGTATGCTGGCCACCTGTCTCGGGGCATACTTGCAGCAGGCTGTCTTTTCTGTCCATCACTTTGTTGAATTGGCACCACAATTCTGGAAAATGAAATGAGCAGACAGAAATGCTGTATAAACAGCAGGGACTCCTCTTTATCTTTCTGTGTCGTTCTATCACCTGAAACTTTTTCTACTTTCTGTGGTTTTGGGACTCATCTTTGGGAAGATAGGGCTTGTGTAAAATGGGATTGGATGCTTCTACAACTGGAGATTTATTGATGTCTTATTTGGTTAGTTATGAATCTATGAATTATTGTGGTGGAGGCAGTGACTTTCTTTTGATGACTCAAGGCTACATCAGCCAGTATTGATCACTTCTCTATGATGAAATTTTAATTCATTCAAGACATTGAACTGAAAATGTTTCCTCCCTCCCTCCCTTCCTGTCATTTGTCATCAAGGTGTATCTTAGAAAACACTGGTACAGACACCCATGAAGTCAGTGTGCAAGGCTTTCTTATCATTTTCTCCATGTTCTCTCATCACAGTATTACTTTATTTGTCTGACTGCTGGTTTCCTTTGCAAAATAAATTACCAAATTGAAGTCTGAAAGAACTTTTTCCTAAATTGTTTCATTGATTTTCATTAAATTATCATTTTTGTCTTTGTTATTTGATGTCCTAGGAGGCAGTATTCAAAACACTGCACTTTTTACTTAGGGACCACAAGACCCTTCAGTCACTTTTATTCTTCTTTTTAACACCATTAGGTTCATCACAAGAGCAAATATCACTATTTTAAGGATTTGAAAGGCTGTTAAAAATGCCTTTCTCCTCTCCCTGCTCCTGTTGTTGCATCCTTTTTCTCTCTCCCTTTCTCTTACCTTCTTTTCTTTCTCTCTTCTTTTCTTCCTTTCTTGAGGTTGTTTTTTTTTTTTTTTTTTTTTTTTTTTTTTTTTTTGCCATAAGCAGAAATGAGACTCACATTTGGAAACTTTACGTTCAGATTCACCTCTGTAAATATATCACTTTCTTCATCTTTCTGCTATGACTTCTTATGCTTGAGCAGATAAAATATGTTTATAAGAAACTGGTTTGAAACATTAGTTAACTGTGGTAGAAAAATTTAACAAATAGTTCAGACCTAGATGAATAAATAGGTTCACATGGATTATACAACTTGGATTTAGTCTCACCGTGACTCACAGACCTCTCACTTGAGCCCAGTTCCCCAGCCCCTCCTTGAGTTTTCCAGGCCAGAGGCTTCTCACTACAGAGAGGCTGCAGGTTTACTATCAGCTACTATTTGGTAGCAAACATAAAGGAGGAATAGCTATCTCCAGATGGAGACATAGACTGAGTTAGACATTAGGCAATTGTAAAACTTTGCTTCTTTTTATTTCAAAACCTTACCTCCTGTGTTTGGCTAAGTAGTATTGGCCATACTTAGTGAAATGGAATAGATCTTTAAAAAACAAAAAAAGAAACAAACAAAAGGCCAGTATAAAGAAAGAGATACAATCATTAAACCAATAAGGCAATGTAAATGAAAGAAATTAAAGGAGTTTGTAAAATAAATGTGTAGTACCTGGATACTTTTTCAAAAAACATTTTGATTGATTGAGGAATATATTTTTAAAATTTCACAGGTTTTCACAGTTTGATTATCATGATAATCAAACTGATAGTTTATTTTAATGATAGTATCATAGTGTCTTTTACATTTGTGTCTGATCATGTACAAATCAAAGCAAAGCAAAACAAAACAAAACAACACAACTGACTTTCATTTCTGGTGCTGAGCTATCAGTAAAAGTGGAGCTGCTGAGTCCTGGGATGCTAATTAGGTCCTGGCCATAGCTGTGGTGGCCCTTCTTGAGACATTCCAGCCTGAAGTGGGCTCCTTTCCCACGCAGAAGGGCCCTTCTCCAAGGTTCACTTCCTGTCTAACGCTTTCCTAAAGCTGCACCACAGACAGCATGAGAGATACAAGCTCGTGAACTTGCCCATCTCTGCAGCAGGTTGAGGCCATTCTCTGGAAATGGTGACCAAACTCCACTCCATTATATCCTCCCAGGAATCTTCCTCTGGCTGTGGAAGTGGCAGTACTGATTTGACGATCACTCTCTTTATGTATCAGAAGCAAAGCCGATGTGCTCATTTTCTTCATTTGTAGCCAAAGATGACCAGTATAATGACCTTCCATCCCTTTACCTGTGGCAGAAAGTGGAATTGATTGGTTAATTAATTAGCTTTAGAATGTTAATGGGCAAACAAAATACCCAGTGTGACATTGACAGACTGTTGCCGAATTGTCTGCCTTGAGCCATATTTTTAAAGCTTCCCTGGTGTGTAGTTTCATCTGTGAAACAGTACAACTAATTTTTAAATATAGTTTAGACATTGACTTGGAACAAGTAACAAGGAGACAAGGAAGTCATCCAATGAATATTATTGCTCTATGCCCAGAATCTACCTTTTATTGTCCTATTAGTGTCTAAAAGTAACCACTAACCTGACTTCGAGTATCACAGATCAGTTTTTACCAACTTGTGAACTTTACACAAATCAAATCATAGATTTTGTATTTCTTTGTGTCTGCATCTTTTGTGTAAATGGATGTCCATAAGGTTCATATTTCTTTTATGAGGCACTGGTATTTATTGTTGTATAATATTCTACCATGTACATATCCTAGAATTTTTATCCATTCTATATTTGTTGAATATTTGGATTGTTTTCATTGAGAGGTCATTATGAATAATTCTGAGGTAAATATTTTTATGTTATTTTGATGATCACATGTTTATATGTGGTACAGAACTGCTGAGTCAGGGTTCAAAAATGCAGTTTTAGGAGATATTGCCAGCAGTTTTCTGGAATTTTGCACTAATATCATACATAATAGAGTCATCCTCTTTAGTTATGGAGACTGTGTTTCAGAACTCCCAATGTAGTGGTGGTGAACCTATGGCATGGGTGTTATTTGTTTTTAAGGCAAAAGATGTGAATGTATGAGGTTTTTTTTTTTCCTGAACTAAAACCTCAGCATTCAAGTTTAATTGCAGTGTTAGTAATTTGTGATAAGTAAGTGGGTTTTGTGTTGTAGTTTGAGTGCCTGACTCTAACAGGTTCACCATCACTACCTGGTGGACGCCTGAGAGGTGGACAGTACTAAATTCACTTTACACAGTATAGTTTTTCCTATACAATAACACACATGGTAAAGTTTAATTTATAAATTTTGCAAGCCAAAGTGTAGCACAGGTTTTCTTTTCCATCTTTACAATATTACAGACCGAAGATACATTCTTAGCAACAATACAATTTGTTTTTTCCTTATTAGTCAAGAACCTATACCTTTAACCTAAAGGATATACCTATGGTTTCTGACTGATATCTAATTGATAGTATCCATTCTTGTGTTTTGGAGTCATGGTTAAGTAAAATAAGGGTGACTCAAATACATACTGGTATAGTGAAAGTTGATCTGGTAATCAAGATGTTTACTAAGTAATTAATGAGAAGTAGTGTATATTTCATGGATATTCCAGTAAAAATGATAATTCATGACCTAAGCAGAAATGAGTGTGATACAGGAAAATTTCATCAGGCTATGCCAAAGCCTGATAAATTGCTTATTTCTCAGATTTTCAATTCCTGGTAATTTGGTGAAGTATCTTTAAGTTCCTCTTTCAATTTCAAACTTTTCTTATTAGTGGTTAGTATGAGTGCTTTGTATATTAAAAACACTGTCTTATCAGTATCTTATCTTTTCCTAGTCCATTTTGCTTTTTCACTCATGATGTTTTAAAAAAAAATCCCACAATAAGAAAAGAAAGACTGTTTGTTTCTAACATTTAAATAGTAGAGATTTTATATAAAAATCTGGGTTTCTAGTTTCTCTTAAAACACAAGGATTCTTTAACCTCCTGTTTGTACTCATCAGCTTTCTGTCATTGTGATATAATACCTGGAGGAACATTTATTTCGGCTTACAGTTTCAGAGATTTCAGTCCATGGTTGGTTGGCCCTATTGTTTTCAGCCTGTGCATCATGGCAGCAGTGAATGATCAAAGAAACTTATTTATTTCATGAAGGGTAGAAAGCAAAGACAGAAATAGGATGGGATTGGGGCCTTAATACTCCTTTCAGGGGCATGTTCTCAAATGTTCTAACTTCCTTTCACTAGGCCTCACTGCCTAAAGGTTTTACCACCTTCTGACAGCACGACATGTGGGGAAAAACGTCTTCAACACATGGGCTGTAGGGGACAACCAAGGTCCATACTGAAACACTGTCTGAGGCCTCACTGATCTGTTATATGGCTGCTCAAATGAGAGATGTGCACCAAGGTTTCTGCTGCCTCCTGTACCTTTTTGCTTCACAGGTTCATATTACAGCCTTGTCCCACTATGTCTAATACAAGCAAATGCTCTAGGTCTCATCCTTTTTAAATTGTCTGCTAACCAAATTGTCTTGCCCAATGGTTTCAATCAGTTTTGAAGACAACAAATGTCCATTTTGGGTGTCATATAATTAAGAAGGCAAAATCTCTGGCTACCAAATAACAAAGATGTTAGTGCAACTTAATACATAAAGTCTAACTAATTCATTTTTCAGGAGGCAAGATATACAAATAGAGTTTGAAAGGAGAAGCTGAGATTTTAAATTATATTACCATAATTAAAGTATTGAGATTTGACTGAATATTTTTTTAGGATTCAGATGTAAAATGAAGCTGAAGTATCACTGCCTGAATTTCAGAATTTCTCTTATTCAAGTGCATACAGACACATTCATGCACATATAATCATACAGGAATAACTGTATTATTAGGTTAAAATACAAAATAATTATTCACTCACTCCCCAAATAACAATTAAGGACCCCATTATTACCATTGGGTTGCTTCTGATAGTAGGATCACAGAATTTGGTAAAACAAAAAAAAATTCTTTGCTTCATAAAAATTTTCTTTCCATACTGATAAACAGTCTATGCATAAAAGTGCAAGAAAATGTTAAATATATAATTTAAATTCATAAAACAAGTTATTTCTACTAATCAAGACAATACGATATTGGTGAATGAATCTTCAAACTGATCAAAGGAATAAAACAGAACTCCAGAAATATCTCACAGAATTGCAGTTCACTGACGTTTGGCAGGAGCAAAGGCAGTGCATTGGAGAGAGGGCGGCCTTTACAACTCAAGCTGGAGCAACTAGATATCATCACCCCAAAATAAATCTAGACACAAACCTTATACTTTCCACGAAATTAACTGGAAATGAATCACAGACCCTGACTATAAATTGTAAAACCATAAAACTCCTGACAGAGAAGAAAATCTAGGTGATTCTGAGTTTTAAGATGACATTTTAGATGCTACAGCAAGAGGATTATACATGAAAAACTGTTAAGTGGCACCCATTTACCAATAATCAGACTCACATGTGTAAGCATCGTATTGTCTCCTTGGTGTGAGAAACTGAAAAGGGTAAATAAGGGCCAAAATATACAAAAGATATTGTGAAATGGAAAGAAATTGTTCAAAAGGAGAAAGGAACAAGGTTAGGGACAAAGAGAAAGGAAGGGAAAAGGAAAAAAATGCAAGTTAGTTATACTACTAATGTCTCTTAGTTCATTGAAAAGAAAGGTTTGTGCTAATACTGATAGGCAACTTTTTTATCTTGTACTCTGAGTGACTAATGAAAACAATATCCAATCTATTAACTATTGTTATTCTCCTATTAATTTGTTATGAAATTTTGTTTTACTTTTTTTCCCCATAAAATAAAAAAAAAATGTTTAGTTGAACTTTTCACTAAAATTGAAAATATCTGCTCTGTAAAATACAAAAGCAAGAAATGACAAGATGAGCCAGAGATGGGGCCTAAAATATTTGGATAACACATAACTAATAAAGGCTCAGTAACAAAAATATACCAATATTACCAAAAGCTCAATTAAAAAATTGGCCAATGGTATGAAAACATAACAATGAAGAAGTATAGATGGCAAACAAACATGAGAAAAGATGCTCCACATCATATATCTTTAGAGAAATACAAGTTAAAACAATATGCTACCACTATACAGTCATTTTAATGACTAAAATACAAAACACTTGTAACAACACATGCTAATAAAGATGCAGAGTAAAAGAGACTCTCTCTCCTTGGTGAGAATGCAGATAGTACAGCTCCACTGGAAAATAGTGACAGATTCTTACAGAAGTATACATAAGCTTTGCCACTGTGTCCTTTAATAATTAGTTAAAAAGCTGAAAATTGACATTCGTACAAAAGTCTGCACATGGGGGTGTAGAGCAGCTTTTACCACAACTGCTAAAATTTGTAAGTAAGTAAGAGATGTTTCACTAAGTAAATAAACAGCAAAACTGGTACACCCAGGAGAAGTTTATTAGTTTCCCACGCACAGGGGTCATAAGAAAGCAACACATGTCGAGTGGCTCGCAAAATGGAAACTGATTTCCACACAGTACTGGAAACTGGAACTCAAGGGATGGGCAGAAGCAGTTCCCGCTGATGCCATGAGGGTGACTGTTCTGTCTCTTTGCTAGCTTGTGGTCATCAGTGGCAATCTTCATCATTTACTGGAGAGTGGTATAAAAACTTCAATCTGCCATTATGATTCTCCCCGTGCCTCTGTCTCTGCATCCTAGGGTAAGAACATCCCTTTCGTAAGCACATCCTCATGCTGGAGTAGGGCTCATTCTAATGACATCATCTTAACTTGGTCATCTGCAAGTAAAGACCCTAGTTCCAAATAAGATGACATTCATGATGGGTAATGAAAATCATAACCCAGTGCAATATTATTAAGCAATAAAAATGAATATCCAGCCACTAAAAGGCACAGAGGAAACTTAAGTGCATATTATGAAGTGAAACTGATCAGAAACATCTAAATGCTGTGTAATTCCAACTACACAATATTCTTAAAAAGTCCAAACTAGGGAGAGCATAAAAAAGATTCAGAGCTGCCAGGGATTCAGAGGAGCAGTAGGTATGAATGGGTAGGGTAGAGGAGATGGGGAGAGCAATAAAAGTGTTCTGTACGATATTGTAATGGTCGGTATGTGGCATTACACATCAAAAGCTAAAAGACACACAACACAAAGACTCAACCCTACTATGACTCATGAATGAAGGGTGATATTATTCTGTATTGGCTTATTAGTTGTAAGAAATGTGCTAGATTAAAGCAAGATGCTCATATCAGGAGAAATTGTTTATTTGGAATTTAAAAAGATACGTGGGAACTCCATACTTCCTGTTTGATTGTTCTAGAAATCTTTAAACCTTATCAGAAAAGTAAAATCTAGTTTACTTTTAGTTTACTTTTTTAATAGTTGCAGGCCACAGGCAGCTCCTTTAACCTGGGAGGTTGGGGAGGATCTTTCTGAAGAGACAGACTTTAAATCTGCCCCAAAGGACAGAAGATACCCTTCTTGTGAGGCAGATAGGTGCCTTTCTAGTATATAGGCCAGACAGGACAAAGATTGCAGCAGAGATCAAGGACCCCAGGGGGCTGGAGCAGAGAGCAACTCTGTGGGAGGCAGGCAGAAATCTGATCAACAAAAATTTTAAAAGAAGAGTATGATATGAAATCATTAAATATTTAATATGGAAGTACTAGAATGTGATCTATATTTTTAAAAATGTCATTCTGGTGTTTGGCTTTAAAGATCCAACATCAGAATCAGAGACACTAGTGAGAAGAATATTGCTATGGTTCAAGAAACAGGTACTGTACCAAAGGTTTAGACTCAAGGGCCAGTGGAGATGGCAGCATTTGAGATACACTGATAATGGTAATAGAAGGGCAGACTTCTTGCTGTGTGAATCTTCTAAATACATGAGTATGTCAAAACGCTTGCAGGTCGGAGTCCATGCCCTTTGCTATTCACTTCCTTTTCCACGGAAGGAAGACTCATGAGATCAAACATTGCTTTGAATAAATAGGTTCTGTAAAATCGCACATGATATTTGCTTTTTATAGTGTTTATTTTAATGGAATTTGACCCACATCTAAAACTTATTTAGCACAGGAATATTTTGAAGTGTTTTACTTTCATTTCATGTTGTCTGAAAATTATGTATTGCTAGATTTGGAAAGCACGTACCATTAGTCAGATGAGTAGTTAATACAACTGAGTAACTTGGTGTCTGTAGCACCTTTCCAAATAGGTATAGATATCTTTCTCTACATAAATTTAAAGAGGCATATGTAAAGTATAGGCTAGCAATGATGGGAACTTTTTGACAATAATGATATCACATAAATATCAAACACAATTCTGGCAAAGGGAATTATTTTGTTTGTTTTTAAAGCTCTTCTTAAAAATTGTGCCAATATTTGTCCCAATATTTTAAAGGAACCGCAAAATGTTCAAAAGCAAAGAACAGCCATGACTGATTTAAAATATTGTACATCAAAGAAACCTATGCCATGTATTTCCAAAAAAGAAAGACTTACAAAACTTATTCTTTGGGACACTGCTCTAAAAAAGAGAATACTACTTTGTTTATTCTGGGTAAAACAAAATGTACATAAGATAATCTACTTAACACACAAGAATGTCAAGATAGTTAAAAATTATGTTTACTACAGGTAATGAAAAAGATGCCCCATTTGAATTTATACTTTGGATTAATCACAAATAATTTTTAAGAAACATAACAAATTTTTAAAAATGTATTAATAGACGTAGTATCACTGAGATATTATTCACAAACTTTGTTCCTCAAAGTTGTTTGCTACTTGAGTTTTGTTTGCTACAAGAGTAGAACAACAGACTGACCATTCTATCTCTTAAAATTTCATTCATTTCTGTAAAGATTTCACACATTTTTGTAGTTTCACTATTTATTAAAACTTGGTTTTCTTCGTATAGAATACATCTATCGATGTGTCTGTAGATGAGGAATGTTCCTTGTTTTCAGCTTCATGAAACATTTAACAGCTCTAACTTGCATAAACAACACATCCTTAAACACACCATTAATGTGATGTTGAACACAACAATAGCAGAGAGAAAATGCATGGATGCGTTGCATCATTTGTCCCGGCTCCATAAACTTGTTTTTATTTCAAAAACTTCTTACCAATAAGATAGTTAAAAGGTAATTAAACAGTTCATACAAGGTTTATAATATCTCAAAACATTTCATACAAGGTTTTCATTGCACGGTTTCAGCCATTTTTTGACATTTTTCCTTATATATTTGGAAACCTTTAAGCATTCCAAAAAGAAACGCTTCAAATGAGAAACATTGATGTGTTTATAACAGAAGTTGTAATATAACTGTAATTTTTACTTTATAATTTTAGGAGTTGTTTGGGGGGAATCCCCAGCTTTCTTTTGCTGGTTTCTGGCTGATGTGACAGGGTATGAACGGGGATTATCCCTACAGTATCAGAACAGTGTGAGGAAACTGGACAGGCCGGAGGATGTCTTAGCAGGAACTTTCCAGCTCATTCCAGAGCTGGCAGAGGTGATGACTGGCCCTCGCCTGCGGGAGGTGGGACAGGGACCTTAGGCCAGGCCACCAGGGCAGCTGGGTCTGGTCCTTGCAGGTCTCCTATTTTCAGTGCCCCTCGCTCTCTGGCAGTAAGGTACAGCAAACAAAATAATTCCTGTCAAAGACCACTCCACAGAGGATGACCGCTGGGAGCTGTGAAAGCACTGAAGTCTTCCTTATTTTGACCCCAAGTAACTGTCTCTTTATGGATGCAGAAAGGCTTGGAGGTGAATCTCTTAGGTATGTGCATATCAATGTGCAGGCATGCTCGCCTTCTAGACCTTAGAGAAGTTCCGCACCTAACACGCTCCTCCACGCGTCGCCTGCTTCAGCTTGTCTGTCCCGCTGTGGAGGAGTCCAGCAGCCAGCCTGGCCTGAGTGAAGCCACCGGCTGTGGCAGGCGCAAAAGGGCTGCAGACAAGGGGAGGAGGAGGCGAGGAGTCGCGCAGCCCTCCCGCCCTCCTTCCTCTCCACGCCTTCCCCGGCCCAACCTAGTGCCCCCCAACGCCGAAAAGTTGGCGTGGAGACCCGGCCCGGGATCCGGGCAAGAACCCTACCGCAGCCGGCAGCGCACTGTTTACAGTGCCAGCGTCGCCTCCCCGCGCGCCCCCAGGCCTGCGCCCCCAGGACCCCGTGTTCCCGCGCCCGCCCCAGCGTTCACCCGTCCTGCTCCTCGCGCCGCCCGCGCCGCGCAGGTCCCGCGCAGCAACCCCGAGCCTGGGGGGCGGCGCCCCAGCGTCCGCGGGCGCGTGAGAGGCGCCCGAGCAGGGCGGGCGCAAGGGGGCGGGGGCTCCCGGCTCCCCGGCGGACCCGGGAAGTTGTCCTTAAAAACAAATCTCGCCTGCCCGTGTGGAACGGCCGCCTCGCCCGCGCAGCATGTGGACCTGCGCGCCGGGTCCCCCAGGTGCTCGGCCGCCGCCGTCCCCACAGCCGCTCGGCGCAGCAGCCAGGCTCGCGGCTGGCACGGGAGCTGGAGCGGAAGCTGGAGCAACAGCGGGAGCCGGCGCCGGAGCAGGGGCAGGGGCAGGGGCAGGGGCAGGGGCGCGCTCTGCACCCGGGCCACTGCAGCCGCGCCGTCGCCGTGCGGAGGGCAGCCGCGGTCGCCCCGCGCTGCCGGCCAGACGCCAGGCTGCGGCGCGAGGGCTGCGCGCCTGCTGAGGAGTTAAGGCAGCGCTTCCCGCCCGCCCCACATGGCTTGTTACCTGGTCATCAGCTCGAGACACCTCAGCAATGGGCACTACCGGGGCATTAAAGGAGTCTTCCGAGGGCCTCTCTGCAAGAACGGATCTCCCTCTCCGGTAATGTGCGCGCTCACACACGCACACACACGCTCAGAATCCCTCAGAATCAGAGACGGAGAGATACAGTGAGTGGGTGGTGTGTTTCCCAGGCGCGAGTCTCTCCTGTTGGTATATTATGTCTGTTTACCCAGTTCATTGACAGTTGCACAGCAAAGGGTGTGTTTACGTGGGTATTTTCAGCAGAGTCCTGAGGACCTGAACTTCTCAGGATGCAGCTCTCTGCTGAGTGCGATTGACTGTAGAGCTGAGAAGGTGGCTCCTCTGGGCTGTAGGCAGCCAAAGGAGTCCTCTGATTAGGGTAGTGTGGAAAGTTTGGGTGGCACTTTATAATGTGCGTTTATGAAGTCATGTCTTGCTATTAGTTTTATTGACGTTACTTTCAGTAAATAAACTGCAAGGACTTTGTTTCTTATCCTTGGTAAAAGGAAAAAAAGGTATTGGTTGTCAAACCTTGATCAAATCTAAGGCTTAACAGTGTGGATACTTTAAGGGGAAAAGAAAAGGGTTCCTTTGTGAAAATCTAAATTGGATTGTTTTTGTATTATATGCAAATATGTCAACATGCAATTTGAATGGCATCGATTTAACTTTGTATACCATTCCATTTGGTTATTGTCTGACTTACCGAAGTACTTTTTTTTTTTTTTTTTTATAAAATACTTTGTTTCCGGAATCAAAGTCAGGTATATTATTGATTTATTCCTTAATACTATAAACTAATTTTTAGGGTGCAAATGTTTCAAGAAATTGCATGCATGTATGTATGTGTGTATACATCCATAGCTGGATGCATGTTTTAGACTATTAGTGACCAAGAATCTAAAGTTAATGAACAACTTTCCTCGTCTAATGTAGAAGACACTATTCTCAATCTGTTTGATATAAAAAGGAAAACCTTAATTAGCCTGTTTTGTTTGGTTCTTTCCACTATAGTGTAATACTTCGTTATGGTGAGTTATTCAGAACTGCAACATGTAACTTTGATTAAGCATTATATATGATTTGCATGACAAATCTAAAATCAGAAGGAAAATAAAATCAGAAAATATTACAAGTACTCTGAGATATCACTAGGATTCTTTATGACAGACTACTGTTTAACATGCTTATATGCACTGCCCCCAACTAAATAGTAACGAACCAGAAGTGCTACATGAAAAAAACAAAAACAAAAAACGCGGTTTGTATTATCCTTAGAATTAAGCTTACAGGGTCATCAAGGACGTGGGAAGTTGAAGTTGAGTGAAGCCCAAATTCTATCCTTCTGAGCAGCAGGTCTGCATTTTACCTATATCTACAGATTTTCAGGATTGGAATTTCCTCAGTCTCAGCAAACTGCTTACAATGTTTAACAATCCACAGTGTCAGGAGAATCTTCCTTATAGCAAGTTTAAATCCTTCAGATACCTGCCGAAGCTGATTTGCTCCTGTAAACTTGAGATTTTCTCATAGGTATTGTTTTCCAGCACTCTGATAATCTCTGTGGCTGTCTTCACAGCCATGTGGAAATCTCTGTTGGATAGTGTGTTATCATGTGTATGTTTTAATAATTCTTGAGGTGAAGGGAGAGATACTTCTCCATGACCAGGCTGGATTTAAGTTCATTAGAGTACAGTGCTAAGTTTTCAAAATCTCTGGAGTTTAGAGAGGACATTTTTGTCCCTCTGTCAGAAAGTGACCTTCCAGCATCCCTCTGGTCACTCGCCTAACTGGCCGCCATACCCATGCCACATGTGGATGTGTGGATGTGAATGTGAGGAGGAGGCCCACACCTGTAGGACAGGGTGTTTATTTACTACTGGTCTGAGTGTTACAAAGGTAGTAATCCATTTACTTTGTTATCAAGGCTCTACATGTAGAGCATTAGATAGTTCCTGCCAATATTTATACGTGTGGGTGTACTTAGATTGCTTACACATCATTTGAAGATACCCAGATTACTCTCTAAACGGATTTGATTTATCTTGTCTTTTTAAATATTTTACTATGGAATTTTCATGACTTTTTCATGGTTTGAATAGTTTTTCATATGAGGTGAGCCATATGGGAATAATTGATTTTCATTTATCCTCTGTCCTTGATAGGTTCTTAAGATGAAGCTTCCACAAGTTGAGATTCTCTTCCCATTGAATAACACATAGTCTTATTCCCTCACTTGACTTTCTGGTGTTCATGAATATTTATTTGCCTTTATTTATACAGATATGTGTATTGATATTCCGCAGTAAGTCCCGGTTGCATTCAGGTTGACGTAGATTTATTGATCTCACCTCTCATGATAAAGGTGAAGCTCACTGATCATGTAGTCACTGAATACTATCAACTGTTTTTCTTTAAAAAATGTACTCAAATTTAGTAAACACCTTTTCAAATTTAGTGCCCAAAATGGTCTAAACTTGGCCTCTGTATCAACAACTAATTCTACTCTGTAGGAATCAGCTTATCTACAACTGTAGTTTGTTTTAACCATCAGTTGATTTAAAGTTACTTTTTGTTGCCTTCTCCAATACTTCAACTTTGGTTCTTATCCTTTTAATCGAAGTGTCCTTTCTATTTTATAGTACATTTTTCAGTTTTAATAGAGCTGCTTAAAGTAGTACAGTCTTAATAGTCAATAAAACACAATTATTTAGGCTGAGGATTTAGCTCAGTAGCATAGGTGCTTGCCTGGTCCTGAGTTCGACCCTTGGTGTGAAAAAAACAAAAAACAAAAAACAAAACCCTAAAATCCCCACACAATTACTGAATAGCACTATTGTGTAGTCTTCTATAGATGGAAGAAAGGCTATACACAGTTCATTTTTTGATAGTTTCTCCTTTATAGTTCTTTTATAAATATATCTGAATAGTATAACTCTGACATTTCCCTGTCATATAGATATGCCTTCAGTTGTGAATTTAAAATATTTTTATAAATTTGCTATTCTTGAATCAATATCTATAAAATCTGAACAGGTGATATTAAACTAAAGGCTAATGAGCATATTTACATATATTTTTATTTCAAAAGTTTCATTTAGAAAATGTACTGAATCCTTTTAGGGCATCCTTGTAACAAATACTTCATTGGGTGCTGCAGAAATAAAGTATTTTGCCCCAAACCAGTACTCAAGTTAACTGAAAACCCTAGAGTGAAATCCCATTTTTATCTTTAAAGTAAAAACACAGAAATATCTTATCATTGCATCTCTATTCTTCATAGAGAGTGTGTATGGAAAATAGCACATTGTGTTTGCATCCTAATTAAAATGTAATTGATTTGAGATGGTTTCTTTTGCTTAAATCCAGAGACAGATTAAAAAATAGAAAAAAATTAGAGGGTATTGTGTATTCACTAATGCGAAATCTATACTTTAAAAAGTAAGTATATTTTACCATATTTTAGGATTTTTATCTCCTGCCCTTTCTCAAGTCTAAAATAATAAGACTGTATCCTGACTTTAAAAACCAGTAGGAGAGGTTCATAAACCCAAACACTATAAAAAGATAGCGGCAGATGTACACAGATACCTTGTTTTCTGTGATCAAATGTTATCTGTATTTTATATTTTAGTCTATCATCAAATATGTAATAGTAACACTTTGTTAAGAGTATTAAAGAAAAAAAATCTCGAGATTAATTCATTTTTTGTCAACTTTTAAGCTTTTCTATCACCATATCTGAACAGTAAAATAATACTTTGCCCTGTGTGGCCTCGAAAATGTGTTTGAGTTGATTCTTATTTTATGTCATCTAAACTATAATCTCAAGTTTACATTCACATGAGTATGTTTTGTTATAGTTTATTTATATATGCTCAATAGTAAGACTACCATTTAAAGTATATACTGATTAAACATTAATAATAATCATAGTTACGTATTTTATTTTATAGTTTACAAATTAGATGGTATTTTTTATGAAGTGCTATCTCTGAGAATTCTGTGGTTAGATATCTAGGAATATATGTTTTTGAGAATGCCTGTTATATTGATTTTTAATAGATTGCATGTGAAGGAAGTCTTGGGGTTGTCATCTGAGTCTTACAAAAGGGTCCTTGGATTTTTTTTTTTTTTTTAGTTTTAATGTTTAGTGATCTTGTCTCAATGACATATTTGACTAAATTACCTAAGAGAAGGAGGTGGTGTATAAACATATGAACAAGTCTTTTAAAGGACCAAAAAAATATTATAACATTATGGTCTCTTTAAATTGCAAATATGTATCCGTAAATGAAAGTTCTGACAAAGAAAAATTACTTGGGAGGTGCAGCACCTGGAGAGCTTTGCAGCGGGGAAGAGCTCAGAGACACTGGGCAGACTTGCCTTTCACAGGAGTCCTCTGCCTGTTGGATTCATGAATCCACATTGCTCTCTTCCTTATTGAAACTTCTGATACTTGGATCAGGAAAGTGAAGCTGCATTCCTAAAACATATTTTCTTTTTTATATCCTTTATCACATTAAGCGACCTTCTCCATTTTCTCCAACCCTTTTTTCTCCCTGCTAGTATGTGTGCTCCCTAGGGAGCATATACCTCCTAGGGGTTGAACGAATTTGTTTAATGAGACTTCAGAAACTTGCTGTAATTTGTGGATTTTGTTAGATTATGTGACATTTGTTTCAGAGTTAAAATTTGGTGGATCATGTTCCTTGACATGTGTTTCTTTGAGATAAAAACTTAAGATGAACTCTTAAAGTTCATGCTTTATAATTTGGAAATGAAATAAATACAAAGTATGTTGTCATGATGTGTGCACTAAGTGGGCATAGTTTTGCAGATAGAACTTAACTATTCCTAGTTTTAAAAGAATTAGTGTTGCTACTGAAATATTTGTTCTACAGCGTATATGCAGTAAATTCAGACAGCATTTTTCGTGCATTAAGAGTTACAGTTTGAAACTTCAGGAGGCTTAAGGCTTTGTTAGGATTGTGAAACAAGAATGGTGTATACCATATGTCAAATAACACCATCAAGTATATTTAAATAGGTTCGACCACAGTATATGTTGTCATTATAGTATACTCTGTAGTATATAGCTTTTTGTTTTGAAGAAAATAACTTGAGTAATGTAAATGTAACATAATGCTACCTTGCTTAAAAATATCTGGCTCTAGCAAACTTCAAAAAAAAAAAATACAGTTTTTCGTGAAATTTCACTTTACTGTTATAAAATAATGGCCCGTAGCGTTTTGTACATTTGCAAATGAGGCTTACTTAGCAGATAAAGCCTGTAAATAGAAATTAAGTATTTGGTATATTTTCATGAAAATATATAGTTATGATGATAATAATGCCAACCCTCAAATTATAATTACTCTTATTACTGAACTTGAAAGCAATTTTTTTGGAGACAGGTTTCACTGTGTAATCCAGAGTGGCCTTGAACTTGTTTATGCAGCCCAGGCTGACCTTGAACTCATGGTAGTCTTCCTGCCCCAACCTCCTGAGTGCTGGGTTTACAAGCATGTGCCACTATGCCTGGCATTTGAAAACAAATTTTATAAAGATGAATTACCCTTTAGTTTAGATAGGACTCTGAGTTGTAACTAGACAGTTTGGTTTGTTGAAGACAAAAAGTGAAAAATAATATATATATATATATATATATATATATATATATATATGTATTTTTTTCCTGACACACTACATCTTACCATGTAGTTTAGACTGAAGTTCAGTTCACTATGTACCAGGATGGCTTCAAACTCACAGTGATCCCCTTGCCTCAGCTTCCTGAGTGCTAAGTGCTGGGATTACAGGTGTGTACCATTACTACGCCTGATGAGAAATAATGGTATTGAAAATGGAAGATGATCTTAAATTTGCTTTCTAGAATTCACCAATGTTCTTAATTTTCCAAGAAAAGGTTTTCTGATAATATATCTTGAACTAAATTCATCTTTCATTCAATTTTGATACCTAAAATTAAACAAGTACTCCTGGAGAACCTTTGACATTGTTTTTCTTTTTCACTGAAAAGCTAACATTTTGTATTTCCTTTGGATGGTAGAAGCCAAGAGACAAGTCTGTGGTTATCAGAGTGCTGGAAACTGAGGTTGGCTTTTCAGACTACGTGCTGCGTCTCCTGTGCTTCTCTCCCATTCCCGGTCCAGCTCTCATTTATTTCTCATGATTCTCATTTATTAAAATGTATATTCAGTTGCTTTAACACATAAGCTTTCTTTCAGATGACTAAGGTTTGTTGTCAAAGCAAGTCAAGCTATGAATGAATAATAATCCAGTATAGAATGTCCAGATGCAGGCATGCCCTGCTGGGTTTTGTATTCAACAGTTTTGAGGATAATTCATGGAAAGTATTCATTTTATTTATTTCTATTCAGATATTATAAGAGCTTCTACTTTTGGCTTTAATAATTGGCAAATCACTTTTGACAAAATTTATTACCCTTTTCTGTGAGTGTGTGAAGCCAAACACGGTTTATTTTGAAGTGGATGCCGCCAGTTGGCTCTTTCTAAAACATAGTCTTCCTTCTTTTTCTTGCCGTCAGTCCTATTCCTTACCTTCAAATAACTCTCAAGTGTTTCAAAATCTTTTTCTGGTTTACACATAACTGTTGGCATAGGACTCCTGACTGCAGAGGCACTAGCTCTTGGAGTACTGTCGACCGCCCCCTAACCTCACTCGACCCTATTTGTCTTCCTTTCTACTCACCGTTCACCCTTGACCATCATCTGTCATCTCTAGCCCAGAACTCAGAGCTGCTCCACCTCTGCTCAGAGCAGGCTTGCAGGGCTCCTCTTCATGCTTTTCCACAGTTGTTACTCAGCACTGCTCCTGTCCTGACGAGGAGTCCTTCCCTGACCCCTTCTATCTGCCTGAGTTCTTCCTGGAGTGCCACTGCCCTGTGAATGATTGCATTCCCTAACATCTTCCTTGGCAGGCAAAGATATTTACATTTTCTTCTGTCAATAACATTCTAAACCGAAGATTACCACGAGACTCTTCTTTTCCGTGATGCAGAATGTGGTGGCTCCACACGTGTGACACTCCCTGTGGGTCTGCTTCATCTGAATGTAAGGAAACATGGGCATGATGATTACATTCATATCATCTCAGAAGTCTACAATCTTGGGTGATATTTGAGAGTCTTCATAATCCAGTGCTCATCTACATCTTTGGCTGGCTGTCTGCTTCTTCTTCTGTATGTTCCTGTGCCGTAGGTGTCCTGGTCTACTTAAGAGTCCTGTGGCTATGATTTAATGCCTTTGTACATACCATTCGTTCCCTTGGTGCAACCTCTGTTTAATGTTACTCAGCATTTGTGGGATGGTTGAATTGATTCATAAATGAATAAATGGATGGATGAATGCATAAGGCTGTGGAACATATAGCTAGATCCCTCATGGTTTGGGACATGGCCACTGGCACGTTGTACAAAACAATGCAGCTGATATGAGGAGTAGTGGAAACTTCCATGTAGCTGTTGACCTTCACGTTTATGTTACGCTTTAACAGCTGCTTAGAGTTAGGGAATGTATGACTGGGGTCAACTCCCAAGTCTTTTTATCTATATAATATTTTGAAGTTATGGAAATTTAAGGAAATCTCATGTGACTCGACTGAAAGACATTATCTTATATAAATACTAATTTTTATGTTTCTTTGTCCTAGGGAATATTATTCATAAATCTATTTTTCCTCACCTGCTATACTATTAAATTTTTATTATTATTTGCAGAACTGGGATTGAACCTAAGGCCTTTTCACATAGTTACATCCCAAACCATGATTATGATTAAGATTATGATTGAGACATGACTCAGGCGGGACTTGAACTTGCAGTCCTCCTGCCTCAGCCTTGCACAGTGCTAGGATGATAGGCATGAATCCTCATACCTGCCTGGGTTATTACTTTTGACCAAATATAGAAGGAGACTGTTACAGTAGGGGATTAAAAAGGAAGATTTTGAAGTGAAATGGACTAATTTCAAAATCTTGGGTTTGCTGTTAAGTAGCAATTTTATAACTTCCTATAAGTTTCCACTTTTTTCTAGTATGGAATTTTGAGCCAATGCATGGGTTTCATTGAGTAGCCAGTAAAAATTAGCAATTATTACTGGATTGTGTATGTTGATATGTGTGCATACATGCCTGATACTGCGATGTGGAAAATCTTTGAATTAATTTTACAAAAATTCATTTGGGATAATTTTCTTTCTCTTAATTTAATTATGCCAATAGAATATCATAGATTTCTATAAAACTTTAATTGGTATACGTATGTTCCATTTGGTCCTAATAGTATCTCTAGGAAGAAAGACTTTTTCCTAAAACTTTTTCATACTCAGAATCCTCTAGGCTACAGATTTGTCTTCTGATGAAATAAGTGGGCATTGTTTTCATGGTAATGATTCTCATTTTACTATCTACCAAGACCATTTGGCCACTTGCTTTCAGTATATTTAAATGCTTCCTAATTAGTCCATATTGCAGAGTGATTTATTTTCTATAAATGTTTCACAATAGCTGACAAAAGACCACGAGAGATTGAAGATTTATTTACATACAACAGAGTGAAATTTGTACATGTAGACAGCAGCCTCTGAAAAATGAATTAAAAATTAAGAAATTAACCAAGGGGCTGGGAATTTAGTTCAGCGGGGGTTGGGGATTTAGCTCAGCAGCATAAGCACCTGCCTTGCAAGCAGGCAGTCCTGAGTTTGATCCCAGTACCAATTAAAAAAAAAAAAAAAAAAAAAAAAGAACTTAACCATTCTCTCGGTATTTAAGAGAGTAAGATTGAGCAGTACTTGGGTAGTAAGGGGGGAAAAACAGTGACGCATATTTCTGCCTTTTCTTTTTCACTGAGAGACAGCAACTCCCTGATCAGTAGCCCCTGCAGGACTTGAGAAAAACCTGGGAGCTTGTGTAATTGCCAGTGTTCTCTAGCTTCCTGCCGAGCCGCACGTCTTCCAGCAACACTGTTAGCACTTATCCTTTCTTGGGTCAGGCAGGATATGGTGATTGTTCATGGGATCAATTTGGACTTCTTCTAAATATTGATTTGTATCTAGAACTTTTCTGGGGTACTCAGAGAGATAGTAACACCCTCAAGAGTGGAGACCACCTAGATGTACTGTGTGGTCATTTTCTTAACGCAAACCAGGTTTTGTTATGTTAACAGATGTCCCTTTGAATATTTGGAGATGTTGGATAATTTTTCATGGATAGTCATAGAGCACTGGAGCTTTTGTGTGAACAGACAATCCCATGCATGTATTAGTTGTGTTTACGTTCTTGGTAAGATGATAAACTTAAAAAAACATTACGATATGTTTAGAATGCTGTCCACAAGTCTAAGTACTGTTGAGTTTGTTCCAGATGTTCCTCATTATTACCATCTGTAATTCTTATCTGCAAGGAAACTTCAGAACATCAAAATCACATCATTTTATAGGCCTGCTTTGACTCTGTTTTAAAATTTATTTAGTCTTTGATTTGGAGATTTGCAAATTTCTGGGGCAAATTATTGGTTTCAAACAAAAAGGGTGATAATAAAGTAATAATTACAATTGTACAATTGTACAGTTGTTTCAAAATGTTCTATGGTAGATACAATGGCATCTAAATAAAAATTTTATTTACTGTATTGAAGAATAACAAGATATAAATAGCCACATATCATAAATGTAGGTTTATTTATTTATTTATTTTTTTGTTGTTGTCTTTTGATCATTTCCCGTGTTTTTGTTTGTTTTTTGAGACACGGTCTCACTATGTACTTCAGGCTGGCCTTGAACTCACTGTGCAGCCCAGACTGGCCTGAAACTCCTGGTGATCCTCTTGCCTCCTGAGTGCTGAGATTATAATCTGTGTCACTGCACCCAGCAGACAGGTCTCTCTTTGTAGCCCAGGCTGGCCTTGAACTCCTGGCAGTCTCTCTGTGTCAGTCTCCTGAGGGCTGGGATTACAGCCCTGGGCCACCGTGCTGTGCTGTGTACGGATTTTTAATACTCCATTACAGGTCACTGGAAGCCTGATATCCCCATCCCAAAGGCAACCACTGACATAACACAATAGATTGTGTGAGTTTTCCAAAAAGTCACATAAATTTGCAACTCAACTGACTGCCCACTATTGAATAAAAGCTCTTAGTTTTGGGTAGAGGTGGTTAACTAACTGGCGAGAATTTTCATTTTGACTGAAGGAAGTGACCTCACTATTTGAAACAAGAGAATACTGATCAGGTAAGAATTTTAAGCTAATAAAATATACAGGTCACATCGAGGATATGTCTGTGTACTATTTCATTGTAATTTGCCTAATATTTATTGCATGCTAAAATGTAAAGATCTAAAAGCATCTGTAGACATTGAAGTTTTTTGCAAATCATTGAGAACAGCTTTGTTGTGTTTTCCTTATTTGAAAGGGGAGGTGAATTGTGTGCTTAGTGGCAAGATATTAATAAGTGATTAAGACAAAAATACCTCTAGCTTGGACCTCTCATAAAAATGAAATTTACTTGCAAATGATAAATAAACATTATTAGAAAGTTGTTACAATTTTGCAGGGATGCAGAAAAACAACTTTGCATTACCATGGAAACAGGATTATTGTCAAAAAGATTATAAAGAACAGCTAACATTTTTATCAATTCTAATTTAAGTGAATTTATATTTAAAGAATGGCTCACCTATGCTGTTGTTTTCAAGTGACTTGTCCCCAGGGAAAATCACGTTGAAACGTGATGGCCCTTTTATAAGGGTTTTGGGGGTGGGGTCTTTAAGAAGAGGTCCTGTTATTAATTCCTTTATGGAATTATTATTCCTTTATGGTCCTTAATTCCTTTCTGGAGGGAGTGCATCTCATTCTTGGAGACAGCAAGGTGGGTTGTCATGAGCAAGACCTCTCAAGCTTTGCTTCTTTGCGTGTTTAAACTTGTTCTTCTGCCTTATTCGCCCAGTTGAGGAAACCCGTATCCCTCACCAGAACCCTACAAGATGTGGATGCAGAGTCTCAGGATTTCTGGTCTCTAGAATTGTGATCTAGTATAAGATTCTATTCTTCATATATACACCAGTCTAGAAACTGTGATATAGTAATAGAAAGTGGACAAAGACAATGTGTTTTAAATCTAGTTTAATGCTTCTCTTCTCAAATTCATGTTTCATAGAATATATTCATAGCTTCTATATCATCTTGCTGGGAGAATCCTTGATGACAATCACTGGTGATTTGCTTACTTATCATTGTAGAGGGTAGATTGTGAAATTGTGTTTTAAAGGAAAAGTAATAAAAGTAGACCTTTGTTCCTTCCAGGAGAACGTTTGTTTGCTGAGAATTTGATTTTTTATTTTTCAAAGTCACATTCCTTTCCATTCTCTATGATCATCCAGATGTGCCCCTGAATGTGACTAAGAAAACCCATTGTGTACAGGAAATAGAACAAGTTAAAAAAATATCAGTAGGCAGAAATGATAATTGGCATAAAATATTCATAGGGCATGATCTTGGATAGATTTGTATAATATAGAAATATCACTTAATCTAATGGTCTTAAACTCAATTTACAGTAACTGGAATACAACGTGTGATCTGATTATATGACAAAATTTCACACTATGAAGTTCTGAATTCTTCATTGAGTCATGAATGTAAGCATAGCCACAGGATTCAATTTCTGTTCTTGATGAGTGCTGTGTTTCATGAGGTGTGGAAATAACTGCAACCTGAAAATTTCTTATTACTTTATTTGGAAACAACTCACTAATGTTTGACTACTATTTTCCAGTTCTTTAAAGAGCTGTAATGTTTGTATGCAAAGGTAATTCTAGGAGTCAAGCAACATAGGCACAAGCAGCCTACATTGTATGGAAGCGGGAGGAAGACTTTAAGTGGTGAAACGTACCTCTGTTTTTTCTTGCCTGATCAGGGGTGTGTATTTGGCATAAGCTCTGGAGATTCTAATCTGAGTACCAATTGCGTGGACTCTGCACTTTCCAAAACAGTTAAAATGTATGCAGTGAGTAACTCAATTAGAAATCTGATTTATTCCCAGTATTTTTATCATTAGGCCTTGATTTATATTAATTTCCCTCTGTTTGTAGTTTTCATGGAGTTAGGTTAACTTTGGCATTTCAGCTGTCAGGGGCACCTGTGTGGCTATACCTGGGGAAGTGTATGAAATCTTCCTCTGAGAGCAGAGGCCAAGGACAAGACGTGGGAACTAGCCAGCATGCAGGGTGAAAAATAGCTAAAACGTATGGTTTTGGGAGAGCCAGTGATTTCTCATATTAAAAGTAGAAGAAAATTAGTCGAAGAGGCATTTATTCATTCATTAATACTATAGTCACGTCTGATAAAGGCTTACTATGTGCCGAGTACTTACTGGCTATGGGGCAGAACTGAAACATAAATCACAGTAGAGGAAGATAAATTTCCTGTTAAGCAAGTCATTTTGGAAACTGATGCTATCTTCAAGCTTTAGTAAGTGACCAAATGCGTTTGGAAAGAATTGGAAAACAAAGTCCCCAAACAGGGTCAAGAATGAGATCACACTTCCTCTTGTTGGAGAGCAGTTGGCTCATGGTGCTGGGTGCTTAGGTCTGATTTTAAAATTAATTTAGGGTTCTAAACTTGGATGTGTAGGCTTTTCAATTTGTCCTTTTGGTTTTGTGTTTAGCATTTTCTTAGAATTTTTTGTTTCTTAAACTTCATCTGATTGCACAAAAGCTGCTAAAGGTACAGTTTCTAGTATGGCTGTTGGTCTGGCTGTGGGTATAGCTTAGGGGCCAGAAAGTATGATCAGCTGAGGAAGAAAGGGAAGTAATAGATGCCAAACCCAAGAGAAAGTATGTTAGTCAGATTTTCTTCACAGTGACAAATACCTGAGACTAAGGAGTAAAGACTCATTTGAGCACATGGTTTTAGAGGTTATAGTCCATGGTAATTTGGCTTCATTGCTTCAGTCTTGAAGTGAGTCAGAACATCATAGTAGAAGAGTGTGGCAGGGGAAAACAGTCCACTTCATGGCATTAAGGAAGCAGAGATCCAAGAGTGAAGAAGGAGGAGCATATGACAAAATGTACCCTTCAGAGGCATGTCCCTGTGACCACCTTCATCCATTGAAGAAATGTGAACCTCCTGCTCCTGTCACCTCTCTAGGTGCAACCTCTGAAATTGGTAGCATTGTAGGATAAATTTGCAACACATGAGTCTTTGGGGGACATTTCACAATTAGACCTTAACATAAAGTGTTAGAGCACTGGACTGGGTTCATGGACTGTAATGGCTTATTGTCTCCTTTTGCATGGAGGTCTGCCTGTGGGGTGTCTGGTCAGGAGCAGTTGGACACTGTCCATAGAGGAGATCCTGTCTCTACTCTTCTATTCCTCGTGGTTAATTTAGAGGCTATTAAATAAAACCATACATAAGAAATGACTTTTTATCTTGCTAGTTTTTACTCTTCAGTGTGAATCAAGGATCTGGAATGGTTTCTATTAACCTGACATCTCTGGTATGAGACCCTTGAAAGAAGAGGAGAGAGACTTTACAAGACATAATGCGAGTATTTGGAGGGAGTCGTGTAGATGAAGTTTAATACAATGTTCTCCTTTGGAGGGGATGTAGAGCACTGGAAAGTGTGGGGACCACAAAAAGGAAGCTCCTGACAGAAAGATGAGAGATTGGAGGACCCTGCCCAGAGGAGCTCTGTGCTACTCTTCTCCAAAGATAGACACCTGTCCCTGAAGAAACTCTCAGGTTAATTATGGCTCTGCTTCAAAGCTGGTGGAGTTCAGAGCCGAAGTTTTCAGAAGCCAGTTGTGGCCCTCACTACATACTGGGCGTTGTACCAGGTGCTGGTGGTAGGAAAGCCAACATGGCAGGCGTGGTGTCTGGATGGATGGAAATCACAGGCAGGAATAAAGATACCTAGTAAGTTTTTATTTAGTAGAGCTCTATAAATATACAAATTCTTCTGAAGAAAAAGTAACTAATACCAAGGAAAGATAATTCTATCTTGTAGAATTGCAGACTTCTCAGAGTAGCATTCATTCATCTGAGAAATGAAGGATGAGAGGGAAATACTTAGAAGGGAGCTAGTTAGATGATACCACTGTGGTCCATGCACACCCATCCTCATAGCAGTGTGATTCACAATAGCTAAGTCTTGGGAGCAGTGTATGTGTCCCTCACAGTGAATGGATAAAGAAAATGCGGTGTTCACACACAGTGAAGTGCTACTCTGTCATACAGCAGGATAAACTTGGATTGTTTGTAGGAAAATGGATATACCTTGAGACAGTAACATTAAGTGAAGTAAGTCAGACCATAAGCATAAATATCTCTTATGTGAAAAACTCAGTATATAAATAAAGAGCAAAATAAAAGACAAGAGGAAAAAAGAAAAAAAGTTGCTGTAATCCAGCATGGAGAATGCGTCCAAGAGTGTACCCTGATTTAGAATAATTGTCTTAAATGTTGTATATGTTTTCTTTTTTGGCCTGTTACTTTGCCTGTTAACTTGTTTGTATGATAATTAATTTTATAAGTATTTAAAAGATGAAGGAATCTGATGCTGGTAAAAAAAAAAGAGGGAATGGAGAGAGAGGGGAAAAGAAGAACTGAGCTGTGTTAGGTGCAGGTGCGAGTTCTGCACAGTAAATGTAACCGTTATGTGCTGCAGACATCCTAATTAAAAACTGAAACAGTGAGAGGGGTTATCCCAGCACACAGCCTTGAAGAAGGGGTCAGCTGCTACTGCAGACCCAGGGTGTGGGGTGAGCCCAGGGTCCGAGGGCTGTAAGTGAAGGCAGGGCTGGCAGGGGAAGGCCAACCATGCTGAAAGGACCAAGCGTGCTGTGTAACCAAGAAGTAGCTAAATCATCTCGGGAGGGTGGACTCCGGGCTTTAAATCCTACTGCAGAACTAAGCTTCATTTTCACAGTGTTGGTTCTTCCTATCCATGAGCAAGGGATGTCTTTCCATTTTACTCTTCAGTACTTCAGTACTCCTCAGCACTTGGGTATACTTCATATCACTTCAGTATCCTTTTTCAGAGCACTGTACTTTTCGACTTGTCATAGCTAAATCTTGGAAACAACCCAAATGCCCATCAATTGAGGAGTGGATAAAAAAGATGTAGTCTTTGTATACAATGGAGTACTACTCAGTTATAAAGAAGGAAAAACTTGAGGCTTTTGTAGTAAATGGACGCAACTTGAGACCATATTCATAAATGAAATAAATCAGACTCACATATGTAAACATTGTATTGTCCCCTAGCGTACAAAACTGAAAGTAAGTAAAATCCAAAATGTTCCATAGCTGTTGTGAAAGTGAAAGGGGAAGTAAGTGTTCAAAAGGTAAGAACAACTAGCAAGAGGGAAAAAAGAAAATAATATATATATATATATATATATATATACACACACACACACTATATATATATACACACTATATATATATATATATACACACACTAGATAGATAAATATACTACTAATCTCTGTTCATCAAAAAGAATAGTTTGTGCTTGTATTATTCATCATTTTTGCATTTCTGTATCTTATAATCTGAGCAACTACTTTGAAGACAACAATAAGCAATATATTAACCATTTTTAATTTTCTATTATTTTCTTTTGAAATTCTTCATCATTTTCATTCTTTCATTTTGAAATAAAAAAAGATAAGAACTAAGTGCCATCCCTGTGTTGCTCTGACAATTATTCTAGTTACTTTCTGGCAGTTGTGCCAGGTGAAAGAGGGAGTCATGATTTTTTTGTTACTGTTCTAAAAATATCACAAGCAATTTATAAAACAAGGAAACAAGAGTTCCAAAGTTGAATCCTTGATCAAATTACTTATATAGTAAGTTTGTGATAATCTGTTTGTTGTTAAGAGAGACAGGAAGTTCACTTTATAGAACTCTTTTCAGCTGCACCATAGTCTTCTGGGTTCCCTTTCATAGTTATGGGCCATCCTTTACTGAAATGCGACGATTTGGTGTAAGCTTTGTTTTATGCGTTAACCAGCTCCCCTTCCCCTCCAGTTACAAAGTGGGAGTATGAAGCCTGTGTCTCCCAGTATCAGGAATACCCAAGCGCTGAGGAGTATTGGTTTAAGAGTCTTCGCTGCATGGAGTGAACCTCCCAGCCTGTTTAAATACTGATGGAGCTATTGTAGGAAAGAGTGAGGCAGTGAAAGGTAAGCGCTTAGCAGAGTGTCTGGCCTGGGAAAGGTGGCCACGAGTTACTTCTGCGACAGTCCACAGGCTCTTTAAGTCTGTGGTACTGAGTAGGAGAGAGGAACGCTTCAACAGTTGGTGAATAGTTGAAATTGTTCTTTTGCATGGCCCTGGGAGACTGCTTTTTATTGTAGTTGAGTTTTATTGGGAAGAAAAGCACAGGCATGGGGACCAGTTAGCATTCTCTTTAACACAATTGTTGCAAATAGCATCCCAGTGTTTTCACAGTTCTTAAAATGAAAACACTCAGTGTGCCCTCCTTTCCTGTTACAGCTTTAATTCAAAGCCACGATACATTTGAAGTGGCTTTTCTGCTTTTCTTGGTGTTTTTATCAGAGCAAATTGAGTGAAGTAGATGAGTTGTTATTATGCTCTTGCTGCTGTGTGGAAGGATTTTTTTCTTCCTTTCTATAGGGATAGATATTTAATCTAAAACTGTCATCTTTGTACTGGTAGGAATCTACACTTATAACTGGGCCCAAATGTCTTCCACTGCTTTCGGAAATTCTAATCAACAGTCAGCACGCCTTCTAACGTTCTTTCTTCTCGCCACAAAAATCTTCTTGCAGTGGGAAATTATTTGAAAAAAGGAAATAATATCTGACTCAGGGCTGTCTATGTTACACATATGTATCCCCACTGAGCAAATATTGAAATTGATGTGCAAATAAGAGCTTGGAAAAGATACGTTCTGTTCTTTGCACCTAAGAAAGTATTTAATCAATGTGTACCATTTGCCACTTTCTGTTGCAAAAGCATTTGTATCATTGTCTAGTCAGGATAAGGAAATCTGACAGAATGCAATTACAAATGTGTTGGAAGCCCTGCAGGAGAGAGGAGCACAAGATGCTATTACCCAGAGTAACTGCTGGGGACCCACTGCTGTCATGGCACCAGAGAATGGAAGGGAAACATGGTATTGCCGAGGGTCTCCAGCATCCACACTAGTGGTGATGATAATGCTGGGACTCTGGCTTCTGGAACCACAGTGCTGCATTTCATAGGCTGTAAGAGCTCACAGACCTGCAGAAGCCCTCAGTCCTGCTAGTGCTGCTGCACTTGCTGCCCAAGCTGCCAGCTGCAGCCACAGTTGTGCTGCTATTGCAGAGGCCCCCAAAAGTCAGTGCTGCCATCAGACCTTGAACTCCTGAGGGTTAAGATGCTGAAACACCTGCAGCCGTGAGGAGAAGCCAGACAGTCCTGGCTGTTACCTTCTGACTTCCTTGTCTCCCCCTGCCCCAGTGCTTTCCATTGCTGACCTAACCGGAAACCAGTTGGCAAGGGACTGTGGAATATGCACTTCTCAGGCATCTAGCCAGGAGTTTACAGGCTTCTAGCTCCAGAGGAGAATGGGAAAGGTGAGAAGAGGACTGATTACAAGCAGACAAATACTCAGCACTGCATTTATACCATTACTATAAGGTTGCAGACCCTTAGAGGGGGGGATATTAATGAAAGATTTTTTTGTTACATGTACTTTTTGTTACATAGCTATAGAAATCTGATGGATGGGTAGACATATTTATGCTCAACCTAAGCCTCATATATTAGTTTTCTATTGCTACAAAAACAAATTAGCATAAACAGTGATTTAAAACAAGATACATTCATTATATACTAGTTCTTCAGGCCAGGAATCTCATAGAGGTCTCAGTGGGCTAAAGTCAAGATACAGGCAGAGATGCCTTCCTTTCCAGAGGCTGCCTTCCTCGTCTTATGGCTCCATTTTCAAAGCCTGCAAGTTCTCCTTGTGTGACCAGAGTGGGTCCACCTGAGTAACACTGGTGACCTCCCTGTCACAAGGTACTTAACACTTACCCACATCTGCAGGGTTCCTTTGACATGGATGATAGTATCAGCAGGTTCTGAGAATTAGATATAGCTGTCTGTGTTAGTGGTTATTCTTTAGACCCTCGCTTAGACTTTTAGATTCATAGGCAGATGTAGTTATTCTCTGGTTATTTTCTCTTATATATACTTTAAACACATGATATCAAAACTAAATTAATATTCCATTAAATGTTTTTCTCCCTTGGTTGAGACATTGCCTTTATTCATAAGCTGAGATGAAACGTCAAAGAGTGTCTTGTAATTCCTCCACAGGTAATAAATCTGCCAATTTCCACCCTTAAGTACCCCCCTGCATCTTTCTTACCATGTCTGTGTCCTCTTAATGAATGCAAACATGTTCTTTAAAAGAAAATCCTCTCAGATTAATGGGGCCCGGCACGTACTAGTTGGTGGAGCTACTGGTGTGTATGAAATGCTCATATTGTCTGTCTCAGTATAATTTAGAGTGGCAGAGAAAATGCACATTTATAAATGCACACATACTAAATGTCCAGGTCTGACCTTCTGATCATGTATCCATGGCTCAGTTTTCAAATCCTGCAGGTTAAGATTTATGCATATTCTAGAGAGTGGATAAGCTGGCTGATTTAAATGCAATCAGAGAGAATACTTTCTTTATGCTTCACTTTTTCTTAAATCTAGAGTAAAAAGATAGAAAATAAGACTGATGAATTCATGACAGATATGGCAATTCAGTTACTTTCAGTAAAATCAAGTAAGAATAGCCTTCGGAGCTCATTTCCATCATTGTTGGGGTTATAGTGCAGATCGAAGCCCTAAATTGGAGTTCATGAATCAGAATGACTTGGTGGGTGCTAGGATACATATTTTAAATGAGCAGCTCATGAATTTTTCGTGCACCTTTACATTGTGAAGTTATTACACCTAAGTCCACTCACTGTACCTCTTTATCTCACTGAGGCTGGAAGCTTTGGAAGGTTTTATGACTTGCTCATTTTCTGTGCTTTCCTTTTTCCACTAGAAACTCTTGTGGATATCCTCTGTGAAATATCTCTGTGGAAATGTGGGAAGCATTTGCTTTCTCTAGACATAAGTAGCCTGTCATCTCTAGCTTAGTAGAAATAAAACTCTGTCCATTTTGTCCTTCAGTCATTTATTTCTTTACTCATTTACTCTTGATTGAATAAAGTGCTTGAAATAGAAATACTAAGTTAAAGTAAAAATTTGTATATCTACATGTATAAAAATAAAAAGATAAAAATTGAGAGAAATATTCATACCCATAGCAATTAATGTGTTGGCATAATCAATTAATGTTCATACATTTTCTTTAGTAAGAATACAATGGTTAATATTCTTGCTGTTAGAAATTATACAAAAAGTAGACACTTTCTGAGAACCTGAAGACACTAAAAATGTAAAACAATTAAAAAATGTAGTAAACACATTTCAACAGTTTTATCTCATAAATTTCAGTAATTTTATTGTATAAACTCCAAATAGTTATTTGACAATCTCAAATGATCTCTCTTCGTAAATAAAAATAAAAATACTTGCATCCTTTCCTATTCCATACTTTTTATTTTTGTCTATACTAGCTCTGTTCATCAGTGGGAATATTAAAAATAAATTTACATATTTCATATGACAAGACACATTGGCATTACTACCTCATTCCTTAAAGCACATATAATTCAGCAACTAATTTCTTGTTAAAAACATATAGTGAAAATAAAACGCATAAAAGTGACATAAGTTCATTTTCATCTTAGAATTTTAGCTTTATGTAGTAATAAAAATTTCTTCTATATAAGCCATTTAATTTCAATGGTGGAGTAATTTTCTAATGTTCACATTATTATTGAAGAATATAAGTAAGACATCCATAATGCATACTAATAAGAGTTAATTAATCTGGGTCCAGTTGTCTGAGTTGGTCTTTAAACATTTATTAAATGGTAGCTCAGATTCCTCCCAAGGATATTAAGAGCAGTAGCAAAGGTCTGTTTAAGGACTTAACCCATCCTAAATATTAATAATAACCTGTGCTTTCCTGCTAGGATGAGTTCTAGTCTTTGGAATATCTTCAGACTCCTGAGTCATTGCTGCTGAAGCATCCTGTATCACCAGCTTGACTAATTTGCCTGGCAGTCCTGAAGTCTCTCTGGGCTGCTGGTCAGAATTCACACATACCACCTTATGTCCTTGTCACAAGCCGGTTGTCCTCACTGCATGATGGGAAGTGAAAACCTGCATCCCTTAGTCCAAAATCAGTTTATTCAAAAAAAAGATGGAAGTTCTGGTTATTTTCATTTGTGATCTGTCTCACTTACTGTATGAGTGCTCATTCAATTTACAGTTGACAAAACTGAGGCCCAGAGATGAAACAGCTTTCTCAAGGTCACAGTTAGCAGAAAATCTGAGATGGATTTTCTGACTTGGAACTTAGAAGTGTTCCTATTGGTTGCTGTGAAAAATGTCAGAGTACTTAGGTATCATTTGCTGAAAGAGGAGAAAAAATTCTCACAGCATTTAATTGAAAAATAAGAATTGGTTGGAAGGGTTCAAGGGTAGAAATTGCTGCAAGGCCTCAGCCAGAGCTGGGAAATGAAGTCAGAATCTGAGGCGACTGTTACTCTGCTGGTCTAAGATGATCTTTCATCTCTGATGATTGCTTTACCTTTGCAATTTGCCACCATACATAGGGGCTGTTACTGCTTCTGATAAATAGCAGTTGTAGTTTGTGTGTGTGTGTGTGTGAGTGTGTGTGTAGCAGAGCATAGAAGACAGGTAGAGAAAGGGAGGAGGGTGTAGTAAGGAGTGACAGAGTGGTCCAGTCTGTGCCCACACGTGGGGATGGCATGGTTGGTAGAGAAGTGGGCTGCATCAATTTATACAATGATTTGTACTGTGTGACTAGCAAACTTTGTTAGTTCAATCTTTGGTTCTCCCACTTACATACACACATGCATGAACATACACACTACTACTATGTCTGTCTATAATTATAAACAAGCACATGGAACTCCTTTTATGTAACCATTTTATTCATGCTGATCAACTGGAAGTCATCTTCATTAGAGATATTTGGCTTCTATCTGGCTTTTGCCTTCCTGTCAGTTAGTGCTGTGATTTTACGAAAGGCTCTGTTTACTCCAAATCACTACATCAGAGCTTCCCTGACTTCTCGTATTTGTGTGCTCTCTTAATGTGTAATGTCTAAGAGATGATGGTAAGGCCTAACAAAGCACACATTTGATTATATGTACTGCTGATACGAGCACAATGAAGAATAAGTTTTAAAAAGAGATGTTAGTCACCGTTGAAGGAGAGGGTGGATAAATGTATTTCTTTCCTTAATGCCTTTACTTTCTTGAATGAAAAATTTCAAAGAGGCACATGAAGAGATATATTTCTCTATAGAGAATTCTTACAATAACAAAGAAATGCTTCAAGGAGTAGATGGAACTTCATCACCCTTCTCCATCCTCAAAAATATGATGTGTTTAAGGAGTTAATTCAGTGTAAAAGGTGATGTGAGCAATAATTTATAGTAAGAAGCAAAAAGAGAGAAATAAGTAACTTCCCAAGTCCTCTTGAGTCATTTCAGTTGAAATGCCTTAGCATTTTGTTATAAATGCTATGTAAGATAGTCAAGTTTAATGAATATACATTACAGAGATAAATGGTTCATGAACTCACATCATTTTGGATTATGCATTATTGCTCTTTAAAGTCATTAGTTTGGAAAATTGAGATTTGATTGTAATTAGTAATTTTCTAGCACGTTGTGAAATGGACAGAAAAGGGAGTAACCTGGGTAAGGGCTAGCTTTTACAAATTTAAATTCAGTGTGGTCAAGCCATGAAGTATAGAAAGCATATAACATAATTTACAATCAACTATGATTTCAAGACCATGGAAATATAAATTAAATCATTGAAAGATACTGTAAACCTGCTTCCTGGGAAGCTGGCTTTCTTCAAGGGATTGGTGCAAGATTTATCTACGGAAAGTTTCTTTAGAAACCACTGCTCTCCAGAAGGGTATACATAGTTACTTGGAGATATTTAATGTGTAAAACCTTGTACCTTGTTTGAAAGTGGATAGAAATACTGGTAACTGCCTAGTAAAAAACTTCAGAATACTGAAAAGACATTTATGTTCCCAAGTCTGCTGTGCAGATTCACTGTCCACAGCCAAACTTTTGGAGAGACTGTTTGCACTTCTTTTATTTCCTCATTTGGTTCACACTCCTTGGCCTACTGTGTCTTTCTTCTCCCTTTACTATACCACAAAGCTGTGCTCTTTCCAAGTAACCAGTAACCTTCTTGTTGTGGAGGGGGATGAATATATGTTCTAGTACAGCTAGAATACCACGCGTTCTGGTATCTTTCTGACTTGACTTTGAGGCAGTAATTGATGTCCCTGAATGTTCCCTTTAGAAAGTCTTCCTTTCCTTTGGCTTCCGTGGTACTCCTTCCATTTCCTTTTCTTTTTGGCTTCTTTGTGTAATTTAAATTGAGTACCATCATCTTAGATTTTGTTTAGGTTCCTCTTTTTTTTCAGATGTTGACATTTCACAGGGTTTTGAATGACTTTGTGGTTTATTTATTTATTTATTTTTGTCTGTTCATTCTGTTTGTGTGAAGGAATAGAACCATTCCTGAACCCCTGTCACCATCAATAAGCCGATTTTCAAACCTCTGCTTCCTGCTCCCGGTATACTGAGTTTTCTATTGAATAGTGTCATCTTGATTCTGAGACATCTTAGATTCAACAGGTTCAGGTTCAGCTACGTTGTTTTCGGCACAGCCTAAACTGCTGCTCCTACCCCTTAAGTTGCTCACCCCAGGGAGGGAGTGTGGCCTCCCTCTAGGCTTTTCGTCTTGAGCTCCTTTCTCTTCTTCACACCCTCTACTTTCAATCAAAATATCAAGATATCTGATACGTCCCTTGATTCTGTCCATTTCACAAAGCTGGGAATCTTTCTCTGTGGAGACTTCTGTCTTCTCTTTCCCTGGTTACTATAATAGTCTCTCAGCTGACAATACTTCTCCAATGTAAATACCGAGTTGCTTTTCAATCGGTTCTTTGTCTTATCTGTTCTTTCCAGTTCAGAGTGATCCTTATGTAACGTATATATAATCACTCTGAATTGTGATCCTTATGTAATATATATATGGAATCATAGTATTTTTCTGATCAAAGCAAAACTCTGTCCTATTTTTCTTGCAGTAAAGTCATTATATTTATGTAGCATTGAAAGTTACATGATCTGGGTCCATCCCTAAGTATCCACCCTCATCTCTCGTGATCGTGATCCTCTTTTGTACTTCATGACCTGTCTTATGGGAAATCTTTCAGTTTCTCCAACACAGTATGAGTCCTTCAGTCTTCATGCTTTAGAGCACTTGTTTACTAGAATATATATTCATCCCCCTCCACAAGCAAAAGGTATCATCTTTCTTTGCAGGATGAAAGGAAAAAAACTTTATTTTTAAGGTAGAAATTATGCTTACTTTGCTTATGACTGTATCCACCATGCCTGACAAATTGCTTGATAATCTTTCAGTCTATACTTTCTGAGTAACTAAATGCAGACAGAGAATAAAGTTCAATGCCTATTATGTTCTTTTAAGAGGCAGTGCATTGAAATCTGATTATCAAAGCCCACTTTTTCATCTAAGCTTTCATCACAAAGGGACTAGATGGTACACCATGCACTGAGGAGCTGTGTGTGGAGTGTTCTGTGTGCTTGTTTATCCGTGGTCCTCAGCACATGACTGTGGATATACGATGTGGTCAGTAGGTAACTGTGGAATGAATGTTTTAAATTCTTTTATTCATCTAAAGGAAGGAATTAGACTTACCGCTGCTGACTTTCTTCGTGGTTTCACTTAATGAAGATGTGAGATTATAGGGGAGATGTGGGAGTTGCTGTACAATACTTAGAATAGTTTTTGGGACAGTTTTTCCTTTAGCTAAGTTTATGGTAACCTCTCTAAGTTCTTTAATTCAATTTTCTTAGAAGTTCTTTATGTCAAAAAATGTGTATTAGTATTGTATGTAACTATCTTAATAAAGAATGAAATTTAATATGTGATTTATACTTTTCCATCAATAATGGAAATACCATGTTTTAATTAATAATATACACATATGTGTATAAAGGAATATCAGTAGTAAAAATATCAAATAAAATTATTCCTGTACAAATCCAGTATAATTTTTTCTATCTGAGGAATAGTGCCATTTTTTGGGTAAACTAGAAACTTAATAAATTTGACATTTTTTGAGGTATTTAACCTAGGGTTGTGTACCTCCTGATTATCTCTTAAATTTGTAACCTTAATCAATTTCCATGGTAATAAACTTAGTTCAACTATTAGCATCTTTTATTAGGACAGTTGCAGTAACTTCATAAGGAACCTGTCTGTACCACGATGTTCCTTGCTGTGTGTGATAGTGTCAACTTGACTAAAAACCACCCACCTAAATTGGCTCAGCATATAGTTCTGGGTGTGGAAGACTCATCCTAGGGAAGCTTGTCACCTTTACCTTGGACTGATATTGTGCCTTCCAGCCCAGACCATTCAGCCTCTTGATACGGATTTGAACGGACACTACACAGAGCTCCTGGTTTTTGACTGGATCCTTCTGATTTCCAGTGCTGAGACACACCTTCTGCATTCTTTCATACCTGGCTCTGTGGACTGCCATTGTAAGCCAATTTTGTAAATTCTTCTGTATTTGTATATCTTCCATTTTCCAGTTGAGCAAAACCAGTCTGATTATGCCCAGTGTAATATGTTTCATGACTTCCCATTAACCTTTAAAAAGTCTCATTTTTCTTAGTTTGTTTGACTGCATGGTGCTACCAAGCTTGTTATTAGTTATTAGCTGTATAGATTTGTGGTATGGGGGTTTCCTATCCATTTTGTACTAAAATGGATATAAAGAAGACAAATGTTTTTTGAGAAGAAATGTTGCTGTTGCTTGTAGTACTCTAATAGGGTGGAGCAGTGATTAAATTAATCTTCAGGCTTTTGAACTTCAACAGAAAAACCTTAGTCCTATCCTCTGAATAGCTGGCTGTTAAAAATATTTAAAGTGCTCCGTTCAAACACACCTTTGGCCAATAGCTCAGGGGCTTCTTGGACTTCTCTGTGTTGTGCTTTGGATTCTGCAGTGTCAAAGACCAGAGGACTTGAAAGAACCTCACTTGTTCACGAGTGTGTAATGAGTTAGTGATAGAGACAGTGTGGGCTGAAGATCATTCTTCTCACTTAAATATTCTTTTTGCTTTTTTTCCATTTTGATTTTCACTGTAACAGAATATGTGATCAAGAAATGTCACTTTCAGCATAGGATAACAAGGGAAGATGCCATGAATTTAAATATTACATTTAGTTTTTAACTATTATGAAAGAAGTCTAGTCATAGGATAGTCTGTATATTATTTTTGATTTTGAGAAGCTATAAAGTATAGTATGAGCTGGGCAGAAGAACTTCAAGGAGATCATTATGCTGTAGTCAGTTTTACTAAAATACAAGTATATTTCAACATGTTGTTCATAAATCAAGACTTTACAGTTAACAGTGTTTTTAAATGTGTCTTTCAAGTGCATTGATGTTTTTAGAAAAGTTGAAGAAGAAATTTAAATCATGCAATCTATTTAAAGTTAAGTTTATTGATACAATTTAGATGTACATAACAATCACATTTATCACAAGGAATTAACACCTATATACAGTTTATTTTGATTCTTTTTCCCTTCCCTCTCTTCAGCCCCTCTTCCCATCCTTATTTACAAAGCTTTGTTTCAATTTTGTCCTTCTTTTCTCATTTTTCCCCTTCCTTCCTCTTCCCATTTGAAGCATTTATTCCTGTTTCACATTAAGAGACTGTGATATTTACACATGTATGCAATTTTTTTCATTTAAGAGGATGATGTCAAGGTTCATCCATTGACCTAGAAATGTTTCAACTTTATCCTTTGTGGCTGTGTAGTACTCCACTATATAATGAAAGCGTGTCTTTCTCTTTTCTTCTTCTTTTTTTTTTTTTTTTTTTTTTTTTTTTGGTACTGGGGGTCAAACTCGTGACCTTGTGCTTGCCAGGCAGGGATTTAAACTGCTGAACTAAATCTCTCACCCAGGCATGTCTTCTTTATCCATTCACTGGTTGATGGGCATTTGGGCAGTTTCCAAGATTTAGCTGTTACAAACTGTGCAGCTGTAAATATGGGGTGCATATTTTGCTATAGGGGGATACTTTTAATTCTTTTGGGAAGATACCTAGAAGGGGAATAGCTGGTTACATGGAACCTCTATTCGTAGATTTTTTAGGAATCTCCACACTGATTTTCACAGTGGTTTACACTCTCACCAACAGTGGGAAAAGGTTCCTTTTTTGCTATAGCTTCTGCAGCATTTCTTATGGATTGATTTCTTAGTAACAAGCTTTCTTTTTGCAATGATATGAAATCTCATTGTTTTTTAAATTTGAATCTCTCAAGTGACCTGTGATGTTGAGCATTTTTCATATATTTACTTACTGTTTGTATTTCTTCATCTGAGAAGTGTGTATTCATCTCAGATACCCATGTTTAGGTTAGGTGTTTAAATTTGGGTGGTTTGATTTTCTTCTGTTCTTTATATATTGTAGATGTTAGTCATTTGTCTGAGGAAGAGCTGTCAGAATTTTTTCCCATTCTGTGGGTTGTCTCTTTACTCCCTTACTCTGTTGATGATTTGTTTTGCTGTGCAAAAGTCTTTTTTAAAGACTTTTTGACTCAGGGTCTAATATGGTAAAGTATTTCAAGATGGCCTTGAACTCATTATGTAGCCCAAGCTGGTCTTGAACTCACTGTGATTCTCCTGCCTCAGCCTCCAGATGCTAGGATTACATACTTGCACCATCATGCCTGACTTTGCAAAAAGCTTTTTGATAAGATGAGATCTCCCTTAGTCATTGATTCTTTGTAATATTTCTTACTTTATCTGGATTGTTGAACCATATAATTTAAATAGTATCAAATTTATGCTCATAAAATGACCAAAGCAAAGTTATCCATCTTAGCAAATAGATGGATATGACTGTTGTGAAGCATATGTCTCAAAAGAAGGTCAAAATGTGTAGTAAAACAAGGATTTGAGCAACAAAAATGAAGTATATTTTTATGGAATAAAAACTTTTGTGACTTACTAGTACTTTGCTCAGATATTCCCCAAAAAGTATTTTTTGACTCAACAAAATGGAAATGCCTCTGTACTTGGCTTTTGACTCAGTCAATAATACTACATAAATATAGAATTTCATTTGGATCACTTCTAGAATATAATCTTGGTATTCTTGCAAACAGAATAGAAGTTATTAGAGTAAAAGAAGTTAATATATGAAACTATTGTGTTTTGACATTTGCCTTTTAAAAATGGTTTATAAAAATGCTTTATAAAAATGGCAAAAACACAGTTACATAGGAACACTTTAATATATACTGAGATTGCACAATAATTTTGATAAAAGTAAAATTAATCAATGGAAGAACTTTTTACACTCTATATTTTTTATTTATGTGTATATAACATACATATGCACACATGTATACATATATTGTGTACATATATACATATATGTTATACATACATATACACAGGTATTATATATTTTTCTGATGAAGCACTAAACATACAAAAAATCCCATGGTAATGCTCTCAGTTTGGTGGAGAGATAAATGTGCAAATAAACAACGACTTTAGGATAGAAAACTGTTAGAATGTGATTGAGGGCCACAGACGGGCTTCCCAGAATTAAAATTTGAATTATAGGCATAATTTTTCTAAGATCCTGAGTTAAGGTTTGATTGATAAGTGCAGTTTTTGTGACAGAAAGAAAAGGATGTTCAAAGCCAAGAAGCATGGGTAGAAAAACAGAGAACTGAGTAAAGGGGCAGAGGAAAGCCATGCAGTCATGAGGGGGTAGCTAAGTAAACAAGGATCAGAGGACTGAGGCTTTGCAGATCATGATACAATTTTGCTTTTTATCCAGGGATAAAATGGAAGCCATTGAATATTGATTGGAGCAGAAACATTTCTGGAGACCTTTCAGTATGACAGGATTTTTACAGCGCTCTTTCATGTAGTACATATATCCAGTCTCAAAATGTAGATCCTGTTATCACACTTTTTTGTGTTTTTCAGATGAAACTGAGGTGTGGAAAGGTAAAGAATCAAACAGATGTTCTACCAAGTTCAGAAAATGGTTTCAGTTCTTCAGTTTGACCCACAAACCGCTTAAATCTTCAGCTAAACTGTCTTTTTCTTTGATGAAGGTGCAGCTAGACTGGGAGAAGAGTGAGAAGAGGAGGGATTTGGAATGAGAGAGATGCTCAAGTAGGGCGTGGAAACAGGGCCTGACCCTGAAATACCTTGGGAAATAGATGGCACTTAACCATAAGGAAAGAAGGCCATGACCAAAAGGAAAGGAGGATGCACTGCAGCTTTTTGAGAGGGTTCTACACAGAAACTAAAGCACAGAGGTCTGCTGTGATAATGATCCAAACCGTGAAATCCATCCTCCTGGCCATGACCATCCAGGCCCGCATCTCACACCCTGGCCTCTCCCTTCTTTACACCGCGTGTCTAACACTTCTGGTCCTCCCTCTTCTTTACACTGGGTCTTACCTCCCTGGCTGCCCTCTCTTCTTTACATAGCTCTTCAGCTACTCTGGTCCTCTTTCTGTCTTTTAAAAATATTGAACTTGCTCCTGCTGTCTCTTCCAGAATATTCTGACATTTCCTGCCATGTCTTGACATGGGTGATGCTTCTGCTCTGTCAGGTCTCAGTTTGGAGATAACTTACTACTCTTAAGAAGCCTGCACTGACCATTGTGTGTACCGTGGACCCATCAGTCACTGTCAATTGTATGATTTGTTCCCCTCTCCACACAGCACATAAAAGTATCTGAAATAGTCCCCTCTGATTGTTTATTGAAGTTTCCTCTTCTAGAAAACATGCTTCTTGGAAACATGGACTTTGTCGTTTTTTGCCATGGTTTCCAAAGCCTAAACAGCAATGAAAACAAAACAGTTGTGAAGTACATAAATATTCATTAAATGAGTATATGAAGGCATAAACATTTGCTGGAAATCATTAGCTCTTAGGTGGAAATTGAGTTCACAGCACTGTCTAGATTAGAGAGAGGGAATAAGGAAGAACACCTTGATAACACTATTATCCTCTTTCTTATCCTCTTTGGGGATAGAAGCTGATCTTTTGGATTGAAAATGTTAGGTGAACCAATTCTTTACATATTTACATTAGTTAAAAATGGACTTGTCTTGTTTCAGCTTTGTTACTATTTGTCAAGTCAAATATATTTGGTCTAAATTATAAGGAAAGTCTTTTTCAAGTTTATGTTGTGGTTAGGAACATGCCAGCAGTAATTTTTCTAATGAATCTAGAGTCCACTCAGAATTAGGAGTTAACAGCAATACAAATAATCAAATAATAAGTATTAAGCTCAATCTTTGAAAGTATCATAAAATGCAGAGAAGGGAAATAAAAGATTTATACAGCAAATTAACATTGAGACAGCTAATGTATTTTCCTTGCATTTAAAAAGAATGCTTATAATAGAATTTAAAAATTCTAAAATAATGAGAACAAGAGAGTTCAGGAACAATTTTTTAAAGAATACCTTAGAGAGGAATCAAGACTTGTATAATAAATATAGTGAAGTATAATGAGACTTGTGTTATTGACAAATGATTTTGTAAAACACTTTAATGTCTTTGGGGCCAGATTTTTCACCTGCAGAACACAGGGTGTAAAGGAATTATATGAAAGGTGTTTTAGGAGCTTCTATTCATTTCTTCTTAAAATCTATGCATATATTATGTCAATCCTATCAACAGGTAATTTGAAAATTTAAATAACTGACCACAAGAGGGAGAACTCTAATTCTACATTAAGTTATTTAATACAATATAAAGTAATCTGAAGGTATTTTGCGATATGAAGTGATAGACTATCTCATTTCTACACCTCTGGGCAGACTAAGGGTATTGTACTACTAGAGGTAGGTTTAAATTACTTGAACTGTGGTTTTGTGTTGCTAAAGTTATAATAAAGTTACTGATTGTCAAAATCTATTTGGGTTAAGCAATAGTGCTTCATGAAAAAAACTAATGTTTCTTATGTTAAAATGAAGATAGCAGCATTTTAGAATTCAGTTTGAGAGAGTTTTTCCTTTCAAATATTATTTCAACTATTTGAGAAATCTATAACCTTCCTGAAAGTCTGAAATGAGCATAGATCATCACGAAGGCAGTTTACTGCTCTTGGAAACACGTACACGTACACCAAATGAAGAGCCGGATTGGATCTGCCTGCACCATTATGAAAGTCTATGTGAATGAATTTGTATATGTTGTATGTTTACTATCATATAGATATTGAATGTGTGTTTACAGAATTAAATACTTGTTTTTCTCATTTCATTAACTTCTGTTTACTGGCTTTATTTGAAGTTTTATTTTAAGGAAACTATAATTTTCATTGTGTTGGAAATTCTCCAATGACTATAAATTTCAGTGACTCACATCTTTGAACTTCATCAACTTAAATTTTACTTGTAAGGTATGAATGAATATAGGATGCTGAATGATACTAAATACAACCAAAGCATGCTCAAGTAAATGAGTGTCCTTTAAACACTGTTTCAGTAGGCTATACCAGTATCTCAGTAATATACCTGCTGCTCAAAACAATTTGTGCTTTTCCTTAGGGGCAGTACCATACTCTTTAATATGTTCAGTGACAGTAATTGTTTATTTGAGAGTGATTATAATATTTATGCAAGTGAAATTGAATATTAATATTACTAATTAAATTAGAGTATATACTATTTGGCTATCAAAATTTAAATGTAAAATATTTAAGATTTAAGATTATAAAATCCCTTCATTCAGCAACCATAAACAAGCCACAAAATGATTTTCCCAAAGTGACTAAGAGATAACTTTCATTTGAGTAAATTCTTTCTACTGTGTTCATTAAAAAGCGTAATTGACAAAATAAGTTGTCACTTTGTTTATGCTCTAGTTATTTTCAAAGCTAAGACTTCATGAATTCTTTACATTAAAGTCATAGCTATTTTGAAGAGAACAGGAGACATTATGATAGCCATTGTTGATTTTCCTATTGGCTGGTTTTAAAGGCCTGTAACGCTTTCATTCTTTTGTTTTGATCAGTTTTATACTATTTTGCCTTGTTTGAATTCATTGTCTGTGAAGATATGGACAGCTATTTCAAAGAAAACAAGACATTATGGTAGCAACTGTTGATTTCCTTTTGTCTTGTTTTGAAATCTGTTGTCTGCATTGTTTGGTTCTATCTGCTTTGTTCTGTTTTGTTTTGTTTTAGTCTCTTTAAAAAAATAAAATTACAGTGTGCTAATTAAATCAGCAATCATTCAGATTTTTTTCCCTAAAAACATCCTCCAAAAGGAATTGTGATTGTTAATGCTATTGTTTGGCTAAATTCATTTCTAGAAATGAACCAGAAATTACTACAGACCAGTAGAAGATCTGTGCTAGGCAGTGTGTTGCATGCACATCTTACTGCTGCTTATGTATCAAGTGACTAGTCCAACAGTTAGCCCACTGGTAATAATTATTCATAGTGGAGGACTCACACCCCACCAGCCTGTATACCTCAGTTTATTAGTTGGCCAGGCAACAGTTTCAATTATGGTTCCTGTTACTTTTGCTTCTTAAAAGCAGCTGGTCATTCAAGCTGGTCATTGTGATGCATATTATAAAAACCAATCCCTAATTGACAAGCCATTCTGCCCCTGTACTTCCTGCTTGCTAATCCCAGATCACCTGAGATCAGGGCCTAATATTTTGGGAATGATCATGATCAGTACCTATCGACATAAGTAAATCTGCCTCTAAATCTTGGGTGTTGTTTCAGTGTTTTTGCTTGCCGTTACATCTAGTGTGTCAAATGGGAAGACCAACCATGCTCATCTCTTTGATTACCAGCCCTGGCCCTTGAGAACAGAGCAAGGATGTCTTCAGGTCACAAGAAGAAGGTGTGCCCTCAGGATTTCTTGAGTCCCCTCAGTGATCTGAAGGAGGATTGTTGCCTCCCCATTGGAGTGACTCTCATTGGACTGCAAATGAAGGAGGATGCAGTTTCTGCCTGTTGATCTACCTGCCTGCCTGATTCGAGGAAGACCTCTAGGGGTACCTCAGTCTGTCAGTTCTGCTCAGCTCAAGTGGGAGAGATTGGTAGCTTCTTGTTAGGACCATCCTTGAGGGAAGGAGGTTGTAATGTTTTAACTTCTGAGTGCCTCTTAAGTGAACATGTAAGTGAGTGGACTAGATAAGATAAGCAATAGGCTGCTATGTCTGTGCACCAATCCTGGGATGCACTGGTTGTGGTGGCTGTTTGAACCCTCACCTGAGGCTCCTTGGCAGTTGATATACAGCATAATGTAGACCTCATATTTTCCTTTGCTAAGTTGTGCCTAAGTCCCTGTGAGGACTGCAGTGAGGCCACCATCTGAATAGTCTGTATCTCTGAGGGGCACCCACTCTTTTGTCTGTTTACATCATTCAGTGGTATACAAAACATATGCAGGAAGTCAGAGATGGGAACTAATTAGTCAAAACACACAGTCCCTGACTGCAGGAAGAAGGTAGAAGGGCTTTTATGGAGTTAAAAATGAAACCAAACCACTTATTGCATCTGAAAGAAAAAATAAAAAAGAAGAAGGAAAAGAGGCCTAGTGTTCCTGAGAAATCTGCCTTGGCATCAGCTGCCAAAGTTCTGCTAACACCTATAGCTTTGGGTCTCCCAAAACCTATGGTCATTGCAAAAGTTGGGGCAAACTTGTGACTTTCCTGTTAGGCAATGAAACAAACTTTGACAGTTCCTCAAGAGGAAGAACAACCTTAGATGGATAATCAGAATCTTGAAGTTATGAAAACTCTCCTTCCAGAAGTGCAAGCTAAAGACTTGCCTCTGGGCCTGACCATCAACCATGCTTACTTGCCACAACCCCTGTTGCTGTTAAGATGTCACAGGAAGTGCAGACAGACATGCAGCCACACATAAGCCTGGTACACTGTTAGTCACTGTGGGCAAGATTTCTTTGCCATCAGCAATGCAGCCATCATCTTGCATTCTGCAGTTCCCAACTCATACATCCTTTTTGGACTATTACTCAATTGCTACAAGGATTTGGAAACACACACTATTTTGGAGGAGGCCCTAGGCCCAGGAAAGCCCATTTCTCTGTTCATTCCAACTCCATCATGGTCCCCTGGGAAAGAAACAGTGAGGCTTCAAAACTATATAAGGTCAGTAGACCATCAAACTGCTAAAATTCACTTCTTCTACCTGTAAAGCTAGTTGAAGATCTCTGAGCTGCCAACACTGTAACAATTGCCCTCTATACATATTGTCTCAGTCTTTTAGCACCCAAAGCCTGCTGGTACACCTGCTTGGTCCTAAAGAATGCCCTCTTCTGGCTTCTGTTGGCTCCTGTCAGCCATCCCATCTTTGCCTTTGCCTCAGTAGACCACTGAGAGTGCACAGTGGTCTACTTGTGCAAATACTTGGGTCACTTCTTTAAGAGGTGCCACCCCCTTTTGCCTCCATGCTCTAACAGCCAGTCCTTACAATCGAAAAGTTGATAAGCTCACCTTAGGCCAAGACCTAACTGTCCAGATGCCACAAGCTGTATATGTATTTCCTAAGTAACTGTAGACTGTTATATATGCTGAGTACACCCTATTTATGGAAGAAAATAACTGTGCTAGGAATGAAGTCTGACGAGCTAGATTTGCTCTGATTACCTTGGACAAAGCTATTTTGGCCAAGGCTTTCCTGCAGGGGTGATCTTCCTGTTAGCCACTGTTTAGAAACCTACAACTAGTGACACTAAACTTTTGCTCAGAATAATTCAGTCCAGAGGCCTAATTTCTATCCGAGGATCCAGTTGACCGAAGAATCAACTCCAGTCAGAAAAACCTTGTCTGGTACTCCCAGAAGATCCATTGTAATCAGAGCCAGTTTTGCCCCAACCATATGTTTTTCAAGGTCGGGTCTCAATGCTGGCCCCCATAACCCTACAGGAAGCTCAGGCTTCAGCGTCTATATTGGTGACACCACCCAACGGACAGAGTTCACGGAAGTAAAGGCTTACAAGGTCTAACAGATATGTGTTAATGCTTATATGCACCTAGTCTGGCTGACCTGAGGTATTTGCTACCTGTGATGAGAAGGCAATAAATGTTTGTAGGCTCCTGCTGTAAAGAATCATCCCTACATAGCCTACGCTTGACCATTGACAGTGACAACAGGCCTGCATTTGTAACAGAGAAAACTAAATAAAAATTACATACAGCATATAGGCGATGAACTCTAAGAAGTTGAGAAAATAAAGTATAACTCTACAGAAGCATTTTGTAATTAGCTCCATAAAAGTTTAGCTAAAAGATCAGTTATACCTGTAGGAATTCGTGCACCACATATATAACCCTATAACCATATAACATAGAACTTTTAGGGAAATTAATATATTAACTATCTTATAAGTTTCGGAAATCCAGCCTTAGATCTGCTGGAAAATTTTTTAAATTTTTAAAGAGAATAAAATCAAGCAAAATAAAACAGAATAAAGCCAATCAAAACAAACTAGTGTGACACAAGATTTAAAAACAATATGAAATCAACAGTGATTACATAATGCCTCTAGTGCCTTTTGTATCTTCAAAATAGCTGCCCATAAATTCAGACAGTAAAAATCAAACAAAATAGAAGAATAGAACCAATAAAAACAAACCAATGAATGCAATAAAGGACTTCAAACTTAGACAATAGTAAATCCAAAATGCTTACCATAATATATCCCATTATCTTTGAAATAGCTGCCCATGCCATCAGATACAATAAAATTTAACAAGACAAAACAGAATAAAAACCCAACCCCCCAAAACAATGAAAATGATGCAGGACTTCAAAACAAGATAATAGGGAATTAACAATGGCTACCAACTTCAGAAGGAGATCCCCCATAAATGCTACACTGCCTATTGATATCTTCTGAATAGGTGATCACACTACTGGCTTTAGACCTGCAAAATCAACTAAAAACACTAAACACTACAAGCACTAAATTGTAGTATACCTCAGTAGCTATCATTTCAGCCTATGTTTCTCTGCATTGCATGGTGGCTTAGCGGGTGGGGAGAGTTGACTGCTCTTATTTTCCAGCCTGTGCAACGGAAGTGGTTGGCATCTGGCTCCCGCCCAAGTGGCTGGTGCATGGTGCTGATTTTCAGGGAGGGCTTGCTTCTTGATGACTTCTTGTTCTCTTACCCTGCAGCCTCTGTTGGAAAGTTTATCTGGATCAGCTAGCTCACTGGAGAGATGACACACTCAAAGCTTTTCCCTGGTCATTCTGAATGCCAACTAGTTCATGCATGGCTGACGTGTGAGGACATCATTCACAGGATTGTTTCACACCTATTCCCCTTGATTTTTGTGTCTTTTCAGGAAGCTTACCCTTTCTTTCCTGCATCCTACTAGCTGTGGTTTTTGCCTTAAAAAACTCTAGAGACAGTTGCTTCAAGAGAATAGAACAATCAGTCAAATACTTGATCAAGATTTGATGAATGTCCAAGATACATTGGATTCTCTTGTAGATCACATTAACTCCTTTCCTACCTTGCCAGAGTAATGTTACAAAATAGTCCAAAATTATATCTCTTCCTAAAAGCAACTTAGAAAATATTCTGTAATAAGACAATCTTGGTAAACTTGGCAAAGCCTGTCCTAGAACAACTGAAAACCCTAATGTTACTTCTTCCATTTGGGACTTGTCTCAAAAAACATCTCATGTAATATGCCCAGTAAAGATTTGCCAGGGAAACTAGAAGGGGAAATGTAGAAATGTAGCAGAACTCACCACCTGCCCCCTGGCCACTATGCTTCAGTTTGTTAGTTGCACATGTAATAGTTCCAGTTTCAGTTCCTGTTAAGTTTCTTAGAAATGGTCACTGTGATGCATATTATAAGAACCAGTCCCCAGTTGACAAACCATTCTGCCTCTATAATTCCTGCCTGCGTATTGCATGAGCCCTACACCACCAGAGATCAAGGCTTAAAGTTTTGGGAATGATCCCGATCAGTTCCCATCAATGTAAGTAAATCTGCCTCTAAACTCTGGTTGTTGTGTTGATGTTTCTGTTTCCTGTAGCATCTGCCCAGTGAATATTAAGTGCATACGAGGGTGGAATGAATAATAAATGATAAAAAGTTTACATATATGTGTAACATTATTCCGGGATGCTGCATAATCACCCATCCAAAACATAATGACTTAAAAATGTCACATGTTGTTCTGAGAGCAGGAATTTCAATACAATTCAGTGGGAAAAGCTCACCTTATCCTACACAGTGCCATCTGGGGTGACTTGAAATCCAGGGATAACTGGAAATTTGAGTCGAGAATCACCTGAAGTGCATGTTAGTGGCAGTTGAATGCCACTTGGAAACTGCTTAGTTTATTTACAGGAAGCAAAAACACATGCATGGCAGTTTTATGACTCAGCCTAAATTTTGGAGGTCATGTGGAATCATTCATTACTCCCGTGTTTTGTTGATTGAGGCAGATTTTAAGCAAAGAAACGGAGAAGCCACCATAAGAAATGAAATGGGAGTAGTGTGAAAGACATACTGCAAGAAGAGCATATGGGATTGTGGTGTATTGGAGTGGCCAGTTTTGGAAGAAACAGTGCTATAATTTCTAATATATTAATAGAGACTTTTCCCTTCATAAATTTTTATTCACTAGATAACTTTACAAAAGAGATTATTTCTGATACAGTAAATATTTACTATTTTCTGTAAAAATTACTGTTTAGGAAGTGAATTGAGAAAGTAATTTGTTTATCTTACATGGAATCATTTAGAAATAAGCTGATAAAGATGGCAGGAAATATGTCTTCTGAATAATCAGCTGTATCCCTAATGTCTGGTATGTACATGTCATGTAGGGAAGTGCTCAATGAATTACACTGCATAAAAAAGGAATATGATTCCATCTGATAATGTACATTATTTCTTAGTCCTTTCAAAAAGCTGGTTTGTTCTTTATATTGGCCCCAATGTTGATCATATAGGCCAGAATATATGAGCTTTGGAACTATTTTGAAAGGTTAGGTTTTGTGTTCTGGATGTTAGAATTTTACAGCATTTCCTCTGTGAGTTCGGAGCTCTTTCAACTTACTCCCTTAGTATTAATTCATTAATTATATGACATCACACATCATATCATAATTAATTTTACATGCGTTTGCCTCCTAGGTTGCAAACAACTCAAATGCTGGACTGCAGCCTCACAAGTTTCCTACCAGAACACCATACTTCTGCTGTCTGATAGCTGCTGTTTGTCAACTGTTGAAATAATGAATGAAAATCTAAATTGTGTTTGTCCTTTCACGTATATACTTGTCTTTAAAAATTAAGTTGTTCCATGAAAAATGAAGAAACTTATTATGACTTTATTAGACTTATCCACTTAAAATAACGTATTGAGTTCAGTAACAATAAATAGATATATACTCTGTAAAGATGAACGTATTACCTTTAGATATTTTCTAGTGTCCTTTTATTAAAAGAAAAAAAGAGTAATGTTAGAAATAGTTTTATTTCCTTAAGAGAACTGACTGGAGTAGCTGTCTCAGTCCTAGAATCTGGAAGGAACAGGCCACACCACCTCAGAATCCAAGGTGGTATCTAAGGGTTTATTATACATGCTCAGGAAGGTTGCTGGATCTGTGAGTTCTTCAGAATTACATAAATACTTTATGATTTGTTCTGGGGGGAACAGGTCAGGTGAAGTGTTTTGCAGGTTATCATTATCTAATCCTTGAGTACCCACTTTAAGGGTCCTATAAAGGCGCAGAGCCAGTTGGTGAGTCCGGGTAAAAAAATCTGTGATGATCTCCTCCAGAGACTGAGACTGTGTCATGTCATCCAGATACATGATGGGCATTCTTACTACTGAAAAATGCCATTGTGTGAAGAGCCTTGTTGGGATGTTATGAGAAATGACGACAATTTTCATTTTTTGAATCCAGAATTCCGTTTCATTCCTTTCATGGCGAACATAATCTAAGAGGACTTGCTGAAGAGTTTCATGGGAGGATTCGAGGATATGCAGCATGGAAGTGGAGTAAATGAGCAGTAGCCCTGTCAATGCTTCTCCTGGGTGATATTTTAAAATAGACTGAAATGCTTGGTCATAGTATTCAGCAATTTTATTTTTCTCCATGTCTGCTTGTATGTTGGCCACTAGAAACATCCTATGGATGAGGAATTTCTTGAGCTGCAGTGTTTGTTTCTTTTCCAGAAGGTGCAAGTAATTATCACGGGGCACCTGTGTCAGTAAAGGAGTATCCAGTTGACCAAGCCTTTTGCTCTTCTTTTCGTTTTGGGCCATGAAGGCCAGGCCAGAGCTTCTTTAGCTTCCAGATGATTCCAATTTTTAGGATATTGTGATAATTACGTTATTAGTATAGCCCCTGAGTGATGACGTCTTTTTGTTCTTTCTGACAGAAAAAAAGAGTATACAACATAAATGTTACTGAACAGTGAAAATCTCTTCCCAATACTATCAATAAATAATGTCTTTCAATTGAATTTTAAGACAAACTAAAGAGATTATTTTAACATTTACAAGTGAAATTACTAACATATCCTAGTAAAAAACCCTTCAAATATAATGTAATGATAAATACAGATTGTCTTCATTTGTGAAGTTTTTAAGACTAACACTTTGTGAGAAGTATTCCAACATCTTTTATACATTTGACTGATCTATATAGTTAAAAATTTATGAGCACTTTAAGCTTATTTAATGTTTGGTACACTAGAAGTTGATAAGTGTTACTTGAATAATGACAATGAACTCTTTAAAAACATTTTTTTGATTCTTTGTGTTTTTCCCCTATCAGTATCTCTTTGGCTTTTTTTTAAGGTTTATATAAAAATATTATGCTACTTTAACTGGATCTTAAAAATATCCTCCCCCAGGCTCTGATCAACATAACATGTCTTTTGTTCTTTGAGTGCTCTGCCACCTGTACCTCAGGGCCTAGTTGCTTGTCCTCCAGGGGAGCCTTCAGCTGCCAGGGCTCTGGCAGGTGGTCCTGGGTTCTGACTTCCATAGGGCATAATGAGTCGGAATGCCCATGTGTTAAAGGGCAGGGTGGACTTAAGACTGTCCTTTCTTAATGTAATGAGGGTGTCTGAACAAACATCTCACCTCACTTTAGGACTGAAGCTTTCTCTTCCAGAATGGCTTTCTGTTAATTAGGTGCATTTTAAGTCAGACAGGTGGTGGATCTGGATTTTTTTTCCTAAACTTTGGTAAATAAGTAAGTGGTGGAGCTCATCTGTTGTGTTTACGTGCTGATTACTACTAGAACACATATCTGCAATTGTGTAATTAATGTTGAATCTAAGAAAGTTGTAAAATAGAACTTACGGCACATAATCCAATGTGAATATACATTAATTTTAGAAAACTTTAATAGTACATTGCATTCAAATAAGCTGTAAATAATTATTTTAAAGGGGCTTATTAAAAACTCATTTAATGAAAAACTAAAATGTAGAGTATGTCTTTTAAGGTTTGTGTTATTGAAACTAATGATCATTAGATAAATAAATGACAAATTACCCCAAAAAACAGTCTGAGAGGTGATTTACTAATTCTTTAATTGTATAATACATAAAAATCAACTTTGATCCTTCGCTGTCATTTGCTTTATTATTTCCTGAAACAAGAAAATCTGTCCTGAGGTGTTAACCTCACCTTTACTGATCCTAAGGCCTGTTCTTACCCTTATCCTTGTGGCTTTGCGGAGTGTTGACACCAGCTTTCATTCATCGTGGCTTTTTGTTTTCCCTGGTTCCTGTAATTTCTTTCCAAATCTATATTTGTGGTTTGGCTGAGGGCAGTCCTGAGTACCCATGTAGAACTTGGACTTCACTTCCTTGCCTTGCACTCAGCACCATCTATAATTCTCTCTGTGAGGACAGGCGCTGGTCCTTTACGCTGCTGTTACCTCTAGAAAGCATGATTGGCACTGTTGATTAATCACAGACTTTCCCAGCTGAGCTGAGATACAGATTGGGAGTCATCAACCTAAAGGTTTCAGGAAGATGCAGTTAGTTACTTGAGATTGACAAAAAAGCCTATTTTTGTATTTTCTCTTCACAGAAGGATCCTAAAATTGTAGTCCCCATTTTACAAGACTTCCTTAAATGTAATGTACCCTTCTAAGTTTTAAATGTGAATACATTTGTATACTCCTTATCATACATGTTTTCTTTACGAATATCCAGCTTCCTCGTGTTTCCTAAAAATTGTCTGTTAGCTTTATACTGTTACATATTCTTTCTACTTCTTTTGAAATGCATTTGGTGTTTGGATTTCCACTACCTCCTTCATATCCCTAGGTCTTTATTTGGATTTGGATAATTTGAAGAATCTTCCACCCTCAGAATTTCTCTAGATTTCCTCACCCTAAAAATTCACCTATTAGTGTGTAAAACTGTACGGCTTTATGATACATGTGCTGAAAAAGATACTGATTTTACAAAGCTCTCATTGCTACCTTCCACCACAGAATGCCAAGAAGGGGAGAATCAGAATTTTCTCCACCATGTCCAGAGTGATTTTTAGCGTGAATTTCTAATCCTCAGTCGTGGATTAGGCCAGAGAGACTATATAGAAATACAGTGAAATGGTTTATTACTTAACACTGGTCTTTGCCAAAGTGAGGGGTATTTTCAGGGTGATCAAGGAGCCCTTTTTGTATGTATAAATTCAAACAAACCTTTTATATGCAGTTGAAAGTCTTCCTTTTCATGAGACTTAACCTACAGCAATTTCCTTTCAAACTCAGCAAAGGACTGACTACCTTTCGAGGTAAGATTAACTTCGTACTGTGCTGCCTCCATTTCAGTTGAATTTTTCTGATTATAATTACATTCCCTAAAAGCCCAAAGAAGAGTAGATGATGTACAGTAGAGTTCTAAGCAAGATGATTAACTTTATCTGTCAGATTCCTATCATGTTCTTTGGCTTCCTAACTCTTGAGGTAAGTAAAACTGTTCCATGGTTCTTCTGTCCTGTCTTTGCTCTGTCTCTTGTTAAGGTTTGGCTAACATACACTTCTGAATTACTTTTTAAAGATTTCTGTCTTCACTGGTGTTACAACCTTGACACCTTCTTCCCTCTAAATCATAGTCTTTGATCAGTGCTTCCTGTCAAACATCTTGTGATTTCATGTGTCTTTCTAAATATTCTTTCCTTCAAAGTGGAAGAAAAGGTGATCTTTCTTTCCATGTTTGGTTTCTGTTTCCCTTTTCTTTCATAGATCATGTGTCTTTGATTCTCCAATAAAAAGAATGATATTTCATCATTACATATATATATATATATACACATACATGTAAAATATCAACCATGTAACATATCAACTAAGCTAGTCTTTTTTAAAAAAGTAATAATTTTTTAACAAAACCTAATTTCTGTTAGTCTTAAAAACATGAATTGGCATTTCAAGAAATTAAAAATTGTGTGATTGTGATATTTTGATGTGGTTTGGTCTCATACGCTCAGAAACAACAGTTTTTACTACCATTAATAGTTTTTCCTACATCTTTATTCTGTTTTTCCAGCGTAGTTTTCCATCTCTCAGTGTGTTTCTTGATATTGGGTTGCTTCCTTTAAATTTTAGTTTCACTACCACATGGCTATCTGAGAGGCTTAAAGGCTACTTGACTTGTTTTCTGGTCTTTCGTCAATCACAGTGAAATGTCAGGAGTAAAATTCTGACCTGATAAGAACAGAAACACGATCAATTTGGGCAGTTTTTGATTGATTGACATATATAATTAAAATTGTACACTCTCAGAAACTCAGATGTCACAGTCCTGTGTTCCAACTATTAAGGGCTATTTATCAGCCTTTGGATGGTGATTTGAACAGAACACTTAGAGTGATTCGCTTAGAGTACTTGTCCAAGCTCAGGTTCAAACTTCTAACAAGAAGTTGAATAGGAACTTATGATGCTAATCTTTCAGTTATTCTACTTAGCTACTTTGATACTCAGCTTATTATACATGCATGCATATACACTGGCTAATTTTAAACAGTGCATCTTACTTTTCCTGTGTACTTTATATATGGTTTTGCTCTTCAGACTGAATGCTTATGAATAAACAAACTCCCGGCATCCTTTTGTCTTTGTAAATCATAAGGATTAAAATTATTAGATATCAGCGAGAGACTATTTACATGTGACATACACTGGATACATTTACATGGGCCAATTTAATCTTCACCTCTGTGAGGTAGACAGGAATTCGCTCACAATTTATGGATGCGGTAGCTAATGAATGGAGTAATTAGGTACTTTGTACACAATTGCTTTTCTCAATTTCTCTATTTTGTGTCCCTGCTGTAAAAGTAGATACATAATCCCTTCCCTTTCTATGAGCACATGGCTTTTGGTCCCTATTTATGGCATGATAATTCTCATGGAAATGGAATATATCTTACAGCCTGGATAAAGTAAATTTAAAGGAAATCTGCAACATTATACTTGTGATTCAACAAAATCTATCTACCATTGTTATAACTCGTGCCTCGGTATAAAATCCAAGGAAACAAGAGACCGAAAATTTAGGTAGCAAAGGCTTTATTTCCAGGCCTGGTGACAAGCCTCCGGGAGCCAATTTGGAGACTGTGTCCTAGAGACTGAAGGAAGGACTTTAAAAAGAGGCTGGAGGAAAAGGGTCGGGGGAGAAACAAAGAAACCTGCAGAGCCATCAAACTTGTTGACCCGAGTCTGGAAACTGTATTGCTGTCCACTTAGCTCTGACAATCTCGGGAATTCCTGGTGTTTCTCAAATTACTCCCATCCTACAGACTGACATTATCTCGGAGTGGCACATCTGCAGCAATATTTGGGGAAGAGAGTGGACAGTTAATTATCCCAGGACAGCTCGTTTTCGCTAGTGGGTGCGAAGGGGTCAAGAGTTACAAGAAGCTGAAACTTAAGTTTTACAAAGATCTGATATCTAACTCATTTGATGCATACAGAACAAAAGGAAAGCACCGATTGGGGTTTGGGCCATAGTATTTCCCGGTAATTCAGTTCTTAAAATTTGGGGCAGGCTCATTTTATGACAGATCATCACTGGGTTGATGGTCACCAGAAACCCAAATTCTTTATGGCCTAGATAAATAGGTGAGGGGAGAGGGAGGCAATAAGGCGCCATACAGAACAGAAAATGGCAGTTATGTGTCAAGGTCAGGTAAAGGGTTAAACTCATACGCAAATCTCTCTGCACACAAGCAGGTTACTTTAAACAAGTGTAAATTAATGGGCCATTCTAGTTTTCTTTAGCTCTTTAGCAGAGAATAGAAGCGCCTAACAGTGATTAACAACCCGTGTTAGCTTGTTTTAGCACAACTTCTGTAGTTTGTAGAGGGCAACAATGGTTAACATATCAATTAGGTGAGATTCTTGCAATTCTTTACAGAGGAGAGTATTGCTCAACATATCGATTAGGTCACTTAACATATCAGTTAGGAAAAAGGATAAAACACATTTAGTAAGCCACGTTTGCAGGTTTTCTATAATACACATATCATGAAGCTATTTTCTTAGAGTACACCACCATCATTAACTACTGATTTGACTGAAAGTTATTGACTGCTTTGTGCCACATAATATGGCACTATAAAAATGTATACATGGACAGTCTCAGACCTTTATCTCAGAAGCTCAGAGTCTTTAAGGATAATGAATCTGACATGTCCTGGAAGTAGATCAGGGGAAAAGTTAATTCCAAACCAATCATGTTCTCTGCTTAGTGAGGAAGGGCAGGACAAATATAAAGGATATAGATGCAGTAAGTACCCACACTCCACAATGAATATACTCAAAAGTTTAAAAGAGGAAACATTGAGATACAAAGGACAATTGGTTTTTGTTGAGACTCTCAGTGAAAGTTTTCACTCAAGCTTAACCTTCATAGGACAGGGTTGGGGAGTGGCTCTTGATTGTTACTGTGAAGTTGTTTGTTACTAAACTTGAGGGCACCTGGGGCATCAAATCTACTTTATCCTTTCCCCTATGCACTCGTATATTACAGAGAAGCAACACTAAGTGACTTCTTTGCACTTTATTTGCAATGCAGTATACCTAAATGATCAGCCTAAGGGAACCGATGCTCTACATAAATGGCTAACAACTACAAGTAGACAAAATATGCCTGATTCAACAGAACATATGAGTGTGAGATCAGTTATTGCATCAGTGCACAATGGAAAATTTCTCAAAAAAGAAAGCTTAATTACTTTGTTAGCAATGCTCCTTTTCACCATAAGCATGTTCATTTAACTGTTCACTAAAGGACTGAAGAGAAATATCATAGTAAAGATATAAAAAGTGAACACTGAATGTACAAAATGCTTGAAACAAGAACATGTTGCCAGAAGGGTGAGTACTTGAGTTAGATAGGCATCGTAAAATAGATGTGATTTGTGTAGGGAAGATGGAGATCAGGATAGACAGAGAAACAGCCATTGTAAACTGAAATGTACAGAGCAGCGGGCTTAAGTTAACAGATCTGGGAAACCTGGCACTCATGAAGAAATCGGCAGTAGTCTGTTCTTGCTACAGTTGGTTTGTTCCTCACGGAACCCTTGGGCTTGTTATGTTGCAAAATCCTGGTGTCTAGGCCCTAAGTGTCTGAAATAGTAGCTTTTAAAGTAAAGTGTATGGTCTAGATTGAGTCTGAAATATCCCTTCAAATACTCACATGTTGAAGGATTGGTTCCTACCCAGGGTGTAATTGGATGGTGGTGCAAATGATAGGGGCTAGTGAGAGCTTTTCTCTCTAGGGGTTTGCTGATCTAGAGGATACTGGAAACCCTAGACACTCCTCTTCCTCTCTGCTTCCTGCCTGACTGAAATGTGCAGCTTGCTCTTCCACATACCGCCATATACTGCATTGCTGCAGCCTGAGAACATGTAGCCAACCAACAGTGAACTGAAAATTCCAAAATCATGGGCCAGAACACACAAACCTTCACTGTTACAAAGCTGACCATGTCAGGTATCTTGTTAACAGTAACAGAAATTTATCTAACTGAGCTCATGAATTTGTATTTTTGACAAATATTCTTGCACTCTTCCTATATATTTCTATTTAAGGAAGAAGAGGCCACTCCCAGTGACTTAACCCTATGTGGTTATTAGGATCTGCTAATGGAGACTTTTTTAAGACAGCCAGTTTCTGGTTTTATTTAATTAGCCTGAATGAACCTTAAGCCATGTATTTGCCATGAGTAGAATTGCTGATAAGTGAGTGAGGGGGGAGGAGGAATGGGAGGGGAGGAACAAAGCAAGTTATAAGCAATTTGTGGAGAACTGCTGTACTCAGCGGTGTGAGTTTTCTGTGGGTTATAAAGAGATCACTGGAATTTCCTGAGTATCTGTAAACATGACTGTGGTTTAAAAAAGTTTCCTGTGAAGAGCAGAAGGATTGGAGATGGGAAGTTATCACAGTTATCAAAGTCAGTTCATACCAGATTTGTGCTCAGACATCAAAAAGCTCAACGATTGTGCATATTTTTCTTATGAGAAATAATGGGAAACCAAATAATTGTCTCTGTGGGCCAAAGTTACATTATAAATTCGATTTCCCAAGATTTTTAACACAAAGTTAAAAGCTCTAGGTTGTAGACATACCCCCTAAAATTTAATTTAAATGCAATAAACATAGCACATTAAATATCAAAAAACAATATAGTAAGTAAAATTTTAAAAAATTACAAGTATTTTACTTTGATTTGGCTTCCTGGAATACTGGAGACCAGAAAGAAGATGGAGGAGGGGGAAGACTGTTATTTTTTGGAAAGGAAGTCTCCGCCCATAAAGACTGCTGGCAGTACACTTACTGAGGTCTTTTTTCTTGGTCTCTTTTTTACCTTTTGTTGCTAAAAGTTTGGGCAGTAATGGCCCTCAGATCTGAGATATCACCACCCCTTTGTGTCTGTGGCAAGACACAACACGTGACTCACTGTCACCTATATAGGTTTTTTCAAGTCATATTTTTGTCTCAACTGTCAAGCGAAATTATAAACAGAGCAATTTTTTTTTTCTAATTTTGCTCTTTGCATAGTTTGAACTTGAAAATGTTTGACAAATGAAGTGTTGCTGTACTAGAATTTACCAAGAACCCTTTACGAATTTTTCAGTTTTCTAGTAAGTTCTCTTATCCTCTGCAGTTAAAGGAGTAAATTGATTCAACTGTTTTTGAAAGTAATTTGACAATATGAATCATGAGCTTAAAATCTTTCTACTCTTTGATAAGTACAGCTTCTTCTAGGCACTTGTGATACTAAATAAAGTTACTGACAAACACTACAGTGTGAAGATACTATATTAGCTGGCTTCTGTTGCCAGGACAGAGAGTGCCTGATACCCACAAGTTAATAGAGAGAGTTTTAGTTTGGTTCCTGGTTTCAGAGGTGTCAGTCCATGGTTGGCTGGCTCTGATATAGAAAGATCATGGCATAAGGGCATGACAGAGGAAAGCTCTTCAACTCATGACATTTGGGAAGCAGGAGGGAAAGAGCCCCTAAGGAAGAGACCAGGGACCAGATATATTCACCAAGGTCATGCCTCATGACCCACTTCCTCCAGATAGGCTCCACTAACCATGATATGAACCCACTCCATTGATGAAGTCATATACTTTGCAATCCAATCACAACTCTAATGGTTAATCCGGTCAAAATGACAAGATTAAGTGTCACAGATGCATATTATAGAAGTCATGAGAACTTAAAAAAAATCAGTAGATATGTTGGTTACTTTTATTGCTGAGACAAAATACCTGATGCCCAAAATTAAAGAGGGAAATGTTTATGTAGTGTATAGTTTGTGGAGGTTTCAGTAATTTTCTAGGTTCAAGATAGGGTCACGCTTGGCAAAGGGCAACAGTGCCTGGCAGCAGAAAACAGCAAAAGCCACAATAGCAATATTAGAGGAGCATGCAGACAAGATTCTTTATGTCCCTTACATTGTGTGTAGGCTACCCACCCTAGGGTAGGTAGAGGACTAACACCCATAATCTCAACCTGAACCATGAATCAATCACAAATTCTAAAACCTGCTCCCATGACTACATGAGGCTTTGGGAGGAGATCCAGGCACACACTATAACAGTAGATATATTAATTACAGAATTCTAATGATTCCTCAGTTTGTTTTTGAAGACTCTTTTAAAGGCATAGTAAAAATAATTATTCTTTAAATCAAACTATATAAAATATATGTATAGCATGCCATCCCATTTTTTTTAAAAGAGCACAGAAAGGGAAGAGTAGCAGGAAATCTATCCAAATGTTAATAATTAGGAGTGATAATTCTTTTTCATTTTCCAAGTTTTCTAAATAATTATATTCTGTGTAGAAAAAAAATGTTAAACACCAATGGGCCATTGCACTAGTTTTGTGAAAGGTGATACATAGGTGGTCCATTTGTGATTCTGGGATAGTCTAGCTTGAGAGCCTTCTAATGATTAAAACTTACAAAGTGATGGTACATGGACCAGGGTAAATTAGGGAACATCGCAAAGGGAAGTCTGAGCCTGCCAACTAAGAGGCATGATTAGAAGCTCCAGAGACAGAAGGTGGACACAGTCTAGGAATCTCAGTCTATGAAACTTTGCACCCTACTGAGAGAAAATAGTTCTTTAAAAGTTTCAGTCCAATTGGACAGCTTAGGTTTGAAGTGAGGCTCTGGCAAAGCAAGAAGATATGTGGCCATGACCAAGATGAATTTAATTATCTAGATGTGGGGGTAAGATATGCAAGGATTTAGAGAGGGCTCTGTGCCTTTAAATGCCAATAACTATGAAAACTAAGATGTTTTAAAAATAGAACTAGAGAATGGACAAGAAAGGAATATAGGAGAAAACTAAGATTTTGGAATAAAATAGTTTGTATAAATTATGTTGGAGTTGCCACGGAAACATTCAGGTATAAATGCAGCTGAAAATCTGGTGATGCAAATATGGTAGTCATAGGTATTAAAGGAAGAACTGAAACCATGGAAACAGATAGGATTGTGAGACAGTGAAAGGAGGTAAGGTGGTGAACAGTGGAATACCTAATTTTAGAGAGTGGACGACTAAGAGGCAGTGATACAGGCAATAATTGAACAGAGCAAAATGGAGAAAGGTCATAAAAATCAATATAGAAAAGAAGTTTCAAAGTGGGAAGTTGTGGAAAATTCTAAAGGGGTCAACAGACTTAAGGCCTGAAATGACTCTGGTAACATCAAGTTTTCTGGAGAACTTAAGAAAATCGTTCAGTAAAATGGTTAGGGATTCTAGTTGCAGTTTTTTAAGTGAGTCATTGTAAAATAAGTGATCAGAGAGGAGACCACTGCTCCAAACAATTGGCGGTACAAAGCATGAAAGCACTCTGATATCAAATTGCAGAGGAGGACAATTACAGGGGGATTATGCCACAGTGATCCTAGGTTTTTCTGTAGTAAAAGTTAGCATGCTGCTGCTGCTGCTGCTGCTGCTGCTGCTGCTGTGTGTGTGTGTGTGTGTGTGTGTGTGTGTGTGTGTGTGTGTGTTCAAACTACCATTCTGTCCAGCTGGGAAGGTGGCGTATGAAAGCAGAATGCTATACTGTATGCTTTGAAAATACTTTAAGATCATCATGTCTAGCCATAGCTTTTGAAGGCTACAAGTAATCCTAAACTCTGTATTATGTTTTTTCTTCTTTTTTTCTAATTAATATTTTGTTTTTAATTGGTGCATGTTAGCAGTACATGATTATTGCATTTCTTGTGGGGAGCTGGTTTATGTAGAACACATCTTAATTTTTTTTCTTCCCCTGCGCCTCCCCTGCTTGACCTTTCCACCCTTATCTTGGTCCCCTTTTGTTTTTCAAAAGATCCATCTCCCTATTTCCCGTTATTTTTCGCTTGAAAGCCTGTTAGACTTCTCATATGAGAGAAATCATGCTATCTTTAGGTTTCTATGTCTAATTTATTTCATGTAGAATTTATATTTTCTGCTTCCATGGCAGAGCTATAAAGAGAGATGTGAGTTGCTAACATACTTGTTATTCATTATGTCAGATGACATAAGTACAATGAATCATAATTTTTCATTACCTACAATAATTGAGTAATAGTAAAATTACTTTGTATGCACAAAGATAATTTAGACTAGAATAAATTCACAACTTTAGTATAAGTGTCTATTGGTACATATAATCCAGAGGTGGTGAACCTTTTAAAGCTTTCAATGACAGCATAGGTTTGCCACCACTGAATCTATTATGCTAAAACACATGATAAATTAATATCAGATTAGTACTTGCTTTTGGCTTGACTTGATCGGTTGTTGCATGGGATGGGGACAGTTGAGTAAGGTTACATTTGGGAGATAACTCAGCACAACTGTCATGGTTTATGTGGGTGGCCCCTAGGTCTCATATGTTTACATTATGCATTTGTGATTGGTTCATTGTCTAGCTCTTGAATTGGGGGTGTGAATGCTCCACCAGCCTAGGGGTGAAACCCGCATATAATGTAATGGCAGGAAGAAGGTGTGTCTCTCTCTTTTGCCGGTTTCTGCTTTCCCATTTGCAGCCATCATGAACTGCAGCCCGCCATGCCACCCTGCCTTGGAGCCAACTGAGTATGGACTGAAACCTCCAAAAACCGTAAGAAATAAACCTTTCCTTTTCCAACTTTGGGCATCAGGTATTTTGTCTTAGTGACGAGTTAAAAGAAACTAAGACAACTACCTATGTAGCATATTTCCTTTGCCTATATGGGAAACATGACACAGAGGCTAAGTGATGTTATTGCCCTCAAGCTGCTTACCTTACAGTGAAGCTGACAAAAACACTGATGCACAAAGTACTTAAAATGGTGGAATGATATCTCTCACTAGAGTATTTTTCAGGATATATGATATATGTTTCAGTAACTATTGCACCATAGCTATCGAAAAATCAGCTGCAGGAATCATGAATTTGGTGATGTTTAGTAGAGAAGCATTAAATGTTTTTAAGCAGAGCAGTAATATATAAGAGTTGTATACTTCATGGTAATTAGTATCATAATTACAGTCAGGATATTTGAGAAAGCAGAAATCATATAGTCAGAAATGATCACTAAAATATTATTACTTCCCAATTATACAATTACAATTTAGGGTAGAATTAAAACTAAAAAAAATATTTCTTTTCAAAGTAGGAATAACTTTAATAAAAGTCTAAGTATCCACATCAGCTTATTTTATGTAACTAGAGCAACAAAATAGTAAAAATAGTAAAATACTTTGAAGATTACTTGTGTCCTAGATACTGAAACAACTTTTAAAAAGTTTATGCCCACACTTCATTATCATGCAATGCTTCCAGCCTAGACTAAATTTATAGCACTTTTGTTCATTACAATTTAGGATAATTCTATACTCAGAAACCGTACCAGTATTATTAGCAGTTGTGGACCTGGGATACTGAGTCTTATCATAGTAAGACATGTAAATAAGGTAAGTCACTTTTTTTGTAGTGTCTTTTGTAAGTCTTAGGTGCAATGATGTGGACATGGGGAAGTGACCGCTTCATTGGGGAAGACATCCAGCAGTCTCTGCTGACACCACATGGGGAGCACAGATGTCTACTCTCCATCATCGTCTTTTAGTGTGGAGTATGACAGAGGTTCGTGAATGCCCATCTGGTCTGTGGCTCATCTGTCAATCTTGTTCGCTATGCATGCACCACTTGTGGCTTCACGGAAAACTTTTCAATGAGGATGCTTGTTGCAGGGAGTCCCTAGGCAAAACTGTCTTGGGCTTTGTGTTCCTTTGGATGCTAAAAGATGGATAATCACTTTATACTTCTTTTAATCATGGGAGGTGGCTAGCTACCATATTCTGTAGGATAGTGGTTGAGCAAACTATATTTTTTGTAATGGCTTATATTTAGATATCCTCCAAAGCCTCAGGTGCTCATAGGTGGAGCTTTGGGAGGTGGCTGTATCATGAGTTTGTGATAATCATCACTGGGTTAGTCCACTGATTTGGCCGAGTTCTAGATTTAAGGAAGAGCTACCCATAGCTATGGGAGCACCAACCAGGAGTCTTAGAAAGTGGGTGGAATAAAAAAAGAAATGAAGAAGAAAGGTTGCTGTTTTGGGCCTGCCACCCCATGAACCATGAACTCTCTTTCTCCACCATCATGCCGCTCTGCAATGCCCTTGCCTTGGAGCCAGCCAAGCATTGGCTGAGACTTCTGTACACTACGAGGTGAAATAAATCTTTCCTCCTGTAACTGGTAGATGTCAGGTATTTTGTCCCAGCAATGAGAAAGTAACTAAGACAACTCTGAACCCAGTGATTTAGTTGTTATGATTTCTGTGGGAATGTTTTATATACTTGTTTACTTTTCAATTGACTAATTACTTCTGCTATTCAGTTACAGTATAGCCAGAGAAATACCATTATTCATTAGGAGTGGATAAAAGCAGAACCACAAAAGCAAAGTTCTCAGAATCAAAAAAGTATAAGGGTCAAATACAAACATTATTCAGATAACCTGCTCCTTAAAATCATCAGCCAACTCATTCACCCAGTTTAAATATTGGTTGTTCTTGCTGTGATTATGTCTAGTATTATAATTTATATTAAAGATGGTTTGACTTTGAGAAGGATGGTTTGATGGAAGGGCAACTTAGTAATTATCATAAACAGAGCTGAAATTAAGAGATAACTTTTATACTAGGCAGTTTTATGGAACTGTTTTATAAAGTAAAATAGTACCCTGGCTTTATGGGTCATTATCTCTCATCTGCTTCTCAAAACTATTTCTGGCATGCTGTTAGCGACATATTTGCTATCTATCCTTTCTCTCACTCATCCACTTCTTTTCACTCTGATTGTACCTAGAGCTTTTCAATAATAAGCCAGCACAATTGTAAAAGAAAATACTTTTAAGCTTTAGCTCAACTGAACTGACGGTCAGTTTTGGACTCCTAGGCCTCTGAATGGTGACATTTACTGAGTTTGTAGAGTGGAGGCCAATCGTGGGGTCTCTGCTCACTAATTGATCCTCAGATGTTGGACATCTGCCCCTTTTGATCTGTTTGAGAATTAGGTTAGTTTCATGTTTCTCTAAGGTCATTCTCTTTAAGTCTTATGCCTCATAAAAATGGGAATTGTTCTTGGTCACATTTTTGTTTATATTGTAGTCCAAATGGAGGTGTCTGGCTTAGTGAATATCTTTTCTCCCTTCAAAGGCTGCTTTATTTGGTTACTTAAAGGATCAATACCTTTTGACTGAAGCGAGTTTTATACATTTAACCAATTTAAAAAGCTAATCTTTAGGAAAAGTAAAATCTTTTCAGGGAAGACTAAGGCAAAGCTGTACTCTGAACTTTGAGGGCATCGTTGTCTGGTTATGATTGCTAGACTCTATTTTGACACATTGATTTGTTTTAAGTGGAATAATTTTACTCTATTTTATACTTAAGCAATTTTCTATAATGAAATATAATTACAAGTATTTAGAGGAACAAAGAAATTTATATTATGAAAAATAAAAAGGAAGAATTTGGTGTTGGTAGATTGCAGGGGAACTGAAATAAGATTTGACACTCCTTATAAAGTGCTAGATTAAATCTTGACTGGCTTGTGTTACCAGAGTGAAAGAAACAATCCCTCTGAATACTTTATAACCTTGCCACAGAGGAAGTGCTGCTGTGGTGATATCTGGGAAATACACTCGGTGTCTGGAGCCAGTATCTATTTATCTTATATGTATTATTTTTTTCTAGTCAGATGGATGGTAATACTGGTGCTGGATCTCAGTGTCTTTATTCATAATACAAATAAATTACAGTTCTTCTGTAGTGGTGAGAGCTATGTAATATTAAGGATCTCAATATATCTCTAGTAAGGTTATGAACTGCTTTTTAGATTTTCCAATAAAGAAGCAGGAAATAATTATTTTAAAAATAAACCCTTAAGTACAATTAAGCCTGTTATCCCTTTCTGCCAGGATGGTATAAGCAAGGTGTTCTAAATAAATGGCAACAGTTTTTATTCTTCATTTTTAAATTGTCTAGTCAGTGGGAAGCTCCTACAACTTGAGGTTAAAAAAAAAGCTCTATTGAACCAGCTACTGCACTGTCTGCTATCAGGTCTGTGTTGCTCACAGGTAGAGGATGAAGCCAGCATGATGACTCTTAGCCTGTTAACCCTGTGTAACACCAATAGGGCAAGCTCGTAAGCCTACCCTAAGAGAGGGGGAGAAGGACAGGAGAAAGGAAGATGTGGGGGAGGGAGAAGGTTAATGAGAGGGAGAAGGAGGAGGCACAGAAGAGAAGGGTGAAGGAAGGCAGGAAGGCAGGCAGGCAGGTGGGTGTCTGGGGAGCTTATCTCAAATTTACTAGTGCTATATTGTGTAATCAACTGGGAGGGTGGGAAGAATAGTCAGGAGGCCTCGGGGTTTTCTTGTCTCCAAACTGAACCTTTTACTAGGGTTTATCTATATTCTCACTCTCATACTGTATCTGCATGTTGTATTTGCCAGTAGAAAGGCTTTCGACATTATTGCTATAACTTGTGAAAGACACTCAAAATTTTCTATCAAATGCCATTTTTTGTGTGTACATATAAGTGAATTGTATGCACATGTGTGTGAATTGAGTGAGGCACTGAGTTAATATGTCGTACCTGCCTATTTAAGCAGTTAGCAGATAAAGGTGAGGTTAAAAATTAGGTGAGGCTGTGCATAAAGCCAAAACACTGGCTCTGTGCACACAGAGCTGTGTGCCTTCCCCTTCCTAGTTGTGAGGCTTCTTTTACAGTGTGGATGGGGCTTGAGGTGGCCCCTTCTGGCAGTGACAGTTCAGTTAGCAGTTTGGTTGAAATTCTCTGTCACACACTTTAAAAACTGCCTAAGAAGGCTGTCTCAGAAGTGAGGTGACACTATTTCCTTCTCAGATAAAGGTCTTTTGATCCGAGGAACTACACAGTTTGCAACATTGAATAACAACATTTTTGCTGTGATGTTTTTGTACTAAGAAGAAATCTGTGCATACCTGGTATTTTAGGTGTTTCTAATATGTAAGAAAATGTGCCTTGCTAAATAACAGAGTAGCCTTACAATTCCATCTTCAAATGTGAAACAGTAATTGATTTAGACCTGTTATTTTAAGTTCAAATCTTGCTGAGTGTTTTTTTCTAGCTTTAGAACATTTACTGTTTTATGTGTGTGTTTATAATCTAGCATTATCAATCTCCCTATCTATCTAATCTATTTGATTTGTCAGATAGGCCATTTTTGAAACAATTGCTTATAAATATAAGAATTTTAAAAATTTGGGCCATTGGTAAATGGAAATTGTCCTATAAGGAACTATTACAGTATATTACACTAATAATTTGTGAGTTGCTGCCAAAAATTTAAGTTGTTGAATTTGCAACTTTTAAGAGATGTAGTATTAAACCTTAAAACCAAAGTAAGCCTATGAATGGTCTTTTTTTCTCAGCATGAGACTTCTCTCCAATGCAGAAACACTTCTTGTCAGCAGTATTGATTTCTCTTCCTCCTTATCAGAATGTGAAGAGACAGCAGGCTGCGGGGGAGTTAGCTGATGTGAGTCCTCATGCCTGTGTCCCTGTCCCCGCTGCATGGTGAAGTGCTGCTTCTGCACTGGAAGTTGGCCCTTCCGGGACCAGAGCTGCGTGGCTGGGGACCACACTCAGAAATAACTCCCATGGATGGCTGCTAGTTATTATTTTATATGACACAGCTTATGTGGCATTTATCTCAGAAAATTTAGAAAACAGAAAGACAGCATTCCCTTTGCTCTCCTCATCCAGAGCAGTTATCTAGTATTTCTGCATTGAAGCTGTGTATAGATAGGTTTTAACTAAACTCACTACATGGACAGCTGAACTGTCCCTGACACTGCTGTACGGCAATGACAGTTCTTGTACACTGGTCTCTAGATTCTACCTTGCTTTTACTTCCTGGCAGTGTGTCATAGATGCATATTAATAAAACATGAACAAGTGGATGGTGAAAGTAATAAAATATATTGAAACTATATAAAAGTACATTAAAAATGCAGAGTATTAATAAAGCACAGACCATAAAACAATAACAGTATGCTTAGTGACTTTATGCATTTTTCAGTGTACAGACGAGCATTAATTTATTAACCAGTTTCTTGCTATTAAGCATTTGAAATTGCCTACATTTTGTTAAAATAAGCAACATTACACAAACATCTTTTGATCATAATTTGTTAATTGATTTTTATAATTTAAGATAATTCTAGATGTAAGATATTTACAAAAATATGTATTTTATAAGCTTTTGACACATACTGTCAGGATGTCCTACAGAAAGACAAAGAAGTTTTTATTTATGAATTGTTTCATAAATTTTAAATCTTTGAATGTATAAAAGTCAAAACTATGAAACAGATAAAAATTACTAACCATTGATAGGATAAATTGAGAAACCCACCAAAATTAGATCACCAAATCTCAAAATGTTTTGAAAGTTGTTCTGAAAAATAAAAATTGACATTTGTTTTGTTACTAGAAACAACTGAATTTAAGGTGTGATATGCTTTCATATTAATTCTGACCAAATCCAGCATAGACACTCCATAAACTATATTTTGCTTTTTGGTTATCAGAAATATCAACTGACAATTTTCTGATTGTCCTATATCATATGTTACTATCTTTTCTGACATAGTCTGACATACAGGACGTTTCACTTGATACTTCTGATATAATATCCTTTACCAAAGTGATTAAAATCAGATAGCAGTAACATAGCCTTCTTCAACTCAGTAGACTTCACAGTATAATAATACTTGTGAACTAGCCAATAATCTCTCCTTTGTATCTAAGAGTGACCTTCTTCCATACCAAAAACGGTTGACCTCTATCCATTCCAAAAGATGTTTAGTGTTTTCTTTAAAGTTTCTGGTAACATATTTAGCGTTTAAGCTAGAAATATATGTACATTTTTCATTTAATAAGGTAGTATTATCGCCCCCACCAAGAAGTACCAATTTGGCAAAGACAGGGTAAAATTGGAATCCCTCTACTCTGTTGGTAAGACTGTAAGATGACACAACTATTATGAAAGATGGTAAGGGGTTCCTCAAATACTGAAATTAGAATTACTGTGTAATACACTTCTGGGATATCCACAAGGATTCAAAGCTGGGTCTTGAAATATTTGCCCACATCATCATCATTCACAATAGCTGAGAGGTGGAAGAAATGCGAATGTCCAGTGGTAGACAGATGGATAATCAGTGTAGGAGTGTATACATCAAGGAATTTTAGTCAGCCTCTAAGAGGAAAGGCATCTCATCATAAGGCACAAAATGAACGAACTGTGTGGCCTTGTGCTAAGTGAAATGAGCTGATCACAAAAAGAACAGTACTGGTTAGTTCCATTTATGTGAAATACCTAAAAGTAGTTAAATTCATAGAAATGGAAAGTAGCATGGTAGTAACCAGGACCTAGGAGGAAGGGTAAATGGGGAATTGTTATTTAATAGATACTAAGTTTTAATTTTGCAGGATGAAAAGCTCTGTTTATCTGTGTCTCAACAATTTGAACTGTGCTGTTAAAATGGTTAAACTGGTAGATTTTCGTTATGTCATTTTATCACCATAAGACATAGTCAAATTGTAATGTAATTTATATATAAATTTAAAAAACCTTAAAGGTGTTTCCCAGGAGTGTTAACTTGAAGAGTTTTTAAAATATATTGAGTTCTTACTGAAAAAATTTGTTAAATATTTTGTTAAAGATTATTTTGTAATTTTATTATATTTCCTCATCTAAATAAAATCTCTTTCTGTAGTAGTTTTACACAAGTTGTTTCTTAATGTTTTTAACATAAATTATTTTGTCTTTATCAGTCTAAGATGACCACATTGTTCTGTAGAAATTCAGTATAACTAAATGTATATTGAACAAAAGCTACACATAGGAAAAAACCTTAATGTGTGAAATATCAGAAACTGCATATGATTTTTCAAGTAACATTCTTTACTCTTTAGATTGTAAATTGAATATATTGTCAGGGTACACATAAATTCATGTAGTTTCTTATCTACAGGACGTTATCTACTAAAGAAGCTAAGTGAGTTCTATAATTGCTATTGGTGCATCTGTTCTAAGACTAAGCAAGAGTCCTACATGTACAATGCTTGGAGTTTTAAATGCTAAAGAGCAATGATGAGATTATACTCAGAAGTCTTTTAGTTGAGTTCATGACATACATAGCTAAGGTGCCACCTGGATAAATATAGCAGATTTTAGAAAGAGACAAAAAGAAAACATTGCTAGAAGTGCGAAGATTCTGATTTGAGGAAAAGATGGGAAGAACTGATCTTCCTGTTTCTTATTTCTTGTTTCCCCTACTTTCTTTTCCTGTTTCAAAAAAGACTGCCAGAATCTTGAAGAACAATGAGACAAGATTTGAACAGCAGTCTATTTTCTATCCTGAACTTTGAATGGGATCATTTATGGTTAACTAGCTGGGAAGCAAATTTCCTTACAAAATTTTCAGTTTAAAAAATGTATACAGTAGAGCACTGGGAGTAAAATTTAGTGGTAAGGCTCTTGCCTAACATGCACAAGGTTCTGAATGTGATTCTCAGCAACACACACATACATACATACACACGTATGTACTCACATGGACATGTATGCACACACACATGCAAACATTTAAAATATTTTATTTCATTGTAACTCTTTATGCTACTCATATCATTCTGTAGTAATTCATTATAACAAATATAGTATAGATAGATGCCAGGCTTGAAAGGAAAAACCTTACTATGTTTAATACTAGAAATCCACTATGGATTTTCAGTTTCTCTCTTTTAAACTGTTAGATATATTGACAGTACACATTATTATAAAATGATGATATATATATATATATATATATATATTTGTAATTTAGACATATTATTATCAGAAAACAATTTCAAACTTACAGAAAACCTCTAGAAACTTCTGGTCAATCCATTAGCACACAGGTTCCCAAAATCTTCAAGCCAACAGCAATAAACCAAATACTTTTCAGATTTAATATCTCTTATTTCTCTACCAGTACAATGCAGGATATTTCCCCTATTTTTAAGCCCAATGATTAATAAACCTAATTATAGTGGAAAAGCCCCTTTGCCACATGATATATTCACAACTTGATGCAGACATGATGTGTGGGCTTTTGTAGGTTATTGATGAGATCCTCTGCCTAATCCCAAGAGATCAAAGCTATGTAACTATTGTGTACTTAATCAAATTTCAGTTTAGCTATTTATTTATATAAATGTGGACTAATACTTTTTAACTCAGTACCACTTTATATATCCTGCCAGTTTTTGAGATTTAAAATGGTACACATGTGGCTGTTGCATCCCTTTCATCCTTATTCCTCTTCCTCTTCATAGCCCCATCACTTTTGTGATGCTGGCTTTATGGCAGAGGAGTCATTTCAGTACCATTCTGCACTTTCCTGGCCTTGCCCTTTTATCAGCCACTTCTCTGAAGTTCCCTATGTCTAGATGGTAAACAGAATCTTGTATGTGGATCATAGTTGGTGTTGAGATGAAACTACTCCTTGGTTCTCCTGAATGTGGAGTTGACATATTCAGCACCTATTCATTTTTGTTACTGGAAAGTCCTCAATTCAAGCTGATGCCAACATATCGTATCCTCATCTCCTCAGGATGCCCTCTAGCTTTCTGTTTCCTTTCTCTGTCTCCTTTCTTTAACAGCGAGACCTGCTTCCCAGCAAGCCTTCTGTTACCTCCTTTTGAGAGTCCAGTATAGCATTCTATTACTGCGGCCCTGACGCTCTGCCTCCTGCTTGCTCCTTCCTGTGCCTGGGGTTGCTCTGACTCTGAGGCTGGGTAACCTGACCCCTAAAATCCCTCCTCTCCTACTTCCCCATCACCCCTAGTCCGTGGGTACCCTGTTACCCACTCCAGGATACCCCTTTGTTAGCTGTCTACAGTGTTCTCCAGCTCCCAAACCCATGGTAGCACCTCCTTCTTCAGTATAACCAGGAACCCTTGATTGGTGGTCCTGGTCCTACAGATCCCAAGCTGCTCTTGCACTTGCCTTACCCTCCTCCTTTGCAGACAGGTCTCAGCTACCCAGCTCTGCCTGTGGAGAGGATGTCTCCTCCCGGTGCTCAGAATCCACTTCCCCGCCGGGTGGCCTCCATGTGTGCCTGCCTCCCTCCACTTCACCTCGCATTCCTTTCCTCCCTCCTGCACCTGCTGACCTCACCACCAGTCCACTCTGGGACACAGAGCTGCCCACCCGCTTCCTCCATGATACTGCTCTGGGAGAAGAGGGAAAGGGCGAAGGGAAATAATGAGCTGTTAATTGCATTAAAAAACAAACTTTTTCTTTTAGAATAGTTTTAAGTTTATAGAAAAATTGCCAAGGGATCACAGAGTTCTAGTTGGATATTGCATCCAGCTTACTTTGTTGGAGCACAATTATAATGTAAGAACACATTTGTAAGACAGCAAACTTGTAGATACTTCATGATCAATCCCAGGTTTCTGCTCTGCTGTTTATGCTGAATTCAGTTGACTCCCATTGTGTCTACAGCTCAGCTGCATATCTCTGATGCCCTTAGAGTCAAAAGTAATTGTCTATACCATGAGGCACTCTGGGCTAAATGGAGGGTCCCTCCCCAGAAAGTTCCTTTATTATGGTAATGCATTTAACAGTGCTCACTCTATAAAGGCCCCCTTTCCTTGTTTCCTGGAGTATTTCCGTATTATGATAAACAATTCCTTTGTTTCAAGACTAGCCTGCCTGCCAATATATGACTCAATGTATGTAACCAGTTTTATAACATTTTTTTCACTCATTTTGTACCTCCCACTTCTAAATTCTGAATAAACTGAACTCTTCCTAAATTCAGCCCTGTTGCCTTTGAGGCATTATTCTGCAACAGTCCACTGGTGTGAAGATCCAGCAGTCTACTAGTGTAAAGATTAAATGCTGCCTTCTTATCTCCTTGGTGCAGAGTCTCTTCTCTTTGGTTTGGTTTGGTTTGGCCTGGCTTGGCTTGGTTTGATTTGGTTTGGTTTGGCTTGGGAATTTTTCTGTAACAACTTGTTATTAAGATCTTACAGTAGCATGATATATTTTCATTCTTGATAAGTTGATAATATTCAACTTTAAATTAATTCAATTTTAATATTCAAGTTCTTACTGTATTAAAATTCCTAGTAACATTTCTAAAGAAAGAATTTCACTCATATGTTTCTTTCCCAATTTACCTTTTGTCTTCAGGAAAATTTCTTTCCCTAAACTCAATTATTATTTCAAATACAGGAACAGTCAAATTGCTGATGTGTTAGCAGTTCCCAGGAGACCATCCCATGTATTTACAGATTTTCTGGGGTTTTGTTATGGCATCTGGAGCCCCTGGCATGCTGGCTTTTTTTTTTCTTTTTTACTGGAGGATGTTCTTAAGAGACAAGATCTATAAAGTGCTTGGCACTGTGACCAGGCCACTTTATCAGAAGGAGCTACAGGCTAGAAGCTACAGGCTTCTTTGTACTTCCTTTCGCCAAATATTTGAGATCTGGAAAACCAAAAACCAAAAACAAAACAAAACAAAAAAAACATTGCCTAGAAACTATGATACGAAAAACAGCAACATCTAGATGAATAAATGTTTTATTAACTATGAAGCATAACATTTTATCAACTTCATGAGTTATTAAGTTTAGTATTCATAAAAATATCATGTTTGAAAACAATCTATAATTTAGATTTTCTTCACAAATATCCTAAATTGCACATTAAAATAAATCAGGACCTACATGCAATATTTCATGTATATGCAATAATTTCAAAAGCAAAGGGATAATACTGTTTATATCTACTTTTGCCAAACAGAACGGTACCAATGCAAGATGGGACCGAATTTGAAGGCATTTGTTAGGAACGTATGAAAGTCATAAAAATGTTTAAGCCTAGTATATAGTGAGTATTCAGAAAGTGTTTAAAAATCTCTTTCCTTTGTATTTGAACAAATAATATCATGAGTAGTGATGAGTTATTGGGGGTAGAAAATGTACTCTGATAAATTCCAAAGGATACCTGATTAGTTTAGTTCATTTTGAGGGGCTTCCGCAGTACAGTACCTCATGAAACTAAAACTAGTCTTGTAGTCAGTGGGCTTGGGTAACTTTCAGCTCTGCCGATTTATTTGCTCTTCAGTGTTGAAAGACTGGTGTCTCTGAGCTTCGGAGTCCGCATTTGTTAAATGAGGATAGTAATTGCACCTGTGTTTCTATGTGAGTAACAATGCATGTGAAGTGTGGTCCATCGGGGTGGTACATGAAATTATTGACCATGGTTTTTGTTATTAGCACTTGTAGATCTTTTCTTTAGATACAAACAATAAAATCAACTTTGTCAGAACACATTAGACATTATCAGAAATGTATGTGTATGTATATATAGATTTAGTATGTATCTGTGGCACATATGCATTCATTTCATGGCTTGGCATCTTCATATATCACATCTTGATCATGTTTACTCCCCTAGCCTTCTGCAGATTCTCCATTATCTATCTGTACAGGTTCTGCCTCTGTGTACATCTCTCTTCTATTATTCTCTTTAAATTATTTATATTTTGGGTTTCTCATGTTGCAGAGGCTATGGGACAGTTAACCTGTGTCTGATTTATTTCACTTAGCGTTAGTTTTTATAAAACTACAGATTATTTGTATAAATAGCACTGGGAAATAGCACAGAGCTCAGCTGTATTCTCTTTGCTATATCTGGACCCTCAGTGTCCCCTTGATTCATTGTTGACTGCAGTGGGGAGCAGGGCGCCTGAGCATTTAAGATACACATCTCTTGACTGCCTGCTTTCTTGAAAGAAAAGCAGAACCTTCACTTTGCTTGAACTCTTCCTCCTTTGGTGACTTGTCCTGGAGACACAGAAGTGCTTTGTTTGTGTACTTTTCTTATAAGTTTAAAATATATACAGAGAAAAAGATCTATTAATTTTTTCTCCTCTAAAATTATATGGAAAACAAGAGTTTCCAGGAAGAAAGTCATTATAGATAGTATGAATAAAAAAGTCCCAGTTTCATCCATTAAGTTTGGCAAAATTGTTTTGAAAATTGAAAGAAAATTATGATTTTACTGTTTTATCACAAGCCTGGGATTCACTGAAGTTTCCTAAAAATGATTGACCCATGTATTCTAGCAAGGTCAAGGAAGTGATCTGTTTTGCCCAGGAAGAATAGTTTGTCCTGTGCAGCATTTTAATGGTAACTTGTGAATACACTACAGATATTTTAAATCAATTTGATGAACTTCAATGTCATTTAAGTTGCAATGAAAAATTTACTCAAATGTTGTTTTCTGAAAGAACAAGATAAAGGATTTTTTTTTGCCATTTATTTTTCCTGCTTAAATAGAAGAAGTTTTTCTTTAATTACATAATGATTAATGAACTTTAATGAGTGTGTATAGATTTATAACTGGTGACATGTTTGCGAAGTAGAGGCAGTCTGTAGTTTCTTTTATAATAAACCCTAAAATATGTGTGATGTTCCAGTTTTGAAAACCTCACCGTTAGTATTATGTTCTTGAATACCACTGCTATCAGCACTACCTCTGCATCACAGGATTTGTGGGTTCAGTGGGTGGGTGCCAATCTTCAGGGCACCAAGGACGCCAGCTAGAGTTCCTGCCTTTGTCTTCTGAAAACCAGACAAGTTACACCATGAATGCCCTATCTCATAGGAACATAAGTCAGTTCTGCGGGCCCTTAAGCTAAATGCTGAATCTGCAGTCTTTAAGAAGCCTAGACTAGATTCCTATAGTGTTCTAGACCATTGAGAAAGGAACAGTGGGGAAGGAGATGTGTCCTGTGCTTCTGTGGCCACTTGGGGCAGGAGGCTCTCCAGCTCATCTCCACAGCCCCTTAGAAGTGTTTTTTCTTACCAGAACAGCAGTTCTGGTAAGCCAGGAGTTGAAGGAGGACTGATAACAAAGGAAGGGTTTGGAGAGAAAGGGAACTCAGCTGGAGGAGAGGACACTGGTAGTGATGAGGCTCCCTGGAGTTCAAGAAAACTTCATCTGAACCCTCACCATGGAAGAGAGAAAAGTGGATAAAAAATGCTTTGGACAACTGGGGTGCAAATGGCCAGTCTTTTTTTTTTTTTTTTTTTTTTTTTTTTTTTTTTACTTCACTGGTTGCTACGAGTGATCTACATCACAGCCACATAGTGAGGGCTTCCTCCTGCCTAAATCCCCAGGAGTATAGCTAAATCACTCTCAATGTGGTGTGAAATTCTGCAATTTGGCCTATGGAAGAAAGGTCCTCTCGTGCATGATTTTCAATACACAGAAATGTGTGTTGTGTATAGGTCAGGAATCACCTTTGTAATAGGATTTTATAAAGAGATTATGATTCCCTGAGTGCAATTTCTCCTTGACAAATCAGGGTATAGTGCGTATTGTTACATGCTTATTCTAATTCCAAAAGTGCAATACCTATTTGTTGAAATATTACTCAAGTGAAAAAAATATTTAAGGAAATGACCAAATTTAAAGAATATGCGTGATTTTATCCAGTATTTCTAGTTGTTTTTATATGTGACTTGAATTGCCACAAACTGTGTTAATTCCTGAATATTAGGAATTTACTTTAAATTTTACACTGTTCCCCTTGCATATTTGACATTATGGAAATGAGGGGACTATATTATTAAATATAATATCTCTAAACAATAACCTTTGGCCACATACAAAATTGCCGTGAACTTCTTTCTAGAAAGTATAAAATCATAACCACCATTTCACAGGCATATCTGAAAGAGAAATGCCAAACCAAACATTCTTTCGCTTTCTTTTTTCAAAATTTTATTTCTTTTATTTTTTAAAATTTTATTTCTTTTAAAAAATTTATTTGAGTATGTTTGCAACCCATAATGATTATAAAATTATATTTTTAGCCAATAATACTATTTAATAAAGTCAGTTAAGTGTAATTTTGAAGTAAATATTTTGACCAATTAGGGAAAATGAATAGTTAAATAATTGAACTCATGTAATATAATACATCATATAGGATTACACATATAATATCATAAAAGTTATACTACTTCATTTTGCCATGATTTTTTAAATGTTTGCTTTATTTGAAGCTCTTAAATTACACAAAGCAATGCTAAAACATCATTGGCTTTTGGAAATATAATGGCTTTTGGTTACATCCTGCTATTTCATGCAATCATTTGCTTAAGGTAGAAATAGCCAATGTAATGTTTTGGTGACAGTACAAATTGTCATTGAATCATATCCAAATCAAGCTATAATGCTATTTAGAAAGATTATTTGAATGTAGGATCAACTAATAGTACTATATTTATCCATTTTCTTTTTATTGTAGACATTTTAATCAGACATCATAAAGCAATGCAACCATACGGAAGCGGTCTTTTGGTAGTGCTGGTTGTGGCTTTTGAAATAGCCTCTGTTTTATAAAGAATGTTTTAAGTGAAATGACAAAAGCAAGCTTTGTTTGCATGAGAACCAAAAGGACACCAGCTTTTGATTAGTTTCATGATAACATAGCTAAAACTAATCCTTATTTCTAGTTTGTTTATGTAAAGTTCATTAAATTATTCCCAAACCTGTTTTCGTTATCAGTAAATATAGCCCACAAGCCAACTAGTGTTGAATAGAAGACCTTTTATACAAAAATGTTTAATTACTTCTTTCATTCTGAGCAGAAAGATAGTGAACTTTAGTATAAGAACAATTGAACAAAGTTCTATTTGGTGTGATGCTTTTCTTCTACTGAAAAATTGATTCTCATGATCAATACTGTTGGGAGAAAAGGAGATAATCTTGCAGAGAAGTGTGATGGAAAATGATACCATTTGATGGAGCTTGACAACACCATAATCTCAAAGTTACACAGACTCTAAGCATAGCTCTATTCATAGATACTTGTAAATACAAATAAAATAAGGAAACACAATTTGTGTGATTTTCCATTTTTGTTTAGTAACATCATTGGTTTTGCCCATTATCTTGAGAAATCAGAGTTATCTAATGAAGCTTTAACTTGGAATAAAGAATTGTGTGAGAAACATCAAGGTACATTGTCAGGGTGAATAATGTGAGTCAACTTACAGAAATATTTAGCAAATTCATACTGCATATGGATGCTAGAACTGGCATCAGAATGTGAAGTGGTGCAAAATAGTTCACACCTGCCTATCTCCTTGATGGTTATTATATAGTTATATCCATGCTGGGTATTGAGTCTTTTGGGGGTGCTAGGGCATTGGTCTCTTGTAACTGGGTTCAGATATGCAGTCACATATTTGACATATTAACCCCAGACTGATGCCACAATTCAAGTGGGAAAAAGAAACTTCTAAGGGATAAATGTTATCAGGAGCATGTTAAATGTCTGGTAAGGAGCACCACTCTTTGGAATGGAGCAAAAATAGTGGGTGGGAAGGGAACTGGGAGCTTCTGATGGGGAATGGCAGTGTTTTTGTTCAGAAAGCTGGGTACTCTTCCTAGTCCCTAGGCACTATAAACCCGTGACACACTAATTGGAAAAATATTATTTTGGCTCTTTGATTCTAGGGTACACATGGTGGACTTGAAAGCTGGGTGCTAGAAGATGAGCATGTTTGCTTACCAACTTGAGGGAGACATGTGGAGAGTAGAAGAGGCATCAGATTCCCAGGAATGATAGAAGCCAATCGTTCTGGTTGTGAGTGCCCAGAAAGAGTAAGAGCCTTTGCACCCTGATGTGAAAGGACAGTAAGGCAGCTTATAGCAGGGAGGCCCATAATTTTGCTTCTGTGGTTTGGTTTAACCTGCTCTGTAAACCCCATTTCTCTCTGAGAGCATTTGAAAAGACAAATGCTAGTATATGGTGGCTGCCAATTCAGTAGGTATGGATATTTAACCTAGCACTTTCAAATTAATATTGGTTAAATACTAAAGGTACTTCTTGACCTGTTCTTGGTTCCTTATGTATTTTTAGATTGTTTCTTTGAAATCTCCATAAACTGGATGTGGATTACAGAGTATTTTTAAAATATCATTGACTTTGTGATCCTGTTGCATCAGAGACATCCTAGAGCCTGGGAAACTATCCTAGAACTCAAATTTGCCTAAGCCTTTAGAAAAGCATATTAGTCACACAAAATAATAAGAGCCAAATATTTCTAATTAGCAGTAATGGTCAAATGAATGCATTTAGGGAAATGGTTAGTAGATTATAATAGTTTTTAGAGGAAATTACAATAGCTTATAGTGGTTCCTAAGGAAGATTAATCATGTATATCTTTATTAGTGAGCAGAAATCTAAACTTGTCCCAAGTGTGATAAAGGTCTTAGAAATTTTCAAGACCAAAGATCTATGTTATATTAGAACTTTTGTGGATATTTTTTATTCTTCTCTGGTTTGTGGTGTTGTAGAATTGGCCAATTCAAAAAGGTAAATGAAAGGTTGGCTTGGGAAGGGTGGAATTAGCTGAGTAGGATCCTGTAAGAGACAATCATCGACGAGTAAAGAGTGACTTTAATATGCAGAGTCCAAGGACCATATGTAAGGCATTAGTGTGGGCATCTGGTAGGCGTGAAGTTAGATATACCAACCAGACACCCTGAGACCTGTGGAGCGCTCTCCGATTGCCGTGCAGGTACTTCCTGTCCTGTTACTCTGTTCTTACATTCTCCACGTGCACCATGTCCTACAGATCTTTCTGACTTCTGGTCTTTGCAGTTCGGAAGGTCAAAATGCTTAATAGAACCCAGGAGACCTAGCCTCTATCATTGACTTATTAGCCAGTTAATATAAAGTCTGAAAAGTCACTTTTCCTTGGTGGTCCTCAGTTTTCTTATCTTTTATTAGAAGAGGTTGTGTCTAGACAATGTCTTTTGTTTTTCTCCCCAACATTGTGACTGAGTTTGTGAGTCTGTGAGAAAATCTTACAGAGATGGCTCTGTACCTGCATGACTTTATGTCTCACTGAAATACTTCTTGGGTTCTTCCAGGATCCACCAAGGTCTTTTGGTATCATTTTTTCTTTGAATCAACACTGACGTTTTGTTTACTATATCTTTTGAGACAGAAAGAGAAGAAAGAAGCTATGATTTTGAGTGTTTACTTTTTTGTGTCTTCAGCTTTAATCTTCAAAGCCAGCAAATCTTTGGTGGGGAATAAGTCAGTTTGATTTTTAAGAAAATGAGAAAATTTGATGATGTAAGATTCCTGCAGTGCTTAATAATTTCTACATTTAAAGGCATTTCTAGGTACATTTTTCCCTTATGGTTAAAAAATATATAAGAATGAATAAAATAATACAGTTAGAAAAACATTGCAATCTCAACCATCATAATTAATGAGTTTAGTGGAGCTATATTATTAGGAAATTTTTTATGAGAGGAAATATTTTTGCCATATTTCAAAACCTTTTAATTAAATACAGTATATTTCAAATACTAATGATAATTTGAATTTTGAAAACTGCTTCTGTTCCATCACCAAATCTCACTGGGCCTACATCTTCTCATCTGTAAACAGAAGATGCTGAAATAGCTAATCTGTTTCTAACTTGCAAATGTTATGATTTGATGTTGCTTCTCATTTATTGTACACAGTGAGAAGAACTATTTTAGCAGCCATGCACAATAGAAAACCTAATGATAATGGCTTTTTTTAAAACAAGGAATAATTAGGGCTTTTAGGTATAAATTCAGTTTATGCTAAGGTGTTTCTCATGGGCTTCAGTTGGATAATGGTTTTAGAGATATTACTAGGCCTGGGTTAATTCCAAAACAACTTTATTTATAGCTCTAGTGTTTTGCCTTCCAATACTCATATTAATTAGTAAGTTCTTTGTGTACAAAGAAGTCAGTGTGAGGATATTTTAAAAGAGGAAAAAGCCAAAGGTGTTTTGCATAGGCTCATACAATTTTACTAACAGAAAGGTTCCTGGAAATTTTATGCAGCCTTCCTCAGAGGGCAGCAATATGAAAAGCAAGAAAGAATATGGACCTGCATCTTTAATTGGAGATTTATATGAAGATTGTTCAGCAGAAAGAAGCGTTTTTGGATCAAAGTAATAGAACTCTATTTCCAAGATAAAAGTTTTGCCCATTATTCTGCAGATATCATGTAGAGAAATAGGCAGCAAATCTGAAAACAATTTTGAAAATTGTGTAGACTGATATTTTTCAAATTGTTTTCTATGAATATTAAATCTTCAAAACTGATTGCTTGTAAATCAGCATTGTAGTGAAATACATTTGGGAAACACTGGTTTTAACAAAGTTAAATCCTATTTTAACCTCAGAATTTTTAGGTGCTTTAGTATTCTAGTGTGTAACATTTACTATTAATCTCTAAGAGTGGCGTATAGGTCACAGTTGATTTTTAAATGAATATATTGACTGGGATCCTTTTAAGACTTTTAATACATTTTGACATATAATTTAGTTTACATTTAACATGATAATTTCATATTTAATTTTCATATATTTAATTTAATAAAAAGATTATGAATGTGAAGTCCTTGTTTATGCTATGATGGAAAATATACAGCTTAAAAATTTATGGTTTCTGTGACTTGCATAACTCTATATATGTCTATATGAAAATATATACTGTATTTGCAATATATTTTAAGTAAATGACTTGGGCAAATAGAAGAATTTCTGCAGGGTGTTCCAGGTGGTATGTACAGAGGTATGTTTCCAGTTTTTGTTTCTAGGTCCATTTCTTACGATCATTTTTTATTCTGTACCTCATTCCCTCACTTGACTACTTGACATCTTACCATCTAGAAGTGAAGGTGACTCAGCCCGAATTGTTCATCGGCTGTGCTGTTTCCTTCTCCTTCCCTCTCTAAATTTCCAAGCCCTAACATGAGTCCTCAGGTAGCCTGCTGTGTCTCTATGAGTGGCATTGCAGCAGGGCTGTTACTGCTCTAGAGCCTTTTTTTTTTGTCAAGTTCAAATTTAATCTCATAAAGTCTCCTAAAATGTATACAGGTTGAGTGTCAATAATGTGACAGTTGAATATCTGAAGTATTCTAATACTCTAATATTGAAAAATGAGAGAGGCCTGACATTATGCCACAAGTGGTAATGTTTAATGCATCAGAATAAACAAATTATCTTCTATGCTCAAATTTATGAAAATGTTCTGTGAAATTGTGTTTAAGCATTGGCTATGTGTGTGAAACAAATTTTATGTTTATCCTGGGACTCAAGTTCTTGGTATCTAATTATATGTACATATGAGTATTTTTGAAAGACTACTTTTATATTGAACAATTTATATGAAGAATGCTATTAAAGCCATGTGCAGGCCACTGTGGGTATATCCAGATACCAGCCTTTTTTTGTGACTTGGCACCATTTGTGGACTGTGGGGGAAGAGAACAAGAAGCCATGTCCTCCCTGTGAGCTGGTGCCATATGTGGGCTACTGATAGGAGAACCAGATGCCAGCCACTTCTGTGGCATGGGCTAGGAAACAAGAAGAGCCAAGATCTGCACCCCTTCACCTCATAAGCAACCAGTCTATCCAGAGAAACACAGGCAGCAGTGAGAGCTATTAAGGTAAAATACCACTTAATGCTTGTAGTGTTTAGTGTTTCACTGACTTTGTAGGGCTAAAGGCGGTAGTCTGATCATCTATTCAAAGGTTAATAATATGAATATAGCATTTATGGAGGATCTCTTTCTGAGGGTGGTAGCCATTGTTAATTCCCTATTATCTTGTTTTGAAGTCCATATCATTTTTATTGTTTTGTTGGGCTGGGTTTTTAGTCTGTTCTGTCTTGTTTGATTTTGTTATACCCAATGGCATGCGCAGCTATTTCAAACATAATGAGATATATTATGGTAGCCATTTTGGATTTATTATTTTCTTGTTTTGAAGTCCTTTATTGCATTCATTGTTTTGTTTTTATTGGTTCTATTCTGTTCTATTTTGTTTGATTTTTTTTTACTGTCTGAAGTTATGGGCAGCTATTTTGAAGACAACAAGATGCATTATGGTAACCATTTGTGATTTACTGTTATCTTGCTTTGAAGTCCTATATCACTTTCACTGTTTTGATTGGCTTTATTCCATTTTATTTTGCTTGGTTTTATTCTCTTCAGAATAAAAATTACAAGAAAAAATGCTATTTATATTTTTTGCTGTTGCCTGCCTTTTTTTGCACTTTTGTTATATATTGAGCTTCTTATATAAGACAAACCATGTGGTATTTAATCTTGTGTGTCTGATTTATTTCACTTAACATTATTGTGATACTATTGCAGAATATCACAAACTATGGCAGTTGAGATGTTACTAGGTAATCTAGTCTTTAGAGAATAGTGTCGTGTATCCACCCAGTCACTGACCAAAATGTTGTTATGCAAAGTGACTATATTACTGCTTTCATTAATTGTAAATTATTAGCTTGAAAGATGATGTTTTTTTACTGTGATGAAATTTAAAAAAAAAATGGAAATCAACCCTGACAAAATTGAAGAAAAGCAAATGCTTTTCTTGGATCTATTAAGATGATCATATGATTTAAAAAGTGACAGTTTTGAAGAATACACTATTCATTTTAATCTTTTCTGATAACAAAATTGTTTTTTGTTTTATCAAAATTGTTTTTGTTTTTCTTTAATGTATTGTCAGCCAGGAAATCTTTAAAGATATTATCAAAGACAGGATTTAGAAAAATTTTTAGACCATCTTGCAGAAAAATATTCCATTATTATATTGCTCCCTACTGTGTTATTATAACTACCCCACCAATAAGGATTATTCTTTATCTATCAAACTTTTATTTGGCTGCAGTGGAGAGAAATGGAAGTGATTTTTTTTTTTTTTGCTGGGGTTTATCCATTATTCTTTATCTATGATCATGTATCTATTGTGGAAATGCTTTTGAAATCTGATCTATGAGGTCAGTGTAAAGCCTGAGTTGAACAGATTAAAGTACTGGATCTCTTCTGCCAGAGCTACCCATGAACTTGTTTTCTAATTAAATATCCGTCAGTATTTTAGGAACACTTTCTTAGTGAGACAACTTTTTGGTAATAACGAATCATAAAGTTCAAAGAAGACAGTTGGAGTAGCCTGTAAAACAATGTGGTGTTAGTTAAAAAAGTAACTTCAGTCTAAATTAATTTAAAATTAGACTTTGCAACTGATAAAAATATTTAAAATAATTTTCTGTTTTATGGAAATCGAAGAAAGTTTCATATATTAAATGGGCTGTCAAGTCCCAGTTTAGTCTAGGTAAGAAGAAAAAAGAAGTTGAAAGTGTATTACGTTAGTCACTTATGTGATTTCTTTTATGACTCCCTGAAGACCTTGAAACAATAATTAGTTTATTGAAAGGTTAAAGAGTGAAGACATTCATGGTTTATAAAAAACTTCTTTGCCATGAAAATAAAAGCCTGAATTATTTTAATCATAAGTTGTACTATAATGTTTTCGTACTGATTATAATGCTATTATTAGTTATGCTGCTAATTATAATCATGTTAGCTGATCTTACAACTTTAAGGGTTCTTTTAACTTTTAAATACATTTCTAAACTATTTCAGTAAGTTGGAGAATACTAAGCTTCTATTTTATCATCTAAGTTTTTATAATTTTTCTCTCTATTTGAAATAATGTCTCATGGTTTTGTTGACATTTTATCTCACACATCTAAAGTGCACAATTTAATGTTTAAGTATATGCATGGTACATAGCAGTCATCACAATTAATTTTACAATTTTTAAATTATTTTTCTGCAAATAAATGCCATGACCATTGACAATCACTTTCTTTTAGTTTATAGATCTTCCATCTTTAGGCAAAAACCAGACTACTTTCTTAAACTAAGGATTTATGTATTCTGGAAATTTCTCTTATGTTAGTGAAAGAGTTGTCTTTTATACCATGATATTTTTAATGGGTGCATCATATTCAGTTGTAATGATATGTCAGTGTGTTTTTAAAAATTATAATTTGTTGCCCTTTTTCATTTTAATTAACTAATTAATTTATTTATTTATTCTTGTGTACGAGGGATTAAACTCATGACCTCATACTTGGCATGCAGGCACTTATGCCACTGAGCTGAGATAAATCCCCAATATTTCAGTTTTTAATTTAGCTATCAGTGATTGCTAAATACATAGGTTGTTTGCAAAATTCCACGTCTTTAGAAATTCAACATACCAGTGAATTTTGACGAGTCTTCTATTTTCTAAAGATACATTTAAAAAAATCAAATTATTTGCTCAAAAGCTAGTAATAGTTTTAATGCTTTTTATGTCTAAAGAATATTGAAACATGTTTTCAATTTGGACTTTCTATGATATGAGATAATAATTCTTTATCAAAAACTGATTAGAGATTTAAAAATAGTAACTGTTTGAGAAGTGCTTTTTTCCCTCAGGTTTATAAGATAATGGCATTTTTTAAAATGAAGATTAGGAATATTAACAGTTCACTTACTACCTGTTAATACTCCTTGCCCAATTAAAACTGAATTAGCTGCTTTCTGTTGATTCCCTGAGAGCTCTTTGGGTGTGCATCCATTAACAAATTTTCTGTCCTGTATTTTGCCAATCCTTTTGTCTACTTTCCGTCTGCCTTGTAATTTTGTTCTGCCCTTTAGGTTGTGTATGTCTGAAAATATATCTGGAACTCTAATTAGGGGTTATTTGTATATTAATCTTTTAAAGTACACATAATATGTATATACCTCATGAAAGTATTTTTCCTAATTCTTTTTGTCTTTTATCCATTAATATATGCAAAAACTATTAAATTGACTATTTGGCAGAACTTTATGCCCCTCAATAACCAATTCTGTTTATATATTCTCTGGATAAAAGTTAACATTGGTGCATTTTCATAGGAATATATACTATTTCTGCTTAAAAAGAACTTAAATGGAAACTTTGAGTGTCTTTTTAGCTCATAAATACAAAAATGCATCATACATACTTGCTTCTGTTTAAGTTACTTAAATGATGACTGCATTGTTAATCATTTACTAATTAAGATAGTATATTTTAATATTTTTTTTTCTTTTAGTTTTGGATACACACTTAATTTTTTTTTAAGGTTTGGCAAACCAGGAAATTTTTCGAATGAAATTATTGCAATGCATTTTGAAACTGACTAGAATTACATATTTAACAGGTGAGCGTAGCTTGTGTTTAAATTTTTAAGTTTTATAGAGAGCTCAAAGAACTTTCGACTCAACATCTCTCCTTCTAGAATCCAGAAAGCAGCAGGCCTGTATTTTGTGTGTTTTTTCCTGGTACGGGTCTATTTTTAGGTGGTAAATAATAATAATCGTGTTCTCATAAAAACTCAGGGCCAGTCTTATTAATAAAACATGGTCAGTTTTTGCTTGTTCTGAATTGGCATTGAATTGTGTGATCTAAGATGTGTTTGGTCACATCTTAAACATTACTAAAATCAGTCAGTGCTGTTTGAAGATTCCCTGTCGCAGGACTCAGCCTAGCTCTGGTTTTACCTTGTGGAGAAAGCAATGCAAAGCACCACTGGCCCAGAAGTCAGTTACCTTTCTGTGACCACAGAGTCCTTGGGAACAGACCTGCTAGCCCTGTGCTGTATTCCTGGCCCTGCCATTTCCTGAACAGTGAACTCAAGAGTTAAGGCTGCACTGTCATTGTGAGAATATATCCACGTTGTAAGCACAGTCCAGGCTGGGACAGTTTGAGTGATCTTCTTAGTGGTTAACTCTCTTTCATTAAACATCTTTATTTTTTAACTTGTGGGTTTATATTTGGATAGTGCAAATTTGAAAATTTTACATTTATATCTTAGCATTTCTTTTTTGACACTTTTTTCCTGTATAAATTCTTTTAATTGGTGAAATTGAATTAGTCCATTTCAAAGATTATGAGGAAAATGATTTGCCTGTTTAATTGAGGTAAGGACCCCTTATAACTTTAGAAGTATTGAGAATTCAGTCTTACTTCTCCCATTTACCATCAGTGGCATTTTTGGGGAAGTAATTACCCTTTTTAATCCTATTTTCTTATCCCATAAAATAGATTGAAAACTTTTTAAAAGAGATAGTAGTAAGAATTAACTCGACTGTTTCAGTTAAGTTATAAAAACAACCAAGTGATTAGATATACTTAGCGTGTTGTCAGGAAATTACAGTTATTAAAATTAAAATACAGAACCTCAGTTTAAAGAAATTTTAGGAACAATAAGTAATACAGAGATCAGTGTCTAAGATTTAGAAAAAAATTATGTTTCTAGAAGAACATTTATGTCAATTTCATTATTTCTGCAAATTAATAGAAAACATGATTTGTAATTATATTTGTTTGAATATCATTCCATGATTAACTTAAAGGAAATCCCTATTGACATTCTGTGGGAGTGCTCCGGTTCACAAGTAATTGTGTGATTTTTAAAACATTACCAAACAAACAAACAAACAACAACAAAAAAAAACAACAGTTTAGGAGTTACTGATTATATGCTGAGAGTGAGGATATTGAAAGCCAGAGACTTAAGGTGACATTTTTGAGTCTTACACCAGTTTTATAGGTAATTTGTGTACCATAATGTCCTTCAATATTTGTTACAAAATCACTGATTTCTTCAAAAATCAGAATTGTCATGTTGAAGACTGACACTGAAAATTGAGATTACATTCTTTTCATGAAGAAATACAATGAAACAAATTACAGATAAAGATAAAATTATGATTACAGCCTCTTCTCCAGGAACAGGCCAGTTCTCAGTATCTACTTAGTGTTTAAGTATACATCAGTAAACATTAGCACACTATTGAAAATATAGGTTGAAATTAGAGGCTATAATCAGAAAGAATTAGGACTCTAGACATTAAAATTAACCTTCAAAAAAGCAGCAGTGTAATATAAAAAGATCTTTTGTATACAAAAGGCTCTCTAAATGTAGCTATTATTTTTAACTGATTATAATATTATAAAAATGAAACAGGAGCTTAGGTTCTATTATAAAATATTTTTGAATTGTGGTTATTACAGACATTAAAGCCCAAGCGTAAATAATTTAGAAATCTAGAATTACATATTCACACAATAAACTGATGACACACATCACTGCTACTTTAGAATTCCAATGCCGTCTGTATGAGGAAAATGAACTGGTTCTTCCTGAGAGACTATAAGAATGGTAATGTTAATATTCCTGTGAATACAAGTATGTGCAGATGGAGTTAAAATGGGAAGCTCTTAGCAGAACTTTAAATATATCCTCTGTGACGCTGACTTTATAATGGATGTCTGACTCTCCTGATTAAGATAGCAGTCTTGTGGGTTTGTATTTTGTCAGAATTTACTGAACTCTATTTAAAATGTATTCTTTTTATTGTATATGAATTATAACCATAAAGTAGGTTGAATAAAACATTAGTTTGAGTTGAAGCATGGCCCTATATTGATGACAGATATTCTGTGTTTCAAATTATTTTTCTTCACTCATTCTCCAGGTTCCCTAGTGAGTAGAAATGTAGCTCTTGGGAAATAAAAGCAATAATTCTTAATAGAAGAATTATGAAATATTTACTGGCCAATGTTGAGAATAATAATATGACAAATTTTTGATATCTATGGAAATTACAAGCTCTACATAAATTTCTGCATTTTGTACATAATATAAAAAAGTACCAGAAAGTTAGTGTACTCTTACTAATGGAAATAAGCTGTAGTACTAATATTGAATTAATTAGGTTTTTATTCAAAGTTCATGTTATTTTAAAAGTAGAGTTCATAAACGTCTAATGGTAACAATTTTAGTAGCAGTAAAATAACATGGTACATGAGAAGCAGAAAAAGGGGTTGGGGATATAGGACAGTCACACAAGCACCTGCTGAGGGGGGGAGGGACAGGAGGAGGGAAAGAGGGAGGGGAGGGGGAGGGGGAGGGGATGAGATGATCACGAAACAATGAAGATACTGCCTTAATTTTGATAATTTAACATGAACTTGTGACCATGAAGAGCTATTTTCTAATTCTGTCATTGCAGCATCAGGACATGTGAAAAGAAACAACCATATCTTCAGACCATCAGCTCTCACGTGCATCCTTTTGTGCCAAGATTCTGTGTTTTAAGATCAATCACAAGACAGAGAAACAAGTCTTCACAGAGAAGTTCTGATTGTGATCTCAGGCAATGACCATTCAAAATGCACTGATAACTTTCTAGTATTGCTCCAAAGCAAGATGACTTTTGTAAAACATATCAGCCAGTCCAACATGGACGAAGGAGTCGGTGAAGAAGCTATCAAGACCCAGGAGATAGAAATACAAGCGATTGAAATAAAAATTCTGTAAAAAAAGAATGTTTCCCAAATTAAATGTCAGAGAACAACAAAAATCAAATGTCAGTGAGATAGTTGTGATATAAAAGAAGGGTAGCCATGATGGGGGATGCTTGATTTTATTGACAGTGGTAGGATAGGATGCCTGTGTGCACACATTATATATATTTTCTTTGTTTCAGCATTTTAACAAGTTATCTTTAGTTTTACTAATAAAATGGAAGTATGTGCTTAAAGTAGCAAATGCAAATATTTAAACTCATTGTGTTTTTTTTTGTATATGCAGTGTTGTGTGTGTGTGTGCCTATGTGTTCCCCGAATCTATAAGAAAAAGTGAAGAGAATTAATTTTTGATTTATCCAGACACTCTTTACAAAGGTAGACATTCTGTCTAGAGTAGAATAGGGCATGCTAGTAGATTCCTGATTACCAAACAATTCCTGCACATTTTTACCAGGTAGGAAAAGTCCACCCATCAATACCTTTCACTAATCTCCACTGGTACACATTAATTAGCGTCAAGTTTTGGGATAGTAACTTAACCAAATGTTGCAAAACTGCGAATTGCTGGGGCAGTCTTGAACTTGCACTTTCTAGTAGATAAAAGGGTGGAGTACTCTCTTAATTTAAAGTGACAGAAGTTTTAAATCATCATAAATCATTCGTTAACTATACAAGGATGATGAGTTTCATAGTTTGTACCATTCTAAAATTTATGAAGACATATCTGGAAATGATGGGAGAAGACTATGGTTAAGTCCACAACATCCACAAATCAAGTCACTTGAGACTGTGCAATGAGGCACTTGGTCATCGAGCCAAATCTAGCAATGAAATCACGTAGTTGGAGATATCATACTATTTTTAAATTGGACAAAATTATTGTCATTCTGGAAAGTCACTAAACTAAATATATACTTAAAAGAGTCTCAAGAAGGTATAAGACTGAAAATAGAGAAATACACACATGTCAAAGTTATTGCAAGGACGCGGTAGCCTACTGAATGTTGGAAGAGGCTCTCTCACATTTCTTGGCTTTGTCCTCTTTGTGAAGCTCACTGTCTCCCACCACCTGTCCTGTATATACTTGGCCATCAGCTTAGAGAGTCCACTAACCTCTCCAGCCTTCTCTGTCTTTATTCCATAACCTGGCTACATATTCAAACAAGTGAACTGGGTCCACTGACTTTTTCATTAGTTTTCTAACAGAGAATTCTGCTGTTTGATGGCTGATATTTATCAATGTTTTGAAAACTTGCTTTTAGATTTTTGTTGTTTTCTTTTCAGGGAAGTTAAATGCAGTTCCTGTTAGTCATTCCTGTCACAAGCAAGAGCACACATGCTCATTACTACTTGTGTGATAAAATAGGAAATGCACAGAGTTTTCTGCTAATGTGGAAACAGACCCAAGATACAACATTTGCCCATTTGCTTGAATTTCAAGGTAAATGATGGCTTTTTTTCATGGAATACAATGTTTATTTGAAAGAACAACTGACAGACAAATAATGATTTTTCATACTTGGATATTTGGCAAATGTTAAGTTTAAAATGAAAGCAGTGATCTTGTCATTTCAAAAGAAAACAACTGACAGTATTTGTTGCCAGTGATAAATTTGAAACTTTCAAGTGACAATTGGAATTTTAGAAAGCTTGTGACATCTATTATGAGTTAAGAGATTCCCAGTACTTTTAGACTCTTCTGAGAAGGATGTAGAGAGAGTAACAAGTATATTTATTTGTCACTTAATGAAACATGTTAACATTCGTAGAATCAGTAGTTCAGTGAGTCTGTATTTTTCAATGACCAATGTTAGACATTCACACAAAAATAAAGATTAGTCAAGGACAAAATATGCCATTCAGTGTAAGAGCTTATAATGTAACAGATAATAATGACATTCACTGATTAGATTTCATCTTATAAGGAAGTTTTAAATGAGTACCATTTGTCCAGTTTTGGTGTTAATACTAGGAAGAATGTCCAAAATTACTGGAAAAGCCTATTCAAGTATTCCTTATTTGTAACTACATACCAATGTAAGACTGAATTTTCTTTAATACTTTATCAAAAAAACATATTTAAGATATTCAGAAATAAGGATCTAGTCTTCTTCCTTCAAGCCAGATTTTAAAATTGTTGTGCACAAATGCAAAACACTACTATTTTCCATAATAGTTTTGGAAAATAGTTATCTCCTATTAAAATGTGTTATGTATTTTAACATACAATGTGTTTATTTTTATTTTAGAATATGTAAATTAGTTTAAAAATCTTTCAACTTTTTCTGTCCTGAAAAATATAACCAACATTTAAAATAGGTTTGAAGGATTATCAGTATATTTTAGAATTATAAAGGGATTCAGAGATGCAAATGTTTTTAGACTGCTACCCTGGTATTCTCTATAGATAAAGCTAAACCTTTTAAAGTACTGGATGCATTCCTGAGGCCGTCAAAGCTCCGATAGTGTATTCTAAACTCATCTATTTGCAAGAATGCAATAGTAAGAGAAATACTGGTTGACTCTTTCTTGGATAGTTTAACATAAAACATAGCTTCCCAAGTGACACAGTTAGTAAACAGAAAAAACAATTTGAACATAGGCAATCTATGTTCTATGATTCGCACTATTAAATACTCTTCTATATTTTTCTGCTGTATGTTTTTTATGTATTATAGCAGTTTAAATATTTAACAGAACTTTTAGAAATATTTTAAACCAAATATTTGCTGTGGTTTTATTATATAATCAGGTTTAAACAGTGGGAGTAATTCAGCTTGTTGAATTCACAGATTTTAATTTATTTTTGAACAAGTGATGAGTAAATATTGAAGTATTGATGTTTAAGGGAATGCTAAGTATTTATTGAAGTTTTAACACTAACCTGTTGATTATCAATGAAAGTGTAAGAAGTAGTGAGTGCGGCTGTTGGTACACAATAATTGAAACGCTGAGAGTGAGGATGCCAGGCATGTATGTAAAGCTGATGGCTCTTCCTCACTGCTTTGAGCTGTACCTGAGTTCCTCGTGAATAAACTTGCAGTCTGTGTACCAGTATTTGAAAAAACTGGTGGTGCCGGAGTGGAATAGGCAAATACAGATACTTTCTGTAGCAATTGAAAGTAACTGTTATTTTGTTTATATTTTTAGTTAACACTTACAAGTCTTATTTACCTCTTAATTTAGACTCACTTATAAACTGAGATACAAAGAAATTAGATGAAAAGGATTTCAAAGAAAGAGCTTAATGAGTTCCTTATCCTTAAGAGATTCATAAGGAAGAGTTTGCAATTGCAATACAATGATGCCTGCAACTTCATTCCAAATGGTAGATAAGTGGAGCAAAATAACAAACTACGTACTACTCATGTTAAGCATGGTACAAAGAACAAGGAAAAAGTGTGTATGTGCTGAAATTCCACCGTGGCTGAATCTATAAGGAAATGGTATGAATGATTATTGATTTTTCATTTCATCTTTCTGTGTGTATATGTATATGGAATTTTCGATAGGATTAAGTATTGGCGCAGTCATATATTTTAAATTTTACTTGTTACCTTATTTGAAAATTTACTGTGTGTTCAGAGTCAGCATGAGACAGGGAACCTCATTTTTAGAGGTATTACTCTTTTTTTTTTTCTTTGTCAAAGCTTACACAATTTATTTTGGGAGAGCCTGGAATGCAGTTTTTCTATAATGTGTTTGCTTATATTTACAGCTCAGTGTGATGGATGTGTTACTTACTTAATTAGGTATGAACATATATAACATTTTCTTGCTGTACATTCTTTTCAGTGATTCCAAATTTAGAGTCAGAACATTTGAGCAGGGGCTCAGATTTCCTTGATTTTGATGCTGTAGGTCTTTTGATCAAGCTGTTTAAAAACTCTGTGCCAGTTTCTTAATCCCCAAAACTGTGATAAATAGAAGTTCCCTTGGATGGACTGCATGTGAATTCCCTTGGTGAGTATATAGAAAAGTCTTAGAACTCTGTATGAGCAGCCTTCAAATCATTTTAGCTATTTTTTTGTTAAAAAGCCAAATAGTGTTGGGCCATCACTAGCTCACATAAAGTAGTTACAGTCTTATAAGTAGAACCAGATCTTGTACTCCTTGAGTCCAAAATTTTTCCATTCTTTTTTTATTGGCTATGCAGATTAGTGCTTTTCATTTAGGCTAATTTATACAATTATATAACATTTGATCATCCCCCCCAATGCCACCTGCTCTTTCCTGCACCCTAGTTTCACATTTTTTCCCAGGGGATGCTTCAATGCATGTAAAATATTTTGTTCATGCCATCTCCCTTGTTACGTGTCCTGACACTTCCTTCTCTCCCCTGGATTCCCTTCCTTTTGTCTAGTAATGATCTCTCTTTTACTCTCTTGGCATTTTTCGTTTTGAAAGAGAACATGCAATATTTTTCTTTTTGGCTTATTTCACTTAGCCAGCTGGTCTCCAGATCCGTTCATTTTCCTGTAAGTGACAGAATTTCATTCTTTGTGGTGGAGTAATACTTCATTGTGTACATTTCACATTTAGTTCAGAATTTCTATTAAGTATAACTGTACTTTGTGCAATTTCAGCTCAAATTTTCAATGAACTGTACCTTCCATTTTCTATGACTTATGGCTGGATGGTTTCAAAATTGGTGTAATTGTAACTTTCAATTTATTTGTTAGTCTTATAGAAACATTAAACAGACAGATCACTACAGACTTGACTTATTCTCATATCTAAGGCAGGATTTGGTCCATTTATGTTCCACTATTATGTAAGGAAGTTTTATTGAATTTCTTGGGTTCGTAGCATCTGATCAATGCATTTGAGGGGGTCTTGTAGTTTCTACCTAGAGATGTGATGTGCTTTATGTGAATTTTCTTATTTAATCCATACTGCAAACCTATTTGATTAACCATGTGATACCTAGATCACTTAGAAGGAAAACTGCTTTCCAAAAGGTCGAGGAGTATGTCCAGTGTTGTACAGCAAGGAGGTGGCAAATCTGAGGCCAGAGGCCCACCTGATCATCTTATTCATTCCAGCCTTTTAATGTCTTTACTCTTCTTAGCGTAAAGAAAAAATCAAAATAGTTAACTACATCTACAAGCCATATTCGATCCTGTGATTGTGCAACATTTATGACAGGAGCATTGGATGAACATTCTTGGAATAATGAAAAGTGGGAACTGATCCTTTATCTGTTCTATTAGTAGCTGAACTTGTCATATTTTTAAATCCTGTGTGCTTGCTTCCTCATCTGAGAACAAAAGTAGATAATCTCCATATTTCTGGATAGCCAGGAAGTGCAGATGAAAGAATCTTACATAGTACGTGGCATGAAGTAAGTTTTAGCATACAACCTTGTACTTCTCATTAATTCATAAACTACGTTTGTTTGGATCTTCAGTGCTACCCATTTTCATTAGAATGTTCTAGCACAGCCATTTGTCCTCAAGATTTCTGAAAACTGTGGTTCTATGTTGGACCCTTGCTGGTAGATGGCAAAGCATTTTATGTAATCCTAGAAAGATGTAAAATTCATTTGAGGGCAGATGAGTTCCCATACGCCAGCACACGGCTTGGGCACAGAGGCCTCCCACAGACACAAGCCTGCATTTCTGTCAGGCTCATTGTACAGCCGGGCTCTGGCTGCCTTTCCCACAGTCAGGTGTTCATCTCAAGTATTTTCTTTCTTTTTTTCAATTTTTTTAAATTTTAAAAACAAGCTCTGCTAAGTTTTATTAATGAGAAATTTTGCATGGTTTATTTCTCACCGGTCTGTTATGGCTGCTTCTAGCAATATCAGAATCACCTGAATCCAGGATCGCCCAGGTGCATCCCCTGGTTTTTTCCACATGCTGTGCCTGGTTCAGTGTTGTGGCTTCCATAGTGGTAGATACATTTTTCGCCAGCGCGGCATAGTACTCTATTTCAGATTGCCCCAAAGCTGGTGGTTGTTGGCAAGGATGCCCAATTTTGCTTTGTCTTCTCTGATCATCTTCAGTGTCTTCTTGTCCTCCAGCACGTACTTTCCATTTTTCATAACAATTTAGAGCCTAGAGTTGATGGATTCAGAGGTTTTTTTCATCCTTTTGGGGCCACCGTTTTCCTGCTCCAGGGACACATGGCTCTTAACCAAGTGCAGCTGCCCCAATGGTCTGGACTGAGAAAGGGTGAAGTATTTCCTTTCTAATGACCATTGTCATTATGGTAATTCACTTGGTAGACAGCCTTTCTAACAGTGTTCTTCACTGTTGCTAATGAGTATTCCCCATCTGGACAAATATGTCTTAGATGACATTTCTCTTGGAAAATTCATGATACTTTATCTTATTTATATGAGAATTATTTAAAAATAAATATGCCTTATGTTTTATTTACTTCAGAAAGCTAACCTTATCAGGTGGGTTTTGTTTTGTTTTGTTTTCGGTCTTTTTGAGACAGAGTCTCACTATGCAGTTCAGGCTGGCCTTGAGTTCTTTTTGTACCCTAGGCTGGTCTTGCAGTGATCCTCCTGCCTCAGCCTTCCTAAGGCTTGGATTTCAGGTATGCTCCAGCATTCTCGATTTAATCTTATTACTTTTGAAAATGCTAAACCTTTTGTGTCATTCTTAAAAGTTAAGGTATTAGTAATCATGTGGTAGTACTGGTTAGATGCAGTAACCATGAGTCCTAAAATATTCAGTTTGGTTACATTTGATGATCATTAATTTATTTGCATTCAGATTAAGTTAATTTCTTGGGATAGTTTTGAACTGAAATGAGATTGAATGGAATTAATTAACTGAAAAGTCACTGGGTTACTCTGGGTAGTACCAAGAATTGAGACCATTCTTTTTGTGTTTGTGAAGACAGGAGAATTTGGTATGAGGTATGATGAAAACTTAATGAATCAGAAAAGAGCTCAAGGTATACATCTATAAACAAAATTGACTACCTATAAAATAAAATGACCTGAGATTAATATGCTTTCACAAGTCCCAAGTATGGAAGGGTTATGTCTCAAACTATATAAATAAAATACTTACTGACTTCTAAACAGTAAGGGTCCTTAAAAGAGGATGGATATGCCATCTAACTTTAAAGTCACATGGGTGACACTAGAGATACTATGGCATACTTAACTCATATATCTTCTTTAACAGAACACTTAATGTAAGACACTCATACGCATTGTGTAACAACGAATATTTGGCCTTGTACCAGTGAAGACTCAGCCTTTGCCCTGGGCTCTGGTATATAATGTATATCATAGCTGATGAGGTATCTTTGTTTAGAGTGAGGCTGCCTATGCTGGATCTTAGAGAAACCCGATTGTCTTTGAGAAGGGGCTTTCTATTTCAAAAAGCTCAGTATGTGTGGTGAGGATGTTAGATCTCTTGGTGTCAGTTGACCTGGCCTAAATCCAACTGCACAGGGATCAAGAGTGTCTGCAGGGTAATTTATTGTACCCTTCCTGTCTCTTGGGAGTTAATTCTATTCTCCAATCCCCATTCTTATTCTCCAGTAAATTTTCCTACTCTTTACAAAAAACCCAAACTGTTTGTTCAATGAAGCCTCGGTAAAAACTCTAGATGGAGACTTGGGCAACCTATCCTTGTTGACAGTATTCTATCAGTATTCTTGTTTGGTGGTGGTGAGGATGACATGTTGAGTTGATTGGCTTTGGGATCTTCTCAGGGGAATGGTGGAGCACACCTTGGACATTTCTGTGTTGGTTTCTACATGTATGAACTTGAGTTCCAGGTATACGTGGTCCTTGACCTGTTTCCCTGGTTCCCTGCTCTGCCTCTCTGCTACGATGAAGTAAACAGTTTTGTTCCACCACATCCTCCTGCCATGGAGACAGACGACCACAATTCGAGCCAAATTATCCTCTCCTCCTTTAAGTTGTGGGTGTCAGGTATTGAGTCCAGCAAGGACAAAGCGAATATACTGTTGACCTTTGTAGTTAATACATTGTTACTCATCAATCCCAGGAATGTAATTTTGCTTAAGAGGAGAAGATAATTATGTGTAGGGTTCATATTTATAGCCCTCCTGAATTACATTCTATATCCTTCCCATGGGTGATTTTAATTTGTATTTTTCCTTTCTAAGCAGTAGCTAAGAGTACCAAAGCTTTCCAGGAGTGTTTTGAATCCCTCTAGCAAAGCATAAAATCTTAGGGACCTTGCCACTGAACCTTCAGTTGTTATCAGAAGTGAGGGCAGTTGGGTGGACAGTACTTTGAACTCGTCACAGTCTGGCCAATTCCAGGGATTTATAATAAGCATTATAAGCATCATTAAACCATGTATTACTTTCTGGAATTTTTCTACCCTAAATTACATCATATTGGTGTAATTTACCTATCTAGAAAAGAACACAAGCCAAGTTTTTCAAACAATACTTCAAAAATTTCTAATGATATTAATTTAAGAAATATTACCATTTTTAATGGAAAGTTTCAAGTATAGGAAAAACACAGATCATTGCAGGACTCTCATATTATTTATATATATTCATGAAATGGTAAATTTTTGTCCTGTTTACTTCTGTCATCTTTCTGATTAATTTTAGAGTACTTGCAGATATGCTCTCATACCTAGTTTTGTATCAACTATGAAATGAGACAATTTTATAATTATTTGCAAAAAATTAATTGTGCCTCCATATCAGTGATGCTTCCTTGATATCATGTATATTCTTTGCATTTTAAAATTTCTCAAATTAAGAGTAAGTATCATTTAATTTGTTTAATCATTCAAGAAGGTAAGTCTTTGCCTTAGTTGATGTTTCTGTAGTCTCTTTTAGTCCCTGATCCCTTTCCCGACCCCTCTTTTTATGCCATTAGGTAATTTAAGAGAAGGCTCCATTTCCCTAATTCCTTCCTACCTCAGATTACTTCTGTCTAACCTAGTCCTCTACTCCCAGCATGACTTGTAAGCAGGAAGTTAGACGTAATGTTTTGGTTAAGTAAATGTTAGAGGCTTTTGGAATAACTCCCTCCTGAATGATGCTTCTGAACCCCCTGGGCACCTTCTGGTATGTATTGTGCTTGATTGTTTCATTCGTCATCTTGCTAACAGTGTTCTGGGGATTCGGTTGGCTACAGTGTAATTTCTTCATGGTAGATTTGTGTGTTTCCCTTTCCCATCTGTATGATGCTGTGGAAAATGCAACTGGAGACTGTAATTTTCAGTTTTTATGCTGATCTCTCCAAATCGTACCATATTCATTTCATTTTATTGTTTTTCCTAGCTGGATGCATAATTTTGAAATCTATAATAGGAAGTGTGGGGACTTACTCCTCAATTTTTATGGACTATATTCCCATTTGACTAGACCTTTTGGAAATGAAAATTTGCTGACAGTATTTGTTCTGCAAGCCAGAAATTCCCTTAGTAGAGCAAAACCATCTCAAAAATCTTTTTGTGTAGGTATATTTTTGAGCGACATTAATTCTACCTTTTTTTTTTTGAATCTACAAAGGGGGAGTATTGGTAATTATTTCTGGAAAACTTGTAAGGGCAGAGGATGCTTTCATGTGGCCAAGGATAGTTCATTGGTAGGCAGCCGGGTAGCTTTTTTCCCAGCCAGGGACATCCCAGCTTCATCTCTTATATGTCAGACTCAGTCCATTCAAAATTTTGTTTTAAAGATGAAAACATCATGCTACCTGTGCCACCTGTTTCCTGCCTGGATCCCACAGGAGAGCTAGCGACCTAACTGTGACCTGCAGGGCATTGCCCCCTAGGAAAAGGGGCAGGCGGTGCTGAGCATGGCAGCTGGCACAGGTGAGCTGAGGCCAGCTGGGCTGCACAGGCCATAACCACAGCGAGGAGCCCTGCAGTGATGCTCTCCGTGTCAAGTGGAACCGGTTCAAGCTGCCACTCAGGCTGTACTTTGTCTCTCTGGAATACTTTTGCCCTGTTTTCTACCAGGAAAAGCCTTCATTATTTTTCTTAAGTAGAATACAGTTTACTTCATCTTTTCCCTGAGTCTCTCTCCTGCTTTTTGATGATAGAATTTGCCGGTTTATAGTTGATCACAGTGTTTTGTTTTTTCCTCTAAACTGTGGTACCCCCGCCCGGAGAGGAGGCATACACCTGTAATCACTTGAGGGCAGCCTGGGCTACATAGTGAATTCAAGGCCAGGCTGAACTGAAGTGAACTGCATAGTGAAACCTGTCTCAGAAAGACAAAACAAAACAAATAAAATTACACTGAAGCACCTCTGAGAATGAATACTCTCTCCTCTCTCTCTGTTAGTCCATTTGTAAAATATTGTAATAAGTAAATATCTGTTGAATGCATACATAAAAAAAACTCACCAAAGGAAATGAGGGGAAGAAAAATAAGTAATCCATAGTTTTAAGTCTAAAAGAGCATACGTAATAAAAATTAACAAAAATAATATTTTTAATTTGGCAGTGGATGCGTGAAGATGCTTGTAGCCTAAAAAAGAGTTTATTAAATTTAATAAAATGACCTTTTTTTAGAAAACTAATAAAATATTATTAAAATATGTAAATGAAATGAAAAAGTAAAGCACAGAAAATGGGCAGAAGTAAAGCACAAGCTGAAATGGTTCTGAGGTACAATTACATTTAAGTAATGTTTTGTATGAAAACATGCTTAAAGAATCGGCTTGTATCTAATTGTAGAGATTCCAAGCCTAATTAGCAGAAAGGATTGGGTAGTTCATGTCCATGGAGAAGAGAAGTCAAGAGTTCTGTCATAGGAATATCTGGTACAAATGAAGAAACTAACATGCAATATGCTGAGCCACTAGGGAACGAAGTGCACTATAACTTGATGATGGCTTTTCGGTCATAGTTTCTGGAAATTTAGAATAGAAAGAGTCCTTGTGAGTTCCTGAGCAGCAGAGATGAATGGAAATGTCCTCTGTGTAATACTATTTCTCCAGCCCTGCATTAGATCATAGCATGAAGAAAATGAGGCGTATGACTGGGCAGTCAGCTAAGAGACTACTGCAATTCTGCCCTCAATTTACAAACAAAATGTCCGCTCATGGATACGCATAAAATATGTCCTCATATACATGAAATGTGCTATTAAATTTCCGTTCCATTTCTTGGGTATGTACACTTAGTCTTTCAGATTTTCCTCATCAGGCACATTTCCCAACACTTGAGTGAGTTATTTTGCTCTTGCCTCTACTCTTTCTGATTTTATTTTTCCATGTTTCACTTCATTTACCACGATTCAAATTGAACAGAGTATTCTTATAATGTTCAGATCAAAACTGCACAGAAGTGAACGATCTTGTTCACTCAAAATGAAACATGAATTTTGTGTTCTTAAGTGGTTAATATTTCATAAAATGACAGAGTTTAGCTTCATTGAATGTGTTACGATTTCGTCATATATTTTCGGTAACAAAATGTAATTACAAAATATGAGACCAAGGTAAATTACTACATTAAAGATTATTTTTAAAAATGAAAGCTCTACAAGGTTGACTTCCCAAAAATATTTTAAAACAAAAACTGCAAATAAAGCAAGATTATTTTAAAATTGTAAATTGAGTTTTCCTTGCAATGGTGCTTGATGAAAGTGTAACCTCCTCCTGCCTTTCACTATAAATATGAAACACTTCTAATCCTAAAACAGACTAAAACATGGGATGATTCCACACTAAAAAGTAGATTAGATTTACCCATCTGTGTGAAATAAGTTTTTTAAAAAGTCAAAACACACAATGCAGTGGCCCTCAAGGTATCTGATGTGGAGCAGTGAGAGTAGAGAGACCAGTGAGATTGAAAACAAAACAAGATGTATGATGTTTAAGTGCTTCAGTTTACTTCCTGGAGAATGTTCCAGGAGCCACAAGGAGACAAAACGAAAAGAGGATCTGGTACTTTTGCTGTTAAAGAGACAGAACTAGATTTTTAAGATGGTTAAAGTGATCAGGACCAAAGGCAGAAGGGAAAAGTTAACACAGGCCAGAAGATAAGATCTGCACAGAGTCCCTGAGATTATTTAGTTGGGTTCTGAATAAACATTGCATATAAATTGTGGTTGAAAAAAACAATGAATGTTTAAAGTTTTGAGAAGTTATAATAGACACACAGTTATTAATCCTATTTAAAGTGTTCCGTCTTGGTTTGAATCACTTATCTATTGTACTTATCACCTTCCAAAGCAGTTCTGAAAGTCCTCCTTCAAGTCTTTCATTGCATTACCATGGGTGCTTGATGTGCTCAACTGATTTAAAATACTTACTTTTCATTGTCATTTTGACTTTGGGGAAGATCCAGGAATTGCATGATACCAGATATGGACCAGATATGGTAATAATGTGTATATGTCTATCTCTATGTATATGGCAGACATTATAAAGTTTGATGTAAAAAGGGAAGTGCAGCATATCCTGACTATAAAGAACTGCCTTAAAAGTTAAATCATAGAAGATTAAATAAAAGGAGGAGAAAGCAGTTTATGGTAATCGAGATACTGTGCTCACCTAATCACTGAGAACCACAATGGATGTAGACCTTGGGAGGCATAAAACTCTATACACTGGCCTCCCTTGGATTCAAACAATGGTTGCATTCCCTATCACATTTCCTTTGTGAGCATTTTTCTAAGTACTAACAGAGGTATCAAATGAAATATGCTACATTATGTGCACCACATAGTTTCAAAGTAAATTTGTATGCCTTCTGTTTAAAAACTGGTTCACACTGAAAAAAAAAAAAAACACAAACTGAAAAACCCACGAATAAAGATGCTTTTCTACATTTCCAGAGCATATTCACTTCTATGAAGTTTGAGAAGGAGACAGGAGTTGAATAATAAAAAGTAAAATACTGAGCTATTTTCCTTCTTACTTTCAAGAATGGGGAGTAGAGACAAACTACTATGCATCTATTTAAATTGTCAGTATACAAGTCTTTTGGAGATATGCAAGACATGGGTTATAAAGATGAGGAAGAAGAGACTATCTAGAGAGGACCTGTCCCTGAGTGGTCATTCCCTTGCAATTCCTTGTATCGAACACCATCTGCTACAAGTGGCCTCAGAGGTACAAAGGTCTGCTCTAAAGGGGAGCGACCCTGGATGAGCATATGTCAGTGGTATGGGAGGGAATTTTGTCCTGTTTGGCACTGTGGAAGCTAATGAGGCTCAAGCTGAAGAGAGAATTTTAGAAAGCCGTCTTAAAGAGGGAGTATAAACATCAAAAAGATAAGTCAGTAACTGTTTCCTCATCCAGGCAGATTAAAGGTGAAGTGTGGTACAACCGAGGACATAATCATAATATAAAATTTGGAGACCTGTAAAACAGTGTTTGGACTCTGTCTTTCCACCTAGTGGATCTGTCTGGTTGCAGTGTAAAATGTACTTTATGCTGTAAGTCATTGTCAAAATAGTTGGAAAATCACTGGTCAGAAAAGTTATGCTCTTTGACCTAGCTAACTTACAAAAAGTAATGGATTTCTTGCAATATAGTAGTTGAATTTGGGTGAGCAAAGTATGTGTAAAAAAACTTGTGATAACTTTTAGCTGTTTATAAAAAATTTAATGAATTTATTTCCAGGGTAAATAATAAGTTTCCAAAGTCTAAAGTTCAGGGTTTCAAAGAAAAATGCAGTAAAAAACGATGTTTTCTCCCATGTCTCTCCTCTAGACACTATTTTCCCTTCCAAGATGTGAATAACAAAAAAGCTTTTGTGTATTCTCTCAAAGTTTTTTTTTATTAGCTACCTATTTCAAGATAAGGAAACATTTTGCCTAAATTAATGAAGCCCTTAGAATACTACTTTTATTTCCTTAGAACTCCTATCCTATGAATACTCAAATACTAAGGCTATAGTTCTGTGTTCCAAACTCATATAATCTGAATGCTAAAAGAATTCAGATTCAAAATATCTGATACTGTTGGCAAGAGAGTCCATTAACTGACTGTCCAAGACACATACTTGATTTGTGCTGTGCTCATAATTGAATCCACAAGAACTTTTTGTAATAATAGCGAATACTTAAAAAGCATTTACTATATTCCAAGGTGATTTTAACTAATGTATTTAAAATACACAAATACAAGATTATGATAGAAAAATACAGTGAATGTTGAAATTAAAAAGTTGTAACAGTAGAAGACACATTGCCATCCATCCCTTCAAAATACTCCCCTTCTTTTTGAACACATTTGTCTCATTGTTCTTGCCATTTTCTACAGCAGGGAAGTTCTTTTTCATGTTTTTAGTTGCACTGCTACAGCTGCCTTGATGTCCTGAACCAACTGAGACTATTTACTTTTCATGGCTGGTTTGACTCTGGAGAAGGGCCAGAAGTTGCAAGGTGCCAGACATGGTGAACATGAAGTTCGCCGTGGCACTTGGCTGCAGCTTTCACTAAATTTTTGATATTTGTGAAATAGAACTACCAGAACTGCCTCAGAAAGTGGCAAGTGTGGGGAGAGCACAGAGATGGAGGGAATTTTGTCCTGTTAGGCGCTGTGGAAGCTAATGAGTGTGTGTGAGTGTGTGTGGGGGGGGGGACTTGAAGGGGGAATTAATGGCAGTGAGTCTTTTAGTGCAATGATTTTTTAGAAATTTAAAAATTCAATCATAGGCTGTACATACTGAATAATCTTTATGAGGATAGTACTAATATATAAAATACTGAGGCATGTAAGTGCAAATTGACACAGCAAACAAACAGTGTGAATTCAGATTCAGCAGACTGGCTCCAAAGGACATTTATCCCTGTGCTGCACTGCTATTTACCTGTGCTGATAAAATCACCTTTTCTGTTACTGCAGTAGAAGGGCTACAGCTATGCCAGAACCCTGCTGTCACTAAAAGTGATTCCCTCTCCTGAAAACTCTCTACCAGAAGAGTGACATCTCTTTCGTGGACTGATGAGGAGCTCTGCTCCTGCAGTTCTCTGTGTACCTTGGGAGGAAAGGAAGGCAAACTCAGAGGGCCGAATGTGCTATAGTGAGCTCTGTGATCTGGTGTCTCTGTTAAGTGACACCATCATCTAGAGTAAAGACACGATGCTTTGCCCTCTACTAAAATTATAAAATTATCCTTTCAAGAAAAATATTCTTGAACAAGCTAACATAGTGTCCTTCAAAGAGCTTAAGATTTCCTAAGATACCTAAAGGTGAATAAAAATGAAGATGGTTAGAGACAGAGCTAACAGTGTTGGCCAGTGACAGGTGTAGAAGATTAGCTTGTAGTTAAGTGTGACATCAGGTTTCTATAAAGTTCTAAGTGAAATTGGCTTTGCTTGTAAAGAGCTTGTGGCAGAGAGGATTTATTATGGGAAATGCAGCTATGTACATTTTCAAAGAATTGGTGACTGAAAAGTAACTAGATTATGTTCATGCTGATTCTGAAGTTCCACTCAAACTTACGTTCAACAAAGTTACTATCTGATATTATAGGAATTATCATGTTAAAATGCAGTAACCCCAAAGTTATAGCAACTAGTCCTCTAAGTATTTCATAAACATGCATGTTTTCATTTAACTATAAATATATGAGATTTATCCAAATTTTAAACTTAATTTTTATTCAAGAGTTTGGCAAGTGTATAACCTTTGTAAAGATGAATGTGCAAAGAACCACAGATATTACGATGTATGAATGTCTTAAAAAAAGATTTTACTTATTTCTCACTTTTAGAGCTTCAAATACACAGGAGGACTTAAATCTGTATTTACTGATGAAAATAATGAAGAAATCCAAATGCTTTAAAGGCTATTAAAATTGCCATAGTTTTAAATCCCATGAAGAAAGTGTTTAGGAAACATAGTTCATAATGGTAACTTTTGCTTTATTTAACTGTTTATTTTTAAACTGAATGTATAATTTAGTTTTTGAAAAACCTGGCAAACTTTCCAAATCCTGAATCACAGAGTACTATACGATTTGCTGCTCTTATTTGATCCTTTATATACAATCTCAACACAGTTGCAAGAGAAAAATCCTGAAAATGCACAGATGGTACTACAACAAATCTAGAATATTCATAATTCATGAGTTTTCTAACCTAAATATAACAATAGCTAACGTCAGTTTTATCTGAGCCAGGCAATGTGTGAGACGCTTAGCAAGACTTGTTGCACTTCGGCTTAAGCACCTCTACAATGAGTACAGTATTTCTACCATCATTTTACATGTGAAAACAGAGCTTAGGCGAAGTTGTCCTTTGTACAATTTTATACACTTACAGAATAATGGGAACTAAACTTGAAATCAGTTACTTCCAAACAGATTGTGCTGCATTTCTTTACCTAAAAATTACCTATGCTTACTGACCCATAGATTCTCTAATTTATAAATAGCAAGGAGATCTAAATTCTCGCTTCCTTCCACATCAGATTTACAGCTGATTGTTTCCAGATAGGCATCGTCCTTTCAGTTTCCTGATTCCAGTTTCCTTCTCAGTATACAGGTTCTTGTGGCAATGAGAGTTAAATCTGATAAACTTTCTATCACTTTATAAAAAAGATACAAAGTCATTTTAGAAAAAAAAATGAAAATAAACATTTATATAACTTGAAGCCAGAAGGTGAAAAGGGGTTATAATTCCTTCTATGGAGTTAAAGCTAACTGCTCTCTGTAGTTAGGGATAATCAGAAGGAGGGCAGAGAGAATGGGGCATGCCCTGAAATTCAGTGAATATTTTGTAATAGATGAAAATATAGAACATAATTAATGGATGCTTCCAGATTATGTGTAAAAGTGTATTCTCTGAAACTGTATGGAGAATTGAGTGTAATGAAGTACGATGAGACAAATACAGACATGATTAGAAAAATGATTGACAGGAAGATGAGAATATTTATATTAAAATTAAGATCAATAGTGTAGCCTTTCAAATACTTTGAGAAACACAAAAAACTTAAAAAAATAAATAAAAAACAAAGACTTTTAGAGACATGGCATAGAAAAGCAGTTGTTACAAAAGACGATGTTGAAAATGACTACAGTATTAGCATATTCATTTGAGAAACTACAATAATTGTGAACCTAATTATGGTAATATTTTCTGCTTCGTTTTTGTTCTGTTTGTTTTCTTTTCAGCTAGGAGGTGAGCATATTTTCAAAAGTGACTTAAGGAAATAAAACAGCTTGACATGGTCTAGAGTAATATAATGGATACATAAATGAACTACATTATGAAAGCATTAAATATTAATATAGTCTTATATTTATATATCACTTGTCATTGGAACTCTTTGTCCAGTAGGCAGATAGGTTTTAGTGAGTTTTATTTCCAGAAAACAGTCCTTGTCAGTAAAATTAAGGGCAGATACTGAAATGGCTTGTTACCTTAGGAGCTTTGGGTACATGTGTGTCTCTACATGTGAATGTATTCATGTACACATCTGTGTTTCTGGTTAGCACATATTTGAGGATCATATTGGGTCTGTAAATATTTATGAAAAAACTCATAATGCAATGCCTGTACAAAATCATTGGGTTCACAGGTAAACTGTATCAGACAATTTAAAAAATTCTCTTGCAAATATAGGCTACAATTTAATAAAAGGCATACATTTTCCTCTAAATGATCATTTTACCAAGAATTTAAAAGAGGAAGTTATATTTTAGTTACTTTCCCTGTGCCTGGGACAAAATACCCAATATCCACAGCTGAAAAGAGGAAAGATTGATTTTGAATTTGTACAAATTTCCTTCCATAGTTGACTGTCTCCATGGAAGGGCAGCATGGCACAGGGACCCAGTGGAGAGCAGCTTACACCAGGGTATCTAGGAAGAGGAGTGATCAAAAGAGGGGAGGGAGATAAACTGCTCCAGGCTGTGCCCCTCCAGGGTCCAGCATCTTCTGACCAGGCCTCCCCATCAGCTATAGACCCTGTCTATGAGTACATGTGGCTCTTGGGGGACATTAGATGTGAACCATACCTTTTGGCCCCTGGTCCCCAAATACCTGACACTTGCAGTGTTTTGTTTCGTTGTTTTTTTTATTGGTGGTAGAGGTTTCAGTCCATAACCAGCTGACTCCAAAGCAGGGTGGCAAGGCAGAGGGGCATGATGGAGGATTGTTGCTCAGATCAGGTCATCCTGAAAGGAGAAGAGAGCTTAAAGCCTTCTAAAGAGAGCTTGCCTCGTTCCAGGGTTTCAGCAACAAACTGTGTGAGGGGAATGGGGTGGAGGGAACAGCAGAACACAGGCCTGTGTAAATGCAACGTAACCTAGAATTCATTGTGCCTGAGTCCAAGCAGAGAGCGAGGTAAAACTGTCTGCTGTGATCAAAGAGAAGAATGCCTCTTTTTATAAGGATGGAGAGAAGTCAGGCCAGATAGTCCTTCATATCAGGTTCATATCAGGCCAGAGGATCCCAATAAACTCCCATTGTTAAAGTTATCTGGCAATCTTACATTTCAGTGGGCAGAGTCCTTGATGTATCCTATGTAAATTTTTGGATGTCTCCAGATGACCCCAGGACCTGCAAAATTCCTTGTCCTATCTTGTGTCCTTTCCTGTGCTTGGCAATGACAACTTTAGTACTGCGCTGAGTTTTCTGCAGACAGTAGTGCTTGTGCTGGCAAGCATGCTGGAGGCTAAGTCAGGTTCGGTTTGAACCCTCCAGTAGGGATTTCAGTTCATTGTCTGCTGATTTCCAGGCAGAGTGACAGAGAAGAGGGTCATGATAGTGGAGAGCTGTTCATATCAGGGCATCCTGGAAAGAGAAATACTGAGAGGAGTCAGGGAGGAAGATAAACCCTTCCAAACCAAGCCACCTAGTGACCTGACCCAACTTCCTAATAACAAGTCAGCTATAAGCCCCCATTATCACATCACCTTCCAAAAGGAGCTATGTACATGCGGCCTTTGGCAGACATCTAGATGAAAATCATAGTAGTTATGCAACCTATTTTTAGGTGAGAAGACAGGACTTAGCAAACTTTGATTTGTAAAACAGTAAATGTATTCTACCTTAATGCTCTGTCTCTTTAGTGAACACCTAGCATAATACTTTGCTACATAGTATATTTTGTTTTATAAAAACTTAGATATGACAATTTGTAAAATAATTCATAAATTATTAGCCCCAATGAGAACAAAATTACTTTGTGCAGCAACAGTGTGAAACTAAGATGTGAAAAAAGTGTTTCTTTTGTGAAGACATAGGCAAATATAATTTTATTTAGATGAATGATCACATTTAGTATATAAACTATTGATATTTATAGATGTCTGTAAATTCTTATTGAGAAAATACATGTAATCAAAATTATGTTTCTTAAATGCATTTTTAAAAAAATAAGCTATTGTAAGTTCCTCAATCCACCTAAAAAGAATAAAGTTATACAACTGTGTAATTTTTTTACTGACATAAGTCAATAGTTTAGCAATATGTCAAAATTATAGAGAAAATATTAATGCTTGATGTTTTATACCCATGCTCTCTAAATTGTAATATAACCATATGTCCATATTTTAATATTTGATTATTCTAACTTCTTCAGATGCATTTATGAATACTGCTTTATGATTTATAAAATCATATTTGACCTAACAGAAAAGTCTCTTGATCTGTGAAATATGGCTTTATATTATTATAATAGGGGGTATTCTAGAATACTATGCTGTATTTGACATCATTTCTTTGAACAGTAAAACAGTGGGCACAGATTATGCTGACAGCTTCTACATGTGTCTTAGTACTTTCCTAGTCCCTGAGACACCGTACCCAACACTCACAAACCAGCGGAGCAGCAGTTTATTTTGGCTTGCAGTTTGTTGAGGTTTCTGTCCATAGTCTGATGACCACTAAGGAGGACAGCATGCCAGAGGGCACAGCAGAGAGATATTCACCAACATCACAGCATCCAGGAAGCAGAGAGACGGTACAGGAAAGAGCAGGGAGGGAGATAGAAGCTTCTAGTCATACCTACTGTGAGATTCTAATTCTGACCTTGTACTCCTCAGTAATTCAGTCACCTTGCAAAAGCTCCACCTATGATTACACGAGATTTTAGTGGAACATCTAGATAGTAACAATAACAATGTGATACTTAGTGTAACATTTAAAATTTTTAGTTGTTTGCTTGAAATCAGAGAGTACCTTTTCTACTGAAGAGTTATAGGTGATACATTTGTTTTTGATATAGAAATGAATTAAAGTGGTTTATTTGAGTATTTTATGCGTACTTGAGTGGGAAGCAAAATCATGTTTGGAAGTTTACAAAATTTTCAGAAATAATTTCCTTAATTGGATCAAAAATTTACATAATGTTCATATGAAATTTTTATTAGTTAAACTGCTTTCTTTTCTCTGACACAAAAATACCTGACACCCACAACTTAAAGGAGGAGACATTTATTTTAGTTGATAGTTTTTGGAGGGTTCAGTCCATGGTTGGTAGGTTCCAAAGTAGAAATGGCGTGGTGGAAGGGCATGATGGGAGAAAGCTTCGCACTCCATTGGTGCCAGCAGAGAGATCAGGGATGAGCCAGAGAGGGAGATTGACTTTCCAAGTATGTGTTACCAGTAGCACATCTCTACTGACCAGGCCCTACCTCCCAGGAGCACATCAGCTCCATTGATGAGTATAGTGCTTCCAGTAGCTGTTCACATTCCAAAAGCCACGGCTCTGACAAATGAGACTACTGGGAGATGTTCTAGATCTAAACCATAACGTGTGTATTGTATTGTGAGAATTTAAGTATCATATTTATATGCCTGTGTCCGAAACATGTTAAGCATATTTATAAAGCATTTTGTTAAGGAAAATGAAGAGGGCATGAGAAAAGAAATGATGCATATCCATAAAAGGATATGAATCAAGTAGACACTTTTCAACAATGAAAGATATAAAGGAATAGGAATATTTAAATTTGTTTAAAATAGGATTCCTTCAAATATTTTTGAATCTTTGACAAACCTGATGTTGTTTTAGGATTTTTTTCTTCACATACCAGTTTAAAAATAGTACCACAATATTTGTTAATTAATGTTTTTTTAGATGTTACTCTCTTATTTTACAAATTCCATATTCAATGTAAGTTCATTGTTCCAGACAAATAAAAATTAGGTCAAGTCTGTCACAGAATTATACTTGTCAAGCTTGCTAAATGTCTATCCAGGGTGATGATTACCTTGGTTCATAGTGGGAATCTTTATTTAAAATTTCTTTCCCCTGTGTATAAATACCTGTATGTATGTATGGGATGTGGTCAGAAATCCACATTATTGATATTAATTTAAGTACTAGAGAATATACTTCAGTGAATAGTAAGATGTGGAGTTAATAAATAAAAACAATAAACTTACAACATCAGCAGCTACCATTGTTAGCATTAGTCTAAATACTATTAGGTGATCTCATCAACTCTCCCAACATTTCTGTGGAATTAAAGAACAAAAGAGGATTGGAAGGACTTCAGGAAGCAGGCATTGGGCTGCAGAGGAAGGAGAGGATTTGTGCGTCAGAGTTCATGAGGAAAGACATTGCAGTCCAAAGTTAGCTAGCAGTAGAACATGGAGATTGGGATGACAAAAGTGTGGTGATTTCTTTAATACATAACCGTGAAACATTTAGTACAGGATGTGAAAGGTTTAAGACTGTCCTCAGTAGAAGATGGAAGATACTTCATGTTTTCTCTTCCTGGCCTTTTTTTTAAACCCTGAGCTGTCTTCTTCAAGATTTCTACTGTGGTTGGTAAAATCACAGACGCTTGCAACCTTTCAGTATAGTAATAGTTCTTTTTATGCTTAACTCTGTGTTCATTCTTTACATTTTCAGTCACTAACTAAGCAGCCTTGCTTCCCCACAACCCTCCAGTGCGTTTCTTGGAGACCCCTGCTCACTGACTGAGACATCTGAAACCGTGGCACCCTTTCAGGTGTAGATGTTGGGTGTAGTTTTCCAGCAATGACAAAGCTGATCAGTGCACAGAATTGATACTGTGTGATTGTTTCAGGAGCCTTCTAACTGGGTAACAGCCATTTTGATTTTCTTAGCTCTAATCACCCATGTGGGACTACTTATATCATTACAGAAGAATTTCGTTAGTTCAGATCTTCAAGTCTTTGAAAATTCCTCCCTTACCCAGTTAGAAGGCTCCTGAAACAATCACACAGTATCAGTTCTGTGCACTGATCAGCTTTGTCATTGCTGGAAAACTACACCCAACATCTACACCTGAAAGGGTGCCACGGTTTCAGATGTCTCAGTCAGTGAGCAAGGGTCTCCAAGAAACACACTGGAGGGGTGTGGGGAAGCAAGCCTGCTTAGTTAGTGACAGCTGGGGAACAGCCAGGGGAAGAGCACCCCTCAGGGAGGCACCCCTCAGTGTCTTCCCCTTGGTGAGCCACCTCCAAATGGGCCCCACCGAATCAGTGGGTTAATGCACTAAAAAGTACAATGCCTTACCCCTTCACCTCCCCGTGAGTCAAACTGACAAACTTAGCTATCACAGAACTATTTCTGATTTATTTACATGTTTGAGATGACAACCATAAATACCTAGCATAATAAGCTATTGAACATTAAGTAGGATTTGTTGCAATAATGAAAACAGTGAAGGTAATATATGTATTATCTTTGCTGCGGATCCTGCCTTTGTTATGATTACTGTTTCTTAGAAAAGAGAATCTGAAGTAAGATGAATGAAGCGATTATTATACAGGTATTGAGGTGACCTGTCTCCAGAGCTTGAATTGGGAAGTGAGGCCAGGAAAGATGAGAAATAAATTAGAGTAATGTTATACAGCCGGCACATTAGTTCTGTGTCCATGTGAGGTCTCTTCAGGTAGGCTATGCACAACACCCCTCTCTGCAGTAGTATTCATCAGAGGGAGCCCTGGAAAAGGAATGGGTCTGTTGATTTTCCCTTGTATCCTACCTTGTTTATTAGTTAGCACATTGATTGGACTCTACTGGATCATCTGAATTTTAGGTAGCCTCTGGAGAGATCTGGCCCTATCACGTGCTTCACCTGGGACCAAACAAAGGAAAAGGACCAGACATTCATTGTTGGTTCCAGCCTTAGGCTATGCAGGGTCAGTCTTGGCAGTGGCCACAGTGGCAGAACCAAGGGGCAGTGTCTTGAGATAGCAGCCAACCGGAGATATGCTGAGAAGGTGCCCAAGAAATGATTAGTAAATTGAGAACCCAACAAACTTGGAGCTCTTTCTTTTTAGTCCATAAGGGTGTTTAATTCAACCAAAAATAAGGAAGTAAATAAAATAAATGTAAGAAACAAACTCCTGTGGCCCAAAAATTTCCTTCAAATTCTTCTCCTGTTTTTCTCTGCTTTCTGCCAAAAATTAGGATAACATCTCTGTCTCCCACTCCAAAAACTATGCAGCTCCTTAAATTCCCTCATGCTGGGCCCTTACCTGCCGGCCCTGTGCCTGACAACTTCTTTTTCAGTCGCTTGATCTAGATGTCACCTATGCTGGAGGATTTTCTCTGATCTTTTCTTTAGCCTAACCTGACTGCAAGGTCTTTCCTCTTATTTTCATGACATTCTGACCTGCTCCAAATCATAGTTCTTACCACACTAGCCTAATATTTTATATTACATATACTCAGTATAATGTTTAATTCTATAAATGTTTTTCATTTATATTTGAATATCAAATTGTTTCACTGGTTCAGTGTCTAATCTGTACTGAATAGTAAATTAATGTTGCCTAAACAAAGCTATACTAGTGGACTAATGGAAACAAACCAAAATCTTAGTGCCCAACATAGCTCTTTTTATTATTTCTACTCTTTTTTTTTTTTTTTTTTGTCTTTTTCGTTTTTATCGGTATCAGGGATGAACTCACGACTGCCTGCTTGCAAGGCAGACACTTATGCCGCTGAGCTAAATCCCCAGCCCCTATTATTTCTACTCTTAACCTGGGGAAAAAGCTAGAATGTAATCTGTATAATCTCATTTTTGTAGCTAATAATAAACTCTGTGTTATTATGGTGACAAATAATGCTCCAAAATACGTTTTGTGATTGAATCTTTAAAGATTTGTATGATTAGTATTTCCCTTCCTTTGTTTATACATCAGTATATAAATGAAATTCCAGGCTTAGCTTTTCATGTCCAATAAAAATACTTTTTTAACTTCACAGCTGAACACCAGAAAAGTTTGCTTCTGCTAAGGGGCCCTCTTGTTTTCAGGGCTCTGCTGAGTGTTTCTGTGAGTAAAACACTACAGAGTGAACCATCAGATGAACACAAGTGTGAAATACGCACACTGTCCAGCAGTGGCCCACCAAATGAACTCTTGGGAATTCAGTGACGAATAGAGAAGAAATATGAGAAAAGTGGAAGGACAGAGAGACCGACTGTAAAGTGAGGGAAAGCACTAACCTATTTAGGAATGAACATGAACTTACACTCATTCAGTGACCTCAAAATTTGATGTACTGATAAATAGCAAAAAGATCCCCACTTTTGAGTCTTTTTGTGTGCCATGAAAATACTCCTCTACTGAATACAATATTATTCCCTCTAGCTGCCTTTGTTACCTATAGCCAACCTCAGTCTTAAGATGTTAAACTGAAATAAACAATCCTGAATTTTAAATTGTATGCTCTTATAGGTAACATGGTCAATCGTCCACCGTCTGGCTACATGGCACTGGGGTTATGAGTCATTGCTTTGTTCAGCATGTCATATATGTTACCCATTCTTTGGTTAGCAGCCACCTTGGTTATCAAATTGATTGTGATGGTATAGAAATGCTTATAGGAGAAATCACATATACATACTTTGTTTTTCTTTTTACAAAGTATTGTTGCAATACTTCTATTTTTATTATAAGTTACTATTACTCACTATTCCTAATTTATAAACTAAACTATTAAAATATGTAGAGATAGGGAAACATCTGTCTGCCTGTCTGTATCTATCTATCTATCTATCTATCTATCTATCTATCTATCTATCTGTTTGTCCTTCTGTTTGTCCATCTATCTATGGTTCAGGACCCTTGCAGTTTCAAGCCTTCATGTTTCATCTGGATAAGTACAGGAAATTCAGAACAAGCATATGAGAGTCATGAGCTAACTGAAACTAAATTTCTTATTCCAGACTGTTAATGTCAATTACTAACTATACTAGTCTATTTTTGCTTGTGTACTCAATACCATGCGTATATACAACATGACATATATTGCATATAAGTATGTATAGTATTCATAAATAACCATTTGAATGTACAATATGCTTATTTCATTATTAAACCAATATGTACTACCTTCTGAATTGAATGCCAAGGTACTCCGTATTTAAATTTTGGAGACAGTGATTTGTCTGTGTGACATCTCTTTGCTATCAAAACTACGTTTGTCTCCTCCTTTCCCTTATCTTCAGTCTCTTATCTGGATGTTGTGGTCACAACTAAGTTCTCCTGTTCTCTCCTGCTAACTGATCAGTCTGTAAATGAACTTGGCCATGATTATCAGTAACTAAAGAGCAGAAATCTAATGTTTAGTACCAAATATACTTTTGAATATAATGAAATCTATTACTTTGTCCTTGCTGATTATCATTATACCCTCTTTCTCCAAATAAGAAAAAATATTTTTACTCCCTTTATAATCATGTTAAAAAATAATTGAAGACCAAAATAAGGGAGACTGAGGAAGTGGATTTTAGGTTTTCAGCCACATACTCCCCTCCCATACACATAAAGCACTGTTCCACCTGTCAGTTGAATGCAGTTGGCACTTTGTTTGACTCACTGTGTGAGCAGGCTCTTCCAATTGCAATTGGCTGGCTGCTTTTATGATCTTTTGAGGACCTAAGACCTTTTTATTCATGTTTTCCATTAATCTCGGATGCTTTACAGCATCTCTAAAGGCAGGAAAACATTTTGGGTCAAATTTAGAGCTATCTTTGAACTCAGTAGTTGACTCTGCTAAGCCAAATCCAGATTTCAGCTAGCAAAGTGACTTTGAAATACTGGCTTGAAAAAGATTCAAAGTTTTCTTAGTTGTCAGTTCCCTGTAGAAAGAGATAAAAAATATCTCAATTTGATGATTGAAGTCTAGGTATATCACAAGTATTCCATGTTTATTTTATTTTTTAGCTGAATGAGAAGAATCATCTATTGAAGATTTCCTATATCTACATATTTTCTCTATTTCTCTTCTTTAAGTTCCACCACCATCGCATACTAAAAAAGCAAGATATATTTAAAAATCATGTGCTTTCATGTTTGAAGGTATCTTTGAACAGCGCAGTTCTTAATCAGGCTCTTAAGGCAAAAAGTAAAAGGTGTTCATGCCTGACATATAGAATTAAAAAACAAAACAACTAAGGCCATAATTCCTGGGAGGATGTCTGGCCTCAGACTCAACCTTAAAACATGGCATTTGTTTTTCAGGTCCTTTCACCTTTCATTCAGTCTCCTTTATTTCCCACTGGTGTACCTGTCTTTGGACTGAATTCTCCATCCTTCAGCTCTCAGTAACACCATATCACATTGAAAACAATGTGTCCACTGTGGATAAAATTAAGGTGTCATTAATCAGCCTGCCTTTACTTTTTTGGGCACTTTTTAATATCTACCACCCCTGTTGATTTTTTCTTCCTTCAGGTGCTAGAAGTCTTCCTGTATTTTCCTTCATACTTTCTCTCACTGTATCACACAAAGAAAACAAACAGCAGTGTTCATTTACTTTTTCCATCACCTAATCAGAACGCAAAACAAATGGCCTGTGTTAAAATGTAAGGGCTAGTTCTTGTTTTGGCCATGTGCAATTTTCTCCTCTTTAAGCATATCTTGTTTGTTAGTCTGTTTGAGAGAATATGTGGCGATTGGAAGGTAAAAGTCTTCTAGAACACAGTAACAAGGGGGCGCACAAGGAAGGCAAAAATCTCCCCAAATTATGCCAAAGAGCCTAAGCAATTGGCAGGGCCGCCAAGCTTGTCCCGTCATCGGAGTGCCACTTGAATTTGGAAATGGATCACCTGGAAGTCATCTCTGGACAGTGAAAGTCATCTGGCAATTTTAATAAGAAATTACTTAAGAGATAGAGACTACAGCAGTGTTTGCCAGAGGTAAGGTGGACTGGGGAAAAGAGGGAGAGGTAAGTCAAAGATGCACATGGAGAAGCATAAAGGTCAGATGTGCTGCATGAGGGATCTCATTGATAATAATGTATTATATTCAGAATGTTTGCTACACGAGTAGATTGAAATATTGGCAAGTATTAAAAATATGAGACTATATGAGATTATGAAAGATGGATATAATTTGCCTAACTGTCGTGTTTCTATCTTACATCATATTGTATGCCTTAAATACACACAGGAAAAGGGTTATTGAAAAGAAGAATGCTTTCCGTGAAGGAAAGTACAATTCTAACACAATTGGGAGCCAGGATCCTAGGTGAGCTGCTCTAACCCCAGCGTGCAGCAGGCAGGCCCTCCATAGCACCTTGCAACAAATGTATCACTTGAAATGGTTGTGCTGAAGCCACGGCCCTCTCTACAGACTAGAGTCAAACAAATAATTTTTTAAAATGAAAAATGATTGACAGAATCTAAGTCACTTTTAGAAGTCTAGATACAAGAGAGTCTTGAAAATGTAGATTTTTTTCTTTCTGGACTGCTAAGGTCAGAGTAGGAAAAGATGTCAAAAGGCATCATTCTTAAGTTTTGTTTAAGATACAAACATTTACAAGTGATTTTAATCCTCCTGTTCTAAACAGGCATTGCAAAACAGGACATTGCATATGTAAAGAAAATATTCCCGAATCATGTATTGTAAAAGAGAAAATTGTTTCGGGGCCTTTATTATCTGTAGCATTTTTTCTGCCTATAATTCGTACTGAAAATAGTGATGAGATATTAATATCTATTATGTTTACCCTATAAAGATGTATAAACGTTATTAATAAGATTCAGTAATGATATAATAATCTAATATCTTTGGTTCTAGTTACATTGAATTGTATCGTATAGGATGAAATATATATTAATAATAGAAAAATTGTGCTGTGCTCTAGTGAACCTGAGGAATTTACAAATAGTAAAGGAACACATTGGCTAATAAAATCTGTATTTAAACTTTGATAAACAATATGATATGATTTTTTCATTTTTTCAAAGAAAAATTTCAGAATTACCATCCAAGTGTTCCCAGACTAATTGGGAATTATGGTAAATATAAAAACTAAATAAAATAAATGTAATACAAAAATATATTGTTTGCCAAATGCATGCAACAGATTTCCATGATGAGCAATATTTTATAGTAAAATACAATTAAGATTTTATTATAAGAAAGACAAAAACAATATTTCTTAACTTCCTTCTGGGAAATTAAGTAGGAATTTGCATGGAATTTTTATTTATGAAAACACTATGAGATCAGTGAGCACATTTAACTGAAATTCAAGGAGTTAAATAGGCATAATCTACTTTTACAAAGGTTGGATCTATGCAGAATTGAACTCATGCTATAAAACCTGTGACCTTTCCATCATGCTGGTTTCTAATTCCTGTTAAGAGATGATTGGCTGTTTGCTGCATAAAGATGATTTCCCTACCCTCATTAATGTCCATCTCATTTTCTTCCTTTTCTGGCTACCACGACAGACCCGTTTGAGCTCACATTGACCTCCTGTTGGGGCTCCAGGTCTTTGCTTTCCACCAATCTTGCACACCTGCCAAGTGCTTTCTCTGGATCAGGTCTGTCTGATCACATCAGGTATAAACTGTGCTTTCCAAATTCTCTGTAGTACGGGTGGATTTAAATTTTTTTGACTTTATTGCCAATGTTCTTTCTTAGGTCACATATTTCCTCTAATGAGTCTAGTCTTACTGACTTATAAGGAATCAGTCATGTCTATTCTAGTGGTCACATTTCTATTTACTTTAATCCCTCGGGATAAAATATCCATCCTTCCATTATTTTTCAAGGCTCCAATTCGTAGGTGGCTCTGGAGAAGCCAGGGGAAATCTTCCTCTGTTGATGAGTTCTGTAATCACCAGATCTACTGTAATTCAGTGGCTTTTCTGTTTCTCTATTATCTTGTTACATTTATAAGAATTTTATATTTTTATAATCTCATGGGTTTAAGCTTCTTGTCAACAGACCAAAATTTCTTCTTTCTCTTTATTTCATACAATGCTGAGTACATAAGGCAAACTCAGATGGTACTTTATCTCTAATGAAATCTTTTAAAAATATAATCTAACAATGTTAAGAAAATATAGCATTTTACAATTTTTAAATCAGATGTGAGATAGATATTGATAAAGTAAAATATTAGAGATATAAATTAAAAAAATAATACAGAAAGAAAAGATCACAAAGGATTTTAATTTAAAATATCAACTACAATACCACAGACAATTATATAGATGATATTTTGGGAAACATTTACACACACACACATACACACACACACACACACACACACACACACACACACACACACATACACACACACACACACACACCCTAATGGAATTCTGTGTAGCTATTGAATTCTGACAGGAGCTAAAAGTGGAATATTTTTAACTTTCACTCATTTTCAGTGTCAGAGCACTGAGATAAACATTAGCTAATTTACGGACTTTTAGGAATTTATAGGAATATTAAGGGATGATATAGAAACAATGGAAGCAACAGATTTATAATTTATAAAGAATTGATTTAGATGAAATGAAATCTATAATATACCTATTAGAGGGTATTGTAGTTTCAGCCTCTTTCAGTTAATGGACCTCAAAGAATTATAAAACAGTGGTTAAAATCTCAGGCGTAAGAGCTAAATATGTATGAGCTTGAATTTTGTGTCATTAATTACATAGATTGAGATCTTGGATTAATTACCTTCTTATTGCTTTTTTATGAAATAAGCATAATAGTAGTATCAATCTCATAGATTAGTTACAGTAAATTAGATAATGAATTTGTAAAGGAGGAAAGTCTTCGTATATTGAAAACATTAAGCAAATATTTGCTACTACTGTGAGAAAATGGATTAACTTTTACTTTGATTCATAAGAAAGCAAACATTTTTATAAATTTTATTGCTTTAGGTTAAAATGAAAAGTTGGGAGAAATATTTTTTACCTGTTTCAGTACATAAAGGATGCAGAGTTCGTCCTTATGAAACAAAAATTTTTAGAATATTCCTCATGGTTTGACATGACGCAGTTATGACAACAAATGTTGAAAATTATTATGAAGAGATGACATTAAACAAAATAACTCGAGGTATTGTAGGTACAATTTTAGGATTAAGTAGGGTTTTACATTAGTAAATAAGATGTTTAAATTGAAATGTATAATTAGTTTAGGTGATAATTGTAAAATATGGTAACTTAACATTCTCATTTTAATAACGTTCTTATGAAATGGACTATTCTCTTACATTTTGTACATTTGAGAATTCTAATTTCTCTGGTTAGAATTCAATTTAGATTTAAAATCAGACTCTGGTCCTATCTCTTATATTATCTGACACCAAAAACCATTCCATTTATCTTTAAAATTGACCATTTGTATAACAATTTGAAAAATTAATACTGTGTGATCTTGCCTTACAACTTACACCTTGTAGGTATCTGTTTTATCTTCAATAAATTCCACTTTAATTTTCCTGAAAATAGATTCTCTCTCTCATTTGTACAGTGGGCTCAGTAACCTCATGAGAAATTTTGAGAGTTGAGAATCTATATATGGGAAGTGCTTAGGAGACAGAGTAGTGATCTTCAGATTCACCTGATAAATGATGATCTTTCCATTTTAATGTGGTGGTTAGATGCCTCTTTTATCTTCACATGTAGTAATGGTTGTAGTGTTATAACCTTTAATATATTAACTTAGTAATGTCCAGTGTACATTATTTTCGTCAAAAACTCCTAGAACATTAAGGAATTTGGTAAGCTAGACCAATAAAAGCAAGTGAACATAGTTAAATACTTGTGTTATCATCATCTAATTGTTAAACAAAGAACATCGTACAACTTTCATCTCATAGAAAGATAAATACATCGATCTTTCCATTTTTGAAGTAGCATTTTAAAGACAAAGAATATTTTCTATCATTTTTAAAGTAGAGGTCTTTTAAATAATGATAGACAGGAGGCTTATGATTTTTAAAGGCTACTTATAAAAAAATGTAAGGCTTGCATTTGGAAAATAATTTCTAAGCTATTTTTCATATAATTACCTTTAGCCATCTAAACGGTGTTTTATGGACAAGTGAAACTTACATACAGGTATAAGTATTTCAGTCTGTAGTCACCATAAAATATACTGCCTTGTTAGGCTCATGAAAGCAATTATCCTACATATTTTCTCTGCTAGATGCCTGGCACATAGTAGATTCTTTAATCCATATTTGTTAAAGTGTACTTTGTTAAATAAAAATTCAGAGATGCTGTAGCAAGAAAACAGTATTTTCAGTAATATTTGTATTTTAGTTATTTTATTGCTTCACAAAAGTTATGGAGTCTAAGGCATTGTACATTATCAAGATTTTTACTAATTATTGTGAAAATATATAAAGTATGTTGTAAAATATTTTACATTTGCTTTCTGTATTAATTCAAACTGTTTTTTAGAGCACTTTATTTTAGGGTAAAAATAATAAAAACATTAAATATAATAGATATTATATTAATAAATATAATAGATTTGCAATTTTTCATTATGTGTTTGTTCTGATTACTTTTGGTAAATGTTGGTGTTAATGAAAAATATCAAAATGCTTAATTTACTGTGTACATCCTATGTTGTAGGACTATGAGTGCCTCTCGGCAGCTTACCAAGTGGTGTTGAATGGTCAAGTTAATGAGCAGTTATAAAGTGTCTTAATACAGAAACACCGGCATAATCACCCCTCACTAGGAATGCTGACATTTGTTTGAGAAGAGCTCATTAGAAAAAAACAGTATATATATATATATATATATATATATATATATATATATATATAAAATACATTTTTTCTGCATTAAATAGCAACAAAGCCATAACTTTTAATCTCTTCTCTCATTATTAATGAGAATCAAGATGGAGCAAGAGCCCCACTGCTCAGCAGCAGCTCGGGAGCACTTTCTTCTCTTGGTAGTTCAGGTCGTCCATGCACATAAGGACGTAATTTTGAGAATTCATATTGGTACTATTCATCATTACAATTATCATTGTACAATTAAAATTATTTTAAAATGATTAGTCTTTCTAGAAAAGACAAGGACATTTAAAAAAATCCTGAAGCAAACATGGTGACAAATGACTGATGAAAGAAAATTAGTTCACCTAGCAGTCATTCTCAGGTTTCAAGATACCTAAGTATCTCATGAGGAAATTATTTAAAATGATTTTTCACGGTCCCACGCCAGAAATGTTAGTCCAAATAAGATGCATTGTAGGAAACTCCCAGAGACTGCATTGAGCACACCTAAACAAATGTGGAAAAAAACCTGGTTTTTTTGTCTTCCATGTATTCAGAATTGAGCTGAAGTTATTTCCTAGACTTACAGGACATTGTCATATGAGATGTGAGCACATAACTGAGTTTTAGCCCATGCCATGTGAGTGGAAGGCCATGGGCAGTATTTGGTATAAACTTTACTCCACTCACTTGCCCATTCTCTTTTCCCTTTTTAGGCTAGCTTAGATGGAGGTGATAACTTTGGGGAACTTAAAAGTCAACAATAAATCTACAGGACCAAACATCTTTCTCTATATTGGATGTTCTTGCCAACTAGAGTGCACAAGTCATGTATGTGCTCATTATACTCACGAATTCTCAAACCATTCTACCACAGACTAATTCATTAGGTGTAGGGGAAGTAGTCAGGAATCTGTATTTTTAAAAAATACCAGACAGTTTCACTTTGTTTGAATTTGAGTCTATACTTTGAGAAACACTGAACATACATGTTTAAGTAACAGTGTTTATTCATTGCATACAATATAACCTATCAAGCACTGTCTACATCTAAACCTGTATGTCAACCTGTAAAAAAAGCCTCAAGAAATTATCTTACTCTTGCTCACTTTATCTCAAACTGAATACTTTCAGCTACTTCTACTCTGTTGTTAGGGTTACCTCTCTGAAATTATTCCCTCTGATTTTTTTGTTGTATCCTCTCCCTATTCTTTATATCTTTTAAAACATGGAGACCAATGTAAAACGCTCTCCTAAGGGTCATTTATGCAGTGTACTTTATAGAAAAGTACATTCTGAGATTTTCGTAAATATATTTTAGTTGTATAATACATATTTTATTTAATTTTTGTGTGCAGTATATATTTGAAACACATATCACACTATTTACTTCCCTAAATACATCAGAAATTTTAAAATGAATTGTACATGTACCTTGTAGATTTTTTACTAGTTTCATTTCAAGCGAGTTATTTTAGTATGTATCTTCTCAGCTTTTTTCTTTAATATTAAAGGAATTTAGATATTATGTATACCTCTGGTGGTTTCTCTTTTTCTTATTGAAAACTTACTATATTTCAAGCAACTAGCATTGCATTTTTATATAAACTTTATTTGAAACTGTTTATATGCCATTCTATATGACAGATGGCAGAGTTTATATGTAATTACTAACTTGTCACATTCCATTCACTTAGTACAGTTTAACATTCATTCATAGTCTTGTCTTCCAAATGTGAAAGCTGTGAGAAAATCTTTTGTAATAAATACCTTTCTGTAGATATTTTCTATTTTATTAGATAGTGAATTTTCATTGTCATGCTGTCAGATGTCATCAGAATGCCACTGAGCAGGAGTCACTCTGGCAGCAGTCTACAATTATGTTTATTAGTCTTACCCACTGAATTGGGAGTGCTCACATTCCCTTCCTAGAATACTACTAATAATTTTCTCTTAATGCTTTGCCACTTTGATCTCAGCATGCCTCTGAATACATTACCACACTAAATCCTCCATCAAACAATGCAAAAGACAAAGCAATTCAATGCATGTATAATTTGTGTCCCATTTCAAATGCAGCATTGGTTTCTGGTTACCCCAATTGTGATTGCTACTTTCAAGTGAAATTTAGTTCATGTTTATGTACAAAAGCCCTTATCATCAAAGAGAAAATAGTTGGGGATCATTTTACATTACCTATATCTGTCTCTAGATAAGAATTTTTTTCACTTTGGATAAAAGTTATCTTTTGTTTTGCTTCCATAGAATAATGAAATATTATGGTTTAAAGACCAAATCTCTAAAGGTGGTCCCTAGCCTACTTTTACTATGCTAATTCATCTTTTCTCATAGAATAATGCAGGTTTTTCTATTTGGCTGCTGCCTTTTGATTGAGGTATTGATATGATTTGGGTTAAGCAATGCAATATTACTAAAATCTGGTTCAACAGAGGATTGTATTAGATTATTCAGTCCTGCATAACATTTTCTATTAGAGAATTGTGTTTTCCCTTTGCATAGTCTATCTTTCCTAAGTTGGCCTGTATTAAAAATGTACACAAAGTAACATGGGCAGCTTTATAATACACTAGATACAATCTACTGAAAGAACAAATCAATTACGAGTTATATTTTCTCTATGCATTTTCATAAACTAGCATTTTACTTTTCATAAGCATTAACATAGCAAAATACCTAAATTAATTTTGCAGTTAAGTCTTTAAAATGTTTATATCTATTTATACTTGATGAAAAATTATAATGAAATTGGAAATTAATCGCCTTATATTGTGTGCAATAAAATGATGCATTATTAACTATAACAGCACATAGGTCTCTTAGAAATTAAAATGCTTTCTATTAAATTTTGAAGTTAACCTTTTGTTCTGAAATTTTATTACTGGAGAGAATACTTAAATAGGAAGTCAAAATTTAATACTCATATTTTAATAGCGTTTGCTTTTTAGAAATTTTGAGACATTTTGTTAATTTTCCTTTAATCACAAAATTTGTGGTTAAATTTGATCATGCATATGTATTAAATTGACCAGAACGTTGACCATAAAGTATTAAAATAATTTAGAGAACTGATTAGTAAGAAATAATGGTACATATAGTTAGTTATAGAATTGTTAGCACAAATAAAGAAACAATAATATGTTTATCCCCAGCTTTTTGCTGAACTAGGGATGCTTTCTAGTGAAGACATACAGTAAATCAGGATGAAACTGTCCTTCTGCTATTTCCCTGTTTTGAACAATTGTTGGTAGGTTTTGGTATTACTGTGAAGTTTTCATTGGTAATGGACGGCTAGTACTGCAGGCCATTGGTAAATTAGCCTAAACGTGGGTCTTTGTCTTTCCTATAAAAACCCAGATGTTCATGAGAAATTTCTTACTTGATAGTTGCATAAATTTTGTTTGGACTCCCTGATTATCCTTCTAACAGCTCAGAAAAATTCTCAAGAATATTATATTCCTTTTCATTTCCCCTGCCTGGGACTTAACTCACTTATTTTGATGGTTACATTTGTGTGTCAGCTTGACTGGGCTAAGGGATGACCAGGTAGCTTGTGAAGCATTATTTCAGGATATAGCTGTGAAGATGTTTCTGGGAGAAATTAGTGTTTGAATCTAGATCTAGGTCTAGCAAAGACCTGCGTCTACCAACATGAATGGATGGACACTATGTAATCCATCTTCTAAGAGTCCAAATGAAACAGAACAAACCAAAGGAAAGGCCAGTTCTCTCTTCTTTTCAAGCTAAATCATTCATCTCTTCTTGCTTTTGGCAGTCAGAGTTCTAGGTCTTATATCTTCTGATTCTCAGACTTATCCCAGTGATCCATAATGGTCCCCAGGTTAAGGCCTGTGGACTTGGGCCAAATTCTACCAGCAACTTTCCCAATTCCTGGTTCTCCAACTTGTAGATGGTATATTATGAGACTTTTCCGTTTCCAATATAGATATATATTAGAAACTATTATATGTATTATATATAATACATATATATATAAGAAACTAATATATATTAGAAACTGAGAAACTAAAATATACTCTTTTAAAAATATATTAGATATTATATATAGATATATATTAGATACATAGATATATATATATATATATATATAGATAAAATTATGTTAGATATAAGAAACTGAGTATGTATGTGTATGTGTATATATATATACACTCTATCTTAATGATTCCACATCTCTGTAGAACCCTAATACCCTGACTCTTACACTGTCAGTGCCGTGTTTTTGTCCCTGCTCCAATGTAATTCAAACAAGGAATATAACTCATTTGCATCACTTTTACGCTACCACATAAGACAGATTTTTGCATGGCAGTCTTTGTAAATATTCTTGTTTTCAGAGTTTGTGGCCACTGTGATTTTCCCATTGATATTTTTCTGGTGCTTTCTCTCCTTCTATACCTCTGTTAAAGGTCATGAACTTTCTCTTTCTCTTCCCTCCCTACAATTTGTTAACCTATAAATTCTCTGATTCTAATCAGAGAATTTAGCTCTATGTTTATTCATTTATTTATTTACTTACTTTTTCATACGATTCCCTAGGAGTTACAAATTTTGAACCTAGTGAAATATACAGTCTGCTAAACAAGAGTCAGTTTGTTGGTCTAGAACTATTATTTGCCTCTTACTATTACTAGCCACTTAGACTACTTGTGTAGTATGACCAGTTCATAAATTACTTAAGTATGACTCTCAGTCCTAGCTTCCTGAAATTTAAACTGACCTGTACATAGACTAGTGTAGATTAAGTGGACAAATATGCAAATCATGCCTCGCAAAAGTCCTGGAAGATCAGCATTACTCACTTTCTTCTTAATTTGTGTAGATAACTCCTCCATGTTTCCCTCTATCTTCCATCATCATGACTTCCTGTTCTGTTCTCACGTGGTTTCCTGTCCCATGAGAGCACAGATGTTACACTTGGTCTGGTTTTACCTCCTTTCCTATGATTAGCTATGCAAATTTCTTATTTCTGTTTATATACCTTTTTCCCATTCACACAGTGTACCAGTTCTGAGAATATGGTCCTTGTGGTCTTTAGGCTGTTTATACTACTGCTACTTTGCATTCTTCTCCTCTTAACAGTATCTCCCTGATTTAGTTTGTCCTGGCACAGGAGTATATTAAGTGCTGCTTTACCCTTTTCATGGGACTTACTATATTGGCTTAATATCTGTTCAGTGTTTGTCTCCTTCTGGACTGTGCACTGTTTATGCCATCTACATTTAAAAAACAGAAGTATATTTTAGACACCTCTCTAGCTTAATACTGAACTACATTGAATTGTGTGTTTCTTACTTTGCTATTATTATTATAATCTTCATTCACTGTAAGCTATGATTTAATAAATAATATTCTTGACAGGCATTCCCACAAGGGTCCCAGGATTACCCTCCAGACCACTGAGTGAATTATGATACTGTCTCCTTCTGTGAAGACAGGAGGGAATTCTCATTTCTTTTGTGATTACCTTCCCATTATAAGGCAGTGCTAGGAAACTCCTTTTCTTTCTGGTTCACTGGGGAAAAAAGACATTCTTTGTGTCTAATGAGAAAGACTCTTGAAGATTATGTGGGAATCAAACTATCCACCGTACCCAAATTCATCTCTTTAATTTATCTCTGAGTCATTTTCTGGGTTTAAAAATGACTAAGGTAATAATATTGGAATACTATTCTAATACATTTTCTTTGTATTTCTTTATCAGAAACTGAAACTAAATCAGGTCATCACATGGACCAACCTGCATACTCAGCTCACTTTGATATCTTGCCTATCATAGATTAACACTTCCCATAGATTAACACTTCTCTCTACCCCAGATCTTACTTCTGCACTGCTTGTTCTTGGAATCTCTTGTTGTCATGCTTGCCCATAGTAAGCAGCACCATCATAACATCAGTGCCATCATGACATTACATCACTATATCAGCACCGCCATGATGTCAGTGTCATCATGACATCATATCATTACAAACATCCCCTAATTGTGACTATTAATCATATTATATCTCACTTATTATATAGAGTATTAAATGCTGCATGAGCTCATTTTAGAAAACTTGTGAGTTTATGTTTACGATGCATATCCTTTAATATCACCTCACTCCTGTAATCCTTGCTGGTCTCTGGAAGCATACGCAGATGTGCTATTGATTTGTAAATTTTCCATATTCATATGTGTATTTGTTTAGAAACATGAACACATATGTTCAGAGACTTAAGACCTCATATTTCAATAAAAATGTTATGGAAAATTTCAATGTCACGACATACATATTGTCACATTTTCTTTCCTGGCATTAAAGTAGTCATTTATGCAAATCTATTTTATATTAACAGTTCCCAATTGATGGACATCATCATTGTACCTAAATAATATTCTAAAAGGTTGATAATGTATCAATTGAGAAAATGATTTAGCATTTTCAGTGATTTATATGTTAGTAATACTTTAAGCTTTGTGTTCGGTATTTATAGCTACTTCCTCATTTTAGCTCAGCAATATGATCAATGCCATAAATGATGAAATAGCTAACATAAATGAAACATTTTATTTGAAATAGAGAACAAAAAGAGATTGATTACCTAACGTACATACCGCAAGGTAAAATTGACATGTTTTTCTGTTGGAATTGCTACTGGAATTTTTTGTGACAAGAAAGAGTTTGATTCTGTTCATACTAGGCTGTTTGGCTTATGCATTATAGTATTGTGGAGGTTAGGTGTTGATTTCTGATCCTATCTTACTTGGTGTGAAAAAGAGTGATGCTTAAAACTACAATAAAGGGCTTTCATTATAACTTGATATTATATGTTTAAAACATAAAATTATTGCCGTACATAGGCTATTTCATACTAAATTTAGAATTAAGAGTAATTTTGGAAGTTTATAGAGGAAACAATAGAAATCTACTTATTTTTGTAAACCTGATGAGAATATTGCTTTCACACAGGTGCAAGAGTATTCATCGCCAATTTTCTCAATTTTAATATAGAACTTAGAAATTATTGTCTGTCTGGTAGTAAATACTGTGTTCAAATGAAGTGATTTATGAAGACCGATGCGCTAAGCACTTGCCGGAAGTTTTTGTGTGGATGTGTTTTCAGCAGTTGGATCAGTGCCTGGTGCAGGAACTTAGGAGCTCACACTAAGACCGTGTTCAGCTTTGTGAGAAATTATTAAACTGTCTTCCAAGGTAGTTACACAATTTTGTTTTCTCATTCATGAATGAAGTTCCTGTAGCTCCGCATTCTTACCAACAATTAATTGGTATTGCCAGATTTCTGGATTTTGGTGATTCTCATAGAGGAGTCATAGATTTATGGACAGTTTTGCCATGTAGGATACACCATTTAACTAGATTGCTTAGTCAGGTTTTGCAACAATTTTATGAGTGCCATCATGTTGTATAGTGACTTTTTTGGTTTAAAAATGTTTGAGTCAGTTGATTGGTGAATATAACTATAGGTTCTTAATTTTTATATATCCCTTTTATCCCAGTGTCTAACATACTTCACAGTTTAATTATTCCTTTTATTGTTACATAAATTTGTCTTTCCAGCTTTCCTCTGTTAACACATGGATAATATTTTGTATGTCATGTATATTAGCTTTGTTCCTAAATATAGTGATATTTTAATCGCTGTAATTAGAATTAATTTTACTGTTTGTTAATTTTCACTAACAAACATTTTTTGGTGTTTTTTAAATGTTCATCCACCTCGAATAGCATATAAATTCTTAAATACAGAAATTATTTTTTGTCACTTACTGGTACATGCCTACCAGTCAGAATGGTACCTAGTAAGTAAGAGGCCTTCAAGAAGTATTTCAGTGAATGATGATCTATAAAAATAATTGACTTTTGTAAGTTCTTATAAATGATAACCACAATTATTGTTAGCAGCTCTATTCTCTCGCACTGAGAGTAAATACATCTATTTTTGGTTTAAATAAGTTGAGGATATTTTATTAGTGCATATCTATTTGGTATTATTCCCTCTTTCCAAGGACTTGAAAATTTAATCAATATGTATCTATTCATAACATATTTTGATTAAAGTATATTTTGCCTGCATGCATTTTGCCATTTTCATTTTAGTTTGATTGTTATTAGATTCACTGTTCTTTTACTCAAAATTTACATGTCCTAATATATTGAATATCTGTTATATCATCTACCTTTTAAAAGTTTAATGTTTTATTTGAAGAATTTATTGCCTTTACCATTATTGAGATCATAATATATTTGAGTAGAATTCTGACATTTTAGGTTTCATTTTATCTTCGTTCTTTTGTTAATTTGATTTTAAACTTCTGACTTTCTCTTGGCTATTTAAACCTTAATCCTCATTCTTAATCTTCATTATATCTATTTATTCTGTTTATTCAAATTATTATCTGTTTGTAGTGTTTGCTTTCTACAATTTAATGTGCAAATTTCACATACTGAAATTTTCAGTTAAACAGTATCTCTGTTGTCTTTCTTACCAACATGATTCTTAGTATTTACTATCGCTAGTCACCTTGTTGCAAAAGTTATACTGTCATTGTCCAGAAGCACATTTAGATATTAATTTTGATGTTACAAGTTAGGTCTTATTGTTTGTGTGATTCTGTTATCATTTATGTAGATTTAGATACATTTTCTCATTTCTAAAATCCCTTTTTCCCTAACATCTTTCCTTCTACCCTTCATGTAATGATGTTACATGATGCTTTAGGGGGAGTACACATTTTATAGATATATTCATGAAGAGTCTGTCTCCTTGAAAGAATTTTAGTGGTACTGTGGTTTGTAGAGTTAGTTATTTAGGGTGTGGGTCTACAGCTTAGTAGCAAAGCCCTAGTGTCTGCCGGCTCTCAATGACTTACTGATAAATTCTAATTATTAAAGGAACAGTCCTTTTTTTAGACTCTCTTTCCTTTTAGGCTCCATTTACCAGTTTTACAGTTTCACTATTATTTGTCTCACTGAATTCTTTTTGTAAATTACCTTTCGTTGTGTTCATTTGCCTTTATTTTTGGCTCCAGGGATTGAACTCACTACCTCATGCTTGCCAGGCAGGCACTTGTGTTTGGATAATTATAAAGGTAAATTCACATCATTAATCAAATCTGGATAAAACCCATCTTTGAAAATTAATTTTTTTGACGTCTAGTTTTTAAGTGGAATCTCACTCTCTCTCTTTGATAATTGTTAAGCTTCTGTAGCCTCTATGTGTTAATAACTTTCCTGAAAACACACACAAGTGGAAAGATGAATTTAGGATCAGTTGCAATATAATTTCAGATTGTTATTTTGAACTATATAGCTATTGTTATTTACAGATAAAACTTGTTTATGTAAAGAATTATGGTTAAAGATCTTGTAGGACAATTTTCAAAGTATTTCTCAGGGTAATTTTTAAACTGATTTATTTGGCCTTTGGTGGGGTTTAGATAGGGTTTCAATGGTAGTTTCAAATTTAACCTAACTTCTGAGGTTCTGTCATGGACTGTTTCTGATAATTCTTCAAACTTACTGTACCTTTCAGGTCTGCTGACTTTGGTTGCAAAAAATAGAATTCTCAGGACAAGTCAGATAGAGGCACAAATAAGGTTTCTTAGACAACAATAGGGATTACTGGGCACATTCAAGAGGGTCATTTTCCTTTAGGATCTGAAATACTTTGCTCCATGCTCCTCTTAACTTCATTGTTTGTGTTGAGAAGTCTGCTGTGATTCTGATAGGTTTCCCTTTATAGGTGATCTGTCTTTTCTCTCTAACAGTTTTTAATAGTCTGTTCTTATGCTGGATTTCTGGGATGATGATTATATGTCTGGGTGTAGTTTTATTTTGGTTATGGCTATTTGAAGTTCTATATGCTTTACTAATCTGAACATCAGTCTCCATTCTCCATGCTTGGGAAATTTTCAGCTATTATTTTTGTAAATAGCCTCTTAATATCATTTGTATTGTTCCCTTCTTTTTCATTTATCCCTATCAATCTTATGCTGTTTTTCTTTGAATCATCTTGCAGCTGTTGAATTGTTATTTCCTGATTCCTTGTTATTTTCAAAAGATCTTTCCTTTCTTGTTCACTAGCTGCAATCTTGTCTTCGAGGTCTGAAATTCTATCGTCACTTTTGTTGAGGCAGCTTTTACAACTTTCAATGGAATTTTTGATTTCCTGTATATCTCTTTGAATCTGCTACATGTATTCTGTTTGTTTCTTATATTGTTCATCCAGGGATTCTGTCTTTTTGTTTCGTTCCTCTAATTTTTTAACTGTGTCTTCTTTAGATGTGTTCAGCATTTCTTTCATTACTTTTATCATTTCTTCTTTTACCTGGGAGATTATTTCTAATTTGAATTCCTTTAATGCTTCCCAGATTAGCTTCTTTATTTCAGTTGCTATTATTTCAGGTGTATGGCATATATTTTCTTCTATGTACATGGCTCCTAGGCTTTTTTGGGATGGGCTGGAAGTTTGAGATTGTATTTTGGTGTTTTGTGTTGTCATTTTCCTATATTTCCATGTATCAAGTGATGTTCCAAAGCTTCCCCTGGGAGTGCTGGAAATCGCTTCCTGTGCTCTTGGCTCCTGGGACTGAATGGAGGTTGCTGAGCTTCCTCCATTCATGCCCACAGGACCTCCCATGCTGCCTTTGGTGTTCCAGGAAGCTGGGTGGCCTCCTAACCACTGTGGGTGATGGTGCAAAGCTCCTCAGCTCCCCTGATTTAAGAAGGTCGCTGTGTGTGGTCAAGTTGGGCCTGCAACACCTTCTAAGCCTAGTGGAGTGTGACTGGAAGCTGGGTGAACACTTAATAGGGGGAGTGATGATCTTAAACTCTCCTGGGGCCTGCACTGGTGTACTGAAACTCACCTCGTGCAGCCCCAGTTCCCCGGACTGAAAGAAGGTCACTGGGCATGGCCCAGCCAGGCGCGTAAAACCTGCAGAGCTCAGTCTAGTGTGTCTGGAAGCTGGGCGGGCACTTAACCACTGAGAGCGATGATCTTAAACTCTCCCAGGGCCTGTGCTGGTGTGCTAGAACTCACCTCTGGCAGCTGTTTTTTTCTTCTTTTAATTGGGTCACTTTAGGGTCCATTAGTGCTGGACCTTGAGGGAAGGAGTATGAATCTGGCCAAGGGCAGTAGACATCCAGACAATCCTTACCTCATGGACAATCCTTACCTCATGGCTATTTCTTTCTTTCTGAACTGCACCAGTTTATGGCCTTGGGTAACTTTGGCTGTGTTTTGGAAGCTGCACCCTTCTTAAAAATACAATTATTAATTATGATTTCTTTGTCTTTTTTCTGTCTTTTATTTCCTCTATTCTTTCTCAGTTCCAGGTTTTACTGCATATCCCAGAATGTAGGTCAAGACATATTAGAAGATACCTCCAGGTTAAATGCCATTTTCAGCATTTGCTTGTCATAAGGGCTACTATTTTTATTATAATTTCTGACCTCAGAAAAATATAGTTGCTTTGTCATTATGTAAGGTAAGGATTAAAAGGAGAATCTAAGAAATATACTATCTATCATTTGGATAACCTCATATGAACACTAGTCTTTCATATTTTATTTTGAGATATAAAGTCATTATTTTTATATAAATACCTTATAATTAGTTATAAAACACCAAGAAATATCCATTTATTAAACATATATCTTATCTACTTCTAATTTCTAAATGATATACTATATGATCTGTGGAATCATTAAAATATGAGCAAAGTATCAAAAATACAGAGTTGGTAGATTACCATACTAGAAATTGCACAGAATTCAGGATTTTTGAATTTAATACAGTCAAGTTTAAAATTGAGGCTGCCAGAATAATCAGTATAAGGAAACATGACAGGGAAAAACTCAGACAGGAGCTCTTCCTGGCATTTAGTGTGTAACAGGGGTCTTTATGTGTAGAGACACTTTGACAGCCGAAGGCACAGACTATGGCTTCTAATAACCCGATAAAGTGGCAGAAAAAGTAATCACATGGCTATTTCCAATTTTCATTCTCAATGTTCATCATTTAATTTGAAATCAACATTCATTGAGGTCATTATTATAAGAATTAATGTTAGAAACGGTTGCAATATTCTGATAATTTTCCTTCAAATAAAAGAACTGCGTGAAAAATTAGATGTGTTCCTTATTAGCATGCATCTGAAATAAACAATACCTATACCATCTATCTATCCTCCAAATGGACATTTTTTTAGGCATTAAAAATAGTTTATTTGAGTTGAGCATAACAGTAAGTTTCCTAATTGTGAACTTAAGTGAGTTAAATGGAAAAACGTAGAAATTACATATTGTTAATGTCATTATTTTAGCAAAAAGCAGAAGTTAGTCATTTTATTAATTAAAGAGGAAAAAATGAATGTATACTTTAATAGGTTCAAGGATATACAAACTGTCATGACTTCACCTAGTGGAATATTATCCAGTTGGGGGGAGTGTAACTTAGCAAGCCACAAAACAACTTACATGTGTATGTAAGATAGCAGCTAGTGTGAAGTAGCTACACAGCATATTATTCCAATTACTGCCATTCTGCAAAAAGCAAAATGGTAGACATAGAAAATGGATCAGTCATTTGCCAGAGATGTAGGGTGCTTGAAGGTTTGAAAAGTTATATTCGGGAAAACTTTTTAGGATATTGAAACTGCTCCATAGAAAACTGAACTGGTGGATACCCGATAGTATTCATTTTTGAAAACTTCTAGACTTCTAGGCTACAAAGAATAAATTTTAATGTATGCAATTAAACATGAATTCTGAGTTCAAAATGGCAAAGGAATCTGTCTTGCAATATGTATGATAGCTTCACTGAAAGGGATATAGAAGCTTGTTTTCTTTTGTACTCTCACATTGCTTGAACAGGACTCACTATATTTCCCAGATGGTGCTGAATCTGAGCTCATATGAAACTCTGAGCTCAGCCTCCTGAGTAGCTGGGACACGGGTGTATGCAATTATGCCCACTTGTTATTTTGGTTTTTCATGACTGACCTAAGTAATTCTGGAAATGAGTGGAGACTGTCAGAGTGAAGCTTTTAAAGGAGAGGCACATACTTGCTGCACTTAGTGAAGTTCTTTCCCACGTTAGTACAGGGAAGCGATTCTGAAACCACTATAATTGTGCATGGAAGATGGAACAAACAGTAAATGGACATTAGATGGTGAGAGGCACGATTCTTAAGGTTAAACTAGAAGTTACACATCAGCAAAGAAGAAGGCGAGAAGTAACTTGTGACTGAGTTAGAGTTGGATATGTTAGTATGACTTCATGCTTAATAAATAAAATAATATATGTGGTAATATTTAAACATTTGTTAATGTACATGAGTCAGTGTTAACACATATCTTCTAGTTCTGTCTCCCGAGAGAGTCTAGAAGAATGACACCACATTAGTAATGAGTACACAGTGTCAAGATTTTGAATTCTAATAGCATTCTCCAATGACAGGAAACTAGAATCCCTTAAAAGGTGCCTGATGTAGGAATATGCAAGATGAAAAAGTTAGGAAAATAAAACAACAACAAGGAACGTCCTCAAAAGGACATAGAGGCAACTCACAGTGGTCAAACTGGAACAATCAATAAGTATACTTGATCATATCAATATTTATAAAATTAATTAATATTTGTGGGTCTTCACTGATGCAAATAAATTATTGAATAGTGAAATAAATGTGAGTAGACAAATTTCTTGTGAAAAATCCCAAATAATTTATCTAGGCAATGTCCCATCAGGAATGTGTATTATACGTCTTCACTACTAAGTGTTTGTGTGGGAGTTGGAAGCAGGGAGTTGGAAGAGTGGGCTAAGTGTACTGTAGTGAAACCTGGCAGATACCTTACTTTTGTGGGGCATGGCAAGTCATATCAACAGCATAGACCCTAATATGATCCGCTGAGAAAGACCCTTCATTTCTGTGATTTTCCTTTCCAGAACAGAGTATTAACTTCAACCATGATTTAAAAATGTCTGAAAAAATTCAAATAAAGCATGATGTCTAATTAATTATAATGTGTCAAGATTGATTCAGTGGTCAGTTCAAATGCATCATAATAATATAGGATGCTAGGGGCTGGAGATTTAGCTCAGTGGCATAAGCGCCTGCCTTGCAAGTGTGCGGTCATGAGTTCAATCCCTGGTACCGATAAAAAAGAAAAAAGACAATAATAATAATATAGGATGCTAGTATTACGGAAAAGTGGTTCAGGATATTTGGGGATGATCTGTTCTATTTCTTCACCTATTATGTAAAAGTGAACTATTCCAAAGTGAAAAGCTTATTAAAAGAGCGGGAAGCCAAAGGGACAATGGAACCAAAATTTAGGGTAATGATTACGAGAGAGAGAGAGAGAGAGAGAGAGAGAGAGAGAGAGAGAGAGAGAGAGGAAAAAGACACATGAAAGTTATGAAGGGATTAGTAATATTAAGTTGATAGTGTTTATGATTTTATTACTTTCTGTTTTTACAACCTTGTAACCTTCACAAAGTCTTTAATATGTATGCTTTGCAAAATATTTTAAAGGAATAGTTGCCTAAAGAGGAAATGGCAAAGAGATGAAAAAAATTTGAAGGGTAAGTTTATCAGAGAGAGTTTTCTGGGAAATGTGTGTAATACTTATTCATTTGGCCAATGAAATAATAATTGGAATTCTATAGCTGTAATTGATTTGGAGATAAAGATGGAGTATGAAACTGCAATTATGTGTAGTGCCCAGTGCTTATATAAAAGGAAAGTTAGAAAGGTCATCTTTCAGAAGTGAGAAATTTTTTTGGCAGAGCATTTGAAAGGATATGCACTGAGAATTATGCACATTAATTCTCTTCATGAAAGGGAATGATAATGCTTATAGTGCTAATAATAGCTACTATTTATTTATGCCTATTCTGAGTCAGTTACAAGTCTCCTGCTATCCAACTTTTCTCAAAGGCTGTGAATGAAATTACTAAGAGATGTTTAAGAACCCTTAACTGCTGTTGTGAATATTGACATTATTATTACTTTTATATATATAGTATGGTAGGCTAAATAATGCCTCCCAGGATACCCAGACATAAGGAGCATTGTATATGTGATCAAGGAAGGATCTTAAAATGGGAAACTGTTCTGTATTATAGTATAAAACACACAATATACATGCAATGTACAGTATATACAGTGGCTTCTTAGAAGAAGGATGCAGAGGGCGAGGGTTGGTGAAAAACATACCCATGAGCCAGTGGGTAAAGGATATCTTTTGAATGTGGAGAAAATGACTGAGGAGACAAACATTCAGAAAACTCCTTTAAGCTGGAAAAGGCAGGATTCTCCTCCTTAATCTCCTGAAGGAGCACAGCCTTAATGACATGTTGATTTTGGAATTCTGACCCCCCATAACATAAGGAAATAAACATTTGCTATTTCTGAACAGATTCCCAGCACAGGGTACAGGTGGCAGTAGGCGCTTTCCACCTCCAGGGCTGTGGTTCTACACAATTCACATCTTCATGCTCACCTCTTGGTTTCTAAAACCATAAACATAGGGACAGATGATTCCTAAATGTTCACAGTCTTGGCCACTATCTCTTTCAGAACCATCCAACCCCAAACTGATCTCCTCACCACACAAATTGAGATGAGATCCATTTGGGTCTGTTTTTCTTCTTCAGTTACCATCCTGGCTCAGAGTGACATAGCTTCTGATACTTAACCAGTGTAAGAATAGAACAACACTTCATTCTTAAATGCAGGAGGTTTTACTTCCAGAAAGTATGGGTTGTTTGCCTGTGGATCTGAAAGAGATTTTTCCATTCTCATGTGCACCAAGAGATACTGGGAGAAGCAGCTAAAATAAGCCAGGCAAACTGTCCTCTGGATGTTTCAAAGAGAAATGGTTCTCCAGTCATCTTATATAACTTTGCAAAATAAGGAAAGCCCACTGCAAGTTTATATCTATTTCCATTTATGATAAAGAAACCACTGGCATGTTTTCTAGCACACTGTTTTACGTGGTCACTGCATTATGCAGCTCTGACCACTCACAAAGCTGGCTTCTACTCTTCTTCAGATTTCTCTCCCCCCCCCCTTCCTCTCTATTTCTCTCTTTGTCTGTCTCTTAGTACTAGAGACTAAGCCCATATCCCATGTCCTATTTTAATTTTATTTTAGACCAGATCTCCCTAAGTTTCTAAGTTTCTCAGACTGGACTTGAATTTGTGATGCTCCTGCCAACCTCTGTGTTTGCAGGCATGCACCATCACCATGCCCAGTCACCCAACTTCTACTCCTTCCAATATTTACTTTTATAGGATAAATCAATGTGTTCAACAGATCTAGATTCTAATATTTTTAAAAGGAGAAAAAGTACAATTTCCTGCTTTCTACATTGAGGGAGTACGTATCCTAAAAAAATCTAAGTAACATGACTTTTATATGTCAACTAAAATGTGGTCAGAGTGAAATATTGCCTTATGAGAAACTTCATGTGTATCAAGAACTTATTTTTTTCAAACTTCAAATCATGGTAGTATAATGAAAAACTGAACTTGTTTTCTATCGCTGTGTTTAACATTGCACTTTGAGAGTTGCAATTTCTTTTGATCTGTAACCCAGAGGTTTATTCAAAAACTTAGAGCAAGAGCCTCAGCCTGTACATTCACTTTACATATTAGAAATCTGAATTTCTCTTTGATTTCTATGATATAACAACAAGATAGTCTATGAGTGAACAAGGATATGTCCTGAATGGATTAACTGTGATACATAAGTGCTTTAGGAAATAAACCAAAAACTCCTTCCCAGTGAGTTAATTATTCACCGAAAAAATAATATGTAGATTAAATAAACCTAGTTATTATATTCAATAAGGAAATTAATACAAATTAATTCATTAAAAATAAGTTAAAATAAAGAAAACATATCCTTAGAGTAAATGTGGCACTGATTAATCAAGCTTTGTCTCTCATGGAATATTTATTCCTCATTATAAACTCTTAAGTGTCTCAGACAATTTTGTTTCTCTATAAATATAAGCTATTTAAATTTAGTGACTTGAAGAAAGATGAAAAAAGTCATTCATGCTATGATTAGTGCCTGCACAGTAAAAATAGAAAAGAATTATTTTGCTCCATGTTGAGTAGGTTGATTTGGGAAGATAAATGGCAAAATATCAATATCAATATTTCATTGCCTATAAAAATCAGAAAAGGAATTATTTTTAAGTGGAAGTTTCAGAAATGCCAAAACTATTTTAACATTAAAGCTTTAAATCATCCCCCCATCAAATTTCTTAACAGAGAATCAAATAGGTAGCAAATTATCTAACCACAAATAACAAATTGCATAGTTGCTTTGTCTAGACTGTTGCTCACCGGTGTTATTTAATGTTCTTAAAGGGAAAAAGTGGTTACATAACGAGCAGCACTAAAAAGGCGTACCAGAAGAAAGCAGTTGATTGGGTGAGGCACATGCTAGGTAACAACTCCACGTCGTCATGAGCTCCTAGGATACCACCTATAAATGCAAATAAAAATGTGAGCAACATGAAGTTGTGGTATTTCACTCTTGTTTGGAGGAAATATGTACCTGAAAATCCACTGTACTTATGAGAAAAATAAGATTTGATCTGTTTGAATACTTTTCTTAGAGTAGAACAAATAGGGTACCGTGTTGTGTGTGTTTTATTTTTGTTGTTGGTTTGTTTTGTTTTTAATCAGGCCTTGACCCATCTCCTGACCCTCGGCCTTTCTTTTTCTCTTAACTTTGGTCTGACTCTGCCCTATATTACTAAAATAGTGGCCTCTCTTTTATGTACACACTCCAGTGATGCCATCTTTGAATTTTCCAAGTGCTGTTGTTAGGTCATTATCTGTATTTTAACATTTTATAATGCAATTGTGAACTCTTTTTATTTGCCTGATACCTTTTCCATGGTTTGCACATTCTAGGCTCTTAAGGAAAAAATGTAAGTATTTGTAACTAAATAAATGTCTTTGGGGACTAGCAAGTAGCAAAAAATCTGTTCTCTTTGTGGCACTCTTGAAGTGGAAATGAAGAAGCTTACCTTCAGGGAGTTGCACCTTTTCATAAACTGCATAGTCTCACACAACAGCAGGAAACAAAGAGAGTGACCTGGTCACAATCTCTAGTCACACCACCCAGTAGGGAAAAGACAGTAACTGGAAGATCCTAGATGTCTCTGGTCCTAGGATGTCATGACCTAGGAATCTGGACAATATCACATTGTCTGTGTGGGTCTGTGAACACCTGGCTGACTTGCTGTGGTCACTGTTTCATAGAAGAAATGGCAGGCCATTCAGTGAAATGCAAGGCTTAGTAAATACAGACTTTCTTCATGGATTCCTAATTATTGGCATTTCTAGATGTTCTTTCCAAACTCTATTCTCTTTTTCTTACAAAGTCCTATGAATTTCTGAAGCATGCCTAATTTTACTTGGTTTGAATCATCTACTTCTGCCAAAAACACAAAAAGAGATACTTGTAAACATCACATAAAGTCACAGAGAACTGATTACCAGTTATGCTTTTACAAGTAAAGTACTAGCTTTATAGTGTATTCAATCCTTTTTTAAATTTCTACCTATGCACCTGCACCTGTTCACGTGCATTGGTTTAATCTTCAAAGTTTAGTGCTATTGGCCATTTGATAATTTTTTGTAACAAACTGCAAAAATCATTGAGCATAGCTCTATAAAAATTATTTGATCTTTATTTTACACATACTATTTATTCATAATGTACAGAAATATTCTATTGTCAAAGGCTCCCAGTAGAAATCCATTTTATATTTCAAATTATACATATAAATGTGTACATATTCAATATATATCATGTATATATCATATACATATATATGTATATATCATATACATATATGATATATATATCATATATATATCATGTAAGTGAAGCAAGAAATACCTAAAATAATTTTAATAAAATAAATCTAAAATTAATACAAAATTTTATCATTTACATTAAGTCTAAAAAATATTGATAGAAATAATACTTATCATAAGTGATTAAAATGATTTCATAAGTAGCAAATAATAAACTGTAGGATAAGAAAAGCACAAATTGTATAATGAAAGTATGAAACTTATTATTTAATGTTTTAAGAAATTTCACTTTTAGATTGTTGTGGATAATGGTAAGAAAATTGGAGCAAATTAAATTTTATTGAACCTGTTTATTAATCATGTTTTTGTTTTTCACTAAGCATAGGTTAGGTGACTACTCATATATTCGATTTAAAAATCACTGCTTTCATCAATCATTCTCACAATTGTTTTCATTGTTAAATGTTTCATTTTTGGGAAGTGGTTGATTGTCTGTAGATGTTTCAGTCTTTGAGTGTTGCAATGTAAGTTTATGACAGAGTATAGTCATATAATCAGAGAAAGCCCTGGCTTGCAGGGGTTGTAGCAGAGCAGGACTGGGCAGTGGGAAAGGGCAGGGAAAGAGATGTCATCTGCACTGCTATGCTGAGAAGACAAAGAGCTCAGATCTGTCTTCATATCTGAGGTTTATAAAAAGGGGGAAGAGGCAAGGGGGGAGAGTTTGCATACTGGTAGAGGAGCTGCAGTCAGGCTGCAGTCTGCTTAATCGTTACCGTCTCAGGAATGGTCCAGGAATCAGTAAGATGGTTCCTGTCCTATGACATAGGACAGGGGGACAGTCTAGGGCCTAGGGAAGGATTGCTTTTGCTTTGTGGGGAGGCCAGTTGCTTCTGCTTAGTCTCCTTGGAGATCTGTCTGGAAGGCTGTGCTTAACCTGTAGCTCAAGCTAACTGCAGATTTAAGACAACAACTGAAGATTTGAAGGTACCATTCCAGGGGTTCTGGAGCAGGATATTGTAAAAGTGGGCAGTTTTGTCCCTGTAAATCTGAACTATATCTTGGTGTCTGTCTTGAAAGGGGGATGAGAGAGGTCAGGTAAAGTAAGGGCTGGTAAACCTTGTATTAATAGGTTTTGGACAAATACTCTTTAATCAGCATGCTTATGTTTGGAGCTGAGCAACAATCTGACCCAAAGTGTAAGGCAGTGAAAGAGACAGATGCAGAATGAAGGCAGAGATGCCAAATTTGGTTTTGCTTTGCATTACCTGCTGGGCATCTGTAGGCCCAGCCTCTAAATTTCTGCAAAAGTCAGTCGTCACTGTCATAGTTTAGTAACAGCTCACTTGGCCAATAGATGAGCATTCCTCTCCACTGAGAAATCTGATACTTCTTTCAATAACTTTTCAAAGTTAACTAAGAATGACTCTTTTATTCTTTTCTATGAATTATGAAATTATAAATAATATTCACATATAATATAGTTTCAAATAGGTATTTTACTGATAAAGAACTGCATAAAATTAAGCTCAGCAACAGCTATGAAAAGGCAAAGACAGAGAAGGCAAAGATTATGGCTAGATGATGGGAATGATAAGCAAAAAAAATTGGAAGGTTTGGCCTTTTTGGGGGTCTTCTCTTATGCGTGTCTCAGAGTGGTTTGCTCTCATTATGTAAAGCAGCTGCCATTAAAAGACAACTGGTTCATCACATACCTAATGTTGGATGGCCTAACCCAGTGTCCCTTTCATTTGTCGAGAAGACAGAAGAAAGTGGGTCAAGTGAAGAAAGGTGGGAAAAATTTTGGGTAAGGAAGAAAAAAGAAAGCCATGGAAAATATGAAGTGGAATAGGGAAAAACAAACAAACAGAAAATAAAAGTTGAGAGGCAGAAGGAAAGAAACAGTTCCAAGAAGCTAGGGAGTCAAGAGGTGCGTGGAACCCGAGGAACTTCTGTGTAAGCTGATCCTTCATTGGGTGCACAGAAGGTTTCTAGGTGCAAGTGACAGACCAGTTACTGGATCAGGCTGTGCACGTTAGCTGACTCTAAATCACAGCCGTGGTCCACGTAAAGAGAGGTTAAACAACACTTAGCTGCTGGCTTTGATTCTTGGCAGGTGGAAATCACTCAACATGTCAGGCCTTTGTCAATGTGAGTTTCCCCTGCTCTTGACATAGTTTTGTTAAATTTTTGTTGGCATTTTGGAATCAGCTCAGACAGTATTATTTTATGGTCTGATAATGAAACTCATACAGGTATGCAGAGATGGTAGAGTGTTTAAGTAAATCTTATTGAGAACACGGTCCTAAATAGTTGTCCCAATCAAGGGCCTCGCTCTGACTACTTATATTACCATAATAAGCATTGTTTTGTAAGGCAGATAGAATTCTATTAAAATTTAAAACCAAATGAGCAGGAAGAATAATTTTTCTCTTATTGCTGGTTAACATGGTAACTTTTACACTGCTGAGCTATGAGGATATGTTGCTACATTGATGTTCCCATACTACCTGTTTCCTGGTCATCATATACTTTTATAAGGTTTTAAAAACTGCAGTGTAGCAGCCTTATGCAGTAGGATGTTTTCCCCTGACTCAGGTCAACTAGACAGTATGTGAATAGAAACAGCAGTGATGCTTGGGATTGGCAGCAGAAGGATAATTAATGGTTCTGAAAAATTACATTCCTTCATGAAGTTCCATCTTCCTGTGTCCTCCATTCACAAACATCCAGTCCAATCTGTCTGCTGAAACGACACACATTGCTTCTGATGTAATGAAGGGACTTTGTCCCTGGTGTAAATAAAATGAAAAACTGTCCTTCAGGAATATATTTTATGTCACAGCAGACATAAGTAAAGTGTAAAGAAATAAATACCTTCCTGAAAGCCAGAGACAACGGCGAAATGGTAAGAACATGAGAAGATAGATTCTCCCTTGTGGGAGAACTCACGATTAAGAAAATGGTATAGGAGAGGGGACATCTGTGAGAGATGCAGGTAATATATCTTCAAATAGTTAGTCCTTAATAAATGTAATACATGTACACTTAAATATGGCATTTCAATTCTAAAATGAGAGGGATGCAATTACTGTAGTGCATCACAAAGGAGCTAATTCATAAATTTCACCCCCTTCTTCCTTTCCTCGTGCTACTAAGTCTCCCTTCTACCATGATATGATCAAAAGAGGTACACATCAGAGTTCCCCAAGACCTGTGAAACCAGGCAGGGAGACAGGCTGAGGCCAATAGAGGAGATGATTAACATATGCTATGCACATGTGCAAATCTGCCAGAATGAGGCCCATTCATTTGTGTAACCAATATTTACTGATAAAAAGTCATGGAAAAATAAGTTACAAAAGATCATCCGTGACAAGACAGTGCCATGTGATGAGGATCTGTAAGGAAGTTAATGTTCAAGGTGTTGAGTACGGTAGTGCATGAGCACTGATCTGCTGTTGGTCCTGCTCCAGTCTCTCTTCATGGTCAGAGTGATTCTTCAAAACAAGTGTCAAATCCTGCCCATCCTCCTTGGACAACACGCACCCTCATACTGCTTCCCCAAGCTGGCTTATTCCGGCCTCCCTGGCTGGTTGACCACCTTCTCTCCTGCCCTTCCTTCCTTCTCTGCTGCCTGGCAGCTTGCCCTGGAGCTCTTAGAACATAGGCAGAGTCATTTATACTTCTGCCGACCCTCTCCCTGCATTTCCTTTTCTCTGTGCATTCTCCTGGCTGGCTTCTCATCTTTTTCTGGTGTCATCTCCAAATGAGCACAGCAAAAGAGAAAAACGTCCTTGTTTTGTTTGATTAATGAAACAAATACTCTCTAATGTGTCCTAGTTATTTTCTGTAGGTTCTCACAGATTGTAAATTCCAGATGGAGTTTCTTTTGTTCACCATTGTCTGCCTATTATCTAGACCAGCCCTGGCTCTTAGGAAGAATTCCAAAAATACTTGGTGAATAAATGGAATAAGTGAGAAAATGTACTGGACACATGTCCATTCTCAACTTTTCAGACTTTCTTTTAAAAACAACATAGGGTCATGTGTATGTTACCAATACGTATTTCCGTCCATCCAATCATGATGAGTGTGTAAACTTCTAACAGCAGTATTTTTAAGGTCTAAATATAAACAAGAGCCTTGTATTGATATTTAAATAAGTGTGTGTAGTAATGAAAGCATGTGCAAAATGATTCATGACAGACCCAACAACAGAACATGTTCAGACAACTTGAAAACTTCCTTTAAGTTCAGAGTGCTATATGCATATATAAATTTGCCAAAATAAAACCTAGCGATCTATATAATATGCCTCTATAACAACTATCTTAAAATTTTTAAAAAGATAAAAAAAAAGTACAATCATTACACATGAGGCATTCAGATATCTTAAAAATATATTTAAATGGAAATGAATGAAAATATGTATATTTCATTTCTTTTAGATTTTACTGACTTTAAGCAAGAATATAAAATTAAATGCTGTATGTTCAAAGATTTATGTAAACCCAAAGCTTAAGAAAGAATTTGAAATTAAAGATTATTCCAAATAGACTGTTTTATTTTACTTTATAAGTTTTCCTAAAACATTTTTAATTAAAATTGTCCATTCCCATATCTATATTGAAGCATTTACTTTTTTTTACAAGGAATGTACTAAGTATTGGAAAAAGTAGGAAAATCCCCTTGCAATCGAGGGGTGAGCAGTATACTCCTGTGTGGGTTTAGACAGACATTTGAACTGATAATTTACAGTACAAACCATTAATTCCTATGATGTAACTGTGCAAAACTATTTATATCATATCTTATACTTTAGATTATGCCTATTAAGTTAATGGTAGTAATTTATAATGAAAAGAGATGAATTATCAAAGTGATTCATGGAGAAAAACTATGTAGTAGATTAATGCTGCTTTTTGTATACATTCAAGATGAACAGAGATAAAAGCAAATATATGTTTAATGACTGTTCTGAGAGATTTCTCAAATGCTAGTAGATGCTTAATGGTAAATATTAGAAGTTGGTGACCCTCTGTTTTAAAAACATTGTTCAAGTACTCTGTTTTTAATTTTCTTTTTCAAGTTGCTTGTGGACTTTTCAGCCTTTTATCTAGGCTAACCTCTTGGTGCTTAAAGATATTGAAATGAATTTAAAGGACTTTTTTCTTCTAAAGAAAAAAAAGAAATTTTATGTATGAAATATCATTTGATATAATTATTATAATTAAAGCTCAATAAGTTTTTTCTTTTTAAATATTATTTCAAGTTAGCATTTTAATCTACAATGAAATAAATAAGCATATACAACCAACTACATTAATTCCACATATTAGTCTGAAATCCAGTTGTCTAAACTAAAGGCTGTAAAAGAATTATTTTCCACTTGGTGTATTAACAGTTCATTTTCTTATCTCATTTAGTTACTGACAATTTTCCAGGGTTTTAAATGATGTTTCTATAAGATTTACCAAATTGTGGGATTAATATTTGTTCCTTATTACATAAAATGCTCATTACCAGCATAAATCAAGCCTGCAAATTAGAAATAGCAAAACCCACTATTTGCATTGTGTTCTCCTTACACACGGTTTTAAACTAGGAGGTTTTGCAATTGTATTGAAAATGTTTCTTCTCTGTTATCATCCATCTAGATAATTATTTTGTCCCTGCCCCCAACACCTGCCCTGGTACTGGGCACTGAACTCCAGGACTCAGATTTGTTAGAGAAACACTCTTTTAAAAAAACAAAAAGAACTAGAAAACAAAGCAAGAACAACAAAACAATTGAGATACAGTCTCACTGAGTTCCCCAGGCTGGCCTCAAAATTTCCATCCTCTTGTATCACTGGTGAAATAGCTAACTTTCCAGATGTGCACTAACACGCCTCACTCACTGTATTTGGCCTGAGAGTGGTTACACAGGTTGGAGAGAGAGGGAGAGAGGGCAGACATCCCTTCCGTGTTAGATGCATTTTCAGAAGCTGAAGCCGGAAGCTGTGGGTCTCCAGCAAACTGGCAGCTCCCACGGGTTTCATGAATTGAGTCAGAGTTTTCGCGACTTGCTTCAGCAGTGCATATGAATTGAGTAAGCGTTTTCAAAGATTCACAATTGGATTGTACATACTGTAGCTACTGTTGAAGAAATAATGATAAATGAATATTTAGAAATGTTTTCTTCTGTTAAGCTTTTACCATGTATCCTAAATTACGCTAGCCTGATGATAATAAACCCTGAAATGACTAATTTTGGATCTATATCCTTATTGCAGTTCTAGAGACAGACTCTTACAAAGCATGACCAGAACACAGTCATTTAGCCAATTTGACAAACACTCCCCAAGCGGAGAAAGTAAAAATTGTCATCGTTTTTATCTTAACCCTGATTGAGTGGATATTTTACATTGATCTATTTTTTTAAAACTTTAGGTCTAAAAACTTCCTTTCTCTTTAAATTTGAGAGGGTAAGTAGACTTTTTGGAAAAGTTATATCCTTAATATGTTGAATGCAGATTTTCTCCTTTGATTTCTTCAAGGCACAGTGGAGTAGATGACTTTGTGAAGGAATTTGAACATAACTGTAAGTTATTATTTTCCAATAATAAGGATTCCATAATTATCTCATCAACATCTTTGTAGTATCCTCCCAAAGCATTCAAATTAATGTGTAAAACTGTAACTCCCTTTTCTCATTTAAATTTAATGAAACAGCCTCAATAAAAGATAAAATAGTTGGGAAAAAGTCTACTGGGTACAGATGCACATAACACTTTGTAAGAGCAGGGGCAAGGGAAATCAGTCAATGTAAAATGTACTTTCATCTTTCCCGAATAAATTGCGTTAAAGTAACATTTTGGGGGAGTGATTAGTTTTGCTCAAGAGCTTCAATCTTAGAAATCTACATTTATTAGAGAGAAAGAGTAATTTCCTATTCTTCTATTTTAAATGTGAGTTCTGAATGTAAATATACTTAAATGCACTGTTATAAGTGAAAGTTCATTTATATGCGTGAAAGTGTGCTTACATTTAAAAATATGAATATGTGCTTATTTCTGAGTTTCAGTCAAAATGAGAATAAACTGCTGCTAATTCCAATCTGGCAGTTACTCATTTCTGTTTCTATTAAGAAGAAATAAAACAAAAGCTAACCATCTATAGCATGACTGTGTTTCTGGAGATCCTTCGATTCTGAAAATAACCCTATGCATAAGTTACTGTTACTGCACCCATTTTATAGATGGTGAAACTGAAGCTCAGATACCCTAATCAACTAGACCAAGGTTGTAAGGCCTCCACTGACTTTTTAAATGGTAGACACTGTTTAAAACCAGGATGTATGGTTTGAACTTCTCTGCTCTGTTTTCATTTTACAAATACAAAACATGAAACCTAATTCAGGTGCCTGAATTTGAACCTCCATGTCTCTCCTGCCAAACCCTTATATTTGCTAAAAAAGGTAAACTTTTAATCACCTAATAAATAAATCCATGCTAACTTAATTCATTCACTAAGAAAAAAGAGTTTGTGCAAAGACTGATTGAACCTTAATTTTTAAAAAAAAAAAAACTATTGATCCTTAGACTAAATTGAGGCTATGGAAAAGCAGCCTTGCTGTGAATTAGAAGCTTGGGAACAAGGTTTCTTGCTGAGATTCCTTAGTCAGTCAGTTAATCAATAACATTTACTGAAAGCTCTCCTAGGGTTTGGAATGGTAAAAAAGATACACAAGACATTTGATCTCCAATGCTAAAGTAATTACAGTCTACTAGGGAACTTATTTTTCATCTCCAAATACTCAGAATTGGTTACTGATTGCTGGTGATATTATTCTGAGATCTCTAAGACACAATCCACAAGACATATTTTAGTGATTTTTTTCTTAGTTAAAATGGATGTATGTGATACACACACACACACACACACACACACACACACATACTGTTTTCCTACTTGCTTGATCCTGATTTTTAATGAACTTGCAGTTATTTTCAAGAAAATAATTGATGCTTTCATGTTATAAATTGAAAAAAGTACATACTGCAGCTCTTCTTTCACAGATGGCTGAAAACAATACTACTCAACTTGGCAAGTACATCTTTCATTATAAACAAATGTTGAGAATGGGTTTTAAAGTGGTGCAAACCATTTTTACCTTTGTTCATGTAATTCATCATCATTTTCAAGGAAAATATGTGAGAATTCAAGAAATCTCAGGATGCTTTTATTGCCTTGCTTTTGTTTTGTGTTCCACAGCTTTCTCTTTTAATGCTGACATTCTTTCAAACCGCCCGCCACACCCCACCTGAAGTAGAAAGACCTCTCCGCTCACCGGATCATTTGTAAAGGTTTACTCACCATTAATTTGAGATTCCATGTGTGGATGAGGTAACATCAGTTTGTAAACAGGGGCCTTGTTTTCTGTTCTCTACCCTCTTTCAATTTGATAACATGCATCTCTCTGAATGCATTTACCTAAAGATGGTGGTATTAGCAAGAGGAAGTAAAAAATTCTATCATCTAAAATATTTACTGAAATATATTCACTACTACTGTGAATGTGGAAAATTCAAGTTTAAGAAGTTACTCTTTGAAATGATTCATAGCTAAGCCTATGGCAAATAATGATTGCAAAGCACAGCCAGGCCTTCCCCAGAGCAGTGCCAGAGCCCTAGACAAAGCCTTTCCACTGCATGGTCTTCAGCAGCAGTGTTTATTTTTAGAGGAGAATATTACCACAATGTAGAACATGCTCATCTAATGATGTCCTCTTCTACCTGAGAAGGCTAATGAGGATGAAAGATTTTTTTTTTTTTTTTTTTTGTACCAGGGACCAAACTCACAACCTCGCACTTGCCAGGCAGGTGCTTACACCGCTGAGCTAAATCCCCAGCCCAAATGAAAGATTCTTATGGCTAACTGTATTCAACTTGCTAATTATTTTCCAAAGCTGACAGAAAGGACAACTGTGAAAGAGCTGAGATACTATAATGTGCTTCAGTAAAGGCTGATCATGTGGGGAAGTGGCAGGGAAGGTAAACAGGTGATTTTCTTTATCATTTCTCCCTCTTCTGAAATCACTAAGCAAACTTCATTTTGATTTGCTGGTAAATATTCCGGTGACAGGGTTAGCTCATGTTTTGTTATTAACTCAAGTCATTTACTAATTTGCTTGTTCAACTTTCTCTAATTTAGGATATTTTGTGATGCACAGGATTGGAGAGTTCTTGATTGCCTTGTTAATGTTCTTATTCCCTGGCAATCAATTTAGTTTGATTGATATTTGTTATGCAGCCCAGTAAGCTGCCTTCACTTCAATTTGACTTGCATTTTTTTTTTTCTTTACTTCCATGGCAATAATTTTGACTTGATTACTATCTACTTCTGGATCTGTTGATGGTGCAAGACTGCTTTATGTGCTATTTGCTTTCATACTCGCATGTAAGCTTACCCATATAGTTCGTATTGTTATTGCAAAAGGTCTTTCTGTAAATAAATTTCCCCGTTAGTATAGCTTTTTGCATTTGCTTTTAATGTAGACAATGGTTAGAATTTGTATTTATTTCTAACTTGAAATGTAATTAATTTTATTATCACGAGATGTTATTGAAACCATGACTAAAATTATCCTCATTAGAGTAACAAATATAACCAGAGGGACAGTGTGTTGGTTGATTCTGTTAGATCTGGAGACAGGCTTAGGCTCTTGTAGAAGGAAGCAGTGTTTATCTGTACATTGAATTCATTTCATGCCATTGTGAGTATTTAAAAAATAAGCTGGGTGGCTGAAAATGCTCTGTTTCTAAATGTAATCACAATCAGCACTGATAAACTCATCTCCTGCATACTGCAAAGAGGCTGAAGCAAAGATCTCTCAATTTAAATCACTTTAGGGTAAAATAGAACGTTCCTTGGGCTGCTATATTTCTAATAGTTCTCTGAGAAATGTGATTGGATGTCTGTTACATGCGAAAGAATGCTTTGCTTTATTCTATAAATGGTCACATTTGCTTTATAGTTATTTTAACTCCAGTAACTCTACAATGTCTTGTAAATAAAAAAGTTAATTCTCTAGTAGATATTCATTTAATGTAGATAAAATGTTCTTGATCTGTTTTATTATTTAAGAGATCAAGTTGTGAATCTTTTGCAGTTTCTCTCCATATTTAGGTGAGAATGTGCTTCCTACCTTCAGTAGACTGCTTATGAGCCTCCCTTCTGCTCAGTATGTAAAAAAATGAGACCCAGGAGAAGTGTAATTGAAGAACCCTAAAAGTAACTGTTCCACAAAATGAAAGCAGTGTATCTCTACATCTGGAAATGCTCTCAGCTGCTGTGAAAGCACCCAGTATTTCCTCTGCACACTGCGCCACTGTTGTGTTAATAAGGTTTAGATACAGAAGAATAAATTCTTGGATCACGAGAAAAAACTTCACAATAGCTGTACTAGGTCAGCCCATTGTTTGCTTTATAAAATAAGAGAGTGGTCAGGCAATCATGAAAATTTGGAGGACAAAATTTGTGGTTTTACTTATGTCCTGAAGAAATCTGTGGATGCTTTGGTATCATAGAAGGGAACTGTGGAGATGACTGACATCTTCATTTGCTTATCTGGAAACAGAGAATAAAATGAGGATAGGCACCTCTGAGGAATTTATGTCAGTAAAAGGACATACGCGGAAAAATCTCAGTCCTACCAAAGCAAACTTTTGCCTTAGCAATAAAAGGGTGCCTTTGCTTTTCTTCTGATGTGATAATCTTTGTTGTCCCTGGGTATTATTTACTTCATCAAAAACTTTCCACTTACATTCCATTCTAATTCCTATTTTATTTAAGATCTATCATATATATCTCAATATAATATACATTTGTATCTCATTACATATTAGTTTATGTAAATATATATATATATATATATATATATATTTAACTTTTTCCCACTTTTCAATCTATACTACTAGCTGACAGTGCTATCTCTGCTTCATTCAACATTTAGTTCTTTACAAAATAAAAAGACGGATCCTAAATGTTTAATTTTATGACTTGTGATGATTTTGTTTTAAGTGGAAAAGACTGAGACACAGTCTCACTGTAGACCAGGATGTTGGCCTTGAACTCTGTGTAACCCAGGCTGCCTAGAATTGGTCATCTTGTTTCAGTCTCCCAAGTACTAGACTAAGATTACGAAATTTGCCAGTCTAGTCCAATGATGGCAAACCATTTAGGGTCCAAGTGCAAAAACTACAACCCAAATCACCCTGAATAATTAGATTTTAGTTTAGAAAAAGCATCTCATACATTAACATTTTGTCTAAAAAAAGAAAAAACACATACCATAAGATCACCATCACTGCTTTGTAAGCTATTGCTTTGCAACCTTTGGGTCAATTCGCTGTTTTTTTTTTTTCCTTACTTTTTTCCTATTGCTTAAGTTTCTTGGTGAGAATTTTTAAAATTTTGGTCAAGTACGATTAATTTATTAAAATTATTTCTTTATAGCTAGTATTTTATGTTTCCTAGTTAAAAGTTCCTTACTGACACTAAAGGTACAGATACTTTTTCTATGCATCTTATGGAAGTTTTATTTTTTCTTTTTTGTACTACAGATTTTATATACATTTATTTTGGTTAAAACTAAAATGTCCCCAAAAGTCTCATGTGTTCAGAGCTGGGGCCTTTGGAAGATGATTTGTTTGTGGAACTGCTATATTCATAGGTGATAAATTCTTTGAGAAGTTCATAGCTGAATGCATATTTGGCTATAGGGCTTGCATGGGAGAGGTTGATCCCTGGGAGCCTGCCATGGAAGGGCATGTTCTTGAATTTGATTCCTGTCTAGCTCTCTGTTTCCTGGCTGTCATTAAAGTGACTTTCCTCTGCCATAGGCTTCTACCATACCTTGGGGCCCACTTACCATATATAGACTTCTTAAACAATGAACCAAAATAAGCTTGTCTGCTGTTATGTTCCAGGTGTTGGGTATTTCATCTAGGCAATGACACGCTGACTAATATAGAAAATTAATGCTGGCGACGGACCACTGCTATAGCTGTACCTGATCCTGTAGTTCACGAGTCTTTGAAACTGCTTTGGAAAAGGAGTTTAGAAAGTTTTCTAGATGACGGTTAGAAAAGCCTTACATTTCTGAGAGCAGAACCTGATGAGCAGTTCTGAAGCCCAGAAACTCAGAAGGCAAGAATGATGATAGAAATCAGATGCTGAAGGTCAGGCTGTGGAATTTCACTTGGCTACAAAGACTTCTTCGATTGGAGTGTAGTCCATGTGTGTTACTCTCTGGTCAAAACAACAAAACAAAACAACCATTTTTCCCATGTCCTGGGACTTTTTAGGAGACAGATTAAGGGCAGTGAACTGTTTGATCTGGCAGAGGAAATTTAAAAGTAGCCCAGTGTTCAAGGTGTGACTTGGGAACTACTGGTTGCTTTTAGCCAGATTCATAGCAAGAATGGGAGCAAAAAGTAGAGCAGAAATTTTTGAAAATTTTAACTTTAGTCTTTAAAGAAACCTTGTATAAAACTGGGGGAAAAAACATGGTTGCTAAATATATTAGCAACAAATCCTGGATTTTTGTGTATGACTGTGATCAAAGCATTTCAAGAGGCAGAGGCTAGAGCAGTGGTGAGAACCCACCCCACGGCATGTGTGTTACTGTGTTTTTCTTTTAAAACAAAAGATGTTTCTTCTGAAATAAAACCTCAGTACTCAGGTTTAATTGCAGTGTTAGCATCTTGTAATAAATAAGTGGAATTTGGGTTGAAGTTTGGGCACTTGGGTCTAAAAGTTTTGCTGCTAGACCCAGCATAGGTAATTTAGCTACTTTGCATGACACTGTCTCAAAATAAAAATGGGCTAGGATGTAAAAATAAATAAATAAATAAACAAAAAATGGGCTAGGATGTAATTTGGTGTGAAAGCCCATGGGTTTAATCCCCAGTGCCACCAAACAAACAAACAGATATAAGTAAAGTCATTTGAACAGGGACAAACAGAAAGATGCCAAGATGCTTTGACATTTTAAGCAACAAGATTTCACCCATCATTGCAGTTTCAGAGACATAAACCTTTCCCTTAAGAAGAGAGGCCCTGGACCCCTGGAGAGTCCCTGGTTCTCCAGTATTCATTTCACCATGATCAACCATCCAGGTATCCAAAGGCTGGTGCAGCCATGGTCCAAGGGAACCTGCTTACTGCTTGGGCTGGCAGCAGACTTTGACATTGTCCACATGGTGGTTTTGCCAGCATACAGAATATAAAAGTTGTGGGTTGTGGGAGGTTTCCACTCAAAATTTAATGGAAAGCTTAGGAAACCAGGTAAGGAACCCCTGCAAGGACAGCATGTAAAACCATTTTTGGGCTGGGTCTTTGAATTTGGAGTGTCCCGCTTTTAAAAATCTTTATATGTTCTATATATAAGTTCTTTGTCTGATGGACAGTTGGCTAACATTTTTTCCCACTCTTTGGGTTGTTTATTCACCCTGTGTGTGATTTTATTTTCTGTGCAAAAGTTTTTTTTTAATAAGATGTGATCCCAGTTGTTGATTCTTCGAAGTACTTTCCATGAAGTCTGGGTTTTGTTCATGATCTTTCTGCCTACACTTTAAGATTTATACTTACTTTCTCTTCAATTAGATTTAGTGTTTCTGTTTTAATATTTAGATATTTGATTCATTTTGACTAGTTCAGTGCATGGTGATAGACATGGGTCCAGTTTTATTCTTCACTTCTAGAGAGCCAGTTTTTCCAGCACCATTTATTAGAGAGGCTTTCTTTCTTCCAGTGAGCATATTAGCCCCTTTGTCAAAGAAAAGGTTGCTGAATGTGTTTTTACCTGTGTCTGCATCTTCTAATCTATTCTATTGACCTTCACATCTAGATCTGTTTTTTTTTTTCCAGTGCCATGCTGTTTTTTATCACAGTAGCTTTGTAGTATAATTTCAAGTCAGGGATTATGATACTTCCTTCCTTGCCTTTGTTCCCCAGGATTGCCTTTTGTATTCTAGATCTCTTATGTTTCCAAATAAATTTCAGAAATATTTTCTAAAGTTCTGTGAGATGTTCTAATGCTCTTTTGGCTGGAATTGCATTAAATCTGTGTAAAAGTTTGGGGAGTATGGCCATAATCACATGTTGATTGTTCCTGTTCATAAGCAAGAATAGCTTTCCATTTTCTTTATATTCTCTTTGTTTTCCTTTTTCAGAATACTTTAATTTTCAATATATAGATCTTTACTGCCTTTGTTAAATTGATTCCCGAGTATTTCCTTTTTCAGATACTATTGTGAAGGATGTTGCTTCCCTAATTTCTCCATGAGAATATTTTTTGAATGAAAAACTGTATTTTAAATGGTGATTCCAAATGTTGTGTGCAGTATTATTATATGTTAAATGAATCACAGGTTTTAATAAAAATTATAGATGAAATTTTGGATACAGCTTTTAAAAAGACAGTATTTATTAGATGCTTTTTTTTGGAGGTAGTCTTCTGTATTTAGATCACCCTCAACATTTTTAAAATATTAGATGAACACTTTTGGAATATTTATAACAATACAATTCCATGTGATCATAGAAGACAATATTATTCTTTCATTTACACAAAGAAAGTTCACAGGGTAGCAAACATCTGGTAGTGTTACCTCATTGATTTGATTGTGTGAAATACCATTTATATAACTTTTATTTTATTGTGTAATTCCTTAGAGATAAGATTGAAATGTTATAAATTAATAACATCATTGGAATATTTAAAAATATCACACCTCACATGTATATGCAGATATAATTTATTTGGAGAATTTTATTGTTTGGATTCATTCCTTCTGCCAGTTTCTGGCAATGACACAAGGATAGTAACATTTCTATTCTTAAAGAGCTTAGGCTCCGAGGAACTTTAAAGTATCATCTGTATTCTTAAACTGGGAACTGTCCTCTTGTCTGCATGACACAAGTGGATTAGCTGATGGAACCATTTAGCTAGCTGTCAAAATGGTATTTATTTATAGTACAAATCATGAACTATAACCAGCTTTCCTAGAAGCTCAAGGTTAGTTTTGCATATGCCTGGGGATCCCTAAGAGGCGGTATCACCAAGGAGTCAGGCTGCAAATAGAGCTGACTAAGCAGAGTAGCCAGGGGACACTGGCAGACTTTCCAAAAAGGGAAACAATGAAAAACTCTGATTACAGCTGAACGTCTGGGTTTAGGGAAGAAGCCTCTCTGATGCCCAAACAATATATCTGCATTGCTCCTAAATAGCATGTGGGTTTTTGAGCAGATGCTATGCACGTTTACTACTTTAACTTCTGGCTTTAACTTCTTCTTAAATTCAGAACCTCAGGTAAGGAAGAGTAACAAATGAAACAGTTTAAGGATGGATGAAGAAGCATTTCCTTTAGTGGGAACTTCGTCTCGGATTTAGTTGGGGCAACCTAAAGTGGCTTAGAGAGATGATTTTATAGAACCTTTTAGTTAAAGGGAGGGTCAATCCTCTAATTTTTCTGTTTCATATTGTTGTTGTAACATTTCAGCAACTTGAACTTTAATGAAACTTTTGAGAATCATTGATACACAAATAAAAATGGAAGCTAAATATTTTGAAACTTAAGTAATTTATTTTTGACTCCATCATCCTGTAATGATTTGATTTGTTCTATAATATGCAATAAGTATAGAAAGTGGGTGAAGTTAGGGACAACTATTTGTAAGAAGCTAGAGACAGTTAGATAAGGTAGATCTCCAGTGGACTTGCTTTGAAATCTGTATTTTCTTAAATTGTTTTTTTTTTTTTTTTTAAAAATGTTCTGTTCTGTTTTGATATGGTTAACCTTATCCTCTTAGAGATGTAAAACAAATAGGTGGGACTGATAATCATACTACGGAGCTTTTGTTCGGCCATAAAGCAGAATGGTTTGTAGGGTCACTTTTTTGAATGTCATTCTAAATACTTTAATTCTATAACCTGAACAGCCATTTCGAAGAAGACAATTTGTAACTCATCAACTGGCAATTTCTTACCTTTTGTTTGTCTGTAATTTAGTATTATTTCTACCTTTTTTTTTTAATCTCCATGTATTTTTTTTCGTTTCCTTTTCTTTAAATAAATAAAAAAAAAAAAAGTAATTTATTTTTTCAAAGGCCGAAATACAATTTATATTTTAACTAAATATTACATTCATTTTAAAGATTGTATTATAAATATTTAACTATTATATTTAATTTGTTGCATTATATTTATTATATTAATATTATATTAACTTATGTTTGATTATTATATTTAATTTATTTTATTATATTTATTTAATTCATAAGTTTTATTTATGAAGCAATTTAAATGGAGGAAGAACATGTAAATCTGGGGAGTTAGTGAACACAGTATTACCCTATTCTAATTACATGCTTTGCTGTAAATTTGAATGTAACATATCTCTAATTTGAAACTTAATTTCAGAGTTGTATTATATACTATACAAAACATCCTCTTCTCCTTTTTATTTTTGCAAGCAGTTGTTTTTATTGCTCTCCCAGCAAGAGTTTATTAGAACTACTATTCCAAAATAGAAATACTAATTTTTTAAAAGTAAGTGTGTAGGTATAATTTTGATACTATAAATGAGGTATATAGAGAAAAGTATCCATTTATTTTAAATAGGAGTTTCTTCTACCAATGATTGGGAATTTTCCTGGATACAAATGCCTATAGTAGACAACCTCAATGATTTTTTATCTTCTCTAATTAGCAGCATTGATTATGAATTATAAATTCCAAAGATGCATGTTGTCACCACTGAAATCAGTGACATAGTACATCCAACTGGGGTTGTGCGTCAAGAGCTCTTGGAATAACCTTCCCAGTGAAAATGCTGTTCTGCCTTCACCAGTAAATTAAAAATGAGTACACACTATGAGCAAATTACATAGCTGAACTTAATGAATGCAATGGCACATGCCTTCATAAATGGAAGATAAAGTAGTAAAAGAAAATGATAGAAAGTATCTACCAGTTAATGTTTAAAAGTTTTTTTTTTTTTTACTTTAAAGAGAATAGAACCAAAAAAAGAAACACAATAAAATCAATCATAAATATCCAATGAGAGAGATACAGGACTTCAAAACATCAGGTAGTCAGCAGTGACTACCATAATCGAGTTTTTGAACTTCCTTCTTAACTTTTATGCTTATGACTTTGTAGCATTTGTACATTGAAATATAGGTAAGTGGACATTGAATTATTTCTGATAGGTAAAACTAAAATTATGATCCAGAAAAATCTATAAAACATTGAATAGTGCTTAATGACACATATAAGAATCAGAGGAGTAGAAAGATATTTTTAATGTTTAATCTTTTTTTAAAAATTTTTTGTATTAGGAATTGAACTCTGGACCTTGCATTTGCTAGGCAGACACCATACTGCTAGGCTCTATCCCCAGCCCTAATGTTTAACTTTTAATATGTGTTATTTAAATATTTGAAACTATGTATTTGTTGGGTGTGATGGCATATATCTGTAATGCACCTATACTGGAGGCTGAGTCTGGAAGATCCCTACTTTGAGACTAGTCCAGATAATTTAATGAGATTCTGTATGAAATGTAAATAAATAAATAAATAAGCTCATGCATGTGTTAGTCTGAGGTGGGATATAGCTCAGAAGTATGGCGCTCCCTGGGTTCAGTCCCCTGTACCACAAAACAAAGAAACAAAACTGTGCTTTCAAATGTGTTATTAAGGAAGTTACGCCCTATGCTACAACAATCTATTTTCCAACATTCTACCTTTCTAAGTTTGATTCAAATGGTATTAATGTATCAAATTATGCACTTTTAATTTTCAGGGATATTTAGAGTATGATTCAGTTTTCTGCAGTTAGTTAATTCAATATTTTATTTTTATTTAGAGGAAAAAAGCAAAACAGAAAAAAAGGGTAGAAATGATACAGAATTTCAAAAAAAAGTAACAGTAAAAAATCACTAGTTGATAAATTACATACTGATTTTGTAGCTTGGATAATTCAGTATTTTATAGGAAACATTTACTTTGCACATGTGGTGGCCCATGTCTGCAATCCCAGCACTTACAAACCTGAGACAAGATGATCACAGTTGAGTTCAAGGCCAGTCTGAGCTACATAATGAGTTTAAGACCACCCTGGACTACCTAGTGAGACCCTCCTTAAGCAACGAACAATAAAAGCACAACAAAACAAAAAGCAAAAGCAAAAAACAAAAACAAAACAAACAAACAAATACCAGGACACATATAGGAACAATTTATAAATGCTCCAAAGATGTTTCCAATCTCAGCTAACCTCTTTTTTTCATCACACTCACTCATTTAGTCTTTAGTGACAATCAAGACCAAAAAATAGCTGTTTAAATATAACTATGATAATCTGGTGATTTAGAAATCCCTGGAAGAGCAGTAAGCTGTGATCACTGAAAACATCAGAACACAGGCAAGGTTTAATTGTATTTAATAAAAGGCTGCAAACATTGTTTTCTAAGAAGTGCCGGGAGCCACTGGGTGTCATCCAGGACTGCACTGAAATGTGTTGTTTGGTGTGTGTGTTGCACCGATATTAGCTCTTCTTCTGACTTTGTGTAAACTCCACTGCACGGCTCTGTCTTCCAGCTGCACAGACAGGAGCTCCTAGATCCTTCCTTCTGCTGGCAGCTACCCAGGGCTCCATGTGGTTGTCCTAGGAACAATGAGATTCTGTAGTTACTGAACTTTTTCAGAGCAGGCAGTCCAACTTTGACTTTTCTGGGGATGTAGTTTATGCCCACCAGTCGGAATCCAAGGTTTCATGAAATTCAGAAGCATCAATATCATACATAATCCTGCCCATTTCTAAAGTTTTTGGAGTAGCATATGTTGATTTGAGAAAAAGCTGATTTTTGGTTCTAGAACATATACACAGAGTTCCCTAAATATGCCTTTGGCTTATAACCCACAGCAGATATGGTTATCCCCTGCCACAATCAACATTGTAGAAGCCTACTGGTCAGGAAAGAAGAATTTCTAAGTCTCTATGCCACAGTGTTTGATGTGATGTGCTCAGGTGTCAAGTTAGCTGTCTGCTTCAGAGAGGAAGGATGCCACTGTCTTTGGTATTGTACCATTTCCTGGTACTTTGAAAGATACACAATCAGAAAAGAGCCTTTCACTCTGCACCTTCTTTGCCTGACTCTGAGAGTGAAGCATGAGTGTATTCTGTTCCCATCGAGAAACAGCACAGACAGCAGTCAGCCGGTCTGCAAAGTGGCTCATGACCTCACTGGTGATAGAAGATCTAGTCTGAATTTAAAAAGGAAGGATAGTCTCTGGCACAGTCTTGGCCTTAGTGATATCAAGCATCATTCTCATTTTCTCTGAATGAGGAATTGGGATGTCAGACATTAATTCCGCACCACCAGCCCTGACCACATCACACTGGTGGAAACAATCAGGCTAAGAGCAATGTAAGAGATGTGAGCTGTGATGACAGTCTAAGCAAAAGTCTTGTTAGAAGAGCCAGCTCCCCTTCCATTAACCATGCCCACAATGAGGTAATCTACAAGCTTTTTTGGCCATTGTTTTGATGTAACAGATCCAAAAACAATGCTTTAGCAAAATGACTTGTCATCATAGCTTTATATAAAGAGCTGGAGAGTAAAAGAGGCAGGCAAACACCATCTACCACCTCTCTATTGCTTGTATTCAGTGGTACTAAGTCTTCATTTGGATCAGACTGCTAGGGGAGCTTGTAGCTTGAAGGAACAAATTAGACGCCTTGAAGGAAATCTAAGGGCCCATTTTGGAACACTGGAAAGGTCCTTAAAAGTGTAAATCAGGATGGATTACAGCAAAATCTTAGTTTTCCTAGTCACTCATGGGCTCTTGCCCTGAGTAAGGTTCTGTCCCTACTGATCAGGTGCTGTGGGGACAGAGACAGGGCCGGTACAGTGTCCTATAACATAGATTTGGAATGACTACCTTAAAACCGTTTTTTTTTTTTTTTTTTTTTTTTTTCTTTTTTTTTCTTTCTGGTACCAGGAATCAAATTCATGACCTCATGTCTGCCAGGCATCACTGAACTATATACCTGGCTTACTGCATTAAAACTTTCAAAACTTTTACTAGCAGTTAAGCAAGATATTTATGTGAGCTTAAAAAAGCTTAAATGCAAGCTCTCAGTGGGAAATTTCTGAACTATATTGGTTTCAAAGACCTTCTGATGGAAGGAGGAGGAATATGTAAGGTTACTGGGTTTATGTGTTATGGTATTGTTTTCAAAATTGATAGATATAACTAGATACAAGTTCTATCAAATGCTGAGTCAAATTATAAAGGTGTCAGATTTGAAAAAACTCAGCAAGTCAGAAGTGAATAAATTATCATAGCTTACTTGTACCTTGAGGCCATAATGTTAAGTGAAATAAATCAAACACACAAGTTTAAGTGTTGCATAACTTCTCTTATGTAAGAAGCCCAAAGAATAATCTGAAGAGCAAAATAGGAAAATAGACCATGGGAAACAGGGATATGGAATTTTCTGTTTTGGAAATGGGAAGGGAAAGAGGGTCAAAAGAGAGAGGGAAGGGAAAATAAAAAGAATTAAGATGTGTTATTTACAGTACCTACTCTCCACAAGGATTGTAATCATTGTATGCTGTGAACACATAGTAATAAAATGTTACTCTCAATAAAACAGAATTATTTCTTAAAATGATGATTAGAAACTTTCCTGTGATTCTTGTTTATTCTGATCTTTCATGGTGATGTTGGCAATGAAAGCAATGCCTGGAGTACTAACTGGACACCATCATCCTCCGTATTCTCTTCCTGCTGCAGTGCTTGGAGATTTCATTCATATATTAGCTTGGCTGAAACATTTGAGTTCAGAGGCAATTATGACTTTGACTATGTAAAATAAGGTTCAAGCATCACGAGCTGTTGATTATTTCTGTTATTACTCTGAAATCTAGAAGAATGCTTATTTAATAATAAAAGTAGGAATATATAATGTTTCTTGATGGCTGTTATTAGTGTCATAATGGTGTTTAAATGGTAAAAACAGAGACTTCTTAAGAAATGCTTTAGTGATATTACCTTATGAAATGGAATATATTTTCAGAGCGATGTTGTACTATGAATTACCAACATCTACCCCAAATGTGAGAAATAATGTAGTATGTTTTTAAACAGAATATAACATTACTTTTGTTAAGGTTACATGAAGTATGAGTTTTTTTTTTTTTTTTTTCATTTTTATCGGTACCAGGGATTGAACTCACGACCGCCTGCTTGCAAGGCAGGTGCTTATGCCGCTGAGCTAAATCCCCAGCCCCGAAGTATGGGTTTTTTAAAAACTAATATTTAAATGATCTGAATACATTAGAAACAGTGGTGTTATTTCTACTGTTGGAATATACCGAAAATGTTAAGATTGTATAAACACTATAGTTGTTAGAACTTATGAAGGATATAATAATTATAACAGAAACTACACAGTTGATTGGTTCTATTATAGATAACCTAAAGTTGTACAAGTTGTTGGTATACTATTTGATTCCTGAGGAAATAACAGTTATTCAACAACTTGCACTTTTAAAGTGTATCTTTTTAATCCCCAGATCAAGATCCTGTTCTTAGAGTCATCTATTTATTATAAAACACTTGTATACTTTCAACTATTTTTAGAGTTCAAATGATGATTATATTGTCTAAGACTCTTACAAATTACACCAAGATTTCCCAGCTAAGTGTAATGGCTATGTACAAAATTTTCATGTTAAAATATAAGGAAGGGGATGGATATTCACTGTCACACGATCTTACTGATTTTGCTGCTAAAACCCAATGCCACTGTTTCTTAATCAGAAAAAATTATGTGTCAACTGAAGAAAATTCAGTGAAAATTTTAAGATGATAATTGTTTGCATTATATACATAGGTCAGGAAATGAGTCAGAGAATTCAAAATTAGTATGTGAAAGAGAAGAAAGGACTACTTGAGGAAAAAAAAAGCACTGAGGTTTATACAGAAGTAATAAAAATAAATTAAAATAAGAAATATGTGAGCATTATTATTAGCAAAAACTACCTAGGTAATGAAACTTAGCAATAAAAGGGAATGATCTCCCATGGAAAGATAATAGAATTTCTCTTTACTGAGAGCATTTTGAAACTCATCAAGATTAACCATCAGCAACAGTGGTAATATGGTACAAAAAGGACAAGATAAGCAATTAATAAATCTCAGCTCCAGTTTTCATAGTTCAATAAATCTTTTTCAAGAAACACAAGAGTCCATTATCTTGTGCCTTTAAATAAATATCAAGTATTAGAAATATTGGCACTATTTGAATTACACAAACTATTACATTTGTAGTTTTTAGCTCAGTAATGTTTAGCAGATGTTAGGTCTCACTCTCTAGTCAAAATTTAATTGTGTAAGTGACTGATTCCTTTGAGAGTCATATGTTATGTTAATTTTCACAATTTATAACATGAGTTATTCTGTCCTTTGGGCTCATTTGAGAAATGTATCCTTTTCCACTTGAATCTTACTTCACTTTTAAACACTTGCGTAAAATGTTTGTAGTACAGTACAATAAATTCATACAATATGGTTTGAAATCTCACGGAAAGTGAATTCTACTTTGTCATTCCTGTTTCCACATATTCAGAAGTTAATGTGTCTAATGGTGTCATTCTCATAGTTTATATATTAGTTTCCAGAATAGGAGGTAGACTTGTTGAACACATCTTAAAGAATTAAAATGAACTTTTATTTCAACAAAATGTTCCATGGCACTAAGTGTCCCAGACCTAGGCGGTAGGCGACTGTTACCCATTCTGACCTAAAGTGAAGAAGCATTTCCAGTGAATGTGGAGGTGTGCACGTGTGAGTTTGCTGCAGGTTCTCTGGGTTGTATTTCTTACACAGAGTAGAAACCAGTAGAAACACATCAAGGGAACATGTAGGCTGCATCAGCACAAGGCAAACAAAAGGATTGGCAGATACTTTTTAGTTTATTTGAGTCAGGAAATCAAATTAAAGTAGCATTTTATTGGGGCTCAGCTTTCAGACCTCTTTCATATTAGTTATTTTTGAATATGTTGCATTTCATTTTAGAGATCCATGTGTACCTACGGGTGCATGGTCACAGCCCATGTATCAAGCTTCTTCTTTCTGTGCTTGGCATGCGTTGGAGAGAAGCTTATTCATGTAACTTTTGTGCCTTATGCCATATATGTTCACAAAGGAGTATAATGAAGATAAGTTTTCCTAATAATTTGGATTCAGTAATTGGGTAATGTAAAATGTTCATATTCAAATCGAAAAAAGTTTGCAACACCTCGGAAAAGGGAAGTCAAGGCTCACTTGGTAACTGAAGAAACATGTTGTATATGAAATAAAGTAGTGGTGATAGTCAATACATTAAGACAGTAAAATATTGTAACTTATACATGGTCCCTTTCAAAGGAAGCATTCTCCATTCAAACAAAATTTAGGATTATTATAAATGAATATCTGGGAAAAAGAATGAGTTTTAAGACTTGTTATATTGGCCTGCAGCTACATTCTTGGATGCAGATTTGTTAACGGAGTTAAAGTAGTTTTACCATGATCTGTTTTCTGTGGCCATGTTGATCTGGTCCTGTGCTGACTGAGAATATGTAATCCAGATACACTGCTATCAGAGCATTATTTACCCTGCAAAAGCAACAGATTTCCCTAGGGTAATAATTTTGATTAACAGCCTAAGTTGTGAGACAGGCAAGATTCTAAATGTCAGTCATGACCTCCTCTATCTTAGTCTTTACGCAGTTCAGTAGAGAAGAAAAGTGGTTGCATTTGTACTCAGACAAGTGTTAAGTACATAACCCAGCAGAGGGGACAGTCTATCTTCCAAAGCAGTTTAAAAGAGAAAACATCTGAGAGCCTGAAGCCTGTTTCTTAGGAGGGTGTGAGGATGGCTTGACTGATGCAGAATGAGAAACTTTAATATATACAACTCAAGAAGAAGAAGTGATAGCATTTTTTCTCAACACTAAAATACAGCTAACCAAGATCATGGATTGTAGCACATCAGTTTTTAATTTTTTTAAATATAGAACTGTTTTCAAAGATAATCATAAATCACCTTCCTTAATAAATACCTGGTAGTTTAGAAAGCATACTCTATATAATATTGTAGCATTATTAAAAAGAAATTGGCTTCTTGTTTTTTAGCCTTAATTTTGTAAAACCAGGATCATGCTAGAGAATAGTGTCACTATAAATATTTCTAAGCTTCGTGGTGTGACTTTTAAGGTAGATGTGGCATCTCACTTATTTCTGATTTGTGCAAAGGACAGCATTTTCTGTGGCCGAGTGACAAGTAATCTGAACTGCAGTTCTTGGTGTCAACAGATCAACTGATGGTTTACAGGTGCTGTATCCAATACCTTGGCAGTAAATGAATTTGTGTAGCTATGCATTTATCTCTACACTGTTAAAAAATATACAAGACAGATCATGAGACTATTTCAACTACAAGAAGACATTAAGAATGTAAAGAAATCTAAGGAAAACAGAAATATGTTACAATTAAAATAAAGCAGGGAAATAAAGCAAGCATATTGTTAAAAACATGCTGGTGTGGAAGATGAACCTAGATTTGACTATTTTTAAGGTAACAATGCCAATAAGAGACAAAGTCAGTTTTTCACTCTAGGTATTAGAGGAAAAACCATAATTTTAAAACTATGAAGTATGGTAAAATTTCTCTGAGAGGTCTAGTGAGAAGAAAACTACAAATTAACAGGGAGATAATGTGTAATCTTACATTCTGAAAAAAATATGTAGTTCTTCCCTTCAATATTATAGAATTAAAAATTACATTACACTTCTTTTTTGCATGCAAAATTCTTTTATTTAACATAAATCATATTGTTCTTTACATGCTAGAAAAGTTGGAGAAGAGAAGCTAAAGTCATATAAGCTTAAGCTATTCAAAATAAATTATCTTTTTCAAAAATAAGAATCCAGAGAGTAGATTCTGACAACAGAATATGTAAAAACACTTTGAAATTTTTTTGTCTACTGATTTTTCATATAAACTGTATACACAGTAAGCCAATTGGATATAACAAATTGGCTATCTTTTTTGTTTCATTTACTTCTTTTTAATAAAACTCTGTTTTTAAATAAGACAACTCAGAAAATGCATTATTTGCAATGTATCTATTTGGTTGTGCCTTCTGGTTTGATTATTTTTTAATCCTAGAGGTAAACAAACTGGCAAATCTGTTTCCTTAACCTCGCTGGCCTCACAAGCAGACAGCCATTTCCATGAGCATCTGTTCTGCCTGTGGATGTGTTTATACAGCACCAACCAACCAAACAAGAAGTTGTAAAAAGATAAATAAATAAACAAACAAGCTGTTTCTGGATCTTTCTTCAGAGTATAAAAATTCCAGATATTTCCCAAAATGAGGATTTTTAGAGTCATGTTGACAGGGCCAGTGCTCCAGTAGGAACTAGAAGGCGTGGAGTCTAATTTAAGAAAATTGAGAGTGTATGTGTTGTGGTTATTCTTAAAAAGAGTTTGTTCCATACTGCAAAAAAATGTATCTTTGGTGTTCTGCTTTAAATAAAAGTAAATTCTTTTCCTTGTTAAGACAAAGAATTCATGATGATATGAGGCATAGAAGCAGATGGCCTGTGTCCCTTGGGAGCTTTTATGTGATTATCCTGAAGACTTTTTACTGTTCCAGAAGTCATTGCACCTCTGCAGCACTGCAGGATGATGACAGTTACCAACCCAGCTGAGCCTGAGGCCGGCAGTGTGTTGCACCACTGGTCGGAACACCTCTGAGGTTTCCATGGCCAATGAGTGTCTCTCTATCTGTTAAAGTTTCTACAGTGCATGGGGAAATGACTGGAAAAGTTAATCCCCTTCCCAGCTGAGGGTTCCAGAGACCAGGATACTGAAGATACAGAATTACTTTTCAAAATCATCCTCATTTGGTGTGGGAATGTAGCTTAGTGACATAAGCACCTGCCTGGCAAGTGCAAGGTTCTGAGTTTGATTCCCTGAAAAAAAAATCACCCTCATGTGCATGTCTTGCTGTACATTTCCAAATAAGTATATGAATATAGTCCTTTATATTGTGTACAGAAAACACTCACCTAAGAAATTTTAAGAATTAATTTTGCTTATATCAGTTTTTCTAAAGAGCTTAATGAGCAAAGTATGTTTTAAAATACATGTAAAATAAGTGACAATATTAGTATATGATTTCTCCCATAAGTATGCTGGACTAATCAAAAAGATTTGAAATGCGGCTTATTTAGTCATTTACATTTTCTCTTCAATTTGCCTCATCCTTATACTCTTGAGTGGTGTGACAAAATAAAATAGAACCTCAGGCTTCAGAAAAATCCATCATATCTAAATCCAGAGAACCTGAATGCAAATGTTGCATGCAGTGGGAAGAGGCTGCAATAAAAAATCTTGGAAAATTAAAATTTAAAAGAAATCAATAGGAGATTGAGATTATTAAAGATGAAATATAACAACACTTCTGGCTATGTAGGTGGGTCATGGTGGGCTAACTGTGGGCCCTGGCCCCTTTCTTTCCTGACCCTTTCTCTGTTCTATGAGATGCCATGAAGTAAGCAGCTCTCCAGTCAGGCCCTTCTCCATGAAGTTTCTGCCGTGGAACCATGTAGCCATGGACTGAAACCTCTGAAGCCAAAATGATCCTCCTGCCTTCCTTTAAACTGGAGGAATAGGTATCAATTTGTTGTTGTCCCAGGAACAGAAAGATGATTAATGCACTACTCCTGCCACTGATTGTAACACCATTTTCTGTTGGTTTGGATCATCATGCAAATATTAACATTCCATATCTTTAGGTTATAAAGCTCTAGCAAACAGAACAGCACTTGTTTTTACTTTAATTATTCTCAGATAATTAAATGTCTACTTAAAATGTTCAACAAATATGTGCATAGGTGAATGAATGGTATATCGTAAGATGTTAGAAGAGAATGAATGTGAGGTAGAAAGATGGGGAAATTGTAAAAAGGTGGGCCTTGAATCTCAGGGATGGATAGTGTAAGGCGAGAATAGAGAGAGAGAGCGGGGATTAGAGGAGTAGAGGCAGGAGGAGGAAGAGAGAAAGCACAGCACAGGGAAGCCTTGTATTAAGGTTTCTTGGGCTCAGAAAGTGGCTCAAGGATTCCAGTGGCTTCCAGGATCCTTCCTTCTTGCCTTACAAGCAACTCTGGCCCAGCACCATACATAAAAGAGTTCTCTCTGTAAAGTGCATGGGTTACTTCTCTCCACAGGGACATTTTAGATTATGAAATGTCTCTACTTTATACACAAATAATTGCATAGCTCATGTCACACTTGTAGGGAGATGTGTCCCATAAATACATATACACTAGGTTTGTTTCCTTGAAGAAATGCAGAATCTCCCAACTATGGAATACTTACTCAAAGAATTTTATGGATTAAAGCTCATACTAGCAAATGCCACTTACAAATATTTATCTTCTGGGAGTCTGGTTGCTGATGTGTTTGCTGGAAGATGAGACACACTTAACCTGCCTTGTTTAATTCTTGTAAGTGTTCTCAGTAATGAATAGAAAACTAGATGTGTGCTAGCTGCCAACAATGATGACTTTCCCAGGGTAAAAGGCATAAGTCTAGGAACCAACATGTCATGAGGAGAGAGAGAGGTTATAATTTGGAAATGAGGCTTTATTTTAAATGCAACAAAAGTTTAAAATTTGTTCTGTTAACTTCCATTCAACTAACTGCTTTCCTGTGAAGAGTTCTTTTTGTAAGGTGTGTGGGTTACTGGAAAAATACAAAACATTCTCAAAGAAAATGCATTTTATTCAAAGTTGATTCTTATGACTATCTCAGGGTGCATCTTTAGTTGGCTTTTTCTGTGAGCAGTCTACAGTGAGAAAGAAACGGCAAAAGATTATGAGAGTCTCAGGGTCAACATGGTTTAGAATTTTTACAACCTATTATTTCCATCCTCTTACTATTTATTATTGTTCAACATAAAATGTGAAATAGACATTTATGCTCATTTTATTAATATCACCTTTAACCATTACAATGATTTATCAACAGTTGTCATTAAGGACTATCATTTATAATTAGATATAATTTGATATAATTTAGAAGGTTTCACCTGAACATTTAAATTTATTTTGTAGTCACTTGAACTGACAATTTTAAATTAAATGTGGCATTGCCATTTTAATTTTTGTAGATTAATGTTTAATACAATAAGTCTCCAACTTATGAACATTTCAGGTATGAACTTTCACAGGTGTACTGTCTAATACTCACGGGGTACTATATGAGATTCACTTTGGCAGAGTATTCTCCAGGAACAAAACTTGTTCATAAGTTGGGAACTTACTATATATTGTTGCATTTCTAAATTTATTATAATAAAACTCCATTACTTAAAAAGTTTGTATAGTTCACACGGATATATATTTATAAAATTATGTACAAAACTTCTTGTCACACTCTATAAATACTAGCATTTATTTTATTTATTTATTTTTGTGTACCAGGAATTGATCTTACTACCTCAAACAGTGCTTGCCAGGCAGGCACTGTGTTGCTGAGCCATATCCCCAGCACTAACATTTGTTTTAATTGTAATTAAAAGCCAGTATTACTGACCCTTTTCACATAGCTGGCACAAAATACCCAACACCTTCCATGTAAAGGAAAAGAGGTCTATTTTGGCTTATGTTTTCAGACGGTTCAGTTCACAGTCTTGCTCATCTGGCCATAAATGACATGGTGCAAGGCCGTGGCAGAATAGGGCTCAATCCATGGCAGCCAGGAAGCAGTGAGAGGGAAAAGGGAGGAACCAGGACAATAATATACCTTGTCAAGGTGACTCCTACGACTTACCTCCAACCAGGCCCCACCTCTTACATACACAGGAATCACCTATGCATTAATTCAATAATGAGTATAGCGCCCCCCACACCATCCTGTCACTTTCTGAACACAGAAAACTTGAGGGAAGTTTTAGATTTAGAGCTGTAAAACTAATTATAGGCATAGTCTTATTTTTTTTTTCTGATTTGTTCTTGGATAAGTATATTGTAAAGTCTACAAAATATGCTCTTTATGACCATCGGTATGACAGTAGTCAATATAATATGTAATTTTGATTTGTGTAGGAATAATGAGTTACTTAAAAGGTCACAAGTCAATCTTACCTTTAAAGTTTTGTTATTATTTTGAGGGAAACAAGAATTCAGTATACTGTTTGGTATCCTAATAGATGCAAATTATCCATTGCATATCTTGATATTTGGAAGAAACATCACTTAATATCAACCAAGGACATACATTTTATGATTTTAAACCATATCCAGTTCTACTAACAGGCAACATTTCTTGAGGATAAAGCAACTGGTAAATACTTTATATGCTGTCATTCCTGTGTGTCATTATTTCACATTCGTATTTAATTACAGGCTTCAGCATATTAGGATCTCGTTCTACTGGCATCTGGAAATAAAGATAAAATAGAGTTAGACTTTCTGTTATGGTGTGTGGGGACATGAATTGACTCAGCATAAAGAGATCTGAAAGCGAGTTCTCATTTCTGAGTTTGTACATCAGCTGCCTGAAGTGCTGCTTTGCTGGTATACGCCATACAAATTCTTGATAATGATTTCCTGTCAGTGGGCTAAGAAAACATGTTCTTTCCTGTGTTAAAATCTGCTTATTGGTGACTTTTATTAAAAAAAAAACTTTAGATTCACATGTGTCACTTCTAAAGTTATCTTGTAGTTTAGCTGTTCTTTGAATAAGTGAAAAAATCTATAATGACTACTCCCAATTTAAAAAAAAAAAACATACTATATAATCAAAGCTGCATTTACTGAGGCCAAGTAACTAAAATCAACTTTTCTAAATGGCAAATTTCTGATATATTTAACAAAGGTATGTGGTACTTTGGAGACAAAGACTCTTTGCTTTCTAATAAATATTTTATATATACATAAAATCATGATGTGGTTCTTCTCTGTTGGTGTGAATCCAAATCTCAGCTTTCTGTGACAGTGACATACCTGTGGCTCCTTGCTGTTACAGGGCTATCACTGGCACTTGAGGCTAGCATTGATTCCAGGAAGACTAGAATACAATGATCAGTGTGTTACTGTTGGTCTAGATATTAGCAATGTAGCCAGAATCTCATTCAACATCCCTTTCTAAGTGCCATTTGGTTTCTACAAGGATTAAATGTTTTGATAAATTTATAATAATTCAAGGATGCAATATAATGACTAAAGTTTTGACTCATTGGTATTTTGAAATGAACATTCTGAAAGCAATCTGTATTTGAATCTATAACTACCTCCATTGTAATTTAAAATAACTCATACACAAGAGATACTAGGATATGAAAAACCAAGGATGATAGCAAAGAGAAAAAGCTATTGCTGATGTCCTTTTCCGAGATGCTAAGGAAACCTAGCTGGCTGCAAAGCTCACCCAGCAGGAGCAGATATGCTGATGAGTGTGTAGAATAAAAGGCTGGGGTAATTTCGCTGAGTATAGTCAGGGTTTGGGTGGAAGGACCCTGATTCAAAAGGAAGATAAACATGGCAGATGTGAAAGCCCAATACATAGAAATATCTAAATTATCACCTTAATAGCAGCTGATACCCTGCCACCTAGCGGGTTAGATGCTGGGTAATCTTCCCAATCATGGCATGATCCCCGTGAGTTACAGTAGAATGAGAGACATGGTGCAATACCTAGCCAAGATAACAGGGAACTTGCCTTCTCATCTGCAATAGGGCCACTGAAAGAAATAGATTTGCTAGGCTGCACACAAAAAACAAAACCTGGTAGGCCATGTCATCAAGCTAGGAGATACTGTGACTATAGCAATATGTGAACACCTACAATTCATGACTACCTTACAGACATAAAGCTGAAGTACCTGGCAAGACTTTTCATGCAGGGACAGCTTGAGGAGAAGGGTGGAGCCACTTGGGATTTGTCTCGAATAGCCCTAGTACCTAGGCAGGTGTGTTTAATTCTATGCTGTTCTTTTATATAAAATCGAAGGAACTGTCCACACCATATAATTTCTCTATAGCCCTGAATAGAAGCAGGAAGAGAGTATTATCATCTCCACTTTTCTTTGCTAGCATTTTAAATGTCTTTCTCCTTTCAATATTGAAGTATATATGATATTAACTATTAGGTAATTTTCTTAATTTCAGCTTCAGAATCAACTGATGTTGATAACATCTCAGATGTTATCAATCTGAGATAACATCAATTTGCATTTACATATAATTTTTATTTATTTATTTTTTGCTAATGTTTTTGTGTCTTTGATCTCACTTTTGAAATCATGCTGCTTTATTCTTAGGTGTTAGGTTCTAGTAAATTGCAGATCACAGCTAGATGTCTGCCAGGACAATAGCCTAAAGAAGCAGCTGCTTCGCAGCTCGTTGCCCAAGTACATATCTGCTCAAAAGAATTAAAATGTGAGTGGCAGCTCATATTTTTTGGGGACTTAGTGAAGAGGAACTGGGTCCTGCAAGATCTTGTTGGAAATGTTCCTGTATTCCCAGGTGCCCCAATCATGAAAAATTTGACAGATATGTAGTGTTAGAGCTTTTAGAATTTATAATACGGATGTGATGCACCACAAAGCAGACTTTCAAACTGCCATATTAAAAAGTCATAGAAGTAGTGTTTTGAAATAAAATGTTGGCGACTACTTTAATTAAATTATACACAGAAATGGAGACTTTTTAAAAAAGGATTTGGGATAATAGATGTATTTCTGAGAAAAACAGACATCTTAGTGAAAGAAAAAGTGGTTAGTCCTTGAGTTAGTAAACAATATTATGTTTTAAATGGAGAGACATTTTTATTCAGTGCTTTCTTTTCGTTATAATTGAAGCATGTGCATAGAATTGCTTTGGTCCTCCAGGATGTATTTCTTATTGTATGAACAGACTGAAAATCACCTCACTCTGTCCTTGAGACAAGACTAGTGATAGAACACATTTCATTCGTGTCACATGCACAGTTTCTCTCTTGCTTTCTCTTTCTTCTCTCCATTCCATAGCTGTCGAGATTTTCAGTTACTAATGTCTGATATTTTTCCCAATTGAGTAAATTGATTTTTGATCATTTCTTCTATTTGATCATGAGTTCTCTTTGGACCACTTCTGTCTGTATTAGCTGCTCTGCTGATTCACAGGTGTTTCTTCATTACACTCTCACCTTTGACAGCAGAAACTGGACTCCTACCTTGTTGTTCATTACTCTACATGTAATTGATTGCATATGCTTAATTTTTCTCATAGCTGAGTTGTTTTGTGGTTCAGCCTTCCAAAGGCTTATGTTTTCTTCCTGAAACCTTGGCCTTCTCAAGACTCTCTCACCAGTGTCTCCTACCTAACTCTGTTGGTATCATCCAATGGACCAGTCCACTTTGGCTACAGTAGACAGCTTCATCATCAGAATTATTTTGAAGAGTTAGCTGCCACAGAGAAACATTCCACCAGTCTCTTCTGTCCTGTAGAATTGTTAATTTTCTGTATCTTTCAAGATTTTAAAGTCCCTGGTCTGTTCTGAAATTATCGACCTCTGACTTTATTTCTGTTTAGAATGTAAACCTGTAGGCCTAACCATTTCTCTTCTGATCCACCTGAGCTCTAATTATGAAAGGATTTTGGAATTAATGATAAGTGGAAGAACAATCCCTTACTTATAAAGTGACATTATACAGTGTAAGTATTTTTAGCTGCCAGCTGTGCAAGCAGTAAGTCAGAAACTTTGAAGTGCTAAAAATACTTGGGCTATGATGAGTGGGAGTTGGCAAATACCCCAGGGTGAGAAAAGCTCTGGATATGATACATCTGGCATACTTTTTAAAATGTTCTATTTTTAGTTTATATTTGATTTCTAAAGAGATTGAGAGGTATTTTCCTTGAAAAGGAGAAAAACTGACAGGAATGTTTGAAGATAATCTCTGAAATTTCCTGTCTTCCTTCAAATTAAAATGGTCATAATGCCCAGTTTAATTTTTGAATTATTGATCATTTCCAAATTTTTGAAAGAAAAATTATGCAGTGCCCAATTATGAATGACGAAAATGTATGTAATATTGTCTTACTGTTTTTGTTTGTCTGTATATGGCTCTGAGTATTATCATTGATTTTATTGTTTCCCTAGATAATACTTTCAGCCTTTTAGTCTCAAAATAGATATAGGATTGAACTCCTAATCTTCTTTTATCACATAGAAAGTTCATAGTAGAAGTTTTCCTGATGCTATCAGAAGAAATTCAATCCTCAAAGCTTCTAATAGGTTTGGAAATGGGGCCCAGGTCTGGAAGTGTGTCAGAGTGAGCGTATGTATAGAAGTGGGGTAAGAGACAAGAGAGGCAGTCATGAAATTTTACTGAACCCTACTTGCCTACTATATGCTTAATGCCCCTAAAACAGAAAATGACCAATTTGCACATTAAGATATATGTCTCAAACTAAACTATGGGCAAACTGAAGCCGCCCTAGATGCTGAGGCAAGTTTGAGGTCAGCTTGGGTTACATTATGATTTCAAGGCAAGCTTGAACTATGTAGCAAAATGCTGTCTCAAAAATAAAACACACAAAACAGTACAACAACAACAGCAAGAAGATACGCCTCAAAATGTCATACTTACCATTATGACTTATTACTGAATGAAATTCTTGAGATAAAAGATCAATGTTGATTATTAGCAGATCTTCCCTGGCACAGCAGCAGGACTGTAGACCAAGGAAAAAAACTGAACATGCAGAAACAACCCCTTGCTCTTTCAGCCATTTGAAAAGGGGGCCAAAAACACACACTGGAGAAATAGCCTCTTTAATAAGTGATGCTGGGAAAATCGTTGCCCATGTGCTGAAGACTGAACCTAAACCCATATTTCTCACCACTTATTAGCATTAATGCAAGAATAAAAGACCTAGATATGAAGGCAGAAACACTGTGTCTATTGGAACATACAATAAATAAAATTCTGAGCATAACACGAATTGCACAAGAAATAATATCAGGAATGAACTAATATGATTATATCAAGTCAAAAAGCTTCTGCACAACAAAGGAAACCACCAACAGTGCAAAGAGATACTGACACAATGGAAAAAAAAAAGTTTTCCCAGGTGCTCCTCAGAGGACTAATGCCTAGAATACGCAAAGAACTAAAAAATTAGATCTTCAAAATAAAAACCTAATAAAAATAGGTAAGTGAAATGAATAGACACATGTCAAAAGAAGCACAAATGGTCAATAAGTTCATTTAAAAAAATGTTTAGCAGCTTTGGCTATTAGAGTAAAAACAAATCAAAACAACACTGAGATTTGATCTTACTCCAGTAAGAATGACTATCATCAAGGACTCAAAAAGCAACAAATGCAAGTCAGGTGGTGGAGAAAAAGGAACTCATATTTTGATGGGAATGTAAACTAATACAACCACTAAGGAAATCAGCACTGAGAGTCCTCAAAGAACTAAAAATAGAAATTCTCTTTGACCCAGTTGTACTACTTCTGGCTTTCTGATAGTTAATAACTTTAATTACAATGATACTTGTGTACCTATGTTTATCACAATAGCTAAATTATAGAAGTGTCTTATTTGTCCTCAATAGATAAAGAAAATGTGATTTATATACACAACAGAACACTGATCAATGATAAAGAATTTACTTGAGCAATTTGTAGGGAAATTGATGCATCTTAAGTCCATAATGCTGTGTGAAATAAATCAGACACAGATGGTACGTATCATACGGTTTTCCTATATGAGAACTCCAAGTTGAATATAATTTAAACAGCAAATTAAAGAGAAATGGTAGGAGACGTGGAAGTGAACTCTGGAGATAAGGAGGAGGTCTGGCAAAGGAGGGAATGGGAGGGGTAAAACATTCAAGATGCAATAGGCATGCATGCTAATTCCCCAAGATGAAGGCAGTTCCAGTGTATCGCAAACAAAATCCTACTAATAAAAAACAGATCTTTATATAGTTACCACTTCAGACTTCCCATAGGGCAGTGGGTGATTAAATCATTGCCTTGTGAGCTCCATGTCATATCATTCATGGATTCCTCAATGAACCTATCACTGTCTCTTCAAATACTTGAAATTTTCTCTCTCCACCTGAAGAGAATTGGGTTGTTATAAGCATTGCCTGGTTTTGTTTAAAGAGAAAGTATAATTTTTGATTAGATTTTTAAAAATCTGTTTTGAAAATAAGCTGTTTGAGACATCCTGTTTTGACTGTTATAGTGTCTTTAAAAAGTAATGTAAGGCGTTAAAATTTATCAATTATCTTTTCTTAAAAATTTCATTTACCTAGTCTATTAAAGTTTTATAAATCCATCATTAATAGATTTATGACTCTAGGTCTATTTAAAGTATTTTATGATTCAAGATACATTTTACAAATTTAAAAATGTATATTAAAAATTTTAGTTGATTTTTCTTCACTCCTACAGTGTTCATAAAACAAAGATTTACACAATTATTAATAGATTAATTATACTTTTGAAACATTTAATATTCACTATTTTCTTTTATGTGACTTTGATATTGTATCATAATGCTTTAAGTTTTAAATTGCTTTAAAAAGCTTGGTTGAGATAGAAGTTTACTTGCTTTTCCGCTGAGATGCAGGTGGAACAATTAAGCATCTTACCATTATTGACAGGTGGACAGTGATCTGTAACATCTCCGTGGAGAAGTGGAAAGTGTTTCTGGGTCATGTTTCATCAAAAAGTAGCCAGCTAAACTTTTGACAGTTTGAAGAACAATTTGCTTGGCTATCTGTGAGAGAAAATTGCAGAGAGAAAATTGCAAGATATATACAGTAAAACCCTAGATTGCAAATAATTTGTTCTGCTAGAGGAGTAAACATTTCTAGTAAATTTAATTTTAACTTGAAAAACAGTGATATCTTGCAATATGAGTAGTACGTGATGCCAGACAACACGTGATCACAACTGAGTTAAGGACTCTCTCTTTTCCTCCTCCCTGTGGAATCGTGGGAGATTATCTCTCAAAAGTAAGAGGATGTGGAGGAGATCTCATCACCAGAGGAGGTGAAAGAAAATGTTGAGGAATCCTTCACTTAAAATGATATTAGCTAGATATGTAAAATGTAGGGAAGTTGCAAAATTTGGTAGAAAAGCACCACCTGATAAGGCTGCAGCAGTGTGAGCTATGAATCTGTTTGATAACAACGTGATGTTGCATTTCCCCAAAATCTTCAAAAGGAGGCAAGAGCAAGTGTCACTGGACAGGTTCCTTACTAAAGTTGTATGAAAATTCCACTGAGCCAGTAAAGAGCAGTGATTCTGTTAGTGATAATGTAAGTCATCCTACACAGGGACCCTTCTCAGGCTTGTCACCCTCACACCAGCAATAGCTGTTTTTGATAATAGGAGCAGGTTAATTTGTTTGTTTTTCTTTCCATTTTTTATTATCCTGTTATATATTGTAATCATTTTATATGAATATTTTAGGGTTGTGAATCATCTGAGTTTTTCATTATTTCTTATGTGGAGATTCATTTTGGTATACAAGAGCTTTGGATTATAATCGTAATTCTGGAAAGAATTATGCTTGCTACCAAGATTCTACTGAATATATCTTTAAAAAATCAGAAATATTTTCTAGCTAAATATCTGAGTAAATAGAAGTCTTTGTTTCCACAACTCTGAGGCTATGTTTGACAAGTGCTTTGAATCACGTCTCTTGAATTATTTTGATCATTCACATATAGACATTTCATCAGTATTGAAGAGAATTATTGAATGCTCATGCAGAGGTGAAATAGATACCATGTTTTGTGGTACTTAATAAGAGAGTGAGCATGTGAGAGAGGCCTGGAATGCTGATCTTTCATGGACTTTTGAGAAAACATTTAGTAAGAAAATGAAAAGTTTTGATGCTTCTGGCATCAATGACTTATCAAATATATTAAGGATTATAGAATTTTTTTACCATCACCAGAATTATAGAAGTATTTATTTATTTTATAGCTACATGTGAGAAATAATAAGTACGGAAATAAGATAGGGTTAACAAATGACTTTTTTCCTATCATGTGAAAATACCTTTGCTGTCACTGGTAGATAGTACAGTTCAGTCATTCTTAGCCATTTACATCGGCCTTCTCCTTTTGGTCAGCAACTGAGAAATTGAACCATAACATTTATGATTCAGTGCTTTCTTTACCTATCTGCTTTGTTGCTGGCTCAGAGAAATTTAACCTGCATGTGTGTCTTCCCTGGTCAGTTGTATTGATGCTCCTATAGGGTTTACACCCGGTATAAACTGCGCTGGAAGTGTGTTTCTTTATCAGAAGGCTTCAAACTATTTTTAATATACATTCAATAGTAGTCTTGGAGATCTGAATCTAAAAGAGAAGACCACAGAACCAAACCTGAGTTAATTTATGCATAATTCAGACAAGTAAATAATTAGTATTTATATTTGGGGGAGTTTAGTGTTTCAACACAAAAGATTTCTGCATCTGTCTGTAAAAATGGGATTGCTGTGATTCTTTAATCCACTAGAGTCAGCAGTTTAACTAAACTACAAACTATTTATTATTTAGATGATAGCATATGGGAGGAATGCCAAAGAAAGCCATATATCCTCACAAGAATACATTTTCTGAGTCTAAATACTATTGCCATTGTGAATTTATTTTGCTCATGGAAAGAAGCTTTGAAAATCAATAAATATGTAGCCTCAGAACAATCTCACATTAAGTGTCTTACTAACTTTGCTTGGAATTATACATTTACATATGTTATATGATTTTCTTGTACATCTGATATTTTCCATATAACCAGGAATCTAGTGGAATTTTTCTCTTTATTGTATTCCTTAGATACTACTTTTCCTGGACTCAAGTAAATGTTCCAAAAATATTTGTTGAATGAATTAATGATGGCTAAATAATGTGACTAGATAGTTTTAAAAGTACAAAACTCTTGCTATGTTTCATCAGTAAAAAGTTGTTAGGAAACAAATTAAAGTGTTAAACTTTATCTACAATGCAGTTATTGCTCTCAGAAGTGAAAGAGCAAGAGAGGAAACATCTACCTGTGTGAATTCTTTGCTGACAAAAGGTGATTTAGTGAGAAAAGCGCCCAAATTCTTTTCTACTGACCTCGCATGACACAGAGATTTCATGAGGAAATGAAGAATCAAATTCACGATTAAACCCAAATGTTTTTACACTAGGTTGATGACGAGTGGCTACCATGGAAAAACGAGGTAACACCAAAAGGGAATGAGCTAAGAGATTGTGGAAAGGGTGCTTAGCAAGGTCTGTTGGTGTCTCTTTCTCTGTGACCACCCACTTCTGCAGACAAGGATTCCTTTCTCCTTCCCTCATAGACCTGCTTCACGGGAAGGTCAGAGACCTCCCTGCGTCCTCTGTTTAGAAAATGCCTTAAGTTTAAATACTCAATGTGGCAAGCTGCCGTGTAGTAGGGTAGTAGTGGGGGACAATGTCTCAGGGAAAGTCAAGTTTGTAAAAGGTCGGTGTCACTCTCCATTTTCTCAGTAGGGCCCACATAGTTTTATTACTACTGTTTAAAATTTGTTGTTTTCATTCAAATGTTCTTGCCCCAGTTCTTGCCACAAATACATAGAAATTCTGGAAATTGCATGAGAACAGAAGTAGTAAAATTACATTTTTATCAGCACAGCAGACCTTCACAAAAAGTAGATTCCTCAGAATTCAAAAGTAAATAGAAAAATTGAAAAGAATATACAGAGTACACCAGTCTGTGATGGCCTGCTAGACCTTTGCCACTGACTCTGTGCAGGCAGCAAAGACTGGAAGAGTCCTGCCTGTTTGCAGTTAAAGGAATCCTTCATCTTGAACAGTGGATTATTGTTGAGGTGTCTAGATGAACAAAAGAGTAAGCTGCATGAGCTGGCACAGGGAGCAGCATATCACCAGGTTTGTCCTTTGACCTCTGCCAAGGCTGCAGCGGATCCCCTGGTTGGGCAGGGGTAGATGTCTGTCTCCCGCAGCCATGACTCTTCAAGTACCACTCCTCAGGAGGCGGAGGAAGGCTTCCTCTCAGTGCTTTGTCAAGGTGGAACTTCTGGTTTGGTCCTCCACTCACACCCTGGAGATGAGTCCAGCAGGCTGGAATGCAAGTCTAGACTTCTTCCCGGCCTTTTTCAGTACTGTCACCACAGAGTTCTGTCACATGTCACAGAGGGCAGACATCTGGAGATTCGCACTTAGCCTTCACTTGTGAGTGTAGGGCATGCCGTGCTTTTTCTCTAGCTTTAGCTGCAGCAGAGTCATTATTCTGCCTTGGTAGTGACCTCTTCTTGGTCTTTGTACAGGGAGAATAGGTTCACGTGGCTTTGTTTTGTTACTGCTTGTTAGTGCCATGGCGTTTTGGTATTGGCAGCTAGTCTGACTCCTAGTCTGGGAAAGATGAGGCCAAAACTAATCCTACATAAATCATTCTCCTGCCATTCACTGAGTTTTTTTTTTTGTTGTTGTTGTTGTTGTTGTTTTGTTTTTTTGAGACAGGGTTTCTCAGTGTAGTACAGGCTGCCTTGAACTCACCACGTAGCCCAGGCTGGCTTGGCACTCCTGGTGATCTTTCTGCCTTAGCTGAGGGTGCGCAGTACCAGGCCCAGTGATTTTAAAGTTCTCTATCAATCTGTCCCTTATTCTGCCTTCTAGACTGTCTCTTTGTTTGTCTGAGGCCTTTAGATGTCTTTAGATAGAGGATGTTCTTCCTTTTTTTCAGCACTAGAAACAGCAGAAATCATTTTTATCCAGAAAATTAGGTAATTTAAAGAGAACCTCTCCAAACCCCAGGAATAGACATCTGCCCATAATTATCCCCTGTTAAGCATTCTGTTCTCTTCTTCCACATCCCAGACTTCCTGTGGTCCTGCGTTAGTGGCTTCCGAAACTACTGACTCAAAGTTATTGCTTCCAACTGTCTTCTATTTCTTTCAACAACAACTTTTCAATTTGTATCTGTCATTTATTTTTACTCTTTGATTTTATATTTCATCATTTCCTTCAGCCTTTTCGCAGGTCCCATCTCCTGTTACCAACCTTCTGCAGCAAATGGGCACTATGTTGGAATTTTCATATCCTGAAGTGCTGGAGAGAGGTTAGAAAGAACTGTCTGCATTTACATCCATGTGTTTGTATTTGAGTTTGCATATGTAAATAATTTGCAAACCATTTTGTGTATCAAAAACAGAAATACAAGAATAATAGCAACTTTTTAGGAAATGTGGGAAGAAAACCAGTGGAGGTGGTTTAGAGAAAGCTATGAAAAGGGAGCTTCAGCAATATTTATAAAGATATATTCTGTTTGCTCTTGAGAAAAATATTAACATTAGTTAAATCTGAGTAGTGTAGATTTCATATTTTGTCATAGGATTGAAAAGTTGTTAACATATGTTTTTTGTGTCTATGTATGCCTTTAAATTCACTGTGCAATACAGTACTAACACTTAAAATAGTGTTACTACAGAAATTAACAGCTTTTATAGAACTTTATTTCTAGGTAAATTGTCCACATCAGCAACACTGAACTCAGACTTCATATTGAAATAAATATTATTGCCTTCATCCTGGATGTCCATGGCCATGAAGTCCGGGATGAAAGTGTTGGCAGCAATCGATGTATTTCTGCTTTCACCTCAGGCTTCTGTGCCTTTGAGGTAGCGTCTTCATGCAGAAGACATAGTGAATTGTAGAACAAGTTAGCCTCTGTGTTCTGATGCTCTTCCTGATATTATGTTGAAGACTCTTTGAAGGATTTCCTTTAAATTTACTAACTTGATTTTCTTGTGGGATTTCTCTGAGTGAAGTACAGTGTGAGTAGACATCAGTGTCTGCATCTTAGTTTGCTATTTTGGTTTTTGTTTGCATGTAGCATTACAAAATCTTTGTCTGACATATGAATTGACAGATACTTTTGACTAGGAAAAAGAAAGTCTTGCTGGTTCTGAGCATTCAAATTGTAATTTAGATGAATACATGAAAAAGACAGAATTAATTTAGACTTAAAAAAGTGGCTAGTCCGCTAGTGCAGGTGCTAGCATCAAGTAAGACACAAAGTAACCTTTTCTATTTTAAATTCTCTTGTTTTGTGAGTGTGAAGTTTTCTTAGCATTTACTCCTGAAGCATTTCCAACTACCTCTAGTGTGTTTATCACTGCTGTTCTTATATTCATCGCTGAGTATCCTACAGCCTGGACCACAATGGACTTCATTTATAGGGATAATATTAACTCGCATCGATTTGCAGTCATGTAACGTAAATGCATGCACGGGTTAATTATTGGCATTCATTTCCAAAGGCAAGAATGAGAGCGCCATATGAAAATGTACAGGTGCAACTCATCCTGGATTCTGATGCCGTCTACCATTGTTAGGTTTTCTAGTGATTGCAGAACACTCCAGATACCCCGACAAAGCACATTTTAAGAGAAGAGCACTTCCATCTGTTTCTAAGTATTGAATATCCAAAATAGTTTTTCAGAATTAAACACATTTTTGATGTTCAAAAAAGATATTTTTATCTTATGTAACACACGTTGGAAGCCATTTCTGCTGCTGTCATTACCAGCACTCCTCTCCACCTGTCCTGATCTGATAAAGCTGTGGTATAGAAACCTCAGGACTGTGATCACCAACACATCTGCTGGAGCAACCTGGAATAATGAGATTTTCTTCAGACAACATGTCCCTTGATACTGAGCCAAGTAGGTTTCTTTTTGTGTTTTCTGAATCATACAGTGGGATCTGAAAATGTATGGCCACACTGTACAGCTGCAAACACATTTTAGAAAAGATAGCAAGAACAGTGCATTTTATGCCACAAGTTCTACTAGTACAACTTTCACTTTTAAGTTTGTTTCCATACTGAAGAAACTTTTATTCAAATCAGTCAGTGTTTCCTGTTTCATCATGTAATAAACCGCAACATAGAACGTGGTACAATGGACATGATGAATACAAGTCCTTTTTATTAGGAATTTATAACCCTGATAATTCTTTATAGTCAAGGACTTAACTTTGAGTACATTTGTTTAAAAATAAAACTTAAAAGGTCTTAATATTAGAAAAGACAACCTTAAAGGACATTTAATTTAATTAGCATAATCATATCACTGTTTTTTGGAGTTATGGAAGTGCATATTGTACATATTCAAAGGAAATACTTCTTTAATATTAATTAATTCAAAATTTCTCAGTGCTTTTTACCACATACATTTTTTGTAGATACTAATATATGGTTTAAGCAATACTGCAGATCCTCTCTTTACAAACTACTCAATTTGGTTTTTTTGTTTGTTTGTTTGTTTTTTGTTTTTTTTCTTTTTTCCAGTACTGGGGATCGAACTCACGACTGCCTGCTTGCAAGGCAGGTGCTTATGCCGCTGAGCTAAATCCCCAGCCCCTTAAACTACTCAATTTGCATTACGTGTTTGTCGAGTTCTTTCATATATTAAAATACTTCTAAATACAATTTCCAACAATATAAAGTCTCAAGTCAAAGCAAACTGAACTTATTCTGAAAAGTACTGAGATGTAATTTCCCCTATATTTAACATCTTCATTTTTTATAGAAAAAGCATAACCTTGTGTTAGTTTGTTCAGTCTGATTTATTGAGTTAGCACTACTGGGTACATTTCAGTGAGTTTTTTTAAATTTAAATTTTTTAATTTTTAAAAATTTTATTTTAAAGAGGAAAAAATATAAATCAAGCAAACAAAAAAAGCAAAATGACAATGATAACAACAACAAACAAATGCAATACAGGATTTCGAACCAAAATGATAGGAATTTAGCAATAGTTGGTATATTGCATATTCTTTTTTTAAATTTTATTTAAGGAAAAAAAGAAAAAAAAAGGGTACAAGTTATACAGAATTTCAGAAAAAACATACAGTAGGAAATCATTAGTTAATAGATTACATATTGTTATCTTAGAAATAGTTGTTCAAGTTACAAGATTAAAGCATATAAAGTGGACTTTCAAACAGTGAGACTGCAAACAGTTCTGTTCAATGATCCAACAAAACTCAGTAATATGGTTATCTATCTTATACACTTAAATATATATGCAGTTATATCCTTTAGAGCACCTTCTTTTACTTTCTTTTGTACAATGACAATTATACATTTTGGGTTTTATTACTCCCACAGTTCTTATTACTTTTTTTTTTTTTTTGAAGAGAGTAAAGCCAAATATGACTTAACAGAACAGAGTCAGTCAAATCAAAAGGATGGACATAATAGATAATGTAAAAACAAAATACTAGGTGATCAACAATGGTTACCGTACTGCCTCTTGCTATCTTAAAAAGAATTGCCTATATCATCAGTTATAGTAAAATTGAACAAAACAGTAAAGAATAAAACCAAAACATTGGAGACATTACAGGACTTTAAAAGAAGATAATAGTTGACCAGAATGGGCATCATAATGAATCTTAATGTCTTCAGAGTTGTTGCCTATACTTTCGAACTTGGTACTATCAAGCAAAGCAGAATAGAGGAAAATCAGTCAAAACAAGAGGGTGAGGGCAACACAGGGTTTGAAATCAAGTTAATAGGAAATTAAAGTGGGTTACTAAAATGTATCCTGTTATTTTTTATTTTTCCCTTAATTAAAAAGATAAAAAATAAAAAAGTAAATAATTTTAAAAAAGATTGAAATAAAAGAGGGCATAACAACAAAACAGTACAGGTCAAAGCATAACAATTTAAGCAAAATAGTGTTTCACCACAAGATATCCTGACATAAAAGTAGTTATCATACTGTCTCTTTCCTTGAAATCTTTGAGTATAACTTCGTATACTGTAGCACCAAAAATATCAAGACAATGTAAAACCATTCAAGAGAATGACAGTATTACAGGGTATTAGAACCAACTATTAGAAAATGAACAATGGTTTCTGTATAATCTCCTTGTCTATAAAAGTTTTTGCTTATATTATCAAATATAATAAAATTCAATAAGATACAACTTTTTAAGAATGATGGAGACAGAAGAATAAAAGTTTGATGGGACTTCAAAACAAGATGACACTAAATCAGCACTAGTATTATGATGTCTTGTTTTCTCCAAAATAGCTGTTCCTACCATCCAATCTTCTCTGCCTCGTTTCTTTTGAGCAATTTTTCTGTCATTTGTTGTGAGTTTGTCTTCTTCATTTCTCTTTCTGCTCCATTCATTGTGGCCTCTCTGCCACTATTTCTGAAATCTTGGTATTTTCCTTTTTTAGAATATCCTGCAGTATTCTCTGTAGAGTTGAATTGGTGGTTGCAAATTCCCCTAGTTCCTCTTTATCCTGGAAGCATCTTGTTTCTCCATCAATTTCTAGGGACAGTTGTGCAGGATATATCAATCTTAGCTGGAGGTTGTTATCTTTCAAAGCTTGAATTATTTCCCCCCATGCTCTTTGTGATTTGATGGTTTGTGCCAAGAAGTCTGCTGTAATTCTGATGGGTGTTCCCTTCTAAGTGATCTGTTTCTTGTCTCTGATGGCTTTTAATATTCTGTTCTTATATTGGATTTCTGGAATTTTGATTATTATATGCTTGAGTGTAGCTCTACTTGGGTTGTAGGTGGCTGGGGTCCTGTATGCCTCATACTTCTGAGTATCTTTACCTTTTGCTAAATAAGGGAAATTCTCTTGGATTATTTCTGTGAATAGCTTTTGTAGTCCATTTATGTCCCTACTTCTTCTTTTATGTTCTTAGTTCCTTTTTTTTGTCTTTTTCGTTTTTTATCAGTACCAGGGATCGAACTCACGACTGCCTGCTTGCAAGGCAGGCTCTTATGCCGCTGAGCTAAATCCCCAGCCCCTATGTTCTTAATTCTTAAGTTATAGATCCTCTTATCATCTTCTAGCCTTTGTATTATTGCTGTTTGTTTTCCTGTTATTTTTAAGTTTTTCATTTCATGCTCCCACCTTACAAATCTGCCCTCCAGTTCAGATAATCTATCCTTAGTTTCTTTCAAGCTGTTATGCCAGCTTTCAAGAGTTTTTAGTTTCCTGGTAATCTCTTTGAACCTGCTTCACGTATTGTATGTTTTCTCTATTTTCTCCATCAAACAATTCTCCCCTTGTTTTCTGTTCTTCCATTCCACCATCTGTTTTTTCTTGGGCATAGCTTAGCATTTCTCTAACTATTCTACTTATATCTTGCTTTATTTCATTAAATACTTTACTTTTAAACTCGTCTATGAGCTCCGGAAATACCGCTTTATGTCTGTTTGTGCTGTGTCTGATATTGCATGTTTTCTGTCCTCCTTTGCATTGCCCTTTCCTGGATCATTGTTCTCAGGATTGGGGACTGAAGACCATTTCTTGTTGTTTCCTCTTCCCATACTTTTTGTTCCTTCCATACAAGCAAATATAGGAGGCCCAGTTTTTTTCTCTTTGTCTGTTACAGTTTGTTTGAATTGTGCCGGCTAGGTGTTCCTGCCCACTGCAGTGTACTAGGGAGACACAGACCTGGGCAGCCTCTGCTGGTCCCACCCCTCCAATAAGATCTACCGATGGCTTCACTGCTAGGGTGCACCTCCAGGCGCTGGACCTGGTTTGGGCTAGCCTACTGGGTCTTAGTCAGCGGCATCACCCAGGCCAGGCATTCCCAACCAATCCCGTTTGAGAGGGGAATCTGCTGACTAAAGTCACTGCAGCATCCTGTTCCAGCAAGTCTGCCCGGTCCCAGTATGTCCTTTGCTGGAGCCTCCTACTCTATGGAAGGGTCCCTGTTCTGCTCACTCACCACAGGTCTATGCAGGACTCCCTGCCAGTTACGCTCTCAACTCCGTTCGCTGATTCCCACTCTCAGAGCTTTTGCGTGTATCTCTCCCTGCCATGCCGATGTGGATGCAGCAGCAGCAGCAGGAAATTCAAATCGCGGCTTCCAATGGTGTGGGTTCCAGCTTCCACAATGAGATTTTATCTTTCCTTTTATAGCACCAGGATTGCATTTCCAGTTGGTTTCTCTTAGCTTAGTTCGTTCCTGGGTCGGCAGGGTATATCTCCCCTTGCTTAGGACTCCTCATACTGCCCCATTCCTGGATTCTAAGCGGGGTGTCTCAAAGAGCCTCCGTAGCTGCTGCTATCTATCTGTCATGTTCTCCCAGAAGTCCATTTCAGTGAGTTTTAACAAAGATAAATAGTATAACCACCACCACACTCAAAATGTGGGATATCCTTGTATTCATCCATTTTTCCTTGCTGGAATACAATGTCCAACACCCACAACTTAAAAAGAGGAGGTTTTTAATTTAGTTTATGGTTTAAGGGTACTTGGTATGTGCTCAGCAAGCTTCCAGGCAGAAGAATTATGGGGGAGGGGAATGGCATAGCAAAATGGTTTAGATCATGGTGTCCAGGAAGCAGAGCAGGTGAACAGTGACATTAAAAAAGGGGTATAAGGCCAAATACAGATCCCCATGGCTACACTCTTGTGACCCATCCAGACACGCCCAGAAGTGCTATCTCGGGAGGGATTCTTACAACATGCCTTCCCACTGCCACATTCAACCCTTTGTAAAGTTGATACCTTAGATATTTGATACCTTACATATTTGAATCTCCAAATTAAGAGAATTGAAAAGTTATAATTCTGGCTAACATAAAACTATCACTTTACCAGAGCCTCAAAAGTTTCAGCATTTTTCTGAAGTCTAAGCCTTACATTTCTCCTGAAACTCAAGCCAAACATTTAGCTGTGAACATCTGGAAACACAAAAACAAAACAAAACTAACCGAAAAAGCCAGTTTAATAGTCTTATAGTACAATGGCTCAAGGTAAGCATTCCCATTCCAAAAGGGAGCAGCAGGGAGATAGAAAAAAACAGACTGAACCCAGATTTAAACCCAGCAAGGCAAACATCAAATCCTTCAGTTCATGTCTGCCATCCATGGCACCTGGTAGTGAGATGTCAGTTCCAGAGGGTTGGGGTGGCCCCATCACTGTGGCCTTGTGAGTTGTAGCCCATATGGCCTCTCTCTGAGGTTGTCTCCAGTCCTGGCCTACAGCTTTCCTCCACAGACTTTCCACATTCTCCAGGTCTTTGACTTCCTGAGCTCTCCATTGATCTCTCAGCATCACAGACTCACACTTTGTCTATTCAGAGCCCCCTTTCCTGGCCTCAGAGACCTGCCTCTGAAATCTGCATGGAAGTCCTCTGACACCACAACTCTTGCCTTCTGAATTAGTAAATCCAGCATCACATAGAAGATGCCATGGTTTGCAGTCAGTAGCAACAATCACCAGTCTCTGCTGGTCCATGGCTTCAGTGACCTCTCAGTGTCTGGATGGCTGAACAAAATTCCAAGAAACCCATTACCTATGAAGTCTTTCTTGAGCAGTGGTCCCAGGAGTCTGTTATCAAATGAAAGGTTTATATTTTGCATCCCCGAGCCTACTATGGGTGGGATCTTGTTGATTTCTGAAATGCCCTCAATGCATCTTGTACTACTACAGAGTGCTTGGTTTCGTTTTAATAGTGCCAGTCTCTTCTGCAATCCACACCTCCTTTGGCTATAGTTTTACAGTTCTTTTTAGTACAAAATTTAAGTTTTTCATAGTTCTGTGCTCTGTTTATTGATTTTAATTCTTACTACCAATCTGGCAAAACACAGCCTAGAGTGTCATAGACTCAGTGTTATGATGCTTCTGAATTTTTTCTCCCAGATGAATTAGTTCACTGTCCTTAATCTCATTTTCCTGCAAAGTATCAGGAGCTGGAAAAAATGTAGGCTTTTCCCCCTATGTAACACACGTCTCTTCTAGTACTACTGTATAGTTCTAGATCTTTGGCCTCCTAGTCCAACTTTTACTCCCACATTCCTATTGACATTTTGGACTTAGCTTTAACTGGGATCCCCCATGAGACTGCTTACATAGAGTGTTCTAAGACTTCTCCAGACCTTTTAAAAATTCTCCTGCATAGCAGTTGTAAAGGCTTCTATGGCACGGTATAGTCACAACAACAACCCCACTTCTTCATAATACAATTTCAGTATTAGATTTGCTTTTGTTGAGTCAAACGCAGTGCCCACAATGTAAAAAACGAAAGATTTAATTTATCTCACAGTTCCAGGGGACCAGCCTATGGTTAGAGGGCTTCATAGTAAAAATATCATGGTGGAAAACATGGCAGAGTTAAAGTGCTTTGCCCTCGGGAGCAAGAAAGCGTTGCAAGGGAACAGTGCCAGAAAACTGGTGAGGAGCTGACATAAACTCAAGGCTATGCCTCTGTGACCCACCCAGGCATGCCCAGAAGTGCGGTCCACTGATATCCATACCTGTTAAACACAGACCTGATTTTTTTCCCGAAAATTTAAAATTCTTCAGTATGTTTATAAATAGAAGCATGAGGATGGATATATATTGTTTGTTGGACTTTCATGTCCTATTGTCCTTTTGTTATTAGTCCATGCCATTGCAGGTATTAAGAGCTTGTTCTTTTATTATGATAATATAGGAGACAATGTGTGGAAGCATAGAAATTAACTAATTCATCATTTAATGGATATTTTGGTTTTTCTAACATCAAGTTTTTAGGAATAAATTTGCTATAAATATAGAAATAAATTTATGTGGAAATAAATTTTACTTTCTTATAAATAAGAATCTAGGAAAGATATTTTTGAATTTTTTCTGAGTAAATGACTAACTTCACTTGAAATCTCCTCTAGTATTTTCTATAGTGACTGCACCATATTGCATACAACTAACAGCAGATAAGAGGTTAGGTTTTCCACCTCCTTGCTAAGACAATGGAATCATTATTTGAAAATTAATAATTTTACTTATTTTTATAAGTGTGCTATGATATCCTATTGTAATTTTTGTTTACATTTCTGAAATTAGCACTTACCTGAACATCTTTTAATGTTTATTATATTTTATATGTTATATATATGTAATAATATATATTAAAAAGATGTTTAACATCTTTGTAATGTATATTTGGCTTTCATGCCTTGCATTTTGGCATGTTCAAATATTTAGCCTATTTTTATGAGTTTTATTGAATCACAAGATTAATATATGTAATCTCTTGAGATACATATCTTTATTGTGTGTATTTATACACTCTTAAAGGTATCTTAGAGCAGACCAATTTTTTGTATTGTTTTAAAATTTTTGATGGTCTTATTTAACAGTGTTTATTTAGGTTTGTGGTATTTGATTCCCATTTAAAATTTTTGACAAAACTTAAGGTCAGATGTTTTCTCCTGTCCTTTTTCTTTTTTTAGATATGAACTTTTGATTTATGTACATTTATGTACATTTTGAATTAATTTTTTAAAAAATAAAATGTCATGAAAAGACCTCAAAATTTTTTGCTTGTTTTAGGTTTTTCATTTATATGGGGTTCAGTGTGGGTTTTTAAATTCTATATACAACTACTGTACAGCAATACCAAATATCACATAACATGAGTCATGCAGTATTGTTCATCTGTTTCATAATTGTTTTTGCTATTCTAATCTAGGGGTCTCAGCTGTGGAACTATTTTTGACATTTTGGACCAGATAATTCTTTATTTTGATCAAGTATTGAGTATTGGAGCAGGTTTAGAAGCATTTCTGCCCCTGTCCACTAGCTGCCCAAAAAATCTCTTCCAGTCATGATCACCAAAGATTTTATAGGCAGCATTTAATGTTCTTGGGCACAGATTCATCTTTTCTTTTAGACCCACTGGCCATTTGCGTATGTGGCATGGATGTAAAACAGCAGAGGAGTTCCTCAAAAAATTAAAACCTAACTTCCATATGACCTAGTAATCCTACTGTCAGGTCTATCCAAAATAAAGAAATGGAATCAATATGTCGTTCAAGAGGGATCAGTACGCCCATGTTCACTGCAGGGCTGTGCTCAGGGATGGGGACCACTGAAATGTTCATCAGCTGATGAATTAATGAAGAACACATTACATACGTGATTAAAAATTATTATGCCATAAAAAAGAATAGCAACATGGCTGGAACTAACCATTATATTTACTGAAATACGCCAGGAACATAACAAGTGCTGCATGATCTCTTCCCAGTGTGGAATCTGGAAAAGTGGATCTTTTCCAGGAGTCGGGGGTGAGGTTGAGCCATGGGTTCTGACTCACAGTGAGCCGGAAACTCAGTTGTGCTCTTGACCATCACACAGTAGGGGAACAATGGATAATACTAACATACTGTAGATTGTAAAAAGCTAAAAGTAAGGATTATGACTTTTTTGCCATAAAGAAATGACTCATACCCACTGATACATTTGGTCTTATTTAAACATTATAAAATGTATTGAAACAGCATGTGTTACTGTAAAGAAAAATTTAAAACTTATAACCCGACAGTATATTCAGAGCAGGAAAGGCAGACTCAACCCATGTAGACTCAGCTGGCTTTGAGATTCCCCACTCCAGCTACAACTTGTAACATCGACATAGCTTAGCCAGAAAGTGCATCTTGTTGTGCCAACTGGCTTCAAGGACAGACTGGTGCAGTTAAAGACAATGACTGATTCTTCCTGCTCACCCAAGCCCTTGACTTTAAGAAACTCCCTTCAGTCCAGAAAAAGTCTACCTGACCACATAAGCCCCAGCCTATGTAACCAATCATAAAATAACATGCTATCAGTCTTTTGTGCTTCCTGCCTGAAACATGTAAGTGTCTGTTTAACCCCATGGTAGGGCTGGTGATTTGGCACTTTTTCCCCAGCCAGCTAACAAAATAAAGAGTTTGCTTCCAACTCCTCAGTGCCTGTGTTCCTTCCGTGCAATTCAGTTCTGTTTTTTCACAACATTATTACATTGCTATGTACTGTATAATAATTTTGTCTTTCTGAGACTGTGTCTCACTATGTAGTTTAGGCTGTACTTCAACTTGCTGTGTAGCCTACGAGTGCCTCAAACTCATGGTAGTCCTCCTACCTCAGCCTTCCAAGAGCTGGGATTAATGGCATGTGCCACCACACTCATCTCTGTGTTCTCATATGTCAGTTACAAATAAATTGTATTCAAATAGAAAGACAGAAAAGTAAATTTTTTCAGAATCACTTGCAAATTTTTGGAAAGATATCTGGTAGGATTTTGATTTTATGTTCCCATTGTCTTTAAATTAATTTGGGGACAAGAGCGTGGCATAGCTTTTCATTTATCTATATCTTTAATTCTTTCTAGATTTTGTTTTGGGGAATTTATCACTAAATACCTTAGATAATTTGTGCTGTAATGTTCTGAAACTTATCTTCTGATTATTTCTAATACACAGACATTTAATTTGTTTTTGTATTTTTTTATTTTATGGAAAAAATTTCAAAACAAAGTAATAGGAGAATAACAATAGTTAATAGCATATTTTTATCTTCAACATTATCTTCAACTCAAAGTATAAGATATTGGCATATGAAATTCTCCAAACAATATTACCACAAGTTTTCTTTTCATTGAACTAAAAGGAACTAGTAGTATTAGTATCTTGTACGTTTTTTCTTTCTACCTTCCTTCTTTTTTTCCTTCTTCTACCCTAACTCCTCTTTATTTTTGAGTAAGTTCTTCCCATTTAGTAGTATCTATTGTACATTTTGTTTCATATTTACTCTTTCATTTTCTCATACCAGGGATACAATATGATGTTTATATGTGAGTCTGATTTATTTCCCTTATGAGTATGGTCTCAAGTTTCATCCGTCTTGCTATAAAAGTCTCAAGTTTATCCTTCTTTATGGCTGAGCAGTATTCCATTGTACAAAATATTACATCTTTTTATCCATTCTGTGTTTGATGGGCATTTGACCTGTTTTTTTAAGACTTAACTATTGCAAATTGTGCTGCTATATACATGAGTATACACATATCACTGTGGTATGATGTTTTTAATTCTTCCTGGAATATATGCAGAGTGATGTTTTTGTATTGTTAATCATGTATTTCACAACTTTGCTAAGTTTGCTTGATCTGGAAAATTTCTGATAGATTCCTTAGGGTTTCCTCCATTGGTCATCATATGGTCAGTGTATGAAAACAGCTTTTTACCTTCCTTTCTAGTCATTTTGTCTATAATTTGTCTTTTTGTACTATTTGGTGGAATAGATACATTAAGTGTACACAATCTTGATGTGCTTCTGAATTTAAGAGTTTTAGTCTTTGGTCATTATATATGACTAATGGTTATTTTTATCTATAGATGATGATGCCTTTTAGCAATCTAAAAAGGCTTTGTGTAGCTCCTAGTTGACTGCGTTTTAAACCATAGAAGAGTGTTGTGTTTGTTGAATATTTCTGCGCATATCCCTTGCTGCATCGTGAGACTCTGCTCTTGCTATTGTAGTGCCCACCTAAGGTCCTGTGGTTTGGATGTGGTGGCTCCCCAAAGCTCCATGTATTGGGAGCTTGGTCCTCAGGACAATATTTTGAGGGCTGCTGCAAACTCTAAAGAGTTTGGGATTATGGGGAGGTCCTTGTGTTTGTTCTCAGGAAGGACTGGGCACCTCAGCCTCTGGCTGTCTGTTGAGTGACAAAATTTCTCCTTCCGGATTATAATCTGCCACAAGGTGACAAAGCCGAGGGGGACAGGGTGTTCAACAGAAACTTTTTTGGGCTTTCAACACCTGAAACTGTTAAATAAGCAAACCTCAAACCTCTTTTCTAAAGAAAAAAGTTAACCTGCCTCAGGTGTTTCATTATAGTATGGAAAAATAGACCAATGTATATGTTACACCATAGTCATTAATTTTAAAGTGCTGAGTTAATGCTAAAATGCACTTGGTCATGCTGTGCTGACCCTTTCTACATATTGATTTTATTTGCTAATATTTTAAATATCCTACTGAGTTTATACGACAGGAATATTAGACTAAGGTTTTCTAGTATTAACTTTATCTGATTTTGGAATTCAATTAATGCTAGTAGCATAATCACTTAGGAGTATCCTCTTCAAATGTCTTTGGAAATTTCTGTAGAAGTGGTATTATATCTATTTAAGTTTCTCTTTTCAATACAGAAACTCTTTTGTAAACTGTTTTTTTGAAAATATCTTCAACTTCTGTACTACTACATAGACTGAGTTTGTGTATTCCTCAGTAAATTTGCATCATTTTATTTTTTAAATGATTTTTCCATTAAATCTTAAGTTCCCAAAATTTTTGGAATGAGCTCATTAATATTTCTTTAGTGTAATTTTCTTATAATTGGTGAAGACTCTCTTTTATTCTTGGTATTAGTAAATATGTTCAGTGTAGCTAGAAGTTTTTCAATTTTATTAATTATATTTTAAAGAACTAGATCTTTGTCTCGCTGCTATTTTTCTAACACAATTTCTTTAATTTCTACTACTAGTTTTAGCTTACTTTGCTTGCTTTCAAGTTAATTTGTTCTTTATATGCTTTCTTAAGATAGGATCTTAGATCATTAATTTGACACATCAAATGTTTTGATTTTTATTCTAACAAATACTTTATAATGCATCCCACAAATTTTGATTTTAACTTTCATTGAATTAAATAATTATAATTTTCTTTGTAATTTTAATTTTACCCCATGATTTCTAACAACCATTTTCAATGTGAGAGAATATATGATGTATGACTTAAATCTCATATATATTAAGCAATCTCAGTTTTCACATGAGCTCAAGAAAATTATCATTATGCAAATTATTTAGATTTTTCTTAATATTAGAGTAGAAGTAATACATTAATATTAAAGTAAAACCTCTTTTAAGGTTTCTAAGTTTTAAGCCTTAGTAGAATTCCACATGGAGAACTTTTAAAATAATTACTACTAGTGCATATTTGAAAAGTGGAACAAATACATCTGTATACTACGAAGGACGTTTTCTTTTACACAATGAATAGACTTACATTGTATCTGTGGTGTTAGAAGTAGGTCTATGTTGGATGCTTAATCTTTATCATAGCTATTTTTCATTAAATAATTTTCATTAAGATATTCTGAAAAATTATCAAATTAGCATCTCTTAGGTTAAAAGTATTGAAACACTTTCTAACAGAATTATTTGCTCACTCATTTTGTATTAAAAACTCTGATAAGATCATATAATTCAATCCATGGAAAAACAGGCAAGAAACTTTTTAAAATTAAGAGAAGGCATTGTATACATCTACCTTATATCACTTGTGATTTGAAGTATTCTTGCAATGTAGAATGTTTAAATCTACATCACCTCCCTCACACACAGCTGGCATTTCCTCCCCGAGATCCTGACGTGGCCAGTAGTTCAGTAGGACATGCACTGCTCAAGCGTGCCTCTTTCAGAAGTTCATTGAAAGCAGTCAGAGAATTACAACAGAAGTTCATTGAAAGCAGTTAGAGAATTATACAAACAAGTTCATTGAAAGCAGTCAGAGAATTAAATCGTGTAATATATGTGTAAAAATGAGTTTTTATGTTACTGTCTTTTCAGGAAACTGCCAGCCATATTTGAAACCTTATATTTGTTATAGTTATCAAAATAGATTGATTATGTATATAGAATCCTATCTTGAGCTACAAAATGAGAGAAAATTTTAATAATATACCTTTTATAAAGAATAATATTCCATAAATATTTTTTAATTGGTAGTACTTGTTGGAGACTAAAAAATTTTCGTAGAGGTTTCAAAAAGTCAAGAGAGGGTGGTAGGCTTTGTTTTTACTGGGTACATTTACTATTGGTACATGAAGTATCTGACAAAATTACTATGCTTTTAAGAAATAGTACTGCTATGAGATGGTTGTTATTTTTTAAATGCCACCCATCCAATGAATATAATACTTAAGATATTTTTGTACTTTGCAGGACTTGGTGTAATCTGTATTACAAAACATATGCAACAGTGAAGGACAAAATGTTCAGTGGATATCAATGGTTACATAGGAAAGATGACCCTTCTTTCCTGTTGCAGCTCTAATATTTTCCTTGGCTATACGTAAGCATTTTTGAGTAAAATCAGTTAGAAAAGCAACCGACAGTTGTGGTCATATGCTTCAATATTTGGAATTAAGATACATTTTGATCAGTAATGATGGTAATTAGATTGGGAAAAGAAAATGAGTTTTCCTCCCACCTATTACCATCATTTTATTTTTTCCAATGGCAGTAAATTTTGTTTATTCTCTCCTTCCCATATATGTAAAAATACATAACAAGTATTGCTTTATTTTGTCACTGATTCTACCTTGCTAGTAATAAGGCATTTTGTTTGCTCTTCCTAAAAAAAATTAAAAATTTCTAGATACATTTATTTTCTGTGACCAAAATATTTTTAATTCAAGATATTTAGCATACTTCTTTTATCACAAAATATTTCTAGGGAAACATTTGCCTATGAAGTTCAATGCGGTCATCATTGGGCACACACTGTTGGGCATAGTGACCATGGATTCACACATTTTCACAAATACCCATTAGTGAAAATGTAGGCAAGAATACATTTCTTAACATGTTTCTGAATAAATTCTAAAACCACAGAAATTTTAAAAGAAACTCATGACAAAACTTCAAGTTTGTAATGTATAAATACAAAAAAACTTGATTTCTTATCTAAGGATAAATTTCTTTTTATTTTTATCTGCCACCCAGCTGGCTGTGGGTGGTAGCTCATTCCTGGAAATTCGTATCTCAAAAAGCAAATGCTCAAGGGAATAGTCAGTTATCTACAGCAGTGATATTCCCAGCTCTGAAATGTCATTTGTAGGAGTCCCTGAGTGCAGAGGACAAGAATGTGACTGTGTTGTGGCAGATTCTGTTGAGTTTAAATCTCAACTGACAGTCTGGTCAGATTTTAATGACTTAAAGAACCATGCTCTACCAGGAGCTTGATTTGACTGGAGTAAGGCTACATTGATGCTGCTAAAATTGTTCTTTAGTTCCCTTTCCTTGTTTTATGAACATGCTGTGTATTGAAGTTACACTATTGATAAACCTGTAGCATAAAGGTGATTTATTAATAACTGTACTTGGGACTAAGCTGGACAAATAGAAAATACATATTAATATTGTAATATATATCGTATCAGGATTCAAACTCAGGACCTTGTGCTTGCCAGACAGAATCTGTACTGCTGAACTATATCCCCTACCAGATTAATATGGTATAGTTTCAGAGAAAATTTTACTTGGTTTTTGTATGAGAAGTTTAATTTGTGATAGTCTAATCTTACTTGTTAAAATCTCTATGTAGGCTGTACTATTCAGAAGTAGCTGATTATAATGGCATGCTCAAACTTTACACATCTAATCCAGACTAGGGAATTCTGGTCAGTAATTAATTTTTAGCAGGCTTTTTGATACTTACCAAAATAAAACATATGCATATCAGAAAATGTGGAAAACATGCTAGAAAAAAATACCTTAACAAAAATACCTGTAACTTGCAATTCCCACAGATAAGTTTGGTGTTTTGATGTTTGTTTGTCTTAGCTTGCAGACTACTGAAGCAACACTCTAGGTGTCTAAATTATGAAAAATTAACTCTTTTCCTACTTACTGAGTCCTCTCCCATTGACTGGCTAAAGGATCGAGTGGCAAATACAGTAACATTCATGCTGTTCCTAACTGGCTTGCAGGTGTTATCTCTGAGTACAGGCAGTAGGGGGAATTTTGCTAAGCTCTTGCATCCTCCGTGGCCACATTCTGTCTGGGCTTCAGTCCTGTGATGTGTCCGTTTGTGCACACTTCTAATGTCCTTGGCAAGACTCATGCATTTCTTTCTGGTCTAAACACTTTTTACTGCCATATCTGATATGAAACTAGTATCTGGATTAAGTGACTCATGCAGTCCCTTTGACTTAAAATATCTCTTTTTAAATTAATTTTTCCTGTCCTTTGCAGATTTCTTGTTTGCTTGGTTGGTTCCTACAATAACTTATAAGACGCTCCTTGATGTGACTAAGCCGTTTACTCAATATCTATCTAATATTATTCCCTGTTTTCTCAGGAAGAGACAAACATTCCCTGTTACATTTCCCCTGCCCCTTGAATATGTCAAATACATTCTTAGCTCAAGGATATTAAACTGTGCCAATGCAATTGGAAATGCTCTTTTTGCTGGTTTTTATCAGCTTCATTCTCCTACATCATCATCTCAGAAATTTTGGGCAATTATAAATAACTGTACAATTATTACCTATCCCCTTCTCATATCACATTTTAAAAAATTCTTCTTATGTTCTGATTTATTGTCAGACTTGATTCTGTATCTCTGTCAGACCTTCTCAGCAATACTATTAATTAAACTATACAATAAGGAACTTGATTTTTTTAAATTACTACTGTCTTAGTTACTTTTCTCCTTGCTGAGGTGAAATACCCAAAACCCAAGGTAAAAGAGGGAAAGGCTCATTTAGCTCACAGTTTGTAGAGGTTTCAGTCCACAGTTGGCTGACTATCACAGGTTGGCTCATAGCAGAAGGGCAACTGTTCATAGCAGTGAAAAATATCAAAAGGAACAGGAGAAGGGATGGTATGCAGGCTATCTTTCCTAAGGTGGTGTAGCACTCACCTTAATTCTAGCATGGTACTACAGATCAATCACAAACTCTAAATTCAGCTGCCTCCCAAAAACCTGCCACCCACCATGACCATATGAGGCCTTATGGGCATCGAGACACCAACTGTAACAAACACTGTGTCTCCATTGTTTTTATGAGTGTAGCACAAAGAAAATATACTGTAAGTGAATATTAAATGGCTACTGGATGATAGATATTGATAATGTATTAGCATGAAAATAATTAGATTGTATAATTTCAAGGGTCCTCTGTACTTCTTGAGACAAATACACTAATATCTATAAACAAAAGAGATGTCTATCTTCCCCAGAGAAAATGAGGGTTATTCTTTTTCTTTCCTAATATCAATGTATGTTATACTTAAACACACTTTACTAACTTCAGCATATCACTTGAAGGTGGTGTATTTTTTTAACTAACTCTTTATTGCCAATCATTTGATCTCCACTCAGTTTTTCACTATTATGAATGCCACCTTTGTGGGTATTTTTATAGACATATGTAGAGTACAACCCTGATTATTTCCTTAGGATACATTCTTTGAAATTAAATTGCTTATATTAAATATTAAAATATTAATTTCCATAACATTAATTTCCACAATGTTAGTTGAAAGTCTTACTGCCAAAATATTCATGATTGAACACTTATAAGGGAAAAAAGAAGGTCTTTGCCTAAAAGTTCAGAAGTTTAAATTTCCTTGCTTAACTTTACAGTTATAATGCGAAGCTTTCTACCACTTTTTCTTACTCTTACTTTTGTACCCTTCAAAAAAGTTGAGGTGCAACAGAAAAGTATTCTTGGAGCACACCAGTAAGGAAATTATTCAGGTGGGTCAGAGTTTTAATGGGTGGAATCTTTTCAACTTACTTAGAGAGAGATAACTTTTCATAAAAATTAAATTTTAGGATTAAAATTACCACATTAAAGGAATGTTTTCTAAAACAGATGCATTTCCCCTTCACCTCTTGACAAAAGAAAACTTCACCTATTTTCTTTCAAAGATATCAAATAAATTGTGCTCCTGAAAGTTACAAAATGAAGGAAGCTTGGTCACACATGGTGGTCTTTGTTGTAGGAGACAATTTATGTGAATCCCCTTGAATATCAAACAATTGCTGCAACTTTTAGTCTTATTTCCATATACTGATATGTACAGAGCATGTTATACTATTCCCTTCTGTCTTCAATTATCTCTAAATAATGCAAATAAAGCCAACTGAGGAACTGACTAGTAATCTTTGGGGCCAACCTGACAGTCTGTTTCCTCTCTTGGTGCTTTCTGTAAACAATTGGATTGTGATGGGATAGCAGAGCCAGTCAGCTCCAGGAATTTCAACTGGGTATCAGCCGTGAAATAAAGAGGCTATAAGTCCCCAGGGCGCAAAACTTTACATATCAGAAACTGAAGCAGTAGCCTCCAAAAACAATTCAAAGGCTACCTTAATTTAATTCTGTAGATTGATCCTTCTGTAATATCATTCTCCCTGCATTTTGCAAAGATGCTTTTCTGCCTACCTGGCTAGGCAGCTCAAGTTACACATATAGTTCCTGTCATCCTTACTGTCACTCATTCTTGGGCCACCCCCTTCTAGACAAGATAATACATTCTGGGATAGGCTATGGATCAAAACTTTTGTCCTTATATCTTGACTGGAATTGGCCTTAGGACCTCGATTGCCCTTAACTTTGAACATGTCTTGGTGTCAATATTCACCTTTGGGTTGTATTGGAGATGGTAGATTGGAATTAACTTGCTTGGGATTTCAATAACATTTTAATGGAATTAAAAATATAACTTTCAAATTGTGAGGGAGATTAGAAATGAATTAAAATGCTTGGATTACGATATTCAGTATTTGGGTTAAAGTTATCTATCACCTGGTGACATATCTCCAGCTTTGTCATTCCTGAGAAAATTGTTTGCTTCACTGACAAAGTTTGAGCTTCACTATTACTAAAATTTAGTGAGCAAAAAGAAAAGGTTGAAATTCTTAGTATTTAAAATTTGTAAAATGGGAACATTCGAAGATCCAATCTTAATTACTCATTAAGGCTTTTTAAGATTGTAATTATGTAGTTCTTATAGAGATTGTAAAATATAAGGAGAAGAGATTAGGGGAGGAAGATAATTCTGCATAACTTTAAAACAAAATCTTTGATACTTTGAAATGAGTATACATTAGTTCCAATTGTTTGAAATTTATGTTTCTACTACTATGCTCAATATACTTTGCTCATGCATTATATTGTCCTTGAAGTAGTTTATACTGCTGCATCCTCAAGAGGAAAGACAGATAATTCTGAATCATAGTGCCTGTATAAATAGAAGTTATCTTTTACTAAACAGAAAATAGCTTGATTTTTTTTCCCTTGAAAATACCATATGTGAAAACTTTTAAGTGCCTTTCTAAGCTGATTCAACTTAGTGGTCCCCAAATTCATAGAAAAAAGTATAAAGAATATTAAAAATTGCATCTTCATGGAGACACCATAGGAATATCTATATACTTTATTTCCACATTCATACCTTTTCTGTAATCCTGATGCCACTTAACTAAGATTTGAGTACTGACTTTTGAAATTTATTTTTTCTTTTCATTTTTTATGTACCACTCAATCCTCACTAAAACTGTGTATTTCATGGATTATAGTATTTATAATTGAATTCACAGTCATTTAGTCAAAATTCCATGAAATGACTTGCGGTTTTAGCTCTAGCATGTAAAGAGTTTAGAAAAAATCTCTCATCGCCACAATAGAAGGGAAGCAAAAAAAAGGCAAAGAATCTTTCAGAAGATTTTTTTTTTTAATTTGAGGTTCTTCTGCCTCAAAGAACTGAGATCACAGGGCAAATGACCATTTTAAACCCTGGATGACTAGGTAATACAGTAGATAACAGGCAGCATCAGTTTACTGGAGAATCATATGCTGGATGCAGTAACCTTTCCTGTTATCAGTTACATCCTGCTTGGCTTTCTACAGAAGATTACAGAGCTTGCTGAAAGCTAAGGGAGAAGGAAGGCGAGGGATGGTCCTCAAAACAAAGCAAATAAAAGAAGCTGACTCAGACATGACATTGACTGACTTCGTAATTATCAGATAAGGGATTTAGACTAGCTCTTATCGATATTCTAAGTGTTCTAGTGGAAAAATTAGACAATGTGCAAGAATAGATAGTCAAGGGAAACAAAAAGATGGAAACTTAACAAAGAATGAAAAGGAAAGGCTAGGGAAAAAATCCACCACAAGAGAAATGAAGAATGCCATTGGTGATTTCCTCACTAGACTGGGCATGCCAAAGGAAAATGCAGTTACCTGCAGGATCTGTGAAGAGGAAACTTCCTATGTGAAGTATAATGAGAAAAAAAAAGAGCACTATATTAAAGAAGCATGTCAATTATTAAAGATTTCTCTCATATAAAAATATATATAGTTATAAAAAACAGGAGAGGGGGAGGGAGAGAGAGAGAGAGAGAGAGAGAGAGAGAGAGAGAGAGAGAGAGATTATAATCCAAAGCAGATAGTTTATCTAAAAGGGCACCTTGACTTAATGTAATTGTCTTATGTGTTTTTACACATCTCATATGTTCTTTAGTCCATTCGTCTGGTTCTCAATCTGTTATATGATAATTAATCACACAATGTCTTATAAGTAAGTGAATTTGATACCTGATGTTGGAAAAAATGGGTGTGGAGAGGAGATGAAAAAGGAACTGAAACGCACACATGTACCAATCTGCTGCAGTGAGTGTAGTCTTTGTGTACTGTAAATATGGACTAATGAAAGTAAAGAAAAAAGAAAGAAAGTGTGTGGTTATACTAGAAAGTAAAAGAGAGGAAAGGGGAATGGAACACTGGGAGGGAAAATGGCTAAGAAATTCCAAAATTAATCAGAGACAACATATTGCAGAATCAGAAAATGCCCAAATATCATAGAACTCAAGCTGAAATAAACCAAAATCAAAGAGAGAATCTTGAAAAAAAGGAGGAAATGACATACACCTGACATACTGAGGAGTACCGAAAATATTACATCTGATTCATCTCAGACCATGTTAGTGAGAAAAATCAGAGTGAATAATTAAAGTCGAAGAAAAAACAATTCCAACCTAAAATTCTGTATTGTGTGAAACTGTCCTTTAAAAACAACTGAACCTGATGACGTATGCCTATGATCCTAGCACTCTGGGAGGCTGAGGAAAGAGGATCACAAGTTAGAGCCCAGTTAAGCAACTCAGACTTAGTGAGACTATATCTTAGAGTTATATATATATATATATATATATATATATATATATATATATATATGGAAAGCAAAGAAAAAAAAAAAAACCAAACAGGAAAGCAAAGGAGAAGGAAATAATCTTCTAGACAAATAAAAATTGGGATAGTTTGAACTAGACCTATCTTTCAAAAACGTTTAAAAGCATCCTCGTATATAGATTTTTCTTCAAGGAATAAATAAATAAAAGTAAAATGAAACATTTTACTTTTCTTATAATTGATACAAAAGATAGCTGTTTGTGCATATTAGTAACAATGTGCCAAGGAATTATAGTAATTTGTAAGTCACATAATGACAGTGACGTTGCCAGAGATGGAGGGTTAAAGAGGAATACTCTGACATGAGACACCTGACATACATGTGAGTGTTATTTCAAAGAGGATTTAGATTGCTTACAAATATGTATTTGTTTCTCTGTAAGAACTACTACACAAATTTTAAAAATAAATATAATTAATATTCTCAGTGAGTAGGAAAATGGAATTGTGGAAAATGCTTTTTTAAAACGATAGAAGGCAAAAAAGACATGCTAAAGAAAGAATGATGAATGAAAAGAGAATAGATGCAACCAACACAAAATGTTACAAGCATGGTAGCTTTTAAGGCAGCTGTATCCAGGACAACTAACATGTGGATGATTTGACCACAGTGATGTGTGCATATGGACTACCAAGGTTGATTAAGCACAGTGACAAAAGTAACACCCAATTTTATGTGTTTTCTGTAAAACAACCAATTTAATTAAACAGTCATAAATATGTTATAATACAAAGATAGATAAAACCATAGTTTCTAACAGTAATGAAAGTTAAGTCTGAAGTACCTATATTAATATGGATTTCAGACATATGAAAAGAGTTTTACATAATGATCAAGGGTTCAATTCTCCAAGAAAACAATGATTCTTAAAATGTATATACCTAAGAATGGAGAATGTAAGTAGATTAGGCAAGCACTGATTGGATGTCAATAGAAATAAGCAAATCTATTCATTTATGGCCATGATGGCCCCTCTCAGTAATTACCACATCCAGAAGGTGATGTCGGTAAGGGCGCAGTTGGACCAGACAGCATCATCCATCAAGTGGATCTAACTGACATTTACAAAATCCGTTTGCAGCAGAGGATTCATCCTTGTAAAGCTTACATAGAACTATCATCAGGATTGATCACATTTTGGGCCATAAAATAACCTCTGAGAAATTTTTAAGTATAGAAACCAAACAAAAGATGCTCCCAGATTGTAAAAGAAATGAGTATTGCCAGTCTATCTCTCATACTAATGAAAATCTGCCTTTGATACAGTCAGACTTGAAATAAGTGAAAGCCCAATCACTGTTCTCAGGTGTGACTCAGCTCTTTCCTGTTTATGAAAGAAAGGTGAGCTGAAGTAAGAAGCTGCGGGCTCCTTTTGTCCTTACATTTCCTCTCTCCTTAGTAAGATTAATGTTTGTCTACAACACTCATTTTGTAGCGTAATAAGGACCCATACTCCAAGCTTCTGTTTATTGAACTATCCTAAACTTGTTTTATTTCCAATTTAATTCTTAATAAGCCTTGGATTAATAACAGTAGGATTGTTTTTGTTTCAGAACAATATTTTTTGGCATCAAAATGTGCTTACTTCTAAGCAGAATAGGGCTTCCTGTAAACTCACCTCTACAAACCCGAAGCACAAATATACACCTCCGCAGAACTGTTGTGCAATGCTGAGTGTGGGTCTGCCTGCAGTCAGACGTTATCACACCTGTGAAGGCAGGGAAAATTGAAGGTCTGTAATCACTTCATGAAAAGGTATTGCCAGGCATTTTCATATTACTCATGAAAGGAAATTTTGATTAAAGCTTTGAAAAATTTTAGACCATTGTTGCTGCTGCTATTGAAAATACTTGGCCTTAGAGAGATGGAATTTTGAAGGAAAAATCTGTTTGTTACCTTGAATGGCAGTTTTTCTTTACCTGATGTTATGGTTTAGATGTAAAATGTCCCCTTTAAACGTCATGTGTTAAGAGATGGGGCTTTCGGGAGGTGTTTGGCTCCTGAGGACACTAAATTCATCAGTGAATCAATATATTAATGCATTCATAACTGAATGTGCTGTTAGTATTTGAGGCCCAAGTGGAGGTCATGAGTCACTTGGGCTGCTTTGGAGGGCTTGCATGTCTGCTGTCTGGCTCTCTTACTGTTATCACTGCTTCCAGTCTCTAGGAGATGAGCAGCTTTTCTTTGCTACTCTTCTCTACCATGAGTTTTCTGCCTTGGAGCCAGCTGACCATGGATTGGAAATGTCTGGCACTGTGAGCCAAAACCAATCCTCCTTTGAATTGTGTGTCAGGTATTTTATCCCAGAGACTGAAAACTGATTGATACAATCTAGATGAGGAAATCAACTGTAAACCACGATTTTAAGATACAATTGTTCTTTCTTCTCTGGATTTCAGCATTTTCTTCTTGGCATTCTTTTAAAAAAATCTCTAAAACTGGAAACACATGTAAAATAAAATAATAATTGATAATTATCTGTAAAATATTGAGCTAATCAACACATTTGCATTGGTGAATATTTATGCATGTGAATACATACATGTGCACACATGCCCAGAAATAGTTACATCCTTCAATTATAGGACTGTTCAATATGAAATAGAAAAACAGCTGAACACTTTTTCTTCCAGGCAGATTATGTACAATAGCAATGAATCTAACATCAGGTGATTGCATTCTAGATTATTATGGAAACCCAGTGAAACAATTGGAGCCCATTTGGATCTTGAATTTTCATTCAAAATTGAATTGATAATATGAGTAGTTTCTTCAAATGCATTTATTTTCTCATATAAGCATTTTTTATAAATTTGGTGATCCAAACACATAAAATATAATGCAGCCAAAAAGTTTATTACTCTCAAAGTTATTCACAAAAATGGACATTTCCTCATACATATAACAAAAACATACCCCTTGATAATAAAGAAGTGTTCATATTTTGTCTTTTTCTCAAAGGCAAAACCCTTTCCATGTATCATTTTCTATTCATATAACTAGTGTTTTGACTTCTTGTGAAAGATAATAGCTGAGTGTGACACCTATAGAGTGATCCCTGTTGTCACTGTGATGTTTCACTGGCTTCACAGCATTTCCCCTGTGACATGCTCTCTCATCATTGTAAACTATGTACAACACCTCACATGACTGCCCCCTTGTGCCTCGCCACATATGTGATTATAATATTTTTGACTTTTAACAGAGTTCATACACTGTAGTCTTTAAATCTCCTCTGGAGATACTGGGATTCAGTGTCCTATATGGCAGTCACAGTTTGCATTTCAGAGGCTGAGCCTCATGGTGAAGTTTGTTTACATTATCCCTTATCTTTTACTTGCCCACGACAAAGACACAACTAGTGCAGGGTAATATTACTCTGCCCATTCTAACCTGCATTATCTCAGAAAGGCAAAACTGGGCATATTTTCTCTTTTATATTGTCTTCCCAAAGCAGCAATATAATTCCAACTGAGTTCCTGAAAGTGGAATCTTGGTTCTGAAATAAGAGAACCAGCTCAGGGATCCAGTCGATCTTACGTGGCTGCTGACATGCCCATCTCACCTGGCCAGTGCGTTCAGCTTGCTTGAAGTTTCTGACTCCACCACTATAGATTGTGGCCTACTTCATACTCTAGAAGTTGCCTAATTCCTGTCTTTTCATTTGCATACCAACACCATGCCCTCCGAATATCTCTCTCAATCTGAATAAAACTTACAGATTTCCCTCATAACCTAGTGCCCGGTGCTTCATGTAAGAGAAGCACTCAAGTGTGCTATGGCACTTAATTACATTTTGTTCATCACCTGAACTATTGCTTTCATAATCATGTGGACTCAGGTCATCTGGGGAAACATTTTACTAATAATTACATAGTGTCCAAGATATTCAAACTTTCTTATTAAGACATGCTTATATATTTGTAAAATCTGTATCTGAAGACTTCCCATCCCAAATCCTGTAGCTTCCTGAGAACTTATATTAAATATACAAAGAAAAAAGCTAGAGGCTTCACACTACTTATTTGAGGATATCTTCAAATTGTCTTCAATACTTCCCAATGGCTGTTATTCCTCTTCCTCTGTTCTTTCTTCTTTGCTTTCTGCAAATTCCTCAGTTCACACACAGCATCTTCTGCTGGTATCTCCCTACAGATTTATCCCTCGCTTGCATACTTGTGGACTTGTTAATCTCCCATTACCTTTTGTGACACAAATCAGTGACATCTGTATATAGAGAAAAGTTTCACTAAGTATGTGTGGAAACCAAGGTGATTTAGAGCAATATACAAATGGTCTGCAATTTAAAAAGAAACATTAGTTATCCCTGAAAAATTCTTCCATTCTATGCCAAGAAAAACCTCTGAAAGGTCTTTCTCCCTCTGTCTTCCTGGCCCATTGCTATCTTTTGAGCCTTTCTAGACTTTTCCTGTACCTATAGTTTCAAATTCTGACACTAACATTCTTGATAGCTTCTCATACATAAAAATTAGCTTGCTCAGTCATTTACAATGAAAATATTGTCTTATGAATCATTTGCTCCAAGTAAAACCACAGCCAGAAAAAAATGTGTTTTCTAGAATAATAGGCTATTTTTTCTTTTTATAAACCCTGTTTTTTGTATAAATTATTACATATAACATCTTTTTCACCCAAGTTTCCATAGCAGATTCATGCTTGTAGTTGTTTATTTATTAATTGATTTCCAGTATATATTTGGAAGGTTCTGAGAGAGAATATTAGAATTAAAATGCAAGTTTACCCTTAAAATACTCACACCCTACTGGGGACAAACGAGGGGCAGAAAACACACAGCAGGGATGTCCTATGTTTGTAATCACCGGGGATGGATCTCTCCTGGAGAGCCTGTAATAAAGAAGATCACAGAAAACTTCCAAAGGAGAAAATACCAAAGATATTGGAGCTTGAGAGGGAAGAAGCATAAGAGAAGATGTCAAGGAAAAGCAATTCAGTGTAGCAACTACTTATATCATGTTTTTATTGCACTTGATATTGATAAGTTTTGTTTCCCTCATTTTTCTTTGTCACTGATTGTTAATGTTATTATGTTTTTGAAGAAATGAGTCCTAGCTTCTCTTTTTAAAATTTCTTTATTTTAATGAGAATAAAACAAAACAAAACAGAATAAAGCAAATTGGAACAGAACAGTAGAAGTGATACAGGGCAACAGGAAATCAACAATGGCTACCATAATGTTTTTCATTTTCTTCAAAATAGCAGTCCATTCCATCACACATAATAAAATCAAACAAAACAGAATGAAACCAATGAAAACAAAAGAATGAAAGCATTGTAGGATTTAAAACAAAATAATAGAAAATCAACAATGGCTACCATAGTGCATCTTGCTATCTTCAGAGTAGTTGCCTATACCATCAGACACAGTAGAATCTAACAAAACAGGATGGAATAAAACCAGACCCCCCAAAATTATGAAAATGATACAAGATTCAAAATAATAGGAAATTAACAGTGGTTATCTTGTTTCTTGGTCTACTCTGTGTTTATTTTTATTATATGATTGAGGTCATCTGCATTAATGGTTGCAACTGGCATGCACTGGTTCATCATTGCCATACAATTCTAATGCTGTTGGCCCTCTGTCTTAGTTACTTTTTACTCGTCACTGAGACAAAATACCTGAAGCCTAAAGTTGGGAAATGCAAGGTTTATTTTTTACAGTTTTTGGAGGTTTCAGTCCACACTCAGTTGGCTCCAAGACAGGCAGGCATGGCTGGGCTGCAGTTCATGGTGGCCGCCAACAGCAAACTCAAACCAGCAAAGAGAAAGACATACCTTCTTCCTGCCATTACATCACATCCTGGCTCCACCCCTATATGGGTGGAGCACTGACACCATCAATCCAAGCACTATACAATGAACCATCACAAATGAACAATGCAAACTCATGAGGCCTGGGGGACACAAACATAAACCATGACACCCTCCACATTTCCCCTCTGTTCAATTGCCTGCCATGCTTGGCGATCCTCCTCTGCTGCTGTTCCTGGAACCATGGTCATCTTTATCACTCTCTGGAATATCCTTTATCACTCTCTGTAGAGTTGGTTTGATGGTGATGAATTCCCTGGTTGTTCTTTATTATGGAAGTATCTTATTTTTCCACCAAATTTGAAAGGTAATTTTACAAGGTACATCAGTCAGATTTGGAAGTTGTTTTCTTTCGAGATTTGAAACACTTCACTCCAAACTCTTCTTGATTTGATGGTTTGGGTTGACAAGTCTGCTGTGATTTTGATGGGTTTTCCTTTATGGGTGATATGTTTCTTTCCTCTACCTGCTTTTAATATTCTGTTCTTGTGATAAATTTCTGAGATCTAGATTATTGTGTGTCTTGATGTAGATTTACTTTGGTTATGGTTAGTTGGAATTCCATATGCCTTATTATCTGAATGCCAGACATTTTACCATGTTTGGGAAACTTTCTGCTATTTCTTCTGTAGATAGTCTTTCTATTTCGTTTGTGGTGACCCCTGATTTTTTGCTGATACCTATCACTCTTAAGTCACTTTTCTTTACATAATTTTGCGCCCATTGAATTGTTATTTACTGTTTTCTTGTTATTTTAAAGAGATCTTTCCTGTCATGATTGCTAACTGTGATCCTGTCTTCAGGGTCTAAAAGTCTATCTTCAGTCTCTTTCAAGTGGTTTTGCCTGCTTTTGATTGACTTTTTAGTCTCCTGCGTATCTCTTTGAATCATTTCATGCACTGTAATTCCTTCCTATATTGTTCATTTAATCATTTTCATCATTTTCCTATGCTCTTTTCTTTCTTTCTTTCTTTTTTTTTTTTTTTTTTTGGCTTTTTTCGTTTTTATCGGTACCAGGGATCGAACTCACGACTGCCTGCTTTCAAGGCAGGTGCTTATGCCGCTGAGCTAAATCCCCAGCCCCGCTCTTTTCTTTTTTATCTATGTCTTCTTTAGCTATACTCAGCAATTCTTTCATTATGTTTGTGATTTCTTCTTTTACCTGAGACAGTATTTATGATTTGATTACTTTTGCAGCCTCATGAAGTTTTTCTTTAGTTGCTATCCTCTTGGAGATTTCAGGTGTGTGACTTCCATTTTCTTCTATGACTCTATCTCTCAGACTTGTTCTATGTGGACTAAAGGTCTGAGATTGCCTTTTCTCCTACAACTTGACATTTTCCTGGGTTCCTCCCAACAAGCCACTTGTGGGATCCCAGGTACTTCCCCTGTTGGTTGCCCCTCTGTGGTGTAGGAAAATGACCCAGGCACCTGGGTTTCTCTGAACCCAGGGAGTTAGCAGGGTATGGTGTGGGCTTCTCCAGACCCATGCAGCTACAGTGAGACTTCCTTGATGACCAGGGATGCATGGTAGCGAAGCTGCTTCTTCTCTAGGCCTGCATGTCTACACCAGGACTCCTTTAATGGCAGCAGGTACACAAGAGGGTGTTTGTCTAATTCCCCCAGTGGGTGCCAGATGCCTGCAAGAAGCAAGCCTTCTGAAGACAGAGGCAGGTGCACAGGGGTGGATGTGGCTGCATGTCCCTGCCTACACTGGCTGCCCACAGGAAGCAAGCCTTGTGATGGCAAAGATGGGCCTCTGGTTTTTTTTTTTTTTTTTTTATATTCATTATATAATTTTCTTTGCATTGGTTTCTACTCATTGATTACCTCCTTCGGTTTTTGGTTTTAATTTACTTCCTGTTTTAGATTAGTTTCTTGACTCATCATTTTTAATATTTTCTTTTTATCATATATTCATTTAGGTTAGTTATTTTTCAGGGTGACTTATTGTCTTCATAATTATGAATAATCCCAAAATATATAGCATCACAGGGAAGTGGTATTCCCTTAGCTTACTCCTGAGTGAAGACTAGCTTCAAAATACATGTTATTGCTAGAGTTGATACCCTTTTCCTTTCTTTGTTATAGTATTGAGTCCCATGAGCTTTATGAAGATATATTCAGCTGAAAATTACTTTCACAATATAATTTATGTTCCTCATTATATTTTTATCCCCTTCAGAAAAGATATAGTTGATTTTAATAATAAGCCTCTACTGAGAAAGAGAAAACACTTAAGTGGCTGTCAGTTTTCTGTTTGGACAAAAGTAAACCAAAAGTCGGATACTTCTTTTTCCTGAATACACCAATGACCTTGTCATTTACAAAATAGACTTAGACTATTAAGCTTTATTTAGGATTCTACCTCTAAATAGATAGTAATTTCAGATAATTTTAGTTTATGAATGTATTTTAGACAGTATAGAATTAAATGTAATTCAAAACCCCAGAAAAAAGTTTAAATCTTTCCCTAAAATCTTAGCATGAACATGTCTATTGAGTGGCAAGGAAAGTTTTAGTTAAGTAATAATTGCATTTTAATATACTAACCATATTAATATATCACTTAGAAAGTTTAGTATCTCTGCATCCTTGATTATGTGGGAGGATCATTCTTTACTGAATTTTAAAGTGATTGTTTGTTGTTCTATCTCTACTAAGTGTCATAAATTATTTGATTCATAAATGGTTAGATAGTAGATGAAGACTGATTACTGTTTTGAACTTGACTTTGAGGTTCCCATAAGGGAAATATCTTCAGGATATTTTTTCTTCCATACCTATTCTATTATTAAAGTTTTCAACAATTTGTATCCTTGAATGCAGCAGTGACCTCTTCACAGCTTTTAAAATGAAAAAAAAAAAAATTCAAGCACTTCTTTTAGAGTACCTAGATGAAATAAAATTCTTCAGGAAGAGCTCCTGTATTCAGTTTATCCCATATCTCCTTACTAAATTTGACCTTGTGGGCCTGAGGTAAGAAAGTAGATCTCAGTGGTTTATAATTAATGTCAGGGAACTATGATCCCAGCATGACACAAACTATATCACCAAAAGCAAAAGGTAAAGAAAAATGATGATTGCTCAGCAATTTACTCTGGAGGATGAAAGGGAAGGCATTTTAAATTAATGGTCCCAAAGCCTTGATCCTGCCCTGCCACATTTCATCAGTCTCTTTTGAGCAGTGTTTCCTATAAAAGGGGAATTCATAGTCACTGGGGGAGTATCAAACAGTAAATTCTTAAAAAAAATCCGTTTTCACATTCTGCTTTAGAGATTTCCCTTCAGCACATAAGCTTTCAGTGTGTGGTATTTGATTAAAACATACTCTGCTGCCTGAGAAAGATTTCCTTGTAAAGGCTGTCTAGTTTTATTGTCAAAAAGGCATTCAACTGCAATATCTTTAATTGCATTGAAGACACTTATAGTTACAATTCATCGTCCTGAGGTTTTTATGGATCTGAATGGGTTATCTCTGTCTTCAGTTACTTAAGGATCAGGAAGTTGCCTTAGAGAAATTGTAGAGAACATTGCACTGGTAAATTGTGGTCTCATTTCTTCACAAAGCATCTGTAGAGCTCTTCTCTCCACTCAGTATACCATCTAATGCTTCTGTTTATGTAGCAAGCAGAGAGCCAGATGAAGATATGTGATTTTAGCAAAATAACAATCATGTGTTGGTATTCAGTTTCTTGGAAAAGAGTAGTAATATGGGCTGTTCTCTGATTTGAATTTTCTCCTTACTTGACTCTGTTTTAGGTTGTATTTTAAAAAGGATAGGAAGGAGGAAAAAGGAATTGTTCTACATTTTTCGTGGGGATATAAACTAGTACAATCACTAGGGAAATTGGCATGGAGATTTGTCAAAAAACTTAAAGTAGAGATCCATTTGACCCATTTATATCTTTTCTGCTGTCTTTCCAGAAATGTTAAATGAATCATATTTTAGCGATACATGCATATCCATGTTTATACCCTATAATTCATAATAATCTTAGATATGGCCTATAAGTACCCATAAATAAATAAATTGTACACAATGAGTATTTCTTGGTAATAACAAATGACACATTTGAGACATTTGTAGCAAAACTTATCTTGATTCCATAATAATCAGTAAAATGAAAGACACAGACCATTAAATATCTCATGGTTTCTTGTATACGAGAAATCCAAAATTTAAATAACTTCTGGATTAAAAATAAAAGAAAGATGATAGGAGATAAAAGTCAATGAAGATAGGAAGGGGTTTAGTGATGGAAGAGATGGGAAGGAGCAGAGGAAAACAGATCAAGGTGCAACGTGTTTCTGTACGAATACCCATTGATTCATATATCTATTATTGTCACAATCATACACTGATAACAATGTTAAAAAACTTAGTACAAAGTTTTCATCAAGCAATTGTGTGGTCTTGACACATAGACCAATGCAGTAGAGCAGACAGCCCCAAATGAACTCTTAAAACATGGCTGAATGATTTTCAATAAGAATACTAAGACTACTCCATGGAGAAAAGTCTGTATTTTCAGCAAAGTATGCTGAGAAAATGGCTGTTCACATAAAAATAACTAACTAAGTGCTTCTCTTACAATATATCCATACATAATACACACAAATTAACTTGAAGTAGGTGAAAAACACACACAAAAAAGATAGCTGTAAAAGTGAAAGTGAGTAAAAGCATGGTATTCAATTTTCCAATGATTCCTTGGGCAAAATATGAGGTAAATGTGATGAAATATTGAATTTTCCATTAATTTCTTGAGTCTGTGTGTTGGTTACATTCCTGTCCCCGGAACAAAACACCTGACACAGGTTAAAGGGAGAGAGGCTTATTGTGTCTCACACTTTCAGAGGCTTCAATTCATATTTGGCTGACCCCAAGGCAGAACCGTAATGGTGGAAATGCATCGTGGACAAAAGCTGCTCAATTCATGAGAGTCAGAAAGCAGAGCACAGGGGAAGAGTGCCAGAGAGGAAGGATGATACAAAGTCCCCAAAGTCACAGCTCCATAACTCACCTCCTCCAAATAGGAACAACTTCCTAATTGCCCATTCAGCTTTGTGCCCTCATGGTACAGTCACCTATCCAGGAGTCTCTTAATCACATACTGATAATCAAGATTACTCAGTGCAGTTACACTGCGTGTAAAGACCTGGAAAATCCAGCTGAGGATCTCAGTCCCAAGGCAATATCTTGCATAGTTCAGCTGAAAATGTAGAGTCCAAGACAATGCCCCCCCCCCACCATGAGTCCAGTTGGAGGCCTAGGGCCCAGGACAATGACTCATGGAAGTCTATTTCATGGATTTATACTGGGAAGGTCTAACGGTCAGTAGTGGTAGCTAGGAAAGTCTATGCCAGTGGGATAGAGGATCTGTGCCAGTAGGTTGAGGGTTCTGTAGTGGAATCAAGAAGTGACATTCAAAATAAGGGCACCCACAAAAAGTACAACAGCTATCATCAATGAAAGTGAGGTCCCAAGCTCCTTTAAGGATAAGAATAGCTGAGTCCATATCAGGAAGCCAGCGGGACAAGCTTCTCTTGGAGATTGAACAGCACACATCTTCCCCTCTGAGGCCAGGAAGCAATGCTCAAAGTAAGGACCAGATCTCCCCAAACTGAACCGCAACCATTCTCAGAGACAAGGTCCTGAGCTCCTCCAGCGATAATGACCAACTTCATGTCACAGAAGCCAGCATGACAAGCTTCTCCGGAAAACCAACAGCTCCAAAAAGAACCAATAGCTCCAAACATTAATGCTTAGGAGATCCTACAATGCTACTCTCTTCCTCTCTACTTCTTTTTATGCCGGCAACAGTCCTTAGGTGGACTATCTACAGTTAGCAGCACTCTGATTCAGTTCAGCTGGTGTTTAAGTTGACCATAAGCTTTTAGTCCACCACACTGTGCTTGGCTGGCTTAAAGGCAGAAACTTTATGGTTTCAGGGCATGGTAGATAGAAGCCATTTGACTCATGGCACCTTGTAAATAGAGATCAGGGTAAGAGTGTCAGAATGAAAGAGATGATATGTAGTTTCGAAAGTCACACCCCAATGACACAGTTCCTCTCATTAGGTGCCATCTCTTAATAAAACACTCAGCTGTGAATTAGTCAATTAGTTAGTGACGCATATTCCAAGTATCTTTTGTGAAGTCTTTTAATCCAGTCATCTTGACAATCAAGTTAGTCACCACATTATGACACCAAAAGCAAAAGGATGATATGTTTGTCCACATCATGTCTAAAAACATTGTTATGTATCAGAGGCACTAAAAATAAAGCGAAAATACCATCTATTAAATGGGAAATGTGTTTGCAAATCATATATCCAACATGCAAATTAGAGGATGCATTTTTAAAACTCCTATAATTTAAAACAATAAGCTAAACAACTTAATTAAAAATGGCAAGGAACTCGAATATATTCTTCTACAAATAATACAAATTATAAGAAAAGCAAAAAAGATGACTAGTATTACTAATTATTAACGAAATGCAAGCCAAAATCAAAGGAGATGGTACCTCATCCTTATAAAGATGGTATTAATAATAAAACAAAAAAATAGCAAGCAATGTGAATATATGGAGAAAATAGACTTCTTTTGCAGTCTATGTAAATAATGCAGGTACAATGAAAACACAGTAGGACATTTCCTCAAAAAATTAAAGCGGAAGTAACAAATGAAACAGTAATTCTGCTTTTCTGGCTTTTGACCTAGGTAAATTGAGGTCAGTAACCAAAACAGATGTTCTTACACCAATGTTTGTAGTTACGAAATCACAAAAGCCAAAACATGAATGCTTTGCCGTGTTTCTTGTTACTGGGACTCAATGTTTGGTAGCAAGAAATTAAATATGCCTAGGTTAACATGGCTCACATTTCAGATATTTCAATCCATGTTTGGAATGTTCAAATGTAGAAACAGCATGGCAGAAGGACCTGGGAGAGGAAACTGGCTTTCATCGTGACTATCGGAAAGCAGAGAGAGAAAGGAGTCATTGAAGAGGGAGATAAACTCTTCCAGGTCACACTCCAAGGGATGCCTCTTCTGACCACGCCTCACCTCCTAACAAGTCAGCAGTCGTGGGTCCATAACCCAATCACCTTCCAAATACATGAGTATAGTTTAGAACTAAAAGATCTAAACCGTAACTGTGAATATCACTCACTCAAATGTCTATCAGCAAATGAATTAGTAAGCAAAATTTGACATGTTTACACAATGAAATATCATTTGGTCTTACAGTGAAATTCTGATCTATACTACATGAATGAACCTTGAAAATACGTGAAGTAAACCAGACACTGAATGAGCAATATTGTATGATATGTTACTGTTAATATGTACAATATTGTAGATAGTGGTGTGGTGGCACAGCTGAGTGAATGTATTTAATGCCTCTGAATCACATGCTTACAATGGTCAAAAGGTGAATTTTTACATTTTTTAGATTTTGCCAAAAGATAAAAACAAAAACAGTAAAGTTCATGTCAGCCAATATATCTGGTATTAATTTAGACAGTATATTGACTTCTAACATTTTGCTTTTTGTATTACTATATGGGCAGTAAAGGCTCTTAGAATCTTACCAGAAATTTGAAGACAACATCACTTCATAGGTAAAGGAAACCTGCCATACAGAAGACAGTTGTATGAAAATCTATGTGCTTTGACAAGTCCTCATCACAGCTAAGAGTGAGATTTCTTGGGATTTCGTACCGTTTAAGTAATTGGTTTCATAGGATATGAAGGTTTGTCAAATGAAATGTGTCAATATCTGACTAAAATCCATTCTTGAGTTGTAACTCAAGAATGAATTTAAACTTTTGAACTCTTACATATTAAAGAATAGAAACAAGGGAATTAGTCAGTGACTTTCCTGGTAGAACCCTATCTTTATTCCATCTATTCTTTTGATGGTGTTGTCACAAAATTTCTTTGTTTCCTTATTCGAAAAAATTTTTGGATGTTTCATAATAGGCTGGAATATGTGCGGAGGTCTTGAAGACACTACAGATAGAGGAAATTCTAATGTTTTTCTACTTGCTTTAAAAACTGAAATCAATGTCCTTTCTCAGTCTCATTATGAAAACACAGTACTGCCTGAATCTGGATAAACTCAGAGAAAGAAAATCTCTGTGGACTGTACATTATTTTCTACTCTTAGGAAGGTGAATCTTCCTCAAGTCACAAGTTTAACTTTGTGAAGGAGGCAACAAGTGATAGCAGACTTTGCTATTTTCCCGTTTATGTTTGGCTATCACATGCATGTCTGAGCTATAAAGAAATGTGAAACGTGAAAGCAGATGGCCCATCTGCTTCTGCTTCTGTGAATTGTGGAGCAATGTCAATCATGTAAATTGAGACCTAGGAACATCATCCAATTGAATAAGTTTTGTGCTTACTACCCAATTGTGAGTCACTCCTGTATCATTTTTATTGCAATAAATTAAGAATGTTTACTACTTATAATTATTATGCTATTAAGTGACTATAATTTATCCTTAATACTAACCAAGTAGATACTGAGATGGTGATCAATAAGAATCATTTCATCTTTCTCAGATGTCCTTAAAAATGCATACACACTATGAAGTATTAGGTAGGATGGTTAAGATCTCAAACTTTGGATGCAAAAATTTGTGATTAAATTTCTTTGATCAAATTAAATTGTTTTAATAACCTTCCAAATGTTACCTTAAAAGTGGAATTGTGGATGTGTACTATACATTTAGTTCATATGCATTCCTGTGAACAGTTAAATAAAAAGTTTCATAAAACTTGACATACTAAAACTTAATAACAGTTATGCAACAACCCATACCTTTTGACCATGGTTTCTGGAAATCTTGGTTTTAAAAGCATATAGCTTACACACACACACACATATATATAATTTGGTATATGTATACCAAATTTGGTATATATAATTTGGTATATGTATACCAAATTTGGTATATATAATTTGGTATATATATACTTTCACTAGACCTAATTTTAATAATATTAATGTGTGTGAGATAAAAAGATTTTTTGGTGGGAAGGAGGAGAATAGACATAATGAAAGGCTAAACTGATTGCAAAATTCTTGTATTTAATATCATATTTAACTGGAAAGATATATCAAGCCACAAGGGTAGTCTAGACATCACTTAAAACTGTTTAGGTAAATTTGGGGCAGATAGTTTGGAGGCTAAACATAACCTATATAACTGATTGATTTAATTTTTGTTGCAGTGAATTTAACTCAGGACCTTGCACATACTAAGCATGTAATCTACTACTGAGCTACATTTGCAACTTTCATTTGTATTTTTAAAATAATTATTCCTGAAAAATTCTCATGTGCTCTCTCTAGTTAATACTTATTGATAGGTAAGAGTAATAACTTGACATTCATGAATTAGGTATTTATACCCTCACATATGTTATTATTGTAACATATGTAGAATATGTGAGACAAGATGTGTTTATTTCTTCTCCTATAGCATTCTAAACTTTAACTGAGGTCTTGTTCTGTTAATTGTGTGTCGTGTTTTAGGGAAGTATCTGAGATGTTCATCGTCATTTTCTATAGCAAAAGTTATCTGGTTCCACACGCAGAGAATAAGAGACAGAGACAAGGAGGTGCCGTTCTCAGTTAAGCAAGTAGTCTTTCCATATGTGTGCAGTCTTGGGAACCTATCTGGGCCTCCTATGATCTCGACAAGGGTTTATTGATTTAACTGTTGCCTGTGGTACCTCTCAGAGACCCAGCAATCTCCATAATCCACCCCCTAGATTTTCCTCTGCCTGAGTCCGACTCCAGTCCACCATAAGCTAATAAGCCTCAGATATACCACAGCATCTAAATGTATGGTTTTGAGCCCATTTGTTAGACTTGCGTATAGTTTACAGAATAAAATTGAAAAATTTCTACTTTGATTTAAAGTCTATAGCTAGTAATCTTGGGCAGAGGAATTGAGTGGATAATGAATGATGGGAAATAGGCTACAAGTCAGTGTCTACATCTGGTGGATAAGAAACAGAACTTTAGTATATTATTTAAATTGCAAAAGTGATTGTCTTAGTTACTTTTTACTCATCGCTGAGATAAAATACCTGAAGCCCAAAATTGGGAAAGGAAAGGTTTATTTCTTACAGTTTTTGGAGGTTTCAGTCCACACTCAGTTGGCTGTAAGGCAGGCGGGCATGGCTGGGCCGCAGTTCATGGCGGCTGCAAACAGCAAGCCGGAACCAGCAAAGAGCAAGACACACCTTCTTCCTGCCATTACATCACATCCTGGCTCCACCCCTATGTGGGTGGAGCACTGACACCATCAATCTAAGCACTAGACAATGAACCAATCACAAATGTACAATGCAAACTCATGAGGCCTGGGGGACACCGACATAAACCATGACAGTGGTCATTGTTGTTATTATTATTATTACTATTGGTACAGTGAAGCAAACTCAGGACCTTAGGCATGCCAAGCAGGCACTTTGCCACTGAGCTATGTCCCCAGTACTGTCTTTAGTATTATTAAAACAACAAACAAATCATTGGGTGAGGTGGAAGAGGGCAACAGCTGAGTGATCAGGGAGAGTCATAAGTAATGACTAGAATTTATGAACCAAGAAAATTATGTGCAGAGATAGAATTATAGTTGAGAAAATAAACATCAGAAGTTTTAAAACAATTTCCAGCAATCCATATACAGACTATTTGAGCAGCTATAGAAGAAGGCTGTGGCATAATACTGCTGCCCTTCTCAAACATGAAGTCTGTTCACATTACATCAGTTTTACTTGATTACTGATTTGTATCCTTCCATCCTTATTGCAAATACAAATTCTTTCTAAGTCACATTTCCAACTTTTTGATCTTTTATGATCCTGCTGGGCCCCTGCACTTTCACGATTTGATGCACTTCGCTTTGTTACCAGTTCACGTCTTCCCTTAACTGTGATATTGTACTCACACGGAATTTCTTAGGCACAGAGCCTGAGGCAGTGAGCCTAGAATGAATAAGTGCACTAGGTCATAAATGGAAAATAAACAGATCAATGCAGTTTAAGAGAATAAGATGCAAACAATGCTTTCAACTTGAAAGGTGTTTCCAATGGCAAATTGTGCTATGAAACATTTAATTATAGCACTGGAACTGGATGAGGGTGACCTACTTCCTAGTTCAGGGTGACAACTACAGGTACTGTGTATATCTATTAGTTGACCATATGAGTGTACACCCTCAGTTTATACTACAGAGGTTGGTTTATTTGAGTAAACATATTTTCTTTTGAGCATGATATTTATGATTAGTCATTTTATTTGTATTTTATTTGTATATACATTTATCCAGGTCAAGTATTTACTTTTTCTTTGTCAATAAAAAATTGAGTTCTTTTCAATATAGTTCTAAAAACATTAGCCAGGGCATTCAGACAAGAGAAAGAAATAAAAGGAATAAAGATAGGAAAGGAAGAAGTTAAATTACCACTATTTGCAGATGACATGATACTGTATATAGAAGACCCAAAAAACTCCATTAAAAGGTTACTAGAGGTAATAAACAAATTCAGCAGTGTAACTGGATATGAAGTCAACATTGAAAAATCAATAACACTCCTGTATACAAACAAAAAACTCACTGAGAGAAAATTATAGAAATACTGCCTTTCACAATAGTATCTAAGAAAATGTAATTACTTAGAAATCAACCTAACCAAAATTGTAAAACAACTATGCAGAAAATTATGCTACATTAACAAAGGAGGTTGAAGAGGATATTAGAAAATGGAAGGATATTCCTTGCTCTTGGCTAGGAAGAGCAAACATCGTGAAAATGGCCATACTCCCAAAACTATGGTACATATTTAATGCAATTCCAATCAAAAAATCATTAACATACATCAGAGATTTAGAGAAAAAAATTCCTAAAATTCATTTGGAAACAGAAGAAACCTAGAATAGCAAAGAAAATTCTAGGCAAAAGCAAGGCAGGACACATTTCAATTCCTGACTTGAAACTATACTATAAAGCTACAGTGATAAAATCAGCATGGTACTGGCAAAGAAATAGATCTGAGGATCAATGGAGCAGAGTAGGAGATGCAAAACAAATCTACAAAGACACTCAGCCACCAGATATTTGACAAAGGGGCTAAACATGTTCACTGGAAAAAGAATAGCCTCTTTAATAAATGGTGCTGGAAAATTTGGCTCTCCACATATCAAAGACTGAAACTAGGCCCATGCCTATGACCATGCACTAAAATAAAGTCAAAATGCATCAGCGGTATAAATATTAAAACAGAATCACTAAATCTACTGGAAGACAGGGTAGGTAGAAGTCTTGGAGACATAGAAGTAGGCAGAGAATTCATGAACAAAATGCAAACCTCACAGAAAATACTTCACAGAATCAACAACTGGGATCTCATATTATTGAAATGTTTTTGCACTTTTAGAGAAATCACCAACAGAGTGAAAAGAAAACTCACAGAATGGGGAAGAATTTTAGCTGGCAACTTCTCAGACAAAGGACTTACATCCAGAACTTATAAAGAATTGAAAAACATTAAGCCCCCCAAATTCAAAGACTCTCCCCAAAAATGGGCATCTGAGATGAACACACAGTTCTCAGATGAAGATATACAAATGGCAAATAAATGAAGAAATGTTCACCATCACTGGTGATTCAAGAAATATAAATTAAAACAGCACTGAAATTTCAGCTCATTCCAGAAAGAATGGCGGCCATCAAGAAAACAACTGATAACAAATGTGGGCGAGGCTGTCGGGGAAAATGGAAGGCTGCTCCACTGGTGGGGGTTGGTGGGAGTTGCAGTTGGTGCACTGCAGTTGGTGGGAGTGTAGACAGGTGCAGCCACTGTGGAAATCAGTATGGAGATTTCTCATAAGATTAGGATTGGAAGTTCCATTCAATCCAGCTATTCCCCTCCTGGGCATTTTCCAAGAAAAACTGAAGTCATGTCACATGTTCATAGCAGCACAATTTGTAATAGCTAAATCTTGGAAACAACTAAAATGCCCATCAATGGCAGAGTGGATAAAAAAGATGTGGTATTTTTACACAATGGACTATTATTCAGGTATAAAAAATGATGACCTTGAGGCCTTCATAGGTAAGTTGAGGCAACTTGAGACTATTCTCAAAAGTAAAATAAATAAGAATCATATTTGTAAACATCACATTGTGTTTCTATGTAAAAAGTAATAAAAACTATAGGAGTAATAAGACCCCAAATGTGTAATTGCTATTGTAGAGAGGAGAGGGAAAGAAAGTGCTCTACAGTATATAACTGCATGTATGTTTTAAGTGTGTAAGATAGATGACCATATTAGTAAGTTTTTGTTGGTTCATTGAACAGAACTGTTTGTAGTCTCATTTGATCGTCCACTTTTTATGCTTTAGTTTTGTAACTTGAACCTATTTCTAAGATGACAATATGTAATTTACCAAGTAGTGATTTCTTAGTGTTTATTTTGTTTTGAAATTCTGTATTATTTCTACCCTTTTTTCTGTTTTGGTTTATTTTTCTCTTTAAATACAATTTTAAAAAGCCCATGCTCTGCCCCGTTCCCAATTGAGTTTTTCAGTTACAGCAGCTCACCTCGCTCTGCTTTGCTTTATCTTTTTTAAAAAGTGCCGGTGTCGTGGGTCAAAGAACGTATAAGGCCAACAAACTCAAGCTTATAGTCTAATTAGTTTTCCATGAGGACTCTATTAATGCAGCTTCACCTAAGTACTGGTAATGAAGCTCTGGAAGACTCGGCCGTTCTGGTTATGAAAAGGTTTTAAATGTGAATCCGTGATGTTCATTTCAATTTTATGAAACATCCAGCTGCATTCACTTTGCCTTGTATAAGAAACTGATGAGTATGCAAAATGAGGTTAATGCAATTGGTAAAATAAGTCGGCTCTGTGTTTCAGCTGATAACCTTAAGAGTTCAGCAACCCACACAGAAGTTTGGTTTGAAATGGACATTCGGGCTAATTTGACAGTGTGCCTGCCATCAGCCAATGACTTTCATTAGTGTGGCATTTTTTTCTTCTGTCCTCCAGTCAATCTAGAAAAGCAGAAGGAAGAAAGGAAACACTGTTTATTTTGAAGATTAAATTGTGATGCCTGTGAATCAAACTCATGGTACCTGTGCAGTCAAAGCAATCAGTGAATTTTGCAGCTTGTATTTTGTACCTGAAAGACTTTGCATTTACTCATTAAAATTGTTTGCCATGTATGTGACTGCTTAGAGATCTTTTCTACAGTTGCATTTTATATAACAACAGTCATTCTCTCCCAATTTTTGAAATGCGGTAGAAGTTTTCTGTATAAATGGAGTGAATGTCAGGGTTATTCAGATTGTTAGCTTTAGTATTATAATGGAGGAAAATAAACCCATTTCAAAAATACAAATCTTGACAGACAAATATATCTAGAGTGCAGCCGGAGAACCTGTAACATGCAACTGATCTCTCCCTCCGCACCCTTCCTTTCCTTTCTTCCTTCCTTCCTGGTTTTCTTCTTTTGGCTCTTATCCCACAAAGCTGTAATACTGCAAAGGTGATGCCGTGTTCAATGAAAATGGACTGTTAAGAAACATGATGCAGCGGTATGTTATGTAGTAATTCTATCTACCACTCTGGATAAAATGAGACATGGGAAAGAAACTATTCCAAAGATTTATAATGAGCAAAGCTGGCATTCAAAAATCCCCTTTTGTAAGCAGACATCGTGGCATGTGCCCATAATGCCTGCACTGTGGAAAGATGAGGCAGAACCCAATTTAGAGAATGAGACCCAGTCTCAAAATAAAAAATAAAAGTGGGAATGTAACTCAGTACAAAGGCCTTTTAGTTCCGTAAAACTCCCTCATGGGGGGAAAAATCTCCTTTTGTAATTGTGTAAATCTAATATTAACTTTGCATTTGCAAAATCAAAGCAAAATTTACTGATTTAAACTAAGTACTTTAAAATTGTATTTCTTATCTGTATCTTTACAAAAATTGTGCAAAAGGAGCTCATACAAAAAATAAGGATTGGGAAACTATAGCCCACATGCCTAAACTTTTGCATTGCTGTTTCTGTACATAAGGTTTTATTGGAACAGAAACACACTTTTCTTTTTACTTATTGCTTGTGGCAGAGTTGAGTATGTACAACACATTAATCCTGCCTTAACAATTTAAAAATATTTATCGTACAGTTCTATGAGAAAAGATCCCCAACTGCAGCACCCTTGTTTATATTTAGCCTGATATTTTGATCTTCTGGTCAGTGACTGAGTTTATTTATTTGTTTTTGAGAGAGTCTGGTTACATAGCCCAGGTTGGCCTCAAACTTTTTGCAGTCTCCATGCCCCAGATTTCTGGAATGACAAGCTTTATCTATAGTTGGTTGGAGAGTTACTACCTCACAGTAGAGTGCTTGTTGTCATTTAGGCATTTATTCTTTCTTTTAGCCTGATTAAATATTTGCTATCTGCTAGGCAGTTTGCTAGGTGGTGAGATGACCAAACCTGATAACTTAGAAGTTATGTATATAGATAAAAATAATGTATCAGTGGGGAAAAATAGAGCAAAAATATGTCATACACAAGGTCCTAATAATCTCAATGAACAGTATGTGTCATAAACATGAATGAAGATTACTGTCAATAAGAGTGAAGAGGGGAAAAGAAGAGGAGGAGGAAGAGAGAGAAGGGGATTCAAAAAAGAAACAATCTTTATTACATACCTGTGCCAACTCAACAAGATGACTGCAAAAAGTATAGATTGCATTTTACATGCTACTAAAAACAACAGTGGCAACCCTGTCTGATCACACTGTTAACTCCTGCAGTCTGTCAGGTCTACTATGGGAGCCACACTTGCCCTTCTCACACTCCCAGAAGACAGTGTGGAATAATTCTCAGAAGAGAAAAGCAGTAGCCTTTCACCTGAATTACTGTTCAGCAAAATGTTCAGTGTTATAGAAAGAAATTTTCTACCTAAGCATCACATTGCTATAACATGAAGTAAAAACCTGTATCCTTAGTATTTACTGGGTTAATTATTCTGTTTTGCTTATCTACTCACCTGTATTCTATGCAGAGATAGTTTTAGAATTAAACTCAGAATCCATGCTATTTGCATTGCTCTTTTATTGTTCCTTATGTAGAAATTGTGTGGCACTGGACTGTTCTTACAGCAGGTTGTGCTCTGAGCTCCTGAGGGGGCATTCAGGGTTCCCTGTGGAAAGACCTGCCTGGAGAACTGGGTGGGAACGAGTAAGTGGCATTTCCTTTATACTCGCACTTGGTTTACATTTTGCCTCCTTTTGAGTACACTGAAAATATGGTTTCAGACTGGCCGGTTTTTCTAAAGAAGGTCCAGTTTGATACACTGATACACGGAACAGAGGAGCAGGATGAGGCAACAGTTTTCCTAATCCTGCTTCACCTGGCTCACTCCATCATCAGCCATTTACTGAGAAGCTATTACAGATCCAGTACTGTGTTAAGTTATACTAAAATGGAATTTGAATTATGTATTTACCTTAATCTTCCAATGACTCCTGTAACACAGTGCGCACTGTTCTACATGTACTGCTCATTTATCAGCTTAAGAAGAGTGCTGTACTAAAATTATTTTTAATTTTTCTAGGTACTGCCAGTTGTCCTTTGTCTTAAAATAATCCATTATTTACCACTTGTTAGCAATCCCTAACGTGTTATTATAAATCCTATATTTCAGTCTTTTCCTGAGCTGTCAGGTTTCCAAAGTCAGGAAATTGAGCCGTTCAGTACGGACAGCACCGTCGGGTCTGGTTGGTACAGCGTTAATTCTTGATGAACCTCAGTAGGAAAGTGTGACTGAAAAAATTCCCTATTCATGTTTGACTCATCATATGCACACATTTAACCAGAAAGTGTGACATGTTTTGAGAAATGGAGGGCAGAATAGTTCAAAGAAATACTTTCCGATAAAATCTTTAAAATGTACGATCGCTTAAAATATTTGATTAATACTAACAATCTGAACACTGTTTGAAGACTAATGAGCCTGAAAAAAAGTAAGAATTGTAAGGCTTCTAGAGTCTCCTTACTACAGTAATCTGATCTTAAGTTGTAAACAGAAGGTTGTTGGTGAAATGAAAAAAGAACTATTTGGGTTAGTACACTGTTATGGTGCTAATTAGGTTTGTTAACTGAATTTCTTCAAACTTCTATGTTTATCCTGATTCTATTTCTATTTATAATTTCTAATAGATAAATACTCTTATTTTCCAAAGATATTATCTATCTATCTATCTATCTATCTATCTATCTATATCCTTAAGGGATTAATAAAAATTGATGGAATTTTGAAACGACTATGTTTTTCTCTTTAATAAAATTCTGTCAGTTTTCACTTCCACAGCATTACTTTGCACATGATTTCAAGTTTAAGTATTTGGTAGTCTATAGAAGTTTTTTTGTATGTATGTAACCCTACCTGTGTTCTCTAGATAGGGGCCTCATGTTCTTGTGAACAGAGTTTAATGTATGAGAGAAAACAGTGGATCAGTTTACTCTACATATTTTTGTTAGGATGAAGTAACAGAAACTAAAAGCAGTAAAACAAATGTTGGAAAATTTTTTTTTCTGGCATGTTTACTTATAAATCTCTCTTTGCAAACTTGGAGGAGCATGTTTTGAATAAAGACCAATAAACATCAATAAAAACCCGTGTATTACACTGCACTCCTATTTCACAGTTGCACTTTACTAACATGAGCAGGGTCCCTTCTGGGGCACCCCTCTAGGAAATGGAATTTTTAAAGAAAAATATTATTGACTCAAAGCTACAAAATGCTGATATGCCATTAACAGAAGACTTCAAGGAAAATTATTTGCACAAATTTTTATGCTTCAGTGACCTATTCACTTGATCTTGGGAGCAAAATGCAGATTTTGTTGATTATGCCTGATTGCAGGATAAAGTTCAGTGTTATTTCCTGGATCTACCTTTATTTGTTGTGAACTTTATGGTGATAGTTTCTTTTTCTTATGTAGTATTATGATTTGAGGGCAGGAAATGGTCATAGCATTTTCACTGAACAAAGCAAACTCACAAGATGCTGCCGTTACAACTTGACTTCTGTTTTCTATGTCACCTACCCCTACGCTTACATAAAAATAGTGATAAGTTCATGACATTTTTGGACTTAGAAAGCAGTAAGTTCTGGCTTTACTTTAAGTCACAAATAATAAATTGTTCTGAGGCCCAAAGAGTGAGAACATACTAAAAAAAATACTTCTTACTATTAATAAAAAAGAAAACAGAGTTCACTATATTGCGAAATGATAGATTATAGCACAAACAAATGAGGTGTCAAGTGAAAGTAAAATATCACCAAGGATAGATCAGAGTCTCATATTGTCTTTGGACCACATGGAGACGTGGTTGTCTAGAGTTAACATCTGAATTCTTTATCAAGAGAGAGATTTAGTGCTCTCTTTTGCATATAATGACAATTGATAGGACAGCATGCACTTCATACACCATTGTCAACTAGGCAAACAGCATTATATGTTCGCTGATGTGCACACACCTTCAGTAGTTAATTATACCAGTAGTTTTAGTAAATCTTCATAGAAAAAAGGAAGATGATCAGACAAAGAAAGTAGATAGACTGCAGCTAATCCTTTAAGAAGAATTAGGTGCAACACAGGAATTATTTATTACAACTTCCAGTATTCTTGAAAAATAAAAACATAAGAATGTGAGGATTTAAAGGTTGCTTGGTTCACTGCTTGATTAAATCTCCTTGAAAATGTGCTTTTCAAACTGCAGGAAATAGAAATGGCTTATGAGAAATGAGATTATGTCTATAATAAGATGGAAATTTGACTTAAGAGTAAGATTAAAGGACACTTAGAGAATAAAGGAAGGAACATTGCACAATCAGTATAGGCCACAAGAATTTACCTGGCTCACTCTCCACATATGCACAGTGTAAAGCTCTCATTAAATCAGCACTTTCCAAACTTAAATGTCCCCTAAAATATTCTGGGAAACTTTTACAAAATACAGATGCTCAGCTCCTATCCCCAAATATTCCAATTCAGGTAAAAGTTTTCCTTATTTTCATAGGTCACCAGGGTTGATAACCACTGCAATGATAATTTCAGTGGGGATTACTTTGTTGATTTTAGGCATGCGTAAACCTCAACCTTTACTCTCAGAAGTAAACTCAATGGGGGACCTATTTTAGTCTCTGCATTATTGTGCTCCCCTGTACAAACATGGAAGAACTATAAATATTCTCCCCAAACTAAACTTATGTTTCTCTGAAAGAACAGTTGGAGGTCCACTTCTGATTTCTCTAACTGAGGATTACATAGAGTGTAGAGTGGTCCAGCGCGAGGAATGATAAAATGATATGATTTCACTGTTTCCTGATGTTTTTAGAATGTGACTGCAGCCATAGTCAGTTGCTGATTTTCTAGTGATACCAAATAATATAGAATTAACCTAAAGTTTTATGCCTTTATGTAGAGAAGACAGAGTAGTCCTAAAATGAAACATTGGGGGGAAAATAGCAAAAACAAGAACTAGAACCAAAACCAAAACCAAGAACACTAATGATTGAGAATCATGGATAGTTTTACCCTGAAGCCCAATAGAGGTAATCAGTATAAAACCAAAAATGACCTTCTCTTATTCTTTCCTCTCCCTGAAATTCTGTGTGAGGTATGATAGTAAAAGAAAGTTTGGCTATCATCTACCTATCATCTATCTTTCATCTGTCTCTTCTATCTGTACTTTTTCATTACAGTTATATAAGTTCATAATAGCGTCTTTGGAAATTTAGACAATCAGAAGAATATAAATCATTTCTAGTTGTTCCAGCCAGGAGTAAACAAAATGATTTAGTTGTTCAATACTATTTTTAGGATTTAAAAATACTTAATGATATTATACTCATGATTTTGTAACATGCCATTTTCACTTAGTGACATGAAGATTACATTACATCTATTGATGTGGCAAATATTTTTCAATGAAACAAAGATTGTAGGTGTACAAATTTATTATGGAAATGTGACGTACTTCTTGAACACAAAATGGGAACCATGAGTTTTAATAAAATACATATTGTGAATTATTTTAGATCTTTGTAAAAGACATTTGTATCAGTTTCTAAATTTAGTTTTAAATGTGTTATAAAAAAGGAAGTCAGTTAAATTTAACTACATTTATATTAAGTCAGAAAAATATTTAGAACTGGGCAGCATTTCAGGCAAAAGATGATTTAGAATACTTTTCTCTTTCATATGCATGTATTAATATTTATAGCCATAGAGAAGGAAATAACGCCTAAAATCAAACTGATTGGCTGCAGTTAGCCTTTACTGTGTAATAAGGGTGGTGCAATGAGGCATTTGTTATAGAGTGAGAAGATTTGACCAGTTGGGAGAAGGTGATTGGGTGAAACTTAACTGCAATGAGATTCATTTACTTGGTTACAATAATGTACATCAAGGTTGGATTACAGTTTGTTTTTATAACAAGTCAAGGCACAGTTCATTATGCAGAAAAAAACAGCTTCGGACCAAACTTTATCACTTAGCTATGGGGACACATTTAGTTTGAATTTATTTCCACTGAAGACACAATTATAGGCAAGAAGGGATGATGAAATTGGAGAGAATTGAGTCTAATCTGTCTTCTTTCTCTTTTTACTATTGCTACCATGGCTCAGAAACTTTTTCTTTAATTGTACGTTTTAGTTGAATATTTTAGTGTCAGAATTGATAAAACTTAATGATGAATCTCATGTGTTGGACTGAATGCAGAAATCCAGGAAGGAGTATAATGGAAATTCTTGTTAATTCTGGGTAGAGAATGTTTAGGAATAGAAAGAGAATGTTTAGGAATAGAATGCCTGGATATAATACATTTGTGTTGAATCATCTTGTACTTGACACACTTGAGAAATGCACAGAAAGGTGATATGTCTAGAATGTGGGAAGGATTTTGATGACTAGTAATCAGATTTTAGGAGTCACTAGTATAAAGACCATGATCACAGGTATGATTATTTGAGAAGAATATTATAAAATGAGGAAAGAGAAGACGCCATAGTAATGTCGAGTGTGTGGTGGTAAACAGTATTTTCTACCAAAATGTTAAGCTCTTTACATAGATTAACTTACCTAATTATTACAACAATATTTTGAGGTAAATGTTATTTTTTAACTTGACAGAAAAAAAGCTGAGTTTCAAATTAAATGCGTTTCTGTTGCTGGACTGTGAAACCCAAAATATTTTACTGGCATACTGATTTATCTCCCATATATTAATTTTAGGGTTATTTTAATTTAATATTTTAAACAATTTTGTAGGAATATCTTTAAACTGAGTAAATTTGAATAATTTCTGGTGAATATTCCTATTCTTGATTTAAATTCTACCATTAAATTTTTAATAATTTAAATTTATCTAGTATTTATTGTTCTATTCGTCTTGTGATCCATCCATTTTTTCATATTATTTTTGATACATACAAGTCCTAAATTTTTGTGCCCTGTTATGCAATTGCTTAAATCAAACCATGAGTGTGGTAGTTATATTTTGAAATTGTTTTAGTGTATTTTTAATCTTGTTTTTCTTTGGTCAGGAGTAGAAATGCTCTAACTCAATTCATATTAAAAATATACAACCTTGAAAGTTATTGCAAATTACTTATTACCTACCAGCAAAATTGTACGATGATGAAAATTATGAATCCCAACTAGGTGATAGCAGTGTGATTTGGATAAATGTCCTGCAAAGGCTCATGTGTGAAAAGCTTGGGCCACAGCCCTGGGAATGTTGGAGAAGTGATGGAACACTAGGAAATGGGGCTTAATTGCAATAAGTGGGGCTTATTACATACTGATTTAACACTCATTTAATTTTCTCTGTGATTTTAGAGTTGAGAAGCCATAAAGACAGCTGGTATCTTTACATTGTCCTTATGTATATCCTTCCTCAGTACTTCGATTTTTATGTCGAAAAATCGTTGCATATATACAGACTTTAATGTGAATTGTGTCCCTGAATGTGGATTGTTATATAGTATACAACCACAACAACTGATTTCAGGAATCCTCTAGGAGGTTCTGGAGTGAGATCAGTGGATAGTGTGGGTACTCCAATAGCCCTGACTGACTCTGGAGAGATTTAGTCCTGGAGTTGTTTTTTGGCACCTTGTTCTACCCAGAAGCCTCTCTGGCAAGCTTCCCTGTTGTGTCCTTTATCTACACTATTAGTGGGTGCAGGATCTTTTCTGCCATGTAAGAATAAAAAGGGTCAGAGGAACTAAGAATCAAGACCTTTGCTTGATGGTGTAATCCACGCCATCAAGCTTGCATAGGATATGCCTACAACAGGTGACAGTCTTTCATTCATAGCCTTATATAAGAGCCAAACCCAATGAATCACTTGAGATGCTGTTTCTCAGATGAGAATACTGGCATTTCTTCTTCTCTACCTTCATTTCACTCTTCTGCCACAGTGTTCCATGATCCACAGACCTCATAAACCATCTATTACTTCCTTTGTATTAGCTCTTTTTATCGTCTACAATGTCAGGGTTAACCCTGAGGATGGAAATATGAATAAAATTCAGCATGAGAATGAGCCATTGATGCACTAATTGGTACTAAAAGGTCCTTGAAAATTCTTGGTCTCTTTTTCATCTGAAACTGGTTGTAATAAGATTATATTCCTGGAAATGCTATTTTAAATGTCAGTACTAAATACATACGTACTCCCTTTTCCTTTTAGAATGCTTTCTAACAGTATGCTTACCTATCTCTCCTTACACCATGAGGTAAGGTTTCACGGGGTGTCATTGTGGCTGGGCCTTTAGGAAGAGACTCTGCAAAAGAATTTTATTGAAAAGAAAACTGCTTTTAAGGGAATCTGTGAATAGAGAAAGCCCAACTGGATAATCTCATTTTTTATTAACCAAAGACAACTAATTATTTATTGTAATTATATCTCTAAAAATCCATTTTGCTTCATAAGGTAATGTAGCTGATATATTAGTCAGTTCCTGATTGCCAGTATGTGAAAAAGAGAAAGCAGAAAGGGCCTAGGATCCTGAATTGCTTAGGACCTCCTGAGAATTCCACCTCTCAGAAGTCCCATAACTGCCCACTACCACCAACCAAGCAGGGACCACATCGCTAATACACTGGCTTTGTGGGACACTGTGGGTCCAAACTATAGCATTCAAGATGTGCAATCTTATCATATTAATGGACTCAGGAGTCAGGGTGCAGAATCTTGGTGGATACTTTTAGAATTCTGCCTAAAACTATTTCTTATTTTAAATAAAAACTTAACACTTAGGGCTTACATAACCTCTTCATTTATAATAACCATAATAGTGTGTCTCAGGATTCACAGAAACTTGTAAGGAGATTACAAATGAAATAATATTTTACTTTTTATTTTTCATTTTGAAAATGAGAGTAAATTTTTGTTGTATTAAATTGTCAGTGCAGTGTTTTATTAAAGAAGCTAGCACAACATGAAGACATGCCTAATCTACTTATAAAACACTAGCTTATAAATATTTGGTGATTTTGATATTCTGTACACACGTGCTTTTTGCATTATGAAATCTTCCATTTAATGCCTGTGCTTGCAAAAGACAGGAAACATGTTGCTTTTGTTTTTACTAAATATTTTTATAACCATTAGAAAGTGTGAAAGAACTAAGGCTATTTTATTCATGGAAAGTATTGATTCATTATTCTAAAGAGCATTTGATTTATTTTCTAAGAATGTGGAAGTTAAGATGATTTGAGCAACATTATATTTATGTCCTATGAAATAAGGAGCAGGGCAGTGTTTCACAAAGTGAAGATGAGACTAGCAAACATTTGAGAATAAATAACCCAAAAGTTCTGAAGGAAAAAGAGCTAATTCAGATGCAGTGAAATAAAAAGTTACCTTATTTATTATTAGCTACATAGCCAGCATCACTTATAAAGAAAAAAAAAAGTTGAATAAGTCAATAAAAGCTTTTCCTACTTGGTCTAACTTTATGGCAGAATTATGGTCCTCTCCCAATTTTTCTTACAAAGCTTGAAGTTCAATACCCAAAAATGTGTCAACAAAGAAATCAGAAATAAGCATTTGCTCATTTCCAAAATAAGAAAATTCATATACATGGGAAAACATACAATATGAAGACATAAATTGTGCGAGAGGGTTTTAGATTTGATGGATTTTAGAAAACCAATGACATTATTGGAATAGGGCTCTGTTTTATTCATTTAAAAACATTTACTTGATTTTATTCCCATTGTAAAATTAATATTTCATATGTACAGATGAGAAAAAAACAAATTTAAAATGAAGTAAGTGATCATACATTATTTTACCCCAAACATTCATATAATAAAATATTATGTGTATTTATTCTAGATTTACTTTCTAAGCAGATTTTCCATGATCTTATAACATGCTGATCTATTTAAGATTATAACAAGTATGTTTATGACATTAGAATCTCTTCATAAAATCAGTTTCACTTCAGTGAGTATTCATTTTGCATGAATCTTGTCATAAATAATATCTTGCACTTAATTTTATCTTATTTAATTAATATCTTTAGGGCTGAGTAACTTAATTCTCTTGTTCTATGCCAAGTCTTTCCCATTAATTTATCTTATTCCAGTGTGTTCTCTGATACACTCTTTAGAGATTTTTTTGAAATATGATATTACACATATTGTGTAAGTTCAGTGACAGTGTTATAAGGAAGTATTTCTCATATAAAAATTCTTTCACAGTCATCAAATATAAAAATATGACCAGGCATTTACTTTATATACCAATATACATATTAAAATATACAAGTGAAATTGAAATTCAGTTATTCATGATACATGTAATCAGTTTGATTCTAGATACCCAATTCCTAAAGTTGAGTACTTCTTAAAGAAAATTTTAATTCGTGATTTTACTAACCACTTCAAATAGCAGGAAATTAAAATTGATCTAAAAATCTACAATAGACCTCCTGTTTTTCCCATCAGTAAGCAACTGTTTCCAAATATTTGTATTGATAATATAGAACATTTTAGAATATAATTTCAATGAAAAATTGGTTATGAGTAAGAAGAGAAAACAATATCATCTTACTACTACATAATTGGGTGCTTGCAAAGGCTCAACTCAAAAAATAATCTATGAACAGGAATTTAAAAATCTTTAAAAATAAGATGTACTGAAGTTTATTAAGGAGATGAAAAAGGGAACATTGTGTCACAATGCCCACAACCACACTTTTCACAACTTTTCAAGAAGTTGCCTAATTTTTTTCCTAAATTTCCCTTTATACAAGTGGCTGTGTGATATTCTATCTATCTAGGCACATCTCCCTGCTTTCTCAGATTTTCAGGTTTATTTTCTTTTTCTAGGAGTTTTATGTCCCTTCTCATAAAAATCAACTTTTCTTTCCTCCTTATAGCTTCATTCTGTAAGCTTGCTTCTAATTAACTCAATAAAAGTCTTGTTGGACAGGCAAGAAAAGGGCCCTTCTAGTGGGCAATGGAGCAGACATACCATCCTTAGGAGCAGTGAAGTTAAGTCGTCTAATATCTTGCCTTCCTTCTCCACACACACACACACACACACACACACACACACACACACTCCTAAACCCTTCAGTAGTAAATAGGAAACAAACAGAAGGCCTCTTTTTCCTGGCATGCACACAGGCCAGTCTAATTTTTTATGGACAAGGCCAGCAGCTCTAGAAAATAGAACACAGACTCAAATTTATCCTTGAGGTCTGCAAAGAGCACTAAGCATCATTCCAGTAATCTCGTGAGAATAAATTGAGCAAACCTTCGTCAGACCCCAAAATTGTTATGTGAGAATCTAAAACTCTACCTTCCCTGAGAAAATAAAAAAAAGTTTTATATCTCCCTGGATTCCATTTGGTATTTTGGGGTTGCTTTATAGCTCCATAAATATCAAAGCATTGACACAAAAGACATTGAAGGAAACTTGAATTATCTTCAGCTCTGTGCAATAAGAATTTATTCACTCATTCAGTGAGTATTTATTAAGTTCCTATTATTTTCCAAGCACTCTTTTATATGCTGGAGATATCACAACCAATAAAGTAGACAAAAATTCCTGTTTTTAAGGAGCATAGATTATAGTAGGGAAAGAAAAAATATAAACTCATAAGATGGTACACAAGCACGAACAGGTGCAAGATGCGAAAACATCCAAATTGTCTTTATTTTTCAGTAGACTCAAAGCTTACCATACTACCTGTAATAACAGCTAAGAATAGTACCATAGAAGCTACTGTATTTTATACACAAAACTCTTCAGTCATCACAGAAACCGAGTAAATGATATTATTATTACTCACATTTATAGGTAGGACAGATGAGATTCATAATGATCAATTAACTTGCGGAAAATTATTGGATTGCTAATTTGAAGACCAGAGGCAGGACTTTAACCTAGGAAGTCCGTTTCCAGAGAACATTCCTGAACGCATCTTGGTATTTAAAGGTAGTGTTATTACTTATATCTAGATGACCCCTAAAGCCTCATGTGCTCATGGGGGGTGGTGTTGAGAGGTGGCTGCATCATGGTGTGTGTGATACTCGTTACTGGATTAGTCCCCTGGTAGGTTTGTCTTGGGTGTGATTTTGAGAGTTAAAGTTGATGGGAAGAGATCATCATGGATGTGGCCAGTAAGAATATTCCCTCTCCTCCCTTATCCCTGTCTACTTCCAGCCTGCTGTATTATGTGATCTTTCTCTTCCGACATGCCTCTCTATCACGCTGCCCTGCCTTTGTACCAGACCATCATGAACTTAAAATTCTATGGAAACAAACCTTCTCTAACTTGTCATTGTTGAGTATTTTTTCCCATTTCCAGTTTTGAGATACGTGATAGTTAAGTTTAAGTGTGTAGACTTGATTGGCTCGGGAGCTGCCTAGGTGACTACTAAATCACACTTGTAGCTTTGTCTAAGTGGGTTATGGAGACATACCTTGAATAATATATGGTCATTGTCCTCATTCTCTGGCATTGCTCCTCTGCTTTGCTTCTTGGCCACCATAAAGTGGCCCTCTGATGTGATGTTTCTGTCTTATAGCTAACCCAGGACTGAACTGTCTGAAGCCATTAGTCAAATTAAATATCTCTTCCCCAAATTGTGGGTACCATTGTGTCTTAGTGATTGGAAAGTTGATTAACACAGGATATAATGTAAATATCCCATTAGAAAAATAGGAAGGTATTTATATACTATCGCTTTTCTTAAATCTATCATTTCTAAGGTTTGTCTGCATATCAGTTCTGCTTTATGGGAAAATGTTTATAGGAAAATTAGAAAATTAAAGACTTTTATAAATATTCTTTAAAGGTAATTTATACCCTAACAAGCCTCTTATGATCATGAATCTTTGGTAAATTATAAATAAAGGAACTATATATATATATATATATATATATATATATATATAGATGCTTTTTGAAAATATGGGGCCACGTGTACTGTTTGTTTATAAATTAAATTTGTAACCATGGAAATGTGTCTTCAATCAAAATTTTAAATGGTCTTATAAAAAATTAAATAAAAGAGACCTTTGTGGTCCTCTTCCTTTATATACCATGCTTTCTCAACAGAGCTTTTCAGAAGAGGCAGTGTTTTGTTCCCAACGTACATTGGTTGGTCTAACATTCACAGATAGATGTGAGCAGTGTTTTAACCAGCCAGCCTGGCTCTGCCAACAGATAGAGTCTGATTGCTTCATCCCCCTTGTGATCCAAGCCTCAGAGTCATTAGCTTCAGCTGGATCATTTCCAAGTAGGCTATATCTTTTTCTATGCTTTTCTCCATATTCAGTGAATTTTTCGGACTATTCAAAAAGCTTCCTTACCAAAATTAGAGTCAGAATTCATTGTGTGAAAGAATTTCTATATAAAATAATTTCCAAAAATGCTTGAATTTTGTTCCTGCAAGGCAGAATTCTAAACCATTAATTTCATGTTCAAGATTTTTACAATTCATCTCAAGCTGTCAGCTTAATTATTTTCTGTGAAGGGACTTTAACACTTTTCTCATTATTTCCACTTAAACTGAACTCATTCAGGTCTTCAAACTATGACTCATATTCTCACTTACATAGAGAACCTCTGCACATCTTTATTTCTTTGAAAATTATCCTTCAAGAATTATATTCAAAACAGTTCTTCTAATTTTCCCATGACAATGAGATATGGAACATGTTCATCATTTTTCCTGAACAGTAATGACAGCGAAGTAGACTATATTATATTTTGTTTGTGCTCACACTGATATTTTCCATTAGACTGTTCAACCTATTGTCTTATCTGGTGTATGTCTCAGTTCCTCTACTAGTTTAAGAGTGCATCAAACTTTAAATAAGTTACAGATTTAAAATGTTTTTCATGTCTATTCTGTTTGCTCATATTTATTTCCATGTTTCCAAAAATATTTATAGAAATATTTTCTTTAAGAAGCAATAAGTATTGATTGACAGTGATACTTGCAAATTATAAAGTGAATGTTGAACTTAAACTTGGAATACGGTTTTATCATTGTAGCATTTGATTACTTAAATCACTTGGTATTATGTAAAATCTTCAATTCATTGTTGCCAGTATGTTTATTCAAATTATATCTCACTCAAGTCTACATTTTTGGTGCATATCTTAGAAGCTTTATTATCTTTAACACCTTCCTTTGGGAATTGTTCTTCTATTTACAAATATTCTTTATTTGTTGGTTCATTATATTCTGTATTGATGTTATAATTTTTTAAAAAATATACATTAAATTAGTTTTTTTAACCACATTTATTTTTAATGATATTCATTAATGTTATGAAATTACTCATAAGACTCTTACAAAAAGAATTTATTTATCAATTTCCTGAGTTTTGCAGGATACAACAATCTGGATTGGAAGTTTTTTCTTTTAGGACTCCAAACTCTTCCTAACTTGATGGCTTGGGTTGAGAGGTCTGCCATGATTCTGATAGATTTTCATTTTAATTGGTAATCTGTTTTTTTTTTCTCAAACAGGCTTTAATATTCTGTTCTTGTGCTGAATTTATGGGATCTTGATTATTATATGTATGGGTGTAGATTTATTTTGGTAATGGCTAGTTTGGTAATGGCTAGTTGGAGTTCTATATGCCTCATTTATCTGTGCATCAGGTCTTTTTCATATGCTTGGTATGTTTTCAGCTATTACAAGTTGTTATCACATGCAGTTTACACATGCTTTTCATATGAAATAATTAAAACATTTAAGAGCACAATAGCAAAGAAAACAATGAACTGGAAGTACTCTATTAAGCAGTAAGTTGAAGAAAAATTTGTGACATACTAGATGCAAAAAAGACTGAACCTAAACCAGGATGGAAGTCTTAATTAACTAAGTGAGTTTTCAGTTGGAAGATGTGCCTATTGGAGTTTCCTACAGCACACATGTAGTGTACATGGCATGTGCAAACTGGTACGCTGTGGCCTCTGATTGAAAGTGTCTCTTAGAAATATTTCTCACAAGTTGTAAACACCATTTGTTTTACCAAAACACATTTGGAACACTTAAAGTATGAGTTGGGAGCTACTGTTCCAGACAATTAACAGAATGTTTCACCCAGCAGTAGATCTAAAATTTGGAGCTCTTAAAAAAAAAAATTAAAATTTAAAAAAAAAAGAATAATCAAATCAACTAATAGTAGATTTTTATTTTCACTCTTCACTAATTTATTTAGATGATTATCCTATTTTGTGGTTTTGAGCATGTCCAGTCAATAAGAGATGAGTTTGCATTGTAAAAGTACTCCTATTTTACAAGTCTTGTTCTCTTAAACTAGCTTCATTTAGGACTTCCAGTAAAATTATAACATTTTAAAAGGAGTAGAATTTATTTAGATGCCTGTATATCTTTTTCCTCTGTCTCTTGCAGAATAATGAATCTCAGTATCTTTCTTAAAGAGTCCTCTAGAAGTTGTTGCTTGTCTTTAAACATTTACCAAAACTTCTATTTAATGGTACCTCTAAATGCTTAGAAATGGTAGTAGCCCTAGATCTGTGGAGTAAAATATCTGTTTGACCCCGTTATCTGCCTTGCGTTCAGAGGTATTATTTCTATTGGCAGAACCATGTACCTAGAAACTAAAAACAAACAAACAAACAAACAACTATCAAGAAAAACTGAAAGGCTCCAAGTGTGTTCCGAAGCTTTACTTTAGTTCATTTAATTGTTCAGACAGGTTAATTAACCTTTTGTTTAATTATCTGTGCTGGTATATCTTTTTCTTCTAGCCTACCTCTCAAAATTATACCCATATTTCAAAACTTAATGTAAATATTGTTTTGTCATTAAATTGATCCTAGCATTGCTAATGTTTATTGTGTTTCTCTTCAGAATCCCAGTAACTGTTCTTATCTTTTTGAGATTCTCCTACAATTTGCTTTGAGTGCCACTTGTCCTTGTCAGGTCAGGACTCCATTTAGCCTGACAGTTCCAGAAAGACCTGTCCTTCCCTTACCCTCCTTTGGCACAGGGCACCGCAGCCTCCGTGTAAGGACCCTGCAGCCACAGCGTGTTTCTACCTTGCCTGTGTTCTTGATCATTCTTCGTCCTGTCCTCTGCCTCTCTCCTCTAGCCCTATTGAGCATCTGTTATTTTTATCATGGTTCCAACCCAATCAATCCTATCTAGTCCTCAAATCATTATCTAGTCACAAATCTCATAACTTTGGGGGAAGATAGTATGAAACCAGCAGATTTGGAATAAATTTGGAAAATCAGATTTGTTTGAGAGAGTAAAACCGTGTGGGTGCCAGTTCTCAGTGTGCACAAACAGGAAGATGAGCACTGGGGGGAGATGCCAAGAAAGCTGGTGAGCAGTGAAGTGCAGAATCACTGTCACAAGGCAAGAAGGGCAGACGAATGGAGGAGTGACTGTCGTTTCAAATTTTACCCAGGTATAAAGAGTAACTTACCGATTTGTAAAAGTATACATTCTGTGGCACACTCTACACCTAGAAATTTATAAACCCCGGAGGAAGGAGTTTGGCAATCTGGCTTTAAGAAGCTTCGTGGTAATCTTATTTTTTTTTATTTTATTTAAGAGGAAAAAGAGAAAAACACCAAAACAAAACAAAGTGGTGTAAGGTTACACATAATACAGAACTACAAAAAAAAAAAACATAACAGTAAGAAATCACCTATTAATAGATTACATATTGTCATCTTGGAAATAGTTGCTCACATCACAGTATCAAAGAATACAAAGTAGACATTCAAACAGAGAGACTGCAAACAGCTGTGTTCAATGATCCAAAAACATTAATATAGTCAGCTATTTAACACCCCTAAACACACTTGCTGTTATATCCGTTAGAGCTCTTTTTTTTTTCCTCCCTCTCTTTTTTACAACAAAATTTACACATTTTGGATTTTATTACTCCTTAGTTCTTATTACTTTTTTGGGGGGGAGAGAATACAGTCAAATATGGCAAAACAAAGCTGTCAGTCAAAACCAAGGATAGACATAGCACATGATGTAGAACAGAGTACAAGGTTATCAACAATGGTTATCAACGTTGTCTCTTGTTTCCTTAAAAAGAATTGTCTATCTCATTAGATATTATAAAGTTGGACAAAACAGTAGAGAAAAAGACCAATAAAACTTAGGCATTGTAAACATTACAGGACTTCCAAAGGAGACAATAGTCAAACCAGAATGGGTATCTTAGTGAATCTTATTGCCTTCAAAGTAGTTGCCTATACCCTCAAACTTGATACTATCGCACAGAATGGAACAGAGTCTAATCAGTCAAAACAAGATCGTGGGAGTATTACAGGACTTCAAAACAAGTTAATAGGAAATAAAAAAGAGTTACTATTATATATCCTAATTTTTAAAATTTTTCCCCTTAATTAAAATAAACATAAGAAATAACTAAATATTTTTTTAAAGAATAGTAGTTACCATAGTGTCTGTCTTTTTCCTTGAAATATTTGGATAAAACTTCATAGCTTCGTGGTAATCTTATGAGGTTAATTTTGCAATACTCTCCATAAACTGGTGCTAATGTCACAGGTATATGAAAGCCCGAAGGTCTGGGAGCAGAGCAGAGGAGTGAGTGTGGTGCATCATAAGGACAGGGCCTTTCCTGTTTCCTTACTATGGGATAATTGGGTTAACAGCGGGGTACAGAGCAGAGTGCTGATGCACAGAGTACTTTGACTTCCTTAATGAGATTGTATTAGCTCTTCCAGGCTGAAAATATTTCTCAGTAAAATAGAGCAAAAGCCTTTTACAATAAGATTATCAAGATTTTGTTAAATATGCTTGACTATTAAGCAAAAAAGTGGCAAAATATGAATTATTTTCATCTTCTGAAGCACTAATTTCTGCTATATATTTAGTCATAATCTTACTTTATTAGCTCTTTATTCATTCCTTCAAACTAACCTGCTTTGACTTGAAAGCATTATTAGAGTAACATGACAGAAAAAAAATCATAAGATTTCAGTCAGTTTTATAACAAAGCTAAAAGGTAATGTTTTAAAAAGAGATTCATTTTTTTCAGAGAATCATAGTAGACTGTTTCTTATTGAAAATTTTAAATAGAACTTGATTCAAGAAAAATGAAAAAGTAGATACTTCATAATAACATTATTAAAATGTTATAGGTATATAGATACATGTACATATTATAGCTTTGTTTTAATTTGAAGAATACAGTATAGTATTTTTTAAAAGAGCATAATTTTCATTCAAAAATCATAATTAAAAATTTATTTTATATTTTAAATTTTTTTTTATTTTAAAGAGATTAAGACAAAAGAGGACATAATAAAGCACATCAGATCAGAACAATGCAAGTAACACATCATTTTACCACAACACCATCCAAAATTAACAGTTACTACCATAATGTCTCTTTCTATGAAATAGTTGAGCATAACTTCATATATGATAGTATCAAACATAACAAAGCAGTATGAAACCATTCAAAAGAATGAAAGTATTACAGTTATTCAGAACCAAATAACAGAGAACGAACAAAGGCTATTGCATTATCTCATTTTCCATAGAAAATTTGTTTATACTATCACACATAATACAATCCAATAAGATATAATATGATAGAACCAATGGAAACAGAAGAACAAAACCATAGTAGGACTTCAGAATAAGATGATATTAAATCAGCACTGGCTATCTCAATCTCTTATTTTCTTCAAACTAGGTGTTTATACCATTACAGATAATAAAAATCAAACAAACCAGGATAAAACCATTCTAACTAATGAAAGCGGACATTATAAGGCTTCAGAGCAATGTAATGGGGAATCATGATTACTATAAACTCTTATGTACTCTTACCATTTCTTAGACTAGAGAGACTATATGATATTTATACATGTGAGTTTGATTTACTTCACTTATGAGTATGGTCTCAAGTTGCATCCATTTATTTATGAATATCTCAATGTGATCATTCTTTATAGCTGAGTAGTACTCCATTGTATAAAAATACCACAATTTTTTTATTCCTCAGTTGATGGACACTTAAGTTGTTTCCAAGATCTGGCAATTACAAGTTGTGCTGCTATAAACATGGATATATATATATATATATATATATATATATATATATATCACTGTGGTATGATGTTTTCAGTTCTTCTAGGAATATGCCTAGAAACCTGGGAATAGTTGGGTTGAATGGGATTTCCAATCCCAGATTTTTGAGGAATATCCAGACATATCTCCACAGTGGTTGCATCAAGATATACTCCCACCAGCAATGCAGGAGAGTTCCTTTTTCCCCACAGCCTCTCCAGCATTTTTTGTTGGTAATTTTCTTGATCGTGGCCATTTTTTCTAGAGTCAGATGGAATCTCAGTGTGGTTTTAATTTGCATTTCTCTAATGACCAATGATGATGAACATTTTTTCATGCATTTATTTGCCATTTGTATTTCTTCATCTGAGAACTGTGTATTCATCTGAGATGCCCATTTTTGGATTGGGTATTTGAATTTTGGGGGTCTGATTTTTTCTGAGTTCTTTATATGTTTTAGACAGAAGTCCTTTGTCTAAGGGATAGTTCACTAAGATTTTGTCTCAATTTGTGGGTTGTCTTTTCACTATGCTGGAGATTTCTTTCGACATGCAGAAATGTTTTAATAAGACGTGATCCCAGTTATTGATTCTGGGAAGTATTTCCCATGTGGTTTGATTCCTGTTCAAACCACTGAATTGTCTACCTACCCCTATGTCTTCAAGATTTTACTTACTATGTCTTCCAACAGATTTAGTGTTTCTGTTTTAGTATTCAGACCTTTGATCCATTTAGATTTTAGTTTAGTTTATGGTGATAGGCATGGGTCTAGTTTTATTTTTCAGCATGTGGAGAGCCAGTTTTTCCAGCACCATTTATTAAAGAGACTGTGGTTCTTCGAGTGAACATGTATGGCCCCTTTATCAAAGATAAAATGATTGAGTGTGTTGGTAGTTGTGGTTGTATATTCTAATCTATTCCATTGATCTTCAGATCAGTTTTTATTCCAGCACCATGTTGATTTTATTACAGGAGCTTTATAGTATAACTTTAAGTCAGAGATTGTGATGCCTCCTGACTTTGCTGCTTAGAATTGCCTTTGCTATTCTAGGTCTCTTCTCATTCCAGATGAATTTTAGGAGTGACTTATCTAGATCTATGAGGTATGTTGATGATATTTTCATTGGGATTGCATTGAATCTGTATAACAGTTTGGGGAGAATGGCCACTTTCACAATATTTATTTGTTCCTATCCATGAACAAGGGATGTCCTCTACTCTCATAGGTTCGATAACACAGAAGAAATGGACAGGTTCCTAGAAACATATGAACTACCAAAGCCAGGTCAAGAAGATTTAAACTGCTGAATAAACCAATTTCTATTAATGAAATTGAAAATGTAATTAAGTCTTTACCTACAAAGAAGAGCCCCAACCCAGACAGATTCACTGTATTATTCTACAAAATAGAAAGAAGATTTAATTCTTCTTTTTAATTTTATTTAAAAGGAAAAAGAGAAAAAACAAAACAAAACATATCAGTGCAAGGGTACAAGTAATACAGATCTACAAAAAAAAAAAAAAAAAAAAACAACAGTAAGAAATCACCAGTTAATAGATTACATATTATCATCTTAGAGATAGTTGCTCAAATCACAGTATCAAAGCATACAAAGTGGACATTCAAACAGTGAGACTGCAAACAGTTGTGTTCAATTATCCAACCAAAAACATTAATATGGTCAGCTATTTAACACCCCTAAACACACTTGCTGTTGTATCCTTTAGAGCTCTTTTTTTTCCCTCTCTTTTTTACAACAAAATTTACACATTTTGGGTTTTATTACTCCTTAGTTCTTATTACTGTTTTTGGGGAGAGAATAAAGTCAAATATGGCAAAACAAAGCTGTCAGTCAAAACCAAGGATAGACATAGCACATGATGTAAAACAGAGTACAAGGTTGTCAACAATGGTTATCAACAATGTCTCTTGTTTTCTTAAAAAGAATTGTCTATCTCATTAGATATTATAAAGCTGAACAAAACAGTAGAGAACAAGACCAATAAAACTTAAGCATTGTAAACATTACAGGACTTTCAAAGGAGACAATAGTCAAACCAGAATGGGCATCTTAGTGAATCTTATTGCCTTCAAAGTAGTTGCCTATACCCTCGAACTTAATACTATCATACAGAATGGAACAGAGTCTAAACAGTCAAAACAAGATAGTGGGAGTATTACAGGACTTCAAAACAAGTTAATAGGAAATCAAAAAAAGTTACTATTATATATCCTGCTAATTTTTAAATTTTTTCCCCTTAATTAAAAAAACATAAGAAATAACTAAATAATTTTTTAATGAATAAGGGAGAGATTGAGATAAAATAGGACATAACAATATAACAATATAGGTCAAAGCATGACTGTTTCAGCAACCTAGTGCTTCACCACCAAATAACCCGACTTAATAGTAGTTACCATAGTGTCTGTATTTTTCCTTGAAATATTTGAATAAAACTTCATATACTATAGCTTCAAATATTTCCATATCAAGAAGCCCATAATAAAGCCTTTCCAATTAGTAAGTGAAAACTTTATAAGGCTTCAAGGCCACATAATGGGGAATCATAATTACCACATATTTTTATATATTTGAATCATTACTTACATTAGGGAAACTATTCGGTATTCACACATGCGAGATTGATTTATTTCACTTATGAGTATGGTCTCAAGCTGTGCCCATTTATTGATAAATATCTCAATGTGATCCTTCTTTATTGCTGAATAATACTCCATTGTATAGAAATACCACAACTTTTTTATCCATTCCTCAGTTGATGGACACTTGGCTTGTTTCCAAGATCTGGCGATTAAAAATCGTGCTGCTATAAACAAGGTGCACATATATCACTGTGGTATGATGCTTTCAGTTCTTCTGGGAATATGCCTAGAAGTGGAATAGCTGGAAAAAATGGGACTTCCAATCCCAGATTTTTGAGAAATCTCCAGAGTGACCTCCACAAAGGCTGCACCAGTCTACACTCCCACCAACAGTGTAGGAGAGTTCCTTTTTCCCCACAGCCTCTCCAGCATTTGTTGTTGTTGGTTTTCTTGATCCTGGCCATTGAAAGAAGACTTAATCTGACACTCCTCAAACTATTCAATGAAATCAAAAGGGAAGCAATTCTTTTTAAGTCATTCCTGAAAGCAAATATTACTGTAATACCAAAACTGGGGAAAGACCCAACTAAAAAAGAGAACTACAGGCCAATCTCCCTAATGAACACAGATACAAAAATCTTCAATAAAATGTTGGAAAACATGATGCAGCAAATCATCAAGAAGATTGTACACCACGACCAAGTGGGATTCATCCTAGACATACAGGGATGGTTCACCGTATGTAAATCAATAAATTTAATCCATCAGATCAATAGAGCCAAAAGTAAGAATCATTTGATCATTTTTATAGATGCAGAAAAGGCTTTTGATAAAGTCCAATATTCATTCATAATAAGAACCTTACAGAAAATTGGAATAGGTGGTCTTTACCTCAAAATGATAAAGACCCTCTATTACAAACCAATAGCCAGTATCATACCAAATGGCCAAAAACTGAAGGCCTTTACCTTAAAATCAGGCACAAGACACGGATGTCCCTTATCACCGCTCCTATTCAACATAGTGCTGGAAATACTAGCCAGAGCAGTTAGACAAATGAGAGAAATAAAATGGGTAAAGATATGAAAAGAGGAAGTTAAATTATTGTTTGCGAATGACATGATATTCTACATAGAAGATCCCCAAAACTCCATTGAAAGACTCCTAGATATAATAAATAAATTCAGCAATGTAGCTGGATACAAAATCCGTACTCACAAATCAATAGCATTTCTATACACTAACAACAAAATCACAGAGAGAAATAAGAGAAGCCACATCCTTCATGCTAGCATCCAAAAAAATGAAATTAGGAATTAATCTAATGAAAGAAGCAAAAGATCTATACAGGGAAAATTATAATACATTGAAAAAAGTAATTGAAGAGGATCTAAGAAAATGGAAAATATCTTAATTGAACATTTCAACTTGACTATTGAAAAAGTACAAGCAAAGCACATTGTATTTAAAGGAAGCATTTCATGAATTGTTTTGTAGTCTTTAGTATTTTGATTATTTCATCCATGAATTCATTCACTCAGTGTACACAAAAATAATTGCTATCTACATTTTAATTGCCTTAGTTGTTTTTAAATGATAAAACAGCAATTTTAAATTAAGCATAGCATTTTATAGAGAAAGTGTATAAATGAATCCACATAGAAAGATGTTTTTGCATATCATAAAATGCTTATTGAACTTTTAATATTCAATTCAAAAAATTACAAAGGGATAAGAAAACAATAAACAGAGGGATAAAAAAAAACTAGTTTAACTGTTTCATTATGACCAGTGACTTACTAAATAAAATGTTTATTTCCAGTTATGTTTTAGGTACATATTAATATTCTACTTAGCCTTACTCCTTAGAACGTTTGTTAACAACTAGATTGTTTCACATCCCAGTGATGTAGGACAGCAAATAATTTTTCATCTAATGCATGGGTGAAAAAACCTTTATTGCTTAAATAAGAATGAAAATATTCATGAAGGAAGAGTCAGACATTCTAGAACACTGTGTGGCAGGAGCTGTTATGTGTAATTCAGCAAGATTACCTTCTTTCCTCTGGTAGATTGAGAGTGTATGTGCTTGTGTGTGTGTGTGTGCGTGTGTGCGTGCATGTATGTGTCTCCCAGAATTTATGACTTTATTATACATTTTATGAGAAAAAATATCTCCTGATATTTTTGTCTCAAATAATAAGTTACAGTTAAGGAAAATTTTGTTAGGAAACATTTATGAAACTAAAAATAAGATTGAAATTCTTGGAAAGAAAGCAAAATAAAAAACCAAAATATCAACACATCACCAGAACCAATCAGCACTAAAATATATCAATTCAAATGAGCTGTTTGTCTCTCCTTCATCTGTAGATAGATATGCTTCAAGAGGAAATGTCATAACCCTTTACTTGCCTTGCTCTATTCCCATTTCTAGCTCAGTCAACCACTGCACCAAAACAGGTCTTAGAGGTGACAAAACTGAGGCTCTGATTTGTGCAGTCAAATCAGTGCTCTTTGGACTCATCTTCCCAGCATTACCGCTCTTGACCCAGGCTGCTGCTTGACCTGTTCTTCTGGTTTATGTAAACAGCACAGTGACTTCTTTTAGTTTTGTCTGTCTGTGATCATTTGGCTTCTAATCCAGTTTTTCCCCTTTCCTCATTTCATAATTCTCTTCCTTAGAATGTGAGTAGCTGGAGTAACCTGTCCACCTACTACTCACATTTTAAGGGTGAGCAGTGTATTATAGCTGTGGGGTTTTCAGTCCATGGTAAATTAGCGTCAAAGCGGAAACATGACAGAAGGGCATTGTGGTGCAAGGTGCTCCCTCATGGCAGCTGGAAAGCAGAGAGCACAGAACAACGCAGGACAGAAAGGGTTGAAAAATAGTGCCCCGGTTCTTGGTTCTGTACTCACTAGGACACACTACAAGTGTGTTTACAAGCCCATAGGTTGTTCTCAAGCCAATCCAATTGACAAAACATCCTGTCACAGTGATTACAGTACAGCATTAGAAAATGTTCACAAAGGGAACGTAAAGTGTTCTTACCACAAAACTGACAACTGTCTGAGACAATGAATATTTCAGTAGCTAGACTTGGTCATTCCACGATGCATTTTAACAAGCGTTGCTTTACACAATTATCCACATAATTTTCTTTTTATATTTAAAAAAATAAAAATATCAGACACCAAAATGCTGAAATTATGAAACAAACATATCCAAGTCTTTCCACCATAATTATTTTTTGTAGCTTATGATAAATTTTAGATATATAAAATATATATGGAATAATATTATTTCTATATTTTCTCCTTCAGATTGAAATGAACACAAAATTTACAGATAGGAAATTTAGCATGTACAAATAGGTTATTTCAATTTATAGAACATCTAAATAATGAACAAATGAAAGTTCTTTAGGGTAATTTATAGATGGTGCCACAGTGTTTGAGTATTGTGCTGGAGCAGTTTAACCAAAAAATAAACATTGCTGTATTATGATTAACTCATAAAAATGATTTAAATATTTCAGAAGTTCATTTGAAAAATCTAATAGCTTATAGGATATTTTCTACAAAAATGTTTTGGTATTTCTCTTGCTTTTTTTTTAAGCACTTTTGCTATATCTAGTACATATTTTAAACACTTTACATTTATTGTTCATCTTATTTATTTACAATGTACAGGAAAGTCACTTTTTATGTAAAAACTTTGTAAACGAAAAAAAACTAAGGATACAAATGACACTTTTTGTTAAAGCTTTATGGTTCTTGTCTTAGTTACTTTTTTCCTTGCTGGGATGAAATATCTAATACCCACAAGTTAAAGAAGGAAAGTTTTATTTCAGTTCAGAGTGTGCAGAGGTTTCAGCTCATGGCTGGCTCCAAGGCAGGGTGGCGTGGCAGAGAAGCAAACAGTCCACAGTGTGGAAAGCAGGAAGCAACAGGGAGCAGCCCGCCTGCCTTTCTCTTTTACCCCCTTCAAGCTTGCCAGGAGTATGTTAAGTCAAATCAGTGGACTCACTCAGTACCACACAACCTCAATCCTAGTATCACACACCTAGATCCACCTTGTTCTGAAAAACTCCACCTATGAGTGCATCAGACTTTGGGAGTGGGTGATACTTCTAGACACGAGCTGTAACAGTTACTTACCAAGTACCATGGCTTATCCTGTGAAGGCCCTTTCTTCCATAGACTTAAAAGTCTTAGTATGATATTCAGAAACCTAAATCAGCTGTAGTCTTCTCATCTCATGTTGAAGGATATCTTTAACTTGTTTCTATGAAAGTAAGCAATTTGATGAGCAAAAAATGGAAAGTGAATGAAATATACTATTGGTGACAATATAATAAAAACAAGTGGAGGTGTGTGACTCCAATAAAAAATCAAACTACTTTCTCTATAGGTGCAGACTGAGTCTGTGATCATGCTGAAGTCAGTTCTTGAATGTGAATTCAATATGATTTTGAAAGAGACTCTACTAGTGATTTGAGGCATAGTTACCACACAAACTTAGTAATTGCATTTGAGTTCTCACTGCTATCATATCCTTTTTCTTTCTGTCAAAATCACTACCAGTTTGAAATAAGAGTTATGATACATCATAAGGTGTACTTCAATTTCATTTCAGGACAATAGTAGTTATTTCATAACTGGAAAAATATTCAGAAACATTAATAGCAAATTTGTGATTTTATATAATGTATTCAGAGACTGTTGGTTTCTTTAGCATTTGGCAATATTATAACATAGTACTCCAGAGTAGAAAGATTCATAGGGAGATATGAAAGTGAGACATTGAAGATTTAGCTCTAATCTTTGAGGTTGGAAGCCAACATAATACCTTTCCCTGTTTTGCTGGACATTATGTGCACATTTTGGAAGATTACACTTCTTTTTACTGGTTCAAAATGCCTACTGGGATAATTTGTGATCTGGAACCTGTCCAAGGTATGTCAGACCTGAGGTAAATTGGCAGAGAAAAATATTGGCAGGCTTTTTATATGGAGTTGCTAGAAACTGAAGAGCTATGTAACCAGTATATAGAATTAATTTCAATCATAAATTTGAAAACCTGACTTACTAGCATCTACTCTCTCGTTTTATTAATAAAGGAACTACAGTTCAAAGAAGTTAAGTGACTTCCAGGAAACCAAATGGATACCAGAATCAGAATGGAATATAAATGTTCAGCACAAATTATTGCACAGCCAAGTGCTCTTTTGAGTGACTCTTGCTGTCTTGCTATAGACCGGATGTGATGAGTGGATTAAATTCAGTTATTCAGCTTGCAGACAGCATTCTTGGCATAGCTACAATATCAGTCATGTTGATGAAAATCATCCCTTCACTGCACTCGTTCATTTGTGTCCATTTAAACATAAGGTAGAGTCTGCTTTGACATTTTTTTAAGTTGAGGTTCTGTGTAGCCATACTAAAAAAAGCATATATTATTTATGTTCAATTAAAAGAAGCAACAAACAACCAAGGGAAGTATTGTAGTACAATATAAAAATCCAGTATCGATTACCAAAAAAAAGAGGATATTAAACCATGTCAAAGTTTACTTTTTTTTTTTTTCTTTTTATCAGTACCGGGGATCGAACTCATGACCGCCTGCTTGCAAGGCAGGTACTTATGCTGCTGAGCTAAATCCCCAGCCCCCAAAGTTTACTTCCATGGCAAGCAAAAATTGGTGGATGTTACATTTGGAACATATGATTGGAGATTTTACAATACAGTGCATTAAGAAAATTAAATTAACATCAAATATTCCATAAATAACAATTATCCATCATAATTAACACATTCATTAAAATGTGTTACATATATGTGCCAACTTCCTACAAAGAATGTAAAAACTATGTACTATAAACATGTACTAATAAAGAAAATGATCAGAGGAAAAGACAGTCCATATAACAAGAATGACCTATTTAGGAAATGGTGAATTTTTTCCCTCCGTATATCTGGCTATATATTTTCACAAAAAAACTTTGGGATCCTATGAATAATTTAGTTATTTATATGATGTATGATCATAAAATTACAGGGATGCATACAGAACAGTTAAATTATGCACACAGAGAATAACTAATTCATACCATTTCTATTATGAAGCTGCTGTTTTTATTAATTTAAATAGTCCCTGAATTGCTTTTGTATCTTGTTTGCAAGACTGTGTAGTGTTATGTGAGGCTATAATTGTGTATTTATAGAAATGAATTATGCGGTCATAGTGTGGTGATGACATGCAGGTAGCCATGACTACTACTATTGCTCCTTCATGCTATGGTGACTATTTTTAGTAGTTCTATTATTTGTTCTTTTAAAAAACTTGTAGCCTAAATTATAAGTTCTTTCTACTAAAAAAAGTCTTGCCTCATTTATGAGGTTTCCTCTATTTAAATAGTTAGTTATTGGACACTAGAAGGAAACTGGGAATATGAATCCTTGATTCAAATAAACATGTCTATCAGTTGTGTCATCATCATTTTCATTTCTCAAGCTATAGTATTTACATTTATTGAAATTTAGTTTTAGCTTCTCTCTCTGTGAAATGTTAGTTCCTAGATGTTCTTTATGTAGCAGATTACTTTCTTTTCTAATTCATCACTCACACTTGAATTATTAAAATATCCTTTTGCCAGTTGCTGCAATCTTAATCCCACCTGCTAGGGAGGCTGAGGCCAAACAATCCTAATCCATAGCTGATCTGGGCAATGCAGAGAGAACTTCTCTCAACATACAATAAAAAGGATATAGCTCAGTAATGGAGCACTTCCTTACCAAAATAAGTAAGTAAATACTCTTCTGACTGTTCTTAACGATATTCTTAATGTTATTCTTTATTTTATCTTCTCTTAATAACTTTTCAGTTTGACTACATCCAGTGGTAGTATTCTTTCCATCACAAAAACTATTCTAAAAGAAAGTATTTCTCCTTTCAGGGACTGCAGAACTCAAAGTGAATATAAAACTATTTATTCCTTAAGTGTGGGACATTATTTGCTTTATGAGGACTCCCACTGGTTGTGTACAAAGTGCTGAGTGGCAGAGTGCTGGGAGCCTTTGTAGTGAACATTCCAGTGTGTATCACCATAAAGTCTTTTGTCCTTTGATAAATATGAAATCTGCTGTAAACAAATTACAAGGCCAAGATCAAAGGAATTTCTTAAACACTTACGAATAGGAATATTGAAGTACAAATAAGTTAGTGCTCCTAACTTTGATGAGTTACTTTATTACTTAGAGATAACAATAGTAAACTACTCAAAAAAATCACACCTTTGTGATTGAGGCTTTCTATTGGTGAGACCCCAGTGACCTGTGGGAAGAGTCTCAATAACTGGCTCCTCCCTCTCTCCACTGAAGTGAAAATTATTTAGTTATGACAAATGGAAAGCACTCTCCTTCTTATCTGAAAACTGCTCTTATAAATCCTAGATCCAGTGTTTCAATCTGAAAGCAGTTATAGCAGAATGAAGCCCATGCATCAGAATTTGCATCAACTAGCTCAGGGTCTTTGCATATGTATGATGTTAAAAGGCATATAAAAGTGTTTCCAAACGCAGAACTAATAGAATTCTCCCTCCCTCTCCGTGCCTCAATTACACTGCAGACCTGCAACGTTCCTCAGAAACTTACTCCTCTACCAGATCTACTTCATTTTATTTCCTTTTCTGCTTTTTTGCCTTGTTGTGTAAATGTAACTTGTAGTTAATCACAGGCATGATTATTCTTTCACCTAGGGCCAGAAGAAGAAAATGGAACTAGATATTGTTTTTGGAAGACTGAAGGAAGGAAACAACTAAAATAATTTCTATTTTATTATTTTTAGTCAAAATTTATTTATCACTGGACATCTGAAAAACGATTTTAAAACATATATAATATTACAATATAACAGATTTTGTTGGCATTTGGGAAGAAATGGTTCTTTAGTTAAGGATATTTTGTTTTATATAAAATAATGGCTTTTGTTATTGCAATACCTTTACATAATCTCCAGGTTTATAGTGAAGATAGGCATCAATTTTTCTTTTTTTTTCCTTTTCTCGTTTTTTATTTGTTAGACTAGTATTTAACCTTTATTCCCTGTATTTGAGATGTGCTGGCAACATTGTACCTTTTCCCACAAACAGGAGAATTTGTTAGTAAGTTCTTAAAACACCATATTTCATCTGTTCAGTGTCCAGAAGAAGGCTGGCTGGACTGATAGAAATCAGGTGTGAAACTTCTGAACAACGTCAGCAATGTGAATGATGATATTGTGATTTGATTACCAAAATTGAATGGTTTAATGATTAGAAGAAAAAACACAGATGACACAAATAAACAGCAACTATGCTATTATATTATTAAACAGTAATTTAAAATATAACGAAGTATGTCTGGTTAGATGCCCTGGCCAGGTAGATTTAAACTGTGGCTTTTAGTGTCTGGTCTTCTGAGATGAGAGAGGAGAGCCACAGCTGCTTGAGAAGCACCATTAACCAGGAGTCCACAAGGAGGCAGAGCTGGAGGGAAGGCTTCTAGCAATTCAGCTCCCCAGAGGAAATCCACACCTGTAGATTGTTCGACTTTTTTCTAAACAGACCACAGATATCACTCCTTAAGGTGCTTATAACGCCACCACAGGCCACTAGGTACTTCTATGTGGGCTGGCAAACCGTGTCCCTCCTTGATGACAATATCAGCCCTTTAAGGGGACAGGTAGCTCAGACAGTAGAGGAGACAGGTGCTGGCTTCTGTCATCTTCTTGCCAAGTGCATTTGGCTGAGTGTAAACTTCAGTACTGCACACAGTGACTGGCTTTATTTTTCTACCTCCAAAAGTGAAAGGAGATGCCTTTGCTGTAAAGGTCACTTATTATAAAGCTTTCGTTCTTGAGGGTGGCATTTCTAGTCCACCATTAGGAAGCTAAAATTATTGTGTTTCAAATCAAAATCTAAAGCTGTTAAAAGGTCATGTAAAATTTACAGCTTTTAAAATTCTACTTTGGAACGTGTTTCTTCTCTAAAATGCTAGACTTTGACTTCTGGGCTTCTTCCTCAGGGAAAGTCCATGATGTTTTATTGTTCAGAAATCATTTATTATGGGAAAAACTTTTTCTAGAGTCAAAATGTAGTGATTTAAGTATTTTTTCCTGAAAATGATATTTTATCACAGAAAGATAATCTGGAATTAAGTACTTACGACAGGAAGGGCAGCAACTAAAAAGTACTCACTACTGAAAACTAGCCAATGAACAGTTTATTTAAAGATGAAGCTTTGGACCAACAAGCATGCTGTCTGCTATCCTCACAGTGGTAGACAGCTGGTGTCCACGAAGTGCATGCTGTCCTCCCTCAAGTAAACTCAATTATCTAGCTGTAACTTAGTTTGTATTGTTCTACTTTGCTTTAAATTAGTATGTGTGTGTCTCCAAGTTGTTAATTAAAATGTAATTCAAATATTTCAGCTTCTTTTTGTTTTGAAGGATTTTTGAAGGGCAGATAGGCCTGCAGTAAACTTTTCTCTACCATCCTGCCTCCTATCACTTTTTTCTTTTCCCTTTTCTTTTCTCTCTTTGTCTTTCTTTCTTTCTCTCTTTTTCTTTCTTTCATTCATTCTTTCTTTCATTCTTTTGTTTTTTTTAAATTTTATTTAAGGAGAAAAAACAGAGAAAGGGTACAAGTTATACAGATTTACAGAAAAAAATAAACAGTAGGAAATCACTAGTTAATGGATTACATATTGTCATCTTAGAAATAATTGTTCAAGTCACAAAATTAAAGCTTGTAAAGTGGACATTCCAACAGTGAGACTGCAAACAGTTCTGTTCAATGATCCAATAAAACTCAGTGATATCATTTTCTATCTTATACACTTAAATATACATGCAGTTATATCGTTTAGAACACTTTCTTTTCCTCTCTTTTGTACAGTGACTATTACACATTTTGGGTTTTGTTGCTCCCACAGTTCTTATTACTTTTTTGGAAGGGAGTAGAACCAAATGTGACCTAACAGAACAGAGTCAATCAAATCAAAAGGGTGGACGTAATAGATAATGTGAAAGCATAATACAAGGTGATCTTTCTTTTGTTCTTTCCCAGTACTGCCTGTTGAACTCAACTCACACCTGCATGTGACATACCAGTGCTTTACTACACAGCTATATCCTCAGGCCTTGGCCTGTTTTCTATCACTTCTTTAGGAAGTTACTCCTAAAGTTATTCCTAAAGAAGTGATAGAAAACTTCTATAGAGCTTATAGTGTGCTACTAGGCCTGACAAGCTTTCTTTTAAGGGAGCTATGCTTTGCTTTATTATTAAATAAGGACATGATTATAATGAAATACTTAACTGTCATTAGCATCCGCCTTTTGCTCTTCAGTGAAAGAGAACATGGGGTCCAATGTAGGAACAAAGTAAGGCACTCTGATAAGTAGTAACGGAGGGAATAAAACTAGAATGTTGCATCTAGAAGGGTAACTTAGTATTATAAATAATTTGCTGTAAACCATGTCAATCCATAAGAGAAATGCAAAATGACAAGTAAGTGGAGTTACTCATCAAAATTTTCTCAGAACTTTATCACTAATGATGCTTAGAGAAGTTAACCTTATTCATGATTTTGGCTTCTAAATCCATAAATAACAAATATCTCTCACTAAAGGAAGTATTATAGAAATTTGATAGGAAATATTTGTTCATTTATTGATATTCCTCTATCAGTTCTACTGTCTTCTCTTCAGCTTTGACAGGTGGGCAGTGGCTACCTAGGATTTTCTTTTCCACATGACTTTTCCCACTGTTTCCAACAGTGAAAATGTAATATGAGTTTCTTTTTCTCCAGAGAAGAAGATTGGGTCTTTGTATATCATTAAGGGACAGGGTGTTAAGGTGACTAGGAATTTCTTTGCTGAGTAATGGTTGGTAAGCCTTGACACATTTTGGGTAAAAGACCCCAGAAACCCTGATAGCACAGAAATAAAAAATGTGAACTTCAGCCAAACTGAAGTGATGGCACTTGGGTTTAACTCAAAGTTCATCTTAAACAAACATTTCAGTGTATTTTAATAATTTACTAGAGCTTATAGTACGCTACAAGGTCTGTAGCCTTAAGCAAGTCTGTAAGTCTTACCAAATCAATACAGAAAGAAAGAAACCCATGCTTTAGTATCAACAAGGATCATCATTTGTATAGATTCACTTGAAAACAGGAAATCCCAAGAGAGACAGTGTCCAGTGCAATGTTTCTTTGTTAATGTCTTTTACCCTCCCATTCTTGATTTCTGTTTTAACTGTTCTTTTCATTCAGGTCTCAGCTCTTTGGCCTCTATTTGCTTGATTATAGATTCATAGCTCTCTTACCTCATTTTTATGTCACATTTTTTCATAGAATACATACTTTTAAACTGTTACTAAATTATAATGAAGCAAAGCTGCTATAGGACTCCTAACTTTGCCAAATAGAATGTGTCTGGAGCTGCACTCTGGCCCTCAACGTATGTTTCCTTATATCCCATGACTACATTTTTCAGGACTTCACATTTTACATTAAAATAGTGAGAATTTCTTTGCCCAAACTGCTGTGATTTTGTAGAGCTCTTGTGTCTAATTAATAATACATTGACTAGATGAGATGCAGCTTAAGTTTCTTGAAACTAGGCTATGAACGGCCACTTACTTGCGGCTAAAATAAAACCTGTGTGGTTTCTCCTCCTGATGATGATGTCTACCTTATACTTTGCTTTAGAATACTATGTGGTCATTTATTTTTCAGGTTGATATTTAGAGCATAAAGAATAAGTTTCATTGTTTAACTGTTGCCAATTTATTATTACTGAGATTGAGCTTTTGCCCTTTGAATCGACAATTTCAGCTGAGCATTTTCCTTTCTTTTATATGTCATGGCACATGGAGAAAATATTTCTCTGGCAGATTGAGGTTAAAACATAGCTATCTCTAAAGTTCTGTCCACTCAAAAGTAATCGTTATTTTCACACATTTAGCTCTTTATTTATTACCAGTGACATATCTATTAGAAAGCCCCTAACTACCTCTTTCCTGGGACTTGCTGAGAAAGCTTTTTTACTTTCTTTACAAAACAATTTCAGAGCTCCCTCGGAGAATAGTGTCACTCATGCTTTAATTGTGAGACTAGGACAATTTCCATTCCCCTAAGTCCATATTGACATCACTTTTCATGGATCTGGGTCCTGTAAGAACCCATCTATCCCCATCATTCTGGGTACCTACTGTGGTATTAGTCCATTTTCCATCACTGTAAAACAATGCCAGGAAATGGGTCCTCTATGAAAAAAAGGTAATTTTTCCACTTTATATTTTTGGAGACTACAAGTCCAAGATGAGCTGTCTTCATTCGTTTGGTCACTGATGAGACTCCCTTGGCTGTGTCACATCATGGCAGATGGGTACTGCTAGGAGTTCACAGGACAGGGAGGAAGCACATGGTGAATAAAAAGCAGGAGGCCAGCCTTCCTCTTCTATAACCCATGTTTGCAGGATCTGTGTTCTTATAGGATCTATATCACTCACTCTTGACAGTAGCATTGTAATGACCTAATCATCCCACCTCTTAAAGATTGTGCCCCTTGTTAGTAGTACCTCATCGGGGACTGAATTTCTAGCATGTAAGTCTTTGGGAGATAAACTCCCACAGCAGTTATGTTACTGATGCATTTCATTTGCTAATGTTTATGGGAAATAATCTCTGGGACTAACATTCTACTTCAATCATAATTATGCTAGAATAGAAAGATGAAATAAATAATAGCAGCAAACAGTGACATTAATAGGAAAAGGATTATACCATCCTCCCTCTTTCTCAAATCAGTCCTCCCTTGCAAGTTCCTAGTAAGAATTAAGAAATAGTTTTTGGGGTTCTTTTTGTTTTTGTTTTTGTTTTTAGATTGTAAGATCACAAAGAACATAGTTCAGTCCCTTGGGTCGGAACTTTACATGGTGACATCATGGCCAACTGGAATTAAAACTGAGATTTTTGCCCCAGAAAATTTAACATTTATTGCCTCAAATTTCTTACTCATCTTTGTTGCATAAATATCTAACATTAATAACTTCCCACATTAAATGTTGGCATAATATTCCAATTATTATTAACCTTTGGTACAGGTGTAGGAGCAGGATTATTACTGATTGCCTTGTAAATTAAAAAAAAAAAAAAAAAGAATCCCAAAGGAATGTTTGAGAAAGTTAGGACTCCTTGACATGTACTAATACATTAATACTGAGAACTGTAACTACATTTGCTTTAGTTTGAATCTTAAAATGGTTGCTAATCTCAGTCATCTGTGACTTCTACACACCCGGATTAAGAATGATCTTTTAAAGGAAGCCATTAAGGTTGTTGGTGGTGGCTTTGGTAGCACAGGTTCTTAGTCTTGGAATTGACTCTTGATGGGAACAGGGAGAATAAAACCATTCTTTTAAATTTCTGTCCCATATCCAAGTATTGCTGCTTATTTCATGGTTAATGCTAATGAGCCCTAAAGAGTTTAATTATATTAATCCTAATCATTAGGAAATAACCCTAACAGAAATATAGCATGTTCTTCATTTCTGGATAGTGGGAAATGAGAAGCTATGAACTCTGGAGTGGCTAGTTCCACCCCTTCTATCAGTGGTAAAGTTCCAGAACCACTGACCAAAACATGATTTGCCTACTTTCACTTCTTTTGCCTACAACTTCCAATTTTTCCCAGTGCTTACTGGATACCATGATGATCTTATGATTAGTCTTAAGCATTTTCTAGACTATACTCATAAACTGAGTTTGAACTAATACAACTGACATGTTGTAAAGTTACATAATTAGTGTAACCAAGATAAAAGCAATAGACTCTTAAACAGAACTTAAGTGAGTAAATAGTGTACTTGATTGATATTTTCAGTTGATTAAATTCTAAACATAAAAACTAAACATGACACAGTTTGAGTCCTTTGCTTGCCATTTGCAATAAAACTATTATCTACCATGAGCTTACAGACTAGAGTATTATAGCTACATCTCTGTTAATTCAATTGTACGACAAGTTCAAGTACTTTTCGTTAGAATTTCAATACTAGAATTAAATATAGGTTTTTTAATACATTATATTTACAGTCAAACTGAATTGAGATTATTCACGTTTGGTAAGAAAATACTTTTATTTTTAAATACCCTCTTAGAGCAGTTTCAAGCTACAGTTGCAAAAGTGGACATCATACCGATTGTTCTGCTTCCTCAAAATGAAACTCCTTTATAGTTTAATCCTCCAAAAGCCATTACTTATGTTTGACTAATGCTATGTCGGACAAACTTCTTTCTGATGTTGCACACTTTACAGAAAAACTTGTTTTTAATGACAAATGTAATACATTTCACTAATCATATCTATTACCCTGTGTCCATTGGCACATGTTCAATACTGGTTCCTAAAAGTCTATAAATACTTCCAGAGATTCCTTTGTCTCTGATCTAGATTCAAACAATCTTTAACTTCTTCAGAGTCTGTCTTAGTAGGATCACTTTAATGCTTTATATTATCTGAGTTACTATTTCTGCATTGCTTCTGTCTCTTGTTCTTCTGCATCATTACAATAACTTGTGTCAAAAATAATTTTTCTCTATTGAAGGTATGATCTTTCCAAAAAAGAAATGTTAATTATACTATTAACTATCTTAAATTTTGCCCAAGTTTCCTATAACCTGACAGATATATTTCAATCTTCTTAATCAAGTATACAGAATCATCGATATTCAGCCCCTGTCTTCGCCTGGGCCCCAAACTACAATTCTCTTTTCCCTATGGCATTGTTTGCATCTAATTATATAAACCTTATATAGGACTCATTCATGTGACAAATGAACATTAATTTACCATTAAGTTCCAGGTATTCTTTCAAGTATTGGGAATTTAATAGCCTACAAGTAAATACACGTTCAAGATGCTACAAAATTATGAAAATGAGTACAAAGAAGATACTGTATTAATATATTCTAGCAAGCATTATGAAATACTTAAAGGTGATGTTCAGGAATTAAAAAATTAAGCAGATAAACACAGTTTTTACACAGGGGATAATAGCTTACACTTTTCTACTTTTGTATTGATCATGTTAGAGGCAGCATGGGCTTGTTCAGTTTTGTACAACTCAGGGATACAGAAAAAAAGAACACAATGAGGTAGTATAATATGATTATACTTGCACTTTTGAAGGATTTCTCTTATTCATTATAGAGAATAATTTTAAGAAAAACGATACTAATTTCTGGAAGACAACATAGGGACTATTCTAAATGCTAGGTTAGGAGACAACAGGGACTGACCTAAGGATGGAGCTGGGGTGAGGAAAGGAGGACAGTGATGAGTGAGTCCAGATGTCCCCCAAAGCATAGCGGGGCTTTTTCAGAGGCAGCTGGATCATGGGTGTGTGGCTCTGGAATTGACTCATGGTGTAATGCTAGGCTCAAGGGCACTAGGATTAAGGGTGTGAGTGCTACCCACCCTGAATTGCCTAGATAAAATAAAAAGGGCAGAAAGACATGGCTTAGGTCTCTGATTGCTTTGCTTCTTTCTTCCCACCATGAGCTGTTTCTCTGATGTGAAGCTACCCTGCTTTGGATCCCTTGGAAGTAGGCTTTGAAGATGAGATTATCAAGGATAATTTAGAGAGTGTGAAGGAAAATTTGCATTATGGTAAAATTTCTGAGAAATGTCAATATTTAGGACATCAACAAAGCATAGAATGTTTACAGATGATTTCAAGAAAGGAGAGACAAAAAGAGAGTGAGAAATTAAAAAAAATCCCTGAGGCAGAGTGTTTCAAACAGGGCTACATCAAATGAAGTACAGCACTGACTGAACAGTATTGGCTGCACAGGGTAGAAAGCAAATCAGTGTTCCTTGTGAGGTAAGGATGGAGTTGAACATGTTCACATGCTGCAGAAAAAGAGCTGGTACACTGGAAATATACTGGAATATATAGGGGAGGAAGAAACTTTTGAGCTGGCCCTGTGAGAGCTGCATAAAGATAGGACTAATCTTAAAATTGGATAGGTTTTTTTACTCCATGGCAAAGAACCAAAAAATAAACAAAGGTGCAATTGAAGCTGTCATTTCAGTGCTAAAATGGAGAAGAAAAAACCCTTAACTTACCCTATATAAGGCAAACTACATTTTATACTTTAGACATTCAACTACTAAAGCTTCAGATGCTTTTTATGAAGGTAAGGTGACCATAAAAGGGAGTATTACGTGTGTTTCTCCCTTTTCTTTCTTTCTGGTGCTAGCAACAATCAGAGAAAAACTCCTTGAGAGGGCTCTGCACCAATGTGTGTCAGCCTTCTTTGTGGAGAAAAAAGAATGTCACAGAAGAAGATTTTTTTAAGGCACTAAGACAAGTTTTGCGTGGCAAGATCCTAAAACTGTCCCTCAAGTGACATGTTCAGGATAGATGCAAATTTATCCTCATCTCTGGAAGGGTCAGGTGACTATCCACCCAAAAGACTGTTGTATGCCTTCCTACAAGCTCTTCTCTTCTGCACTTAAATTCTGTTCTGCTTTGCATAGTGGGTAAAATTCAGCAGTTGGTCAGCTCCCTACTTGGCTTTCTTGTGAATAATGAAAGTTGTATCAGAGTCAGAAGGTGGCTCCTTTGTCTACGCCCCACCCCGTGCCTGAATTTGCTCTTGCTTGCCCAACAAGTGACCTTCAGATGACACATGACTATGCGGGAGTTTTGCAATATAGTGACTTATTTAAACAAGCATCTATACATAACTCCAGTAACATAGGTAGAAAGGATATGCTGATGTGAGTATTTTCAATAAGCACTACCCAAATATTGGCAAGAACTTCAGGTTCAAATAGTAATTTGATTGCTCCTGTGAAATCTATCTAGCAAAGTAAGTGAACACAGAAGAGGTATATTTTAGGTTTTAGATGATGATAAGGCATGATAGTGATATTAGGGGGAAAGTTCTAGCAAGAAAAGCAGGACTTCTGGGAAGCTTCAAATGCCAGTTGAGTTTGAAAACCATGAAGTTATGATTAGTTACATCTTTGACTGTTTAGTTATTGATATGTGATTATGTTGGTATATTCATAGAGCTTTCTTGGTGGATCTGAATATCCTATTCTACTTTATCTATTCATTTGGAGACACTTGACCCTTTAGGAGCAAACTCATGGGCATTACTTTCTATGGGGCTATCCCCTAATTATCAAGCAGGGCATTCTCTCTGTGTTTGTTAAATTGAGTAAAATCATGCTGCTTTTGTGCTGATTCTTTAGTGATCTTGGATTGATTATATTCTTCACACTTACATATGTCTTTGTGCTTCAATTTCCTTATATATCGAACATGGGTAATAGCAAGCCTGTTTCATAGGATTGCTTTGTGAATTAAACAAGATCACATATATAATGAATATAAAGCAATGCCTGGCAAAATTTCAGTGCTCAATTTTCCATTTTGTTCTTATTTGTCTACTGCTTATCTCTCCCACATCAATCCTATGTCCCTAAGTCTCATATGCTAAGTATCTAACCCATTTAGTCCACCATCATAATAATTACTATCAATATTATTAATAGCATCATTTATGTAACTGTATATCCATCACTTATTTGTAGGAACTGATCTCCTCCTAGCCTGCTATTACTTATGTAATTTATCTTTATTTTTTCAAAAGCACAGTGCCAGCACACTTACGGGTTTTCAAAACAGATGAAATGTTGGTGGATTGTTGGATCAGCCCAGGCTGGTGAGCTGCATACTATCTGTATCCTATAATTGTCTTAGTTCCTGGATCTTCCTCAAAAACATATGTGAGCAGGTCCCCAGAAAGAACACAGAGTCAAATATCACAGCTTCAGTAAACCAGTCTATCAGAAAATAATTACAATATAATTTTAAGTGAATACTGTATTAAGGACGCTGGGCTTCTGATGAGGGCCAAGTGCACAGTGCTTTGGCGGCAGCTATCTGCTGTGACCATAGTGTACCTGGGAGAGATCTCAGCAGGTAACTCAGTGCAGGGCTACGTGGAGAGAGGAGCAGAAATGTATCAAGGAGGACATTACACAAGGGAGGGTTCTAAGCAAGCAAAGCCAGAGGTGGCAACTACAGTGAGTTCCAGGGCGGGTTTCTTTTTGGTTTTTCTAGAACTTGAGGAGTGGTTGCAGGTTGTTGGTAATGGGATTTTTTCCTAATCAGCTGGGGAATCCACACTCACAAAGGGGGAGAAATTTTAGAATTTATATAGTCTTGACCAAAATGAATGGGATGGCCAAAACACATGTAGGGGTCAAGACCAAAATGCAGATGGATATAAATGAGATCTAACTGGATCCAAAAATGTCTGCTAGGTTCCTAGGTTCACATGTATTGACTCTAGAGCCACATACCTGTAGGTGTGAGGCAACTGTGAGAGGTTGTGTTGTCTCAGAGGGGAAGTGCTAAGAATGGTGAGAGTTTCCTCTCTGGGCTTATAGATCCCAGCTAATATCTAGCTGTCTTCCCTTGTATCAGAGTTGTGATGGATAATATAATAGATAAATGTGTTTATAAAAGCTCATATTGAAAGAGAACTGCAGCTTGATACGTGATGTGAGATTAAAAGAAAACATTTGTAACACAAACACATGGGCTCTAGAATTAGACAGGGGTAGTCTGTCTAATTCCCCTAATCTTCAAGTTGCTCATCTGCAAAATCAGAGTAATGATCTGTGGACTATTCAGTTGTGTGGTGATTACATATATTTTACAGTAAAGAGACAGATATTTTGACTATTCTTGCTGTCACCAGCAGCTTCATCAACGAAGTCATTGCTATTCTCATAGTCACCACTTTTATTACTAAACTTAAAATATGAAGAAAAATATCTCAATGGTGATGCATTTTCTGCTTCCTAAAATTAAATTTTCCATTCAGGAGTATAATTATTTTGAATGGCAGATGCTGGAGTGCGAATTGCTGATTAAGAATGCTACTGTGTTAGTACCATTCTGAGCTTTTGCCTATGTAATATGAGCAGCAGTTCTGAACAGAAGGACACAATAATGTGAAACATAAAAGAGTTATTTTATGAACAAAAAACCCTAAAATTATGGGTGTTGTGGGTAATTTAACAGCTGTGAGCATTAGTCATGACTGGTGTGAAGGAGCTATTGGAGTTCTTTGGGTGATGGAGGTGCAGAAGTTGTAGCCTTCTGAGGAGATGAATCACTGTGATTGTGTCAGGAAAAAGCAACAGGGCTGAAGCAAGTTTTCATTCTTCTTTTGTAAGTCCTAGGTACGATGTGCCCATATCAGCCTCTTTAAAAGACCACTAATTGGAAGACGAGAAAATAGTTCAGTGCCACCTCTAAGCAGTTTGAAATTTGCCTGTTCGATTTTTGAGCCTGGTTTGAATTCTCAGAGGAGAATGAGCTCTTCAACAATGACACCATTGGTCATCAGTGGAATTTGGGTGTAGTGAGTCCTTTTGTCTAATCTGAATCATCAGGTTAAATCAGACCATATATCGATTTATTAACTAACAAACAGGTTTTGATTATGGCAAACAACAAGATGAAATATAAGGCTTATTCATACTTGTATTAATCTCATAACTTTCTACTTTGCTTTCATTTTCTGCTTTTCCCTGTTACGTGAGTCTTAAAGTTCTGTGACTCTAATCTGTGCAATATCCTATTGAATTTGGTTCAGTCTTATCTCTGGGGAAAATCAGACGGAAATTAGTTGTTTCCATTTCACCATGTCCTTTTTCTAAACTATTTTCCTTGATACATGAGAAATACTGTTTCAAACCTGAATCAGTCAGATCGCCCTTGTGTAACTGTCCCTTTGGCCCCTGGATCCACTTAGCATATAAGGAAGGTCCATTTATTATTTGACCTTGGCTCCCTCTTCTTGTTGCTGAAATGTGGCTTCTCCCTCTGGTATTATGCTCCAGCTGTATTTATGGTTCCTAAATGTATCATTCAGGCTCTTACTGATGTGCCTTTGTGTATATTTTGGACTTTTTCTGGAATGCCCTTGCTTTGGCCTTCATTACTTGTCAAAGGCTTGTGTTTTCTTTCAGCATGCCATTCAGACATTTCATCTAGTGGAAATCTCTCCCTGATGGCACTTCACCTCATCAGGAACCTTCTTGGCTTCTGTGTCACCATGTGCAGTGTTGTGTTATGGCAGCCCTCGCACCCTTTTATAGTCATATATTTTTGTAACTGTCTTTGCCAGAAGATGCTGAACTTCTCACAACTGGGGCACATTTTGCTCTCTTTTTAATTTCAAAAAGACTTTTCAAAAGATAGAATGTAAATAAAGTTTTGTTGAACATAAGTTATAAATAATGTAAAATGGGCAATGCAAACTTTTATCAACATAGTAGAGTAAGTGGGAGCAAAAACGTATCTCCTACTTCTTATCTTGCTCTGTCATTAAACTTTATGTGATGGGATAAAGACATGTTTTTGCATGGGATGCAGATTTTCCTGAATTTATAATGAAATAATTGAATAGATAGTACTCAAATATCTTTTCACTGAATGTCCATCATAATTTTAAACCCATATGGAGACCACTGGGAAAAACTGCCTCACCTCCATGTTTCTTAAAGTAGTGTCTTGGTGTAGATTTTAATTAATATATCATATGCAATTTTCCAATTCTAGGCACTAGTCAGTTTTTCCCTAGGATGGCTGTTAAAGGTGAATTTATTTCTTAGGATAACAGGCAACCTTTAAAAAGATCAACATTGTTCTAAGGCTCAGGTACATAAAGAAAATTGGATTGTCTGCCATAGCATGATGTTTTTTCATGGTGGCAAATGCTTATAATGTTTTTGAAATTGTTTTATTTTCTTTTTCTCCCAATTCAACTTCTTCAGTGGCTTGAAGGCAAATATTATGTAGTTTCACTATTTTGCAATATTTTCCCTTTGTAGTATGAATAATAAGCTGCAAATCCAAATCACACAATCATTTTATTTTGAGTTGAAATAAGCACCAAGCTATGAGATATGATAGGACGGGATGGTCTTTTGTAACATTTGAGGAGGTTGATATTTTTGGTCAAGTTTTATGTCATACATTCCAATGTATATTACAGAGAAGATCCACAATGATTTCAAATGTTTGAGGCTTCAAGAATTCTTGAAGATGAATGCCTGAAAATTCTTTATAAAACGCTGAAGGGGCACAAAGAATATGTGTGTTGGGGAGGACAAAAAACAGCAGAGACAGACAGAAAGACACAAGCAGAGGGAAACAGAGGTACATAGAGAGGGAAAGAAAGTGGAGAGAATGACTGAAGTGGAAAAAGCACAGAATCAATAAGTAGTTAATTATTTTGGGGAGAAATTTGACCAGATTTTTAAAAATAATAGGCCTTTCCTTTTTATGAGATGGGTAACAGCTTTATTTACTCTTGTTTCTTTATTTGAATTTTAGAATATTTTTGAAATTAGATACCATCTTGACTTCAATAAATGCATTTAAATTTAAGAGGGTGTCATGGTGAGAAACAACAAAACACATATTTTTGAATCCCAAAGGCAACACAAATAGGATCATACTAAGACAGAAGGCTGGGAGACTTCACACTGGGTGGTCCTGAGCCTGCACATCAGTTGGAAAACAGGAGGGAACTTAATGAGTGGAATGCATGGGTAAAATTGTTGAAATTTGTAAATGTGACCAACATGAGAATACAGAACCTTTTACCTCAGTTCTAACTTTCATTTTTTTTCATGTGCATTGCCAAATCATATTTTTATGCACTTACCAGGCACAGAATAATTTTTTTTGTTGTTGTTGTTTTGTCTTTTTCCTTTTTATTGGTACCGGGCATTGAACTCACGACTGCCTGCTTGCAAGGCAGGCACTTATGCCGCTGAGCTAAATCCCCAGCCCCTAGAATAATTTTTGAGTTATGGAAACTGTGGAATAATTAAATCAAGCTAATTAAACTAATTAACAAGTCATCACTCCAAATGGTAATCATTTCTCATGGTGAGATTGTTTAAAATATATTCCCTGGGAGGCTGGGGATTTAGCTCAGCGGCATAAGCGCCTGCCTTGTAAGCAGGCAGTCGTGAGTTTGCTCCCTGGTACCGATAAAAAGGAAAAAGGCAAAAAAAAAATACATATATATATTCCCTGAGTGATTGCACATTTCAAAATATTCATTTATGGTAACTATTTCCACCATTTATGCATGATACCTCAAAGAAGAAAAAATAATTCTTGTGTAATTTAGGCTTTGCATACTTTGATCATCAGGCCCTCACCCCAGCCCTCAGTCTTTGGTGACCACTATACTTCTTTCAATTCCATTTTTTAGATTCCACAGAAGTGGAAATAAATGATATTTGTTCTTTCTATGCTTGGTTCAGTTCACTCCCTATCATTTCATTTATGTAGTCACAAATGGCAAAATTTCTTACTTTTTGAAAGTCTGAATAAGACTGAATTATAAATCTGTATATACTAGCATATTTTATCCATTTCTATACTGATAAATATCTAAACTGATTCCATAACTTTTTTATTGTGAATCCTCCTGTAAAGAATGGGGGAATGCCATTGTCTAATGGCATAATGATATCAGATCTTCTAGGAAAATACCCAGAAGTAGTGTTTCTGGATCAAGTGGTAATTCTATTTTTTTCAGCACTGCAGATCAAATCAAGGGCTTTGTATATACTAGGCGTACACTCTACCACTGAGCTAACCCTACTTTGAGATTTTGAGAAATTTCGTCTTTCACATGATGTCTGTACTAATTTACATTTTCATCAAAGCGTACCAGAACCGTTTTTGTAGAAAGCCAACTCATCATTTCAGTGTGAAATGTAAAGCGTGAATTTGTGGAAATATCTGAGAATGTTTTCAGTAAAGGAAAATATGCCTTCCTACATGAATGATGTAATTAAAGAGATTTGGGAAGAATGTTAAGGAAGCAATGAAAGCTTTATTAATAAGTAGAGGAAGGGTTGGGATCCTTCTGTCTTGAATCTTTAAATATTTGAATTTTACCATTGATGGTATTAATCATTGGTTGGAGAATCACCTACTAGATAATTATTAGCTGGACATTGTCCTCTATTAGATAATTTTCAGTACTATTTATCACTAGTAGCACCAATATATATAAGATTGTGTCATAGTTACTTTCTTTTCACTGAAACACAATACCTGTCACTTCCAACTCCAATGGGGGAAAGGTTAATGTTGGCTCATTGTATGAAGAGGTTTCAGTCCATAGTTGGCTACCCCAAGCAGAATGGCGTGGCAGAGGATATCCCAGGGAAGAAAGAGCTCATGGCGTGGCAATGAAAAGGCAGAGAGAGAGAGAGAGAGAGAGAGAGAGAGAGAGAGAGAGAGAGAGAAAGAGAGAGAGAGAGAGGTCAAGAAAGAGGGAGGAAAATAAAATAGAGCCTTCCAGGACACCCCTCAATCACTCACCTTCAGCAAACAGGTTTTGCCTCCCAAATCACATTTAGGGATAAATTCACCAGTGGAATCATGCACACATGATAGTCCATTATGTTCAAGTCACTTCCCTAAAGTCCTACCGAGAAGCCTATGATACTTTGGGGAGAAATAAAGATATAAACCAATGTGTTTTATTATTCTTTTAAACATATGTAAAACACAAAAATGTACAAAAACAAATAATTTTGAGGTATAAACAATCTCATTGTATGTTTGGTTGCAGTTATGTCCATTACATGCATATGTAATTAAATCCTAATTAGCCAAAAGATTTCAAAACTGATTTATCTTCAGTCCACTTGATAAGAACTTGTTGAGCATTACAATGTTGTAGATACACAGTACGGTAAATGTTGTGGATGTACAGTAGTGGCAATATTAACAAAACAAGGTCTGTGCTATATTAGAAAAACAGATTATTAGAAAAATGTTCACTATATCAAACCAAGTGTTTTCAACCAGATCAGCATCCTTCAGTATATGCTTTCTTCTTTTGTTTTAGGTCATTTATTAGAAAAATAAAATGAAACAGTCCTTGCATGACTTAATGATTGTTCAACCACATACCTACTGTCATCATAAGCAAAACTCTGAGTTAATAGTTTGTCACTCTCTTAAAGTTCCTTCACGACAGTGTGAATTTCTACAGCTTCTCATGCTACATTCACATATTACCAGAGACAACTTGGGTAATGAAATTATACATGCATAAACATTTTAAGGAAATTTAATTGTGAAATCAGCATATAAGAAGACAAGTTTTTTCACAAATTTTTAGTAAGTGTTCTAAAGCAGGTATCACTTTTATTATAGAATCTGTTGGAAAATCCCCACGTGCTTAAGAAGAAAGAATGAACATGATGACTGTCATCATTACCCATTCAAAGAGATTTAACATATGCAAGAATATCACAGGCAATCATTTTATGAAAGCAAAATTCTCTTGGTATTTTATGTCGCTAAGCAATGAAACGTACTTAATTTCCTTTCATTATAGTTCAGAAGTTTCACCAGGGCTTAATGCTGATTTCTTGTCATGGGAGTCAATTGTATTGTTGGAACAACAAAACTGTACTATAAAAAAAGGACCCCATTATTCTGACAATAGCAGGAAAAGTATGTGTGTCACCCTTGATGGAAGAGATAGGATGGCCGAGATGTAAATCTTCATTATTAAAGCCTGGGGCAAAGCATGTTTTGTGCAAGGTTTTAATTTATATGCTTTTGATTAGTGGGATTAGAGTAATTCCTTGATCATGAACAATGAGTTGGACTTTAAGACATCGCTTAGTAAAAATGGTCCTACTAAAAAACGACTCAAAAAGAAGTTTCGACAGATTCTGAATCTGTGAATGTGCTAATTTAATGACCCTGAACAAATTAGAAGGCTGATAATATATTGTACCTCCAGCATATGAATAAAACAATACATACTAATTTTAACATCATTCCAAATACATATGTCACATTTGCTATTTATTGATCTGAATGCATTTCCTCTTTATATTTGCTTAATACAAATAATAAAACTAGCCATAGGATCCCAGGGCACCTAGAATCTCACTGTATATAACTCATCAATCTTTACTCACACAGTTTCTTCAGAAGTAAAGAAAAATAGACAATGAGTTGAAATATATAGCTTTTGGGCTGCCTAGATTGAAATTCCACTTCATCCACTTAGTAGATTGTAGGGAAAATTAATTACTTTTCATATCAATTTCTAAATTCCATTTAATAAAAGAGAAAATAATGCCTGCTCTTGGGAGTTGCTGTGAGAGTTGAAGGTATGACTACATGCAGCCACTGAAAATGGGTTTTAACTGTCCAGATATACAAAATAAGTTTAGTAGACATTAACACCCAGTGATGTTAACATTAACACTGAGAGAACTGAATTACAGTCTTTTATATGAGGAGATTTCTTCTTTCTGTCCCTCCTCTCCTAACAACTAAGTTTTTAAAAGGATTTAGGACAAGGACAAATCTACATGGAATTTGGTTAATGGTAATATGATCTTTACTTAAGTGTAGTCTTCAAAAAAGTCACATTTTATGTTTTGTAGGAGTTTGATTCCTAGGGCCAGGAATACAGCTCAGTGGCACAAGTGCCTGCCTGGCAAGCACAAGGCTCTGAGTTCACTTGCTGGTACAACAACCACAAAAACGTGCTTTACAGCAGTAAAGAAAAAAAAAGAAGCACATCCTCCTTTTTTATTTTTTCTGAAGAAGGAGACCATAGTGTTCATATATGGCTTATAAAAGCCTTTTTCATTGCAAAGTCTGAAACAGCAAATGGCACAGACATCTGATTTCAAGGTTAGGTTAATTTAGAACAGGAGTAAAACTTGGGAAACTGTGGTACCAAGCACATTCCCATCCCCAGCAGTCTGATGGAGATGAAGTTTGTTTGGAGTCGCTTTCAAGGTCAATTCTGTTAAGTGAAGAATCAAGGTCCTCTTAAGTGAGTATTAGGGGATCAATATGCTTAACTTATAAGATACTAAAGAGTCAGATAATCATTCTTTTGTAAAGCTATGAAAACCACAATTAATTTTGCAATGATGACTAATCTATTTTCTCACAACAGTGATCTCCACGATGTTTCTGGGCATAGCTAATATTTTTCTACAAAATTTACATTCAAATCTCTTTAATTACTTGCCAACTTACATGGATGAGAAAATTTTAACCTCAATAGAATTTAAGGATAAATTTAATCAATAAATAATTCCAACCAAAGAAAAAGTCTGTGGAGGCATAAATATCTGAATTTCAGTAACAATTTTCTATTTAGTCTGTCAGAATAACTTGGCTGCTTAAAACAATAGGAGGCCAAATAAACTCTTTAAAATGAACAGTATAGTTCAGTATAGTATGCCTGAGTGATTAAGAAGGTCCTCTAAATAGTATGATCATTACTTTTAGTTGTATTCTATTAGTACTTAATAGGTCATCAAGCTAGGAAGACCTGGTGATTGTGATATTGCTGTAATTAAACAGAATACAGTACACATAGTGACTTATTTAAATATAATTTTAATAAATGCAACAGATGTCTAGGTCATAGCTTGATTTGTCTCCAGATTTGCTGAGTTATGATTAACAGTATCATGTACATGTATATGAGTTTTGATACATGTAGTATGAGGTGACTTGATTTATATAGGCATTATGAAGTGATTGTTATAATAAAGATAATTTAACTGTCATCTTACAAATATCATGCATGTGTGTCTATAAGAATATATAAGATCTACTCTTCTAACAAATTTCAGATATGCAATACAATATTAACTGTAGTTACCACACTTCACTTCAGACCTCCAGAGTGTGTTCACCCTTCCTAACAGACACTTGGTGCCCTTAGATCGATTTCATCCCACTTACCCCACTTACTCCGTTACAGGTCCTGGGAACTATGATCATGTGTGCAGCTTCTGTGATTTCAGGTCTTTTAGATGGCATATACCAACATTATGCAGCACCTGTCTTTTTGCACCTGACTTATTTTACTCACTACAATGCTCCAAAATTTTGTCCATTTTGTCACAAATGATAGGGATCCTTTTCTCTTTAAAGCCTAATAATAGTTTATTGTTGTGTAAATGCATCAGATTTTCTTTTCCCACAACCCATCGATATATACATAGAGTGGTTTCTTATTTTATCCATTGTCAGTGATGGTAGAATGAACACAAAAATTTAGATATCTCTTCAAGATTCAGATTTTGTTACACAAAAATTTGGATATCTCTTCAAGATTCAGATTTTGTTTCCTTTAATAGCAGAAATGTCAAACATTTGAGTGACTGTATTTTTAACTTATTCAGAAACTTGCATGAGTTTTTTAAATGCTGGCTGTTATACATGCTTTTGCCTATTTACATTCCTGCCAAAAAGTGGACAAAGGCTTCCTTTGCACCACAGCCTTGCCCACATATTTTACCATCTGTCTTTGATAATCCCTGTCTAAATGGTTGTGAGTGGCACTGTGCCAGGCAGGCACTGTGCCCCTGACCTATATCCCCAGCCCATTTGTATGCCTTCATAAGAAATATCTATTCTGACCCTTTGCTTACTTTCTAGTTGGATTATTTGTGGAGGCATTTGGCAAAGGGCTAAATTCTTTATATACTTTGTATATTGCCTCCTTACATCTACATCCTCTGAAAATATTTTCTCCCATTCCATAGATTGGCCCTCCATTTGGTTGTATCCTTCACCGTGCAGATACTTTTTCACTTGACACGATCCTCTTTGTCCATTTGTGATTTTGATATCATCCTCCTCCAAATCATTGTTCAGATGTAGCAAGAAGATTTTCCTCTATGATTGCTTCCATTAGCTTTACATTTTCAGAATTTACGTTGAAGGTTTTTTGTCTATTTTCATTTGCTTTTTGTGTATGATGTGATATGCAAGTCCAGTTTCATTCTTCTGCAAGAGGACATTCAATTTTCTCAACACCAGTAACTGGAGAGATAGTCCTTTCTCCATTTGATATTCTTGGCAACTTTGTCAAAAATGAGTTCACTGTATAAGCATCAATTTATTTCTTGACTCCCTATTTTGCTCCACTGCTCTATATGTCTTTTGAGCCAATACTGGTATTTTGGCTACTCTAGTTTTGTAGTATAGTTTTAAAATAACGGAATGCCTTAACATCTTTTTGTTAAATGTCTTCTGCAATTGCATATAATTTTATGATTTTTAAAAATTTAAAATGTCTTTAAAATTTGAAAATGTTCATTTGGCCTATAGATTGCTTTGGTTATCATAGATATTTCATATTTTTCCATTTCATAAACATGGCTTGTGGTTCATTTGTGTCTTCTTCAGTTTTTTCCCAATCTCATAGGTTTTACTGTAAACCTATTTTCCCCTTCATTAGTTTAACTTATTTGTAACAATTTTAATGCTTTATAAATGAGATTAAATTTTTTTCAGATAATTTGTTGTTAGTGGGTAGAATGATGCTGAGTTTTACATGTTGATTTTGTATCCTGTGGTCTTAATGAATTCATTTATTAGTGCTAACAGATGATGGTAGAATCATTATCCTCTACAGAGTATTTCTGCTTTTTTAATTCAGGGCCTTTTAGGTCTTCTTCCCTTGGCCCTATATATAATTTGCCTAAGACTGCTTTAGAATTCTACTGCAATATACAACATAGAGAAAATTGGTATTTTTCTTCATGTCTGCTAGCTTTGCTATTAACAGGAGGAAAATATGTTTGGTTAATATTTTTTTTTAATTTTCTTAGCAGTTTGAATTTGTTTTTCTATTCTCTCCTGGCCTGAATGTTATTTTCTGAGAAATTCATTGATAGATTGACTGAGGTTCTGTTGTATGGCATGTGTAATTTATATTTTGTTGCTCTCAAAATTGTTTTGGAGTTTGACTTTTGAGAATTTGATTGTTATGTAGCTTTGTAGTGCTCTGTTTATATTTCATAAATCTAGAATTCTTTGAATATCACAGATCTAAGTATTCATTTTTTTAGAATTCATTCATTCATGTTTGGGAAGTTTTCTGTTGTTATTTTAAAAATAAAATTACAATCCCTTTCTCCTTCTCTCTTCAGGCATTTTGTTGACATTCATATTTCTATGGTAAAAGTGCGGTGCTCTGTTTTGTCCCTTCCATGGTGTTCTAGTTCCCCAATTATTTATGATCTTGTGATTTTAGACTTGTCTCTGTGTTTGGAGATATTGATATTCTTGCCCAATTATTATTCTAGGCTGGTTTGGCAGGGAGAGTCTTTCACCTGTCAGCCTGTCCAGTGAATCTGGGAAGGCCACATAGCAAAGTGGAGAGGGACTGACCTGGTACTGTGGTAGATCTGGCACTGAGACCCACGCAGGTGCTACTGAGTGTGGAGGTCAACCTTTTACTGTGGTCTGCTAGGGCAGGCATGGGTGTTCAGATGACAAAAGTGACTTTGAAGTCTGGGTCCACAGGAGTGGTCCTGGATTTTGAGTAGGTGGAACAGTCAGGTACTGGAGTCTCTGGAGCCTTCACTTATCGGGGCTGGCTTGGAACCTAGGTTTTTAGGAGGGAGCTAGAAGCATGGTTCTATGGGTGCTATTCTGCACCAAGGCAAGGTTTGAGCCTGACTCTGAGAGAGCCAGTCTGACTCTGGGGCAGGCTCAGCACCTCAGTCCGTGGAGCTAGTGCTTGGTACTGAGTTTGTGTGGGTCAGCCTGTTTCTAAGGCCCACTGCAGTGGGACTGATACCTCGCTCTACTGAAGTTCCTCTGGCATTTGTGTCTGTGTGAAAAGACAGTGTATTTTGGGGACAGGCTTGGAATAGAGGCAAGTTTTGCGTTTGGGGTTTTATGGATTGACTAAAAAGGTGGGTATGTGAGTGTGAGACTACAGTCTGGGGAAATGGGATCTGGCTTAGAAATGAGTTTCCTGTGGGAGAAGTTTTATGCTGAAGTCTCCTGCAGTGTCAGGATCTACTACTTTCCTGCCCTTCCCCTAAGTATATAGTGCCTCTGTCTGCTGTGCTGTCTAGTCTCGCGGAGACTATATCATACATAGCGTGGACTCTCTTTAATGCATGCTTAATCTTCAAATTTCTGTTCTCCAAGGTACTCCTTGGTTGTGGTGAACCTCTTCAGGGGTCGTTATTCAGACCAATGTTTTTAGGAGGAAATGAGGGTGTTCTCGTCTTAAAGAAAGGATTCAAAGTTATTTTAAAAATATACTAGCCTGCTGGTGGAGGAAAAGTGTCCTGAAAGATCAGGGGAGGCTGTGAAATGTGTTAATTTTCTAAATCTATGTAAAATACACACACACACACACACACACACACACACACACACACACACACACATATTGGTTCAGAACACAGATTTTTGCCTCTGAAATAATATGGCGAAGAAGCCGGGCTTTAGTCTCAACTTGGTTATTTACTTTCTGTGTAATCTGGACAAGCTGTTTTATCTATGTAAGCTTTAATTTCATGTCATCATCACCTTCATCTTCACCATCATGTTTGGGAGAATAACAATGTAACAACATCTCAGCAACAATGTAACAATGCTTAAAATAATTTTAATGGATTCCTGAATTCGAGAGATTAAAAAATATTTCTTTTGCAGTTTTTCCTGAGAATTTTTCATAAGTTAATGTGGTCTCACCCATGAAATTATTGGTACAGATAAAGGAAATGATTTGACTGAAAATGTTTACCAAATCAGGATATTTTTGCTGCGGATGCAGAGCTATATTTAAAAGCTTGGGTTCCAGGTGATTTTTAAAGTTTGTCTTCCTACATACATAACTTACTACTTCTCTGGATCCATCTTGGGAGGAAGAAACTTTCACTGAGGGACAAGCTCTCACTCATGCTAATTTGGTCCCAGTGCAGAGCCAGGCCTGTGGTGAAGGGGAGAATAGGAATCTCCTCCGCTGATCGAATTCTTCATTCTTTCCAAGATTCTCTTTTAAATCAGCAATGACATCGAAATCCAGAATATCTGAATGTGTTTTATCCTCTTTGTTTTCCTACTCCAAAATAACTGGCAACAATATTTAATAAATCACAACGTACTACATTTATATTGGGATGTGAGATGGAAGCATGTTTTTAAAATCTGATCTACGGACAACAAAATAATATGAGCCAGTGTTAATCTCCTCTTATATCATCGTTTTGCCTTTTTTGTTTTTAAAATTTAAAAAAAATCTTATTTTAACAATAACAATACAAAATAATGTATATTATATGCCAATTTTAATAACAAGATAATTTAAAGAATGAATTCAATTTAAGAAGATGATAGTATATTTGTTTTTATGCCCTATTTCATGAAAATTACCCCATTATTGACTCCTGTGCACTAGAATTATATGTGTAAAACTAATACAGAAATAAAGGACAGGTATAAAATAAATCAGACTCAGAATGTTAAGAGAAGGAATTGGGGATGCTCTTTTACAAAAGGAAAATGACTTTTTAATAAACTCATGGTTGTCTGACATTTGTACTGATTAATGCCAGCGTTCTCTGAGCCAAACTAATAAGATAAACAATGAAAAATTGGATTTCTTGACATAAAATGCGGGGTCAGTTTAAAGACATACATGTTCTACCTGTTATCATTTAATCACAAATGTTTGCAGCCTGAAGCACAATGTGTAAAATGTGAATTTTATACAGTTAATCATGATAGCTTTTGTATCACTGCACATTATCAACCTTCACTGCATCAAACACTGTAAAATGAAACCAATTTCCTGGTTTTAATCGCAGACACCAAATTATTGTTAGTTTTAATTAAGTGGGATCTTTTCTGAGTAGGATGTAGAGTACACTTAGTTTTGAACATGTCTGGTAGAATGATGCCATCGAGAAACACAACGTAGCATCAGCTATAAAGTGTCACGGTTGATGAGAAACTCAGTGAAAGACATTCAGAGGACTTTTACATTAAGTTGTGCAAAAGTGCACTTTAAATCCATAAATCTTTATGGAAACACATTTTAACAAACGTACTGTAGTTTATATTTAAAAGCATGGTACCGTTTATAGTTAAAAGCAATTGTACTGCACTCCACTGTACTGGGTAAGGGGATGATGTTCACCAAACTCAGGAACCAGCAGCATTTAGGGACAGTTAAGCACTGTGGTTTAAATTGAGGGCACCGGCCAGGGCCCACACTAGGTCAGAGACCTCCTTGCTATCACATCGCTGTCACTGAAAATATGTTAAAGTATATCAGGAGCTAAAACAAATTCATTTAAAAAAAATGTCAAAACAGTATATACTGTGTCTATCAGGGCATTTTTACAGGTTCCTTAGAAAATATTCATTATCTTGTCCTTTTATCAATCTTCTACACGTTTCATTTTTTTCCTTTTTTTGTGCTTTATGTTTTCCCATATTGCGTCACATCTAGATCTTAAATTTGTTTTTTCCTGTTTTAATTGTCTTTGTTTTCATTCAGGTTCTTCAGCCTTTGCCTCTTTCTTTCTAACTCACCCTCCACACTTCTGCCAGACCAAATGTTAGAAACAAAGAGCTGCCATGTCTTCCTATGCATTCAATTGTTTTCTTACTTCACAGACTGAAAAACAAGTTCCAGAGCGTGGAGCTCGTCTTGATCACTGATCTATACTCAGCCTTGGTGATTCTGACTTGAGGTCTCATGATATATCCATTATTTAATTACCTCAAGTGGTTTTTTTTCTTTATACTTCACTGAAAGTTATTTGATCTCTCTGTATACAGAGCCTACCAAAAAAGTTACACAAATTTTAACAGTTCACCAAACTAATAAATGTCTGGAAGCTAATGGTCACCACTTTGGGCAACTCTGATAATTGTACAGGCCAAAAGTAAGTTATATCAGTCTCACAATGTCTCAGTAAATATAGTGTCAAAAGACTTATACAAGTTTTTCTTTTCCTGATGTGTATCTTTCGTGACAGGCTCTGCATTTTGCAGCTCTTTTTGTATGGTATTTTTGTATCAATTATCTCATATATTATCATTTACCGATTTGCCTTATGACTTTCCTGATCTCATTCGAGATTGCATTTCAGAGTCTAGGTCAGATTTGTCCTAATTTAACACATATTCATTGATTAAGAGATAAACTGGTAATTGAGTAGCCTGGGTGGTAATTCTAACTTCATCTTGACTTATTACTGGAATCTAAACAGGGCACTAAATTTTACGGAGTATCAATAAAATAAATGGTGACATTAATCTGCACAAAATGAAAATGATCCAGTGTGGGCATTCATGGATTGTGACATAAATGGTAGCTTTTAGTATGTCTGCTGGGTTGTAGAGTTGTTTTCAAATTTTTGACCGGTTGAGAAACCTTAAGCAATATACTTTTAAAGAAACTTTAGGAATGAATGTTTTACTAAACAACATATGGAAAAAGTTGAATTTTTAAGAAGATACTTTGAAGGAACAACTTATTGATTCTTGAAATATAGAATGAATAAATATGGCATTAAAAATCTTGTTGCATTAGCTTATGATAAATGAAATGAGTATGTAATAATCTTATGCACTGTATGACATATTTTTGTGGTTAATGCCATTCCATTTTATTTCATTTCAAGGAACTAAAAACTATTATGGTCAAGTTCTTATTTAGAGTGACAAGGTGTTGCAACTTATCTCATACTATAGTTGAAAAGTAGTTTTCCCCCCTGATGTTGTCTTTTGATACTAATTTAGATAACATAAATAATTGAACAAAGCAATATTGTCTTATTTCTTAAAATTGTTACAATTATAATTTAGTTGCCTCTTCCATAAAGTTAAAGTAATGGTTACACACATTGCTATAAATTTAAATTTATTAAATATTGGTTTCTTAGAATTTTTATCTGGATACCATCTTGCCTTACAAAGACAGATTTATGTTTACTTTGTTAGGAAAAAAATAACAGAAAGGCAAAGATTTGCTGAGCAGGACTCTCTTGGAGAGAATTAAAGCATAATCTAATGATACCTGCGTACCTAGGCTTACTGTAGTGCAATTCACAATTGCAAAACTGTGGAAACAGCCTAAGTGCTCATATTAGATGAATGACTATATAGAGATAGTGGAATATTATTTGGCCATAAAGAAAAGGCAACTCACGTCATTTGCTCCCAAATAGGTAAGTCTGGAGACTTTTATATTAAGAACAGTAAGACAGGCTCACAATGTTAACTATTTCATGTTTTCTCTTACATGAGTAATTTATAAAGGAGAGATTACAGGAAAGTATAAGGTACAATATTAGAGATGAAGAAGATGATGGGGCAGAAGGAAGGCCATAATAGAGGATAAATATTATCCAGGTATATTATGCATTCAAAAATGAAACCTGTTATTCTTTACTACTAATATGCACAGATAAAATGTAAACAATTTGTTTGCTTTTTGGAATATATTAATTTTTCCAAGACTTAGAACGTGTATATGATATATACATATATTTAGATATTAATTAAAACTTCAACAGGAAACAAAATGGATAAATAAATTGTAATTAAATCTCAATATGAAATAAAAAACACAGCTTTCAGACATCGATCCACTAATAGTGTATTACACAAATATGTAACATTCTATAGAATTTCTTGAGAGGCTTGTACTAGTACTTACCAAACTACTGGGATTGTAATAATGAAGAAAGAAACCCAAACTCTTAAACTTATAGCCTATTCTGAGACCCACACAAAATTACAAGCAAATGTAAAATTATAAGTGACATTAGTACTCAAGTAAAGCTGTTGGCATTTTGAAATTTTAAGCAGAAGGTTTGTACTTGGACTAGAAACATGGAAGACTTGCCTGGATGGAGTGTTAATAAAACTAAAGTTAGGAAAGACAATTGTTATTTTTTGGGGGGAGGGGAAAATGGAAGAGGAGAGACTTAAGAGATCGTGCATGGAAGAGGTTTATGTTAGGAGGCAAATGACAATCCAGTGGTCCCAAAAAGAGTCTCCTGAGTAAAATATATTGAAGATATAAAGGATGAAGTCTTGGTCATGTACTTTCTTAGGTGCCTCTCTAAAAGTTTTGGTTTTCTTAAAAGTAATGAGAAACCACTAAAAACAGAGATGATATGATCAAATACATATTTTAAAAGATCCTAAAATCCAAGCAAGACTGTGAATGGCTAAGAGTAAAGAGTCCTTATTGTGAGATCAGATAACTAGCTACTGTAATATTAGAAACAAGAGATGACGGGTGACTGGATCCAAATGAGTTCAGAGGATGGTGAAGTATAAATCTGATACAGTTAGGAGTTAAATTGGCCAGGATTTTTAATAAAGGGACAAGCAAGAGGAAGATGCTGATTTTTGCAAATGAATGATATCTGTTTTGTTCACTGAGCTAGACAAACTTGAAGAAATTAGATTGGAGGAAAGTGTAGGTGAGAATGTTGTCTTGGTTACTTTTCACTCTTTCAGGGACAAAATACCCAGCACCCAAAATAAAGAAAGGAAAGTTGTTTAACTCGCAGTTTGTGAAGTTTAACTCAACCCATAGTCAGCTGGCAGAGTAGTGTGACAGAGGGGCAACAGTTCAGGGGTCAACAGATACCAAAAGCAACAAGAGAAAAAAGGAGAGGAGCACAGAGAGAAGACTCTTTGTGTCTCTTATATTGTATGGAGGCCACGCCCACTTGTGTGTAGCACTCACAACCCATAATCCCTGCATTGGACCATCAGTCATTCACAAACTCTAGAAGCCTGCCTCCATGACTGCATGAGGCTTTGGGTGGGTGGGGGACGTCCAGATTAAAACCGTAACAAACACTTTCTTTTTATTTATTGCCCTTGTGACAGTTAATAAGGGAGCATATCAGAAATAGAATGTATTAGTCTAAAGTAAAATGATTTATAGAAGTGTTACTCAAATAATTTGGAATAGATGTCACTCTCACACAATGCTCTCAAATTGTTTTTTAATAAGGAGTATTATCTTTTTATTTCTCTGACAATAATAAATTTTAAATGGATTAATGTCTTTTGCATGGCTATTCAATAAAAACAATACATTTAAAATATTTATTGAACATAAATTGCATCAGATTGAGGTGTAGTGGCATCTACCTGTGATCTCAGCTGTCTAGGAGGTTGAAGAAAGTAGATTTCATGTTAGAATCCATCCTGTGAAAATTTATGACTTAGCAAGATCCTTTCTCAAAAATAAATAAATGCAAGCATAATTGAATAAAATTTAAAACGTCCTAGAGATGTAGCTTAGTGTAAATATCCTACGTTTAGTCTCCATAACTGTGAAATCAGGAAAAAATCAATACTTAAAAATATTGCCATTTCTTTGTTTTCTTTAAACATAATGTTATCTTCAAAGTAGTTCTTCAGATGTAGGCAAGAAAAACTGATCAAACTATCAAATAATGAAAACACAAACTGTTCTTTTTGATGAACTAACAGAGCTCAGTAGTACAGTTACCCATTTTGTATATATATGTATACTTACATTCATTTAATCTTTTCCCTTTTTTCTTTTCTTTTTTTCCCTATCTCAGTTGTTCTTTCCTTTTGAGTACTTTCTTTCCCTTTCATTTTAATAATATATATTGTACATTTTGAAGCATATTTCCTCTTTCAGAGTTTTTTATACCAGGGAGAAAATGTGATATTATTTACACATGTGAATCTGATTTATTTCACTTACAAGTATAGTTTCAAGTTTACATCCATTTACCTATAAAATCCTCGTTTATCCTTCTTTACAGCTGAAACATACTCTACTGAAAAAAAATCACAGCTTTTTTATTCATCCCTTAGTTGATGGGCACTTGGTTTGTCTGCAACATTTAACTATTACAAAATGTGCTGCTATAAACATAGGTGCACATATATTGCTGTGGCATGCTGTTTTCAATTCTTGTGGGAAAATACCCAGAAGGGGAATAGTTGGATTAAATGGGACCTCCAATCTTAGGTTTTGGGGAATCCCCACAGTGATTTCCACAGTGGTTGTACCAGTCTATACTTTCAAAAGTAGTAGAGAAGTGTTCTTTTTTTTCCTAACGCCATGCCAACATTTGTTATTGGTTGATTTCTAATAACAGGAGATCCCATTTGTTGATTCATTGAAGTATTTCTTGCACAGTTTACCTTCTGTTCATGAACTCTGCCTATTCCAATGCCTTCAAGATTTCTGCCTACTTTGTCTTACAGTATATTCAGTGTTTCTTTTTAAATATTTTGATCTTTGATTCATTTTGATGCACGGTGATAGACATAGGTCTAGTTTTAGTATTCAGCATGTGGAAATCCACTTTCTCCAGCACCATTTGTTAAAGAGGCTGTCTTTCTTCCAATGAACAGATTTGGCCCCTTTGTCAAAGATAAGGTGGTTTAATGTCTTTGTAATTGTGTCTGCGTCTTCTAATCTGTTCCACTGATCCTGAGGTCTGTTTTTTTGCCTTACCATACTTATTTTATCATAGTAGCTTTGGAGTACAATTTCAAGCTAGGGATTGTAATGCTTCCTGTTGCCCAGGATTTCCTTTTCTATTCTAGGTCTTACCTGTTTTCAAATGAAATTCAGAAATGTCTTCTCTAGATGTGTGAGGTATGCTAGTGGTATTTTGATTAGGATCGCATTAAACTTTTATAATAGTTTTGGGAATATGGCCATTTTCACAATGTTGTTTCTTCCTATCCATGAGCAAGGGGTATCTCCATTTTCGGATATCCTCCTCAGTCTCTTTTTTCAGAGTGCTATAATTCAATTCTCAATGTATAGATCTTTTATTTCCTTTGTTAGATTGATTCCTAAGTATTTCAGGGTTTTTTGGATGCTATTGAGAAAGGTGTTATGCAACCACCTTATCTTTGATAAAGGGGCCATACATGTTCACTGGAAGAACCACAGTATCTTTAATAAGTGGTACTGGAAAAACTGGCTCTGTATATGCCAAAAACTAAAACTAAACCCATGTGTATCACAACATAATAAACTAAAATCTAAATGGATCAAAGATCTGAATATTAAAACAGGAACACTAAATCTGTTGGAAGACATAGTAAGTAAAAATCTTGAAGACATAGAAGTAGGTAGAGAATTCATAAACAGGAATCAAACTGCACAGGAACTGCTTCCCAGAATTGATAGCTGGGATCATGTCTTATTAAAAAGTTTCTGCATGTCAAAAGAAATCTCCAGCATAGTGAAAAGTAAACCCACAAACTGAGAAAAAATCTTAGCGAACTGTCCCTCAGACAAAGGACTTCTGTCTAAAACATATAAAGAACTCAGAAAAAATCAGACCTCTGAAATTCAAAGACCCTATCCAAAAATGGGCATCTGAGATGAATACACAGTTCTCAGATGAAGAAATACAAGTGGCTAATAAATATATGAAAAAATGTTCATCATCATTAGTCATTAGAGAAATGCAATTTAAAACAACACTGAGATTCCATCTGACTCCAGAAAGAATGGCCAGGATCAAGAACACTACCAACAACAAATGCTGGAGAGGCTATGGGGAAAAAGAACTCTCCTGCACTGTTGGTGGGAGTGTAGACTGGTGCATCCACTGTGGAGGTCAGTCTGCAGATTCCTCAAAAAGCTGGGATTGGAAGTCCCAGTCGACCTAGCTATTCCACTTCTAGGCATATTCCCAGAAGAACTAAAAGCATCATACCTCAGTGATATATGTGCACCCATGTTTATAGCAGCACAATTTATAGTAGCTAGATCTTGGAAACAACCTAAGTGTCTGTCAACTGAGGAATGGATAAAAAAGTTTTGGTATTTTTATATAATGGAGTACTACTCAGCTATAAAGAATGATCATAATAAGATATTTATAAATAAATGGATGCAACTTGAGATTATACTCATAAGTGAAATAAATCAAACTCACATCTATAAATACCGTATAGTCTCCCTGGTGTAAGAAATGGTAAGAGTACATAAGAGTTTGTGGTAACCATGATTCCCCATTACATTGCTTTGAAGCCTTAAAATAATTGCATTCATTAACTGGAATGGTTTATCCTGGTTTGTTTGATTTTATTATTTGTGATGGTATGAACAGCTATTTTGCAGAAAACAAGTCATTATAGTAGCCAGTGCAGATTTAATATCATCTTGCTTTGAAGTCCTACCATGGTTTTTTCTTCTGTTTCCATTTGTTCTATCATGTTGAATCTTATTGGATTGTATTATTGTGATAGTATAAACAAATTTTCTGTGCAAAGTGAGATAATGTAGTAGCCATTGTTTGTTGTCTGTTATTTGGTTCTGAATGCCCTGTAATACTTTTATTCTCTTGAATGGTTTTATACTATTTTGTTATCTTTGATACTATTGTATATGAAGTTATGCACAACTATTTCAAAGAAAGAGACATTATGGTAGTTACTGTTAATATCGGGTTGTCTTCTGATGAAATACTGTGTTGCTTACATTGTTCTGTTCTCATCTGCTTTGCTTTGTCCTGTTTTGTCTTAATCTCTTTAAAATAAAAAATAAAAAAGAGAAAGGTGCTATTTCTCTAATTTCCCACTCAATGACATTGTTGTTTGTGTCCAAGAATGCTATTGATTTTTTGAGCTTTGACTTTGTGTCAAGTACACTGCTGAATTTGCTTTTTAACTCTACTAGTTTTTTGGTTGAGTTTTTGGTGTCTTCTATGTATAGTATATGTCATGTTCACATAATGATAATTTAACTTCTTTCTTTATGATCATTATTTCTTTTTCTAATTGCTCAGGCTAACGTTTCCAGAATTGTATTGAATTGGAGTGGTGAAAGCAGACATTCTTGTCGTGTTCCAGATTTTAGACTTAAAAGTTTCAGTTTTTGTTCATTTAGTATCATGTTGTCTATTGGTTTTTCATAGACAGATTTTATCAGATTGAGGTAAAGAACATCTATTCCCATTTTCTGTATGGTTTTGTCATGAAGGAGTTTTGGAATTCAGTGCAGAACTAATAGCAGAAAATTTCCCAACCTTCAAAAAATCTGAAATACATATAATTTAGACATATAAAACTACAAATACCCATCACCAAAAGAAATCTACACCCAGACACATAACAATCAAGATTCCAGAAACTGAGTATAAAAACAGAGTACTAAAAACTGTTAGAGAAAAGAAACAGCTTACCAATAAAGAAAGCCCGTTAGAATCAGACCCAACTTCTCAACACATACCCTCAAATCAAGGCAAGTTTAGAATGAAGTATTTCAATCCCTGAAAGAAAACAACTTGAAACCAGATTGATGTACGCTGAAAAACTATATTTCATAATTAATAGATAAATAAGATACTTCTATGACAAAGAACAACTGAAGAAATGCATGTGCACCAATCCAACCCTAGAAAGAGTACTGAAAGATATTCTAGATAGAGATGAAAATGACCAAATTTCTCAGAACATCAACAGAAACAAACCATCAAGTAGGTTGAGGAATTAAACAAAAGGGAAAATCGGGAAACCAACAACAGGGAAATAACATGACAAAGAAAAGTCAACATATATCAGTTATAACCATCAGTGTAAATTTCCTCAATTCACCAATTAAAGGTACATTGACAGAATGGATCAAGAAACCAGATCCAACGATATGCTACATATAAGAAATACATGTAATGCGAAAAGAAACTGTTAGGCTGAATGTCAAAGAATGAAAAACGATATTCCATGTGACAGCAACCCAGAAAAAAGCATGAGTAGCTATTCTGTTTGCAGAAAATATGAATTTGAAGCCAAAAATGATTAAAAAAAAGATGAAGGTCACCAAATATTTAGGAGGAAGAGACAGCATAGAAATATTTAGGAGGAAGAGATAACATATATAACTCCTTAAGACTAATACTAATATACATGAAAAAATCAAATAAGCAATAGCACAGTTGTAATGGGGGACCTTAATACTCTATTGTGACAAAGAGATGGATCAATTAGACAAAAAAGTCATCAAAGGAAAAAGAGAACTGAATCAACCCCGTGAACAAATGGACTTACTAGATGTTCACAGTGTCCACCCACGAACATCAGGATACACATTATTCTCAATTTCACATGGTCATTTCTCTAAAATAGAACATGTATTAGCCCATAGAACATGCTTAAGTAAGTGCAAAGGAATTTAAATGTTCCCTTGCATATTATCTAGCCATAGTGCACTGAAATTGGAAATAAATGCAAAAGAAACTGCAAAATCTCCATAAACACGTGGAAATTAAAGAACACCCTCCTAAACATCCAATGAGTCACAGATGAAATTAAAGAATAAATTAAACAATATTTACAATTCAATTAAAATGCAGATATAGCATATAGGAACCTGTGGGATGCAATGAAAGCAGTTCTAAGAGGAAAATTTATAGCATTGAATTCTCACATCAGGAAAACAAAATGAGCACAAATAACAGAACTGCAATTAAGAAAACGATACAAAGAATTAATGAATCAAAGAGTTGGTTCTTTGAAAGAATAAACCAAATTGACATCCTAGCCATTCTTATCAAGAAAAGGAAAGAATATTCAAATTCATGTAATGAAGAATGAAAAGAGTGTAATTGCTACGTTTCCTATGGAAATTTGTAAGACTGTCAATACCTACTTTGAAGATCTTTACTCATGTGGACTGGAAAACAGAAGAAATGGACAGATTCCTAGAAACATAGGGGTTACCAAAGCTGAATCAAGAAGATATAAAAACTTTGAATAACTCAGTATCAGTTACTGAAATTGATAATGTAATTCAGAACTTACCAAAAAAGACAATTCCAGGTTCTGCTAGATTCACAACTGAATTCTACAGGAAATTTAGAGAAGATTTAACATCAATATTCTTCAAACTTTTTAATGAAATTGAAAAGGAAGAAATGTAGCCTAACTCATTCCTAGAGGAAAGCTACTCTGATAGGAAAACCAGAGAAAGACCAACCAAAAAGGAAAACGAGAGACCAGGATCCCTAATGAACATAGTTGCAAAAATTCTCAGTAAAATACTAGCAAACAAAATGCTGCGAGTCATCAAGAAAATAGTACACCATAACTAAGTGGGGCTCATTCCAGGAATACAGGAATGGTTCAACTTATGCAAATCAATGAATGTAATACACTACATCAACAGAGCCAAAGACAAAAATCACATGATCAGCTCAATAGATGCAGAAAAAGCTTTTAGTAAAGTCCAACACTCATTCATAGTATTGCCATTTGTGAACATCAAAACAAAACTATCATTTAGTGGTTAAGCTGGATACTACCTAAAGAAAGTATCTAATGTTGGAAAAGATGACACAGTGTAGATTGGCCTTTACTATGAAGTGAAAGGTTGATTCTGTCAGCCAGTTTAGAGATTTTCCAAGTAGAGAATTATAATTCTTTAAAACTGGTAAAAAAGAAATAATGCTATTGTCTGAAATGGAAGAATCAAAAACTTAGGTCCATTTTTGTCTTCTGGTAAATGTAGTCATTGTGTACCTCAAAAAAATTAAAGATAAAGCAAATTATAACCAGAAAAATATTATGAGTTAAATTCTAAAGAATTGAATTCCAATGGGTTGGATTAGGCCTCTGTATTTTTGTTTCCTCTTTTCTTAATCATTTGTTCTTTCTTCTGTGACAGTTTGAAACAGTAGGCAGTTAGAGGTTAGTATGAATGGTTATCTCACTAAAACTTCTCCCTAAAGAAGTTAGACTTGTATCTTAAAATTAATGTTATTACAAATTAGAGAATTTGTTTCTGTTCTTAATCATTTTAACTTGTGTTTTCTCCTTCAACCAGTTCCAGAAAAGTAACTGGAAAGTTTGAGAGTTGTAGTTTCAGGTCCTTTAGATGTAGTTGCAGATGATCTGTTACTAGACCTCATAGAGAGCAATTTGTATTTAAATTAACTCAAATTATAATGAATGAGTAATGAAGTAATGAAAATATAGTCACTGCTTGTAGTTTCGTTTTACAGTCAATTATAATTTATTTCTAAGATCCATTATTCTTTCTTCCTTTGATAATATATTTGAGCAGACTCACATATTTTTAAAGTTATACTCTACAGACTTTAGTAAAATTAATTTTTGACATTGGCCCATAATTACTTATTTTCTGGGTATGCTCAAGAGCAGGTAATTTTTCCAAATAAGAAACTTGTCCTTTTTTTGGTGGTTTAAAAATCTTGTTAAGTTTGTGTGTTCAGCTTTTGGGTTTCACCTTACAATGTCTTCACTGCTGTGAGTGGACAGAACCATGCACCAGAGATCAGTCTGAAGCCTCGGTGAACTTTGCCACTGTGGGGTTTCTAACTTTAGAAGCCTTTAGCATTCTAACAGAGCAAGTCCTGTGAACCTTGAAGGTGAGTAAGTATTACCTAAGAGCATACCATTAAGGCAAGGCACATTTCAATAACAAAAAAATATATAATATTATTTTTAAAAACATGGCAGGATAAAATGGAAAAACTAACTTAGGTGACTAGTTTAGGGGTACTGTATACTGACAGAGCAAAAATAGTAACCGGAACTTGCTACCCATTAGCAGCATTGGTCATTTATGGTCATTATAATGAATATTAGCATATTACAATTAAAAACAATAAAAGTTCTTAATTACTTTGGTAAAGTAAATTTAATTAGAATATTCCAATACTAGATTGAAACATGGTCAAAAAATAAGAGAAGGTATTATCTAAAGATGACAGATTGCCAACAAAATTTTTAATTAAAAAATCTTAACTGATTATGGTACCTATCTCACCAATCCCTAAATTCTGCTCTTAAGTACTTCCTTTCTTTATGTTAGGTAATGTTTTTACTTTTCTTATGGATTTGATGATATAAATCATGACCAAATTTAGGACAGCATAAAAATGCCTTTTAGAGAAGCTGGGGAAGGATATTAAACAGGAAGTTTGTGTGACGAAGCATCTTTCCCTTTGTGTCAGTTTCGGTGTGCATGTCCATGTCAAGTACCTGCTAACAAGGCAACATATATTTTTAGTTTATTCATAAATATTTTAATATACTTGAGGCTAGTTTTCCCAGATGCCTCCTCTTTGAATTGTCTAAGTTAGTCTCAGTCACATGTTATTAATAACCTTGTTATGTAAACATGTGGCAAGCCGAGACTCTTTCAGGCACTGTGGGCCCAGTGAGAATGGAGTATTATCTTTGCTACTACAGAGTTGTTGATGACCACATAGGAGCCTTTGTTAAGAATGGGATTTTCTTGCCCAGTTCAATGCTCCACCAAATGAAAACTGCTATTTCGTTTCCCATTTGCACGATTCAGTTGGAAAATGAGTTATCTTATGCTTCACTTTAGTGATGAGTTCGAGCTGGTTTGTGTTGGTATGCAAAAGACTACTGTTGGGTTTTTCAGAAACTTGCCAGATAATTTTAAAATCTGATAGCTTGACCTGTCCATAGTGTAAGTATTTACATCACACATATTGGAAGATGTTTCTGTTTCTATCTATCCTAAAGATCTATTGTTTCACACATAGCAAATCAGAGTTACTTCTTCCACTTCAGTGTTCAGCAAAGATAAAAGTGTCACCTTAAATTTAATCACTTCAAGGTAAGGATGCTGGCCTGATACAACTGTTTAAGAAAATCTGGCTTCTGTTAAATTTACCAGGAGCCACTAAGATCCTAACTATTGTATACTGTATATGGCTCTAGGACATCACAAGTTTGAACTGCCTCAATTAACTTATAGTTAGATATTTATGGACAGGTGAAACAATTTGAAAAATTATTAGACAAACCATGTAGAGTAGAAATAAAAAAAGAGTTCAGAAAAAAAATTAGTCATGACACAAGCAAATAAATGTAAATACTATTCAGTCATTTACTATCATAGATTATATACAAATTTAATAGAAAGGTCAGAACTTATCAAACCTTACATAAGACTGTACACAGTGCTATTGACAATAAAGAAAATGTGAATAAATGTAAAGATATAGTTTTAAATCATTATGAGAAAAAAAAAGCCTGCCCCTACTGCTGCTGTGGGAAATGTCAGTGTTGTTGAGCATCCAGTTCAAATGCCCTGTGACACCAAATCTTTGCATCAGGAGTTCCTCACCCCAGTAAATTACACACTTTAATAAAAGGCAGTCTCTCAAAATTCTCTTGTGTTTTTCACTTTGCAATATACACAGCACATGCCATGTATGTTAGTAACTGTTTTTTGTAAGACTTCCATAATAGAATTCAAAGTTTTGAAGAGTCAAAATTATACATAGATTTTAGACTTCATAGGGGTCATTTTTCCAAACCATGTGTTGTTGAAGAACTAACTATATGTGCATTTTGTCTTGGGTCACAGAATTTTTTAAAAGTACTACTTTTTAAAAGTACTACTGAAGCCCACACTATAAATAAAGAGCAAAATAAAAGGTAGATTATAGGAAACAGGGAGATAAATCTTTTGCAAAAGGCAAGGGACCAAGAGATGAATGGAGGGGAAGAGAATGAAAAGAGAATTATGAAGTGTTATGCACATGTACCAGCTCTGCGCAAGGAATGTAATCATCATGTACTACAAACATGTAATAAAAGAAAAATTGAAAAGCAAATATTACAGGAGGTGCACTACTCCAGATATAACCCTGTGGATCAATTCAAAAACTTTCAGCTTAATTCAGAAATAGCATTTTCAAAAATAGGCAGGTTAACAGAACGGGACTGTTTTGAGTTTAGAGTGCTGATGCTTTTGAAAAGAGAGATATGAATATTTAAATTTAAGAAAAAAAGATAATATAATGTAATATAAAATAGTGAATGACATATCACTATTAATTTCCCTCAAAATACACCCTCTCTCTTCAAAACCACTTACCTTGTTATTCATAATTCTCACTTTCCACAGAAGTTCTGGACATCCTGTTTCATAAGGGGCTTTACAGGAGTGATCAAGAATATGGTTAATGCTGCTGCCAAGTGCCGTTCACAGGAAAGGCAGCTTGAAAAAATATTACAATGCATCCTCAAATACCTTATTTATTGAATCTGGCACCGTCCAACTTCTGGTTCTTCCCTAAAGTCAGAATGACTGTCAAAGGTACAAGATTTAAAATGATTCATGATGCTAAGACAGCCACAACAGTACAACGAAAGCACAATAGAAAACTTCTAGAACTGCTTCAGAAAGTGACAAGAACAATTCACCTTACTTTTTTATCATACTATGTGTAAAACAGCATATTTTTGAATACATAGCTTTAGGAAGATTTTTATAGAGCAGAGGAAAAAATCAGTGTGACTATCAAGTGACTTATATATGAAATTTTATCCGTTAGTGTAGCATAATGTACTGCTGATAAACCCCTTTTCAGATGAAAAGGATTATGGTTTATTTTCACATAAAAAAGGATAGAATCAGGGTCTAAAAATGCATTAATACTCATATGGTATAAAATAATTGCTCCTGTAAAATAAAGTCACACTATATTCAATCTCCAGTAAAACTCAAATGGGTAATTGGCAGAAATCCAATGTGTACTCCATGGCTTATGGTTTTATAGCTAAGCCCTTGTATTTTAAGAGCACGACCCTTGACTTCATGTGTCTCATGACCAGAGCCACTTTATTAGTTCATGGGTGTTTGCCCTAATTCATTTATACCCTATGTTTCCTTAAAGTTTAATAGGTAAGACAAGGCATAGTGGTACACACCTGTAATCCCAGAATTCAGGAGACCGAGGCAGGAGGATCATTATGAGTTCAAGGTCAGCCTGACCTACATAGTGAACTCAAGGCCATCCTGAACTACATAGTGAGACCATGTCTCAAAACAAGCAAACAAACAAACAAACAAACAAGCAAACAGTTTAATACATAATACAATGCTGATTTTTAATGGTTCATTAAATAACTATCTGCCAGTGCAGAGGTTGCCTAACTCTGAGAACACAGACTGATTCCATTCACTGGCCTGTTAGAAACTTCACTGCGCAGCAGGAAGGCAAAGGGTGAGACGTCATTGGCACTGATAGCTGTTCCATGTCCTTGGTATCCCCACCTGTGCTACACTTCCTGTCAGACCACTGGCAGCATTAGGGTAGCTTAGGAGTGGAATTCTACTGGGAACTGCACATGTGAGGGATCTGGATTCCATACTTCTTATGAGAGCTTAATGCCTGATGATCTGAGGTGAACCTGAGGCAGTGACACTAGCACTGGGGAGAAGATGCAAATACAGACTACGTTGGCTCAAAGATTTGACTGCACAGAGACCATAATAAATAAACCACTTGCAGATACATATCAGGCTGTTTTAAGGTGAATGGAAAGTGATAATGAAGCTGCATCTGGTGCCAGGCTTTAGGTCAGAATCCAATAGTTAGGCTGCACATGGCAGGCCTGTTATTTTAACACTTCCCTCTGCGCCTCTTTCTCATACTTTACACTGCCTCAGTCACAGTTTTGGTAACCTCACAGGACAACTTTAACCAAAATGAGGAAAAATATCACTGGAGAGCTTCTTCCAAAGGGCCAGTGACCAATGTTGAATAGAAGAAGCTGTTAAAACTCCACACACACACATCCTGCACTGAAAAGAAAATATAAGTCCTACTGAAATTGCATGCTCATTGCAATAGGTCATGCCCTTTTTCCAATTCTAATTTGTGTAACATGTGATGACTGGCTACCTATTAGAGATATAAAAGTTTTAAACTGCTTTGCTACATTGAGACCCAGTGCCTTGATTAAAAGGCAAGCCTGTGGAGTTATTCAAAGAAAACACTATCACAGGAAATAGAAGCAAAGACTGAAGGTGCCCATTAATTGTTCTTAGTGGATAACTGCTCAGGTGAACTTGTGAACCTCTTTGCTATTGGTGAGGAGTTAATCTTGCCTGCTGCTCAGAGCTGTGGGGTCGAAATTTTAGGAGAGGCTGCCGTTCAGAATTGGGCACATGTTCCTCTTTTGGCCAGCACCATAACTTTAAAAATTAATAGAATAGCTAAGTACAAAGGCACAGTTGTTAGGATTAACAAGTCATGATGAGATGCTATCTGGTTTGATAAGTCTACCAGTGCTGACAATGAAGAAACAATGCTTATTGTTTTCTTATTTTTAAGAGAAAACAAAACACAGAAAAGAAAAACAGAAGAAACAAACAACTGCAACAACAGCAGCAACCACAAAACCCCCAAACAATAACAACATAGGCTTTCAAAACAAGGTGATAGGAATTTAACATTGATTGTTATATTGCACATTGTTATCTTCAAAAAGAGTTAGATTGCCAAATACAGACATGCAAAATTGATCAAACCGTGAGTATTAACTGTTATTTTCTATGAATTAATAGAATTAATAGTATAATCATCTTCTTGTATATACAAGATGCACAAATTTAATTTTTTCCTTTTCCCTTCCTTCTTTTCTCCTTTCCTATATCTCAGTTGTTCTTTGGCTTTGAGCAGTTTCTCACCATTTTACAATATCTATTGTAGATTTTGGATCTTAGTTACTCTTTTAGTTTCTTATACTAGAGAGATAATATAACACTTACACATGCTAGTCTGATTTATTTCACCTGTCAGTACGGTCTCAAGTTATATCCATTTACAATAAAAGGCTCTAGTTTATCCCCTTTATGGTTGAATAGTGCTCCACTGTATAAAAATGCCACATCTTTTTATCCATTCCTCTGTTGATGGGCATTTGTGCTGCTATAAACATGGGTGGATGTATGTCACTGTGGTATGATGTTTTTAATTCTTCTGGGAAAGTATTCATAATGTTGGTAGCTGGATCTATTAGGTCCTTGTCTCGAAAGGCTTATCCTAGCCTTTTGAGGAATCTCCAACCTAATTTCCATAGTGGTTGTATCAGTCTACACTCTCACCAACAGTGTGGAAGGACTCCTTTTCTCCCTCAGTCCTGGCATTTCTTACTGGTTGACTTCTTGAACTTAACCATTGTTTTAGGAGTGATATGAAATCTCATTGTTGTTTTAATTTTCATTTGTAGAATGACCAATGATGTTCAACATTTTTTCATATATTGATTTGCCATTTGTATTTCTTCATCTTAGAACTGTATGTTAATCTCAGATTCCCATTTTTAGATTGGGTTTTGAATTTTTAGTGTCTGTTGTTTTTCAATTCTTTATACATTTTAGATAGAAAACTTTTGCCTAAGGGATAATTGGCAAAAAATTTTTTCGCAATCTGTGGATTTTTTCTTTCTTTTTTTTACTCTGTAGGTGATTTCTTTTGATGTGCAGGAACTTTTTAATAAGAAGAGATCCAAGTTGCTGATTCTTTGAAGTACTTCATGTGCTGTTTGGTTTTTGTTCATGAGTTCTCTGCTTGCCCCTACATCTTTGAGATTTCTACCGACTTTGTCTTCCAATAATCTAGTGTTTCTGTTTCAATATTCAGATCCATGATTCATTTTAACTGTAGTTTAGTGTATGGTAATAGGCATGAATCTAGTTTAAGTCTTTGGCATGTGGAAAGCATGGTTTTTCAGCACTGTTTAAAAAGGCTATCTTTCTTCCAATGAACAAGTTTGACCCCTTTGTCAAAGATAAAGTGACTGAGTGTGTTTGTAGTTTTATTTATATCTTCTTTTCTATTCCATTGATCCTCAGGTTTTTTGTTTGTTTGTTTGTCTTTGTTTTTGCCAATGGAAAGATGATTTTATTATAGTAGATTTTTAGTGTAATTTCAAGGCAGGGATTGTGATGCCTCCTGCCTTGCCTTTGTTGTCCAGGACTGCCTTTGCAATTCTAGATCATTTCTGGTTCCAGGATAAATTTTAGGTATGCTTTCTTTAGATCTGTGAGTTATGCTAATGTATTTTGATCTGGATTGAGTTAAATTTGTTTAGCAGTTTTGGGAATATGGCCACTTTCACAATGTTAGCTCTTCTTATCCGTGACAAGGTACTATCTTTTCATGTTTTTATATCCTCTTCAATATCCTTTTTCAGGATATTATAGTTTTCAATATATACATATTTTACTTCCTTTGTTAGATTGATTCCTATTTCATTTTTGGATGTTATTGTGAAAAGTGTTTCTCTAATTCACTCTCGGTAAGTTTGTTACTTGTGTACAGGAATGCTATTGATTTTTTGAGTGTTGACTTTGTACCTAGTTACACTGCTGAATTTGCTTATTAAATATAATAGACTTCGGGTGGAGTTTTTGGGGTCTTCTATATAGTTTATCATGCCATCTGCCAATAATGGTAATTTAGCTTCTCCTTTGGTCTCCTTATTCCTTTTATGTATCTTTTTGTCTAATTGCTCTAGCTGATGTTTCCAGAACTTTTATTCAATGAAAGTGGTGATAGTGGACTTTGTTGTTTTGTTTCTGATTTTAGGTTTAAAGTTTTCAGCTTTTGTCCATTTAGTATGATATTGGATGTTGGTTTGTGATAGATGGCTTTTATCAGCTTAAAGCAGAGACTATGCATTTCAATTTTCTGTAGGGTTTTTAAATCATGAATATTTGTTGGATTGTCTCAAAAGTGTTTTTCTGCATCTATTGAGGTGACCATGTGATTTTTGTCTTTGGGTGTGTTAATATGGTATGTTACACTTATTGTTTTGTGCATGGTTTACCATTCCTATATTCCTGGAATGAATCACTTGGTCATGTTGCATAATCCTCTTGATGATTTGCTGCATTCTGTTTGCTAGTATTTTATTGAGGACTTCTGGATCTCTGTTCACTAACTAGAGAGACTTATCTATAGGTTGTGTTTTTCCTTTTTTTTTTTTTTTTTTTTTTTTTAATTTTGCTATCAGGGCAATCTTGCATCCAGGAATGAGTTAGGTTGAATTGGTTCCCTTTCAATTTCATTAAAGAGTTTGAGGAATATTAGTGTTAAATCTTCTTTAAATTTCTTGTAGACAGAAGCAATCTGCTCGCCTCCCTGGTAAGTAGCCATGGGTCAAGCAAGCGGCGGCGAGTGCCACAGGGGGAGAACCAGCCAAAATCTCCCGAGATTCGTGCCATATTGGAACTTAGGGCACTGGGAAACAAAGCAACCCACTCGCCTCCCTGGTAAGCAGCTGTGAGCCTATCTGCACACGGGCTGAGAATCAAACATCCCATCTCCCTCTCCCCCATTAGCAAATGGGAACCAGAGGTCTGAGCATCTCTTGGGAGGTAGACCATATGCAATATTGCAAATATGGGGGATTTAATCTCTTTGAAGGCAAATATTGTCATTAGTCTGGTTTTTGCTTTGATCTGATTAATTATATTGCTCTACTCAATATTCTGTTTTGATAAGTTCTATAATGTTCTGTATTTGGTGCAATTTTGCTATACCTGTTGAAAGGACAACTATTGTGAAGGTAAGGAGATATACTAGGGCACCTATTACTGTTATCCCGGTAACTTGCTGTGACATTCTGTACAAATTTCACTGCATTGTCTCAGTTGGCTTTGTTCTGTCTTGCTCTGTTGTATTTTACTACCTTCAAAATAAAAGCAAAAAAAATGAAATGTGAAAAAAATAAGTTTCTTTTAGAATTTAGTTGCGAAATGCATCGGAACCTGAACTTTTATGTTGATAGGGTTTAATTACATTTTCAATTTCATTAACTGATACTAGGTCATTCAGAAGTTTTACATCCTCTTAATTCAGCTTTGGTAGTTCATACTTTTCTAGGAGATTATCCATTTCTACTGTGTTTTCCAGTGTATGTGAACACAGAGTTTTGAAGTATGTGTTGATGGCCTTATGAATTGGTAGTGACTTCACTGTTTTCTTTTCTCAGTGCATGAAATTGACTTTTATATTTCCTTTTCTTGATAAGGTTGGCTAGATACATCAATTTTTTTATTCTTCCAAAGAACCAACCCTTTGATTCATTAATTTTTTATATTTATTTCTTATTCTCAACTGAGCTAGTTTCTGCTCTGATCTTTATAACTTCCTCCCATTCTGGGCTTTGAGCTTGACTTGTTCTTCTTTTTCTAGAATCTTTATGTGTAGCATTAAATTGTTTATTTATGCTCATTGTGCTTTTTTGATGTGAAAATTCACTGCTATAAATTTCCTTCTTAGGATTGTTTTCTTTGCATCCCACTGCTTCCGGTGTATTGTGTTTGTATTTTCGACTGTAGATATTATTTAATGTCTTCTGTAATTTTATCTGTGAACTATTGGTAAAAAAACTGTACAGTATTTTTTTTAATTTCCATATGTTTATAGATCTTTTAAATGAATGGTTAGTTAATATGCATGGAATAATTTCACTTCCTTGGCACTTTCTTAAACATACTCTACAGGTTAGTATATGGTCTATTTTAGAGAATGAGCCATGTGCAGCTAAGAGAAATGTGCATTCTAAAGTTGTTAGGTGGAACACTCTGTAAATATCAACTAAGTGCATTTGTTCACATATCTGATTTAGATCTGTTATTTCTTTGCTGATTTTTTTGTCCAGTTGATATACCTCTTTTTGACAATGAAGTATTAAGGTTTCTCATTACAACTATGTTATTGCTTATTTGATTTTTCATTTCTATTGATATTTGTCTTATACAGAAGTATTCAAGTCTTTGCTGATTACTTACCAGGAAAACAAATGAACTGGTCATTTTGTGACAGTATATGCATGGGTGCAGCAACTAGACAGGTGTGTGGTCTTACTGGTTAGGTCAATGAAATTGGTTCTGAATGTGAGTCTAGGCACAATGTCATCAATAGAGAAATGTAGACTAGCTGAAAAATACCATGTGAACTTAGCATTGCTTTACAGGATGTAACTGAAATGTAACAGTAGACTCTATGCCTTTAACTGACACCTGTTCACACAGCTCTGTGAGGAGATGGATAGAGCACACATATCTATAAGTGCAGACATGAGATAGCGTTCTAAAGGTAGGGAACTGGCCAGAGATTTTGAGTGGCAAGTGCCACTCCAGAGATATCTTTTGGGAGAATAGTCACCACTGGCAGCACATGTCAGTGACACAGGATGGATACTTGCTTAGTCATGTAACATACCCAATCTGCTCCATGAACTCAATCTTTCACTTCAGAGGATAATGACAGCCATGTTCAAGTTGGAAGATAAGGTGGCCACATCAAAGCCATGCTGGGATTATGGGGGCAACAAGTAGATTTTAGACATGTTTCATGTCTAAAATTAGCAGATATATTGAAAGAGACTCAACCAGGGCTTTATTCCTCTCTGATGGTTACCTGTTTCAACTTTTACAACTATATTCCTTCTGAACCATGAAAGATCCCCAAACTGGGAAAAATAAATCCTTGGTGTATTTGTGAGAAAAGTGTATGAATCAACTTTTGTCTGTTGTAAAAATGGTCAACTGTTTGAGATTGCAAATTATACTGGCCTTAAAAGTATATTTGAGACAACTCCAAATTTCCATATGTTCTGTATTAAAGTCAAGGCAGAATATTCTCAAATTTCCATGGAAGCACTGAAAAATCTGCTTCTGTTCCCAGCATCCGATCTTTGCAAAGCAGGGTTTTCTATAGTGATAGCAACCAAAACGAGATTGTAGAGTGGACCAGACATAAGCAACACATTTCAAGAGTTGCTGTCTTCCATCAGATTCTGCACTATAGTGAGTTAAATAATGGTTTCATTATCTGTTACAATGTAATAGTAACGTAAATAAAGTGCTCAATAAGTGTAATATACTTTGATTACCTTGAAATTACCCCCACTCTTACAACGCCCAACTGTGGGCAAAATGTCTTCCAAAAAACTGGTCAATGATGCTACTGTACTAAGTTATTGCATATTAAGTACATTTCCTTAAAATAGAATATTTTCTTTCTCTTTTTCAAAAGTATTTGTATGTTATTTAATAAAGTCTGCTCATTATGAGAAGTGAAATGATATAAACAATTAAATGAACAAATGATTCAGTCTCTCTTAATTCTTAACTTCCCATTGTAAAAACTTTTGACATGAATATAATTTTACATATATATGCACATCCAATTTGTTTGAGATTTTTTTTTTTTTTTTACCAGTACCAGGGATCAAACTCACAACCTCACGCTTACAAGACAGGAACTTAGGCCGCTGAGCTAAATCCCCAGCCCTTGTTTGAGATTTTTTTAAGGTAGAAGCACAAGCTGAACTTTGAACTTTATTTGCTGGCTTTGCTTTCTCTAAATTTAAAAACATATGGATATTAGTTCTGTTCAATGAAAGTAAGTCTCGTTTGTTGATTTAGTGGTACCTAATGTCCTGTGCTAGGGGTCTATCAATTTATGCAAGCATTCACCTTTGGTTGTTTTTCAACTGTATGACCAATACTGCCTCACAGTTTCTCTCTCTCTCTCTCTCTCTCTCTGTCTCTTTCTGTTTACATTTCAGTTTTAAAAATTCCTAGAAAGTCAATGCTATGAATTTTATTTTTAATAAATATTTCCAAATTGTTTTTCAAGTGCTTTTAACAATTGATACTCTTAGTTACACTTTTAGAAGCTATATAATGTTAGTGAACAAAGGAAATTTACATTATTACCAAATAATTCTATTATTGAATTTTAATCATTAATACAACACTATTGTTAGGAGGTTTTCCAAACTTAGAAATCTTAAACTTTATCTTAATACAAAGTACATCTAAATATAATGCACATCTTAATATACCAATCTAGTAAGAAAAAATGATAATTTATATCTACCAGCAAGATTAACATGTTTCCTACTGTAATTTACCATTTTTATATAATTCTGTAATTTTCATATTCTGAATTGGAATCTGAATTGGGTGTCTTCCTTTCTCTTTTTCCTTTTCCCTTTTCTTTTTTGACTCATAAATGCGTGGATTTTCTTTGTTTATCAGATATAGGGCTGTGCTTATTTGCAACCTTGTGTCAAGACAGACTCTAGTGTCAAATAGCCTGCATTCATATCCTGGCTCTCACACCTCTTAGATGTTTAACTTTAGGGAAGTATCTCACCTTTCTATGGCTGAGTTTTCTCATTTACAAAACAAAGAAGGTTCTAACACTGCATCCTTGGGGCCAGGGACATGGCTCAAGGTGCAGTGCTTGCTTGACAAGCACTGGATCCTGCATTTGATTCCCAGTATCTGAAAAAATAATAATAATAACTATCTGCACGGGCTGTTTTGAGGATGAAATATCAATTATATGCAATCCAACTCTTCCACATTCCCAGATTGTATCTCTTTAATTTTGTTTCAGATACTTTTCATATGACTGAATAAAAGATTTTAGTTTGCTTACTTAATGTGCTGATTTTCCTTTATGGACCGTATTTTCTGCTTAGTTAACCATATTTTCTAGTCCTAGATTACTTACGTTATTAAAATTTTGTACATCTAATTTTCTAATTTTTTCTGATTTTTAAAGAGTTAGTAAGTTATAAGAATCAAAGTTTGATGCTGGGCATCAAGATATTCCTGTATTCTTAGCACTCAGGAGGCTGAGGCAGGAAAACTGGGAGTTCCAGGCAGCCTGCACTACATAGTGAAAACACAAACAGTCAAAAAACAAACAAAAAAACCAAAGGCTAACTGTGTTTATTTTTTCTGGTGCTAGAATTAAAATGTTCTGATGTAACTGTGTGTGAAATAACTATAAAAGGAGAAGTGAATAAACTATTAAGTCAGATTCAATATTACAGATTTTGAATCAAGTTGGAAAGTCACTCCAATGAGCATTTAAAAACTGAAATCAAAGAAGGATTTAACTGTTTTGCTCAGTGGTCGTTTTCACTGTTGCCTGACTTTCAACCTCCATGAGTACAGAACCATGCTTATGACTTACAGATTCTTGTTCTGGCTTCCTCTTGTAATGGAAAGTATAGCCACAAAGCTTCTTTCTATGGATTTTTTTAAGGAGACATTAGTCAACAAAAATCACTCAATTTTGTCAAGTCTTGTGGTTTTTCATGCATATAAATGATAATTTTTAGATTTCCTAAGAGAATTTTATATTTCCCCAGCTTATTTTGTGCTGCATTTTAAAATTCTATGAGACACAGTCCACCTCTTGGTTATTTGTGTTTGAAAAACCTATTTGGGCTTTTACATTATTCTGTTATCTAAAATAAGAACTTCCTTGTTACGCTGACATAGTTAAAATCATTGTGCTTAAAATCATTGGCTTCTTTTATACCATCAAAGCATATTAAAATATAGCTAAACTTCTGTTGATAAAAAAAAATCATTGCACTTGGATATAAATAAAACTTTTTGTGTAATGTCATTTTTATAAGATTGAAGAGTCTAAGTCTTGCAGAATTTTGTAAAAAACATTCTAGTTTTGACTTCTATAATGTAACAGTCAGAAAACTACTTCATCAAAAGAATGAATAAGTGACATTACTTCAGTCAAAACTGTGACCCTATTGCACAATCTCCTCATTGTATTTACAGCATCTACTTATAATTTCTAATCTGACAATTGGAGTCCTGTGACTGCATTCAGCTGTGATGCTTGACAGTTTTTGTTCTTTTACCTCAGGTGCTCTCATATTATGTTTAACTCCAGCACTCAGAAAATCACACATAACATCAATTTATACTGAAAAATAAAGTTGATTTCACTGAGTTCTTTCTTGAGCTTTTCATTTTGAGCTCTGGTCAAACCTATATTAAGAATAATATTGACATTAAAATTAAACCTATTTGTATTTGAATTTTGCAACAGGGATCAAAGGAGAGTTTTGTCATAAATATTATTTTTGACAGGTTTAACTACTTCATTTTTCCTAACTCATTGTTTTTCCCATTTTAGAAGCCTTCCCTGCTTTCTTCCTTCTTTGCTTGGCTTCCTTTTTGTTCCCTGCCTGTCTTGTTAACTGTAACAGATTGGATGATTTTATGATTCAGAAAAAAAAAAAAAAAAAAAAATCCTGAAATCTGCTTCCCAAACCTCCTCTACTGAAGGTTGTAATAGAAGATTGGAAGGTGGAAACTGAAGCTCCTCCATAACTGGAGATTGGCTGGTGAATGGGCCTCTTTTGATAGCTCCATCATTGATAGAACAAAGCTAATAGGCTCACTCAATGTTGGGACATTATTTGCCATTTACTGTCTCACTTCAGTACTCATACGTGGCTTTAACCTCTTTTTATCTTGTACAGTTATATTTATACATCTCTATATCCTTACCGATACTCAACACGTAATTGTGTATCCTAAAACTGCTTTTTACTTAAGTTTAATGCAGAATGCTGAGCCCCAGCTCCTGGAGGAGATGAGTCACTTGATAGGTAAAACCTTCCTTAGGAAGTCATCTGCAAAAGCTTGGTTTTCTTTTGTGTTGTTCTCCTGACATCTGCATAAACTTGTTTTTTTTTTTTTTTTTTTTTTTTTTTTTTCTTCCCCTTTTGTATTAGTCCCCTGGCATTCACCTTGTCTTTCAAGAAATTCACTACTGGCTTGCTCATGCTTGCAATGTAAAAATAAAGCTGTGACTATTATCCGGGGACTATAAAAGCAAAAACATAATGAACAAACAAATCAAATGCCAGTACAGTGCCTGATATATAGTGCATGTTGGGTAAATATCTGGTGAATTAGTGGATGCATGAAACATGGCAAAAGGCATTTCAATTTTAAAGACTAGTTTTTCAGAGAGATTCTCAGACCACTGCACTGCTAAAGAAATGATTGCAGCACAGGAAAAAAAAAATAGAGGCAGCAGAAAAATGAAAAGGAAAACATGATTTCACTTGCGAATGTTATTAGATTTGCAGTTGGATTACTACCTGGAGATAGGATTGTTGGGAAGTGAGTGGAAGCAGAGAAACCATTTGGGGAAAGGTTGTAAGCATGGGCGTTGCAATTAGAATAACTCAGGCTGTCTTGATTACTTTTTTCTCATTCCTGGAACAAATACTGGACACCCAAAATGAGGGAAGGAAAGGTTTATTTAGGTCACTGTTGTGGAGGTTTCAGTCTGTAATTAGCTAGCTCCAAGGCAGGATGGCATGGCACTGGGGCAACATTTAAGGTAGCAGCCAGAGTGAAAAGAAGGAAATAAGCCTCTTTCCCTTACATTGTACACAGACTACTCTCTTCCCCCTTCAAGGTAGGTGTACCACTCACAACATTTCCCTGCCCTCCTTTGTACAGGAGGAGGATATTTACAAAGTAAGAAACCTGGCTCCCTGCTGAGTCTCTCAGTTAAACTTCTAAACTCCTCAAGTTGACACAATATATCACCCATAACAACCCACCCTTTGTCAACCAGATATATTTCTTTAAGTCAGTCTCCAGATACAAAGGCATGCTTATTCTTAACATTTTGCAATTTGGCAATCCTTAAGAACACACATTAAGACTGTCAACATTACATTGCATTACAAAACATAACACTTTGTCCTTGGACTCCCAAAGACTCATGCACATCCCTTTATGCGATAGGCATTTAGTCCATGTGCAAGAGTTGCCAATGTCCTAACAGTTTCAACATTGCTGAAAAGTTCAAGTCCTGTGTCTCCACTCCACCAAGATCTAAAGCAAACTTTAGCTACATATTCCTTTTCAAATTTCTTTTTTTTTAAATCGGCACCAGGGATTGAACTGCCCACTGTGTGCTTGCAAGGCAGGTGCTTATGCCGCTGAGCTAAATTCCCAGCCCCTAGCTAATACTCCTGTACAGATGAAAGCGAAGTTAAACACTTCCAACAAAGGCACAAGAAAAGTATTCCCATTCCAAAACTTACAAGGATTTGTACAAAGGTTCAGAGTGAACTCTTTGTACAAAGAGTACAAAGGATTAGGACTAAAACAAGTCCAAACAATCTGTGGCAAATTATATTGTGTGGTTCTACCCCTGTGGTACTTGTGGTGGTTTTAGCTCCCACCACTTCTCTTGGGCTTGCTCTGCTCAGTCTTTGCAGCTTTTCACAAATGATCAATGCTCCAGGCTTTTCCAAACTGCTGGGGTCTCCACTGTACCTTTGGCTTCACACTCGTAGCTTCACATATTGGCCTCTGAGAGGCACACTAGGCCTTTTGAAATTGGCTGGAAGTCTTTTTAAATTCAGCACTCTTGCATTTTTCATGCACCTAAAACCAGCACAATGTGGATGTTGCTGAGGTCTGCTGCCAGCTGGAGCGGTAGACAGGTTTTTCTCTCTCTTGGCTGTAAAGGTCAAGTTCTTGGGTCACTGAGCACTCTGAACCTGATTGTGAGGAACTGATTCTCTATGCTGCTACCATTCTGGAACATGGTACTCTGACGCTTTCTCCTCCAACCAAAGTCTTTCACTTTTGCAGTTTTGGGACTTCAAAGCATGGGGATCTGCTGCTTTCCATGATGCCCACAGGCTATCTTTTTATTTTTCTGTTCCTTCTCAGCAATCAAGGTCTCAGCTCTATTGTTATAGTTCACAACTTTCTGGCCAAACTCACATTTTAAATCATCCTGCTGGGCTCTTTGCTCTTGATTCATACCATAAATCTGGCAAAAAAAAAAAAAAAAAAAAAAAAAAAAAAAAAGCGCCCCCAACAATAGCCATGCCACTGCCTCAACATTAGACTGCCTTCAAATTTCTTCTGCCAGATTAATTAGTCAATCATCCTTCATGTCTTCATGTCTCTGGACATGAGCAAACTTTCTGCCAAGCCATAACATACATCATCTGGAGTCTACAACCAGTGCTGTCCTTCTTCCCAGCAGAAACCTATAAAACCTGGTCTTTACCAGCAGGGATTCTAAAGCCTTCTGTTCTCCTGAACTCTGAGCAGAACCTCCCATGCACAACAGCCTAAGCTGTTCCAGTTCTATACATTCAGACGCCATCTCTGAACTTTTTGGAACTCTTCCCACAAAGCATTCCCAAAGGCTCTTGAACCACATGGTCAGGTACAGTCACAGCAATGACCCCACTCCACTGATAACCAAATTCTGTTTTGGTTACTTTTTTCTCATTGCTGGGACAAAACACCTGGCATTCAAAACGAAGGATGTAAAGGTTTATTTAGCACACTGTTCTGGAGGTTTCAGTTCATAAAAAGCAGAACCCTGCTCTCTGCTGAGTCTGTCAGTTAAACTTTTAAACTTCTCAAGTTGACATAATGTATCAACCATAACACAGGCCTACCTCTATCTTTTGTGAGATTGGGGAAAGGGAAGATCCTGGTCACCCCTTTCCTTCCTGCCTGGATCCATTCCCACATGTGCAAGTTAATACCTTACTACCTTAGCAGGAGATTCCTTAGTCACTGTATCTGTAAAGAAATGTAGAGATAGGGTTGTGATTTTGTGGCCCTAAAGATTCCTTTTCTTGTATAGCAAGGCAAAGCTGGCTGTGGATAAGAAGTGGCCCAGTAAACTGAAAGCTCATGGACAGGTTTGTGTGTGGTTGCTTGGCCATAAAGAAATTGCTGGCTCTGATTATGAAATATGAACTGAAGCATCGAATCATATATATGCTTGGAAATAAAATCAAGACAATGGTATAGTAGATTTGAGGAACATAGCATGTGTCTTCTTCAAGTTTATGATACAACAATTAAAAGAGAAGTAAATTCAGGAAAAATGATGATTAAATAATAACCCACTACTACAGCAAAGAAATTCCCTTTTATCTCCAGTCTAAGTTGTCTTTTGTGTGGGGCATCTCTGATATGATGAAGAAAAGGGCAGAATCTCTTGAGGAAACAAAACCAGAGAAATAGTGAATAATTTCCTAGAGTGGAGTGGGAGGGGAAGTTATTAAGTTGTCAAAGTGAAGCCGAATCTGCCCATGTTTAGTTGATTCTTAAAACTAACTTGACCTCTAAGTAGATGCCAGTGAAGAAGACTAAAAGGACATTGAGGCCAAGAAAGAGAAGACTATACACACTCAGCCAATGACAGCATCCGAAAGCCTGCTGCTCTTTTAGGACCAAGAAAACAACAAAGAACCATTTTCATTTTAAAAAACAATTTTTTTTTTTCAATTTGGCACCTTGTACATATTTGCAAGGTGCAGTGTGAGACTTCAATACCTATATAACAATAAGCAATAATCAAATCAGGGTAATTAGAGTACCTCCCCTCCAACATTTAGCTCGTCTTTATGTTGAAACAAGAATCTTGCGCTTGAAACATGCAATAAATCGTTGCTCAGTTTAGTCACTCTACCATGCTATAGTAGAGTACATGTTCATTTGCTCTTTAAATAGCATTCATTAATTAATAAAAAATTTAATATCAAGCACACTGCTGAGCACAATGTAGTAAAAATATATTTGTATTGTTCTTGCTTTCGTGGACTAAGTTTAATAATAGAGATTGAAGGAGACTGAAGAGACGTACAAAGGAATAGAACAAGAAAGTAGCAGTGAAAATACGTGTGTCTGTGATATGGGGGTGGAGTAAAGGAAGGTGACCTTTTGTTTTCCTAATGACTGATGTGTTTTAATCCTATGTCGCTGAAAGTGATTTGAGAAAGAAAGCTTTATTTGAAGGATTCCAGTATGGAATCTTAATTTTGAACATATAGAAATTCAGGAGTGGCTAAAACTTGTTTAGATTATCACATACACCAAGTGTGCAAATAAAAGGAACAACTCAAATATTTATCAATACTCTGTCCCATGAAAAGAGACAGAAACATAGTCTTTGGTGGGCGAGGTCAAGTGCAGGCCAGTGGTTTAACAACTTCAAATAATAGTATGGCATCCAATTTCACTGACTTTGATTACCTTTTTCTGGATGTTTACTTGCCTTTACTAACTGATACTAAGTTGTTTTCCCCCTGTATTTATTGGAAAAGCAACATTTTCATTAAAGATTTGCAAATAAAATAATATGTTGAAATACAGGGATATTTTGAAATGGCTTAAGTATGGTACAGGTTAATGATTTTAGTTAAGCCTTCATCATTACTGTCATCAATTTCTACTTTTATAGTTCTGAATTGCTTAAAGATCATTAAACAGAGAATTTAGCACAGGCTTAAAAAAGAACTTGTGTGGTACAGTATAATTCTCTATTGGTAATATCAATGTAAGAAGATCAGCAGAAAAGGCATCTTAGTGAATTTTTATTTTGTACATTCTAATGGCAGTATTATCTTAACTTTAATGTACTATGTACTCTGTAGCATGTTGTTATGTTTCTGCTAAATAAACACTCTTTTCCATTGAAGGCAATCATTGTAGAGTTTCGGTTTTATCAGGCTTATCTTGATGATGCAAAATGAGGAACAGGGGATTTGGCAGTAGGCCAGGATACAAAAACAGGTTGCACTTACTGGGAGATGCCAAATTTACTCCTAGGATTTCTTGCAGTTTTTGGTTCTTTTTCAGCCTAAATAATTCTCTTTTTACTCAAATATATCTAGATAACACTCATAAAATCCCGTGTGTGTGTGTGTGTGTGTGTGTGTGTGTGTGTGTGTGTGTGTGCTGGTATCAAGGGAAAGGCACATCATAGTGTGAATGTGCATGTTACTATGTTCCAAAATTCAACTGCCAAAACAATCCATGCTTTCTTTTCACACCCACACATTTTTTTATGAGAGACAATGAGTGAGTAAGAGTAGGAATTTTGGGAAGAGATAGCTCTGGCCATGCCACACAGCAGCTATGTAAACTGTCCTGAATTAACACAAGAAACCCAAAGGTGCTTCCTTTTCCTAAGGCTGTGTAAGGGTTACAAAAATTAATACAGATGACATACTGAGAAAGCTGCCTGATAACAGGGCCATCCTGTGGAAGTGATCTCATGTATCATCATTAAGGACATTTATTACTGCCTATTGCATACCTAGATCATGCTGTCTTACAAACAATGAAACTCCGTGTGTTCACAGGCTGACTCCTCATCTCATGCGTCTCTTCCCTGATTTCCTCCACCTGTGCGTACTATTGTTGATCATTGTCCAAGTCAGGTGTCTTGGTTTCCTCCAAATACCCACCCCATCTTGTTCATTGAGGGTTTGGCCTTAACGTGTTCTGTACTTATCAAAAGCACCTCCCTCTCCTTCCCAACTGCCTCTCCCCACCCCAGGCTCACATTGATCCAGCTTGGACCACAGTAATATACTTTTGGTGTTTCTGTTTTGAACAGGATGTCCTCATGTTCCATTGTCCAGCGTGTTATCAGGCTGTTTGGAATCTTTGGGAAAAGTACAGCCCTGTCACTCACCTACTCAGAGATCTCCCTGTAGATCTCTCTTCTTTATAGAAAGCAGCACCTGCCTTTCCACATGTGACTTCCTAGGCATGTGTGGTTTGTTACCTACCTGCCTCCTCAGGCTTGCTCCTCAGTGACCTTTTGCCTTTATACCTCTGCTCCTTGTTACCTCCACTCATGTCTTTCACTGCTCCTAAAATTGTTGCCTTCTGCAAACAAACTGAGCACTTCTGTTTTTCTGTGTGCTGTGCTACCTCAGCTATCTGTGCCTTTGTGAACATCAACCATTGCCAAAGTGTATTTTGTAAATCCTCCCCACACCCACCAGCATCCTGCTCGTGTGGATACACTTTAAAGTGCAGCTGTGGCTGTGAAGTCTTCTCTTCCCTGACTTCAAAACATCTTCTACCTTGTGTTCCTCCCCATGTTTCTTTGGCAGTCAGGTTTTACAATCTGACTTTTTCTTATATTGTTTGTGGGACTCTGTGGTGGTTCAATTAATTAATATCTTTGACTTAGTGAGACAATAAGCCTGTGATTAAGTCAAGGAAATTGACTGCTTGAGAAATTTACATGATAGTAACTTTAGCTAGTATTATCATTTGCTCAACTTCAGGAGAAACATGCCTTTCTGTTGAACAAACAATTCAGTATTGCCAAACAAGGCCATTTGTTTTGCTTCTTTATGTTCACTGATGTGGGAAAATTTGGGCATTTGGCACCCTACTCTGTCGCAAATGTGCTAGGTTCTGAGATTATGTGGCTGTCCAAGATTGAGTCCTTCATTTAAGGAGCTTATAGTGCCTGTTGTCAAAAATATATATCCTGAAATGCAGCTTGGAAAGGAAAGAAAAATCGAGGCTCAGTTCAAACACAAATTAAACTGAAACGTCAGCAAAACAAATGGAAAGTCAACAGACACCTATTAGGGCTTGTGCCATACAGCCCTCACGAAAGGAAGTTTCATACTATGAGAGAGCAAGACTAATGGTGAACCAGGCAGGCGATAATGAAGGGAAGTAGATGGAGTTTACTTCCCACCTAGGACGTGAGAAGAATGCAGAGTATCTTCATGTAGAGGAAGAGGGTGAGCATGAAAAGCTATAATATTTTTCCTTGTTTTCAATTCATTTAACTAAATTTGTTTGCATAACTAATGGAAGATCACCATGTTGCATTGACTTCTGGATTTCTTCATTTATTCAATCAAGTTGAAGGCCCTAGAGTCATAGTTTGTTCAATGAGGGTAGCTGGGGCTGTTAGGTAGAACAGACTGTTATCTGTCAGATATATTAGATAAAGACTACATGTTAGCAATTGTGAGCATCATGCATTAGTCTCAATGATCTATCACCTGAAATTGAAGGGCAGTGGCCTTGATTGTTGTGTCTGTGAAGCAGATTCATTCTAATGGAAGCAGTTTAGCGTTCTGTTCTGAGCATATTTAGGGAAGAAACAGAAGCAGGATTGGGTAAAAGGAGAGATTAAGTTGAAGCTTCCAGGGACCTGGGAATCTTGTGCTGACCCAGAGTTCTCCTGCATTGGGTCCAAAGGCCTGAGCCAGTCCCTGACCACTGTCAGCCAAAGAAAGGGCTGGCAGCTGACCTTCCACAGGCAGTACCCTTGCAGCCCCCTGTGATGACAGAGCTCCCCAGTACAACTGTTAAGTAGTTTTAAAACAACTCATGGTGCTTAAAATAATCGTAGCCCACATAACTGAAAGGTTGAAAATTAAGTAAACTTTGGATGTGGCTTGTACCAGAGTTCACATCTGGCTGTTTATTTTTTGACTGTTGCTTTAGAAATGTCTGACTCTAATTTTGTGCTGATTTAACCCATTTCTTATTTAGACAAAAAAAAAAAAAAAAAAAGAAAAGAAAAGAAAAAAGAAAAAAACAGCTCACTACCAACTTTCATTTAATTTTATATGAACACATCCTGAAGTAGAAGAAAATCTATTTTTCAATGTGAAAATAAAATTTAAAAACTACTTTTGAAGTTATTTCTAAGTAAAACTGTGTCTAAAGCTAATGAAACAGAAATATACAACACTGTTAATATCGCACTTAGGATTCTAGGTTTTTTTGTTTTGTTTTGTTTTAGTATTTGATAGTTTCAACAACTAAAAATACCACCTTTATAAATAAAATGCTATATACATAGAATGATGTCTTTTATTCCCAAAGACTACAAATATACTAGAATGAAGCAAAAATAAAAATAAAAAAAGACATTCCATGGCAAATATTGCTGGTAAAGTTAGGATTGAAATGCAGGAATTGTCTGAGTACACATCTGCCGCAATGCTACAGACTAGTATTCTTGCAAAAAACAAGAAATAGGTTTAAGATTTCTGACCTCCAAGGTTCTTTTCTGGTAGAGGGATGTCAAGTGCATGGTAGGTTGTTTGGAAGAATTTCTGTTTTATACCCACAAGATGCCTGTACCAAACATGAGGCTTCCCTGTCATTTCGTTTAGCAGTAGTGGTAAGCTTTCTTAGCCTCAGTTGAAAGTAGTCAGACTAACTGGCAGAAGAAGGATTAGACTGGTTAATTACCAAGCTGACATCCTGTTCTCTGCACCACTTCGACTTTATTTTGCATAAAGGCAATGCCAGGATGGACACATATCTCTGTGATTTTCTGTAGAAGAGTTAAGGGGAAAGCAGGAAGGGCAAGTGATCACAAAAGCCACACAGACAGTGCTGGAAACAAGAGTGAGAGTGTGAGGGGTGAATGGACTTATTCCAGGGAACAGGACTGCCTGTGGCAGGCAGCAGTGCTTTGGTGGCCATCTGTGAAGGACGGCACTTGGAGGACAGCTTGCTGAAGCACCGAGTCCCCTGAGGTGTGTGAGGGCCATAATGAAATGTACACATGGAGGTGAATGGGGCCAGCGTAGTGAGCCACCGCCAGGCTCTTCCAAGTTGTAGGGCTTCTGGCTACCTTTGTTCTGGCCCTGAAGCTGGGCTCGTGCATCAGCACTGAGCCTTCTTCTGAAATGTGTGGCGAGCAAATGTGTGGTGTGAGGCACTCTGCATTCTAGAGGATCCCAGGTATGACATCAGCCTGACTCTCTCTAAGGACATGGGTCTTCTTCACAAAAGCATCCCGTCTATTTTCTTTTCTTATATCTGAATATTAAAGTGAAACTTAAACTTCAGAACCCCTCAACTGTGGGGTCCCTTTAAGGTCGCAGGGGTCCCAATGTAGACACACATGTTAGTTTCTTGCTGCTGTTAAACATAGAGGCTCAACACACCAAGTTCTTCTCCTACGGCCTGCAGTTAGAGGCTAATGGCACAGTGTTGGCAGCAGTATTCAGCTTCCTAGGACAGCGCGACAGTTCCCTTGTTTTTGCCAGTTTTTAGGGATTCCTTGTGTTCCTTGGGGTTGGGGTTCCTTTTCACTTTGTCCCTAACTTTTGCTTCCAACCCTACATTCCCTTCTCTCCACCTGATCACCCAATTTGCTTTTATAAGGATGCTTTTGACTTTCTTATGCCCAAATCCTGATAATCTATAATAATCTCATTTTTAAGTGCTTAATCACATCTTCGTGTTTTGCTTTTTGTCATGTAAGGTGTCTGTCTTGCATGGGTCCTAGGGACTAGGAAGTAAACTTCTGAAGGAGGCATTATTCAGCCGATCAGATATGATCGTAAGTTTTTATATAGTTTGTAGAAGTACAATATTTCATATGCAACTAGAGAAGAAGGCATTTATTTTCAACTCTTCTGACATACGTTACTAAGATAAATTTGGGCTGAAAATGTATTTGGTTTTGTACTTATGGGAGGTAAACATTTTGTTTTCAGTTACAATTATATTTTTTTTGAGGTGTTGCTGGGTACTTGTATGCTAATACACTCCACTTGGTACTGTACCAATGTCTTACTGCAATAAGAATGTATCTGTGCTTTCATTGTTGGATTGTTTGATCATTTTTTGGTGCCTAAACCTTGTAACCTGAGCAAGTACTTCTAGGATGAAATATGCAATATATTAACTAGTGCTAATTTACTATTATTTTTTTTGAAATTCTATATCATTTCTATCCTGTTTTGTGCTTTGCTTTTTTTGTTTTTTAAAGAACGTATCTGTGGTAGCTGCTACTTTAAATGTACAGATAATGGAGTAGAAATAGATCTCAAAACACAGGTAGCATGAAGCCAGTCTGTAGAAAATTACTATGACTATTAAAGACATTAATATTGTAAATGAAGAATTTGGATTTTCATTAATACCTGATCAAAATTATTATCAATAAAAGTAAATTTCAATGAAGAATACTAGAAGAGGGCCGGTGATTTAGCTCAGTGGCATAAGTGTCTGCCTAGCAAGGGTCAGGTTGTGAGTTTGATCCCCGGTACAAAAAAAAAAAAAAAAAAAAAAAAAAACCACCAAAAAACTAGAAGACAGACTAGGTTATCTTTTTTTCTAACTCTCTTTATACCATATAAATATTATCAAATTTTCATCCCATGGAGGAGAAACCTTTAAGGAATATGCAGGCAAAAATTATACAGAAAATAGTAATTTAAAGCCAGGCTAGGAAAGTCATAATAAAATTGCATCGTCACTGTTTTCTGTAATGTTTGGGGTGTTTGTTAGCTTCTAAAACTTACTTTATGTGTCCCTGTTTTGTGACTTTCTATGCATGAGTATAAACATTTGGAATAGTTTATAAATTACTGAAGCACAATGTTATTTTAGTATATTCCTTCTAATTAAGTAATACAGGAGCACTCCATGAAATAGAAACAACGGCATAAAAAACCAAATGTTTGCCTGTTGTTCTGATTTACAAATACGTCTAGTGACTGATCTTTCTGCCAGGGACATAAATCTGATCAGAAGTTAAAATACATGCACATGTGCATGCCTCACTGAATTGTGCTTTGCTTTATTGGGCCTTTTTCCCTCATTAATTGACGATTTGTGTCGATCCTATGTTTAACAGGACTATTAGAATGATGTTCCACCAACAAGTATTCACTTCACATCTCAGTGTCACAGGTTGGTAATTCTTATAGTAGGTCTTTTTCATTATTATCATATCTATGGTAGTAATTGGTGATCTTTGATCTTACTCGTATTATTTTGGCATGTCACGAAATACACTAACATAAGATGCAAACTTAATAAATACATCATGTGTCCTGTCTTACTTATCTGCTTTCTCCACTCCTGTCCCTTTCCTTGTGTCTCCCTATTTACTAAGATGTGACAATGTAAAAATGAGGCCAGTTAATAACCTTACAATGACCTTCTTGTGTTCAAATAAAAGGGAGAGTTACACGTCTCTCACTTTAAATCAAAGCTGGACGTGAGTCAGCTTCCTGAGAAGGGTGTGGTAAAACCCTAGACAGGCTGGAAGCTTAGCATTCTTGTGCCAAGCAGTTGCCAAGCTGTGAATGGAATGGAAGAGTTCCAGAGAAAAACTGAGGGCTACTCCAGTGAACACATGAAAAACAAGAAAGCAAAACAGTATTTTGCTGATACAGAAAAAAAAAATGTAGTGGGCTAGATGGAAGGTCATACCAGCCACAATGCTGCCTTCATCCAAACCTTAATCCAGAGAAAGGCTTTAAGTCTTCAGTTCTGTGAAGGGTGAGAGGTGAGAAGAAGAAAACTTTGAACCTAGGAAAAGCCAATTCATGAAACTTAAAAAAAGAAATCCTTTTCCTGACATCAGCATTCTTGATAAAGCAGCAGATGCTAACATAGAAGCCACAGGAAGTTGTTCAGAAACCAAGCTAAGATCATTGCTGAAGGTGGCTACGTTAAACAAACATGTTCAGTGCAGAAAAGCACCATTATATTGGGAGAAGATGCCGTCAAAGACTTGTCCTTATGTGGAAGTCAGCACCTGGCTTCATATCTTCAGGCATGAGTTACTCTTCTGTAGAGTCCAGTGCAGGAGGCCATTTTTAAGTTGAAGTCAGTTGTCATCTACCTTTACAGAGATTACAGGGCCCTTCATAATTACACTAAATCTCCTTAGCAGGCTGAATGACAGCACATCTGCTTACATGTTTTACTGAGTATTTTAAGCTTACTTTTGAGACTTACAGGTGATAAAAAAGGGTATTGCTTTCAAAATACTGCTGCTTATTGACAATTCACCATGTTAGATATCTAAGAGTGCTTATGGAAATAGATAAGATCAGTGTTAGTTTCACGCCTGCTGACATAACATCCATTCTACAGCCCATGGAACAGGAAGTAAATTTGACTTCCAAGTCTTTCATGGAACATGTTTCATAATGTTACAGGTGCTATAGATCATGATTTCTGTGATGATCTCAGCAGTGAAGGGGAAACCTTCTGGAAGAGATTAACAGTTCTATATGCATTGAGAAGATTCAGGATTCATAGAAGAATGCCAAGATATCAATGCTAACTGGAATTTGGAAGAAGTTGATTTAATCTTCATGGATGACTTTGAGGGGTTCAAGATGTTCATGGAGTAAGTCATTCCAGATATGGTAGAAGAAACAAGAGAGTTTGAATTATACATGACATTTGAAGTTATGGTTTAATTGTAATCTCAGAGTACTCTATGAGTCTAATGGGAGAGAAATTGCATCTTATGGATAAGAAAAGAAAGTGGTATATTGAGATGGAAGTTACTGATAGTGAAGATGCTGTGATTCTTCTTAAAATGACAATAAAAGAGTTAGAAGGTTACATAAAGATAGTAGTAGAATAAGATTGTAAAGATAGTAAAATATATTGATAAGATAGTAAAATAGTAAAAACAAGATTGACTCAAAATTTGAAAGAAGTTCTATGTGGATAAAATGCTACTGAATAACAATGCATTTTGTGGAGAAATCTTTCATCAAAGAAAAGTCAAAGAGAGTGGAAAGCTTCTGTCTTATTTTAAGAAATGTCCATAGCCACTCAGCCTTCAGCAGTAAATACCCTGGGTCAGAATCAGTCATTGTAAAGTCACGGCCCTCCACCAGCTATCAGGGACCTGGCCTAGATCCCCAATCTCCCAACCGAGTATATGGCAAAGACTTAAATAAATGAGATTAGTGGTATGATTTTAAGGCACTAGGAGGATCAAAACCTCTGCAGAGTTTGAGAGTCTGGAAACTAAAACAAGAAATGTCTCTGGGCAGCCTGTATTTATTTTTTTCAGTCAAGGAAGGGATTAGAGTGGAAAATGTAGGAAACTCAGCAGGATTTTAGGAGTGATTCAAAGACTTTTCCAAGTAGCAGGTAATGTTAATTTAAGAGAACTATCTTGACCTTGAGTATAATCTTGAGATGACTCACTAAGGCATAGATGATCTCATTTGGAAATCTCAAATGATTGGTACCAATAATCCCAATTCTTCCTTTTATCCCATAAGGAAATACGTAAAACCAATTACTATGAATTTGTGGTCCCAAATAACCAGAAAAATCTTTGAATTTAACAGAGGTTCACGTGATCATTAAACACCTTAATAACTGAATTATTTAAAATATTTATATTATGTTTTAGATATAATACTTCTTAGTGTATGCTGAGAAATCAAAAAACCATGTGACTGACTTTATTGTGATTTGCACTTCATTGCAGTGGTCTGGAACCAAACCAGGAATATCTCTGAGTTATGCCTATATTACTAAAACATCATTATATTTCTGCAAATGCTATTTCATGAGACGCATGTTTTGCACAACAAATTGGAAATAGCAAAGTTCTAGGAGATCAAATAGTACTGCCACAGATTAGATAAGCTCTTTTACTGAAGTGTGAATCTCTGTAATATTTTGAAACTTGTGATTTACCATTTATAAATCTTCACAGTGCATTAGAATCATAGTATGGTTCTTCTTAAAAATAAATGAATTTAAATGTAATCTAGAATATGGAATTTATAGAAGAGCCAATGTATTGTTAGACAAGTCTAGAAAGTCTAACTGTGAAGAACAAGAAATCAGGGACATACAGAAGAATGTAGATGGACTTTAAGAACAGGGTACAAGGCCAGAGGCTGAGCTGTGTGTACACACAGCAAAAGACTAACATCTCTCAAAATACTTTCTTCCTTCCTGGGTTCAAGATGGTGCCTGGAATTCACTCAGGATGACTTGAGATTGGATGAGAGAAAGAGCTGGCTTGTTTTATGTTAACAAAACTAACTGACATGTTGCCAGCAGCCAATAGGCAAAAGACAAGAGCACAGCCATCTCCAGGGTTGACCCACTATGAAAACACTGATGATGTCTCTGAAAGGAGGAAATCTACAAGGACCATGCACCACCGCGATTATGACTAAGAGTTCAGAAGAACTCTTTCACGGCTTTTTATTTGAAAAGGTTCATTAATTGAATAGATTTTGAAGGGGTACAAAGATTTACACAATAATCTGCTTTTGCTGGGATATAAATTCATGTATCATTAAAATCTAAAAGTCTCAAATGAAAGTATGTATGTGAAATTAAAAGTGACATCATTGCAGAGGTGTTACAAGCTTATAAAGGATATTTAAGGAGTTTTTAAATGAGAAGAAATATCCATAGAATAGCCTTTAAATAAAATCACTATTTGATTCATTCTCTTCAATGCTTTTAATGCAGAATTTACATTTTAAAAATTTTTTGGTTGTATCATAAAATTTTATACTTTGTAAGTTATGGGAAACAGTAAGTATTTTCATTGCCATTCTATCCTATTTATGAGCATTATCTTAATTGCTGGACAATATTCTATGTTGGAATAATGCTATATTTGGGTCTATATGCTGTGGCTACTTTTACAGTACTGGAAATAATCTTCTGTGCTACTTTTTAATGCATTGTTTTAGTATCGAGTGCTATCCCTAAAAACATAAACTGAAAGGAGATATATTTGATCTGGAGCCTCTTATTATTTGAATGCACTTGAGCAATTATTTCTCTTTACAATGTTTTAGAATGATCATCTGAAAGTTAAGGTAATACCTGCTGAGATGATTAGAGTGAGATTTTAATGATATATGTGTGAAACAAGGAGAAACCTGCCAGAACCTATGCTTGAAAATGCTTTTACTTTCCTAGAGTAAAAGCAAAGAATATTGTCTATAGGGTGTGAGCAGTTTGTGTGTCTTGCTTCATGCTGTCATGTCGTGTTTCCAGATATATAGACAAGTAATAGCAAAGAAGAGTAGACAAGATGATCTGGATTATGTTCTGCATGATAAAGAAAAATCATCCCTGGTTGTGGTGGTACATGTTTGTAATCCCAGCAATCTGGGAGGCTGAGACAGGAGGACTGAAGTTTTAACTCAGCCTGGACAATTTAGTGACTTAGTGAGACTCTATCTCAAAATTTAAAAATATCGATAAATAAAAAGAGAGTTGTGTGTTACTCAGTGTGAAGGATTTAGGTTCAATCTTTCATATTGGAGAGAAACAGACAGAGACAGAGACATAGAGAGAGACAGGAAGGAAAGAAGGAGTGAAAGAGGGAGGGAAGGGAGACAGAAAATGAAAAGAAAGAAAAGCTGCATGTATTAGGAATGTCAACCTCTCACTTGTGCGGTTGACAAAGACGTGCAGGTAGAAACTGTTTTAGCCCTGTGTCTCCAAACATCCAGCGTTTTCCTGTTGTTTGGGAAAGGCCTCGTGAAGTTTGAGAAGTACAAAGTCGATGTAGGTGGCACACTCAGAGTGGGGTTCCTCCTGGACCTGCAGTGCTCCCCAGTCAGAAGAGCCTCAGCTTTGCCTCTCACCTCAGTGGCATGGCCCTGGAGGACTGGTTAGGTACAGAGTGAAGAGGTAAAGATTTAGTGTCAGGATGCTGTTTGCTAAATGTCTGTTTATTACTTTTAGCTTTGTAACTCTGGAGCAAGTTCTGTAAACCATGGTTGTTCTCCCAAAAGGCCATGACTTCTTCTGGGTTTGTGTGAGGACTAATTGAGTTATTGCACACATATGTTCAAATACCATGCCTGACCTACAGTCAGAGAACCTTTCTGCACTGTTGATGGGAGTGTAGACGGTGCAATCACTGTGGAGATCTGTGTGGAGATTTTTCAAACAACTAGGATTTGACTTCCCATTTGACCCAGCTAATTTTCCCAGAAGAACTGAAAACATCATACCACAGTGATATACATGCATCCATGCTTATAGCAGCACGATTTGTAATAGCTAAATCTTGGAAACAACACGAAAGCCTATCAACCAAGGAACTGATAAAAAAAGATGTAGTATTTTTATACAATGAAGTACTAATCAGCCATAAAGAAGGATAATCTGAGGCTTTTATAGGTAAATAGATGCAACTTGAGACCATACTCAAAAGTGAAATAAATCAGACTCGCTTGTGTAAACATCGTACCATCTCCCTGGTGTGAGAAACTGAAATAGTGAGTAAGTCCTAACATATACAATAGATGTGAAACGGGAGGAAATTGTTCAAAAAGAAAAAGGAACTAGGACGGGTGAAAGGGGCAAGTAGGGAGAAGGCAGAAAATGCGAGTCAGTTATACATACTGTCTCTCTTACTTTGTTAACAGGGAAGGTCTGTGCTAACATCAACTGGAGAAATTATCATGCCCATAACACGTACCCTGAGCAGCTAGTTTAAATGTAATAACATGTAATGTATTAAGTAATGCTATTTCTATTATTTTGTTATGAAGCTTTGTTTTACTTTTCCATAAAATAGAGAATCAAATAAAATTTTTAAAAAAAGAAAAAGGAGAAACAAGCAAATAAAAAAGGTGGAGGAAGAGGGAGAAGAGGGAAACAGAATAAAAAATGAACTAAGATATGTTATATTTGTGTACCAATTCCACACAAGGTATGCAAAGTCATGTACTGCAAGCATGTACTAATAAAAAGTTTAACAATAAAATGACATTAAAATGGGGCTGGGGATTTCGCTCAGCGGCTAGGAGCCCGCCTTGCAAGCGCGTGGTCATGGGTTTGGTCCCTGGTACCAAAAAAAAAAAAAAAAAAAAAAAAAAAAAAAAAAAAAAAAATTAAAAAAAGCTTTTAGTAAGATTGATAATCTAAGGTACATCATAGTTGTAACTTCTGTGAGGTTAAACATATTAAAAACTTGTTTTTTCTCAAACTAAAGTGGAGTTTGTCCCCATATGGCTATTCAGGTCTCCACTTTTAAAGAGAACAACTGCCTGCTATCTTGCAATGGCATTTCCACCAATATATCACCAACATTTCAAAATATAATGTCCTGTTCAATCAAGACGCTTGAATATATCAGTAGTGCTTTGAGACAATGTTAATTTGATATTTACACATTTTTAAGTTAAGAAATTTTGTAGAGGGTCTCCTCATATAACTGAAAGGTAAGGAGATTCAGGCAAAGGCAAACCTCAAGAAAAATAGAAACAAAATTGTGATATCAGAAAGCAGTGCTTCACAAGGAACATTTAGTGAGAGGAAGGATCAGTAAATGGACATACCAGTCACTAGCTTATAGCCTGCTCTGACTCAGCACACCACAATGATTTTATTCTTATATTCCTGTCCAGTTTGCTTTTATTCTCATGTAAGATGTTTGACACTATCACAAAACAAAAGGAAATATACTTCTGTCTAAGCAGATATGTTTGTAATTGTATTTTTAGGTGGAAATTTTCAAGTATAGTGTGTAGTGAAGATTTAGTGTGTAAACACATACACACTGACACAGAGTATTTATCTTTGAGGAACACAACATTGCATCTTAGTGTAAATATTTATTTTCCTGTTCTAATTATGAATTATTATTGCTAATGCTGTAATTTTCTTAAAGACTTTTCTTTTTTTTTCAGAACAGAACAATGTAAGCAACACAGTATTTCACTACAAGACAACTTGACACTGACAGTAGCTACCATAATGTCTCTTTCTTCGAAGTAGTTGAGTATACCTCCACATACAATAGTGTCAAACATAACAAAATATTATAAAACCATTCAAGAGAATGAAAGTATTACAGGACATTCAGAACCAAATAGCCAAAAACGAACAATGGCTACTATATTATCTCATTTTCCATAAAAAATTTATTTATATTACCACACATATTAAAATCCAATAAGATACAACATGATAGAACTAATGGAAACAGAAGAACAAAAGCATGGTATGACTTCAAAGCAAGATAATATTAAATTAGGAGTGACTATCATAATGTCTTGTTAATAGCTGTTCATACCATCACAGAAAATGAAATCAAGCAAAACAGAATAAAACCTTTCCAACTCATGAGTGAATACATTATAACGCTTCAAACCAATGTAATGGGGAATAGTGATTACATAAAATCTTATGTGCTCTTACCATTTCTTATACTAAGGAGATTATACAGTATTTATACATATGAATTTGATTTATTTTACTTATGAATATGATCTCAAGTTGTGTCCATTTATTTATAAATATCTCAATGTGATCGTTCTTTATAGCTGAGTAATACTCCATTGTATAAAAATACCACACCTTTTTTTATCCATTCTACAGCTGATGGACACGAAGGGTGTTTTCAAGATCTGGCTATTACAAATTGTGCTGCTATAAACACGGGTGCACATATATCACTGTGGTATGATGTTTGGAGTACTTCTGGGAATATGCATAGAAGAGGAATAACTGGGTCAAATGAGACTTCCAATCCAGGTTTTTGAGGAATTGCCAGACTGACCTCCACAGTGGTTGCACTAGTCTACATTCCCACCCACAGTGCAGGAGAGTTCTTTTTTCTCCACAGCCTCTCCAGCATTTGTAATTGATCCTGGCCATTCTTTCTGGAGTGAGATGGAATCTCAGTGTTGTTTTAATGTGCATTTCTCTAATGACGATGTTCATCTGATGATGAACATTTTTTCATGTACTTAGTTGCCATTTGTATTTCTTCATCTGAGACTGTGCATTCATATCAGATGCCCATTTTGGGGTTGGGTCTTTGAATTTTGGGGGTCTGATTTTTAAAAATTCTTTATATGTTTTAGACAGAAGTCCTTTGTCACTAAGATTTTTTCCCAGTGTATGGGTTTTCTTTTCACTATGCTGGAGATTTCTTTTGACATGCAGAAACTTTTTAATAAGAATGATCTCAGTTATTGATTCTGGGAAGTATTTCCCATGTGGTTTGACTCCTGTTCATAAATTCTCAGCCTATCCTTATGTCTTCAAAATTTTTACCTAATTTGTCTTTCAACATGTTTAGTGTTTCTGTTTTAATATTTGATCTTTGATCCATTTAGACTTAGTTTAGTACATGGTGATAGGCATCATTCTAGCTTTAGTTTTTGGCATATGGAGAGCCAGTTTTTCCAGCATCATTTATTAAAGAGACTGTTGTTCTTTCAGTGAACATGTTTGGCCTCTTTATCAAAGATAAGGTGGTTGAGTGTGTTTGTAGTTGTGTTTGTATCTTCTAATTTATTCCATTGATCTTCAGATCTGTTTTTATTCCATACCATGCTGATTTTACTACAGTAGCTTTTAGTATAACTTCACATCAGGGATTGTGATGCCTCCTGCCTTGTCTTTGGTGCTTAGAATTGCCTTTCCTATTCTAGGTCTCTTCTGCTTCCAGATGAATTTTGAGTGATTTCTCTTTGTACAGACTTTTCTTACTATGGTGGTTATATCTGGGTTGTTTCCTAACCCACAAAAGAATAAGATGAATGGTACTGCCAGGTGATATTCAGGGAAAAACAGACTTACAACAATATTACAAGGAATATTCATGCACCCTATTCACTGAGTTTGGCACCACACAACTTCTGGGTCTTCCCCAAATTAAAAATGAACATAAGAGATGAACATTTGAATAATTCAGTGTATCGAGGCAGCTCTGATGGTATACCTAAGGCACTCAAGAAAAGGCAAGTTCAGAACTGCTTCACAAAGTGATAAGAATTGGATAAGTGTGTTCAAAGCAAGAGGAATGTTTTAAAGGTGCAGAGAGCAATATGGCTTTTAATGTAGTAATGGCAATAAGGTTGTCAATCTAATACATTTAAAACATTAAACACAAAACATGGATATATATATATTAAGGGAACAACTTTGTTTTGTTTTTTTTTTTTGAAAATATCAGGAGCTCTAAGAAACAAGCTAAACATCTGGCTGTACCAAAAGCAAAACACAAATAAAAATAACACTTGAAAAACACTTTTTAACCTTAGAGAAAAATGTTTTAAAATATGAAGTTATCCCTTTTATCTTTAGAGTAAAACAAGTTTATAAATCATAACACAAGTTGTTTAACTGCCATAATTTTAATTAAAACATTGAAAGACCAAAAGATATTCAACTTCTACTCTCATCATTTATAAATAATATGCTCAAATGTTGCTGGAAATAAGCATCTGATACATCTAAAAGTAAATCTTTTAATGAGTAAGTGCAGAGTCTAACAGAACATAGTATCTCTTGTATACAGTCCGATCTTACCACATACAAATGCATACAAATACCAAGTAAGAATAATAAAATCAAAATCTTTCTGCACAGTAATAGGTTTACAAAGCAAAAGAAATTCAGACATGGAAAATTTATTCCCAGAGCTCTTTTGTCTTGCATTATCAAAATAAAGTAACTTAGAGCATGTCTGAAGAAGGCACCAAGATCCTTCCCATCCTCCCAAATGATGCTAGTACTCATCCTTTTGATATGACTTCAACATTATTAAGAGTCAACATTCTGGGGTGAGTGCCATAGCACACACCTGTAATTGCAGCTACTTGGGAGTCTGAGGCAGGAGGATCACAAATTCAAGGCTGGCCGAGATAATTTGATGAGTCTCAAAAATAAAAAGTGAGCGATGTGGTTCAGCATACAAGGCTTGCCTAGTATGTGCAAAGCTCTGAGTTCATCCCCACAAAAAGGATTAACCTTTAAATACCTGAAAATATTCAAGAAAGTACCAGTCCTAGGTAAAATACCGAGGTGCTATATATTCTCTGCCCTCCCAAATCCTTGTAGCCTGGCTTACCAATCAGAGGCCCCCCCATATTCACTAGGCATTAAACTGAGATAGTCACTTACAAGGAAGTCTTAATGTTTTTAGTGCTTCCTAACTTTTAAAAATTTAAATAATTATAAACACATCTCAAAAGCTAATTTTACAGCCTAATATTCAAAATCTAAACAGTTTATCACTTCCCACCTTTCTCAGTCAGGGAACCTCTGAGAGAACCCTCATAGTGAATGTGAGCATTAAGTTAAAACTGCAGAGAAATACAGAATTGTGAGACAAGAGTGAAGTTTTCTTTCAGAAAAAAACAGGAAATTCTACTTAATTTGGCTTTGCATTTCTTCCAGGTAGCCTTGAGATTTCTGAATTCCTCATTCCCCTTGTTTGTTTCTTTGTTGCTTTCAGATAAGGCATTGCTAGGTAATTCAGGTTGGCCTTAAACTTAGTGATACTTTGGCTGTATTCTCGGTTTTCACGTGGAAGTTACTGCAGAAACATTTTAAGAGTTTCACTGTTAACCCTTAAAATGACTTTTTCAAAGTCAGTTTCCTTCTAAGATTCTTATCGCTTTCAGAAAAATAAAAAAAAAGGTTTACCTCTAGAGTCTTGCAGAGACTTGTTCACTGATAAAAGTTGGAAATGTCCATTAAACAGGCTAGTTTCTGTAGTCTTTCTTCATTTTTAAAGTACTCAGAAAGACTCACTGGGTTCTCTTGTAAGTACCCTGACATTTCTCTTTCAACTCAAATATATTCTGAGGATGCTTCCTCTGAGAAGCCAATGACTTTCTGTATGAAGTAGAAAGTTTATTGCTCTTTGTCCAGCTTTTAATTTAGGGATATCTTTTAAACAAATGCAGCATAAATGATCTTTACTAAAGTTAACCACTTCTGTAGCATTTTTTGAACTTCTTTCATTTCTTCTCCAAGTTTCTGGTATCAGTATCTCAGTGAAGAACAAAAAAAGCTGTATTCTGTAATGTCAACATCAGGATTTCTTTTTTCTTTTTAAATGTAGCAAAGGAGTCCAGTTGAGAGAGTATAGTATAGAAGTACAGTGAGCAGTATAGTTGAGCTGATTTTCAGATATGAAGACACATTAAATATATATTGGACTTAGTTTTGTGAGACTCATCTGATCAGAAGACATTGTTTAATTTCACCATCTTACAAATCTTTATAAGTGTTACAGAATGACAAATATTTGTGAAATTGTCAACATATTAACCAAGATAAAAAGGCTGTGGTTTCCTACTTATATAAAACTTTTTAGCATATGACATATCACTAGTAAATCAACTTATTAAACTGACAGTACAGTGATTTCAATTTCTTGTACTTAACCCAGTATTTTAATGTTGGTATTAAATTTTCATCAACTATGTACCATTTTCTTTGTTGGGATAAGATCTGCTACCAAATAATTTACTTCCTAAACCTTTTTGCTGAATGTGTTCTTTTTAAATAAAAGTTTTAATCTGTCTTGATGTTTAAAAAGCTATTTAAAATAATAAACATCCTTGTCAGACAACTGCAATTTAGTCATAAGCCACAGACAATGCAGATCTGGGTTTTGTTTCTTCCAGTCCCCCTTATTATTCTGTGGTACAACCTGCTGGTTATTTTCCCCTTCTTTGGGGTCATTTTGATTTAATTTGTTACCAGTTTCCAAATTTGCTTCTTTCCCCTTTCTCAGCTCTGGGGGAAGCTGTGATGGATCCTTAGCAGTCTTCACCACTCCTGAAGATTATATTTTCTGAACAACATGTAATCTTTCACAACTTTCAGGCAACAGACTGCTTTGAGAATTTCCACTACACTGTGCAGTGTGGAGTGGTGAGACCCACTTCGTTTTCTGAATCCAGACTGCCCACAATCCCTGCCGGTTCTTTGATAACTTCTTCTCTATTCATGTGACTGCTACTGCGAGATTTGTACACAATCTGAAATGTCTCTTTGGTGCTTTAAACCAGGTTTCCAAAACTGTTTCTGCATATCTTTCCATATCTTCAAAGAAAGCTTTGCGTGTGCTTCAGATAAGTAACATTCATAAAGTAACTCGGGTCTTCCTTTTCTTAGTTTTCCCAGAGAATACGATGCATCAGTTTCTCAGGCTCTATCCCCAGTGTCCTGATGAAGACAATGTGATTTGCTCCACTGTCTACTGTCTGGAATCTTCTTAGCCTTTTCTCTGTAGAATCCTAATGTTGCTAACTTCCTTCTTCAAGGCAGCCTCGACATCATCTCCCTCACTTCCAGAGAGCTGCCGATCCTTGTCTGTAAACTTTTCAGACCCATACAAATTGTCGACATATTCCTTGATCCGGCTGTTGGCCTCCTCCACGCATTTGCGTTGCTTCCTGTTACAGGTGATGAGGATTCCCAGCAGTACTGCTTGGCCTGCGCATACTGAGCCTTGCCTTTGAGCTTCCCACCCCAGGTAGAGGAAGCAGGCTGCTGGACCTGGGCCACCAGGACACCTGAGAGCCGAGCCAATGACACAGGCGTTTCTCCACCAAAATATATTTTTTGATCATAACTCATTCTCATAGGAAAAGTACTGATGTAATTAGATCCAAATAACTTTTGACAATACGGCTGTCATCTTTAATGAAATAGTGGTTGGGTGATTCTTAGAAGAAATCTTTGCATAAAATAAAACATACCAAGAATTGATCTTGATATCATAATCTTAAGTGAAATAATTCAAACATGCATGCATAAATATCACATTATCTCAGTTGTGAGAAACTGAAAGTGTAAGAAAGAACCAAAATGTATAACAGAAACTGTGAAATAGGAAGAAATTGTTCAAAATGAAAGGGGAATTGAGGGGAAAGGGCAAATGAAGGAAGAGAAAATTTAAAAATTAGAAAATAAGGATAAAATGGAAACAGTGCTTTGTAAATGAGGGAAAGAGGGGTGGAAGGGAGAGGAGGGAATGGGAAAAGAGAGGAATCAAGATATATCATGCACAGGTGCAAATTCCCTATGATGATTGTGACCATTATGTAAATCTGAAATATATCAGTAACCTTAAAAAATAAAATAATATATTCCACTCGGTAGTATGGTACCATACAAGAGCCCTTGTAACACATGACAGAGGCTTGAGCTTGCAAACTGACAGGAGGGTGAGCTTTGATTTCTAGTGGCTGGAAGAGCAGGAAAGGAAGGAGGCAGGATAGTTTCCTGAGAACATGGAGGGATGCCTCGAGGCTGTCCAATGAAGAGCACAGTGTGGACCACACGCGTTTATGTGTAGTGGAGTCAGGTTCTCCACAAAATATGGGTGAGAAAATCAGCAGAGCAAGCAGAATGCAGGGAGACTGCAGTTAGCAGAATAAAGCATCCCTGAAAAGTGACAAAGAAGACTTTCTACACAGCCAGTGGTTATGCTGCTGTGATGTTTCCTCAGTCAGTATGGTCAGCAATCAATTCTATTATGTGAATTTCTTCAGCAGACTTAGTTTCACCAGGGCAGGGAAAGGGAAAGTAGGTTTCCAAGATCATCTAGGGCCAGACAGTTCAGATAAAGGAAAGGAATACAGGAAAGAAGAAAAGTTTGACAGACTTCTGACAGAAGGGTTATTGATTAAAAAATAGATCATAGAGTCTTAGTGAAAGAGGAAAACAAAGAAAAATGACAGATAGCTTTTTAAAATGTAAAACCTCTTCACATTTATGTTATAATATTGCTTACAAAAATTATACCTTAATAAGTTTAATTGAGATTTTAGATTAGAACACTCAGTGTTTTTATTGGGCATCGTTTTGAGAGGTGAGTTAATTAAGAGGATTTTTCTTGAGGAGAACTGTTGAAACAACATAGTAAGAGATAAGATTTCATTGTAGTTCGCATGACTGCACTTTATGTTCTGCACAAATTGAAAAGGTAACTTTAATATTCATGTATTTGAAACTATGATTGCGTGGTTCTTTAAAAAACCTTTTTTTATAATTATATTAGAAATGCTGCTTCTTTCTAGTCACATTGTTGAATGATCAATGATTTTATCATAAAATGATTAAAACCTGCTAACAGGAGACTGAAGATGCTTTCAGTATCTAGATAATTTCCCCTTAGTGAGTTGAATCTTATCATGACAACAAATTAACTTTTATAGGCTTCCTTTTACTACAGCATGTCACTACTTCATTGCCTCGAGCACTGAAAGGAAAAAGTTTAATCTGTATTTTCCATACTATGGAGAAAAAAAATCCCAACTTTTATCTCTCTTTATGTTGTAGTCAGAGGTTTGCAAGGAGAAAGACAATACAGGACACATAATTTATAGTATGATATACAATGGTCACCCAACGAGTCAAATAAAATGCAAGTGTAGGAAATCTGTCCACAACACTAAATAACCTAGAAAATACAGCTGAGGGCCGGGATCCCACGGCAACAACCTGCATGAGTTCAGCTGACAACCTAGAGCCTATAACAATAACTCATGCAAATCTGTCTCATGAATCTGCACAGGGAAACCCCAAGGTCATCAGTGGAAGCTAGGAAGTCTGTGCCAACAGGATGAAGAATCTGTGCCAGTGGGCTGAGGGTTCTGTACTGGAGCTAGAAAGAGACGCTTAAAGTAAGGACCAGGACTCCCCTGAAAAGCATTGTGGCCATCCTCACCAACAACAAAGTCCCAAATTCTTCCAATGATGAGAACAGCAGAATCTACATCAGGAAGCCAGCATGACAAGCTCTCCTGGAGATAAATTATCACACATCTTTCCCCCTGAGCCAAGAAGTAGTGCTCAAAGTAAGGACCAAAGCTCCCCCAAGGTGAACCACAACCATTCTCAGTGACAAGGTGCCGAGCTCCTTGGATGATAATAGCCAAGTTCATATCAGCGAGGCCAGCATGACCAGTTTCTCCAGGAGAACCAACAGCTCCAAAAGAACCAAACAGCTCTGAACAACAATAATGCTTAGGAGAATGCACAACACTAGTAGCCTCTCAGGGTCTCCTTTTTATGCTGGCAACTTTCCCCAAGTGGGTCATCTATACTCAGTACCATGCTGACTCAGTACAGCTGCTGTTTAAATTGACCACCAGTTTTTAATTCACCACACTTTATGGTATCATTTTCTCACTGGAAATACTCCATTAAGAATTTTGGAAATTGATGACCATGCTTTTAACTTGCTTTATTCTCTAAAGATCAGTATGCTGTAGTCTTTGGTATAATTATGTTGTTGAGAAAATAGAATCCTCTTGTATTTTGTCTAGAAAATGAATTGTGCTTTTTTTTTATTTGTCTGTATTCATACAAAGATTTTCATGCCGTTTTATTCCTGTAATTTTATCTAAATAGATTGCCATCACATGAATACAATGAGATGCTGGAGCAATACCAGAAAGTATTACAATTTGGCTAAACCTGTGAGTTCTTTCAAAACATTACTATATTTCTTAAATTTTTACTTTGTTCTAATTTGATATTTTATCACTTGCCTCCAAAAGTATCTGTAGTTCTTTTCGGTCTCTGTAAGGGACTAAAATGACAATTAAGGAAGAAGAATTAGAGACTCTGAGAAGTAGAATTAGAGTTTCTCAATTCCTTTTCTTTCCTATAACCATTGTACTCCTCAGAAAAATTATTTTCAGTTCACAAAAATTTTCAGTGAATTCACAGAATGATTTTATGAAGAAATGAAAGTAGATGGAATATGGGACCAATTGTTTATTTTGGTGATCCCACAGTAATAATTGTGAATTTTCTGCTCTGCTTTTTTACATCCATATCTTCTTCTGCTTTGTAATATCCATTGGCTTGTCAAAATATGCATACTCAACTAACAAAAGATACCTTTTCATCAAGACAGCAGAAGATAGAAGCACCACAAAGAATGGGGAATTCTAGAAGTACAGTTTTAGCAGTGGTGCTAGTGTGGCTATCACATGTTCTAACTGAAGCTGCAGGAGTAATGATTACTCATCATTTACCTACTTACAACCAAATTCTGGGGATAGTTCATAGCTCATTGTTCTTCTTAGAGTTCTGCTTAGTAGGATACAAGTGCCTCCATAGACTTTGCCACAGTGAAAGATAAACTTGCACTGTGTCAACTTCTGAAGTTTAACTAAGTGACTCAGCAGGGAGCCAGGGTCCTTACTTTGAATATCTTCATCCTGTGCAAGACTAGGGCACAGAGATCTTGTGAGTGTTACATCTACTCTGCGGAGTGGGGTGTGGCCTATGTACAATATAAGGGAAGAAAAGAGGCTTGCTCTGCCCCTTGTTTTGCTCTGGCTGCTTTTGCTGGCTGCTACCTCGGATCATTGACCTACTGCTATGCCACCCTGCCTTGGAGCCGGCTGATTATGGACTCAAACCTCCACAAACAGTGAGCTAAACAAATCTTTCCTTCCTTAACTTTGGGTGTTCCAACAAGACAAAAGTAACTAAGACCGTCATCATTTAGTAATGCTGAGTGAAATAAACCAGACGCACAAGCTTAAATAACACATCGTTTCTTGTATATGAGAAACCCAAGCTATAAAAGAAGAGCAAAATAAAAGATAGATAAGAAGAAGAACAGATACAGACCTTTCTCAAATGGAAAGGGATAAAGAGGTAAAGGGAGGGAGTGAGAATGGGAGACAAGATAATTAAACAAATAATTAAAATTTATTATGTTCATGCACTAACCCCATACAAGGGATGTGAACATTAGACACTGAACACATGGACTGATAAAAAGTGGAGTAAATAAAATACAAAGAGAAAGTTATGCAATTGTCACATAGTATGTTATGCAATTACTATGTAAAATCTTATGAAATAAGAAAGATTTTATTTGAATATGGGGTATTATACAGCTTTCATAAGTTACACAGCATTTATGAGTGTCACTTATTTATTCCACAAATGTCAGGCCCTTTTACTCTGCCAAATATTTATTTGTGTTTTACATGCTTCAGCAAATAAAACTAATACATATTATTTTTATTTTATTTTATTTTATCTTATTGTACCAGGAATTGAAATCAGGACCTTGTGCTTGCCAGGCAGGTGCTTATACTGCTGATCTATATTCCCAGTCCCACGCTCTGTCCTTATGAGATTCACAGTCTGGAGCAGACAGGTATTAAAAAGGGTGACATTAAAATATGGAATTTAAATATTAAATGTGAATCGACAGGCAAAAACTCACAGAGAAGATAGGAGCTAACATAAGGATGAATATCATAGGTAATGGTCATGGAAGTTCTCTTCCAGTGATGGCTCATATTAATTCTGATATCCACAGGAAAGCTTCCCAAATACAGGAAAGAGAATATCCCACAATTCTGAGATTAATACGCTCAGGTTCAAGATATAGAAAGGCAGTGGGTTGATACATATTGACAACCGTGAGGACTCTAGTGTTGAGAACAGCCCAGAGCAAAGCTGCTTTGCAGGCCACAGCCTGCTTTCTGGACAGCAGAAAGTAATCTGAGCACTGGCATCTAACTTAAATGATCACAAAACTCTGCTGCTAGGTTGGGAACACACGGAAGATAGAGGAGTGCAGAAGTAGGGAAGCCAATCAGAAGGACTTGCAGTAATCAAAGAAAAAGATGATGATGCCTCAGACCAAGGGTTTAATGACATAAGAAACAGTCAATGTCTGAACTATATTTTGCCAAAACATCAAGCAAATCCCCTTGAGACTAATTAAATTTGCGGAAGGAACTGTTGCACTTTGGAGTGAAGAATTTCAGAGATTCATTACGCTGTCATGAAAAAGTTACTATATCATTTGCTCTTTCCTTGGTAGAACTGCCATGGAAAACCTATTATAAGAACCAAATACAATAAATAATACCTACCTTTATTTGGGTGTCGATCATTAACTATTATAATCAGACTGTGTCAAGGACCAAACATGCAGGATTATAGCATCATCTTTTAGGAAGTAATACTTCTTGCTTGCATGTAGGAGAACTATTATAAGCCCGTTTTTCAAAAAGATTTCTCTTTCCATTCTTTTTAGAGCTGGGATTAACAATTTTTATTTTGTCTTTATCTCTATCCATTCATAGCTGACAGTGCAAAATGGAACTTTAAAAGTTAGAGTATTTTCTTTTCCATATTTCCTCAGCCCTCGAGCATTAACAGCTACTCCCTCTCTCCTCAGTTCAGAGTATTTATATGCTGGCACTAGGAGATCAAGTCCAGTTCCGTCCCCATAGGCAAGAGAGGAAAGTGTTCAGGCCCAGGCAGGGATGAATCAAGCCTGCCAGGTCTGTTATTTCATCTACTACTTTCCTATATCGTTCCTTGCTAGAAAAGACACCAACACACATATACCCGGGAAGGTGGTTGTTTGAGGCAAATGGCTCCTCCGTCTTCTTGGTGCTAGTTCTAAAGAGAACTTTTTTTTTCCATTTTGCCAAAAGAAGTATCTTCCTTTGGTTTGGTTGGCAGTGAGGGAAAAACCTGAGCATATGAATGTAATTGATGACTAAATGCACTGAGGGAACCCAGGCTGATTCCATATCTTGGCTAATGTGGATAGAGCTGCATAAAGATGGAAGTGCATGTATGTATCTCTCTGGCACATTGATTCTGTTTCCTTGTTGATATAGATCATGAGCGAATGCTGGGATGTAGAGTACTTCCTTTTTAAAAATTTTTTTGAGTAAACTTTATGTCGTTTTCCATAATGGCTATAATTATTCATCATCCCACTTGCATTGTGGAAGAGTTTCCCTTTCTCCACATCCTCACTAGCATTTGGGATTTATTTGCCTTCTTGATAGCAGCCATTCTAAGTGGAATGGGATGATATCTCATGGCGGCTTTGATGTGTGTTTCCTTGGTGATTAGTGATGTTTGGTATTTTTTCACATTGTTGACTTTTTGAGGAACATTTTTTGAGAAATGTATATTTAGAACATTTGTCCATTTTTAATTTGTTTACTTTTTTGCTGTTGATTTTTGTGTGCATTCTTAATAGCAATTGCTTGTTGGATGAATAAATAGCAAAGTTTTACTATTCAGCCTGTTTTCTCATTTTGTGTCCTTTGCTATGCAAAAGCTTCCTACTTTGATGTAATAACTTTTGTCTGTTTTTTCTTTGTCACCTGTGCTGTTGGTGTCACCAAAATATTGTCTTTACCAACGTTGGGGACTATTTTCTCTATGTGTTCTTTTACTAGTTTCATGTTTTTGGGTCTTCCATTTAGGACTTTGATTCACTTTGAGTTCATTTAGATGTATGAGGAGATAAAAGTATTTAGTTTCATTCACCTGTATTTGAATATTTAGTTTCCTCAAAACAATTTATTTAAGAGATTATTTTTTTTTTTTTTTACAATGAAGATCCTCATTATATTTATCCAAAACTTGTTTGATTTCAAGTTCATGGATTTAGTTTTGGGTTTTCTATTTTATTCTGTTAGTTTATGTGTCTGTTTTTATGCTAACACCACAGTATTTGGCTTCGATATTTTTGTCCTTTTTAAAGTCAGGTATTCTGATGTCTTCTACTTTGTGGTGCTATGCAAATTTTAGGGTTATTGTTTTCTATTTATGTAAAGATTATCATTGACATTTTGATGGGAATTCCCTAAATTCCTTTGTTGCTTTAGACAGTGGAAGCATTTCAATAGCGTTAATTTTTTGTTTATGTTTTTGTTTTTGTTCGTACGAGAATTGAACTCATGACCTTGCACTTGCCAAGCAAGCACTTATGCTGCGGAGCTAAATCCCCTGCCCCAATGGCATTAATTTTTTAATCTGTGAACTCACAAGGGATATTTTCCCACTGTTGTGCACTCTCCAGTGTCTTCAGTTAGTGTGTTAAAATACTTCTGTATTTAAATTCATTCCTAAGATTGTTTGTAGCTATTGCGAATGGAATTTTTACTTGATTATTTTTTTCAGCAAGTTCACTGTAACATGTAAAAACACTATTAATTTTTGTGTTTTTATTTCACATACTGAAACTTCACAGAATTTGTTTTACCAGTTCAAACACTTTTTGGCCAAAATTACATTTTTCTACTTAAGTTCATATCAAATGCAAATGAAGATGATTTGGCTTCTTACTTTCTAGCTAGGATATTCTTTATTTCTTTCTCTTGACTGATTGCTTTTAGATCTCCAGCCGGTCTTGAAGATGACTGATAAAAGCAGCAACCTTATGTTTTCTCAGTCTTAAGAAAGCACTTGCAGCTTGCCCTGTTCAATATGATTTAGGCTATCTGTGACATTCATAGCATTTTTCATATCGAAGTACATTCTAACTACACCTAATCTGGTGAGCGTTTTTACCATGAAAGGATGGTGAACTTTATCAAATATTTTCTGCATGTATTGTGACAATTAAACAGGTTTTTCCAGTCATTTGGTTATATGATATATCCAGTTTTTGCTTTGGATATGTTGGAGCACATTTCATCCCTAAGATAAATGCTACTTTATTTGCTATATAGTCTTGTTGATATGCTATTCAATTCAGAATGCTTGTACTTTGTTAAGATGTTTTATATCTGTCTTCTTTAGGTGTGTGTGAGCATGTTGTGTGTGTGTGTGTGTGTGTGTGTGTGTGTGTTTGGCTTTGGAATCAGAGCAACCCTATGTTCACAGAATTAGTTTGGAAGAATTCCCTACTTTTTGTACTTTTGAAATAGTTTGAGATGAATTAGCATTTCGTTACACTTTAAAAGTGCCACAAAACTCTTCAGTAAAGCTGTCTTGTTCCTGGAGTTTCCTTGTTCAAAGATTTTTAAAAATTGTTTTTATTAACTCAGTCTTGTTATACGTTTTTGGTTTGTTCAGATTGTCTATTTCTTCATGTAGGGTTTCTAGCCATAATATATACGTTTCTTTAAAAAAATTCCTTTCTTCTAAGTTTCCCAAATTGTTGATGTCTCAGAGCACGTATGATCATATACTTTCTTCTATGCTCTCCTGTGTGACATATCTAACTGCTCTCACCCTTCTTATATCTCTATCTCTGCTGAACATGCAGTTTGTCTTTCTCTATTTGCATGCCTCAGTTCACTTTGGCAAAAATCTAGGGAAAAATGACTCTGCATCTTTCTATACTCTTCTCTGAAACATCTGGTATGGTATTGACTCATTTCTTTAAAGCCAAGGAAATATCTTCACTTCCTTCTCAATCTATAAATTTAACTCAATTATTTTTAAGTTACTGGAAGCTCTATCATTCTTCACTTTGAAGGTTTATTTGTTGGTAACTCTATAAGTGAACTTTAACACAAGTTTCTATTTGTAAGTTTCAACCTTTATCAGTTATTTTTGGATATATATATATAATCAAAATGTAGCCTCAACCTCTTAAAAATGAAACTGGTTTAGATATTACCTATAGATTACTAATAGATGTTAGCTAGTTGTAGTAATTACCATACTGTTGAAATGAAAATTGTAAAATGGCAAGTGAATAGTCATCTTAAATGATTTTAAAACTTGAACAAAATTTTACACATGAATTCAAAATAGATAGTTCAGATAATCAAAATATATCTGCTGTGTGGTGGATTGACAACTGGTAGGCAACTTGTAACACCCAGCTGAACTGAATCAGTGTGGTACTAGGTGTGGATGGCCCACCTGAGGATTGTTGCCAACATGAAAGGAGAACTGGAGAGGAGGAGGGTGCTGTTGGCTCTCCTGGAGAAGCTTGTAATGTTGGCTTTCCCGATATGAACTCAGCTGTTCTTGTAACCAGAGGAGCTTGGGACCTCGCTGTTGTTGAGGATAATTGTGGTACTTTGAACATCGCTTTCTGGGTGCAGTGCAGATACCTCAGCCTGCTATCACAGCTCATTGCTTTCGCTGGTGCGGACTTTCTAGCTTCCACTGTCGACCTTTGGGCCTTGCCAGTGCAGATCCATGAAACAAGACATGCATAAGACATCATCATGGGCTCCAGCTGGACTTGTGCAGGAAGGACATGACCATGGAATCCAGGCTTTCCACAGGATTCTTTTGTATTGACTCTTTGGGTAACTATTATGAAATAATTATATAAATAATTGAGTCCTGTATTAATTTTTCCCTTGTAAACCCTGACTATAGCACAATTTCTATAATTTAGCTATACAATTTGAATGACTTTTCTTACAGTCAAAATTATGAAGTAGGCAAGTTGGTATTAAGAATTCTTTATTATATATTTTTTATCATATATTTCCCCCATGCATTTATTTCCTAATTTTTAAATGAAAGAATGCAAAAGGAGAATATATATATATATATATATACATAAACACAGGACAGTTAAGATAGTTATACTCTGGTTTCTTTTGTTTATCAAGGGGAAAGTTTTGTGCTACTAATTTTCTGGACAGTGTTCCATGCCTATGTCTTGTACTCTAAACTTTACTGTGAATATAACAATATACCGTGTATTGATTATTTTTACTTTCCTACTAGCCTGTTTTGAAGCATTTTTGTTGTTTGTTGTAATCATTGTTGTTGCTATTTCTTACTTTTTTCTGTTTAAAATTTTAAAAAGGTTGAAATAGAGTTATTTTTCATCTTATCCATACTAAAGAGTGGAAGATACAGTTTGTGGCCTGACCCACATAAACTAAGCCAAAAATGGAAACAAATTTGGCTTTATTTGAAATACCATTCATTGCCAAGCAGCAGCAGCTATGTGTGGAGGAAAAGACGGTAATTACCAGTTCTGAAATTTACCATTACTTTCCTTTTCACTAAGCTAAATGGCAGGGCTGAGCTCAGTGGTTAAAAACAAAATAAATCTTCAAGTCATATGCAAGTCACATTTTGAAAAATATGATGCCTAGGGAGACACATTATACAATGGAAAACATCTATAGTGATTTGAATATGTATAAAAGTAGAATTTATTTTGGGATATAAGGGAAACAAGCAGTCTAAAGATAAATTCAGTTTTGGAACTAAATTGGCCACAACTGACAATTCCCTTGATATGCAATTTGTAAATAATCACTTTGTTAGCAATTTGAGGGTTTATGTCTACTATTACCAGAAAAAGGTTATTTCAATAAAGTTTATACTTAATTCAATGCAAAACTATTTGGACTTAGGCTTTTCCATGAGATTTTGTTGTTAGAAACTCTTGAAGATTTTCTTTCCAACAAAGATTTTAAAGAGAAAATCTTTTTGACTACCACATAATTTAAAATTTTATCACTTAGCCTAGCAGTGACAAATATAGTATATAGCCTATTTATACACACATCTACCTGGGCATACACTAAGGTGTTAGATTCTTTAGAATAAATACATATAATTGGTTAGATTTTCCAAAAGCGATGAACATTATAAGATATGATAAAATTTTATAATCAAATTTATTGATAATTTCTATTTGTGGATTTCATCTTCCTTTTAAATGTATTTTCTGCATTCTGAGTTAACATTTAGAGAAAATTCTGCCCTATTAGTAGTCAGTTGGTCTATGAAGAAACAAAAAACTAAGGCAGTCATGAATGACACTGATTTTTGCATACTTTAGGCAATTTAATTTCTACTGCTTCTCAAATTGGTTATTATAAAATATATTCAGAACTGTATTTAGTTGCAGGTGTGTCTCTAACTTTGTATAACTCATCAAGACTAGCTCACACTCAGGGAATATTTCAATCTTGTAACATATATTTAAATATTTTAAAAACAGCTAAAACAAATAGAATGTCAAAGTTTCTTATAACTTACTCTAAGAATAACAATAAAAGTTACTCATTTTTACACTTGTTACCTCGAATCATATGAATCAAATTAATATTTAAAAAGCAATTCATTTTTTCCATCTTGTGTGCATTCCCAGAGTGTTGGAGGATATGACCACAAGTCTATGGGAGGATGTCCCACATCCAGAGTCAGAATAGATCATAGTTTTAGCCACATTATTGTGTGTTCAGTATGTTTAGTTTTAAAGATCTATGCAAACAGTTGGATAAATGATAGAAGGTGAGGACTGGCAGAGTGATTATGGCATGCTGTGCAGCTATCCAGAGCCCACAGAAAGCAGCTTTATTTATATGTAGAGCACACTTGATGGAGAAACCAACTATAGCAATGCCTTGGGCTTAGGAATAGCATGATCCTAGGAAACCTGCAGAGCTAGTGAATACCTGCTGCCAGTTTCAAAAAGTGGGAAGGTTGTATGAAATGTGCTTGGGAATGGGAGGAAAAATCATAGAACCCCAGTGAGCCAATTTAATTCCAAGAGAAAGCTCAGATCCCAACAGGACTAACTGTAGCAAAACTGGGATGCAGAAAAAGAGGTTAGTTGATGCAATGCAAAGCTATTCTAGATGTAAGCACAAAGCTGCGTATGATAGCTCTCATGCGGGAACACTGGGTGCTAGACTCTGATGGATCTTGGCCTTGTCTGCTAAAATTTCCCACCATGCCAGAAACTTAACAGTGCTATCCATGAGATGTTGGTATCAATGACACCAGCAATAAGTTTACCCAGTTAGTTTTGGAACTCTTAGAGTGCAGAGTTTTGGATCAAAATGTTTAGGTAAGCAGGTTTCATTACTGAGACTGATTTTGTAATGTCTATAAGGATCTTCATTGAAGTGTTTAGATAACAGCAGTTGCTTCATTTAGCAATATATTTTCTCCAAATAAGTTCTCTAATGTAACCCCTAATTATTTATTTGATTTTCCTTGTATATATTCCTATTCTTTTTCAGACCATATTTTGTAATACTTCTTCAATAAAACATTATTCCTAATGATTTCTAATAAATAGAAACATCATGATAAAAACTTGGAATAGGATAATTTATGTAACTTGGAGTAGGGTAATTTGTGTAAAAAATCACACAAAATTTAAAGTAATAACAGAGAAATCTTTGAAAAAATATGTACTATATCTCTTTTCATTTCAGGGAGCTGAATTGATTCTGTACACAGTTTTGTTTTCCTTGAACTCAGATTAATCTTCCCAAATCAAATAACCTTTTCCAGCATTCATTCTGTAAGTTTAGAATATGCTTGTGAAATCAAAACTATCTTGAAAAATCAATGTTGCTTTTGTTGGTGAACATTTATAAATTGAGATGTTTTCTGTGTTTGAGAAGTTGTACTTTCTTCGCTTTTCCTTTGTGTGCTTCAAGATTTATAATAGGCAGCCAGAAGCCATGATTGAATTTTTAGTTTTATACAACTCCAAGTAGGGAATGTCACTGGTTGTTTTTATTGGATTTTTAGTTAAAGCTTCTGAATAATTTTGGGCAGGAACTTCCTTTCTTTTCTTCAGGTTAAAATTATGAAGCATTGACAAATGTTCTTGGAGTTGATGAATAGAAATACAGTTATTTTCGGGCTTTAAAAAACTTCCGAAATCTTTTATGGTCCCTCTAGTAGAGTGCATGTTAGCCCACTGAGGCGGAGTTAACTATCAGCTTGGTAGACTCAATGGTGTTTGTATGTTTAACTTGGAAGCAGGGGTACTCTGCATGGCACTCTCATGACATCATTCTGTGTGTTTTACAAGGGTCTCTGTGACACTGCTGGATCTTTTGTCATATGTGAGGGAGACACACAGTTGTTAAATAACAAGGTAAATAATCATCTTCTGATTATAGTAGTTGAACACTGTTCTCTAGTGGATTTGTCACTTGTAATTCTTTTTTTTTTTTTTTTTTTTGTCTGCATTTCATTAGAATGGATTGATTATTTGTAATATCCTCCTGCTGGTTATTCCGATCAACTTAATGCATTATCTTCAAACCATGGCAATGTCTCAAAAATATGATAGAGTGATACTTAGATTCTTCAGGGACTTCTTAAACAAGATTGCTTTTCCAACTTACTTTCCTTCTTTTACACTTTACCTTTTTTTGCAAAGCAAATATTTTTCATTTTCTACATGCTCTGAGCAAGCTTCTGTTTTAATCTTCCATGACTTAATCTACTACCTAAATATGAGACAGTTGGAGACTCTGTTATCATTTCCTGTTCTGCTTGCCTGCTGTGCTTTGATATTTTAATTTACAAGCAATAGGCTTCACTGTGCAGTTTCCTAAGAGATAATTCAGAGCCTAACCAAGCCTTTTAGGGTCTAGTAAAAGTCTGAGAGTGAATTTATACAAATGGTTTATTGTGAATTTCATGATGCAGGAATATAATGCTCAACCATCATTTATTCTATAAGAGAGTGTTTTTAGATCTTGCATATGCTCCTCACATATGTTTATGGCAGTTTAGATACAAGTGCATATTTTGAGCACACATCTCATTCCCCTATAGTGTGATTTACAAACAGCTCTTTGACAGAGTATACAGTAATTACTGAATTATGCCAGTTAAGAGTCTGAGGGAATAATTATTTTTGTATGAAAAACTGTTAAAATCCTGAAAATGTGAAAATTCACATATAGAATATGTGATCTTTATGTGTAAATACATCATGAAACTTTTGTCCTAACTTAACTGCAGATGCAGTTGAGCCATTTAACAATTATATATAGCAAAAGTTATGTGACGCTGAACGTTGTAGCAGAAGCTGGAATTTCAGAATGCATAGCTTTATTGAATACTTCTGCAAAGTTTGCTAATGTGAGACCGTGTGTGTGTGTGTGTGTGTGTGTGTGTGTGTGTGTGTGTGTGTGTGTTTTGTCCTTTTGAGACAGCTTCTCACTGTGAAGTTCAGGCTGGCCTTTAGCTCACTTTGTTGCCTAAGCTTGTCTTGAATTTGCACCAATCCTGCCTCAGCCTCCTAAGTGCTGGGATTATAGGTGTGGACCACCACACCTGGCTAGTGTATGGTTTTTGTAACAAGTTAATTCAGTCTGGAACCTTATATATAAGCAATTTGGCAATTCAGTCACAAAAGAAATTGATATTTGTATAAAACTGAACCCATGCCAAATTATTATTTTCAGTGTTCATAGCACAAGGTTATCAAAAATAAAAGGAAGCACAATTTTTATCTTTTTAATTTTATTTTTAAGAACAAAATATATTTATTGAGAGAAAGAAAGCTTCTGTCTGAGATACAGAGAGAGAGAGAGAGAGAGAGAGAGAGAGAGAGAGAGAGAGAGAGAATGGGCCCTGAGTGGGTTGCCAAAGACTATCTTTTCTAGGGCTAGAGAGTAAAACCACAAAGTGAGGCAGGTCTAAGGTGGAGAAAATATGGGAATTTGCAAGGTAGGCATGGGGTGTGACAATTTATGGTCAAACAATAAGATTAATTGGTAAAACTAACTAAATTGGGAACAAATGGGAAAATGAGTCATGTAGCAAGTGGGCATGTTTAAAGAGCAGGGATTCTTCCTGTAAGGGTTGGAATGGTGATTCCTGAAGGAAGTACAATTTTTAGAGAATTTAGTGAATTTACTGACTTTCAGCATGCACCAGTGAAGCAGCAGACCAAAACTGGTGTTTTCTTGGAGTTGTGAGTGGATTCCATTTTGGTAAATAAGAGCCATAAGTATGAAAATGGTTAAGACAGACAGTAGTCATTCTCCAGTCTTGATTTTCCTTATTTAAACTGCAGTTGCACCAAAATGATATGAAATTATCTCAACTATTTTATATTTTCTGTTGATAAAGACATGAGTCCAAATTTTAAATAGTAAGTGCATTGTGTAATGTAAGTATAAAACTGCAAAATCTTGTTGCTCAACTCAAAAGTTTGGCATATATAGGTAGAAAAGAAACAGATATCATGCCTACTATAAAATAAACACAGCATCAATATATAATAAATATCAGAATTGTTCAATAATGAAATCGTACTATATTCATTTAAATAGTTCTGATATACATTTAAATGTTGTTCATTCATAGAGACACTAGATAATTCTTCCTTCTGATTTTGTATTTGAGAGTCTGCTGATGCTTCTATCAGTGATTTGCATAACACATACTATGCATTAGTCCCTTTCCTAAATGTTTCCTATATATTAACTTTTCTAATCCTCGCCCCCAACTCTTCAAGATAGGCATGTTTGATCTTACAGACAAGGAAATTGTTTGCCTGGAATTATAGTTTCTGAGGGGCAGAGGCATCATTCTGCCCGAGTTGGGCTGATACCAGAATTTTCATTCCTATATACTCTGTGATGACTGTCTGATAGTAGTTCTATAGGTTAGTGCACCTGATCTTAGCCAAAAAGCAAGAAGCGATTATAAGTTAGTAATGATTACCATAAAAAATGAAAAATAAGGTCAATCAGGCACATATCTAAAAGCAAAGTCAGGCTCTCAGGAGAGTACTAAAAGGAAAACAACAAATGCCATTTTGTGAAAGCCTAGACAATACAGACAGGACAAATAGGAGATGATACGTGGAGCTGTTAAGAAATTACACAGTATGATCATCACTTAAAATCATTGTTAAAATTACTATCCTCCTGATGTAGGATAGCATATCTCACTGTGCTGTGTGTGTTGTCTGAAAATGTTCTTTGGTTAGTTAAATATATCTCAGGAAACATTTCTTCTTCCAATTTCTCTGCATTCCAGGGATACATAAACAATTACACATATAAGTATATAATGGTTTTATCAATAGTAGTCCAGGACACCAATAATGTCTCATTAATGTTCTTAATAGCATTCTCTATAAGTAAATAGGAATGGTAATCTAAATCAATTAATTTTAATTTAACACACTTCATAGGAGGTAGGGAACCCTTTGCATTTGTGTGTGTATGTGTGTGTGTGTATGTGCACAAATACCAAAACACATGCATAGTTTCACATACTTACCCATCATGAAGACCTCAAACAAAATATCTAACTATATTGGAATTTAAATATTCAAATGTAATTAGAGAGGAATTCAATTCATTTTCATGTCAGTGTTATTTTAATTTGACACTAGTTGCAAATGAGCAGGTGGCAAGTGTGTATTCAAAATGCAAATGTTTTATTTTCGTTGACTTTAATTCCTACAGACATTCATTTTACTAATTCTTATGAAAGATTACAGTAAATATCTTCTCTTCGATGGCATTGACTTAGGAAATTTAGCTGTGTATTCTGTAGTACAAGGAGAGGCAGTTCCAGAGATCTGTATATTTGGTTTATTTAAAAATCATAGCATAATATCCCAAGCTCTTTCTTAGATTTTAAAAGCAGTTGTGAAAGTTAGAGAAAGTAAAAGAAATATATTTGATCACTATGACTGTATATAACTCTTTTTTCATTCACATTGTATTTACATTATCTGTGGATTATACATCCACATTCAACCAACTGTGAATTAAAAATACAGAGAAACTCTTGTCTCTATTGAACACATGGAACCTTTTTTTAAAAATTCTCAGTATTCCATAAATAGTATAATGACTATTTACACAGCATTAATATCTATTCAGGGCCATAAATGTTCTAGAGATGATTTAAAGCATAATATACAGAAGGTTGTGCAGAAATACCACATCATTTTACATCAGAGGCTTGACCATTTCCAAAGTTTGATATCTCTTTCTTGGAACCAGTGTCCCATGGATGTCAAACAGTGATTGTACTGAACTTTTTGTCATCCTAACCTCAGCATTCAAATAGAAAGGATAAAAACTGAATGCTCTGAATTTTTGTCCGTTTTATTCATTGCTTTATCTCTAATTTATATGAGTGGTCCTGACATATGGTAGTTTTTCAATGAATATTATGCCCTGAATAAATGTGAAAAAAATAAATGTTAGTAAAGAATGTATCAAGCAAAAGAAGGTCTTAGTGCCTTGCAACATGTTTTCAGAGTATAATTAATTTCTTTTATCTTATAAATGAATATTTCTATGTTTCATATAGAAAGCAGTCAATATATATTTGATAAAATGTATTTAAAAGAAAACATTATAAATTTTTATTTCTCAGTTATTTTTTACTTTTCTGCAGCTTCTGATGATTGTTACAATGGAGAGGTGAGAGAAATATAAAATTCAATATTACTATTTATCTACTTTAATGAAAAAAGGGACAAATTGGCTGGTAGTTTGTGCATTTTGAACTGTTCATTCCCCAGTAATACAAATACACTTTCTCAAAAGCCTTCTCATATTTCTTTTCCCCTTCTAATATTGAACGATACCATAATGTTCTTTAGGGTTTTGTAATTTTTTATGGACAGTTAAACACACACACACAGACACACACAGACACACAGAAGCAAATACAGAGAATAAATCAACTGAAAATATTTATTTACAACACAATAAACAAAGAAAGATACAAATTAAGTACAAAAATGTTGAGAGATGAGTTCACACGTATAATTCAAACTAATAAGATCAGAATTGGATATCGAGTCACACTTTGACAAGTATTAAATATATGGAAGAGAGGAATTTACATATTTGTCAAGTTTTTATTCTTTCCCATTTTTACTGCCTTTTGAAATATACTTATCTTTTTCTGAACAATGTAATGATAGCTTTTCTCATTGTGTCATACAAAAACTGGCTTCAGCAATGTGTAATATATCTAAAATTCATGAGTTTGGGGATGCCTTTCACCTCAAATTAATGCTGGCTAGAAGGAAAGAAATTAAAATTTTTCAAATTAAGTGACTTAGTTGTAAATTGGATGTAAATCACACATTATTTCAGAGAAGCAGTTCCCTTGTGAACATGGTGAGGTTTACCTGCGCAGCACATGTGCAGCAACACATGTCACTTCTACCACACAGGCTCATGTTTTATCACTTTCCGTATCCTCTGCCAGATTTGCCTCAGTTTCTCAGGCTGAGAATTTGAGAGCCTCAAGTAGAATGTTGTAATTTAAACAAGTGTTCTCAGTCAAAATAGGGAGGATCTAACTAGCTCAAGTCCAAAGGTGAGATTCTGGTCAGAGTCAAAGGACAGTAAGCAAGCATTTGATTCCTGGAAATGGTGAGTTTATTTTTCACAGATCACACACAGCCTACATAGTGGTGCTTTTCTCTTTTTACCTTCTTTCACTCATCATCTGTCAGCTCTTGGTGCTTCCCTATGCCATTCTCTGCTCTAGATTTCTTGCCCAAGGTTTCAACTGGTAGGGAAAGGAAGGGTTTAATGTATGCTTTCACATCATCACAAGTGTCTCTGCATGCCTCATGTTCCATTTCCTTGAGGGAACAGTATCTACAATCAATGGTATATAACGGACCCTCTTCTAGTCATTTATATTCGATCATTTATTTATGTCTGTAAATAAATATATTTCATGTGCCCACACATGAGTGCTTTACAAACAGAAAATATAATTTCTCTGGAAGTGGCAAATCTTTGATGCAGGTGCCAATAGATCTAATGACTCATGTGGATCTTTTTCCTGGTCATAGATAGTGCAGCACAGCAGGCCCTACCGGGAGGGTTGGTCAGAGATCTCTCTAGAGTATCTTTTATAAGTGAGGCAATCCTAATCTTTATGGCTCTATAGTCACTACCTAATCACTTGCCTTAATATAAATTCTCAATACCGTCATATTAGGCTTAGCATTAAAACGTGAATTGTGGAGTGGAGGATAAAAACATTGACTATAACGTCATGGGTTCTCATGGGTCCTACTTCAGAGAATTCTCCAGTATTTATTTACTGTTCAAGCCATTCCAGCTTTGGCTATTGAATGCTCTTTTAGTCCCATCAGTGGTTCCAGTGACATATTCACATTATTTTCCTTATTGTTCCTACTAATTGCATTTTAATTGTTCACACTATAAGACAGTCCAGCTCATCTTGTGTAGTTCCAATGGGCCCTAATTCTTCCTACTACAGAATTGGTACTAGCAAACATGCTGTATACTGAGGCATCCTTGCTTCTAGGCCATTTTGACTGAAAGAGCAAAAAAATGCATATGCGTGTGACAACTTGTGCATGCACATGTAACCTAATTCTCTGTCTATAAATGAGCTCATGGTACATCCAGCTCGGCCCATGAATGCATGGATTTTTTTCAAGCTCTTTTCTTTGAGTTATCTGAATCTTCTTGGGCTGGCTCTGATGAAATTGGCTCTATTGTGCTATGAAGTTCTGTAGATGCTGGCAAATGTAGTTACATGCATTGATCACTATGTTGTACTACACTGAAACTCCTGATTTGGAGATTAACCTAAGGACATTTGTTAACTGGGCATTATTATTGACTGAGATGTCCCTAAGAGGAAGTAATATCCTGCAAATACATGTAAATAGGACTAGGTGTGTCTGATGGAGTCCCTGATTCTTTAGCTCTTCAGTGGGTCTACCTAGGACCATATTGTCCAATGTTGGTCAGACAATGGTTTGGGTATCTAAGTGTCTGATAAAGGATCATCTATAGCAAAGGCAGTGAGGAACTGATGAAATATGGCACCCCCAAAAGTAGTGATTAAAATCAAATCAAAGCTAATGCAGCTAGAGAATTTATCTGGATGTCTCCTTGATTACAATGCCATAAAGTATTCCTTTCTGATGACCTTTCTTAAGTCTTAAAAGATCCATCTCTCCTATTCTCTCTAAACATTGATCTACCTTTCCTTTGTTATAGTAATTACACTAGAAATCATTTCACATTAAACAAATCTTGCAGGAGAAATTAGGCGCATTATGTGTCAAGGCCTGCAACTTGAAGGCATTAGAGTCTCAATGACATACCCTGATTGGTGGGTGCTACAATATAGTTATGAATAATAGCAAAGACCTTTTTAGACTATTTGTTTACAATACTGGGGTTTGAGTGAGCTACATATCACACTGAGCCCATTTTTATATTTTATTTTGAAAAAGGATCCTACTAAGTGGCTCACATGCTCAAGTTGGGGGTCTATTTTGTAATTCTCCTGCCTCTGCCTCCCAGATGGAGGATTATAAGAGTATGTCACTGTGTTTGGATTTGTCTAGACTTTCTTAATATTTGCCTAGTTGAATTCATGAGTTTAAGTATCATTAGAGTTTTTTGTTTGCTAGTTTTTACAGTTTTGATTATGGCAGTATAGGTAACATTCCAATTCACAATAAAAAGCCATCACATCTGGGCGTGGAAGTACATCGTAATCTTAGCACTCTGGGAAGCTGAGGCAGGAGGATAGCAAATTCCAGCTTAGCCTGAGCAAATTGGGGAGTTAGCGAGACCTTGTCTCAAAATGGAAAATAAAAGTTGTTCCTTGTGATAATAGACCTGGAAAACTAGTTTACCTTGCTATCTCAAGGTATTATTCAATTAAACTTATTAAGAAACGGTAGCAGGAATGGTAATAATTTTTCTGAGTAAAGTTCTAGTAATGTTTTTTGTAGTCCTTGTTTTTCTCCATATATACACAAAACTTAAAAATTATGTTGTGTCCTTTAAATATGAACACGAAAGGACTTCTAATGTTCTATTGTCATAATACAATGTATTTGTTTTGTCCCCTTTAAAATTCTCATTGGGAAGTACTTCCTACCTTGCTGTCTGGGGCTTACAACACTAGGGTTTGTTGTCTCTGGGAGACAGAGATGAAGCCACTGTCCTCACAGTGGGGTTGGTCGGTGCCTTCTGAAAGGATTGATGGGGGAGGTCTGCGTTCCACCCATTGTGCCCTGGAGAAGACAGTGTTCTGTGCCTGTCTTGGAGACGCAGCAGTGTCCTCACCTGACTCCAAAGCTTCCTCCACTACATCATGGACTGAACAACCTCCAGAATCATGCAAAATAAATCCCTATTGCTTACACAATACCCAGTCTATGGCATTTTTTTTTGCAGCAAGACACAGCTTCATTGTATTTTAAAGTGTGCAAGCATCAAGAAAGTGTATGTCTGAACTTTGATGTGTATGTCGATGACTGATTTTATAGGTATACACAGGTCTGAAACAAAGATCTTTGTAAGTCAACAACCTTCTTAATGATGAATGCGCAGAAGTTTAACTATGTGTAGTGGGGACTTAGGAGAAGTTCTGTCACACCTGTAGCGTGAACACAAGTTATTAGATAAATCCAAACGACGGTGTAAGAATTCAGATGCACTCAAATTTGGCATATACAGTCTTTACATTGACATTGTTTTTTGTTAAGGTTTTAAACTGTAAAATGGATAAAAACTTTTTAATCAAACTTTTGCAGCTTCCCTACAACTTTGCCATAATACTGATCAACACTCCATTTCTACAAAACCCAAGGTTAAAAATAAGTAGCGCAGAACATAAAACATAGACTCATTTAGGTGTGAGTAGTCAAAACAGTTCAATACCCAATACCGGCAGGGCAGGTATGGGGGGACCAGGAGGGACCAGTAAGTAAGTGGGGAAATTCACAGGGTCCCAAGGGGGCAGTGGGGTGAGAGGAGAGTGCACAGCTGAGAAATTTCTGTCAAAGTAACAGCGATTAGAACCTTATGAAATTAGTATGCAAAAGCATTGTTCTTGAAGATGTGAACAATAAAGCTGGCAGGTGCAGGTGAGAACACTTCCTCAGGTCTGCCTCCCCTGCAGTGCTGAATTATTCCCTTCCGAGATTTCATCTTCACCATTGCTGGGTTTTAATCTCTGCATATCTCGGAAGTCATTTCAGTTGCAGCACTGACTTGTGGAAAGCCTCACTTTGCTTCAGGCTAAATCCTGCATTCAGGTTTCTGCTGTGTCCTGGCTGAAATTAATGGGAAAAGTACAGCTGCATCTCCAGGCATAGCTCACCTCCTTTCCCTCCCTGAAGTTCTCCCTCTCTTCAGAATTCTTTGAGATCCATGTTAGTTATCTTTCCATTACATGACAGAATATCTAAGGAAAACAAATTTAAAAAGGAAAAGTTTATCTGGCTTCAAACTCTTGACAATTGTCCTGCCTCAGCTTTCTGAGTGCTGGGATTATAGTTGTGTGCTGCCACACCCTACTGCAAAGGTTTACTTTGGTTCAAGTTTGGAAAGTTTCAGGCCATGATCAGTTGGCTCTGTAGCTCTTAGGTTTGTGGTGAGACAGATCTGCAAGGAAGGGGAGGTCAGGGTGTGTGTGGGCAGGATGACGAGAAAGTACTTGAAGGGCTCAGTTTTGCTCCTTCTGGGTCCCCAGCGTACCGCAATGGACACCACACTTTGCCAGTGGCCTCGGGAAACACACTTGCAAACACATCCAACAGTTCTCCACTAACGTTCTCAGTATCTCTAAATCTTATGAAATGTATAGTCAATCTTCAGAAATTAATCTTCACAAGGTAGCAAGAATTATTTTTTTTTATAGATAAAGCAGCTGGAAAGGTAAATAAGTTAGAGAAATAAATGGCCCAGAGTCAAATCCTGGTCATCTCTGATTGCCAATCCATGCTTTTAAAATGGTACATGAAAAGAGAGCATATTGTACTTATTAATTACTGGAGTTCCATGTTATACATCAGTACACACATGTTTTGTAATCAGGTTAAATATGCCTACTTTTAAAAACAGTTTCCATTTCTTTAAAGGTCTAACAATTGAATCCTTTCTTCTAATTTCTAGAAGTGTACTATAAATGATGGCGAGTCCTTGTCCCAAAACATTAAAAATAAAATTTATCAAAGGCTGGAGATGTAACTCCAAGGCATAGCATCCCTGGACCTCAGCACTAAAAACAGACAAACAACAAATACAAAGCCAAAAAAGTAAAACCCATACATATCTGAAAGTATAGCCCAAAATGGTAGGTATAGTTCCCTGTGAGCAAAAAGATAGACAAGAGATACATTTTACTAGATGAGAGCAAGACAATTGAATATGGTGAAAGACTAGAAAGGGGAAGGCTTTAGGAAACAGGCGGATGGTATTACTGTGTACACTGAGGATACCATTTTGGAAGAAGTCAGATAGATGACTTGGTCTTGTAACTGTATGGTTGTGACAGTTGTGGGACTCGTGGAGATGATCTCTAAGTGTTACAGGTACCAGTACTGGGAGTCAGACAAGGAACATATGTAGGGAAGGAGCTATAGCTATTAAAGTCCTGGTTATCAAATGGAAACCAAAAAGAAAAATGGTCAAATTCTTCAAGAGTGTATTCTGAGGGAGAATTGATTCTGGTAATTTTAAATATTAGTTAATAAGTAAGCCTATATTTATTTATAATTGATGTCACAGTATTTTGGATTTTACTACGAGAGTGGTCCCAAGCCCTTTGATATTGAGAATCACATTTAAACAACATGAAGAAAGGCTCTTATGCTACAGTACATTGATTTGAAAGTGTATGGATGAGCGGTAGATGCAGAGACGTGTTAACACACTACACACGGATGCTAGCTACTGTTGCACTTTCATATGTGGGCATCTGTGGTACAGAAGCATGTGAAGCACATGTAGAACTCTTTTCCAGCTTCCCCACTTCATTGTCTCACACCCCTGTCTTAGAAACTCTCCAGAAGATCTTTTGCCTTAGTAACTATCCACAACCAAAAGCAATTAACTATATTTTTATTATTCTAAAATTGATGAGATGGTACTGATGAATAGATAAAACCAATATTTGTCTAACTGTCTTATTTCCCTGAAAATAAGAGCAGGTCTTATATTAATTTTTGCTCCAAAAGATGCAATAGGGCTTATTTTCAGAGAATATCTTATTTTTTCATGTACAAGGATCTATAATTCATGTAATATACATTTATTCATTCATGTACAAAAATCTACAGATAGTAGATTTTTATACAATCACATCGTTTTCTTTTGGAACATTATTATAACTTACCAACTCCCAAATTCTGGGTTTGGATTTTTTTGGAACTCCGTTTCTTCCTGTAGAACCACTGGCTCCAGTTTCTCATGTGCAGCAGTAGAGCTGTCCTTACATGAGCACTTCCTGTCCATGCACCCTACATATAGTGCACTGACCACACAGCTGTCAGAGACTGTATCCCCTGAATTCTTCACCAAAGTTATGAACTCTTGCAGACTGGGCTTCACAAAGCATTAGATGAAGATGTTCAAGATGGTGTGAAACAACCAAGATGATAATGATTAAGAATGATGTCCCCCCCAAAAAAAAAGGACAAAAAATGGCAGACAGCAAAATCCAGAAAACATTTCTCTATTTCACAAGAGTGTAATAAGTAACTTCATTTTAGCACACAGCTTACTGAGTTATGAGGATCCATATCAGACACAGCCACATGCATTCATTATTCACGCATTATGTCTCTACTCTCCTTTGTCAATAAAGGCTGCTTTCATCTGTTTGCAAAGGCATTTATCACTCATCTAAAGATGACCATTTGGACATTGCAAATGCCTAATTATAGTGTATCTTATCACTTATTTTACATATCAATGTCAATAATACTTATAATTAACTATATAATTATATTATTACAATTTAGTACATCTGTCATGTGTTGCAAGGGATGTACTAAATCCATCCATTGGGCTGATGTTCTTAGATTGGGCTTATTTTGGGGGTAGGGCTTATATATGTACCCTAAAAAAATCATACTAAGACTTATTTTCCAGTTATGTCTCATTTCTAGAGAAGTGTAGTATGTGACCCTTTGAACTGGAGAGAGGCAGGGGACAGACTTGGAGAGCCGGGGTAGGGAGGGAGCTGCAGTGTGACTGTGTGTATTTTGTTCCTAAGTATGCAAAACTGAGTGAGTGGGCAACATTAGTGTTCCCTTGAAAGTATGAGAGAGAGTAGAGTCGAATCCTAAGTCCACAGGAGAAGCTGAGGCCACAAGGACAGCTCCCAGACACTCCCCACTGTTACTAATAGCATAGAAAGGACCATGCACACTTTCTCTGGGCTACATATGGGTTGGGGCATCAAGTAAGAGGAAATGAGTTATTTCCAAGTCTCCTGGCCAAAGTGAGGATAAATATATCACAGTTTTATGGGCCACAAGTGCCATGCTAGAGAAGGCAGTATTTAGTCTCCTAGGACTGCCTAACCGAAGATTCCCCAGAGGAATAAACCAGAAAAAGAGAAGGGAAAGGAATTATAAGATATATAAAGTAAGAGAAATTATTGATCATAGAAGGTCATTTTATTGAACAGAAACATGGACTATAGTACAGAGACTTTCCCTCCTTCTGTACATTAGTTAAGTCACCCTTCTCTTTGGGTGCTAGAAACCTAGAATTACCTTTGCTCAAGGGCCTCAGATCCTTCAGGGTCTGCCCAATGAGAAGAGGAGAGGTATAATGAGGGATTTAGTCACTTCCCAAGAAAGACAAGCCATGACAGATGGTCTTCCTACATGATAATGGTGAAAGAAAGAAGTATCTTAAGTAAGTTTAATATTAGGCAATAGTTTTCAGAACCTAAAGCAAGATGGCTTCAGTTTTAGAAACATTTCCCTATCCTAGAATGAATTCCTGCTCCTTAAGCAACCGTGCAGTTACCTCTGGGAAAATGGATTTATTTGGAAATGTAATAACAGAGCAAGAGAGGCTTTTTATGGTCTATCCAAGGGCACAGAAGGAAAAGGAGAGTGGTTCTGTCAGATGCAGAAGATCCAGGAGAGTGATTACCTTTGAAAGAATTTCTGTAGAAGAACTTGTAGAAAACCCATTGTGAGGTTTTAAGTAAAAAAAGATAATTGAGAAAAGAAGAGAAAAAATGGATGAATATCAAGAAATTCAGCCACAAAAACCAGTCAGTAAGAGGGCAGAAGTTGGCAAGGTTAACTTACATAAAACAAAAGCTAAAAAGGCAAGGTATGTATTTCTTGAAAATACTGCAAGAAGAGACAATTGGCTTGTGAATGTCATTAAGTTTAAGTGTCAGTTATCTTTAATAAATACAGTTTTTCATGCAGAGTTATGTCATTAGTATTGCATTAACTCATAATCTATTCATAAGCATGGAGTAAATCATGTTTGGGTATAACTAGCAAGAGAACATCAATAAAAGAAAATACTTTTAATCTAATATAACTCTAATAAATCATGTATTAGGTGTAATTACTGGGAAAACATTTGGATCACAGAAAGTGATTCAACAGCATGCTTGTACTTAATACACCTACTGTGTTAAATGAAAACAGGATGCTTGTGATAAGTTTTACTGTCTATTTGTCATGCCAGTATATTAAACTAAGAATGAGAATATCATGACCTATTAAAGAACTGCCAATTCCCCTGAAGAGTTACAAGAATAGCTATAATGCTCTAACTTTAAGTTTTGTATCATAATATTGATTTAAGTTATATCTGTTTCTCCTCTAATGAGAACTTTTTCTGTAGTACTTCTGCCTGCTGTGGCAAGTGCCAATGTTAGCCATTTAAATCTCGGGCAACATCAGACCCTTAAACCTGGTCTCCGTTGAATTTTGTCAGTCCTTTCCCTTTTGGTTTAATGTCTTCATCAATTTCCTCCTATAGATGCTTATTTCCATGTATTTTGTATTACTGCTGAGGTCTGGCAGTGAGTCTTTTGTCTTAACTTTTCTCATTCTCCTTCTTACTTACTCATGTACCTAATTAATATTTTAAAGTACATTTTTAATTATTTTACTCTGTTTTTCAAAAATCATTAGCACCTCTGAATTTCATCTCTGTTTGCTGTTAGTTTATTGTTTTTTTATCTTCCAACAGATGAAAATTATTTTGTTGCTCTGCTCTCAAAGAGAATTTATATATCTTACTGCTGCATAAGTAATTTAATCTGATATCACTTTAACTCATTTATATGTGAAATTAAATATATCACATTACTCTTTTACACCAAAGTCCTCGGTTCTAGGCCTTAGTAATACAAAACAGATGCATGTTATGGTTTGGGAGAAAAATATTCACTAACAGGGTCCAGAATGAACTCATTGGTGGGTTTGTAGCTGACTGTGTTGTTGAAAGACAAAGAGTCTGGCTAGAAGTGGATCACAAGAGGCATATCTTTCCAGACTTCCTCGGCCACTAGCTTTCGCTTTTCTCCTTGGTTCTTCCTGGTGCACTCAGCTTCGTAACCGCTGTGGGAGAGCCACCTTTCTCCTCTGTGTCCTTCAATCATGATGAGTCTTCCATGAAGCCAGCCAACCATGACCTGAAACTTCACAAACCATGAGCCACGATGTGATAGTTTGCCTTGGGGGGGGGGGAAGCTAGTACAATATGTAACTGGGGAAAAGGAAAAAAATGTACATGACATTTGCCCATGAATAGCCCTCCAGTTTGGGTTGGTCTGCAGATGAGAAAACCATTAAGTCTAATCTGGAACTTGTAAGAAGTTGAGAGAAAAGAGGGATGAGTTAATGTTTTAGAAAAATTTGCATGGTAGCTTAGTTCCTGAGCTGTATACTAAATCCCAAGGCAATAAACACAGCTGAATAAAACTGAAAATATGACAAGAAGTTCCTGACTTACCATATTCTCTTCTGGGAGAACATGGATATGTCAGATTCGTTCATAAGTCTGCCAGAGTGAGTCTTTGACACAAATATACAATGTAAAGTATGCAAAACTAAACACACGTACACACACACACACACACACACACACACACACACATCATAAGGCCCTGACTGGGCTGTGCTGATGAACACTACGGCACTGTACAGTGAGCACACAGAAGCACACTGACAGTATCAGGCAGACACGGGAGCTACTTCTGTGATTTGCTTGCATCTAAGATTGTTTGAGATACACAGTCCCTTTGTATCTATGAAAGTTCACAACTTGAATGTTTGTAGGTCAGCAACTTATTGTAGTTCAGTGTCGGTGGCTGAAAAAATCACACTAAACAGGGAGCTGACCATTCTGTTTCTTGTTATTAACATCTTGAATTAGTTTGCCATTGATGTACCAAAATTGATACTCATTAACCATATCTAATCCTTAACGTTAGAATATTTGTGTTGTATAGTTTTATGAGATATAGAACAACATACACTCACCATTATAATGTGCCTATCATTATAGTGTGATACAGATCTTTGCCCTAAGTAGCCACTAAATCCCACCCACTCAGCTTTCTGTTCTTCTCTATCAGTGCCTCTCAAACCTCAGGCAAATACTGATTTTTTAAATATTTTTTCTCATTTAAAGAGAAAAAACAAGACAGAAAAGGGTAGAAATAATACATAATTTCAAAAAAATAAACAGTAAAAATTCGCTAGTTGATAATTTCATATTGTCCTCTTAGAAATAGTTGTTCAAGTTACAAAATAAAAAGTGGATATTCAAACAGGGAAACTGCTAACAGTTCTGTTCAACTATCCAATAAAAACTTAGTAATATGGTTATCAGTCCTATACACTGAAACATACATGCAGTTATATCCTTTAGAGCACTTTTTTTTTTTTTTACAATAGCAATTATACATTTTGGGTTTTATTACTCCTAGATTTCGTATTACTTTTTAGACTAGAGACAATGTGATATTTATTAATATGACTCTTATTTATTTCACTAATGAGGATAGCCTCACGTTGTCTCCATTTGCCTATGAAGGCCTTAAGATCATCCTTTTTATAGCTTTTATTCCATTGTATAAAAATACCACATCTTTTTCATCCACTCTATGATTTGATGAGCATCTTGATTGTTTCCAAGATTTAGCTGTTACTGATGCTTCCATGAACATGGGTGCACATATATCATATCAGTGATATGACCTTTTAAGTTTTTCTGAGAAAATACCCAGGAGGGGAATAGCTGCATCAAATGGGAATTCCAATCCTAGTCTTCTGAGAATTCTCCATACTGATTTCCATAGTGGTTGCAACAGTCCACACTCCCACCAGCAATGGAGCAGTGTTCCTTTTTTCCCACAGCCTCGCCAACATTTGTTATCAGTTGATTTCTTGATGGCAGCTGTTCGTTCTGGAGTGAGATGAAGTCTCAATTCTTTTTTAGTTTGCATTTCTCGAATGACCGGTGCTGGTGAACATTTCTTCATATATTTATTTGCCATTTGTATATCTTCAACTGAGAACTCTGTGTTCATCTCAGATGCCCATTTTTGGGGAGGGTCTTTGAATTTGGGGGGCTTGATGTTTTTCAATTCTTTATTTGTTCTGGATATAAGTCCTTTTTCTGAGGGGTTGCTGGCTATAATTCTTTCCCATTCTGTGGGTTTTCTTTTCACTCTGTTGGTGATTTCTTTTGAAGTACAAAAACTTCAGAAATATGAGATCCCAGCTGTCGATTCTTTGAAGTATTTCCCGTGCAGTTTGTGTTTTGTTCATGAATTCTCTGCCTACACCTGTGTCTTCAAGACTTCTACCTACCTTGTCTTCCAGTAGATTTAATGTTTCTGTTTTAATATTTAGGTCTTAGATCCATTTAGACTTTAGTTTTGTGCATGGTGATATGCATGGCTCTAGTTTCAGTCTTTGTCATGTGGAGAGCCAATTTTTCCAACACCATTTATTAAAGAGTGAACAAAACATTGATATTTTTACTGTTTCTAATTTCGTTTTTTCTAGAATGTCATATAACTGAATTCATACATAGTATATAACCTTGCCTTATTTCACTTGCCAATTTAACTTAGGCTTTTTTCCCATGACTTTTCATGTCTTGATATTTCCCTTCTTTTGATGTCAAATAATATTTTATAGTTTGGGAAAACCACAGTTTATCAGTTCACCTATTAAAGGACATCTTAGATTCTTCCAAGATTTGACAATATAATACAGCTGCTGAAAAGATTTGTATAAGTTTTTGTGGGGGAATATACATTTTGTGGGGGTATATACGTTTAAAATTCATTTGGGCAAATATTAGAGAACTGAAGAAGATTGGTAGATCATTTGGTAAGAATGTGTTTCGCTTTGTGAGATCATCACATTGTCTTGAGGAGAGGAGATCATTTTGCATTTCCACCAGAGATGATTGAGAGCACCTGACGCTGGAACTTTGACAATGGTTAATGTGTATTCCTGGATTTAGCTTTTCTAATAGATGTGTAGCAGTGTTTTAGTTTTCAATTTGAAAATTTCATAATGACAGATGATGTTGAATATATTTATATGTTTATTTTTCATGTAGATATCTTCTTTGGTGAGTTTTCTGTTCAGAGCTTTGCTTACTTTTGTTTGAGTTATTTGTTTTCTTCTCATTGAGTGTTCAAGAGTTATTAGTATATTTTGGACAAAAATATTTCTTCGGCAAATATTAAAAGTTTTTCCCACATTTCATTGCTTGTCTTCTTATTTCCTTGAGAGTATTCTATTTACAACAGAGATTTTAAATTTTAAAGCAATCCATCTTATTCTTTTTTTTTTCTCTTTATAGACTATGCTTTTGGTATTGTATAGAAAAGAATCACTGACAGTGCAACAACGTGAATGCCACAAAAGTGTATAGTTAAAAATGATTGAAAGACTACATTTATGACTACAGATACAAAGACTCATTGCCAAGTTTCCCATCATCTATGTTTTCTTCATTGTTACCTTTATAGTTTCTGTATTTAAATTTAGGTCTGTGGTCTATCTTGATTTAATTTTTGTTTAGTACATAAAGTCAGGTTTTTTGTTCTTGTTTGGGCCTTTTATTTTTTGCATATCCCCTTTTCCTGCAGCATTTCTTGAAAATCCTATCCCTGCTCTAATGAACTGTTTTTGTCCTTTCATCAAATATCTGTTGACTATTTTTCTGTGCATCTATATCTGAGATATTTTGTTCAATTGATCTATTTTTCTTTACTTTTCCCAATACCACCCTGTCTTGATTAAGTAGCTTTAGAGTGAGTTTTAAATTTGTTTTTTCTCCATACTCCACTTTTATTCGTTCTAGTAAAGTTCATATTGGCTATTCTGGGTGTTTTGTCTTTCTATACAAACTTTAGAATAAACTGCCCATATACACTAAGTAATTCACTGGGATTTTGATTGCTCTTGGGGTCTTTACAGATTGTGGAAGGAAGAGCTGACATCTTAAAAATATTGAACTGGTTTCTTTAAGTTCATTGTCAAGTGAAAAGTTAGGAGATGTAGGTATTAGTTGTGTATCTTCTAATTGGAACAGCTAGATTTATCTTGACTTCTACTTGAGCAAAAACTACATATTGTAAAAAGATGATGATAAATTAGGGATTGGATGTTTTAGAATCTGAATTGCCTTATGGCAGCCAGGTAAATCTAATTACAATGAAATTGAACAATGGAATATGGGATACAGGGCATGGGCTGGAAATACAAATTTGAAAACTTCCAACATATATTAAGTAATATCTTTGTGCACACATCAGTTGCTTTGGGAAAATATAGATGTGAAGAGAAATGATTATCCAAGAAATGAGATAATGTTAGAAAATATAAAAATTTGAGGGTGACTGTACGGAAAGTTTCTCAGGAACCAACTACAATGAAAACATCAGAAGTATAATCAAATTTCTAAAATCCACAACAGAAAAAGTTATAAAACTTTAAGAGAAAATAATTTCAAAAACTGCACCAGTATGCTAAATTGAAATAGTAGGAAAAGTGCAGTATCACAGCAAACCGGAGTTCGTGGACATGAGCAAATGGAGACTCAGATGTGGATAACTCTTCTCAAACTAAAGATGCTTGAAGGAAGTGCCAAGACAAAGTGAAGGGATGAAGGGTTCAGGATGGTGTTTTGAAATCAGTCCCCTCATTGTCATTATTATCGCCATTGCATCAATGTCTTAGTAATGAAGCTGCGGAAAGTGGATCGTATTTATATTGTATGGGCAAAGAGTTAGTTCAGTGTTGCAACTTGAGATATGGGAGAAACATTCACTGAAGGAATAGAAAGGCATTCGCTTCTAAGCTTAGGTATAAGGATTTACTTTGAATTAGACAAAAGATAGTTTCCTCTTTTCTATGTTATGAAAAAATAAGACAAAATTCATAATCAGAGAACAGCAATAATTATTGCATTGTGTATTGTTATCTTCAAAGTAGTTACTCGAGTTCAAATTTTAAAAAAGATTCTTACAAAATTTTCCTCTAAAAAACTACTAAATGAACAAAGAAGTAGATGAAGAATGAGTTAACTTGTCATATGGAGTCTAGCTTAAAAATGGATATATGTTATTAGTTTTCCATAAGCATTTGACCATTGCTAACAAAATACTTCTCTCATTCTGAATGTTCAATGTTCAACTAATTTATTTCCAGTGTATTTTATTTCAAAATTTAGTATTGATTTGTTGGAGAAAAGTTTTGGAAATTGTCGTTTCCTGTTTCCTAAAATCATGGAAAATGTGCAGATGAAGTTGAGCTGTGGTTCAATGCAGCAGCTCCCCAGCTCTTTCTCTTTCCTATCAGGAGCGGCAACAGAGTGCTCTCAGGTGGTTCAGCAGATGCTTGTTCCCCAGAAAGCTTTCCATAAATTCCAAAGGGATGGATTGGACCAGGCGTATTGTGAGTGTGATTTTATTCACTGAGTAAAATCAGGTGGTCTGGTTTCAAAGTTACCTGTAGACAATGAATTTGTTCTGCTCTCTGTTAGTCAGGATTCAAGCATAGAGAATTTAATACAGAGAACTGATTACACAGATGTAAAAAGACCTGGAGAAAAAAGAGAGGGAACTTCCTGTATTTTCACTATGAATGAACAATCATTCTTCAAGCAGCCAGACAAGGAGTCAACTATGAGACCACCCATGCTGAGAACCAAGGAAGAGTCTATGGTGACTAGCAAGTCTTACCTTCCATTTTCCTTAGAGCACTTCTGACGGAAAGAATTTGACACCAGTTGGCTAAGCAATTTGGAAAATGCAATATTTAGGACCCTGCCTGTCTTAAAATGCAGAATAGAGCATGGGAGGTTGGAAATGGAACTGAGGGAAAATAAATCTATGATTGACGCAACTAGTTATCCAACTAGAGAGACAGTTTTTGACAAGATTCCAAATTGGAAGAGGATGTTGAATGAAAATTGTCACTCCTGCCATCCATTCAACAGTACTGAGACAGTCAAGATACTCCAGATGTCGATAGGAAACCTAGTTTTTAATGCCAGCTCTATCCCGGTAGGAAATCAGTACAGCATGTCCTGCAATTGTACTCTCATGGGGCTTCAGAGCCTGACACTGAGCATGCTCATTGCTTGCCACATTTTCTCACCATGGGGCCACGCACTGTAATCATGTAGCACAGAGGGAAGCCGTACCTGTACTGTGCACTGTGGGAGACAGGTTAAGGTGGCAGAGGACAAGAGCAAGACATCTTGATGCTAGACGCATTCTCAAGTCTATGCAGGTTAGGAGGATTACATATGGAGGCCAACGATCTCAAATTTTTTTTGCTTTAAACATATAATCCTGGAACTTTCAGTGAGTCTGGGAGCTTTAGCCTTATCTTCCAGTTTAAAGACTGCTCTTGGAGCTGACTTTTAAAAATGTGTAAGGGAATCAGAATTTACTCAAATAAAGCACACAAGAAGAATGGAAGGGACCTGGTTTGCTGTAGTGGTTTCAGTTGGTTATGGATTCTCCTTTGCCTCCCTTGCATACGTGCACCCTGGGCTCAGCCCTAAAAATGAGAAGTGGTTTAGGTGTGGTCCTAATTTCAGTTCTTTATGATTCGCTAGTCGTAATTTACTAATTAAACAAGACCAAAATAAATTTGAGCTTAAAACAAGCATTAATGCATTTATCAAAATTTTAGTTTTTCATTTCCTAAAGTTTAAATGCCATGTACTGTATGAGAAATTTTATTTTTCACATAAACTGGTTTTCCAAAGAGCATCATTCTGCCCATACGACAAAATATCTATACAATATATATTTCAAATAAAGATATTTAAAATATCTTAAAATAGATATTTCCTCAAGTATTGAGGAAATAAACTACTTTATAAATGAAAATCACTACTAAAATATTTTAATAACACATTTTGGACTGGACAATAGAAGTTAAGTGATCTGAAATGGATTATAATCTTATAATTTTTGTTAGGTTTATTTTAAAAAGCTTAAATACTGAAATGCAACATACAGAAATGTGCACAAATAATGAACGTATAGAAATTTTTACTGTTACTACAGATTAATTTTTGAACTGATTAGATCAGATATTATACTTGATCTTGGCCAAAAAGATGAGAAACAGTTGATTAATTTTTAAAATCTAACTTTAGTGAGAAAATTCTTAAGAAAAGCAAAACTAAACTTTTGCTTTGGAAATTTATCCATCCTTTCCCACTTTATTTCTGCCCATGTGGTACAGAACTACAACTGTATGGTAGTTCTGGGATAAAATAACAAACTTTCATGCTTGAAAAAATTACTACTTTCTTCTTCTTTTTGAACATGTCAACTATGAGCAGTGATGCATTCTTGTTGTGGCAAAACTCTCTTCAGGTGTAGTTTTTCTTCTGTTTAGTACATTCTTTATCCCAAGAAATGATTTAGAATGTCTGAAATGTGTCTAAACTGCCAGAATTTGGATTGCCTTAACTCTAATGGATTCAAGAGTATCAGTACATATTAGAATATTTCTGCATTTTGACCTAAACTTCTTTATAATTCTCCAATTAGAAAATCATTGAAATTACATTAAGAAATTGTGCACTTAAAAATAATGATGAAACTCTATGAAAATTGTGCCATCTCCTTAAATAAACGACAGTAATTCTTTTCAGTTTTGCCTATTGAAACTATGTTCAATTCTCTAAGGAAGGATCAAATTTCTGGCTTAGTACAGTCAGCATTTTTAGTGAGTATTAAAATGTCACAGAGAATTTTTTATTGGAAACATAAAGAAAAGATCATGCTTCCTAAATGAAACACTTGTATTATCCTTGGTTCAAATTATATGATTTATGAGAGATACAATATCAAACATTTGGTATTACTGTCCTGATTTAAAGATTTAGAAGATGCAAGGTTATTTTATTATCACTGAACAGTCTGCACCTCCTGCTCCCAATGAAAGACCTCCAAAGTGTGTCTCCATTATTGTATTTGGCTGTTAGAATCTCAGACAGTAACTTGATCCTACTGTGATTATCTACATCTATTGCTTTGTGATCCTTACAAGTGATTACCTACAGCTATTGCTTATACATTGTTGACAATAAAGTAATTTGAATTTAAATTCTATTTTAATTGCTTACAGATCAAGTATTATTTCTCACAAATGAGAATGGTTAGTAGAGTAGAAGTTTCATTTTCATGAATGTAAGTGGCATAAACTTATGGCTGGCCTTATTACTTTATTTACAAGTATATTTCCTTTTCTAACAGCAAAATTTGGGAGTAATGATTGGCAGTTTCTTTTTTGTTACCAAACTTTTAAATGGACCTGGTTCTGCTAGAGCACTGTCTAGAGAACAAAGAAGAGAGCATTATGTATACATAAACTGGAGAAAGTTCTTAAAAATATCAGGAACTTAAATCTGGAAAATGTCTCAAGTGGAAAACACTTTCAGATGTGATTTAGTTGTGGTCATCAAAGTGGAGATATATATAGGGGGTGAGAGAAACAAAAGGAGATAGGGAGAAAGAGAGAGAGAAAGAGAGAGAGAGAGAGAGAGAGAGAGAGAGAGAGACACACACACAGAGAAAGGATAGGAACAGATGGATCTGGGAGCGGCTTGAAGTTGAGGGCCTTGAAAATTTAAGTGATATTTTGTAATCAAGAAATTCTAGAGAACATGAGGGATGGGAGAAGCAAGGTACCGATGACACAATGGGGTCTCTGAAGGAGTGCGGGCCCATGATACTGATTTCACAGTGAGACTAAATAAGTATATAGTTTTTAAATCACCATAAATTTATGTCAGCACAGCCATAGGAATCTAATGTAGGGCCCTTTATCATTTATGGAGAAAAGGTACCGTCCTGTACAATAGCAATTCAGCTGTGTTAGGTCAATATAATTCTCAGATGTTTGTTTCAAATAGCATATTGCCCAGAATAATTTCTTTTTTTTTAATGAAAAACCACATCCTTTACTGTTAAACTTCTTAGTGAAATTCAGTAACGATTTGGTTGTACATTTGAAAGTCTTTAAGCTGTCACAACTCAGAAACGTTTCCCAGTGTCAGACTCAGACATGTAAGCCCAACCCATGTGCTCTGTGCAGTGAAGTCTGAGAGGAAATAAATGGTGCTGGTTTGCAGCCATCACATGGATGATGTTTTAACTGAATTGTGGGTACATTAAAATTTAGTTAAAAAGTGATTTTTGGCACTAAGAAAATTTCTTTTTCAAAATCTTAAATTCTTAACCCACTTGTCTGTTGAAAAATAAAGTTGTAATCTTGCAATCGTGATGCTTTGTTTCCCAATTTTCACATAAATATAAAAAACATACTTTAAAATGTTAAGCATTCCAGAAGAGCTTTTAGTTTTGAGTCACATGAGCATTTTCTCAAGCTCATTCAAGAGTACTTTACGTACTTTTCAACTCTGATTAAAATATAATGGAAAATGTTCCATTGGTCAGAAGATCTGTGATTATCCAATAGTCTTGATATGCAATCAGAAAAATTTCTCTGTGCCTGAAGACAGTCTCTGCTTTTGAAAACAGAAAAATATCATTAAATAATAATTAATCATATATCAGAAAAAGTGAATTTATTTCACGTATTCATGAAAATTCACTCAATGATAGATTTTTTTAAGACTGACAAGTTCTTTTGATTACATCACTTACCAAGCTCTTAATCCTAGTTACTATGTGAACTAAGTATATATTCCCAGGTTTTAGTTACAATAACTAAGTCTCCCAGTAGTTATATATCTGCTTCCCGGAATAATAAGTAAGGATTGGGAAACACGTTTGCTTAGCCTCTTCTATATTCATTCAGCAGTACTTTTAGTACTAAAGTACTTTCTTTAATTAGTAAGATAATATCTATACAGTCTAAGCCACTTAATGTTATTTGTATACATAACATACATTTTTAAATACCTGTACCTCTTGTAAATCATCTTCCATCAGAAACTATAGGGAAGCTGTCATTTGACATGCAGTAAAATTGTGTCTAACATTGATTAAAAGCAAACAAAATGTTACCTCCTGAGTTTCCTAATGCAATGTAGTAAGTTTAAAAAAAAAAAAAAAGCTAGACATGCCTCTGGCTCTCATACTGTCAAGTTATTCAGTTAAATTCTCTTGATCTTCACCCTGGAAGTTCCATTGAAAAGTTACTAATGAGATATGTGATACATTGTTATATTACAGTTTCAGTTGTTAACTAAAATATGAGCAATCTCTTTTGTTTTGTACTGGGGATGGAATTTACAACCTCACATTTGTCAAGCAGGCTTGAGCTAAACCCCTGGCCTAAGCCAATCTTAAAATATTTCTTGGGGAAGTGACAAAACTTCAGTTCTGGCCCTTTGTACTTCTGAAGAATATTCTTTATTTGTTACTTTAGATTTCCCTGCAGAAAGCTGACTGTTGAGATTGGAGGAGTTTAGAGACTGTGGAGATGATGCTGATCATGCTGATGGCAAACGAATCTCAATGGTAGACAATTCTGTGATTCACTCTCAGGCCTCCTGTCAGTTCAGTCACATTTCTTTCACATATGAATTGTTTAGCTTTACAAGCCAACTGTTTCAGTTAATGAATTATCTTTAGCCTGAGTTCAATGAAAGCATAAAGAAATGTAGTGTTTTGAATGCTTATTATACACTAGTCTTATTATACTGGACTAGACTCTTGGCATAGATAATGTACATGGCCGCAACTGACTTTAGTGCTACTCACAGTGAATGTTTCTCCTTGCTTTCCACTAGAATTTTCTAGAGATACAGAAAATTATTGATGCCTGGCCTGAGGCCCAGGTTACACAAACCACATCAGAATCTGAAGAGGTTTGGGACAGTTATCAGAATTTTTAAAAATTAAACTAAAGAATGAATCCAGGTGGAGAGACATATCAGCTTCAAGGTTGAAATGTTATTCTGTATTTATTATCTCTATTTGGTTAGTCTGTGAAACTCAGAGTCCTTTCTTCACTAAAGTACACTTCCCTTATGAAGTATGAAGTATTGAAATATTAATTTTCTTTGCTTACTCCATTCTTCCTCATAGTCAAAATAAATCAATAATTATAAAATGACTCACCCAAAAGACTCACCTCTGATTTTGATAGGCTTTAGAGTGTCTTTGTGGATGATTTACTATTACCTCTACAAGCCAAACACATGTGTCTGAACTGAGGAGCTCCAGAGAAATGAATTAGAAATTAGAACAGGGAACATGAACACAGCATCTAGCTGTGCCTGGCCACTTCATCCAAAAGAGTAAATCAGTTAACAGGGCCAGTTAGCCTTATTGGATGGTATTGGCATAGAAAATTACTGAGGCAACAACATCAAATAAAAATTATAGTATTTAAAATACTAGTCTCTATAGATATTCTCTATTTTTTCCTGTTATCCAGCATACTCAGATTGCTATCAAAGTTTATTCACAAGACGGTTGCACACATTTAACTTGCTGATTGCCTTCTGTCTGTCAGAATGGATGAAGGTACATACAGGGTTACCAGAAAAATCCAAGCAATAACCTTGATAATGGAGAAGAGGCGATGACATAGCACCAGCTGGAGCTTTTTCTAAACTTTGGAAAACAAAGATATAAAAAGGAAGTGCCATACTTACAGATGGAGGGACAGGGAGACAAGGCATAGAAGAGGTAGTGAAAAGAATTAAGATGTGTTCTGTTGTGTACCAACTTCTGACACAGTGCAAGCATTATGCACTTTAAAAAATTAGAAATCACAAAGTCATCACGCTAACTTTACTCCTCAGCATGCATAATCCAGTGAGTTTTCTCTTATTTTTAAAATTTTCATTTATATGTCTAGCATGAAACATTAACAATATTTTCAACATTTTGCAAGAGGAAATAATAATAATCATCATAAATATTTAAAAGTGGCCATTTAGAAGAAGATATTTGAGTATGTTAGTGAGGAACACACCAAGACATATCTTGGAAGGAATATTGACTGTTTCTATTTTAAATATGAGCCACATTTATTTGACACCTACTGTCCAAGACAATTTGCATATATAATTTGGCTTAATCATCACAGAATGTACTTGTTATTTACCATTTACAATAAGTCCCCATAGGAATGAGTTCTGTTCTGGAAGAATGTTCTTAAGTCAGATTCTTTTTTAAATTAGATTTGTTTATAAGTCTGACACCTTTGTCACAAAAATATGATGTAAAGTGTAAAAAAAAATCAAGTACACATACAATACAGCACGTCCCCAGCTGCACCGTACTGGTGCAGTGTCAAGCTGTACAGTAAGGAAACGGCAGCACAGCTGTGACACTGTCCAGCACATGTAAGATCTACTTCCACCCTTTTTTCCCATCCAGGAGTGTTCGCAAGGTGAGGTCCCTTTGTAACTGTGACCATTCATAGCTCCAATGTTCATAAGGTGGCAACTTACAATTAGTTTATTAAAACTGAGAAAACACTAAGCCTTCAGTCTCACTGGCCACGTCTGATGTGCTGAAAAGTCACGTGTGGGTATGACACATTGCAGATGAAGAATATTTCCAGCATCTCAAGAAGTTTGTGGGACAGAATTGGTTTCAAACTTTGATTAACCAGAGCTTTTCTTGATGAGAAATGCTTCACTACAGTGTTTAGAACTGTCAGCACAAGGGGATGATAAACAACAGAATACCTTTGGGCAGGTATTATTATTCTATGAAGAATCTCTACAATCAGTGCTTCCCCTGAAGTCTGTTCTTCCTACTAACCTGCCCTGGGTTTGCCACTGTAGAGCTATTCACAAATACTCCTACACAAATTCTAGCAGGCAATTCTAACTAGTGCCCTACTCCCTTAATCAAACCTAATTCATGGCATGATGAGTAGGATTTAAAGACTAAATTTACCTACGTTCTTAGAGAACACAATCTATCAATCATTCATCTTTTCTTTGCACCAGTGCACTCAATGGTCACTATTAGAAACTGGTACCCAGCACTAACTGGAAGCATCAAAAGTCTCACTTCAGAGAAATTGTAGCCAATACAGGAACTGCCTGGGACTCCACTACCACTTGTCAGGAAGAAACAGGAACATGATAAGAGAAGAAGCAAAGGGCAGTCTCTGACCTCCAACCCAAGCAGATCTGGTCCAGGAGATGTAACATGGAAGAGATCAGGAGTTGCACACCCGAAGTTTCTGAAGTGATGGCCCCTGCAGTATAGAAACAACTTCATGAGGCTATAAAAGAAATCAGAATAGAAATACTCTCCCAGGTAAAAGAAGAAATGAAAAACATAAAAGAATTGTTAAGCACCTCTAAAGAAGACATAGACAAAAAAAAAATAGAGGAGCACAGGAAAATGAGAGAAATCTTGAATAAATATAAAAACAGACTTAGAATACATGAAACAGATTCAAAGAGATCTCCAGGAAAATAAAATTCCACTGAGAGTCCACAGACATATAATAATTATTACATGTACACAAGTATATAATAATCAAGGTCCCAGAAACTCAACACAAGAACAGATAGAATATTAAAAGCTTTCAGAGAAAATAAACAGATCACCTACAAAAGAAAACTCATCAGAATCATGACAGACTTCTTGACACAAATCATCAAATCAAGAAGAGCTTAGAGTGAAGTATTTCAATTCCCGAAAGAAAACAACTTCCTAGACTGATGTACCCTGAAAAACTATCTTTCAAAAGTAATGGAGAAACAAGATACTTCCATTACAAAGAACAACTGAAGGAATTTGTGACCAACAAATCACTCCTACAAAAAATACTGAAGAACATTCTAGAGAGAGATTAAAAAAAAAGACCAGTGGTCCTAGGAAGAGTGGCAGAGGGGACTCACTGAGTGTGGCAGACAATGGAATGGAGGGGCAAAGAAGGCAGCCAATGGCAGGAAAATAGCATGGCAGAGATGAGGCAGTGCATGTTGGCCACAATCACTTACAGATGGCCTCAATTCACCAATAAAAAGAAACGCAGGCAGAATGGATCATGAGACAGGGTCCATCGATATGCTTTATACATGAAGCATATTTAACCCAAAAGGGGGTGCAAAGATGGAAAGTCAAAGGAGAGAGGACAATACTCTATGTGACAGGGAACCAGAAACAAGTGGGGGTAGCTTGCCCATCAGCTGCTGAGTGGACTAGAAAGTCATTGCACTTTTATACATGGGAAAGTTACTCCGCTATAAAGAAATATAACCTTCAGGCTCTTGTAGGTAAATGGATACAACCTGAGATCATGCTGAGGGGTGAAATGGTTCAGAGTCACATGGGTAAATAGGGTTTTGTCTTCCTAGTATAAAAACAAAAAGAGCTAATGAGATCCAAAATGCACAATACATACTGTGAAAGTGAAAAAGGAGGGAGTGTCTAAGAAGGGAAGGCAGTGGCCTTTGTTAATCTATTATCATGATTTGAAACCCATATTGTTTTCATTATTCTGTTTAGTTTGGTTTTATTCTGTTTCAGTTTGTCTAATTTTATTATATTTGATGGCATGGGCAGCTATTTCAAAGATAACAAAATATTACGGTAGCCATTTTTATTTCCTATTAGCTTGATTTGAAGTCCTGTATTGCTTTCATTGTTTTGCTTTGACTGATTTTATTCTATTTGGTTTTGTTTGATTGTACCATGTCTGATGGTATAGGCAACTGCTTTGAAGATAACAAGATGCATTAGGATACCCGTTGTGATTTCACTGTTATCTTGTTTTGAAGTCCTGTACTGTTTTCAATGATTTGTTTGTATTGGTTTTATTCTGTAGTATTTTATTTTATTATGCCTGATGTTATGGTCAATTATTTTAAAGATAACAAAAAGCATTATAGTAGCCATTATTGATTCCCTTGTAGTTTGTTTGAAAGTCATGTACCATGTTCATCCTTTTTTTAAATTGACTCTATTGTTTTATTTTGCTTGGTTTTATTCTCTTCAAAATTAAAAAAAGTAAACATTTGCACAAGAAAGAAAAGACATCAAAAAAACAAACAGTGAGAGTTGGAATATTATTATTTCAATCAATTCATTTCTAATTCATAACTAAGATATTAAAGTTAATTTTGAAACTCCCTCTCTTTGTTCCTTCCCCATTTCTTTTCTTCCTTTTGCAAATACTATGAGCAAATTGCTAAAGGGTACAGGACACAAATAGCAATTAATGGAATGGAAATTATGCTTAGGTAGTCTGGCAATTTGGGATAATTTTAAGGTGTCATATAATTCCAAGTAATATAAACATATAGAGCTTCATTTAAAACAATGTAACGTAGCAACATAAAGACAATTCAGGCAAGCATTGGAGGTTCTGAAGTACACCAACTGCACAGTCACTCAGGACCTTATTTACACAAGATGGGCTTTGCCTCCAGACTGAACCACTAAATCTTAACTTCAGGTGAGCTCCATGTACAGGTTACCAGTGACATGCTGCAGCCTTCCAGGCACTAGTCAAGTCAGGCTAAAGATTATGCAGGGCGCAGTGAGTCAGTAAGCAAACTGGTCCTAAGAGTAGCTAGGAAACTTCGGACTTTAAAAAGGTCATCCTAAATCACCCCATTTGTATCTCAGGTAGCCCTAGAAGTAGGGCCTTGATTTCCCTATCCATTTGTGTATTAACTGTGTTCTCCTCAGAAGAATGGCCATGGTGATGGCAACCAGGGAGGAGGGAAAGTTCAAAGGCAAGAGTACTGCTGACCTCAGGGTGAAAGCATGCACTGAATAGTGCTCTGCCTGGGAAAGGCATGGCCCCAAACACGGATTACAGAATAGCATTAGTGACAGCGAAGGGCTGACTTTAAGTCAGTCACTGTGTAAAATGGTTCACATATGTAACTTTCATCCTGTGAAATCAGTTAGTCACATTTATAGACGCAGAAACTGAGGCTTAGTGAGAAAAACAGTGTGTCAAATCTTGAAGAGAAAGTGATAGTGTTCTATCATCCTGCCTCAAAAACAGGTACTAATTTTACAATAAGGCTGATTTGTGAATGTGGAGGTGCTTGAAGGCTTGCAGGAGGAAGCTAAAAGCGATAGGTGTCCGTACTTGGGCTAATGCAGCAAAAGAGCTGACTAGTAATTCTAATAGACTGCTTTTCTCCAGGTGTTTGAATATAAGGTCCTCACAAACATGTTGGGATACCTCGCAAAGACTTGCTCTCTTCAAAAGGCCTTTCTGCTTATAGTGTACCTGGCCAGGAAATCCCAGGACTGAGAGGGTAGTGCTGTGATTCTTATTCCTGCCATGACCACTAATATTTGACACCACAACTGACCTTCACTGTCCTCAATGAGACAAGTTTAGAGAGAATGTTTCCTATTTTTTTTTCCAGTTGTGCTTCATTTCAGTGTGTGAATATGACAGATGTCAGGGAAACTTCTTGGCATTTTTTCTTAATCTCTTAAGTGGAAAGAGGGTGTGACAACAGGCTTGATTTTGGCAATCAGCTGGCTGTCACATCTCTGAGTAGCACCAAGGAGTGTTAAAAACATTTTTAGAGCTCAAGGGTATGGGACTAATAAACAAGACTTACTGTAAGCATAAGTAACTGATTTCCTGAAGTGGTTTAGTGAATATACTCTGCATGTGTGTTACAGATATGTAAACATGTAGGTACATAACATGCTTATGCATACATTATATATGTGCAACTAATTACCTTGTCAGAAATAGAAATTATCAAAATAAGTTTTGCCTGAGCTGATCTTAAAATGCTAACTTTTGTTATCTTCCTTAGTGTTAATGCTGAACGTAATCAAATTTTGCTCAGACAAGTCTTTACATTTTCATTTTCATTTAGAAAGCAAAATCTTACATCATAGTTAACCAATAGTGGCTGATTTTGGTTATTGAAAAACATTCCACTAGGGAGGAAAGAAACTTGACTGTTGATTTTAATTTTGTTAATTTAAAAGTGAAGTAAATTGTTCTTGTAATGCTTGAAAACTACATTTCTATTGTTTCTATGTAATTGGGTGTATCTTCTCTTTCCTCAAGACAGGCCTCTGGGTCTTAACAGGTCTGTCTAGAACTGAATGAGTAACTTATAAACAGAAGTCTCTGAGTCCTTCCTCCCTAAGAGGTGACAATGAACTGCAAAGTTTAGAACAGTATATTGAACCTCCAATAGTCTTAAATAATTTAAAATGAATAATATATAAGAAAAAGCATCATACAACAGATTTTCTTCAGTCATTTCAAAAGTTCCTGGGAAAAAAATAAACTCATTTATTATATTTATATTCTGATTCCATAAAATGTAAAGACATATTCTTCAAGAAAATGAATTTTTGGAAGGGAACTGAAAAATTCTTGGCAATTTATATGGTAGAGACTTTTTAATACATAGATTCTATAAGCTGATGACCTTTTTGAATGGATATCTGAGAACAATGTTATATATACTGGGATTGTCAAACATATGTAGCCTGAAATGTCTTTAAGAAAAGCACCTTTTGCTGATTAAGCCATGACTTGATGTATCCTGGTAAAGATTGAGTTAGACCTTCATGAGGCTATGGGGAAGTGAACCAGAGGCAGTGTAAGCAACCTCTAGTCAGCACACAGCCAGTTCCACACATGTTACTAGACTCCTTCTTTGTTTGTGATCTTTACGATCCTACGAAGTATAAGTTTTGGAATTTACTCATGTTAAAAAAAGAAAACCCAGAATATCCATCAAATAAATATCTTAAATTATTTACAAAGAAGAATCATAATTTTAAATTTCAATATTAGAAATTTCCTTCTGTTTTTTGAAGATTTTATAATTAAATTTCAATTGCTTTTAGTGGTCCCACAGATTTAGAAAACACAAGACCCATGTTTCAACATCCTGGAAAGCAAACCCAAAGTCTAGGTTTTCTTTGCTTATCAAACTTTTCTGAAACATGCTTTCTTGCTCTCAATCTCAGACTACATGACCTTCCATGAAGCCAGTAGGTCACTAGCACACACCATAGCAGCAGAGGATAAACACAAACTGCTTTAATGTTTGCAAGGCAGACTTCTTTGAGGAAAATGATAATTATTCTGATATCCCAACAAGAACATCAGGAAATGAAAAGGATAACAGTGTGGTATGTGCGAAAGTGTTTTTGCAAATTGCAAAACAGCCTCAAAAGACAAGGAATTCCAGTAAGGGCAGTATTAGGATTTCCATCACACCTGATCATTTTGGGAACATAGAACAGCTTACACATTAACGGAAGTCAAAAGATTCTCTGGCTCAAACACAGATTTACTTCAAGACATTTGAAGAATTCATTTGAAGAAAACACTAGAGAGATAAGTAAGTAAATATTGGCATTAGTTTTTTTTTCAGCAGCATTATAAAAATTCAGAAATTATCCCTTCAAAATAAAATTGTGAAGGTAAAAGTAATTGAAAGTAAAGGGTTTTTTAAAATTTATTTTTGGTTTATTTTCAACTATTTTTCTTCTTACCACATTGAAAGAGTACAAATCCCAAAGGACTTTTTTCTGAAAGTTATTGTGTTGTTCAAGGTAGAGTTGTTTTAAGTAAAAGTCTCTGAGGCAGTGAAGAAATATACTTGAAGGGCTTCACTGATCAGAATGTTTCCTGCTTGGAAAAGTTTTCTAGTACTTTTAAGAGTACAGGTTAGAAGATGTCTTTGCACTCAATTTTGATTTTTATAGAAATCCCGGGTGTTTTGCAAAAGCTTGATCTCTACAGAGGTAGTTAAAAAAAGGAAAATGTAAACCTCCCTAAAATACAGTTCTTTTGATGGCGTGGGAAGGCATCCTGCTACTGACTGAACTGTCTTAAATTTCATACAAGTGACATAATGATACAATTAATGCATATTTATTTTATTATTAATTTAAAAATAAAATTAAAAAATAAACTTACTGGTGATGAATTCAAGCAATAAAAATGATGTAACTATGGCAAAAATCACTAAACCATGTTAATTTCATTATGAAGCATTTGTAATTCATATTATTATGTTAAAACTTCAGGTTATGTTTCCACCAAATACAATCAGCTTTACCTCAGGAAAATAAGATTATACTACAATGTAGAAATTTTCTCACTAATAAAAGCTAAATTTAATCATTCCAACATGGTTACTTTAAAAAAATCATGTATTTTTTAAAAACCATGTTGAATGGGGAAAATATACATATAATTTTATTGGCTATTTAAAAATAAATAACATTTACTATGAAATGTTAATAAATGGTTTTCATTTCCCACCCTGCTTATAGTGTCAGTGCTTCCAAGAGCATTCAGGGTATGAACAATGAAATCTTTCACATTCATTAATCATTTATTTTACTTTAAATGGAATGCATCATTTTCTCTCCTTTTTCATAAAATTTGGTCATATTTTTCTCATGAATTGTAACACTGTAATTTATTTTCTCAGTTCTTTGTATCTTCTACCACTAAATCACACTGTTTGGATTGGCTACATTATTAGAAAAGCAAAGAACCACTTTATACTGAAAATGTCAAGAAATCACTGAGTAGAAAAATTGACCCTCAGAAGAGGTTCTTATTCTCTAGAATGAGATCTTTGTACTAATATTGTGTCTGAATACACACAAGGTCAGATGAGAGTGTTTGCATCCACGTTTGTTTGGGTATTCTGAGCCCTTCTGCAGCAGAGTTCATTGTAATAATTGCTCCCCAAAGATTCCTGGTCATTCTGCAGCCTCGTTACTTCTAAGGACAAATCCCAGAATCTCTGTTTATTCTCCAGATACTTCTAATTCTTGTTAAGTATAAGAACCTTTGATTTGATTCATGTGTGAATATTAACCCCTAGATACAGTCAAGAGAATATCTTGGAGAATTTAATATGTCCTAAACACTTTAGGGGTTATAGAAATTAGTGTCTCATTCTCACCAAGAGATGTTGCAATGCAAAACTACTAAACGTCTTCTTAGCATAGAGTAAAGTGACAAAATGTACGTCCCTACTAAAAAAGAATTGAGAGGCCTTGTATCCTGTGTCACATGAGACACAAAAATCTGACTGTGGCTTGCTTGCTCTCTGGAAGGGACTTGCCCAAGAGGGTGACCTGAACAAAGAAAGAAGTAGGCAACCCAAGTGGAAGAAAGCAGTACTCCAGAAAAGATACCAGCCAAGTAAGAGCTTCCAAAGAGAAAATGTGGCAGTGCCCATTAGAAAACCCTAAGCATGGCCTTGAGAAGGAATCAGAGACTGTCCTACAGAGAACGCTCTGATGCATCATACAAGTACACCCGCCAGTGTGAGACTTCGCTCATCTTCATAAGCTTGTGTCTCCCTGACTCTGACCCTTGAGCACAGTACTGATGAAAAAAGATGGCGAAATGAGTATATGAAAGAAACATTGCAAAGTACTATATTACCAGCCCAAGACTGACCTAAACCAAGGAGAGGGGAAAGAACTTTAGGACTGCCCTGAATGGGGGATATAACTCAGCGGCACAGTGCTTCCCTGGCAAGAGTGTGGTCTGAGTTTGATTTCTGGTGTTAAAAAAAAAAAAAAAAATTGTATTGAGCATGTTTTTTAAAGAATGAATTTCAAACTTTCTCCTTATTTAAATTAAAAAAAATGACTATTTCTCAGGTTACAAAAAAAAAAAAAAACTAACAAGCAGAAGACTATTCTCATTCTAGAGCAATAATACAGGTGGGAAAGGGCAGCAGAAAGATGCGTAGCTCCTTTCTCTGCATTCTCCCAACCTCTCGGAGTTTGTCACGTTTAAACGGACCTTTAAAAGACCACTTTCTCAATGACTGTTCCAGGGATGTCACCGAGAAAGCTGATCATCTGATTTAGCAATGCATACAGCAGGCATAAAACCTCCTTACAATATACAAGATTAAAACAGAAAACTGTTGTGACTTATGTGTAGCCCACTCTTTGACACAGAGTAGAATCCTTGAATGTTTATCCTTTCTGTTAGACAACAATATTTCATTGCTAAAGAGATAATAATCAGAACAGTCTTGTTATGCAAAGTGTCTGCATTTTAGGAACGAAGGATCAGACTTTATGGCATTATTTTATTAAGCCAAAGGAAAACTGGGAAATAATCCATGGCATCTAAGAACTATTACATCAATTGCTTTTAATCTCACTTTTTTTCTATGTTCTATATAGTAATAGTTCATAATCTGCCATTCGTCAGAATTTTGCTTGCCCTTCCTATGAAAAATAAAGACAAATTCACTGGTCTGTGACGATCAGTGATTTGAGGGAACATAAAACTGAAATTGACTTTATGTGGCATTTTTTTATAGAAGGGAATTTTTTGAAAGCATGATATCTAAGTCTGCTTTGTTCTAATTTAAAAGCTAGTCAAAATATCTTCAACAACATGGGAAGTCTTCCAGTACATATGGATATATTTAACAAAATTTATTTGAAAATCAGAAAATCTGCCAAAGTGATCTAAATTAAATCATTTTGATTTTAGAGGGCAGATATTAGTGAAAAATAATAAAATATTGTCATATTTCATAGGAACTCATCACTCCTATTAAAAAAATGAGAAGAAAACACCCAGTTGTGACAAGCATGCAGAATTACTGATTACCAGATGGGCCTCACACCTGCCTAGCCATGTTTCAGGACTGGAATCACAGGGGATGGTGAAGGAGATACTTATCACAACATGAAACCTGCAATAAGGAAGGAGAAATGCTGGGCATTAGAAAGAAGTCAGAGGATCCAGCTGAACAGAGCTCTACTTATGTATGGTTTAAGGAAATTGTCTCCTTAGGACGTTGTAAGTTCATAAAATATCTTTAATAAAAACGGACAAAACTGAGTACCCAATAGACCAACTTAGTATTCTTCAACCTCAAAAGAGTTGGTCTTATCTCTGACAATCTGTCCTTCCTCTCAGAACTTGTCTGAATTTGAATCCACATTTGTACACCATAAATCCACTCACATATGAAATGCCCCACTTATGACCTCAGGGGCTTGGAGTGACATCTAGATAAAAGCCATAACACAGAGACATGTTTAATCTTCTTTCCATTCAGTTCTGTTTAAAAAAAAATGCTAAGCAAAGACTAGACAAACTGTATAGGAGAATTTTGAATTTGAATAACTAAATGCAAGTTCAAATTAAATAGGATATATAAAATGCAAAGAAAGCTATGTACAGTTAAGATATATTATGTGCATGACTATTATATGTAGCAAAGTCTTCTTAATCACTGTAAACCTGCCAAAATTAATCTACTGTGCTCTGTTGGGAACTGTAAAGAAATCTTAGCATCTAGAAGGCTACTAATTGAAAGAAGATAACATATACTTACTGGTGTAACCTTAGACAACTGTAATCATTCTGCCCCATGCATATGCTACCTCTAAAGCAGAGGTGAACTATTCTATCAATTGTATGGGATTGTTCTGAAAAATGAATGGGTCCACATATAAGTATACAAAGGACTTATACTGGACTTAGAAAACATCCAGCAAGCATTAGCTATTATTAGTTTTATTTCTGATGTGCAAAGTTAGAGCATATACCTAGCTAAAGGTAGAGCTAGGAGGGGCCAACATTTGTAACAAAGTAGTGACTCATTGTTACCTCCGAGGGATAAACACTCTTTCCAGTACTTTGCCCTTATTTTTCTCTTTTATTCCCAACAACCATACTGGGCGGAAAGTATCATTTCTCTCACTTTCAAGATAAAGGGGCTAAGGCTTTGAGGAGTAATTTTCTCAAGACTCCCACAGCTGGCACAGAACAGTCAAATATTTGAAATCAGATCTTTGACCTTCACACAGTGGTTTTAACTACTACACAATGATACTTTCACTTTATCACTTCAGCATCCCAAGGTCCTGAGACCTAAGGGTGTGTGTCAGACACAGGCTCACTGGGTGAGTTTGAAACAACAAAGAGTGAAGACTCAGGAACAAAGGCCAGGAGGTGGTTGAAAGCTGTGGAAATCTGAGGTCAGTGAGATTGATATCTGATGGCAGCCCTAGTATCTGAAAAGGCCAGAATAGGGCATTAGATTTGATCGGCAAAAAAGAAAGGAAGAGTATGTTCTACACCCTGAAAATGAGAGACAAAAAGCATTACCAGAGAGGTTGAATGAGAACACAAGTCTCCTTCATATCAACACAACAGCAAGAAAATAATCAAGTGTCTGCATACTTTTTACAGTGCTGCCGGAATCCATTTGCCTTTACTTTCTGGAGACTGGTGATTAACTTCTGGTACCCAGTGCTGCATCTTACTTGCCTCTTGGAATCTTTTACTCATATTTTCTGAGTTGCTTGTTGTACAGAAGTCACATAAGAAAGAGCTAAGTAGTTCGGAAGACAACAGTTGTTCCTAATGCAGCTATGAATTCTATGCTGTCTGATCTTAGGTACTTTATAAGCAAGTAGTAGAAATGAATGTCAAGACTAATGTGCTTCATTAATAAAACAGCATTTCCTTTAGCTTCTACAAGGAAAATGCTGGCAGCAGTAAACTGTTTATAAAGCAAACATAAATCATAATGGACTGGAAATTTGAGTTTATATTGTGCCTCTCCTTGAGGATCTGTCTGCACTCTGAAGACACTGTTTCATTATTACCTTGAGTATCTCTGAGAAATATGCAAAAAGCATCATTTTATCCAATTTTGGTGTAAGTCACATGGGATTTATGTGACTTTTCAGTACACAGGAGTGGATTCTTCATTTTCACAAAAGGATTGTGCTAGTAAATTGACTAATTTTCTCATAAAATTAGCTATGCAATTTAAGGGAAAAATGACCAAAGTTCCCTTCACAAATAAGCACAAAAATATCCCATTACCTTATTTCCATACATATGTTTGCAACACTTTGCAGACTTATTTGAACTTAATAAATGCAGCGAGGAATAAAATTTGTTCTCTTGACTTTATTACAGTAACTCTTCACATTATTATTTGAAAGATGAAATTTCTCAAAGACCGAATGGGAAGCTTCAGTCTCATAGGTGAAGAATGAAGAGGCGGAACTGTGCTGCCCTTTCTGGGCTCCAGAGTCTGCGTCACATGAGTTTTCCTCAGTTCCTCATTAACATCACCACAGAATAATTCTGAATCCAGAGAGCGTGAATGAAAAATGACAGCTTACTTCCTAAGAAGTAACTTCACAGCAGACCTTCTTCACTCTTTTGGGCATGCTGGTCACTGAAGTATTTACCACTGAGAGCAGAGCTGTGGACTCAGAAATAGCTGCTTCTCTAAACACATTTCTCGTAACACTTTCTGTCTTCCCAAGGAATGCCTTGCTTTCCCTTAGTTTTATAGATTCCTGGATCACTTAGGTTGAAGCACAATTCTGGAAGCTTCTAACCCTGGTCTTCTTGGACATGTTTTTGAGTAAGTTCTGGGTAGAATAATTTAGCTTGATGAGTTTTATCATTACTCTTCCACAAAATGTCTCATATTTTCATTGTTCTTTTTATATAAAGCTAGATATCTGTTTTACTTTTTAACCTCTTTGGGAGATACCATGTTATTGAGCTACTGAGTCTGTCCTTTCTCTGAATTGCGTCTGGAATAACCCACAAAATGCATATTATTTCTTTTTTTTCTACCCTCCACGTCTGGTACTGGGGATTGAACTCACAGCCTTGGGCTTTCCAGGCAGGCACTTACACCACTGAGCCAAACCTCCAGCCCAAAGCCCATATTTTAAGCTTGGTCTCCAATTTGCAGGAATTCTGCAAAGTGGTGGAACATTCAGGAAGTGGTCCCTAGCGGGAGACCTGATATTTGGAGGCATGTTTCAGAGGCTGCCGAGGGAATTTTAAAACTTAATAGCCAGACACTGTATTCAAGAATGGGAAAGGCAGGCTCAGCCCATTGTCATAATTACAGAAGAGCAAAATTTGGCTACCTTTCCCCACAGCTGAAACTTGTGAGATATACATAATTCAGCCAGAAAGTACATCTTGTTGTGCTAACTCGCTTCAAGGACAGACTGACTCAGTCTAAGACTACGATTGATTCTTCCTGCTCACACAAGCCCCTGACCTAAGAAACTGCCAACAAAACCTGCCTAACAACATATGACCCAGCCAATATAACCAATTATAAAATAACCTGCTACCAGCCTTTAGTATTGCCTGTTTAAGACATATATAAGTGTCTGTTTAACCCCAAGGTGAGGCTGGTGATTTGGAACTCAGATTACCCCAGCCTGCTAGCATAATAGAGCAGCCTTCCAACTCACTGGTGCCTGTATGTCTTCCAGCTGATCCAATCCTGGTGTTTTCCTAACAAGGGGACCCTATTCTCTTCTTTCTGTCTGTCAAGTCTTGAACATAAGATAAACAGATTGGCTAAGAGTGCTACCATGATGTGCCATATATATCATGACCCAAACAATAGGTCCGCTGGTTATGGACTGAAATTTCCTGAAACTTTTCTCTTCATAGCTATTTGTAAGGTATTGTTAAAATATTAGAAATTTGTACAACAATAGGAATTGGTTGCAATAACAGAAAGCTAACATATCTTGCTTTACAAGTGCAGATTTCTAGCCAGTAGGAAACAGTGTTGCTAATTTGACCTTATTTTTTTAGATCAATATTTCAATGATGGGGAAACGAATATCTAGATTATAAATCATACATCCATAGTTTGATGTATCATTCAACCTGAATGCTTGTTCCAAGCTATAAAATGATTGAAAAAACTGACTCTGTTGGGTAAATAACAAACAGTTCTAAAGCAATAAAAGATCACATTTATCTAGCATTTCTCACAATTGTTTGTATGCTTGACTTCCAACAGATATCTGCAAATGTTAACCCCTGAGATACTTTTCTGATTTCAAAATCTTGAGAAAGTTAAGCATCATTTGTCTGTTGTAATCTGCATATTTATGTATAGTGTGGAGCCAGCTTTCTGGAAGGCTCAAGCAGTAGGATCACTTTTGAGGTCAACATAGGAAATTTATGAACGGAGATAAAGTCCTCTCAAAATAAAAAAAAAACAAAAAAACAACAAAAAAAAAACGTGGCTGGGATATAGCTCAGGGCCAGGATCTTGGGTTCAATAGCCAGAACCACAAATTATTTTTTCTGTGTCTGGATATAATTTTATTTGCTACATTCTTTTACTTTAAAATCCTATACATAGTACATTTTTTGTAGCTCATCTAAGAATTTCCAGCAGAATTTATATCACAAAAGTCCCTGTGAGATTGCAAATACTTGCTTTTCCTACCTTATATGTTCTTTTACAGAGACCAGACAAGACTGAGCACTGTTGTGTGTTCCAAGCATACTTGAAACTGATATAAATTAATACAAAGTGAAACTGTCTTTTGTTGATAGAACAAATTAAGGTAAAACTGATAATTATTAAAAAAAACTGTGTTTGAAATTATTTTTCAACTTTTAAAACAGTTAAAACTATGAGATTCAATTTCTTTCTTAAGTGTTGACTTTACGTAGCAAGAATGTAAGCAGTGGATTATGATTATCTTATTGTCATACATTATAACCAATTTAATACATTGGTAGAGTCATCCTATATTTATATTTACACATGTGTATCTCCCTGTGGGTTGGACCCTTTGTCTACCTGAGTGAGCAGGGCTGACAGTAAAATGCTTTCATCCTAAGCTACTCAGAAACACTCATCACAATTGCTTCTGGATCAGTGCACTAATCCAGAGTATAAATCCTCTTTTTGTCGCATTTCAGTTAGTGCTATAAAGCTTAGGATGAGGAATTTAAAAAATAATATCTGCTCCTTAACCTTTAAATTTAAGGACATAAATATAGGCACATTTTCCTGAATTCTATGCTGTTAGCCACTCTCAAAAAGTTTTTGTCATGATACCAAAATGAACTACAAGCTTCAGCATGCTCTGAATCAGTCTCCAAATAAAAAGGCCATTCTGGTTCCAAATGAAGTTTAAATTCATTATTGTCCTACAGGGAAGCATTAAGCCATTATTCCCTGAAAACATTATTGCCATAGAACATCTGTACATCTGTGTCTGTATAAACATTAGTATGTGGTCAGAGTTATTGATAGCATGCATTTTAAAAAAAATTAAACAAACTCAGAAGATGAAGAAAATCAGTTAATGTTTACTAGTAATGAGTCAAAAAATGAAAAGATCTTATAGCTTAAATCAATTTTGTGGGCTGTCATTGTGTACCCATGAAACCACAGTATTACTTATGCATTAAGATGTGACATGAATGCAAATGTGGGGATAATGAACACAGAATTAAAACTCACCAATCATGAATTTATAAAAATAATTGTATTAAAATTATAAACCATCTAAATTTGATAAATTTAAAATCCAACAGTGATAGAATTGACAGTCTGGATGTAGTTTTCTTCTGAGAATAAAATAACAACATTCAGATAGTAACAGTCAGTTGTTTTCCTAAAGTCTTCTATATAAATAGGCAACTATCAAAATGAGCCTTCTTGAAATATTTCAGAAATGGGTACATAGTTTTGCAAATAAGGAAATGAGAATAGTCAGTGTAACTTTAACTGATATAGACCTATTATGTGGCTCATTTGAAACAGGGCAAAAGGAATTCTGTATAATTAAATAATATAGATAAACAGCATAGTCAAAGTGTTTATATATGAATATGCAAAGTATAAAAAGCATTACCTCAAAGTGATCCTAAGCCAGTCCTGAAAAGCTTCTGTCACATAAAGGCTTCAAAGCATTAATCAACAAACATCACCCAGATATTGTGGAGCAAAGAGCAAGATCCTACCTACTTTGTTGGCAATGAAAGAATGGAAAGGATCTATTTCCTCACCTTGAACTTGTATTTGCTTTCCAAACAAATATTGGCAGCTATTATAAAAAGGAATCGAAAATTTAAAGAGAAAATATAAAAATTATTTTTCATATTTCACTTTAAGAAATTAAATTATTGAATACAAGAGGAATCAATTATTGTGTTGTGGGGGAAATTTAGAGAATGGGAGATATCAAGTTTCAGAGTTCTGCTGTGTTTTGTGCTTGTAACACTGGGTAAGTTAATCCCTCTAAACTTAAATTCTCTCCCTAATCAGTAGTGTATAGCTCTTATATCTTAGAAGTTTTGGAATTAGTTAAGGTACTTCTAAAGTGGTCAGTAGAGTCTATCAGACATAGTTTTCCAAAAATAGTTGATTAGTGTTAATATTATTCAATCATACAAATTCTATCACAATAACCTCTGATATGTACAGTATAAGGTACACTGTGGGATCCAGGGATATCTAGCATACAAACAACAAATAGGAGTCCATTAACAAGGAAGAAAAATAGGCAATGTTTATGCTTCTGGAAAATTCGGTATTTTATTCTGTTTCTACTTTAACTTAGAAAAATGTGACTTTTATTACTTCCTGAAATAATGTCATATATTGTAGTTAAAATATTAATCAGTATTTAGGTGAATAAGATAAAACTAATTTGGAAATTAAAATAAGTGTTTTCTCTAAAGAAATTAAAAGAACCAGGTTTACTCAAAGAAATGTCTGCTGTTGAAATGTCACTCAACTTTGTGAATAAAATTTTTAATAATAGCTCACCACAGCATTTTAGATAGATATCTAGAAGAATCTAATGAATTATGTTATATGGACTACATGTATTGAGTAATACTTTATGTGGTTTCACTTCAAGCTTTTTCATTCTCTGATGAATATCTTTTTTCTTTAAAAACTCGATTTTCACTCCCTTTCTCTCTGTTGAGAGAGAAGCTAGCTATAAACAATCATGGCGTAGACACCTATGAGAATTATGCAGGTCTTTTGGAGTCACTCTCAGGGCTTCTTTGGGACATTTTCAGAGTTCCTGCCCTGATTTTATGTTTCTGGTCTGTCTTCTGTCACTCAGTGGAAGAAGGCATCAGAAGGTTACAACCAAGCTGAAATTACAGTCAGATCCACTGACCTTCCTACAAGAACCTTTAATTTTGTTCTGTGGAATAGGTCACATCTTATTTATCCATTGTAAGACTTTTAGTATCTATTCACTGAATTCCTATTTAGTGTTTTAAATCAATTTCCCCAGTGCTTCCTTGTAAAAACAAATCCAAAAGAGAAGAATTTGACCCATCAATCAAGAACATTTTTTGTCTTGTCATTGCAAGTGGAGCTCATTCAAAATTTTTTTAAAAAGTCTTGCTTAAGAATTCAGCTTTTAAAATTTTTATAAGGCCATGAATCTATTGATCTGTTAAGAGAATTTATCATTTATGTTAGCTAACATTATAGTAGTTTACTAAGCCAAAATGAGGAGCAGCACTTTTAACCTTATGTTATAAATACTTGTATGATAGTATTTATAAAGTGGTAGCAAAACTGTTATCAATGAAGTTATTACCTTGTTTTTTTTTTTTTGTAAAAACACAATGATAGATAAAATAAAAATGGTAAAAATACATGAGTAGTCATTTAAATCTAATCAACTCTTCTATACTGAGACATTTTTTAAAATTTTGGCATCAATGTAGTCGTTATCTAAAAGTTAAGAGTTTTGTTTTAAGAGCGTATTGTTTTTTAAAAATCTTTAATTTTATTTTTATTTTGAGTACTTAATTCGTGAGATTTCACCCTTTCAACAATCCATGGAGTTTTGACACAACGCTAAATGAGCAGCTCCCCATTTTGGCTTAGCAAATCATTAGATGTACTGTACCTTGTATGTAGTCGTTATTGATATTTGCCCAATAAATGCTGTCTTTACCCGTCCAGTGTTCACCATTGGCATATTTTAGGACAAGACTCGATCCTACACTGTTTCAAATCTGTGCCATAATAAATGGTAAATATTTTGAATGATTTGGGCTTTTACTCACAGGGAATCTGGTTCAGTGGTTATATGATGTGGTCAATGAGCTTGCATTGATCCTCATTCGGACAATGCATTGAACAAGCCTAGACAAAGAAATGTGATCATATTAGAAAACACACGGGTCTAGGAACCTAGCAATCTGGTATCAACACGTGTTTTTCATTAACTGTACGTTTGCCTTTACGTAGGTCACCAAACTCCGTTTCTCTCTTTATCTGAAAAGTGAGAGGTTATTAAGAGTCCTTTAAAGATTTATGATTCACAGAGGGCATAGATATCTGTAATAAGCCTTCCATATCTAAGAGAATATTCTTACATTGATCACTGCTGTGTACCAGAGATATAGCTGGGGAGGGAAGAGTTTTGTGCAATGGAAAAAATGAGGAAGTATGAAAAAAGAAGTCCAAATGTGAAGGCAGCAGCCTTGGAGACAGAGGGGTGGCTAGAGAGCACCACTAGGGCTTTCTGAGAGCCGACTCTACTCAAAGAGCACGGAATGTTTTTGGAGGGTCTCAAAATGTTCAGTAATTTAAATGTTCAGTAATTATTTAGTCCACACCTTAAGCAGCTGATAAAGTAAACTCAGTGCCAAAAGTGTGGCATTCCTTCTCTGTTACAGTAATAGAACCCCTGAGAAGCTAAAGGGCTACAGAAGTTTGGAGAATTCTAACGTCAAACAGGTAAACCCATGGCTTTCAGTCTGCTGTTGAGGAAGCAGCACTTGATGGAGAGGGAATGGGCCATTGCAAGCCTACACACATCCTCACTGGAAACAAATGAAGGAGAAAAGGAAAAGATGGGTCGCCTTGTCCCCTCCAAGGGCACCACCCATGACCTGAAGGCCTCCCAATGGTCCCACTTCTTCACATTCCCCCACAGTGGGGCTAAGCCTATAGCATCTGGGCTTTGGGAAGACTCTAAGATCCAAATCACAGCACATGGTATATATTCATCTAAGAGAAAGGCACAGATTATTAAACATAAGATTGGAAACAGGGCATCATAACTGGGATAATTACAGTAGATGAAATAAAAGCTTTTGAGAGACGATGTTCGGCATAATGATTAAATGGCAAAAAAGTGTTTATTTTGATTCACTTTTCAAAGTAATCTAAATAAAAGGTAAAGACAAAATTAAATCTATCCTTTTCCAGTTACTACTGTATCTGAACTTTGGAAAGCTACACTTGGATATTCTGCTATCAATTTGGGGAGACAACAAAACGTTGCATTTTGTGTTCCTTGAAATATGAAGTATGAATGGAGGTTCTCTGGTTTATATTTTACTAGAAACTCCTTGGTATAATTTATTGTTTTATTAATGTGTTTAATAATCTCCTACATTGTGATTACCATGGTGCACTCACTCCTACGTGATTGAAACACATGGTTTGATCTAGAAGTAATAGTGGGAAACATGAAAATGACTGTGGTCTCTCTTCTCAAAACATTGTTCAATCATCAAGATAGAACTGAACTCACAGAAAACAACTGGACTCATTGCAAGGGAGGCCACAGGTATTTTTTGTGATTACCATTAAAGTGTTCAGGAAAATACAACAAAATTGGGTACAGAATATAAATCTCTCCAAATCTCCCACACACAAAAAAATATTTCCCTGTTTTAAAAGCCATGATTACAGCTCTTTACTTATGACCAAGACACAGTGACAGAGATGCATATGAAACCACACTTGGAGTCAAAGTTTTGCCTCTGTGAAGGAACACTCTGTCAGGGTACACCACAATTTAAATAATATATGCTATTATTAATGTGGAATTGGCTATATTTTGTGGAGTTGCCTATATTTTATTCACTTTTCCAGTTTAAGTGATGCAAATGAGCCTAATCTGTATAGCAAGGAGTCAAGTAATGTTGTTGTAACCAGTGTATGTTTTTTTTACTAACTGCTATGACTTGTCTAGATGTCCCCCAAAGCCTCATACAGTCATAAGTGGGCTTTGTCAGGGGTGGCTGGATCTACAGCGTGTGATGCTGGAATTGTTCTCTAGTGTAATGCTAGGCTCCAGATTGTTAGGATTAATGGTATGCATGTTACCCACCCTGAATAGCCTGGATAAATAAAAGAGACAAAAGATGCTGTTACAGTACCTTGTTTGTTTTTTCTATCAGTTGATTATGCACTGAAACCTCTACAAACTGTGACCTAAGTAAACCTTTCCTCCCTTAAATTGTGGATGTTGGATATTTTGTCTCAGCAATGAGAAAAGTAACTAAGGTACTACCATTTTGCTTTTCAAAAAATTTAACTTACGTTACAGAGACACTTTAAGAATTTAAAGATCTTATTGAGGAAAGAAAGAAATCTTTATCTGAAGTTCAGCAATGACTTCAATTTCGCTTTTTGATCTGCAACATTGTAATAAAATTGATCCTTTTTTATTAAAGTTATGTGTTTAAATACATGACTTTTTCAGTCCCCTGAGGTTCTGTGTGTACATATGTAGGAAGATGTCTAACATAATGTTTAAAATAATGGATTTTTTTTTGATATTGAAAATCAAAATCATGACCTTGCACTTGCCCAGCAAGAGCTTAATCCCCAGCTTTTTACACTTTGTCAAATGATCTTTGTTTTTCAAATTTAAGTGACTTTGAAACTTTCATTTTTCCTATTGTTTGAATTTTTAAAATAAACATGCATAATTTTTTCAACATAATGCTCCATTGTTTTTTAAAATAAATTAAATAAAGTTTATTGGTCTCTTGCTTTCAATATCAGTTCAGCTAAATTAAGCTCAATATTTTCTGATTAAGCAGTTAAGACTAAGCTGTAGGACTAAGACTAAGTGCTGACTGACAACTTTTGTGTATATTCTGTGCATGTGGGAGGCTGATGTGCAGATGATGATCACACTTACTCTATGAATGGCAGAGTTTGTTCCAGATCATTGGCCAGGTGGTTGACCTTTTTGCCCTGCCTTTAGTCTTTAAGTACTGTGGATATCATCTGTAGGTGTATAAGTCAGTTTTTTTCACAACAAAATTTAACATCCTAGACATCATTTAAAGTGAAGATGATAAACTACTTTAAAATCTGATATCTCCTTGTGCCTCCAGCATAAAAATAATGGATGTTCTGAGTTATTTCCTCATTTGATTGTTTGAAGCCTGGGAAGAACTCTAGCCAGATGACCTAGCTCAACATTTTTTTTTTTTTTTTTTTTTTTTTTTGTAGAATGTGTAATCGAGAGTGAGAGAATAATAGGAGCAATGACAAATTGCAGAAGATTTGAAACCAGTATTGGTCACAGAAAGGAAAGCTCAATCATTAGGGCAAAGTTCTACCATGGAGCTGGCTGCAAGGTCTCCCTGCCTCTTGTACTCTCTTGTGGTGATTGAAAACTAGTGAATATGATCCCACTTCTGATACCAATACTTTAACATAAACAATAATAATAGTAATTGCTTTTTGTGAACAGATATTCTCCTTTTACTTTACAGAAAGGCAGAGTGGATTCTGAATCTTGGTTATTAGTTATATAAAGACATACCACTGGAAATGCCAGATGTGGCAGTGCATGCCTGTAATCCCAGCACTCAGGAGGCTGAGGCAGGAGGATCAATGCAAGTTTGAGACCAACCTGGGTTACAAAGTGAGCCCAAGGCCAGCCTGCACTGCACAACAAGACCCTGTCTCAAAAAGGAAAAGAAAAAAAGACAGAATGACATGTCAGCATCTCATAATGCAAGAGGTCATAAATGAACTGTAATTAGAAAGAGTCTTGTTGCGTGAGAGAAATAACTGATTTTACTTTTCAATTATTTGTATTTTTGTTGCCACTCCTATCTCCTCTCTAACAAGGATATCAGTGCAAAATGTATGTGTTTCTTCTTTTCAATGAAATTATTGTACTTCTTTGGGCACCTGACAGAGTGGACTACTTCATTCTCCATAAAACACTTTTTCAGAGATGCTCCGTTTTTACTTGCAATTTGATGGCTTATTTTGATGTATCTTTGCTTATATTCTTTATACTTCTGATCAACTTTAAAACTTTATTCTGTACTTTTATTATATATTTCCTCAAGTGTCTTCTTCTCTATGTTAATGGACTATAATACTATCTGTTTCAGATTTCTCTCTTGGGCTTTAGGACTGGTTATTCAGCTTTGAGTCTGATATCTCTAATTAGCTATTCCTTATTGTTTTGCAGTGAATAAATCCAAACTACCAATTTACTCATCCAACCGGAAAGCAGGAGTCCAAATTTCCCCCTTTGCTGAATGCTCCACATTCAGTCAGCTATATCTTTACATTCCCAGTACCTAATTTCTCATCTAAAGAAACGTGCTACCGTTTAAACTGAATAACTCACTGTCTGTCCCATGTCATTGTAATGGATTATGACCCAGCTTCTCAGCTTCCAGCTTCACGTCCTCAGATCTATTGTTTACTATTACTGAATCTTCCAAAAGGCAAAACTGCTTCTACTGTTTTCTATCACTGTTTTTCTCCATTTTCTATTGCATCAAATCTGCAGGATGGCATGTGAAAGCTTCATTATCTGGATGTATTTGATGTCAATAGCCTGTCCCGGGCTGTGTTCCACCTTGCAATTTGGACTTCAATCTCCCTCAACTCCTCACACTTTTCTAATTATAAATGTCTTTCTTGTGACTTCAGGTCATTGCTGTTCTATGATCTTTGCATAGTATGCCTTCTTCTGATTATGAACACCTAAATCCTCCTACACTGCCTTTAAATTTGGGTTTTCTAAACTATTCCTTGACCTCCCTTTTCTCAGGAGAAATTTATTTCTGCTACATGTATCCACATGTTTGTTTCAGTGTTGCTTCTGTTATAGTGCTTCCACTGAATTTCACCTCTTGGCTCATTTTTTCCTTCTTTTCTGAAACTATGGCTCCCCTGAAAATAACAATCATGATTTTATTTTTTGTAAATCTTGATGACTGTGTGTAGGAAGCAGTTAAAAATACATCATTAGAAGGAGTGAATAAATGTAAGGAGGAAATAAATGAGAAATAGCATCTCTTTGGGGACCTGAATTTGGTGTCCGTAGATGCAGAGGCTTAGACATCTCAGAAGCTGTGTACTAACAGTACAGACCTACCATATTGCAGTCATCTTTAACAAAGCTGTCCATGGCTACCCATGGGAGTGATGCACATATTGATGCACATTATTGCAAACAAAAATTGAAATGGGCAAGTAAGAATGCCAGGAGCATAGTAGGTAAGACCATAATTTTAATTGAATAAGGTAGACACACAAGCTTAAATATAACATTGTGTCTTTTATATGAAAAACCTAAATTACAAAGAAAGAATAAAGAGGAAGGCAGATCTTTCTCAAATGCGAAGGGGTTAACAGGTGAAGGAGTGGAGGAGATATGAGAGAGAAAGCAGGTGAAACAGGAATTGAGATGTGATATATACATGTACAAATTACACACAAAGAATGTATGCATTATACTCTGAAAACATAGAGTTTTTTTTTTTTTAAAGCACTGATGCTTTACCTTTGTAAAAATTTTCCCTACCTTTGTAGAAGGTTTCCATCTCTGGAGAAATTTTAATATTATTAGTTTTATTAAATATTATTAGTTTCCTTAAACATGTGATTGTCTTGTACCAACTCTCTTAATAAACAAAATATATCTTGTTGTCAAGCCATCTCTGTGTTTGGGAAAAATGATGAAGCTATAAATGGTGGCATCTCCACACACAGACTGAAAAAGACTGAGACTTCACACATGGTGGTGACAAAGTAAGCTCAAGTATTTGTTTGTCGCCTCTTCCTCCAACTTCCTCCTTCCTACTCTGGAACACTTAATTGCTGCAGTGAGAATGACTCAGGATCTTGTTAGCAATGAGGGAGGAGGTTTGGAAGAGCAGGAAGGGAATTTCCCTTCTTTTACCCTTCTCATACATCTAGCATTGTTGTCCAGCCTCATCTACTTGAGACTAAAACAGACAAGAGAAAAGAGCAAAACTTTTGTGAGGCAGACACTCTGCTGCTGACGTTGTTTTATATTTAAACTAAGGATAAGACACAAATGCCTGGAATATTTCTCTGCAAGTGTGGATTCCATTCAGACTGGACACAGTTAAAATGTCTCTTATTCTTTCATTGTAAACTAAAATCATATTACCTAAAACATCAATTAATTAACACATCGTATTTAAAAGGAAAGAAATGTCAAGATCTCCTAAGGTAATTAGTGATTGAGTTTTCTCAACTATCACTTTTCGTCCACAATTAGTGAGAAAGCTTTTGATTACTGAAGCTGTCATTTCCTTCTATAAGGTGTAAAGCATGTATTAAAACACATCTTTGATGAACATATTGTCACCTACTAATAATGGGACATTAGATTCCTTTTTCAAGAGAATGAAAAAAGTAAACTTTTGATAAAGGTATTCTTTGATAGTAAAAGTCATCAGGTTTCTAATCTGGTGACTGAAATTTTCAAAAGGATTGATTAATCACAGTGAAGTAATTATCTTTGACAGTCCTCCTTCTATGAGTTTTGAAGAGCCAGTCCAAAGGTGAATTTTATTATAGAGTTAAGATGAATAGATTATCTGCAATGTTCAATGGAGGAAAACAATTTTATGTATAAAAAGCTGCACTAGGAAGGCAGTCTATAGTGTAATAAGCTTAGGGCCACAAATGTGATATCCTGAATCCACTGTTGAGTTGAAAGTGGCCCTTCAATATGAACAGGCTATAGGCAGATGCATAATAGGTTATGTACCGCTGAACACTGAGAATTTCAATCTCCAGGTGAGTCTTACTCTGAAAACAGACTCATAAACTAAGCAGGGCAATTGCATTCTCTTCCTCTAGTATCTTGTTCACATTCCTTGTTATCATCTCTTGGTTTGTGCACACTTCTACAGAGAAGATAAAAGGCAGGTCAGGTGTCATCACAACTCTGATCCAGAAAAGGTGGTTTGATTAGAAAAATTTCTCATAAAAGACTGAAAGAAGTAACTGAAACTGAAGTGGAAAATATACTGAAGGCTGATACTGTGGTTTAGATAAAATTTGTTTTCAAATACACTTACCTTCATTATGAATGCCATGAAGTACAAAGGATAGAAACTAATAGCCTATTTTTCCATTGCTTTGAAATATACATGCCAGTTTCAGAAAGCCTCAGAGGGCTTTTCTTTTCATGGCAATTAATTTAACTTGACCCCAACTCTAACTGGGAGATTAACAAAGGAATTATCCTAACAAACTCACCTCATGATTCAGGGTTCACTCACTTTCTGGGCTCTAGCCACAAACTCTCTTGAGCTCTGGAGTCTGATTTAAATATCTAAAAGATGATGAGAGTCTTTCAATTAGAAATGCTTGTCACTGAATCTTCTTTGAGTGATCCATCCTTGGATTCTTTTTAAATTAATTCTGTTACCCTCTGTCTGCATGCAGGATGAAAAGCTCACAGCTTACCCTCTTTCTCCATCAACCCTCCTCACCTACTTTCTTGTCAAATCCTTCCAGCTCCATTGCTGAAACATGCCTGTCATCATGGTTTCTATCATGTAGTCGTTATTCAGTTTCTGCTCTGATCTGCTTTGAGTTTGATCACTGCAGTCGTCTAGTTGATATGTTTGTTTCCCTCTTGTTCACTTGAATTCTCCATCACCACCAAGAAGAAACTATAAAATATATATCTTTAGTCAACACATGAAAATCAATAGTAGTACTGTACATCAGTACCTACTGAGAAAGAAATTAGGAAAACAATAAGAAACATAATTTCAACAATAACTAATACTCAGAATTAACCTAACAAAGGCAGTGAGATTTCTGCAATGAAAAATACAGGATATTTAAAAAAGAGGTTGAAGAGAACATCAGAAAATGGAATGACTTTCCCTGTTCCTGGAAAAGCAAAACAATACAGTCAAAATGTCCACACTTCCAAAACCAATATATAGATTTATTGCAATCCCAATCAAAACGCCAGCAACATTCTTCATATCTAGAGCAAAAAAGAAATTACATGAATTCAGAAAGCATCCATAGTAGCAAAACAAGAGACATTAAAACCTCAAGTTTTATCACAAAGTTGGGTGATAAAAACAGGATGGTACTGCCGTAAAACAGACACTTGGATAAACTGAATAGAATGGAGTGTGCAGAAGAAACTCCTGGCACATTCAGCTATCTACGCTTGGACAAAGAAGCCAAAAACATATGCTAAAGGAAAGACAGCCTCTTTAATTAGTGGTGCTGGGGAAACTGGCTATCCACATGCAGATGACTGAGCCTAGAACCATATCTCTCAGCGTGTATTGAGTAAAATCAGACTGGATGAGTGATCTAAGTAATAAAATAGATAACACTATTTGATAGCAGGGAGATAAAAATGGAAGGCATAGATATAGCTAAGGATTTTCTAAACAAACCTCCAATTGTATAAAAAATAAATAAATAATGGGATTAAGTTAAATTAAAAAGTCTCTGCATTAAAACAAACAAAAACCCAGTGTGATTTAACAACCAGTGGAATGAGAATAAATTTGCCAGGTACTCATCAGACAGAGAACTAATATCTAGAATATATGGAAAACACCGCATATAATAGACTGCCCAAATACAAGACCCAGTCAAATAATGTATAACTGAAATAGACAATTTTCAAAAACATTACAAATGTCCATTAAATACGTGGAAGTGTTCAACATCTCTAGTCCTTGGAGAGACGTGAATTACAACAACACTGACATTCCATGTTAGTCCAGAAAGAATAGTCACCATCAAGGAATCAAATAATGAAAAATGCAGATGTCTATGGCGAAAAAGGAACCCTTTTCCACTGTTTTTGTGTATCTAAACTTAGGCAACCACTGTGGAGATGAGGGTGGAGATTCCTCAATAGATGAAAACTAGAGATTCCATTTGAGCCTGCTATTCCAATTTCCTCTGTCTTCCCAAAAGAGAAGCAAGTTTAGAAGTAGGCTCTATGTCCAATAACTAATGAATGGATAAAGAAAACATAGTTTTAATGCAAAACGGAATACTACACTACCATAAAGAAGAATAAATTTGTGTCATCTATACACAAATAGAAGAACTTTAAGACAATGTTAAGTGAAATAAGTTGTGCCCACATGCTTAAATATGGCATACTTTACCTTACACGAGAAACTCACAGTACAAATAATTTAAAGAGTAAAATGAAACATAGATAATAAGTAGTAGGGAGATAATAAAGTGACAGACCTTTTACAAAAAGTGTGGGAATGAAGTGATGTGGGGCAGGAAAGAGGAAATAAGAATTAAGCTGTGATATATATATATATATATCTCCAAGATAAATATAATCATTATGGACTGTAATACATACTAATAGAAATTTTAGGAAACTGACTGGAATATAGCTTAGCGCTTCTCTTGCTAGAAAAAAAAATACAAATCTTCTTCTTAATTTTAAAATGCTTAGTTATTTTCCAATGACTTACATTGTTACATTAAAGTTTATATTTTCTTTTACTACAGCCACATACTATTTTTCTAAGCTCATTTTATGCCCTACTCTTCTCTAGCCAAATCTGTTTTATTCCATGATTTTTCATAAACTCTTCTTTTGTGAAAAAGTGCCCCTTGAAAGTTTAAGTTATGCTTTTCTCCACTCAACAAATATTGGTTCTTCATGACTCACAGTAAATGTCCCTTTTCTGTGACTTCTATAATAACTTTTCAGTGACCGTTAATTTCATAGTAACCTATAAATAAAAGCTTTAATGCTCAGCACATAAAATCTTTAAATATAGGCATAGAGTTTCCTCATAAATTTGAATAAAATGATTAGATAGCTCCTGCTCAATTAGCACTTAGAAGGAAAACACTGAAGTGAGCATAACAGTTCTTCATCTATGTTGTAGAGTGTTGCTTTAGTTTAGGGATGGTTAAAGAGCTAGGACCAAACTAAGAAATATAAAATACTCTCTAGACATCATTTCTTCCTACAGGCCCATTAGAAAACTTCCTAGGCACCCACAAGAAAGAAGAATTCAAACATAGTAATGTGTGCCACATCTCTAGCAGGCTGACTGACCCCTGCAGAGTGTCTGTGTGAGGTATTCAACATCTCTCATTGCTTGCTCATCATCTGGATGCTTCTTAACAATGGCAATTCCAGTGAAGACCTGGCTCTTTAAGATATTGCGTTGCTAAGTGTATTTCAAAAAAGTTATTAGTTTATAATTAATTAGCTAAATTTGGATTAGAAAACCTGCTACTTTGGCAAATGCATTGACAGGAGCTCTCACATGATGTCTTTATCTATACTTTACATGTGGGCCTGTGGGCTATAAATCAAGCTTGCTTGTGTCTCTCTTGGCGTATTCCACCAGTCACACTTACCAAATTTGACATGCTCAGGATTGTGGTGATGAATAACCATATGTGGTGAAATCTTGGGGAATGCTTAAAAATAATGTCTTGAAATGGCTTCAAATCTAATGTGCACCTCCGAGTTGCTGGAGTAAACCTGATAATATGAAGTTTTACAGACATGGGAATGTAATTTTAGTCTTTTAGTACCAGTATCACCCAGAGAAATCAGCATTTAAGTTTAGCAGTAATTTCTAAATAACACAACACTATAAGATAGTTATACCCAATATTTCTAAAAAGGGGTATCTTTTTGTATAAAACAGATTGGCACTGTAAGTCACTAATCAGAAAGATCTTTAGACATTTGTCAGGATCTAAATAACAATCAGCTTGGATTAACTGAGTTTTTAAAAATTCTGTTTTCCAAAATACTTATTATTTATGAAACTACTGTATTCTGAGCTACAAACATACTTTTGCCCGACACGCTGTCACCTGGTCTCTGCTGCCTTTCTGTGTCATCCTCTTTTACTAATACAATGCATTGAAGCTGAGAGAGCAAAATGAACTATTCCTAGTCACGTCCAAATAGCATGTGCTTTATCCAAACCTGGCAATTCTGAGTTCTGCCACTCCTTTAGCCCTCTCACGGGGAGCTCAGGATCCGGCCAAGACCTCATGTCCCCAGTGCTCTCACCCTCCTTTCTACAGGAGATCGATCACACGGGATTAGGATTTTATTCTGCCGAAAGCCAAAGGCTGGCGACTTAAGCTGAGCTGAGCGCTGACTCCGCTGTGCAAAGACCTATGTGGTGTGAAGCACACTAAACAATTCAGCTCTGATCAGCAGCACACAGTGATGTCTGAAATCAGATTCTAAAATCTATCAAGTTCGTCCAGACAAAGCCCTGTCAGTATCCTCTTTGAACCTATACACAATAAACTTGGTACTAAGCTTTGGGAACAAATCCCCAGAACCTTTCATAGGTAACATAAACTCAACAGCTCACAACTTTATATTACAAAGAATTCTCACAGTGGAATAAACTAAAGCATAGGAAATGCAAGTATACATAATTTAATTTGTATTTAACTTGGAAATGGTGAAAATAAAATTTTAAATTATTTTTATTTTTTAAAATAGGAAACTATTTTGTAGAAGACATTTTTGTGCATAACTAGTAAAATATTCCTAATATTTGGGGTAAAGTTAACACTGTATATTGCTGTTTGGGGAGATATTATCAAAACATCCACTCACATGTTTATTTTCAGTACCTTTTCTGTAATAGAAAATTCAATATGATAATAATTTAAAAACAGCTGATGCATGCCTGATATGCAATAATAAATTTTATACACATTTGTTATATGTAGTATATTTCTTATAAATAGCATATTGATAGGAACAGATTTAGCGTGTCTCACAACACATTATTTTAAAAATATTAATAATGTACATTATTCTGGGATCATGCAGTGTCTCTGAACAGTCTGTAGCATTTGGACAACATCTTTCTTTGAGCAAATAAAGTTTGATTCACTGTGGATTGCTTGCCAACTGGACGCCATTTCATAACAAGAAATACACATCTTTTTATTTTGTTTTTCTCTTACTCCTTAAAGGAATAAATTCCTGAATTAGTTATAAAATTTTTTCATGGCTTCATCTTATGAAAATACGCAAGACTTTAGATACTGGAGTTGAAATAACTGTAATGATGCTATCCAATACTGTTGTATTTATCAATAAATTGCAGCTATTTTACCAAAAATCAAACATTGAGATAGATTGGGAGCTAGAAATTACATCAAGAAAAATGCAGTGCAATTGTTGATTCATTGCTCTATAATGTAGATGTCAAGTAAAAATCCCCACTAGTTTGTGAAGAGCCCTTTCTTATCGCTTCATTTCCTGCTATCTTTCATTATGATCCTAAAGTAAAATCACAAATTCCAGCAATTATTAGTGATTTTAACAACAGACATAGTTGAAGACAGATATAGAAGCTCAGTATTCCTTAAAAGCTTAATTTATCAAGAATACTATGTCTGTGAAATAAGTCAGATTCACATGAGGACCTTATAAAACAAATTTGACTGGAGTATCAAACAATAATGACTGCAGCCTGCGAAGGCTGAGGAAAGTGAGAGGCTGGCGTGCAGGTATTCAAGTGAGTGAAACAGCATCCTGAGCTTACCTTGTTCCACAGAACAGCAGAGAGAGCCTTAGTTCACAAGGAAATTTACATACTTTATGAGTCCCTACAAGAGTGAAGCTCAAAGGCTCCCCATGTAAAATGATAAGGAACTGGAAACAGCAAATTACCAGCCTTTGAGCAGCAGGGACTGTATACATGCACTGAAATACCGCAGTCTCCCCACAAAGAATGGTCACGTTTAAAACATTCTTTGAAATGTATAAGGTGATGTAAATTTAACTATTTTTATTTGATCATCATACATTTTACATGTGTGTCAAATGATGATGTGTCCAATATATTTTCATGATTAACAAAGTATTAAACAGTTTTAAAGATTTATTGAGTAAATATCACTTATTAGAGTGTTTTTCTTCCTTTGTATATACTTTTGGGGGTGCTAGTTATATGTGATTTTATCTCCAAGGTAGAGGAAGCATTAAAAAACAATAACCAAATGCAATGGTTTATTATGCGTTTTTGTAAAAAACAGAAAAAGGAACAAATTCTAAAGCTTTTATTTTAAATCGATGTGGTGGCACACCCCTGAAATCCCAAAACTTCAGAAGCTCAAGCTGGAGGATTGTCATGAGTTCAAGGCCAGCCTGGGCTACAGAGTAAAACCCTGTCTCAAAAAAAGAAAAAAAAGTTTCTGTTTTAATTTGCTTCTTTGTTTTATTTCAATCATGTCTGGATTATCCATAATAAATGAGCCCCAAAACCCAGTTATAATTTAAATGTTGATCAATTTTAAGAGTGGTTAAATATTCATGAAATTTTTTTAGTCAAAGTTTAGTTAGACTGCATTATAACTGCATTTCCTTTTAGACTTCATTCTAGTTACTTTTCTCCTTGCCAAGACAAAATACTCAACACTCCAATTTAAGGGAGGAAAATTTTATAGCTCACAGCTTGTACAGGTTTCTCGGCTGGCTCCAAGGCAGGTGGCACACGCAGAGGGGCAACAGTTCATGGCAGCTGGAGATAGTAAGAGCAACAAGGTGTGGGGAGAGACAAGACCATTTTTATTCCTTAGAGTGTGTGCAGGGTACCCATCCTGAGTGGGTTCAGCGCTCACACACTTAATCCCCGCCAGAACTGGGCCAAACCAATCTGGGACTGATCTACTAATCGCACACTCTTAATCCCAGCAACACACACTGTACATTCAGCACCTCTGAAAAAGCCCTGCGACCGTGTGAGGCTGTGTGTGTGTGTGTGTGTGTGTGTGTTTGGGGGTGATTTAGAGACAAGTCATAAAGCCATAACAGACCTTCAGATGAAAAAGAAGGAATTCTAAACCCGGAATCATCTTTTTAATCAAGTAGATCTGTTTTCTTGTTCCTTTTTTTCTGTGTCTTTTTCCTTCCTTGTTTCTTTCATTCATTTCCTCCTGTTTTCCTCACCTATTCCCTCCCCTACATGTCTTAGCAAACATTTAGTGATTTAAAAAAAAAATATTTAAAGATAAAAAATAAAACAAAACAGAAAAAAGGATAGAAATAATACAGAATTTTAAAAAATAAACTAAGAAATCACTAGTTGATAAATTGCATATTGTCCTCTTAGAAATGGTTGTTCAAGTTACAAAATTAAAGCATACAAAGTGGACATTCAAACAGTGAGACTGAAAACAGTTCTGTTCAACGATCGAACAAAAACTTAGTAATATGGTTATTAATCATACACACTTAAACATATATTCAGTTATATATATATTTAGAGCCTTTCTTTTCCTTTTTTACAAAAGCAATTACACATTTTGAGTTTTATTACTCTTACATTTCTTATTCCTTTTTATACAAGAGACACAATGTGATGTTTGTAAATATGATTATTGTTTATTTCACTTATGAGGATAGTCTCAAGTTGTCTCCATGTACCTATGAAGGTTTAGTGATATTTTTGAGGTATGTAGTTAAGCATTTTTGCACTTCCTCCATTTGAAAGTATATTTGAATATATTACAACTCTCATATAATGTTCCCACATGGGGTCTTCAAGAGCCACTGAAATGATGATTCAAAGTAACCTTGTTATCTCATAAATTTAGATAATACTGCATGTTCTACTATAAAAAACCACATTGAAATGATCATATAAATGATTATTAAAACAAGCAAGAGGCAAAAGATGCACTAATGTCACAAGGTGATAAATGCAAGCAGCAAACTGAGCTGATAAAATGATTAATTATCCTACAAAAATAAAAACAGGAAAATTACAAAGCAAAATAGAGGGATGAGAAAACATTTTGGCACATTTGACAAAAAATAGATATTTGAATAATTCTTTGAAAAGCAAAATCTTTCTGACTTGGAATTCAGGAATACCACAACAGGAATTTTAGGATAGCTTATGTGAAATTGTATATGCTAGCTTCTGTCAAGCTGACAGAAAAAAAATAGTAAAAAAATACTATAGGACTAAATAATACTTTTTCTATACATGGTATGCAAGAACTCTTGCACTCTAAGCAGAAGATTCTGTTAAAAATGTGATTACAAAATGCTAATGTGTAGTTTTGATTCTATAAACTCTAAAGATAAACTTCATGCTTACTTATCATATGGTTTCTCTTATCCTGACATACAAATGAAAAAAAAAATAATGGGAAAATAAGGTGATAGTTTTTTTTTTTTAACTTTTTAACTTTTTGGCAAAAGGGAAGGAAACCAAACGATGAAGATGAAGGGAGGGGAGGAGGAGAGGAAAAGGGAATGAAAAAAAGAATTAAGGAATTAATCTGTGCTATAAATATGCAATAATTCCTCATGAGAAATGTAATCATTGCATACTGCAAACATGTACCAGTGAAAATAAATTTAAACATTACCCTCAATATGGTTTATCATCTCTGAGAAATTATGAAATAAAAAAAAACCTTCCAAATACATAACAATATTGTTAAAATGCATTCAAAGAGAAATAAGATAGTTCCTAAATAGAATTACAGCAAGTTAGTGTTGAGCTGCATTGTATCCTGCCTTGTCCTTGTTATCAGAATATTTTGGATAGTTTTACAAAACATTTAATTTGTTTTTCTTCCTTTTTATGTACTTTTTCAGAGTGTTACTTATAGAAGTTGACTACAAGTTACATGTTTACAAGTGTATGTAAGATAACTTTACATCACTGGTGACTATTTTCTGTTAAAGAAATGCTTTCAGAATGCCATTATAGTTTGCATAATTCTGAGACAGAGGCTCTGGACCTCCACAAATGCACGGTTTGTTCCTGTTATACTGCTTAGTGTGCAATTGCACCGCTATTCACTCTGTGCTTTAGGATTTCATAACATAAAATGAATTCCTATCTATTCAAACAACATAGCACTTTTGTGTATGTTAAACAAGGCAAATCATTCCTGACAAAGTTAAGACATATGCAAGGTGTGGTTACTTCTACAACCCTTTTAAAATATGTGAAAAACTGGGATAAGAGTTGCCAGCATTAGAGGATGATTTTTATAGGGGGAATAAAAAGGGTACCTTGCTATAAAAATGTTTTAGAGTTCATTGAACTCTGCATATTCCAGCTCCGACAGAACTGCAAATTATGGTATTCATTATTAAACTAAATAGAAAATGAGAAGCCCGAGTGATGATTGTTAAATTATATAACTTGTCATAAACTCTTTATTATTTTAAGTATCATTAACATACCATTTATTACATCTTAAATGTAAACTAAAGAAATCACAGAAAGACTATCTTTTTTTTTTTTTTTTTTTTTTTTTTTTTTGTCTTTTTCCTTTTTATCAGTACCGGGACTGCCTGCTTTACAAGGCAGGCGCTTATGCCGCTGAGCTAAATCCCTAGCCCCAAGACTATCCTTTTTTTTTTCCTACTGGAAATCGAACTCACGACCTTCAGCTTGCCGGGCAGATGCTGCACCACTGAGCTGTATCCCTGGCCCTGAGCTGTATCTTCAGCTCCCATGTTTTATGATAGCAATAAAGTAAAATAATCATTACAATACAGAAAAAACTTAACAATAATATGACATATTTAAACAAATTCAGGACATTATACTTAACTCTGAGTACTCATAACCTGTATGCATTTGAAATATTTAGTGAAATGATGAGGAAAATTGTTTTATTAGAGAAGATATTCTTATATACAGAGAAGAACCATCCCATTGTCCTCCTCAGAATAGAAAGTTTTCTCTCATTTCTCCTCTGAAGCTTTCATAGTGTTTATAATGATCACCATTGACTTTTTTTTTGGAGCCAAGTGTACTAATAAAATGAATGGATAGCACTAAAATAAGATTTTGTGAACAGGTCTTCTGAAACTGAATAAAATCCCTGTAACATTCATATTTGGAATGTGTTCCAATTGCTTCACCACAGCAAAAAGCTGGTAAAGGATTCAGTGATAGTCATACAAATGTGTATTGATTTTAACTTATTTTAGGTATGTTAATATATTCTTGCTGTGTGCTGCAAAAGTCCTAACAGGCGGTTGAAATTTTCCTAGCTAATGTGATTGGGACTTGTGGTGCTGATAAAAAGCAGTTCATTTTATCCTCAAGTTCTTCAGTAGACAATATGTAGTGTTGAACTCTCTTTAGAATATTTTCTGTCTCATGTGGTAGAGTGAATACCTTCCTCTGACCGTCTGTCTGCACGTTGCAGGGCAGGTGCACTTGGTATTTCCATGAAGAAGACATCTTTATTCAGCCTCCACAGTTTCTCATTCAAAGTAGAACCAAAATAGAGTAAGAATGCAAATAAGACTTATGAAACAATATGTGTCATCTTTTCCTAGGTTTATATTACTTCCTCAGTATTTTAATATTATTGACCTCACACCTAATGCAATAACACTCCTGCCTGAGCTTTGCCAATACACTGAACTCCAGTTTCAGAGAAAAGCTTGTTTCATTATGAAATTACATTTTAACAATAAATAAAATATGCAATTAAACTATATAATCAGAGTAACAAGTAGAACTTCTATAAAGAGATCAGGCAAGAACCAAGCAATCTTACAGGCCCGGGATGAGAGGCCCTCCGTGCCCACGGGAGTTTGACTACAGCACTCTCAGTCATCTGAGCTCTGGCGGGACAGTTTACAGATGGGCAGAGGGTACTGTACTACCAGCAAACCTGTAAGTGATTCTTTATAGATGAGTGAAGAGCGTTTGCGGAAACATTTCAAAGGCAGTCTCTGTGCACTTCAAATACACTTCAGTGTTGTTTTTGAACATTCGGAACCCAGACTGAGCTGATCTGATCTGTGAAGTTGTTATTTGGATGACATCACAGTTACTGATTTAAAATAAAGCCACTAAAATTATTTATTTTATGTGACAAGCTTTTTGTAAATGTAGTCAAATTTCCCTTTTATATTTTTAGTTTAAAAAAGCTTTTCACTGGTACATTAAAGAATAAAAAATATTTTGGGGGTAACGTGATGTTTTGGCATACATACTATAATATTTAAATTAGGTTAAACGTTGCTGTCTCCTCAAACATTCATCACCTTTTAACAATGAAAACTTTCAAAATTCTTCTGGCTGTTTGAAATGCATGGAATGTTACTGTCATTTACTGTCATACAAATTACACTATCGAGTTGAGATGAAGTGTGACTAAAAATACAGAATTTCTACTTTCCATTTCGAAATGGAGAAAGTTAGTATTTTAGCTTGGTCTACAGTGATATCTTCAATTTGATGTCCCAGCTCAAAATGATTTACCTAAGAAATGAATGTGTCAGGACATTGGCTCAGAAAGTGTAGCTACACCAGGGCATTTGCCTTGTTCTTAGCAAAGTGAGCACAGTGATGCACCGGCTCACTATTAAGAAGCCTGTGAGATAGAGGTTCATTGTCTGGGTGAGCTGGGGCAAAACACAGGATAGTCTATCTCTTCCAATAAAAGGACCCTGAGTTGTAAGTAAATAGGACAAGGTTTAGTTGCAGTATGTTAATTGAAACTGGAGTTTTAGTGTTCTTGTCTTCCTGACAGTCTTGCCCTGGGTGGTATTAGGTTTGCAAAGGAAAAATCACAAGAATCCCTTTGCATGTTTAGAGTCAAACAGCACTGGCACATTGTTTTCAGCACCTGGCCTGCAGCCATGATGTGCAAGGGGCTTTTCCTTGGCAGCTCTGTTTTTTCTAATCTTGCACCTTGCAATGGGCAACCTCCTGTTTCCATAGTTCTCCTCTGATTCAAAAGCCTGGTAATTTTTTTTTCTTTTTGAGCTAGAGTTTTACTATGCAGGTCAAACTGCCCTTAACTCATTTTGTAGCCCTGGCTGTTCTTGAACTTGCAGCAGTCCTCCTGCCTCAGCCTCTCCAGTGTTGGCAATATTTTTACTCATCTTTCAATTCTTATCGAAAGACAAATATCAAAAATATCCCTTGTCCAAAAAATCTAACAAGATCAAATCCTGTGTTTCTCCATGGCAGAATTAATGCCATAAAAATATAGGAAATGTGTTTACATACATGATGAATAAAGCTGGTGTGATTCTAAGCTGAATTAAATTCTGCTTTGTGAGTGATTTTCATGACCTGCTAGTGATATATATTTCAGTTATAAAAAGATGATAACAACAATAATACATTGGGGGTTAAAGTGCACAAACCAGTAATGGCACTTAAATCTATTACTTATTTGTTTACTGTGTGACTCTATGAGCAACATATTATGAAAGGAGAGAACAGGGCTGCAGAGATGAACTTGCACAAATTTTAATAGCTGGTGACAAAAAGAATTTCAACTTGAATCTTCTCATTTTAATCTGAGCTATTAATCCTGAACTACATCACTTGTTCTGATTAATAATCAAATGCTTTCACGCATGGGGGAACTCCAGGATGCCAAACAACTGAATTTTCAAATAATCGGAGAATTTAATTGAGGAATGTGGCCAAATGTTTCCAGAAACAGCCTTCATGTCTAGTTGACCTAAAATAGAAGATGATTAATAAACAATACCATAGTCTCAAAACCTGCTACTGAAAGGGTATATTGAGTTCTTGGTTTGTATTTTCAATACACCCAGACTGAGAAAGGAAAACTTGGCAAATCAGGAGATACTGACTCAAGTCAATAGAAAACAAAAAGACTAAAATATTTGGATGAAGATTTAGAATATGCTATTTGAGTTTAAAATGTATAATTCTTTTTTGATGCCCTTCAAGAGAACAGTGGGAATGTAAACTAATATGACTGCTATGGTAGCCAGTATGGAAATTCTTCAATAAACTAAAGCTAGCAATTCCATTTGACACAGCTGTTCACCTTATAGGTATCTTCTGAACTATATGAAGACACTACCACAGCAATGTATGCCCATATATATAGGAGCACCATTTATAAAATAACTAAATCTTGGAAATGGGCTATCTGTTCATCAACTGATGAGTGGATAAAGAAAATGTGATATTTATGCACAGTGGAAGGATAATAGAAAGGATAAACCTGCCATAGAGAGGATGAACCTGAAATATTTGTGAGAAAGTAATGTTGAAATCATAATGTTATCTGAAATAAGTGCTATACACAATCTTAAATATCTTATGGTCTTTCTTACATGAAAAACCCAAATTGTAAATAAATTTAATAGCAAATAAAGGTAATAAGAAATAGAAAGATAGATTTTTTCAAATGAGAAAAGAATTAAGAGATGGAGGCATTGGGGTGTGGAGGAAAAGGGATGAAAAGAGAATCAAGATCTGTTGTGTACCTGTCCCAACATCCCATGATGAATGTAACCTTTGGGAACTACAGAGATGTACTAGTAAAAATAACAGTTACGATAAAAGAATAGTTGGAATAGAGATGAAAGATGATAGTAATTTGCGGCAAGTAAAAGCAAAATAGAAGTGAGAACTTGATGGTGATTCACACAACCTTTAGCCAGTTAGACATCTTCATCACAGTCTTCAAGGAAGCAAAAACCATGGGCGTATGCTGCGCTGGTGTCAGCCAATGCTCGCTTCAAACTCATGACGGGGCATTTACTGTTTTAGTGCTCCTGCATAAGCTCAACTTTATTTGCTTTGTCAGCTTTTTTAGCTAACTCTAGAACATCTTTAAAATTTCATTTCTAAATACAGTCAAGTTGAAGCTTCCTGACACATATATTTTATAGTTTTGTATCAAATTGAATGATTTTAATTGATACCTATAGAACTCAGTGTTGGAGGCATATATATTTTTAAGTAACCTGAATTTGCTATGGTTAAACAGGAAATTTTATCTTACTCATGATTTAAATCAGGCTTCTTTCTTTAGCCTGTCTCATTTGAAGTAATAAAATATGGCTTAGCTTTAGACTTGCTCTTTGATTAAAATAAAATTTTAGCAAATATTTTGATGCACCACCAATAGTGGATACTTTATTCTTATCTTTTCTAACAATGAATAAACTTTGAAAAGTAGAGACACTTCCATCACAGCACTTGGTGGAATGAATTAAACAGGAGCTAATGAATAGTTCTGGTGGTGCTATAGAGACACTGTGCTTCTAGGGCGATAATTCCAGACACTGATTACATTTGGAGGCTGTGGTACAAGCCTGCCGGGGACAACAATTAATCACTTGAATTCTTTTGTTCCATGTATTTAACAAAGCACCTCACACTTATGCTACTATTTCTTTGACTCAGGAAGTTCATCATTCACTGTGTGAAACATGTGTCTGGATTTCTTTATAAATTCTGATTCCACATTGTAACATTTTATCTTATAATCTCCCAGATCCACAGTAATCTGTCTTCTTTGTATTATGTGCTAATTATGTTAGCAATAGTTATATCTTTCACATTTCACTAAATTTTTGAGTATTTCATTAAAATAAGTCAAAATATTTCTGACAGAAAATCATGTAAGAATGAGTTCGTTAAATCTACACTTTACATATTTAATAAAACTGAATGTACATGTACCACATTGCTCAGTCATTCCACTTCAAAAGACACATCAAATACTCCCTGTAGCTCTGTGCTACCCGGTCCCAAATGGAATCACCCCAAATGTCCTTCAACAATGGAACAGACAGGGAAAATGGTGGTCTAAGCCTGTGTATGCAAAATCAGAAAGATATCATCACAGACAAAAATATAAGTGAATCTCATAATCATAATTCTGAAGAAACTAGACACAAAAGTAAATGTATTGGTGAATCTGTCATCTATATATGTATCTATGTATTTATCCATCATCTATCACCTATTTATCATCTACCTAATCTATCAAAGTGGAATTAGAAATTAAGATAGTAATTGCTTATGATCTAAAAGTTATGAGATGATTTAATAGATATGGATATAATGATAATGTTTTTTTCTTGACTTTGTTGCTGGCTGTGTGTGTTCATTTCTTAAGAATTCATTGGGCTTATGACTTTTTCCTCTCTGTAACATGTTTTGATAAAAAGTACACTGTAACAGATGTATAGGAACCCTGTTATGTGACAGCTTATGCTGTATTATTAACTGAATAAATAAAGTGGTTTTCTATCATTTCAACTCATATCATTTTTGAATGGATGATTAATTGAAATAGAAACTGTAACAAATTAAATTTTCACTGATGCAATTTGATTATCTGGAACAAATAAAAGATTACCCTGTCTTAAAGATGCAATCACAAGTGGTGTGCTTCTGACTCATATTTCCCAAATGCTAGATTTATTCATTCTAATAAGAAGCATTATATTAAAGATAGTTCTTAGAAATAAAAATTTGAGATAATATAGGGAAAGACAGAGGAACGTTAAAGCACATTCTCCAAAGTAAGGGTAAGCTAATGTAAACATGATATTTTCTTAATATAAAATTCTGCAAATACAATGTATTATGATATCAATAAGAACTAAGAATCCACTGCTGGAATCTGTGCCCTCATTCTGATAATGGGAGGTGGTAGAGTTCTAGTTTTGCAACAGTAATAGAAAGTTATTCTTTAGTGGAAATGACCAGAAATGATCTAAATTATTTTCACTACTGCTTTATATTGTCTGAGTTGATCACCAATTATCTTCTATTCAGACCTTATGTTGGTTACATTTACATCTGTAGTATCTTTGTTCACTAGCAGAAACATGTAAGACACTGAATGTGTACTTTGTACCCAAGATACTGAAATAAACACATGATTTATGTTTTGAAGAAATGTTCACTTAAGATAGGCATGTATACAAGTGAAAACTGATACAGGTCACACAAAAAAGAATAAAGGGCAAGGGAGCTGAGGCTCAGCAAAGATTATTTTGATAAAAGTGGCCCAAAAAAGGCATCATGCAATAGAGTTGAGCCTTGGAATCAGCTGTTCATAAATGTGCAGTGGCAGGAGGGTGGCATTCTAGAGAGAGTATAAAACAAGATACAGAGAAGTAAGATTAAGATCTATTGGTAACAATAATGAGCCACAAATCTGTGTAGGAACAGAAACTCTAGATAGTAGCACTAGAGTACATGGAGATAATCATGGAGGAATTAAGCCTTGCCTTTTATTTATTAGACATCTGATTCAGATGATATTCTAAGGTTCCCAAATGTTAAATATATGTCAGGCTTTTTCAAAAAAAGCTCTTGGAAAACCTACAGGGGTATCATATTTGACCTGCACATCCACGCAGAAAAAAATACAGCATAGATACTAGCAAAAAAAAAAAAAACTGCAAAAATAATTCATTTTTAATGAATGTTTTCTCCTAAAGGAGGAAGAGGTTTTTTCCCTGATGTGTTTATCCCATTGGCTCTAAAGATTGCATTACTAAATCGTCTACAGCTCAGGTACAGCAATCTCAAGCAGAAATGAAAGTAGAATGCTCTTAATTTACATATAATGTTGTCCTTACTGACAAAATGACTGTGGTAAGATAGCAGGGTCATAATTCTCATTTTATGAAGAAAAATAAGAAGTTAATGACTGTCATTTTATTATGCACCTCCATGACTAAACCTTTCTGACACTTGAATATACAGCCTCCAAATTCAGGATCTCCTTGGGAGGCCTGAGTCATTCAAACCAGCAGGAGTGACAGACATTGACAAATCTTTCTTGGACCCTTAATCCATTTCCTATGGAGTGAGCCTTCTAAGGAGCTGCTACTACATTGGAAGTAAGCAAATTCCAATAAAGCAGAAAGCAGCTTCTTGGCTCTCAGTCATGCAAGGAGGACTGGTGCGCATTCAGGTGTGCAGAGGCAGGCACTATAGAAAATCAGAACAGGAGGCCTGGATCACCAAGACTGTGAAGGGCTGACCTTAGAGACGGACTGGCTGAGCCCTAACACCATGCAGCCCTGCTGCAGAGCAGCAGCTGTGACTATGGAGCTGCTAACCTCCAGCCCCTGCCCTCTACCAGAACAGGACCTTTTGTTTGCATCAATACAGTATTGAATGTTTCTGACAAATTTAATTGGAAACTGCAGACCTAGTCTAGGAGCTTATGGAACCCAGAAATTTTGGGATGCAGTCCAGAAATTCAGGGATGCATTTTACGAATGGTACAACATTTTTGAAAACGAATGCACTAAGATGATAGCTCATCTCTTTCCAGAATTCTCTTAAAGAATAGTAAATAGTTAATTAATAACACGGTCTTTATAAATATATATCGATTTAGATGTATATTCCATTTCAGTACTGTAATTATCACGTTAGCCAATCCTAAAACTAAATCACATTTACAAAAAAGTGGATCTGTTAACAAAGGCAACCACACAGGATGTCTGACATTTCCAAAAACTCTGTGGAAAGCCCTGATACACTTCTGTGGTGACAACAGCGTTTTGGCTCAGACAGATCAGTTGAAAATAATTAAAGTGACAAATGGGAAAAACATGGCTTGGATATAGTGCCTCCCATGAAAGTCTTACAACAGAAGGTAGAAATATTCAGCAAGAAGCAGGAAAAGCAGGCGATGACCCTGACAGGTTTCTCGGACCTTCAAAGGGGCCCAGCAGTGAGCATTTTACATCATTTACATAGATTTGAGTACTTGCCGTTTATAAAATAGTTCACCAAGTAAGACCAATGAAAGTAAATTTGTCCTTGATTCTCAAATATGTTACGAAAGGGTAGGAATGTTAAATAGCAAAAATTAGAGTCTTGCAAAGCTAACTATACCCTAGCTGGGTGTGGTGGTGCTCAGCTGTGATCCCAGCACTTTGAAGGTTGAGGCAGGAGGATCAACCAGAGTTTGAAGCCCTCTAGGACCACATAGTCAGTTCAAGACCAGACTAAACTTTATAGGGGGAAAAGACTACATCCAAAAACTATGGAAGTCACATAGAATAATATTATCATTAGATTTAAGTTTATTGTGACTCTATACTTCCATTGATATGTAAAACTGTATATTAAAGATTTTACTCATATGATGAAAATTTAAAATTTCAAAAGTGTGAAAAAATTGACAACTGAAAAGCATGTTATTAATTTTCTAGTTGTTGAGACAAAATTCCCAACACTCAGTGTTAGAGGGGGAAACATTTATTTAGCTCACAGTTTGTATTGGTTTCAGTTTATAACTGGTTGGCTCCAACTGGTGGTTTAGCAGTGGGGCATTGCAGAGGAGAAACAGTTCATGGAAAGTAAAAGACAACAAAACCAGGCCAGCGAGAGGCTTTAACAGCATCTTTCTCTCTCTTTTATTTTATCTAGGCAACTCAGGATGGGTAGCACTCGCACCCTATTAAGGCCTGTGAGCCTAGAATTGTGTCATGAATCAATTTCACACACTCTAGACCAGTCACCTCTGAAAAGGCCCAACCTATAACCACATGAACCTTTGGGGGGACATCTGGACACATACGCATATTTATTATATAGGCTTTCTCACAGTGGGGCCTGATACCTGGTATCCACAACTTAAAGGGGGAGAGATTTAAATTGTCTCTTTTAGGAGAGTCAGCCCATGGTTTTCTAACTCCAAGGCAGAAACCTCACAGTAGAAGACTGTATCAGAGCACACTACTTAGTTCCTAACAGCCAGGAAACAGAGCAGGTGACAGTGGCAGAAAGGAAGGGGTGAAGTCACCTCTCCCTGACTCACTCAAACTCCTGCAGGACTTACTCCCCCAATCCTATGGGTGGTTCCCAAGAGAATCAAGTGTCAATCAAGCTTAGCTAATTTAAATAATGATAAAAGTTTTATAAGCAAAGAATACAAAATTAAACTTATATACATGTAAATAAGACCAAAAATCTTTAAAAACACAAATTATCTCTTCTACAAATAGGAATATCTTAGAAATACTGTACTATACAAAGTACTGTACTAAAGTACTATTCCTGTCCCTTTAATCATAACTAAAATAAATCTACTTTTTACAAGTAAGTTTGCCAACCTTTGCCAAGAATGTAGTCTTTTGGTGATTAAGAAGAGATCTCACATATTAAGAGCTTTTAATTTTTAAATAGAAAAATACTCTGCTTTTTAACGTAGTAAGATTTACATGATATTATTTTACAAAGAGCTGTTCTCAATATTGGAAGAATAAAACAGGAATAAAGACTTTCCCTTTACATGTTAAACAGTATAGTCAATGAGAAAAAAGATTCAGCCAATAGAAGCCGAAACAGGAACGCTGCCCCATTTCATTTTAACTTTCATGTTCTCTTTAAAGGTTATGTTTTACCCCAATTCCTCTGGTGCCATAAAGGGGAAATGCCTGTTTATGTCTCAGGAGTGGTTCTTGGAAACCTTGTTCCAGCCACCTGCCTTGGAAATAAATAACTTTCACTCTCTTTCCAATAGTAATATGCTCAGAAAAGATGTTTAGACAAAGGAAACAATACTGCTCACCTACATGTTTCTGAAATGATATGTCTTTGAAGCTGGGTTGCATTTGTAAATACATATTTTGGAGGAAAATGAGAAAAATTGCTTTTCTTAGCCTCACTTTGGAAGTAATAAGAGTCCTTCTGCAATATAATCTGTGAGGAAACCATTGTCTCTGGACCTCGCATGCAGGAAGCACTCTCTCATCTCTGCTTTTCTAATCTAAATCTCTTGGTCAAGAACTGATTGAGTCTGTCAACCTTGATGACTGTCTTACAATGTAATTCCAAAGCTTGCCTCAGTCTTTTATTTGAGAAAGCACAAATATCAGAATCTTTTGATTATTTTTAGATATTATTTCAGTCCTTGACACTAAACCTGGAATGTTGCTGTGTGAGGTGCCCTATTTGAAATGCAGAGTTGTGTGTCTGTGAGTCATCGCATTCAACACTATTAGCGTAGAATTAATTTTAGTCTCTAGTGGATGGGAATGATCCTGTCAATTTCCTTGTCCTTTTCCTTTGTTTCTAATATAAAATCTCATTTGACTGAAAAAGAACACATTTTCCTCAAAAATTTCAGTGTATCACATTCTTTCTTGATAGTCACTTGTAAATCAGTAAAAACATTGTGTACATTAATCTCAATCATTTATTTTGGCAGAGTAGTGATTAAAGAAACACACACGTGCATGTACACGCATACACACGCATACATACATAAACACACACACACAAAACCAAACAGCTCAGTAAAATACAGTCTACATAAATAATTTCATACGTTTCAAGTGTGAGGTATTACCTTTCATTTTGGCACACATAATCAGATTGAAGACACTTGGAAGACTTTGATGTGTGAGAGATAACATTTAGTGTAATTTCTACTTGTGCCCCAGGATTTGCCTAAATTGACCTGGGATTGGAGAAGCAAGTGAGTATTCATCTACTTGGCTGATGAATAAGTAGTTATATAAACTACCAATCCTGAATAATTAAGTGTCCTTTATTCAAAACTCTTTCCTCATTTTTATATCTTGTCAGAATATTCTATTGGCTGAATCTTTTCCTCTTTGACTATATAGTTTGACATGTAAAGGACAAGTTTAAAAAGACAAAAATGAATTACACATGCCAATTAACCAAATCACTAAGATAGAAAGAGTGGGGAAGAAGTCCTGTTCATCTCCTGGTGATAGAGCCAAAAATCTTTCCAATGTCTTCTGACCTCCTACTTCAAACAGTACTCACCTCCCATTGACAGGATTTTGTACATATGAGTGACTTTTTAAATTACCTGTATATCCAATTTAGGAGAGACAATTGGTTGCTAAATATAGTATTTAAAGATAACCAAAATAAACTGGACTGGTGGCACTCACCTGCAGTCTCGTACAAGGGAGTCTGAGGCAGGAGTTCCAGTCCAGCCTGGGCTACATAGTAATCTGAAGTCCAAACCCTTGTCTCAAAAAAACTAAAAAAATTAAAAATACAACAAGATAATATCAGATGCTCAAGAACAACATTAAAATTTACATGAAATATGTACAAAATTTTATGAAAGGCAAAATTACCATGTATATTTTAGTAAAATAAGTTTTAGAAAAAATATATATTTGTCAGTATGTTTAGCTCTTGATATTCATTATTAATATATAAAATATGTAAGCAAGCAGTTAATTTAATGATTACAGATTAAGTCACCAGCCACTGTCAAGTGACACAAGCCATATGAAATTACTTGGGTAGCACAAAATTGTCATCTAAATGCTTTTAGTTCCTCAAACTGGGATAGAATAAAAAATAGCAGAACAAATCATTATTTGTTTTCAACTAAATCCTGAATAACTCATCAGCTTTTAGGATTACATCTACAGGATATAAATTAACTATCTCATATACGAAACCACTTATTATATATTTAGGCTTTATTAATATTTTAGTCTCTAATGAAATAAGTATTTTTTAAATAGTCTCTTTCTATGAAATAACTATTTTTAAAAAATTAGATGACTTTAGTAGTATTTACATCATGAGTTTAGGCAGTCTTTACTCCCACACAAGTAAATGTGAAATATACTAGCAGGACCAAAAATATACATAGGAAGTTCAAAAATTAATTTTTTAGGACATTATGTAGAAAGCAGAATATAAATGAGACATAGCTCGTTGTCACGAAAGAAACCTGAACTGGAAGTTTTAGAAGGACATCCAAAAATCATACTCTGATTATTAAATTGGACTTTTCTGAAAGAAAGATAAATATTTCAGTGCAAGTTTATCTGGAAACTATATTTTCCTTGAAATACAGAACAATTATAAATACAATTCTCACTTTCAGAATAAGTTTTAGAAAGAAATAACGACATAGTGGAAGAAAATTGGCCTTGTTTTCTGGGATAGCATGTACATAGACTTTTTCTAAAGAGTGAAAAATTCAAGATTTTTAAGACTGTGAAAAATAAATTACAAACACTGTTTATTAATTTTTAACAGTTTATTGAAGTATAATTGATTTATAAGAAACTATATACATTTAAATTGTACAATTCAATGTTGCAATATAGGTACCTTGAAATTATCACTAAATCAGATATTTTCACATATCTATCATTTTCATAAGATTCCTAGTTTACCCCTTTTCTTCTCCCGTAGTCCAGAGTGTCAAGTGGAAGCAGCCCAAATACCCACCAACAAGTAACCAGATAAATAATTCATACAATAGAATGTCATCCAACAATGAAAATGATTGGAGAATTTATATGTACAGCAGGTGGTAGACTGAAACAATTATATAAGTAAAATCAGACAAAATATTGTATTTCATTAATATAAAATGTTTCATGAGCTATTGAATGACAAAAATAAAACACTAATATTGCATTACTGTTTTGTTAAGTTTTAAAAATTGTTTAAAATTTAGATTCATATCTTTGTTTCTAGAGCACACAAAAAAAGCAAAATAAAACAGAACAGAAAGCTCTGAGTGCCTGATTACAGCCAACTGAATAATTCCTTTGGAGTTAATTTTGGCCACCACCAATAGATAGTAAGAAAAATGATAAAAAAAAAAAAAAACAAAGAAAATCACGTGAATGCAATAGTCATGTTACCAGTTATTCACTTGTTGATGGCTAGCTTTTTGTAAATTGTCTTCTACAAAAACACATTTTTCTGTATAGTAATTCTTTCAGTTCCTTTTCCACTGAATGTCTGAGTACATAATTTTTTGCATATATTATTAGTTTACACTGTTTCTTTTTTAGAACTGCCACATTAAAATAAAATGGGGTAATGCTTTTGAAATGTTAATTATAAGAAAACAAGATTCTAAATTTTTTTAATACATATTGTTGACATTCATTAGAATTCATACTGAACTCTTGAGAACACACTTAAATCCTTGTTTTCCCCCTTTTTGCTGTAGTAGCTTATACACAGGTGGGTGTAGTTAGGTATTACTTATTTAAATAATGGTTAAAGAAAGTTAAAACTTTTAAAAATTTGTTTTAAATGTTAAAGAAACATGACCTTATTGTCCTTCAACTGATTAGCCAATTCAATGCTTAAACATTAATAGAAGTTTAAAAGGTAATGCATCTTACTTGTGTGTCCCTACAAAAAACCTGTCACTGAAGATCCATGGATAGAACACTGACCTCAGAATATCCAATCTTTCATGAAGACATTAACTAAACAGACAAAATGTTTTGCGAACAGCCCATCCTACAGCTGCACTTGCTGAAGAGTGACTCTTGCTCTTTTATGTACATAACTGATCACTGGCTGACCTACCAAAAAACACAACCAAAGTACTTAAAGTGGTCCTCGGTAAGTTGTCAGGCCTTGGAGGCTTTGAAAGAATGTTTCTCAAAGGAAAAGGCTACATACAGATCCTCTTGGGAACAAACCTCTAAATTTAAACAATTTCAGGTTAAAAACATAATATATTACTAAATAATACCGTGCAGTGGAATCTGCTATTGTTCGTAATTTGCATTGCCTCTTAAATTCTCAAATTAAAAATAAAAGAATATAAATGAGTTACTAGAAAATAGCCTTTAAAACAACAACAGAATTGGCAAACATAAATAATTATGCTTTTGCAAATACAGCTTTGCGTATGATACTATGCTGATCAACTAATGAACCAACTGAAGGTACACAGGGTAAAAGGACAGCATGCACATTTCCTGTGTTCAATTGCTGAACAGACAAAATAATTGGTGTTACATTCCAACAACCTTTTTAGGCAGAAGTACTCAAAGTTGGTTCTGCTGTTTTGCTCTTTATAGTGAAATTAGATCATCCAAAGTCATTTCTAATTACCTCATATGTTTGCGTTCAACCTTTGTGAGTTTATATCTGTCCTGTATTATTTATGTGATTAAAATTTTCTTCTTTTAATGAAATACTAGAGAGTCAACTACATTATAAAACAATTTGTAAGAAACACTGTGAACTGTGTGACCTTAACATTATTTCTCATGATACTTATCTGAGAAATATTCTCAGCATAAATGTAATAAAAATGACTATATTATTGCAGAGAGAGTAAACACTGTGCCATTAATGTGTGATAGATTAAAAATTGCTAAAATGGCAAATAAAGAACTACTTTTATAAAGCAGTAAAAGTATAATAAAGATATCTAAAGCAAGATATCTAAAGAAGAAAATTACTTAAAAAAAAACTTAGCCCATCTGCACTTGTACAAACAGCAGTGATTTGAAAGACATAGCACAAGGGAGGCCAGGTCAGGAATCCGAGAGCACAGACTGTTTATAGTAAGGAAAATGTATGTTTAATGCAGAGAACATTATTCCTAGCTAGTAACTTATCTGGAATACAGGGTCATGGGGACTTTGAAAATAAGAGTCAGCAATAAAGGTCACTGGTATCCTCACTGATCAGTCAGTACAGCCTCCTATGAGAGTGGCATTAGCAGCTTCATCTTACAGAAGTTAATTAATGCATCAAAGATCACTGAGTGAGCAAGTGGTCAAGCCAAGATGAAGAGACTCTTTCTCCCAACTCTATACCTTACAAATAAATGCTCTTCTCTTAATTACTTGTAAAGCATTCCTATTTTCCTCAAGTTTTATCACTGCGAACTATTTATGCTTTTTGTATGGGGAATTTAATTCTGAAGTCCTATCCAGTTTCTGTAATGTCTAATACTGTAGGAACTTACAAATAAATCACCAACTACAACTATAAATGTTCTCTTGAATTTACTATAAAACAATTACATAGCTGAAAACTATCCTATGATAACAACAATGATGGTATAAGACTCATCACTGAATGTCAGAATGAAGATTGCTTCAATGACATCAATTCTTGTAGCTGTAGACTTTGCTGATCTTTTTATACTTTCAAATTACACAACTAGATTTTAATTGTGAACAGTGCTGAGAGAAGTATGTCTTTCACACCTTTACAGATAGCCTTTGCGTATAAAGATATCGAGTATTGAGAAAAACAGTTTTGAGTTATTCTTTCCCTCTCCACCAAAGTATTATTTTTTCAAGCTGTTTTTCAGCGCCACAGTTTGGCTCTTTTTGTCCTCTTTAGTCTTTTTGTCTATCTCACCCAAAGGGCAGTATGGACTTTCCTATTTACATGGGGATTTTTTTCTTTATCTCATTACCTTTATTCATATTTTTCTTTCAGGTTTTATTCTCTTTCTTTTTTCTGTCCATTAAAACTTACTCCTTCCTATCTGGACATTCAGGGTTATGCCATTTGGTATTTGAGCATGAAATAAATACAGACCCTCTTAGTAGGTATTTTCAGAGAAAGCTTCATTGTATTTATTTTGATTTAAGGGCATCATTTTTTAATCAATGAAAATTTTATTTTTGTGCCACGGAAAATATTTTTTTCTATCAATACTGGAAAAAGCACAGAAAAGAAATTTGCTGACCAGTGCAGCCACTAATAAGAAGCAGTCTCCAGTTCAGAATTTTAATGACAGTTCAACTCAGAGAATCAAGATTTATCCCAGAATTAAGATTTTTCATGACAGAAGCAAAGCTTCTTTAGGAATCAGCCTTTTGCTTTCTGGCCACATTAAACGTGAACTCAGACTTTTTGTAAAGGCTATAAAATAAGTTGAAAGTTCAATAAACAAGTTCTGGAATATATAGTCACAAGGAATATATGTAGAAGAGCAGCTTGGAGAAAATCATATTATTATCTGAGTGACAGACAGAAATAATGATTAGCTATAATAGAAGAGGAGATGAATGAGAATCATATCTTCTCTAAAGTGTGTGTGGCTTCTTGTTTATTAGTAAACACACTGAAGTCTGTCTTATTCTCACTACCAAATGGAGATTCATTCATTTCCAAGAACACTTTATGTCATCTTGAAACGCCAAAATAAAATGCCAATGCCATCAAGTATCATTGAATTTTTTTTTTTACAGACAAGAGTCAAATCCAGTCCCACTAAGTAAGACTTATTATAACGACTCTTTATTCTCTGAATACACACAACACTTCACATCCCCACCACAGGATTGCACGAAGCTTTGTGTTGTTTTTTGCACTTTGTGATTAATTCACATCTGTGTAAGTGGACTGTCTCCTAAATATAGATAAGTACACTACTAATGGCTGTTAATTCATCAAAAAAAGTTTGTACTCTCGTTGTTTGTTTGTTTTATGCCTCAGTTTATTTGATCATTTTTATGCCTAGAACTACTACTTCTAACAATATGCAATATATTAACTAGTGTTGATTTCTTTGTTTTTTGAAATTCTGTATTATTTCTATCCTTTTTTTCTGTTTTGCTTTTAAAATAAAAAATAAGGAGTATTATCTTCTATTGCATACTATCAGAATAACTAATCCAAATCTTCAAAGACAACTAAATCATTATCATACTGTACACTTTGCAGAGTGAAATGGAAAAATAATTAACCATCCTTAGTATTTAATGGTTTTATCTGTTTTTTGAATCCAGACATTCATCCTTTTTTTGAAATAAAGTAGTAGCCTCCTCTTTCTAAAGCCCGTTTTCAACAGCATCTAACTCCAGTGTTCAATTCATTGTATCAGTTTGTACTTAATGATCTACACACCAGCAAAACTCTAAAAGTTTTAAATCCAGAAGAATTAAAGGAAGAGGGTGCCTCTGTAGTGAATGATTCTGTTTTTCTCTAAGAGATGCTTAGAGATGAAAATTTTTTCTGTACCTGACATACCCAAAATAAGCAATGTAATTTCTAAACATGTTATATTTTGATTATGATTTTATGGTTTCAAAAAAGAAGAATCCATCTCTAGCTCTTCATCTAGACCATAAAGACTCCATTCATTCATCTTCACATCTTGAGTTTCAGAGGCACAGAAACTTGGCCTTTTGTACCAATATCATTTCCCAATGAGGAATTAGACTCCAGAGAATTAATTACTCTGCCATTGGTATCAGAGGCCAGAATGAAGGACTTGAATTCTCACATAGATTAATATTCTTTATCATTTTACATAATAAAAACAAACTGAAGAATCCCCTTTGGACTACAGTGCTTTATCTGGGAAAAGAATTCTGAAATCCTGTTGACTAACATCCCTACAGGATGAATCTAACTTTTAAAATTTCTCTTATTTTTTGGTGAACCCACAAATTCCCTTCTAACTGTCTCATTTTAGACGGGCTACACACACACACACACACACGCACGCACACACATAGACACAACTCCCTACATTTAATCATGGTACATTATGGTTTATTGAGTTGAAACCAGTGTTAGCAATAAATACTGATCTTGCGACTGTTCAAGCAATCGTGACAAGCTTTCACCTTAGACTTTGCTCACAGGCTGAGTGGGCTGCACATCTCTCCCCGGCCCCAGCTAATCAGGCCTCTTGACTCCAAATTGACCACCAATGTTGTGTTATGTTTCAAAAAGCAAGAATTATATACAGAAACTGATTTACAGTAGCTCTTTGTTAAAGATTTCTAAGTAGTTTTGTCAAGTTCTATGCGAAAAATAACAAATGACAAATATTTTTGCCAAATTATATGAAAATAGAGCTAAGCTTTTATACATTGTTTTATGTTTTGAAATGAACATAAACTGGTTCGTGGCACTTCTGTTTATGTCTTGTGATTGTCTTTCTCTCAAAGTAAAATCATATTTTTAACAGGCTTTTCTTACTTTGACACATTTTTCTCAGCTTGAAGTTAATATTTTAGGTTTTGAGACACCAGAGCTTCTGGAAAGCATATCTCTTTCACAAGTGCTAGTTTTCTCTGAGTTTGAAAGTAAATTACTTACTAGAATTTTAATAGATAAAAGCAGCCAGCATGAGATAATGCAATACCTTTGTGAACACAGTCACTTTTAAAACATCTCTGGCTTTAGAACATGCGAGCCAAATATAGCAGTCTTATTATCAGTCATGATAGCAAGTATTCAGGAAAACAGAGGGAAGGTCCTTGGGGTTTTAATGCTTGCCTGACATGTTTGCACTTAAAAGCAAAGCCATTGGTTTTATAATATTTTGATATGTTACCCCAAGAATTTGAGGCCAGCGTTTGGCATATAGAACATAAACACTGTTCTCTACAGATTAATGTTACAATAGTTTAGAAGGCTAAAGAATGGAACATAGTTTGCAATTACTGACTCTATTTGAAGGAAACATGTTTGCAATCAATTCCAAAGCAATGGTAAATTAATGTGTAGGTCAGTATCTCTTAATCATCACAACTCCCCTAGACAACTGTTACAACTTTTGAATTAAAAAAATGATTTGTAACTAAGCAGGTGTCACTAGCAACTTTCCAGAACACTTAGTTACCTGACATTTTTCATTGATTTCTTTTTTATTAGAGAATGAAGTGTCAGATACAATTAATTGCTTTCTAACAATAAGTAGTTACAGCAGGAGTAATGGCTGAATGAAAGTACTTCCTGTCTAATGCACAATGCATGTATTCACTGAAATGTATTCAATTTAGATGAATGCTATATGTCTATATTCATTACAGTTATAAATATCTATGAGCTGAATTGGTGGGATAGTAATTGCTACCTTTATAAATGGAACAATGTCAATCTGAAGGAAGAAAACCCATTTTCTTATCATATATTATAGACTCGCAAACTAAACACTTATCATAATCATTCCTTCGACTATTGAACGTTTACCCCTGAATTTCCAGTGGACTATGGTTGCTTTCTATTATATGGGAAATTATGGGAGGGACTAAGAATCTTAAGATCTCTCCACTCAGCATTAACTTCTCTTTATCACTCTGCATTCCTCAACTCAGATGAAGGGATCACATAGCATGGATTAGAACGTTCTTACATAATATGTTGCTTTTCTCTGTATTCAGTGAAAGTGGCCCTATTAAAAGATGTTTTATCTTTATACTTTTTTCTAGTAATAGATTTTATTTTCAGAAGAGTTATAGAAAAACTAAGCAGGTAGTACACAGAGTTCCCATCTCTCTCTGCAACTCTTTTCAGTTACATTTTGCATTGCCTGATGAATTAATGTGTTAAAAATTAGTGTGATTCCATATTGATACATAATTATTACAATTAATCCTTTTATGTTAGGTTATTTCTGTATGTTAGATTTATATGGGTTCCGATACCATCATACAAATTAAGAATTTCCAATTCTCCTTCCCTTAGTGCAATTTATAACTAGGCAGAGACAAAAACACAAACATTCTTTGACTAAATATATTTATTAATGTGTTGTTTAACTGGTATTTGCTAACCATAAACTTTTTTTTTTCTTTGCCAGTGATATTGCCTGATTTCACTAGTGTGAATTGAAATCTTCTCCATCATAGATTGATAGTTGTTGTATTTTGGGTCCCTAAAACTACACTGTGTTAGCCAAGGGTAGTTAGTTTATGTGTGTATTACTGTTTCATTTGTGTGTTGATAAATTTGCAAGTTAATATACAACCTTTATAAATTTGTGCAATATAGCTTCAGCATAAGAACAGTAAGAGATTTAGAAATGATATCTAACTCTTCACCCTTTACTGACAAAGACAACAATAATTAAATAGTGAAGCAAGAGGTGGTATTATGCCTCCCTAGAATACACATGAAATTCCTTATTTCCTTTCTAATATATTTTTCTGGTGGCAAATAAGTATATTGATGTTTGGAGATAAATTGATGAACCTGAATCCTGACAGTGATTCTAATAGAAAGGCATGTGTATATAAAAAATCATCTACTTTGAAATATCCAGAGTAGGAACCTTCTTCAAAATAAGCAATTATATGAACAAAATTTAAGTATTAAACTGTTGCTTCGTGAATACAAATGTAATAAATAATATTGATCTAGTAAGTTAGAAAGTTGTCATTCTTTCGAAATTAAAAAGGATAATGGATTTTCCAATCAGAGACCACTGAGAGATACTTCATATGCTTCCTGTGGTTGTTTCTTTTTTAATGTGGGTATTTTGAATGAAGTAATAGTAGGAGGATGCTTCCATCTAAAATCAGGCAGTAATTAACATTGTGCTTTCTCTACACAATGACAGAAAGACCTCATTTGGTCATATCCTATCCCATGTCTGGGAAATTTGGACTTGATGAACAATGAAGTGTAAGGGAACAGTTGATTATAGCAATATGGAAAAAATATAAATCAAAGATCGACAGTTCTATTTTTGAGTCTGTGTGATGCTTTCATCTTCCAGTCCTTTAGACTAATTTTTCCATACCGTCCTTAGATCTGTTATAGTGTAAATAAAATATGTTTCCCAACTACTTCATGCACTCATACTGGGGTGTTTGGAAGGTGATTGAATTCTGAGATAATATATCTGGCTTGTGGTTAGAAGTTGAGATATGAGCAGAAGAGCCAGGTCAGCAGGCACAGAGGCATGAGTGGGAAAGGTATTTCTGCCTTCCTGGCTGTTACCTTCTCTCTCTGCTATTTGGCACCCTTTCATGAACCCTTCTGTTGTACAGTGCCTGTGTTTAAACCTGCTTACCATGGACTAAAACTTCTGAAACATAGATTAGCATAAGTGTCTTCTCCCTAATGTGAGTGCAGGGTATTGAGCTCAGCAATGAGAAAGTGACTAAGATAATCTGAGCATCTATACTATGGAATTTTTTCTAATGATATAAAAAGTTCCATTTTTGGAGTTATATTTATCTACTTACTCTATTATTATTTCAATAGTTTAGTTCTCCATGGTGACATCTGTTGTCAGGATAGACAATGCTGTATAGGTAGCAGAAAACATACTCTTTGACCTTGTTCATTAATTTGACTTAGTTATTGATTTTCTGCTAAGTAGCACTCTCCATGTTAGGTGCTATAAAATGCAAACAATATTCGTTTTACGAAAAATTCAGTCAGATCTTGAGAAAATATCTGTAACATTAATGTTAATTAAGCTCATACAATGTTTTCTTTACTATGTGTGGACTTCTTAAATAGTTCAAAGAGAAAGACAAAAGTATTGTGAAATTGAAAAAAATACTTCTGGAAGCTAATTTTATGGATAATCTAAATTTGCTTCGGTATCAAGTGTTGAGTAGAAGATGAAAAGAGCTCTCATTTGCTCAAATGTATTTTTTAAAACTTTTCTAATCGCATCATTCAGTGGTACAAACATACTCTTACATTTACTAGCACAACAAAACATCTAAACATCAAGTATCTATGTAGGTGAGGAAAAAGATATTCTTTTAATGAGGTCTTAGCTGGGACTTCCTGTAGAAAATACCAATTAGTAAGGAACAATTATCAAAGATTTGTTAACATGTAAACTTCTTGAGTACAACGGTTATAATTTGGGAAAAGGGATTTTTTAATGCTATTTTTTTATCTGAAACAAAGGAAGATGTATGTGTGGAAATGTGTGATTGCAACCTTAAAAAAAAAAAAGACAATTGAAGGAGGAAAGTGTTGCCAGGAGAAGCACACCTTGCCTTCTCATTGGCTCAGAGTCTCAAGTTTTTCCTTCCAGTACAGAAATGTTGATACCTTTCCAAATGGAAATTTCCTTTATTTATTGATTTTAAAATGTGTCTTCAGAATGGATTTCAGAGCTTCTCTTGTATCATCGGGTTTCTTAAAATGAGATGATCAATTCTTATGTCAAAGAAATATTTTTGAAGTGACATATTCTGATCTTCTCTAGTCACATTTTGGGGTGGGATTTTCTGGCTCTTATCACCTGCATTTACTTTGTTGAATGCTATGTGCTTCCATGAATATTATCTCATTTTTTCCTCGTAATCCTTTAAGTTACTTATTATTCCTCCCTTAATTTATGCTGAGATAACTCAAACCTTTAGTGCTTAAAGACAGAGGGTAATATTCAAGCTACTCAGTCTTTAAAGGCTAAATTATATTCTGTTATAAGAGTAAAATAAAGGATAAAACCTTCTAAAGTAAAATTTACATTATCCAAAGTTTTACAGATATACAGGAGCCAAAAGAATTCTCTTAACTCAGAAACACACTTGATTGAAGGAGAAGAAAATGCACTATCATCAAAGCAGGGTTTTATTTGGGATGAATATAGTAGATCAGTCAGAGAATATTGCAATCTTTAAAGCAATTTACTCCATTCAATAAGGAAAGCTCAAATGTGGAATTTCATGCCAAGACTATTAATTTAATCCTCAAAGCTCTGCTCTGATATTAACCTCAATGAGATACAAAGAACAACATTAATTTCTTTTTCTTTCATAATTAGGAAATCTATTAACAACCAGTGAAACACATTGCTACCTTGTTTTTTCCTACTGTTTATCATTCAGTCTCAAAAGCACTATAGGTTTTTAAAGTAATAGTCCTCTTCCTCTGTCTGGGAGTTAAGGGATCCGTATCCTTCTGGACCCACAGAGTTGACAGAGGCAGACTTTGTGTACGTGGCATTGGATTAAAGCTAAGCAGTGGAGAAGCTGTGATCGTGGCAGATCACAACCTGAATTTGTCCTCCTCAACACTGTATGAATTGCAAAGCTTGTCTGTACCTACCTTTCCATGTTTGTAAACGGAATGATAATAGAACATACTTAGGAGAGTTATTGTGGAGATGGAGTTAACACATAGAAAATATATTTCTGATTTACAACACAAAGACTATTAGTGACTATTAATGTGTATTAATCATTATAATCATAAAAATAATTGATACCAATACTTGTGTTTTCAATTAAGTGCCACTTCATACCACATCTATTGTATGTATGAAGAAAAAATTCTTGGTGTGGAGAGGTACATATTCTCTCCTTCTATCTGCATTAATTATAAAAAGTAACTAATACAAAATTTGTACTGAATAACAACATACAATTCTCATTGGCTTTAGCTTATGATTTTAAAGTAACTCATTAAAATGACTTTCATTTTCAATTTGAAATTCATTTCCAACTTTTAAATGAATCATTGAGAAACTTTCTTTTATATCATAAATATTTTATTCTACCACATAAGCCTGCAAAAACATCCTCTACTATGCAAACTGGGAAAAGAAAACTTGGAGTATTTGGAAAATCTATGAAGGATTGTATCTTTTCCATAAATTTTATTAATTTTTTAGTTTTTCAATTTACTGATTCTGACAATATGTAGCTATTTTATTTCTTTCATATTTATTATGAAAAGGGGCAAAGATTTCTCTCTTTAACTACTTCTTGCTGGCAGAGGGCACTGTACTGGAGCCTAGAGGAGTCAATGGGATGAAGGTTGATGCCCCTGTAGACACTAGTGCCAGGTGTTTTGGCCAGGACAACTTCACTGGTGAATGCATGTATGTTAGACTGGAAAAACAAAGAGACAAGATGTTATGAGGAGCCATGGCACTGTCATATTTAAGGACCCAGGTGAGGTAGAGGGAAAGGTGCTTTTGATTTAGACATGTTCCATGGTAAGGCAGAATTCTGAAAATTAAATGTGAGGTTAGGAGAGATGATGTTATGAGAGGTGATTACTCCCCCATCTGAAAGCATAAATGTTAAGAGGGTAGGTGTATAAAACTTGTCTCTAGCCCAGGAGTTGAACTGGAAAAAAAATAGGGGGAGCAGGGAAGGCAGTGGCTGTACCAGTATAGGGAAGGTAAGGGCTTAGACTTTCAGGGATGTCACGTTTAACCAGACAGCTGAGGGTAGAAAGAACTGCAACTGTTATCATATAGAATATTATGAAGATTATCTTACGCATGATGTGGGAGTCTTTAGGAAAGACTGTCAAGAGTCCTGCTGTAAAAATGATCATTAATAGAATGTAAGAAATTAGGAACCAAAGTGGATAACAAAACATGACTTAGACTGTTAACTGTGGCTGTGAGGCCTTTGTGAGACAGAGATGGGTAGGTGACAGAAGATGAGATGACCACTCAGAATGATCAGATTTAGGGCTGGAAGGGCAACTCTTAGCCTGAGTGATGTGAAGCCAGGATGGCAGTCTAGCAACTTTTATTTAGGCATAGGTCGCCGTAACCTGGTTGTATCAGCAGTGTACCTGGTTGTGGGAAAGGCTTTTATGTATCCTGAAAAAGTATAAACAAAGTGAGAAGACAAAATGTATCTGTCAGTCTTGACCAGGGTTGTCTGACAAATTGGTGAATAAGAAAGGAAGGGGGTGGCCTTATATCACTGAGGAGAGGTCCACCAGTGACAACAGGTGGAAGCTGTTGAGGCCTCAGTGTGTCTAAGTCAGCCTGTATAAAATGTATTTCAAGATTTAGGACTGGGACCTGCACAAAATGGGCCCTGTTTATAAATGGCATAGGTTGACCATCAATATCCTGTCATAGAGATTGAGGACTTAATATAGCAGCCTGAATACTCAGAAGAACTCTGTATATATGGCCTCTATGTACACAAATATAGAGAATATCTTACCTGAGACTTTAGTGCGACTTGGAATCTGAGATGGACACCTTAAAGGGGGCTGTTGTTGTCCTGAACCCCATCAGTCTTCGGCAGCAATTTTTTTCAGCAATGAATCTGGCAGTATCGACATTTCCTGTGAGGGCTAGAAGTTAGGATGGCTTACCCACGCTTTGGTGGCTAAGACAGTCCAGCAGCCCTGAAGTAAGGTCTCAAAGATCACCAGGATAGGGCGTTTTGTTGCCCAATGTCTTCTTCTGCATTTGAGCATGGTCCATGGGGGGGAGGAGGCAGCTCTGCCTTGTGTAGGTTTACCTGCCTCAGAACTCCAAGTGTCACAAGTGTTAAAAATATGATAAACCATATTAAGATCAGGTTTGAAGATCAAGTTTTGCCTTTTTGTTTGGGATTTGGACTACAGTAGAATTAAGTAAGTATGTAGGAATTTATTGGCATTTTAGATTAGAGAGCAGGCTTTATCTTGATGGCACATTGCTTTTTTATAGGGTGACATGTAGAATTAACAAAAAAAGCTTTAGTCTGCCCAAAAAGGCTTTAATGGAAACATTTTGCAGTAAAGGTTTAGCAATCTTATGAATAAATCTGTCAAAACTGATCTAATACTGTCAAATTTTGAACACACTTTTTAAAGTTGTTATTTGCAGTAGTATGAACCAAGACAAATAAAATAAAACTTTAAAGAAAATGCTTGTTTTGAAATAGAGCTAGTGATTACCAGCAAAAAGGAATTTATAACCTTATTTGTTAAACAGGAGATTGGTGAAGGCTTTGATTGATAAACAAGGCTGGTAAAATTATCAGGTGGCCAGTAACTTTGATTAAATGGTTTGAGAATTGTAATAAAAAAGCATCTTTTGAGTGGAGATGAATTGTAAAAAAAGCATGCCTGAGCAGAGCTGCTGAGCTGCTGTTTTGCGGCACGCCTGCAGAGCACGCCCAGTGTGGGGGTGGGGCAAGCACATGGACATAGCGTGCAGGGGCGGGCTGAGACTGCCCCCGGAAAGGCGTAAGGTGGCAGTGACGACAGCACATGGGGGAGGGAGGGGTTAGGAGGGCACATGGGGGAGGGTTTGGGAGGTGGCCTGACACAGCGCACGAAGCTGGAACTGCTTGCGGGGCAAGAGGATTAGAAAGCAATTTAGGAACACAGCTGGGTTTTAATTAACCTCCTGGACCTGTTTTAAAAGTTTGTTATAGTTAGTATGCTTGTCCTGCTCTGGCACAGCAATAGGCCCAGGGTCATTATCAGTGGTGTTTACCTTATGTCTGTGATCAGCTTCTTTTTGAGCTGCTTGCCACAGCTGATTCTGTTCTTGTGAGCTGAGAGTGGTATTTGCAATCCCACAAACATCCTTAAAATGTAAATCATAATAATTAGTAATAAATTTAAATTGCCTGATATAATTCTGTGGGTTAACAGAGAGGCTACCTAATTTATGGGTAATCTGAGATAGATCAGAAAGGGAAAAAGGCACATGGATATTAACAAGTCCCTCGGGGCCAGCTTGCTCCCTAAGTGGTAGCAGAGCCTGAGGAGAAGATTCCGGAACAGAGGGCCATTGGGCAGCCATCCATCTGGTAGGCGCGTGTGAGCAATCATCTGTAGAGGGCCTATAGAGCTGCTGCTGGTCACCCTGGGAAACACAGGCAGATGGCGTCTCACTGTGTGCCTTGCAGCAAGAGGATTGCTGTCGGCAGCATAATGAAGCATCCTGTGCATTGCAACAGGGCGGCTGTTGCAGTTTACAACAGGAGCCACAAGGGGGCGCCCATTGACAGTGAGGGTCCTGGGAACATGGCAGTGCCTTGTCACGTGACCCAAAACATGGAGGTGCCCTGTCTCCAAGTGACCCTCTTGAACATGGCGGCACCATGCCACGTGGCAGAGGGTTGCAACATGGTGACTGTTCCCGGAGCAAGCTGGAACAATCACGCAGCCTGCTGGAAGGACATAGTGACCGAGACCTAGTATGGTGGGCGGGTGGTGAGAATGCTGTAGGGGATAGAGAATTCTCAGGAGAACAAGAAATTGGAGACTTTGAGGAAGCGCTAACAGAGTGATTAGAGTTGCTGGGAGAGTTATGGGTCCCTGAAGGCGGAGAGGGAGAGGATCGCCCAGCAGGAGGTATCTGCGACGCATTGGGACCAGGACTGCTGAGAGAATCAGGCATAGGGGGAGGGGAGAGTGGCCCGGCAGGAGGTAACAACAGGGAATGAGTTTGGTGGTAGGCAGGCGGTGGCCGGGAAAACACCAGAGGAACATCCTCAAGCGAATCCTGAGGGCAGGACGGAAAAGTTTGTGGCACGGTAGAGTTAGCTAAAAGTATCTCAGTGGGAGCACAAGACTTAATGAGAGACTGGCATGTTGTCAGAACAAGAAAGGCCTGAATATAAGGAGTTCTAATAACTTGTCGCCGATCTGACAGAACTCATACAAGTTTCTGAGAATGCAGGGGTCAAATGTTCCTTCCTTGGGCCAAGGCTTGCTGATAAGTGGGTAGGTTGGCCAGACCTCCTGGCAGTATAAAGTTAATTGTTTAGTTTTTATGGTACTTTTAATTTTTAAGAGTACGTAAATTGGAAATTAGGCATTGTAAAGGCGTCTTTTGGGAGTTAGAAAATGCGTTCCCCATGACTGATTCAGGCAAGAAAAAAACCGGTGGTCCAGAACAAACCATCACTCGTTTGTGGCACCACGTGGCAGCTACGGTTCCAAAAACTCATATATTCCAGTCGTCACTGAGAGATTTACGAGTGGAGCCCGTGTGGGGTCAGTAACAGTTTTGCCTGTGAAAGCGCAAGGATTTAAGGGAAGTGAGGCGTTCTTTCAGTGTGGGCGGTCCCAAAAATCTCTGCTTTGGGCTATCCGAACCCAAAGAACATGAGAGATTTTATAGAGTGTGGACACAAGTTTGCCCAGAAAGAACCCTGCCCTGGGCTGTCCTAAGGATGTGAAAATGCACAGACCCACGGGAACGGGGAGAACATTCGACTGGGGCTGCCCAGTGCAAAAGTTTCCCGGGGAGTGCTCACCTGAAATCAATCTGGCCGATGCTGAGTGCAGGCGGCTGGCGACAAGGACGTCTCGGGAGAGGAAAAAGCTTGGGATTAATCCAGGATGTTATCTGGTAATCGGCTAGGGGACTCAACTGGGTGTGTCCCAGGAGTCAATCGCCTGCCGATCCAGTCATGGCACCAAATGCTAGGATTTTTCCAAAAGATGCAAAATATTTCCAAAAGATGAGAAGTATAAAATAAAAAGCGGCCTTTATTCTGAGAACACGGAGAGAGATGACCGGCACCCCCACCGCTGGCATCTGGCGATCTCTCTGGTGGACATGTGGCGTGGGGGCATGTAAATAGCCTCGGTTTGGGGTGGAACCTAAGGCGGGCATTAGGGATACACAGGTAGCCCATTGGTCCTAGGTTTGGCACCATATGTAAATCTCCAGGGGCGGGAAGATGGCGTCACAGGTAACTTCCTAGGGGCAGGGGAGATAGGGGCTTCCTGCTTCCGGTTGAGGCTTTCCTGGCTACAGTGTCCTGTCTGGGCCAAAACCCTTTCAATATCTTAAATTACCTTTGAGATATTTGATTAGTAAAATTACTATGCCATTCAACAACAACAACAAAGAAACCAAAAATAGTAAATATTGCATATTTTTAGTTATAATTTACACACAGACCTAACACACATTCACATGCCTACATGCACTGCCCTCTCTCTCTCTCTCTCTCTCTCTCTCTCTCTCTATATATATATATATATATATATATATATATATATATACTTTATTCCTTCCAATTATTCATAAGTAATTGGGACTGGGGAGCTCTGATTTAGCAACTTGTAGATATTATTCTATTACTGTCACACATGTTTTTCTGTATTCTATCCAGTAGAGCATAAATCTCTAAGAGTAAGAACAGATAAAGAACTTTCATTTAGAGGTTTTTTCAATAAGAAATTTTTGGGTGTTTGGATACTTAATGGTTACTTGGATAAATAGGTAGTTAGATGGGTGGATTAATGGTCAGATGGATAAAGCAGCACCAACCCGTTAATAATGTGCTCTCACTGTACTGTCTTCTGGCACTTTAAATTGATACAACTTACCAAATTTATAAACATTAATGTCTCTTCTGCTAAATGGTAAGTTGAATTTACAGAATGCTTATCTTACTAGCCTGAGATTTTACCTTCCCCTTTTCTTTACACTCACTCAGCTTCACCTGAGCAGATCCTAATTTTACACTTTAGAACAAACTTACATCACCTGTCTGCATGATTCTTCTCATTTCCTCACTTTTGTGTTGATTTGCCTGTGATTTCTATTCTCATACCTGTTTCTCTGTATCTTAATATCCAGTCAACTGCTGTTGGGTTTATTCCATTATCTCTGGCTCTGCTGGATACACTAGATTATGAGTTATGTTTGTATATTTTGCTGGGGGCATTTATATTACACCTATCCACCTTTCCTCTCCTAGTAATGAGACCAGGGTATGCCTTAGCGGATGTCATTAGTACCACAGAGGGAAGGCAGATGGGAAATGATGCACCATTTGCTGGCAAGAAAAATGAAACAAGAAATGTTGATATGACTGTAAAATGCGACACAATGGTGCATTCCAATAATCCCAGCACTCTGGAGGCTGAAGAAAGAGTATTACAAGATAGTATAATTCAATGTTTTTTATTTTTATGGAAAGATTGTTTAATGAATAAGAGTAATTAAAACCTAAATTCTAACACAGTAAGGTGAGGGTTACTATAATACAAAGAACTGTGAGATTACTACTAAACAAAAACTATGAGAATGGGAGATGTTCTCTATTGTGATGTCTCTTTTCTTCCCCTTTTTATTTTAAACAGAAAAACTAGGAAAATCAAGAAGCAAATAAACAATTAAAAAATAGCGAAAGCAAAATGATGCCAACAACAACAAAAAATGATGATACAGAGTTTCAAAACAAGATGATAGGACTTTAACAATGGCTGTCACTCAGTAAAATCCAATATTAAAAAGGACTGGGGATGTAGCTTCGTGTAAAAGCCCTGTGTTCAAACTCCAGTGCTCTATATGCATACAAATATGTGATGCGTAATTTAGTCTTATGACCTTATGAAATGTATTCACAAAAAGTACCAAATAAATTAAATATTAATAAATTATTAATATTGTAAAATTTTGAAATGAAACTCCTGTAGTATGATAACTCAAGGTTGTTTTGGAAATGTGTTCACATGAAGGTTCTAAGAATAACTAGAGAATTCTCATTCTTGGTTGTTTATGATAGTATAAGCCTGCATATAATCTATACACAGAAAAACCTGGAATTCTCGGTTATTTCTTCCCCTCCTTCATGAGACTGAAGTACTTTTTTGCAATGGCAGAATTAACCAAATGTCTTCTACCACTATTACTCCAGTGTCATAATAAGAGAAACCACGATTAAATCAGTGTGATTCCTAGTTCTACTCTGATTCCTGAACTTATACTAAGAAAGGAAAAGGGGGAACGAACTAGTGGAAAAGACTAGATGAGAAGTGGTGATTTGCCTAACACCATGCTATCCTCCTTCACTGCCACCCTGCTGTGTCATTTCTCAGAAGTGACCGCCTCGGCTGGCATCATCTCAGATCCTTCAGCCATGGGGTTTTGTGCTGGAATCAGCCTGCACTCACATTACCGCATGCACCCTGTCCAGTCGCTCTTGTAACCTGCATTATCCAAATGCTTACTTACATTCTCTTAGGAAATCCAGATATTTGGTCTATTTTGTTTTTTTATTAGAGGACAAATGTGGTTATGGCCTTATTTTCATTATAAATCCTTTGACCGTTTTGAATTCAGAACAACACAACTTGTTTTAAAAATCCAATGAAAACACATTTTTGTGGGTTTTAAAATTATTGACACATTTTAGATATACATAATGATAACATTCATCACCGGGAGCTCGTACCTGTATATGATACATCTTGAGTCCTCTTTTTCCCATTCCCCTGCCCTCTCTTTATCTCTTCCTTCGTTATTTATGAAACCTTTGTTTCCAGATTTTCCTTGTATTCTCTTTTTCTTTGCTCCTTCTTTCCTTTACCCCTACCCCACCTTGATTCCCCTTCCCATTTGAATGTTTTCTTTCCATTTCCCAATATATATTACATATTTTGGTCCTTACTCACACTTTTGATACCTCACACTAGAGAAATCATGTGATATTTACATATGTGTTTGATTTATTTCACTTAAGAATATGGTCTCAATGTGCACCCATTTAGGTGGAAATGTCTCAAGTTTATCCTTTTTATGACAAAGTATTACCCCACTATATACATACATGTTTTAACATGTGTTCTTCACCCATTCATCACTGATGGGCATTTGGGCTGTCAGCCAGATTTAGTCATTGCAAATTGTGCCACTGTAAACATGGATGCGTGCCTATTGCTGTTGTGGTGTTTTTAATTCATTTGGAAGATACCAAGAAGGAGAACAGTGGCGTCAAATGGAACTGTTAGTTTCAGTTTTTTGAACAATTTCCATACTGATTTCCACCGTGTTTGCACCAGTCAACACTCCCACCAACTGTGCAGAAGGGTTCCTTTTTCCCCACAGTGTCGCCAACTTTTGTTACAGGTGACTTCTTGATATCAGCCATTCTTTCTGGGGAGAGGTACAGTCTCAGCATTGTTTTAATTTGTAACTTTCAAATTGCCATTAATGTTGAATCTTTTTCATATATTTATTTGTGATTTTTATGTCTTCATTTGAGATATGTCTATTCTCTTCAGATGTCTATTTTTGGATTGGGTCTTCAAATTTGGACTGATTTCTTTTTAGTTCCTTATATATTGTAGACACTAGTCCTTTTTCTGAGGAACAGCTAGATTTTTTTTCCTACAATATGTTTTGTTTCTATACACCATTGGTGGTATCTCTTGCTTTTCAAAAGCTTTTTGAGATCCCAATTTTTGATTCTTTGTGATAGTTTCTGTGATGTCAAGGTTTTGTCCATAAAGTCTATGTCTATGCCAATATCTTCCATCTGTTCCATCTTCCATCAGAGTTAGTATTTTCGTTTTAATATTTAGATCTTTGATCTATTCTATTTTAGTTTAGTAAATGGTAAAAGATGTGAGCCTAGTCTTACGGTTTGGTATATGAAAAGTCAGTTTTCCCAGCACCATTTATCAAAGAGACTATCTTTCTTCCAGTGAAAGATAAGGTGACTGAATGTGTTTGGAGCTGCTTCAGCATCTTCTAATATGTTCCACTGATCATCATGTCTGTTTTCCTGCCAGTACTATTGATAGCCAGTCTTTCTTTTGCTACTCTAGGTCTCTTCTGGTTTCAAATAAATTTTAGGGTTGTTTTCTCTAATTCTATGAGATATTCTCTTGGTATTTTTATTAGGATTGCATTAAATCTGTGTACCAATTTTGAAAGTGTGACTATTTTACTATATTAGCTTTCCTACACAAGAACAAGAGATATTTTCCATTTTTAGGTATCTGTTTTTATCTCCTATTTCAGAGTGTTCAGTTCTCAATGTAAAAGTCTTTTTAGTTCCTTCATTAGAAAATTTTTCTGGGTATTTCATTTTTTTTTTTGAATGCTATTGTGAAAGGTGTGGTTTCCTAATTTCTCTCTCAGTGTGTTTGTTGTTTGTGTACAAGAATGGTATTGATGTTCAAGTATTGCCTTTATATCCTGCAGTGCTACTGCATTTTGTTATTAAATCTAGAAGACTTTTGGTGGAACTGTTGGAGCCTTTAATGTGGAGTATCTTGTGATCTGTAAATAATGATAAGATAACTTCTTCCTTTCCTATCCTTTTCCTTTTATTTCTTTCTCATGTCTAATTGGCCTGGCTAATGTTTCCAGAACTATTGAATAGTGGTGGTGGTGAATTTTGCATCTTTTTAGTAGTATTTTAATCCTTCTTGCTTGCTGACATTTATTTTCCTCTTTTGTATTTGGGCTTGTATCATTATGCTTTCATGTATGAATTAATTGTCCTGTCACTCCACCTACCTTGAGAAAACCTACCTAAATTCCTGGTGGTCATATTTATGGTGGCCTCTGATGAATCTATCATGTAGGTTTGGTGGTCTGCTTTATTGAACTCGAGAGCTCTTCCATGTTAGAGAGACACCTAACATCTATCCTTTAACTTTTCACCCATTCTTTGAGCATATGTATATGGTATTATCTATGTGCCATCCATAAGTCTTTACTTGGCATTGTGATAATAGGAAAGAAATACAGACTTGTAGAAAGTATGAATCTGTAAGCTGCTATTATCTATTAGGTTCTATAATATATATTAAATATGTATTTACTTGGGGCAAGACAATACATTATTTAGCATTGTGGGGCAAAAATACTTCCTTTTCTTAAATACTTTGAAAGCTGCAAGCATAAAAAACAGTGTATCTGGAGATAAAATTAAAATGAACAATATTCAAGCAGAATTTGGTAAAAGATGATGATGGCAGAGTAGGAAGTTTTATGACTTGTTAAGCAAGTTGGTTTAAAAAGAGATGGTAGATTGTAGCTGTCCCCCAATAAAGGATCTGGGCCTTGATTGTCTGATTCAAATCTCTGTTCCATTTACTACCTTTGTGACCATATATGGTCTTCCCAAACATTATTTGATTCATCAGTAAAATGCAGATAGAAATAGAGCCTAACTCTTAGATTTGTTTTGAGGAATAAAAGAGGTAATTCACATACCTGACACATAGTTTGCCAAGTAAATATTTTTCATTATTATTTTATGGGTAATGAGAAAATGGAAAAGTTTTTTGTGTAGGTGAGTAACATGGCCAAAACTGAGATGTAGCATTCTACAATTTTAAGGATAATGGCTGCGAAGAACATGAAATGATCCCAATAATAATATGTAGGAGCTGATGGATGTGGAGGGAGATTCAGCTGGAGCTGAACATTATAGACACATCAGGTTATAACCATCAGGTGAAGAGGTCATCCCTGGAGAGAAATGGAATGGACTAACTGGCAAATTAAGATAGAGTTGTGTGAAACACAAAAACTGGACAAGTGATATTAGAGGAAATTATTAAGTAGTAAGGAAGCATGAAGGAGTTGAAGTAGGAAAGTCCAGAGAAAGGGTTGGATACTAGGAAGCAGAATCATAATTTCAAAATGGAATGCAGGAGGAAGGATGAGTAATGCCTAGGATATAAGAGTAACCAGTGGGCTAATATGCTAAAACTGTTAGTTCACTGGAAAGTAAGGGATGATGATAAAGTGTAAGTTACTTCCACAACACCAATGAATTTACAGAAAATAATGAAACTCAACCTATTCTTTTAGTCCTTGTAAAATTACAAACCAACTTTATTAATATGAGAATGGATTATACTATCGGAGAGAAATGTAACCAATGTCTTTTTTCTTTTTTTAAAAAAAGGACTTTGCAGAAAAGGAGAAGTCCACAGCAAAGGCCCTGGAAGATGTAAAGGCAAACTTTTACTGTGAATTATGTGACAAGCAGTATCACAAACACCAGGAGTTTGACAATCATATTAATTCTTATGATCATGCTCATAAGCAGGTAAGGCAAAGTGTGAAAATTCTTCCAATTCCTGTATTTATAGTCTCTGAACAGAACTGTATGACGTTGACCTTATTTATAGTCATGTAAGACTTTGAAGTGGGTTTGTTTTATGTCCTTTTCTCATAAAAAGTATTTTTTTCTGTTGAAATATTAGATGAAGCCTTTTTCCTCTAGACATACCATAAAACTAGAGGAAAACTTAAAAACAATCAGCATAGAATGACTTATTTATTGTAAAATGTATATATATATATATATATATATATATATATATATATATATATATGGAAACCAAGAATCAGTAAAATATGGTCATATTCAGTATCACCAAACAAGGTAGTGGTAAAGCTAGAAACACGAGCCAGATGTAGGGTAGACTCTATTATAAACATTTTTATTTTCTCAAGCATCCCAAGGTATAGAAAATACTTTTGGTAAAAAATTCTTAATAAACAGTTACATTTCGGTAATAATATCCTCTTGAAAAGAATGACAATTTTACTTAGTAAATGAAATATTTGAAACAAATAAAAATTCAAACAAATAAAATTAAGTGGTAAAGGCAGGGAAACATTTTAGTTATTTTTTTAAAAAATTTGATTCATATACAGTGGTACCTCAATTCATGAACTTAATTTATTTGATTATTCTGAGGAATACAGCCACTGCTGTGTTCATCATTAGAGGAAGAATTTGCAAAAGGAGTGGAATTTTCCCAAACACCTGTTTGTGAATTGTGCATGAACAGAAGTGTTTGTGAACTAAGGTATTACTGTATGTATGCATGTCATCATTGTGGATAGTCCATAGATGGCTGCTAATACTACTTTTTGTTTCTAAAAATGGACCTCAATTTTCACATCCTGTTAGATTTTATCCTTGCTGTTTGAGGTATGGAGACACTGACAACGCAGGCATTAGGAGTGTTAAATACTGTCAACGAATAAAGAAATGCTGTGAGGCCAGATTATTGCTCAGAATCATGAGAAGGTACATACTTCTAATCTAAATGGACCTGACATGTTGGAATCTGTGGGTAAATCTTTATACTCTGGATCTAAAATATTTATTCATAGTGAACAAAAATATTTCATCTAACATCATTTATATTTATAAAGCACATACTGAATGTGTGGTCTTGAACACACATAGCTGCTGAAGACATAGCTTCTATCCTTAAGAAGAAGAATGTGTGTGTATTTTGATGCATTTCTGTGACAGGGCAAGATCAATGGGTAAATCATTTTAGGACTGTAATCGCCAAATCTTGTTATGAGAAATAATTATCTTGGAAGATGCTGGTCATACAAATTCCTAAAAATTACTCAGATATTCTCATTCAATAATTCAGAGTTATGGCTCAGTAATTTATATTTAAAGTGATAAAAAAAGAACAATTTCAAGCATATAAAAAAGAATTATTTGTTTATTACCATCTATAATAGTCTCATTTCATTATGTCACTACCATACAATCCTGTCTTCACCAATGATAATTTATTTTGAAGCAAATTCCACACGTCACATTTCATCTCAAAGCATTTCATTATATATATAATGATGCCTAAAAACATAACTATTATCACACTTAAAACTTAATACTAATTTCTGAATATCAATGAGTATGTTTCCATAATTGCCTCATAAATGACTTATAAATTCATATTCCTTGAACTCAGTATCTCCAAATCTGAACTTTTGACATGCTGACATGTCTTTAAAATTCTTTTAACACATTTTCATTTATAAGACTTCCCAATTTAAAATTTTACTCCTTGAAATCTGATCCCGACACTCGATTTTACATATCTTCCCACATTCTTTTACGCTTCCCATGGTCTTCTATGTGCCCTTCAAGCTGGTGACTATGGACAGAGATATGGCCAAATTTAGATTTCTGTTTCTTTTCTAGGCAAAAGTATCTTAGAAAGAGGACTGTGTCTTACCATAATAAGGTATATAATATATGGTTGTCTGGCTTCATTTAATGTTAAGGTTACTCAGTGTGCTGATATACCATTCAGTTGATAAGGTCTTCATTAGGTACTCATCAGTATTTTTTATGCATGGTTTTCTAACCATTGATGATCATTTGTTAAAGTAAACTATCTCACTTACAGTTGAAAATGATGTTCCTAATTCTATAGTGCCTTAACTTATTAGGTAAAAATGTTTATAAGATGAAATTTTCATAAATGTTACTCCCTAGAGGTATTTTGTGCAGGCAATCTTTTGTGCAGGGTACACATTAGGAAAAGAAAAAAAATACTCTAGGGATTCAGGAAAACACAAGATGAAAGAAAGTAGCATGGAATAATGACATTTGATCTTGATCTGTGTTTTCCATTTTATTTTCACATATATAACAATACATGTTGAAACCGAGGGCCAAAGATGGGATTCTTCCTAGGAGAAACAGAAGTTCAGTTGAGGGAATATGAGAGCAATAGAAATCTTGTTAGATTTGGGGAAGATCCCCACCATGCTTAATCAATGCCCTTTTTTATTACTTTCCTTAATTTCATATCCACTGGCTTCCCAGCATGATAATAAAGCAACATTTTTGAATCTTACTTCATCTACACATCTACTTCTGTTTATCTGTAGCTGATACTCTGACTTTCTTGGGCATGGTCCTTTGTCAAACAGGGACCACGTTTCTGTGTTTTCTACTCTGTTAGTTGTGGAAATGGATGGATTTGATCCTAACCTTCACAAAGTGACTTACTTCCAGAGAATGTCAAGTCAATAGAGCTGTAAGTATTGTAGAGTTTTTTGCTTAGAACACTTAAAAGAGAGCGTGCAAACCTTCAAAGGAAGAGAAACAATGAGCTAAGTTTGAGGAATGAAGTTAGCATGTGGTGAAGAATAATAGGTTGCACATGGTAGAAAACCGACACCAAGACCCAGGACAGTAACAAAGCATGTTCTATATAGAACAAAGGATGCTATTAAAGCTGCCATCTCTGCTGTGAAGACATCTTTAGATGCCTTCAAAACCACACCCATACTCCTTTGCTTCTGCTTTAGCAGTGTGTCTTGTACTCATTCTTCACTGGATTCCCATCTTTACCATTTTCATTTCATCGTGCATCTGAAGCGTTACTGGAGAAGTCTACCTGGACTCCCTACCTCCAGTATTCACACTATTACAGGTTTTTTTTTTTACATCCAAATTAGTCCTGCCAAAGTACCACACAGATGCTATCACTTCCCTCCTCAAGTTCCTCAGTGATGGACAACTGATTTTTAAATATTTGGACTGTTTAGCTTGTGACTCAAGACCTCCCCAATCTGGCTCTTGCCTCAACTTCCAGAGTTTTCTACGGGAACAAGAATTTTCCTACAGTTTTTCACAAGTGCCTTATGCTTTCCCACCTGCTGCTTTTGGCTCATATGTTTTACTTCGCCTAGTTGGTCTTCTCATTTCAGGGCTGTATTTCAATGTGTTCCTATTCATATTTAATACAGATATTGACAATTTATATATGGATGTTAGGGGAGCTGAGTTTTCAGGACAAACTGTTTATGCCCACTGTTTTGCAAATCCCTTATGTTCAACATCTATTAATACTGCAGAAGATTTTTGTATGTGTTTCCCAGTTTGGGAAACACAGAAATAATTAAATTTGCTGCAGACCTTGTGAAATTGCTTTTTTTTTTTTGAGAATGTTGAACTATCTCTGTTTAAAATCACTTTGGCCCAAAATATTTTGAAAATTATCTCAGTTTCAGATAAAGCTAAATTTAAAAATTCCCTTTCAATTGAAAGAGTTTTAATATAGCAAATGGAAATGTTCATTAAAATGAAATATGCCAAGAAAAATTTCCTTCAATACCATCCTAATTGTGTCCATTTGATTCTTACTTATTAAGAGCCCTTCTTGTTAGGAACAATGATTATAATGACAATATCCAGGATTTAGTGAATTATTTTGGCTGAAGTAATATGAACGGTTACCATACTTTTATTTTTATGTGAAGTCAGATAATATATTTGGATTCTCCTGATGAACTTCCAACAATGTAATCTTTTGGGTATATGTAGGAAAAAATCCAAATGAATTCATTCCATTACTCATCAACAGAGCATGTTACTATCAAAAGTAATTTAAATTTTCCTCTTTACTTTTCTTTCATTCATTTATGATTGCTCAGAATCCTTCATTTTAATAAGTCATTTTTAAAATGTTCATACTTTCCTATGTCTAATTAGCAGCATATTGTATGTACTTAGTCATTTTTCTGCAAAGATGATATTATTATTCATAATTATATTAAAATTCTAGATGAGTAAATTAAGAAATTTGAAGAATAATGTAACAAAATGTATGTTTACTTAAATATACATTTAAATAAGCTCCATTATTTTATAAATTTCTCTAATGCAATAAAAATTGTTATTTTTATGTATTCTTTATAGAAAGATCAATAACAGTTGTATATTTCTCCAATAAGGAAAAATAATAAATTTTTTAGCTTCAAGAACTTCACATATTTGGAAATAATCCAATTGCTTTAGATATTACTGTGGCTGTCTTATAATTCTGTATGAGTGTCAAGCATTATTCCAAAGGAATTTAAATGTTTATGCAAATTACAATCAGCTGGCTAAAAATATCATAATTTCATAACCATTAATATAGATAACATGTCAATAGAAATTCCTATGAGACTTTTTGGAGTGCTAATCCCTCTTTAAGACTATTTACTACAAGTGATTCACAATGACATGAAGAGAACACATCCTCACTTTAAGCAAAAATCTCTGCTGCCCCAGAGACATTCTGAGCCATTTCAATTAAAAAAGAAACAAACAAATGAGCTGGATCTCCCTTCGACGAACCAATAAAATACCTTTAATATTAAAAAGCAAAGCCATTCCAAATCCTCTATACGTAATGTGCAATCCTCCTAATTACCTTTCAGTCACAGTATAATTTATTTTATTCAGGAGGAGCTATTCTTGCCATGCTTTTAGATTTGAACTCCAACCAATTCATCCTTAAAATGGTGGTTTGGATTATTTCCATCTCTACTTGCTCCAGATTTAATATCTAAACAAATCCTTCTCTGTCTTCTTGACTCCAAGAGCACTAGAGTCCACAAGTGACCAAAAATATATTCCAGCTCATTATCTCTTGTTCTTTGCTTAAAATTCGATTTCAAATTTGTCCCCAAATACTACCCAAGTTGGTTCAAGGATATATTTCAATGCACTGTGTTTTAATTATGAGTTCTTGTAATGTGGCTGGGAAAACCAGTTGATTACAGGCTCAATGAGGTCGAAGAAATAAAAAATGGAGTATCTAGATTGACGTTTGTGAGAACTGTATAATATTCCTTATCTCCTACTGCATTCTACAGACCCATATTCTCCTGGAACCACCCAATGTCCTCGTTGAGACTGCTATCAGCAAAGAATTAGGAGACAAAGAGTCAAAGTGGTTCCCAGATTGCAAGCTCACATATCACTCTTTCTAAACACTACATTCACCTAGAAGAAGAGGCTTTTTGATCATAATATCTTCTACCAAGGGAAAAGTAAATTCAAAATGTACATTCTAGTTCTTTCTGTCTCTGTGCCAAGTACCTCTTTAGCTGATGACATTTTAAAAGTTATTCTATCTGTCTAGAATATTGTTTTATTAGACTCTAGACTTTTTTGGTTTTTCTCTTCATTTGTGTCAGCGCTAATGTCACTTCATCAGCAGTATCTTCCCTTTATATCTTAACTCATACTGGGTTGCTATTTCTTTGAATTCTGATATCCTATTGGTACAATCAGTGGTGGCTGACGTCTCCTCAGAATGAATTGGAGGAATTTGGTGAGCTTGTTGTTGAACCACCTGTCACTTGAAGTTAGCCATGATGGGAGATCTTGAAGCATAGCAACTCAGGACAGCTTATGTTTTATTAAGAATGGTATTCCCAAAGAAGTGATATACCACACAGAACTCTTTATCTGTCCACATAATGTAAAAAAAATACTTTGTTTTAAATTTTGTTGTTTCATCCCCTCACTGCCATCAGTCTCACTTTATTATTTTTATTATCTTTTATTTTGTCTTCTTGAGACAGGATCTCACTATGTAGTTCAGGCCGTCAATGAGTTTACTTTCTAGCTCAGGTGGGTCTCAAACTCACAGTGATCCTATGCCTCAGCTTTCTGAGTACTGGGATTACAGGTGTGTATCATCACAACCGGTTTTAGTCTCACTTAAAGGAAACTAACAGTTAGTTCTAAGAGTCCTCTAGAATCTACCTCAGGACTGAAGATATAAAAATGAGTTTCTAAATCGACTTCTACTTCTGTCTTACATCATTATGTCCGTCTATCTCTGATTAATCACGATTAAAGTAGATATAGTGAATATTTCAATAGACAAGTTAGAGTCCCCAGCATCAAGTTCTTTATAATTAGTGAATGAGAGTTGCATAACTATACATTTTCATAATTTAAGAAAATGCTTCAGCTCACATTAACGATGATGTTTGTCAGTCTGAAAACACCAGTTTTAATTTTATCAGAAACTGCTAATTTTATGGACTTTTAAGAAAGCAAATAATTTGTGAATTAGAAATTTAGACTTGTGATTTGGAAAGGTAATTCTAAAGTCAGTTTAAGGATAGTATTTAATATTTAAATATGTATGTAATTGCACATAATGCAAAGAAAAGAGATTAGGTCTCTGACCAAAGGACATTTAAGAATTCAAGAGAGACAACATAATTCTCCCAAGCAAGAATAGAAAGGGAAGTGACTATAAATATATACATGCATACATATATACATATATATACATATACATATAAGTAAATATATACATAATATATCATATATATATATAATCTTATGCATATATGCATATATTTATCGCATGTTCTATATCACTGGTAATCAGATAAATATAAATTTGTGGAACTTTGAGAAATAAGTTGTCAGATATAAAAACAGAACTACTATCCCAAACCCATTTGACAAGACATGAGTGCTTCTGAGAGTGCAGGGTTTCAACGTTGAGTTATGAGTTCTTGTGCTATGGCCAGGAAGAGTTGAAGTCCAGTTGATTGCAGGCTCAATGAAGTTGATCCACATTTGATTATTCATTAGAGATCTTAAGACATGAATTTTTCCTGTGGACTATTCCATTTGTCTCGTGTTCCAGGGAAATCAACAGCTGAACCCTAAAGATGTGTGCACAAAGTTATTTAAAATACGAAATACTGGAAACAACAGAAACAGACTGAAAGAGAATGACAAAATTATGATGCATATAAGCTGGAGTAATGTAAGAATTAAATTATGTTCAGAACTGTATTTTTCTGAAATTGAATACTGATGCTTGGACTCAGGCACGTTGGTACACACCTGTAACACTTGGGAGACTGGGAGAAGATCAGGAATTAAAGGCTAGCCTAGTCTACAAAGTGAGGTGGGGTTTTTTGTTTGTTTTATTTTTTTGTTTTTGTTTTGTTTTGTTACTAGGTTTAATTATATAGCTACACCTGTTTCATTAAAAAAGTGATACACAGATACTTTCAACATTAAAATCAGGAAATACAAAAGTATAAAACAATAAGTAACAGTGTTTAATGATAATTTGGTTATATCATTTCAGAGAATTTTCTAAATATTTACTATCCAACCATAAACATTTAAATAACTATATAAACATAAAATACGGTTAGGTTATATGTGTTACTCTGTCTTCACATGTTTACACTTAATTCTGTATCATGACAGTTGATAATACCTGTCTTTCACTGCATTGTTAAATGAATATTTTTAATTGTATTAGTATGTCAGATATTTCTTGAACTAAGCCTCTTAAGGTATTATTATTACGTTATAATTTTCTTTTCCTTATTGTTGTACAACTGTTTATTTCCAGAGTTTGAAATCACCTACCTCTTCCATGTATTCAACATGTATAATTGTTTATTGTTCATTTATCCCTAAATTATCTACCGTATATAATGAAAAGAGTCTCAGTCTGAAGATATTAGATAAGTGAGATATCTGGTCGGTTCTGTGTGCCATCCCCTTTGGAATCATATCTGGTGCAGTCTTAAATCTTTCTAGTTCAGTCAGGCCGGCCGCATAGCTCTGGCTCTTGCACTGTTTTTAGCATCGCTTTGGGAATACCTTTGTTTGTCTCCTAGACTGCCTTCCTTGCTTCTGTCCTTTATTACCTGCCTTGTTTCCTGATGTCATCCTATGTCCTATTTCCTTCTTATGGTGGATCCTTTCCTCAAGAAGCTGTATGAGAAAGGATCCCTGTGAGAAAAAAAATTTCTATCAGAAAGACAGTGTGCTTGAGATGCCTTCCTACCTAATTTATCTTTCACCAGAGTTCCAGCTTTCAACGTTACTACTGAAAGATTATATAACATCTTGAGTCTGTATCCGTTCTTTCTAAAAAGTCATAGGCTTTTTCATCATTTCTTCTTACAGTAAAAATTATTTAGTGCCTGCTGTGTACCAGACACTGTTCCAAATGCTGAGACTGCAGGAATGAAGAGATCAGCATCTCCATTGCCATGAGTGAAAAACAGTGTGAGCAAGTGCGAGACAAGAGAAAACTAACATGTAAAATAGAAACAATAGCTAGTCTATAAGTTCCGCATACATGCCAAATGCAGTCTTAAGGGAAACAGAAGCCTTAAGATACTTACATTCTGTAATCACTTGTTTTTGTGGGCCAAAGGGTAAAATGTGGGAATGTTTCACATCTATTTTCATTATTTTTATTGTAGGAAAAATATTTTAAAATCTCATAATCAAATAATAGCAAGGTGGAAATAGTTACTACAATGTGTATCCTTATTCAAGTGCAAGACATAAACCAAAATGATTCTTACAAAAAAGAAATTAACAGATAAATAACATAAAATTTTCTTTTCAACAAGTTGGTATACTAATAGTGTAAATGAAACAAATTAGCATATGTATTGACATATTTTAAAAATAGCATAATATGTAATATATAGGTGTGAATATATATATTTTTTCAGATATGAGAAACCATGCAATCTTTGAGCTCGTGCATTTGACTCATTTTACTTAACATTATGTTCTCAGATATCATACATTTACCTAAGAATTTTCAAGTTTAATCTTTCTGTGGGGTAGTGTAATATTCCACTGTGTATAAATGTCACATTTTCCTTACCCATTCATTCACTGATGGACATACACAGTTTTCAAGATTTAGATATTACAAATCATGTTGCTATAAGCATGCATCTGCACACATTCCTGTAATTTGATGATTTTAACTCTTTTGGGTGGCTGCCTACAAGAGGAATAACTGGGTCAACTTGAATTGTTAGTTTTAGGTTTTTTGAGGAATCTCCACACCGACTTCCATAGTGGCTGTAACTAGTTTCCATACTTCCCAGCAGTATAGCACACTTCCTTTGTGTTCACTTAGCAGCATTTCTTATTATTAGATTTTTTATGATAGCCATTCTTTTGGTGTTAAAATGGGATGTCAGTGAAGTTTTACTTCACATTTATCTGGTGGCCAGTGATGATGAGCATTTTTTTTTTTTCATGTATTCGTTGGTCACTTGTGTTTCTTTTGCTTACAAGTGTCTATTGATTTTAGTTGTGCCTTGTTTAATTGAGTCTTTTATTTTGGGGGAGAATAAATTTTTTTGTAATCTTTATACATTCTTGATGTTAGCCTGATACCCACAGAGTAACTAGCAGAATGTTTTGCCATTTTTTTTACGTTGTCTTTTTTTTTTTTTTTTTTACATTGTCTTTTTACTCTGCAAGTTGTTTGCTTTGCTCTGCAGAAGTTTTTTAATTTAATATAATCCCATTTGCTGGTTCTCAATTGTATTTCTTGTGCCATGGGTTTCTGTTCAGAAAGTCCTTCCCTATGCCTGTGTCTTCAAGAGTTGTACCTATTTTGGATCCCAAGTGATTAAGTGTTTCTGTTTTAACATTTAGACTTTGGATACTTTTTGATTTTAGCTTAGTGCCTGGTGAGATATCTGGGTCTACTCTAGACTCACTCTTCTGCGTGTGGAAATCCATTTTTCCGAGTAGTATTTATAAGAGAGGTTGTTTTTCTTCAGTGTGTTTTTCATCGCTTTGTCAAAGATAAAATAGCTATATGTTGCTGACTGCTCTGTTCTGTTCCATTAAGCAACATCTCTGATTTTATGCCAGTGCTATGCTGTTTTAATCATTGTAGCTTTCCAATATTACTTTAAGTCTAGGATTGTAATGCTGCATGCTTTGCTTTTGTTACCTGGGATTGCTTGTGTTGTTTGGGGTATCTTTTAATTTCATACAAATTTTAGGATTATTTTCTCTAGCTCTGTAAAAAATGCTGTTGATATTTTCATGTGGATTGCATTAAAATCTGTTTATCAGTTTTGGAAATATAGCCATGTGATGATATTGAGTCTGATTATGCACGGTGGAGCATATTGTTCCATTTTCTGCTGTCTCACTCAATTCCGTTTCTCAGTCTGATGTAATTTTCATTGTAGAGGCCTTTCATTTCCTTGGACAGATTAACAATTTTATATTTAATTTTATTTTGATGCTACTGTAAATCATAGTTTCCCTAATTTCTTCTTCAGTGATTTCATTATTAATGTATAGGAATGCTAATGATTTTTGTGTGTGTTTTTTGGTGGGGGGTACTGGGAATCGAATTCACAACCTCACACTTGACAGGAAGGCAAAATGCCCTGGTGCATTGTGTGCTTATTTTCTATTCCGCTGAATTTGGCTATCCATTCTAGGAGTGTCTTTGTAGAGTTTTGTTGGCCTTCTATGTAATGGATCATGTCACCTGCATATAATGATACTTTGACTTTGTCCTTTCTTCTGTGTATCCCTTTTATTTCTTTCTCTTGTCTGATTGCTCTGCCCAATGATTCGAAGATTATGTTGAACAGAAGTGGTGATAATGGACATCTTTGCCTTGCTCTTGATTTCAGAGGGAAGGCTTTCAGCTTTTCCCCATTCAATATGATTTTGGCAGTAGCTTTGTCATAAATGGCTTTTAGTCAGGTGTGGTGGTGTACACCTGTAATCGCAGCATTAGAGAGGCTCAGACAGGAGGATCACCAAGGGTTTGAGACAGGCATGGACTACATAGTGAATTCAAGGCCATCCTGAACTGCATAGTGAGACCTTGCCTCAAAAGATAAAAAAAAAAAAAAAAAAAAAAAAAAAAAAGAGAGAGATATTTACCATAGTGAGAAAAAGGACCTTCTATACATATTTTTTAAATTTTTTAATCATCAGTGAACACTGGATTTTGTTAAACACTTTTTCTGCTCTATTGAAGTGACCATGTGATTTATGTCATGAATTCCATCCATTTATTTCATGAATTACATTTATTGACTTGCATATGTTGAACCATTCATGCATCTCTAAGGTGAAACCTATTTGGTTATAGTGCATGATCTTGTTGATGATTTGTTGCATTGTCTTCCCCAATATTAAAGATTTTTGTATCTACATTTATTAGAAAAACTGGACTATAATTCTCTTTTTCCTATTCTGATTTTGGGTTCATGATACTATTGGCTTCCCAGAGTGATTTTTAAGTACTGCTTTCCTCTCAATTTTACTGAAGAGTATTAGCAGTCTTGATATTCCTGTGGAATGTGGTTGTGAATCCATCAGATCCTGGGCTTTTCTTAGTTGGTATTTTTTTTTTTTTTTACTATTTCAGTTTCATTGTTTGTTATTCAATTATTTGAGATTTTTAAGTCTTCTTTTTCTTTGGTTTTGCAAATTCATATATGTCTAGGAATCTTTCCATTTTTTCTGAGTTCTCCAATTGCTTGGCATACGTGTTTATGAGATAGTAGCTAATAATTTTCTGGATTTCAATATTGTTAGTTGTTTATTCCTTGAAAAAAATATGTCAGTTATACGTTAACACAGGATCAATTTAATAAGTCTTTGCATTTCCATGTTATTAAAATGTATTTTTAAAAGTAATGAAGTAGGATATTCAAAGAAATCTTATTCTGAAACCTCTAGAGAATCAATCACAAGCCTTTTACTTATGAAAAATATAATAAAGCTAGCTTTCAAAAATGTATGGTGTAAAATATTCATGTTGAAACAGAGAGAAAATACCAAGAAATGAGTTCTACCAAAAAAGTCCCAAGATTTAGTGAATTTACTGAGAAATTTTACTAAAACGTTAGAGAAGAACCAAGAACAGTGCTCAAATTTTCCAGTGTGTTAGGGGAAAAAAGCTTCTAAATTCATTATAGAAAGCCAGCCTTAACCCAATTCCAGTATCAGAAAATGACTCGGCAACTTCAGAACAATATTGTCAGTGAACATCCTTCAATATGACTCTTGCAAACAGAATTAAACAATACTTTAAGAGGATCACACATCACATCACATTTCGTTTCATCACTGAGATGCAAGGAAGGTTTAATATATATATAAAACAATAAATGAAATATACCATACAGTTAAAATAATGATAGCAATCACATGACCATACATGCAGACAAGACTTTGACAAAACCCAACATCCATTACTAATAAAGTTTCTGATGGAAATAGTTACAACAGGATCTTACCTTAAATTAATTAAAACTTTGTATAATAAACCCACAGCCACATCATGCAAAATAGAGAAACACTGGAAAGATTTCCTGTAAAATAAGGGGACAATTGTGTTCACTATCACTGTTCCTGCTGCATGTTTTTCTTTTTAGCCAGAATGTAAGGCAAGAGAAAGAAAGACAAATAGAAAAGGAAAAAAAATGATTATTCTTATTGGCAGATGATGTAATACCTTGCACTGTACCTTCCTTCCCTCCAAAAAGAAACCTCCACTAGACAAGTCTTTTAGATATGATAAGCAAGGTCAGTAAAGTGACAGGATATAAAATCAACACAAGAATAAGCAGTATTTGTGTATACCAAGACTAAACTCACCAAGAAACACATTAGAAAAAGAGTTTTATTAACAATAGTTTGCTCAGCAAAAGAAACCACCAACAGAATGAAGAGACAACCCACACAGTGGAAAGAAGTTTTTGCAATCTGTGCCTCAGACGAAGGACTAATATCTGGAATATATAAAGAATTAAAACAAATAAGACCCAATCCAAAAATGGGCATCTGAAATGAACAAACACTTTTTAGATGAAGAATTACAAATGACTAATAAATATATGAAATAGTGTTCAACATTACTGGCCGTTTGAGAGATGCAAATTAAAACAACACTGTATCCATCTCACTCCAGAAAGGATGACTATTATAAAAAAAAATCAACCAATAACAAATGTTGACAGTGCCTTGGGGAAAAAGAAATGCTTCTCTACTGTTGACCAAAGTGACAACTGGTGCAATATTGTGGAAATTAGTGTGGAAATTCTTCAAAAAATTAAAATTGGAGGTTCCATTTGACTTTACTATTCCTCTCCTTGGTATCTTCCCAATAGAATTAAAAGCTCCATAACATAGAAATACACTTAGAGTTGTGTTTATAACAGCACAGTTTGTAATAGGTAAATCTTGGAAACAGCTCAAATGCTCATCTACAGATAAATGGATAAAGATTTTTTCTACAATGGAATACTACTCATGCACAAAGAAGGATAAGTGAGACCTTTCTAGGTAAAGGGATGGCCCCTGAAACCATACTTTTAAGTGAAATGAACCAAACACACATGTGAAAATATCACATGGTTTCTCTGGTGTAAATATGGACCAAAATATATACAGATATTGTGAAATAGGAAAAAAAATCTTCAAATGAGAAGGAGAACTAGGGAAGAAAGAAAAGAAAGGAGAAAGAAAAAGATAAATAAAGAACAAATTCAAAACAGTTTTCATAAATAAGGAGGGGAAAAGAGGTTGAAGGATGAGAGGAAGGGGAAAAGAGAAGGAATGAAGATATACCATTTACAGATATAAATTTCAATGATGAATGTGACTATTATGTATATCTAAAATGTACCAATAAACTTCATTAAAAAGATTGTAAACTTCTAATCAACCTAATAAAAGTGGCAAAAGATCTCTAAATAAAAATTATTAAACACTGAAGAAAAAATATGAAGAAAGTATGATAAATGGGAAGATCTTTTGCAAATGGGAAAGGGATGAACAGACGAGTGAGAACATAAAGATTAGAATGTGTTGTGTGTATGTATCAGTCCTCCATGATGAGGGTGATCATCATGTTCTGCAAAAGTGTACTAATCAACTAATAAGCTTTTGGGGAAAATGGAAATAACTACCTTATTTATTCGTCAGAAAAACCAATATTGTGAAAATATTATCAAAACCAATGTGAAATTCAATGAAAATCTTATTGAAATGACAGCAAATTTTTCACAGGTTGTGAAAAAAAGTCCTAAAATTTATATGGACTCAGAAAAGACGCAGAAAAAAAATGAAATCTGGACCAAAAAGAGAATCCTGGAGGCATCACAATAGCAAGTTTCCAGTTACCCTCAAAGCCATGGTCACCAAAACAGCCTGGTCCTGGAACAAAAACAATAATGTAGACCAATGTGTTAGAAGAAAATTCACAGAAAAAATACATGCACCTTTAGGTACCTGACTTCTCACAAAGGACCAAAAGCCATTTGCTAGGAAAAAACAAAGCTTTTTTTAAAAACAAATGGTTCTGGGAAAACTGAATATCCCATGCAGAGGACTAAAACTGTGTTCTTTTCTCTCACTCAGTCCTGAAACAATCAAAATGAACCAAAGCCTTAGATAGGAAACCAGAAACAAACTATTGGAAGAAAGCCCTGTATAGGAGAAAGACCTGAAGGTATAGGCAGCTACAGAATCTACAGATTGGGGAAAATCTTTATGACCTACTCTTCTGATAGAGCAGTAAGATCCACAATTCTAGAGAACTCAAAAACAAAACCCACACAATAAATAACTCAATCAAAACTGGGCAAATGAACAGATTTTTTTAAAGTAATATGAAAGCTATGTGTGTGTGTGTGTGTGTGTGTGTGTGTGTGTGTGTATATATATATATATATTACATATTATATATGATATATTTTATATATGTGTGTGTACTCAGCATCTTTGGCCACAAGAGAAATTTAGATAGAAACTACTTTGATATTCTATCTCAAGGATTCTCTTGTCAGAATGGCATCATAAGGAATGTAAAAGGAATAAATGTAGCTAGATGTAATGGTTCGTGCCTGCAATCCCATCTTTCTATCAGGATGAGACAAAAGAATTTCAACTTTGAGATCACTGGGCAACTTAACAAATTAGTGACGTCCTAACTCAAGAAAAAAATAAAAAATGAATTGAGTAAACAACAATGTAAAGGGCCTGACTTATACCCTCAGTACTAGAAAAAAATAATACTGGCAAAGGTGTGGAATAAAGAAGGAACCACCTACACCGTTGGTGGGAATACGGAATACTCTAACTACTTTGGAAATCAGTATGGCATTCCTTTGTTTTCTTGGATGAGTCTTATTCATGTATCTTGATAACTTGCCTTACTGAGTAGTTTATCATATTATTGAATGTTAGTAATTCTTTGTATATTTTGTATATAATCCTTTATCATACATAGAATCAGCAAAGACATTCTCCCGGACTATGATTTGTCTTTTCTAATTCTTTGGGATCTTTTAAAAGTAGCTTTCAAAATTTTCACAAAGTATTATTTTCTTATAGAGAATGATTTTGAACTATCATGCATAATAAATCTTTGCACAACCTGTTAGTAAAAAGTTTTATATATTTTTTCAAGAAATTTTTGTACTTTCAGTTTTTATTTAAGTCTATTTATCTAATTTTGAACATAAATTTTCTACTTCTTCTTGACCCTCATTTATTTTTCTATAGCTATCTTTCCACTTCATAGATGTTGTCTATTTTGCTGGTATAAACCGTGCATACGATTTCTCTACTTTTGTTATTCTCTATTTTGCTTTTGGTGATTCATATCATCTATTTCCTGCAGTAAATAACTGTTGTTGATCTTTAGAAAAGCTAACTACTTTTCATTTATCATTTTTACAATTTTAAAATTTCACATTATAGATTTGTTTCTATTTTGACATTTATACAACACTTCTTACCATGCATTGGATTTGTCCTTTTTCTGTCTCTCAGGTTTCTTCATCAATACCGAGGCATTAAACTAATTACAACGATGAGATTTTGAAACAATTCTGTGAGGTTATCAATAAATTTGTGCCACATTTCACAGATAATGACTTGCTACCAAAGTAATTATGAGTAGAAAAAGAAAGATATAGTAAATCTTTCTTGGAATTCTTTTTTCATCAATGTAGTGCAACCATGAACTTAAGATTTTCTCCTTCAATATTGATCATGGACATTTAAATTCTAATATGCATTTCAAAGGCATACTTATATATGATTTGCTCTTATCAGAAAACAGATGAAATCTTGATAAGTCCACCTCAGTATGGAAATGGGCTTCTATTTGAAGGGTAGGATAGGGAAGGAAGGGTTGAAAAACAGAATGAAGTTTATTCTTAAGGAGTTGTTTGGTATTTGCCCAGTGCACAGATTTAAGTAAACATTTTGCATAATAGAATGTGATTGTATTATTTTTAGTGATAGAACTACAGATAAAAAGTGAATGGAATTAACATTTTAGCTCTAAAGTAAATGATCATTATAACTTTTAACATAAGCAGTATAACATTTTTGGTTACATTCTGTCGTGGTTTATGTCGGTGGTCCCCAGGCCTCATGCATTTGCATTACACATCTGTGATTGGTTCATTGTCTTAGAGCTTAGATTGATGGTGTCAGTGCTATGCCCACATAGGGGTGGAGCCAACGTGTAATGTAATGGCAGGAAGAAGGTGTGTCTCTCTATCTTGCTGGTTTCTGCCTTGCTGGTTGCAGCCTCCATAAACTCTGGTCCCATCATTCCACCTTGCCTTGGAGCCAACTGAATGTGGACTGAAACCTCCATAAACTGTAGGAAATAAACCTTTCCTTTCCCAATTTTGGGCATTAGGTATTTTGTCTCAGTGATCAGTAAAAGTAACTAAGACACACTCCAAGGTAAACTGAATATATCTAGATAATCTAACTTCCTTCAATGATCTGGTTATTAAATATAAACTGATTAGTTGGGGACTTCATAAATTTAAAGTTATTTACTTTTTTTGAAGTTAATATATTGTTGTATTCCTTTATTTTTTCCCATGTTTTTTTTTTTCTTTTTAATTGCGGTGAATACTTTTTCTTATATCATAGCCAAATAGGAAAAAGTATATTAAGTTGAGCAGTACTCAATGCTGCAAGTGTGTAGGGACTGTTAGAATTAAACTAAACCTTAACTGTAGATTTCATAATTCACTTAATCTCTTTGGGCAGTAAATGATAGCTATTTTGTAAGTTTTTTGTGAAAGTAAATACCATAATAACATTTCTTTATGTGGTGCTTGATCCAATATACTATTCCTATAATAAATTTAAAAAAAAAAAACCTTCATGTAGTAGAATCCTTATCTTTTTATTCTCTAATAGCAGGTAAGCTGGCTCATCAAACATCATCAAATGATAAACCTAAAGCAAAAAGAGATAATCAAAATTTATTCTACCACAATTTTCTAAGACTAGAAAAAATGACAGAAGTATATGAATCTAGAATTCAAAATAGCACTAAAAGAATCCTAATCAATAAATTAGAAACTGAATTGAACATACTTCTCAAAAGAAATAAGCATGGTCATAAAATTAATCAAAATATAATCAATATCTTTAGACATTAGAGAAATTCAAGTCAAAACTATATTGAAATTCCATGTCACCTCAGCCAGATGGCTATTATTAAAAATACAACAAAATAAAAAATGCTGGTGAAAACGCAGGCATAAAGGAACCCTTCCACACTTGGTGAGAATGCAGATGAATACAACCACTATGACAATCAGTATAGATAATCCTCAGCAACTAAAAATAAAACTACCATATTATCCAGCTCTACCACTATTTGGTATGCACCTTGGTATACACCTAAAAAAATACTATAGAGATAACTACACACCCAACTGTGAACAGTTAACAGTAGCTAAAGTAGGAATTCAACCTAGATGCCTGTAAATAATGAGTGGATTAAAAAATGTAGTATCTATACATAGTGGAGTATTATTCATCTGTAAAGAACAAAATTTTATCATTTGCAGGAAAATGGATGGAACTGAAAATCATCATGTTAAGCAAAATGTGCCAGACTCAGAAAGACAAGTATTGTTTCTTGTTTCTAATATTTGAAATCTAAAAAGAAAGACTTGAGATAAGAAGAGATATAGTTATTTGACAAGATGAAGGCCATAGGGGTGAAGACATATGAAAAATTAATGCAAGGAATGATACGACCAAAGTACATTATATGCATACATGCACGTATGAAATTTTTTAAGAAATAAAAAAATCAAAGAATATTTGTGTGTAAAACACTTATAATCATTAACATATTCATGAGCATGTCTTAATTTTATATCCACAGTGTGCTACAATCAACACTCCTTCATAAATTATAAGAAAGAAGATAATAAAAAGAAAAAAATTTCACTAGTAATGATTATAAACATGAACTAAATATGAAAGGGGCATCTGAACCAATCTCAGTATTTATGGAATTTTAAGCTCAATACATAATTAAGGAAATATGAACACATTTTAAATTCAATTCTGCATGGTTAGTGTTCATAAAATATGAGCAACATAAAAACTGCTTCTTAAAATAACATTTTGGATCCAGATACACATTTGAAAAAAGCAATTTAAAATGGTACAGTGATGATCACCTATTTTTAGGGTAGTTATTTCAAAAACAACAATGAGGATTCATGTAATTTTCTTCTAGGCAAAATTTAATGATTATCTTGTCTTGGGCCAGATGTTTTTTTTCTTTTTAATAAATGGGGCAAGTGGCCAAACTGAAATGAAGTAGTTTTGTTTTAATGATTCCACATGTTTTGGTATTCCAAAAAATGTTCAAAAACAGATGCTAAATGAATATGTCTTAGGAAAATAAGGTCTATTACAGTTTAAAAAGAGAGAAAGCAAAGCTTTTAAATATTTGAAGTCAAAACTGCACTTTAAGACCAGTTTCTTTATGAATGTTTAAATCTAAACCTTGTGTGTATGCTCAGAGCTGACTCCCAAGTTTTGTCGATTCTCAAATGTATGTCAAGTTTAATGTGTTCCAAGTGTAATTGCATTTCCCACTAACCTCAAATTTTTTTTTGTTGTTCAGTCTTCAAATTTAATTAAACTCAACCAATGTTTATTTAGCCTCTGCCATTTGTAAAGATCTGCTTGAAGTGATTTGAGAGGAGAGACTGAGACATATCTCTCAGGGAGCATATGTATGCAGAGTGACCAGCTCTCCTGAATTCACTTTTAAGCAGATAATCTCTCAGGTAAATATAATGAAATCTAGAGAGGACAGGTGAGAATACAAAAGTAAGGCAAATGTAGACGTGAGTCTAGTATATTAAGTCAACTCACAAAAGTCACAAAACTTTCATGGTGTTTGGAAGAAGGGAAAAGGAGATCAATATACAATTTACTAGTGTACAATTACATTCACATAAACAGACATGGGGACTGATTCTGTATAGAGATATTTATGAATAGAACTTTCCAACTTATTTGATGCACATGTGACCTTCAGTAAGTCACTTAATGTAATTAAAACTTTGCATTTCATTATATTCATTTATTGGCATTTATTATATTCATTTCAAGGCTTTTAGTATTCTAAACAATAGTGAATTTTTAAAATATATTCAAATATATTAAAATAAAAATATATAACATAATTTTAGTTTTTAAAAATCATTTTCTTTGATGTCTTCAAGTTGATAATATTGTAAGGAAATGAACATGACCTATATTGGTAATTATATCTTCTCAAGTATAATTTTAAATTCTATTATAATATTCTGATTAGTAATTTTACAAAATGTCAGTCTTATTTTTAGTGTTAGAGTATCATCCCTTAATTAGTATAATTCTCAAAATTCAAATCAGCTTTTAGATTCAAAATGTAGCAAACCTGCCATTGAAATCTGTTACTTAACAATGAGCAATTAAGATTTGGGAATGTCATGTTTATTTTTCTTTCTTTTAGTTCCTTATCTGCAAATTATGATAATACTGATTACACTAATCCCACAAAAAATAATTATAAAAATTTATACCAGCTCTGAACATATAACGTATTACACTAATATAAATAGTATTTATAGCTCAATGTTATATGGAACTTATAATTGTTAAATGTGTTGGCTAAAATACAATGTACAGCATACCCTGATGAAGCTGCAGTTTAGAGTTCTGGGCCTCTGTCATTTGGTCATTTGTAGATTTGTCCTTACAATTTAAGTAATAATTGTTTGCAGAAACCTCTGCAATTTCACTGAAATCTCAAGTATACTCTATAATTATTTTAGCTTTGCAAATATCCAATCCAAGGGCGTCATTAAGTTCTCCTTGCTGCTGATTGGCTGCTGCCCTGTGACCCATCTCTGGCAGATCCACCAGGATTGTAGTATTAGAACAAGCTGCTGTGTGGCATGTAGCCTTCTTGAGTGTTCTGTTTTATTTTTCTTAAAGCCCTAAGATCCCTAAGATGCCTGGCACTTTCTAAGGCCTTAGAAATACAGCATTTTATTAAATTATATTAAATTGTCTTGCACTTTCTAAGGACTTATTAATACAGCATTTTATTAAATTAAATTACCTAACTGTGGGAGACATAGCATATTTAGGGTTTTAAATATGAAAACAGGCATTTATAGGCAGTTTTCTGACCATATCTGAAATTCACAATTTTTCACACTCGAGGGTGACTAGGAACCTAACCCCTGTGAAATCTGGGGAGCTACTGTAGTTCAATCAAGGCTAGGGAATTAGCCAAATACATAGAAAAAATGGCACTTTCAGAGTTACGAAATTGAGTTTTAAGCTCTAGATCAACCATGGTTAGCTTTGTAATTTCAGTCACATACTTGGAGCATATGAGATCCTTCCCTTTCCTCAGATGTGAAATGAGTCTCATAGATGCCCCTTTCACCAGAATGATGAATTAAGAGGGGGAAAATGCATTCCTATATTTCTAAGAAAAAAAATCATTTTCCCCTCATCTTGATTTTTTAAAACAAATCCATTGATAGCTGCAGGAGTAAGAACATTTCTACAGTTATAAGACACTAGGATCAGGTAGGTAGGGGCCGACAAACCTGAATAAAATATGTCATCTTTGTGCTGTGTTTCAGAGATGTTGGACCACAGAAACTGCCTGCCGTGGAGCTTTTCAACTGTTGAGCGCATTTCGAATATCATGAGCACTACATAACACTATATAGGGCAATTACACAAAGAACTAAAACACAGAATTGTTACTTTCAAGGCATGTACAATTAGTCAGAGAGATAAGTAAACAAGAGCAAACCAGCTAAGAATAAAGGTTTGAAAGCCATTTATCGAGTGTCACAGTGAATAATCTATTAATGTAGAAATGAGGAATTGAAAAACACTTGTTCCTCTCACAAATACTGGAGACCTAAGCATAACTCTCTGTATGGAGAAGAATTTCTGGATGGAAAAAAAAAAAGTATCTGAAATTGAAGGACACTTGCAGTGAGTAGGCTGGGGATAAAAATTGTTAGGCAAAGTGGGAGGAGACCAAAGCTCAAGTAAAGCAAATTTGGGAAGATGTAAGGCAGGCCTTTGAAACCAAAACTCTCAGTGAAGGTGTGTTTATTGAAATTCAAATTTTGCAATGTGAAGGAGGCAGATGAACTTATACTTTTATCCTCTTGATTTTAGGAACTGTTCAAGAAGCATGTAAGCCTAGATCATGAAGTTACAGTAGTTTTCCAAACTAAGACTTATGATCCATGTTTGAGGCATGACTCATTCATTGCTGGTTAGTGAAATCATTTTAGTAAGTTTCAACCTACTATGCTCCAAAATAAAGTAGAACAAAACAGAAACTAGTACGTTGCATTGAATATTGTAAAAATAAGCTTTATTTCAGGAAGTTTTGTTTCAATGCAGTATCTATGTGTAATACAGATCAGACTGATTTCGTTTCCAGTGGTGTTGAGTGTGGTCCAAAAGTGCAGACCTGAGTTTCCAGACTAGGGCAGGGTGACTATGTCTTTTAAAAATGTTTATTGTACTTTCAGGAGATGATACTTGTGTATATTTATGAAGTAAAATGCTATATTTTGGTATAAGTATAAATTGGAATAATCAAATCATGTCAATCTATTCATCACCTCAAATATTTATTGTCACGATTTTTAAATCTTTGGTCATTTGAAATTATCTTTGCCAGCAAGCTTCAATTCTACCTTCTTGCACTGTCTTCTGGTGGCACCATAAATTTAATAACCTTTCTAAAATAAGGATATATATACATACATATATATATATATATATATATATATATATATATTTAAAAATAGATACAATCATTTGGGTCCATTTTGTATATGCAGGTTAAATCAGGGAGCGTCAGGCTCCTAAAAGGGTCAAATGCAATACACAACATAGGTGCAAGTTATAAGCATGGCGTGTAACTATTCTGTGCGTACAGTCTGGTGAATCTGAGCGTTCCCACAATGTAGGGGGCAGGTATATGAATCAGGAGAGGGCAAACATTTATCCCTAGTTAGGTCACTTTTATTGATACATATGGAATTCAACAGATTATAATTTATATTCCAATATTTTGAAAATCTTTTTAAAATATTGGCATTTTTTACATAAATTTCCTTACATATTGTCTCTCCTTATTTAGCTGGCCTTCACTATTGGGGAAACACATTGATAATGGTATCAAAATACTCAAAATAAATCTTTCTTTTTTGTTACTATGCATGAAAAAAAGATGAAATAATGTGTTACTTGAAAGTGTTTTGATAGAATAATCTCAGTTCTAAGTGCAAATATGTCTTAAAGAGAAGTACAATGTTAGACAATACTTTATGAAGAATCATATGCAATTTATAAATATGAGATTACTAGCTATAAAGTAGCTTTCTATAGTCATCTTGCTAGTTAGCACTATTCTAACAGAACCTACCAATATTCCTAGCTTAAGTATATATTTTAGTACCATGGGTTTGTCAATTAATTCTCAACCACATTTAGAAGGGACTTGTGAGTCAAATTCCCTCATAATTGTGAGAACTTTGTCTGTGACTGTCCACACAAGGCACAGAGTGAAGTAAAAGACCTCCACTCTTTATTTTCTTTTTAAAGTTGCTTTGTTGCTCACATAATTCTTATAGTTATTTCAGAGAAAATCATCGTGTATTTGGTTATGTGTCTCTCCTCTTTTCTCACCAACTTCTGAGTTTCATGATTTAGAACTAAATTCTATACACACTGACCTCCTACTTGGTATATAATTGACATTTTATTATAGTTTTTACTTATAGAATTCATTTTATATTCAGTGCATCTCAGTTGAATTTTTGTTTACTTTGAATTTTACTGTACTTTCATAGTTACCATCCTTTGTTTTTTGGACATATTATTAACCTTGAGAGTCAGAAAATAAATTCTTATTGAGCACTTCAATTTTTCTATGTTATTCTATTCTTTACATGTTTTATTCCCTGGTTTCGAGCACTTAGGCTTCTTTATTCCAAATTGTGCTTGGTTTACCGTTGTAAGGACATGGTGGATTTACCACATTTTAGTCCAGTTCTAGTCATGCCTTGCTTTCTGTAGGTTTTTTTTTGTTGTTGTTGTTGTTGTTGTTGTTGTTGTTGCTGTTCCAGACTATGTAGCTTCTGCAGCAGATGCTGACCCTGTTCAGTTACCTCCCTAAGACATCTTGGCTCTACCTGGCTTTCTGCCACCTATCAGTGCTTACATCTTTGAATCTGAGTCCTATGTTTTTGTCTTGGCTTCTTTTCTTCCACAAGCAATGGAAGTCTATTATACTCTTATAAATACAAGATTAGACACTGAATATAACACCAGCCTACCTCCCCCAATCCTTAAAAGTATGATTGTACTGAGTATAAACATGCCAGTCCTTTTCCCCATTTAAGCAAGCATTTTGAGACACACATTTCATCCCACACCCCACTACTGTTCTCTAAATGAAGCTTTTAATTTCTCACTTGAGTTACATGATTTAAATACAAATCCACTATTAACCCATTTTCTTTATCTATACCCCTATGGGCTGCCAGTATTTCCTGGTCTTTCCAAATACACTACTTAACCCCAAACCTTTGTTTCAGAATATACTCCACTAATATTCCTGGAGTTATAATTTTCATTTGTAAAGAAGGAAACTCATTTGAATTTTGGAAGAAATAAATAAGTATATAGATTTTAACACACTGTAGAGACTTTAACACTACTGTACCTAGTTAAAAATGTTATCTTTTACTGCAGAGCAACCTTTCCCTGATATAATTTTCCCACATTATCTCAATAGAATTAAATGATTCACAGTATAATGTCAATAATCACGAAAGTGGCAAAATTTGAGTGCTGCATGTAAAGTTTATATAACTTTTCTTTATAAATTGCACTTATTTTTTGTAGAGTCTCATTTTAATCACTGCCAATGTTACATTTCTTTTCCCCATATGCTATAATCATCATACTTCACACCAACTTATTTTCATCACGCTACTTTCCACTCATCCTGTAAAAGTACATTTATACCTCTCCTACAAAGTGTGTTCTGATCATCCTAACATTCAAATTACTTTTTTTAAAACTGCCATAAGTTCCAGTATGTATTTATACCAAAGCATATAATCTACTAAGCTAATTACCTGCTTCTCTCATTAGCAAGATCCTGAATTAACAAGACTAGATTATTTATTATTGTAACCCAAGAAACTAGAACATTTCTGAGCTCATGCAGCTCAATTTTAGATGAATAATTAAATTTATGAATATTGTTAGAAAGATATAGGCTATTGCTATATCTCACAGTGATTTTAATTCACTATGTTGTTATAGGATAGTATTTCCTATACACTGTCTTAAATGTGAAAAGTTGATTACATGCTTTCTCATTTATCATCTTTACTTTTATGTCATTATGCAGTTAACCGTATTTTCCTGCCTCTGATATATGGACAGTAGTGAATATGGTGATTGCTAATCTGTGAATATTTTTTACTTTAGATACAAATACCTTTTTAGGTCATTTATAGCATGTCTCCTGCTAAAAGACAATTTAAAAACACAATATCCGAATTATTATTTAATTTCATCCTAACTAAAAGCAATGATAAATATATATATATATATATGTTATATATATATATGTACATATATATCAAAGTGCATACTACCTCTAAAGTAGTATGATGTGAAAAATCACATTTAATTTATTTTATTTATATTGTTATATTTGTAACAATTTATCACTGGAATCATAAAGTATTGATCTTCTAACTGTTGCCATTTAAAGCTTAATAGTTTAGTAAAGAGTTAAATAATGTTCTCTACTTACCTATTAAACAACCATGTGGTGCAGCAATGCTGCAGGAGAGAAGCTTAAATGATCAAATGTCATTGAACACAGGTTGGTGATGGCTTTTGGTTTACGGCAACAGCTTCCCATTTAATGTCAATTTACTTCCTTCTTCATTTTAAACACACACATTTTTATGATGACTAGTGGGCTTTATTTGCACCTGCCACATTTGGAACATTTTCTTTATGGCAAAGAAAGCAAATAAATCACTAGTTTCAGTATTTGGAAACAGTAAATTTGAAAAATAAGTTAACTTGAGTCATTATCTAATAAAGGAACAATTGTTTTAAATATAATGATAATAAACTTTGTCATTACATACTGTATACAAAAGAATTATATTTGACACTTTGTAACGTAGATGCTATTCAACAGGTAAATCAGCAATTCAAGTTCCTTAAGTTGGAAAAAAATTCTTTAGAACATCTCATTTCATAGCTCTTAGCAATAGACAAAATCATTGAAAACTGTTTCTTCATGTTGCACCGTGGAGAAGCACATTCTCGGAACAGAACAAACAACAATATTGCTCAGTGGAGCAGATTTTATTACTGTGTTTTTATTTTAAATTCTCCAGAAAAATGCAAACCTAAAATTTACATTGTTGAGGAGAGTATAACTTGCTAGAACCACTATGGCAATCAATATAAAAAGTCCTCAAAAACTAACATTAGAAATTCCACGTGACCCAGCTGTTCTCCTTTCAGGGATCTTTCTGAAAGAGTTAAAATTATCACATACACTGATAGATGCATATCCATGCTTATAGCAACACAATTCATAGTAGCTAAATCTTGGAAGCGGCCCATATGGCCATTGGCAGATGAATAGATAAAGAAAATGTAGTATTTACCCACAGTGGAACACTATTCTTCCATAAAGAAAAATAAGCATGAGTCATTTGTAGGAGAAATGGGTGCACTTTGAGACTATAATACTAGGTGAAATAAATCAGACACAGAAACCTAACTAACTCATAGTTTCCCTTATATGAAGAATTTAAGGCATAATTAAAGAACAAAATTTTAAAAAGGTACTAAGAAGTAGGTAGATACATCTTCCTCAGAAGGGAAGAAGTAATGAGAGGAGTGGAGATGGAGGGGAGCAAAAGGAAGGAAAAGAGTTAGAATATGTTATAAACATGGACCAATTCCACACAAGCAATGCTAACATGTACTAATACAAGACCTATGGATGTCTTAGATGGGGTGGGTGGGAATAGAGGAAAAGACATGATGTACTATTTTGTATTATGCTGTTATACCATTCCAATTTGGGTAAATTTAGGATTCAGAGTTACCCTAAATACTGAGGTTTAGACAAAAGTACTACTGAACGCTGAATCCAAAAAATAGGCCTACATTATTCTTTGGTCTTTTGGATTCTTGTGGCTCTCTCTGTTACTGACAAAGCCTCTTAATCTTTTGTTAGCCATGCTCATTGTTATCAGACGGGAATATGACAGAGCACTGAAGTGCCAGTAAGTCACCTCTGCTTGTATACAGGTTCCAGGACCATGACCTGCTCAGTGGCTCATTGGACAAGCACCTCATTCTACATCTCCTTACTATGCACTTAGAATGTTCCAGTATCTTTAGTCTACTCGTAAGGTCCAAAGGATAAAAAGCTAATTTAAACACATAATAGTGGAAATTCACATTTTGAGAGACTACATTCTGAAGATCTAAGAGGTTGATGTCAGGGAAGGAAACTCCCAACCTACTAGATGTGTGGTACAAGTTTGTGTTATCTACAATCAAAAAATTAATTTTAGGAACAATGGAGCAGAATATATTGATTGAGAGGAAAAAAAGCTTCTGTCTGAGAGCAAATGAAGTTGCCCAAAGTGGATTGCCAAGAACCCCCTGCCTTTTCTAGGGATTTTTTATTACTTTTTTTTTTTTTTTTTTTGGTATGGGGATTGAATTCACTACCTTATGCTTACCAGGCAAGCACTTGAGCCTCTGAGCTAAATCCTTGGCCCTTTCCTGGGATTTTTATATAGTTAAAACCCCACGGTGAGGCAGGTTCAAGATGAGAAAAAAATGAGAACTCAGGTGAGAATGAGGTTGGACAGAAGTATTGTCAATCAATAAGATTACAATTATAATTGCTCAGATAAAATTGATTAAATTGGGGACAGATGGAGACGGGCATCACATAGCAAGTGGGTATGCATTTAGAGCATAGGCTTTTCCTGTAGACAGTTGGGTTAGTGACTCCTTCTGGCTTCCTCAGCTTAAAAGACTCCTATGTAGAATATCAATACCTGATGTTTATCATTAGGATTTGGGTGCATTTGTTAGATTTCTTGTTTTGAGGTCTGGCACCCAGCAGGAGGTGTCTGTCTCCCCCACACTTACAAGTGTCTGATCTTCACTAGTCTTTGAGGATCCAGCCCTATATGACAGCCTATTAATATTTCTACCTAACTCCGCTGCTTATAACAAGGTTCCTCCCTTAAATATCAGGTAATTGAAGATGACGATAATTCATCAAGACAAATAATGGAAAATGAGTGGAAGTTGTATCTATAGAGGGTATTATTTGATAAGTGATAGCCCAGTCATGAGAATTGAGAATACTACATTAATTATATATCTGTGGCAGTGACCCAATACCTAAGAAAGCAACTTAAAAAGAAAATAGATTTATTTTGCTCACAGTTTCAAAGATTTTAGTCTATGGTCAAATGGCTGCATTGTTTCTAGGCCGGTGGCAAGCTTGCAGGTGAAGATGAAGAGTGCACACAAGAGCCAGACTACTTACTTCATGGCAGCTGGAAAGGAAAACGAGGACGGGGCCTGAGTCTGAGTATTTCCTTGAAGAATAGAGCTCCATGACCTTGGACTTATGAGTTCTGTCTTCATACAGATTCCACCACCACTCAGGAGCCCTATAGGCCGATGATCAAACCTTTAACACACAGCCTTTTGGAGATATTCAAGATCCAAATTACAACAGACACTTCAAAGATCCAAGAACAAGCTGTAGTCAGTTTGAAAGGATTTGATACATTAGCACAATTCATAAGATGATATATCTCCACATCTCAAGAGAAGGCTTCCATTTGCATTGGGCAGGGCATATATTACATTACTGAAAGCAACAATATTGAACATGCATAGCTCAACATCTGCTTGGTTGGTTGTCATGATTCCCAGAAATTCTCAGCTTATACATGTGATTAAACCAAATAGACTAAGTAAGATCACTGGGAGAAACTGTGAAATACTCCCTGAACCTACAGAAATCAAATATTTTAGGTGAGGTAAAGAGAAAGAGTCTATGAGGACATTTAGATGGAGGAATATCATCAACATGTTAAGGCAAAGAGTTATTATATGCAAGGGGAAGATCTCAAAAAAAACCTGAAGAGATACTCAGCTGAGATGTTTGAACTTGGATTCAAATTCACATAAACTCTGTATGTTCTGTAGGAAACCATGTACCGCTTCATCAATGAGCATAAACATTTTCTGTACCTTTGAGTCAGGCGCTCAGGGCTGCCATATGGGTGGTCAGAACATTCCTTATTCTTTCTAGGCATCTCTGAAATGTCATGCTTAATGTTGTTTGCTCAACACCTTGATGAAACTTACATTGTTCTCATGGGAAAGTAACCAATGAAATTAGAAGCCAAAAGGCAAACCTTTTTATATGAATGAAATAGTTAGAAAGGAATATTGTCATCTTTTCTCATAAAATTTTCTACATTTAAATAAATTGGCAGGAGAGGCAATATTGTAATTAATAATCACACACAGAAGCTTTACAAAAGGCAGAAAGTCCATAACTAATAGGCAACAGTTATGTTCTGCTGTGAAGCGGCCCTGAGCCCTCAGTTGCCATGAGTGTTACAGGACTGCAGGCGCTGGTCAGGAAATTGAGGTCATTGCATAGGTTTTTAAAGATCCTTTTGATTCCAAACTTTATAAGTGACTTACTTGACTATAGTTGGTCTACTTGACTGTCAACATAAAGCAAGAAAAGGATTGTCTTATATTTATACACACACACCCATAAAATGTTAGTTAGATATGTAACCAGTATTATTGATCTTATTTCAACTTTTAGGCAGGCCATTAAATGTAGCAAAAAAATACAGATTATGAAATTCAAGTTAGTCATGCTTATAAGCAGTATTCCTGCTTGCAATTCCTGTATAATATGGAAAATTTCTTTTCTCCTTTGATCTTTATTGAATTGTAGCTTTGAAAAAGATAATAGGTGAAATCTATCAGCTATACATGCATACACACATTCAGTCAGAGTCATCATCTATAAAGAGATATACTGTACACATACATATTATGAATATGACAGTAATCTTCCTAAAAGTCATATATACATCGGGAAATTTGGATATCAGAAAGCTATATGTGAAGAGATTCACATTTTCTTTTTCATGGATGCTAAGAAGAATGCTTGAGAATCCTGTCTTCTGGCATAGCAAGATTTTACAAAATAAAATCTAATAGTTTTTCCCCCTTAAACATTAGCAACTTAATATAAGCAGCTGACCTTTTGTAAAATTATTTGTTAATTAATTTAAAAACTCTTTTTGTATTTCTTCATATGGTAAAAGATTGGTTTATGAACAGGTAAAGGAGTGACAAAAACATAAATTAGTTCAAGCTGTTACAAATGGAAAACTTAATCACTTCGAGCCAGCTAAACATTTAAGAAAACATAGGAGAGTGTAATTCCTTAGCACTTTACAGAAAATAGATATAAATAATAGGATTGTTCTCCAGATTTAGATATTATAAAAATTTATGATGTTGGCATATCAGTAGGGTTGACGCTTTTAGCAAACTGAATGAAAAGATAATAACATCCTATCACTTCCATCCTTACATACTAGGAAGGGGAAGTGTGTGAATTTTTGAAACCTTATTATTCCACCAGTAAGGAAATATGAAAAAAGGATTATTTCTGAGATATTTTCCACTGAAATTTACAATGCAATCATTTCTGTTGCATTAAGCTAAAGAGGGAAATAAGTTATAATGCTGGGTTTTTTTTAGTTTCAATTTCTTATTGTTATTAAATATGCAACATGTATTTATTTACCTAGCTGTCAAGTACTCACATGGTAAATTAAACCTGTAGATTTAAATCAAAGAAAATGTTTTAAAGGTAAATATAACAAGTATAAAATGTCAGGGAATCTTTTATACTTCTAAATGCAGACAATGTGACATGAAACCGTTTGCAAATTAGCGTCAGCACATCTAATGTATAATACATTTGGAGGAAATGAGACTACAGCTCTTGACTCTACTGCTCTTAAAATCCCTTCAGTGTTTTTATTTTTATATAATATGTTTCAAAGGAGGAAATTTGAGTTGATAGGGTAATTTAGTCAAACTTTTAATTATGCAGATAATGTACATTACTTCAACTGCATATTTATAATTGTCATTTCAAGATTGCTTTACTGTGCTATTCGACAGTTAAGAAATCTTAGTGACCTTAATGATCTACCAGAATTTGCTGCATAACTTTGATCAGATGATTCAGCAAGAATCATATTTCCATTATGCTGAGCAGATGTAAATAAAATGCTTAAAAGTTTACTGCATGCAAAGCTTCTGCTAAGTGTTTTGTAAAAATATCTATTTAAATATTACATACCAGTCTTCACATATTGCTTTAAAACTTGCAAATGTATTTCTTTTACAGGTATATTTTTCTAAATGTACTATGTGGCACCTGTGATTATAGTGCTGATGAAATCTATTACTGATACTGCACAGAAACAAGAAATATATAAATGTTAAAGAAGAAAAGCATAACTGGGGTAAAAGTGAGTGTCAGTGTGAATTTAGTGGAATCCTGGAGTCCTTGACCTTTTTTAAAAAAGAGCTTTAAAGGAATAGGGACAAAAATGTAGAATTTTTGTGCCTACAAAATACACAGAATTCAAAAAGCTACACCTGCAACATGAAGTTTATATCCCAGCAGTGAGCAGGAAGGGAAAGAAGGCAAAATTAAAATTAAAATTAAACATTGCCAACACAAAACAAAATAAACAAACAGATAAACGAACAAAAAATTTGTCATTGTACTTTGGTGCTGTATAAAGATGAAAAACAAAACAAAATGAAAACAGATTTAAATTCTTTTCAGCAGAATTTTCTGTGTAACATACATTTGTGATGTAAAGCTTCTCAAATTTATTTTTTTAAAAGTCTGTCAACTAGATTTCACAGGCAAGTGTAAGTGTTCTCCAGAAGAATAACAACTTATACTTTGGCCCGCATGATGTCCAAGTTAAACTTTTAAGAGAGAAGAAATACTCAAGTACAAAAGTTACAATGTACAGGGAAAAAAAAAGATGTCAAGAAGAAAACATAAAAAGCATACACACGAAGATATTAAGTTGCTTAAACTATTGTGTATCAAATTGCATGCTTATTGTCAATTCTCAATGAAAGAGAAGCTTGAAAATTCAGAGACGGAAATAAAAACTCAACTATTTGGAAAATAACAGACTTCTATAAATAAAAATATACTTTAAAATTAAAGAGAAGCCTCAGGAAATGATTAATCATGACCTAAAAGAGAATTAGAAAAGATCGACAGGAATAAATTACATAGAGTTCATTTTTTTCTGAACAATATAAAGAAGAAGCAAAAGACATAGCTTTGTAAGTAGCTGAATTCATTGTTAAAAGAATAAAATCTAAAGATACAGCGACTTAAGTAGTAAAATGGTAAAATGACCAGTTTTTTGTTACAGTGGAATCAAGGAAGTCGATAACTATAAATTCTGAGTAGAAAACTGCACAGGTTTTTTATCTTTTTATTTTCTTCATTTTAAAGAGATTAAGACAAAACAGGACATAACAGAGCAGATCATAGCAGAACAATGTAAGCAACACAATATTTCACAAGAAGACAACCCATAATTAACAGTAACTACCACGATGTCTTTCTTTGAAATAGTTAAGTATAACTTCATATACAATAGTATCAAACATAACAAAATGGTATTAAAAACATGATCTCTTTCTTTGAAATAGTTGAGTATAACTTCATATACAATAGTATCAAACATAACAAAATGGTATTAAAAACATGATCTCTTTCTTTGAAATAGTTGAGTATAACTTCATATACAATAGTATTTAACATAACAAAATGGTATAAAAACATTCAGGAGAATGAGAGTATTAGAGGGCATTCAGAACGAAATAACAAACAGAAAACAAACAATGGCTACTATATTATCTCATTTTCCATAGAAAATTTGTTTATAGTTTCACACGTAATACAATCCAAAAAGGTACAGCATGATAGAGCCAATGGAAACAGAAGAGCAAGAGCATGGTAGGACTTCAGAGTAAGATGATATTATATCAGTACGGGCTAATATAATGACTTGTTTCACTCAAATTAGCTGTTCATAGCATCGCAGATAATAAAATCAAGAAACCAGGGAAAACACATTACAACTGCAATCATTATAAAGCTTCAAAACAGTGTAAAGGGGGATCATGATTACCCTAAACTCTTATGTACTCTTACTATTTCTTACACTAGGAAGACTATATGGTATTTATACATGTGAGTCTGATTCATTCCGCTTATGAGTATGGTCTCAGGTTGTGCTCATTTATTAGTAAATATCTCATTGTGATCATTCTTTATAGCTGAGTGGTACTCCATTGCATAAAAATACCACATCTTTTTTATCCATTCCTCAGTTGATGGACATTTAGGTTGTTTTCAAGATCTGGCTATTACAAATTGTGCTGTATAAATATGGGTGCACATATATCACTGTGGTATGATGTTTTCAGTTCTTCTGGGAATATGCTCAGAAGTGGAATAGCTGGGTCGAATGGGACCTTCGATTCCAGTTTTGTGAGAAATCTCCAGACTGACCTCCACAGTGATTGTACCAGTCTACACTCCCACAAAACGTTCAGGAGAGTTCCTTTTCCCCCGAAACCTCTCCAGCATTTGTTGTTGGTAGTTTCCTTGATCCTGGCCATTCTTTCAGCAGTGAAATGGAATCTCACTGTTGTTTTAATTTTCATTTCTCTAATGAATAATGATGATGAACATTTTTCATATATCTATTTGCCATTAGTATTTCTTCATCTGAGAACTGTGTATTCATCTCAGATGCCCATTTTTGGATTGGATCTTTGACTTTTAGGGATCTGATTTTTAAGAATTCTTTATATGTTTTAGACAGAAGTCCTTTGTCTGAGGGACAGTTCACTAAAAATTTTTTCAAGTTTGTGGGTTTTCTTTTCGATATGCTGAAGATTTCTTTTGACATGCAGAAACTTTTTAATAAGATGTGATCCCAGCTATTGATTCTGTGAAGTAGTTCCCATGTGGTTTGATTCCTATTCACGAATTCTCTACCTACCCCTATGTCTTCAAGATGTTTACCTACTTTGACTTCCAACAGATTTAGTGTTTCTTTTTTAAATTCAAATCTTTGATTTATTTAGATTTTAGTTTAGTATATGGTGATAGGCATGGGTCTAGTTTTAGTTTTCAGCATATGGAGAGCCAGTGTTTTCAGCACCATTTATTAAAGAGACTTTTTTTCCAGTTGAACATGTTTGGCCCCTTTATCGAAGATAAGGTGGTTGAGTGTGTTCATAGTTGTGGTTGTATCTTCTAGTCTATTCCATTGATCTTCAGATCTGTTTTGATTCCAGTACCTTGTTGATTTTATTACAGTAGCTTTGTGGTATAATTTCAAGTCAGGGATTGTGATGCCTCTTGCCCTGCCTTTGCTACTTAGAATTGCCTTTGCTATTCTAGGGCTCTTCTGGTTCAAGATGAACTTTAGGAGGGATTTCTCTAGATCTATGAGGTATGTTGATGGTATTTTCATTGGGATTGTTTTGAAACTGTATAGCAATTTTGGAAGAAAGACCACTTTCACAATATTTATTCTCCCTATCTATGAACAAGAGATGTCTTTCTATTTTCTGAGATTATCTTCGATTTTTTCAGGGTATTATAGTTTTCCTTGTATAGGTCTTTTACCTCTTTTGGAGGTTAATTCCAAAGTATTTCAGTTTTTTAGATGCTAGTGCGAAGGGTGTGGCTTCTCTTATTTCTCTCTCTCCGTAATTTTGTTGTTAGTGAATAGGAATGCTATTGATTTTTGAGCATTGATTTTGTATCCATCTACATTGCTGAATTTATTTATTGTATCTAGGAGTCTTTCAATGGAGTTTTGGGGGTCTTCTATGTAGAGCATCATGTCATCTTCAAATAATGATAATTTAAATTCCTCTTTTCCTATCTTTACCCCTTTGATTTCTCTGTCTTGTCTTAGCGCTCTGGCTAGTATTTCCAGTACTATATTGAATAGGACTGGTGACAAGGGACATCCTTGTCTTCGCCTGATTTTAAAATAAAGGCCTTCAATATTTGGTCATTTAATATGATGTTGGCTGTTGGTTTGTCATAATGGCCTTTATCATATTGAGGTAAAGACTATTCCAATTTTCTGTAAGGTTCTTAACATTTATGAATATTGGACCTTATCAAAAGCCTTTTCTGCACCTATAGAAATGATCATGTGATTCTTAGTTTTGGCTTTATTGATATGATGGATTAAATTTATTGATTTATGTATGTTGAACTATCCCTGCATGCCTAGGATGAATCGCACTTGGTCGTGGTGTATAATCTTGATGATTTGCTGCATCCTATTTGCCAATATTTTATTGAGGATTTTTGCATCTGTGTTCATCAGGCAGATTGTAGATCTCTTTTTTAGTTGGGTCTTTCTCAGGTTTTGGTACTAGAGTTATATTTGCTTCCAGGAATGACTTAAGAAGAATTGCTTCCCTTTCAATTTCATTGAAAAGTTTAAGGAGCTTAAGCATTAAGTCTTCTTTGTATGTCTTGTAGAATTCCACAGTGAATCCGTGTGGGCCTGGGCTCTTCTTTGTAGGTAAAGATTTAATTACATTTCAATTTCATTGATAGAAATTAGGTTATTCAGTAGTTTTACATCTTCTTGACCCAGCTTTGGTAGTTCATATGTTTCTAGGAATCTGTCCATTTCTTCTGTGTTTCGAACCTCTGAGAGTAGAGGTTTTTGAAATAGGTGTTGTTGATCTTCTGTATTTCCACAGGGTCTGGAGATTTTACCATTTTGTTTTTTTCCTTATTGCATGAATTTGATCTTTTTCTTTCCTTTTTTGTAATTAGATTGGCTAGGGTCTTATCAATTTTATTTATTCTTTCAAAAAAACCAACTCTCTGATTCATTGATTCTTTGGGTTGTTTTCTTAGTCTCTATTGTATTAATTTCTGCTCTGATTTTTATAATTTCCTCCCTTCTTTTGGCTTTGGACTTGACTTGCTCTTCTTTTTCTAGATGTTTGAGCTGTAGCATCAGGTTGTTTATTTGTATTTGTTCTGTTTTCCTGATGCGGAACTCGGTGTAATAAATTTTCCTCTGAGTACTGCATTCATTGCATCCCACAGATTCTGGTAAGTTGTATTTGTATTTTCATTTGCTTGTAGGTATTGTTTAATTTCTTCTTTAATTTCCTTTGTGACCAACTGATTGTTCAAGAGTGTATTATTCAATTTCCATGTGTTTGTGGGGTTTTTGCAGTTTCTTTTATCATTAAATAGTACCATTAGGCACTATGATCTGATAACATACAACTCTTTTGCATTTAATTAAATATGTTCTGTGAGTTAGTATGTGGTCTATTTTAGAGAATGTCCCATGTACCGCTGAAAAGAATGTATATTCTAACATTGTTGGAGAAAACTGCACATATTTTAAAGTGTGAAAATCACACTTACATTCTTTGGAAATCTATAAAATATCAAAATTGATAACAAAAAACAATAATTTACTATGGAATAATGTGAAAATACTGTTTTTCAAAAATGCTGTGGCTAAAGTAATCCTTAAACATACTAATTTGAAAAACAAAATGAAAAATAAAATAAATGTGGCTTGAATTGTCATTGACACTAACTGCAAATAAACATATTTAAAACTATTTGCCCATGTAAACATTTCCATGAAATAAATGAATTCTAAGAATTGCTGTATTAATGGTCATCACTATCAAAATATTAAACAACTTTAAAAATTCTTTACTGTATATATTCTAGATTCAGATGGTTTTGAAAAAGATTTCTTTTTCTGATAATTTCCACTTTAGAAAAATTAGTTCAAACATATGAAAAGAGGGGCTTACAACAAAACAGAAATGCATAAAAAAAGATGAACAGGTAGAAAAATACTAACACATTATTTATATTTAAATCTAGTAATTTATAAAATAAAAATTCTTAATCTAAACTGGATTTGTCCTGAAAATGCAAAACCCACTTATTCTAGAACATGAATTAGTGAAGGATAATGCACTTCACTATCGTTCCAGTAGATATAGGAGTAAACTTTAATATCTGGTATCTATTCAGAATAAAAATTCCTTATAACGCTAAAGAAGTAGGGGACTTCATATAGTAAATGATTTTTGCTAAATTACATTGGATTTTATGTTAATGAAACATGTTGAAAAGTCTGCCTTTAGTTTTAAATTTTTTTTATTACTGTAAATTTGGGATACATGTTATTATGAACAAGGTACAAATCAGTGGTTTCTGCTATCACTATTTTTAATTTCCATTTTATGGGAGACTAGTGAGGGCACTGAGACAAGAGAAAAAACATAACCTGTGAAAAGAAAGAAAGCGTTAAATTAAAAAGAAAAATACAAAAAATCCAGAAGTAGCAGCAGAGAGGCCACAATGAATGGAGCAGAAAACAAAATGAAGAAGACAAACTGACAACTAATTACAGAAAAAGAGCTCAACGGAAATGAGACAGAGAAGATTGGATGATAGGAACAGCTATTTTGGAGAAAATGACGTCTTAAGAGGTAATACTGATTTAGTATCATCTTGTTTTGAAGTCTCATCAAGCTTTTGTTCTTCTGTTGCCATTGGTCTAAACAGGTGGTATCTTATTGGATTTTATTATATATGATAGTATAAGCAAAACCTATTATAGACAAGGAGATAATACAGAAACCATTGTTCATTTTCTGTTGTTGATTCTAATACCCTGTAATACTGTCATTCTCTTAAATGGTTTTACATTGTTTTGATATATTTGATACTACAGTATATGAAGTTATAATCAAAGATTTCAAGGAAAGAGACAATATGGTAACTACTTTTATGTCGGGATAATCTTGTGGTGAAACACTATTTTGCTTAAATGGTTATATTTTGATCTGCGCTAATTTGCGTTATGTCCTCTTTTATCTCAATCTCCATTTTATTTACTGTTTTTATCCTTTTAATTAAGGGAAAAATAAATTTAAAAATAGCAGGATATATTATAGTAACCCACTTTGACTTTCCATTATCTTGATTTAAAGCCCTGTATTGCTCTCACCATCTTGTTTTGACTGATGTCCCCCTATTCTGTTTTGCTTATAGTACCAGGTTCGAAAGTTTAGGCAACAGCTGTGAAGATAGTGGGATTCATTATGACGCCCATTCTGGTTGACTATTATCTACTTTTGAAGACCTATAATGTCTCCAATGTTTTGGTTTTGTTGGTTTTGTTCTTTACTGTTTTTTTCAATTTTATTATAACTAATGATATAGGCAATTCTATTAGAGATAGCGGGAGGCATTATGGTAACCATTGTTGATCACCTAGTATTATGCTTTTATATTATCTATTATGTCCACCCTTTTGATTTGACTGACTATTCTGTTATGTCACATTTGGTTCTACTCTCTTTCAAAAAAGTAATAAGAACTGTGGGAGCAACAAAACCCAAAATGTGTAATTGTCATTGTACAAAAGAGAGGAAAAGAAAGTGCTCTAAACGATATAACTGCATGTATGTTTAAGTGTATAAGATAGATAATGGTATTACTGAGTTTTCTTGGATCATTGAACAGAACTGTTTGCAGTCTCACTGTTGGAATGTCCACTTTATAAGCTTTAATTTTGTGACTTGAACAATTATTTCTAAGATGACAAAATGTAATCCATTAACTAGTGATTTCCTACTGTTCATTTTTTTCTGTAAATCTGCATAACTTGTACCCTTTCTCTGCTTTTTTTTCTTTTTCTCTTTAAATAAAATTTTTTAAAAATCAGTAAAAATTTACCATTACTAGGCAAATACTATATATTTGAAATTATATATATAATTGACTATTACAGAAACATATGAATATAAAAGATCTAATCATTATTCAAATATCATATATATATATTAGAAATAGTTGTTCAAGTTACCAAATTAAAGCATATAAAGTGGACCTTCAAATGGTGAGACTGTAAACAGTTCTGTTCAATGATCCAACAAAAACTCAGTAATATGGTTATCTATGTTATATGCTTAAATATATGTGCAGTTATATCCTTTAGAGCACTTTCTTTTCCTCTCTTTTTTACAATGACAATTACACATTTTGTGTTTTATTACTACCACTGTTCTTATTACTTTTTTTGAAGAGAATAAAACCAAATGTGACATAACAAAACAGAGTCAGTCAAATCAAAAGGATGAACATAGTACATAATGTAAAAACAGAATACAAGGTGATCAACAATGGTTACCATAATGTCTCTTGCTATCTTAAAAAGCATTGCCAATATCATCAATTATAATAAAATTTAACAAAACAGTAAAGAACAAAACAAATAAAACCAAAACACTGGAGACATTACAGGACTTAAAAATAAGATAATAGTCAAACTAGAATGGGCTCATAGTGAATCTTTTTGTCTTCACAGTTGTTGCCTATACTCTCAAACTTGGTACTATCAAGCAAAACAGAATAGAGTAAAATCAGTCAAAAACAAGATGGTCAGAGCAACACAGGGTTTCAAATCAAGTTAATAGGAGATCAAAGTGGGTTACTATAATATATCCTGCTATTTTTAAATTGTTTTTCTGTTAAATAAAGATAAAAATAAAAAAATAAAAAAGGAAATTGAGATAAAAGAGGACATAATAACAAAAGAGCACAAGTCAGAACATAACCATTTAAGCAAAAAAGTGTTTCACCACAAGATATCTCGACATAAAAGTAGTTACCATACTGTCTCTTTCCTTGACATCTTTAATAACTTTGTATACTGAAGCATCAAATATATTAAGACAATGTAAAAACATTCAAGAGAATAACAGTATTACAGGGTATTTAGAATCAACTAACAGAAAATGAACAATGGTTTCTGTATTATCTCTTTGTCTATAAATTTTTTGTTTATATTATCACATATAATAAAATCTAATAAGATACATGTTAAGACTTATGGAGACAGAAGAACAAAAAAGATGGGACTCAAAACAAGATGATATTAAATCAGCACTAGCTATTATGATGTCTTGTTTTCTCCAAAAGAGCTGTTCATACCATCCAACCTTCTCTGCCTCATTTCTGTTGAGCTCTTTTTCTGTCCTTAGTTGTCAGTTTGTCTTCTTCATTTCACTTTCTGCTCCATTCATTGTGGCCTCTCTGCCACTGTTTCTGGAATCTTGGTATTTTCTCTTTTAGAATGTCTTGCAGTATTCTCTGTAGAGTTGAATTGGTGGTTGCAAATTCCCTTAGTTCCTCTTTATCGTGGAAGAACCTTGTTTCTCCATCAGTTTCTAGGGACAGCTGTGCAGGATATATCAATCTTGACTGAAGGTTATTGTCTTTCAAAACTTGAATTATTTCACCCCACGTTCTTCGTGATTTGATGGTTTGTGCTGAGAAGTCTGCTGTAATTCTGATGGGTGTTCCCTCGTAAGTGATCTGTTTCTTATCTCTGACAGCTTTTAATATTCTGTTCTTATATTGGATTACTGGAATTTTGATTATTATATGCCTGGGTGTAGTTCTGTTCAGATTGTAGGTGGCTGGGGTCCTATATGCCTCACAAATCTGAGTATCTTTACCTTTTCCAATATTAGGGAAGTTCTTCTTGGTTATTTCTGTGAATAGCCTTTGCAGTTCATTTGTTTGTATCCCTGCTTCTTTGTTTATATTCTTAATTCTTAAGTTATAGATCCTCTTATCATCTTCTAGCATTTGTATTGTTAAGGCTTGGTTCCTTGTTATTTTTAAGAAGTTTTTCCTTTCATGCTCCCACATTACAAATCTGTCCTCCAGTTCAGATAATCAATCCTTAGTTTCTTTCAAGCTGTTTTGCCAGCTTTCAATAGAGCTTTTAGTTCCCTGGTAATCTCTTTGAGCCTGCTTCATATATTCTACATTTTCTCTATTTTCTCCATCAAACAATTCTCCCCCTTTTTTTGTTCTTCCATTCCACCATCTGTTTTTTCTTGGGAGGTACTTAGCATTTCTTTAACTATTCTACTTATATCTTGCTTTACTTGGTTAAATACTTCACTTTTGAACTCGTCTATGAGGTCACGGAGATATCGCTTTATGTCTATTGGTGCCATGCCTGATATTGCATGTTTTCTTTCCTCATTCTCCTTTGCATTTACCTTCCTGGATCAGTGTTCTCTGGATCAGGGACTGAGGACCCTTTCTTGTGTCTCCTCTTCCCATACCTTTTGTTCCTTCCATACAAGCATATATAGGAGGCCCAGTTTCTTTCTTTGTCAGTTACAGTTTGCTTGAATCATGCCGGATAGGTGTTCCCACCCACTGCAGTGTACTAGGGAGACATGGACCTGGGCAGCCTATGCTGGGCCTGCCTCTCCAGGTCAGTCAACCTGCTGAAGGCTTCACTGCATTAGGGTGCATTGCCAAGCACAGGGACCTGGTTTGGGCTAGCCTACTGCGTCTTAGTCCGCAGCATCACCCAGGTCAAGTGCTCCCCACCAATAGAGGAATATGATAGGGTAATATGTCACTGCAGCATCCTGTTCCGGCTAGTCTGCGTGTTCCCAGAATGTCCTCTGTTGGACCCTCCTAGTCTATGGAAGGGTCCCCATTCATCCCACTCACCACAGGTCGATGCAGGGCTCCCTACCAGCTCTGCTCTCAATTCAGTTCGCTGATTCCTGCTCTCAGAGCTTTAGCATCTCTATCTCTGCTGAGCCGATTCAGATGCAGCAGCAGCAGCAGGAAATTCAAGCTGTGGTTTCCAGAGGCACGGGTTACAGCTTTGGCAGTGAGATTTTAGCTGTTCCAGTCATAGCACTGGGATTGCATTTCCAGTTGGTTTCTCTCAGCTTAGTTCATTCCTGGGTCAGCAGGGTATATCTCCCCCTGCTGGGACTCCCCACACCACACCATTCTTGAAATCTAAGCTGGCTATCTCAGAGAGCCCCCGTAGCTGTGATTATCTATCTGCCATGTTCTCCCAGAAGTCACATGAGCTCACTGGGCAGGGTTCAGTAGGTGACGGATGCGCTAATGGTTTAACACCTCACAGCGCTGAATGTGGTCATCAGGAAATACTGGGCCATGACCCATGAGGATGGGTCTGACACAGATGCAGCATTAGGGGCGCTGAACTGAGCATTTTTGTTTTCATTCAGGCAGCGGAAGAGAACCTGGTCTTTGGCTTTCACTCTTCTTTGGGGACTGTGAGAAAGTGGTGTTTCTTAGTGGTTTTATTTCTGAGCAGGAGTTCCAACCACACCTCTCCTTCCTAATTGCCTTCACTTTTGACTTCTCCTCCATCTCCCTTCACTGTTACTCAGGGTGACCTAGCTGGCTGCTCTAGTTTGCTACCATAATGGGAAACTTACTTGTTCCTTGGTTGTCTCCTGTTCGCTGGCTCCACGTGGCTCAACTGAGACCACTTCTGTACCCTGCTGCTGCAGTTTGCTTTGCGTTTTTAAGAATTTTCCTTTCCTGTCTGTTTCTTAGTGTTCTCTTATGCTTCTTGTCCAACTAAAGAGACTACTTTTGTTTTTGAAAGAAGCTGTATGTTTTTCATTTCAAATGCTATTCTTATTTTTCAATAGATACACAGGGATTATACATATCTATGGGGTGAGTGCATTTTAATATATGTATAAGTAGATAATAATTCAGTCTATGCATTTAGCATATTTGCAACCCCATAAGTAATCATGTCTATGTAATATTTTATAAAGTATTTAGGTTTGGTATCTTGAAATAAATCCATCACATATCATAGGGAATTGAATTGTAACCCTCCAAAAGGTATGTCTTTTCCAACCCTGAACACCTGGTAACTTGGGTCTTCACAGACATCATCTAAATGAAAGATGAAGAGATGAATATCTGAGTGGGTTCTAAAGCCAGTGATAAATGTCCTTAGGAGAGACATATGGGGAGATGGATCCAAGGTCATGGAGGTGGATGTGGGTGCTGTGTCTGCAGCCACAAACCGAGGAAGACCAGAAGCCAGTAGAGGAGAAAAAGGCAAGGAAGCCTTCTTCCCTAAGCCTTCAGAGGGGCATAGCTCTGGGAACACCTTGATTTTGAACTCTGATTGCCAGACTGACATAGAATAATTTAGCCAACTTTGTGACAATTTGTTATGAAAACCCTAGGAAATAAATACATTTCCTCTTCCTGTAATAACTACAATATCAATCTTTGGCAGAAAATATTACTTTGCAGAGAAAATTAATGCCAGTAGCCAAAGCCTTCATTTCTTCCTTGTTGTTTACATATATTTTTATCTACATTCATACTTACATCCCATGCACTCTTACCATTCAAAACTAAAGTATTATTTATGATTCTGTCCCATTTCCACCTCTAATTTGTTAGCATAAAACTTTTGTATAGTTTTACAAAGATAGTCCTTTTACATATTTACATAACAGCGTAGTCAAACCTCTTCCAAATTAAAAACACAAAAACAAACAAAAAAAAACTCCTCAAGCCAAATACATCACCCTCCAACTTCTGCACAATACCCATCTTTGTCTCATGACTGATCATTCAGATGGAGTTCACTGCCCTTTCTGTCTCACTGTCTTCCTGTGTCATACATCTTAACTTAATGCAATCTCTCCAGCGCTTCTTGCTGTGGCAAGCTAACAAATGCCAGCATCCTTAGTGTTGCCAAAGGCTGCACACACTTTCAATTCTCATTTCAGCTGACACCACTTTGACATTTGACTCTGACCTCTGCTCCCAGTTTATGGAGGTTTAATCCTATTTAGTTTCTCCTCGGGTTTCTTCTGCTTGGCTGTCTCTTCTTTCTATCACATGTACCCCTCCACACATACACCAGTCTCATTTAAATGTCTGAAGAGTGACACATGCATCCTCTTTGGATGATTTCTTCTTGCCAGGTTTCATGATCTATGGGTGACCTTGTTTGCAGCAGAAGCATCTTAACTATATCTCATTTGGGGCTTCAGGGCTGACAGACAAGGCCATCTTTACAGAACACCAGGCTACTGCAAGGATGTTTCAGACCAAGGTTTATCTCTGTTCTCCTTCCAAGCCTACTCCAAACTTGTGGCTCTGAAGTTGTGTGTCTTAGTGAACACTATTCAAACATAAAAAAATGGAATATTGTCAACACACAGGAGCCTATGTGTGCCACTTCTTGTGGTATTTTTCTGTTATATTTTTGTAATTCTTTAAAGTAATTGTTTTATTTTGATTTGTGTGATGTAAAATTGTACCTAGGATAAGGAATAGCTTTCAGTCTCAAGCATCATGTCCCTCTGACTTGTAGGAGCCTCCTGGAGTAAAAAGTTGTAAATGTTGTCTATAACAGCAGAAGTATGATTGCCATAATTGGTGAAGTACCATATAGGATAGTAAGAGTAGGGAGGACAACAGCATCTGGGCCTGAATTTGTTATCTGTGGCCTTAGATCACAAAGGGTGCAAGGTGTATGTGTGTGGGGGGATTTGTGATATGTATGTAAATAAGTAGATGACATAGGCAGTGGAATCAAAGTCAGAGAGGAATGGAGCAAAACTGACAGGAACGCTAGTAAAAATTTCACAATTTAATTTTCATAAGAAGAAGCTTGTATTTATGCCACTGATATGAGAAATCTAGATTGGACCCAGATGGTTAAAAACATTTATGCCAAAATAAAGAATTTGTATTTAAATTAAATAAGATGTAGTAGAAAGATAAAATGCCACCATTATTATGCAATTTATTTGCTTTATTCCATTTACATATATTTTAGAAGCTTCTATTACAGTGTAATCTGAAAAAATAAAATGATATAGCATTAGCAACAATTATGCCAAGAAAATGAGCACATTCATAAAACTCCAAGTTATTTTTATAATTTAATTAAGAAATGGGCACTTCAGCAGCAATATATCTTCTGCCTACAGTGTTACCACCATCTGTGTGTTCCTTGACCCCTGTCAATGCTCTGGCAAGGACAGAAACCAGCCCAAGTAGACGCAGCCCGTTGATTTTCAGTAGGGCTAAGTAGCAGGTTTCTATACTGCAGTCCTTTCAGGGAAAGACCTCTGATCACTGCCCCTCATGCTAGACAGCGAAGATATTGGCAGAAGTAAAAGTAGTATAGATCCTTTACAGCTATATGCACAGGAATTGTTGCAATTATTCTATTGTGTTAGGTTTTTCCCTTCTTTCTCTTTGGAAGAGGATTTGAGGTTGGTAAGTGCATTCTTGCAGATGTCACTCGGAGTTTCCTCTGACCTCTTGAACAGGGTCACTGCTATTGCTCTTCTGAGTCACTCGCTTATTTGTCTTTAACAAGCTACCAGAATAGCTGCCCCGACACCCCTGATGCGGCTATTTCTGACTTTGCGAGTCTAGCACCAAGGTCAACTTATTCTGTCTTTTCCACATTGTCACATAGTGACATAAAAAAAGTTCTTCAAAATAAAGGACATATTTATATTTCAGAATTTTGAGTGACTGCACCACTGAATATTAATGTATATTATAAATAACATGAACCCTCAAAGTTTCACTTAGCATAGCTCACTAAGAAGAAATACATCTCAGCAAGATCTGTAGGAGAGCTACATATCCATGATTCTTCAGTTTCAAAGATGTTGATTTAATAAACTACAAAATTTTTCTCTGAAATACAGTTCTACATCTAAAATTAAAGTGACAAATACAGTTCAAACAATTCTGGAGCTGCTCTTGCATGAGTCATCTTTCCACAATTGTTATCTGCTCACTGGTCTCTATTTAACTTTAAGGTGAACTCTGTGGAATCACAGTTTTCATTTAATTTATTGCGTAGGCTTTATGTCCATTTTCATTACGATTCCTTCTTTGGTTAAAGAAGAAAACTATTGGCTTTGTAGTAAATAGAATTCTCATCAGGCATTTTATTTTTATAACATCTATTTCTCATTTTCAGTCACTGTAAAGTAAGAAAATTACTTAAAAAATGTAGCAGTGTGTGTGTGTGTGTGTGTGTGTGTGTGTGTGTGTGTGTGTGTTAGGGTGTGGGCTGTATAAAGAATTTTGTTAAAGTGAAGTTGCTTGTACTTAGTGAAATGTGTTATATTTCTGTCTTGTAAAGCAAAACAAAGCTGTGTTACTAATTTGGGGAACGGAGTAATTTCAAACACCTCCCTGACCTTAATGAAAGAGTTCACTGCTTGGAGCAAATTAGCCAACTGGTATTTTATCATTCCACAGATCTTGACTCAAATACTATGTAAATTAAATCTGGGCTCATGTTTTTCAATTTGTTGATAGTGACACTCTTCACCCAATCTCCTCAGACTATGAAATGCACCTATTTCTTGTCAAGGACTTAATCTTCTCCAGGTGATGATTGTACATTTCCCTTAACCTCTATGAAACTGCTCTATTGATTGGAATGTCTCTGTATTTTATATTCTACTTGTTTTTAGAGTAGCTAATTAAATAAGCACATATCAGGATTTTGTAGCTGTAAGTGACAAATTAAACTAGTGTCATCAAATGTGAAAACGTATCGGTTCACAAATTTGAAAACATGACAGAAAACATTGGCTTTAACCCTGTTCTGTGAGCTCATTTTTGTCTCCAGGTATTCACTCTGCTCCTGTCTATGTGTTGGTCAAACTTGCTCCCACATTGTTGCTCCACATAAGCTCTGGTACAGTCTTAGACGGCATCAGACTATCCTCCAAACCAGTCATTGAGTAAAGAAAAATATTTTTGGTTGCCCAATACAGCCATTGTTAGCTGGGTTTAAATCACATAGAATGAGTAGTGGGGAAGGAGTTATTTCCTAAAGAAGGATGCTTGTTCATTAGAGAAAGACGGGAAGGAATGTTGAATATGCACAGTTGGAGGTCTCCAAATGCATTTGTTTCTTACACCATGGTATTGCTCACTATTTATTTTTCTCTATAAATGCGTTCTCTCTCTCTCTCTCTCTCTCTCTCTCTCTCTCTCTCTCTCTCATCTAGGAAGAGATGAGAGAGATTCACTGAGCACTTGTCACCTTTCTCTTCCTACTCATTCTGTTACAATGAAATTTTGATTTGAAGTCAAATGAAAATCTTTTTCTTATGTTTATTAAGAAAACTGTCATTCTTTAAATCAGTGACTGATTTTCTTTCTTCATAATGCTCAGGATTTAAGAGATAGGAGAAAGACCAAATGGGAAGCAGGAAGACTTAGCCATGAGGTGTACATTGGCTCAGCTGATAAATCCAAATTGGATGGGGAGAGGACAAAACACAAGCTCCAGATTTTATCCATGTGGTCAAGGGGTTGTTTTTTGGCATGAAACTTATGGGCGGGCAGAAGAACAAAAGTAGTTTGTCAAACTGTGACAGTATTGTATCTTGGCAGCCCTACTTTGGCATAACAAGATGTTACAGGAATAGGAGGTTATAAAATGTATGTACAGGTGGGGCTGGGGGTTTAGCTCAGCGGCGTAAGCACCTGCCTTGCAAGCAGGCAGTCGTGAGTTCGATCCCTGGTACCGATAAAAAAGAAAAAGACAAAAAAAAAAATGTATGTACAGGGACAAAAGATACTACTTCAGTAGTAATTGATTGTGTTGTGCTTGGCGTGTTCAAGATTTCTGCTTTCTTGAAGCTGTCACCTTCCTTAACTTGTGTGACATCACTATCTTGTATATATTTCCAACTGTATCCTGCACATTTTCTCTATTTGTTCCTGTTCTTCTATCAGCACAGGAAACTAATTCCCAACCTGTTAGATGTCTGATGTGCTGAGTTGATATCTGACCCAGCACATTGAACAATGGACTGGAGAACAAAGAAAGTTAAGGATAGAAATGGTGTATTAAGAGAGAGGTCCTGAGACACAGAAAAGTTCCTGAAAGTGTGCTGACATGAGGCTTTTTGATTAAGAGCATTTCACACAGCAGAATTACAACAATTATGGGTCCAACCTATAGGATAACAACTACACTTGCTTAGCTAATGTGGATCCAATTGGGAACAGAGGCAACATACCATGGGTATATCAACAAACATTTTAACCTAAGCTTATCCCTAACTTCTAAGGAGAAGGAATGAAACATTCCAGCATAAGGATGGAAGTGTAGGGGCAGAGTGTTTGGTGTTTGGTTGTCCATCCGTGCTTCTTCTTCTTTTTTTTTTTTTTTATCGGTACCAGGGATTGAACTCACGACTGCCTGCTTGCAAGGCAGGCGCTTATGCCGCTGAGCTAAATCCCCAGCCCCCATCCATGCTTCTGATGCCGGTCCAGACTCACTGGACCAGGTTGTGCTAATTACGTCATCGCACTTTATCTCAAGTGAAGCTCACAGGCCTGGCTTTCATATCTTCATCCTGAAGCCTGGCACTCTTCAACTTTGCCTCCTGCGGAAACTTTACTGTGTTTCATCTTCTTCCCTGACTCCCATAAGGGCCAGTCCCTCTCTGACTGCCTATTAGTGTCACTCTAACATAGCTGTCTCTAATACTACCACCCAATAAGCAAGTGAGCCTCAGAGCACTAGTCCTTGGTATGATGTAATCCCCCGCTGCACTGAATTTTCTTTTTCTAGCTTTGATTATATTTAAATGACAAGAAGATTTTATGTTTTTGCCAGGTATTGCAAATAACAACTTGAACTTCCAATTCCCTATCATGAGATATACACAACACCACTATATGTCACCCACCAGATTTCTAAGAATTCCTTTCAGATGTGCTCTTCCTGTGTTCTACTTACTGATTTTGTCAAATTCTCAAGGCAGCTAAGGAGATGAGAGCTGATATTAGTTTCTCTTTTCTGTCTGCACATGCATTCTGACAGTCTCACCTATGTTAGGCGAGTTTAATCAGTTTAGTATCATTTGTGTAATTAGTTTAGAATAATTTGATTTCTATCAACATTGCAAACATTGTATCATAAGATCTTTGAAAAGTTATTCCAACAATTTTCTAATGTACCTACCATCTCCTGTTCCCAGTCCAAGAAACAGGTACAGTGCTACCTGATTTATTTTCTGCAAGACAAATTTGTCTTTCAGAAATCTGAGGATTTGTAAAAATCTTTATTATTTCTTTAATTTATAAGGTTCAAATTCCTTAGCATCAAATTTTTTAATATGTGTCTTTTTTCATGATAATTTTACAGTTCTGTATTCCATATTTTAACTACTTAGAAGCTTGTATCATTCTTCCCAAATGTCACACACTATAAGAATTTCTATGTCTTCCTGACCTTGTTCATTCAGCCAGCATCACCGTTTCCTACTGAAGTCATACACAATCTTTCTGGCTATCAGAATAGGAAATACATGCATGTGCAAGACCTCTAATAAATTTTTAAATATGTGAAAAAATTGGATAGTATGTATTTCCTTTGCATGCTTTGTAAGTTGGGGTGTTATGCTTTGTGTATCTCAGAGATAAAATCAAAAAGTTTCATCAAAATTGATTAAAATATTTTAGTTAAAATGCATATCTTAGTCTAATGTGGTGAATGCGCTACATAGACACAGGTAAAATGGGAGACAAAACAAAAACAAAACACAAATCTGCGGTGTAGTTACTCTGGAGGTATTCTTAGTAACTTAAAACAGTGAAGCTGAAAGTACCCTTCAAGCATCAGACAGTGCAGAACATGATTTTTCTTTAATGCATCTCTCAAAATATCTCCTGAGTTTGTGGCCACGTCATGTTCCTCATTTCTTAAAATGATTCTTTGAACTTTATTTGTAGCATAGAGGCTCACTGAGCATTAGAGAAGGAAAAAATATTTCCTCTTCATTTTTATCCATGTCACAGCCTCGTGAGTGAAAGTCTTCTTAAAAGGAAGAATATATATATATGTATATAATCAACCCCTGTAAGATCAAGAGAATAAAACAAGCATTTAATTAACTCTCTCAGACATAACACTGGAAACGTCAGCTCCAATTTTGTTTATCTACTTCCTACCTTTGGGACAAATGCTCTTATACCACCTTTGGGCTTTCTGACAGTTTTTCTAAAGTACAGAAAAACAAATTCTATTAAACTGATTTTCTAATTTTTGTATAGCCAGTTCCTCATTCAAAAATAAGGTTCTTTCTTGTGACACTGAAAAAATTCTTTGACTAATTAAAAGACAACTTCTCACACATAATTACCAAAATATCAATATTTATACCATACCTAAATATTGTATTACCAGAAAAATTCACAATCCATTTGAGAGGCTAAGGAAGAAGCACTTCAAGTTGAAATCTAGCTGAAGAACTTAGTCATTTAAGGGAAATTGTCTTAAAATTTAAAAAAAAAAAAAAAAAAAAGATTAAATGGTGTAGGGATGTGACTCAGTATGAAGGCCCCGTATGTATCAAGCTGGAAAACAGTCTGTCCTTCCTTTAAAAATGTAGTAACCTAGCTAGCTGATGTGCTGTTTTGCTGAAATAACAGGGTAGCTGTATATCTGATTTTTCTGCTTTGACCTTCTCACACCAGCTGACTGACTCCATTACTGAAGAAGCTGTCGATTTGCGCTGATCTTTGGAGCCAATCGCCCAGATTCTTTCCCATCTCACCCAAAGAGGAAACCAAAGCGTGCCATGTTTCCACCCTAGTACTTTTACTGCTAATTCAAGTCACTTTAGGTTTGTTAATTACCCTTAGGATTCTTTCATCTCTAGCCTCTCTCACACCATGTTCTTGCCTCAAGTATCTACACAGCTTATTCATTTTAAATCTCTAACCCAACTCTATCTTTCTTAGTATCTGACTTTGTGTTAAATTTGCAACTTTTATCTTTCTCCTTTCATGTCTTCCATTTCCTACTTTATTTAAAATTTGCTACACTATGTGTATGTATATACATATACATGTATACTGTTATGCCATATATATATATATATATATATATATATATATGCTTATTATTTTATTGTTTTGTTTTCCTAGCAATAAAGGAAGCAACATGGGGATAGAGCTTATTCTCCTCCTTTTACAAATCTGTCTCCAGCACCTAAAAATTTCACCTGCTCCTACCAAGCATTCCAAGAGTGTTCTGGAAATTTGAGGGAACTTCTTAATTTGCAATTATATAATTTACATGGTAGATCACTTCACCATGCATGTATCTACCATATATAAGCTGAGTGTCACATTGATACAAAACAGGAAATTCCAGAAGATATATTGTATTTTGCATTAAATATCCTAAAACAAAACAGTAATTGAATTTCAAATATATTTATTTTTGAATATATAATAGAGCTGAAAATTCTAAAATAAAAATACAAATTTTATGAATTTAATAATATTTCAATGTATGTGACAATTGAAATAAATAACCCAATAATTATAATCTAGCATAAGCATGAACCTTTTGAAAAGACATTTAAATAAAGTCACAATAACTCTTAAAGTGAATATTTGACCATATTTAAATTCATTTTAAATAAATTAGTATTAAATATTTGGAGTATTCATCATTTTAAAATGCTACATGTATTTCTACTTCATATGACTGTGAGCGTATAGTACACATTGAGGTTTGTTTTTTTTTTTTTTTTTTTTTTGTTGTTAATTCTTCATTTTCTTATATGAGGGCAGCATATTCCAAAACGCAAATGCAATGCTTTTTTTTTTTTTTTTTGTTTCTTCCTGAAAAATGTCACTTTAGTGTTTCAGTATATAAGTTGGCATTTTGAGGAGGATGTGTATATGCTAAATTTGTCTGCACAAACACATGGGAAAATACACCCAATTGCTCTTTCAAGGTTTCCTGGTGCAGCCAGGCTGGCTTGAACTTGTGCCCCTCTGGCCACATCCTCTTGAGTGCTGGGATTCTAGGAGTGTGCCGTCATGCACAGCTTAGCACTCAAATCATTTAAATATCTGTGACTTTTGTTACCTTTAATTGAAGCTGTCAGTGTAGTGTCATATATAAAAATAGAAGTATAGAAAATAAATTTCTTAAACATACAACCAATGCAACCAATAGAGTCAAAATACACAAGTGTATTTATATTATCACTCATTTGATCCTAAGGGCCACCATCAAAGACATCTTATGACCTTTTTGTTTAAGAAACTTGAATTTTAGTATCTGTGACATAATGTCTATTTTTTTCAAGTATTAGTGTTTTCTAATAAGCATCAAAAGTATCCTAACCAGCTTCGTCTTTCACTTCATGATTGATGTTGACAGTGTAACAGCATAATTGTGTCTTGTGGAGCTAATGAAATATGCTGCTTCTCATGGGCTGATAGAGTATTTTCTTTAAGGAATGCTTCCTTAAGATCTGTATATTACTATGGTGAGTTCAAAACTTAGAAAAAGATCTGTGTGCCTCCATTTTTATGAATTTATGCAAATTTGATAGAAACTGACAGAATTAAAGTCTCAACTAAAATAATATAGATATAGTTATATAGATGTAGTCAATATTAAAATAAGTTTGTCTTAAGTTTTATAGACTATGATGTCCAATAATCTTAGAAGCCAAAATTTTTTTAAAGTATGAATGTATAAACCAGATCATATATATTGAATCTTAAGACAACAAATTTCAACAGTTTGACATTAAACAGTATATGATTAAATTAAAATCAATCATAAATACCTATGCAGTGTTTCCTATTTAGAAATAAACTGACACCTTATGGTTTTGTAAATTAAAAATCATAAATTTAAGCATATTTTCAATTGAATAATGAAAATGTAGTTTATTCAGCAATAAAATAGAAATTTATATTTTAAAATTCTTCCTTAAGAAAAACTAAAAGTTGGGAAATCTGATGTAAGCCTATAATTGAAGAAATCAATGTTAAAAATAAATTAAACCAAAATAAACCAGTAGTACAATCATTAGTTTTATTCAGTGGAGTACTAGAAGCTCTAATTAGGGTAAAAATTAATGGAAAATGAGTAATGGACATAAAAAATGAAAATAATCAGTAAGTTTTTCAAATTCTATGATGACATGATTGGAGAAATCACACAACACTTCATCTACATATAAACTATTAAGATTATTATTAATGTTACTAATTATAAGTTACTTCATGTTATTAAGTAGTCAAATCAAAATTTCATAAATAAAATTAAATATATACTGCATTTATATATTTAAATACAAAATTAGAAATTTTAAAAGTCAGTACAACTAAATTTTAATTAAAATATAAAATATTCAAGAATAAATATAAAAAGAGATATTTAGAACATAAATATTTAAATCTATAAAACATTCCTGAGAAAAACTAAAAGGGTCTAAACAATTAAAAAAAATACTTCATGGTCACAGAGAAAGATATTCAATATTGTTAAGGTACCAGTTCAAATCAAACTGATCTACAGGTTCCTTTTTTTTTTTATCGGTACCGGGGATCGAAACTCACAACTGCCTGCTTGCAAGGCAGGCACTTATGCCACTGAGCTAAATCCCCAGCCTCTACAGGTTCCTTTTTATCTTAATAAAAACTGTAGCAATTTTCTCAATGTAGAAATTATTAAACTAATGCTACAGTTCATATTGAATTAGAAAAGACATAAAATAACCAAAGTAATTTAAATAAAAGCAGTTAGAGAACTTGCAACAGATTTCATACAATAATTTTATAGTACTGATGAAAGCAAAGTCAAACTAATGGATCAGAATTGAGAAGGTAGAAAACAATGATTTGATTTACCACAAGACACATTAAAATTTTGTTAGAAAATAGAATTCTTTTCAATTAGTGGCCAAAAACATTTGTAAATTGATCAAAAATGTACATTATGTTTAAAAACAGAAATAATCATTTTAACAAAATTCAAAAGAAAACTACCAGTATTATTGTTTTCATTATGCTATGTACTCAATCAACCAGAAACGATCTTCCATGTGAAGTTACAGGACTGTCACGAAAGCCCCAGTGAAGGAGTTCCCCTAGGGATAATATTTTCTGGGAGAATGTCTTCTCCCAAATGTGCAGGACCCACTGCTGAGCCACAGTGCTGCACTCCTGGTGGATAATTAGGGGCAGTGGAATGCAGAAGTCGATGTAGAATCAGCCCCTCTCACAAGCCTTAATGTGCACTTATTGTCTTCAAACTGTGAGAGGGTTCTGATCTCTGGGGAAGACACTGCAGATATATTCTTCTTTATTGTGTATAAAGCTGGATTAGTTAGTTGGAACATGGTTATAATTTAGAAGTAGGTTGACTCAGATTGCTTTTCATTTTTGAGTGCTATTCTTAACAATTTTAAGTTAGTAATTTAGCGGTTAATAGTTTCAATACTATCTAGTTGCAAACATCACTTGATAAATAGTTAAATTTTGTTGTAATAGTTGTACTACAAGCATAGATTCATCTATCCATCCAGTTACCTATCACCTACTTCTCTACTCATGAGAAATTATTTTCACTTCAGTTTCTATATTTAGGTGCTTACTATCAAAGAATTGCATTATGATATTCAGCCTTATAATAAGGAATCTTGACATCATTTTTAAAAGTTGTACAAATCCAGGTGTAGGCGTGTACACCTATAATCCCAGCACTCTTGAAGGCTGAGTGAAGACAATCACAAGTATTTGACTAAAATCTGTCTAATTGTTTATGTTATTACTGTATTTTATTGTTTTCTAAAATACTTACCAGTACAATGGAGGTGGGACAGTCTCTTTTCAATACTTCCCATTTGTTCTGAAAAATTTATCTCATTAATTCTTTAATTATTTCCACCCTTTGTCTCTGTCCTCTTTTATGTTGTTCATAATTGACCAATATTTAAATTTTGGCATTTCACTTTTGTGTCATAACTCTTTTATCTATTCATCTATTTATATCTACATATTTACATGTTAATACATGCATTAATATGTATGGTTGTTTTTTTAATTTTTAACTCTGTTCTTTCTGATAATCAATCCCTTGTATAAATTTTTCCTTTTGTTTCTTTTGTTCTTAAATAGATCATTTAATATCTGTAAGGATAATAGTTACAATTAATTTATGCATTTATTTACTCTTTTTTTGTATTAAGGAGTTTCTTGGTATTATTTTTCCTGAAGTATTTTGTTGAGTCTTGACAGGAAGTAACTGTTTTATCTGAGATTTTATAAGGTCTGGTTTATGGATGGTCATTCAAGCGCCTTTTCTGCCTGGAGAATCCTATTGGAGGTCAGAATGTATCATCTGGAGATCCTGATAAGTTTGGTTTTGAGGCCTAGAAGTTTTTGCTTCTCTTTAAAAGCATTAACTACTTAGACTCACTTTTACATCTCTTTGGGATCAAGGGCCAAATCTCGTCCGTGGCACAGAAACAAATATTAATGCTGCTCTCTGGTCAATGGATGTGGTGTAGTGAAGTTGCCCAAAATGCAATTCTGTGTGGATTCACTCTTCATATTGCATTAAAACTGTTCTGTTGACGTGACTGAATATTTCCTGGGAATTTTTATCATTTTGAAGTCCATCTTTTTCTGCAAATGTTTCATGTATCTATGCCATACTGAATGGCTCATCTCTACTCCTGTTTTTCTGCTTTCAAGAGTTTCTCATATTCTCAGAATCAGGTACCTTTTATTTGTTTTCTATGATTATCAATAATTTTAATTTTATAAAAATATATTTTTTTTCTCATTTTATTGGACTCTAAGAATGCCAGAAATGCAGACTATATACACAGTCTGCAAATTTAAATCAATGCCAAAACTGTATATATTTTATTATTATAGATTAAAAATTTTAAAACATTAAACTTCCTTGTTAAATAATCAGTTCATATTGTAAAATTGAACTAGTTCTTGTTAAAAATGCCAAAACTATTAATATTGTACATTCCTTGAAATATATATATATATGGGGTGTATGTGTGTGTATATAACTACCTTTACTTTGTCTAAGGAAGCTTTCTACTTGGCTATTAGGGTTAAAAAAGAAAAAATTAGTCATGTGCTGGGATGTGCAGTACTTACTTAAAGCATAGAGTTTGCTGGGTATTATTTGGGAGCACAAAACTCCTTTTATTGTGAAAGCCACATTTCTCCTTGCTTACACAGGGCAACAACTCTTTTACTAATAAATATTGGACTTTTACAAGGCTTATTAATGTTTAGCTACAGGGCTGATTTTACTAAAATATGATAATATTTAAGTGATCTCAGAGTCCTAAAACAAAATTAACCTGACTTGATTTGTGTATTGGACCCTGATTCTTTCCAAATTATTTTAAACAGAGCTACATTTATGCTCACCAAAATGTGAAACATAAGGTCACTGATGGTTCCAGAAAGATTGGTGCAAGGTTTTTCCTTCCTGAGCTACTGACTTGGTTTTCAAGTTCAAGGTCTCAAAAATGAAGAAAGTATGGGTTTCTCTCTTAACTATTTTAATATCTACTTGTTATTTGCTCACAGAATGAAGAAATCGATTGCTCAAATCTGACTATTTGTAGGGTTTATTGTTTTGCATTAACCAATAATTATGTGAATAGAATTGGACTAAGAGCCAAGCTCTTTAGCTGTTAATATTTTCATAAAATTTAAATCATATAATACCATCTTAATTAGTGTAAGTAAAAGTGTTCTGCCTGACCAAGTCACAGTTTCAAAGCGCATACATTACAAGTGTGTTTCAGTTCTCTGACTCAATTTTAATGATCTCCTACTAAGTTCAATTAATTGGACGCATTGTGTATTACAGAAGCAAACTTAAAAATACATGACCTTATTCATGCTGATGAAATATTTTATCTTTAAGGATTAAAAGTTTTCCTATAAGCAACTGGTCTTATGCTTTAAATAGATAAGAACAGCTTACTATTAATTATGATAAGTAATAATCATCCTTCTTAAAAGCTACTCTCCAAAAATGAACAGTACTCTCATTTCTGGAGACTCAATCATGAGAGTATAGTGCCTCAATCAAATAGAATTCAGGTAAGCCTACAATTTTGCTCTATTATGGTAGGTAAATTATAAAATAATTTTAGAAAAAGAGTTTATCACAAAATTAATTATTTCATATACACTGGAGAACTTTGAAGTTTTCTTTTTTATTTAAGATTAATAAAACACAGAAAACAAAAACAAAAAGCAACACAGACAAACAAGAAGAAACCAAATACAATAACAGTATAGGTTTACAAAAGAAGATAATAGGAAATTGACAGTAGTTGTAATGTTGCAGATTGTTACCTTCAAGAGAGTTGCTTAGATTAATATAGACATGTAAAGTGAATCTAAACAGATTAGTAATAACTGTTCTTTCCCAATTATTAATACAATTATTAGTATAGCCATTTTAGCTATCATATATATATATGATATATATATATACACACACACACACAAATTTATGTCTCTTTCCTTTTCCTTCTGTCCTCTTTTCACTTATTCCAATTACTTTTCCTCTTTAAACAGTTTCTTAACCTTACACAGTATTTATTATAGATTTTTGAACACATATAATTTGTCAGTTTCTTATACTAGGGAGACAGTTCAGTATTTACACGTGAGTTTGATTTATTTCACTTATGAGTATATTCTCAGGTCACATCCATTTACTTATAAAAGTTTCAATGGAATCTTTCTTTATAGCTGAGTAGTACTCCATTGTATAAAAATATCACATCTTTTTTATCCATTTCTTGATTGATGGGTACTTGAGCTGTTTCCAAGATTTGACTATTACAAATTGTGGTGTTATAAACATGGGTACACATATATCACTGTGGTATAATGTTTCAGTTCTTCTTGGAAATGCCCGAAGCAGGGTACCTGAGTCAAATGGAATCTCTAATCCTAACCTTTTGAGTAACCTCCACACTGATTTCCACAGTGGTTGTACCAGTCTATACTTCCACCAACAGTAAAGAGGTGTTCCTTTTTCCCCACAGCCTCTCCAGCATTTGTTATTAGTGGTTTTCTTGATCCTGGAGATTCTTTTTGAGGTGAGATGGAATCTCAGTGTTGCTTTAATTTTGCATTTCCTGAGTGCCCATTGATGAACATTTTTACATATACTTGTTTGCCATTTATATTTGTGCATCTGAGAAGTGTGCATTCATCTCAGACACCAATTTTTGGATTGGATCCTTGAATTTTAGGGGCCTGATTTTTTTTTCAATTTTTTATAAGTTCTAGATATAAGTCCTTTGTCTGAGGGACAGTTGGCTAAGATATTTTCCCAATTCAAGGATTTTCTTTTGACTCTGTTGGAGATTTCCTCTGACATGTAAAACTTTTTAATAAGATGAGATCCCAGTTGTTAATTCTGGGAAGTGTTTCCTGTGCAGTTTGATTTTTGTTCATCAGCTCTCTGTCTACTCCTATGTTGTCAAGATTTCTACCTATTTTGACTTCCAGTAGATTTAGTGTTTCTGTTTTAATATTTAGATCTTTGATCCATTTTGACTTTAGTTTAGTGCATGGTGGAAGACATGGATCTAGTTTTAGTTTTTGGTATATGGAGAGCCAGTTTTTTCAGAAACACTTATTAAAGAGATTATCTTTCTTCCAGTGTACATGTTTGGTCCCTTTATCAAAGATGAAGTGGCTGATTGTGTTTGTAGTTGTAGTTGTGTCTTCTAATCGACTCCATTGACCTTTAGGTCTGTTTTCACTCCAGTACCATACTGATTTTATTAAAGTAGCTTTGTATTATAATTTTAAGTCAGGTATCATCATGCCTCCTGCCTTAGCTTTGTTGCCCAGAATTTCCTTTCCTACTCTAGGTGTCTTCTGGTTCCTGATGAATTTTAGGGACAGTTTCTATAGATCTATGAGGTATGCAAATGGTATTTTGATTGGAATTGCACTGAATCTGTATAAAAAATTTGGGAGAATGGCCATTTTCACAATGTTTATTCTTCCTATCCATGAACAAGGACTATATTTCCATTTTCTGATATCCTTTTTGATTTCCTTTTTCAGTGTAATGGAGTTTTCACTGTATGATTTCCCTTATTTCTCTCCGAGAGAATTTTTTTTTTTTTTTTGCATACATGAATGCTATTGATTTTGGAGAGCTGACTTTGTATCCAGCTCCATTACTGAATTTGGTTATTATGTCTAGGAGACTATAATGGAGTTTTTGGGGTCTTCTATGTTAAGTATCATATCATCTGCAAATAATTTAACTTCTTCCTTTCCTATTCTTATTCTTTTTTTTTTAATTTCTCTTTCTTGTCTAATTGCTCTGGCTAATGTTTCTAGCACTATATTGAATAAGAGTGGTTATGTCCATCCTTAATGGACATCCTTGTCTTGTTCCTGATTTTAGATTGAAGATTTTTAGTTTTAGTCCATTTAGTAAGATGTTGGCTCTTGGATTATCATAGATGGCTTTTATCAGGTTGAGGCAGAGACCATTTATTCCAATTTTCTGTAGCGTTTTTTATCATGAATGAATGTTGGATTTTGTCAAGAGCTTTTTCTGTATCTATGAGGAGACCATGTGGTTTTTGTCCTTGTTTCCATTGCTATAGTGTATTAGATTGATTTGTGTATGTTGAACCATCCCCGCATTTCTGGGATGAATCCCACTTGACCATGGTGTATAATCTTCCTGATGATTTGTTGCATTCTGTTTACCTGTATTTTATTGAGGATTTTTGCATGTATGTTCATTAGAGAGATTGGGTTATAATTTTCTTTTTTCGCTGGGTCTTTCTCTGGTTTTGGTATTTGGATAATACTTGTTTCAAGGAATGAGTTAGAATCGCTTTTCCCTTTCAGTTTCATTGAAGAGTTTGAGGAATGCTCGCAGTAAGTGTTCCCTGAATTTCTTGTAGAATTCTGCAGTGAATCCATCGGGCCTGGACTTTATTGGTAGGATTTTAATTACATTTTCAACTTCATTAACTTAACTGAAATTGGATTATTCAGAAGTTTTTACATCTTATTGATTCAGTGTTGATAATTCATATGTTTCTAGGAATCTGTGCATTTCTTATATGTTATTGAACCTATGAGAGTAAAGTTTTTCCAAATAGATATTGCTGATCTTCTGTATTTCCACAGGGTCTGCGCTGATTTCACCCTTTTCATTTCTTTTTGCATGGATTTGACCCTTTTCTTTCCTCTTTTTGATAAGGCTGGCTAGGAGTTTATCAATTTTATTTACTCTTTCAAAGAACAAATTCTTTGATTAATTAATTCTTTGTATTGTTTTCTTAGTTTCAATTGTATTACTTTTTGTTCTCATCTTTATAATTTCCTGCCTTCTTTGGGCTTGACTTGCTCTTCTTTTTTCATAAGTTGGAGGTGTAGCATTAAGTTGTTTAGGTATGTTCTCTCCATTTTCCTAAAGTGAGAGTTTAGTGCTATGAATTTGCCTCTGAGAACTGCTTTCATGGTTCTGGTAATTTGTATTTGCATTTTTTCCATTGTAGACCTTGTTTAATTTCTTCTGTGATCCACTAGTTGTTTAAGAGAGTGTTATTTAGTTTCCATATATTCATGGAGTTCTTGTGGGAATTTTTTGTCATTAATTTTCAATTTTATTGCACTATGGTCTGATAATATGCATGGAATTATTTCAATTCCTTTGCATCTACTTAAGCATGTTCTGTGAGTTAAATGATCTATTTTAGAGAATGACCTGTGTGAAGAATGTGTATTCTGATGTGGTTGTGTGAAACACTCTGTATACATCTACTAGGTCCATTTTTTCACAAGTTTGATTTAGCTCTGTTATTTAATTTTTTGTTGATTTTTTTGTTTGGTTGATCAGTCTCTGTGAAAATGGGATGTTAAGGTCCCCTGCTATAATTGTATTATTGTTTATTTGATTTTTCATGCCTATTAAAATTTGTCTTACACATTGCTCTGTTTAATTTGGTTATGTTTTGTTCCAATTTATCTACTTGTACTAGATTTCGTGGCATGAACAGTTACTCCAAAGATAACAGGATATACTATTGTAACCATATATGATTTCCTATTAACTTAATTTGAAGCCCTGTATTGCTTTCACTGTCTTGTTTTGATTGATTTTATATGAATCTGTTTTGTCTGGTAACTGTGTTGTTTTGACTGATTTTATTCTAGTCTGCTTTGTTTGACAGTATCAAGTGTAAGGGTACAGGCAACTACTTTGAAGACAATAAGATTCACTATGATATCCACTCTGGTTGACTATTTTCTTTTGAAGTCCTATAATGTCTCCAGTGTTTCATTTTCCTTGATTTTGTTTTGTGCCGTTTTGTTCAATTTTACTATGCCTAATGATATGGGCAATTCTTTTGACAATAACAAGAGGCATTATGCTAACCATGGTTGATCACCTTGTATTTTGATTTTAAGTCATGTACTGTGTTCATCTTTTTGTTTTGACTGGCCCTGTTTTGTTTTGTCTCATTTGGTTTTATACTCAAAATAAATATTAAAGATAAAGTAAAAAATAAAATAAAATTTGTCTTACATAGTTGAGTGTACCCATATTTGGTACACACACACACACACACACACACACACACACACACATATATATATATATATATATATATATATATATATATATATATATAATTGTAATCTCTATGTCTTTCTCTTGAATTTTTCCCCTAACAAGTATGTAATGGCCTTCTTTATCTCTTTTGATCATTCTTTGTTTGAAGTTCACATTGTCTGCAAACAAAATAGCTACTCCTTCATTTTTCTGGGTTCTGTTGCATGAAGCATTGTTTTCCATTCTTTGACTCTTAGTCAATAAATATCCTTTTGCATTAAATGTGTTTGTTGCACACAGCATATTGTTGATTTTGTTTCTTAATCCACTCTGCCAGTCTGTTTCTTATTATTGGTGAGTTGAGACCATTTACATTAATGGATATAGCTAAGTACTGACATAACTGTCATGTAATCTTCTGTTGCTGGTTTTCTACTTTTTATGTTTGTTTGCCCTGCTTAGTGGTTTTCTTTTGTTGTTGTTCTTGGGGTTGTAGTTATCTTTGTCTTTTTCTAGAGTATCTTTCAGTACTTTTTGTAGCGTTGGTTTGGTGGCCATGAATTTCTTCAGTTGTTCTTTTTGTCATGGAAGTATTTTATTTCATTGTCCATTTTCAAAGATAGTTTTGCAGGATACATCAATCTACGTTGAAAGTTGTTTTCTTTCAGGACCTGAAATACTTCACTCCAAGCTCTTCTTGACTTGAAGGTTTGTGTTGAGAAGTCTGCCATGATTCTGACAGACTTTTCTTCATATATGATCTGTTTTTTTTTCTCTGATAGCTTTTAATATTCTGTTCTTGTGCTGAATTCCTAATATCCTAGTTATTATATGTCTGGGTGAAGATTTATTTTAGTTATGGTTAATTGCAGTTCTGTATGTTTTGTTTATCTGAGTATCAGATTCTCTTCCCATTTTTGGAAAATTTTCTGTTATTATTTCTGCAGATAATTTTCTCAGGTCATTTGTGTTGACCCCTGATTTTTCATTGACACTTATCAATTTAAATTGTTTCTATTTGCATCAATTGTTTCCTTCCTAGTTCCATGTTATTTTTAAAAGATCTTTTCTTTCATGATCATAATCTTCCATCCTGTCTTCAAGGTCTGAGAGTCTATCTTTAACTTCATTCAAGTGGTTTTGCCAGCTTTCAATGGAATTTTTAATTTCTTGAATATTCCTTTGAATCTGTTCCATGCAGTCTAATTCTGTCTCATATTGTTCATTCAAGGTTTCCATAATTTTCTTATGTTCTTCTAATTTTTATGTAGATCTTCTTTAGATACACACAGCATTATTTTCATAATGTTTATCATTTCATTTTTTTCCTGAGAGATTATTTCTGACTTGATTTTCTTTATAACTTCATAGAGTTATTTCATTTGCTATCATTTCTGAAAGTGCAGTAGTGCAGTTTCTACTTTCTTCCATTTCAGTGTCTCTTGGGTTTGTTCACAGTAGGCTGGAGGATTGAGACTGACTCTTGCTCCTTCATTTTGTCATTTTCATCTGGGAACCATGTGGCTGGCCAGACACACCCTGCTGATGGATTTCACTGAAGCATTGTACTAGGCAGAGTTTCAAACCTTCAATATCCCTATGGCTAGCCAGGGTGCATCCCTGCCTTGTGCTCTGTGGCCAATGAGGCTGACCAGGTGTTCCCCTGATGTACTGTACTGGGTTGCTCTGGGATGCTGGGCTGGGCAGAGTTTGAATCCTCTGTGTAGTTGGTGAGGGCACACCTCTGGAGTATGTTGCTGGGGTCTTTCCAAACTTTGAAGTTTTCAATTAGCATTTTTCATTTTATTTTTAAGGTAAGAGTACTTTTTACTTTCATATAATGTCATATTTAAAGGATAGGTCAGTGAATTTTCTACGTCTCCAGAATCACTTGCTTTGTGTATTTTCTCTATATTCTTTATTATATTCTATTCAGTGAAATATGCATATAATTTTTCTCTAACTACTTGGAATTAAGTTCAAGTCTTCATGCTTGTTTAAGCCTAAAAACTTCCAATACATTTTCTGAGAGTTAAGAAACACAGAAGAACTACAAAATTCTGCATAAACACAGAAGAACTACAAAATTTGAAAATTTAAGATGAAATAATATTTTCTAATCCTTATATTTACATACAAATTTTGTAAGTCATATTGATAATGTCCTTCACGGCAATTATTTCCTGGGCTTAAGATCTAAGCCAAAATTATATGCATAGGTTTTTCAGTCTCTTCTAATCTAGAATGCTGTCAAACATGCCAAGTTTGTTTATAGCTCTTTTAAAGTAAATTTTTCTGTGCCATTAACTACATGTGTTATATCTTTGGAATCAGTAACACTATTAAAATGTAAGGCAGGTTAGTTTTCATATAAGAAGAACCATCCAATAAATGTTATTTGTATCTAGCTTCTTTTACCAGCGTGTGACTTTATAATTCAGCCATGTTTTTGATGTATCAGCTGTCAGTGCTTTGTAGGATTAAGTAGTATTTCAGTGTCTGCATACAGCAAAATGTGCTTATTCATTCTTCTTTTATGACAACACTGCTTTGAAAACTGCACAAGTTTTATTACATTTGGCATACATGTATTTGCATACATTTGGACTAGATTCCTACGAGAATAATTCATATGTCATAGGGCAAATATCTACTTAACTTTACAAAAACCTGGCAAAACCTCTTCCAAAATGGCTAATCCTTATTACATGCCCACTGTTTTGGGGTCAGAATTGCCAGTGGTAGACATGCAATACTAATAGATATGAATAAAATCAGATGAATAATTTGTCTCAGGATTGGAGTAATTCCAGAAAATCTGGATTTCACTTGGATACCATTCCAGGACATTTTCACAAGTGAAACACTTGAATTTTGCTAAGAGTTCTAATCTGAAACTTAAACTTCATAATAATATTCACCCCTCCTTTCCACCATTTTGTTTTAAAAACCTTATGATCTACCAATTATATTATAGATTGCTAACATCTCACAATTTTGTTTAGGATTTTATGGGCAAATTTTCTGGCCTTCTAGTTGTTTTCATTAGGTTACGTGAGAGAACTGCTATTCAAAGGAGAGATTCCATTTGACTGAGTACTCATTTATTACTGTTGGAATCCTGTTATGTCCTGTCATTAGACTGGAGAGTCTATGCCAGTAATCTGAAAGATATTATTTTGCCACTAACGAACTCATTTTTGCTGGTTGCAATTTAAAATAAAGTTCTCATTTTTTATTCGCTTGTTCAACTGTTGAAAATGGCCTAGTGAAAATGCTCACTTCTTTCTCCTTTCTTGGGTTCTGAGTTCTGATTTAAGTTTTATTTGTGTATGCCAACTGAAGCATTTGTAAAAGTGAGATGCCACATTCTTAAACCTCCAAAGACAACAAATACTCTCCAAATAAACAAATACTCTCCAAAATAACAATAACCACAAAACTCAGTGCCTCACTCAGAATACCTTTCAGCAGTCTGCTCACTTTGTGAACATCTAGGTTTCAGTGTGGATTAAAGACCTCTGACCTGACTGCTCTAAAATCCTCAGCTTTGAACTAATCTTTTGTTTCATTTTTGCTAAGGGGCTGACATTTAACTGCTTCCTCCTACTTAGATCTTAAAAATAAAACCTCCTACCACTTTATTTACAATATCTAACATGCAAATATGAGGACTTTGGTATTAGAATAGAGCTTTGTGTTTAATTAAATAGTTAATGGTCTTAACCAAAGGAAAACATCTTACTGAACTACATGATTTGTCTTGGTAATAGAAGTGTCAGGTGTACAAAGAGTTGATGAGCAATTTCCCACAAATTACCTCTGCTACTGTAGTTCTTCTGTGCAAGCTCCATATTGCCTCTCTGGTTAGATCAAGGCACCATCATCTCCTGCATGTTCAGTGTTTCTGCCTCCCACATTTTGCTTTTACAGAACTATTCTTAACATTCTTGAACTGTGATTAAGCCATGTCCCTCCTCCACTTAAACATTCTGTATCTTCCCTCCTCATGGCCCTGCATATTCAAAGAAAGCTCAGCTTCCTTAGCTTGGCTGAAGAAGTTCTGCAAAACAAAGGTTCCTTCTCTTCTATTTCTCACCATGTTTTATTTTTTTGCCCCTTTCTTTATTTGCAGCTATATTATTGCCTTCAAAGTATCCTTCTCTTGGGTGTGGATCTTCTTGTATGCTCTTTCCTTGACCCAGAATGGTTTATACCATCTGTTACTCTTTCCTGGTTAATGAGGACTCTTGTGATGCAGTACTAAGGACAAGGGGAAAGAGTGTAGCTATTTTTACTTACTGACTAGGGCAGGCCTTTCTGGAAATAAGGGAACAGCTGCCGCAGGAGATCAGAGAATGGTCTGACAAGTGCACGGATGCCAAGCTGGGAAAGAGGATGGATGACATAAGCAAAGGAACTTAGCATACCTGTGCAGCATGGAACATAAGGAGAAGAAGAAAGAGAAAACTATAGAACAACAGAAAAACCAAAATCATAGAATTTTCATTAACGACTACTTCTAAGACACTGAAAAATCTTAATCAGGAAAAGGACACAGTCTAAAAGGTGTTCTGAGTTGACTGCTCTATCTGTTCTGAGAATTGGAAGCAGAAGTCAGGGAAGGAGAAGCTCAAGATCAAACTGAAACTCAGTGTGGGTGGACACAGGAAGGGATGATGACCACCTGGGTTCACGCGGAAGCACTAAAGGGGGAGGAAAGGCACTATTAATAGAGGCTGTAATTTATGGGCGAAGCAATCTGGACTTGCTGATGAATAGGGGGTTGAGAAAATAGTCTTGCATCTATGTAGAGAATTTCAGAGGCTGACATATTTTGACAAGTGCTTATTTTTGTTGTTGTGACAGTTGTTTTCTCAGAAATGGGAAGAACAGATTGACAAAAAGCAGTAATAGAGGCCTTAAGTTTCACGCAACTTCTTTTGATGGCTTTTCATCTTATTACTTCCAGCCTAGCTGGTGTCGTGGCTGCACAAATTCATTCATGGATAGCTGACACATGCTTATTATTTATCCCGACTAAATTGAGTGACTCGCATAAATAGATCTTGACAGAATGATGCGGTACCTTCCTGGTTCCTTGTCAAATTCATGTGGCTCATTATCTACTTCCACCCACTCTGCTGACACTCTGCACTCCATTGCAGTTTCCTCAGAAACCATTTCAGCGCATTTCCTCTGATCTCTAGGGTTGTATCGCCACTATATTCAGGACAAGGGCTGATAGTTTGGGAAGTATCTCTTGTTTTCTCCTCAAGCATGCCATGTTTTAGCTAAAAGTGGCCACTCAGTTCCTTCAATCAACAGAATTTGTTTATCCACTGGTCCTGACTCTTGCAGTCTTTCACAGACACATTCTTATCACAGCTCCAAAACAAAGTTCTACTACATCTTTTGTACCTCCAACTCTTGCTAAGTCAGAGATAAGCCTCTGTTCTCACCCTCCTGAGCGAAGCTTCTTGAGACAGAAGTGGACTCTTGGCTTTAGTTGAACAAGCACATTTTCCTAGCTATGACTTAGTACCAGAATTAGAGAATCATCTATCACTTTGAGGTAAAGTCAGAGCTTGGAGCGACTGTGTTCAGGTCTAATATATTCTAAAATCAAGAAAGGCATTCACAAAGGTGCAGAAGGATGATAACTTTGTGCCTATAGGAGAGACAGGAGACCACGCAGAGACAAAATAACTTACATTTCTCGCTTTCTTGTTTCTGTTAGTCCTGCCAAGTGCCACTTCATCCCCTCTAAGTAGATTGCTGTTGTTAATAGAAATTCCAGCCTCACTGAGCTCACTGAAAACTGTATGCCACCTCTTTCTCAAACACACTCAGCTTGCCTTACGCAGAGGCATTTACACAATGAATAACTCCAGATATTTTTTTTCTATCTTGTAACCAATGCTGATACTTTGGATTTAACACAATATTATTTAGTTACTATATGAGACCAATTTAAAAGTGTTTTTCAATTAATTTTCTTTGAAAACATTGTTACATCTCAAAAAGATCCTTGAGATTTTTTCTGTAAGGTCTTGGATTGTGGAAAACCTGAGTTGGAAATTATTAACATGGACTGAAGTGTATTGTGTCACATGATTGGTTTTCCTTATAGTAAGTCATGTGTATTTTGAAAAAGTAAAAATACTACTTGAATGGAATTTACTCTGGCAAATGATACCTACTTTGAACCGATATTGTATCCCAGAGGTCTCACTGGTTGCTGAAGGGGACAGCTGTTTTACATTGCTGGCTTGGACACATTCTAAATTTTAGATGCTAAATCCAAAATGAACGTTTCAAAGCCTTCCTAGATACACATTTTTAAAACTACAATACACATAGAAAGGAAAAGATACATATTTGAAATGAAATCTAAAGTCCTATGTCCTGTGAAAATGAGAATGTCATAAGGCTGGTGGGGAGTAATGATGTGTTTTAATGCTCACAAATAACCTATCAGAGATAAAGAATCCAGAGCTTACTGGCTACAGCATGGGAGTCAGGAAGCTTGGACTTCAAATAACTGGGGGCTATAGAAAAGAAGAAAAAACCTAAAAGCTAAGCCTCTAACGTTGGCAGGCTTTATAAAATACTACAATCATTGTTGCCTGTTAAGGAGCAAGTTTGTAGTCAACTATTTTAAGTCCTCTAAAATTCTATTCCCTTTTAGACTTTTAACTAACATCATATTATGTATGTACAAACTCACATCCTTTCTTTTCATTAACCACAATACTATGCTAGTAATGGGAGGTGGAAAAATTACACCAGCAACTTAAACAAAGCAATGTAAACAAAGCACTATTTGTGTAATTCTGACCACACTAGTCAACATCTTTTAGCTTCAATTTTCTTATCTAAAAAACCGAAGTGTGGATACAAATAATACTAACAGAATTTGACAAAAGTAAAAATCAGACTAGGTAAAAGCTTTAATATAACACTGGATATATAAACATCTCACACTATGTGAGCCATAGGTGGTATTTCATTGTTGTAGTCATAGATTTCCACCTGATTTTATTTATATCCTAGGTGCAAAAAATTGGATGGAAAAGGTTAAAATTGCTCCCTAAAAATGCATTTATGACAAATGATGTAGAAATATTAAAAGAGAAAACCACATTTAACATATATCTTTGTTTTTAGGCTATTTGTTATTCTTCCTTCTGATGCTCATGAATTTTGCATTCTCTAATAAGCAAAAAGTCTTACTGTTATCCTCAGCCTAGCTACACTTTAGACAAATTTCTTCCTGATTATAGGATCTTGAACTGACTTAGAATATTTATTCCAGAAAACTTACAGTCTCTGACCCATGAATGTAAGTTCTCAAAGAATCCACAAATACATGTCTGCAAAATGCAGCAATTCCTTTGAAACATAATTATGGGAGGAAACGAGGTCTTTATTTTCCAGCATCTGTGGGAGCATAGGAATCTAACTTTAAGTACAAAAATGACAACTAAGAAACTCTTGCCTTAATCACATTGATGCACCTCCTCCTGAACACACTACAGTCCTTTTCCCTCAGCTCACTCCAGCTTTTAAGAATTTTCCCACCTTTTCTTTCACTGGAGCTGAGCTCAGTTTTGTTTTTTTTTCCCACTTATTGCAGATCTTGCTCCTTTATTGCAATAGTCCTGAATAAAGGCTTCCCCACCTGTTTAAGTTGCATACATAATACGATGTTAGTGAAAAATCTAAAAGGGAATAGAATTTTAGAGGCCTTAAAATAGTTGACTACAAACTTGCTCCTTAACAGGCAACAATGATTGTAGTATTTTATAAAGCCTGCCAACGTTAGAGGCTTAGCTTTTAGGTTTTTTTTCTTTTTTTTTCCCCTCTTCTTTTCTATAGCCCTCTAGGCCATATCCCCTCTGATCACTGATTTACACAGTGACATTTAAAAAGACATGGTCTTACACTTACCTGATTCTGAGTTTCTTGTTTCTAGAAGCTAAAGGGGAAAAGGCACATAATTAGAAATTGAAAAGGAGATGAAACATTTTCAGCTAGAAAGCTGTTTTTCTCCACTGATATCTAAGATGAGCTTTCAGAGCATGTTAGTGAGACCTACTGTGCCTGCAGTGTGGCTGGTGATCACCACACATTGCCATGAAGCTCTGTTTCTCTGTCCATCATCTGTAAACTGGAATGATTATGGCTGCATTTCTCAAAGTTCACTTTGCAGATTGGAGGGATTAACAGGTGCAAGGCACTTGCATTTTTAATTGTGCTTTGCACGTCATGCTTGATGTCATTGTTTCTTCAGACCTTTGGCTTTGTGACTATATTATCAGTATAGTCCTCGCTCAGTATCTATAAGATCCCTGATGGAAACAAAAGCCAGGAATGCTTAAGGTCCTTATGTAACATGAAATGCTACTAGCATATAAACTAGCATGTTTGGTATAGATGCAGTTTTTTTTCCAAACATTTTTGATCTGAAGTTGGTTGAATCTATAGCCATAAATTAATATTTTAATACATTTCAAGAAAGAACACAACAGCCACTAGACAATTTGATTTGAACATGGAAACACTCTGATTTTCTTTTGATCAAATGTGGAATGTTATTTACAAGCATAGAAACACAGAAGCACAGAAATGTCACAGTGTCATGCACATCTGACATCAAGAAATTACTATGTGATAGCTGAAAATAAATAAAGTGAAAAAATAAGGCAACTTGGGTTTAATCTTAAATAAATGTCTTTTGTAATGTCCATTTCTAAGATAATTGTCTTTAATATAAACTTTTCGCTTTGAATGTGATTTATTATACTTTTGCTTTATTTCATAGTTTATTAATCAATGTCTCATAGTTGGCTTCTGGATACATTCCAACTTTTCATGACTACAATAACTGTACTACGCTAATAATAAATATTGCACAACCCCACACAGAAATTAAAAAATATGCTGATAAGGCCTTGGTCCTCAGCATGTTATCCTATATATTTATTCTTATGGTTCTGGTATTAATTTTTGAATGAGGCTATTTTGGCTTTTTTATTTAGTTACCGTATATTTTTTTTTAAAAATCCTGTAACATATTAACCAATTAATTTTAAAGTGATACAAGTAATCACTAAATATCCTGGAAGTGGTAATTTCAGGCACAAATTTCAATTTTTCTAAACAAATTAATATTCTAACTTTTAGTTGCTCTGTGAAGTATTAGAATAAAAGTAGATATTATACAAAAAGCATTTACTTTTACTTAAATAAATACAAGCATGATGATACAGCTGATAAATGTACATGAAACATGACTTTCCAAAATGAGGGAGTAAAGAATATAATTAAACAGGAAGTCATATCTGACCTCAGACTTACTTTATCTCCAGTCAACCAAAAATGTGGACTTCAAAGAAGGTAGTTTTGATGTGAATTATAAATGCGGATACTTTGTGTAAGCATATTAAATGAATAGTTTATCCCATTACAGTTGTCTTCATGATATTTTCCTGAAAGCTAACTGTGATAATATAATCTCATGAATCATCAGAAAAGAAATAGAGCTCTGTGATATTGTGGCCCAAGGCAAGAATTCCACCCTGATCTCACCTGTGTCTAACTGCACTTGTTCAGAAAAACTTCTGCCATATTTATTTATTTATTTATTTGGCTCTTATTGTAAATATCCACTCTTAGTTCATTAAAATATCTCCATATCAACTTATGTCCTTTCATCTGATTTTTCAATAGTATCAAGATATGAGATTATTTGAGGCTGGCCCAAAGTAATTTTTGGAGACCAAAGATTCTTTAGGTACTGAGATTGATGAATTCTGCTTTTTATCCTAATACTCATTGAAGCAACAGAAACAACTAACTGATGTGATAGATCCCCCCCTTCTGTTTTTGTTTTTACTCACCTAATTTCAGTGTTAGGAATAAAGAAGATAATTACATAAAATGGAGTGTATCATCCCCCCCAAAAGAAACAATCACAGGGAAAGAGCAGAAACATAGGAAATATATATATATATATATATATATATATATATATATATATCCAAACTTAGCTCCATCACTATTTTAAAGAATAACTTTTGTTCAGATATGTAATTATACCTGAAGCACGTATTTCTAGAAGTGGAATTGCTGAGTCAGGGAATGGTACATATAGATTGTAATTTCGGCTGTTAAACTGCATCCTTACACGGGCCTATGGAGATGAATGGATGTACTCATTTTCTATATACAAAATGATATTAGGTAACACGAAACATGGTGACTATGTTAGTTTGATACACAAAAATGTGGTTACTCTGATTTTTATAGTATATTTAGCAGTAAGCTTGTTATTTAAAAAATAAAAATAAATCCCTATTAGTCACACTCCCCTTCCAGGATAAAATACCCAACATCCATTACTTAAAGAAAGAGAAGTTGATCTTGGCTCATATTTTCACTGGATTCAGTCCGTAAGCTGCAGCCAAGTCAGAATGACATATCAGAAGGACATGGCAGAGGACAGTGTTCAGTTCATGGTTGCCAGAGATCAGAGAAGCAGAGAGTGTCCAAGGACAGGAACACACTCTTCCAGGTCAGGCCCCTACTGATCTCTTCCAGCCAAACCCCACCTCCAAATAGGACAACTTTGGGGGACATTTAAAATGTAAACTATAACAAAATAACAGCATCTTTTGATAGTGTTTCTGCATTTTGGCCCAAAAGTTTTATGTCATAAATATTGGAAAATATAAAGTACATAATGAATCTGATATGCAATATTAGCCATCAGACAGTTAAAACTAAAAATAACTTTTATTTTAATAATATCTTTTAAATAGTGAATTACTTTTATCAAAAATTTAAGTCGGTCAAACACTGGCCAAATTTTATACAAATTTGATAAGTTGTATTCAACTAAATTTATGTTTATATTCTGTTGCAGTGTTGTATTTTTCTGAAAAATATGTAACTGTAACTAATATTGAAACAATACAATTTGAAGTGTTTAAAAATGTAAGGTTTTTGAAGAGTACAATTAAAGTATAAATGTAATTTTAGTGGCAACACAGAACGTTTTATAGTAACTAAAAGAAAAACACAAATAATTTTTGGTAGTAACAGCTGTGAAAATTGATAAAATTTGGTTTAAAAATTCAGTTTTATACATAATAAATTCCTTTGCTTTCAGCTTACTTGCTTGTCAAGAAGAGATAAATTATTGATGAAATATCTAACGTGAACAAACAGAAATATAGTTTTTCATAGGTAAGAAAATAAAAATATTTAAAATAAATTCTGCTTTTAAAATGTAGCCCAAGTTATAATGAAGATAGGGAGTCAAGAGTCAAATTAACGGACAAGATTCTTGCAAAGATTACCTAATATAAGTGTATTCAGTTAAAACCTTACTTTCCCTGACTTTTCCAATTAACAGTGAGACATCTGACATGAGCTTTCCAATATGCTTGATAAATGAAGCTATGCTTTCCAAAAAAATAAATAAATAAATAAACTTAAACTATTTTAAAAATTGATGAAGTTTCATATACAAGGAGAAAATGTGTTTTGAGTATTATTATTGTATAATGGTCCTAACTCTTCAATAGCCAAATACTCTGGACAATGATTTATTTCTCTGTTCAGCAGAGCCTCCATTCAAAGACGGGAAAGGTATTAGAAAAGATCATGACCCTCTTGTATTCTCTAAGCTGCTTCATTGTGAGGAACGCTAATGGATGCTAGAATAATTCAGTCTGATGAGTTCTGAAAAGCACTGTAGGGTTATTTGGTGAGAATATTCAAGTTTCTTTTATCAACAAAATCAAGTTTGATCCAGTTAGACTCTTGCAGGAAGTTGGGAATATTTACACTGAGTCAAATTCTACTAAAAAGAATTCTTAAATTATACTCCATATGCACTAATAGTTTTCAATTCTGGAGGTTCAAGTTTACTAAAAATTTGACAATTTATTTCTTCCAAATATCATTATCACTTTCTTTTATTGGATGTAAAGGTCCTAACAGGTTTTTCTTTTTTTTTTTTGAGAGAGAGAGAGAGAGAGAAAGAGAGAGAGAGAGAGAAAGAGATGAAGGAAAGAGACAGAGACAGAAATGGAGAGAGAGAGAGATTACTTTTTCATTCACTTGGTTATGGAGGACACAATGCTATGAAATGTACAAACTGAAGTGTGGAACTAATGACCTCCTTCATCCTGAATAAAGAAGAGGGCTGTTCCTTTGCATGTACAGGAATACTAGGCAGAAAGTGTTTGGTCTGTGGCAAGGACTCAGCTCTATTAGTCTAGCTCACAGTGGTTACATGTAGACAAAAGGGAGCAGCCCTGTTTCATTTACAAAACAGGCTGAGGACCAGATCTGACCCATGACCTCTGTCGGCCTCTGTTGACCTCTGCTTCTGGCACAGCATGCCTAAATGAAAACTAAATTCGAATCCTGTGTAAAACAATTGGCAATTTTTTTTTTTTTTTTTTGTCTTTTTCCCTTTTATTGGTACCAGGGATTGAACTCACAACCACCTGCTTGCAAGGCAGGCGCTTAGGCCGCTGAGCTAAATCCCTAATTGGCAATTTATAACTAAATATGTGGAATAAAATGATCCGGAAACATCTCTATCCTGTTTTTCAGGTCAGCAACTCAGGGGAATTCTAAAATTAAATGAAACACTAGGCTTGACTGAGTGCCACCTACAGTGATTTTTTTCAGCAGCCTTTAGCAGCTTAGAAGCACAGACACCACTGGTACCTTAAAGTCTGTTCCAAGCTCTGTCCTTACTAACAAAACCCGGATGTATCATGAGGACTGGCCCTATACTTACCTAAAAACCTTGATTTCTCAAACTTCTTATTTACATGTCAATAACATGTGGCATCCCACTAGCAAATAATTTTAGAGGGGAAGTCTACTCTACTCAGCTTTTAAGATTAAAAAAAAAAGAATAGAGTAAGGTTTTGCCCTTGCCCCTTTATTTTTCTTCCTGTCTGGAATGCAGTTTTGATCCTGATATTTCTCCTTGAAGATAAAGCCCTATGTTAAACTGAGAGAGACTAAAAGTGAAAGACTGAACTGCAAACTCTGTGACATGGTTGGATACCGAGTCATCCTTAGGAATAGAATAAGCTTCAACTGATTAAGCCACTGAAACCCAGTCTCATACAGATTACCCAGCTCAACAGGATAGATGACTCTGAAACAGCACCTCTACTTATTAAGAGTAACAGGATCCAAAATTCACATGTATACTGGATCTAATTTCATTAATATATTAATATTCCTACCACTAATTTCATTAATATATTGTTATGTTCCTGCCTGTAGTTATTTTTTCTGAAGACAGTTCTATTTCAGAACAACAACTAAGTAGAAAATTAAGGAACTCTTTAAATAGCTTTTCTGGACAAAATAGTCTTAGTTTTCACGTATTTCAGATTAAATCCTTCTGACTGCGATATTCTGAGCAGGCATTATCTGACTCTAAATGATGGTTTTAAAGAGTAGGAGGATGAAATAGAAATTGAAAGTTCTCTTAAAAATTGTTATAATGTTAGATTGTACAAGATACTGAAATGCAAAAAAAAAAATTGCTCTTAAAGTAACAGCTGAATAATTGGGTCAGGTTCTCCTTATGAGTTAAACAGGAAGATGTGTTCATGAAGGCAGCAAATGGCTGGGAGAGAAGACTGGCGAGGAGGTAAAACCTTCCAGATAAAGATGGCCTCATGGCAGGAACTGGAAGCAGCCATCTTGAAAGGCAGAGGTTTGCCACAGAATTCTCTGAAGATCCCCTTTCTAAGTTCCTGAAGTCTATTGCAAAAGCATTCCTAAAACTTTCCCACAAGGAAGCGGATTAATGCTTCTGATATTTAAAACTAAGTAAATAGAAGACTCTCTTAAGCCCTTGGTTTTGTTCATATGACTCTAGAAACAGAAGTAAACCTCACACAGCAATATAGCATTAAGTATTCTCTATATTAGGTTTGAATGTATTCGTTTATAGTCAGAGTTTTGAAAAAAAATATTTGGACATTTTGTTTAGAATGAATAATTTTTTCACTGGAATATCTTTAATTATTTCACAACAATGTTCACTAGCGATACTGATGTTGAAATAGTAATCATTATATGTTTGCTTAAAAAATGAGTTATAAAGGAAGTACTAAGTTTAACTTTGGTAATGCAATGATATAGAATGTAAATAAATCTTACTATTAAAATAAAAATTATAAATATCCAGGTTTTTACCACAATTGACTTGGAACCAAACCTTAATAGCTAGGGGATGGTATGAACAGTGTAATGTCCCTATTTGAGAACTTCTGAGTATCCTGTCTTGCCTGGGATACATACATTAAACACTTAAACCTTTCCCATTTCCTAAACCTGGGAGGTCCAGTTTGAGTGGTAAAGATATTCTTTCTTAGGAACCACCCTTTCAAGTTGTCCTAGAATTCAGAAACTTCCACAAACTAACACTATAAACAATCATGTTGTCAGGACTGTCTCCTCTTCTGAACACTAGGCTTAAAGGGTTGAGAAATGAGCCTGCCAAAGAACCCATTTGTCCTGATTGACCTAGTGAAAAAGGCTGAGCATCAGCACGTGGGTGCAGAGTCTAGCAATTCATACTCTGGCTAGCACATGTAGGAAGAATCCTCCAGAATCCTCCTCTTGTAATATACTCAACTTAGCACGTCGAAGGGTAAGAATTTTAAGGCAAAGTGTGCCAACCGCGAAGCATTTCCGCTTACTATGTTTAGCTCTGTTAGCGGCCCTCAATGCAGAGAAGCCCATCAGAGTGAATTCACTTAGAACACTTGCTCTTGGGATGGCAGGGAACTCAGCCTAACGTTAAGAGTTCAAACTGTAGCTTCTCATGAGAGATATCTTTACAAATAGTTTAGTTCTTTTCACTCTCTATGCTTGTACAACAAGACAAATAATGGCATCCAAGAAAAAAAAAAGCAGAAAATGCAGAAAGTCTCATGATGACTTTCTATATCATTTAATTGTGTGTACTTCGATTATACTGTCCTTCATATTGTTTTAGATTATTGTAAATTACGTATAAACATCTCTTACCTCACTTGATAAAAACATTTCCAAAGCAAAAAGCAGTATTTTAGAAGTGGATATACTTTTCACAAACTGAAACTATTGTAAATGTGTAGGATTCTACATAAACTCATCTGTTTTCCTTATTCTTATGACGAACAGTCACTCTTTTTGGTAGAACTGTTCTTTTTCTTCTCTCCTTTGCTGTAGAGCAAGTCATTTAACCTTCTATATGTTTACTTCTTATCTCTAAAGTGGGGTTAATGATTTTGACTTTTTGCCTGTGGGATTCACTCTGTAGTGAGTAAAGCATTAATGTCTGTAAATTACCCTAAGATCTATGGAAGAAAAGTGCAGAGTGGGAGGAATTATGTTATTAGGAAGGGAAAGAGTAGACATACTTAAGTAGCCTCATTTCACGTATGAGTTCTGCTTGGGCGCAGTTGAATAGAATGGTTACTGTCGTGGCATATATTCACACACATATGCAGACTGGTAAGCAATAATGTTAAGAGTATTGTTATTCTAAACACATGGAGACTTACTGACCTGATCAATTTGTTTCTTCATTTATTTATTCACAGCTGAATTCCACTTGCATTGCATGAGCCAAGCAGTCTTTCTGGCAGGTAGAGAAATAAACCTTGCTTAGCCAAGAAAAATTAAATTCCAAATATTTCATAAATATATTTTAGCAAATATGTCCCTGTCACTCTTATATCACCTTCTCCTGAGAGAAAATCAAATACATTGTGAAAGTTGGAGCAGCTCTTTGCAGACTACCTTTTCTTTATCTTGACCTCCTTCTCAGTCCTCTACTGCACTGCCATTGATACAGGAAAAAAGATGCCACATATTCATTTTCTACAACTATGAAGACCATCTAATTTGCTATTTATCTTTCGAGTTCCTTTAGGATAAAAAGCAGAAGAACATGTACTAGATGTATAGACATGTTTTTCATATCATGTCCCTATATTTCTCTTAAACAAATACTACCTATTATGTTTTTTATCCTCTTTCCTGATTGAGATCTGAGCTGGCCAAGTTCCTTAAATTTTGTATAATCTGATTTTGTAACTGTGAAAATAAATCTAACCAAAGTAGGAAGTCTGTGTGTGCTAACTGTGGTAACTAGGTTCTTAATTTGTTCTTTACAATTTGAGAGATTTACAGAATAAACTGCAAATGAATGAGCAAAGATTTTAAAATCATAACTACAAACCATTCTCCCAAGCCAAACTGACTATGGTACATGCCAAAACTTCATGGCTCTCAAAGACACAGCCACATAACAGGTCACCCGGAGCGTCACTCAGACACCCTGTTTATGTACTGACCATCCTGAGCCATGCTGGGCACATGTCATTTCAGCCATTTGGTTCTTGTTTGTAGGAGATACACTCCTTGATCTGTTTATTTTTTGTAGCAACTGTTTTTACATACTTTTAAAAATTTAGAATGCTGTACTCACTTTTGAGGTTTATTTCTAGTGCGATCAAAAAAAAAAAAAGGAAAACAAACGACAATGTAAAGTGTGTTGTTCAAAGAAAGACAATAATGCAAAAGAATTTGGAAACAAATTAGATACTACTGTCGATTGTAAAATTGTATTGTGTATATTGAATGCTCTGACATACCATACAATAAAAATACTTAAGAAATTTGAAAAAATTGTCATTTTAAAAATTTCCTATTACATTATAAAAATCAACGAAAATGCAATTTTTCTTCACCCTGTATTTAAATAGTTGTTCTGGTAAATGGTTAATATATAGCATTTTCCATTGTGATTCTTAAAATTTTCAACTATACAATTTGTTAAATCTAATAAAGATTAGTTTTTCATGCTAAGGAAAAATTCATTCTGAATAATATTAATAACTAGCGGCATAATTTGAGTAAAATGTGTCAAAGGAAAATCAGAAAGCAAATTGTATTTTAATCTAAAGTTTATAATTTCATTGAGTACTAACATATGACTTTACATTTGGAGAAATTGCAAATGCTTCCATCAGATATATATGTAAATTATTTAATATAAGGAAGATCTATTTATATATGCATGAATATATATGACCAATAGAAAACCTTAAATTCATAGGCTCAAATCTAAAATTTGGCAAGGTGATTAACAGCACGTTTCCTTTATCTGACTTCTCCTTTAGAAAAAATACACTTACCCAGACCCCAGATTGCCACTTGAATCCTGCCCATCATGCTTCCCAAAGAACCCGGTGTTCCTTGTATCTCTAAGTAATTACACTCCACACTTACTGAGCATTTGCATTGTGTAAGGATCTTGCTAAGTAACTTTTCTTTTCCAACTCAAATATGAATATCTAAAAACTTAGGGCACTAAGTAAATATTGATTTTTTTTGGCATGTTACAGATGTGTAAACTAAACTTGCAGATAATTGAATAACTTTCCCAAGTTTCAAAGCTAATGACTAACACGGACAAGATACAAGCTCAGCTTTCATTTAATTTTCCAAAGAACCAACTCTTTGATTCAAGGAGCCTTTGTTTTTTTTTTTTTTTTTAAAGTATAAATTGCATTTATTTTTTCTCCTTGTTTGTAATTTTTCCCTCATATTAGTTTTGGGTTTGGATTGTTCTTTTTTTCCTAGAGCCCAAACATGCATAATTAGGTTATTTGAATTTGCTCTGTTTTTCTGATATGGAAATTCACTGCTATAAATAGTCCTTTTAGGACTATTTTCATTGTATCCTATAGTTTCATTATATTGTGCTAGCATTATTGCTTGATTATAGACACTTTCTAACTTCTTTAATTTGTGACCTACTGATTACCAAAAAAGTATTATTAATTTCTATGTTTGAAGAATTTCTGTTGTATCTTTTGCTATTGTTTCTATTTTTATTGCACTGTGACCCAATAATATGCATGAAATAATTTTGATTCTTTGCATTTACTTAAGCATGCATTGTGGACTGGTATGTGATCTATTTTTCAAAGTCCCATTTGCTGCCAAGAAGAATGTGTACTCTGTTGTTGGATGAAACACTCTGTACATATCTCTTAACTCCATTTGCTTGGAGGTCCTTTTTGATATATATTTGCTGATGTTTTTGTCTGGTGGATGTGTCTGTCATTTCAGTGGGGCACTGAGGTCCTCTATTACTATTATTTTTCATACCCATTAGTGTTTGTTTTATGAAGTTTGTAGACTAGTACTTCGTGCATATATATTTATAATTTTTAAATCTTTCTGTTGCATTTGTTGCTTAACCCAGAGATGATGAACCTCTTAGAGCTTTCAAAGACACAAATAGCCTGCTGTGGTATATATCCCATAGTTTCACCACAACTGCCTTACTGAATATGTGGTGGCTTTATTTTTTTTTTTAATCAGTCTTGGCTTGAAATCACTTTTTCTGAAATCAGGACAGCAGTTCTTGCTTTTCTCTAGGTTCCTATTGCTTATAATATTATTGTCTACTCTTCCCTTTAATTTTTGTACCGTTTCTTTTTGAATTAAATGTATTTCATGTATTCTTTGTATTGTCACATTCTAAAAACTAAACTCAGTAGCATAGCAGACTACAAAATGAACTTCAAAAATCAAGAATATTCCTGTGTACCAATAGAAACTCACTGAGAAAGTAAACCAGGGAAGAAACCCCTTTCACAAAAACATCAAGAAAAATAAAATATTTAGGAATTAACCTAATCAAGGAATGGAAAGACCTCCATAGTGAAAATTAGTGTACTCTGAAATAGAGATCAGAGAGGATTTCAGAAAATGGAAAGATATCCCTGTTCCTGGGTAAGTAGAACAATCATAGTTAAAATTACCATATTTCCTAAAGTGTTATATAAATTCGTGGCAATTGCAAACAAGACACCAATAGCTTTCATTTAGCATGAGAGAAATTTATATGAAATCAAATGAGCCTAGAATATCAAAAGCAATTCTGGGCAACAAGGACAAGACAGAGGGCATCGGTAATTCCAGCCCCTAAGTCACACAACAAAGCCACATTCATAGAAACAGTATAATATTAGCAAAACAAACAAACAGAAACAGAAACAGCAGTTGTATGGATCAATGAAACAGAGAATTCAGAAACAATTCTGACTGCACTGAACCTTTACAAGGTTCAGTACCTGTAAAAGATAGACACTTTCATAGAAGACAAAACATAAAATAAAATACTATTTTAAAAGTACCATACTGAGTACCACATCCTCTACAAGGGACGAAATACTTTTACTGGGGGAAGGCTAGCTTCTTTATCAAACAGTGCCAGGAAAGCCAATTATCCATGAACTGAAGAATGAATCTAAATTCATATCTCTCAACATGTACTACATTAAAAATAATTATAAAAGATATAAATATTACAACAGAAACACTTTATCAATTTTAAGAAAAAATAAGTAAAACTCTTGAAGACATAAGTATAGGCAGAGATTTTCTAAATAGATCCCTGATGCACAAGAAATAATACCAAAAACCAACAAATGGGGTCACGTTGAACAGCTTCTGCACAGTAAATGAAACCACCAAGTGAAGAAAATACACAATAGGAAAAACATTCATCGTCTAATGTTCAAAGAACTAATATCTAGAATATGTAAAGAACTCAAAATACACAGATCTCCAAAATTTAAAGACCCAATTAAAAAATGAGCATCTGAAATCAATTGAAAAGGATATAGAAATGGCTGATAAATATTACAAAAATGTTGAACGTTGCTGACTATTCAAGAAATGCAAATTAAAATATCAGTAAGATGTCATTTCACTCTAGAATGAATAGCTATCATCAAGAAATTGAACAATGCTGGAGAGGCTGTGGGGAAAAAGCAAGCCGCCTTCATTGTTGGTATAACTCTAAACTGATATAACCACTATGGAAATCAGTATGGAAGTTCATGAAAAAACCAAAACCAGAAATTCCATTCAACCCAGAAGTTCCCCCTTCTAAGTATCTTCTCAAAAGAATTAAAGACATATATTACAGCTATGGCATGCACACTGATTTTACAGCAGCACAATTCACAGTAGCTAAATCTTGCAAACAGCCTGTATGTCCATCAACAAGAGAATGGAAAAAGAAAGTGTTTTATTTATACACAGTGCAGTAATACCCTACTTTTAAGAAGATAAATTTTCATCTTTGTAGAAAATAGAGGCACTTTGATACCATAACGTTAAGTGAAATAAACCAGATACATAAGCATAAATATTTAATGGTTTCTTTTACATGAGAAACTCAATGTATAAATAAAGTACAATATAAAAGATAATAGGAAAAAAGAGATAAAAAGTTACTGTAATGCAGCATGGACAATGTATGTAAAAATGTACTTAATTTACTATAATTGATATATGCTTTGTAAGTATTTTGGTTCATTAGTCTTGTCATCTGTATGCATGATAATTAACTTTATAAAGACATAAGATAAATGAATCTGATGCTGTCAAAAAAAGAAAGGTGGAGGAAAAAGAATTGAGATATGCTATGTACATGTATCAGTTCCTTACAATGAATATAATCATTAAGTACTGAAAACATATATTGTAAAATGTTAGAAAAAATATGTAAAAGAAATGGATTGTTAAGCATTCAGAATCTCAGAAGATGTAAATGGGAGGGTTTACCTGCTGAAATGGTTTTTTTGTCTTGTCTCCTATGAAAGCATCTATCTTTTAATATTCAGCCTCTACTGTGTATCTGCTATTGAAAACTATTGACCATTTTACCTGCTAAACTATGACCATAATTTTATTTCTTAAAAATTTCTATTACCTAGAATGATCTAGAAGACTGAATACATGTGACTCCCCTGTGGCTGATTCTAGCTCATGGCATTGCCTGGCCACCATCTCCCACGAGAATCTTTCTTTTCAAGCCCGAAGCTAGTGATCATGAAAGGTTTTGGCTGTGACTCTGCTGGTGACCAACAGTCTACTATTTTCTGATAGCTCTGTAGTTTTTCCTTATCTGGAAAAGCTTCTTTACGCTTGATTTGCAAGGTGAAAATAATGTAAGCAAACTCAGATTCGAGGCTGTTTAAAATCACTTTTTATGAGTTAAGAGAGGCTAATCTCCAAGCACACTCCCAGTTTAGGGTGAATTCCTGAAGCTGAACAAGATCTTTGATTGTGACTGTTTCTCCATCCTTTCAACATCATGAAGTGTGCTGAGAGGCAGCTTTACAGTAGAAATCCAAGCAGATAATGAGCAGCATCCTGTCACACATAAGTTACCTGATTCAACGACAAGATGAAAAGAAATGGTATGTTAGTTTAAACAAAGGTCAAGCCTACATTGCAAGTTTAAATGTCTAACCCATTTTCCCTTCCCTAAATCAATACAGAAGTTTGAATTTGATATATATGTCTGTGCCTGAAAAATGAATCAAAAATTGCATTTAGACATTTGAGCTATATATTTCATAGTAACAAAAATAATTTACTGAAGGCAGCTGAGTTTACCATTGTATTTAATAAGCATGTTGGTTACTTGTGAGAGCTAGGGAAGTGGGTGGAGTAAAATGCCTTCCTGAACCTCCATCCCTTCACACCCCTTTGTACACTGTGTATTACCCTGTTTTTTACAGGCGCGCAGATGTCAGCAGTTGTGTAGTTAGGGTACTGCTAGCAGGGCTGGGATCTAGTTCCTACAACATTTCTGCAGAGATGGTGGAAAACTTGAAAAATAACCTGCTTGACAACTACATTTCTCTACTGTATTATCTTAGAGCAGAAAGCAGTATCAAGTCACCTTTGCACTCAGGACCAGGTTCAGTCAGGAAACTTGTGGATGGAAAGGAATATATCACTTATGCATGGTATCCCTTCTGTTCTTTTCTGCAGAGACTGAAGGAATTGAAGCAGCGAGAGTTTGCTCGAAATGTAGCTTCCAAGTCATGGAAAGATGAGAAGAAACAAGAAAAAGCGCTTAAGCGACTCCATCAGCTGGCTGAGTTAAGACAGCAATCTGAGTGGTAAGAATTAGTGGTTCATTTAGATGGTTCAGGAGTCTCTTCAGTTTCCAAGGAGATTTCCATGATAAAATGATAAATTTCAATTTAATAGAGCAATGTAAAATTGTAATTAAACAACATACATATCTGCGGGCAACTATTTCTAATAGTTCAAGGTTTATAAATTAATTGCTTTTGTCACTGATTTTTCCTTCATACTACTGTTATTTCAGTGTACTCTTTAATGAAATATCCAAGAATGATCATAATATACTAGTATGTATTTATCCAGCTTACTTAAATGAACTGACATAGTTTCTCAGTAATTTCAATTTTGCAATAATAATTTAAAAAGCCATAACTAACAAGCATTTTAGAGGGAAATATGTCTTCACACATTCTCCTGTGTGTACTTTTGAATTGAGAATAAATGACACCATCGTCTGGCAAACAAGATGTAATTAATGCAGTTAAATTTCCCACACAGTGCCATTTAAATTGATAATTATAATATAACAAGCATTACACTAATACATTCTTGTAGCTGAAAAGTAGCAGTTTTGCAAAAGCTTGTAACCACTCAGTGTTTCAAAATTGTTACCTGGAAAGCAATTAAATTTGCAGATTGTGATTTGTGTTCATATGAATCATAATGTATAACACTAACATAGCTAATTAATGTAGCTGACAACAACATTGTGAACTGTGAAATTTATAGCTCTGTTCCAGAATTTAAACCCCTGTGGTTAAATGGAAAACAATGTACAGTAACAGAATGAATGGCTTAATTATATTACTACACAATATTAGACTTCAAATGAGATTCTAGGGAAATATTTTGTTTTTAGTATTAATAATAAGTGAACATAGTATCAGTTTGCATATATTCATATAAATATAACTCAGAATAATGTAATTAACTTATAAAAATACATGATAGTCATATTAAAATGAAATAGAAGTTTAGTTTAAAGGAAATAAGTGTAGTATGTACCCAGAGATCTAGTTAACACAAGAATCAGTCTTTGACCTCACATAAAATTAAAGAGGGAAACACATTTGGTGCTGAGTTTTGTATCAGCCAATACAATGTCAAACATTTCTCACTAAAGTATAGGCCAGTCATCATTAAAAAAAAAAAAAAAAGGACTTTGAAGAGCAAGTCATATGTTTGTTAGGACAGGATAGAGGGAAAAATACAGGAAAGGTATCAATTCCTGCACGGTCACTTAAGAGATACAGTAAATCAGACTGTAATAAATGTGGTGATCCCTCGCACAGAAAATATCCTTAAAGTAGTTCTCTTAGGCCAAGACAGAGTTGCCTGGTTCCTAGACAGCCTTAACAAACATAAGTTAGGATGTTTTGTTGTGACGAAAGTCACTGTGTTTGTTTCTATATTTCTACTCACCTCTTCTCTATTTCATTATGGGCAATGTCACAGAGGACCACAGGAATCTTGGTGACAGGGTGGTGGCGAGTGTGAATGGTGGTATTCATGGCAATGATGTTTTTTACTTTCGTTTCTAAATTTGCCGGAGCTACCCACTGAGGTCCTCCGTATTATACGAGTCATTCTCTTCAGTGTCAGGTGTCCCTCAGGAAACTTCATTGGCTAAGCAAAGCAAACCTAGCACATCTGAGTTTGCAAAGAAGCCAGGCTCTATCGGTTGTGACGTATCTATACTGTCAGGAAAAAGACAAATGTTGAAGCTTTTAGATGCAGAACACAAAGGAAGGATGATTATTTTTTCTTGCATAATACTTATCACGCATCATTTAGCCAACAGGTGTATCTGCATAAACAATTCCATAAGTAAGGAAAGTTACATAATAAAATTATTAAAAATGTTTTGGCAGATGAACTCAGAAAGGAAAGTTACAAATGAAACAAAAAAGGGAAATATCAACATTGATTACTCTCACCTGGACAGCATTTCTTTGTTGTTTGTCCTCACAGTCAGGTGTTCTGAGAGTGTAAGGTAGATAACAAGATTCTGCCATACCCTGTGGAAAGCACAAGTGAATTTACTAATAGTAAGGCTATTTGAATTAGACAAATGAACAAATGATAGTAGAAAGCTGGGAACAAAATTTCTATTTAGGTTAGAGTGGAATGGAGCTAGAAAATAGTGTTTCACGAACCTCAATTAATTTGTTACTATGAGGACTTATATTCAGCAGAAATTACTGCAAGCATCTAATGAACAGATACTATTGCTTTTCTCTTCCAGGTTTCTTCATGATACAGAATGTGCAGATGTTGGCTAATGCATACAAATTTTCAAATATAGTTTTGGGTTATAATGTGAAAGCTGGTAACTATGATTAACAATGCTCTATTGTTTTCTTGAAATTTTCTAAGATAATAATAGATATTAATGCCCATAATCTTTCTCCAGACCCAAATACTCACTGGTAAATGTATCAATTAACTTTATCATAGCAATAATTACATCAAAACATCATAGCTTACACTAAGAATGAATGCATCTTTTATTTGTAAGTTATACCACAATAAAGCTAGAAAAATTAAATCTTTAATAATGTTATAATGCATAAACATATTGAAATAATAGAATTTAAACACCATGAGGATAAAATATTAGGAATTTTTAAAACAATAAAGAAAATTAGATTTGAGGTAACGGAAATTGAAACGTATATAACAGCAAAGTCAAAAGTTTAAAAAATAAAAACAAGAATATTAAAGAGTTACAGTGAGAATAAAATGCTAAAACATCTGAAAATCTATAATCATAAATGCCAAGTAGATTGAAAAAGAAGAACAAGAGCTAAGAAATAGAAGCTAAGAACAAAATATAATGCAAAAGTAATAAGTGCAGAGACGTTTAAAATGTTTTAAAAATGAGAAGTGAAGGTTTCACATTAGAGAAATAAACAGTAAAATAACACAGCAATGCATAAGACAACATAAATCACAGGAGAACATGCAGAAAACAGTGCTGGGAAAATTAGCAAAAATATTACAAAGGAAAAATGTTCTGTATCATGAAGAAACCTGGAAGAGAAAAACAATAGTATCTGTTCATTAGATGCTTACAATAATTTCTGAGTATAAATCCCGATAGAACAAATTGATTGAGTTTTGTAAAACAGATATTTTAGAGATACAGGTCTTAATCCAAGGTGAGGCTATAAATGGGAACTAATCTCTTAAGAAAAAAGGCAAAGCTGAGGTTTGTAGCTATTTCTGAATTTCACTCTTCCATCTTCAGGCTGCAGACACTCTAAAATCGCCAATTTCCAATTACAGTACACTAAATCTCTATGTTCCTTATTTCTCTTTATGCTTGAAAAAAATTGAGTAGCCCACACACTGCTGTAAAATATTTCTACCTATGTCTCATGTAAGAAAAGGAAATTATGGTGAGAAACAAGGTCATTCGATTATGAAACAACTACTAGACAGAACAGAATACAGTTTTAGGCAATTTTTTTGAGGTAAGGTCTCCCTCTGTAATTCAGGCTAGCCTTGAGCTTACTTTCTAGCCCAGGCTGATCTCAGACTTGCAACCATCCTTCTGTCTCACCTTCCCAAGTACAGGGATTATAGGCATGCATCACCACACCTGGTTCTAGACAATTTCTGAATTTAGTTTTCCACAAAATTTATAGAAATACTATAACTGTATAGTTATAGCCATTAATCCATATAAAGAGATATATGAAATCACTGAAAACTAAAGGATGACTAAAATAACTGTTTGTAAATCGAACTCCATATGGACGTAACAAACCACATTTTGCAATATTGCAAAACATGAAAAGAACATAATTGAATCAAATACAAGAAATTCTCCCTAAAATATAGCAAAAGAATAAAGACAGTAAAGTTCTAAAATAAATAGTAAGACCTGAAAGAAATAGAAAGCCAATATTTTTAGCATACATAGCCTGTTATGAGAAACAAGGGCAAAGAGGAAGCAATAATCAGATATATCAGAAAAGAAAAGGTACCTTAGCTGAAGAAAGTTAAATTGAAAGTGCCCCCAAATAATGCTAAATATCAATCAAAACAAATCTACCTGTAGCTATCTTCTGTGTTCTGGTAAATACAAAATAAATAACATACAGGAAAAACATAATATTTATACATGAAGTATTGTATATTGATTTCATGTAAATTAAAAAAGGAAAATTACACTACTAGTTTGATTTCAAAAATACATAAAAGTAGGCTAATTATAAATGCCTGAAATGTTTCAAAATTAAGACAATGCATCAAAGTGTATTACACAGACAAACTAAATGCTACTACAGACTTCTATACTAATTGACCAAGTAATCATACGTAAAACCAACAAAAATTTCCTAGAAAGGTCTCAGAAGGCTCTTCTCTTCTTTAGAATTTAAGTTATATATAGTCAAGTCATACAGTATATTGTTTTAATACTTTATATTCAAGAAACAAATGACTGATTTAAAATTAAATAAAAATCTAAAATAGAAATAAAGTAAATGTGTTTCCCAGCAAATGGTTAAAGACAAAAGAAATAAAAGCAAATAATTATATATAGAATATGATTTATTGCTTCATCCCAGTGAATACATGTTTTGTAATTGAAGATTTATAGGAAAAATTTATAAGGACAAATTACTTTTAGCTAATGTGTCAACTCATATGTACAGTGTTAGCGTTTTAATTTTTCAATACCAATGAAGCAAAATTGAATTAATACTCTTTCAAGACCTTTAAAAACATAGGGTGCATGTGCAAAAGGTAGAATAGGATTTTTGGAAGTATCAAGAGAAAATTTCAAAATCATTGTAATGAGAAGGCTAGCAAATGGGTTTTACTTTCTTAGGCACTTACTATAATTAGTCAAACTAGTAACTAGACATAGTAAAGAAACTTACTACTTTGTTCAAATGGAAGTAAACATGAGAGAATTAAAAATTGAAAAACAAGAATTAGAAAACCCTATAATTTATACATCAAAGCCAGTTGAAGAATACTTTTGTACTTTGAAAGTAAATTTTGTTTAATTTCCTATTTAATGTGAATGCATTGATTGGAAAAGTATGAAATAGTTTAAAGCTGTATTCAAGAGTAGATAGGTTCTGGAGGATGAATACTGTATGCATATAATTTTATCAGAACTAGCATAAGATATTGGACTTGCTTTTATTTTTTGCTAATTTCTAAATAATACACTTAACAGTACATTTTGGAAATAGTCACAATAAAATTATAGTGACGTGTATAAGCATGACAAAATAATTGCATTACAGATGATGTAATTACTTCATAAATGCTAAAGTAACTTATCATAGAAAAATATGAAATGATCACATGTGGATAGAGTTCAAAATTGAATGCTAATCATTTAAATATTGATTATATTTACAGTGTTTCTGGGAATGGACCAGCATTCAAAGCCCCCAGGATAGCCATAGAAAAGCAAGTCCAGCAGGGAATTTTCCCAGTTAAGAGCGGCAGAAAGGTATCCTGCATGAAGAGTGCTCTTCTCCTCAAGGGGAAGAATATCTCCAGAAGCTCCTCTGATAAACCGCGTTTTACCATGACCAACCGACACCTGTTACCATCAGACAGACGTTGCTTGTTTGGCAATCGGATACCACATGCACCTTCAAATCTCAGCAATGCAAATCACAGGACTAGCATATCATTTTCATTTTCCAAAAAAATGCATCTAAAGCTAGAATCTTCAGCCCCTGTTTTCAGGGAGAACACAGAAGAAACCCATGATTGTAACATATCACCCACTTATAAAACAAAACAAACCATGGAGAAATGTGAGTATTGCAGGTATGCAAAGGAGGATATGCACCTCACCAAGGAAGAAGACAGAAGCATCTCACCAAGCTCTCTGGAGAGTGTTTTACACAAGACTTTTGCCAGGAGTTCTAAGATTTTAAAAGACAACAATGACTCTATTGATGAGACACTAGCAGATTCCATTGGTATTCAGGCTTCTTTCTCTAAATCTAACATTCATCTCCCAGATGAAGATTTTATTCCTTCCAACAGAGAGAAACAGACATTGAAAAACACTTCAGAAAATTGCATCAATCACCCTTGCCAAGAGAGTATTTCTTTCAGCCCAGAAAACATTTACAAGCACACTGATGCCAGGATATTTGAATGTCTGGATGACTTTTTGTTACCAGAGCTGAGTAAACAAAAGAATACAGTGCATTTGAACGGCAATTCCAGTGTGGAGAATGGAAGAAAGTCTTTAAATGAAAGTGAAAAAATTAGCACAAATAATCAAAGAGTTCTAGAAGGGTGTTCCCACAACGTGACAGCCAAGCCATTGTCTTTTCTCCATGTACAAAGCAAGGATGGCCACACTACTCTTCAGTGGCCTACTGAACTTTTGCTCTTCACAAAAACAGAGCCCTGTATCTCTTATGGGTGCAATCCATTGTACTTTGATTTTAAGCTTTCTCGGCACACAAAGGATCTCCATAATCTAGATGATTTAGAAACAGATCTAGGCAAAGAAGCCTTGGAAATGAAGACAAAAATAGGCAGCCAAGTCTCAGGTTTAGTTAAAGACCAACAAAAATTTATCCAAGAAGATAAATTCCTGAAACCAAAGATGATCATAGCTAACTCAGATTGGGAAAATTTCCAGAGAAAATGTAATTTGGGCTACAATGATTCAGAGCCCAATAAGAAAGAACAAGATTTTAGTGCAAGTAATTTGGAACTGAAAAATTCTGAAGTGCCTGCTTACCTTGATATGTCTCTAAAGGACTGTGTTGGAAAGAATGATACTGATAAAGAATTTAAGGAACCTTCAAGACCCCATTGGCAAAGCTGTGGTGGAGTCCTTCTAAATGATGAAAATGAAAGACTATCCTTTTCTCCCCACATCTCTAGGACTAAGAAGCATAAGCTGATTTCCTGTGACCCTCATTCAATGACTGAAGAGGAGAAACAGTTCACCTGGAATTCTAGTCCTTATGTAATGGAGAGTCACAATGACCAGGGGAAGAACGTCAGTGTAATTTGGAATAGCAACAACATCAGCATGGCTAGTAGTGTTTCTGGATCTGGAGACAAAAGCTACAAGAGATGTTCTCCCAAATTGCCTCTGAGGGGGTATTCTGGCACTTTGGATAAATCCTTGAGTGGCATGTCCAGCCCAAGAAACACTTTTTCAAGTCAGAAGTCTAATAGTAGCAGGAATGGTGATTTGCTCTATTTTTGCAAAAGAGAAGATGGCTCAGTGGAAAGTCACAAATGGAAGCACGGGAAGCACACCTGTCTCTGTTTGTCCCATGAGATGACAAAGAGTGATGCCCTGCAGTCTGAAATGCAGAGTGACAGAAATTGCAAACTATGGGAATCATTGAAGAATAAAAAATACTTAAAACACAGATACTGCCACTGCCAAGAACAACATAAACTGGGAAAAAATCAACCACTTTCAGGACTAAAATCTATGAGAATTATTCACCATGATTCCTGTTCACAAGCTTCCTGTGCTGGAAACAATGAAAAATCACCTGGTGTCCAGAGACCTAAGCACACCAGATGGGGCTGTTATTCAAGACAAAGGACTTGTTACTTGATTAAAAGCAAGCAAAATCAAGAATCCTTGGGCAACTGCCATGCTTGTCAGCAGAGAAAATCTGCACACAGGCAATGTGGCTCAGGGGCTGTGGACTGTCTTCTGAGGACCTCTTCCACAGAACTGCCCAGAGCCACAGAGCCCACAGTGTCAGGAGAGAGGAGCCCCTTGACAGCCAAAATCGTTTTAGAAAGAGTGCAGGCAAAGAAGTGTCAGGAACAATCAACAAACGTTGAAGTCTCTTCACCCAGTTGTAAAAGTGATTCAGAGGCTCACATGCAAATCCAGTGTGTGAGTCAAGGTGTACCACAAAGGTGTAACAGATCGAGGTTGCTGCTGTCCGAAAAAAAGCAACACACAAGTGAGAGAAGAAATGATAAAGGCCGTGCAGTTCAAAGGCCTGCTAAAAAAGACAGACTTGAGAGCTCATGGACAAATAATTATACTGTTTTAACAGACACCAAATCTGATAACTGTCTTTCAAAAGGCATAATTCAGGTAGCTGCAGAGTCTCAATCTCCAAACAAAAAAATGAACCCAAGAAAAAAAGAACAATCAAAATCTTTAAGTTGTGAAGTCCAGGCTTGTATTGAAAGCCATGACCCAGTACCAAATGCTTTCTCGGGTGCTTTTCCATCTAATAGATATACTGGCATAACTGAGTCAACAGAGACCAAAGAAGATCAAATAAATCTAGATGTACAGGATGTAAGCATGCATATGAATCATGCGGAGGGGAATATGAATACTTACTGTGACAGAAATGTGCAGAAGCATGACAAAGTAGAAGATGAATTACAAGTGTGTCATAAATCTCTCTCGCCCCCTTTAATTCAACAACCCATAACATTTTCTCCAGATGAAATAGATAAATATAAGCTTCTGCAGCTCCAGGCCCAGCAACATATGCAGAAACAGCTCCTGTCAAAGCATCTTCGGGTGTTGCCCACTACAGGGCCCACTGCCTTCTCTCCAGCCTCTGCCATGCAGACGGTTCCGGTCCACCAGCACGCTTCCTTCACCGCCATCCACCACACCCTCCTGCAGCACTTTGCTGTGTCTGCCACCATCAGTTCCCACAGCAGTCACCTCCCCATTGCTCATCTCCATCCCGTTTCATTTTCAACTCTGACCCCAACCATCATCCCCCTAGCAGGCCATCCCCTGCATGTAGTCACCACGACCCCTTTCCCCCCATCTCACATAACACTTCAGCCCCTGCCCCCAGCAGCGTTTATCCCCACACTGTTTGGCCCCCACATAAATCCAGCCACAACTTCTATCATTCACTTGAATCCTTTAATCCAGCCGGTGTTCCAAAGTCAAGATCTTTTCCATCATTCTTACTCCAGCCAGATGCAACAGTTCAGTGGAGTTAAAGAGGTCTTAAATGCGTCAACCCACTTGAACTAATATGTGTTTAAAATCCTCTTGTGGATAAATAAATTGTTACTACCTATGAAATGCTATATTTAAAGTATCTGAGTATTATAAGGTTTAAAATATTGGTTCCAATTCAAACTGCTACCAATATAGAAGTATGAGCTAAATTACCAACAGTCAAACAGAAATACTTTATTTCAGCTGGTGAAAATAATCGGCAAACGTAAAATAACTTCATGGAGGAGTAAAGGGAAAAGCTTTAACGAATTTTTTTTTGGATGATTTCTCACACTGTGTTAAAAATGATAAAAAAAAATTCAGGCAGATAATCGACATTACAAAGAAAAATAGAATAACCTATGTTTTTGGTGTGGTGCTGGTGAATGAATGAATTAATGTGGATTTGATTTTATTTGTCAGATGTTAATAAATGGTTAATGAAATGAATCCATTATTAAAGATAATTCCTATGGTTGTTGGCTGAACTTTCAATGCAGTATATCACTCTGTTTTCATTGGAAACAAGAGATAGCAAGAAATGTACTTTTGGATGATAATTTTTTAATGAAATACTGGTTAACTTCATTCCATATAAATCTATGCATTATTATCTTATTGTAAAAATAACATCTAAAATTAAGAATGTATAAATTTGCATAATAAAATATGCAAGCTATCGTATTTGACAATACAAATAAAAGAAAATATACTCAGAAAAACATCTTGAATGCACTGATTGATCTTTCAAATATTCCAATGATCAAAGCATTAAGTTTTCTTTATTCTTCTACTCAGAGACCATACTGTGTTCAGCCAACATATGCATAAGGGTAGAGGCAAAATGTTTAGAAATATCACTATTTGTACATGCTTATTAAGAAAGTTTATAAAGTATCTGGCATGTTTTATTTATTGTACCAGATGTTCATAAAGCACAACAAATGACACTGAACCAGATAACCATTCATGTCATCTTGCACATGATTTTAAATATGTCTTCTGGCCCACAGAAGTTGAATTTTTTACAGTTACATTTGTGAATGGCCATTCACTTATGCTTATTATTTTATAACTTTAAAATGGAAAGAATTAACTCATTTGAACATTCCCCATAAACATGGGTTTCAAAGAAAATTAGATGACACAGAAAAGGAAATGATGATGCTGCCTATGTTTGCCTCTAGAAGACGAGAGGAACATCTTGTCAGCCTTGGCTTCAGGAGAAGATAGCTGTATTTACAGAAGATTGGTTGGATTTTGTGTAGTCAGTCTAAGCCCATGGATCACAGTATTCTGTTTAATGTTCACAAATGCACTTTGAGATCAACATTATCTTTCCATATTACAAAGGAGGACAATTAAATTGAAAGATAAAATGCTTATTTAATAAAAAAGGTATCTTTCATGTAGGAGATATTTATGAGAGAAAAATGAAAATGAATTGCAAATCTTAACAAAAATATAGTTTCCACAATAATCCCAGAAACATATAGATTGAGAGTTTTGGCAGAGACAAAGTCTAGCTCACTTAAATAGGAAAATAAATTAAAGTACAAGAAATGCTATGTGTGGAACTCCATAAAAGTGACCAGACAAGCCAAAATGGACATTGGGCAGATTCACCAGGAAGGAAAATTAAGTTAGATATTTACTATAAACATACTTACAAAATTGTCCAGCAGATAAAAACAATGTTGAACAACTATTTACCAAAGGAAATCATTAAGCTGACCTATAGTCAAAATGGAGTAACCGGGAATTCACTTGAAGTCTTATTATGGAAAAGAAAATCTACCTGGTTAATTTTCACAGTAGTCTAGGTGACCATTTACTCTCTCAGAAATTTAAAGTGAGACTTTCTCACCACTGTATATTTGTTTTTGACCAGCAAATATATACTGATAGAAATTGATGGCTTAAAGGAATCCTCCAGCTTATACTAACATTGATGAAAGCATTCACTAGAGATTCTGTCTTGCACTGAGGGAAAGCAGATATCAGAATTTAAATAAAACATACTGTATAAATGAGAAGTGATGAGTTGGGGCATCATATGAGGAACAGTATGATTTTAAAATGTATTTATACCAAATCAGTCATTGTAGGAAGGGCCATGTACTGCATTTTATTTTCAATTTGCAAGAAGAGAAAAATACTCTTGAAAAACATGAAACAAAGAATTCTAAATATATATTGAATTCCAAAATAGATTCATTTAAAAAATTCACTGCAACGGTTTATAGTTTCAATATTATTTCCTCCCAGTTATTTGATGGTTAATTTGGGCCATTAAATTTCTTCCCTGTCTCTTTTGCCTGATACCTAAAGGAATATTTGCTTTTTGAGAATTCTCATACTTAGTTCATGGAAGTAAGTGTAGACTGTACCTGTTCAATTAAAAATACTTTAATGATGTCTGTACAATATGCACATATTTAAGCAGACACACACACACACACACACACACACACACACACACACATACACTCACCTAATGTTTTTCTTAGAGATTAAAAACCAGTCCACAGCAGACAGTGTCCCTGGATCTAGCAATGTTTAAATAACATAAATTCTTTGTATGAAGGAATGAAAATTTAAGAAGGTTCATGTCTTATTCTATGTCAAAATCAGCAATAAAAATGTAACTGGGGTCATAAAAATTATGCTCCAAAGTCCTCAGGTTCATATTATAAAATGTTATAAATATAGTAAAATACAGGACATGGTTAGAATAAAAAGAATGATTTAGAAAGTTCCTAATCCCCAAGGCATTTTTCTTACATAGTACACTTTGTACAATTACCCTGAATTTCTATTTCACTTCCAAATAATGAATTTGACATTGATTCTTTTTCTTTAGTTTCCATTTGTACTTAATGAAATCTCTCTGATATCACTGAATAGAAATATATTTAAAAAAACTAATCCTGTAAATCTTTCTCACTAAATAGAATATTTAACTAGTCAAATTACGTGGGATCACGTTGCTGGATCTACCACTTTGCTTTCTGTATTCTCATTTTTTTACACAGTTCTCAATGATGACAGCAACAGAGCTTGTGAATTTTATAATCATTGAGGCTGATCCAAAATCATCATGTATTTTAAGCATGTTAACGGTCATTGGAGATGTACAGGTGACTCTATCAGGGGAAACATCACTGATGTTCCGGCATTCTAGGTGTGTGTGTAAACAGGACATTCAGACGTTTCTCCAGGAGGGGTGGATAACTAATTCCCTCAACATTGGTGAAATAGCATTGCTCATTATTTCATGATGCATTTCTCAATATTTCCTTAAAAAAATCCTCACAAGTTTTCAGAAGGACTGCTAAACATTCTAAAGAGAAATGTGTGAATATCAGATGGAGTTTTCTAAAAAACACAATTGAAAGGAATCATATACCATACATCACTGTATGTAACTAATATACTTAGGGTCAAAATTGACCTAGTTCTTGTATCCACTGCAGAAGAAGCAGAGCTCGTAAAGAGGTTTAAGTTGCATCTTTAAATCAGATGAGCTCCTGAAGATAAATGTACACACTCACGGGAAAATAGAAACAGTATTAAAAACAAGTGGGTAGCCAATACATTCAGTAGTCAGGAAAACACATGGCAGCCCTTTCTGTCTCAGCCTGAAACCACTTCATCAAAATGAGAATGTTTCTACTAAAATATGAGCTTGCCTGGGTCTAGAGGATTTTCAAAGGTTATCATTTCATTTCAGCAAAGATATTATCCACTTCTTATATTAGGTAGACATTTGAAGCTGGTGGTAGTATTTTGGGGGATTAAACTGTATTAAAATGGAAGCAATGACAGAAAGCAACGACAGAATGGGAAGAGTTTAGAATAAGCCACTGTTAGAATAAGACAAGGGCATTTTCATTCCATACAGCTTTGTAGAGGAGGGTGGCTTCACTTTCAAATTCCTTTCTCAAAGTTATTTCCACTTTTTGCAATCCACTACCTTTTCAAAGTAACAAGAGCTAGGATAATGTGTGAGAAACAAAAAGTAAGTCAAGAAAAATGGAAAAGTCAAAAATGTATGAATGTGAGTATGTGTATGTGTTCTTAATAAATATATTACTCAGTCTTCAGTTGTAGATCTTGTACTGTGTTCAGAATAGTGGAGTTCTTAAAAGCATTTTTCAGAACATATTCACATATTGAAACAATTACTTTCAGAAAGAAAATTTTTACTCACCATGCAAAGTTATCAGTTCCATCGGTATCTGAGACTATACATAGCTGATAATGTATATTGATTATGTAGTTACTGACAGCAATCTACTATCTTATTCAATTCTATTTACAATATTTAATTTATAATTAGACTGAGTGATAGTCTGGCAATATGACACATCAACCAATGATCAAAGCATTTTTTTTATCTTATTCTGTGGCTAAGTAAATTGCACTATTGCACATGTAAAACAGCTTTTTTGGTTACTCAATAAATTACTTAGACTGTAGTTCAATGCAATAATTTTTTTCAATAAGAGCTTAATGGTATAGGAGTGTCATGTATTTATAACACAAGCATACTGAAATGTAAAAATAAAATCAAATACAAATGGTGTGGAAATACTCTGTATTTTACACTGCGGTATGAAAATGCATTTAACAATTTATTTATTACTGTATATATTTATAATATATATTTAAAACTTGGAATTTCTTAGACTATTTAATATTTGAGTGCTGTAAAATAAACTGTTTCCTCAAACTTAAAATAAATACAACCTTAAAAATTCTACTGATGTATTCTTTGTTAAAAACTAGCAATGTATGTACATAATATGTGTAGTATTGTTTCTTTTTTGTTTTCTTTTAAAAATTGTGATCTATATTTCAAAATTCTCTATAAGAACTCTACAGAGTTTTGGTATTTACTCTCTAACAATATAATTCAATAATAAAATAATTTTATTTTAAACTTGGAAAATACTTTAATAAAAATTATCATAAGCTGCTATTCTCAGAAGGCTTCAAATTTCTAAGAAATCAGTCACTTGTGACCAAAGGTGTCAGAAAATGACTTCACTATCACTCGTCTTTGGATTGTCTTATTCTTTGCTTCTGTCCCATGAGGGCTCCAACAGCTTTCATGTCTGGTATTTTAGTGTGATAACTGTTTAAAATCCCAGGATGAGATGTTCCTAGAGATGATGCTGGATGCTTTCTTGTTACTGAATCAAACTGACCCTTACCTTTTCCTTTCCCTTCCAACAAGCTTTCATCAAATCCCGAAGTCTCTTGCTTCTGATTTTTAACTGAGTGTGCTGTCACTACTTGCACATGAATGGAAACGGATTTTGACAGTGCACTCTGCCCAGTGTTTGAGTCTAACTGTTCTGTGGAAAAATGCTGCATGTGCCAATCATTTCCCTTTGTACCCTCCTGCACTATGCTCTCTATGCCCATGTGAAACCATTTAGTGGAATGTTAAGTAATCATAAACATTCTTTATATAATACATGCAAACACACAATTACATACCTGCATGTACACACTTACATTGATTGTTCTCATTTCTTTCTTAAATAAATAGGCAGCATTTACTGAGATCCTATTATAAGGTGGATTCTGTTCAGCTACACCTTTCTTGTTAGCTACATTTCTGGATTTCCTTTGTGCATAAAAATAAAATTTCTTTGAAAAGGAAAATGATATTAATGATGACACTGAGTAATTTTTTTTTATTTAGTACTTACTCTTCCCTAGTATGTAAGACTTCTATGTGCATGCTTTTTTATCCTCTGTATCATTTTTTGGCTCATGATAAAAATATTTTTTTAGGATGAAAAGCTTTTGATACCAAAGTGAAATGGATGTCATACACTCTCACATGTAGTGTAACATTTAATTTCCAAGTGGCTTTTTAAAAACATGTTTTGTATTCTAGAGAACAAACTAACAGAACTTTATGAAGTTGCTCACAAATAACAAAATGAAAACCAGTTGGGATAAATACACCCAGGAGATTTTATTTGTTTATTTTTGGTACTGGGGATTGAATTTATGACCTGGTGCTTGCCAGGTAGGTGCCTGTGCCACTGAGCTATATCTCCAGCCCAAGTATGTCCATGAGAATGACATGCTTTGTGAAGTACTGTTAGGTGAACAACTCATAGACATGACAGATGCTTCTTAAACCACTTTATGATAGGGAGGGTAGCCCCGAGATAAGAGATTTCAATTATGTGGCCTGAGTATAGCGTGATATTTTCAGAGACATTGGTTAACCCCAACGTGTATTCAAAGGATGTTGCTACAGTATAGACTAAAATGTCCCCTACAAACCTCATGTACTCAGCGGTAGGTCTTTTGGAAGGTGATGAGTAAGTGGATAATATATTCCTAAGTGGACTGATCTATTGGTAAATTTATGCCCGCGTGTGGTGTTAGGATGTGGGGCCTCTTTGAAGCTGGACCACTGAGGCCATGAGTTGGAAGGGTGCGTTGTTATCCCTGGTTCTCCCCTTCTTCCTGGTTGCAGTAAGTTGGGCAGCTTTGCTTTGCTCAGCTCCTTCCATCATACCATTTCCACCTTGAGTCAAATATATTACAAAACCTCAAAAATCCACAAGTCAGTGTAAACTTTTCCTACTGTAAGCGTGTGAGTGTGGGAGTTCAGTATTGTGTCTAGTAGTGGCCAAGCTGACTAATGCAGATTTTTAATTTAATGTAAAATATTTTTAAAAATACTTTATGCTTTGTAATGCACTGTTTATAGTATGCAGGCAAACAAACATTTACTGTATCTGTAAGTCATTAAAAAGGAAATGAAATGGGTGGATAATAAAAGCAGCACTTTAGGAAATACCTATGAAGTAATTTTTCTTCCTTAATAAGTGACTCCTTCAATATGTGTTTGAAAGTTTACTTGATGATGAATAAAACAGAAATAAATTTAAACCAAGGGAAAAGGAAGAGATGGGTCATCAACTTGAATATTTTTATACAGTTCTTTATTTTTACCTGTGTGCACTAACATGGACTATTTATCATGACCAAAATTAAAATCATCCTTAATTTACCTAATTATAATTTTAAACTGAAAATAATTTTAAGAATGTATTGTATTCTGTTTTCTATTATTCAAATTCAAAGTCTGCAATATTTGTAGAATTGAAGCCTCGGTACATTAAAGAATTTAATGCAATATTGACAGTTTGGCATAATTGAATTTCAGGATGTAAGTTCAAATGCTTTGTACTTAAAGTACTAAAAACATGATATGTATCAATATATGTCACATTATAATCAGCCTGGGCTTCCCTGAGAGAAATACACTTCAGGATTACTTCGTATTCTGTCTATTCTCCACAGCATCCATCACTCTTCTATACAGTGTTTTCTTAATCTGATTACATACTTCTTTTCTATCCAGACTCCCCGGATTATCCCAAGAGAATCTTTATGTTACCAGCTTCTCATAATTGGAGAAACCCAGGATTCAGTTCCTAGACTTTTTATTCTCTACTACATTTACGATGTGGTTTTATTCAGTATCAGACCTTTAAAAATAATTTTCAACTTAATCTTCAGATGACTTCTCCATTTGTTTATCCAGTGGCTTACTCAAAAACTCTGAATATCTATCAGTCAACACAAACCTAACATGCACAAGACCACGTGAGAATTCTAGGATTGTTTCACAAGTGAATCCCACCCACATTTCTGTAAAGAGCTTGGTCAGTCCTCCAGTTTCTTAAGTTAAAATTTTCAGTACCCCTTGGGCTCTCTTTCCTTTGTCTTTCATTGTCAGTTCTTACATGACACATCTCCAAACAGACCTGTCCCCATCATCTCCATGGTTACCATTTAAACACATTCCAATAACTTTTTTTTTTTTTTTTCAATTTATGACATGGCAATAGCCTAACTGGTCTCCTTGAGACTGTGTACCTTGAACCTAAGTCAGGGGAACATCGTGAAAACCGGAATCTTTGAAAATACTTTCCCACTATTTTTAGTATAATCCAGTGTTTTTATAGCATTGTTTAAAAGCCAATTTCATGTGATCTCTAACTATATGTCATAATTTAGATCTGGAACACCCCCAAAGGCTTTCATGTGAAGGTTGTTTATTCCAACCTGTGCCTATTGGAAAGTGGTGAAGCCTCCCTAGTGGAAAGAAGTCAAGACACTACAGGCAAAATTTTGGAATCTTGGCCACTTCTTCTGTCCTCTGGCAACTATGAGGTAAACAGGGTTTCTGTACCACATGCATCTACAGTTATATATGTACTGTCTCACCACATACCACAGGAGCAGGGCTGAGTGACCATGAACTGAAATCTCTGAAACCATGGGCCAAAACAGATATTTTCATGTTTAAATCAATCTTTTTTCTACAACTTATTTACAAATTTATGAGAAAAAGGTAAAATAAAATTTCATAACAATATAGTAGGAGAATGACAAGAGTGCATGTTATCTTTATAGTAGTTCCTCAGAGTACAAGCTAAAGTTAAAAAAACTCTCCTATCATTATTAATATAAAACTTCTGTTTTAATGAACTGAGATGCTCAAAATACAACTGAATTGTATATTTTTCCTTCCATCCTTTCCCCTTTTCTCCATCTTAGTGCTTTTTGCTGCTGAACAATTTCTTCGTATTTCACAATATCTCTTACTCCTTTTAGACTTTATTTAATCATTCAGTTTCTCACATTAGGGAGACATACAGTATTTACACTGTGAGTCTGACCTATTTCATGTATAAGTATGGTCTCAAGTCACATCCATTTACTTATTAAATCTCAAATGTATCCTTCTTCCTGGCTTAGTAGGACTCGATTGTAGAAAAATATTACACCTTTTTAATCCATTGCTCGATGGATGAGAATTTGGGTTGTTTCTAAGATTTAGCTATTGCAAATTGTACTGTTATAAACGTAGGTGCACATATACTTCTGTGGTATCATATTTTTAACTCTTCTGGGAAGGTACCCAGAAGTGGAATAGCTTGGTAGAATGGACCTCTAATACTAGTTTTGAGGAATCTCCACACTGATTTCCACAGTGATTGTACCAGTCCCCATTCCCACCAACAGAGGAAAACAGTTCCTTTTTCAGCATAGCCCATCCAACATTTGTTATTGATTGATATATAATAGCCATTCTTTCTGGGGTGAGATGGAATCACAATCTTGTTTTAATTTGGATCTCTCAAATGGCCAGTTATTTTGACCATTTTTTAATGTATTTATTTACCATTTATATTTCTTCATATCAGAAATAAATACATATTCATCTCAGATGTCCATTTTTTGGACTGGGTCATTAAATTTTGAGTGTCTGATTTTTTCAATTCTCTATATGTTCTACATAGAAGCCTTTTGTTTGAAGGACAATTGGATAAAATTTATTCCCACTCTATGTGTTGTCTTTTCACTCGTTTGCTGATTTATTTGGTTGTGTAAAAACTTTTTAATAAGATGAAATCTCGGTTGTTGATTCTTGCAAGTATTTCCCATGCTGCATCTAGGTTTCATTCATCCCTATATATCCCTCTGTCTTCAAGATTTCTACCTACTTTCTCTTCCATTATATTTAGTATTTCTTTCTTAACATTTGTCTTCAGTTTAGTGCATAATGATAAAAATGAATCTAGTTTTATTCTTCAGCATGTAGAGAGCCAGTTTTTCCAACATCACTTACTAAACAGACTATCTTTCTTCCAGTGAATATTTGACCGCTTCATAAAAGATAAGGTGGCTGAATGTATTTGTAGTAGTGTCTGCATCTTCAAATCTGTTCCACTAGTCTTTAGTTTTTTTTTTTTTTTTTTTTTTTTTTTTTTTTTTTTTTTTGCTAGTACCATGCTGATCTGATCACTGTAGTTTAGTAGTATAAGTTAAAGTCAGTGATTTTAATGCATCTTTTCTTGCCTTTGCTGCCCAGAATTGCTTTGGCTAATGTAGGTCTCCTCTGGTTCCAGATAAACTTTAGGAATGTTTTCTTTAGTTTTGTGAGAATGATATTTTAATCAAGATTGTATTAAATCTATATAACAATTTGTCAACATGACCACTTTCATTATGTTGGATTTTCCTATTCTTGAGTGAAGACTATCTATTTTCTGATATCCTCTTTGATCTCCTTTTGCAGAGTATTATAATTTTCAATATACAGATCTTGTACTTCTTTTGCTAATTGGTTCCTAAGAATTTCATTTTTTGGATACTGTTGTAAATGGTGTCGTTTTTCAAATATCTCTCTTAGTGAGTTCATTATTCATGTACAGGAATGCTATTGATTTTTGACTTTGTATCCAGCTACATTACTGAATTTAGTTATTAAATCTGTATGTTTTTGGTATAGTTTTGGGGTCTTCTATGTAGAGTATCATGTCTTCTGTGATTAATGACAATTTAACTTCTTCCTTTCCTATATTTAACCTTTTCTTTTCTTTTTCTTTCTTTTCTTTTCTTTCTCTTGTCTAATTGCTCTGACTAAAGTTTCCAGGATTATGTTCAATAAGAGTAGAGACAGTAGACATCTTTGTCTGTTCCTGATTTAAAAATAAAGTTTTTAGTTTTTGTCCATTTGTGTGATGTTGGCTGTTGATTTGTAGTAGATGGCTTTTATCATATTGAGATAAATACCATCTGTTACAATTTTCTGTAAGACTTTTATCATGAATGAATGCTTGACTTTGTCAAAAGATTTCCTGCATGCATTGAGATAATCATATAATTTTTGTTCTTAACTCTGTTAATATGGTGTTTTACATTTATTGATTTGAGTATGTTGAACTGTTCCCTCTATTCCTGGGGTGAATCCCAGTTGGTAATGATATATAAGATTCTTGATGATTAGTTGAAGTCTGTTTGCTAGTATCTTATTTAAGATTCTTGCATCTATGCTTAGTAGAGAGATTGGCCTCTAGTTCTCTTTTCTATTTGAGCTGTTCTCTGGTATCAAAATAATACTTGCTTTTAGGAATGAGTTAGAGAGTATTGCTTCCCTTTCAGTTACATTAAGGAACTCAAGGAATATTGAATTTAAATCTTCTCTAAATTTCTTGTAGAATTCAGCAGTGAATCTGTCAGGACTCGGTTTTTGCTTTGTTGGTAAGTTTTTAATTACATTTCAATTTCATTGACTGATATTGAATTATTTAGAATGTTTGTATCTTTTTGATTCAACTTTGGTAATTTATATCTATCTAGGAATCTGTCCATTTTTTCCATGTTTCCCATCCTATAAGAGTAAAGACTTTCAAAGTAGGTATTAATGGTCTGAATTGTCACAGGATCTATAGTGATGTTACCCTTTTCATTCTTTAGTGCATGAATTTTAGTTTTCCTTTTTCTAGAAGCTTGAAGTGTAGTGTTTGCACAAATAAACATATAGTACTACATAAGTATCTATTAAATCCATTTCTTCACAGGTCTGGTTCATTTGTGATATTTCTTTGCTGACTTTTGGTCTGGTTGTTCTATGTTATTGTATAGTAGAATACTAAGGTTCCCCATTACAATTGTGCTGTTGATTATTTAATTTTTCATGTCTATTAATAAATTTTTGTCTTATATAGTTGAGTGTCTTGTATTTGGTACATGCATGCTTATGATTGCTATCTCTTCCTCTTCAAGTTTTCCCATAACAAATATGTAGTGACCTTCATTGCCTCTTTTGATCATTCTTACTTTGAAGTTCACATTGTCTGCAAAAGAATAGCTAATCATTTTTTTCTGGGTTCTTGTCACATGAAGTAGTTTTTTTCTGTCCTTTGACTTTCAGCCTATGAATTTATTTTTGAGTTAAATGTGTCTCTTGTACATGGCATACTGTTTAATCTTGCTTGTTGATCTACTGTCAGTCTTTTTCTTTTGATTGATGAATTGAGGCCATTTACATTTATTATTATAAGTGACCTGTATTGGTTTATCTTTGTCATGTTATTTTCCTGCAATTGGTTCCCTGCTTTTCTACTCTGTATAATAGCATGCCCTGCTTGATGGTTTCTTTATGTTGTTGTTATTGGAATTTTAGTCATTTTTATTGCTGTCTAGAATATCTTTCAGTATATTTGTTATATTGGTTTGGTGGTCATGAATTTCTTCATTTGTTCTATCCCATGGAAGTATCCTAATTTCCCATTAATTTTGAAAGCTAATTTTGCAGGGTACATCATCTGGCTTGGAAGTTGTTTTCTTTCAGGATTTGAAATACTTCATTCCAAGCTCTTCTTGACTTGAGGGTTTGTGTTGATAAATCTGCCATGATTCTGATGGTTTTTCCTTTGTAGATGATCTGTTTGTTTTTCTAACAGCTTTTGATATTCTGTTCTTGTGCTGAATTTCTGGGATCTTGATAATTATATGCCTGGCTGTAAATTTATTTTGGTCATGTCTATTTGGAGTTCTATATGTCTTAATTATTTGCCTATGAGATTCTCATCCTATGTTTGTGAAATCTTCTGTTATCACTTCTGTAAATAGTTTTTTTAAAGTCATTTGTGTTGATGCCTGCCTTTAATTAACATAAATTATGCTTATATTATTTTTCTTTGTATGGTCTTGCAGTTGTTGAATAGTTATTTTCTGATTCCTTGCTATTTTTAAGAGCTCTTTCCTTTCATGATTACTAGCCATGATCCTGTCTTCAATATCACAAAGTCTATCTTTCATTTCATTGGAGCAGTTTTGCAGCTTTCAATGGAATTTTAATTTCCTGGATATCTGTTTAAATCCATTTCATACCTTCTATTCCTTTACTATATTAATCATTCACTGTTTTTCATATCATCCTCTTTTTAATGTATCTCTGCTCTACATTTACTGAGCAGTTCCATTATGAATGTTGACATTTCTTTTCTATTACCTGAGAGATTATTTTCTGATCTGATTTATGCTCTAGTCTCCTGGATTTGTTTCTTTGCTTTGGTTGCTATCATTTCAGCAATTTCAGTGTCTGCCATTTTTCTCTATCTCATTGTTTCCTGAACTCATTCTAGGTAAGCTATAGGTCTGAGGTTACATTTTGCTTCTGGGTCTTATCATTTTCTTTTTCAAAATCCTTTATTTTGATTTTTATATTGTTCCTTGTAAGTTTTTTTATCATTAGTATCAAGGCCTTTCTAAGCAAGTTTTGTTATCAGAAATTTCTTCTGTGTGTAGGAGGTTCTTGATTTTTGTCCCAACATCCTATCTTTTCAATTAATTAATGGTGAGATGTGGACATTTATTTGGCTTAGTCCTCAATCTTTTGGTGCTGGAGTGTGGTGAGGTTATTACTCTGGAATTTTCCAGTATTTTTACAAAATTGAGAATAACTGATTAAAGCAGATATTGCATCCTAACTAAAGTAATATAATTAGCAGTAACAATAGCATCAAGCACAGTTTAGAAACTGGCAAAATGTGATAACTATTAATTTTGTACATTTACTCATAAGAGAAAAATCTACAGTTATATAATTGAACCAATCATATACTGAAAACTTGTATGCAAAGTGTTTCACCTTTGTAGAGTGGTTTTACTCTATGGTGAGGAAATTTAAGAATAGTGAATAAAACAGTGATAACTGAAAAGACATAAAGTAGAAGACAGGCTGAAGGACAAAGAATGATCCTGAAAATTTTGAGAAACAAGAGAAGAGAGAAAAATGGAAAGAATGAAGGAGTAAGCAAGGAATTATTGGAGTTGCCCAGAAATATTAGAGATTATCCACTCATTTAAAATTACTGTTAAGTCTAGAGAGGTAAACTGGGGAAAGTAGACAAGTAGAACAAATATATAGATAAAAGACAAAAAAAAAAAAAAAAAAGGAAAATGAACAACCAGCAAAAAAGAAGGAAAATAAAATAAAATAAAATGAATTCTTCTGGTGTCCACCAAGGGTCCAAACTACGAGATAATACTGTCAAGCCTGCAGCAAAATTTGTGCTGGATTTGGGGTTGATCTTGGCCTTCAGATGTGGGGTCAGAAGTCTTCAATCAGTACTTACTGTATGTCCCTTAGTGGCCTCCCACTCTTTACCCTAATTGTCTTGGTGGCATCCTTCTCCCAGTTGCTGTGCTGCTTTCAGACAGAGACAGAGGGCTGTTCCCAGTCCCAATACTATTGGCTCTTCCTTGTCCTCACTCAGCCTTCTGTGTGCCTCTTCCACTGGCAGTCTCTGTCCTCTGAGATCGTTTATTGTGGAATGAGGTGGGATGCTGTGATATGATCTGGTCCTCTGTTCTTGCTGTTGCAGTCCAAGGATGCTCTGTCCCAATTCTTGCTCTTCTTCTAAGGTGGGGTGCTAACTTCTTATTTCATTGCTTTTCAAGGTCTGTTGCTACCATCACCTGCCCCTGCTGTAGTCTGTAACTTCCTCGGGCGGGATGGGGGATGCTGTATAATGCTTTCCATTCCCAGCTCCCAGCAGTGTGGGGATAGATTAAGGTTGCACAGTCCCAAAATGCAGATTGCTTAATTCTCCATGCCTCTCTCCAGGTCACAGGGGAGAGGTTAGCTCTTGCTTTTACTACTCACTCCTAGGCTTTAATCTTGTTCCTACCAGTTCCAGTTAGTACACTGCTCCACAAATGGAAAGGAAAGAAGGAAAGGAAAGAAAAGAGAAAAAAGAAAAAAAAAAAAGGAAAACTAGCTGGTCATCAGGGAGGAAGGAGTTTGTGTCAGCAAAATTTATTGATGGAATGTAGTATCTTTTGTTTGGAGGGAAGTATAAGAGGCAGGGGCCTTTATATTCCAAGTCTCCTGAATGATTTGATTCAGCCACATTGTTTTAGTATATGCTCCCCCATCTTCTTTTAAGATTTCAGGTATGGTGGGCAATCACCTTGATCCAGTGATCTACTGGCAGCCAGGTGGGCTGGCTGTCCATTTTATTAAGTCCTTTATCTGTATTTGACTTGATCTATAAGTCCTTTATGCCTGATTGATTTTAGTATCAGGGTGTATATCCCTCCTTTTTCTTCCAATTACCTGTTTTTAGTAGAATTTCTCTGAGTAGCTCTGAATGACATCTGCAATTGTCAGGTACTTGCTATGTTGTCTTATTAGCTATATTGTCTCTCTTTTATGATTTTAGTTTCTCAAATAAACCACACTCTTTCATTTGCTACTTTTTCTGATTATAGTGCACTTTCCTCAGATACATTTCCTCTTTTTACTCTGATGTTCTTAAAGATGTCTTCTCTCCAATACTATAGAAGATATCTGCCAACCTCAAACTATTTCTTAAAGCAAGTCAGTAATTGCGTAGGTCATATTCTTTTATATGTCTATTCATTTTGTATACTTATTTATTTTTGTACTGGGAATTGAACTTATGACCTTGTACTTGCCAGGCAAACACTGTGCTGCTGAGCTATACTTATGACCAATTCCATCTTGCCAAAATTAAACTTTTTGAAAGTACAAATTTTGTGAGATTGGCTTTTTTCCACTTCTGTTCAATGGTTTATTTTTATTTTCTAAAATCATACTGGAAACCTTGTATGCTATAAATCTTTGGTAAGCAAAACAACAACTACATGAATTGAAGAAGATTTTTCAACTTATGCTTGATATTGAGGGATTACTATTTCACTGAGCATGAACATGCAGTTTGAGGCAAGTTATTAAGTATATAAACTCCACAGGGGTTACATTTTAGTGAGTGGAAAATAAACTAAATAAGTAAATATATATCAAGATAAGTAATAATAAGTACTAAAAAAATAGTCTTCTCATGTTACTCCATTTATTATGAAGGAAACTACTTGGACCTAAGTGTTTGTTTTGTTATAAAATACATGTGTGTTCTACTACAGGAAAATTCATAAAATAGAAATTACTGTCCACTTAGTGAACAGTGCTTGTTGGTTGCTTCCCTCATAGAAAGATGTTGGTTTGAGCAAATCTCTTATGAATGGAATGTAGGGAATACTAATAATATGTACCCTACTGGTATCTCTGGAGTGAGGTATATCTTGACTTGAGACAGAACTATGGTGAAGGTGGTGATTCAAAATTTGTTGTTGTTGAATAACTTAAACTGTGATAGATATCCATAGAAGAGATACAACGGGATGGCATATTCACATAGATATCAATGTCCTATGGTTAGAGTCCTCCTGATGTCACCAGCAATTAATGTACGTCCAGTAATGGAAGAACCTGGTGTCAGAGAATGATACATGAGGGAGTCTTCTAAGAACTGTTTTAGGTAAACAGTTATGAAACAAAATCCTTTTTATAAAATCTTCAGGGAAATTTCATTTCATCAAAAGGAGAGACTCTCCAGAATTTTCTGCAGTTAGCTTAAACAGTTGCTGTATTTTTAAAGTGGTAACTAGTTTGTCTTTGACAATACAGCCATTTTTTTTTTTTTTAAGATAAGCCCAGTAGCTAGTAGTCCTTTACTGGATTTTTGTTTCATTTTCCTACTTGTTTCATTATTTGTTCTTATTGACTTTAATGATGGCATGATCCTATTTTTTTTTTTCTAAGCTGGGGAGCAGAGTAAATAATATAAGAACATCTCATGTGAAAATCTGAATTATTAGGAAAATGTAACTCCTTGATTTCTGACTGGCTGTCTGCCAATGAGAAAAAATTAATATTCATTCAAGTGTCCTGAAGGATGAGTACTTTTGCTGACTCTTTCACATAGGTGAAGGTGTCCTTCAGGTCTATAGCCAGTATTTCTCCTTGGAAATCACACTTAGAGTTGCAGTGCTGGCCTTAGTTTCTCTATAGCAAATTGAGCTGTCCCATTGCTGGTGTCAGCATGGGGTTAGTTCTGTCACTGTTTATGAAGACACTGCTGTGCTGCAGGCTGATTTCTGGTGTGTCCTTGAAGCATTGTGCTACCCATTCTGACATGCCTCTCCTTCTGTCCCTTAGATATTCTGCCTTCATCAATTTTCTTCAAGTGCCAGTCCTGTCAAAGTCCTGTTTTCATAATCTTGTGTCATATGCAAAGAAGCAAGTGCACTCTGCAGCCTGATAATTGGGGACGTCATCCTGCCTGCTGTGGTTGTGTGGGTGGCAGACGCATAAGAATGTAGTAACCAGCTGGATATGGAGAGACAGCCTCATAAATTGAAAGAGTTTGGGGCCACACAATGACTTGGCTTGCTAGACTCTTGAGATGTGATATGGGGTCAAGGGCATTGTTCCATTAATAAAAATGAACTCAAGTACCAACTTGAAAGGCTTGACATTAATGAAGACCTTAGGGAGAAGAAACCTTAAATGTTTCTACAGATGACTTAGCTTTTCCAGTTTTTCCCCGTTTTATTCTCCTTTCATCAGTCAAGATGTGTAGTATCCAGCAGGATGAGGCACTGCAGCAACTGCTTCTCGGTTAAGGAGCACATCCATACCCTAACATGAGAAAGGCAGCATCGGGCCGAGGAGAGCACTACGCTTGTGATTTTTGCATCATATTTTTCTTGATTTACTGTCATAACTCCTTGTCTTTCTTGTCTGATTGTTTCTTAATTGGGATTTAAAGTTGCAAATTCCAGAAAGTAAATGTACCATGATTTATATAACTATTCCCCTTATTATTTATTTTTAGTTTTTACCCTGGGTTTTTGCTAATATAAATGGAATTTCATTGAATATTTTTAGATGTAGTCTTTTTTTCTTATCATTCCTGGCATCCAAGTGTCTCTTGGAAAGAAACCAGTGCACTCACACATATGTTCATGTTTTTGCAGACTATCAAATGGCTTTCCAAAGACTTTATCTGGGCTGTAAACACACCAAAGTCTCAACAATAGTGTCCTATAGTTCATTTAGCTCTTCTTTACCTTCCCATTACCATCAACCATCATCATCACCACTGTTATTGGTATTCTGTCCATACCATTATTGTGCAGTAACCATGAATAGTTAAGATAAAAATCTGTGATTTTTCTTTATAATTCACTAAGAGATTTCCTAGTCCTACCTCATATCTTTAAGCTAAACTATATTTTTGTATTTTAAGGTAACTGTAAGAACTTGCAGTTTTTATTCTTTCAAAGAGCAAAAATAATGCCATTTTTGTCAAGGTAATGTCTATTTAATCATTGGGTGGCCAAATTGCTTTTACATTTCATTTATGCAGTGAATATGGAAGCATTTACCGAAAAAAAAAATTACCATATTGTCTACAGTTATAGTACCTGCACAAATATTTTCGTAAAATGGATCTGTAGGAAAATTGAAAGTATAAAATTTACAGAAGTATATCTGTTCATAATAATTTTAACACTAATGTACTTATAAAATCAACACAAGGGTGTATAAGCTTCATTCACTATTTTATATGTAAACTTTAATGTCATACAATGTTATCGCCTCTTCAGAAAAAAATATATTAACAAGAATATGAAATTATAAACTACTTGCTTTCACAAGCATAGTACAATTTTGTACTGTGTAAGTGTGTACCATTATGTGAATCATGACTAAAAATTCACAAGAATACTTTGCAAAAGATCACATTCAAAAATATTTAATTTTAATTTTATAATAAACCGTCACTTACAGTAACACTGTTCAATTGCACAAATATTGTTTCATTTCCAAAATGGAATGTAACCTTTATGTTTTTTTTATTTGTTGTTGTTGTTGTTTGTTTTGTTTATTTATTTATTTATTTATTTATTTTGAAGGTAGTAAAATACAACAGAACAAGACAGAACAAAGCTCATTGAGACAATGCAGAAAAATTGCTACAGAACTTCAGAGCAGGTACCAGGATAACAGTAGTAGGTTCCATAGTATATCTTGTTATCTTCACAATAGGTGTCCTTTCAATCAGGTACAGCAAAATCAAATCAAAAATGGGATATTATAAAATCAATCAAAACAGAATATTGAATAGAGCAAAACAATCAGAACAAAGCAAAACAGTGAAAGCAGTATTTTCCTTCAAAGAGAAGACAGAAGGAAATCCCCCATATTTGCTATATTGCATACTGTCATCCTCCCAAGAAACGCTCAGACTCTGGCTCCCAATGGCTAACGGGGTGAGGGGAATGGGATGTCTGATTCTCAGCCCATATGCTGGTAAGATTATGGGAGAAGCTGACTGGTTCTTTTCCTGGCTCACCCACCACTGGCTCATGCTGCGGTTGCCTACCAGGAAGGAGGAAGTGTTGCTTTCTTGCTCAGCGCCCTAAACTCCAACCTAGCTGAATCTCGGGAGACACTGACTGGTTTCTTCGTAGCTCACCCCGTTTTGTTTTTTAGGTGGGGTCTCACTATGTAGTGCAGACTGGCTTTGAACTCACTTATGTAGCCAGGCTGGCCTCAAACTCATGGCAATCCTCCTGCCTCAGTCTCCCGAGTGCAGGGATCACAGGCACGCACCATCATGCTAGACAGCCTTTACATTTTTAGTGTATTGACTATATCAGTTACTCCATGCACTCTCTATGTTTAGTAGTACGTGTTTCAATACGTGGAGTTTATGTTCATCTTGAGGAGTGGCTATATGTATATAGCACAGCTTATTTTATTTTCAACCTTTTCCATTTCCTACTCTTACTCTATCTCTGAATCCTTTTCCCTATTTTTATTTTTATTATTGTTATTATTCTTAGCAAATATTTATGACATATAAGCTTTACATTCACTGTGCGTATTTGGTACCTGTACATGGCACATTTTAGATCCTCTGACTTCCACAGCCCTCGCACTCTCCTCTTACTCTTGGTCTTGTGGATTCTTCCCATTTTCAAGAGATGAACTTCCTTGTTTCATTCTTTCAAAACTTTATTTTAACATTTGTTTGTACCTCACTTAAGTGAGAGATACAGTACCATATGATATTTAAACTTGTGTGTTTGATTTATTTCACCCAATATTATATTTCCTGGGTGCATTGATTGTCCAAAAAAAGTCTCAAATATATCCTTTTCAAAGCCAAATAGTATTCCACTGTGTGTAAATACCATATTTTTTATCCATTTATTTATGCATTGGCATAATGGCTGCTTCCAGGATTTATTTATTATAAATTGTGCTGATATAAACATTGGCATGCATGTATCACTATGATATAATCCCTTCAGCTCTTTTGGGATGATGGGGAAATAATGGGATCAAGTGGGATTTCTGATTTTAGCTCTTTGAGAATTCTCCAATTGATTTTTAGAATGGTTGTAATAATTTATGTTCCCACCAACAATGTAAGAGGGTTTCTTTATTAGCACAGCTTGCTAGCATTTGCTATTCTTTGACTTTCCCAGGATTGCTATTCTTTCTGTAAAATGTAAATCTTAGCATTGTGTTAATTTGCATTTCTCCAATGACCAGAGATGTTTAACATATTTAAATATATTCACTTCCTTCGAGAGGAGTCTATTTAATTTCCTCATTTCTTGGTTGATTCTCTTATTTTGGGTGACCTAATTTTATTTGATTCTTTATATATTCTTGATAGGAATCTTTTGTCTTTTACTTTATTAATTGATTTCTTTGTTATGCAGAAGCTTTTCAATTTGTCAGAATCCTCTTTGTGCATTCTTGTTATTGTTTCTGCAAATGGATTCTATTGAGAAAGCCCTTTCTGGACAAATGACTCAGTATTTTACCTAATTAATTTTCAAGTCAGTTTAATATTTCTATTTTAATTGTTAGATCTTTAATATAATATATTTTTATTTTAGTTCAGTGCATGGTGAAAGATGAGTCCAGCTTCAGTGTTCAGCAGAAAGAAAACCTTTTCCTAGCACCGTTTGTTAAATAGGCTATCATTCATTCAGCACATGTTCTTGGCCCCTTTGTTTAAGATCATGGAGCTCAGTGTGTCTGGGGATGTTTTTGTAGTCTATGTTCTGTTGATTTGCCTGTTGATTCACATGACTGTTCTGTACCAGTATGCTGCCATTTTTATCACTGTTACTTTGTAGTATAACTAGAAGCGAGGTATCACAATACCTTCTGCCTCGTGCTTGTTGCCCAGAGTGCTTCTGCTATTGTGGGTCTCTTCTGACCCCATATCAGTTTTACAATTGTTTTCTCTGGCACTGGAAAATACTGGTGGTATTTGGATTGGAATTGTGCTGAGTCTGTATAAAAGCTCTAAAAATGTGACTATTTTGACAATATTAGTTCCTCCTATCCAGGAGCAGGCAACATCATTCCTTTTTCTTAAGTTCCTTTCAATTTTTTTTTCAGAATAATTCAGGTTTTCATACACAGATATTTTATTTCTCTGTTTCTTTTATTTCTTTGTTCATTAATTTCTAGGTATTTAATTTTTCTGATGCTATTGTGAACAGTATTGTTTTCTTCAATTCTTTTTCACTGAGTTCATCACTTGTATACATGAATATTACTAATTTTTTTGCATGTTAATTTTTTATCCTGCTATAGTACTAAAATAGTTTAAGAGCTTTTGGGGGAATTCTTTGGGTCTTCTTTGTAGCAGATTATATCATCTGCAAATAATGGCAATCCAATTTCTTCCTTTCATGGGCACATCCATTTTATCTCCTCTTCTCTGACTTCTGTGGCTGAAGTTTCAAGTACTATGTTAAACAGAATTGATGACAGTGTACGTTTTCATCTTGTTCTTAATTTTAGAGAAAAAGCTTTCATTTTTCCTCATTCATATGAACTAAGCTGTTTGTTTCTCGTAAATTTAACACTTCCATGTATGGTCCTTCTCTATCTATTTTCTTTAGTATTTTTATGGTAATTTATGTTGAATTTTGACAAATGCCTTTTGTATCTATTGGTATTATCATATGGCTTTTGTCTTTGCTTATAAGCATAATGTGGAGTATAACTTATAGATCAGCATATGTTGAACCATCCTTGCAACTCAGGGATGTAAGCTACTTGTTTGTGACATATTGTAATTTGTATGAATGTAGAAATCTGTCCACTTCTTAAGATTTCCCAATTTGTTGCAATACGATTTTTCATACCAGTTACTATCTTCCTGAATGGAATAGTGTCTGTTTTAATTTAGGCTTTTTCAATTTTCATTGTATTGATGTGTTTCTTCTCTTACTCTTTTGGCAAAGTTTGGCTAAGAGTTTATATATTTTGTTTATTCTATCAAAGAACTAGTTCTTTGATTTATTCTTTGTGTTACTTTATGTTTGTTTTTGTTTCAATTTTATTGATTTACACTCTAATATTTATGACTTCCTTTTTAATTTTGTTGAGCTCGGACTGTTGTTTTACAAGTATTTCGAGTTTCCTCATTGGATTATTTGAGTGCCCTCTATTTTTTAATGTGAGGAAAGATTGCAATCAGCTTCCCTCTTTGCCTGTCTTCATTGTGTCCCAGAGGTTGTAGTGTGTTATAGAGGCACTGTTAAGACTTTCAGAAATTGTATAATTCCTTTCTTGATTTCTTCTGTAACCTTTGGGTGTCAAAGACTGTTATTAAGTTTCCAAGGGCTTCTAAATTTTCGGTGTTTTTTTTTTTTTTCTGTTTTGATTTCTAATTTCATTGTATGTACTCTGACAGTAAACATGTGATGATTTTTATTATTTTATATTTATATTTGCAGGATCTGTGAACAAGTATGTGATCTACTTTGGAAAATGTTTTATGTAGTTCACAAAGGAATATATGCTCTGTTTTAGTAGGGTAGAGTATTCTGTAGATATCTATTAAATCAATATGTTCAAGAGTGTGAGTCAGTGCTAATTTTTCTTTATTGATTTTTTGATTAGTTGATCTATCTCTTTGTAAAAGTGAAATGTTAAAATCACTAACTAGATTTGTATTAGTGTTTGATTTGATCTTAAATGGTCAGTAGTTTTTGTTTTCTGAAGACAGCTCCTCCAGTATTTGCAATATATATATTTACAAGTGTTGTTCCTTCTTGGTGGATTATTCCCTTAACTAGTATATAGTGAACTTCTTTGATTTTTATGATCAATTTCAGTTTAAAGTTCATATTCTCTGAGAATTAAAGGTGCTACTCTTGTTTGTCCCTTGCTTGTTTTCACAGCTCTAGTACATGAAATATTGTTTTCCTTTTTTTAATGACACATTCTTGCTATGTAGTTTAGGGTGACCTTGGACTCAGTATGTAGCCCAGGATGCCCTGGAGCTTGCAGCAATCTTTGTCAGCCTACCTGTTTTCCATTTTTTGATTTTTACTGTATAAATACCCTTCTGAGTTACATGCCTTCTTGAGTGCAACAGGCTATTGGAATCTGCTTTTTGATTCAGTCTGTCAATCTGTATCTTTTAACTGGAGAGTTGTGTCCATTAATATTGAGAGATATTAGTGAGAAGTTTTGATTAATTACTGTCACTGTGCTCTTTCTCCATTGTTGGATCCTTTGTTTTTCTTTATATATAGAGTGATAGATATATAGAGATAGATATAGATAGATAGATATAGATAGATAGATAGATAAAGATATATAGATAGATATAGATATAGAGATATCAAGATATAGAGATATAGATAGATATAGATATAAATAATGATAGATTTTTGTTGTTGTTGTTTCTGTTGTTTATTAATTGACCTTACTTGGTGTTTTTAATCTATTCAAGTACTTTGGCTTTGTGAGTCCCATTGTTGCTGTCTAGGATATTCTTAAATTTTTTCTGGAGTGCTGGTTTAGTATTCATAAATTATTGAAGTTGTTCCTTTTTTGTGAAATGTTCTCATTTCTTTGAAAGACAGTTTTATGAGATATGTTACTCTGATGTGGAAGCTGTTTATTTATAGGGCTTGAAATATCTCACTTCTAGCCCTTTTAGTCTTTAAAGTTTGTGTTGAGCAGTCTGATGTTATTCTAATGAATTTAACTTCATATGTGAATTTTTGTCTTTTTTTTTGTCTGCTTTCAAAATTATGGAATTTCTTGTCAGACATCTGGCATTTTAATGAATGCTATGCCTTGAGAAATTTCTTTTTTTGTCACAGTTCTTTAGTGTTGTGGGAGTCTTGTTTTCTTGTATGTTGAAATATTTTTCATATTTGTAAAATCTTCTGTTAATGATCTCTGTAAAAACATTTATTGTCTCATCTGCTCTGCCTTCTAGTTTTTCTAACTCTAATCACCTTTAGCTTGGTTTTCTTAGTGTCATCTGGTAGCTGTTAAATGTGCCTTTGTGATTTTTAAAATCTTGTTTGACAGTTCTCTGAACACTTCGTAATAACTTACCATTTTGTCCTCAATTTCAGGCACTCTGATATCAGGTTGGTCATTTCAGCAATTTTTGTATTCTATACAGTGTTTTAAAATCTGATATTTCTCTCTGATACCTTTTTTGGTGAATTCTGTATCTTAGGAAAATGTGTCATTCGTGTTTTGAAACATCCTGGAATGCTCTTCCAACTTTTTATTTGTCTCCCCCAAATCCACAAAGGGCATTCTGAATGATAATTCCATAAACTTTTGGGTCATGTCCTTTTGAAACTGCTAAGTTTCTTTATCTCCTTTAAACAAATTCATAGGGCGCCACTCTCTGGTGTTTTCTTTCCGTTTCCCTCTGCATCTGATGAGAGAATTAGGAGGACTTGGGGGCATCCTGTTGCCTCATTTTCCTATGATGCTATGTGTGCATATATAGATCTGTTTTGTTTTTTAGCCCCTCTCTTTTAGTCCCATCTTTTGGTACTGAGGTTTGAGGTCTAGTAGGACAGAGAGAGCTTAAAATTGATATGAAGATGCTTTAGAAAGATACTGCCTTTCTGTGGTATATTTTTGGGTTTACATGTCCACAGATAGCTTTTACCTCACAAACTATTTAAATGATTTAAATTCTGTGCCTGTGTTTTGATGAAAGAATTACTTCTGGTTGTAGTAGCATCAGCAGATCTGATCATACGTGGTATAAGATATACTTTCCATTTACACTTCCACATTTTATCAATGCCTTATAAGGCCTGCAATCAATTATTATTAGCAGTTGCTCTACAATATGGTAAGAGAAATGGAAGCAAGAGAATAAAGGAAGTCAGCATGGGGAGAGGTTGGTACAGAAAATAGAAGTAGTAAAAAAATGAAAAATTGATACAGTGTCACATTCTTTTGCCGTACCTTTAGATGGGTTGAAGGGTTGGTGTTGAGGATTTTATTTTATTTATTTATTTATTTTTATTTAAGAGGAAAAAGAGAAAAACACAAAACAAACCAAAGCGGCGTAAGGGTACACGCAATACAGAACTACAAAACAAAACAAAACAAAACAAAACAAAACAAAACAAAACAAAAAAACATAACAGTAAGAAATCACCTGCTAGTAGATTACACACTATCTTCTTGAAAATAGTTCCTCAAATCACAGTATCAAAGAACACAAGGTGGACATTCAAACAGGGAGACTGCAAACAGCTGTGTTCAATGTTCCAAAAACATTGATAAAGTCAGCTATTTAACACCCCCAAACACACTTGCTGTTATATCCGTTAGAGCACTTTTCCTTTTATTTTTCCCTCTCTTTTTTACAACAAAATTTACGTGTTGAGGATTTTAAGAAGATATTTGTGAGGATAACTGAGATACAGGAAGAAGGAGGTGTAGCTTGGGATTGGTTAAAGCTGTGAGGATTTTAGAATTTTTCGGTGTTTGTATATCTTTAACGTGGAAATGAGGTAAAAGAAGACAGGGAGGTAGGTAGAATATGGAAGAGTAAGAGGAACAGGACAGGGAAAATAGATGGTTAATACTGGAGGAGATGAGTCACCAAGAGTGGCAGAATACGATGAATTAAAAATGAGAAGGTTTCCCACAGCACTGCCCTCCGCCAGCACTTGGTATTTGCTGGCTTCTTGATAATATCCATTCTGTTTAGTGCGAGATGGAATCTCATCATTGCTTTAATTTGCATTTCTCAAATGACAAGTGATGCTGAACATTTTTCATATATAATTTATCATTTCTTTCTCTGAGAAGTATGTATTTGTCTCAGATGCTTATTTTTGGACTGGGCCTTTTAATTTGGGAATCTGATTTTCTTCATGTCTTTATATATTCTAGATATTAATCCTTTGTCTGAGGGACAACTGGCTAAATTTTTATACCTGTGTTTTATTTTAAAATAAAACTTTAAAAGCAAAAAATAAAACATTGCCAAAAAGAAGTAGACCTGTTCAGTGTCTTAAAACAATTCCTTCGTGTCTTATGCATTCATTTTGCTTTCTTATTTGATATTCTGTACACATTTTTACATACATATACAGACAGTAAATCATATTTTTTCATAGATATTTGTTTTTCAACTGAGAATAAGTATACAAGGAAAGTTGAGCACATAAAAAGAAATACTGAAATATTTTTTTCCAAAGAATTTGAACTCAATAAAGTTTTAGATCAGTTGAGAGATTATTGTACTACTGTTTACAGTTTACAATCTAATATTATTTAAATATATAGCATTGTTTTCATTCTAGTGTATCTAGAAATTATTTTTGAATAACAGGAAGCAAAAAAAATTCAAGCCATATATCTGGGAAAAACAACAAACAAGTAAACATAAAATAATATGCTCAGAGTCACAAGAGTTTGCATCAAATGGTGATGACACACATCCACGCTGAAATGTCATTTAGGTCTATTCCTCCCTGACTTTAAGCCTGAATGAGAATACCACATGAGCACCCATCCTCAGAAAGCTATCCCTTTGATATTTCTATGGACCAAACACTACAAGTGCTACAGAGATCAGAAAGATTGTCACGAATGCTTTACACAATGTAAAATAATAATGGAAAATTACGATTTGTTTTGTCCTACTCATATGTGTGCATGTTAGAAATCACACCTTCCACGACATAGTGCAATAGAGTCAAGAGCAAGAACTTTGGATTCAAGCTGTGTAAAGTTTGTATTCTGGCTGTCCTTTTCATTTATGTAAACTCAACAAACTCCTTAATTTATGTATACTTTCACTGAAGGAGATCATCATTCAAAGCATTTAGTAAAAGTCATGCATAAAAGTTTTGGTAAATATTTGTTGTTGATATGATGAAGTGCACATACCAATTTAAAGCATGTTTTAAGCATTTCTTCCATTTAAAGGTAAAATAATTTACCACAGTAATGGGATGGGAAGAAAAGTATCTCCTGTTTTTCGTATGAAAGAAAAATTCATGCTTCTCACTATTCCATTAGATGAACTCATTTTTCTAGTTGGTATAAATCTGGAGATTTTCTGGAGTGCATGTCTATGAGAAAAAAAGAGGACAGAATTAAAATATTAGGAGAATTAGACCTGGTCAAACCAAGACTAGGTCTAATGCCTGTGAGGAGGAGAAAGAAGCAAAGAGGGTTGAATATACAATGTCAGACTATAGTGCAGATACAAGACAGTTTCAGCAAAGCAAATAGGGACCTTGCAAGACAAAGTCGCTTGTTATTACGAACTCATGTCCCCCCATGTAATGGACTAGCTCAGTACTGTGCCACATCAGTCACTGTCTGTGAGAACTGGGCAGAAGTATCTCCTCTAAATCAACACATTAATGACTTTCAGAATGCATCAGCTGCACTTGTCATCAACTGTGAGGTGAGGTTTCATGAGAACCAACCATGTGTTACCTGAGTCTCTTCTTCTATAGTTATCCTTTCTCAAGTTAAACCACCTTCCACACTGGTGTGCAAATATAAAATTTGTTGGGAATTCTACCACCTGCTCTCCAAGGCACAAGTTTACATTTTCACTCTACCTTTTTATCTGTCTCAAATGATTTCCAAGTGATGCCGTTATGGTTATAATAGGAATTGTCTTCCACAGATTCACATACTGAGGGATTGACCAGCGGTGCAGCAATACTTAGAGACAAGTCCTGTAGAAGTGATTGGATCCTACAGGTGCTGCTCTTAGAGCTGAATGAGCTGAATGGGATGAGGTCCAATAGGAAGCAGAAGCTCACCTGCCTTTGAGGGTGCACATACCAAGCACCTACATCTCTGGCTCTTTCCTCTCAACTTTTTTCTGCCTCATGTTATGCATGACTTTTCTCCACCATGTCTTCCTCCATGATGTTTCTTCTCCGGAGCTGGCTAATGATGAACTGAACAAAAATCTTTCTCCTTTGAGTTGTGTTTGTTAGGTAATTAGTCCCACAAATGGAAAGGTGACAAACACAGACACCCTAAGTGTTATAACAGAATACTAAAGACTGTAACACTTATAAACAATAAGGGTTTAGTTGATTCACAGTTCTTGAGGCTGAAAGTCCACAAAGACTGCATCAGCATGTGGTGAAGTTATCATGCTGTGTCCGTATATGGCAGAATGAGCAAGCCAGCTCACACAAGGCCCAGCGCTCTCTCTTAAGGCCACTCTCTTGATAATGGCATTCAGTCCCTTCATGAAGGTTGACTTCTCCCTGCCAATCACTTCTTAAAGGACACAGCCTCTAGTACCATCAAACTGATAATTTAATTTTCAACACAAAGTTTGATGGAACACAGAAACCACAGCAATGGTAAATAGTTCAAAAGAGAGCTGTGATGTTTAAATTATTTTTATTTAGACTTAACAATTAGTCAAGCACTAGGGATACAGAATGTAAGTAACAATTCTTAGAGCTGTTATTCTTAGAGTTGTTATTAATATTTGCCAAGGCTAATAAATTACATTAGAAGACTGATTATGTGAAGCTTTATAGACTCAGAAAACAGGTCCATTGCTAAAACAGAAACTAGACACCAGCAGGGAATAAGACTGTGCTCTGTTTGTTGATGTTGCTTACATCTAACTGTAAAAATACATGAACATGTAAACATTCCAGGGTCTTCCGAAGCCTTAAGAAATGCTCTTTAACTTTGCATTGGTGTTTATTAATCTAAATGATGATGACAAATTATGATCAATGATCATTGATCTTAAAACACCTTTACAGAAAAGGGCACTAAACATAAAATCAGTGACAATAATTGACTTTCAATCTGTCCTAATGTATGTTCGATGAACTTTTCCCATTAACATTCAAAGCATTCAGACTTGGTGCATTTTTTAGCAAGTTATAATGTTTTGGAATAATTTGTAGTCATCCACCAGCTAGAGAAACAGAAAATCAGAGCTGTTCTACTAATTTATTTCCTTTATAGAAAAGCATAGTCTGCGTTTTAAAGTTGATACAATAAATAAAAAAAACAAAGGTAAACTATATCAGGCCATAATAGAGTGCCCTAGTTGTGTTGAAAAATATAATGATATAAACTGCTTAGTCATAGTAAGACTTTGCATTTCAGCATATTATACTCTATAAACTAAATGTTTGTGCTTCCAATATATTGATATTTAAAGGGAACCTTTGGAATATAATTAGAGTTTTAAAAAGTCATTAGTGAGGAACGCTTTCAATATTAGAAACACCGAAAAGTTTTGTCTATGAAAAATGCCAGTGAAATTATATTGTATCACCACCAGCAGTAGAAAGGTACAAGGAAAACACACAACTCCTTAGCTTGTTGGAAGACATCTTTCCACATATTCAACAAACTGCTGACATGCTTCTTTTATGGATTACAAAAACATTCGTTAGAAGTGAAATCCCACTGGGAGTTAAAACGCATAGTCAGCAGGAATATTAATAGAGCACCCAAGACTCCAGGCCTCCAGTATGTGATTATCTTTCTTTCCTAATGTGGTTCTCTAAGCAGTTGAGTTCAGGAAGACTATTCTTATTCCTCATCCAAAAACTGTTTGTCAAAAAATATCTCTGTGTTTTCCGCAGCCAATTCCAAGCCTGTGGTTTTTACTAGGATTTTGGCATCATATCTTAGCTCAGGGATGTATTCATTCTTCTTCTTTTCTTTTTCTACTCTGACATTCTCAAAGTATTTATTGGATTTGCCAAATGCAAAAGTAATACAAAATGGGGCTGGAGATTAAGCTCAGCAGCTCAAGCTTGCCTCATAATTGTGAAGTCATGAGTTTAATCTCCATTACAAAATAAATAATACAAAATGACCAGGTAATATAAAATGTTATAATGAGGTATGAAATTATTCTTTAAGTTAAGTTTCCTGTCTTCTAAAAGCAAGGTGTCAATCCATTGTCTATCTTGCCTACTCTTGTATCTCTAAAACATATTCAAAATTTGGGTATATAGTGAACCCTCAGTATTTACCAAATGAATGAATTATAGTATAATCATCTAGTTTGTCATATTAGAAAATATTGTGTGAAGTGATTTAAAGGGGAACAAGAGAAAAAACACTCTGTGTCTTTGATTATCAAGGAGTCAAAGATGACACTTTGAATGAAAATTTCAATTCTTACTTCTCAAGTACAATAGGTAAGAATTACAGCTCAGCATTTGTTTTATTTTGTTTATTCCAAGGTAAAGTTACAGAAGGAGCCATTATATACTAAAATATAAGAAACACCACCTCATAAACAGCACATGAATCTTAGAATTTTGATATGTGCTATTCCCTTAAATGCAAACTTTGCATTTATCATTCCTGAAGAATATGGCAGTGAAGAGAGCATTTGCCTCTGCATGCATGGTAAACGCTGATGTATTTCTTGCTCTCTGAACCTGGTGACCTGCCACTTGTTGGACTCCCCTAGTGGGAAGTTTCAGGGAAGAGCAGACCACTGTGGACTTTTCACTAGAGGACTGTGAGTAAAGGATCCACCCATCCCTTATCTTGGTGTCCAAAAATACAATTAAATCCACCACTGTGCCTGCCTGTGGTGCTTTACTTTTTCTTTGAGATGACATGTTAAATTAGATTCTGATCAGGCGGTCTCCTACTTGCAGAATTAGGGATCATCAAATATGTACCCTAAGAGACGATGCTCATGAATGCAGTCCTGCAGGCAACAAAAGCACAGCCCTCTTAAAGAAAGGTGAGAGGAACAGTACTTTGAGGATTGAGTTTCCAGTGAAGGAAGAACAGAGACCTAGAAAGAGGTTTGGGCAACAGCTGTCCACTTTTTCTTTGTTGATCATAGTGAAGTTGACCCTTAACAAGGCCTTTGGGTTTTTTTTTTTTTTTTTGAACATTTTTCATTTATATTACTTCATTAATATTTTAATCACAATTCTCAGGCACAACTCAAATTTCCTCTTCTCAGACAGCCTTGGTTGCCTCACATCATTGTCTCCTGTCATCCTACTTTGTCATCTGCCAGCACTACACAATGCTTTACGCCTCCTAACAGTTTCCACCTGCACAACCGTAGTGCACACTCTTTCCAGCCACAACCAGGCACTGCTATTTCTACACCTAGAACAGTTTTTGACCAAGTCACTATGACTCACAAGAGCTCAGGCCTGGAAATGCCAGGCTGCAGGTGGGCATTTGAATGAATCTGAATTTCTTTAGCTTATCATATAATAAATCTTAATAAATAAATCTTCATCTATCTGAGGCCATATGTCTCAGAGAAATTATGACTGTGGTAACATGCAGTCCAGATTAGAGAAAAGAGTCCTGAGTTCCAGAGTTTGGAAAACATTGAACTGCTTTTTCTCCTTTTCTGTATGGTGTGGTTGATACTGTGTGCATTTTGATTTGTTTATACAATATGATAGCTGTATTTTAAACAGAGGAATCCACTCTCCAAGACCTGTTAAACATCTTACATTATACATATTTGCTAAAGCAACTATTAGGCTTTTAAGTCTTTTTTTTTTTTTTTTTTTTTTTTGGTGTTGGTGGTGAATGCATCTCTATAAAAATGAAGGCAACTATTAACCTGAGCACTTAAATATTTTAACTCACAAAATATAAGGAGCCTTGAAAATTCAGAATTTATATTATTGCAGTAAAAAATAGTGAAGGCCAATTAAAATTTTCCTGTCTTGTGATGGCATGCGCTGGTATACTAGAAACTTAACGATGGATAATAATAATGATTAGGTTAATGATAATCAAATCAAAATCATAAAAGTGTATTTCAAAAGCCTAAAATGAGTTTCCTGCTGAGATGATAGAAACAATTTTCTAACTTAACACTTAGGATAGAAGAAAAAGAAAAAGAAAAACCCTTACACAGCTCCATAGCTCACTCTCTTCCCTGTGTATCAGGGAAAACAAATAAACAGTATAATTCCTGAGTACCAAATATGTTAGCTACTGATAATTGTAAGCTATTTCCAAATATATGCAACTGACCAGATGAGAAGCTTGAATAAAGGACTGTAGATAGGACAGTGCAAAACACAAATGCAAACACAGCCAAATATTTATAAATTTTAAACACTCATTTTAAGCCCTCCAAACAAAATCATCTAATGCAGTAACTAAGATTGGAATGTTGTTTACATCTCTTAATGTCTTATATCACCTTGAAATAAATCTTAATGGGGAAATATATATTAATGTTTCTCCACATTCTATCTTTAGCAGATAGTCCTCAGACACTTTCTTCAATTTTTCCTTATGAAATCACATTAAATTCAATGGTGATAATCCTCTATTTGTGCCAGTAGAATCAAAAAAACTCTCAAGAATTAACAACAATAAAAAGACTCAGCTTCTAAACTTTGCCTTGTCTAGACTGATTTCTCCCACTATATTCCCCAAGCCTCTATATTTTACCTTAAATGATACGTTAATGTCAAATTGTCTTGTATAGCTATGTAAACAGCTGCCTATCTCTACTTTCAATACAACTAACTTCATTAGTATCCACTTATATTACTTTGTCTAATGTCACAACCACATCTGTCCTTGTTGTATTCTAAAGTATAAATTTCCACTATTCCCTTCCAGGAGTGCCTATCTCCAAGGTCATTTTTCTTTTTAAATATAAATCACCATTTAAAGGCTAGATGTGATGGTACACACTGTAATTCTAGAACTCTGGGAGACTGAATCAGGAGAATCACAAATTTGAGCCCAACTTGGGCAACTTAGTAACTGAGAAAAACCCTATCCATGGAAAGAATCAAGTAAACAGGGAAATAAGGAAGAAAGGAAGGAAAGAAAGTAGGAAGGAAGGAAGGAAAACAAAAGAAAGAAAGAAAAAGAAAGAAAGAAAGAAAGACAGACAGACAGACAGAAAGAAAGAAAGAAAATTGTAAAAAGACTGGCATGTCACCCTGAGTTCAATCCAGAATACCACAAAAATGAATAAATAAATAAGTAGTTCAACAGTTACTGTGTTGCTCCATAGTCACAAATTTGTTATAATTGAAGCTCTTGTAGTTTTTATTAAATTATTCAATGAAGATAAAATATGTACATGCCAAAAATTGTGTAAATCCTATATAAGAATTTAATCATGTAATAAGAATTTTATCAATTGGGCATTCCCATGTAATTACCACACAAATCCAAAGTAGCAAGGACCAGCATGTTTCCAATGGGACAGAGGGCTAGTCTTGGACCTCTTGCCTTAATCATCACTTCTGCTACAAGTGACTGCACCTGAGTTTGAACTCACATAAATGGAGCAGCACTGCGTATCCTCATTTGTGTTTGGAATGCCTACTTCGAGTTTTGTGAGATTTGTGAGATTTGCCCACAGCTGCTCATTCAGTATGGTTCATTATTATACAGAACTCTGCAGTATTTCATCAAAATGACATCACAATATGCTTATGTGTTCTTTGGCTGTTGACTGTTAACTTTCTTTTAAATTCAGGGATATTGAGAATAATTATTTCTCAGCCTTTCAAAAATTTTTATTTATTTACTTATTTGCACTACTAAGGAATGAATTCAGGGCTGTATCCTCAGCCATTTTTTATTATTTTAGTTTGAGACAGGGTTTACTAAATTGCCAAGAGTGGGTTAGAACTTGTGATCCATTTTCCTCAGCTTCCCAGAGTTCTGGAATACAAACTTGTGTCATTGTTCCTGTGTGCCATTGTGCCTAAAAGATATATATATATAATTTTAGTTAATTTATAATTTAGTTAATTATATATATATATATATATATATATATATATAATTTTAGTTAATTTTACCATTAGATTGAGAGACTTCATATAAATCCTGTTGAGACTTTGAAGGGTATTCTTTTAGATTTATAGACTGACTCAAAATTAAATGCTATCTGTATAGAACTGACACTCAGACTCTTTCTCACTGTTGTGTAGTTCTAGGGGTCCATTATTTCCTTTCTGTGTTTCTGTAACCTGCACTATAAAGTACAGCTTTGAAAGTTAGTTGCTTTGTAGCTCTGTGATTTCTCCAGACTTCCTCTTGCTGAGCACATAAACCACACCTTTCCTTCCTCAGTCACAAAGCAGTCATGGACACCAATAGCTTTGGGTCCAGAGCCTGGGTCTTTTCCACAAGAAAGAGAACAAAGGGCTGAAGGTGGCTGCAAGTGACAAAACAGGTGTGGAGATTTGTGTTGTCTCTCTGCACTTCACTCAGCTCTGCTCATAAATGTGAAAGCCCCTCACTGCTCTGTGCAAGGAGGTGGTGATTTGAGGCGATGGACCCCTCCACTCCTCAGTACCAGATTAGATACACTCCTTTTTCTTCTTACCAAAATAGCTGATCTCTTTTGACTTGTTCTGAGGTGAACCTGAGTAACATTTCTCTAAACTTTGTGGATAATCTCTGAAATTCTTGTATCACATTTTGTCATGATGTTTCTCAATACATTAGAAATACTAAATACATTAGTTTCATTGTTATGATGCTCGGTATTATCTTATTCATGCATAAAAAACTAATAAAATAAAATAATAATTTCATATCCAGAATCTTTTTGAATGTTATTACTTCAGTGTATTTTGAAATTGATTTTCCTTCACTTGTGTTAGAGGGAAAAATCCTGAGCAATTTTCCTTTGGTCAGTGGTCATCTGTTTCAGTACATGGTTGTGGCTCTAACAGTGCCCTGTTGGCATGAGGAGGAGGATTTAGTGGTGTAGCTCTGCTCGTGTGTATGAGGCCCTGGCCTAGCACTACCCTGCCCCAAAAGTCCTCTGTGAAGTTGGCCAGGGCTCCATCCAGTTCTTCATTCTAAAACATTTATGTCACCATAATTATCTTTACCTTGAAAAGTTTGATAAAGATGTTTGAACTTTTAATAACTTTGTGTGTGTGAATGTTGGTTATTATTTAAGTCTTAACGAAATTTAATTGTATTTTTATTTTTTGCTACCAGGGATTGAATTCACGACCTCGCACTTGCCAGGCAGGCACATATGCTACTGAGCTAAATCCTCAGCCCTTAAATTTTAAACTTATTTTCAATAATTGTTACACAAAATACCTGGAAATTAGACATAAGAGCAATGGAAAAAATAAAAAGTAGATAAAAGATGATAAAATTTCAATTCTAGAATTTTACTTCTCAGAAAAACTGCAACTTTCAGAAAAGTATTTTTCTGCATATCAGCCTCAAGGAACCTCACAGACTCAGCCCAGTGTTGACATCACCTTCCACCATGCTTCTAAAAGTATTATATAGATTATACAGATGAATGCAATCTCAGTCAAAAGTCCATCATCACAGCTCAGAAAACTAGAGAAAATATTCCTAAAATTAATTTGGAACCAGAAGAGACTTAGAAAAGCAAAAACTATCCTGAGCAACAAAGACAAGACAAGAGGTATCACAATCCCTGACTTGAAATTATACTGTAAAGCTAATGTGATTAAAAACAGCATAGTACTGGCAAAAACTCAGACCTGAGGATCAGTGGAACAGATTAGAAGAGACAAAACTAAATTCAAGCACACTCAACCATCTTATCTTTGATATAGGCACCAAACATATTTACTGGAAGAAAGTAACCTGCAAAAATGATTCTAGAAAAACTGGCTTTCCACATACCAAACACTAAAACTAGATCCATGTCTCTTACCATGCATTAAACTAAAATCAATATGGAACACTAAATCTTCTGGAAGATAGAATAGGTAGAATTATGAAAGACATAATAAGTGTTGAAGATTGGTATAGCTAACGCTATCTTGAACCCTGCATTTAACTAGTGCCTTGTCAATCCAGGAAAAAGAAAAATTACTCAGGAAAAAAGACCCATGAGAAAAGCAGCATGAGCTGTACCCATAGATTAAAAATCAACCTGCTCAACAAAAAAAGCAGGATAGAGGTGTCAACCAAAAATTAATGTAAGATTCCAGTTGAATTGTTTCCAACAAGATGTTTTTTGTGATTCTGTCTTTTAAAACTCTGTAACTTTCCAGTTTTGTGCCACTTGTTTGGACTCTGAAACAGGGGGTGGAGGGGAGGTGTCTGTGTACAAGTGGTCTTGACCTCAGCTAATTAAATTCCAAATTTATCAATTTGGATTCCTATATTGCTGTTCACAAAACCACTTAAACAGGTTTAGGCAAAGGCTTCATGAACAGGATATACTACAAAGAATCAACAACTGGGATCTCATCTTGTTGAAAAGCTTTTCACAGCAAAAGAAATCTCCAAAAGGGTGAAAAACAGTATCTAAAAGTGGAGAAATCTCCAAAATCTCCAAAAGTGGAGAAAAAATATCATCCAGTTGTTCTTCAGACAAAGGACAAATATTCAGAACATATATTTTAAAAATACAAATTGAAAGACCCAGCCCAAAAATGGGCATCTGAAATGAATAGGCATTTCTCTGACGAAGAAATACAAATAGCAAATAAATACATGAAAAAAATGTTACACATCACTGACCATTTGGGAGATGAAAGTTAAAATAATTGTGAAATTCCATCTCACTCCATAAAGAATGGCTATTGTCAACAAGCTAACCAATAAAAATGCTGGCAGGTCTGTGGGGAGAAAGGAACCCTTCTCCACTGTTGGAGGGAGTCTAGACTGGTGAAATCACTGTGGAAATCAGTGTGGAGTTTCCTCATACAACCAAGATGAGGTTCCATTTTACTCAGCTGTTCTCCTTCTTGATAGCCTCCCCAAATAATTAAAATCACCATATCACTGCAATGTATGCATATCTGTGTCTACAGCAACACAGTTTGTAATAGCTAAAAACTAAGAAACAACCCAAATGCCCATCAGTCAAAAATGGATAAAAAAGAGGAGTAGAAATAACTAAAATCATTAGAAGCAAGTATTGGCAGAATTATGCCAGTAAAACCTAGTTTTCATAAGGTAATTTTTGAAATAATTAAGTTTATTGGTATAATTTAGATATTTATAATGACCACATTCATTATAGGAAATTTGTACCTCTACAAGATGTATGTTGGTTCCTGTTTTTCCTTCAATTCCCTTCAAGCTCTTCGATTACTCTTTTCCCCTTATTTACAAAGCTTTGTTTTAATTTTATTATCTTTTTTCTCATGTTTCTTGTCCCTCTCTCTGTCCAATTCCCCTTTACCTTTGAACAATTACTTCTTATTTCACAATATCTATTGTACTTTTAGTTCTTATTTACACTTTCAGTTTCTCATACCAGAGAAACTGTGCAATATTTACACATATGTATCTGTGTACACTTGAGAGTATGGCCTCAAGGTCCATCCATGTAGCTAAAAATGTGCCAAGTTTATACGTCTTATGGTTGTGTTGTGCTCTCTTGCACTAATTGCTTTTGGTAAAGGCAGTGAAAAATTTATTCATAAGGAGTTGTTTTGGAGTAACTTGCAATCTAATTACACAGTACTGCAGTGTTGAGATCCATTCCAAGAAAACAGATAATTTTTTTCAGCCCGAATTTCATGTTCAATATATATTAGACACTTCTCTCACTGTCTCTTTCTCTTCAAATGAGAAGCTGTAAGCAAAGGTGAACTCAGCCCTGAACTACTCTGTTTTCCAAAAGAAGATAGGGGTTAAAAGAAAAATTCTTTTCTTGCCCATTTCATTGTTGATTTTTCTCAGTTTGAGATTCATTTAGATACAACACCTCCTTAACTGGACTCTGGACTCCTGTGATGGTACTTTGGCTCACATATCATTGTTAAATTAGTATCTAGAACATATTTTGCTCTCTTTCTATTATGACACCATATAATAGAAATTTTTAAAAGAGATCAATGCACACATCATTTAGTAGAATTGTTACAACTTATTCTAGACCTCTGCTTTCCATCTAAAATGCATTGATTTTCCCATTTGTGAGGCACAATACTAAACACCACGAGTTATAGGAAGAGAGGTTTACTTGGCTCACAGGTTTCTGTGGGTTCAGTTGATGGTCAGCTGCCTCTAAGGCAGGAAGAGCATGACGGAAGAGCAGAGAAGGAAAGCTGCTGAACCCATGTAGCCAGCAAGATGACAGGAGGAGCTGCATATAAAATACAATTTTCTGGGTCATGTCCTCAGTGATCCAACTCTTGTGACTAGAAGCCACCTATGAAAGAATGAGACCTTGAGGGAGCGATTTGGATCAAAACCCTAAAACCACACCACAATCAAATTAGTTAATTATTTGTACTAATACTTTTTTAAAAAAATGGCATTTCTCACTCAACATTCATACATTTATTTGCTTTGTCATATGATATTAATGTAACTAGTATCATCACTAAGGATCACACTGCTGAAAGTGTAGGGTTACTGCAGCTCTAGGGTTTGACTCCCTGGATATTTCCTTTTCACTACAGCGTGTATTCAGTAGACAGCAATCTCAGGAAAAACCGAAGGTCATAAATTCACCAAAAAAAATGTCAAAAGTGGTATCAATCAGTTGAGTTCTGCATAACTATTTGTATTCCTAGCATCCTGCATACAAATAGGATGTGGAGCACTAAATGCAGCTAAATATGATAGCTAAATACTGTGTTGGTGTGAGCACCAAGGCAATCAGACACAACATTCCAGAGGCTATGTATCTGTAGACTTTTGTGGAGAGGAAAAGGGAACTGAAGTCAAAGAAAAATCAGATAATCTGATGTGGAAGAAAGAAACAGAGCCTGACAAATATTTTACAACAAACTTGAAATGATTATTCAATAAATTTTTTAAGTTAAACTTACTTTAAAAACTTATAGTGTTCTCTATAACACTGATCACTTTTGGAAAATTTTCCACAGGCAATAGTTCTAAATGTTTATTGACTAACAGGGATGAAAGAAAAAGTGAGATTCTGAAAGGAAAAAACAGACATTTTTCTAAAAGGGAAAAGAAATCGCTGGAGTCATGTAAAGGAGAAAACACTTTAATTGCAGCAGACAAAACTAAGGCTACTTAGAAAAATATCAGAAAGCAACATAGTTTTGATGTAAATGACATGGCTCTGGTTGTAATTCTAATTGCTAGATTCAATGTGAAATTAACGTGTGTTTTTTTGCAAGGTGCTGAGTTCTTCACCACATGAAGTTTTCCAGCAGGATATCATGCTGGAAGAATGGGCAAGATGATTCTAAAGATTCTTTTGAAGTAAGTTTCAGATTTAGGACAAAGTCATTAAAGTAAAATATGAGTTCTCGTAACATTTTCATCCTTCACATGGTCTTTTATCTTACAAACACATAAATGCCTAGATAGTTCAGCTGCTTGAAATGAGCTCCCAAAAGTTTCCAGAAAGCAATTCTTAAAATATTCTATCTTCTTCTAAATTACACTTTTATGAATTCTAAGTAAATGAAAAACTCAATGGGATATTGTCAAAATTTAAATTGCTTTTATTATTCTTTTTTCATTTGATTAGCTTTTGGCAGTATACATCAACTCTATAGCCAGAATTCAGAGAGAGTGAGAAGTTTAACATTTCCCTCCTATTAGCAATCTACCATTAACATTAACAGGGCTGAGAAACCAAAATTTCTGTTTATGAAAAGTGCTTTGCATAACACAGCAGCAACCTTCTATACTGAGGGAGCTATCTGGAGTACAAGCTGTCACAAATGTACTTGAGTACATTTATTTGAGTGGGGTCTTCATATTAGGCAATAATGAGATGTTAAACAATTATTTGGGATTGGAGCAGGGAATTTGTGCATATAAAAGAAATTTCAATCATGGCATGGATGACAAGAGTTCTAAAAATCAACAAACCTCTCTTGTAAAGTGAACTCGCTACTTATGGATAACCTAGTATAGATCAGTTAATTCCACTGAATTGCAAGTCTGTAACTTTCCTAGAACAAGTGAGTTGCTCTCATTCTTGACTGTGACAGAAGGCGTGCTGAGCAAGCCTCTACTTCTTTGCCACAGAAACTTACAACCTAAACTGTGTCTTGCAGAAAACAAGGGCAATAGCCTGTAGCTGGACCAGCTAAGTCTAGTTATGGATTAGCACACTGGAAAACTGCCTGAAATATGTGCTATGGGAGCAAGTGTTGTTCAGTGTTTCTGGTTGTCACTGAACTCTCTGTCTTTACCATGTGTTTGTTCTTTAAGTGACCAGAAACTCAAATCTCTTTACCTTCTTCCTACTAAACTCTTTCCAAAGAAGAAATTCATATATACTAAAATCTTCTCAGGTTCACTTGTATTTTAAAAGGATGCAAGGTATGCAAACCCAAAATACAAAGGGTATGAAGTTCATTTCAGGGGTTGGACAGAAAGTCCCACATGGCAATGACGACAAACGCACAGCATTCCTAAGGTCCATGCCACTGTGCCTCTCTCTGTCAGCCACAAACTGTCCCAGGTTAACAAAGTACAAAATAGTAGTAATTAAGGGAATCACAGCAAAGTCTGTCAATGTGTAAATTAAAATGAAAATCGAAACAGCAAACACAGCAACAAAAATCTGAAGTATAAAAGAGATGAACATGTATGATTTCACAAAACAATTACTCAGTTACAAAACATGAGGATAAATTAAAAATTAGGTCTTCCTTACTTGTAATCATGGAAATAGTTCCCTACTTCTTTAATCAATTATTGATATTCTACAAGAACTGATTAAAATATGATTGATGTCATATTTCAGTGTTACCTGGATATTCTTTTTGTGCTGTGGGAAATTAAAAAGAGATGTGATATTTGAAGTAGAATTATAATCACATGATATCTAAAACTATTCTTTTTAAGGAAATATTTTGATTATTTTGATGAGTGTGTGTATGTATGCTGGTGTGTATGTGTATGTTACCAGTGGTGGGAAATTACAGTCTAAGGGCAGAGACATATATTTCTTTGCTAATAATGAAAATCCTAAAGTTTGTATTTATGTTATCATAATGTATTTATCATTAAAATATGCCACTGACCTTTAACTTACTGAGCTACTCTTATGTGGTAATAAAACAGCTAAGATAAGGTAAATGCAAGTTTTAATAGGGATTACTCTAATCTGCCATCAATGTAATACCTCAGGCCAGTGTCACGTAAGCCTTTATTTTTCCCAGGTAGCCTTGGATTTGACCCTCAGAATATCACAGTAAAGGATTTCTTTCACCAGTAGCTGCAGCTGGAGAGCAGGCTGAGGCCAGTGTGGGACAGCTGGAAAGAGTGGATAGTTGTGTGCAGGTGGGGCATTTGCTGCTTCTCCATCTCTCTCAGTGATCTGGGAGGCTCCTGAAAGCAAAGTATGTTTGATAACTGTAATCAAAAAGGACATTATAAACTCTCCACAGACAAATTGGAACCTGCCAAATCATACTTTTCTGTTGATCTCACATGGCAATTATATTATAAACAGTAACTCTCAGATATTTACTCATGATTTCTCATCATGGAAAAATTGCTTACAAACCTAAAAGTTAAAATGAAAAAGTACCCCCTCAATAATAATTGCTGCAGAGAAAGACAGTAAATCAAATGCTTATGATTTATTTCTCTCGTGTTTACTGGGGATATGATATTTGGGTGAAAAACAGATTATAGAGTCTAATCTCATTGTAAATTGTACAACTAGGTCACCTGAAATACAAATTGCTTGGATTTGGTAAGTTAAGAGTATTTGTCTGGGAAATGGTTTTAGTAAAATTGCCCTGGTTTAGTACTGTTTACAGTAAACAAGTATAGAATCTATGCCTCCAGAAGGCTGGCTCTATGGCACTTGTTATATAATCTACACAGCTGTGCAGGAATAAAATAGATACGTCGTAAGTTAGCACTGCTTGCTCCATGTAATAACCTACAAACTTCTTCAGTTCCCACAAATTGTTTCTGCCCAGGTTTGGGAACTCTCCTTGGTGTCTCAAACCTCTCATTGTTTGTACATTGAATGTATCTTTGGATTCATTTGCAAGTTGTGATTTTGAGTGCTATCATTTATGCATGGAAGTCTGATTTGATAATTTAATTTTGTAATAACCTGGTCACTAATTTATATTCTCCACGTTCGAACATTGTATTAAAATTTTTCTGAAACTCAGTCCCACCATTACAATCTCCTTGACAAATACTATGACACCAAGAGCAGCCCAGTTTCCCATGTCATTTGTCTTTAATAAGATTCTCATTCTGAAGACTTCCAGTGTCATTTTACCTGTATGATTGTATCTTTTCAGAAATCCCCATTGTTTCTACTGTGTCCTTTATTTAGCACTCTGGGGCTATAATGAACATAATCCCAGAATACTTTGACATTACTTTCTGAATGGTTCTCACAGTATCTTATCTTAAATGTAACCTAGACTTATTCTAATAGAAACACCTCAAAGATTTTTTTCACAGAGAAGTTGTCTTCTCTTTTACAGTGCTTTTCTCATGGCCTAACAACTCCTAATTTCTCATTTCAACTGTTTCTCTATAATCCCTCAACTCCCCAAATGATTACCAGTTCAATGAAGTATTCAAAAACTTTTAATAATTTGTTTCCTGTGATTTTAATCCTTGTTTCAGTATAATGTGTTTCATCAAGTTTAGGTGTTAACAACAGACAAAAAGTTCAATGAGAATTGTATTTACTATATGGAAAAAAATGTACATGTCTTGATGCCCAAAGAATAACATATTGTTTAGAATCAGAACCCTTTAACATCAAAAATAATTATATTCTTCTGTGAAATCTTGCTCACATTAGTATACAAGATGTTTCTATTAAAATAGCATTCTAGCTTTCACCATTTTCTAATGACCTTGCTTAACAGTTCATTTCAGTGACTCATTTCACATTTATCCACTAAAATGTGATTCCTAAAATATTCTAAATTCTGAACTTCCCATCCATATTCACAAAAATTTTATATATCTACACTAAAAATTTTCAATATAGGCATTGATAGGGAGATCAGAAGGAACAATTTGACAACTTTTCTTCTTACAATTAGGAACATAAGGCATTTATTAATGAAAATGATAATCAGAGCTATTAGCCATCAGTACATGCCAAAATGATTCCTCAAACTTTCCCACCCTTTTATATAAAGAGAACTATCTTTTCATTTTTAGTTCCATATATACAGTATCCATGTGATATTATGAAATGTATTTTGAAGATTCAATATTAAAATGTTATCTTTTTCTAAAGGCTTGATACCTCACAACTACTTTCATTGATTGTATTACCTACCACCTACCTACTTACTAGTTCTTGTATTTGTCACATATTAAATGTATACCTGGAGGAAGCTAAGATCAGCAATATATTTAAACAAAAATGACATCTCAAGAAAAGATTGTGTGAGTTTATCAACCAATTGTGGAAAGAGATAGGATAAAAAGGGAAAACTATGTTTTATCATAGGAATTTACCTACGTACACAGATAATAACTATTAATCACAATGAGTTTTACATTCATAAGTCCCTATATACCCATAGTCCACTAGAAGATATCCAATAAGCCCACCATTTTCGAAGGTGTTCTAATTGTTCTTTCCTTTACATTCCTCTCATCCCAGGTTGGAATTCACTTACTGATTTGCTTTCACAGAGTTAGAATTCATTTACTGACCTGGTTACCTTTATTTTAACTATCTAGCAATGGGAATTTAAAATTTTATTTGAGATATTAACAGAAAATGGTTATTGTTGTTTTAAAATTCTCAGTCAATAAGGAGATTTTAGGAGAGAAAGACATGTTACAAATGAAGCCCTCTTAGTAGATACCAAATGTGGTAGATTAACTAATGGTGAATTTTTAATACCTACCCTAACTCAGCATGGTTTTGGGAATGGAAGAACCACCTGAGGATTATTACCAACAGTATAAAAGCAGAACTGGAGGGGAAGATGGTGCACTGTTGATTCTCCTGGAGAAGCTTGTTGCATTGGCTTTTCTGATATGAATTGTCTATTCTCACCATTGGAAGAGCTCAGGTTCTGGCACTGAGGATTTGGAGGGAGCTCTGATTTTTACCTTGAGCATTGTTTCCTGGATCCAGTGAAGATCTCTTAGCCTGCTGGTACAGATTCTTCTTCCCACTGATGCAGACTTCTAGCTTCCATCAATGACTTTTGAGTCTCCCAGTGAAGGTCTTTCATACAGACTTCCACTAGACAATGTCATTTGCTCCTGGTTTCCAGCTGGACTCATGGAGAACATTTCTGTTGGCTGTCAGCCTTCAGTGGGACTCATGCAGGGCATTGCCCTTGAATCCAGGTTCTCAGTTCTTTGGGTCTCTAGTGCACAGACAGATTGCTTGCACTCTTCTGCATTTGACTTTTGGGGTAAATATTATAAAATAATATTATAAATTATGTGTCTTTAATTAAATTTATTCCCTTACAAGTACTGACTACAACACCAAGCTGCCCCCTCTTTTTATCTCTCTCATATACACACAGACACATAGATACACAAACACAAAAATACACTATATTATAAAGACAATGAAAATGAACAGTCTTAGTGTATAGCAGGAAATTTAGGACGAATTAAGGAATTTCAGGGAAGTTTAGTCATCATATACTGTATAGACAAGAGACCAAGAACAGAGCTAAGAAGCTAAGGAAGTTTTTCATAAATACTGATCTGCACTCACATCTGAACAAAAATGCACTGCAAAATACCAGTCTTACAGTGTCATTTCTTGCTGAAATGTTGGCTTCACCATTACTTAAAAGGTTTTGTTTACAAAAATTTTACAACCTCACACTCTGATATAATTTCCTGGAGAGTGGAACAGGTTGCAAGTGCACTCAGTAAAATAACCTCCAACCATTCAACCACATGGACACATGTATCCTTGATCAAGTCCTTTATTCCCCCTAAGCATACTCATTAGAGACAAAAATAGATTGCACTAAACACAAATCATCTTTACACTGCAGGTGTGACCCCTGTCTTCCTCTTAATGTTTTGGCATAAGCACGATCTTACAAAAACCCACGGACTTAAGGGGCTTTTCTAAAGTACATGCTGTTTCTCTCCTAATTATGTCAGTTGTCATGCTGGGTCTCAGCCTTAGACTCAAGGGTTTTGAACCAAGTGAAGTAAGTCATTCTTGCCCCATAGCAATTGAAACCATCACTTTCCAAAGGTTGTTTTACATTTTTGTAGGAGAAATGGTTTTAAAAGGAAATTTCAAATCTACATCTAATGGGACATTTCTTAATTCTGTCTGGTATATCCTTCAACTTTAAAAAAGTCTTATCAGCAAATTTAGCAGCAATGATTTAAAATTGCACATAGTCTCATACATTTGGAGAATGTTTGTTTATGTTAGTACAGTGAACATAAAAGTACCTACTAATTTTTGTATTTCTGAATGAATATAGGAAAATGGGCTGTGATCAACCTAGCACACAATTTGGAAGAAAATGCTGAACAAAACAATATGTGCCTAGCATACATAACTAATTTTCTACTTGTTACCCTCTAGTTGGTCAAGCTAAAAGCCCTGGACTGAATTCTTTCCGTTATGCAGAGCTAATCTTTTAGTAGGGCCCTGAAAACACGCAAGTCAGGTTATTTCTCTCTACCTTCCTGACCTAGCCCCCTGGCAGACGTCTCCCAGGGCATCATGGCGCAGCTCTTTCTCTGTCGAAGCTGGAGTCTAGGATGGAGAGAGTGGGCCGCGTGGGCTCACAACATCCTTTGTCCATCATCTCTCACCGTTTGATTTTTACTAACTTATAAGACGGTTTCTACAGCATGATACTAATCAATTTTTCAATTCAAAGAATTTTTGAAATAATTTATCCAGGTTGTGGCTTATAGTACTTGTAAATCATTTTAAAGTCATCAAATTCGTGACATTTCTGTAATGGGGTTTGATACTTATTTTTAAAGTCATTCAATATTCCAACATTCAAATTTGTATTTCAGTTTTTTGGTTTTTTTTTTTTTTTTTTTTTTTTTTTTTTACAGGAAGCTTTCTATTTTATATCTGAGTCTTTAATTCAGTTGTATTTTTAAAAGTTTATAGAATTTTAAAATCAAATTCTACCTTGAATATTGCTAACTGAAAGTCTCAGAGCCATCTATTAAGTACTCATTTCTCAGTGACATTGATTGTTATACACCAGAGTCCTTGTCACCACTCATTTATCATTTTTTAGTTTTTGAAACCAATGTTACCTTTATAATATGGATTTGCTAGTTTATTTATCTAAAATTGCACTCCTCAAAAACACAGGCATACATTGTTTACTTCCCTGTAATGTTTTTCCCTAACAATCACTATCTGATACATTGTTTTCTTATTCCTCCCAGTTATTTTCCTCCACTTAACCATGCTCTAAGCTCCAGAAGAACAGGTTTGTTTGCTGTACTACTGCTATATTGCTAAGCATTAAACCAAAATAAGAATACACTAGGTGCTGAAAAATACATTAAATCACATTAAATTGACAGTGTTTTTATCTATTTTCATTCCTATCCAAACTGTCCTTTTTAGTATAGTTTTATGATGTATTGGTATTTTACGCTTCAATTCCTTCACTTGGTATTCTTATATAAGAATATCTTGGGATATATCTTTAATTATCTATCTATCTATCTATATAATAACTAGTTTTCAGAACTATAAAAATATCCATTTGTCAGGTTGATATTAAATCAGTATACCAGTTTGAGAGGAATAGAAATTTTTACTATACTATCATCTATATAAACTTATATATATATATGTACATATTTGTTTTTTATGTCTCATTTCATTAACTTAAAGTAGTTTATAATTTCATGTTAAATTTAGTTGCTTTTTTGTGAGTTTTTACAATTTGTTATGTATTTGTTACTTTTATGAATGACAATTTAAATGTATTTATTTTTGTTTTATGGAAAAAGGTTTATATATATGATCAAATAAATGTTTTGAAAAAACAGACAAATGACAGGTTATCTTCATTTCAAATCAGTATTTTCTTTGATCTTTTTGATTCTTTTTTCTTCTTGAGATGGCAAGTACCTCTAATAAATTGTTGGAAAGAAATGGTGAGAAATTTTTTACTTTACTCTTTATTTTAATAATAACATCATTTTAACGTCAGGATTATATGCATTATATTAATGTGAAGTATTCTTTTTCAGGTTAGAGAATTTCTTTTGAATTACTCTTTCCTTTGTGTTTTATAACAAGTATTATAAATCTCTATTGATTTCTGAATTAGAGTTACCAAATTCACATTTTTTTAATGTTTTTTTTAGTTTTTTTATTATTTTACAGAGGATAAAACAGAATAAAACCAATATAAGAGATACAGGACTTCAAAATATTATAAAATCAACAGTAGTTACTACAATGCCTTTTGATATCTTCAAAATAGCTTCAAATAACTTCAGACATAATAAAAATCAAACAGAACAGAATAAAATAGAAATAATAAAAACAAAATAATGAATGCAATAAAGGATTTCAAAATAAGCCAATAGTAAATCCAAAATTGCTACCATATTATACCTTGCTATCTTTGAAATAGCTCCTCTTTGCCATCGAATTTAACATAATCTAACAAAACAAAAGAGAGTAAAACCTAACCCAAGAAAACAGTGGAAATGATATAGGACCTCAAAGCAGGACCATAGGGAGTCAATAATGGCTACACCCCTCAGAAAGAGACCCCCCCCCAGATGCCACACTGCATACCGCTATCCTCTGAGGCTATGATCAGACCATTGGCCCTTGACTATAGTGTTAGTGAAACACCAGAGCACTACAGGCATCCAAGTGCATTTCACCTTGACAGCTATGGTCACAGCTTGTTTCCCCGGATAAGCTGATCACTTACAGCCAGCAGAAGGGTTTAGTACCCCTTGCTTGCCAGCCCTTGTTCCAGAAGGGGCTGGGGTCCAGCTGTTCCCAGTCCAGCGGTGGCCTGCACATGGCACTGGTTCCCAGACTGGGGTTGTTTGCTGGCATGACCGTTGTTCTCTCTCCCCTCAGTTGGCAAATGGCCAATTGTTTTGTTTTGTTTTGTTTTTTTTTTAAATAGTTCCAGGGCTGAGGATTTAGCTCAGTGGCATAAGCACCTGCCTTGCAAGCAGGCAATCGTGCAAATTCACATTTTTTTATGTTGTATAGAAAGCACTGGAATTTTGGAATAAAGTCTAAGTTAGCATGTTGTAGTATATTCTCTTCCACATGCTTTGCTTTTTAGATTTTTTTCAAATATTTTCACAAAGACAAACAGTTTTTATTCTTTCCTAATTTGAATTTCATTTTGTTATGTGGAAAAATGCATGAAAACTTTCCCATAATGACCTCACTCCCCATTTCCAACAACTGTTTTTAAGAGGTAGATGTTATTCCTAAAGGATCGAGAGCTGTGATAAAAGTTTTAAAAACTGCAGATCAATCTTCTCCTAAAATTTCTGGAATGCATAAATTAAAATATTGTTAATGAAAAAGGAGAATATTAGTAACTGTGAATGAAGTAAAAAAATTGTATAAGTATCATAAATTCCTTGAATGCTTTAGCTAAATTAACTTTTCTCAGAGTGAAAACTGCAAATTCTACAAGACTGTAAGAAAAGTCATATATCTGTTGCACTATTGCAAGTTTAAAATGTAGAATGTCAAGTTTATTATTGCAATTAAATTGACTTCTTATTCACACAGCACTGTAATTTCTAGAACAGATAATATAAAGAAATGTTTTACAGTGTATATTTTACCAAAATTAATATAAATAAAAATATATTTTAGGAACTAAGGATGTAGCAATGTTAACAATCACTGTCAGCTTCTGTACATTTCAATTACTTATTCTTAGAGTGGGTCACATAATGATGTATATCCACAGGTACAGTAACAAATCTGCATTAACAATTACATAGTATATGATTCTTACCTATAATAATATCTTGGTAAATGACTTTCAAATAATTAAGCACTGTTTTTTGAGTGTCTTCTGGCTGAATGGTCACTGATCAGGTATAATGGTAACATATTATTTACCTATTCATTGTAAACCTCATGCTGTTTGAAAAATATTATTTTAAAAATAACATTATGTGTCAACTGGAAAGTGTAGTTAGCATTAAAAATCATTTACTCAAATATAATTTAAAATTAGAGTCTATGGCAATCGAAGATTATTAGTAGACTTAAAGATTTAATCATGTTGCTATTGAGGAATTCACAAAAGCCTGGTGATCAAATCATTGATCTGAAAATTGCATAAGGAAGTTGGAAGCGTTAGTAATGCAATAGTTCTGTGTATAGGAAAAAGTAAGTGCAGGAAGTAATAAAAATTTATGGATTTTCTTCTAAGATGAATGCTTTCAATCAAGTGCATATGGTTAATATCCATCTCAATATGAAAGTACTAAAAATACACAAAATTAAAAGTCGATCACAGCAAAAATAAGAAAGTATCTTCATTCATTAATATTTGATAAGTGTACAGATAAATGTTTATTAAAAACTCAAAATCTGAAAACTTTCTGAAAATTAAAACATTTTCAAGCTTTGTTTTGGCACCAAACTTGATATGAATAAATGTGGGACTATTTGTTGTCTTTATCATACTGTTTTAGTTTTTACTTTTGTTAGCACATGTTTTCAGTACAGGATGATTACATTCAACCACATTCAATGCACAAAGATGAATATAACATATATTGCTACTTTTTATATCACCCTCCCTCTCTTTCTCCTTCACAATCTCTTGATACCTCATTCTATTTGCAAAATCTTGTCTCTGTTTCCTGTTCTTTATACTTTATTTTGGCCTTTATTTTATCTTTGAGTGTTTCATATAAGAAAAAACACGAGATACATAATCTTGTAAGACTGATTTATTTCACTTAGCATTGTCTTCTCAAAGTACATAAATTTTCCTACAAATGCCTCAAATTTATTCGTCTTTATAGCATAGTGCTCCATTCTGTACAAATACCACATTTTCATTCATCTATTGATGTACATACAGGTCACATTCAAGATTTAGGTATTATAAGCTGTGCTGCTGTAAACATGAGTATGCAAGTATCATTGTAAGATGATGTAATTAACTCTTTTGGGAAGAGAACTGTAAGTTAAATAGTTGAGTTTAATGGAATTTTTATTTTTAGTTTTTGAGGAATATCCACAGTGAATTTAATAGTGAATATAATAGTTCATAGTCTCACCAATATTGTAGAAGAGTTCCTTCTATTTCTGAATCATTGACAGTTGTGAATATTTAAGTTCTTGATAACTGTTCTTCCCAGAATAAGATAGATTCTCATTACTTTAATTTGCTTGCATCTTTCAAATGGCCATTGATGGTGAACATTTTTTTCATTTATTCATTGAGTATTCGTACTTCTTTTTTTTTTTTTTTTTTTTTTTTTTGTCTTTTTCCTTTTTATCGGTACCAGGGATTGAACTCACGACTGCCTGCTTGCAAGGCAGACACTTATGCCGCTGAACTAAATCCCCAGCCCCTATTTGTACTTCTTCTGAGAAGCATCTATAAAATCAAATAACTGATTCTTAGATAGGAATCCTCTAACTTGAGGAATTTAAATTTTTTATGCTGTATATACATTTTACATATTAAATATAAAATTTTAAATATTTTATACAAAAATCTATATTTTGTATATTATATATTATTTTATATATTTTAATATTTTGAATATATTTATATATAAAGTACAGACACTTTATATTTTCTATATATTCTAAAATATTATGTTCTGTCTTAAAAGTAGTTAAAATATTTTTACCCATTTTCTATGCCGCCTTTTCATTCTGTTAGTTGTTTCTTTTGCTTTGCAGAACATTAATTTGATATGTTTATCAAATATGTTGATTCTGGGTATCATTTCCTGAAAATCTAAGTTCTGTCCCAAAAATTCTTGCCTGTACTTGTGGTTTCAAGCGTTTTGCCTATTTTATCTTCTAGCAGGTTAAATGTTACTTTGTAAACGTTTAGTATTTGATCCATTTTGAATTACTTTTGGAAATTAAAATGTATTGAGGGGTCTATTTCTTCTGTTTTTCTCCAATTTATAAGCATGTAAATTTTCACAGTTTTTGTTACAGTCTTCTGCATTTGGGTAGTGGCCTTTGTAATTTTACTTTGTCATTTATAATTAAATCGATATGGATCTTTTCTTTCCTTTATGGTATGATCTACTAAAGGTTTGTCTATTTTATTCATTCTTTTGAAGAACAAGCTCTTCCTTTCATTAATTCTTTGTATTGTTTTTAGTCTCAATTTGGTCGCAATTCTGATTGTTTGGAATGTTGTTTTTTATTTTTTTATTTTTCATCTACAAATTTCTTTTAGGATTAAATTTCATTCTCATGCAGTGCTTACCACTGAGTTTTGTGTTGGCTTTGTGTTGAATTGTTCTTATTTTCTTGGATTTTATTTTTGTTGATTATTTACTTAGTTGATCTATTTGTAATAGAGGGCTATTGAGGTTCTCTGCTACTACTGTATAGAAGATTACCTGACCTTCGATGTGCAGCAGTGTTTGCTTTATTGGGATGCCTGTATTTGCATTTGTTGCACATATATTCATAATTTTTTCTTCTTGTTTTATTATCCCCTTAGCTAATATTTAGTGACTTTTCTTTCTTGATTTTGGCTTAAATTCTATTTTGTCTGCACATTAGTTATATACTCCTGCTTGTTTTCAGACTCTGATTACCTGAAATATTGTTTTCCATATTTTAATTTTTATTCTATAAATTTCTTTTTGGATTAAATCTTTTTATGTAAACTGCATAAATTTTATTTATCTAATCTGTCAGTCTGTGTCTTTTGGTTTTTGAGTCTGCTCACTTCAAAATGTATTATTTAAAATTATTGAGGTATTTCTGTCTTTGCATTATTTTCCTGTTCTGTTCTTTTTCGTTTGTTTGTACTATTTTGAGTTTTTTGTTTGTTTGTTTGTTTTCTTGCTTACTTTGTTTCTCTTACTACTTAACTTCTCACCCTGTCATATTACTTTTCCATTTCTTGCTGTTACTTTGAATCTCCAATAATCTAAAAAAAAATCTGCTTCTGTATGCATCCAAACTTAAGTGAACTCATTTCTCAAAGTATTGTGATAATGGGGTGAGGAAAACTCATTAGCTAGAATATGAATATGAATGTTTGCTCATTCATTTACTGCTACAGAATGCTTAAATTGTGCTCAGGTCATTCTAGGCAATGGGATGTAGTAGTAACCCGGGCATTTCCAAGGTTTTTTTTTTTTTTTTTTTTTTTTTTTTAATATGAAGTTTTTTAAGAAGAGCTTCCTTATTCTTAGCTTTATACTAAGAGCCACTATTCTTTACTTAAACATCTGAGACTTACTTTTTGAGCTTTTCTTGTGCTAGAGCTCAAGGATATCATTAATAATTTGCCAACCAAATGCACTCACTTAAGATCTTTATCCTAAAGGAAAAACTAGAAGAAGCATATTTTAATCTGCTGAGACATTGCCCATTGCCAATGTTTTGGATTTCCAGAACAATGGTATCTGACATCATTCTTACCATGGTGAAGCTTCAACAATATTACTATTGGCTTAGCCTCTTAGCTTGATTATCTTGCCCTTTGTAGAGTATATAGGCAAAATATTTTTAAAAAGTATCACTTATAATAGAAGCTAAAATACAACACATACCAATCAATAAACTTGTTGGAGTAAAATACAGTGAAAGAATATTTTTTTTTGCTTTTTCTGCTTGTATAAATATTTTATTATCAGAAAAGAGTTTTATGAAACAAAATTTTCCATTTTTCTATAAAATGATCATTTTAAATATCATAAGTTTCTATTCCTTAAGATTTTTTATCTTTATTTTTATCATGATCATATTCATCACGAGGAATTTGTCACTGTACATAATATAACTTAATTATTTGCCCCCCACTTCCCTCACTTACCTTCAATCCTTTTTCCCAACCCAATTACAAAAGTTCTGTGTTGTAGTTAGGGTTTACAGGTAGTAGATTTTATAGAGGATACATAGTTTATGTGATTATTTTATAATATTCACCCAAAGAGTCAAACACAGAAGAGTGGAAGATCTATCCACACAATAGAAACCCAAATAATTCAGGTGAGGACTTAGGATCCGTGGCAATGTCCAGAAGGATTCCAATTGAAGACCTAGAGTCCACAGCAATGTCTCATGAAAGGCTGTACCAAGGATCTGCGATGAGAAAGCCCAAAGATCGCTGGTGGAAGCTAGAAAGTCTGCACTGGCGGGATGAAGGATCTCTGTCAGCATGCTGAGGGATCTGCACTGGAGCCAGGAAGCAACACTTATAGCGCGGACCAGAACCACATCCTCAGCAGCAGGGAGGTCCAGCTCCTCCGATGATGAGAACAACCAAGCTCACATCAGGAAAACCAGCATGACAAGCTTCTCTTGGAGAATCAATAGTGCACCATCTAGCCTTTCAATTCTTTTTTTAAACTGTGAGCAACAATTCTCAGGTGGGCCTTCCACATGCAACATCATGCTGATTCAGTTCAGCTGGGTGTTATAAATGGACCGTTAGTTAATCCACCACACTCTGTTTCCATTTTTTTCTTTCATTCTGTCTTTTTTTAAAAATTACTTTTCCCTTCCTTTTCCATCCTTCCCTCCTCGTTTTTCCCCTTGAATAAGTTCTTCTTATTTCCCAATTTCTATCCTCCGTTTTGCTCACTTACACTTTTTCTCACACAAGTTAAACAATGCATTATTTAAGCATGTGTGTCTTATATATTTCACTTAAGATTGTGCACTAGAAATGCATCTACTTACTGAAAATTATCTCAATTTTATTTATTTTTCTTTATGGAAGGATAGTGTCCCACTGTGGGTAAATACCACATTTTCTTTCTCCATCCATCTGTTGCTGGGCTTATGGGCTGTTTCTAAGACTTAGCTCTTATAAATTTTGTGGCTATAAATATGGCTATATATGTATCACAGTGGTATGATGCTTTTAATTCTTTCAAGAAGATACCTAGAAGGAGATCAGCTGACTCAAATGGAACCTATAGTTGGTTTTTTAAAGAATCACCACACTGATTGCCATGGTGATTATAACAATTTTACACTTGCAACAAAAATGAAGAAAGTGCTTTTCTTCCTCTGCATCCTTACAGCATAATGTTATTGATTGATTGGTGCATATATATAGTTACGCTCGTTGTCTCTGCTGGTTTATTTCCTTTAACAAGTATGTAGTGAGTAGTTTGTTTCTTCTGACCAGTCTTGCCTTGAATTCTGCTTTGTCTGCACTACAATAGATACTTTTGCTTTTTTCCTGGGTGCCTGTTGTATAAACTATTGTTTTTTATCCTTTGACTTTCATTCTAAATTTTTTGAGTTAAATGTGTTTCTTTTATAAAGCATAATGTTGGATGTTTTTTTTTTATTTCTTTGATCCATTCTGCAATGTGTTCCTTTTGTTTGGTGAACTGAGAACTTTCATATTGATAGCTCTGACTGGGAGAGATTGATTTATTTTTGTTATTATATTATTTTCTTGTTGCTGGTTCCCTTTGTTTTTCTTCTATTTATCTACTCACCTTGTCTGATAGATTCATTCTACTGGAATTTACAGAATTGTTGTCTTTATTGTCTTTTTCTAGGGTACCTCTGAGAACTTCTTGGAGTGCTAGTTTTGTGATGGTAGAGTTATTATAGAAGTATCTTACTTTTCTATTAAGTTTGAAAGACATTTTTGCAGCATACATCAAACTGGGTTGGAATTTGTTTTCTTTAATGCTTTAAATTCTTTGCTCTAAGTTCTCTTTGACTATAGGTTTTACACTGAGACATCTGCAATAATTCTGATGGTGTTTTCTTTATAGGCAATTTGGGTTTTTTTCTAGCATTTTTAAGATTTTGTTCTGATGTGTGAATTATTGGAATACTAGCTAGTATATATCTTGGTGCAGTCTTTTTTGATTACAGCTATTTAGAGTTCCATATACATCCACCTCTCTGTAGGTCAAATTATTTTTCTATGCTTAGAAAGTTTTCTGCTATTATTTCTGTAAAGAAATGTCTGTGACCTTTGTGCTATCCTCTGATTTTTCATTAATTCCAAATAATCTTATCTCTCTGTGTGTCATCTAGCAACTTTTGGATTGATTTTTTTTATAATCCCTTGCTGTTTTTAAGAAATATGTCATTTGATGATCACCACCTGCAACCCTGTCTTCTAGGTCTGCTTTGCTGATTCTACTTTCAATGGGATATTTACCCTCCTGGATTTATATTTGATACTCTTTTATGGAATCCAGTGCTTTTCTGTGTAGGGAATTCATGGTTGCCATTTCTTTCTTTATCTCCTCCACTTTTTTATCTCTATCTCTAGACTTACAATCATTTCCTTCACTATTTTCATCTTCTGTTTAATTCTCTGCGTAATATCTGTTTTGAATTCATCAAGAGTATTATTCATCTGCTTTGATACTTTTGCTGCTACTATTTCAGGATTTTTGGCTGTGTGGCTTTTCCCTCAATTCCCCTTCGATCTGCCTTAGTTAAGCTTGGTGCTATGGGTTGGTTTTGCTTCCATATTTTCTGATTTTCTTTTCTTTTCTTTTCTTTTTTTTTTTTTTTTGGTTTATTTGATTTTTGTGCTGAGGCTTGTAATTATTCAGGATGAGTAGCTTTATTCTTAGTATCAAGTCTGTTCTAGGTAATGACTACATTCCAGGGATGTCTTCTAGTAGCTGATTTTTGGCTTTTGAGTTTGTCTCAAGATTCTACCACACGTGTTTATTAAGTACCAAAGATTACAGCCTGTTTGGTTTAGCACCAAGTTCTTTGATATTGGATTACAGTATCATGGCTCCCAGTCTAGGTATTAGCGTACAAGTGAGATCAATTAATCATAATAATATGTTACTTTAGCTAGAGTAGTACAATCTGCAATAACATCAAGCAAAAACTATAATGAGGAACTAAAATAACTAGTGCTTTGCCATATTTAACCATAAATACAAGATCTATAGTCACACAACAAAATCTAGGATAATTAAAATAATTAGATACAGAAAAGGTATACTTAACAGCAATTTTACCCCATTTCATCATAGAGCAATATTCATCCTTTGTAAGATATAGCTACCTGCCTACAGATTCATAAGGACAGTTGGTATGGATATGGCAGCACAAAGAAAAAAGAGGTAGATTATGAAAAGTTAAGCAATGAAGGATATGAAATACGTGGTGAGAATGATGTAAAAGCCCTATTAAAGAGTAAAGGGAAATTAGCAGTGCTAGATAACAGTAACTGAGAAAACCAACTGGGGAGAGGATGGTAACAGGAAACAGAGATTAAACTGGAGAGAAAAAAAGAAGCAAAATACTAAGGGAACAAGTTGAGGGAGAGAAAATGAAAAGAAAAGGTGGGAGAAGAGAGAGAGAGAGAGAGAGAGAGAGAGAGAGAGAGAGAGAGAGAGAGAACAAGGAGGACCTATTCAAACAAACTAAACAAAGCAATAAAATTCCACAGGAATGTTTTCCTCAGGAATAGTAATACTGAATCTTAGAAGTCTCTTTCCAGTCTGTGAGTTTTGCAGAGGTTATTCTGTATAAGGGAAACCATCCCCACATTCCCTTTGCGGGTAGTTGTTCCACCTGAGATATCAGTCCAAGGAAGCTGTGGGTCCTTGGTTCTGAGGCCACTGTCATGGATTTCTGCTGCTTGGGGACAAATGCTGGGTACCTGATGTATACTCCGGCGGCTGTGAGGCCAGTTCCAGTCACTTGTCGCTTCTGGACACACAGCGGAGACATGGGTGAGCCCAAGATGAATGTGGCAAGATTCTAGAAGGCCCAGTAAGAGCACAGAGTAATTTGTGGTGTCTTGCTGGCAACTGATCACAGAGAAGAGAGCTGGTCTAAGGCGGAGGGTGGGGACTTTGCCTGGCTTTGGTGAAGTGCAGGGTTCTTCGGTCTGAATAAGTACCCCCAGAGGTCTGGTGCATCAAGCAGGGACTCAGGCAAGACTGGAGCTCACTCTGGAGACCTGAGTTGTCCAGGACGGGGCATAGATTTTTTTTAGATATTATATTAGACAGCATCTGTACAGCAGAATGGCTCCAAGTAGTCACAAGGTCAATATTCATCAACTGTCTTTATTTTTACAAATTTAAATATAAATTTTTTTTATTATCCAGTATATTTAGTATCCAGTAAATTTTACAAATTTAAATATAAATTTTTATTTTTTATTATCCCATATATTTAGGAATGTATTTGAATGTGAAGAGAAAAAAAGTGCTCAAAGTAACATTTTATCCTAACAAAAACGAGTTGGTTACCAAAAAAGAAACTCTGAAAATTGCCGTATCACAATGTATCTTGAGACCTTCGTATCTCTTCATCAGATCTATGGGTTCTGACTGTGTCTTCACCTTCTTTAGTGCTCTCCATCTCTCCAAAGCACCTGGAGATATAACAGAGAATAAGAATAAATCAGCCTGCATCCTTCACCTGACAGTTGTGTGGGAATAAATTCAGACACTGGCTTTTAAAATAGCTGGTAGTAAGTTTATGTAGGCATTATAAATTTTCAGAACATAGTCGCGAAGGAAAACCTCAAAAGCTAAGGTACAGGACACACAGCCTTCAGAATAAATTTGAAAATATGTATTTTCTGAACATCTAGAACTAATCAACCAGGAACTGACATAAAGATTCAAATATTAGAAAATAGAAGCATTCCAAAAAGATATGGTGCAAAAATGTCCATAATCATGCTCAGATTGCAAACAATGATTTAACACAAAGACAACACAAAGGATGTATTGATGTGGACTCTGTTGCAGGTATAAATCAGATTCCATGCAATTTGTGTTGCATTCAGCTAACTATACAACTCAGTAAGCAATGAAGCATTTGCAACTGATTGTCATGATTATGCACACTCATTCAAATGCTGTCTTCTCCACTTATTAGTGTTGCCTTGATCCAAAGACTACATTTTTCTGTACCTCTGTAATATGCAAAACAGTTTCTATCTCATGGCATATATGAAACAACTGACATATTAATTACATGAAGTGCTGATGCTAGTATTTTTTATTGATAATATTGTGAAAATTCAGTATAAATGTCTCTTTCCACAAGCTTATATTAATCACATTTAGACATCACTGCATTTCCTAAAACTTCCAGATGAAACCAGATTTTCCTAATCACTTTATCAAAAGGAGGGGCATGTCCACGATATGATACCATATGTTATAAAACACAGGGCAAGAACATTAATTATCAAAAGCATACAGAAAACATCTTTTCTGGTCAACAAAAATACTGCTAATATGTACATATAAAATTACTAGGCTTTACATTATTTATAGATTCAAATTTATTATCAATTTAAATTATTTCCACTTAAATTTAAACTTTAGTTTTGTATCTTTTCTGTAAGAAATATGGGAGCAATCTGATGCCCCAATTCCCTACCAGTATCAGATATGTCAGTTGCTATTTCTTGGAAATAGAGATCTTTCCAAAAGTTTATATTGTTTCAGTAAAAAGAAATTATTTAAAATGAAGGAGTTCAGGAATGAGGTATCCTCTGAAGAACTCACAGGGCCGTGGTGATAAAATATGCCGTGTCTACACGGTTTCAAGCCTGAAAATATTCAGCAGCCTTTTCAGAGTGCAGCAGGACTTGCTCATTTCATATCTCTAGTTTGAGTTCTCTCTATAGTCAGTGCTCTGGCTTCTGCTTTTGATCAGTAAACCTCCCTGTTTGTGCCCAGCTACTGAGGATAGCAGCTGGATTAACACATGTCTTTGGAATTTAAATTTGGCGAATACTCACTCCCTGGCCACATTCTGCACTTGATCAAAAATGATTTTTGATCCTTGAGTCTATGTAGTGAAACTTTTTCACTTATATTGACTGACATGCTAGGAAATATATACATTATATTTGATTTCTGGGTCTCCTCTGAGTCTGTTTTTAAAGAGTGGAGCTGCTCTCCACACCAGTCTACTGCATGTGAAATAATACGGCAGCCTGGGAGACAACTGAACCTCGGACCTGCAGCCGGTCAGTGTGACAACACTGTCTGTGGCCTGTTTAAGTAAATGAGCAAGCAGAACAAAATTAGTTCTGCCATGATTTAGATAATAAAAGATATCAATACTGTATGTGTACTTAAAATCAATATTTGAGTACTTCAAAACTTGCTATCATTTAGGTACTTGTCAAAGATTTTATCATCAACAAGAAGCTCCACTAGACCGAGACCACAGATTTTTTCCAAAAGAATATTGCCCCCGAAGTGGAGAAATAACTGTTATTTACAGGATTGGTATCATAGTAAAATTCTCTCAGTGGGGAAAAATTGAGAATATACACCATTTAAGAGAAAGGAAGAGCCAGGGAAGCATTATTTGAATTTGTTGACCCAGTTAGCTCAAAGCAATAGTTTTAAATGTGTTTTCTAAATGTATTTCAAGTGATCGTCTCAATTCATCCATTTTGAAGAATTGGTAGAGTTTGTAATAAATTGCTGTTGAGATAGCAGTGCTCACAGCCAGAACATAGTCAGGATTCTGAGGAATACTGGTTAGGAGACAGTTGTTAAGATTATTCGATTGCCTGCATTTTTTCAGGATGACTGTCACCGTCCTTTCTGCAGTTTGAAAGCCATCAGAGCGAGTAATAGTCATAGTGCATGCTGCATGGGTTTTAAATTAGGGTAGAATGATTAAAACTCTCTCACTTTCATAGACAGGAGAAAATGAATTTGCTTATACCAGAGAGAAATGGGCATAATTTGACCAAACATTTTTTAAAAATTCTGAGTAGCCAACATTTGTGAACTCAGAGGAATTATATATGTAGCGGTACTCATGAAAATAAATAATCTAATATGCAAAGTGCTTTACAGTGTTATAATATTACCACTCACTGTAACTGACTTTTGCTTTCAGAGTAGGGAGCAAAAATAGAGGAGGGTGTATAGAGAAACAGCCTGAAACACACATATTCCAAAACCTTCTTACACGCATTCTACTCACCTTGAAAAGCTAAAGATTCTTGGTTTTAGCAATGGACAATATTCTTGTATGACGTACAGACACATAGTAATGTTAACTAATAACTGACAACTCTGTGCTACTTAGCTATCAAATAATCATTAGAAGAGATGTAGATGTGAAGTCATCCAGAAATGCTGTTCACTTCACAGTTCCAAAAGTCCCCCATTGTTTTAGCTTGTACTTTTGAATCTGTCTTTTGTTTAGATACTGAGAATAAAGACAAAAAAGAAAGCTGTTTATTTCATATTATCCTAATGGTGTTTGTTCATCATGAACAGATCAGAGCAACTATCAAACTGTCTCAGTCTCACACACCTCTGAAATAAACCTCTGCATTCTTTCACATTCTGCTTTTAAACTTGTGGCAACAAAATTTATGAGCAGAAACTTAAATGAAGCAATAAATGGTAACAATGAATCAACCATCCTTAGTTCTAAACCTGACAGTTACATTTCTAGGTGTTGATATCTTTTTATATAAAATAAAATAATCTAGATTAAAATGACACTTAAAGAGTTCTTTTAATTATAAAATCGCACGCCACTTGTTTATTATACTTTGTCATTTTAAACAAAAATGATAACATTGTAATCTTTAATGTCTGTAAGCCAGTGGGGCTATTTCTGATATTGGCCCCTTATTTATTTTTTCTCAATTAACCAGGCTAGAGTTTTACTGATGCTTAAAAATTGTTTTCAAAGAATCAACTTTCGATACCTGATACTCTCCGTGTATTACTTTAAAAATTTCAAAGGCTTCTGCCCTATTTTATTGTCTCTTTCTTTTGCTTGTTTGATCTTTAACTTTCCCCATGATTTAGAAGAAAGGCTTATAAGCTATTGACATAAGTATTTCTTATTTTCTCATGTATGCATTTTATACATAAACTTTTATATTTTATAAATTTTCTTCAACTGCATTACCTCCTATAAATTTTGTACTTCTATAAAATTGTACTTTTATTTCTCTTAGTTCAAGATATTTTTAATATTTTCTTGAATCTTAACTTTTGGATCATAAATTACTTAGAAATACTATATTCAATTTCCAGATATATAGGCATCTTTCTGTTTTCTATTTTTAATTTAATTCAACTGAAATATATATTCGTTGTATGATTACTACTCTTTGTAGTATTTAAGTGTGTTTTATTGTCCAAATGTAACCTGTCTTAGTAAATAATCCATAAATATTTGAGAAGTCTGAATGCTTTGCTGTTTTACATGAAATATTATAGGATTTTTAATAGATAAAATTGATCAATAGAACTTTTCAGTTCATGTGTTTAATAATTTCTTATCTATTTTATCGGCTATTGAAAAAGAAATATTAAGATCCCTAATTCTAGTAGTAGGTATGTCCATGTGATTTTGTACCTTTTGCTTCATACCTTTTGCTGATCTGTTGTCAGATTGGTATACATTTGGGACTTTTACCTCATCTAGGAGAATTTAACTCCTTATGATATGAAATGACACAATTTTCTTTTTTGTTTGTACGATTTCTTTTCTCTCTCTCTCTCTCTTTCTCTCTGTCTCTTTCTCTGTCTCTTTCTCTCTTTCTGTCTCTTTCTCTGTCTCTTTCTCTCTCACTGTCTCTCCGTGTCTCTTTCTCTCTCTCTCTGTCTCTTTCTCTGTCTCTTTCTCTCTCTCTTTCTGTCTCTTTCTCTGTCTCTTTCTCTCTTTCTGTCTCTTTCTCTCTCTGTGTCTCTTTCTCTCTCTGTCTGTCTCTCTGTCTCTGTCTCTGTCTCTGTCTCTGCTCTCTCTTTCTCTCTCTCTTGCTGTTTTTTGAGACAAAGTCTCCCTATGTGTGTCAGGCTGCTCTTAAACTCACTTTGTAGTCCAGGCTGGCCTTGACCTCACACTGATCATCCTGTCTCAGCCTGCTGAGTGGTGAGATGGTGGACATATGCCACTATACTCAGCTCTGATAATTCTTTTGTCCTGAAATGTTTCTGAAATTCACATAACTGCATTCTTTTGGTCCATTCATCGTTATACTTAGAAAAAAATAGAGATAACAATCAGTGGCTTGTTATTTACTTTCAGATGACATCAAGAGGGTGTCATCTCCTCTTCCCATTTCTCTAGGATGGAGCGAGGAGTTTCATCATGGGCTGAGGGGCCCAGTGTGCAGTTAGGACATCAGGGGCCTCCCGACTCGCCTGTCCCTTGCTCCAGACTTCACCAGCGTAATCTTCCTTCTGTAAGAAGTATGACTGATAATTACCGATAAGCACACCTTACATATGAGCCAAGACTCCACATTTCTTCAGTTATCCTGGGCCTAAGAAAGAGAAAGTATAATTCTATTACGTAGTACTGTTGCTGCAAGATGCAGGTAATTATCCACGTAGGCCTAGAATAAGGCAAACAAGTTTTATTAACTGGGGGTGACATCCAGCATGGAGTCCAGAATGTCACCTCTAGGACTGACTGAGGGGTGATTCCGGGTTTGAGCTCAGCTCCTTATTTGGTATGGTTTTTGGTGCCTGGAGTGGAGACCAGGAGTGGCTTTAGTGCAGAGGGCTTTCTGAGGTGAAGTCATCTAGGACAAAGGTCTGCCTTGTGGCTGTTTAGTCTGCATGATTCAGCAAAGTGGAGATTGGGGTGGGGATAGGCAGGGGGCTGAGGGGAGTTAAAGTGGAGTCTTTAAAACAGCAGTGGAGCTGCCACATCATAGTATTCCAGCCCCTGGCTGTTTCGGGCTCATTGTCCTCCAGCCCCTCTTCCCGTCCTCTCCCTGTTCCGCATGTAAGGTTTTCATATCACCCAGGATAAGTACAACGACACATTTTAATAATGTATATTATGAAGAGTGAAATCATTGCTACTTTAAAATATAATAAAATTGATAATAATAATCTTAGCTAAATTTATCATTTTCTTAGAGGCGGAAAAAGACATTGTTCATCGTTTTACTATTTCATAGGCCACTTGCTTTAGACAGAAAAGAGCAGTCTCTTCAGTGAAACATGACTCATTCTTTCAAAGACTTAGATTTTTTTTTCTGTACTTCTTCAATATCCTTATTTCTCTCCATTTGAATTACATGGTTCATTGATATTTTTGCACCACAATAAAATCCAGTGGTGAATATTTAAGCACAAGGACTCCTGTGAATGGATGGGCAGAAGCTTGTCCATACCAATCTCAATAAAATGAAAAAAAAATGAAAATACTAACACCTACTTTTCTGGTAGAATATGTGCAAAACCTAACCACATCCATGATTTTACTTTCTACTGTTTCAGCTGTCAGCAGTCAACAATGTACTAAAACATTAATATTTGTTATGATTCATTCAGGAAAGAATGCATTCACAATACTTTTTGTTAAATTATGCTATTTCTGTTAGTTATTGTTAATCTTGTACTATGCCAACTCATAAATTAATCTATCATGAGTGTATATGTGTAAGAAAAAACATAGTGTTTGGTACTATTCACATGGTCAGGAATCCACTAAATGTATCGCCACTAAATGGCGATAAATATATCCTTAACAGAAAGGAGGGAATGTGGAACATCCAATACACGAGAAAAACCCTGTTTTCCTTTTTGTTAAAAAGAAACTGATTAAAATACTAAAGTGGAGAAGGTACTATTGCTTTAAAGACAAAGTTAACAAACTTTGAATCTGCAGCAACTGTCTGTTTTTTGTGAGTTATAGACAATCTAATCTTAAGTTTCAATACCATTTAGCTGGAAGAATAATTAGAATACTTTGAGTCTTTAACATAAAGGTTGTAATATAGTAGGCATTCATTAAATATTATCTATAGTTATTAATATTTCAAAATCTTTTTAAAGGTATAAAGTTCTTTAAACACCATTATACTTTTCAATTGAAATGGGGAGAGGTTTATACCTCTCTTTATACCTCTGGATAACATGATCCTTCTGCCTGATGTAAAATTAAGATGAAAGGGCAGAGGAAACAAGAAAAGGAAAGTGAGGAAACAAGAAAGGGCTGTGTCCACCTCTGGATAGCATATATATATATATATATGGCATTTAAGCACTTTATCTTGGTCAAATATGATAATAAATGAAATGTTTTTTCAATTTCCCAAGGCTACTGCTTAGGGTACTTTACATTCCAGATTAGACCTTCCCAATCACTCTCCAAAGTTTCGATCTCCTCAAAATTCTGCTTTCTGAAGAAAAAAATACAGAAATATATAATATGCCTCTCTATGTTACAACTCCCCAAATACTATTATGTGTGTATTTCCAATTAGGAAATTCTGAGTTATTAGAGATACCATAACGAATATGATACGACTACTGCAATATGGATTTCACGAAGGGTCCTTCAGCAAGGAATCCTAAGTGTTAGAAAAAAAGGAAAAGTGTGTTTTCACATGTGTTTATGTGTTAGTGTGTGAGTGCATGTGTGTTGTACAGCTTGTGGTTCTTTGGGCTGCATACAGAACACAGTAGTCATGATAAACAAGCTTATAACACAGGCATTGTTATATTAGACAATGCAGAAGAGTGACTTGAGGTGAGTTATTGCTTTTAATTTTTTTTTATTTAAGGAGAAAAGAAAAAAAACAGTGAAAGGGTACAAGTTATACAGATTTACAGAAGAAAAAAATGAACAGTAAGAAATCACTAGTTAATGGATTACATATTGCCATCTTAGAAATAATTGTTCAAGTCACAAAATTAAAGCTTGTAGAGTGGACATTCCAACAATGATACTGCAAACAGTTCTGTTCAATGATCCAATAAAACTCTGTGATATCATTTTCTATCTTATACACTTAAATATACATGCAGTTATATAGTTTAGAGCACTTTCTTTTCCTCTCTTTTGTACAATGACTATTACACATTTTGGGTTTCATTGCTCCCACGGTTCTTATTGCTTTTTTGGAAGAGAGTAAAACCAAATGAGACATAACAGAACAGAATCGGTCAAGTCAAAAGGGTGGGCATAATAGATAATATAAAAACATAATACAAGGTGATCAACAATGGTTACCATAATGCCTCCCACTATCTCTAATAGAATTGCCTATATCATTAGTTATAATACAATTGAACAAAACCGACAAAACCAAAACATTGGAGACATTGTAGGTCTTCAAAAGTAGATAAAAGTCAACAAGAATGGGCGTTATAATGAATCTCATTATCTTCTCAGCTGATGCCTAAACTTTCGAACCTGATACTATCCAGCAAAACAGAATAGGGGAACATCAGTCAAAAACAAGATGGTGAGAGCAATCTTATTGGCTTTTATTATGTACGACAGTATAAGCAAAAACCTTTTAAAGACAAGGAGATTATACAGAAACCATTGTTCATTTTCTGTTAGTTGATTCTAAATACCCTGTAATGCTGTCATTCTCTTAAATGGTTTTACATTGTTTTGATATACTTAATGCTACAGTATATGAAGTTGTACTCAAGGACTTCAAGGAAAGAGTCAATATGGTAACTACTTTTGGGTCAGAATTATCTGGTGGTGAAACACTATTCTGCTTAAATGGTTATGTTTTGATCTGCGCTGTTTCGCTGTTATGCCCTCTTTTTTCTCAATCTCCACTCCATTATTTAGTTTTTTATTTTTATCCGTTTAATTAAAGGGAAAAATAGCAGGATATAATATAGTAACCCACTTTGACTTTCTATTATCTCGATTTGAGGCCCTGTATTGCTTTCAAAAATTTTTACAAAATTAAATACAACATGAAAACGAAAAACTTCATTTTCTACTTTTCATTTTATAAATTGACAATTTAAAAACGTTTGTGAAAAGTTTAAAATATGTTATTTATTTTCAAAGAAACTCAGAAAACATGAAGATCAGAGAAAAAAATTATTAAGATGTTTTTCTAAAAACAAATAATAGGGTTTTTTGAAATACGTAATCCACTGTATGATATTATGTGGTAGTGTAGCCACATTGAAATAATAAGTAAATTGTAACTTTCCCAAAGATTAAAAAGCTTTAGAATAGCCCTGAATGGATATATGACCACTGAAAATCAAAGTGATGCAAAGAAAGTAAGGCCACTGCCTTCCCCAGAGGAGTTGTAAGTTATCGTTCCCAAATTCATTCATTTATTGGCTCAACAGATCAAAAATTACCCTCCAAAGTGCCTGTACTTTTCACAAAACACTAAAAGAAACAATCATTTTCCTTTCTTAGAAAAGATAGAAAGCAATCCATTGATGGAGACAAGACTGGCTTGCAATTTGCCGTGGCCGATTTCAGCTGGAATGGACTATAACTCCAAGTGGGATAACCGAAAATAAAAACTATTTTCAAATGATGTCATATAAATTGTATTGTATAGTTCCAATCAGAAGAAGTTTTCAAGTTAAGAGGAATAATATCTCTTCCTGGCTTCCGGAAGAAAACAAGAGGAAAGCAAGCATTTGAAAAAAAAAAAAATATTCTGTGTCAGAGAATGAGAAAAAGTACATAACATCTAGTCAATGGCAACATTTAAAACAACGGTCAAAGCAGACAGCCTTTATCCTCCTCCTTACTCCAGCACACACACACACACACACACACACACACACACACACACATATCTTTGGCCATCTCCTCCCTCCCCCTTTCTTTCACTGCTGTTTATATTCTGAATATCTAATCTTACATCTTTGGGAGGAATATGTTCTCATTTATTTGAAGTAGTTTCCTTTGTGATTTTTATGGTTTTTGTTGTTTTGAGGTAGAATTCTGTTTTACAGTTCAGGAGGATATTTAAGTAACTGCAGCCTCAGCTGATCTTGAATTCATGGTAATCCTCCTGCCTCAGCCACCAGAGTACTGAAATAACAGGTGTGCAACACTGCCTCTGGCCTATGATTTATTTTGCAACTTTTTCAAATAGTATAAAAATTTCCATCTTACTTTTTGATTTAAAATTAAATTCCACTGTTCTCATAAAGCATATATTCCAGTTCAGTTTTTAATATTTTTGATATTGCTTTATGATGTAAGATAACGTCTGTCTTTAAAAATGTGTCATGTGCTCTTGGAAAGCATATGTATTATATTGTCTTGCATAAAGTCTTCTATAAATATCAATTTCAAAATTGTAAAAAATGTTATTGCTCAATTTTCCTAAATTTATAGATTATTTTTAAGTTTTTCTACTGTCAATTACTGAAAAATGAGTGCAAGATACATCTATAGATTTATCCATTTCACCTTTTAATTCAATCATTTTTAAGAACTTGCTATGAAATTAAGTTTATAGTTATTTGATATTTTGGTGCCTCTTCAGATGCCATATGATTATGAAACTCACATATATAATATATATATATTTGATTTTTTTTGTACCAGGAATTGAACTCAGGACCTCATGCTTTCCAGACAGGCACTGCGGTGCTGAGATACATCCCAGCCCTCCTCTGTATTTCTTGTAAGCGAACTTTGAAGTATTTTCTCTGATAAAATAGCTGTTTAGCTGTTTTAAATTATTGTTTGCATCACATGTGGTTTTTTAAATTTTAAAATTTATATATTTTATATTTAAAGTGCATTTATTATAGACAGCATATTTTTGACCTTGATTTTGAAATGTCTAATAAGAAAAGCTCTATCAATAATTAAAATGCTTAGACAATATAAACTTGAGAAAAGCTAATAGTGTACATTGTAAATATATAATACCTCCTCTCAAAACTACCAAACTCTATCCTCTCGACCCCTGGCACTGTTAGTTTCCATAGAAAATGTGATTAGCTCATATGACAGGTTGGATTGTGCTGACTAGAAAGCAAGTATATTGCCCTACGCTTTGTATTTATTCACAGGGTCCTTAAAACAGGAAGAAGGCAAATAGTGAGATGGTAGCAGTTGACACTGTAAATAGGATTTGGAACAATTTTGTTGGAGGGAAAAGCCAAGGTATGTTCTAAGTTTCTATAAGACCAGAAAAGAACAAAACAAAACAAAACAAATAAACAAATGAACAAATAATCCAAAGAAAAAGAAAAGGAAGGATACATGTTCTCTCCTAAAATGCGTAAAAACAGACCTACTGACACCATGGTTGAAGCCCAATGAGACTCAATTCAAATTCTGACCACTGCAGTCCTAAGATAATGCATTCTTACTGTGTGAGCCTCTCTGTTTATGAATTTTATGGCATTTATAAGGCACTAAAACAATGTCATAGATAGATCAATAATTAGAACTTGGTGGCATCTTACCAGTTTGTCACAAACATATCTGGGAAGAAGCATTCAAAATGTGACTGCCCCAAATCTCCCTGGAATCCTCCAGCTCTTCCTCTGTCATGGATACTGGTGGGGCCCTGTGCTCCAAGCAACAAACCTACAGATGAGGGAAGCTTGAGTACTGGACTCACCACTGCAGAAGGAACATTTAGGAAAAATGCCCACTTCACATTTGATATTCTAAATCTGTATTTGTGATGCCTCTGACATTGTAGTGTTTAACTGCTGCCACACCATATTCTGTCTATGTGTTGGTATTGAAATTTGTTCTTTTTAATATTTTCAGCTTTTACCATTATGTAATTGTTAATTGTGATTTTTTTGACTTTCCAAGAGACATTATAAATACCTTTGTTTCAGGAAAGAAAGAAATCAATATATTGGTGATAATATATTGCATACTAATAAATCAGATTTAGATTAGCAAACCAGGGAAACCAGATTCTTTACTGGTGATGCAATGTAACCACTAAATAACATGCTTCTAATTCTCCTTCTGAAGATTTAACAGAACAAATAAAATTATTTTTGTTTGATATAATACAGTGCTACCTCAGTTCAGGAATTTAATTCAGTCCACGATTCTGGGGAAGACAGCCTTCATCATATTTATCACTTAATGCTAAGCTTATGAACAAAACAAAATTTTGCCCAACACTTCTGTTCAGAAACTGAACTGTTTTCTACAGAAGCGTTCATGAGCTGAGATATCACTGTACACATGGAATGTCACCTGTGACATGAGTCATTCCTCAGAGCAGGTAGAAACAGCTACTTCCAGACAAAGAGGAAAAGAATGTCTCAGGGCATCAGGGTTTTCATTGCCTTCAATTCCTCCTACCAAATTAATCAAATCTGACATTAAGTCATTAAACCCGCATATTAAATCCTAGAAGTACATAGGTATCCACTATTTTTTTTTTAAAAAGAACAATGGGGACTTTTAGTTCCTGTACTTAGATAGTTGTTTGTAGCATAAGTTGGCAATTCTTAACTGGTATCTTTTAAAAGTACAATACAATATCTTACTTCTTCCTTTCTTAGAATAGCTAGTATTCAAATGATTTGCAGTTTATTTTGGAAAACCAAGCAAAATTCATACACAACTGTTGAAATGCAATCAATATTTTGTAGAGAGATTAAAACTGAATAGAAGTTAGAATATACATAGTACAGTGACACAAGCACTAGTATCTGTAAAAGATCTTGAATACTTGTAGGATCTCCTTAAGCCTTAGTTCTCTCTTCTATAAACTGAGATATTCATATAATCTCTAAAAAGTCACAGAACATTAAGATATAGTGGATATAAACGAAGTAGCAGACAGGGAATCCTCAGCAAACAGTGTGCAGTGGGATATATCTTTACATGCACTAAGGCATATATATATGTGTGTGTATATATATATATATATATGTGTGTGTGTATATGATATATATATCATATATATATGAGGAGCCAAGGGAATCCTAAGTCCAACCAAGATGGTGGCTCACCAGAACAAAGGCTATGACCCAGGGTTTAATGGGAGTTTTATTAATTCTCCACGAGATGAGTGGCTCGGGGATGAGTGACAATGAGAGTGGATGGAAATACTTGACTGCTGTGAGCTGGATAGGTAGGAGGCCTATAATCATCTCTGCAACTTGCAGAGGGAAAGAAATGCAGAGAGTGTAATCTACATAACACAACTTAGGCAGTATCTAATATTTTGGATTGGAACTTCAGCTCTGTTATGTACAATCTTTTCTGCCCTGGGAAGTCATAGCCTCTTTCTCAAGGCTCAGTCCCAGCTGACAGCGTGGAATGGGGCTGTCGGTTCCACTTGGCTCAACCATGTTTTTCTAGGAGTCACTGGGCAGGGAAACAGCGACTGTCACCATGCTTCAAAGATTACATATCAGCTCTTGGGCAAACCCAACTCACATTGCTTAAAGCCAATTGAAGGGAAAAAGAAAAGGCTCAGCCAGCTCTGTACATATCAGTACATGGAGATAGGGCTAAGTTTAGCCAAAATGGACATAAATGCTCTTCTTTCACAGAGGGTTTTCTGAGTGGTTACCCACGGGCCACAGCAATTTCTGTAGGAAATAGGTCTTCAGCCCTATCCAATAGACATAATACTCTAAGGGGAGACTGCAGAATGTAAAAGGACAGGGAACTGAGCCAAGCATGATGAGTGGAGGCCAAGAAATGAAGAGAGGAAGAAGAAACAGAAAATAATATTAAAAGAGAGGGTGCATACTATTGCGAAAGTAAGCTTTAAGACCAGAAAAATAAAGGATAAATTCCACTTTCCTCATCTTGGAACAGATCTTTATTCTCTCCCTATTTAAATGAAATAATCTGTAACATGGAAATAATACCTGTATTTTAAGATTTTGGGATAGCATATATATATATATATATATATATATATATTTGATGTCCCATTGTAAGCTACAAGACATGAATTATCTCCATATTATACATAAAGCATTATTGTATAGTGTTCTATATTATATTATTGTATGTTTTTTGCTTTATATTTATAATCTGATACAACAACTGAGATATGTAGTTGTTCAGTGCTTGAGGTAGATTATTGGAATTAATAAATGTCATACAGGATCTTAAAAACTATACACAAAAAATAAATTATATAATTTCAGTACGTAAATCTAAATTGTGCAAACTGACTGTAGTGTTAATCTCAGAGTCTCCCCAGAAATAACACAAAGTTGAGTCTTTTAGGCAGTTATATAAACAAAACATAAGTATTTGTGACTGATGAATGAACCCAATCCTGGGGTAGAATGCAGAATAGTGAAAGTTAAAGTTGCAAAATAAATTTTTAATCTCATAACTTCATCTCATCAATACACACATTCATTCATTAAATTAAATAAAATTCAATATACTTCATGCTTTCCATGTGTAGTTTAGCAAATTAAGAAATATTTGTGGGGCTGGGGATTTAGTTCAACAGCATAAGCACCTGTCTTGCAAGCAGGCAGTCGTGAGTTCGATCCCTGGTACCGATAAAAAGGAAAAAGATTAAAAAAAAAAAAAAAGAAAAGAAAGAAAAATATTTGTTTTTAAGTAGTTTATATTTAATGAGTATCATATAAAATGCACAAAATGGAGTGAGGCGCTGTCTCGGGCCAAAGGGAGGCGCGTCCCAGTGCTATGTTGGCCAGCGCGAGGAAAAACCTGTCAGGATTCGGCTAGGAAATCCAAGTGTTCTGCTTTCTGGTCCTCTATGCTGCGCCCTGGAGATGCATTTGGCTCCCTGGACTTTGCTTTACCTCTGTGCTGCACCTGGCCTTTATGCCCCCATCCCGAGTTGCAGCTGGAGACTCTCAAGGCAATATTAATCCCATGTCAAAAGAGTATGTCAGAAGTGGGGTGTCGGTGAGTGACGCGGCAAAGGTGTAGTTTGACGTAGTGTGTTACCTGTGGGAGAGAATAAAACTCCAGCGAGATCCGGGCCACGAATGAAAGCAGTGACAGAAGCACTTGTACCACTGCCTGCGGGAACTTTCTCCCTGACTTGGGGGACCAGACAGGCTCCCCACCAGACCAGAGACCAGGCCCGAAGGGTAAGAGTAACAGCTGGGAGCCTGCGGGAACTTTCGCCCTGACCTGGGGACCCAGGCCAGTTTCCCACCAGACCCGGGGACCAGGCCAGATCAGAGACTGTGGCAGCGGCAGCTGGGAGCTCCGCCCAGCCTGAGGAGACACTCTTCCTGACCTGAGGAGCAGGCCATAGTTCCCTGCTGGGTCCAGTGAGTGGGACCATCACAGGGTACCCCATCCCAGGCTGGTGGATCTCTCTCCCACACCTGGAACAACACTTGAAGCTTCCAAATACAGGAAAATGACAAAACAAAAATCTAAAATGCAACCTCAAACATCCAGCCCATCCCAAAAAAGTCCAGGTGCCATGTGTATAGAAGAAAACACATGCCACATGACTGAAATACCTGAAATAATGGTAACTGAAATAAAGAAGCAAGTATGGGAAGCCTTGAAGGAATTCAAACTAGAAATATTCTCTCAGATGAAAAAAGAATTGATAAAAGAAATGAAGCAGATGCTAAACATAGCTAAAGAAGAGGCACTTAAAAAATTAGAGCAACTAATTGGAAGGATAGAATCCCTGGGTGATCAGTATAGGAAGCAAATAGAATACATAAAACATATGCAAAGAGATATACAGGAAATCAAAAACTCCATTGAAAGTTGTAAAAACTGCCTCAATGAATGTGAAGATAGAATCTCAGACCTCGAAGACAAGATTGCAACAAGTGAACAGGAAAGAAAAGATCTTTTAAAAAAAACAAGAAATCAGGGAATAACAATTCAACACCTACAGGATGACGCAAAGAGAAACAACATAAGATTGATAGGGATAAATGAAAAAGAAGGGGACAACATAAAGGACGTCAAGAGGATATTTAGAGAAGTAATAGCTGAAAATTTCCCAAACATGAGATTGGAAATTGATATCAAGATCAATGAAGCATATAGATCTCCAAATAGTCACAACCAAAATAAATCTACACCCAGACATATAATAATGACCATCTCAGAAATTGAACAAAAGAATAGAATATTAAAGGCTGTAGAGAGAAAAGATAAATCACCTATAAAGGAAAACCTATCAGAATTACAGCAGACTTCTCAGAACAAACAATAAAGTCAAGAAGAGCATGGAGTGATGTATTTCAGATCCTAAAGGAAAATGATTTTCAACCCAGGCTGATGTATCCTGCAAAACTGTCCTTCAAATTTGATGGAGAAATAAGATACTTCCATGACAAAGTTCACCTGAAAAACTTCATGATCACCAAGCCAACCCTGCAAAGAATACTGAAAGACAGCCTAGATACATTTAGGAAAAAACCACTAAACAAAGCAGACAGTTGAACAGAGCAGAAAGATAAACATACAACACCAGAAAGATAATATGTCAACAATAAACCAATTTATAACAGTTCTTACTGTTAATGTAAATGGTCTTAATACACCAATAAAAAGAAACAGACTGGCAGAATGGATCAAGAAACAAAATCCAACCATATGCTGTTTACAAGAAACGCACCTAACTCAAAAGGATACTCACAGACTCAAAGTCAAAGGATGGAAAACAACATTCCATGCAACAGGAACCCCCAAAAAGTGGGGGTAGCTATTCTGTTTGCAGACAAAGTCAACTTCAAGCCAATAAGGATTAGAAAGGATAAAGAAGGTCACTACATATTGGTTAGGGAACAACTCCAAGAGGAAGATATAACTATCTTAATAGTATATGCACCAAACTCCAGAGCACCCAGTTATATAAAACAAGTACTAACAGAAATGAAAAACCAAATCAGCAGTAACACAATTCTGACAGGAGATCTTAACACACCATTGACACCAATGGACAGATCAACCAAACAGAAAATCAACAAAGAAACAAAAGAACTGAATTGCACCTGTGAACAAATTGACTTAATAGATATATACAGAGTATTCCACCCAACAACAACAGAATACACATTCTTCTCAGCAGTACATGGGTCATTCTCTATAATAAACCATATATTAATTCACAGAACATATTTAAATAAATGCCAAAGGGTTAAAATTATCCCTTGCATGCTACTGGACCATAGCGCCATGAAATTAGTAATTAACAATAAAAGATACTGCAAAAATCCCACAAACACATGGAAGCTGAATAACACACTCCTGAGTAATCAGTGGGTCACAGAGGAAATTAAAAAATAAATTAAGCAATACCTACAAACAAATGAAAATACAGATACAACTTACTGGAATCTATGGGATGCAATGAAAGCCATCCTCAGAGGAAAATTTATTGCACTGAGCTCCCACATCAGGAAAACAGAATGAATACAAATAAATAACATGATGCTACATATCAAAGAGCTAGAAAAAGAAGAGCAAGTCAAGCCCAAAGCCAAAAGAAGAGAGGAAATTATAAAAATCAGAGCAGAAATCAACGCAATAGAGACTAAGAAAACAATCCAAAGAATCAACAAATCAAAAAGTTGGTTCTTTGAAAGAATGAATAAAATTGATAAGCCCCTAGCCAACCTTATTTAAAAATGGGAAGAAAGAGCTCAAATCCATGCAATAAGAAATGAAAAAGGTGAAGTCACTACAGACTCAAATAAAATACAGAAGATCATAAACACCTATTTCGAAAACCTCTACTCTCAAAGGTTTGATAATATAGAAGAAATAGACAGATTCTTAGAAACATATGGAGTACCAAAGCTAGATCAAGAGGATGTAAAACTGCTGAATAACCCAATCTCTATCAATGAAATTGAACATGTAATTAATTCCTTACCTACAAAGAAGAGCCCAGGCCCAGACGGATTTACTGCAGAATTCTACAAGAAATACAAACAAGACCTAATACCGACACTCCTCAAACTCTTCAATGAAATTGAAAGGGAAGCAATCCTTCCCAAGTCATTCCTGGAAGCAAATATTACTCTAGTACCAAAACCTGAGAAAGACCCAACTAAAAAAGAGAACTACAGGCCACTCTCCCTAATGAACACAGATGCAAAAATCCTCAATAAAATATTGGCAAATAGGATGCAGCAAATCATCAAGACGATTATACACCATGACCAAGTGGGATTCATCCCAGGCATGCAGGGATGGTTCAACATATGTAAATCAATAAATGTAATTCATCATATCAATAAAGCCAAAACTAAGAATCACATGATCATTTCCATAGATGCAGAAAAAGCCTTCGATAAGGTCCAACATTCTTTCATGATAAGAACTCTACAGAAAATTGGAATAGGAGGGTTTTACCTCAATATAATAAAGGCTGTCTATGACAAACCAACAGCCAGTATCATACTAAATGGCCAAAAATTGAAAGCCTTTACTTTAAAATCAGGCAAAAGACAAGCATGCCCTTTATCACCTCTCCTATTTAATATAGTACTGGAAGTACTAGCCAAAGAAATTAGACAAGAGAGAAAAATAAAAGGGGTAAAGATAGGAAAAGAAGAAGTTAAATTGTCATTATTTGCAGATGACATGATACTCTACATAGAAGACCCCCTAAACTCCATTGAAAGACTCTTAGATATAATAAATACATTCAGTAATGTAGCTGGGTACAAAATCAACACTCAGAAATCAATAACAACAAAATCACAGAGAGAGAAATAAGATAACCTACACTCTTCACACTAGCAACCAAAAAATTGAAATATTTAGGAATTACTCTCATGAAAGAAGTGAAACACTTATACAAGGAAAATTATAATACACTGAAAAAAAATTGAAGAGGATCTCCGAAAGTGGAAAGACATCCCTTGGTCATGGATAGGAAGAATAAATATTGTGAATATGGCCATTCTCCCAAAACTCTTAAACAGATTCAATAAAATCCCAATAAATATACCATCAGCATACTTCATAGATCTAGACAAATCACTCCTAAAATTCATCTGGTGTGAGAAGAGACCTGGAATAGCAAAGACAGTTCTAAGCAACAAAGGCAAGGCATGAGGCATCACAATCCCTGACTTGAAGTTATACTACAAAGCAACTGTAGTAAAGTCACCATGTACTGGAATAAAAACAGAGCAGAGAATCAATAGAATAGATTAGAAGATACAACCACAACTACAAACACACACAACCACCTTATCTTCAATAAAGGAGCCAAACAGTTTCACTGGAAAAACGACAGTCTTTTTAATAAATGGTGTTGGAAAAACTGGCTCTACATTTGCCGAAAACTAAAACTCGACTCAAGCCTATCACCATGTACTAAATTAAGATCTAAATGGATCAAAGATCTGAATATTAAAACAGAAACACTAAATCTATTGGAAGACAAATTAGGTAGAAACCTTGAAGACATAGGGGTACGTAGATGATTCATGAACAGGACTCAAACTGCACGGGAAATACTTCCCAGAATCAATAACTGGGACCACCTCTTATTAAAAAGTTTCTGTAAGTCAAAAAAAATCTCCAGCATAGTGAAAAGAAAACTCACAACTTGGGAAAAGATCTTAGTGAACTCCCCCTCAGACAAAGGACTTTTGTCTAAAATATATAGAGAATTAAAAAAAAATCAGACCCCCAAAACTCAAAGACCCAATCCAAAAATGGGCATCTGAGATGAATACACACTTCTCAGAGGAAGAAATACAAATGGCAAATAAATACATGAAAAAATGTTCATCATCATTGGTTATTAGGGAAGTGCAAATTAAAACCACACTGAGATTCCATCTCACTCCTGAAAGGATGGCCAGGATCAAGAAAACCAACAACAACAAGTGCTGGAAAGGCTGTGGGGAAAAAGGAACTCTCCTACACTGTTGGGAGAGTGTAGACTGGTATAACCTTTGTGGAGGTCAGTCTGGAGATTTCTCAAAAAGCTGGGATTGGAAGTCCCATTTGTTCCAGCTATTCCACTTCTAGGCATATTCCCAGAAGAACTGAAAGCATCATACCACAGTGATAAATGTGCACCTATGTTTATAGCAGCACAATTTGTAATTGCCAGATCTTGGAAACAACCCAAATGTCCATCAACTGAGGAATGGATAAAAAAGCTGTGATACTTCTATACAATGGAGTACTACTCAGCTATAAAGAAGGACCACATTGAGGTATTTAGCAATAAATGGGTGCAGCTTACTCATAAGTGAACTAAATCAAACTTGCATCTGTGAACTCCGAATAGTTTCCCTAGTGTAGGAAATGAATCAAATATATAAAAGTACATGATAACCATGATTCCCCATTATATGGCCTTGAAGCCTTAAAAATTTTCACTCATTAATTGGAATGGCTTTATTCTGGGCTGTTTGATATTATGGCCGGTGATGCAATGAACAGCTTCTTTGAAGAAAATGAGACATAATAACAGCTAGTGCCGATTTAATACCATCTTGTCTTAAAGCCGCACCAAACTGTGGTTTTTCTGTCTCCATTGATTTTATCATGTTGTAGCTTGCTGGATTTTATCATTTGTGGTAGTATAAACAAAAATTGTTATAGGCAAAGAGATAATATAGAAACCATTGATCATTTTTTCTGTTAGCTGGTTCTAAATACTCTACAATGCTTTCATCCACTTGAATGGTGTTACAGAGTCTTGATATGTTTGATGCTATAGCATATGAAGTTATATTCAAATATTTCAAAGAAAAAGACACTATGGTAACTACTTTTAAGTCGGGTTATTTGGTGGTGAAGCACTAGGTTGCTGAAATTGTCATGCTTTAACCTGTATTGTTATGTTGTTATGCCCCTTTTATCTCATCCTCTCCCTTATTCATTAAAAATTATGTAATTAAAAAAAATAAATCAATTAAACATGCTGCTGGATCTGTAGGGAAAAAGAAACCCTTTACAACTGTTGGTTAGAGAGTAGACTAGTACAAACACTGTGGAAATCAGTGTGGAGATTCCTCAAAAAATTAGTATTAGAGGTCCCATTCAACCCAGGTATTCCCCTTCTGTGTATCTTCCCAGAAGGATTGAAAAACATCCCACCACAGTGACATATGTGCAGCCATAAGGTTCAAAATATACAATAGTCACTGTGAAATGGAATGAAACTGTTCAATAAAAAGAAGAAACTAAGATAGGGGAAAAGAGAAAGGATAGAAGGGAAAAGAAAAAAAAATGCCAGTTAGTTATACCATTAGTGTCACTTAGTTCACTGAATGGGAAAGGTTGTGCTAATATTGATTGAAGAAATTTTTATGCCCATATTTTGTACTTGAGTGACTAAAGATAATGATGTATAATTTATCAACAATTGTTACCTTTTCATTATTTTGTTGTGAAAATTTGTTTTACCTTTTCTTCTTAATATTAACAAATAAAGTAAAAAAGCACAAAATGGTTAAAATAAAAGGTTTTATACTTGATAAAAAATTAAACATTGAATCAAAGTATTAATAGGGAATACAAATAGTGATTTAGCAAATGGAGACTTCAGCAATATTAGTTTGCATAAGATTTACACATTTTAAAGAATTCTTAAGTAGTTTATTAAGAGGCTTATATATTGCTTAAGAAAAAAAAGATGAAATATTTTCCCTCATTTCTTTTATATATAAGATACAATTCATCTGACTAGACCATCTCGAGAAAGATTCTGTTGAGAGTTATTTATGAAGCAATGGAGAGACAGTGTAGGCCTGGTGTGGAGCAGCTCCACCCGGCTGTGACTACCCAACACCACGCCAGCTCCAGCTTTGCTGCGCTTGGTGCAGAGCAGCAGAGGGGTGAGAAATGAACTGACTGAATCATGGACAAGGCTAAGGTATAAAAAGATATTTTCGAGTTTGAGGGTTTTTTTTTCTCCTTTTTCCTCTCTTTCTTTTTTTCTTTTCCTTTCTCAACTTTCCTTGTATCTTATGCTTCTTTCATTTCCTCTATTTTACTCTCAGTTGTTTTGTTTTGTTCTCTTCCTTAGCTGTTTTTGTATTATTTTTCATTCCTCAGAATGATCCTCTGTCTCACTTCTCTCTCCTCTTTCTTATCTTCCACTGGCAAGCCTCTAAATTTTTATTTTATCATTTTTTGGTTCTCTATATTCTCTCACTTTTCTAATATAAGTATAAAGATATGTGAATCTTTAGATAACTATTCAATCCTATGATATTATTGCTGAATATTCCTCTCTTGTTAGCACAGGTAAAGTAGCCCCATTTAGTAGATATATACATTAAGTAAACATTTGGCTTGTCTTTGTGTTTCACTATAATTATAGGTTTCATTTCTACTATTAAAGATTGTAATTATTGGTTGTTAGGTACCAGTTTGGAATTGATGATATTATTTTTGCTGATTTTATTTCTGTAGCCAAGGTGACACAGTTATCGCTAATAATTGGTTCTTTCTGGATACCAACACCTAGATTGCCTTTGTGTCATAAACAATACTATAGCCCATTTCTGGAGAATTAGGTACAGGACCAAAAACACTACAGCCTCCCTTCCCAAACAAATGGATGTGTTTGGATTCTAGGGCAGAGGCAAAGGCAATAATTACCCTTGCCTAGACAGCATTACTGAAAATAAAACATTAACTAAAGAGGTTCCCATACTAGCAACAAATAGTTTTATCATCATCAGCATGAAAGCCTTAGCTCAACAAACAAATAGACAAACAAATAAGTCATGAAGCCAGAAGGCAATAAAATGCCTCCCCAAACACTCTAACCCCTCAAAATTAATCCATGTGGCATTGAGGTTGAAGTGAATTAAAGAAACCTAATTATCAGAAAGAATAACAGTGTAAAGCAACAAATGAATAAGGTGCTTGGCAATCTCCTAGAATATATACTAAACAGATAATGAGGCTAATAAACAAAAAGATCAAGTCTACAGAAGTCAGAAAAAATGAGCTAGAAAAGCAAAATGAGATGCACAAAATGACACAAATTATAAATAGCCAGCATAAAAAGCAATAGAGTCCATGAAAAGGCACTAACATGAAATTCAGGGGATCACAGGCCATATAAAAAGTATGGCTAGAAATTACTATATATCAGACTATCAGAACTAGAAGACAGGCCTACTTTCATGGAACAATTAATGAAAATCCAAAAAAAAATCATAATAAATTGATTCAACACCTGTTAGATGACACAAAGAATAAAATTAATTTGAATTAATGAGATATTAGAAGACCGAACAGGGGTGAGTCAGCTCCCTATCCAGAACCCAGGAGCCTGTGTTAAGATGATTGCTTCCAGAGCTCAAGGACCTGCCCAGAGACCAGCCACACTAGGCTGCACTTGCCTAGCAGGTTTCAGGCCTGCCCAGGACACACCCAGTGACCTTCTCCAGAACCCATAACCTAGAACCAGGAAATTCAGCTGGCAGCTGGGGTGAGTCAGTTCCCTATTCAGAGCCCAGGAGACTGTGTTAAGATCATTGCTTCCAGAGCTCAAGGGCCCACCCAGAGCGCGCCACACCTAGGTTGTGCTTGCCTGGCAGGTTTCAGGCCTGCCCAGGACATGCCCAGCGACCTTCTCTGGAACCAGAACCAGGAAATTCAGCTGGTGGCTGGGGTGAGTCTGCTCCCCATTCAGAGCCCAGGAGAGTGTGTTAAGATATTCGCCCCCAGAGCTCAAGGGCCCATCCAGAGCCCAGCCCCACTAGGCTGTGCTCACCTGGCAGGTTTTAGCCCTGTCCAGGAAACACCCAGTGACCCTCTCTGGAACCGGTAACCGGGAAACTCAGCTGGCAGCTGGGGTTTGTCTTCTCCCCACTCAGAGCCCAAGAGACTATGTTAAGATTGTCTCTCCCAGAGCTTGAGGACCCATCCAGAGCACAGCCACACTAGGCTGTGCTCACCTGGAATGTTTCAGGCCTTCCCAGGACACACTCAGTGACCTTCTCTAGTACTGGGAACTGGGAAACTCAGCTGGCAGCAGGGGTGATTCTGCATACCATCCTGAGCCCAGGACATTGTGTTATGATCATTGCTCCCAGAGCTCAAGGAGCCACACAGTGCCCAACCTCTCTGGACTCATCTTGGGAAGTTTTGCAGACTGAATAGATTACCCCCATGACCTTGTTCAATTATGGGAGTGGAGAGCAGGGGAAGTGAGTTTCAGGGCATTGGCCTTTGCCCAGGGAGAGCTTTAGCCCATCATCCACAGTGAATAGGTCCCTGCCCAGTTACCTGGAACACTGAAGGTAGCACATGAAGGCCTGAGGGCCAGACTGGACCACACTCAGCAATCTCCATTTAGGCCCAGGAGCCTAAGGCATAGGAGACAATTTCTAACACATCCAGGGGAAACTTTAGAAAAACACTTGAAACACAGAAATATAGTAAAATGACAAAACAATAAAATGCAATCTCAAACCTCCAGCCCATCCCAAGAAACCCTAGGAGCCATGAAGAAAATATATGCCATACACCTGAAATACCTGTAATAATAGCAACTGAAATAGAAGCAACTCCGGGAAGCTTTAAAAGAATTCAAACTAGAAATAACCTCCCAGGTAAAAGAAGAAATGATAAAAGTAGTGAAAGAGATGCTGAACACATCTAAAGAAGATACAGTTAAAAAATTAGAGGAACAAAACAAAAGGTAGAATCTCTGGATGAACAATTTAAGAAACAAACAGAATGCATGAAGCAGATTCAAAGAGATATACAGGAAATCAAAAATTCCATTGAAAGTTGTCATAACCATCTCAATGAAAATGAAGATAGAATTTCAGACCTCGAAGACATGATGGCAGCTAGGGAACAGGAAAGGAAAGATCCTTTAAAAAAAACAAGGAATCAGGAAATAACAATTCAACAGCTGCAAGATGTTGCAAAGAAAAACAACATAAGATTAATAGGGATAAATGCAAAAGAAGGGAACAGTACAAATGATAGCAAAAGGCTATAAACAGAAGTCATAGCTGAAAATTTCCCAAACATGAGAATGGAAACTGACATTAGGATTTGTGAAGCATAGAGAACTCCAAATAGCCATAACCAAAATAAAGCTACACCCAGGCATAAAATAATCACCATCCCAGAAATGCAACATAAGAATAGAATACTAAAAGCTGTGAGAGAGAAAACACAGATCACCTATAAAGGAAAGCCTATCAGAATCACAGCAGACTTCTCAACACAAACAATGAAGTCAAGAAGAGCATGGAGTGAAGTATTTCAGATCCTAAAGAAAAATAATTTTCAACCTAGACTGATGTACCCTGAAAAACTGTCCTTCAAAATGGATGGAGAAAAAGATACGTCCATGACAAAGAACAACTGAAGAACTTCATGATCACCAAGCCAACCTTGCAAAGAATACTGAAACACAGTTTAGATACACTTAGGAAAAAACCACTAAACAAGAGAGGCAATTAAACAAAACAGAAAGATAAAGATGCAACAGCAGAAAAATAACATGTCAACAATGAGCCAACATATATCTTATAACCATTAATGTAAATGGATTCAATGCACCAATGAAAAGAAACAGACTGGCAGAATGGATCAAGAAACAAAATCCAACCGTATGCTGTTTATAAGAAACTCATCCAACTCAAAAGGATACTCACAGAGTGAAAGTCAAAGGATGGAAAACAATATGTCATGCAACAGGAACCCCCCAAAAAATCAGGGATAGCTATTCTGTTTGCAGACAAAGTGAACTTCAAACTGATAATGATCAGAAGAAATAAAGAAGGTCATTACATACTGGTTAGGGGAAATCTTCAGAGGAAAAGATAACTATCTTAAATATATATGCACCAAATTCCAAAGCACACAATATATAAAACAAGTATTAACATAAATTTAAAAAAACCCGATTAGCAGTAACACAATTATAACAGGAGACCTTAACATACCACTGACACCAAGAGACAGATCAACCAAACAGAAAATCAGCAAAGAATAACAGAACTCAATCCCACTTGTAAACAAATGGACTTGATAGACATATACAGAGTGTTCCACCCAACAACATCAGAATACACATTCTTCTCAGCAGTACATGGGTCATTCTCTAAAGTAGACCATGTATTATATCACAGAGAATATTTAAATAAATGCAAAAGAGTTGAAATTATCCCTTGCATGCTATCAGATAATAGTGCCATTAAACTAGAAATTAATGGTCAATGATACTTTAAAAACCCCACAAACACATGGAACTGAATAACACACTCTTGAATAGTCAGTGGGTCACAGGGCAAATAAAAGAGGAAATTAAACAATACCTACAAGCAAACTAAAATACAAATACAACTTATCAGAATCTGTGGGATGCAATGAAAGCTGTCCTCAGGGAAATTTTTTTGCACTGAGTTCCCATATCAGGGAAACAGAACAAATATAAATAAATAACCTGATGTTATACCTCAAACATCTAGAAAAAGTAAAGCAAGCCAAACCAAAAGAGGAGAGAAAAATTATAAAATCAGAGCAGAAATTAAGGCAATAGAGACTAAGAAAATAATCCAAAGAATCAATGAACCAAATAGTTGGTTCTTTGAAATAATAAATAAAATTGATAAGCCCCTAGCCAACCTTATTTAAAAAAGGGAAGAAAACACTCAAATTCATGCAATAAGGAATAAAAAAGGCAAAATCACTGCAGACTCTGTAGAAATACAGCAGATCATCAACACCTATTTTGAAGACCTCTACTCTCATAGTTTTGATAACCAGAAGAATTAGACAGATTCCTAGGAACATATGAAGTACCTAAGCTGGGTCAAGAAGATGTAAAACTGCTGTATAACCCAGTTTATATTAAGGAAATTGAAAATGTAGTTAAGTCCTTACCTACACAGAAAAGCCCAGGCTCAGACGGATTCACTACGGAATTGTATAAGTATAAAGAAGACTTAATGCTGACACTCCTCAAACTGTTCAGTGAAATTGCAAGGGAAGCAATTCTTTCTAAGTCATTCCTGGAAGCAAATATTACTCTAGTACCAAAGCCTGAGAAAGACCCAACTAAAAAAGAGAACTATAGGCTACTCTCCCTAATGAACACAGATGCAAAAATCTTCAATAACATATTGGAAGATAGAATGCAGCAAATCATCAAGAAGATTATACACCATGACCAAATGGAATTCATCCTAAGTTTGCAGGAATCATTCAATATACATTATTCAATAATAATTTCACCATGTTAATAAAACCAAAAGTAAGAACCACATGATCATTTCTATAGATGCAGAAAAATCTTTTGATAAGGTACAACATTCATTTATGATAAGAATCTTACAGAAAATTGGAATAGATGGTCTTTACCTCAATATAATAAAGGCCATTTATGACAAACCAACAGCCAGTATCATACTGGTTGTTTTGGCCATAAATGTCCAAAAATTGAAGGCCTTTATTTTAAAATCAGGCACAAGACAAGGTTGTCCCTTATCACTGCCCCTATTTAATATAGTACTGGAAATACTAGCCAGAGCAATTAGACAGAGAGAGAAATAAAAGGGGAAAGATAGAAAAAAAAGAAGTTAAATTATCAATATTTGCAGATGACATGATACTCTACGTAGAAGACCCCCAAAACTCTATTGAAAGACTCTTAGATATAAGAAATAAATTAAGCATAGTAGCTGGATACAAAATCAATACTCAAAAATCAATAGCATGCCTATGAACTAACAACAAGATCACAGAGAGAAAAATAAGAGAAGACACACCCTTCACACTAGCAACCAAAAAAATGAAATATTTAGGAATTACTCTCATGAAAGAAGTGAAACACTTATACAAGGAAAATTATAATAAACTGAAAAAAATTGAAGAGGATCTCCAAAAGTGGAAGGACATCCCTTGGTCATGGATAGGAAAAATAAATATTGTGAATATGGCCATTCTCCCAAAACTCATAAACAGATTCAATAAAATCTCAATAAATATACCATCAACATACCTCATAGACAAATCATTCCTAAAATTCATCTGGTGTGAGAAGAGACCTGGAATAGCAAAGACAGTTCTAAGCAACGAAGGCAAGGCAGGAGGCATCACAATCCCTGACATGAAGTTATACTACAAAGCAACTGTAGTAAAGTCAACATGGTACTGGAATCAAAACAGAGCTGAAGATCAATGGAATAGATTACATGATTCAACCACAACTACAAGCACACTCAACCACCTTATCTTTGATAAAGGGGCCAAGCATGTTCACTGGAAGAATGACAGTCTCTTTAATAAATGGTGTTGGAAAAACTGGCTCTCCATATGCCGAAAACTAAAACTAGACCCATGCCTATCACCATGTACTAAATTAAAATATAAATGGATCAAAGACCTGAATATTAAAACAGAAACATTAAATCTATTGGAAGACAAATTGGGTAAAAACCTTGAAGATTTAAGGGTAGGTAGAGAATTCATGAACAAGACTTAAACTGCATGGGAAATACTTCCCAGAATCAATAACTGGGATCACGTCTTATTAAAAAGTTTCCACGTGTCAAAAGAAATCTCCAGCATTGTGAAAAGAAAACCCACGAACTGGGAAAAAATCTTAGTGAACTGTCCCTCAGACAAAGGACTTCTGTCTAAAACATACAAAGAATTAAAAAAAAAATCAGACCCCAAAAATTCAAAGATCCAATCCAAAAATGTGCATCTGAGATGAATACACACTTCTCAGATGAAGAAATGCAAATGGCAAATAGATATATGAAAAATGTTCATCATCATTACTCATTAGAGGAATGAAAATTAAAATAACAGTGATATTCCATCTCACTGCTGAAAGAATGGCCAGGATCGAGAAAACCACCACCAACAAATTTTGGATAGGCTGTGGGGGGAAAAGGAACTCTCCTGCACTGTTGGTGGGAGTGTAGACTGGTGCAGCCATTGTGGAAGTCAGTCTGGAGATTTCTCAAAAAGCTGGGATTGGAAGTGCCATTTGTTCCAGCTATTCCACTTCTAGGCATATTTCCAGAAGAACTGAAAGCATCATGCCAAAGTGATATATGTGCAGCTATGTTTATAGCAGCACAATTTGTAATTGCCAGATCTTGGAAAGAACCCAAATGTCCATCAACTGAGGAATGGATAAAAAAGCTGTGGTACTTCTATACAATGGAGTACTACTCAGCTGTAAAGAAAGATCACATTGAGATATTTATAAATAAATGGAGGCAGCTTGAGACCACACTCATAAGTGAAATAAATCAAACCCACATGTGTAAATACCGAATAGTTTCCCTAGTGTAATAAATGATAACAATGCATAAAAGTATGTGGTAATCATGATTCTCCATTATATTGCTTTGAAGGCTTATAATGTTTTCATTCATTAATTGTAATGGTTTTATTCTGGGCTGTTTGATTTTATTGTCTGTGATGGTATGAATACCTATTTTGGAGAAAATAAGACATCAAAATAGCTAGTGCTGATTTAATATCATCTTGTTTTGAAATCCCATCAAGCTTTTGTTCTTCTGTCTCCATTGGTCTTAACATGTTGTATCTTATTGGATTTTATTATATGAGATAATATGAACAAAAACTTTTATAGACGAGATAATATAGAAAGCATTGTTTGTTTTCTGTTAATTGGTTCTAAATACCCTGTAATACTGTCATTCTCTTGAATGGTTTTACATAGTCTTGATATGTTTGATGCTATAGTATATGAAGTTATACTCAAATATTTCAAGGAAAGAGACATTATGGTAACTACTTTCATGTCGGGATATCTTGTGGTGAAACACTATGTTGCTTAAATGTTATGTTCTGTCCTGTGCTGTTTTGTTGTTATGTCCTCTTTTATCTCAATCTCCTTTTTTATTATTTATTTTTCTATTTTATCTTTTTAATTAAGGGAAAAATAAATAAAAAATAGCATGATATATTATAGTAACCCACTTTGATTACCTGTTAACTTTATTTGAAACCCTGTATTGCTCTCAAAATCTTGTTTTGACTTATTTTACTCTATTTTGTTTTGCTTGATAGTACCAAGTTTGAGATTATAGGCAACAGCTTTGAAGACAGTAAGATTCACTATGATGCCCATTCTGGTTTGACTATTATCTTCTTTTGAAGTCCTGTAATGTCTCCAATGTTTTGGTTTTATTGGTTTTGTTCAATTTTATTATAACTGATGATATAGGCAATTCTTTTTAAGATAGCAAGAGGCATTATGGTAACCAATGTTGATCACCGTGTATTCTGTTTTTACATCATGTACTATGTCCATCCTTTTGATTTGACTGACTCTGTTTTGTTATGTCACATTTGGTTTTATTCTCTTCAAAGCTAAAGTAATAAGAACTGTGGGAGTAATAAAACCCAAAATGTGTATTTCTCATTGTAAAAAAGAGAGGAAAAGAAAAAGTGTTCTAAAGGATAGAACTGCATGTATATTTAAGCATATAAGATAGATAACCATATTACTGAGTTTTTGTTGGATCATTGAACAGAACTGTGTGCAGTCTCACTGTTTGAATGTCCACTTTATATGCTTTAATTTTGTAACTTGAACAACTATTTCTAAGATGACAATATGTAGTATATTAACTAGTGATTTCCTACTGTTTATTTTTTTTAAATTCTGTATTACTTGTACCCTTTTTCTGTTTTTTTTTCTTTTTCTCCTTAAATAAATTTTTTTAAAAAAGAAGACTGAACAAATGTCTTACAAAATGTGTTTATAGAAATAATAGAAGAAAACTTTCTATAAGATGCAGATAAGCAAGACACAAAACCTCAAACAGTCACAATCACAAAACAAACTTTCCATGACACATAATATCCTAAGTTCCAGAAGTCAACAGAAGAATCAAATTTTAACAACTAATAGAGTAAAACAGATTAGAATTACAGCGGATTCTCATCACAAATACTGAAGGCCAGAGCAGAATGAAGTGAACTATTTCAGGTCTTAGAAGAAAAAAAAAAAAAAAAAAAAAAAAAAAAAAACTTCTGACCAAGACTGATTTATACTGTAAAACTATCATTCAAAATTAATGGAGAAATAAGATATTTCCATGATACAGACCATGCAAGAATTCATGACTACCAAATCAGAACTCCAAAAAATTCTCAAGCACGACCAGGAAAGAGACAGTCAAAGCAACAATGATGAAAAGGAGTATAGAATGAATACACTAGACTGGTTGAACACTTAAATGGAAAGGAATGAATGAATTAGCAACAGAAAAATAAGGTAGTAAGGAAAAAAATCATTATATTCCAGTAATAAATCTCAATGTAAACAGTCTCAATTTCTCAGTCATACTGATGGAAAGGATGTATCAAAAAATAAAATCCAAGAAGAAAAATATTTTACACACACAAAAACCTTACAGATTAAAAAATCAAAGGATGAAAAATAATTTTCTATGCCATAGGAATCTGAAGACAAGCAAGAGTAACTATGTTATTATCAGACAATGTAGACTTCAAACCAAAACTAATTATAAGAGGTGAATATGTTGACTATGTGTTGATTAAAGGAGCACTTCAACCAGAAAGGATAACAATTTTAACATATGTTCACAGAACAATGGCCTACTCAACTTCATAAAACTAGTACTAAATAGGAACAAAAGACCTGATAAACCTAAACACAATTATAGTGATAAACCTCAACATCCTTTTGTCAGAAATATACAAATTCGCTAGACAAAAAATCAAAGTATAAGAGCTGAACAAAACATTCAGACAACGAGCTTAATAGACACAGAGTGTTTCATCCAACAACAACAAAATATTCATTTTCCTTGCATCTTCTTCCTTGCATGACATGAACTTTCTGTAAAACATATCATAAAGTTTGTTTAATATCCCATGAAGTATTCTTAAGTAAATGCAAAGCAATAGAAATTGATGATGAATCCTATCAGATGATAGTGTGATAAAACTAGAAATCAATGGAAAAAGAAACTATAAAAATGTACAAATGTATGAAGATTAAACCAAACCCTATTTGTCAATCAGGAAATTAAAAGAGAAATCAAGAAAAAAATAATATAAAGCCTAGAATTAATCACTAATGCCAGTACAAGACACCAGAATCTGTAAGACACAACAAAGCAGTACTGAGAAGAAATTTCATAGCTGTGAGTTTTCACATCAAAAACACATTATAAGCCCCAATAAATATCTTACTAATATACCTCATGTTCCTAAAATAAATTCCAATGTACAAGAAAGAAGGTAGTAAGATTAGAGCATAAAAAAGAAGTTAAGAAAAAAAACCACCAAGAATCAATGAAGAGCTGTTTTCTGAAAGAATATATAAAACAGACAAGCCCTTAGTGAATCTCACCAAAATAAAAAAGAAAGAAAAAGAATCAAGTCAATGCAATTAGAAATAAAAAAGTTGAAATCACAAGGGAAAACTCTAAAATTCCAAGATAATTAGCAACTAATTCACAAACCTGTAGGCCAGCAAATTGGAAAATTGAAGGGAAGTGGTTAGATTTTTAATCTATATGAACTACTAAAAGTGAGCCAGGAATATGTAAAAACCCTTAATAATCCAGTAATAGGCAATGAATTTAAAGCAGTAAGGAACAGTCTACCAATTAAAAAAAAAAAAAAAAAAAAACAAACAAACCAGGTCCTGCTGGATTCACTACTGAATTCTGCAAGAATGTTGGGAAAGGGGTTGGGGATTTAGCTCAGCGGCATAAGCACCTGCCTTGCAAGCAGGCGGTTGTGAGTTTGATCCCTGATACCGATAAAAAGTTGGAAAAAAAAAAAGAATGTTGGGAAAGATTTAACATTAATACTTTTGAAGCTATTTTAAGACATTCTGATGGAAGGAGTATTCCCAAAGACATTCCTAGAAGCCAGCATTACATTGATTTCAAACAAGACAAGTATCTGACCAAAGAAGAAACATATAAGTCAATCTCTTTAATGAACATAGATATAAAAATTTCAACAAAATACTGAGAAATGAAATGCAATAAATTATCAAAAACATCCAAGTAGACCTCAACCCAGGATGGTTCATCATACATAAATCAATAAGTGTAATACATCATATAAACAGAAGAAAGCTAAAAATCATATGATTATGTTGTTAGGCACAGATAAAGCCTTTGGCAAAATCTAACATCCATTTATAGTACAAAAAAAAACACTGAAGAAAATATGTATGGAAGGATAAATGTCAATCTAAAAATTTATGTGGAATGGAAAGAGACTTGGAATAGCAAAAGCAATCTTGAGTAACAAAAAAAGTGGGGAATATCACAATCTTTTGTCTTGAACTATGTGACAAATCCATAGTGATAAAAGCAGTTACTGATACAGAAACAGACATGAGGATCAGTGGAACAGAAAAGAGCAGCCATGGCAAACCTACGGCACATGTCATTGTGGTGTTTTTTTTTTGTTTGTTTATTTGTTTGTATGTTTGTTTTTAAGACACAAGATATTAATGGAGAGTTTCTTTTTTTTTTTCCTTAACTAAAATCGCAGCATTCAGTTATAATTGCAGTGTTGGCACTCAGCAATAAATAAATGGGCTTTCAGTTGCAATTTGACCTTTGATCTCTAAAATGTTCCTTATCATGGGAATAGAGGGTTCAGAAACAATCCCAGACACAATCAGATAGCTGATCTTTGACAAAGCAGTCAAAAATGTGCAGTGGAGGAAAGCTACCCTTTTTAGCAAAGGTTAAAACTGATCATCCACATGCAGAAGATTGATTCTAGAACTACATGGTCACGTACTAAATTAAAATCAAAACTATTCACCATGTACCAAATTAAAATCAAAATTTATAAAAGATAAATGCTTAATATTTTGAAAGATAAAGTAAATGAAACTCTGAAAGATAAAGGTTAAGGCAAAGACTTTCTGACCAAAACTCTAATGGCATAAGAAATACTACCAAGAATAAAAATGTACACTCTTACGAAACTAAAACTTTCTGCACAGCAAGGGGAATAATCAACAATCTTTTCTACAATCAATTGTGTATAAAACCAATTTACAGAATTGAAAAATAATTTGTTAGCTATTTTTCAGAGACAGATTTAATATCTAGAATGTAGAAATAATGCAAAAAATATAATTCCCAAAAAAAATGAGGGGAAAAATGGATGGGCAAAATGAATAAACATTTCTCAGAAAAATCTGAATGAACAACAAATACAGGAAAAGATGTCCATCATGTCTGACTAGGGAAATGCAAATTAAAATCATTCTATGAGTCTATCCTACTACAGAAAGAATAAGAACCATTGCTGGCCAAGCTGCAAAGAAAAAGACCCTCCAGTACTGCTAGTGAGAATCCGAACCGGTACAACCGCTATGGAAAGCAGAATGGAGACTTCTCAAAAAGCTAAAACTAGAAATATCATATTTCTCTTCAAGTATCTTCCCCAAAGTATAAGGTAATCGTGCATACCCATATTTATAGCAGCACCATTTACAATAGCTAAATCTTGGAAGAAGCCTATATGCCCATAAACAAATGAATGGATAAATATAATGTGGTACTTTGTCACAATGAAATACGACTCTACCGTAGTCTTTTGTAGAAAAATGGATGCATCTTGAGACCATAATGTTAAGTGAAATAAAGCAGACACACATGGTAAAATACCACAGATTCTCTTATATAAGAAAATGCCTAAACATCATGGTTTGTCTTATATAAGAAAACACCTAAAATAAATAAAAACCAAAATAAAAAATTGTAAGAAATAGGAAAATAGATCTTTCACATATGAGAAGGATAGAATAAGAGATAAAGGAAAAGGGTCAGGGAAAGTGGTTAAACAAAAGAATTAAAATGTCATGTACATATGCCAACTCACCATTAGGAAAGTAATAATTATATATTAGAAACATGTTCTAATAAAAATAAAACCTGGAAAAATATATGTGTAATTTCTTCAATACTATTAAGATTGTCAATATCATGCAAAATTAAAACTTTTAAATCATTCTAATTTTCACTGGTAACAATATGTGAAAATATGAACATGTAGAGATATTATGATTAGTAAAGTACTTTGGTATGTTTTTGAAATATCAAAGAAGAGACGGAGAATGAAAATGGTCAAAAAATTCTATGTGCATGTACAAGTTTGCCTAAATGAAAGCCATTAATTTATATGACTAAAAGAGTGAAGAAAGAGAAGATGGACTCATTTAGAACACAGAGGAAAAGTGTCGAAGAAGCTGATGTAATAAATTATACACCAGCAATAAAGGAATAAACCCCATAGTGGCAGAAATATACATGGTAAATGTTAATGAGTATTCCAGAGATAGACTGAATAAAATTCTAAGACAGGAAAACATCACAGAGTGGTGGAGCTCGTTCCACCAAGAAGAAACTGAAGACATGAGAGAGATGAACACTGTTCTGAAGATCTTCCCAGGATGCCGTGGGATATACATATTTGCAGAAGAAAAAAAAAATCCATGATTATCCATGAATTCAACTCTATTAGCTGACAAGTAGCAACATTATTATAAAAGAATGGTAACAGTCTTGTGATCAATTACTTGAATTCTCTGAGCTTTGCTCTCAGTAACTGTTTGTTTTCATTCAGTTTGTGTACTATTATTTAGTTTGCTAGTTATTCATTTCCTACTCTTAATCACCTCACTATTCATCATGTCCACTAGATAGACAAAAGGTGCCAAATGGAACTCAAATTAGTAATCTTTGCTATTTTCCAGAAATAGTCTTTAGAAACTGTTCATAGGAGATACATGCTTATAAATGGGGTTTACTTTTTACCTTTTATTAATAAAAAGAAGAATATAAGAGGCCTACACTAATCTATGGGCACTTTAACAACCGATCGTTTTTCACTTGAACTTGAGATTTTAACGTTATCAGTTACAAAGCTGGAAGATATTTGTTTCTTTAATCCAAGAAAAGGTTGTGTGTGTAGAATTATTCTTTATAGTCCATCTCATCATAAAAAGGCTCACCTGGAAATTAGGTTGCAAATTCATGACAACACTCATAGGCAATTACTTGTTAATATGTACAGTAGAAAGGGCTTCTAACTTTTAAGCAAATAGAAAATTTGTAATTAAATGGATAAAACGTAATTACATGCAAATGGATAATCTATAATAATATAATTCTGTTTGAAGTAATTCTGTATATCTCAGGTAAAGAAATCATTTGGAAGCTTAGCAAAAGTTTCTGTGAAACTTCTTAGAAATAACACTGCCAAACTTGTAGAATTCTTGGTTCTAAGATGTATAGCAAAGAGATATTTATGAATGTTGATTTCAGTATTTCTGGTATCTAGAAATTTCAATCAGCTGGGGTTTAATACTCAGTTCATATGATATTTTTCTTTTATCATTGCCTCACAAACTATTTTCCACTCAATTAAATATTGTGCTATTTCAGAAAACATATGTTTTCCCTAAGGAATGGGAGACACAAAACAACTAAATGAATACAGTGATCTCAGTTGAGACTCTAAATTCAATTATTATTATAGCAGGACACCATGCTTAAAATCTTTTTAGAAATTTCAACTGTGTATGTTTTTGAAAGAAGAATGGAGATGTCTGAGTTCAGAAAAGTAGGCCTAGAATATCAAGAGGTGTGGATTAGTAGTAATTCTTAGATGACAGGAAAAGAATGTGAAATAATACAAAAGCTGACTTTCCGGCCTCCAAAACAATTAGACCAGTTTTTTGTCTGCTGAGGAATATAAGATTACATTCTAAAAATATGAGAAATGATGTCCCAGTGCTTGCTTTCATTTCTTCTGCCAGAATCTCCCCAAAATGTTTATAACATTGTAGTCCAGGGAGATAAAGGAAACATATATACTTGTGTTGGATGCTATCAGAGGTGATAATTCTGCGAGAAAACAAAATATTTTAAACTACCGAGAATCAAGTCTTTGAGTGATTTTCTACTGATCTGTATCCCTGTAGCTTTTTGTTTTACTTTTAGATAGGTGTAGTAAATTATTTAGATGCAGTTTGAAATTACAGTCCTCCTGCATCAGCTTGGAAAGTAGCTGCTTTGAGCACACAACTACAGCTTGATGAAAAGTTACTTTTTAATAATAAGTGGAAGCAAGGCTTAAAAAGGCAACTGTGTTCAGAGTTCTATAATGGTAGGCCAATTTTCTCAAATTAAATCACTGATTCAAAAAAAGTATGAAAATGCCTATAGTTAACTCCACAGGCCAAATAATTTAGTTTATTTAACTTTTATTTGTGTTTGTACTACATAATGATTACATTCACCATAAGAGATTGGCACTTGTACACAACACATTTCAGTTCACTTCTTTTTCCTTTCTCCCTCTATTCCCTATTATTTTTCCAGTGTCAAATTCTTTAATTTATCTTACAAGACCTTAACAGCTAATTATAACTATTATACAGATTGAAAACCAGACTAATAGGCCAAAAGACATGAAGTTTGGAAGAAAACTAAGAACCACTTGAGAACTATATCTGTAATTTGTGCTACCACACGTACAGGTTAGTCTTTTAGGGGGCCTGGAAAAGCAGTTCTGATGCAAAGCCATTTCTTCACCTTGACACTTAAAAAGTTGCATCTATATGTGACATTTGGGTTTGCAGCAAGATGATAAACACCTTTAGAACAACAACAACAAACGCTTATAAAATTATTACCTATAGACCCAAACTCCAAGTATGCATAAAACTAGAGAAATAATTATTAAATGTTTCCTGAGCTCCTAATGCAGGTATGCAGTTTCCTACTTGAGCAAGAAGGAAAAGAAAATTAAAGGAATAACACAGAGAGGGGGCAGAGAGATCCAAACAAAGAGAAGGAAGAGTATGTGTGAGGAATGAAGTCACGGGAATGAGAGTCTGTGTTGCCTGATGATTACAACATTTTTCTGCTTGGTCAAGGACACACACACAAGCAGCGATGCAATAGTGCCAGCGGATAATTCGGGTAATCTATTAGATCTATAACAATTTTCATTATCATCACATTATCTTTTACATGCGACGGCAAGCTGCTGTTGTTTAATGCTTTTAAATGAAGACGTGTAATAAACTGTGCATTAACCACTTATTTAACATTACTTTATATCCAGATGCAGGCCTCTGAAGAAAACTCCATTACTAGTCATGTGCCACAACATGGGTAAGAGTTAAATTTATAAACCACGGGCATTAGCATCTCACATAGAAATGCTAATAATAGTTATTTGAAAATAATATCACAAAAAATAATGAGTCTAGTGAAAAATTTCCAAACTTCCAGCAGGCTGAAGCTAAACAAGAAAAAAAGATAAAGAATGTTGCAGATTCTGCTGATATTTTTCTTCTTTTTTAATTAGAAAAAGAGGTAGAAACATTGATATCCAGTCTCAGGGAACATATTTCAGAAAGCTGTTTACAAAGAGCAGACTAGCAAAATAACTCATACATTCCAGTTATATTGATAAAATATTAGAGCTTTATATTTTATTTAACTATTATTAAAAATAAGCATTGCTCACATCAAAAGAAATGTCATCTTAAGCTTTTTATCAAAATTTCTCATGTTACTTAGACAAGAGACAGCATAGCTATTTAACATGACAAAGTAAATGCAAAATTCTTGTCTATCTTTGAAACAAGGTTATAGCAATTTAGGTTTCATTCCAAAACATACACTGGATGAAAATGGAATTGAATATTGTCTGTATGTTTGAAAATAACTGAGGATATAAATAATTCCATCACATTTATCCACCTCATGTCTATAACACAACTAAAAATATTTTTAATTACTAGATATTTAGAAAGAGTGTACAATGGACTCTCCTATTTTGTGGAAGCCACATTTGTGTAATTTTGTATTTTTGCCTTTTGGAAAGTGTATATAAAGACTTCCTTTAAAGGAGCATTTGCACAGCAAATGTATCTATTTTTAAAAAGCAAATCTTTCCACCCCCATTGAAAAACATGCTCTTCATTTTTCCTACACACAAGTGCTCACACGCATGTGTGCTTACACTTACATTCCAGATTGTTGACTTAGTTTTCATGGGAAGAGCAGTAGGGTGGCCCATGATCTATTCGTGAAAGCCTGCTTGTCATCAGGCATCCACCAGACAATGAATGGCATTTAGTGCAGACTCTGTTTATATTTCCTCTAAGTTTCAAACTTGGGTAATTCCTAGTCAGCCCTTTGCTTTGCATGTTTAATGGAAATATCAAACTTTGACATGCCCAACATAGAATTTTTTAAAAAATTTATTTAAAGAGAAAAACAAAACTAAACAAAGCAAAACAGTAAAAGGCTAGAAGTAATACAGAATTTCAAGAGAAAAAATATACAGTAAGAATTCACCAGTTAATAGATCACACGTTGTCATCTCAGAAACAGTGGTCCAGATTACAAAATTAAAGCATACAAAGTGGACATTAATACAGTGAGATTGCAGACATTTCTGTTCAATGATCCAACAAAAACTCAGCAATATGGTTCTCTATCCTACACATTTAAATATACTTGCAGTTATATCCTTTAGATCACTTTCCTTCCTCTCTTTTTTACGCTAATATCACACTTTTTGGTTTCCATAACTCGCATAGTTCTTATAACTTTTTCTTTGAAGAGGAAAAGAAAAAAGATAAAAAAAAAAACCCAAAAAATAAAACAAAACAAGACAGACCAAAGAAAAACCCAATGTGACAAAGCAAAACAGAGTCAGTTAGAACAGGAGGATGGATATAGTTTATAATGCAAAAAAAAAAAAAAAAAGATTACTTGGTGATCAACAATGGTTACCATTATGCCTCTTGTTATCCTAAAAAGAGTTGCCTATATCAGCTGGTATAAAAGAATTGAACAAAACAGTACAGAAGACCAATAAAACCTACATTGGAGAGCTTACAGGACTTTCAAAGAAGATAATAGTCAAACGATAACAGGCATCATAGAATATCTGGTTGCCTAACAAATGGTTGCCTATACCCTCAAACTTGATACTATTAAGCAAAACAGAATATAATCAAATCAGTCAGAACAAGTTGTGGAGAACAATACAGGGGTTCAAATCAGGTTAATAGGAAAACAAAAAAGTTACTATAATATATCTCAAGATCTTTAATTTAGTTTTCCATCAGTTAAAAGATACTAAGAAATAAATTAATTTTAAAAAAAAGGGGGGGATTGAGGTAAAAAAAAAGAACATATCAATAGAACAACACCAGTCAGAACCGAAAAATTTAAGCATCATTGTGTTTCACCACCAGACAGCCTGACATTAATAGTAGTTACCATAGTGACTCTTTCATTGAAATATTCGAGTCTAGCTTCGTATACTATAGCATCAAACTTATCTAGACAGTGTGAAACTATTCAAGAGAATGAAATTATTGCAGGGTATTTAGAACCGACTAACAGAAACCGAACATCAGTTTCTATATTATCTCTTTGCCTATAAAAAAAAATTTGCTTATACTATTGCATACATTAAAACATAATAAGATGCAAGACGTTAAAACCAATGGAAACAGATGAACAACAACTTGATAGGGCTTCAAAACAGGATGATATTAAATCAGCACAGGCTATTATGCTGTCTTATTTTCTTCAAAATAGGTATTTATTTTCTTCAAAATTTGGTTGTTAGTGTGAAGGGTGTGGATTCTCTTATATCTCTCTCTGTGATTTTGTTGCTAGTGTACAAGGATGCTATTGATTTTTGAGTATTGATTTTATACCCAGCCACATTGCTGAATTTATTTATTATATCTAGGAGCCTTTCCATGGAGTTTTGGGGGTCTTCTATGTAGAGTACCATATCATCTGCAAATAGTGATAATTTAACTTCTTCTTTTCCTGTCTTTATATGCCTTTTATTTCTCTTTCTTGTCTAATTGCTCTGGCTAGTTTTTCCAGTACTATATTAAATAGGAGCGGTGACAGGGGATGTCCTTGTCTTGTGCCTGATTTTAAAGTAAAGCCCTTCAATTTTTGGCCATTCAGAAGTTTTACATCTTCTTGACCTAGCTTTGGTACTTCATATGCTTCTAGAAATCTGTCTATTTCTTCTGTGTTATCAAACCTTTGAGAGTAGAGGTTTTTGATATAGGTGTTGATGATCTTCTGTATTTCTATTGGGTCTGTAGTAATTTCACCTTTTTCATTCCTTACTGCATGAATTTGAGCTTTTTCTTCCCTTTTTTAAAATAAGGAATATGCATGTCTGTTTTAAGGAATAGAATTTCCAGATGAATATATATATATATATATATATATATATATATATATATATATAGCAATATTATCTAAGAATAAATTGCTCTATAGATTAGACTTCATGGTTTTGTTTTTTTCAACCAGCAATGCATATGGAATAATCTATTTCTTCTTCATTCTATCTAGTATTGGTAGCTTTGTATTTCTAGGTAAGTGTAAGATAGTGTATTATTAATGATTTCATTTCAGTTTCTCTGTATGATTCTGTGCTCCTATTTCCATTGGTCACTGTTGCTTCCTCTTCTTTTAATTACATATTTTCCATTTAATTATTTTTAATTATAGGATTGAATTTTCCATGATTAAAAAGACATATTGCACTGAATTCTGTGTCTTCTACTTTATTTTAACTGTCTAGCCTTTGGTTATATGCTCATTTACAATTCTAAAATATGCCTAACATTTCCCTCACTACTTCAGTGTCTTGTTTAGGAAACCATTTCTTATCATTATGTCTTACATGTATTCTTTTCTATTTATTGGGAAAGCAGACTCATGACAATATTTCTGTGTGTATAAGTTAAGGCACAAGGGTTCTGGAGCCACAATATTTTTTTTAAGTCACAAATTTTCTTTTGAAAGGTTAGGAAATTCAATCAAACCTCTGACTCATTTCCTTTGTACCAGGGAACAAAATGAAATTATATCTATCTCACAGAGCTGTTTTGAGATTATATTTGCTAAGTAAAAGAGTCAGACATTCAGCATGCCTTGCTGTCTATGATACTCTAAAGGTTTATAGCCTTTCTCTCTATGGTTTGTCATTATGTATTGTATAATAATGAGTCTGTATTGTATCTTTTATATATCTTTCTAGATGACAAGATACTCTTTATTAAGTATGTCACTTTCCTATCTTGATGATCTTGAAGTTCACTAATATGATTCTAGATATACTCTTCTTTTTTGTTGGTTTGCACCAGTCCATGTTATTTAATTTTGTGTAGACCTAAATTTTAGTTCAGCTCATTTTTTGTTTATTGCCTAAAAAATTATTTGGACTATTGTAACCTTATAATTCCCCATATTAACAAAATTAGTTGCATTTTATTATAACATTAATGATTACAATGTACTATTTATTGTATTATTCCCAGGTATGGGATTTTTTTCATATTTGGTTCATTTTTTGACCTTCAAGCAGTCATCTTATTTTTCTCATTAATATTTTATATAGAAATTTCCACACCTATTTTTAAATATATCTACAAGTGGAAGTACTTCTGTGTTGAAATTATATCTTTGTGTGTTTCATGTGTAGAGAATTTCTCTTTGAGTTGTATATTGACGAGGGTTACCAAGATGACACAACAGTAACCAGCACAGAAAGAGCCTCTCTGAGAATCATCATCCAAAAGGTAGAATACAGCATGAGGTAGTCAAGAAGTGGGTACCCTGGATGCAGGAAGAATCTGAAGTGTGAATTTAAGCCTACAGAGAGAGCGTGAAGAGAGAAACTTAAACAAAGAAGAAGGAGGTAGGTCATCACATACCTACTTTGAAAATTTGCATTCTAAGAAAATGTTAAATGCAGAAGAAATGGACAGAGCCTAGATACCTATAAATTACCAAATCTAAATCAAGAAGATATAAAAATCCTAAAATAAATCAATATCAATCAATGAAATTGAAGATATAATTAAAAACCTATCAAGAAAGAAAAGCCCAGGCCCTAAAGGATTCACTGCTGAATTCTACAAGAAATGTAAAGAAGACCTAACACCACTACTTCTTAAAATCTTTAATGGAATGGAAATAGAAGTAACACTCTCAAATTATTCCTGAAAGAAAGCATTACTATGATACCAAAACCAGAGAAGAATCCAACCAAGAAAAAGAAACAACAATACATGAATGCCAGCATTTACAGCAGCACAAATCATAATAACCAAATCCTGGAAGTAACCTGTGTATCCACTAGCAAATGATTAGATAGAGCAAATGTGGCATCTGTACACAATGTAATACTAATAGGCTATAAAGAAGGATATATTTGAGATATTAGTAGGAAAATGGATACATTTTGAGAATACAATCTTAATGAAATAAGACAAGCGTAAATAACATATGGTAGTTTTCATTTGAGTAAGGCAAAGTGTAACTAAAGAGGAAAATAAAGATTTTATAGGAGACAGTGAGATGAATCTTTTACAAATAGAAAGGAGCCCAAGAGGCCAAATGTGAAGGTTGATGGATAAGAGGAGAAGTAAAAAGAATTAAGATGTGTCATGTACCCATACCAAACACCCATGAGGAACGGAAACATTACATGTTGTAAATATGAACTAAAACAGCACTAATACTACTACTAATAAAAAGAGAATCTAGAGACAGAGGGAGGGAAGTGGGGAATAGATGGGGGAATAAAAAAGAATCAAGGTATTCTATGTGTTTTTCTTCTTCCCTATGATGAATGTAAACTTTATGTATTAGAAACACATACTAGTAAAATAAAATTTTAAAACAGCAAACGAGATAACCAAATACTTAAGAAGAATCTTACGTGCAGTAAAAGGGAAATTGTATATAATTGCAGAAGTCAAAGTGTTGTACATTGTTTTGTAGAGAACATATTAAATTAATTAAATGAGGTACATGCAGAATGATGATTTTCAGTGTGTAAAATTTCTCTCTGTGGGACCCTGGAAATTTTACCATGTCTCAATGACTTTATAGTTATTGAAAAGTAGGAAATTAGTAAATATCCTGAGCAACAATTGCTCGGACTTTGCAAAGAGTAATAAATATTGCCTGATACCTGAGGCTTTAATTTCAATAATGCCCTCTCCCAATGTCTTGCCACCTGGATGGTATCAGTTAGGATCTGCACAGACAGAAGATGGCCATGCTTAGCACCTTTTCTCCTACTCTGTAGTTTCTCTTACTTCCAACCAAACCATTAGTGGAGGAACAGATAGTTTTATGATTTCTAAACCTAATAATTTCATTTGAAATGAGGATAGCAGGGTGAGCTTCATTTATACCACCAGTTCTACATCAAAGCTATCTGTAGAAAAATTATATGTGTATCTTATAATTATATGTGTATCTTATAGCTATGTTTGAAGTGGAGGCATTATGAAAATGGTTTCTACTCTGAACATGACATTCCACGGGACAAAGCCTTAAGTGTCTATTTGATAGCCTATTTGGGAGCAGCTTGTCTCAATTGTAAAGGGTTTGCTTGCCTGGTCTCCCCAAACTCATATTGCTCAGATTTATATGAGTCTTCACACTCTTTTTGCTCATTAAATTTAAGTAAATTTTTGTATACTCTTTTACTTATTTGTATGTCTGTAGAAATGGCATATTGTGCATTAAGATGACTCATTGTAACATGATGTCATTGTCTTCCAAGAAGATACTTCTAAGTGAAACACCTGAGATAAATAGGATTTCTATTTTTGTTTTTTTGTGGAGTTTCCATACTTATTTCCATACTATTTCCACTTTTACATTCTCATCAATAGCATAGAAGAATTATTTTTCTACCCTGCAACCTTCAGACATTTGCTGATTTTTTGAGTTTTTGGTGACAGCCATTCTTTCTGAGGGAAAGTGGAATATGAGTGAGACATATATGTCTAGATTCAATTTTCTACTTATGGCTAAGTCATATCACAGTGATATATGTATACGCACGTTCTCAGCAGCATAATACAAGCTACATTTTAGAAGTGATGTGTATGCCCATCAGCAAATAAATTGATTAAAAAATGTGGTTTTTATTCACAGTGAGCACTGCATAGCCACAAAAAGGATGAATTAGAGTCATTTGTAGGAAAACACATGTACTTGGAGTCCATAATGCTAAATAAAGTAAATCAGAATGAGAAAATTAAATATTACATTTCTCATACAAGAAATCAAACATATAAAAGACTCAAAGGACAAAGTAAAAGACTAATCATAGGAACAAAGAGGTAGACTTTACCAGGGGAAGGAAAACTAGTGTGAAGGGAAGAGAAATGAAAAGGATTAAGATTTGATGTGTACATATACCAAACCCTATGATGAAATTATTCTTCATGTATCAGAAGAATTCACTACTAAAATAATGGATTGCTCTGTTATTAATTTTTATGGATATCCATATTTAATGGATATCATATTTACTATACTACTGATATCTATGTATATTACCAGCTTCCTGCTTGGCAAATGGTTATACCTGTAATGGGTGATCTAACTTCAAGAGTAAGTTTGGACCATAAACAATATTCCATTTCTTTAGCCAGACCTTCACAGTTTGTCCACCAGTCCAAATATATTTATTATTTAAAGATGCATAATATTTTTCCTTTTAAGAAAATTTAATCCTTTTTGTTAACCTTTCAAATTTCAATATAAACACATCAAACATAAAACATTAGCAGTTCAAGTTGCTGAAGAAGACATTCATAAAGAAAATTTGCATGCAAAAATATGAAGTATTATCTCTCACCACCCACTAAACTTAAATCAAAATGGATTAAAGCTGTAATTTCTTTTTTGGTACCTGGGATCGAACTCACAACCTTGCATTTGCAAAGCAGGCACTTACACCACTGAGCTAAACCCCTGGCCCTAAAGCTGTAAATATCATAATACAAACAATGTGCTGGATGACAAAATAGGCAAAACTCTTGAAGATGTAGGTAAAGGCCAAGATTTTCTGAATAAAATCCCCTGTTCTTCAGACAAAAGACTAATATCTAAGATGTAAAAGAATTAAAAAAAAATGTGCCCTCAAATTTAAAGGCTTAATCAATGACACTTTTTAAAAGACTTAATGAATAGACACTTTTCAGATAAAAAAAAATACTATTTGCCAATGAGTCCATGAAAAAGTGTCAAACATTACTGTCCAGTGAAGAAACATAAATCAAACCTACTCTGAGATTCTGTCTCATACAAGAGTGACCATCATCAAGAAAATGACCATTAACAAATTCTGGAGAGGCTGTGGGGAGGAAGGCATCCTTCTCCATTGTTGGTGGAACAGTTAACTGATACAATCACTATGGAAATTATTGTTGACATTCCTCAAAAGCCTAAAAATAGAAGTCATGCTTGATCCAGCTTTTTTACTTCTAGATATCTTCCAAAAACAGTTAAGGTATCACCCCACAGTGATGTAATACCTATTTTTATAAAAGAACAATTCATAATAACTAAATTTCAGATATAACCTGTAAGTCTGTCAAGAGATGAATGGATAAACAATGTACGTTTACACAGTGGAGTACCGATGTACTGTAAGGAAGGAAAAACTTGTAGAAAAATGGATGCACCTTGAGAATACAATGTTAAATGAAGTAACTCAGACTCACATGCTTAAGTGTCTCAAAGGTTTGTTTGTTTGTTTGTTTGTTTGTTTGTTTTGATACCAGGTATCAAACTCACCACCTTGCACTTGCCAGACAGGCTCTTATACCGATGAGCTAAATCCCCAACTCGTGTCAAAATATTTATCTTGTATGAAAAATTACAAACATATCACATACTAGAAATGATATACACATACATATAGTAGCAGGAAAAAAGAAAAAAATTATTGAAATTCAGAATAGACAAAGTATGTAAAAGTGTACTTGACTTAGTACTATTGTTTTATATGTTTTATATCTTCTTTAGCCTTTTAGTCTAATTTTCACTCTGCGTGTATGATAATTAACTTTATAAATGAATATGTACTAGTAAAAAAAGGAATGGAGAGAGAAAGAGAATTGAAATGTGTTATGTACATATAACAATCCCCCATAGTGAGTACAATCATTATGCACTACAAGCAGATACTAATAAAAATCACAAAAAACGGTGTCTCATAAATTTTATGTTTCAAACAGAAGAATGTCAAATGACTTAGATTGCTAAAGTATAAAGAGTCAATATATTAAAACAAAGTAATGATATCCATAGATAAATTTAAAATATAGTAAAAATAACTTGGCTTATGTTTATCTTGAACACAGATAGTATATAAAAGAGATTAAATATTTTAGGGGTTATCGGAATGCTCATGCACAATATGTGTTAAGTGCAAAAATGAGTCTGTTAGACCACTAGTCCCAGAAGTTTTAGAATATTCAGAAAATTAAGTCATGATATTTCCATTTAAATTATGGCATTGCTGTACTGTGAATTGAGGTATGTAATAATATGAGGTGTACTAGAATTGAAATATTTTGATTTCCAGTTATTTGGAAGATAGTAAACACTCAGATTCTGTTTAGAGCACCAATATTAACATACCACTTAGTGGTGTACCTTCATTAAACAATACTCTCTTCAACCATGGAGCTATGATCCTGTCTAATTCTTAGGGATTTTATGAGGTGTTGAGAGAATGAACTTGTCAAAATATCCTATCCAGAAACACAACATGCTAAGGAAGGCAGTAATAGTTGTATTTATTAATTCAGCAGTAATGCCATCAACATTGGCAAACCTCTTCAGACAGGAACATGCATTAATGACACAGAATTCTTCATTCTGACTTTAGAGAATTTTTTAAGGAGATCAGTTGTTTACTTAGATTTATTTTTCTCAGAAATTAAAATACTGTCTTAGGCAGAAAAATAATATATTTTCTTAATTAGCACTGACTTTTACTAAAGTAAAACCAATAACTAGAACAAAATTTTAGAAGAAAACAAGCATATCTCTTTTTTGAATTTTAAGATAGTATTCCATATTAATAGGCCACCATTACTTGACCTGTCTATGCGTCTTTGTTTTAACCTAGCTAGATGAGCTCACCATACATTTTCTTGAGATTTATTCTTATCGTGGATTTTTCCAAGTACATAGAGATAAGCTCCTTCTGAGACTTAATTAGAACCCCTTTCTAAGGCTATCAAAGGATTAAAATTAAAACTCAAGAATGAAGCCCTGTTGGTGTGAACTGGGTATCAATGTTTCAGAGTATAATCTAATATTAATGAAATAAATTGGAAAGTTTGATCACCCTCCAGCTCACATTCAAAGCTTCCAGCCTGCAATTCCAAGAATGAAATTTTATAAGCATTTTGCATTCTATAATATCTGAACATTACCTAAGTTCATTTGCCATTTTTCCCTCCAATAACAGTTGATTTCTATTGTTTTATTCATTTGATTTTTAATTTTCTATGATGATTCTAGAGTTACATCCTCAATTCTAATTTGCTAATTATTACCATTTAACATTACCTTTTTACATATTAAAGCCATATATAATTTCTTAAATAAACTTTTTTGTTGCAGAAACATAAGCCTTCACTAAAGATTCCAAAATCATGGCTGTACTCCCAGGTTAGACCACTTGACTTTAGGGACATAATTACAGGCAGAAACTGTGACTTGGGTCCAATTCTATGCGAGGCTTGAGCTGGGTGCCTCGTGTTTCTTTGAAGATGAGTAGTCAGAATTAGAATTTCAATTTTCAATTTAAAAATAGGGTTTATTTGGTTTCTGCTAGTTAAAAGAGTCATGTGGGGACCCATAGGGGGAGATCTCTTGTCATTTGCTTATTACTTAAACTTCACTCCAAGGTTTTTAGGTTAAAAATGGGGCTCAGATTCCTGAGAAGCGTTAGCTTATCAGTATTCTCAAGTATTTACCTTATCATTTTAATGTTTTATGGTAAGAATCTGCTTCTGCTCAACAAAAAAACAAATATACTGCTATTGTCTTACAATGTGTGTAAGGGGTAGGTGTGGAGAAGAGAGGGAAATAGAGGGGAAATGAAAACCTCTTAAAATAATATAGTAATTAGCTTCACTCTCTGAAAGCTTTAAGTTTCATTAAATAGCAATAATAACCAGCAGTAAACTGCCACCTCTGGGAGAGAAAAGCAATGCCAAATTTCTTTCTAAAAAGACTGCTTTCTGAAAACACAGTAAACTCAGATTTATTCTAAAGGTTTATTTCATGCCAGTCAAGATTAATTCAAACCTGTGTCCCAGCTGCAATGAGAGTAAAGAAGTAGAATTTATTGTCATATTCTGTGACATCTCCCCATCTCTAAATATTGCATACAGATGGAGGAACAGAAAATTAACCAAAATACAGAAGCTTTAGCTCAAAAGTACATATGCTTGTATAAGATGTGGAAGAATCTTCTTGAGTATATATCTTGCTTTTAATTATCATATAAGTGCAAAAAATAAGGGTAGGGAGAGAATTTTATTTTAACAACCTAAAATGTTCTTACTGCTAAGTGCTATGTGAAATGATTTGGACCACCATTAGAGTAAAACTGACATATTGGGAAAACAATAAAATGGTCCTTTGACACTACACCTGGAGCCCCCAAATTAATCAATGTATAATTAGCTAGTTATGGATCCAGATCACAACAAGCATACTGCAGTTTAAATTGATAAATAATCATTTTACTCTTGTTCCAGCTACTCCTGTGAACTGACAAAGATCCATTGCAGAGGCATGGTTGCACACACCTGTAATCACAGCTCTTGGGAGCCTGAGGCAGAGGGGTTGCAGTGAGTTCAAGGTCAACCTGGCTACATAGTGAGGTCCTTTCTCAAAAAAAAACAACAACAACAACAACAACAACAAAAAAAAAAGAAAAATCCATTATGAAATATGAAATCAAAGAAGCTGATATATACATAGCTGCACATGTTTTTAGTGTATTTCATCCCAATTAAGTTCAGTTTAAACAGAAGTCAATATTATCTCTTTGACAAGGCATAGACCCCTAAGACTATATCAGAATTTGGCATAACATAAATTAGGAGCAAATATCAAAACTGTGAAATTATGGATCACATAATGTAGTTGTAGGTAATAATGTTCTTTTGTTTTTTGGGTCTTTTATTTAGAGAAAAAAAGCAAAGCAGAATAAAGAGTAGAAAATAATACAGAATTTCAGAACAATAGCAGTAAGAAATCACTAGTTGATAAATGACATAATGTTATCTTAGTAGTTGTTTACTCTATTGTAAAACATAAAAAAGAGCAGTGACCTTCTTTCAATCCAAGGAACTGGGGCTGCAAAAGGTGAGTTCCAGCACACCAGTGCAGGCCTTGGGAGAGTTTAAGATCATTGCTCCCAGCAGTTAAATGCTCACCCAGTTTCCAGCCACACTAGACTAAGCTTGGAAGGTTTAGCCAGCCGACTAGACCATGCCTAGTGAACTTCTTCACTTAGGGGAGCTGAGGGCACATGTGGTGAGTTCCAGTGCATTGGAGTTAGCCTGGGGAGAGCTTGGTACCATCAAACACAGTGGTTAAGAACCCATCCAACCTCCTGGAACACTGGAGGTGGCACAGGAGGTCCTGTGGGCCTCACTAGACCACGCTCACCAACCTCCAGTCCCAGGAGCTGAGGACATAGAAGCCGATTTCCCACGTGCTCAGGGGAAGTTTTGGAATATCATTGAAACAAGGAAATAAAAGAAAATGACAAGAAGAAAGATCAAAATGCAGTCACAAACATTTAGCCCATCCAAAGAAAGCCTAGGAGCATGTACATAGAATAAAATATATGCCATACACCTGAAATAAAGAAGCAACTAGGGAAGCTTTAAAGAACTCAAATTAGAAATAGTTTCCTATTTAAAAGAAGAAATGATGAAAGAAATGAAGGACACATCTAAAGATGACACAGTTAAAAAATTAGAGGAACAAAGAAGATAGAGTTCCTGGATGAACAGTATAAGAAACAAACAGAATAATGAAGCAGATTCAGGGAGATATACAGGAAATCAAAAATTTAATTGAAAGTTGTCAAAACCACCTCAATGAAAGTGAAGATAGAATTTCAGACCTCAAAAACAAGATTGCAGCTAGTGAACAGGAAAGGAAAGATCTTATAAAAATAACAAGGAATCAGGAAATAACAATTCAACAGCTGCAAGATGATTCAAAGAAAAACAACATAAGATTAATAGGGATAAATGAAAAAGGAGGGAACAACACAAATGATATCAAAAAACTATTTACAGAAGTAATAGCTGCAAATTTTCCAAACATGAGAATGAAAATGGACATTCAGATTAGTGAAGCATATAGAATTTCAAATAGCCATGACCAAAATAAAACTACACCCAGACATATAATAATCACCATCCCAGAAATCCAGCATAAGTATAGAAAATTAAAATCTGTTAGAGAGAAACAGACAGATCACTTATAAAGGAAAACGTGTCAGAATCACAGAAGACTTCTCAACAAAAACAATGAAGTCAAGAAAAGCATGGAGCAAAGTACTTCAGATTCTAAAGGAAAATGACTTCCAACCTAGACTGATGTGCCCTGAAACATGGTCCTTCAAAATGGGTGGAGAAATAAGATACTTCCAGACAAACAACAGCTGAAGAACTTCATAATCACCAAACCAACCCTGCAAAGAATACTAAAAGACATTATAGATACACATAGGAAAAAACTATTAAGCAAGGCAGGCAATTAAAAAGAATGGAAAGATAAAGATGCAACAGCAGAAAGATAATATGTCAACAATAAACCAATATATAACTTTTATGCCATTAATGTGAATGGTCTCAATTCACCAATTAAAAGAAACAGACTGGCAGAATGGATCAAGAAACAAATCCAACCATATGCTGTCTAAAAGAAACCCATCTAACCCAAAAGGAAACGTATAGACTGAAAGTCAAATAATGGAAAACAATACTTCATGCAACAGGAACCCCCTCAAAAAAGCAGGAGTAGCTATTCTGTTTGCAGACAATGTGAACTTCAAACAAAGAATGACCTTAAGAGACAGAGAAGGCCACTACCTACTAGTTAAGGGAAAACTTCAAGAGGAAGAGATAACAATCGTAAATGTATATGCATCTTATTCCAGAGCACCCAGTTATACAAAGCAAGTATTAACAGAAATGAAAAATCAAATCAGCAGTAACACAATTATAATAGGAGACCTTAACACACCATTGATACCAAGGACCAGGTCAACCAGACAGAAAATCAGCAAAGAAATCACAGAACTGAATCACACCTGTGAACAAATGAACTTGATAGACATATACAGAGTGCTCTATCTAACATCACAATATACATTCTTTTCGCAGTACATGAGGCATTCTCTAAAATAGACCATATACTAGCCCACAGAACATACTTAAGTAAATACAAAAGAGTTGAAATTATCTCATGCATGTTATCAGTTCATAGCAACATGCAACTGGAAATGAATGATTAAAGAAACTGCAAAAATCCCACAAACACACATGGAAATTGAATAATACACTGTTGAGCAATCAGTGGGTCACATGGTAAATTAAAGAAGAAATTAAGCAATACCTAAAAGCAAATAAAAATACAAGTTCAACTTACTGGAATCCACGGGATGCAATGAAAGTGGTCCTCAGAGGGAAATTTATTGCACTGAGTTTCCACATTAGGAAAACAGAGTGAACACAAATAAGCAACCTGATGTTACACCTCAAACATCTAGAAAAAGAAGAGCAAATCAAGCCCAAAGTCAAAAGAAGGGAAGAAATTATAAAAATCAGAGCAGAAATTAATGCAATAGAGATTAAGAAAATAATCCAAAGAATCAATGAATCAAAGAGCTGGTTCTTTGAAAGAATAAATAAAATTGATAAGCCCCTAGTAAATCTAAATAAAAAAGGCAAAGAAACAGCTCAAATTCATGCATTAAGGAATGAAAAAGGTGAAATCACTATAGACTCTGTGGAAATGCAGAAGATCATCAACACCTATTTCAAAAACCTCTACTCTCAGAGCTTTGATAACACAAAAGAAATGGACAGATTCCTAGAAACATATGAAGTACCAAAGCTGGGTCAAGAAGGTGTAAAACTGCTGTATAACCCAATTTCTATTAAATAAATTGAAAATGTAATTAAGTCTTTATCTACAAAGAAGAGCCCAGGCCTACACGGCTTCACTGCAGAATTCTAAAAGGAATACACAGAAGACTTAACGCTGACACTCCTCAAACTCTTTAATGAAATTTAAAGGGAAGCAATTCTTCCTAAGTCATTCCTGGAAGCAAATATTGCTGTAGTACCAAAACCTGAGAAAGACCCAACTAAAAAAAGAGAACTACAGGCCAGTCTCCCTAAGGAACACAGATGCAAAAATCCACAATAAAATATTGGCAAACAGGTTGCAGCAAATCATCAAGCAGATTATAAACCATGACCAAGTTGGATTCATCCAGGCATGCAGGGATGGTTCAACATTTGTAAATCAATAAATGTAATCCACCATATCAATAAAGCCAAAAGTAAGAATCATTTTGATAGATGCAGAAAATGCTTTTGATAAGGTTCAACACTCATTCATGATAAGAACCTTACAAAAAATTGGAATAGATGGTCTTTACCTCAATATCATAAAGGCCATCTGTGACAAGCCAACAGCCAGCATCATATTAAATGGCTAAGAACTGAAGGCCTTTACCTTAAAATGAAACAAAAGGCAAGGATGTCCCTTATCACCACTCTTATTCAACATAGTACTGGCAATACTAGCCATACCAATTAGACAAGAGAGAGAAATAAAAGGAGTAAAGATAGGAAAACAGGAAATTAAATTATCATTATTTGCAGACATGATACTACACATAGAAGACCCCAAAACTCAATTGAAAGACTCCTAGATATAGTAAATAAATTTAGCAATGTAGCTGGACATAAAGTCAGTACTCAAAAATCAATAGCATTCCTATACACTAACAACAAAATCACTGAGAGAGAAGTAACAGCAGTCACATCCGGGGCTGGGGATTTAGCTCAGCGGCATAAGCACCTGCCTTGCAAGCAGGCAGTTATGAGTTCGATCCCCGGTACTGATAAAAAAAAAAAAAAAAAGGAAAAATACCAGAGAGAGAGAGAGAGAGAGAGAGAGAGAGAGAGAGAAGTCACACCCTTCACACCAGCATCCAAAATTAAAATACATAGGAATTAATCTCATGAAAGTACTAGAAGATCTATATAGGGGAAATCATAATTCCCTGAAAAAAGAAATTGAATAGGATCATGGATAGGAAGAGTAAATATTGTAAAAATGGCCATTCTCCCAAAACTGTTACACAGATTCAATGCAGCCCCCCCAAAAATACCATTGACATACCTCATAGAGCTAGAGAAATCACTCCTAAAATTCATCTGGAACCAGAAGAGTCCTAGAATAATAAAGGTAACTCTAAGCATTAAAGGCAAGGCAGGAGGCATCACAATCCCTGGTTTGAAGTTATACTACAAAGCTACTGTAATAAAATCAACATGATACTGGAATAAAAACAGATCTGAAGATCAATGGATCAGATTAAAAGATACAGCCACAACTACCAACACATTCAATCACCTTATCTTTGATAAAGGTGCCCAACATGTTCACTGGAAGAACCACAGTCTCTTTAATAAATGGTGCTAGAAAAACTGCTCTCCATATGCTGAAAACTAAAACTAGACCCATGCCTATCACCATATACTAAACTAAAATCCAAATGGATCAAAGATCTGAATATTAAAACAGAAACATTAAATCAGTTAGCAGACAAATTAGGAAAAAAATCTTGAAGACATAGGGGTAGGTAGAGAATTCATGAACAGGAATCAAACTGCATGCAAATTGCTTCCTAGAATCAATAACTGGGATCACACCTTATTAAAAAATTTCTACATGTCAAAAGAAATCTCTAGCATAGTGAAAAGACAACCCACAAACTGGAAAAAAAATCTTAGTGAACTGTCCCTCAGACAAAGAACTTCTGTCTAAAACATATAAAGAATTAAAAATACCAGATCCCCAAAATTCAAAGATCCAATCTAAAAATGGGCATCTGAGATTAATTCACAGTTCTCAGATGAAGAAATACAAATGACAAATAAATATATGGAAAAATGTTCATCATCATTGGTCATTAGTGAAATGCAAATTAAAACCACACTGAGATTCCATCTCACTCCAGAAAGAATGGCCAGGATCAAGAAAACTACCAATAGCAAATGCTTGAGAGGCTGTGGGGAAAAAAAGAACCCTGTTGCACTGTTGGTGGGAGTGTAGACTGGTACAACCACTGTGGAGGTCAGTTTGAAGATTCCTCAAAAATCTGGGATTGGAAGTCCCATTTGACCCAATTCCACTTCTAGGCACTTCCCAGAAGGACTGAAAACATCATACCACAGTGATATATATGCACCCATATTTATAGCAGTGCAATTTGTAATAGCCAGATCTTAGAAACAACTTAGGTGTCTATTGACTGAGGAATGGATAAAAAAGTTGTAGTATTTTTATACAATGCAGTACTACTCAGCTATAAAGAATGATCACATTGACATATTTATAAATAAATGGACACAGCTTGAAACCATACTCATAAGCAAAATAAATCAAAGTCACGTGTATAAATACTGCATAGTCTCCCTAATGAAAGAAATGGTAAGGGTACATAAGATTTTATGGTAATCATGATTCTCCATTACATTGCTTTGATGCCTTGTAATGTTTTCATTCATTCATTGGAATGGTTTTATTCTATTTTGTTTGATTTAGTATATGTGATGTTATGAACAGCTATTTTGAAGAAAACAAAACATTATGGCAGCCATTGCTGATTTAATATCATCTTGCTTTGAAGTGCTACCATGCTTTTGTTTTTCTTTTTCCATTGGTTCTATCATGTATCTTACTGGATTTTAATATATGTGATAGTATAATCATATTTTTTATGGAAAATGAGATAATATAGTAGCCATTGTTTGTATTCTGTTATTTGATTCTGAATGTCCTGTAATACTTTCATTTTCTTAAACGGTTTTATACTATTTTGTTATGTTTAATACCATTGTATGTGAAGATATGCTCAACTATTTCAAAGAAAGAGACCTTATGGTAACTACTGTTAATACTGGGTTGTCTTGTGGAGAAGTACTGTGTTGCTTGCATTGTTCTGATCTGCTTTCTTCTGTCCTCTTTTGTCTTAATCTCTTTAACATAAAAAATTCAAAATAAATAACAATAAAAAACTGAAAGAGCAATAAGATTCAAAACGTATAATGATATTGTAATAACAAAAGGGAATTAAAGTGCTCAAAAGAAAGAACAACTTGTAGGTGTACACATATAACCATAACTTTTAGGTATGTATGTTTAAGTGTGCAAGACAGATAACCATACTACTAAGATTTTGCTAGTTCATCAAACAGAATAGTTTGTGCTGTCATTGTTTGTTCATTTTTTTATGCTTTGATGTTTTAACTTGTCAGTAATAATATTAATTACTAACAGTTTAAAAGTTTGAAGTGATTCTATTATTGTGTTTTTCACTGGCCTAATAACATCAGGATAAAAATTAGTGAGCTTTACCAGTTAGCACTACTTCTATCATGCATTGTACTAAAAGCATACCTAATATATACACATAGAGAAACACTTTAAGTTTTAATTATGCTTGTTGTACTGTACTATAATTTTTACTTTTACTAGTACATGCTTGAAGTACGTAGTAACACTGTATTCATTATTCATTGTGAGGACTTGGTACCAGTAGATAACATATCTTAATTTTCTTGCTATCCTCTTCCTGCTTCCTCCTCTCCCTATCTCTTGGTCAGCTTTCCTTTCCCACAAAAATATATGCACAACATACAATCTGACACATTTGTACACACTTTGCCTTTAAAAATCAGTTAAAATGTGAGTCGATGTCTTCTTAATCACTTACATGATTACTCTTTCTCCCCTGCTCTGTTGAAAGTCCTCTGTCTCTTGGTCAAGCATGTTCTTTGGAGTGTTTACATCCAAGTTTTACTAACCTCAACTCAGTCTATCTCAAGAAAGGTTATGGTTCTCCAGATTATATAGATTTTTATTGCAACAATGATTGTATGGCTTTCTAGATCCTATGGAAAACTGGGAATGAATGAATCAGCATTTCTAAAAACTTGAAATTGTTGTGAATATTTGAAATAGATGGATAATAGCAATTTTCCATGGCAAATATCTCCAATAACTTACTTGTCTATTGTGCTGTTGTTTGGGTTTATTCCATTTTTGCCATTAAAAACAAATACTGCAGTAAGTGTATTCATGTACATAGTTTATTTTTATTTGGGATTAGTTCCTTAGGATGAGTCCAAGAAAACAAAGTTACTTGGCTAAAACATGAATAAGGTCAAAACGTAAATTGATGAGTTTGAATCAAGTTCTCTGTTGATTGTCTGTATACTTTTAGACAGTTGAATAACCCCCCCCAACTATCTTGTCTAAAATATTGCTTTTTCTAAAGAATAGGAGTAATAATAACAGCAAGTTCTAATGCTACTGTGAAAAGTGGGGAAGCACATATGTGGAGCCTGATAATAATCTTTGCAGAATAAGTATGCAATTTTTGTTGGTGACTGTAACTATGAATTTTTAATGTATGTTGTCAAATAATTTTGTAGCATTTCATATCCCACTAACAATGCATAACAGAATCTTGTCTTTTAAAACATTTGATATTTAACTTCATGCAGAAAGTATTTCTGTGTATGTTGGTTTATACTCACAGATCTATGTGATTAATTGAAAATATTAGGGCTACATATAAGGACAATTAAATTCAGGCTCAGATCTTGTTTCTGTATTATTTTATATAATATAGACTTGGAAATATTTTCTAATTTCTCTTATTTTCAGGTTGTTCTTTCTTAAAACAGGATTCAAAATTACTCCTAGTTATTACAGGGTTAGATATGATATAAGTAAGTTACTGAGAATGTATGCTCGAGATAAGTTCTTCATCCTTAAATACACACTAGAATTACCTGAAGATATGATTTCTAGCTTATTTCCAAACTAATCTTGACACGATCGCAAGTATCAGTGCATTATTATAGTTTCCAGTAAAATATACAGGTTATCAAAGATTGGGGTATTATATCTTCACATAAGTATATGGCATAAAAACCACTAAATGTGTAAATTACATCTTACAACTCACTTTTGTGACATAATTTGATTTAATTACTAAAAAAAGGTTTGAAGCATTTTATGGAAAATTCTTGTATTTTTTAAAAAAGTAAGTGAATTCTGAGCTATGATAATTAGCAACATCTACAAGAAGTTTATTATTTACTCTCAGAGTCACTGTGTTGCATGTGTTAGCTCACAGAATGATCACTGAAACTGTTTACAAATCTTTTGTTGTATTTAAATTGTGTGTCATAGTGCTCAGGCCAGTCAGTCTGTACATATGTGAAGACAACACTCAGGATTTTCTTCCAAGTTGGTGACCTGATCTTTTCTATACATGAAATACCAGCAAGTTTTGGGCAACATTCTTTTTCCTGTAAAATCAAGATTCTAGATCTATAGATACAAAAAAAAATAGAAAATTACAGAAAGAAAAGAATTCAGTGGGATTTCAGAGACAGACTTTCATAGAGAATCTAAGGGAAAACATTCAATCAATAAATGAAAAGATGCCTTTCTACATCCCTGTAAAACAAGAATACTGTAAAGGAGTTACTGCCCTTTACTCTCTACAAAGTTACAATACACTTTTCCTGGCCTTTCTATATATGGTTGCTTGATTTATGCTGCTTGTATGGTCCTGATTGTTTTTACAACACAGTACTGTAATGGATTTTGGATCCCAACCTTTGTTAAATTAATACAGATATTTTTCCAGATAGGTGAACAGTACAGGTTTGTGACTCTTTCAAAGGTATATAAGGTTCCAAGATATTTGTTAAAGTGAAGGTATTGATTACAATGAAATAGTTTTGAAGAAAGTAATCTATCTTTAAAAGAACACACCTGTTATGGATTAAGAACTAGTGGTCAACTTAACGCCAGCTGGATTACATCAGCATGGCATTGAGTGAAGATGCTCCACCTGAGGAAAGTTGCCAGGATAGATAGGTGGAGTAGAAAAGAGATGTGGAGGGTTGAGGTGTTAAGGAGGCATTATGGGTTCTCCTACGAGTTGTTGTCTGAGCTGTTGATTCTCCTGGAGAAGCTTTGATCCTCACATCCAGCATTGCTTCCTGGCTCTGGAGGGAAAGACCTGTGCTGCTTGGTCTTCAGGATGAACTCTTCACGCTGCTTCCTGGCGTGCACCTGACTGTGCTTGTCGTCAGAGGAGCTCGGGGCCTCCGTGTTGCTGAGGATGGCTGTGGTGCCTTTCAGGATAGCCTAGGTCTTTGTTGTGAGTGTGACTTCACGGCTCCAGCATAGAACCCTCATCCCACTAGCACAGCTCCTTCATCCTGCTGGCATAGACTTTCTGGCTCCCACCGCTGACCCTTGGATTTTCCCGGCACAGATCCATAAAAGAGACTGGCGTTAGTCCTTCTTGTGGGCTCCGGACGTCCAGTTGGACTCGTGGGAGGCATTGTCCTGACCTCTGGGTTTTTATCTGGACTCATATGGGACATTGCTGTGGGGTTTAGGCTCTTGACTAAATATGTCTTTGGTGTTGTGGATGAATTTCTTGCATTTTTCTGTTTTAACTTCCAGTGACCATTATAAAAATATTATAAATTCCATGTCCTAATCCTAATTGTTCTCTGTGTACAACCCCTGCCTACAACAACACCTTTAAGAGAAAATTACATATTAGAGTCAGTAGCCAATTTTTTGCACACACAATTTAAAATCCACATTTTCCATCAGGTTGGATTATTTTGATTCATTCTCTAATGCTCTTGCGTATTGTTTTTAAGAGTAATAATTTTAGAGAGCTATACACAGACTATACACAGGATAAAATTCTGCTGCCCATTCAGTTTGCTTTGCATCCTAACTCCTTAGTGATACACTGAGTATTAAGATTCTTTGATTTATAGAATATATTGGAATGATATTTTTTAAAAACAGCAAAATATAATCAAATTGCACATCTTGTCACAATCTGATCTATTATGTTAACACAGCATAACTGACTTATTAAGCAAAACAGAAATTCATCTTCAAAACCAAGAAAGTGAAAATATGTACAGGGTTTTGTTATCAGTGGTTTTTATCTTAAGCTAAAAATTTGGAGTTGATAAGTATTTTATACAGCACTACTGTTAATAAATGTACCACAGTTCCTTAATGAAAAATATAATGATTTATTTTAATAGTTTGTTCTGATTCAATCTGTATTTTGACATTACTTCTTGCATGATCTCTGAGGTTTCATTCTGACAGACTAAAGAGTTAAGAAAGCCAACTACCAATGCCTGGGACAAGGCGGTGCTCTGTGATATGCCACTTCCCAAAATACACACTTCCCTCCAGCAGGAGCACAATGTCCTTCTTGCTATTGCAGCTAAATTCTCATTGGCTAAAATATAAACTGAGTCCTCATCTAACACCGCCTTCAACTGAAGGTGAATTTACACAAGCTAGTACCATTTTAGCACTACTACAAGCAAAAAGATCACCTTATTTCTCTTTCTTTTTCACACTGTAATTATAAATACATAGAAAGATTAATGATCCTTCAACAAAAGTATTTCTAGCAGGGCAAATAATCTTTGATAAAACAAAGGTTTTGAAAAATGCTTTGTTTGGTTCAATAATAATAATAATAAAAGCCAAAATTTACCAGAATTATGCCCCCTTGATATATAACAATCATTGGATATAAACAAATCTGTTTGGCTATTTTCAATTCAAGAAAAAGTAAGATAAGACTAATTTTGTCTTCAAAATGCGTTAAACTAAGAGGTTACTTTGCTTAGAAGACACTGATTTTTAAATCTATAACTATTCTAACTGCACGTATGTACTGATCCAAAGGAAGCTGCAAGTATTTATTAACACAGTCATGGCAATTTGCACTTGAAACTTGCTAGTCATTATCAAGTAACATGTTGACAACCAGAAATCTCTAGAAGTAATGGAGTCCAGGTTTTATTTTACTTTCTATTGTTTGATAATTTGGGCTTTCCCTGGAAATCTCATTACTTCTGGAAAATCTGCTCCAAGGTATATGGAGTGATTAATTTATTGCTTGCCATAAAAAAAAATTCCATGGTCTGGTTCATTTTAGAAAAGCAATGTGATGTATTCTTGACTAATGAGTGGTAACACCAGTGTGCTGAGTGGTCATTTTGTGATTGGAATACTATTTATTGTAGGCTGCAGAATGAAAATTGAAGTCTTGTGATTACTAGCCACGTTGGAGAGTCTGGACGCCAATGAAGAGTTAAAGCTGACAAGAGCTAAGATCTCAGTGGTGAGTTTATAATCCCCAGGGCACCACGGAGCAGTTCCTTTCCCTCCAGAGAATTGCAGGTGAGATAAAAGTATTACTTGTAAAAACCATCAATTTGTTTCAAGTTAAGGTCAGGAAAATTTCAAAAATAAATCCACAAACGTGGATACACTGCGTTCCTAACTTTTTTTTTTTTTTTTTTTTTTTTGTGTGTGTGTGTGCTGGAGACAGAACGTAATTTACTTGGCAGTAACAAAGCTAAGCAGCAGGGCAGAAGCACTTTCAAGGAGACTGAATCCATACTATGCACAATTAAGCAGCACCACCTACCCAGTGAAGATGCTTGATGATATCTCATATTTTCATAACAATCCGACTGTTTAGTAAATTTAAATGAAAGAGTTAGTGGGTACAGCAGTAAGTGACCTGTCTTATGAGATGTTAAATCAAGAATAAATAAAGTGAGAAAGAAGAGATAGCTTATTTAAGCACAAATCACAATTGCAATAAAACATAGCTGTTACATAGTGCTTTAGGCTCGTCAGAAGCCATATTTCAAATTATAAGAGGGGAGACAAATATGTAACAAACCTACAATAAATGCATCCTATAGCTATCATAGTAAAGTCAAAAATGTACTTCACCATACACCATATCACTATATAACCATAGCTTCAACTTCAAGATACACGTTAGGTTGTAAGGTTATTGTTTCAGGAACATTTTAGCAAGAAAGAAGCTGAACACATCTGCGAGCACTGTGCACAATTGCCATAATGAACTACAAATTAAAAAGCATGGCCAAGCATTATACTTCTATAATTAAAGTCTATTTCACCAAAGAAGTGCTTTATATTATAGATCTATTTTTTAGGGTACCAGGAAGAGAGAGAAGGCATCGCAACTCATGAGACAAAACATGAGCTCCCTATAATTTATAGAATGATGGTATCATCCTGTTAAAATTCTCCTCAATTTACAAGTATTATTGCTTTTCTCTTCAATTTTCTGCCTAACATGTTGGAGGTCTTCATGATTTGCCTTAATTCAAATTTGTAATGTTTCTTAGCTTGATCATAGCAAGCCCAAAATGATATTTTAATTTCTAGTATTTGTTACTCCTCCAGGATCCATTTTTATCTTCAATATTGTCATCACTGTGATTTTCTTCTAAAATAATTTCATTTTAGAAATTACAAGTTTTAGAAAATGTCTTGTGTTACACTCTCATGGCTCAACACCCTTCAATGGTTCCTGGTGGTTAAGTATAGACCTTTTCATGGTCTAAATGGTCCCATGCATTTTACCCTGTCTTTATCTAACATTCATATCTAGTCACTCTCATTCTCCAACAAAAAAATTAAAACTTGTAATGGTATTAATTGTCGTTGTGTCTGCCAATCTGCTCAGTGTTTACCTACTGACTGTCACCTACTTATATTGTACAATCATAAGGTTCAACTTTCAGTTCCTCAAATCTTCTATATTATACCTCACACTGATCCCTTTGTTTGGAATAGATAGGCTTTATTGAGAGATATTCATGGCCAAAAGAGCAAGAGAGAAAAAGGGAGTGAGGAAGGAAAGAGGAAAAACAAGCATTTGGAAATAAGATTGAAGTTAGACCATTGAGTTATATGAAAACCCAGATAGTTGCTGGCCCTGAGCAATGTTTCCAGAAGAGCCACATTGAATCACATTGTTTTATATATTATAATAATAATTATATATAATATATAATAATATGCATTATATAATATATTCAACTACATGTATTATATTACATATAATGTATGTTCTATATTATATAATATATATTAGTAATATATTATATTATATTACTATATATTATATTATTATTATATTATAATATATTATAATATTATATTATATTACTATATATTATATTATATTATAATATATATTAGTAATATATTATATTATATTATATTATAATATATATTAGTAATATATTATATTATATTATAGTCTATCGAGAAGGAAGAATGAAATGCATTCGAAATTTCCTTTCTTTAAACATGGTCTCCACTGGGCATTGCATGGCTGGCTCTTCTGCATTATCTTTTTCTGCTGGTACAAGCAATTACTGTAGAAGACAAATGTTATACCTTGAGACTGGATATTTCTTTTGTCTAAAAAGGATGGATGGTAACATAACCTATGTGGTCCAGCTGGATTAGACATCATTGCTAACGCTTCTGTGACTCATTCTCCAGTGATGCAAATAGCAACCATGCTACATTTCGGTTCTTATCTGTAATAGGCCACACCAATAATAGTACTGGGGTGGCAGTGGATAAAGTATTTTTCACTAAGTAAAAGATTGGGACCTAAAGAGGCCAATAAACTGAGTATAGTACAATTCATCTCTTTTGCCTTTCAAATCTTCATCTAAACTCTTAACATCTGGATCTGGTGTGAAAACAGGAACACATCATATTCCCCTTAAATGAGATTTTATATGTCCAGCATCTGTACAAATCTTAACAAAGTTCAGTAAATTGAAGCTGCAGTCTACAATATGGCAAACCTCAGGGCCACACATGACATTCACCTTAATTTCTGGAATCATCTACTCAGTATTTCCCCCCTCTTTGGCCTTTCGCCTATCATCTAGTTTAGTTGCTTTCTAGAAAGACTTAGATGTTAAATTGAAATTCAGTGGATTCTAGTTCCATACTTGTGCAAATACTTCTTCCCAGTATTACTGTTCACCGTAACACAAAAGGTACCCTAGTGTGTTTACTGGCTTTTAAATCTACCCTCCTTTTAACCAGTCTGAGTCTTCACCTGTAATCTTGACATCGGAGTCAGTTTTTTCCATATAGTAAAGTAACTCTATTCTTTGCTGTCTACTATCTAGACTCTTTTAATATTTCAAGAATTTTTCCAGGCTCCTGAGTAAATTGCCAAGATACTGCTATTTCCTAGGATTAATTACACATCTGTATCTATGCTTAGTTTTCATTCCATATGAAGTGAACGGTGAAGTTTATTGTACATAGATTTTATCATGGAAGGATGAGATTTGTCTTTGAAAAATATGCTTTAATGAGACTATAATAAGGAATAGATCAACTCTAGCAAGTACCATCTACCAAGAAACTTGTTTTGAAGCAGCTGAAGCATTTTATTCATTATGATTAGGATGTAAAGCGCTCTCTATGAGACAAGAAGTGTGAGCAAGACAGAGGTATCAGTGCAAAGAAGGAAGTATTAATGGAGCACAGAACAGCTATTCATGAACTTGCAAGTTAGTTTGTGACTACACAGAGGAATGAAATATTTTTCATCTAGCTGCCTAATTACATGATGTCCCATATTCAGATATATAGTCTACTAAAACATAGTAAGTACCTCAATATACACATATAATCAACATTTTTAACTACAAGGAAGGCTGTTACAACTCATAAAAAGGGAGTATAAAGAGAAGTATAAAAACATTTTTATTGAATGTGAAGGACAGATAACACAATATATAAAACCTGTGGGACATATTACAAGTAACATTTAGTAGGAAAATTACAGAGTTAAATGTACAGATTAGCAAAAGGAAATAATTTAAGGTCTTATGTTATAAAGCCAAACAAATAACAGCAAAGTAAACTCAAACCATACAGGAAAAGAGAAATACTAAAAAATTAAAAAAGAAATCAATGAAATTGAAAACAGAAAAATGTGGAGGAAACCAATATAACAATAATCCACTTCAAATAATAGTAATAAAACTGGCAAACTTCTATAAAAACAGACAATAGAAGAAAAGAGAGAAAACAAAAAAACATAAAGTACCTATACCACAAATGAAACTGCAAACAGCACTACAGATCCCTTATACACTGAGAAGATACCGCAGTGTGAAATCTCTACACACATAAACTTGCAATTCAGAAGAAACTGGTTCTCCTGAAGGAAACACAAACTACTATAACTCACTGAATGTGAAAAGGATTTTACTAAGTCAATTTAATTCATTTATCTATCATTGATTCCCTAAAAAGAATTTCTAAACCCATATGTGTTCAGTGGATGCTTCTATCAAACTCTTACGAAAAGTTTAATTTATATATGCAAATACTTTTTAATCTTTTCTAGAAAGCAGAGGACTACGAAACATACACAGACTTATTTTTTAGAGTTACTATCATGACATAATTAAAATAAAAGGCAACATGAAAGAATAAAATAACAAAGTTTTATAAAAAGAATCATATACCATGACTAACTTGTTTATATTCCAAGAATGCAAGCCAGGGTTAGTATTGCATCAATCAGTGTATTGAAATATATTAACCACCTAAGTAAGAAAAAATAACATAATCATATAAAGTTATCTAGAAAAATTATTTCATGCAATTCATGACCAATCATGATAAAAAGTCTCACAAAAAATAGAAGGGTAAACGTGCTCAGTTTTACAAACAGCATTTAAATAATTTCTACGGTCAACACTCCCTTCAATAGTGAAAGTCTAAAACCTTTTTCTAAGATCTGTTGCAAGGCAAGTTTATAACGTCTTACTACCCTTCCTCAGCATTGTGATGGAGGTTGCATTTAGTGGCATAGGACAAGAAAAATAAATGGTATGTGCTGATCAGAAGGGAAGAATCAAAGCGCTCTACTTGCAAATGTGACTATGTAAAAATTTCAAAGGAATATAACAAAATACCTAGAACTAATCAGTAAGTTTTCCAAAGTCATGTGATTAAAAGTATACTACAATAGTCAATTGTATTTTTATACTGCCAACAAACTTATGGGTACCAAAATTGAAAGTACATTATCAATAAACTCAAATTTAATAGGAAACAATATTTAACTGTATATGTAAAACAACATTTATAGTAGCTGTGTGCTGAAGACTAAAATCGCATAATAAAAATTTAAATTAATATCTAAATAACTGATCAGCACACTGAATTAATGAATTTGAAGGCCTGATAGAGCAAATATAAATTCTTACTAACAATATACACATATAAGAACTCCATATCAAAGTACTATGCATTTGTTAGATGTAAATAAACTGTAAAACATATGAAAAATCAAAAAAGTATGATTTATAAGCCAGTTTTGAAAAAGAAGAATAAAGTAGAGGGAGTTTGAGATTTAACAGAAAGTAACGGTATTCAGGATTGCATGATTGTCATGGAAGAATAGATAAAGAAAAGATGGAGTAAAATAGAGAACTCAGAAGTAGATCGATACAAATATACTCAGCTTGTTTTTGATACAGGCACAAAAACATTCCAGTGGAGGAAAGAAAATCTTATAAACAAATCAGGCAGAAATATTTTGAAATCTACAGGCAAAAAACAAACAAAAAGCCTTACCTCTCATATTTTCAACAGAAATCAACTCAAATATGATCACAAATGTAAATGCCAAAGTAACATGGCAAAAGTTTTAGAAAAAGCTGGGGAACATTTTCAAGATATAATTAGACAAAGAATATATAGATTTGACATCAAAAAGGACAGTGAGAAAGAAAACAGGGTCTGGGGATGCAGTGCAATGGTAGAGCACTTCTTTAGACTGCTCAAAGCCTTGGGTTTGATTTTCAGTACTAAAACAAAACAAAAAATGAACAACAAATAAAAGGTAACCAAATCAAAACTTTTCTCCCCCAAAAATTGTTAGAAGGATAAGATATGAGCTGACATAAAATATATTTGCAAGTTGTCTATTTGATGAAGAATATATCTGGAACTCAAAAGAATTCTCAAAACTCAATAATAAAGAAATAAACAATCTAACTAAAAAAAAAAAAAAAACAGGCAAAATACATGGAGAGTCTTTTCACCAGAGGATTTACAGGGGTAAACAGCAACATAGGCTAATCGATATTACTAGGTATTAGAAAATCCAAATTGAAATTTCAATTTGATATCACTACACATCTATTAGAATGGCTTAAAAAAAAGACACTACCAAATGCCAAAGAGGCTTCAAAATATAAATCTATTCATATAGCTCACAGGAATGTAAATGTTAGAGTCAGTCTAGAAAACATTTCAGTACTTCCCTAAAATTTTAACATGGAATTATCACGTAATGCAGCAGCTGCATTCTCGAGCATGTTCCTATACAAATGAAAACATATATTCTTGCAAAGAAAAATACAGAAAGGCTTATAACAGCTCTATTCAAATAGCAAATAACTTTAAACAATCTAAAGTCCTTAAAAGAGTGAAGGTATACATTTATATCATGAAATGCTCATAAATCAAAAGGAAAAATAGCTATTGATAAAACAATCTAAATAAATCTCCAGAGAATTACGGTAAGAGAACAAGTCAATCCCAAGAAATGTCCTACTCTGTTATTCCATTTGTATAACTGCTAGGGTGAAGTGTGTTACTGCAAAATCTGGTATCTCATACTGTGATTACAGTAGGAGACAGTTGTTAGATAATGGAAACAATGTATATTGGAGGTGATGGTATAGTATGATGGGTGACCTTAGAGCATGAGGGGATTCGATTAGCACATGGAAGAGTAGAGCAGGAGAAAACAGAAGGAAAGATGGCCATTTGAAAGCCAAAAAGAGAAGGCTTCTGAGGAAACAGTCTGCTAACACTTAGATCCTGGGCTTTGATTTTTTAGAACTTTGAGAGAATTTCTGTAGTTTAAGTCACTAAATCTGTGGTAGTTTGTTTTGGCAATTATAGCCAATTACTACAACAAAATTCTTCAAATGAAATATATATATATATATATATATATATATATATATATATATATAACAATTAATAGTTTCCAGGGATTAAAAAATGATTTGGAATGAAAAGGGAATATGTATGATTTTTTTTAAAAAGCAAATAGAAAGATCAGTGGAAGAAATATCAGTATGTTGACAATTTCAGTATCAGTATCTTGGTTGTGATATTGTACTGTAATTTCACAATATATTGCCACTAGGGGAATCTGATTAAAGAGAGTCAGAGTTCAGTTTGTGTTATTACAATTCAAGTCTATGATGATCCCAATAAAAAAAGCTTACTTAAACATAAAATGGCAAAGCACTAGTCCAACAATCGAGTTAGGGATGTGCAGAATAATTAAAAAGGTGAATTCATAAAATCTGAGAATCCTACTTTACTTACTGATTTTTTAATCACACCCAAAATGGTTTCAGACATTTGGTCAGAAGATTGTTCTTGTGCTGCTTCTGTAGTCACCTCAGCTGCCTTGCAAGCCCTCAGTCTCACCTGGCTATCAAATCAATGAGTTCAGTCACTCTGAATGTTTCCAGATATCCTGATGTCTAGACTTTGGCTAGCCTGTGGCTGCATCCCAGCAGAATGAGCTTCACCTTCTCTGTGCCTTTTAAAGCTCATGCCAGTAGAAGTAAGTGATGAAACAATTTAGGTCTAGCAGTCAAAATTAAGGAAATCTTTGAAAGTGTCCCTAATGCTAGCCAAATACTAGTTTCACTTCTCATATGTAGGCCTCTGTAAACTTGTAGAATTGTTTATTTTCTTAGATTTTGTTAGTTAGAAACCATGAAAATTTATGTTACCCACCTCACAACTGCAGCTGAAGTTACATATTTAACTTGTAACTCCTAGTGTGTATCTTTCTCTTTGACTTTAGGTTTTCAAAATTTCATCTTTGACATCAGAAATATTTAATTAGATGCTTTACATATATTTCATAATTAATGTGCTCCAAACCCAATAGATCATTAGGTAAGAAAATGGGAAATGGAAAACTTTGGTCAAAAAATTTAGAAAAACCTTCAGTTTGAAGGAAAAATAAATTCAAGAGATCTAATAGACAACACAGTGACTATAATCAATATACTATGTACAGGAAAATCGGTAAGAATAATTTAGGAAGTAATATGCTGATCAGCACAAAAATAAATTCAGGACATTTTAAATGTGTGTTGTGCAGCCTGTTTCATTGAAATGATTTGCAAAACTATAAACAGTTCATGAAGTAAATGAGGTTTATAAAATGCATAGTGAACTAATGCAACTTTATACGGCTCTCTAGATATCTCAGTTTTGTCAATCATCTCCAAGATCTTGGAAAAATGAAAAGAACTTGCTATCATTGCCCTTTATTTTTCTTCTAATGTTTTTGATTCAGGCCTTCCATGTGAGCAGTGGGCTTTGGCATGGTCTCTTTCTATGTGCCCGACTTCATCAGATTCACAAAGTGTCTGGAACCAGTAATTTTTCTTGGCTCAGGTGAAATCTTGATCATGGAATCCATTTTTTCAACCAGAGTCCTGGGTTACATAACCCAGAAGCCTGTAAAAGACAACACACTGTAGTTATCTGAAGATAAAAGGCAAGGAACAATTAACTCTTCTTATTTTTATTCCTGAAAATTTTTTATGATGAAACAAGTACATATATCTTACCTGGACAATGGTCCTTGTGACTTAGAAAATGACTATAATATATCTTCCAAACTGTAGATAATGTATGAATTCATATATTTTTCTCTTTACTTTTCATTTCTTCCATTTTCCCCTTTATTTAAAACTCTAAGATTGCCTTTCCAAATAAACCCAATGCTCAGCAGCTTTATTTTCAGCTCTATATGTAAAGGCATATGAGTTAACAGTTTGTACCCAGAATATCTCATCAATACAGATCATTAGAGTAATATTTTAGTGTTACACTATTCATTTTTCTGTTGGCAAGCAAGATGACAATCACCTAGGCAAGGAATGGCACCACAGTTATTAAAACCTGGACACGTGTTTAGCTGTGCTGAGTTGAGAAGCTATGACTGAAGGAGGTCAAATGGGTGCATCACTTGATCACTATGGACACAAGAAACTACGGATCAGGTTGCTTTTTTTAATGATTGTGTCCTGGAAAAACAAAATAAAATCAGTGCATACAGCCCAAGAGTTATTGTAAAAGCTAGAGGTCTTCTATGATTAAAAGGGGGCATTTAATATGCTTCAGCCCCAAAATACATTATGTTAAAAATCAAGTCCAGGTTATGATCATAAGCGACTCTATAAATATAAAATTTAAAGTCATTGATATCAATTCTAGGGTTATGATGGAAAAATATATTAGAATGTGAATATTTGAAGGAATCCAAGGCCACTGAATCTCCAAATTCTCTCATTTCTCTAGGCTGACACAGGGAAGTTCATATGACTTTCCATGTAGAAATGTCACCTGAACCCTGTTGTGGTGGCACGTGTTAATCTCAGCACTTCAGGAAGCCAAGGCAGACAAACTGTAAGTTGGAACCCATCTTAGACCATTTAGCAAATTATATAGACTCTTTCTTAAAAAAAAAAAGTAAAAAGAGTTGGAGATATATACCTGCATGTGAAGGCTCATGGTTCATACACACACACACACAACCTGAAGTAGGTAAGTAGCTATCTAGTAAAATGTTGCCATTCTTCTGAAATCCACCACTGCCTGTTGCATTCAGGAAGATGATCAGAACCACGTAAGCTGGAAAGCACTTCCTTAAACAGGCACCATGTAACTAAGTATGGTCACAAATCTTAAACATAGTAGAACAGGAGATACAAAAAATGAAAGCAATGTAGAAAAGAATTGATTAACAAGACGTTCATCTTTGACCCAATTAAAAGTATTGCCACAAACACCTGAGCTGGGCTTAGTAATTTGCCTGAGTGTTTCCTTGAAACCTAGGCATGACAATAATCCAAGTAAATGAAGCAGAAGGATATGAATTCTTCAACAGAGTGTAAAAGAAGGGCTTAAAGGGCTTAGGGAATTGGAAAAGAACAGATATACTCTGTAATACCTAAAAAGAGCCAACCTTTGATTTTTACAGGGTATATCCAGAAATCACTTGTAAAATTAAGATGCTAAGAAATGCCCCGATGAAGGAGACATCTAAACTTTATCACCAGTGACCTCTAAAATAAGACAGTGCGATTCAGTATGGCACAGCCCATGAAGCAGATTTTGGCTGTGGGATAAAGAGAGGCATAATTACTGGAACAGGAAATAATACTTTCTCCTAGAAGTGGCTCAGGTTAAGATAGTTAATAAATCATGATGTCCCTAGGTGTTTGACAGAAGGGCAGCTGGCAAGGATAGTCCCTCTTTCATATAATAAAATACAAAGGTCCCTCAAGCAGAAAGTTGAGAGTCCTACAGCAGAAAATCACAGGCTCACATTGTTCTTTTTACTTAAATCAATTTAGAGGCAAGAACCCACTGAACAGAAGCCTGAAACATGAAGAGGACCCTGCGGTGCCATCACAAGCATTTAGAAAACATACATTCCTTCAGTCTTCCCTGTAAGTAAATTAGGAAACTTCTCAGAGTAACTGCAACATAACCAATGGATTATTGAAATTTTAAAGGACTGCTAGATGCTGACATGACAAATTTAAATAGCACTGAGTAAAACAAAACAGCAGACAAAACCCAATCAAATCAACAAAAAATTCCCTTCTCATGATCCTCCTGTTACAGTGGAGTTTATGAACAGCAAATGACAAATGAAGTTTTGCAATTCCATCTGGTAGTTGGTCCACTGATCTGATAGAAAACTTTATGTTATTCCTTTGGTCCTTGAATGCATAATGAGAATAAGCATTCTCTGGCAGAGCTCTGATATATCATGCTAGTTACTTGAGTATGTAGTGGCCAAGTAATAACCTAATATATCTCCACTTTTTTCACTAAAGAGCAAATCAGAAACAATACTGCATACATTAGTTAGATAAATTAGAGTTTTTATTAAAAATGCAAGGGTTCAAGCAAAATAGTCTCCTCACGTAGCAACTTAAGTTACCTATTGAATATATGAAAAATCTGGTAACCTGCTATATGCTGAATGTAAATTTACCAAAGCAGATAAACACAAATCTTGAATTTGGAACTGTTTTGGCATGTTTTTCCTTCTCCATTTCCATCAGCAAGGAAAGTCAAACTGATTTGTTTTTACAAGACACGGATGACAGTGTATTTTTTTCAACCAATCTTGCTCCCTATTCTCACTGTCAGATAAGGGCAGAAGTCCATGTTCCCAACTTAGAAAATATTTTGAGGACATGTTCAAAATCAAAACAAGTATTGATCTTATTTCTTTGCAAAAATTGGGTTTTGGTGTTGAACTATCAATGTATTACTTCTCCAAATTTACATTAAAGTAATGAATATAATGTCAGTATTATCATGGTAAATGTGTATAATCAGGGAATCGTACTCATTTTAAAATATATAATGAATGATTAGCTTCTTAACTGTTATTTCAAAAATTTGGGTGAAGTCTAAAGGTCAACAAATATACCCCATAAGAAGTAGGAAAAAAGTTTTGTATGATTCTTGCTTGTTTTCTTTGTGTGTTGGCTATTCCGTTTTCTTTCTGAAAGCAGAACTGTCAGTTGTACACAGGACAACTCCATAAACTGCTAAGGCTGGGAACTACATTTCCCAGAATCCTCTTCCAAGTGTGGTTTTGACCTAGAGTCTGTCAATTAGACATAAAATTTGGAAGACACATATGAAACAAAGGTACCCGTTCTTTCTGTTTCAGAGACTGTGATTTGATTTCAGGAATGCCACTGGATTCATCTGTGGTTATAGAAAGCAGGAAAAGTATCTTTTCAAAAGTTTTCTCACCAGTATGCTTTAGGATAATGTTCTTTTTTACATCTCCAGTCCATTGTTCAGTGTCTGGATTTTTCTTTTCCAGTTTTTCCCAAACTGTACTCCAGTCTCTCTACAAAAATGTGTTCACATGATCCTGGAGATGTATGTATTTTTCATTGCAAATGAAAACTGATACAGCAAAAAAAAACCAAACTGTAAGACTGAGGATAATGACCTTTTTGCACTTAAGTATAGTGGATAGAGCACGTTATGTATAAATACTATTTAAAGGTAGACATCGATGATGGTTTTAACAGAAGAAAATTTCAAAGCAGGTAGACAGTAAAATATATGTGCACATGAATAAAGTTAGACTTCCCTGAGAATGTCATAATCATGAAAAATAAAAAGATGACTCTGACTAGAAAAGTCCGTTCTTTGTATTATTGTATATATATATATTACGTGGAAAATATTGTCACACCATTTACCATGGTCCTTGGTATGTTTTTGTATGGTACTGATGTTTAATTGCAAGGCCTTTTAAAACCTTTCAATTTTACTTCCTAAAAAAAAGGGGGGGGAGAGAAGAGAAAAAGCTAAAAGCAGGCCTTAAGGCATCAAGCAACAGTAATTAATTCTGGAAGGGATGGGTCAGGAGGTCTTGGTTCTCCACTCAGGTGGCTGATGCCTATTTAGAATATCAATCATCACTGTTAATTCCTGGGAAAGTATGTAAGTATAGTCTTTCTGTCTTTACCTTGAGATCTTGGCCTTCAAGGAATGCGCTTCCAGTCACAGTTGTAATGTGTTCTTTTCTTCTGCACTGGCTTCTTCCTAGTCCTATCTGACTGCCTGTAGTATTTTTGCCTAACTTAGCAGTCTATAATAGTATTATTCTTAGAATAACTCTTTTAGGGGAAAATTGACACTATGGTATCCAAAAAGTTGCTGTTTTATGTTCATTAATACACACTAAAATTCTTCCAAATTGTTTTCATTTTAAAGCTCAAGTTTAAGGCCTCAATTGAGATAACTTTGAAAGCAGTTTATAATTGTCATTAATGCAAATTATTTTATGTTATATGTTTGGAATAGCCTGATGTACAGTTTGCTTTCAATCATGAACACAGCATCCAACAATTCTGTGGACAGTAAGCTCCCTCTATAGTAGTGCCATGTTGTTCAGCTGCCTACCTAACGTAGTTCAATTCCACTCAAGGAAAAACTGATAAACTTGAATGTTAACTTCAATGAAGCCAAACCAGAAAAACACTGTTGTAGAAAGCTATTCTGGAAACTGTCTTCTAGAAAACACAATTTGTCAAATCAGTTCATAGGACAGAGGAACATCCCTGCTTTTCTGGATCATATCTGCCAGCATGAAGAAGCAGAAGCAGAAGTTCATGCAAACAATGGGCTTTAAATCACATTTTCAAAGACCTTTGTAGTTATTTTTAGAAATTGGCAGTCATGGTAACTTGCACTCAAATGTGAATTTGCAATGAACAATTATCTTATTGTCCATTACAATAAGAGCATTATTTATATGTATGCAAATGAGTAAAAAATAGAACCATAGTAGGGAAATGGCCAGCTACAACACAGTTCCTAAATATGAATTGTCCTTCCCATTCTACTCTACATTTATGGGAATGAAAGTATTAACTCTTGGGGATCACCAATAGAAATGTTGGTCATTAATCAGCAGTATTAAGTATATTGATTCTCATATTCATTATTTCCTTTGTGTCCTCTCAGATAAGGTTTATAAAATGTTGATTATTTCAAGATGTTGAAATTACTACATAAATTGAAATATAGTCTTCACTGGAATGAAATCAGTATACAAAACTATCAAAGTACTATAAAATATGGCTAGGAAGACTACAGCCATAGTAATTCAAAAGCAACATCTCATATAATGATGAAACCATATTGAAAATCTATCAATGATTACTAATGTGTGAGTTCTGCAATAAGCTAGGCAATCGACATTCTCTAGTTAGGTTATTTCTCTCCTAAATTAATTTTGACAATTGAAGCAGAATCAATAATCTATTCTAGGAAATTGTCTTGTTACTACCAAAGTGCTATTCATTAGAGGAATGCAATATTATGCAGAAATCCATGATTCACCTGTACCTTGATGAGATTTAGCAGTTGTTACAGTTTGTGTCTTGATGTCCCCCAAAGCCTCATGTAGGTGGGAGGTTTTCAGGACTTTTTTGGGAGGTGACTGAATCTGGAGTGTGTGACTGATTCATAGTGCAATGCTGGGATTGAGGGTGCTGGCATTAAGGGTGGGTGATTGCTGGATCAGTAAGCTGATTGGATTGATACCACCCACACCCTGATAGACTGGATACAATATAAGGGACAAAAGGAGGCCTGTTTCTGTCTCCTGTTTATTTTGCTGTCTTTTGCCTTCATGAACAGTATCCTTGTTCCTACCTGCCTTGGAGCCAGCCAGGTATGGACTGAAATCTCTATGGTGAGCTAAATAAATCTTTTCAATTTTAACTTTTGGTGTCAGGGATTTTTTCTCAACAATAAAAGTAAAGGAACTAGGACAAGAGTGAATATGACAACCTTAAAAATCCATCTTCAAGAATCAGGAGCTTCTCAAGAAGCATGGAGTCTCAATTGAAAAAGGAAACTCAATTCACCTGAGGAAAAATTCCTTTCTTTTGTTTGTTTGGTTTTTTGTTTTGTTTTGTTATCAGTACTGGGGATCGAACTCATAACCACCTGTTTGCAAGGCAGGTTGTTATGACACTGAGCTAAATCACCAGCCCCTGAAAGATTCCTAATACAATTTACTTTTTTTTGTCTATAGGAAGGAAAAACATCAAACAACATTTGTACTACAGAATTGGTCAAACTTAATGTATGATATTCACAAACTAAGAGAATCGAAGATTGGACTTCAGTGAAAGACATATCATTTCGTAAGAGCTCTGCTCAATGATTTTACTTGAAGGAGTCTTTAAAGATTGCATTTGCCACTTAGAAAATCATAACTCCTTTAAATTTTATTGATGTATTTGGGCTTTTTAGATCCATCTGATACATGTTACTTTTAAGTCTACTTTCATGTCAATCTTTAGCTTTTTAATTTCTTTTTGTAAAGAAAAGGTTTTCTTCTCCTCCACATTCTCTAAACATAGCACTAGAAGCCATTGTACCAAAGAATGTCTTGACAATTTTTGCTTTTTAGCCAGAATGTGGGAAGAAGGTAAAAGTTGTCCTTGTGTGAGCATATTTTGTTAGTTAACTAAGTCCTTATCCATTTTCCTACCAATGTTGATTTTAGTTTACTGTAAAAATTTTTCTAGATGTCAACTTGGAGACTTGTACAACAGTTGCTCCGTGGTCCATAATTAGTATAATTGCTGGCTTTCTTTACATTCCCAGTCTCCCTTTGTATTATTGAGTAAGATTTTCCAAATGAGATGATATTTAATTGTTTTCTTTTTAGTTTGTATTTCTATGATGGCTGCTGAAGTTGAACATCTTTTTTGTTGGAAAATTGATTTACTTACTCCTATGTGCACTGAATGTTCTTAATTCATGCAATTCTATCTTGGGTTTTCATTTTTCTATTGATTTCAAATTCTGCTTTAAGTTATCATGGTTTTATCATGATGTATCTTGCTGGATTTTATTATATGTGATAGTATAAACAAAAATTGTTATAGGCAAAGAGATAATATAGAAATCATTGTTCGTTTTCTGTTAGCTGGTTCTAAATACCCTACAATGCTTTCATCCACTTGAATGGTTTTAAACTGACTTGATATATTTGAAGCTATAGTATATGAAGTTATATTCAAATATTTCAAGGAAAAAGACACTATGGTAACTACTATTAAGTCGGGTTATTTGGTGGTGAAGCACTAGGTTGCTGAAACTGTCATGCTTTTACCTGTATTGTTATGTCCTCTTTTATCTCAATCTCTCCCTTATTCATTAAAAAATTATTTAGTTATTTTTTATGATTTTTTAATTAAGGGGAAAAATAAAAAAATAGCAGGATTATATTATAGTAACTTTTTTGATTTCCTATTAACTTGAATTAAAGTGCTGTAATACTCCCACTAACTTGTTTTGACTGATTAGACTCTGTTCCGTTCTGTATGATAGGATCAAGTTTGAGGGTATAGGCAACTACCTTGAAGGCAATAAGATTCACCATCATGCCCATTCTGGTTTGACTATTATCTTCTTTGGAAATCCTGTAATGTTTACAAGGTTTAGGTTTTATTGGTCTTGTTCTCTATTGTTTTGTTCAACTTTATAATCCCTAATGAGATAGACAATTCTTTTTAAGGAAGCAAGAGGAATTATGGTAACCATTGTTGATAACCTTGTACTTTGTTTTTGCATCATGTGCTATGTCTATCCTTGGTTTTGACTGCCAGCTTTGTTTTGCCATATTTGACTTTATTCTCTTCCAAAAAAAAAAAAAAAGTAATAAGAACTAAGGAGTAATAAAACCCAAAATGTGTAAATTGTGTTGTAAAAGAGAGAGGGAAAAAAGTGCTCTAAAGGATATAACTGCAAGTGTGTTTAGGGGTGTTAAATAGCTGACCATATTAATGTTTTTGGTTGGATCACTGAACACAACTGTTTGCAGTCTCTCTGTTTGAATGACCACTTTGTATGCTTTGATACTGTGACTTAAGCAACTATCTCTAAGATGATAATATGTTATCTATTAATTGGTGATTTCTTACTGTTTTTTTTTTGTAGTTCTGTATTACTTGTACCCTTACACCACTTTGTTTTGTTTTTTCTCTTTTTCCTTTTAAATAAAAATTTTATAAAAATTATCAGAGCAAATTAATTTTTATTACTGTGCTTTGTGGCTTATCTTTTCACTCTTTTTTTGTGTATTTAATCACAAAGAACTTTTCATTTTAATGTAATTATATTCATAAACCTTATGTTACTGGCTTCATGCTTTTGGTTTCCAGTTTAAAAACTATTTCCCTCTCCTCACATTGTAGTTACATTATTCACCATTTTCTCCCAAAATTTTCAATTTTTCTTTCTAGTTTTTTAAACTTTACTCAATTAGCAAACTCTTTATTTGCTCAGTTTGGCAAAATATTTTGAGTTTATTGTTTTCAAATAAGACATTTTGGTGTTTATCACCTTTTTTATGCTTATTTAATTTATATCTGCTATTGTTTTAAATTTGTTTCACTTCTTTGTTTAGATTGTTTTACTTTTTCATAATTTCTTGAGCTAGAAAATACTTATCTTTAATGTTTGTTCTGAAATCAGTAGCACCAAAATGTTTTGTGAAATTTTTGCATTTTACATATTTAATAAGCATGGGCACATTATAATTTCTTTGCTAATTATGTTTAAATATGTTTCAATCTCATACTTCCTATTTGGTCCATGAACTATATGAAAGATTGGCTTTTAAATCAAGTATATTGGGAAATGAATGTGAACTTTCTGTTGTAGATTTCCAGATTTTAAATTTAAGTGCCCTTGGTATGAATGTCCACTTCTTTTTAGGTGACATCAATCTTTAAATTGATGTCCAATATACCTATCATTAAACTGTCCAATATACCTATCACTACTGTGACTCAATGTGCAATTGCAGTGATACATAAAAAAAACAAGAAGTACAGTTTTGCTATTCCAATTTGTGAAATTGGGAGTGTTTTTGTTCCTGCAGGATTATGCACTAGTCTTCGTGTTTGTAATATCACTTTAGTCTGGCAGTGAAAGTGCCATACTATGTATTAGCAAATAGATTTAATATAATTGTCACATTCTATAAATATGAGATATAATCATACATATTGAACTTTCAGCACTACAAGTATTTGAAAATCCATCTACAGAGCAGAATATATTGATTGGTATTGGTTGTGTTTAGCCACATTTTATGAAAGAGACTCAGAGTATACATGCTTTAAAAATAAATTTTGTTGGTTGATACATTTTTTTAAAAAAAATTAAATAATTTTTTAATGAATAAGGGAGAGGATGAGATAAAAGGGGGCATAACAACATAACAATACAGGTTAAAGCATGACACTTTCAGCAACCTAGTGCTTCACCACCAAATAACCCGACTTAATAGTAATTACCATAGTGTCTTTTCCTTTGAAATATTTGAATATAACTTCATATGCTATAGCATCAAACATATCAAGACTGTGTAACACCATTCAAGTGGATGAAAACATTGTAGAGTATTTAGAACCAGCTAACAGAAAAAATGATCAATGGTTTCAATATTATCTCTATGCCTATAACGATTTTTTTATACTACCACAAATGATAAAATCCAGCAAGTTACAACATGATAAAATCAATGGAGACAGAAGAACCATAGTTTGGTGTGGCTTTAAGACAAGATGTTATTAAATCGGCACTAGCTTATGTCTTATTTTCTTCAAAGTGGCTGTTCATTGCATCACCGGCCATGATATCAAACAGCCCAGAATAAAGCCATTCCAATTAATGATTGAAAATTTTATAAGGCTTCAAGGCCATATAATGGGGAATCATGGTTTTCATGTACTTTTGTATATTTGATTCATTTGCTACACTAGGGAAACTATTCGGAGTTCACAGATGCGAGTTTGATTTAGTTCACTTATGAGTATGGTTTCAAGCTGTGCCCATTTATTGATAAATACCTCAATGTGATCCTTCTTTATAGCTGAGTAGTACTCCATTGTATAGAAGTACCACAGCTTTTTTATCCATTCCTCAGTTGATGGACATTTGGGTTGTTTCCATGATCTGGTAATTACAAATTGTGCTGCTATAAACGTAGGTGCATATATATCACTTTGGTATGATGCTTTCAGTTCTTCTGGGAAGATGCCTAGTAGTGGAATAGCTGGAACAAATGGGACTTCCAATCCCAGCTTTTTGAGAAATCTCCAGACTGACCTCCACAAAGGTTGTACCAGTCTACATTCCCACCAACAGTGTAGGAGAGTTCCTTTTCCCCCATAGCCTCTCTAGCACTTGTTGTTGTTGGTCTTCTTGATCCTGGCCGTCCACACTGGAATCTCAGTGTGGTTTTAATTTGCATTTCCCTAATAACCAATGATGATGAACATTTTTTCATGTATTTATTTGCCATTTGTATTTGATCTGTAGGGAAAAAGAAACCCTTTACAAATGTTGGTTAGAGAGTAGACTAGTAAAAACACTGTGGAAATCAGTGTGGAGATTCCTCAAAAAATTAGGATTAGAGGTTTCATTCAACCCAGGTATTCCCCTTCTGTGTATCTTCCCAGAAGGATTGAAAAACATCACACCACAGTGACATATGTGCAGCCATAAGGTTCAAAATTTACAATAGTCACTGTGAAATGGGAGGAAACTGTTCAATAAAAAGAAGAAACTAAGATAGGGGAAAAAAGAAAGGATAGAAGGTAAAAGAAAAAAATGCAAGTTAGTTATACCATTAGTGTCACTTAATTCACTGAATAGAAAGGTTGTGCTAATATTTATTGAAGAAATTTTTATGCCCATATTTTGTACTTGAGTGACTAAAGATAATGGTGTGTAATTTATCAACGATTGTTACTTTTTCATTATTTTGTTGTGAAAATTTGTTTTACCTTTTCTTCTTAATATTAACAAATAAAGTAATAAAAAAATAAATTTTCTCTCATTGCTAGTATAGAATTCTATAGTATTTGATCAGATCAATTTATTAATTGTCATTGAAATCTAAATCCATACTAATTTCTGTCTGGTTATCTTAAAACTTACCACTATGGGAATAAGTAAATCTTTCTTGAAAAAAATCTTTAAAAGTATTAAGCACAAGCACATTTGACAAATTGGGTATTATGTTCCTGTCATTTGGAAGACTGCACTGACAGCGTAAAAAGACAAACAGAGAAGGAACAGAAGATATCTGCAATGTAAAGACAAATAACTCAGGCATAGATACAAAAATATTTCTACAAATTATTAGAAAAATATAGCAAACCAAAAGAAAACAAATATAGGTGATTTAGGGACACTTTACCCTCCTCAGATAAAAAAGACATACAAATAGCCAATATAAACTTGGAAAGATTTATAAAGACACCAGTCAGTGGGAAAATGCAAATCAAATCAAGACAATGGTAAGACACCTCTACACATTAAGTGTAGTTTAAGTTAAAAAGATAGGAAGTACTTTCTACATTAGTACAATCTCTTTGCAAAATTATTTTATAGTATGTGCTTAAATTCAGCATATACGTGCCTGATGATTTAGCCATCACTGTCACATTATAAAGGTCTCAGAGAATTACAACTTTACCTAAAAGAACCTATTTCAAAGCATTAGCTAGATAATCAGATAGCTCATTTCATTCATTTCCTTTTTTCTGATCCCCAAGACACAAGAATAATTGTTCTGCCTTGTTTATTGTGCATCATTTTAAAATGATTGTTTTAAATGTTTACTAGGATTTAGTTGCTTCATTAGAATGTTAGAACATGTTAAAGCGTGCATCCTTCTAGACTGAAAGCAAATGGAAGCTTCTGTTTTGTTGGTTATGTAGGCAGTTGTTGGCTTTTCGCTGTAGCACTTCTTCTTTCTTCTATTTCACACCTAACGAGGCTGCCCCCGACCCAAGTGGCATTGGCCTGTCTGGTGTGATGTCTGTCTCAGTTCAGGGAAGTTTTGTCCATTAACTGAAAAACTTTTAACCCATACATGGTTGATTTGTTACTTTGTTTTGGTTCTGTGCTTGTTTTTTTTTTTTTTTGTTTTGTTTTGTTTTGTTTTGTTTTGTTTTGTTTCTGAATTTGCCTTTTCTTTTTCTAAGAGACAGACAGGAAGTAGAAGGTTTTTTTCTCCTGTACATATTGGATTATTTTTTAAAAAATGAATCTCTGTATAATAAACATATATTAATATAGTTTCCAAAAAGAGATGTAATTGTTTTCCATTAGTACATTTTTACAGTACGTGAAATTTACATTCCTCGTGTGAATTTGAACACAGCGTTGCCCTTTCCCTTACCTCTTTCCCAACCCCATCATCTCTCAATCCTCTACTCTTTTGAGAAAGAGCCATCTCCCTACCTGTTATTATTGCTCTTTTATTTTCTTTATTTATAATTTGGGTTTCTCATGTAAAAGACATCAAAGGATGTTTAAGCTTGTGTTGTGATTTATTTCACTTAACCTTGTGATTCAAGGTGCATCTGTTTTCCAATAAATGACCTTTAAATTATTAACTGACATTTGGATTTAAGTTTTGAGACTTGCAATAGAAATCTCATCTATGAACTTCTTTCTTTGTGCTTTTGTTGTTGTTTATATCAGATGAAGCTATTCTTATGTTATTAAATTTTATGATAAATTTCTTTAAAATGCTTTGAATTTCTTTTTAAAATGCTATGAAAGTAAAGCTGTTCTTTACTTTAAAATTGTTATCAATTTGGGCAAGCTAATAATACATGTAATGACTCAACTTAATTTCTCTTCAAAATAAGCCTTCTGCATTTTGTTTTATCCCAGCAGAGAATCATACCATGTAAATGTTTTATTGCTATTGTTCTTCATATTGAACCAGTGTGTGTGTGTAATCAGGAAAACATTAAAGTAAATCATGAAAACATTAAAGAAACATAATAATTAGAAGTGATTCAGATGGAACTTTGCTAAATAAACTGAGTTTTAAAAACAATTATATCCCTTTGGTTTTTACTTTGATTAGCAAACTGAGTACTGTAATTTAATTTTCCATCTATTCTCACTGATTTCTACTCCTCTTCCTCACTTTGACCCCTGAGATTACCTGGCCTTCTATGTACCTCTAGGATTCTCAGTTGTGGCAAGTAGCACCACAGAAAGCACATATTACTTTTTTGTATTCTTGTCTGTCTTCTTGTACATATTGACTCTAAGAAGCAGAGTTAAATTTGTGCATATTTGTTAAAAATAGTGTAATGTAGCATTAGCAGCTTTTCCTGTAAGGGACGACATAATTATTTTTTTCAGGTTTTAGGCCATGCAGTCACTGCTGCATCAACCTGACCAAGGCAATATGTAAATAAATTCCATTACATTCAATATACAAGAATAGACAATGGGTCATTTTTAGTTGGCAGGCCATAATTTGCTGAACATTAGCTTTAAAAGTTTTTTCAAAGTATCTTTCATATTTATTTATTTATAACTTTATTTAAAGAAAAAAACAAAACAGAAAAGGGAAGAAATAATACAGAATTTCAAAAAATATAAACAGTAAAATATCACTAGTTGATAAATTATGTATTGTCTTCTTAGAAATAGTTGTTCAAGTTACAAAATTAAAGCATAAGATGTGGACAGTCAGACAATGAGAGTGCAAACAGTTCTGCTCAATAATCCAGCAAAAACTTAATAATATGGTTACCTGTCTTACACACTTAAACATACATGCAGTTATATCCTTTAGAGAACTCCCTTTTCCTCTCTTTTTCACAGTAGCAATTACACATTTTGGGTTTTATTACTCCTACAGTTCTTATTACTTTTTACATTAGACATGCAATGTGATATTTAGAAATTTGATTCTTATTTATTTCACTTATGAGGATAGTCTCAAGTTGCCTCCATTTACCTATGAAGGCCTCGAGATCATCCTTTTTTATACCTGAGTAATATTCCATTGTATAAAAACGTCACAACTTTTTCATCCACTCTGCAGTTGATGGGAACGCTGGTTGTTTCCAAGATTTAACTATTACAAATTGTCCTTCTATGAATATGGGTGCACATATATCACTGCGGTATGACCTTTTTCAGTATTTCTGGGAAAATACCTGGGAGGTGAATAGCTGCATTGAATGAGACTTCCAAACCTAGTATGCTGAGAATTCTCTACACTGATTTCCATAATGGTTGCACTAGTTTACACTCCCACCAACAGTCCCACCAACAGTGGACAAGTGTTCCTTTTTCCCCACAGCCTTGCCAACATTTATCACCAGTTGATTTCTCAATGGCAGCTATTCTTTCCGGAGTGAAATGAAATCTCAATTCTGTTTTAATTTGCATTTCTTGAATGACCAGTGATGGTGATCATTTCTTAATGTATTTTCCATTCATATATCTTCTGAGAAATGTGTGTTCATCTCAGATGCCCAATTTTGAAGAGGGTCTTTGAATTTGGGGGAATTGATTTTTTAATTCTTTATATGTTCTGGATATAAGCCCTTTGTCTGAGGGGTTGTTGGCTAAACTTCTTTCCCGTTCTGTGGGGTGTTTTAAACTCTGTTGGTGATTGCTTTTGAAGTGCAGAAACTTTTTATTAATAGGAGATCCCAGTTGTTGACTCTTTGAAGTGTTTCCTGTGCAGTTTGCGTTTTTTTATGAATTCTCTGCCTACCCCTATGTCTCCAAGACTTCTACTACCTTGTCTTCCAGTAGATTTAGTGTCTCTGTTTTCCTACTTAGGTCTTTGATCCATTTAGACTAGTTTTGTGCATGGTAATAGGCATGGATCTAGTTTCAGTCTTCAGTATGTGGAGAACCAATTTTTCCAACACTATTTATTAAAGAGGCTATCATTCTTCCAGTGAACATGTTTCAGCTCTTTGTCAAATATCAGGTGGCTAATTATCTTTGTAGTTGTGCTTGCATCTTCTAATCTGTTCCACTGATCCTCCAGTCTATTTCTTTGCAAGTACCATTGTTGATTTTATCACTGTGGCTTGGTAGTATAGCTTCAAGTCAGGAATTGAGATGCCTTCTGCCTTGCCTTTGTGACCCAGAATTGCCTTTGCTATTCTAGGATTCTATCTCCAAATGAATTTTAGGTAACTTTTCTTTAGATCTGTGAGGTATGTTAATGGCATTTTGGTTGGGATTGCATTAAATCTGTATAACAATTTTGGGAGTATGGCCATTTTCACAATGTTGGAACTTGCTAGCCAAGAGCAAGGAATATCCTTCCATTTTCTAATATTCTCTTCAATCTCCTGTTTTAGCATAGCATAATTTTCAGCATATAGGTCTTTTACATTCTTAGGTTGATTTCTAAGTATTTCATTAGATGCTATTTTGAACGGCAATATTTCCATATTTTCTCTGCTGGTGAGTTTTTTGTTTATGTACAGGAATGCTATTGATTTTTGAGCATTGACTTTGTGTCCAGCTACACTGCTGAATTTATTATTTCTAGTAGTTTTTTAATGGAGTTTTTGGGTCTTCTATGTAGAGTATCGTGTCATCTTCAAACAATGATAATTTAACTTCTTCCTTTCCTATCTTTATTCCTTTCATTTCTCTCTGTTGTCTGATTGCTCTGGCTAGTGTTTCCAGAACTGTGTCAAATAGGAGTGATGATAATGGATTTCCTTGTCTTGATCCTGATATTAAAGAGAAAGCTTTCAGTTTTTGTCCATTTAGTATAATGTCAGCTCTTGGTTTGTCATAGATAGGCTTTAAAGATTGAGGTCAAAACTGTGTATTCCGAATTTCTGAAGGGTTTTTATCTTGAACATATATTGGGCTTTATTAAAAGCTATTTCTGCATCTATTGAGATGATTATGTGGTTTTCGTTTTTGGCTCTGTAGATGTGTGAATTACTTTTACTGATTTGCATATGTGAAACCATCCCTGCATTCTTGGAATGAATCCCACTTGGTCATGATGTATAATATTCTTGATGATTTGTCAGTATTTTATTGAGAATCTTTGCATCAGTGTTCATTAGTGAGATTGGTCTATAGTTCTCCTTTTTGGTTGGGTCTTTCTCTGGTTTTGGTATCAGAGTGATACTTGCCTCCAGTAATGATTTAGGGAGGATTGCTTCCTTTTCAGTTTTATTGAAGAGTAAGGAATATTGGCATCAGATATTCTCCAAATTTCTTGTAGAATTCAGCCATGAATCCATCAGGACCTGGGCATTTCTTTGTTGCTAAGTTTTTAATTATGTTTCAATTTCAATAGCTGATAATGGGTTATTCAAAATTGCTATATCTTCTTGGTCGAGCTTTGGTAGTTCATATATTTCTAGAAATCTGTCTGTTTTGTGTGTGTTTTTGTCTATTTAAGGAGAGATCTTCAAAGCAGGTTTTAATGATCTTTTGAATTTCCATGGAATCTGTAGTAATTTCCCTCTTTTCAGTCCTTATTGCATTAATTTGGATTATTTTTTCTTTCTTTTTCTTGATAAGGTTAGATAGAGGCTTGCCAATTTTGTTTATTCTCTCAAAAAACAGGTCTTTGATTCCTTAATTCATTGTATTTTTTAGTTTTGCATTGCATTGCAATGTATTTTTAGTATTGCATTGATTTCTGCTCTAATCTTTACAATCTCCTCTCTTCTATGAGCTTTGGGTTTGACTTGCTCTTGTTTTTATAGAAGCTTGAGATGAAGCATTAGGTTATTTATTTGTGCTCATTCTGTTTTTCATATGACAGTTTATTGCTATATATTTCCCTCTTGAGACTGCTTACATTGCATCCCACAGATTACAGTATTTTGTTTCTGCATTTTCATTGAATTGTAGGTATTGCTTTATTGCTTCTTTAATTTCATCTGTAACTCACAGGTTGTTCAAAGGGTTGTTGTTTAATTTCCATGTATTTATGAATGTTTTGCCATTTTTTGCTTTTAATTTCCAATTTCAGTGTGCTATGGTCAAATAGTACAAATGGGTTAATTTCAATACCTTTGCAGTTAGTTAAGAATGTTTCATGGGATAACATTTAGTCTATTTTAGAGAATTCCCATGTGCAGCTGAGAAGAATGTGTATTCTAATGTGGTTGGGTGGAACACTCTGTAAACATCTACTAAGTCCAATTGCTCACAGGTATGATTCAGTTCTATTATTTCTTTGATGACTTTTTGTCTAGTTTATCTAACTCTTTGTGACAATGGGCTGTTAAGGTCTCTTGTTATAACTGTGTTATTGTGTATTTGGTTTTTCATGTCCATTAGTATCTTTCTTATATAGCTGGGTGCTCTTGTGTTTGGTGCACATATATTTGTGATTATTAGTTCTTCCTCTTGAATTTTTCACTAATGAGTTTGTAGTGACCTTCTTTACCTCTTTTAATCATTTTAGGTTTGAAGTTCACTTTGTCTGTAAATAGAATAATTACCCCTGCTTTTTTCTGGGTTTCTGTTGCATGGAATACTGTTTTCCATCTTTTGACTTTTGGGATTTCCTTGATAGGTGAGTTGTGTCTTTTCTCTGACAACTTTTAGTATTCTGTTTTATGCTGTGTGTCTGAGATCTTAATTATTATATGTCTGGGTGTGGATTTATGTTGGTTGTGATTGTTTAGTGTTCTACATGCCTCACTTCCACATATCAGATTTTTTCCCCATGTGGGGGAAATTTTCTGCTATTCTTCTGTGAATATTTTAGTTATGTCATTTCCAACAACCCCTGCATCTTCACTGATGCCTATTAAACTTACATTGTTTCTCTTGGTATCATCTTGAAGCTGCTGGATTTTTAAAAGTTCTATCCTTTCATGATCACTAACTGACAAATTTCCTCAATGTCTGAAATCCTATCCTCAGCTTCATTTAAAAGGTTTTTCCAGTTTTGAATAGAATTTTTTGTTTCTTGGATGTCTCTTTGAGTTTGTTTCATGAATTCTGTTTGTCTTCTATATTGTTCATTCAAGGTTTCACTCAGTTTTCCATTCTCCTGTTCTTTTTTCTCTATTTCTTCTTGAGCTGCACTGAGCAACTCCTTTATTAAGGTTGTTATTTCTGTCTTTACATGAGAGATTACTTCTAATTTGATTTACTTTAAAACCTCATGGAGTTTTTTTTTGTTTTTTTTTTTTTTCACTTGCTATCTTTTCAAAGATTTCCGCTGTGTTACTTTTTAGAACCTCTATTCCAATGTCTCCAGTATTTGCTCCTGGTGGACTAGATGTTTGAGATTGCATTTATGTTTTACTATTTTCCCCTTTTGAGTTCATATTTGGTCCTTCAATCCAACGAGTGTCAACACAACTGTTGGTAGTGTGTATACTGAGGTCCTACTGTAAGGTTGATGTTTGTCCAATTGCTGGTCCAACAGTGAATAGGTGGTCCAGTCACCTGAGTTTCCACTGGAAATCCTGTTGGGTGAGTCCTATATTATTCCTTGGCTGATAAGCCTAGTAGTATTGATGTAGGTCAACTTTTAGTTTCTGCTGTTACTTTATCTTCAGGTTTTTACAAGCCACCAAATCTCCCTGTCTACAGTATTTGTGTCAGCTGAGGCCCTACTGTGTCCCTATTCTGTGCCTGTGTGTCTCATAAGCCCTTTTGCTTTTCTCCAAGTTGGGGGAGTCCTTACTGGCACATTTCTCACCCTGCCTGATGTTTTCTGCATGCAAAAAGGAGTCACCCACACTCTTGTCAGATTTACTGAGGTCTTACAGTTAGTTGGAGGGGGCTTTACTACCAGCCCTATTTACCCACTGTACACCTCTATTATAGGGGCATACTCATCAGATTGACTCGAGCCTGCTGAGATCTTCTGTTTGGGTGAGGCAGTTACTGAATCTCCATTCAATTAACCTGCTATAGTCTGGGGTTCTGGGAGAAAAGGTGGGAGCTGAAGATCAACAGCAGTACTATGTTCAGGAGGTAGGGAGTGTCCCAGAGATGGTACTGGGCCCAGCAGATGTCCTAGACCCAGGTGTCCACTAGGTGCAGGCCAAGGTTCCAGGCAGTGTGGCATTTCTCAGTGCCAGCTGAAGTCATGCAGGAAGGGCACAGCTTCACGGCCCAATGTCCAAGGGCAACATGAGTCCCTTGGGGCTGGTGGGTGGTGTGGGCCAAGATCCCAGCATGGCATGGCATTCCTCAGTGCCAGCTGGAGTTGCACAGGAAACAGGCGGCTCTGTGGGTCAAGGTCTGAGGGCAGCATGTGTTCCCCAGGGCTGGTGAAATTTGTGCAGGAAGTATGCAGCGGTGTGGGTCAAGGTCCCAGGGTACTCCTCAGAGACCATTGGAGTAGTGCCTATTTCTGGGTTTTGAGTGATGTTTCAAAGCTTCCTGGGTGCCCTGGGAATCACCTGGCCAACTTTCGGCTCCCGGCACAGACTGCTGGCACCTGCTTGCCACTTGGAGCTTGCCGGGAGTGGACCAGTTGGGCCCATGGGAACTCCCCGTGTTGTCTGGTGATTTCACATGCAGGGCATGGTCTTATTGCCTGGGAATGGATTCCTAAGGCTTCCCCATGCACTGGAATTCAACCGTTGCTGCCAGGGCCCAAGATTCCAGTTCCTGCTTGCTGCTTGGAGTTCACTGTGTGGCCTATTTGGACCTGAGGATACCTCTTGTGCATCTCAGGGTGATTTCAGACACCAGGCATGGTCTTACTGCCTGGGAGTGAAGTTCCAAGGTTTCCCCATGTGCTGGGATTCAACCACAAGTGCGGTCAAGGCCCAGAACCCTATCAAATTTAAATATTGGAATTTTAATACAGAATTCGGGAAAAAAGTATAACTCAAATTTTATAGGTGGGCTTTAATGATGACAATTTCTGATTCATTATTACAAGCCATAAGTAATATATTATAAAAAATATTCAGCACCTCGCAAAACATATTGCTAAACAGATATAGATATAAATGAATAATACCTCTTGGGAAAAGTACTTATGGCTAGTATGAGTAATAAATGAAAGTTCAAGATACACTGAAATTGAAATAATTAAGAAGGAGAGCAAGACTAGTCTTATTGACTTTCCTAAGCATTGTGTCATTCCAAAATGTTCAAAAATAACAAAAACTGTATTGTGATCAGATAGGGGAGTTCCATAAATTATTTAGACTTATTAAAAGGATGGTTCATTGATTTTTCAGAATGAGTTTGTGTTACAGACAAGTTGTATATAAATTATCTGAGTGGGGAAATTATCCATCCTGAAATATTTATGGATAAGCCAAAAATGTCAGCTGGAGAACAAAATAGAAAACCAAATTTATGTTCATTATCTAAAGAATAATTTAAATTTTCTCCCTAATAAGAAATAAATTCTTTACAAATTAATGTTCATTTTTTAAATCAATAGAATTACACTTACATTTTCCATTCTAATTTCAGTACACTTCTTTGCCTTTGGAACTTGTTAGATATAACAATGGGTTTTTCAAATAACACAAATATATTTTACTAAAAATATATATGACAGAATAGAAGAATACTGTTCAAAGGACTGAACCATGATTTCTGGCAATTCTGGGGAAAAATCAGTTAAACAATATGTGCAAACCTAATGTCATTAGTAGTTCTTTGTATCTGTGTGTGTAGCTTTGTAGCTGAGATATATTTGGCTATTGTAACATTCTCTTCTTCACTAAATTCAGGTCACTTAATAGGTTTCTCAGAACTACATGGAAGAATTGAAAGTTCATAGAACATTTTTTAAAAGCATATTCAATAGTTTCAGTAGTCACTCAGCAGGAAAATTCCATTTTTTATGCCCATATGATTCTATGAGTTTCTATAATACCATGTAGGTTAGGATATCAAGTAATTTTTAAGTCATTTCACAATAATTCTACATTTTTATTCTTCAAACTAATAGTGAGTTATAAATCCTGACTTTAATTTTTACTTAATAATCCATGTGTTCATTTACTCAACAGATGTATCATGAACCAACTACATATATAAAATTTGAGAAATCAGGTGTGAACAAATTAGATGTGATCTCTGCTTTCAAAAGAGTAGTATTCCTGGGATCAAATCCAATATAAAAATATACCTACAAAGTTCATAATCTGGTAAGTACCATGACGGAAATGGACATGTGACCTTGAAAACTGACATTCACTGGATCTGGTAACACATGACAAGGTGATCAGCATAGAGACCTTTCTAAAAAGGAAATTAGGGACTATAGGGCAGCCTGTTATAGCTCTTGGTTGTGTACTGAAGAATTTTTGTAGGAAGCAGGAATTTTCTAAGGAGTTAAGGCAGGCTACTTCATAACAGTATCCTCTGTGGGAGGATGAATAAAATAAAGATTTAAAATTCCTAATAAAACTTCTTTTAACTTCCATTTCTAGGGTTTCTTACTTTCTTATTCCTGTAGACAGTACTTCCACAGGAACTTTTTACCCACATTTAAATCTTGAAAAACCTTAAGTACTCCCACCCTTTTCTGAATGCAAGACTGAGAATCAGCAAGTGGCAGGACAGGAGGCCCCGTCCAGCCCGGCACCCTGGAGCTGGAGACTGTAAGGGTGTACTTCCAGCGTACACATTTCACCTCTTTTGGAGTGACTGGGGTGGGGACAGTCTTCTGTAATATTTGGCTGGAGGACAGGGGTTATTGTCTAAAAGATTTTTTTTCTACGAGGATGTCCCATCCTGTTCCTTTGACGAAGAAGGCAGGATGTTATGGTGCTTGATTAGTGTTTACTTGTTGCCATTTCCACATGAGCATTTTTCTCTAGCTCCTGTGCTCACACAGGTGAAGCACTGAGAAAGTCAGGGAACACACCACTGTATCCTTCCTCAGGCTGCAAAATCCCTGGGCAATCTAATTCTACTGTCTAGCTTTAGCATAATTCATTAAGTGACTTACACACCAAATCCAGTGGTTTCCGTCATATTTAGTGGAAGGAATAGGAAAAAGTTTACCTACTGTGTCTTCTTAACAGCAAGAATCAACTAGTGTGAACGTTACTCCTGGGGAGTGATTTGTCAAATGCTGAAATGTTTTATTTATTTATTTATTTATTTTTACTTTAGAAGTCCTTTGTAAGCAACACAAACTATCCAGAATGGGCTCAGAAAATCAAAGTGTGAATTTCAGTACACCTTTATCAATATAATATTTAAGTGAGGTTAATGTTTCTTACTAGCTTTCTTGATCAACAAGTTGAAGTGGCAGTTAAACTAAAACAGTAATACTTTAGCACTTTAAATTAGTTCATTCATTTTGTCGTGTTTTAGAAACTAATGACAAGACTTGAACGTGAGAACTAAGAATGTCTGATATAGAGTATGTACAACAAAGAAGCCTTGTTTTAGCATTCTACATTTCTTACAAATTGTCTCCTACTTTGCTTTCAACTTAACTTCTCTCAAGAGAAAGTCTCTGTCCTTAAGAAGAGGATGGAAGTAAGTGGAGTTCACCGAAGAAAATTTGCCATCATTCTCTTGCCCATGTGCAGATTTCACAATGTTTCCTCTACTCCTACACAGTCTAAAGCTCTGCTTGACCTTTAACATAAATGTGGAACTTCATTAGCTCTGAAGTGTTTCTGCCTCACCTATAACTACCTCTTGAAATCACACACATCTCACAGTTCTGGTGGGGAAATGACCATCAGTGTCTGCAATGTGTAACACAGTCAAAATTTAAACATTGGCTCTTGGTGGCTTATAACAGAATAACAAAGGCCTGTTATTTGTCCTGAAAGCCAGAAAGCTGTGTTGAGTGAGGCCTGTGGTGAAGTAAGAACACTGAGTTAGAATTTTAATTCCCAAAGTAGGAATGAAAGCAGACTAGCTCCATTAAATTGTCAGCGCTTACCAACATGTCTAATGCATTTTAATACTTCTACAGGTAGTGGTAAAAAATTCTGTAAAACCAGTGGTCTCGATGGAGTACAGGTGGAAAAGCATGGACAGTGGTGACTTTAGAAGGCAAAGATTCAAACTCTAAATGCATACTTTTGTAGAAAAATGTTTATTTCACTTATATTTTTATGGATGCATAGAAGTAACAACATAAAATTCCATGAAAATATATCTTTGATAAATATTGTAAAACTTTAGTGATAAAACACGGTCTTAGTTGATTTCTTATTGTGAGACAAAATGCTCTACACCCGAGTTAAAGGAGGAATGGTTTATTTTAGTTTACAGTCTGTAGAGGTTTCAGTCTGTAGTCAACCTACTACGGCAGGTGGGCATGGCAGAGAGGCACAGCAGAGGAGCAACGCTCATGGTTGGCAGGCAGAAGGCAGTGAAGCAGCAAAGTATCGGAGCAGCAAGCTTCCCTCTCCCTTCTATCTCATCCAGGGCACGAGCCTTTTGAGTGGTGCCACTCACACACCCAGAATCACACTAAACAAATCAGTGGACTATTTTAACTACCACATTCTTAGTCCACATTTATACACCCCAGATTCAGCCAGCTCTGAAAACTTCCACCTATGAGTGCATGATGTCTTGGCTCATTTGGCACTGTGGCTCTTTCATAGTTTTTTTTGTTTTGTTTTGTTTTGTTTTGTTTTTTTTTTTGTGGTACTAGTAATCGAACTCACAATCTCGCACTTGCCAGGCTGAGCTTTATGCAGCTGAGCTAAATACCCAGCCCCCACTTTCATAGTTCTTAACAACAGAGATTTCCCTTCATAAATATATCCTGCCTCCTACTTATGGAGTCTTGAGTAATTATTTAAGGAAGCTGATACACTACATCTCTTTCTTATAGTCCTAGAATTTTTCCCCCAGTGGGTCATATGTAAGATATAACTATATTACCATAACAATACACTTGAAATAATCTACTTACAAGGATGAAATAGACTGCTTTGCAGTTTGGAGGTCTTAGTCTGTAATAGGGTGGATTCATTGCTTTTAGGCCTCTGACACAAGTGCTGAAAGTCAGTGAAAGGAAGTGAATAGAGGCACATAACTACTCACCTCTGACAAGGAAGCAAAAGACAAAGAGAAAGAAGCTGGGTCCCAACTCCACCATGAGTCTGGGTGACCTGAGACCTGCCACCAAACCTCAATTTTAATGGCCCAGTGTCCTTAGTAGCAACATCTTCAATGCAGGGGATTTGGGAGAGCATTTAAGAGTCAAACCATATCGATGCATGTATATACATGATACACTATTTAGATACCAATAATTTAAATTAAAATATACAAGTGTTAGTCATCTGGAGCCATTTTCAAAGGATTTATAATGTAGAGTCATGTGTGAACTTTATGACACTCAGCATTTTCTATACATATCTGATCAGAGAACAGATTTCTCACTGTCCACTTGTTGAAACATCAGGGGAAATATCAGGGAATATATTCCCTGGATAATAGTGCTGCAATTATTTCTGTGTCATGATGCTGTGATGTATTTTCTTCTTCTATGCACTGTAGTTTTGTGACAGATTGTATTTTTTGCAGTATTATGTTGAGTACTAATATCCTCAATAACTTTACTACAAAATTTTCAGGCATATTAGAAAATTATTAATAATTATTTATTAACCTTGGAGTCTTACCTGGTTAAACCTAGGCATAGAGTGCTTGTTTAACGAGTGTTTGTGTAATCACAGTAGTTTATTTCTAACTATCTGCAGAGAGGCAATGCTAGGGAATGCCAGTGAAGGCATCAGATAGGCACACTACTGTATCCAGGTCGTGAGTGTGGGTCGTGAGTATTGAGCCAGCACAATAAGATTTCCATTTGGTATCTGGTAAATGTATGTGTGATTCAATTGTCTGTTCTGTTTGACTTCACACATTGGCAAAAAAAAAAAATTAAATTTTGTTCACTTAGATTAGATTTAGAGTTAAGGTTAAACAATTTTAATCTAGCATTTTGTTTTATGTTCTTAAAATATTCTGAATCATGTGAGAGGTATGTTTGTCCTGACTTTTCTCATAATTTGTTCTTTGTCATAGTAGCAATGTTATCATAACTGATGAAAGAAGCTGAAGTTTCATTTCCTCACGTGGATTTTTTGTTCAGTCACATTTCTCCTTTCACTGGACCCAAGTTCTGCGGCAATGGAATCTGTGATTTCTCTCTAAGTAGGTACCATCACCAACCCTTAAAAAGGCCACTGTAATGTGTGTTGAATAAAGAAATTCAAACATGACATATTCATCGTGTTGAAGAGAGGTTGAGCATTAAAAAAAAAAAAGACTTAGTTTGCATGGAAAGGATGTTTATCTGTGTTCTAAAAAGTTTGAAAGAGACTGCACACGAAATAATCCTTTACTCTGAATTATTGTTATATTCTTTCCACAGTATCTAAAAAAAAATTGCACAAAGAATTGCAAAAATACAAGTGATCCATTTCTATTATTATAAAAGAGCACATTCTGGTAAGCTGATACTTTTTACCCCTCAAATCAAATAATACTTAAAATTCATGATGTGAAGTAATTAATTTATTCAGAGTGGTTCACTTTGGATTCCAGGCATCAAACTACTTTTTCAAAAATAGCTAATATTTATTAACAACTGGGAGTGGGTTGGCTTAAACAGGAAGAGAAAAAGGAAAGGAACTCTCACCTCAGCAGTTTTAGTAATTTCTGGCTTGTTTTCTCTCCCTCTCTTGCCCCGCTCCTTGTCTTCCCTCCCCCTGGCCTCCTTTCTCTCCCTCTCTCTTTTTTTCTTTTTTCGGTGTATTTCTATCCCCCATATTTCATTCAGGATGTTGACCATTATTCTTTTTTAAGTGACAAGGGCCATTCCAGACTTATTAAGTGGAAACTTGACTGATAGCAAAGGAAAGGTCACCTGGAAGTCAGACTACAAGAGATAAAAATTTAAGGGTTAAAATCAATGTGACTGAGAAGAAAATTGAAAAACAGGAGATAAAGATTTATAGACATGAGACTATTCAAAGAGGACCATGTGATGCCTGTCGCTAAGAAATTGAAATGATGACCAGAAAATAAGATCAGATTAAGAAATATGATGCTAGTCAAGGCCCATGAGGCGTAGACAGGGCTCTGAAATGTAATTTCAGGGGATTAAGAAGAGTGTAGGAATGCATAACTCTGCAATCCTTTTACATGGCATCAAAAGGTGACACATATTCCTTGAGACGCTCAATCACCAAATACCCCGACAGTGTGACTGGATGTTGTTGAAATGAGAGAAACTTAGAAAGTGACATAAAATGCGAAATGTCTCTCAAAATTCAGGAAGGTATTGATTTTCTTTAGCATAGGAAACTCATATAGACAAAGAACCTATTACTTATGCAAGAGAATTGGGTACATTTTCAAAAGTTTGAGCATGGTTTTAAGTCCCTGAAAGGATCACAGATACACATTTTTATTTATAATTACTTCTTCTTCTTTTTTTTTTCAAACTTGGGAAACTTGCTCAGGAGCTAACCAAAAGCAAAGAAGCACAGGAAGTATATGTTTTGAAGGACTGTCTGTGAAGGAAGCAGAGTATTTTTCAAAGACAAAACAAAACACAGCATAAATATTGAATAAATATTAGAAACAAATTCAATATAGAGCAGTAATTTACTAGAATACATTAACATAAAATCATTTCTTTGTAATAAAAATACAGTGATAATAGGTAGTGTTTACATTTAAAAGTTAGTATGTGGTAGGAACAATTCTTTTTTATGAAAGTCACTTTGTGATCTGGGACTTCCATTATTATCCCACTCACAGGTGGGAAAATTGAGAAAAAGAGGAAGTGCACCATGATACTCCCCCATTCTACATTAGGCAGAAGGGTGAGTCTAGGAAAAGTAGCCCCAGCCTTAGCAAGAATATTGTACTGTCTCCTAAATGGATACTTTCTTCTCCCCTTACTAAGACAAATCAAAGCTGGGAATATAGCTCAGTAATTCAATGCTTGCTAACATGTATGAGGTCCTGCTTTCCATCCATACTGAATGAAACAACAAAACAAACCATGCAAACACACACTAATACTAGATCAATACTAATACTAACACTAGATTACTCATTGTAAGGAGATGGTCAGCTGCTGAGCATTTCATGGCTTCGTTCTTTCCCAACCTTTACAGTAAAGGTGTTGACCATGTTACACTGTTTAATTCTGAACAACTCTAAAGGGCATTTAGAGTTATTTTTTCTGACAGAGTATGAAACAATTTCTGTGAGATCAAGTAACTTGATCCAGGTCAATGGCTCTCAGTTTTCAACTCCTGAAAATCACCTGGCAAATGTATTGAGATGCAGTTCCCTGACCTCACATACAGAGTGTCTGACTCTGCCTGACTGAGGTAGGGTCTGAGAGCTTGGTGATGCTCCTGGCCACAGGACCAAACCTTGAGAATGATTTCTTTGATGATGGTGCTAGCCATTGAGTTCATTCTGAATTCTGAGATTTTCTACAGCTTATGTAAGTTTTGTTGCATTGATTAAGTAGACATTGGTTGATACTGCATGTAAACCTAATCAAACTAAATTATTCATGTATCAAAACCAAAAGAATTCATAATGTAATTTTCATCTAAGGTGTTTGCCACTACATGTTAAAGAAAGAAACATTAAGCATAGTTGTGCACAGAATCTCATTATGAAATACTCAGAGTCTCATTATGAAATACTCTTCAAACCACATCAAACATATTAAGTAAGATCAAAGTATAAAACAAAGAGTTTTCATAGAGTCCCCAATTGATAAAACTAATCAGGCCTAAATTCTTCCACACTCTACACTCACTTTCCTTGCACAAGTATCATGTCAGAAACTCCTGTCTATCCTCTAATATCTTCTCGCCTCAATTTTAAGTATGTGATAATTCAAAACTAACATTGGAAATTAAATTCTGCAGTCTTTTGCATCTAGATGTAATACTGAGGTAAGTTTTTATGCATTGGACATAAGTGAAAATGGTGTGCACAACTTCCAGCATCTGCCTTTAAGAGAGATGATTTAGCTTTCTTTCCCTTCTCTGTCTTTGGTAGCATCTTCGTCTCTTTTGCACTATAGTACCTACAAATTTGTCTCTACACAAATGCTCCCTCCCTACCCCTACCACAAGGCACAAGCTCCTCCCTACCTCTACCACATGGCTTCCTATATCTCTTTTGCTCTCTGGAGGAAAAATCATACCAAAGTCACTGTCTTAGCTGTTTAGAAATGTTTTCTGTTTTGTCTTAGTCTGAGCTCTCCTTTTCCTCAGAGACTCCAATTAGCACAAAAGGTAATTACGTTGGAAGTTTTGGTTAAAGTTTAAATTAGTTTCTACACACACACACACACACACACACACACACACACACGTAACGCACAGAACTGTGCCGAGTGTATAATAAAGCTTCAAGAAATGTTAGTAATTTCCCCAACCAAAACATACCCTCATGGGGATCTTTCTTGAAATAAAAGTGCAACTCCTAAAGCGTGTTTTGCAGTTTCTGGCACAGACTCAGTACTCCACAGATGCCCTTTTTCTTACTGCAAGGTTTAATGAACTATACGCACACAATTTTAGTTGTATGAACTTTGGAACGAGGATAAATTCAAAGCAGAACAGTGAAGGAAGGAATCTGTACCTGGGTTTCACTGAGTCCATATATGTTGGATCTTGTAACTAGGACATGACTTTAAAGTTCTTTTTGTGACAAGCAGGGAATTAAGTAAGTATGCTTACAAAGTGGCACGTCCATATTCTTGCAGTGGGGTACAGGAATAAGTGATCGTCCACATAGAAGCACAAAGCCACCCTTGAGAAAAGAGGAGAGACATAAAAAATTATCAAACTAGTCCTAATAAATTCAATTGTAGGTGACAGTGATTTAGAAAGTGAAGCAGTCTCTGCAACAACAATGTTTAATTGCCTTTCAAGCCCAGGCTCTGTGATCTCAAGGCAATTTCTGGGCCCCAGAGGAGTGGCTGTCTCAGAAAGGCAAAGACTTGAAGCTCACTCAGCAGGTAGCTATCCAAAATCTATGCAGGCAACACGTGTACCTGACAGTACTGTGGATGCCCAGAGAAACAAAGCTGAGTGACAGGGGACAGAGGACCGAGAGGAGTCAACATGGCACTAAGACACATAGAAGGCAAAAGTGAAATCAAGAAGGGAGTTCTCAGTGTAACACTACTCCACTCAAGTACGTGACAGTGTAGTAATATTAGATGTTGGAGTGTCAATTCTAGGCTTTGAACTTCATTGCAATGAAGATTAGAAATGTTAAATTTTCAAGCAATTTAGCTCCTAAGTTAAAGGGTCTTTGTATCAAATTAGTGCCTCTCCCCAAAAAGCCATAATTTAAAGTCCTATTCCCTAACCTGTAGGTCTTAGAAGATGATCATACTTAGCAACAGCATCTTTATGGAGATTATCAAATTACAATGAGTTCATTAAGGTCATCCCTAAAAGAACATAACTGATTTCCTAATAAGAAGAAAAACTGAGACAAACTTGCAAAAAGTAGAAAGGACATGTGAAGATGAAAGCAGAGATTGGAGTGACACTTTGACAAGTCAAGGAATGCCAAATACTGGCATCAGCCAGATTGTGGCCCTGTCTACCCTAAAATCCCCAATCCCTACACCTTCCTGTTCTCCATCCCCTCATCCGCCACTCACTATAATCTTTTGTTCCAAATCTCAGCCGCTCTTTGCCTTCATGTGGACAGACCAGACATCCACTAATCACAGAAACTCACCTAGACATTTCTTCCCCAAGGTTTCCATGATGGCCTCACTATTTCCAGCCATTCTTCACCAAAGACCTCCTTTCCCTCCACCCTACTTCTTTCATCTCCTCCAGTACTTTAATGACCTCCCCAGTTCAGTGAAGACACCTCTTCTGCAGTCCCTGTGCTCTTTCCTGCCATCAAGATACCCTCTCACTCCTACAACTCCACCTATAGGCCTGACCTCACTGGGTTCGTTGCTCTCTCCTAAAGTTCCACTCCCTGGACTCACTTCCCCATCTCTACCATGACTGACACTGCTGCCAAAGATTATCACTGGAAATCACAAGTACTCTGTCCAGTTAGCTTCTGTGACCCCACTGACGGGAGTACCACAAAAAGATGCCTCCTACTATTTATCTTCCTTTTCCCTATGGGACTGATGCTCATGCCCTTATGTGCTCTCAGACACTCAATAAAACACCACTGCCCGCCTGTGCCTCATCCTTAGAGAGTTTTCTCACCATTTTCCTCCTGCTAATCTGGCTAGAAGTCTTCCTCCCCATGCCCCACCGGAATCATGCACATGCCCCACCCCAACCACCCAGAGTCCAGAGTCAGCCCAAGACCCAGACGATCCCCCAGAGCCACTCTTCTACCTCAGTAAGACTATAAACCTGGCCTATTCCCTTCTAAATCACTTCCAACCATCACTGGCACAGAAGTGCTGCATTAAATCTTCCTGCTTGCACCTCCTCCACCAAAAATAAATGTTCCCCCACTCAATGTGGGCTATGGCTGAGTCCATCTGGTTTCCCACTTTTGAGGCTCACACTTGGGATGCTGAGGCCCACAGGGACACTGTGCTTCTTAACCCCACACACTGAAACGCCATTGCATCACAGGACCAAAAGCCATAGACAAAAAAGATTTTTCACAGGTCATTCTGTGCCTCTCCAGAAGGGGTTCCCCAAGAGTACCCCTTGGAGACTTACTGCCTTCTAAATGCAACTTTACTCTAAACTTCCAGTGTTTCCACAAGAACACAGCATTTGACTCAGTCTGCTTCAGAATGTCAGGATCCTGAAGCATAAAAATAAACGACTCATAAACAGAAACTCCTGGTTCTGCTCACCCTGCCAATTTCCATATCACAAAATTCCTCTGTGGTCTTCTCCTGCAGCTCACCCACACTGCCTGTCTGGACATCCCAACTGGGACACCACCACTGCCCAATGCCTCCTGCTGCCCACACCTCCTGCTGCCCAACCTAAAGAACTCCCAGTGTCTTCTTGTGGACATAGTAAGATTTACCTTAAGAGGGCAGGATAAAACCCTAGGTGCCAAGCAAAAGGACCAACCAGGCTCTGATACCCCTTTTATGGGGGCTGCACTCAGCACCAGGATGGGAAAAATAGCAAACTCAGAGTTCTAAGGTTACAAATTAAACATGTTCTCTCTCTAAACACATCTGGGGTTTTCTGGCTGTGCAGAACCTTTGTTTATCTCTGTCCACAAACTGTACCCAAACGTGTACTCCAGTATTCCTGGTCCTTAAAAAAGGTACAGGCCCTGAGCTGCTGGTGCCTGTGCAGACCCCTCTCAGAACATGGCTGGGAGTCCAATACTCATACCCTACTAGTAAGCCTTGGAATTTCTGCAGCCAAGGGACAGGAAAGGCAGGGGTGGCTCCCTCAGAAGAAATGCCTGAGGAGTTTGGAAAGATATGACTCTATCTTGTCCTTCCATAAGGAAATAGATTCCCAGGCCAAGGTGGCCCTCCAAAAACACCATGTTCTGGATCTGCTCACCACAGAAAAGGGAGGCACCTGCATCTTCCTCTGAGAGGAATGCTGCTTCTACATCAGCTGGGCAGACGTTGTCCATCTAACAGTCCAGAGTCTCTGGGACCAAGCTGCCAGACTCCAAGAACAGGCAAAAGGTGGCTTCACTATGGTCTGGAAGGAGCCTTCTTCCAAATAGGCTGGACACGCTGGCTTCTCCCCATACTCAGAACCTTGGTCCCAGGCTTCCTGTTGCTATTGTTTGGACCTTGCATAATAAGACTCTCAATAGATTTTAACGAAGGACAAATGGAATCCACAATGTCCAGTTGACTCCTGATGACTGGTTACAGAGCTGTTCCACAGAAATCCTGAGCCTTAGCAAGAGCCAAAGATTACCATGCTCCCAGTACTCTGCCGCCTCACCCAGATTTGATACTCCACCCCAGGCTAGCACCCCTCCCCTCTCTTTTATTTAAGTCTCTTTTCTAGGGTGTCAGCACAGTCCCCCAGTCATATTTGAAGAAGTTCTGAGAAGTTGCACCCCTACAAACAGGGCATGCCTAACACAAAAGGCTGGAAATATCAGGTCTGCAGACCAGATCTCCCACCTAGCCAGAAGAAAACTCCCCAAGCAGATCAGTTACACTTTCAGATGCACAGCCTTCACAGGAGGCTGGCAGCCTCCCACACACTCAACTTGCAGTGAGCTGATGCCATGACAAACCGAAAGAGGCACCCTGGACCTGCCAGGATCTTCCTGCACCCCACACAACACTGCCTATCATCCAGCAACAGACACTCGACCCAGAGACCAAAAATGTTCCACCACTCCCTCGATGATGCCCCTTCCCCTACCTGAACTCCCTTATAAAATGTGCTCTCCCTGCTTCCTTGTGGCCAATGGTCTTTTGGGCCATGTCTCAGCTGCACCTGGTTTGCAATAAACCCTTGCACATTGCTTAAACGCTGCCTGCCTCAGTGGGATTAGCTGTGCCTCAGCTTATCCTAAAACTAAAATCACATAATTACTTCACATGTAATAGGCCTTGGGAAAATTGTTTAACCACAGTGCTAAATATATGAGAGTGCTGGGGAAAACATTAGTAACTGTGACTTCTCTATTTACTGTATTATCTTACTTTATGAAGACAAGTGATGATGTTTTTATTTGAGTTTTAAAACTAAGACCCATAATAAAAAAGGAATTGCAGATAAAGTATAAGATATGAAACTTTTCTTAGACTTATTCAATTGTATAGTGATGTATTTCCCCCTAATAAGGGGAAAATTCTATAGTTTAAACTTTCATTGAAAGGTTAACAGTTAGTCATCTAGCCAGTGAAACAAAGGAAAATTTCCTTGACATTTGAGACCCAATCTACTTGTAAGTTAAAAATATATAGTCAATAATCTGGGCCTATTATACTATCATTTCTATGGCTTCTATAGTTGAAGACCTTAAAGATTTGATAAAACCTTAGTTTGTATGCTGTAGATGAACTTCCTCTTTTTAATTATTTCCTCTATTGAAATATTAAATAAACATTTAAAAAATAATATTCTTATCATAAATATTTTGGTCCTCATTGCTGAACACTTTCATTATTAACATACATTTGCAATTTATAATAATTATATTCATCTTGGGGAATTTGTACATATAGATGCTGCATCTTGGTAACTGTCTCTCTCTCTCTCTCTCTCTCACTCTCACATTCTCTCTCTCTCCAATCATGCTCATTTTTCTTTCCCTTCCTAGATATTTACATCCTTCCCAAAGTCTCCATAATGTTTTCACAAAGTGCATGTCCCTGTTTCCTGACATCTGTATTTACTTTGCTCATTAAATTATTTTTATTTTGGGTTTTTCATTTAAGAGCAAACATGCAATATTTAACCTTCTGTGTCTGATTTATTTCACTTTCCATTAAGGTCTATGACTCATCCATCTTCTAACAAACAACTCAAACTCATCTGGCTTAGTGGTATTATATCGTGTGTAAATACTACATTTTCTTCATCCACTCATCAGTTGATGGGCATGTAGTCTGCTTCCATGGTTCCCCTATTATGAATTGTTCAGCTGAAATCCTAGATGGGTATGAATGTATCAATATAAGATAATGACTAACTGTTTCAGGAAAATAGCCATAAGAGGTAGAGATGGATTAAGAAGAATTTCTAGTTGTGGTTTTCTGAGGAATATCTGCACTGATTTCCATAATGATTGTACTAGTTTACATTTCTACCAGCAATGCAGATGGGCTCCTTTACCCCTACAAACTCACAAGCATTTGTTTCTGAGTCTTTGATAATAGTCATTCTAAGAATCTTAGTGTTTTTTTGATTAACATTTTATGGCCAAGTATTTTGAATATTTTATTATCTAAGTTATAAGTCACTTATTCTTCCTTTGAGAAGTGTCGATCATCTCAATTCCCCACTTTTTGACTACATCTTTTATTTTTAGGGATTTAATTGTTTTGAGTTTTCTGTATATTGTAGATATTATTTATCTGTCTGGAGAATACCAGGCAAAATCAATTTCCATTTTATATATTTTCTTTTCCCTCTGTAGTTTTCTTTGCCATGTAGAAGTTTTTTTCATATGATTCTATTGGTTGATTTTTGATGTTCTATCTTCCACAACATGGACTTTGTTCAGAAAGTCATTATCTGTGCCTATGTCCTCACAAATTTTATCTCCTTCATCTTTCAGTAGAATCAGTGTTTCTGTTTCTATGCTTAGATCTGGCTCCATCTTGACTTGATTTTAATACAGGTTGTAAGATATGGGTCCAGGTTTGGCTGCACACAGATAACTATTTTTCCCAATATTATTTATTTAAGAGGCTATGTTTTCTCTATCATATGTTTTTAGCTTCTTTGTAAAATATCAGGTGGGTGAAAGTGGCTTCTGCACTCTCAGTTCTATACCACAGATCAAAATGTTTTGTGCCAGTACCATGATTTTTTTTTAATCACTATAGCTTTGTGATAGAACTTGAAATCCAGAATCATATCATCTCCTGTTTTGCTGTTGTTGCTCAGGTTTGCTTTGGCCATTCTAGGTCTCTTCTCCTTCCATATAAATATTAGGATTGTTTTATCCAGGTCTATGAAAAATGCTGTTGATATTTTTAAAAACATTGGACTAAATTTACATATAATTTTCCATACTATGATCATTTTGACAATATTGGTTATGCCTATCCATGAACATATTTCCATTTTTAATGTCCCCTTTAATCTTTTTTCAAACCACTATAATTTTTGTTTTGTTTTTGTTTTGTGGTACCTGGAATCAAACTCACAACTGCACACTTGCAAAGCAGGCACTTATGCTGCTGAGCTAAATCCCTTGGACCACTAAGGTCTTCACTTCCTTGGTTAAATTAATTCTTAGGAATTTAACATTTTTGAAGCTAACATGAATGGTATGATTTCCTGACTTGTTTCTCAGTAGATTCATTGTTGCCAAACAGTAAAATTGTTAATTTTTTATGTTGATTTCATATGCTGCCACTTTGTCAAGTTTGTGGGTTAGTTTTAATACATTTCTGAAAGAGTTTTGTTTTTATTTTTGTTTTGGTCTTCTATATTAAAACATCATATCATCAAATAAAGTTAGTATCACTATTTACTTTCTTATTTGAATCTTTTTCATTTTTTCTTGCCTTATTGATCTAGATAATGTTTCAAGTCCTGTGCATATTTACAGGAGTGATAAGACTATACATCTTGTCTCATTTCTGACTTTACAGGGATGCTTTCAGCTTTTTCCCAGTTCATATAATGTTGGCTATGAGTCTGTCATAAGTGATATTTGGTGATATGAGGTATATTTCATCTATACCCATTTTTATCAGGGCTTTTATCATGAATGGATGTTTTATTTTGTCAAATAATCTTTCTGGTAACTATTAAGATGATCATGTGATTTTATCACTACTGATATTTATGTGGATTAATTTATTGACATACACATATCGAGCTATCCTTGCACCCCTAGGATGAAATAACAACAAAGAAGTAATAGGGATTAATCTCACCACTAGACAAATGAATTTAGCAGATATTTAGAGTTTTTCATCCAGCAAAACCAAATAATTTTTTCTCAGCAGCATATGGAATGGTCTCCAATATAGACTATATCTTATGCCATAAGACATTCTTGAAGAGATGCAATAGAATTGAAATAACTTCTTAATTGTTTATCAGATCACTGTGAAAGGAAACTAGATAGCAAAAGAAATCATGCATATTATATAAACACAGAGACTAAAGAATATACTCTTGAATAATCAATGATTATAGGAGTAGTAAGCAAAAAATAAAAATAAAAAATTAATAAAAACAAGTGACAACACCAGCACAACGTATCAAAACTGTGAGACACAAAGTGGCCCTAATATGAAAATTTATGACTGTGAATGACCACATGAGAAAAACAAGGTGATCTCAAATAAATAAGCTAATGAGTATTCCAAGCCCTTGAAAAGAAAAGAAAAATCTAAATTTAAAAATTGTAAAAGTAAAAGAATTATAAAGATCAAAGAGTAAATTAATAAAATTGGGACCAAAAAGAAACCAAAATTAATGAATCAAAGAGTTATATCTTTGAAAGCATAAATAGTATGGATAAGTCTTTAGCTAATTTACCAAAGGGAAAAAAATTTGAGTCAGTGCACTTATAATTGAAAAAGTGAAATCATAAGACATTATCAAAATTCATATTATTATAGAAATATTTCAAAGTTTGTAAAGATTATTATAAGAAAATATTTAAAAGATTGAAAACGTTTCAAGTTCAATAAGCTGGAGAATCTAGAAGAAATGGATAAAGTTCTGGGGAAATACTAATTACAAAATCATTGAAAAGGACCATGTCTACACTGTTGGTGGTAGTGTAGACTGGTAAAACCACTGTGGAAATAAGTGTGGAGATTTTTTTAAAATTTTATTTAAGGAGAAAAAAAAAGCAGAGAAAGGGTACAAGATATACAGATTTACAGAAAAAATATAAACAGTAGAAAATCACTAGTTAATGGATTACATATTGTCCTCTTAGAAATAATTGTTCAAGTCACAAAATTAAAGCTTGTAAAGTGGACAGTCCAACAGGGAGACTGCAAACAGTTCTGTTCAATGATCCAACAAAACTCAGTGATATCATTATCTATCTTATACACTTAAACATACATGCAGTTATATCGTTTAGAGCACTTTCTTTTCCTCTCTTTTGTACAATGACAATTACACATTTTGGGTTTTGTTGCTCCCACAGTTCTTATTACTTTTTTGGAAGGGAGTAGAACCAAATGTGACATAACAGAACAGAGTCAATCAAATCAAAAGGGTGGACATAATAATGTAAAAGCATAATACAAGGTGATCAACAATGGTTACCATAATGCTTCCCGCTATCTCTAATAGAATTGCCTATATCATCAGCTATAATAAAATTGAACAAAACAGTAAAGAACAAAACCAACAAAACCAAAACATTGGAGACATTATAGGTCTTCAAAAGTAGATAATAGTCAATGAGAATGGGCGTCATAATGAATCTCACTATCTTCACAGCTGTTGCCTAAACTTTCGAACCTGGTACTATCAAGCAAAACAGAATAGGGGGACATCAGTCAAAAACAAGATGGTGAGAGTAATACAGGGCTTTAAATCAAGATGATGGAAAGTCAAAGTGGGTTACTATAATATATCCTGCTATTTTTTATTTATTTTTCCCTTAATTAAAAGGATAAAAATAAAAAAGTAAATAATGAAGTGGAGATTGAGATAAAAGAGGGCATAACAGCAAAACAGCGCAGATCAAAACATAACCATTTAATCAGAATAGTGTTTCACCACAAGATAATCCTGACATAAAAGTAGTTACCATATTGTCTCTTTCCTTGAAACCTTTGAGTATAACTTCATATACTGTAGCATCAAATATATCAAAACAATGTAAAACCATTTAAGAGAATGACAGCATTACAGGGTATTTAGAATCAACTAACAGAAAATGAACAATGGTTTCTGTATAATTTCCTTGTCTTTAAAAGTTTTTGCTTATACTATCATACATAATAAAATCCAATAAGATACAACCTGTTTAGACCAATGGAGACAGAAGAACAAAAGCTTGATGAGACTTCAAAACAAGATGATACTAAATCAGTATTACCTATTAAGATGTCATTTTCTCCAAAATAGCTGTTCCTATCATCCAATCTTCTCTGCCTAAATTTCTGTTGAGCTCTTTTTCTGTCATTAGTTGTCAGTTTTTCTTCTTCATTTTGTTTTCTGCTCCATTCATTGTGGCCTCTCTGCCTCTATTTCTGGATTCTTTGTGTTTTTCTTTTTTAGAATATCCTGCAGTATTCTCTGTAGAGTTGAATTGGTGGTTGCATATTCCCCTAGTTCCTCTTTATCCTGGAAGCACCTTGTTTTTCCATCAATTTCCAGGGATAGTTGTGCAGGATATATCAATCTTGGCTGGAGATTATTATCTTTCAAAGCTTGAATTATTTCCCCCCACGCTCTTCGTGATTTGATGGTTTGTGCAGAGAAATCTGCTGCAATTCTGATGGGTGTTCCCTTGTAAGTGGTCTGTTTCTTGTCTCTGACAGCTTTTAATATTCTGTTCTTGCATTGAATTTCTGGAATTTTTATTATTATATGCCTGGGTGTTGCTCTGTTTGGGTTGTAAGTGGCTGTGGTCCTCTATGCTTCATACAACTGAGTGTCTTTACTTTTTGCTAAATTAGGAAAATTCTCCTGGATTATTTTTGTGAGTAGCTTTTGTAGTTCATTTGTTTGTGTCCCTACTTCTTCTTTTACGTTCTTAATTCTTAAGTTACAGATCCTCTTATCATCTTCTAGTCTTTGTATTACTGCTGTTTGTTTCTTTGTTATATTTAAGAAGGTTTTCATTTCATTCTCCCATATTACAAATCTGCCCTCCAGTTCAGATAATCTGTCCTTAGTTTCTTTTAAGCTGTTATACCAGTTTTCGATAGAGTTTTTAGTTTCCTGGTAATCTCTTTGAACCTGCTTCACATATTCTATGCTTTCTCTATTTTCTCCATCAAACAATTCTCCCCTCTTTTTCTGTTCTTCCATTCCACCATCTGTTTTTTCTTGGGTGGTGCTTAGCATTTCTCTAACTATTCTGCTTATCTCTAGCTTCAGGTCATTAATAACTTCATTCCTGAACTTGTCTATGAGGCTCTGGAGATAGCGCTTTATATCCATTGGTGCTGTGTCTGCTATTGCCTCTTTCTCAGGATTGGTGGCCGAGGAGCCTTTCTTGTTGTTGCCTCTTCCCATATTCTTTGTTCCTTATATATGCAAGCGTATATAGGAGGCCCAGCTTCCCTCCCTGTCAGCCACAGCCTGATCAAATTGCGCTGGCTAGGTGTTCCCGCCCACCGCAGCACACCAGTAAGTTGCAGACCAGGCAGCCTGTGCGGGGCCCACCCCTCCAGGTCACCTTCAGGAGCTGGGACCTGGATTGTGCTAGCCTACTGGGTCTCAGCCAGCAGCGTCACGTACTCTAGGCACTTCTCACCAATCCCGCTTGAGAGGGGGATACGTGGTTGAAGTCGCTGCAGCGCCCCGCTCCTGCAAGTCTGCCCGGTCCTAGAATGTCCTCCGCTGGAGTCTCCTAAACTGTGGAAGTCTCAGTTTCTCTCACTCACCTCACGGCAAGTCAATGCACAGCTCCCCACCCGTCCTGTTTTCAACTCCGTTCGGCGATTCCCATTCTCAGAGCTTCCGCTCGTCTCTCTCCCTGCCAAGCCGATGTAGATGCAGCCGCCACGTGGTGGGAAACCCAAATTGCGGCTTCCAATGCCGCGGGCTCCAGCTTCCACACTGAGGCTTTTCTGTTACTGTTATAGCACCAGGATTGCATTCCAAGGTGGTTTCTCTCAGCCCAATTCATTCTTGGGTCAGCAGGGCATATCTCCACTTGCTTATGATTCCTTACTCCACACCATTCCTGAATTCTAAGCTGGGTCTTTCAGACAGCCTCCGTAGCTGTTGCTATCTGTCCGCCATGTTCTCCCGGAAGTCCTGTGGTGATTCCTTTTAAAACTAGGATTAGAGGTCCCATAACCTAGCTATTTCCCTTCTGGGTATTTTCTGAGAACTGAAAACATCATACCATAGAGATATATGTGCAATCATTTATAGCGGCATGATTTATAAGACCTAAATCTTGGAAATAACTCAAATGCCCATCAATTTGAGGAATGGATAAAAAAAATGTGGTATTTTTACTCAATGGAGTATTACTCAGCTATAGGTAAATGAATGCAACTTGAAACTACTCACAGGGCTGGGGATTTAGTTCAGCAGCATAAGCACCCGCCTTGCAAGCAGGCGGTTGTGAGTTCAATCCCCAGTACTGATAAGAAAAGAAAAGAAAAGATGAGACTTTACTAATAAGTGAAATAAGGCTTCGTGTGTAAATATTGTAGTATTTTCCTTGCGTAAAAATGAGACAGAGAAAGAGAGAGAGAGAGAGAGAGAGAGAGAGAGAGAGAGAGCTATGCTTCTAATCTCTGTTAGTTCAGGAAAAAGAACAGTTTATGCTTTCATTGTTTATTTACTAATTTTTATGCCTAAATCTAATAACCTGAACAACTACTTCTAAAGTAACAATATGTAATATGTTAATTAGTGTTAATTTCCTATAATTTCCTATATTTTTTGGAAGTTCTATGCCATTTCTTTCCTTTCCTAACATAAAAAATAAAAAAGACATAAAAAACAATCTGCAGCTAAAAAAATGATCAAACAATGAAAGTACAAACTATTCTTTTTGATGAACTAACATGGATTAATAGTATAGTTATTTATCATATGTATGCATACACAAACACACACACACAATATATATATATATATATATATATATATATATATATATACCTACGTACATTTAATATTTTCCCTCCTTAGTCTTCTTTCCCCTATCCAAGTTGTTCTTTCCTTTCGAGCCCTTTGCTCCCTTTTCATTATACAATATCTATTGTACATTTTGTATCTTATTACACTTTCAGTTTTTTTTTACACTAGAGAGACAATAGGATATTTACAAATGTTAGTTTAATTTATTTCACTTATGAATATGGTCTCAAGTTGACTCCGTTTACCTATAAAATCTTTAATATTATCCTTCTTTATAGCTGAGTAGTATTCCATTGTATAAAATACCACATCTTTTTTATCCATTCTGTAGTTGATAGGCATTTGGACTGTTTCCAAGATCTGGCTATTACAAATTGTGCTGCTATAAACATGGGTGCACATATATCAATGTAGCATGACATTCTCAATTTTGGTGGGAAACTTGTTTGATCATATTTTGCAAGCTTATATCTCATAATCTGAACAACTATTCTGAAGATAACAATATACAATATAGTTAAATGTTATTAATCTATTGTTTTGTTTTAAATTCGTATCATCATTTGTATTGTTGTTCAGTTTTAAAATTGAAAATGTGTATATGCTAAACTACCAGACAACTACAAATTTCCATAAATCATTAAAAACACCATGCATCCTGAGAGCTTCTGGAAAGATGGTGGAACAGTAAGCAGCAGAAAAAACAGCCTCTCTGAGAGAAGCAGCCCAGGTGCTGGAATATAGCATCGTAGGGAAGACAAGAAGGAAGTGGGTCCCCTAAATTCAGAAAGAACCTAAAGTGAGAATTGAAGTCCACAGAAAGAGTAAAAAAGAAAAATTTAAGCAAAGAAGAAGACAGTAGCTGATGGTGCTTTCACCCAGAGCCACACCCACCATGTGAGAAGAAGCGTTGAAACCTGGGGATCCAGGATCATGGTGACAGTGGTGGCTGGCAAGTCCAAAGGCCTCTGCAAAGAGATGCAGTGGCAGAGTTGAGCAGTGGACATGGAGAACTGCACTAGGTGGCAGTGACTATAGAGGACTCAGTCTTCCTCAGGAGGGGGCAGTTAGCCAGGAACCATTTCGGAGTTGGACAGTATAATCCTGGAGCCAGAACTTCAGCAGGCTTCCTTCAGCCTCTCAGCTCAGAGAACAGTGGTGGAAATTGCTTGGACTAAGTCTTACCCCTGTACACAATCCAGCAGCCATTGCTGAGGTTTCCTTAAATCTATCCCCAACCAGCTCTGCCCCTGCATGTACTCTCTGTGATGGGAGCTCCCTGCTGTTAACCAGTTTGGGAGGGAAGTGGCAGTTTGCTTCACCCTTGTTTGTCCTCAGCCAGACACTATCGAGCCAAAGCAGGCTGGGAAAAGCAGCAGACAGACCTATACAAGCACACCCAATGGTCTTGATCAGATATCTCTAGCCAGCACTAGCTTAGAAAAATCAAATAGTTTCCTTCAGAGAAATTGTAGCCAACACAGGAAGTTCTGGGGACCCCACTACCCACTTGTCTGGAAGAAACCAGGAATACACAAGAGGAAGAAGGCAATCTCTGGCCTCTAGTCCAAATAGTTCTGGTCCAGGAGTTGTAAAACATGGAAGAGGTCATGAGTTGCCACCTGAAGCTTATGAAGTGATGACAACTGAAGTAAAGAAACAACTTCATGAGGCCATAAAAGAAATTAGAACAGAAATACTATCTCAAGTAAAAGAAGAAATGAGAAACATAATAAATGAATTCCTAAGCAACTCTAAAAAGACAGAGATGGAAGAATACAAAAATTATGGAGAAAAATAAAATTATGAGCATTCCTGCAATTCAGATAACTCTTATTAATGTTTTCAGATGGGGGCCACCAACAGAAATAATGACGTAAGAATATAAGGCAATTCATTTGTCAATGAATTTTGTTAACTTTTCATTAGTTTCAATCAAACATATGAACTCTTTCTTATCTAATGTATTCCCATAGGATACTCATTAATGTGAACTGAATTATTCATTGCTAATGGTCACATAGGTTAAAAAAAATATTTCATGAGTCATACAAAGTTAATAGGAAACAGGAGAGCATGCTTACAAAGACAACTTACAATCGTCAAACAGGAGTGATCACCCCAGAGGAACAATTGCATGCGTGAGCTCTGAATCCAGATGAGCTAATATGGAGTTGATGAGCTGTCCAGAGACAGCTGACAAGTTCAGGGATGAGAAACCGGCTAAGCACTTTGTCCTTGTGGCCTACCTTTTATCCTTTAGATGCTCCATAAAGGTAGACCTTTGCCTATGATGTATTTAGCCATTTGTAAAAAGATTCTAGCTCTAGTGTAAATTATTTTTGTTAAGCTTAATATTGCATTTTTGTTTCTGTATTTGAAAGCCTATAGGGATGTTTCTTTCAAATGGTACACACACACACATGCATGTGCACAACAAACATATATATATATATATATATATATATATATATATGCATACATACCCATAAGAAATGTTGAAACAACAAACATTTGAAATTTAATATAAGTTAATTGGTAAAATTATATACAGCAATCATATACTCCTGCTGAAAATCATTTATATGCAAATATATTTATAGATGTGAATAATCTTTAGTAGCTAAAGTATATTCTGATTACTCTTCAATATAAAAAGTTTATGTATTTTATTCTGCCTCTTACTTAAATTACACTTGCAGATATCCAAAAGGAAGCAGAAACTAGCCACTCAGTACACCTATAATGAAATTAATTTCTGATGGTAGAGTGATGGCTCACTGGCTGTCTTCTAATAATAAGGACTCCACCTGCAGCCCTCATCAACTCATAATCAAAAAGCCAGAGATGTGTATTGAAATGTACTGGTGCCCTCTCAAGTGACAAACAATGGAAAATTGGGTGAGATAGCAGTTTCTAGGACATTGCTAACAGGGATTGCATTAAAATCTTCAATATAAGCACCTTTGAGGTCTTAAAGAAAACGGCTATCAGAAGAGAAATTGGCAGTCAGGCTTGAGTAAAGAAGGCTGTCATCTGTGTGCAGGAACTGGGATATTAAGCATTTCACTGTTCACTAAACAACTTAACCTGGCTCACCTTGGGAATCCAGCATGTGCCCCCAAATTACCCTTGAAATAATACTGGAATTTACGTCCCAGAAAAAATGTTCTCTTAGGACCCCAAATTATCTCAGTATTTAAGAAAATATTAGATCTTCATTTGAATTTACTATGCTCATTTAAGGTGGCTGAAGACTGCAGGTGAAAAAATAACCAATTATGGAATTTGACTTTTTTCTCTTGAGTTTTCTATAAAATAAAAGATTTTACAAATGCAGACTTCAGATAATTAATAGTACTCACAGCACTTTGTCTTCTATCCAGATTCCCACAGCTCCTGATGATCCTCATGATGTCAGGAAAACTATTACATTCAGGAATTCTCATCAGATGAAATGACCATTTTGAAATTTATCTTTGCTTAGTGCTTAAATTATAATAAATGCTTTTTCAACTAACTATGTTTTTTTCCCAACTAGGCTGTGTGGCATTATCACCAGTTCAAAGACAAAAAAACTAAGACAATAAGCATCAATGAAACAATCAAGTCTATAGTCCCACAAATGATAATATTGTGGCATCAACTAAGGTTCAGTATTTTCTTTATTTTTTGTTATGTATTTTATAGATAACTACACCAAATAGCCATAGTCTGTCCGTCTCTTTTGTTGAGTCCTAATTCTCAGATTCAAAGATCCCTCATAATTTTTGTTAGCATGACTTAAAGGAACTTTAACTGTGCTAAGCTAAGGGCAGTGGCTCACAGCTAAAAGTCCAGCACTCTGGGAGGCTAAGGCAGAAGGATTAGAAGAGTGAGCCCAGTTTGGACAACTGTGCAACTTATTTGATTTTTCCCACAAAATTTAAAAAAAAATAAAAGACTTGAGATGTAGCTCAGCCAAAGGGCTGAGTTTAATACCTAGTAACTCCCTCAGCAAAGAATAATCTGTTCACAATGTTTTTGTGCTTGATCATCCTATTTAAAATCAAGTCAAGTTACAGATTAGTGTGACAAATATTAAATTACAATCAACTAGCAGTAAGAAGTTCTGATATGCTTTCATACAGCAGGCTATCTATCTCCAAAACAAAGAAGAAAGGTTTTGAAAGTTTGAGGAAATTATAAATGTTTGAGGAGATAGGTATGTTCAATCTCATTTGAACATTTTACAATGTCTGCATGTAGAAAACATCACATGGCATGCCATAAGTATGCAGCGTTTATTTTTATATGCCTAAAGTTAAAATAACTTTAGCTATTTTTTCTAGCTTTTACCTTTAAATGATAAGAGACTGGAAATACTGGCATAGGTTTACTTTCCATTGAAACACAGACAACACTAGCTTGTCTCCAAACTCACCATGTTAAATGTCTTTGATAACATTTCTTTGATATATTTCTTTGATAACATTTTTTATTTTTATGCTCTGAAATTTCAGAAAGTTTTTATTAGCATGAATTTCCTTTCATTTATTCTACAGGTGACCTCTGGAGCATCTGAAGATTTCTTCTTTTGATTATGTGTAATTAATTTAAACATTTCTTGTAAAATATTAACATATTTTTACATGCTTTAACTATATTTCCTACATGCTAGACTAATCTATAACTAAATTTTCCTCTGTTTTATTTGTCTGTTTTGCATTCTTTATTATGGTCAACTTACAGCTGTGTGCCTGTACTATGCATGATTTCAAAATGCTCTTTCTTGCTCTCTTAGATTTATCTGTTCATAGCATTTGATTCTTATTTTGCAAATTTCTCTACATTTGCCAATCATAATATCTAAATTATCTTCTCATTTATGTAACCATTCTTGATCATTCGTTTATATTTTCTGAATTGAAAACTGTTTAAGTATGAGGTATTTAGTTTCTCCATTTTGCTAATATAAGTTGGTTTCCCTGATCTGTTTCTCTCTAAAATGGAAAACTTGCCATGATGGATCCAACTCATCCAGAAATAGGTGGTGCTTCAGGTTTTGGTGGTCAAATATATTGCTGATAAGCAGCAGAGGCCAAACTATGAGAAGTTCTCGTCAAGGATGGCAACAGTCACACTTAGAGCCTCAGTGTTTCTTTAAATATAGCTCAAAGTTTCCTTTACCATTTTAAACAACCTTAAAGCATGAATAAATCCTTATAGTTACAATATTTAAAGTTCTTATGGTTATGATTCCATGTGTCCAATGTTTGTTGGTGGAAAATCTTAGAAATCAGTAATCCATTCAAATTATGTTCACCATTACTCTGTAGTTCTGTATGTGATAACTGTGGTCACAGTAAAAAGTCATGGAACTTCATAAAAGTGTCAGTGTTCAAGTGAAATAGTCTCAGATCCACATATTGGTTCTATGTTTAACTTTATGCACTTGGTGCATAGAGTCCTCAAGCTAGTGAAATTAATCACAAAGTAAGGAAAATTATGATATAACTGCTGTAACACAATGAATTAAATATCACACAGTGATATATATTTGGGAAAGAAGGATGATGAATAGTCAAGGAAAAAGAAAGACCTGGGAGAAGAAATAGAGCACTAAGACTCAGCAGTTAATGGTACATAAAGGAAGATTATAGCACCTGCTGTGAAGGGATGCAAAGGGATGCAGTTGCCTAACTGAATGTGTGTAAGTAGGAGTAGTTATTGCATGGCACTAATTATTAGAGAATGAGTGAAAAAGGAACTGGTAGCAACTTGTGCTGAAGAGATTAAATCAAGTTGTTTATTAGTTGCTTTCCATCTCTGGAACAAAATATTCAACAACCAAAATTTAAAGGAGGAGAAGTTTACCCCGACACAGTTTCGATGAGTTCAGTCCATGACTATTCAGCACCAAGGCACAAACAGCACAGCCGAATGACAGAGCAGAAGAATTCTGCTCATGGAATTGTGATTAGAAAACAGAGCCACAGGAGGAGCTATGAACAAGAATACACCCTCGTGGGTTGAGCCCGCAGTGATCAATGACCTCGAGGCAAGCCCTTTTGAACAGCACTTTCAGGTATGAATTCTTCACTGGAGTGATCTGTCAATCACTATAGCATCCTTGCCTTCCAGTCACGTCCCCACATCCCTGTTTCTAAACACATGGCTTTTGGGGCACATTCTAGATCTGTACCATAGCAAGTAGCCTGTAAGTTATCTTGTCAGTAATGTGAAGACTGGCAACAGGAAATTCATTAAGGACACTTTCTTAGCCAGGTAAAGTACTGAAGAGAAAACATTTCCCTGGAACAACAGTATGGGTATTTCTATCAGTGGCAAGACCCTCTTCATAAGGAAATGTGTCAACTCTGGAATGTAGTGGGGAGTCTCCAGTAGGAGGAGAAGGGAAACCTAACAGGTTTCTTCAGACATTAACATACGTCTAGAAGATATTTTGTAGAGGTGAATTAAAATAAACTTCTGCATAAAACAATATATCTGTCATTGATAAAAGAGCATTCTTAAAATATTTTTAAAAAGAGAATGTGTATTTCATTATTTATTGAATTTACTAGCTGTAAGTGTACAAAAGCCAGATTTTAACTTTGTTTCCTGTTTTGTGTGAAAGATCTTAGTTCAAAGCACAGATAAAACACATGTGAAGTTAGTGCAGAATAACAAATAGATACAAAGAACAGCTTGAGAGAATCTAATTCAGAAGTGAAATCACAAGATGGGCTTTCATTCTCAATCAAGACCACAGTCATCACAGTCTGGATAGCTTGGTAATGAGCCCAGCACACGATCATCTGAGATAAAAACACCATGTCCGGCAGCCCTTTCTCCACGGCAATCACAGAGACCAGATGCCAGCCTTTGAAAGACCTTTGCTAGCAGCAGGATCCGATTCACTGGCAAGCTTTTCAAATAGTTTCCCTGGCAGCTTTGAAAGTTGTGCTAAGTCAATTATGTGATTAGTCTCTTTGGGGAGCCTGAGTTTGCTTATTTTCCTCTCTGCCCTATCTTTGAACAATACTGCTTCTCGTGAAGGCAGGTAACTCTGCAGTTCCAACCAGTGTAGGCCACCAGTTACCCAAGAGAGGACATTTTTATTTATTAAACTGAAACGTAATCAGATTTCTTTAAAAAATTACCTAAAGATAAATACTAGGTAGCCAGGGAAAAACAAAACAAAAAAACAAAACAAAACAAAAAAATGTACCTTCTTTTTTGATTCTGGGTGCCCGGCTACCATTCTTGGTCCCTGTTCCCATTTTAGAGTCTCCAATTTGTTATTTTATCAAAGTCACCAGCCACTGCTTTGAAAATCCCTCCAAAATTCTGCCTCATGGTAGAATTATAAAAAAAAAAAAAAAAACAAAAAACCTAGGCATATACAAGAGGAGAAGATGAAGGAACATTAGGAATGGGTCATCGGAAATATCTTTCTACTTTATATACCTATAAATATTTTACCAAAGCATAGAGTCTAAAAACAGGGTTTTGGTTTAATAAATGTGTTTACATCACAAAAAAATGAGGAAAACCTACAACAAATAAGCCTTTTCAGTAAATCCAACGACCAATGTGCTAAGTTTTATATAACATACGTTTTCCTTCAAACTCACACCTTATACACAAGTAAAAGCAGTCATCTTTGGAAAGACAGCTTTCTATGCATCGAGGAAAATTTGACCTCCCTACCATTCTGTTAGCACTATACATGACAGTCTGAGTTTTGCCCTGTTAGGGTCACGAAAAGTAAATTGAAAAAGAAGATCCAGTAGTCAACCAAGGGAATACAGTCACGCTGATATTCAGTACACCTGTGATTCTATACTATGCATAAGTCTATTTTCTAGTTCATTTTATGTAATCTATAATTTTTCCTTGATATTATTTAATGTGAAAAATATATGTTTATCCTATATTGGGTTATAGGCAATTAAGTTTTTATTGTATTACCTACTGTCCTTTCTACTCAGGACCCTGAAGAAATCACCCTAAAAATGTACTATTTTAACTGTGAATAGTGGTGGTATATTGGACTTAGAGAACTGAAAAACAACACCAAAAAATATATTTGGATGAAGGTTACTTGGCTTAATTTTCCATTGCTACAAATTCAGAAAATATATCAAGGTTGCATATAAATAGCTGCTTAAATTAAAATTTCACATTAACAATGTAGTTGATTTATCATTGCTTTTATTAGTAAACATGTCCTCTAACTCTGAAAGCCTTTCTATATTTTAATGACAGTGCATTTCGATGTATTAAAGTGTAGGTCACCATGAAGTTAAACACCTAATAATAAAATCATGGTCATTGTATCTTTTTGAACACTCTGTACTGCAGCATGGCTTTTTCCCCCTTCTATCTCATCTGGCATAGAAAGTCTGCCTCATTCAAGCAGAGGTTGTTCTCACTGGCTTCAAGGGTGGGGAGCAGGTGTGTTCAACCTCAGGACCCTTCCTCCTTAGCCAAGGGTACTGAGAAAATTACAAATGAGCTTGACTTGATCTCCAAACAGAGCAGACAGTGCTCATAAATCTTATGCATCACAGCATCCCCTGCTAGATTTTTTAGCTAGGCAAGTTTGAGAGAAGGTTACACAGAATTTTCCTATGCATTTTTCTCCTTTTATTATTTCTGCTGGTATAAGAAAAATAGAGGAAATTTAAATTTTAACTCTTTCAGCAATTCTATTTTGTTATTATGAAGTAAAGCATTCATCACTCAAATTGATTGAAAATTTAATAAAGAACTACTTAATGTGTAAGCTGTAAGTTTAAACTGGTTTGTTAGAAATTTTAATTTCATTTAATTTGCAATGCTGGGCATGGAACTCTTGGACCTGTACACATTATGCAAGTAGTGTAGCATTGTGATCTACTTCCTGCTCTGGAGAGTTTTATTTTACTATGGTGCTAAAGGAGAGATTTGGCAGATACCTGCTTTGAAGAGTATGGCATAAGGGCACTAATCCAACATTTCAGGATAGTATATTCTGAATTGACTTTCAAAGACCTACACATTTAAAGATGAGACAGTACAAGACGTTTTGTGTTTTAGTAATATGGGAAAATACTCTTTTACAGTTTAAAAGAACATTTTCATTTCACCTGGATACCATCCAAATTTCAACAACAAATACATTAGTAAGAAGTATATTTATAGTACACTGGTTTTGTCCATTTTCACTTTATCTAATATGTTTCAACCAGTTTACATTGTAAAACATTTTGAGGTACTTGGGATTAAACTCAAGGGCTCATATGAAGCTACATGCCTGGCACTTTTTTGAATTTCTATTTTGAGAAAAGGTTTCTGCTAAGTTGGTAAATCGTCCAGGCTTGCCTCAGGCTCTGAAAGTGCTGGGATTGCAGGCTTGCACCTCTCCACTCAGCTAGAACAACTTTATTTTTAACCACTGTTGCTACTGTAAATTTCTCAAATATACTTGATCTTTGACAAATAAATAAAAACTCAAATTATCTTTGATATTCACACATTTACACAGTGTTTTGCATTTTCATCTTTTACCAACTCTGTATCATTTGAACCTTATAGGAACTATGTAGACTGGTAAGCCAAAGGATTGCGAATCCTATAGATGTAGCATTAAAAGTCCAGAGAGATATGGTGAATTTCCCAAGATACTAGGCAAAACTGCCAGCATCTAATGGTTCCTAGACCTAAAACCAGTGATCTCTAACCAGTGCCCTTTAATATTTTTATCTCGTGCTTTTAGGTTACCATGTAGGACTGCATTGCAGTTTCCTCTAGACAATTGCTTTCAGGCGTAAGAAACTTCATTCTTTTCTATTTGATGATAGGAATATAGTTGGAAAGTACTGCTATAAACTACTAATGCTTTTAAAAGACAGTTACCAATATAGTGTAAATCTATTTAATATGTTAATATATACTTAATCTAAAAAGATTTTATAGTGGAGTTATTAAATCTTATCAAGTAGAGTCACCTACAGTAAATTTATTTTTTCTTCAAACCATAAAGCAGTTCCTGACCAAATATACCTCATCTTTAGGAAGAAAACAAATAAAAAATAGAAGAACCTGTGTATGTATGGGTCCAGTGATAGATAAATGATAGATGATAGATACATAGACTTTGTTTGATTCTTAAATTTTAATAAATGTATACTTCCTTAGCCACTTTCCTCTTAAATTAATATTAAATATATGTATGGAAGATATGGATATAATTGAAGTTAATTTATACTCAATGAAAGCATAACTTTTGGGTGTTTATCTGTCATTCACAATTTATGAGATATTACTCTGTGAATTTTCTCATTGCAGTTCTCATAATAAGTTTGATAATTACCCATTGTAATATTATTAGCCTCAATATTCAAGGGACAAAGTATTTGTGATGCATAACTCCTTCTCCAACAATTTCAAGTATCAGCCTGGAACTTCCCAAAATTTCTAAGAAGTTATCCTGAATAACAACATCATTCTGCCAAATAACTCTTTTGCTAATATTTATCACCTGATCTCTTTTGTAATAATCCCACAATTTTGCGATACATTCTTTCCATCTTTTTAATTTATATATAATTGATACAAAATGAATTAAACAGGTCTCCCTAACTAGGAGTCATCAGTTTCATTTACATCTTCAAACAATCAGAATTCTCATTTCCCCCTAAAGCAATATTTTAAAAATTGGCCTCAGTTTTCAATATAAAAATTGCTTAATATCACAAAGTTATTAAGATGCGTGATTCCTCCCAAGGCCAAACGGCATTTCATCACACAAAACTCCTCATCACTGATGCCCCTCTTCCTGTGGTGTGTTGGCTGGTGAATCTCCCTCATACCAGGAGATGACAAGCTCTCTGCAGGGGAGGAAGCCACACAGCACCAAATTGGAACTGCGGACACAAAATGTCACATGCCCAGAATATATTCATAATTTAGCCTGCTGCTTTATCTAGTACCAGATTTTATCAAGAATAGTATCAAATGTGCTCCACGACCCTGAAGTCACACTCAATTCCTATTCCCATAATACATATTTCTTACATTAAAATCCCTTCAGAGCCCCAGAGCTCACAGAGTGTTTTTCAGAATGACAGATGACTCTCCCTTACAGAGACTGATCTCAGAGACTGCCTCAGTGTAAGTTTTGGACAGTGTTCTATGATGAATTTCAGTAACAACTGTTACTCTGCCACTTACAGTCTAATAGCCAAGCTTCAGTGAAGAGATTTGACGTGAAATCCCTTGCCTTAAATTCAGTGCTCTGGACAACATTGTACTTACCTGTCTAGCAGACATCTTTCCCGCCCTGCTCCTTGATTTGTGACAGATGATTAACTTCATAATCCTCTGACTGACAAACAAGGAGCAACCACCATCTGCAGAGTGCCTAAATTGGGGGGCATCTTTTTTTCAGCCTTTTTAAGGTTAATGTTTTCAGTAATGCTTTGGCCTAAAAATGCCAACATCCCAAATCATTTCTTCCTAAAATCTCTGTATTGATGGACAAAAGTTTTAAAAAAAGTTTCCATTTTCATAAATTTCAACATTTTCAAATTCACCTGCAGATACACTTCTAAGCCTTATTCTACCATAGCCAACATCACGGGAAAGCGCAGAAAAGAGGATACAATGAGTTGGTGTTCACAAAATATCTTCCAAATTATCTATCTGCTCTTTCATTTAGTCAGTCATCAGAGTTTGTTAGGAATTTACTGTATGTCTGTTTGTGTTTCAGTCACTAGCTCTGAACAACGTTAAATAAAAAAGAATTAAGTTGAAAGAGATTGAAAGGAGTAAATATGAACTTTGAGAGGAAAGTTGAGAAAACTTACTTAAATTATTCTAAATAGCCAGAGGGGCTGATATCATTTGCTAAGATTAAGAGCACTAGATAAAGAAGCAGCAAATAACAGTTCTAAAATTATGAGTTGTTTAAGCACCTAGAAATTATCACATTGACCATTGGATAAACAGATCAGGAAGAGGTTAGAGATGTAAGTACTATGTGAAGTTCCATCTACTTACCATATAGATGCCATTTAAAGATATTGGCTTTGTTGAAGTCATTTGCACAGTGACAACAGAAAGAAAAGAAATGTGTTAGGAGTGAATGGTGAGCGATACAGAGGACAGAAATAATGAGGAGGAGGTCTCACAAAGGAGACTGAAGCATGAAGGAGGAAACCCACGGTGTGCTTCCTGTTCATATTCACTTAGGCTACAGGAATCATTTTGGGACATGAATGGTTGTGTTGCCCATAAGAAAAAGTTCCTATAGTTCGTGTAGTCTAAGGTGCACTTTCTTCCCACATTTATAGTTCTGAAAAGTGTGTGCATCAGGGTTTTATTTTGGGGAAGGGTTTGGCAGTAACTGGTGATTAAACACAGGAAGATTCACATGAAATAACACCGTTTATCCTTTGTTTTTAAACAAAGGAAGAGTCAGAATTTCACTAAGTAGTGAAGTTGTACTGGCTGGGCTCAGACTTTCAATCTTCCTGCCTAAATCTTTTTTTATACCACAGATACACATCATCATACTCAGATTAATATGCATTTGATAATGTGGCATTTCAGAATTGTGTCACAGTGTAATAGACACAGTTTTTTATTTACTGTTGCTACATAAAATAATAGCACACCTTGCAATTAATGCTGTCTCACATTCAATAAAATTTAGGGCTCTGACTATGACATAGATCATACTAAGTCATGTTAGTGACATTTCTCTTTCAGCCTCTCTCTCTGACTCTCTCTCTCTCTCTTTGCATTTTTCTTTTTCTCTCACTCTACAAAATCACCATCATCATCACTGTGAGCTTTCTATCTTAAGTATTATTGTGAATTAATAAGGCAAAATTCACTTTATTAGTAAAAAATATTAAGGAGGTAGCAAATTAATTAGTTCCAACACTTGATATCTGAGAAGGATATTCTAAATTCCTACGGCACCCTATCTGTATGTTTCACATTGCATGTGAAACTTTATACTTTGAAGGTTAAACAGTATATTTAGTTTATAAAGACATCAAATGACAAATTCCCATCTAGAAAGAAAATAAATTATTCTTTTAAATTTTGCAGCTAAGACATCTTGATAAAAGGCTGTTGAATGTTTCCAATTTGCTAGAAATAAACAACATGACCTATGACAAAATAGTGAAAACTTGGTGCCTATGTCAATTTTACACAATTTTATCTTCAGTCGTTAAGCATTATTTTTACATGAAAATGGGTCCTAAAATATATATAAACTGAAGCATTATCCAGAGACCTTGTAGTCAATTTTATATTTATAACACAACGTTGTTTTTGCACTATAGCAAGATGATATTTCTGCCTATGTTAAAAAAATTATTGCCAAATATGTTGTAAACATATGCGGAGAATATGAGTCATGCATTTAATTTTTGCTGCCAATAACTTTTAAATCATGGGAAATGAAAATAGTATTTCATAGTTAGTTTTACTTCATAATTTTCTTTAGCTTTGTTTTCATCACTTTGTCAAGTTATTATTCTGCTTCAGAACTGAAGATGAACAATGTGTTGGTTTACCATTTTGTAAACAAGTATTCATTCAGTGTCACTAAGTTTTTCAGCTGCAAGAATGAGTCAAAGATCAATTAAGCACAGGACCCATAATGGATTACAACACAAAAGTCTTCATTCATTTGAATTTAGAAAGAGGTCGTTGGTTTAATCTGTCTTCCAAACTCTAGGTCAGCAGACTGGAGGCTATCAGCTGCCACCCTTTTTGCCATCTCCAGTCAGTCAACTTTAATCAGCCATGCAGTTGGAGTTTAGAGTAAGGAAAACAGTATTTCTCGCTTCTCCTACTAACACTGATGGTGAAAACAAAATGCATTTTGTTTTCAAATTTTACATAAACAGTAAAGTCCATGTTTCATATATTATTCAAACCTTGCTCTTTAACAGCCATATATTCATGAAGTTAAATGTATTTCAGTGGATAGTTAAACATTATTTGCCTTTAAAATGGAATTACATAAAGGTTATAATGCAAGTGTAACTCAAAAACATTTCTCCCAGAAATCCTTAATTTTTACTCAAATGACATGTCTAGTTACATGAAATGAAATAATGGTCTGTAGAGCATGATTCCCCAAAGCAAACAGAAGCAGTTTGAATTTCAAGGACTGGAGTATAGATTTTTACAAAAATAGGTGCAAGTTAGAGTGAGACACAACAATCTGTCTACAGATACAGTGCAAGGCAGGCAATAAGAGCAGAACCACGTAGTTCACTTGAGATAGGACGCAATATACAAAGTCCGAAATTGGGCACTTGGTTTCAGTTGAGCGAGCTCTCCCTCCCTGTCTCCCTCTCTCCCTCTCTCCCTCTCTGTCTGTCTGTCTGTCTCTCTCTCTCTCTCTCTCTCTCTCTCTCTCTCTCTCTCTCTCTCTCTCTCTCTGTGTGTGTGTGTGTGTGTGTGTGTGTGTGTGTCTTCAAACAGGGATTCTTCACTGGTGATGTCCCTTGGTATTCCCAGAGCTGTCCTACAGAAATGCTATGCAGTTTAACTGCGAATGTCATTATTTCTCCTTCTTCAGTCTTCTCCCTCTTCCCTCTCCTAACTCCTTCACCGTGATTGTGGCCTTATTTTTAATCTTGATTTAAGTCATATAGGTAGAATTTATCGACATATTTCATCTGAGTTAATTTTCTTTAACATCTGGTTTTGTTTCCATGCTTCACTTATACTTGTAAAAATTAGTTTTTAGCATATTCTCCAGCAGTACAATATATGGTTTTTGGAATCAATGTTTGTACTGAAAGACTTGATAGGTTTCATATTATTTTATTAAAATACATATTCAGTTTTCTATTTTACTTCTTCCTCTAGGGAAAAAAAAGAAGAAAAGTTTTCTATAAATGCTACGATCTTTGAGTGGACAAGCTATGATAAGTATGAAGAGAGATCATGATAGAGGGTCAAATGCATAGATTAAAGCACACAGCAAACCAATGTTCCAGTTGAAGATGACAAGCCACAGCAAGAAATACAACAAAGTATAGACAAATTCACTACACAAAAGTCAATAAGGTAAGTGACAGAGTTGAGCAAATTCAGAAAGAAGATTGTAGGGCCACTAGCTTACAGGAAGTGGACTGGGAATTTTATCTCCACCTGCTTCTTTCTCTTTAGAGACTCTAAGTCTATGAATATCTATTTATGCCCACATGATGTGTGTGTGTGTGTGTGTGTGTGTGTGTGTGTGTACTGAATATGTGTGTATATGTATAGCTTGAACAGAGAAAATGGAGGGATACATGAGCTTTCCCATTATTGCCCAAAAGTTTGATCTTTCAGTTTATTGGTCACTGCTTTTAATTATCAGTTTATTACATGGATGGAACTTTAGTAGGATGAACATGGGGATGTATGTCTTAACAGTGGAAAATTCTTTATTGTTACTAAAGTTTATTATACAACTCCTACATATCAATGATAATATCCTATTAATGTTGATATATATAGAAATAAAACATATAGTACTTACCAAGACCTCATGATATGAATTAGAAGGCAGAAAAATAAATTAACAACTACTTATATAGTCATCATTCTAATATAACAGAAAATGCTCTGCTTCCCGGAGATATAAGATGGGTGTTGGTCTCTGGCAATGTAAAGTGCTAGTACGCTTCACTTTCTGTTTTTATGGTGCCCAGGTAACCTCTAGTTTATTTCAGTTCTTGTTGCTTCGGTTTCCCAGAAATGGCTGATCACTATGATCACACTGTAAGAAACAATCCCCAAATGACAAGCCACTTAGCCCCTGTACTGTTGCTTTGTAACCCCATAAAAACCTTTCTATGAGCCTTCAAAGCCTGAATTCTTTGGAATTATCTCAATTGGGGCTACTGGCATAACCAACGCTGATTCTTACCTCAAACCTCAGTTGTACTCAATTCTTGGTCAGAAGTTTGCAGTGCTGCTCAGTTTTTGGTCAAAACTTTGTTGTTATACTATTTTATGTGATAATTTGGACTGATATATACATGAAGGCACATACTCCAGGTAGAATAAATTATCACACTAGATATTATCAAAGGAATAATGCATATACAAGATAGTGCATAGCACAATAGGCTACATGAGAGATGTAGTCATATCATAGGTAGTGCACGTTTCACTTTATTAAAGAATCAGTGAAAGTGATTCATAAAACCCTGAATGGAAAGAGAAAAGTCAAGTGGCACCTTACAAAGGGCCAATCAGATAAAACCAGGTGTATTTAGAGATGGAAGTTTAGTTATCTGGAGTGCAAAGTATGTGTTAAGGGGAAAAGAGATGTATATAAAATTAAAATATTGCAGATTAAGATTTATTTTGAACTGTCTTAGTTACTTTTCCTGTTGCTGACAAAATACTCAACACCCAAAATCAAAGCAGGAAAGTTTTGTTTCAGATCAGTTTGTAGAATGTACAGTCTATTGTTGGCTGACTCTAAGGTGGGGTGGCATGGCAGAGGGGCCTTGTAGAGGAGAAACAATCCATGACAAAGTACTAGCAGCAGCAGCAGCAGCAGCAGCACCAATGCTTCATTTTGGTCTTTTTTATTCTACCCAGGCAATAAGTCTATTGATTAGTGTGGAACCTTAATCATGAAGATTCAATGAATGACGTATGAGAGAATGGCTAGTTCAGTGTGTGACATACCTTACAAAATGTGTACTAATTCATTCATTCATCCATTGCATATAATTTAATTACATCTCATTAATTGAAACAAATCAGCTGTATGAAGCTAATTTAGATATCAAAATATTGTCCATGATATTCACAGCATAAATTCTTCACTTCCCAATGTGTAAATTTATTTCAGACAATACTATATAATGTAAGCCTGGAAGATAGAATCATTTCTTTGTGACTTGTCTTGTAAAAACATTAAGCAGACTCTAGATTCACTTGCCAAGTTTAAGCCTTTTGTTGAGATGAATAACTGGTTCAATTTATAATATTTATATATACATTTCTCATTCTTCTGAGTATTTTTTTCTTCTGAGTATTGTGATACTGACATTGTCAAACCTTTATCAAAGATGAATAGGGATATTGAATCTAAATATATCTTTCAAATGATAGAGTAAATCTAAGATATGTTTCAGTTATAAAAATAATTCTGCTAAAATGTTGTTTAAGGGTAAGTTTCCCAAAAAGAAAACCATGATGGTTTACTTGATGCATGTGGTTCACTAAAGAGAAACCTGATGGAAAGTAAAGGAAACAACTCTGGGTAGGGGAAAGAATCTTGGACATGGAATCTGCACAAGTTTAGGCATAGTCTGATCCTGTGTGGGTCATCTGGAAAGTGAATGGTATCACAGAGTTGTCTGAGTTTGAGGTGAAGTGGCAGGACTTTCACTCCCTGGGTCCGTCAGTAGTGTTCTCTAGAGGGTGCAGACCCACAGGAATTCAGGGGAAGGGAAGCCAGTCAGCTCAGGGAGGCTGTCCTCAGTGTGTGGTCCTTAGGCCAGCAATCACACTGACTGATTAAAAATAGTACATTTCTTGTGCCTCAGCCCAGATCTATAAATCAGAAACTCTGGGGAGAACCAAGAAATTGGGGCTTGGATGACCTCTCCCTGTGATTCTGACTCACTCTATAGTTTGAGAAACACTGGCCAGAGGAAAAAACTGAGTCTTCAAAAGCTTTCAGAAGTCTGGTGAAGGGAATCAGGGTAGATCACAAACCGAGGTCAATGCATTTGTTAAATCTTTCATCATATCACAGTAAGTCACCCCTCTTTATGTGCTGTGCTTGTAGCTTCTTGCAACGTGGTTCTTTAATATCTGTCCTACATGCAAATGGTAGACATTGCTTGTTCTGGACACCCAAAAAATATGTCTGCTGCCCTGCCTCAACTTGCTTCCTGTCTCAGTATTCTTCTTCTCTTCTTGGGAGTGTGCTTTTCAAATACAAGCCAAACAACCCAGAGTCCAGAGTCCAGGCTTCCTCCTTCATCTGTCTGCCCTGATCACTCCCTTGGCCAAAGTCCAGGTAAGTGGGAAGAGCCCTTTTGCACCAAGGCCCACTAAAATCATTAAAGCACCTAAACCTAAATCTGCATGCTTTGTCTCACTTGTTTCTTTCCATTGAACACAATAAAGGCCCAATAGTTTCTCCCTGGTCACGTCCTTCTAACCCCCTCCTGGTGCTCTCCTGTGCTGCCCATGCAGTATAGCAAATTCTTGCCCTCAGGAATTCTATTCACCTTCTCAACAGCAATTGCTTTCAGATCCATGCCCATCCTTCTCCTCAATTTTTTTTACTAATATGCTACACTTGTAAATTCCTCTCCATCATAGGCTACTCCATAAGAGTGAACATAGGATTTATAAGGATGAAGTTATATCTCAGTGTCAGCAGAGCACCACTAGGCAACTCACTTCGCTAATCTGGAGTCAAATTTCAATTTGGGAATGAGTAAGAAAGATTCCCAAGTAAAGGCCATATAAAATTCATTGCTCACATAATTATTTAAGCAACATAATTAATGCTCTCCAAATAAACAGAGCAAATATTTGAAATTTTTACATAAAATTTGACTTGGAAAATAAATTCACCTTGTCATTTTTGCCAGAATTTAAATAACATTTTTTACAACATCATACTTTTGTTACAAACATCCCTTCCATATTCAGATGAACAGTCATAATTTTATTATAGAGACTGAAATATGCATATCTCTGACAGGACAATAACAACACTAAATAATTTACTCTTTGCTTTCACAGTAAGACTATGTATGCCTCAGCTGACACAGAGGATGACAAATAATAATAAATATTAAATAAAAATACCAAATGTAAAGAGATTGTAATTGTATTGCAGATAATTTCCTTGCAATAGGAAATATGACATGCACTCTTAGGCATTGATTTTGATTTGAGCATATCTATGAATTGCTCAGAGTCAAAAGAATTACTTTATTATATAGTGATTCTTGTTCATGAATGTATGTTTCAGTTTTGGATGAAGATATTTTATTTATCAAGGACATAAACTCAAAAATGTGAACACAATTCTAGCTCCAATGACCTTGTCTTTCAGGTATTCTCTGGTGTACCAGCTGTGAAAATTGCAGGAGATACATTTATCTTCATCATGTGTGTTGGATAGCAGTTATTGAATTTTTAAAATTAAATAGTTTGTAGACTGCTTTACAGTCCAAAATTTTCTGCCAAGTTTTCTATCTTATGGATGATATATTTGTAGAACCAAAGCACCAGAGACTATAAAACTGGGGCCTAAAAGTGTCTCTCTGTCTCTCTTCCCATGTTTTTGTATATATATTTCATCTTATAATAGTTGCTGTTAACTGTTTGATGCTGAAATTCACTGGTATATATCATGCATAGTAGGTTGTATAGTCTCTAGCGATGAAAGCTGTGTTGCACATCGATGTCATCTCTTGTGAAATGCAAATTAGGAACCAGAGTTTTCACTTTGTTGAGGATTACCAAGCACTACCAGCAAAACTCAAAATTTAATTCTACTTCCAATTTTAGCAGAACAGTAGAAAAATAGGGTTTTGTGTTTACAAAGCCATTATATTAACTTTTCACATAGAAGAACATTTGATGAGTTTATCACTGTCCAGCAAGACTATTGCACACGATGATGTTACAAAATATAATATATATTCTAAGTCACACAATTGGCTTAATTAATACCAGCAGAGAAAAGAATCAGAAATACAATTCAAAATCCACAATACCTTAAATGAGTTAATTTTCCTCTTCTTATAAACTGTTTAAGCATAGAAAATTGCTTTCTGTATTAGAATGGGGAAAGATCATATTCGTCTCTGGAAAAAGAGAAAAGTAGGAGTTGTTAAGCATTGGAATGAGCTCCGAGAAAAGCACCACAGGAGCCTTTGGGGGAGCAGCAGTGGTCAGGATGATTAGGCCATCTGTGCTGGGTGATGTCTGATGATAGGATTATCAAAGTCCAGCTTCTGCTCTCTCACAGAAATTGAAATGTGGACACTCTATCTTTAATTTTTTATAAAACTTCTGTTGAGTCTTTCTTTTTTCTATTGGTATATGTTTGCAGTATGTGATAATTGTATTCTTCTTGGGAATCGGTATATTACATCTCTCATTGCAATTCCTTTACCTGTCCTTTCACCCTCCAGCCCTATCCCACCGTAGGTCCAAGTTGCCTACCCTGTCCACCTCTGTGAAGTCCATCCTCCTTTTCCAAATATCTCTTCATTTTGCTTTTTCAATTATTTATATTTTGAGTACCTCACATAAGAGAAATTATGTGATATTATACTATGTGTGGATCATCTCACTTAACACTAAGTTTTTAAGACACACTTGTTTTCCTACAAATTACTGCAATTTATTCTTCTTTAGGGCTGTATAGTTTCATGGTATGTTATCTATTTCTTGATGACCATATATAAATTAGGGGGCTCCCAGATACTTGGGGAACACATTCCTACACTGTAAAACACGTAGGATTATGAAAAGATCGTAAGTGTTGCACATAGTATCATGATTTTGCCTAATTATTTTTTAAAATGAGAAGTTAGGAAAATGCTATTGTTTTGCTTAGTCTTTTTTTTTTCACTATACATAGGATTTTTCTATGCAGTTCAGGATGACTTGAACTCACTTGAACTCTAGGCTGCCTTCAAGCTCACAGTGATCCTCTTGCCTCAGCCTTCTGAGTTCTGGGGTTACAAGTGTGCACCACCATGCCAGGCCTTATTTAGTCTCAATTTGCCATTACTAACACTTTTTTTGTACTGTGCTTATATAGTATCTCTGTTTTTATCTAGGATGTTAATCTTTCTGCCTGAGGAGTTTCTTTTCTTATTTTCTTAGTTTTCCAACATTTTTTGTCTAACAAAGTTTTTACATTGCCTTCGTTTTTCATAATATCTTGATAAGATAGACTTTAAATTGAAAATTGACTTTTTCCTTCCTTTTGATTCCTTATGTGTAGTCTGCACAGTTTCTGATAAAAAGTGCAATGTCGTATGTAATGGATGTTATGTTTTCTTTATCTCTTTTATGCTGCAGTTTGGATTTATTTATTTATTTATTTATTTTGAGTCGGAGTCTTGCTATGCAGTTCGCTCTGGCCTTGAGCTCACTTTGTAGCCCAGGCTGGTCTCGAACTCTCAACAATCCTCCCACCTCAGCCTCCCAAGTGCTGGGATTACAGGAATAAGCCACCATGCCTGGCTCTAGTTTGGAAATTTTAACTGACATAAAGCCAACTTTATTGATTCTTTATTGAACAGGCGTTTTGTCTGTTCTTTTCATAACCTCATTGAGGGAGGTTATGATATGTGATATTTATGATATGGTGACTTTATTGTTCTTTGACTTTTTCTATGGCTTTAATATTTCCTGTCATTTTCTAAGTGTTCTCCTGTTCTGCTGGCCACTTCACCAATAAGTCCTTTTATATAAAATTAGAACTATTCCAAAGTTTTTGACTGATAATTTCACCCTTTGAGTCACATTATTTTTGTATCGGTGATTATTTATTTGTTAAAGAGAGGCTATATTATTTTTCTACAGTATATGTGTCTCAAGAAAATCTTACTATTATGCTAAATATTGTGTAGTAAAGTACAGGAAAGATCAATGAATACATGGCTTGTGTCCATCCAGAAGACTAATAGGGCCCTGGTATAAGGTTTGAATAAACCTAATCAGTTGAGTTTGACTTGAGTGTTAGCCTGACTCATATTGCTCCAATAGTGGGCCACTATTTCTGTTCTTAGAGTATGTTTACTGCGCTAGAAGAATTTTTCCAACATTCATCTTCCCTATGAACTCTCATTAATTCTTTCAATCTTGTGTCACAGATTGAGTCTCCTCTCTCTCCCTCTCTCCTTCTCTCTCTCTGTGTCTTATTTTTGTCTCTGTCTGTCTCTGTTTCTCTCTCTCTCTCTCTCTCTCTCTCTCTCTCTCACTCTCTCTCTCTCTCTCTGTGTGTGTTAGGTTTGTGTTTCCTAATCAGTGCTAGATTATCACTTTGGCTAAATGTCACCTTTTTCTAGCTTCTGCTTTAGGCAGGCTCTGAGAACCTGGACCTTGAGAGTCAGACATTTTCAGCACTCCATGGTCTTTCTTCTGTTGCATCCAAAGTAAGCTTTGAATCTGTAGTCAATTTTGCCAGGCTTTTATCTCAATCCCAGTGGAGCACCACTATAGTTTTTGGAGCCAAAGCTCGTTTCAGACTGCTCCTATAGATACATTCTGCTTAGATGTCTCTTTCAGAATAATGGACTCAAATTTGCCTGTGTCCTGATGATGATTAGTTTTGCTGCTTTTCCTCCAGCTGGGTAAGAACTTTGCTTCGTATGAAAGGAAGGTCCAGGAAAAAGGACAAACTGGATCTGTCTCCTTCACACCTGTCAACCACACTTTATTCCTGTGACTCTTTGATGTCCTGCTCTGTCACAGTAGTCACTGTGAGCACCTGGTGGAGGCCACGAAAGAAGAGTGAATGAAAATGTTTTTTCTGGGTTCTGCTGGCTGTTTTTTACCTTGACCTCTGAGACTGGTAGCATTTTAGCTGATTTATTTTTAACTCCTCGTGTGGCAGCCGATCTATCTCATTTTCTGTAACAGGTGACATGGTGGATTTGCTTCATTTCTTCTTGCAGAATCTTGTTCTTTCTTAAAATTTAATTTGCTCGAGTAAACTTAAGGTAGTCCCCTGATGGGCTCCTGAAAATGTGAAAAATAATGTTTTCTCTAAAAATGTAGTTAATATGTGTTCTGTGAATATTTAGGATTTTAAAATATAGACATTATCAGACTTCAGTCCTGATGACAATGATCAAGATACAACTTTGTCAATCACTGAGATTTCAACATTAAATATTATAAAGGGATAATTAAAATGCTACTTATTTTCTATTAGCTGGTTCTAAATACCCTGTAATTCTTTCATTCTCTTGAATGGCTTCACACTGTCTTGATATGCTTGATGCTATAGCATACAAAGTTATACTCAAATAATTCAAGGAAAGAGGCACTAAGGTGACTACTATTATGTTAGATTATCTGGTGGTGAAACACAATGATGCTTAACTTGTTCAGTTCTGACCTGCGTTGTTCTGTTACAATGTCCTCTTTCATCTCAATCTCACTCCTTTTTTAAATTAATCTATTTTTTCTCATTTTTTTTAATTAAGGGAAAACTAAATTAAAAAATAACGGGATATATTATAGTAACTTTTTTGTTTTCCTATTAACCTGATTTGAACCCCAGTATTGCTCTCCCCATCTTGTTCTGTCTGATTATACTATATTCTATTTTGTTTGATATCAAGTTTGAGGATATAGGCAACCACTTTGAAGGTAATAAGATATACTATGATGCCCTTTATGGTTTGACTATTATCTTTTTTGAAGTCCTGTAAGGACTCCAGTGTAGGTTTATTGGTCTTGTTCTGTACTGTTTTGATCAATTCTATTACACCTGATGATATAGACAACTCAGTTTAAAAATAGCAAGAGGCACAATGGTAACCACTTTTGATCACCTGGTATTCTATTTTTGCATCATGTACTATGTCCATCCTTCTGTTCTAACCAACTCTGTTTTACTTAGTCACATTTGGTTTTATTCTCTTCAAAAAAGTAATAAGAACTGTGGGAGTAATAAAACCCAAAAAGTGTAATCGTTATTGTAAAAAAGAGAGGAAAGGAAGGTGGACTAAGGGATATAACCCAGATATGTTGGAGTGTGTAGGATGGAAAACTGTATTACTGAGCTTTTGTTGCATCATTGAACGGAATTGTCTCCAATATCACCATATGAATGTCTACTTTATATGCTTTAATTTTATAATATGGACAATTGTTTCTAAGAAAACAATATGTAACCTATTAACTAGTGATTTCTTACTGTATATTTTTTTCTTAAAATTCTGTATTACTTGTACCCTTTTACTGCTTTGTTTTTTATGTCCTTTCTTTTTTCTCTTTAAATAAAAAAATGCTACTTATAAAGGCAAAACATTAAGTTCGCTTCAAATTTCTTTATATCTACTCACAATGTTCAAAGACAATTGAAAAATGGCCAATAAAATTATGCACGCTTAAACATACATGAAGTTCCACAAAATAATTGGGCATTCACAAAGATGGAAGAACCAAAGAATACAGCATATGAGCTAAATTTTGTGGGAAATCTTTTTGATTGTTAATTATGGAATATTAAATCTATCAAAACACAGAATAACCTGATCAAAACTACAAATCAAACATAACTTAAAAGAATTGAGGATGACACAGAGAATTTAAATTCACGATATCCTCATTTACCATATTAGTCAGTAAATTCTAAATTGAGCATGAAATCTTTGAAATAGCACTCCCATTAGTACTTTAATAATATTTATCCACTTTAGTGACATTTAATAAACATTATTGTAAATAAATTTTATTTAGGTTTCGAAAAATTTCCATTCTATATAATGATCTAATTGTCCATCAATCTATCTGTGGTCAATTTTTTTTAATGTCTAGAAAGCCATCTGCAATGCAGCTAATACAGAGATTAGCTGTGTATACATGTGCAACTAAGATCTTCTATTAGTATAGTTTTATTCAGGGTATTTTTATAAATTTTAAATAATAAGATGAATTTTATAAAGTAGGTATCATTTTGCTTTCAAAAATAATTTGGTTAAATTTAACTTATGCAATTATAATTTAGGAATATTTTGATTATTAAAATCTCATTCAGCTTGTCATTGATTTTTCTTTCAGATTTTGTTTTTAATCATTTCTAGTATCAAAAGTTTCTACATTTATAGCTGATAAGTAATCATGCATGGCACATAAAGTCTATTAAAGCTAACACTTGCAGAGGGGGAGAGTATTGTGAATGCTTTCTCTCTGGATTAATTTAAACAGGGTTGCTTCTTTCTAGCATTCTAACTGGATTTTTCATCTCATCTGAAAAAAGTTGGTCTAGAACTTGACTTATTTTCTGATTTCCTTTTCTTTTGCTTCAATGACTCCACATATTTTAATGCACCCACATCCCTTCCTAACTTTTCATGTGCCTAGCCATGAGATATGAGTAAATTTACAGTGCAATGTAGTATCTTTTAAAACAATCCCCTGAATAAATTTACATTGTCATGTCTTATTTTGCTCGTCCTTTTCCCAAAATATTGTTTTAAAAGTATCCTTAAAAGGATTCCTGTCCCCTCAAATTGAAAACTGTCCATGATACAAAAATCCAGTGATTTTTCATGAAACACAAATTATGTACTTGGTAATTCTTGTTCTGTAACATCAGTATTATTTTTATATTTTTCAAGGTTTAATTTTAGCAAAGTACTTTACAAGATAACTTTCATCCCATAATACTGTGAAAACAGCAGATAGCTACTCTTAAGTCTGCATTATGTGCCAGGCGCTATTTTAAATAACTGACACAATTAACTCATTCAAATTTTAAAATAAACTTATAATTCAGATACAATTATCTTCATTTTGAATGTTATCATATTGAAGCAGAGAATGATTCAACAACTTTTTTAAGTCTCTAAACTATAAAGTAGCATGACCAAAACACGTTTTGGTAAAATTTAACTTGTATATGTGTTACCTCAATTTTGTAAATAATAGTTATCTTTGTTTTCCTAAAAATATAATATTAGGACACATTTACATAAAATACACTGAAAATATAAGATATTTATTACTTGCTGTAAAGATATTTGCTGTGATGGATCAAATTTATTTTTGAAAATTTAGATTTTATTTTTAATTATTTACTTATTTTTGTGGTACTGGGATTGAACAAGCAACCTTATGCTTGCAGGGTAGGCACATATGCCACTGAGCTAAATCTCTAACGTGAAAACTTAGATTTTAGAATATTAAAATTGGTAGAAAGGACTGGGGATGTAGCTCAGCTGGATAAGCACCTGCCTTGCAAGCATGTGGTGGTGAGTTCGATCCCCGGTACCGATGATTAAAAAAAAATAAAATAAAATAAAGAAATTGGTACAAAGAATTCTTAACTTTCAAAAGATCAGAAAAAGTTATTAGTAAATACTGATGATTTAGAAAATAAAACTTTTCATAGATTAAAAAGTTTAGTGGAAATAATAATGATGCCATTATTATTGTGAGCTAAAAGTATCTTAATGTATCCAAATTATTGCTGCATAGTTTAAAGTAGTGAGTTAGTTTCTCATATATTCTTCAACTACTAAGAAGCACTTACATAAAATGTATCATATATGGAAACTGGTAGAGTCTTGAAAATGTCTATCTATAGGAACTTGACAATAATGTTATTTTGTAATAGAATGATAATCATAGGTGATCTATTTAATTTATTAATTTATCATACTTCATTAGGGAATCTATGATACTGGATCCTTTTTCATTAAAACATAAATGTGAAATATAGAAAACTAGCAAACATATTTGACAATGACACTTCAATTTCAGTTCTTGTATTCAGACAGCATCTATCACATATTAACGGTGACAACTACAAAATGCCATGTCATTTATTGTTCATGTCTATCTTTTTAGTTTAGTTCACCATAAATTTGGAATGCAAATGCTATTTTAGTTGTTTTCAGGGATGAAATCAGGCTTAGAGAAATGAATCACTGGGGAAAAGATATCCACCTATTATTCTTGGATGGCAATAGGTGGAATCTTTAATTCTGTAACCAAGTGAAGTGAAGTGCTGTCTTTTTCCTCTTTATAGAAGGCAGTAATTTGTCAGTAATGTAATTTTCATTCTTATGCCATCAAGAAGGGTCCAAAAAATGAAGACCATACTCTAGTTCATCACCGAATTCTACTGAGGTCATCTCCTCCATTTTTCACATCTCCACTGACACTGACCAAATTCAAATTTTTGTCTTTTGATTGAAATAGCCTTCTACCTAGAAGGCTTCATTTCCCACTTTTATTCCATAAAACTTATATGTTCACTCCTCTCATAGAACTTCGTAAAATTCATGGGTGGAGTCTCTCTGTAAAGCCTTAAACACACAACTACCCTGACTACTCCTACCCAGCAGCTTGGAAGCTGGATATAGGTATCTTTTCAGTAGCCAGGGGTTTTTCCATGGATGATAATACTATCAGCTAACTCAATAAGTTTGTTACAGGAAATAAGTGAGTTAATATGTATGCATTGTAGAAAGCAGTGCTAGGCATAGTAAGCCATGATACGGGCACCATTTAGTAGATTTTAGCATGTTGGTGGTACTGAAAATAGAACCATGAAATATAGAAGTGCCTGTGATCGCCGAAGTTTAAATTCTGGAAAGGGAGCTGGGGGGATTGGGAGTCACAGGGAGAAAGACATCAAAGGAAAATATACACACACACACACACACACACACACACACACACACACACAGCTTAGTTTCTGAAACATGAAGGAATTAAATCTTATCAATAAAATAGGGTATCAGAATTCAGCATTCCTCATTTGATAAATTTTCTGAAACACAAATGACAAGAGGAGACTAGAAGAAGGCCTCTGAGGAAGAGTATTCCAAGCAGAGGTGATACCAGATGCAGAAATCTGAGGGAGGGTGACGGAGACCTATAGGAGATCAACATAGCTAAACTGAAGGGAAGCCAGCTAAAATATCAGGTGGCAGACACTGGCAGGAACCAGGTCGTGAAGTGAAATTAGATCATAGTAAAAGCCTGAATTTTCTGAGAGCTCTGAAAACACTGCAGAAATTATTTTACTCAGGGATGAATGTTTTTAAATTTTTTCATAGCACTATCCATAGGGTGCTATCAATAAAGAAATACCTTGATAAGGTTCACTTAAGTGGAGAATTTGGTAGCTCAGTGATTGATGATAATGTCTTAGACCAGACTGACAGCAATAAATAAGTAAAAATAAAGTTTCAAATTTGGTGTGTATATTAGAGGCTGTCTTAACATGATTTAACTCTGTGTGTGTGTGTGTGTGTGTGTGTGTGTGTGTGTGTGTTGAAAGGAATGATAGTGAGAGAAAAATAAAAGTATTAAGAACCAATACAGCATTCCTTTGGCCTGAGCCACTAAATGAGTGATAGTGCTCTTTACCGAAAGAGGGAAGATTGATGGAGAACCATGTTGTGGGGTAGGAGGCACAAATCAACAATTCTATTTTAGACATGTTTAATTTGAGATGCCTATTAGTCATTCAAGTGACAGTTGGGCTTATGAATCTGGAGCTCAGGGGAAAGGCTTAGACATGAGGACATATGTTTGGAAGTCATCACCCAATTCAAAGAATTTCAAGCAATGCAGCTGGGTGAGATTATATAAGGGACCTTTTGAGAAGTAATAAAATAAAGCTTAAAACCAAGAGTTCCAATGCAGTGTAGGAGAAAAAACCCAAAAAGTTAAGATGAAACACAAGAAAATATGGTATCACTCACACACACACACACACACACACACACACACACACACACACTCACACGCACATACACACACGCACACACATGCATAAAAGAAAATAAAGAAAACATGATGTTAGATTTATGACTGTGAAAAGCATGGAATTCTGAGAAAAACAGAGAACATTATAGACTTCATGCAAGCAGTATCAGAAGACCAAAGTGTGAACCAGGAGAATTTTAAAGAAAATAGGAAATTTGGAGGTGACACTTAGGTTGTTTTCAAATTCTTCTATGAAAGGATAAGAAAAGAGGGAAATATTAGAATCTTAGATAACACACAAGGTAAGGTTTTAAATAAAAATGCAGGTTTTTTCTTGTAAGATTTGTGGTACAAGTTGCTTCCATGACAAAGAGGAGCTGGGGGAGTTTGTGACCACCGATGCAACCCTGCAAAAAATACTGAAGGACATGAGAGAGAGAGAGAGAGAGAGAGAGAGAGAGAGAGAGAGAGAGACAGTGACAGAGAGGCCTCAATGAATGGGGCAGACAGTGAAATGAAGGAGAAAAGTAGACAACCAACAGCAGAAAAATAGCATAGCAGAGATGAGGCAGAGAATACTGGCTATACTCTAACGCAGATGGCCTTGATACCCTAACAAAAAGAAACTCAGGCAGAGTAGATCAGGAGATAGGGTCCATCGAGATGCTCTGTATAGGAAATTAATTAATCTGAAAGAGGGTTTATGGACAGAAATTCAAATATGAGAAAACAATGGATTATGTGAGAGGGAACCAGAGAGAAATAGGGGCAGCTCATCCAGCGGCTGCAGACATGTTGGAAAGTCATGATACTTTTATACAGTGGAGAACTACTCAGCTATAACGCAGGAAAACTTTGAGGCTTTTGTAGGTAAAAGAATACAGCTCAAGATCAAGCTCAGGGGTAAAAAGGTTCAGAACCACTTAGGTAAATAGCAGGTTGCCCCCCTGATTTAAAAACTAAAGGAGTTAGTGGGACCCAAAATGTACAGTACACCCTGTGAAAGTGAAAGGGGAGGAATTGCCTAAAAAAGGAAGGCAGGGGATATTGTTAATAGTGTATCACAATTTAAAAACCACATTATTATCATCACTCTGTTTAGTTTGATTACATTCTGTTCTAGTCTGTCTACTCATACTAGATTTTAGGGCACAGACAGCTATTCCAAAAATAGTACGATATACTACAGTAACCATCCTTAATTTCCTGTTAACTTACTCTGAAGCCCTGTATAACTTACATTGTTTTATTATGACTGATCTTATTTGAATCTGGTTTGTTATATTGCTGTTTTGTCTTGACTGATTTTATTTGAATCTGTTATGTTAGACAGTATCAAGTCTACGAATACAGGCAAATACTCTGAAGACGACAAGATTCACTAGGATATCCATTCTGGCTTCACTGTTACCTGCTTTTGAAGCCTTATAATGTCTCCAATGTTTTGTTTTTCTTAATATTGTTATTTACTGCTGTGTTCAATTATACTATGCCTGATAATATAGACAATTCTATTGAAGGTAACAAGAGACATCATAGTAACCACTGTAGATCACCTTGTATTGTGGTTTTATATGCCTTTTTTGTTTTGTGTTTTTCTAGGAATTTGTTTCGTTTTGTCTTGGTTTTTCCCTCTAATATAGAAAGGATAGCTATACATGTAGAGACTCATGCATGGGTAGAACTTCTAAACAGTTTATGAGAATTGATTGTATAATGCCCGATGAAATGAACAGCTACTTTGAAGAAAAAGAGACACTAAGGTATCCAGTGTTGATTCTGTAACGTCATAATGTGAAATCCAGCAATACTACTATACTTTGTTCAGAGTGATTTTAGTCTGTTTTGTTTTGTTTAATTTCAGTATATGTGACGGTATGGACAGCTATTTTGAAGAAAATGAGAGACACTATGGCAGCCATTGTGGACTTTCTTATTGTCTGGTCTTGAAGACCTAAATGCCTTTATCATTCTATTCTGATCAGTTTTATACTATTTTGTTTTGTGTGGATACTCTGTATGTGAAGATATGGACAACTATTTGGAAGAAAACAAGAGACAATGACATAGTAAAGATCTCAAGTTGTCTTGCTTTAAAATGGGTGTCTTCTCCATTGTTTTCTTGTGATATGTTTTGTTTTGTTTAATTTTATCCTCTTTAAAATAAAATTTTAGAAAAGATTTGGGTTACAAGAACATACTGATGCAATTATTCATGACAGCAGTATAAATTGTTGACATAAGAGGAAAAGTAAGAATAAATGAAGAAATGCTTAGGGTGTCAAGGGGTAGGATTGACGTCCTAACTGTAGAATTGACCAGACACTTCTCTATCACACCAGGTAGAGATGTGGATCAGGTGGAGTCCAAATCAGGAAGGCTCTAAGTTTGTTTACCGGTAGATTAAACTATCTCTATCTGTTTTTGTCTCAACAAGTAAATATAAGTTGAGTTACATTGTTAAGGGACAAGAGTTTCAAGGAGAGAAGAAATGTAAAGTTGTTGTTCCTGGGAATGGTTATAATGCTCACTTCTTAGGGAAATTAAGAATTCTTCACATAGCATTTAATGTCCATTTGAGAGTTGTGCTATAAATTGAAGAGTAATCCATTTAAGTTTATTGTATTATTTTCTACAGCAAAATTCAGTTTCCCAGAGATAGATGTAGCACACAGAAGTGTTAGATTAATTACATTCGCAGTTTAGTCAAGTAAGAAAGAGGAAAGAGATTGATATATAACAACTTTGCAAGTGAATTATTTAATGTGGAAACACAAAATGTGGACCTGGAAGTTAGCTTGGAAGATAGAACTAATGACTGACAAGAAAAGAGAATATAGTAGATTAGTTTAGTGATGTTGGTAAGTGGAAGGAAGAGGAAAATGTGGAAAGTTGTGGAAGAGGAGAAGAAAAAGAAAACAGGGAAGCTTGAGATCAGAGTGTTTCTGGTGTTCTGTTACAAATGAATCTGGCTATTTTCCAATAAAATGTTACTAAAAATATAGCTAGCATCCTGAGTTTAGCTTAGGGGCATGTGAAGATTCCTATATTAATTGGTGTTATAGAATCGTGCTCATATAAAGTGGGAGGCAGAGAAAGATTTTGCTATTATCCTTCCGGGTCCAGGTTCAGGCAATGGTCGAGGTGAGTTCCTCTTCACTTAGGCGGTGTAACCCAGTGGGTACAACAGCACTGGCCTTGTCCATACTGTGCAGCATGCTGAGGGAAGCCCTTGAGGAACCCAGTAAAAATGGCACTGCATAGATTGAACAGATCCTCACCATTGAAGACACTTGGCTTCCTATGATTTTTGCTATAATACCTTTCTAATACTCTTGCAGGCAAAGCCCTACCTCGATCTGATCAGCACTGGCATGGATGTACCCAGCAGTTACAGTATAATTAACACAGTTCAGGACCAAACCAGGTCCCAGAGGTACAGGAACTGGTGGTCGTAGGTTTTTTTGCCTTTCATGGCATAGGTAAACACCAATGCAGCTTGTAAGCTTCTCAAGGGTTGTCCCAGGGAAGTAAAGCAAAGGTCAGCTCAGGCATCCAGACCTGCCTTTTCTTCTGATTTCCTTTTCATTCTTAGTCCTCTTTTTTAACACCTCAGCTCCGAGATTAACTTCTCCATGACACCACCTGCATTCAAGTGTTTGTGTCGGAGACTTACTTTAGGGAAAATCAATGTTGGAAATTCAGTTAAAACTCTTTAGATTCACAGGACAAAGCTGCATTATTCTAATTATCCCAAACAAGGACAGAAACTTCTTTTCTGCATGTATTTATTTATGAAGAAACCAACATCCCTCAAATCTAATATAAAATACAACAATGGATGTCCTTTTCTTTTGCAGAGAAATTAACATGATATATCTGAATATAGATTTAGTAGTCAAATGTAATCAAACTAATCAGTAAACTGAGCTGTTCAGCAGTATTTGGTATAATTTCAAGTAAATTAAATGATGTCTGTTCTGGGTAAAGGAATTAAATTCAAAAGCAACTTGGATTTTACAGATAAAGACACAAATCAGATATTCCTCTGATGAGAATTTTTCCCCTTACTTGAAACATTTGTATGGGTTTTTTCTATCTTTTAAATTTCAAGTGGGTATAGTTTGGCCAAGTTGAGATATTCAGGAAACAGTACAAGAAATGGATAAAGAGACTTTAAACCCTGTTTATTTTGAAGTACATTTGAAATCGTAACATGTAGGTTTAATTTTACCTTAGGTATAGAGGAAAAAATAAAGATAAATGGTAGTCTCCCTTTCTCTCTTTGCATATTTGTATTCTCTAATTCTCTAAACTAGATATGTGCTGAGAATAACACAATATGTCACTCTTAAACAGTTTGCTACTTCTAGCTGTCACTTTTGATCAGAAGGTAGGCAGGTTTAAGGCATGCAACCTGCAAAGAAAAATCAAGGAAATAAAAACAATTTCCATTTCTGCTTAAAAATTCAAACTATGGTTCCTTAAGCAGTATGTGGTAGTTAAGAAGCTATGTCTTTCATTTGTCTTGCTTACATAGAAAATACAATTTGGAGAAAGGAATAATGCTGAAAATGAATCTTTCAGCTTCTGGAGCATTTAGGAATGCTAAGAAGACATCATTTAATTAAATCCAAAGCTATGAAGTCTTGCTCTGTGCCTGTCTTGAGACCAATGCAGCAATAGAGGGTAAATGTAACACTTTGACTCATTTCTTGATGGAAATTATGTTTGATTTGATGAAATAATCTAAAAACAAAATTTGCTCTTGAGTTTTCCATTGGTTCTTGATACCAAACTGTGAATTCCTCCCTACAACAGCTGCAATAGTGTTTGACAAGTAAAAGCCAAAATAATGCCTAGCATAAATAATCAACATCTAAACTTCATTAGCCAAATCTCTATTTTATCTACCTACAGAATCTTGTTTGCCATGCGACTCCTGTTAGAAATAATCATGTTAGTTTTACATTTTCCCCTCTGGATTATAACATTTAAGCTCCTTTTTCTGGTAAAAGATTTTCCTCCATTTTTAGTGATAGCAAACTCCATGAAAGATAGCATTTAAAAATGTTTATGAGATAAGCATCTACCTACTGATTCTGTTTTAGAAAAAAATTCACATACTTTAATTACAAAAGCAATTAGTGTAATCCCCTTAATGTTACCAGATTACTTTATTTATTTTCAGGATGTTTGTATGTCAAATTTGGTGAATAGAAGCGAAGAGAAGTTACAATTAGAAGGCTGAAATAGTTTCTTATAAAAGAATTGTGAACCAATCAAAAGTAAGGATAGGCAAGATAGCAGGAGACATAAGAAAAAAGAAAAAAAGTAGAATAAAAGATGCTATTTTGTCAGTTAGAATCATTTTAACATGACCTAATTTCTTAAACTCTCTGAGATTCCATGTCTATGCCTATGATGTGAGACTAATAATGCTTCTATCACTGGGTTGTTCAAAGATATATAAAATGATATAGATAAATAACCACAAGGCCTATGTGTTAGTGGTGCTTAGGCTAGAAATCTTCATATAGATAAGGTACATATAATCTTAGAATATATTTTAAATAATAATAGAGATACTTCAAAGATGTATTATGTATCAGCATTCGCTGGTCTAATACTCAAGAGATATTTTTGACATTGGGTAACTCTTCTATTATCAGAAAGTCAGCCTGTGATTATTTCCTAAAATCCTAGTTCTGACTAAAATACTTTTTTGAATTAAAATGCTTTTATTCAGTGCCATTTATTGATTTTTGTAGCAAGTCACAAGAAAGAAAAATAAATACAACTTTTCAAACTGGGCAATTTTGCCTTGAGGCAGAAATCATCCATAGAAAGCAGGTTTCTCTTGTTTGAATGAAAGACTAGGACAATAACTGAATATATCCAAACTCCATCCTCTTACCTTGTGGGATCTTTCTTTAGCTGTGTATTACTAGTCTAGGATTGTAACCTTCCGGTACTGTGTTACAACTTTGATTTGCTTCAGGACGTTTTTCCATCAAGGCATGAACCAACTGCAATCTGGGTGTCGTGAAAGCAAATAACCTCCTTTGGTTGGATGTGAGATAGGGGAAGGCAGGTTTCCACACCAGGAAGCCTAGAGTGTGTAACTAAAGGCGGCACACAGGCTGCGCTTCAAATGCTCACACCTGCTACAACCCTCTTAACTCATACTTTTCAAATATTCTTGAATGCCTCTAATAAGAAGCACAAATGGCAGATATTAAATGTATTGGAGGGATTTCATTTTTTTATGATAATAGACACTAAAATCTTTTCCCCAGCAATATGGAATTGTTCTTTCTATTCAGAAAGAAATTCATACAAAATTCTAGGGAGTCGTTAATGTCAGATTTGGTCAAAATGAAAAAAAAAAAAAAACAAACTTGTGAATATTGATAACCACACTGAGGAAAGAGAAAAATTTATTTTTAAGTATGCTAGAGTTTGAATACAAAAGTTCTAATATGTCAATTAAAAATTGTTTTCACAATTAACACAGGAGTGGATTTTAGCCTGGGAGCCCGAGGAGGGTGTCGCTTGTAAACTCTGAGGCTCTGGACTGAGCTGAGGAGGTGAACTGTGGCCACCACACCAAATGTGTAGGACGCAGCCTTCTCCACCAGAACATCCCCAGCTGGTGGGCAGTGAACACAGCATACAGTCCAAAGTGAGAGCTGCCCTGAAATCTTTTTCTTAAACATCATTCTATAATGTCTTGCAGTGGCTTCAGTCCTCTAGTTCTTACAGGTTATGTCATTTTTGCTTTTGCAGTTCATTAAAGATTAGCGAACAGACTTCCCAACTGATCTCCAAAGTCTTGGTCATCTCGATATGCGCTTCAAAATGCACCCTGCATTCCAGCCCTCAGGAGTTGTCTTTTTTATATCATCCCTGGCATTAAGTTTCCTCAGTATAGATTTTCTTCTTTAGTGTGTGGAAATAATTTTATTTTCTTTCCTAAGCAGAAAGAACCACTTTCTAATTAAAATTATAGCAAAAACTATGTCCTGATTGCAACTTCTTAATCCTACTAGATAAATGCTGGTCTTACTCAACTGATATTGCGCACAGTTTTTATAGGCTAGGCAACATACAGTATGTAGTACATAGCACATTACATTGGAAGCAGTATCTTCTCAAGTTACCTATAGTTTAATAAAGAAGCAAAATGAAAAGCAGAAAATTAAAATTTAGGTCAAGTTCCTTGAGGGCAGCGAAATTCTCTGGCTTCTGGAGAATGAATGATCCTTTTCTTCAGCACACACTTTCATAGCTATTTAGTGATTGTTCTAACTTACAAATAAACTGATGTGTTGGTCTAGAAAGGATGACTTGATTCTATTGATTAGTTGGAAGTAAAATTTCTAAGAAGAAAGAATATTCAATCTTGACTTTGGAAAATAAGTAGATACTGGTGTAGGTACGGAATATGCTGTACCAAACATTCTCTACCTAGATAAGTAATGTGATCAAAGCCATCCATTTATGTTCTCTGCCTACAGGATTCCTCCCCAAATATCAATGTGCCTCACTCCTTGCATTATTGAGGTCTCTTCTCAAATGTTACCTTACTAAAGTCTTCTACCTAGTAATCTTGCCAATGCACCAAGTCACTCTATGTGCAACTATACTTCAGATTACTAACACATATATGCATCTATTCTTCTGAACATTGGTAGTATCTGTCCCTCCAAACTTAAATATAAACTTCATAAGGCAGAAGAAATACTATTTCATCCATCCTTAAAACATCAACTCCAATAATAGCACCACTTCACACAGAGGAGATAATTAACACTTCACTTGTTTGTTTTAGAAGCAGGCAATGATCCAGGTAGGAAGGGAGTAATATAGTTAACTGAGAGGCATTATTGTGAAGGACAGCTTTAATTAAGAGTCTCTCTCCTCTGGCTCAGTTCTGTGGCAAAGTCAAAATGTGTTCACCATATTGTCCACTCAGCAGAATCCCAGAACAACTACCATTATTCCCTCAGAGAAGCTTTCTCTGCCTTACCCCAAAAAAGGAACTTCACATTTGATTAGTTGCCCAATATCTTCATGTTAGCAAATTCAGTTGTCTCCTTGATGGTTTTACACTAGTAGAAGGATGATCTTTGCAAAAGAAATGAAAGTATGCACGATTCTGATTATGTGTGAACTGATACTGGCCTATGAAATGTCCTTCAGCTCTGCTTGCAGATGTTGTTTTGTTAGTTTTATGGCCTGTACCTATAGTCAGCTCTTCTGTTATGCTTTGCCATCCTTATTGCTTTCCATTTCAATGTTCACATCTTTATTATTCCTCTTTGGTATGCCTTTTAGGAGAACACATTCAACACCTCATTTCACACACACCGCCTAAGCACAGGCAGCACTTTCATATGTCTTCAGCAATAGCAGTTGGATCACAGTCATGCGTTGCATTGTTAATACTAGTAGAATCAAGTCCTGCTCTGACTGAGATCATCTGCAAGAATTATACAGTTTTTCATAAATCCTGATTTTCCCTGAACAGTTAGTTCTTGGTGAAGGATTTGATATAATAAAATCCAATCTTGCCAATCAACAAAATTCTCTAGTTATAAAAAATAAGATGTGAATGACTAATTCATTTAATTTAAATTTATCTTAAGATCTAGTGGTTTCCTTAACAATCTTAGACTAACTCAGACATAGCATAGCAGAGGCAAGTTAAAAGAACTGCAATGTACCCATAGGTGTTTGATGTTGGCTGCCTTACCGGTATCTAACGAAGCAGATACCTTTTGTCAGCACGTTAGCCTAGAAACTTTGTTCTAATCTGAAGGTATAATTGATCATCAAATATCACAAAACTGCTCAGCTTAAAGCAAATTTATTCTATTAGCTGAAGTCTTAAGACAAAATGTATTACGGACAATCTTTTTAAAAATTGATGGTAAAAATTGTTACAGGTTTAACTGGAATGTCATTAAAAGTATACACCAACGAAATAAAATATACATGTGCATATATATATATATATATATATATATATGCACACACACACACATATATAGAGATGTTTTAAAATATCTCTAAAATTTTTGAATTAAAAACAAATCACGAATTCCAAGAAGTATGTAAATGAACAGTCTAAGAATGTGACAAGACCTGAGAGCTGTAAATAGAAATCTAGGGAACAAAGCTCCTCCTAGATTTTTGTGATAAGCTGAGTTCTTTCGCTTGTACTTCTGATTGGACCACAGTGTGAACACTAATCTGTCTCTTAATCATGTGTTCAATGGACACAAACTACAGAATCTTAATTTTGTAAAGTTATCTTAAAGGCACTACAGAAAGATTAAGAGATTTGACAAAGATTAGATATTTGATTACATGCAGTATAAAGAATCAGAATTTGGAGATTTTGGTAATAAATTCCACATCCAGTTCACTCACACCTAATAAATACATATGTGTGAGTGAATAAATTAATAAATCAAATTTGTTCCACAGGTTGGTTAATTTTTAGCATGGGGTTTTGAAGATTTTCTCACCTATAAATATGTAAGGAAAAAATTCTTTAGCCAAAAAAATTCAATCCCAAAAATTTGACTCAGACAAACTAGCTTAAAAATAAACCTGGACCAGATTAATATCACCTTGAGCTCATTTTGCTTATATACTCAGTCTTTTACCCTATCAATATTGCCAGGTTTGACTCCTGCTGATCAATAAGGAAAGATAAAAGTTATTATCAGATAGCTCAGAGCCAAGCCTGCTTTAATAATTTTAACCAAATATAATCCATTTTATCATTGTTTTTCATCTAAGTAGATTTCTCCCAACTATTTTTTAAACTTTAAAATTTATGTTTATCACATTGCAAAACTCAAGCTAAATTTTTAAAACTCTAAACAATAAAACTCATTTAATAATCAGAATGCCCAGATCACGCTATTGGTACTCCACAAGCTAGTTTACACTTCTTTTAGAATGTGAGACAGTAGAATAACAACCCAAGTAACCAGCAGCATAAAGACAAACATCACTATATTGCTGCCCTCTGTTTGAACATATGAGTAAGGGTATTTGGCTGCCACTCTCTAAGTCTGAGCTCAAGCACATTGCTTTGGATGGTGATTTCAATTGATGAATGAGATAAGTTAACATGGTAGTGAAAGGGATCAAGGAAGCCAGAAATTGTGGGTGTCACAAGGGTTGTAAAAATAGCACTAAATTTGACATCAGAAAAATGTTTCATATCATATCTCCTTCATTTACTTGCTGAAAGATCATGGACCACTTATTTAATGTCTCTGAGGTAGAGTTTGTCACACAGTGAAGATACATTTTTTCAACAATGAATCTATCATTGTTTTCATATTCCAAGAATACTGTGAGGTTTGATAACATAGCATCAATCATGTGGCTATTGAACTTTGGAGGTGTAACTAGTCTAAGTTAAGATATAATACAAAGATTAAACGTACTTGGTTATTTGAAACTTAGTGTCAAATTATCAAACTACTTTGTCAATAATTTCATATTTATTTCATGTTCAAATATTTTAGCTACATAAGGTTAAGTAAAATCTATTAAAATTAATTTTGCTTTTTGTTAGTATTTTTGAGAAAATTTAAAATTTCAGAACTTTCTTCTGTGTAACACTTTGGTCTTCTTTTTTCTTTTCTTTATTTCTTTTTTGTTTGTTTGTTTCATTTTGTTTTCTTTTTTCAAGGTAGGGTCTCCCTATGTGGTTCAGACTGGCTTTGAACTCTGCAGGTAACACAGGCTGGCCTTGAACTCTAACTCATGCTCCGCCCCAGCCTCGTTAGTGCTAGGAGTACCATGCCTCTCTCTGCAATACCTTTCTATATGAATATTTTGCTATAATTTTCCAGTAGACAAGCATTCTTTAGAAAAAGGATGCTCTTATTTTTCTTGTGGTACCAGAATACAGGGAAAATTCTGACACCAAGAAAGCCTCCAACAAATATGTGTAAAATTTACATGGAATAAAAATAGTAACTTTAATCTGGAGTTTTAAATAGTTCCCTAAAGAAGAATTGCTATAGCTAGTATGATGTGGTAGAACCTTGGGAGCTGACATAAGAGGATCACCAGTTTGAACCCAGCCTGAGCAACTTAGTGACTTCATCACTTAAAAAATAATTAGAAGGAGAGTGAGGTGCTGGAGGTGTAGCTGAGTGCAAAATACCTAGGTGCAGTCTGCAGTGCCAGAAAACAACAAAGGACTCCATCTGCAGTACAATAAAACAAGAAGAGAAATATACAGCTTTCAGGTATATAAGGAAGTAAAAACCTCTATTCATAAATGATATGAGCTAAAAAAAAAAAAAAAAAAAAAAAAAAAAAAAACCCGTGAATAGAAACTGGTAGATATTTTCTCCCATTCTGTAGGCTGTCTCTTCCCTTGGGTGACTGTTTTCTATGCCATGCAGAGCTTTGTAATTTGTTGTAACCCCATCTGTCAATTCTTGCACTATTTTATGTGCTGTTACATTCCTGTTCAAGAAGTCACTTCCTGTGCTTTAAGTGTTTCTCCTGTTTTCGTTCAACAGTTTGAAAGTTTCTGAACTTATATTCAGATCACTGATACATTTTTATTTAGTCTTAGTACAGGGTGAGAGGAATCTATGTTCAGCCTTCTGCATGTGGTTGTTGGTTTTCCTATCACCATTTTTAAAGAGCCTTCAGCATTTTAGAGATAGAGAAGGAGATCTGAGGGAAGTGGGAGGAAGAGAAACAGAGATAATGATAATCAAGGAAGGTAAAATAATCAGAATACTTTACATTGGGAGGCTGAGGGAGGAGGCTTCTAGTTTCAGCCTAGCCTGTTTAACTCAGTGACTTAGCAAAATCCTGTCTCAAAAGTGAAACCATGACTGGTGTCATCGCTCAGTGTGAAGAACCTGGGTTTAACCCTCAGTAACCAAAAATAAAAGTAAAATAAATGATTTTAGCGAAGTCTTAGTTGCTTTCCTTCTCACTGAGACCAATACCTGACACCTGAAATTTAGAGGAAGAGGAGTTGATTTTGGTTAGAGGATTCCATTCATAGTTGTTGACTGACTCCAAGGCTGAAATGCCATGATGAAGGATCTGGGAGAGGAAAGCTGATATGTCATGGTATCCAGGAAGCAGAACGAAGGGAAGGCCCAGGGAAAGAAATAAACTCTTTCAGGTCATGCCCCAGTGACCCACCCCTTCCAACCGACCCTCATTTCCTATGCACATATTCAGCTCTGAATGGATTACTCCATCTGTTGAGCCCCCATGACCCAGTCAACTTCCAAAAGTCTAAAATCTGAACACATGAGCCTTTGGGTGACATTCTAGATCTAAATCATAGCCAATAGTCTTAACTAAGGATCACAAAGCATAAATTGCTAGAAAAAATATCCTGGAAAAATGTCATCAAGAAACTGGACAGAAAACCTACAATGACCTACAACTAAGCATCCATTAGAATTAAATAAGAATCCATTAGAATTAAAATAAGGCTGTTCCTATCACTGTTGTAGTACATGCATAATGATGGGAATCTTAGACACTGCTATTGGGAGTTTAAATGGTGCAACATTTGGGAAAATAGTTTTTACAGATTCTTGCAAAACTTAAATAACATGGCAGTAGGAGGGGTGACTACTGCAAGATTGGAGGAAGGAAATAACATTAGAGGGGAAGAGTGTGAATATGACTATGATCAAGTCATGTTATATGTATGTATGATAATACTAAACTCAGTAATCACTAATTAAAAAAATAAACATATGCTTTTGGTATTGTGCATCAATTCTATTCCTAGGCATTTTCAAAAGATAAATAAAAGGCATATAATCACAAAAGAACTTTTACGTGTGTTCTCATAAGAAGCTGCATTTAGAATTTCAAAATTGGAAACGACCAAATGTCTAACAATATATAGATAGATAAATAAATTTTGATAATAACTGTACAAAGGCTCATTAAAAATGAGATAGTTAGACATGAAGCAAAATAGATATAAATAGATAAATACCTCATGAATGTGTTTACATGAAATTGTAGACAGGGGAAAGAGAAGATTGGTCTTCATTTTAGAGAAGTGTGTGTAAAGAGGGCTAACGAGTGAGAGAATGTTTGTTAAAAAGATAATGGATAAAGTTTTGTAGATAAGGTATACATTTGAGTGCAATGGTAATTTGTCAAAGATCACTAAAACTAAGTGCCTCGATGAGGCCATCTACAACAACGAACAGTAGTTGTTTGCTAAGGAGAAAGGACTGATCTGAAAAAGGCAAACTCATGAGTAAGGTACCCCCGGGAGGAGAGAAAAGGCCTCCATAGTGAGCTCCACTCAACAGGAGCAAGGATAAATGACGAGAAAGTGTCTCAGCACAAATTCAAAAGCATTAGATCATGCAAGACTGTAAATATGGAAATGAAAAACTCAGAGCATATGTTTATTTTTTTAAACATTATTCATAAACAAATGATGCATTTTATTATTTTCCTCTCTCCTTTTTTACACCTTTCTTTTTCTCCTCTTCCTTCTTAACATTTGAGGTTATGTACTCAGAATACTGGGCAGGTAAGTGCCAATAACCACAGAAGGAAGAATGTCAGAGCTCCTCTAAATGGCGGAAACTGTCGTATGCTTTTGATAATCTCTCCACCATCTAATCACAGTGTTCATTTTGCTAAGATAACTCCTACCTTCCTCATAATCATCATAAACAGAGTTCATAACTATGTGAATCATGAGCATGTTCATGCAATCATGGTGAGTTCTCATCACTGCTTGGGAAAAATTGCACTGTATAATATTAAAACATTTTCTTAAATAGATCTTAGGCACTCCTTAACATTTTAACCATAATTTCCAAAACAATTTTCTCAACATGATGGGAAGACCATAAAGGATTTTGTAAATAATTTTTTTGCAATCCAATGAAATTGGTCACTTGAGGAAACATAAAGATTGATCTATTATACTGGAATACTGCAAAGGCTAAAAGATGAAGATTTTTTTCTGAGACTGTAAAATCATTGAGCTAAATATTAGCCAAGACATTCTTGTTCTATCCAGATGGATAATTTACATGGCTTTATTTAACACTTCATTCTTTTCCACATGTGTTTCTTTATTATGGAGACCATTATAAAACTGTTACCTAAAATTCTGAGAGAAAAGTATCTTGCAAAAAATCTGGTGAACAGACGTTAGTCTTGCTACTGATGTTTCTAAAATGAAGAGGAAAACGGATTTAAAGGATTTGAGACTTTGAAATGGCAGTAGAAGATATTGTAGTCTCCAGTGAATTGGTATTTTCTTGGATTAACAACTACTAAAGTTTTAAATAAGAGTATTTTAAAATAGGTTTACTTGAAAAGTGCAGTTTAAAAATTCATGTATAATTCTCAGAATCACTGTCAATTCATATTCAAATTACTGCATGTAATAAAATAGTTATCAAATGTTTTGCAGAAAATAAAAATGTTTACATGACACAAAGCTATATAAGTATATAATGGATTGATATGATATAGTAATATGATATCAACATACATAAGTTTCTCTTTTATTTGCGTGTAAAGCAAAAACTCATAGTCCTTACCCATTCAGTCTGAAAAGTAACAAAATGATTTCCTGCTGAGTTACTTCTGAATATTGTTATCTCAACTTAGTAATTATCTTACCATGGTCTCATAATTCCACTATACCAAATCCTAAATGTAGAAGTGGGCTTCATAAAGTAGCTCAGAAGTATCATCTGTAGTATAGAGGAAGAGATTTCATGAGTTGCTTGTTTCTGATATGTCTGTAGTCCTCACTTCTGTAAATTTACAAAATCACTTCACACTATCACATTGCTTTCTTCTAGGCAACTAACTTTTTAAAAATCCAAGCAGAGAAATATACAGGCATTAATTTTTGAAAGTCACAGAAATTCACAAACCGAAAGGTATTTGGAACTTGTATTTTGTCATGGATCAGACTGAGGACTGATATACTGAGAATGAGATCTGATTCTTTTTCCCCAGTTGAATACTACTTAGGAAAGTTACAAACTTTCTTAACCTAGTGAAAAAGGTATTTCCTTGGGTCTCCTGAACTAGCTTTGCGCTTCCTTGTGCCTTGAGAACTAGATTCCCAGGGGTTACCTGCTCTTAGCCCTTCTTATCTTTTCCTTTGTGAAGCATGTTTCCTGCCATCTCTTCAGTGATAACTAGACTTTACATTGTATCATCAGAGTATCCAACATACAAATGGGTTTCCTGAATTTTGCACAGTGGCAAATGTCTGGCGTTTATTTGCCCACAAGCAACAAGAGATACTTGCTTAAAATGAAGTCAAAGGAAAATTAACTGTCATTCCACAAGCAGCAATCATAAAAATGTGATTAATATAAGAGAAGAGCCTAAGAAACCAAATAAATTCTAGCTAAACGTTTAGTAGCATCCAGGCATTATTTCCACATCTGTGCCACTTGATCCCTTTCTGTTTCTAATTTTATAGATATGCCCTTTAAACATATTCTCTAACAGCTACTGACTCTTGTGGTTCCAGAAACATTCAGTAACTCTCACTTAATAGGAAGGCTCCCATTTGACAGTTAAGAATTTATCACACTTTTAGTTCTTTGTTTCTACTTGTGTTTGTGTCTGTACTTCCATGCTCTGTACAATAGACACATAGTTTGTGTGCTCCATCTCTCCTCCCAGGCTCCAATTTCTTTAAAATTCATTCACCTCATTTATCTCATTGATTCACTTAAAAGACATTCAGATTGCACAGGTTTTAAATTCAAACACTGCATTGTCTGTTACAAGTAATATTCTACCTCTTGAGCAGAACTGGAATTTTGAACACAGGTGATTTGGAACCCGGGATTTTCACTCTTTCGTTACCAAAGATTAGAAACTATTTAAACAAATACTGAGCTGTACTGAGCTTATATATTTGTGCATCTTCTCTTTTTCTAGCCTTTTAGATACAAATAGTAATTTATGAAACTAAGATGAATGATATAATTAGAAAATCACATTTTATAATTAACATACTGATTAATTATGCCAATAAATGATCACAATTAATGCTAAGGCTAACAAGTTTGATGAAGAGTAAGACATATACCCTCAAACTGTGTATAATAAGACATATATCCTCAAGAAATGCTAATAAACTACAAAATGAAAAATGAAAATTCCTTTCAGATACCGTTTTAAACATGAGTCTTAACATGCATTTCTATCCTTTCTATATTAGAGGGAGAAACAGAGCAAAGCAGGAGAGAACAGAACATATTCCTATAGACACATCAAACTAAAAAGACATATAAAACTGCTGTACAAGAAGTTCTACCATGGTTTCTGTGTTGACTCTTGTTATCATCAATAGAATTGTCTATATCATCAGATAAAGTATAATTGAATATATCAGTACATAACAGTATTAATAGAAATACAACTTTGTAGATAGTATAGAACTACAAAAACAGGTAGTAATCAAACCAGAGTGGGTATCATAGTGAATCATTGTCATTTTCAGTATAGTTGTCTATACTCTCTGACTTGATACTATCAATCTTAACAGTTTTGAATAAAATCTGTCAATAACAAACAGCAATCAAACAAATCAGATTTAATTAAGATCAGCCATGATATAAAAGTATAAGTTATACAGGGATCCAGATTAAGTTAATAGGAAATTAAAGATGATTACTGTGCTATATCCAGATATTTTTGGGATAGCTCTCAGTGCCCTCAGATCTAGTGCTTATATACAAACTGGAATGGAATAAGTTCTATCTAAGCAGAGTGGTGCGAGTAATATGGGTTTTAATTTCTGATACATTATTAGCAATATCTTCTGCTGTCTTTTTAAAGACTATTCCTTCTCTTTCACTCCCCCAGGGTGTACTGTGCATTTTTGGGTCTCCCCAACATCCTCGGTTTTATATTGGGGGGCAACCTGCTACTTACCTAAGTGTTTCCGAACTTTCTCACTCCTGGGTTTGATCTCTAGTTGTGTTACTTTACCTATTAAAGCCTGTCTTTCCAGCCTATCCATAAATACTAGTCCAGTTGCCCCTATTGCTCTCTGGTTCCCTAACACATAGAGTTCTGTTTTCTCACATTTGATCTTCAGTCAATTATATTTAGTTGGGTGATTATATTTCCTATAAAGAGCATCTCAGTGGACCCTACCACTTGATCCAATCTGCCTGCGATTCTCTTTTTTTCCCCTTAAATTAATGTTTCTAGGCCATCTACATTAAAAATTATATCCAACCTTCTCTGTTTCATTTCTGTGTTCCCATCATTAGTTGTTTGTCTTCTTCATTTTGCTTTTTGCTCCATTCATTGGGGCCTCTCTGCCACTGTTCCTGAAATCCTGGTTCTTTTTTCTCTCTTTAGAATGTCCTGTAGTATTCTCTGTAGAGTTGGTTTGGTCGTTGCAAATTCCCCCAGTTCCTCTTTATCTTAGAAGCATCTTGTTTCTCCATTAATTTCTAGGAACAATTTTTCAGGGTACATCAATCTTGGCTGGAGGTTATTTTCTTTTAGGGCTTGGAATACTTTGCTCCATTCTCTTCTCGATTTGATGGTTTGTGCCAAGAAGTCTGCTGTAATTCTGATGGGCTTTCCCTTGTAAGTAATCTGTTTCTTGTGTCTGACAGATTTTAATATTCTGTTCTTATATTGGATTTTTGGGATCTTGCTTATTATATGCCTAGGTGTAGTTTTGTTTTGGTTGTAGGTGACTGGAGTTCTGTATGCCTCATACATCTGGATATCTTTTCCTTTTCCTATGTTTGGGAAGTTTTCCTTAATTATTTCTGTGGATAGCCTTTATAGTTCCTTTGTTTGTACTGCTGCTTCTTCATTCACATTCTTTATTCTTAAGTTATAGATCCTCTTGTCATCTTCTAGCCTTTGTATTGTTACAGCTTATTTCCTTGTTATTTTAAAGAATTGTTTCCTTTCATGATCCTACATTGAAAACCTGACCTCCAGTTTGGATAATCTATCCTTAGTTTCTTTCAAGCAGCTTTGCCAGCTTTCAATGGAGATTTTAATTTCCTGATAATCTCTTTGAACCTACTTCATGTATTCTATGTTTTTCTCTATTTTCTTCATCAAACAATTCTCCCCTACCCTTTTTTTATGTTCCTCCATTCTTCCATCTGTTTTTTTCTTGACAGGTGCTTAGCATTTATTTTATTATTCTATTTATATCTTGCTTTACTTGGTTAAATACTTCACTTTTGAATTCGTCTATGAGATCTCGAAGATACTGCTTTATGTCCACTGGTGCCATGTCTCATATTGCATGTTTGCCATGCTCAACTTCTTTGCATTTACCTTTCCTAGATTAATGTTCTCAGGGTTGGGGACTAGGGACCCTTTCTTGTTGCCTCCTCTTCTCATATTTTTTTGTTCCTTCCATACAGGTGTATATAGGAGGCCCCAGTTTCTTTCTTTGTTGGTTCCAGTTTGTCTGAAGTGTGCTGACTAGGTGCTCCCACCCACTTCAGTGTACTATGGAGGTTCAGACCAGGGCAGCCTATGCTGGGCCCTCCCTTCCAAATAAAGTCAACCTGCAGACGGCTTCACTACATTAGAGTGCACCGCAGGTATAGGGACTTGGTTTAGGCCAGCCTATTGGGTCTCAGTCCAGGGTGTGACCCAGGGGAAGCTCTCCCCACCAATCCCGCTTGAGATGGGAGCAGCTGACTGAAGTCACTGCAGCTCCTCGTTCTCGCCAGTCTTCCCGGTCCCAGAATGTCATCGTTGGAGCCCCTTTTTCTATGGAAGGATTTTATTCCTGTCGCTCACTGCAGGTTGATGCAGGTTCCCTGCCAGCTCAGCTCTCTATTCAGTTCACCAACTCCCATACTCAGTGTGAGTGCGTCTCCAGTGAAATGAAGCAGCAGTGGGCTTTTAGGTAGCTCAGTAAGTCTCAGCGCGTAAGTTCAAGTGATGTTTTTGAAGCAGAACAGATCATCAGAGGCGAAGGCCCACAGCATGGTCATCAAGACTCTCTGCCAGACCCAAGAGAACCCCCACGAGTCTGCGTCCACTGTATGATCTTGTCCTCTTTTCTAGACTATCAAATCCATATTCCTTTGTCTCCTTTAGGTCACAGTGAGACTTTGGATCCCAGGCTGAGAGCCAGGTTCCTCCTCCACCTGAAGCAGCCCCAAGAAGGTAGTGAGAGATAGAATTTTAAAATGGTAATGGTAAGGAATAATAGAGGTCATGCGTTGAGTTTTTTTTTTTTAATTTTTATGAAAATAGCTCCATATGTCACTGTAATTTACATATAAGCAATTGAGGAATTAAAGTAATAAAAATAAGCCATAGAATATGCAGATATTCCTTATTTCTACACCACTGTTAATCCTAATTGATAATTCAAATCCTTGAGTCTTTAAATGTAAAAACATTTTATCACTTGTCATGTCACAAAAAGTTCTGAAAAATATAAATCAGCACATCTCTTTTTCCATATGGATATTGCTCTTATTTTAAAACTACAAAATATCCCCAAGTTATAATTTCTTTTTCAGAAATCTTGTTTGTCTTTTAACTATATAGTAAAAGATTTTACACTAGTTTAAAACCTGTTGGATACTTGTAGAAATGAGGCACATCAACTATCTACTGCTCTTTATCTCCTACTCATTGGTACATAGGTCATAGCTAGCCTGGAGAGAAAGGTAGAGTGTGAGAGAGACTATACTGCAGAGAAACAAACATTTCCCTTTTGAAAGAGGCACCTAATCTAAAGTAGGTGGTGCACAATGTTCAGTGAAGTGATGCAGAATTCTAATTCTGGCTGTTCTATTGTTTCCCAGATCCCTCAAAGGCAAAAGTTAAGTAGTATTCATCACTGTGTCCATATTCTAGGTCTGTATTAAGATGAAAGATAAAAGGCTTAAATTAGGCCATCTATCTCTAAATAAATGGTATGGGGATATCACCATCAGTTGGTGGAAATCTTTCTCTGCCCAGGCTCCCAGGAATGAGGAGAATGATAGCCTTCACTGTAAAGACACCACCATAGTAGCTAAATCATGAAGTTTATTCTTGCAAATCACTCAAGTAATGTAATAAAATTGGAGAATGCCTTTTTAATATTTGTTAGATCTTTAGTAGTTTCAATTTGATCATTAATTTCAAAAAGAAAAGATCCTTCATAAAAATTGCATGTAATTTGGCATTTAGCTGTATAAAAGTGTAGCTCAAATATCTCTAAAGCATCCTGAGGCATTATCCATCTTAATGCAGTCCATTATGTGGGAGAAAACAATCTTATCAGCAATTCTCTAAATCCATTGTGCATTCATAGCTCTTAGAGATCTTGATAGTACACAACATGTCGGTAGCATGGCCTGAGAGATCACCTGTTTAATAAACTTCCAGATGACTTTCATATTCCACATTCTTGTAGCAAGAGTAGAATACTTCCCTGATGTAGAATCAACTAACTGGTTAAAATTTGTATCTTTAATGGTCCTAAACAAAATTCAAACACTCAGTTGCAGAGTTGAATGGTAGCCACCTTAACCCGCCCTGCAGAACAAAAACCTCACTAGCACAGATAGTCATAGTAAACAGGTTGGCGTAATGTATAACCATTGTCTTTGTGCAGTTTGATTACTTTAATTACTTATTTTTTCACACTACCTATACTTTATTTTGTCTTACACACTTGACTATACAGCTATTTCCTTTGTCTTGCTAACATAAAGAAACAATGCTTTTCTGGTAACTCACCTCCAGCACTCAAATTTCACTATGTCAAATAATCTTCCTTCATTTCACATGAGTATAGTGTTCTTTTAGGTTGTATTCTCTTACAGGAGACATCCCTGGCATTGTTTTATGTACTGTAAGGACTTATTTTTTCTTGATTATGCATTTTACAAACATTTTACATTCTTACTATATGCGTACCTGATGTGTACAAAGCTTTCAAAATATACTAAGTATTATAATAAGCCTTTACTTTAATCGTGTTTTTTTATATTTTTGCAACTAAGTAAGAGTTATTATTATTCCCATTGTATATATAAGGAGTTTAAAATTTAGAGAGGACAGATTTGTCCAAAGCAGCACAGGTAGTTTTCAAACTGAGATTCAGTGACCAAAGTTCATAAGCTCACCTCTTAATTAGTGATACTTCCTTTTTGAGGTTTTGTACCTTTACTTTGACAATGTGATATGAAGTAAAAGGAAGAGAAAAAAAAAGTAGCTACAAAGTTCATAATTCATGAGTCTTGTCAGGAGAGATAGACAGGCTTCCCAACCTGCAGAAACCTAAGTGAAAGCTACTCAGTGACTCCACACGTCTGGAGAGACTCACAAGTCTAGGGAGAATGTGCTCACACTGAAACACAAATACTCCTAACCTAAGAGTCAGGGCTAATTTCAATGCCTTTTAAATGAGGCTGTGACCACTGCAAACAGAAACCACACTGTAGAAACCAAGGACAGAACCAGATAAGTAACTTAAGCTAAGGTCCTCTCCACTGGAAAAGAGCTAGGCAGTTAACATAAGGGAAAGAAGCTGAGGAAACAGACTGTTGGCAGATGTAGTTCTTTAAGTACGTGTACTGAAAGGCAAGGTCAGGCCATCCAAAGCTCAAAGAAAATCTTCTTTGATATAGGCAGGTCAGAAACTAGGGCTCAAACAATATCTTGAACCACAGGTACGGAGCAGAGGAAGATGGTGATAGATAAAATTAGACCTTAAGTAGCAAACGTCAGGGGGGATCCTGACAGACTGTGGAGGCAAAAAAAGGCTTGTTCAGCACCACGGACAGGGCTTCAAACACTTGGAACACGCAGTCTGCAGAGATGAAAGCTGCCTTTCTAAAGCAGGCCTCAGCAGCAGCTGAGGACAACTGGAACACCAGGCAGAGTTGCTGAAGCAGAACCTCGGCCGTATGAATCAAGGACACATGCAAGAGTTGGCCAAGCTTTTAACCCTCAAGGCCAAATGACTTTGCAAGGTTCACACCTAAATACTGCATAACACATCTTCAGCGTTAAAATGCAGCCAGTACGAAACTGCTGATGGAACCGGAACTTTTCCCGTATACTCCTTGAGTAAGGCATGCATGACTAGTTAGGCTTGCTGAGTGGGTCCTGGTGTGGGCAAAGGTTGGCTTTCCCTGCTAAATAAAGGTTGATCTGACCTCATACTCTTATCATCTACCAAACTTTGGCTCACATATTACTTGTTAGTCACTTACAAACAACCTTATCTGTCTTACTTGCGTAAGTCCTTTAAAGACAAATTCATACTCATCCCTGTTTTCTCCAGTAAGTTTTCCTCCTCTCTCATAAGTATATAAAATATCTTTTTGATCTACAGAGCACTCACCTCCTAAACGATATGTACATAAAATTTAAAAATATTGTGTCTTCTTATAAATTCCATAATACATAGGTCATATCACTTTAAAATATAAGCAATCAATTGCTGATCAATAGTTTTGTAAAAGACTTATTTAGGTAATTGAACTTATCATATATTAAATATTCTTTTCTAATTTCTGAATTGTCCTACTTGTTTACAAAATGTTCTTTTAACTCCTGAGAATTATTTCTAAGCTCTTTTCTCTAAAAATTAAGGACACTTTTGCATAGGTGCTATTTACATTTCTATATAAAGCAATGATGATCCAAGCACTAGAATATTAAAATTTGAAGCCACAAGTATGCAATTTATGTCATACTAGAGATACAAAGATGAATAAGATTTTGTAACTACTATCAAGAATCTCAGTCTATCATGGGAGAAGGAAAAGAAACATTCACCAATAACCTCCATACAAGTGGCAATGGTAAATGCTGTAAGAAAGCTTTAAACATTTTCTGTGGGAGCAAAAAGGGAAAAACATGATTGATTAAGATTCTGGACACTTAGCAAGAGAAGCTTTATGATATTTGAGCTATGCCTGGAAGAGTAGTTACATCAAGAAGCCAGAGAAAGCAAATGAGAGGAGGAAAAGGAGAAAGGACATTTTTGGCATAGAAAGGAAAGCATACAACCTAAAATTGCATGTTTTATTCAAGACAGGAAATAACAGCCTGTGTCTGTAGTCTTGAGAGATAAAGGGAAGAGAAAAATCTTCTGGAGATGAATTTTTTATTATGAGAAGCACTGCACTCTCTATTGAGATTTAATTTTAATCCCTAAGAAATGTAGATCCATATAAGCAGGGGTCGTATAATGAGGGCTCAGTTAAGGGAGTGTTAGTATCAGATTTGTGAACGAGGAGATTTCATTGCCAACACAGTGCTATGGCAGATTTTTACTGGGAAAGTCAGTTAAATAAGTTACTTAACTTTCAAACTAGGTTATGTAAGAAACATTTACAATCTTATTCATAGCAGTCTTTTAAAACAGAAACAGGGGAAAAAAAAAACAGATCCATTCAAGTTAGCAGGGAGAAGAGATGTTTGCAGTCCGTGGAAAGAGTACTGGCAGCGCTGATTGTCTCCCTTGGACTCTCAGTGACTATGGAAGACTGTTTTCATTCCATTTAGATTTGTGGAAGGAGTGAAGGGGAATATAAGTAAGGAAATTAGGACTACCGTAAAGGAGAATGTGTTAGAAAAAGCAGTTAAATTGACTTGCGCTCTATTTTAGAGGCTTTAATTATGGTTTATACATTGTGTCAATGACTGGGGCAGAAGGATATGGGTAGGCTGCTCCACATGGGCAGAGGATGTAAAAATATTTGTTTCCTGTGTAATTGCTCACCAAAAGGTGACATCAGCAGAAGAGGACTTTAATAATCAATTAGATAAGATGTCCACTCTGTGGATAGTGGCCAACCTCCTTCAGCGTCACCAGTCTTTGCCCAATGGATCCATGAACAGGGTGGCTATGGTGGCAGGGACAGTGGTTACACACTGGCTCAGTAACATGGACTCCCACTCACCAAGGCTGATCTAGCCAAAGTCACTGCTGAATGCCCAATATGCCATAGCAGAGGCCAACGCTGAGTCCCTGATATGGCAGCATTCCCTGGGGTGATCAACCTGCAACCTGGTAGCAGGTTGATTAATATAGGGTCACTTCTATGATGGAAAGGACTGTGCTTTGTCCTCACTGGCATACACATATTATGGATATGGATATGTCTTCATTGCACATAAAACTTCTGCCAAAACTACAATCTGTGGACTCACATAATTCCTTATTCACCATCACAGAATTCCACATACCATTGCCTCTGACCAAGGAACACATTTTACAGCTAAAGAAGTGAAGCAATGAGCTCATGCTCATGGTCTTCCCATGATCCTCATCATACAGGAGCAGCTGGATTGATAGAAAGGTGAGATGATCTTTTGAAGATGTAGTTAAAACACCAGTTAGGTAGTAGTAGCTTGCAGGGCTGGAATAAGGTACTTCAAAAGGCTGTATATGCTTTGAATAAGTGTCCACTCTATGGTACTGTGTCTCGCATAGCCAGAATTCTTCAGTCCCGGAATCAAGAGATGGAATTAGGAATGGTACCACCCACTATTATCCATAGTGATCCACTAGCAAAATTTTTGCACCCTGTCCCCACAACATTATGTTCTGTTGGCTTAGAAGTTTTGGTTCCAAAGAGGGGAAGGCTTATACCAGGAATCACAGCAATTATACCATTGAACTGGAAGGCAAGACTCATTCTGGTCTCCTCATGCCTCTGAGGAGACAAGCTGAACAGGGAGTCACAGTGTTGTCAGGGTGGCTGATCCAGACTGTCAAGAGGAAATTGAACTACTACTCCACACTGGAGGAAAAGAACAATATACATGGAGAGTAGGGGACCCTTTATGGCATCTCTTAGTATTATCATGCTATGCTATTAAAGTCAATGGGAAATTACAGCAACCTAATATAGGCAGAATAACAAATGGATTGGACCTTCAGGAATAAAGGTTTGAGTCACTCCACCAGGGAAAGAATCAAGACCTGCTGAGGTGCTTGCTGAAGTCCAAGGGAACACAGAATGGGTAGTGAAAGAAGGTAGCTCTAAATATCAGCTATGACCCCATGACCAACTACAGAGAAGAGGATTGTAATAGTACTATGTATCCCCTAATATGATTCTAATGTAACATAATGTTGACAGCACTAACCCTGCTTCTTACAGACTGCTAAACTGAAATGAGAATAAGCATCACCAAGGAAAATTTACCTATTCTGATGAAGGAATTATTATGTTTTTGCTTGTATGCAGGATATTTATAACATGTTATAACATGTTAGGTGCAATTATAAGCATAGATTCATTTCTGGAGACTCATTTAAAGAAATATGCCAAATATGCCTGGCTGCCATGTTGACAAAGGGTGGATGTTGTCATTGAGAAAGCTAGAAGCTTAACTAAGTGATTCAGCAGCTCTACACCCTAGGGTGCAGAGCACAAGCAGTTATCCTTCTATAATATTGTTTATTGTGTCAATTTGAGAAGATCCAGACTTTAAGTGATTCAGCATGGGGTCAGGGTTCCTAGTTTGTCACATCCTTATACTGTGACAAGAGAAGGAAGGCAGAAGAGGGAAGGCAGACGGTGTGAGTGCTCCACCTACCCCAGGGGGAAAACCTGCATACATTTAAAAGGCAAATGAGGAGGGACAGACTGCTGGTTCTTTGGAGGAGCTCCAGTTTTCACATTCAGCTTGGACATTGTCTCCTGGCTTCTGGCACAGACTGTTTGTCTTCAGCCTGGGACTCCAGCTTTCATGTAGACTCTTCAGCCTTCATTGTAGACTCCAGTTTCCCATCATAGATTCTTCAGTGTTCCATCATAGACCCATCAGCCTCCTGATACAGACTTGCATGGGACACTGCAGTGAGCTCCAGCCCTCGGGCTAGACCCTTCAGCCTCTAGCATGCAGATACACTCTGCAAGCTCCGTCATCTGACTGTGGTTGACTATTGTAAGACAATATTGCAATTTCTTATAAAGTTGTGTATCTTGTGTTATATCTATTTCTGTAGTAAATTCTGACACCTGCAGCTAGCCTACATTTATCAACTTTGTTTGTAGTGGGATATTTGAGTTCTAAGGTAGTATGACCAGATTGACATGTACTTACCTAGCCGAAGTGTCTTCCCATGCATGTTACTTACTCTTTCTCCTTTTACCACAAATGCAAGTGACTCGCAGTCACAGAGAGAATAGGGTCCATTGATGAGCTAATTGAGAATGGGACATACATATTTGGTACTACTATTTTATGGGAAATCATATTTCTTTTCAGCTATCAGAGTATATTGGCTTCTTAAATTGAGTATAACAAATGTATCAAATTTAAAATTCTTATAATATAGGATATATATATATATATATATATATATATTTCCCCATGATTCAGAAGTTAAAATGCTAACATACTATAAGAGATAGACTGCTCCAAAAACTACACAGAGGAGAAATACTCAATTCAGAATGAGAAATCAAACAGAGCTTCCCAGAAACTGATTTTAAATTGAGATTGAGATTTTGATGAAATATAAAATTACTGGGACAATAGTTTACCTATTGAGAATAGTAAAAAAAAAAAAACACCTAGATTAAATTAAAGGTCCGTGTTGTTATAGGTATCATCCATTTTAATCAAGATTCCTGGAAATGAAGATACCATTTGGTAAAATATCATTCAGTGTAACACATAATTTGGGTCAGTGATTAATTATTTGGTTCAAATGGCAAATTAGAACCAGGTTTGTTTGTGCATAGGTTTATACAGTACCCTTCCAACAAACTGTTCACCATCCCTACACGAAGAAAATGAAGAGACTCTACAGAAAAAAAAAAAAAAAAAGTAGTTCTGAGCTATTCCAATCAGAGCAGAGACACTCAACAGAGAAAAAGGTGTAAAAGTATTTTTGACAAAATATATATTCTAAAGGAAATGAAATCTTCCTTCATTTTGTCAATGGCAAATCCTTTTTCTGTTATCTCAGTTAACCCGCTTTACATTTCATCTAAAATTTAAATTGAAACCAACCTGTTAACTTTCACACAGAGGACTGGTGGAAATGTTACAGGGAATTGTAATCCAATATGAAAGACTATCATCTTCATAGTATTAAATATTACAATCAATATACATACTAAATCCTTATATACTAAATCCTTAATTACAGTAAGATGTAATTTAATTTTTCCAACTGCTGTTATATTATTTTTAAAATCTTAATATTATATTTGATTTATTTAACAATGTTAGCATTGTCTGGAATGTTTTTAGCTTAACATTCCATCAAAATAAAAATTATTCATAAGATAGCTTGCATTTTTATAGAGTTGTGGCTATTCCACAGGGCAGATTTATAGTTTTACTTTTGCAACATTCTGTTGTAGGTATATTACACATTTTATTTATTTCCTAGCATTTTTGCTGAGTTGCATGCACTTATAACTAGCAGCATTCCCCCTACAACTATTTAGTTAATAGTTTTTTAAATATAATTTTAAGTTTGTTGTTGAAATACAGACATACTCTTACTTTTAAAAATTTGATTCAAAGCTCAATGAAACTCCTCATATGAAAATTTTTAAGATATATTTTAAAAATTCTATTTCCAAATATTTACATTGCATAATTCTGTAAAAGATTAGAGAGTTTTTATGATACTTGCATAGGATTCAAAATCACATAAAAATAGAAACATATTGAAATATATGTTTTACAAAATGTCTTCTCATAGGATATTACTTTCATAAGTATTTTCTTTTTACTTCTTTTCAGATTGCAACTTAAATCCTGAGATAAATTTTTCCCTCTCCAGAATTACCATCAAAATTCTGATATATATATTTTTGGTAAGTCTCTAAGATAAATAAGTGTCCATAAACTGCTAATGAAAGATATAACTGGTATGGAGAGCTGTTTAGTCATAATTATCAAAAGTACGATATTTATGTTCTTCAACCTAGCAATTCCACTTTAAAGAATTTAAACTTTCAGTTCACTTATGCATTTTCACAGTGAAATATGTAAGCCATTTATGCTTTTTTTCTGTTACTTGTTTGGAGTTTACATGTTGGAACAGGATAGAGTGTGTTAAAGCAACAAACACCCCCTAAAACTTTAGTGGTGTAAAAAAGCAATATTTTATTTATTATTCATGCTACATGTTCAACAAACATCTTTATGTAAGTCTTGATTACAAAGTTTATTCTCTCACTAGACCAGATTGATGGACTAGGAAGTATTTGGATGACCATTGGTTTCATTAAAAAAAGGAAATATAAGAGCATGGCCTATCATATAAAGAGCCTGACTTAATCGATTATGTTTACATTTATTTTCAAAAGCAAAACATAGTCAAATTGGACTGCATGACAGGAACAATCATAGCAGAATACAAGAACTGAATATTGGGGAACAATAATAGGATTTCACAATCTGCTATTCAGAAAATTCTCCCCATCTCACCTAGACAAACCCATCTCCTCCCAAGGGAAGACACTTCACATCTCACCTATGGATTACTCTGAGCTCAAAATCTTAGGTCTCAGTCATCCTAGCAATTCAGGAAGCCCCGTTCTATCTGCCAGACATTCCACACACAGTACAAAGGCAAGCATTGCACATTTGCTAAGAACACTTGTATACATCAGTTACTTGTGTTGAATAATTATTTGTATCGTTTAGGAATTATTTGTATTTAGTAGTGCAAAGTCATACTGACTAGGTACAAAAGTGAGCTTTTATCTTGATAACATAGAACATTCCTTGATTCACCTTTAACTTGTCTTAAAAAATTCCTAGTCCACTGCTCCCCATAACTGGTACCAGGGATTGAACTCACGACCACGCACTTGCAAGGCAGGCACTTAATGCCGTTGAGCTAAATCTCCAGCCCATGTCCCCATAATTCTTGCATCCATTCTCTGGAAGGTAATTCCTTTTTTATTATCCTAGGCTACAGCTAAAACATCACATAGAAATACAACTCTATAATCAGTGAGGACTGTGATATATGCCATTCACACAGAGCATTGGAAACACGTGTCATTATAATGTTTATTTTGTTCTTTAAATCCAAGGTGGTGTTTTTCTTGATAGTATAACTCCAAGAATTTATAGGACTCTTATTTATTTTATTTCAATTCTCTTTAAGTACGTATAACCACATTAATAATTCATCTCAAAGCATGTCCTATATGTATTTTAGAAAGTTGTAAAGCTGCTAATATCAGTAACATATCATTGTAATACTTCTTTATGTTAGTAACCTGTAATTTGTTATAAAATGAATAACTAAACCAGTGTGTGCCACACAGTCTCCTAAGTGTGGTGTGGAAATCTTTCCCTATTTCTCTGACATTGTATAGGAGAATTAAAAAATTAATATTAAAAATGAATATTAAAAAATGAACATTAATACATTATCCTAAATACACTTAATAAAACAGTTCTTTAAATTTGATAACTTTCTAGTTTTCTAGTGGCGCTAACCAAATTTTTCAACTAATATTTTATGATGATGTGTAATATTTCAACTTTTGCTACCGTTTCATAATTAATACAGACTACCAAAAACTCTTTTTGATAATTTTAAAGCTTTACCAGGTTTGTTGTTACATTTAATTATTTATTATTCTTTTTATCTTTAACACCTAGTTTAAAAAGAAACTATTTTAGATCTAGGTGAATTAACATCTATTTCAAAGTTTTGTTTTTTACCTGTGCTTAAATCATGTTATATGTAATATAACGTGTGTAATATGTAATGTGAGAGTGAATTTAGCTGTTAGCATAATTGATACATTCACATAGGCAGGCAAAAGAAATGACAATCATTTGCAATGAAAACCGCTTCTTTGTATCTTTAGAGGGCACATTTTTCTAATAAGAGCTAGTAGCATTTCTAATAAGAGCTAGCAATAGGATCTGATTTACACACCAATGAACACCACCATTGTCAACCTTATTCTAATGGGAGATGGCTTAATATGTAATGTTTTATTTTAAAATAAACATCTTATTTTTTCCTTCTTCTCCAATAGCTCTATTTATGTCTATCAATCCTGCCAATCCATGCCTCTTGATATGGAAATGTGGTTCTCATGCAAGGACTATGACAATGATTAACAAAGCTATTTTATTAACATATCTGTTATGGCTTGAAAGAAACTGATTTTATTGAAGGTTAGGTAATGTTAAAAGTGTGACACTGTGCAATGGATTCACCAATTCCATTAATTTATTAATATCTTAGCTATGAGTATTTTTGAATATATAATAATAGCCAAATTTAAATAATAACAAGAAGAAAAACAATATTTTCACTAATAAAAAAGTATTTTCACATGAAACAAAACTAATCTACACATAACTTTTAAGACTGAACTTTGAATCAAATTTCTTATAATGAAACTTTCTTAGAAACCCAAGTTACATAAATTTGTACATATATACATAAGACAGCTAAAATGACTATATTACTAATTGTATTAGCTATTGAAAAAGAACAGTTAATACTCATGATTAAATCAATTTTGCATGTCTATATCTGTTACTCTAAGCAACCCTTTTGAAGGCAACAATATGCAATATTACAAGGATTGTCAAATTCTTACCATCTTGTTTTGTAAATCTATACGGTTACTGTATTGGGTTTGTTGTTGTTGTCGCTTTTGCTTTTCTGTGTCTTTTTTTCTCTTAAATTAAAAAAAAAAGCTAAGTTAGGCCCCTTTCACCCCTTTCACATGATGGTATCAACTTCTTGTCACATACTCAATCTGAGGTAGATTTAACTTTAAAATGTGGTGTTTACTATGTAAAATAACAACCTTGGTTATGTTCTACCACTTTTTTTGAAAGCCTGTATCTTCATTGTTTTGGGTTCTTTGCTATTGTCATTTATTTGTCTTTTTTGTCTCTTGTTTTACTAGTAATTTGTTTTGTTTTGTTTTGTTTTGTTTTGTTTTTCCTTCTAATGCAGAAAAGATGGGTATACATGTAGAAGTTCATACATGTATAGAGCTTCTCCCAAACAGTGTACAAGAATTGATTGTATTATGCATGATGAAATGAGCAGCCACTTTGCAGAAAAAGAGACATTTGGTATCTATTGCTGAATTCCTATTGCCGTGCTGTGACATCCAATAATGTTTTTATTCTTTGTTCAGAGTGGTTATAGTCTGTTTTGCATTATTTAATTTCAACACACATGAAGGTATGAACAGCTATTTTGAAGCGAACAAGAGACATTATGGCAGCCATGGTTGATTTTCCTATTGTCTGGGTTTTAAGGCCTGTCATGCCTTCATTACTCTGTTCTGATCAGTTTAATACTATTTTTTTTTGTATGAATTCATTTCGTGTGAAGATATAGACAACTATTTAGACAAAAACAAGAGACATTATGGCAGCCACTGTTGATCTCCTGTTATCTTGCTTTGACATCTATGTCACTTACATTGCTTTCTTCTGGTCTGTTTTGTTCTGTTTTGTTATATTTTGCTTTACTCTCTTTAAAATAAAATAAAATGTAGTGTTTAGCAGTGTACTGGAAAAATTCGTAAGTCTATAGAATGATATATTTTAAAAGTTAAATTTGCAAATAAGTAGCTTGTTTTGTTCTTCATAGGTAACATTTAAATGGATTAATCTTTTAAAAAGAAGTATTATTATACTCATTTATCTTAATGGGACAAATTTAGTGGAGATTTCAGGGGTTATGGGACTTAATATTTTTCCTTGTACTACATGGTTTCAGGTTGCCTTAATTTTATCACCTTTTTTTGACAGACTTTGGTCTAATTTCTCACTTATTTGTTTTTTTTTAAATTTAATTAAGTTTGTTGGTATGGTTTAGGTGTATACAGTGATCACATTTTTCATAGGGAACTTGTACCTGCACAGGAGACACCTTGCTTTATCTTTGCCCCTCCTCTTAACCTCCCCTCCCCATTTGCAAAACTTTGCTTCCAATATACCCTTCTCATTTTTCTTTTCCCTTCCTCTGTTCCTCCTCCCCATTTCCCTGTTCACCTTGACCAATTTTCCTCCCATTTCACCAAATCTCTGGTACAAACTTTTCATCCTTGTGGCATCTGCTAGTTTGTCTTTTCTGTATATATATATATATATATATATATATATATATTATATATTTCTGTCTTTTCTGTATATATATATATATATTTCTGTCTTTTTCTGTATATATATATATATTTCTGTCTTTTTCTGTATATATATATATATATATATACTGGTGATTTATTTACATTTATATATAAAGTACATATGCATATATAAAATAGATATTTGCATTGATTTAGTAAGCTTTTTTATATAAAGGTTTGGGGCTTTTATTCAAATGGGGACATCAGTTGCTTTAGACTAGTTTTATTAGACAAACTTTATGATAACTATTTTAGTTTTTCTATCTAATTTCTGAATTTAAATACTTTGCTTCAAAATTTGAAATTATTAAGAGTCTCAACTCTGGATATTTTCTTTAAAATGCATTTAAAAGTCCCTATCTTATCTAGAAAAAATGAAAATATAGTATTAAGTTTTTGTAAACTGCCTTTTAAAATGTTTTATTTTTCTCAGAAGGAGCTATATTTTAGTTTTGCTTTAATTTTTGGTACCAGAGATTGAACTCATGTCCTCACACTTGCCAGGCAGGCTCTTTCTTATATCTCTGAGCTAAATCCCTAGCCAAAGGAGCTATATTTTTAAAAACAATTTTATTTTAATTAATTGATTGATTGATGTTTGAGATAGGGTTTCACTTGAATTCACTTTGTATCCTGGATTGGCCTGACATATGCAGTGATCCTCCTGCCTAACCCTCCCAAGTGCTGGGATTACAGGCATGTACCACCATAATTGACTTAAAAAGTTTTATAGCTTTGTTAAGGAATAAATAATTTTGTTTTTCTGTATTTTAATATGTTTGTTTTTAGTATTTCAAATGACAAATGCAAATGTGGAGCACAAAATAATTTCATTTTACTTGTTATGCTATGTGTCTAGATGTCCCCTCAGAACCTCACGCAGTCTGGATCTGAGTGTGTGACAATGTGATTGATTCATAGTGCAGCACCAGAATGAAGGGTGTGTAAACTGCTCTACGTATTTTGGATAAAACATAAGGAATAGAAAGAACTGTGCTTGCCCCTTGCTTAACAACCTTCTCTGCACCATGAACTGTTTCTCTTCTGCAATGCTTATCTGCTATCCCACCCTGCCTTTGAGTCAGCCAATTATGAAATGAAACCTCTACAAACTGTGAGTCAAATAAACCTTTCCTTCCTTAAGGTTTAAGGTTAAGATGTTGGATATTTTGTCTCAGCAATGCGAAGAGTATCTAAAATATCACCTATCCCATACATAAGGAAAAGCCATTTATTGAAGAGTAAGACACAAGCCAGGTATGGTGGTGCATACCTGTAATCCCAGCATCCAGAATGCTGGGGCAGGAGGATTGCTGTGAATTCAAGGCCATCCTGGGCTGCAAAGTGAGTTCAAGGACAGCCTGAACTGTATAGTAAAACTCTGTCTCAAAAAACAAAAAAATTTCTAACACTGATATCTTAGTAGTAGCATAGTGGGGCACTGACTGCAATTTTCTGTGAAGACCCTTCTCTTTTGACAGACTCCTGCAATTCTAGCAAATGTCTAGAGCCTTGAGTGACAAAAGAGATGATTATTTACTTAAACATTGCTCTCATATCCAGGTAAACTAGTGCCTAGTTTTTGAAGATCTTTGTTTTGATGATCTTTGATGATCTTTTGTAAAAGTGATTACTAAATATGTATATGAGAACATTTGCAAAAATCCACAAAGAATGCAATCCAGAGATGGCATTATGCATTAAACAACTTAATTTATTAAACAACACATTGACTTCCAAGTATTCAGAGGCAGTTATCTGTCTTGAGCATTATTTCATTCATTAAGTTTCTATAACAATATCTGAATTCTACACATATTTATCCAATTTTAATTTCCAACCATCTCTCATCCTAAATATTAGGAGGCACAAGTTTAGATTTATTCTAAGAAATATGTAACCTTAAGGAAATTACACTTTGTAAAACAATACACTGTATCATGTCCTCATCTGAATTATAATAACATTCCACTGTGTCAATCAAAATGCTTTGATTTCCTTCATGAATAAGAACTAGAGTTTTGTAAGGAATCATGAAAAGTGAAAGCCTAACAAATAAAGCTCTTCTCCTTCACTACTACCCTTTAACATGATAAATAAGAAAATAAATAGCATACAATACATTTGAAATTAAATAGTGACATTTTATTGCATGTATATGAAATAATTTCTATTCTCATAATCTTTAAATCATAATTTCTTGGGGAATGAAATTACATCATGTATTTTATATGGGCGATAAATCATAAAATAATGTTAAATCCAGATGGGACTAGTATTTATAGGAGTTGTTTTATAAAAACATTTCCTTCCCTACTTCCAGAAAATGTAACATTTCCTGAAATACAAAATTTAGAATTTGAAAACAAACTCTTAAAAACAAAGTGATTCATTTACCTATATTTTTGGTTAAAAGGGTAAAAGTTCTTTTATCCCCAAAGATTCTTTTCTCATGTGTTTCTTGGGTGTATTATTGTAATTTGAAAAAAGATTCTGAAAGTAGAGGCAATAAAACTGTTTCTGCTCACCTGCCCATGAGATTTTAAATTGAACTTGTTCAGCGGGCAGAGAGACTTGCCTTCTTTCCTCAAACACATAAAAGGGTTGCTCGGCAAGAAGGAAGAGCCATGCTCTCTGAAGGGAGCATTCAGCACATCTGTGATTGCTACTCAGTCAGCTCAGTGCCTATCACCCGCTCATGCCAAGAGGGAAACCACAGGCAAATGACAAGTGAGAGTAAGTTGAAGTACAAGCTAATCTAACTACCCAGAAAAAAAAAAAAAAAAAAAAAAAAAAAACCTTGAAAATTTTTGATTTGTACAATTTATAGTCTCTAAGACTGAGAGAACTGGTGTTATATCAGTGTGCTTCACAGTCAGCTAGATATAAATCTACAAATTTGCCTTCAATTTAGAACATCTTAAGATTTGCTAAAGACCTCTGATTCCATCCCCAACTTGGAAAATGGAAGACAAAAGACTGTATGATGTCTAAGCTTAACTGTCAAATTGATTGAATTTTGGGTTCACTCAGAATTGATAGAACACACGCCTGGCTGGGTCCTGTAGCATATGGAAGTATAGCAGGGAGGACTGGGGTCTTTTCCTTTCTGACATGGCTTTGATGTCTGTATCTTTTCCCTGCACTTTTCCTCTCTGGCATTCCTGTTCTGCTCTGGCTCCTGACCAACACGAGCCGAATAGCTTTGTGACCACATATTCTTCTACCTTGGAGCCAAATGACCAAGAACTAAATCCCCCAGCCCCATGAATCAAATGAAATGTTAAGTTTTGAATTACAGGCATTTGGTTCCAGCAATGGGAAATTTCTGATCCATTCAGAAAGTTGATACCAGAGAAATGAGATCCTTTCTGTTACTATACCAGAATATGTAGTGCACAAATCTTTGGAACTGGTTTGTGGGAGGAGTTTGGAAAAGTTAGGAGATATAGGTTGAGAAGACCTTAGAAGGCCGTAAGCAGAGCTTAAAGAGTGACTTTGGTCAGAACTCAGAACACCAGAATGCTGATAGAAGACTGAACAGTAAAGGCCAGAATCATAAGTTTCCAATGGAGAGTGAGGGGGGAAAAGTCTATATTTTCCCCATGACCTGAGGTTTTGCCAGAGACTTAGATTAAAATCAGCAGTCTCATTGATATGGCACAGGACATTTCAAGGCATCTCAGTGTTCACCTGTTATATGAGTACTGCTGGCTGCTTTTAGCCAGATTTATTGAAAAAAAAAGTTGGGGATGAAATGAAGCAGAAATACCTGAAGCACTTAAATTTTGGCCTAAAAGGAACCACATATACATACAGTAGGGGACAGAATAGCTAAGGCTGTTGAGATTACCATTGCTAAAAAGAAACCAACTACTTTGAATGTGCTTAAGAAGAAAGAAATATTTTAAAAAATCTCATAAATCACAAGACCCCACCTGTTGTAGTCAGGGGCTGTACACAGAACAATTAAGATCAAGATATGGAGTTTATAATATTATTTTTATAATGGTCACCAGGAGTTAACAGAGGAAAATGCAGGAAATCTATCTGAAACACCAAAGACATAGAATATTTAGTCAAGAGCCTAAATCCCATAGCAATGGCCCACATGAGTCCAGATAAAAGCTCAGGACAATGCCTCCCACGAGTCCAACTGGAGGTCCAGAGCCCAAAAGAAGGACTCATGCCAGTCTCTTTTACAGATCCATGCCAGGAAGACCCAAAGGTCAGCAGTGGAAGCCAGAAAGTCTATGCCAGCAGGATGAAGGAGCTGTGCTAGTGGGATGAGGGTTCTACGCTGGAGCTGAGGAGTCACACTTACAACAAAGACCAGGGCTATTCTGAAAGGCACCACAGCCATCCTCAGTGACACGGAGGCCCCGAGCTCCTCTGACAACAAGCACAGTCGGGTACATGCCAGGAAGCAGCGTGATGAGTTCATCCTAGAGACCAGGCAGCACACGTCTTCCCCTCCAGAGCCAGGAAGCAATGCTCAATGTGAAGACCAAAGCTTCTCCAGGAGAACCAATGGCTCAAACAGCAATTCATAGGAGAACCCACAATGCCTCCATGCAACAACGCATTAACACCTCAACCCTCAACACCTTTCTTCTTCTCCACCTATTTATCCTGGCAACTTTCCTCAGGTGGAGCACCTTCACTCAATGCCATGCTGATGTAATCCAGCTGGCGTTAAGTTGACCACCAGTTCTTAATCCATAACACCACCCTTTGCAGGTTCAAAAGTGCAGAAGGGCAAAATTGTCACCCTTTTATATGAGAAAGTAAACTCTGGGAACCCTTTTTAGGAAATGTCATTTAAGGAAGTGGTTTCTCAGGACTCACTTCATTATGATCAGGAAGCCAGGCACTCAGAGGCCACTGCAGCCGTGGTTCAAGGGGCCACAACTATTGCTCAGGCTAGCAGCAGAACTTGGCATTGTCCAGCTGATGCTGGTTTTCCTGATATGCAAAATATAAGAGTTGTTGGATCATGGAGGCTTCTATGCAGCTTTCAAAGGAAAGCCTGGAAATGTCCCTCTGAGAGGAGGATGCATAAAAGCATAGGAATAAAGGCAAAGGTCCAGTGGAGGATCCAGGAAGTCAGAGATGCCAGGAATGTGCAGGAATGTGCAGTGGAATGTCTGCAAGAAAGAATGTAGGCAGTGAGCAGAATAAACCTAAGAAAGAGATAATATAAACTTCAATCAGGATGAGTTGTTTCCAAGCTCTCAAGAACTCAGATCTCCCTACAATGCCCCCAGATTGTGTACATGGAGTCATTTGATTTAACGTATGTTATGCTGAATTTTGTTGTTATTTTTGTCCTATAGTCTTATTTCCCCTTTCAGAAATGGAACATTTACCCCATGCTATTGTATCTCAGAGTAATGTAGCTTACTTTTTGACTGTCACAGCTAAGTGTTGGCCTTAAGTCCCAAAGGAAACTTTGGACTTGGACTTCTGAGTGAGGCTGAGACTTTGGTGAAAGGAATTAATGGATTTTTGGTTGTACACAGGACAGTTGTATTTTTAGGTGGAATGAAAAGTAGCTATTGTTTTTACTTGATGATTTAGTGTGGTTTAAGAGTGGTTTCAGAGACAGGTTTAAGGTTCAAGTTGACAAAGAGTAGAAGCTTAATTCCCAGCTTTGATGGGTGTAGGGACACCAACTGATAAAGCAGGCTGTTGAATGTGTCTGGCTGGATCATGGAGGCACAGCCTTGGTGACTATGTCTGGTCCCTGACCACTTCCTCTCTGATACTGTGTCCTGGGCTCCAAGAAGTGACCCAATTTGTTTCACCATGGCCATCTGCCATGATGTTTCTGCTTTGAAACACTCCAAGTATAGATTGAATCCATGAAAACATAAATTAAAATAAGTCCCTCTTTCTTTGAATTGTAGTGTGAGATATTTGGTTCTAGCAAAGGGAAAGCTGACCAATACAGAAAAAAAAATATGTAAATACATGTATCTATCTATTATTTTAGGTTTTTATAATAAAAATGTACTCATTTTCCCTTGAATAAAGCAATTGAAAAGAACATACATTTCAAAATTATATATTTTTTTTATCTTTCTGAGAGACGGTTTCACTATGCAGTTCAGGCTGGCCTTGACTTCACTTTGTCGCCCAGGCTGGACTTGAACTAGCAGCAATTCTCCTGCCTCAGTCTCCAGAGTGCTGACATTATAGGCATGTGGCACCATGCCCAACTATATTAATACTTTCTAATCATAATAAACTGTTTCAAAAGTTTATTATGATTAAATGAAGTACTGTTTTCAATTTATGTGCTTTCACGTATGGCACTAGAAAAAGACCAATGTAATCAAAACATATTCATTTAAACTTTTATAGAAATTATTTGTTTTGATTCTGAAATTTGAAGAACTAGTTGTGAATACATAAGAAGCAATGAAACTTTGTAGAATTTAGACAAATTAAATAATTAGGACAATTGGGGCTGGGGATTTAGCTAAGTGGCATAAGCGCCTGCCTTGCAAGCGCATGGTTGAGTTTGATCACTGGTACCTATCAATAATAATAATAATAATAATAATAATAATAATAATTAGGACAATCTAAATGTGATGCCTCTGAAAATGGAAGTGAATTGACATCAATGGATATTTTGGGGCAGTCCAAAATATAAAATCACTCCTAGGAAAATGTTTTGAGTGGATGAAACAATCATAAAAATGGAAGGCATTCTTAGAACCCACTTCGAACAAGGTTAGTTCAGTTTTCATTCAAAACAGGCATAAACCCTGACAACTTTACCTGTAAGACAATCCTGAGAGTTAATTTCCACCCTCTTCCTGTCTCCAGGCCTCTCACACAGTCACAGGGCAGTTCCTTGCCTCACTGTTTTCACTGCACACTGCTCTCTGCTCACTTCACACTCAGGTGCTGCATCTGCTAAGAGACTTCCGAAGCCCTCCGATAACCAGACCAAAGGCAGACAAAGAGTGAGTGGTGGCTGGCCCTGGTTGCTACAATGTTTTGAAACCTGGATTTTCCATTGGAAGCTTACCATGGCCAGGTGACATCCCAAGAAAATGGTAATGCCCTTTGGAATTAACTTTAATCAATAGGAAGAATAGGAAGAACCAAAAAATTATTTTCTCTTCTCTCTCATAGTTATATTAGTGTTTTCTGAGAAAGCTGTCTCATTTCTGTAATACTCAAATTTTAATACTCCTGTGAATTGACCTCCTTTCACCTTCATTTAGTTTCTGTACAACAGAACTTTACACACTCCTATGCATTATCAGTGGAATTACTATGCATGTCTTCCCTAATGTTCTTCTTCTGGAATATTAAATAATTAGCAAAGTAACTGTAAGAAAAAAATAGAAAATAATGTTTTGCAACTATTTCTCTTAACAATGTACATATGAAAGAAAAATGAGATTGCAAAAATATAACAAGTAAGCAGTTATGCAAACAGAAAACAAAAAATTCAAACATAGAACCCTACAGTTGCTGCAAGAATAAATATTACCTAATTTGCTTTATTTTATGAGAAATTGAACTATAAGCTAGGAAAATTGAGATGGAAATTACTTAATTTTTTGAAGAACATTTTCTGGCACCCTACGACTTTTGTGTATTATGTATATTTTGAAAGACACTAATTGTCAAGTAGAAAAAACTTGATGGTAATTTTCAATAATATTGCCATGACCATGATGAAGTGAAAGGGAAAAGAAATTAGCAGTATTCTTTAAAACATCATTGCAGGGTCATGTAGCGGTATCAGTGGGGATTTATGTATGCAGTGATTTAAAAACTTATTTCCAAGGTCTTCAGGTAGAGCAGATACTATGGGCCAATGATAAATTCACAAAAATTAGGAGCACCTAAGATGTTTATTTTCTGCATGCAGGTAACCATGCATGATATGAATGTCAGCTTTCATTTTCTATCTACTTTGATCCAAAGTTTTTACTATGAGGCTTGGAAAGGGCTCAAATATTTTCTATGAAATATTTTAACATGATAATTTTGCTTGGAACTTCCAAAGTTCAAAATAACAATCAACATTTTCTTAAAAGTTTAAATAAAATCATACCCCTAGAGAATTTGCCAATCTCCATTTGGTTAGAAAAACTATCTAGGCCTAGGGTACAGAGGGAGAAATTTTGGAAACACACAAGCCATCTAATGTAAATGAGAGGTTAAACTTTGTAATTGCTATGAAAGTTAAAATATACCTTGGAGAATTCACTCAAATTTTGTTACAGGGCAGTGAATAAGATACTTACAAAATCCAAGGAAAAAGTGACAATTTCTATTTAGTTGGAAAACACCTGACATAATGTTAAAACTGAAAACATTCAAAAGATAAAGGACAAAAAAAGTTACAATTACCCAGAAATCATCTACTACTGTGAAATTCTTTGGCTAGAATGTTTAAAAACTAAAAAATGCAGGATGCAAATGACTCAAGACAGAAGTAGTGAGTGACAGCAAATCTCATTCACTTCACCAAAATAGATTGTGAAGGAAATTTGAATTGTGTATATTTCTCAGAACACATATAATTTTCTTATTTACATTTTATTTAAAAAGAAAAACAGAAGAAAGGGTAGAAGTAATATAGAATTTCAAAAAACAAATAAATGCTAAGAAATCACTAGTTCGAGATCGGAGAACATGGCGGACAGACAGCAGCAGCTACTGAAGGCTCTCTGAAATGCTCGGCTCAGAGGCCAGGAATGATGCGGACTAAGGAGATACGAACCAGTAGAGATGTACTCTGCTGACTCAGGAACGAATTGGGCTGAGAGAATCCAACTTAGAATGTGGTCCTGGCGCTAAAATAGGAACAGAGAAGTCTCGGTGTGGAGGCTCGACCGCGCACCATTGGAAACCGCGATTTGGGTTTCCCGACGCCCGGCGGCTGGCTGCCTCCACAGCGGCTCGGCAAGGAGAGACGCGCCGAGCTCTGGGAACGGGAGTCTGAGAAAGGAGTCGGAAACAGGACGGACAAGGAGGAAAACTGACTGGTGGCGAGGTGAGCGAGAAATTGACTCCCTACCACAGTTTGACTCCAGCGGAGGTTTTTCTGGGCTCGGGCAGTCCTGTAAGAGCAGGGCGCGGTGGCAACTCCAGCCGCACATTCCCCTCTCGGACGGGATTGGTGAAAGGTGCCTGGCCTGAGTGACGCTGCTGGCGGACTCCCTAGGCTGGCCTAACCCAGATCCCAGAGCCTGACGGTGGCCCGGAGGAGCAACCGACTCCCGCGTAGGCTGCCTCCTCCGCAACTCCCTGGGACGCAGCGGTGGGCAGGAACAACTAGCCAGCGCAATTTGATCAGGCTGTGGCTGACAGGCAGGGAAGCCGGGCCTCCTATGTAAGATTGCATTTTATAAGGAACAGAAAATATGGGGAAGGGAAGCAACAAAAAAGGCTCCTCAGCCCCCAATCCTGGGAATCAGGCAATAGTGGACACCGCACCAATATACATTAAGCGCCATATAGAGAGCCTCATAGACCAATTCAGGAATGAAGTTATCAATGACCTGAAGCTAGAAGTATGCAGAATAGTTAGAGAAATGCTAAGCACCACCCAGGAAAAAGCAGATGGTGGAATGGAAGAACAGAAAAAGAGGGGAGAATTGCTTGATGGAGAAAACAGAGAAAGCATTGAGTATGTGAAGCAGGTTCAAAGGGACTATCAAGAAATTAAGAAGTCTATCCAAGACTGGCATAACAGCTTGAAAGAAACTAAGGACAGACTATCTGAATTGGAGGGCAGACTTGAAACATGGGAGAATGAAATGAAAAACTTCTTAAAAATAACAAAGAAACACACAGCAATAATACAAAGACAAGAAGATGATAAGAGGAGCCATAACTTAAGGATTAAGAACATAAAAGAAGAAGTAGGGACACAAACAAGTGAACTACAAAAGCTACTCACAGAAATAATCCAGGAGAATTTTCCTAATTTAGCAAAAGGTAAAGATACTCAGATGTATGAGGCATACAGGACCCCAGCTACCTACAACCCTAACAGAGAAACACCCAGGCATATAATAATAAAAATTCCAGAAATTCAATACAAGAACAGAATATTAAAAGCTGTAAGAGACAAGAAACAGATCACTTACAAGGGAATACCCATCAGAATTACAGCAGATTTCTCTTCACAAACCATCAAATCACGAAGAGCATGGGGAGAAATAATTCAAGCTTTGAAAGATAATAATCTCCAGCCAAGATTGAGATATCCTGCACAACTGTCCCTGGAAATTGATGGAAAAACGAGGTGCTTCCAGGATAAAGAGGAACTGGGGGAATTTGCAACCACCAATTCAACCCTACAGAAAGTATTGCAGGATATTCTAAAAAAAGAAAAATACAAAGAACCCAGAAATAGTGGCGGGGAGGCCACAAAGAATGGAGCAGAGAACAAAATGAAGAAGACAAACTGACAGCTACTGACAGAAAAAGAGCTCAACAGAAATGAGACAGAGAAGATTGGATGATAGGAACAGCTTTTTTTGGAGAAAATGACATCTTAATAGGTAATGCTGATTTAGTAACATCTTGTTTTGAAGTCTCATCTAGCTTTTGTTCTTCTGTCTCCAATGGTCTAAACAGGTTGTATCTTATTGGATTTTGTTATGTACGATAGTATAAGCAAAAACCTTTTAAAGACAAGGAGATTATACAGAGACCATTGTTCATTTTCTGTTAGTCGATTCTAAATGCTCTATAATGCTGTCATTCTCTTAAATGGTTTTACATTGTTTTGACATACTTAATGCTACAGTATATGAAGTTGTACTCAAGGACTTCAGGGAGGGAGTCAATATGGTAACTATTTTTGGGTCAGGATTATCTGGTGGTGAAACACTATTCTGTTTAAATGGCTATGTTTTGATCTGCCCTGTTTCGCTGTTATGCCATCTTTTTTCTCAATCTCCACTCCATTATTTACTTTTTTATTTTTATCCATTTAATTAAAGGGAAAAATATAGCAGGATATAATATAGTAACCCACTTTGACTTTCTATTATCTCGATTTGAAGCCCTGTATTACTCTCACCATCTTGTTTTTGACTGAGGTTCCTCTATTCTGTTTTGCTGGATAGTATCAGGTTCGAAAGTTTAGGCATCAGCTGAGAAGATAATGAGATTCATTATAACGCCCATTCTCGTTGACTTTTATCTACTTTTGAAGACCTACAATATCTCCAATGTTTTGGTTTTGTCGGTTTTATTCTTTACGGTTTTGTTCAATTGTATTACAACTAATGATATAGGCAATTCTATTAGAAATAGCGGGAGGCATTATGGTAACCATTGTTGATCACCTTGTATTATGTTTTTATATTATCTATTGTGTCCACCCTTTTGACTTGATCGATTCTGTTCTGTTATGTCACATTTGGTTTTACTCTCTTCCAAAAAAGCAATAAGAACCGTGGGAGCAATGAAACCCAAAATGTGTAATAGTCACGGTACAAAAGAGAGGAAAAGAAAGTGCTCTAAACTATATAACTGCATGTATATTTAAATGTATAAGATAGAAAATGATATCACAGAGTTTTATTGGATCATTGAACAGAACTGTTTGCAGTATCATTCTTGGAATGTCCACTCTATAAGCTTTAATTTTGTGACTTGAACAATTATTTCTAAGATGGCAATATGTAATTCATTAACTAGTGATTTCCTACTGCGCATTTTTTTCTTCTGTAAATCTGTATAACTTGTACCCCTTCACTGTTTTTTTTCTTTCTTTTCTTTTCTCCTTAAATAAAAAAAAAAAAAGAAATCACTAGTTCATAAATTACATATTGTCATCTTAAAAGTAGTTGTTCAAGTTACAAAATAAAAGCATAAAAAATGGACAGCCAAACAATGAGAGTGCAAACAGTTCTGCTCAATACTCCAGCAAAAATTTAGCAATATGGTTATACTTAAACATGCATGCAGATATATCCTTTAGAGAACTTTCTTTCCCTCTCTTTTTTACAGTAGCAATTACACATTTTGGATTTTATTACTCCTACAGTTCTTAATACTTTTTATACTAGACATACAGTGTGACATTTAGAGATTTGATTCTTATTTATTTTACTTATTAGGGTAGTGTCAAATTGTCTCCATTTACCTATGAAGGCCTCAAGATCATCCTTTTTATTCCTGAGTAATATTCCATTGTATAAAAACACCACAACTTTTTCATCCACTCTGAAGTTGATGGGCATTTTGGTTGTTTCTAAGGTTTAGCTATTACAAATTGTGCTGCTATAAACATGGGTGCACATATGTCACTGTGACATGAACTTTTCACTTTCTCTGGGAAAATTCCCAAGAGGGGAATGGCTGGATTGAATGGAACTTCCAATCCTAGTTTTCTAGCAAATTTCCATGCTGAATTCCATAGTGGTTGCTCCAGTCTACACTCCCATCAAAGGTGGAGCAGTGTTCCTTTTTCTCTGCAGCCTCGCCAAAATTTGTTATCAGTTGATTTCTTGATGGCAGCTATTCTTACTGGAGTGAGATAAAATCTTAATTTTAATTTGCATTTTTCAAATTAACTAGTGATTTCTTACTCTTTTTTTTGTAGTTCTGTATTAATTGTACCCTTACACTGATTTGTTTTGTTTTTTCTCTTTTTCCTTTTAAATAAAATTTAAAAACAACAACAACAACAAAAAAACCCACAAATGACCAGTGCTGGTGAACTTTTCTTCATGTATTTATTTGCCATTTGTATATCTTCATCTGAGAAATGTGTGTTCATCTCAGATGCCCTTTTTTGGAGAGGGTCTTTGAATTTGGGGGCTTGATGTTTTTTTTCAATTTTTTGTATGTTCTCGATATAAGTCCTTTATCTGAGCGGTTGCTGGCAAAATTCTTTCCAATTCTGTGGGTTTTCATTTCACTCTGTTAGTGATTTCTTTTGAAGTACAAAAAATTGTCAATAGTATGAGATCCCAGTTGTTGACTCTTTGAAGTGTTTCCTGTGCAGTTTGCGTTTTGTTCGTGAATTCTCTGCATCCCCTATCTCCCCAAGACGTTTATCTAATTTTTCTTCCATTAGATTTTGTAGTTTTGTTTTAATATTTAGATCTTTGTTCCATTTAGACTTTAGTGTATACTGACAGGCACGGGTCTAGTTTCAGTCTTCATCATGTGGAGAGCCAGTTTTTCCAACACTATTTATTAAAGAGGCTAACCTTCTTCCAGTGAGCATGGTTAGCCCTTGTCAAATATCTGGTGGCTGAGTGTCTTTGTAGTCGTGTTTGCATCTTGTAATCTGTTCCATTGATCTTTAGATCTATTCTTTGGCAGTACTATGCTGATTTTATCACTGGAGTTTTGTAGTACAATTTCAAGTCAAGAAATTGAGATGTCTCCTGCCTTGCCTTTGTAGCCCAGAATTGCCTTTGCTATTCTAGAGTTCTTCTGTTTCCAAATGAATTTTAGGAATGTTTTATCTAGATCTGTAAGGTATGTTAATGATATTTTGATTAGAATTGTGTTAAATTTGTATAAAAGTTTTGGGAGTATGTCAGTTTTCACAGTGTTGGTTTTTCCTAGACAAGAGCAAGGAATATCCTTCCATTTTCTAATGTACTCTTCAATCTCCTTTTTTAGAGTAGTATAATTTTCAGCATATAGGTCTTTCACATTCTTGGTTAGGTTGATTACTAAGTATTCATTTTTTAGATGCTATTGTGAAAGATTATGTGTCCATAATTTCTCTCTCGGTGAGTTTTTTGCTTATGTGCAGGAATGCTATTGATTTTTGAGTATTGACTTTGTTTCCAGATACACTACTGAATTTGTTTATTATCTCTAGTAGTCTTTTGATGGAGCTTTTTGGCTCTTCTATCTAGAGTATCATGTTATCTGCAAATACTAATAATTTAACTTCTTCCTTCGCTGTCCTTATTCCTTTTATTTCTCCCTCTTGTCTGATTGCTCTGGCTAATATTTCCAGAACTATATTGAACAGGAGTAATGATAGTGGACATCCTTGTCTTGTTTCTGATGTTAAAGTGAAAGCTTTCAGTTTTTGTCCATTTAGTATAATGTTGACTGGTGGTTTGTCATAGATGGCCTTTATGAGATTGAGGTAGACACTGTGTATTCCAAGTTTCCAAAGGGTTTTTATCATGAACATGCATTGGATTTTATCAAAAGCTTTTTCTGCATCTATGGAAATGACCATGTAGTTTTTGTATTTGGCTCTGTTGATGTGATGTATTACATTTATTGATTTTCATATGTGAAACCATCCCTGCATTCCTGGAATGAATCCCACTTGGTCATGATGTATAATCTTCTTCATGATTTGTCAGTATTTTATTGAGAAAATTTTATTGAGAAACTTTGCATCAAGTTTCATTAGTGAGATTGGCCTCTAGTTTTCTTTTTTGGTTGGGTGTTTCTCTGGTTTTGATATCAGAGTGATATTTGCCTCCAGGAATGATTTAGGGAGGATTTTTGCCTTTTCAATTTCATTGAAGAGTTTAAGGAATATTGGCATCAAATCTTCTCTAAGTTTCTTGTAGAATTCAGCCATGAATACATCAGGACCTCAGCTTTTCTCTTTTGGTAAGTTTTTATATTACATTTTCAATTTCAATAGCTGATATTGAGTTATTCAAAATTGTTACATCTTCTTGGTTGAGCTTTGGTAGTTCATATGTTTCTAGAAATCTGTCCATTTCCTCTGTGTTGTCCATTCTGTGTGAACAGAGATTTTTCAAAGTAGGTATTCATGATTTTTTGAATTTCCATGGGTTCTGTAGTAATTTTTCCCTTTTCAGACCTTATTGCATGAATTTGGGTTTTTATTTTCTTTTTCTTGACAAGGTTAGCTACAGGTTTATCAATTTTGTTTATTCTTTCAAGAAACCAGCTTTTCGATTCATTAATTCATTGTATTTTTTTAGTTTCAATTGCATTAATTTCTGCTCTGATCTTTACAATTTACTTTCTTCTATGAGCCTTGGGTTTTATTTGCTCTTCCTTTCTAGAAGCTTGAGATGAAGCATTAGGTTATTTGTGTTCATTCCGTTTTCTTGATATGACAGTTTATTGCTATTTATTTCCTGCTTAAGATTGCTTTCACTGCATCCCACAGATTATGATATGTTGTTTCCACATTTTCATTGAATTACAGGTATTGCTTTATTTCTTCTTTATTTTATTTTTTTTTTTGTCTTTTTCATTTTTATCGGTACCAGGGATTGAACTCATGACTGCCTACTTGCAAGGCAGGGGCTTATGCAGCTGATCTAAATCCCTAGCCCTGTGAGCAGGGTTAATCCACTTCCGTCCAATGTGCTGGAGGGAGGAGCGGAAGATCAACTGAAATACTAGGTCCAGGAGGTGGGGGTTCCCCAGTGGCAGAGGTGGGACTGCAGGGATGCTGCCATTGTCAGGAGTTCCTGGGTCCTGTGATGTGGTCATCTGAGTTATCATAGATTATTTTAAGCTAGATATCATGGAATACATAATATAAATGTATATATGTATATACGGAGAGGAAATAAAATTCAAAATGTTTTAACTTCTTCTGTACTATTAATGTAACAAAGTTTAAAAAATATTCTTTTTTAATTCTTTGAATGGAATGTACATAAAAGCAACAAGGACATAAATTTTGTATCGGCTATTTTTGTAATAGTTGGTATATGAGATTGTTGATGAGGATTAGGAAAGTTAACCTCACCCAAGCATGCACTAGTAAGGATTTGTTTCTCTTGATTAAACAATCCTGTCTCTGAAATGCAAGTGCCTCAAAAGGATTAAAGGTGAGATAGTCATTAAAAACTGCTGAGCATTTACTGAGTTCAGTGCTTTCCCTAATGCCAACTGAGTCTCCTTCAAAGATTCAGGGTGGTTAGACAGGCTAAGAAGGAGAAAACTATCCAGAGGTTGAAAACAACACAGAATAAATGCTAGAATATAGGAAGCTACTCGATGACTTTGGAATAAAAGAAAAATAACAAAGTTCTTCAAAATATTGCATAGGTTGTAATTTTTACTGCTCCTTAATTGAACCTTCAGATCCATCTTTCAAATTATAACTAGACACTAACTACTAATTTTAAATTATTTGAGGACATTCTTGGCAAATCTTATCCAAGTGGTTGCTAACCATTCTCTACAGCAAGTTTCACAGAAGGACAGCTGACCTCCTCCCTTTGATTCCTGATAAACTGCTTGCCCCAATGGGAAAACCACACACTGAAGTCTTTTGAAAGAAACCTGCAGGCATCCGTGGGACTTGCAAATGAGCTCTGTTATCATAGGCATTGCATCAGGTATCTCACTGACCGCTTATGAGGAATCACAAGAGCATGTGATAAGGCTTTCCTTTACCTGAAGGGCCATAAAATTCCTCTCATCATGATTTATACCTCAGTCACTACCAAAAGTTGGAGCCTCTCAGAGAGGTCAGTTACTACCCCCCCAGCTCCCACATACACACATGTGATGTGAATGAAATATGGTCCAACTCTGTGTATTTACTAATCAACATCACTTTCTGCCTGGCTGACTTTGCAGATTGCTATTCCCATTATAACCCATGCACTGCTGCCTGTGTAATCTAGTCATCTTCTACCTTTTCTCTGTTTCTTTCATACTTTTGTCCTCACCAAAACCCTGAAGTAACCCAATGACACTGCCACTTCTAAAGCCCTATCAAACAAAAACATTCTCTCCCTTCTTAACATTCCTAGCGTAGGTCAACGTTAAGGTGGTATTACAGGTTGGCAATTTTTCTGAATTTTATGAATATGCTTCCATCAAAGATTTCTTTTAACTATGCCATTTGTATTTATTGTTGAAGATTTTCACCTTTTTCTCACCATTACACCAAAAATTATTAAACTTGTTAACCTCCACTTTTATCATTTGTTCCATACTACATTCCCTTAATTGGTGTTACAATGTAATATATTTTTCACTATAATTTAGTGGTGAGGAAAAAAAATGATTTCCTCCTAACACTGAGTTAAAAGCAAGAATATATCCTCTCCTCAGTTTTAGTCAATATTTTACTAAAAGTCTTAGTTAGTGGTGTAAGAAAATAAAAAGATAAAATTATATATATATGGAAATGAAAGGAAACACTGTATTTGCAGATGCTATGACTGGGCAGGTAGAAAATCTCAAACAATTAGTTAAAGAACTGATCAGTGAATACAGCTTAATAACATAAAACAGGGTTAATATGCAAAATTTAACTGCTTTCCTATATAGACAAACAGTGAACAATTTGAATTTGTGATTTAAAGACTAGCAGCATTCAGGAAGCATTGATACCATGAAATATTGATACACACCTGACAGTGCATATAATGTATATTTGCAGAAGACTACAAAACACTCATGAAGAAAAATCATAGATCTATATAAATGATGACATGTGGTATGCATAGAAAACTAAATATTTTTAGATCTAAATTTTTCTCAATTTTTATCTGTGGATTCTTCACTGTAATTCCATTCAAAATTCTAGCAAGATATAGAGTGATATGACCTCACTGAATCTAAACTATACTTGGAAAGACAGAAGATCTAGCACAGAAAATACAGTACTGATGCTGTATTTAATTTACTGTGAGATTCTATCCTAATAAGCACACATTGATTTGAAAATATCAGGTGGTAAAAATGCACTTAATAAGTATAACCTGCTGAATACCAGAGCTCAGAAACACAACACACTGTAAAATATTGATCACTTACCTTGTGATCATAAGAGATAAAATTGTTGCTTGCTGTAACTGCCAGGTATGAATAATGTGGAATAAATAATACTTGTATATCATTAACCTGGGGAAAGATCAAAATTCAAAGTACAGTTTCTGCTGAACACATTGTTTTAACACCACTGTAAAGTAAAAAAAAAAAATCTCAAATTGAATAATAAGGTGGAGACCATCTGTCCTGAAAGAAGGAAAAATATTTCATACAGAAATAATAGCATCAAATGAGAATGATACTGACTAAAGAAGAGACAGTTTGATCAATGGAATAACACAAAGGTCTTATTACCAACCCCACTTCCCAAAATATAAGCAACTGATTTTAACTACAGAGCAAGGGCAATTATTTGGAGAAAGATCAAACTTTCAAAAAATTGGATATCCACATATAAAACATGAATTTACACATTCATGAATACATGGAGAATAGATAACTATTTCTTGCAAGAAACTGTAAAAAAATTATGTGAATACTCATGGAACACAGCAAACTTACATTCAGTCCCTCAGTTTGCACAGCACAAGTAAATTCCTTCCAATGAACATGGGGTGAGTGAACAAACACTACTTCATTCTGATTTTTAAAGTTCATTATCAGCAAGCATAGAGCATGTTGGTAATATACATCTTTCAGGTGATATAATGAGAATAATACTTAAGCCCTTGCCTACCTTGCCAAACCTATAGCCCAAGTCTAATTATGAGGAAAAACTTGAGCCAAATCTTTAGCCAAATCTCAATGGAGATAATCTGCAAAATATCTGACCAGTCCTCAACAGAACTGTTAAGGTCACCAAGAATAGGGAAAGTTTCAAATCCAAATGAAGCCTAAGAAGAAACAATGACTAAATGAGATGTGGTATCTTGAAAGGAGTCTAAAGAATACATCATTTGCATTTTAGGTCAAGCTTAAAGAAATCTAAATAGAATGTGGAGTCTAGATTATAATAGGTACAAATATTGCTTCATTAGTTGGGGAACATATATTTTACTGATGTAAAATGTAAATAATAAATGACACTTGGCATGGAACTCTTCAATTTACAACTTTACTATAAATTCATATTATTTAAAAGTTAAAAGTTTATTTAAAAAATTGGGTGGGACGCGCAGTCACAGTCTTCAGAAACCTCTGCATGGTTCCCTATTTAATTAAAAATGCATTCACTTAATTCCACAAAGATATATAATACAATGTCACATCCACAGTTGCATCCAAATTCAAGCCTAGAATTATACTAATGTCTGCTGCACAATTTTCTGTGTGTTGCCTTGTGGACTGAATAACAGCTTCCCAATTTGGTTTGCATATTAATTACAAAGTAATTACAAACAATCTCTGGAATCAAATAACACCTTATATAGTCCACATTTATTACCTCATAACTCCTTGACTTTTGGGTTGAATCAGTAAAGAATATTGGCTTACAGGGTTAGAAAGAAGAAATAAAATATCTGGGGGATTTTTAACCACTGTTTTCCTGTTAATATAGACTACAGCACTAAGTAGCTCTTGAGGTACTAAGCACTTGGTCCACTTCTGAAGCCTTGAGAATCATAATTCTTACATTTATGATTGAATCTAAAGATCGTAGTTTTACAGATTCAATAGGCTTTGATGTTTCTGTAGATCTTCACTCTACCCAACTGCTCTGTGAAAAACTCAGATTAGCTTTGAACAAAGTGCAAAGCAGTGCAACTGTGATGGGCAGTTACACTCCTTCGCCTGTTCCAGAGCTAAATTTCTATGATGACACATCCAACCTTGGCAGTTTTGAAGACCGTTAAGCAGAGAATGTGCCTCAGAGGAAGATCAAGAGGGAAGGCGGTAGAACAGTACGTAGATTGGCTATCTATGAATTGTTGAGTCAATTTACTGTATCCAGAGTGTCGGGGTCGCTCCCGGCCGGCAGGAAAGACACACGACAAAGTCTGGCGGTGTGCAACCTTGCCTTTATTTGTCTCCGCGTGGGCCCCGCGAGGCCTCCTCTCTGCCACCAGTCCTTTCTCGCCGGTGGACTTTCTCTATCTCTCTCGTGCTTCCTCTCTTGTGGCGGGAGAGGCATTCACTTTTATAGGGTGACAGTAGCCAATCAGTTCAAAGCGCGCGATGCGGGCTGACTGGCTAACATCAGTTGTTGCTAGGCAGACTATCTTACAGAGCGGGTTGTTTAAGTCGCCAGCGCAATCAGGGGGCAGGAAGCAGGCGCCAACTTGGCTCACTCGATGGGAGGGGCAATCTAGCTCAGGCTCCGCTCCCACCCACAGGCCCTACGTCCGCCAAGTAAGGCGACCGGGCTCGGCCGCGGCTCCCAACACCAGAGCGAATAATGCTCCTAAGAGTAGGCCTATAATCAATGTACTCATCTGAAAGGAGAATGTGGAGAAGCACATCGGAAATGCATGCTCAAAAGCTGAATTAAAATACATCTATTCTGATTACAAGAGACTGGAAAGAAAAGTAAGCAGGCAATAGCATGAACTATCTAGCACTACTCTTTTGCATTATAATCTAATGTTTTATTCAATAAAATACCATGAAATTCAAGCCTTGGCACTTTCACTCCCATTCTTTGGGGAAACAGAGACTGAGAGGCCACCTGCTCCTATTTACTCTGCTCAAGTTTATACTACAACCATATATCTAAAAATAATCATTTGTTCACAACACTCTACTCATTCCCAGGAACAATATGAGCTCTCATTAGGTGACAGCTGGGAGTCGCGTGGGGTATTCATGAGGGCGTTGTCATTTAAATGTAATTTACAGTGTGATTCGCTTTGAATAATTTTCAATGTGACCTGCATTCTGAAAACTCCCACTTGTTCCTCTTTATACATAATGATACGATGTCATCAACTTGCAATTGGAAAAAGATTTAAGCAGATTTTGGACTCAATATACTACAGCACTCATTTTCTGAAGTGACTGATAAGGAAAAAAGAGCAATGAAAATAATTCTAGTATGAAAAAAAGATATAAATTTGCAAAAGAAATAATTTTTCAACAAAAATTGTAAAGTAGAAATATGTGCAGTTTTTTTTCATGCATAGCTCAGAGATCACATAAATGCCAATAGAAGTGACAGTTGCTGAAATAAATGTGTTTTTTATGAAAAGCGAAGCAGTAAAACAAGCAAAATAGATGCATAACACGGGTAAATTTTCAGGGTATTAGTTATTGCTTCCTTGGGGCAGCAGTAAATTATAAACTTGTTTAACTTTTTTGGTATTCATGAATATATTTTTGGCCTGTTCTTCCTTTGACAGCCCTTGTGATTTGACCCTATTCTGATTTATAATCTTGCTTAAAGTTTATAAATCAAAGTGTACTAGATATGTGGATGGAAGAGATTCAGGTGAAACATAAAATGTACTTTTTGTTAAAATTTTAAGTTTCAGAAATGTCATTGTTAAAAAACTAAGTCAAATGTAAGCTTTTATTTAATTTTCCTTTATCTAAATATGTTTTTAAAGAAACATAAAAATTACTTTCAATTTTTTCCTTTAAAAAAATAGACAATGTTACGAAAATTTCAAATGACTAAATCCGAGCTTGTGTAGTCAAACTTCCTTCACAGAACAAGGTGATTATCTCTACAGTAAAATTATTTCTGATGACACACAGAAAACAACTGTACCTTAAAGAGCTCTTGAAATATGACAGTGAATCTTGTAACAAACATAATTATCCTGCATATATGTGGAGTCTTAAACATTTCAGCTTAGCCCTGGAGCTACAAAGAAGAGCACGAGAGAAGGGCCTCTGATGGGATGCCAGGAGGACCATGCACCTAAAGTTTTCACTCAGCGCACACACACGTAACTGCAATTGGAATTGCAGCAACCATGGTAACAGCTAAACTGTTCAATTCTTCATTTTTGAAGCAGCAAATCAATGTCCAGAGCTGAACTTTAAACATCTGTCAAAATTAAAGATTGTAGGAGGGTAATAAAATAGCACATATTCCTAAAACCTGCCGGAATCCTTGAGGAAGCCACACCTAGAAATGGACTCAAAATGATTTAAACAATTACCCAAGAAGATGAGGGACAGAATCAAAAGTAATAAATGCAGGTTGCTTTACATAAGGTTTTTAACAATATCAGGAAAGGAAATTCAAAATTAATATACACAGAACATAGTGGGTTACATATTACAATTTACTGAACATATACTATTTATGAAAATTATTAACCTACAATTTTATATTAATAATTTACTTTTAAATTGAATAAGAGCCATAATCACATGCAGTTAATTGCTCCATATAATTGATTTATTTTTATAGCATCATTCTAATTGATCCATTATACTCACTAGCTCCACGAGAAATTGGCATAATATATAAGAATGTACGAGTTAATATCTGATGAAATTCCTAAAATTAAAGAGTTTTTTAAAACCAGTGGTCCACCCTCTTCTAACAACAAGTGTATACAATTGATAACTCTGTAAAAAGCAGCTTTGACAATTGGATAGAAAATACATGTACAAATAGAGATTTTTCTCTCTTACAGCTAAAAATTACCTTGCAATAACAGCCATCTTTCCGCATTAATTCATTCTCACTGTAGTATTAGTTCTGGAGGGAAAGAACCACGTCCCATGCAACTCTGACTCATACACACAGCATGGTGCATATTAAACCTAGATATAAAATACATGGTTACTGAGGTTAGAAACAGAAAGAACAGGCTGGATGTGGGGGCATATGCCTACGTAATCCCAGCACTCAGAGAGCTAAGGCAGGAGGATCACTGTGAGTTTGAGGCCAGCCTGGGCTACAAAGTGAGTTGAATGCCAGGCTGAACTGCATAGGGAGACCCTGTCTCAAGAAAAGAAAGAAAGAAAGAAAGAAAGAAAGAAAGAAAGAAAGAAAGAAAGAAAGAAAGAAAGAAAGAAAGAAAGAAAGAAAGAAAGGAAGGAAGGAAGGGAGAGAGAAAGAGAAAGAAAGAAAGAAAGAAAGAAAGAAAGAAAGAAAGAAAGAAAGAAAGAAAGAAAAAGAAAGAAAGAAAGAAAAGAAAAGAAAAGCAACACAAAGAACATATACATATCCTTAAAGTTAGGAGACTTGCCTCTAACTTATTTTTCATTGAAAATTCACATAACAGTTTTATTGTGAAATATGGCATACATAGAAAAGATAAATAAAACAAATTCACGTTCTACATGCCAAAAGACACCCACAATATATATTCTTTTTATCTCCTTTGAATGTAAATTCCATTATAATCACTTTTTCTTTATTCTTTTTCATGTAAGAGTGCAAATGTACAACACTGTATACTTTTCATTTCTTTTTTGCTTAATATAAACAGACTTGTACGATATACATTCATCTGTTCCAGACTTCCTTAATTGCACATTAATTACTGTAATCTTGTAAGTAAGCCCTTATTTTCTTTCTCAATTATCCGTTTTCTGAAATTTGAGTAATATTTTAGTCTAGTTATTTATTTTTGATAGACATTTGTGTTCTTCCTAGTATTCAGAGTTCATGCACTATATTGTCACATATATCCATAATACACACACACACACACACACACACACACACACACACACACACACAGAGAGAGAGAGAGAGAGAGAGAGAGAGAGAGAGAGAGTTGGTTTGCATAAATATGCATTTCTGGATATATATATATATATATATATATATCCAGAAATGCAATACTGGGACATATAAAATTTTCAGATTTAATTCAGTAAGTACTGTTAACGTTATCTGAGGTGTTTTTCAATAACTTTGAAGGAACATGCATTCTTCTCAATAGCCACTTTAGCTCTAAAGTCATAAAAATTCTATACTTTTCCTCTTTATGTGTCCTTAGTTACCTGTTTAAAGGTACAGTCATTTCTTGGGTGTTCACAGTTGTATCTCACTGAAATTTTCATTTGTAATTCCCTGATAATGAGGGTGAGCATATTTTCAAATATTTATGAACAAATCTTGCTTCACGAAATTCCTCTCTAGTATTTTTCTCATGATTCCACTAATTCATAACACTTATTGACTTAGAGGAGCGTTTCATAAATTCAGGATATGAGTGCCCTTAACATATTCTTCAGCTTACTTTTTCACTTTCTTCATATATGCCAATAAACAAGTTTTTTTTTTTCTTTTACTGTAGGCATACTTAGGGATCTTTTTCAATGAGATTTCTCTGAAAAATAGTTGTTGGCTCCCTGAGTTCATATCACCTTCAAAAGATTTGTATCTCACTTTAATAACATCTAAATTTCCTATTACAGTTAAAGTCCAAAGTCAGAGTCTTTTTCCTTTCTTTTCTAAATCATATTTATTTATCATACTGAGAATTTTTGATTTATTTATCATAAGATACTGGGAAGAACATTTTTTCTTTCCTGTTCCACTGAAAAATTTTCATTATAAATTAAATGTCTATATTTGTGATTCTATATCTGAACTATTTTTTGTCCTAGAGTCTGTCTTTGTGACATAATAGAATATCACTAATGTTGGATATTTATAATAAATCTTGATACCTGCCTGCAGCACATTTTTTTACCTTATACATCTGTAAAATTTTCTTGCCTCTTTTTATTCCATTTCATTTGCATAAAATTCTAGATTGACTCTGTTAATTTCCAGGTGAATATTTTCTAGCATGTTAGCTGTTATTTTACTGAACCTATAGATATATTTGGAAACAGATACATTTAAACTGTGATTCTTACAGTCCATGAATTTAGTATATTTCTATATTTGTTAGATTTTCTATAATTTTAGTCGATGTTTCTCTATTTATTTAGGTGTTCCATAATTATAAATAATGTTTCATAATTGTATTTGTAGAACTGATGTGTTTTTTCTAAAATATTCATGTCTTTGATATTTTAGTGTTATTGAAATTACTGTTTCATTTAGTTCACTTATTGTACAAACTACTGCCATAATTGCATACTAATTTTAACAATTTAAATTATTGTTGATTTTTTTAGTTATGGAAATAATAAAGACAACTTTATTATCTTTTCAAATTTCCAACTTCAGGACTAAAAGAAATATACTGTATTATTTGTAAATTACTCAGGCCTTGGGCACAATTATTAAAACCACATGCATAGATTAAGATAGTATCTTTTATAAGTTTGGGATAGATCTCAGCTATTATATCTTCATTTTTTCTCATGGCTTATTTCCCTTATTTTTTCTTCCATGACTCTTATAATAATTACCAGATTTCCTCCCTTTTGCACATAGATTTCTAATTCTCTAATATTTTTGCCTCAGTCCTTTTTTATCTATATATTTTTTTGATATTTTTCCAGTATGACAATTTTCTCTTTAACTACGACTTACCTAATGTTAAATGTCCTTATTCGTTATTAACTTGAGATATTTTTAATTTTCAGCATTAAATTTTCTACCTGATTCATAATTCAACAGTGAAATTATGTAGATCTTCATGCTCTGCTTATATTTTCAATTGCATTTAATATATTTGAATATAACAAGTATGTTCCTTTTCTAATATTTTTCCAATAATTTAAATATTTGGAGTTTTAGTGAGTCTGTTTTTCTATTTAACAAAGTATTTTTACTGTTTTTGTTTTTCAAATTAGCTTGTCTCCACATGATTCCGGATAGCTTTGCATATGAGGTAGATACTTTATTATCTTGCTCCAAGGACTATTATTTCTTTACATTACCACCAGCTCAGGGACACTAGTTATCTGAGATTAGCTTACTATAATTTCTAAAAAGCTTGTTTTCTAATACTCATATATAACATTTAAAAAGCTGAAATCTGTACAAAAGATGCATTACTTCTCACTCGTTCTTCTAGTCTTTTGGGAAGTCCAATCCCAAAACATAAGTTATTCCATGTACCTAACTTAACCTGTTCTGATTAAACCACAAGGTGATTAAAAATTTTGATCTTCCTACCAGCCAACTCTTCCCATTTAGCCTGTGACTTCAGTCCCTGAAGAGCTCTGAAAATGGAAAGCCAATTGTTCTCATTTCTCCATATTTCTGACTTACTCTGGATCTCATTACTCTACTCTTTAATCTACAGATAGATGTGCAATCCCTTTAGCACATTTTTTTGTTTGTCTAGTTGTCTTGAAATAGAAGTTTCTTACAAGTTGACTAGTGTTATGAAAGCTACAGTTTAAAATGACTATTTTTGGGCCTAAGAATGTAGTTCTGTGGTAGAGTTCTTGCCTTGCATTAGCAAAATCCTGGGTTCAATCCCCAGTAGTGAATAAAAACAGTAAAATAACTGGGTTTTTTTTTCTTAGTTTGTAGTACATGTTTATGCTTAATATTTATAAAGTATTGAAAAGTACAAAGAAAAAAACTTACTACAAAACCCTGAATCACTCACTGCTTACATCTTGAATGCAAAGTTTGTATTTTTCCAGTGTATAAGTATTTTATGACTTGGATTTGGAATATCCTACAAAGTTCATATGCAAAAGTGGGGTTGCCAGCTATTGGGCTCTTGGAAAGTGATATGGTATGATGGCACTAACTTCATCAATGGGTTAACCTTATCAATTGGTGAGTTCATAGACAAATGGGAGATTAGGATGTGGGCTTAATTGAAGGGAGGAGATTATGGAACATAGGACTGTCTCTGGAGACTCTGTTGGACGCTATCTCTGGTTATCAGTCCTTATTCTCTGGTCCTTTTCCTCTCTCACTCTGCTGACTGTGTGCCACTGGGTGAGTAAATTCCCTTCTTGTACTCTTTTACTGTGGTACTATTTCACCACAGGCCTACAGCAATACTGCCAACTGATCACAGAGTGAAACTGCTAAAATCATAGTCCAAGGTAAGTCTTTCCTCCTTTGTATTGTTTTCTCAGCTACTTGGTCACAGCATTGAAAATTAGACTAACAATATATCTCAATATGCATATAATCTTTCATAAAATGGAATCACACAATGTATACTAACATAGATTATCCATTGGTTAGCTCAATATTTGCAAATATTTTTTCATGTCATCAAGTCATTTTCTAACACATTTCTAGATGCATGAATATTTTATTTATGAAAATTACTTTTGATTATATTTAAAAAATTAGTTATACAAATGTAAAGAAAATATCAATAAGAACTTTAATACCAGAAAATATGATTTTAGATTATCTCAAAAGATATGCAAACACAAAAATAAATAAAACTTTAACTCAATAGGCAGAAATAATTATTTTAAAAATAAAATCTTACTCCATGTGCTATTTTTAAGAAATTACTATTTTCGATTCCTCCAGGATGGCGGGGCCTGCAGGAAGAGTCTGAGTGTGCAGTCTGCACTTCCTCATTGCCTCTGTAAGGGGACATGCATTTGGTGGCAGAGTAATCAACAAGAGCAGAAACATGGAAGCATGTGAAGCAGCAACAAGGAGCCAGCAGTTAGACTCTGGAAAACTCCACCAACAGCAGACCACTCTCAGCCCCCACATACAGAGGGCAAGATCAGATCCTTGGCCAGTACATCTCTGGGATCTAACATAGACACTCTCATAGAACTGTAAACACCAGAGGTATTTTACTACTTTTATTCTCCCTCATTTGTCTGATTGACTATCCCTTTCTTGTCTAGTTGGATGTGATCTTGTTTTATTCTATATTCTGTGGTTATTTTTATATTTTTTCATTCTCCTCTCTTTCCATGGTCTCTGTTTCTATTTTTTGTCTCTTTTTCTTTTCTCATTCTCTTTCCTTTTCTTCTTTTTTTCCACTGTAGATTTCTTAACTTTCTTGATTATTTTCTTCTCTAGATCCTCTCTCTTTTTCCTAAAGCATTTCTTGAATTTAAACTTTTAAATGATTAATCAGACTCTGACTTTTCTGATTAGTTCTTCGTATTCCATTTCATTCTTTCCCTCATGGGTCCCTCAGTTTCCCAAAACTTGAGTGAACACCTTTGGAAATCCTGCCTTGAATCTACTAATCTGACATCATTCATCACATTAACCTGTGCCCTGTCCATCTTAAGCCTACCCTGCCCCCTGCAAAAGGGTAAAATTACTCCATTAAGGGAAAAGGTGCTGCACACATGTGTACAGTGTATGTTTGATTTTGTTTTATAACCTCAGAGTTTCCTACTGTAGACAGAGGTAGCAGGTGGTTACCATAGTTTGTTAGTAGTTAAGCTATATTTAAGACTATTGTTAATACTAACTTTATTACCTAAGCCAGAATGTCATACGTTATAAACAGTTTTACTCTCCTGTAGTATAACACTGTGACTCTAGGGGTCATAATCATCACCATAGCCTAGCATAAAAGATTTGGAAGCTGAAAAAAATAGTAATTTTGCAGCCTTTACCAATTGGGAAGGGAGTTTCTTAAGATAGCAGACACCTAGAGGACATCCTTGGAGGACAGAGATTTCCTAGGGAAGTTATAATATTAGTGACAAAGATTTATGTGATAAGAAATTGATAAGCATCAATATAGAAAAAATAAAATAAAAATTGACAATACATGGAAGCAAAGTGCAATCCCAGGTCTTTTATTCCACCCAGAACAAACAGAACAATGAGATAGATGAAATTGGAAGTTAATCACTGAAACTTTCTGAAATGATAACAACAAAATTGAAAAAACAAGTTGAAAAGGCTATATAGAAAATAATCTCAGGTATGAAAATAAATGATGCTTAAAACTAAAGATATTACAAAAGACACAGATAAAAGAATAGATGAACTTAGAAAAAGAATAGAAATAAAAAATACCCAACATAGGAAGAGATGAAACATGCAAATAGAAATTCAAAAGCTTTAAACTTTCACAGAAAGTATGCACAACAGTTTGAATGAAGGAGAGGATAGAATTTCAGATCTTGAAGACAGAATTACAGTTAGTGATCATGGAAAGAATGATATTTTAAAAATAGCAAGAGACAATGGAAAATAAATCCAACAGCTACAAGATGAAGTAAAGAAGAATAATGTAAGAATGATTGCATCGGTGAGAAAGCTGGAAACAGTACAAATGCCAGAAACAATTTTAAAAATTCTCTTCACAGATATAATGGCAGAAAATTTATCAACTGTGGACAAAGAGTTTGAAATACAAATAAGTGAAGCATCCTAGAACTCCAAAAAGACAGGACAAAAATAGAACTACACCAAAATATATAGTAATCAAGATTCCAGAAACTGGGCCAGAGACTTAGTTCATCAGCATAAGCATCTGCCTGGCAAGCATGAGGTGGTAAGTTCAATCCTCAGTTACCCCCCACCAAAAAATGATTCCAGAAATTCAGCACAAGAATAGAATATTAACAGCTGTTAGGGAAAACACACAGATCACCTATAAAGGAAAGTTCATTAGAATCACAGCAGACTTCTTAACACATGCCCTCAAGTCAAGAAGAGCTTGGAGTGAAGTATTTCAGTTTCTGAAAGAAAACAAGTTCCCTATCCAGATTGTGTACAATGAAAAACTATCTTTCAAAATTAATATAGAAATAGGATACTTCCATGACAAAGAACAACTGAAGAAATTTATGACTACAAAAGAAACCCTACAAAGAGTACTTAAAGATACTCTAGGCAGAGATAAAAATGACTGCAAGTCCAAGAACAAAAATAGAAATAAAGCAAGAACAAAAATAGAAAGAAAGAAACAGGTAGGGAAAGCAATTAAACAGAGTGGAAAATCAGTCAACTGACAGCAGAAAATAACATGACAAAGATATGTCATTTATAAACATCAATGTAAATGGCCTCAATTCACCAACTAAAAGAAACAGACTGGCAGAATGAATCAAGAAGCAAGATCCAACAATATGCTGCACACAAGAAACACATCTGATGCAAAAAGAAGCTCAGACTGAAAGTCAAAGGATGGAAAACAATGTAAACTTCAAACTAAGAATGATCAAAAGAGATAAAGCAAGTTGCTACATACTTGTTAGAAAAAACTTCTAGAGGAAGGTATAACAATCATAAATATGTATGCACCAAATAAATGAAAACCCAACTATATAAGACAATTATTAATAGACATGAAAAATCAAATAGGAGTGCTGGGGATTTAGCTCAGCGGCATAAGCACCTGCCTTGCAAGCAGGCAGTCGTGAGTTCGATCCCTGGTACCGATAAAAATGAAAAAGACAAAAAAAAATCAAATAGGAAATAACACAATTGCGATTCAAGACTTCCATACTCCATTGTCACAAAGAGATAGATCAACTAGACAAAAAAAAAAATCAGCAAAGAAATGTAACAAGTAAACTAACAAATGGACTTAGTAGATGCTTTCAAGTATTTCTCCCAACATCATCAAAATACACATTCTTCTCAGCTGCACACAGGACTTCTCCAAAACAGACCACATACTAGCTCATGGAACATGCTTAAGTAAGTGAAAAGGACTTGAAATTTCCCCATGCTTATTATCTGACCATAGTGCACTGAAATTGGAAAGTAATGAAAAAGAAACTACAGAACATACATAAACACATGTAAATTAAATAACACCCTTCTAAACAACCACTGATCACATGTGAAATAAAGCAAGAAATTAAACCATATCTACAATTTCACAAGAATCCAGATACAACATACTGGAACATATGAAATGCAATGAAAACGTTCTTAAGAGGGAAATTTATAGTGGCAAATTCTCACATAAGGAGAACACAAGAAGCACAAACAAACAATTTAATGTTACACTTCAACTTTCTGAAAAAGAAGAGCAGGACAAACCCAAAGCCCATATAAGGAAGGAAATTATAAAGATCAAAGCAAAAATTAACTTAATGTACACCAAGAAAACAATACAAAGATTTAATTAATTCAAGTTTGTTCTTTAAGAGAATAAACAAAGTTGATAAACCCATAGTCAATCTTATCTATAAAAAAGAGAATAAAACACTAAAATTCATGCATTGAGGAGTATAAAGTGTGAAATCACTATAGATGCTGTGAAAATTGAAAAAGTCATCAATACCTATTTTGAAAATGTTTACTGTCATAGTCAAAAAACATAGAAGGAATGGACTGATTCCTAGAAACATATGATATGTCACAACTGAACCAAGAAATTATAAAAATATTGAATAACCCAATACAGTTAATGAAATTAAAAATCTAATTAAAACTTTACCAACAAAGAAAATCTGAGATCCTGATGGATTCATAGCTGAATTCTACAAGAAATTTAGAGGTGATTTAATAACAACATTCCTCAAACTTCAATGAAATTGAAAGAGAAGCAATATTGTCTAATTCATTCACGGAGGCAAGTATTACCCTGATAGCTAACCCAGAGAAACAACCAACTGAAAAACAAAGCTATAGACCAATCTCTCTAATGGACATAAGAAGCAATAATATGCAATAAGATACTAGCAAAAAGAATGCAGCAAATCATCAAGAAGATTATACACCATCACCAACAGAGATTCATCCCAGGAATGCAACAATTCACCATACTCAAATCAGTAAATGTAATACACCACATCAACAGAGTCAAAGACAAAACTCACATGATCATCTTAATAGATGTGAAAAAAACTTTTGATAAAGCCCAGCACACATTCATAGTAAAACTCCTACAGAAGATTATTATGGATAGCTTTTACCTTAAGCTGATAAAAGTCATCTATAACAAACCAACAGGTAACATCATACTAAATAAACAAAAACTGATAACTTTCATGCTAAAATCAGAAAAAAGACAAAGATGTCTATTATCACCACCCTTATTCATTATGGTCCTGGAAACTCCAGGGCAATTAGACAATAGAGAGAAATAAAAGAAATAGGGATAGAAAAGCAAGAAGTTAAAATATCATTATTCATAGATATCATGATACACCAGAACTTCACCAAAAGACCACCAGATTTGGCAACCAAATTCATGACCATAGAAGGATAGAAATTTAATGCTCAAAAATCAACACCATTCCTGTACAAAAACAAAAAATTCACAGAGAGAGATTAGGGAAACTATGCCCTGCAAAATAACATCCAAAAAAAAAATGAAAACCTACGAATCTAGGAAAGGAAATAAAAGATCTGTAAAATGAAAATTACAGTACTACAAAAAAGGAGATAGAAGAGGATATTAGAAAACGGAATGTTATCCCTTTTTCACAGTAAAAATGCCCATAGTCCCCAAATTTTTATACAGATTTAATGCATTCCCTATCCAAACACCATTTATGTACCTTGCAGAAGTAAAGAAAGCATTCCTAAAATTCATCTGGAAGCAGATGAGACCTAGAATGGCAAAGGTAATCCTGTCAACAAAGGCAAGGCATAAAACATCACAATTCCTGACTTAAAATTATGCTACAAAGCTGCTGTAATAAAATCAGCATAGTACTAGCAAACAAACAAACAAACAAAAACAGACCTGAGGACCTGTGGAACAGATCAGAAGATGTAGACACAACTACAAACACACTCAGACACTTTATTTTTAGTTAAAGGATCTAACATGTTCACTGGAAGATAGCCTCTGTAATAAATGGTGCTGGAAAAACTAACTCTCTAAATGCCTACAATCCTATTAAAAAGGGCTTGCACATCAAAAGAAATCACCAACTGAGTAAAAAGACAACTCACAAGTGGGAAAATTTTTAGACAACTCTCCTTCAAGTAAAGGATTTATATCTAGAATATATAAAAGAAATGAAAAAAGTCAGACCTCTCCAAATTCAAAGACCCAACCCAAAAATGGGTGGCTGAGATGAATACATACTTCTCAGATTAAAAAGTACAAATAGTAAATAAATATATGAAAAAATTTTCTATATCCGTGGTCAAGAGATTCCAATTAAAACAACACTGGGATTCCATCTCACCCACTAACAAATACTGTTGTGAAAAAAGAATCTTTCTCCACTGTTAGTGGGATTGTAGACTGATGCAACCACTATGGAAATCAGTATAGAGATTCCTCAAAAAAGTAGGATTAGAGATTCCACTATTCCCTTCTGTGTATTTTCCCCATAAAAAATAAAAACATCACACCACAGCAATATATGTGCACCAAGTTTACAGCAGCACAATTTATAGTAGGTAAATCTTGGAAACAATCCAAATGACCATCAACCAAAGAATCAATAAAAAATGTGGTATTTTTATGCAGTGGAATACTATTCAACTATAAAGATAAATGAGATATTTATAAGGAAGTGAATGCAACTTATTCATAAGTGAAATAAATCAGAGGCAGGTGTAAAAATTGTATTTCTCTCTAGTATAAGAAGTTGAAAAAGTAAATAAGATAAATAATGTACCACAGATATTGTGAAGTAGAAAGAAACCAATTAACAGAATAGAGAAACTGGAATGGAGGATTGGAGAAAAAAGGAAGGGAAAAGGAAAAAAAAATTATATATTCACACAAAATAGCTAAGATAGTAATACTACTAATTGCTGTTAATTCATTGAAAAGAAAGTTTTGTATCTATATTGTTCAATCAAGTTTTTATGCCTATATTTTGTAATATGAGCTATTACTTTGAAGATAACAATAAGCATTATACTAATCATTGTTACTACCTTACAGTATTATTTTAAAATTTTATATCTTTTATTTTTTCTTTAAAATAAAATAGAAGAAATTACTACTTTCACTTGGTCCTGCTAGTCAAATAGCCTAAAGAAATACCTTTCAGCTGGGCATGGTGGCTCATACTTATAATCCCAGCACTTGGAAGGCTGAGGCAGGAGGATCCTTGCAAGTTCAAGACCAGCCTAGGCTACAAGTGAGCTCAAGGCCAGCCTGAATTGCAGAGACCCTGTCTCAAAAAGACAAAAAAAAAAAAAAAAAAGAAATATCTTTCAAGCTGATAAATTTTAATAAATATTTCTTTAAAAGTACACAAATAAATTCACAGAGTTGCACAAATATAAATATGCCTATATACTTTTAATATATTTCTGAGTAAACAATTTGACACTTGCAGTTGCTCCCATGATTATAGACTAGATTTCAACTTTAAAAGAGACTGGAGGCTATCTTCTAAAAAAAAATCAAAGCAAACAAAAAGTTGCTAGTATTTTCAGCAATAAATGTCAAATTCTTCCCCCAGCTGATTATCTGGAATATAGTAAGCATTTATTGGATTTTCATGAATATATAACCTCTCAGAGAAATGCCATGCCTGTTTTCCATGCTGGATGGCTACAGCAAGACATTGCTGGATTTGATGATTAACTGCCTTTCACAGGCCACTCATGTCTGTGCATAGAAGTACCTTTCAGTATTGGATAGAATTCTAATAAAATTATTCATTTTCTTTGGTCTTTACTGTGCAGAGTTTATGTCAGAAAGTCATCCATTTTCTAAGTCTCACTGTTGATTTTTTTGTTTGTTTTTACTAAACTTTGGTACTATTTTCCTAGCCATGAGTTAAGGCTGTGCTAAGTCACAGGCACCAAAGCCTGCCTAACCTGCTCTTTACCCAACTGCAGCATAGATAAAAAGGATGTGGTGTTTTTATACAATGGAGTATTACTCAGCTATAAGAAATGATAATCTTGAGGCTTTTATAGCTAAATGGAGGCAACCTGAGACCATTCTCGTAAGTGAAATAAATCAAATTCACATTTGTAAATATTGTATTGTCTCCTTGTGTTAAAAAATACCTGAAAGAGTAATAAGATTCAAAGTGTACAATAGATATTGTGATAATGAAAGGGAAAGAAAGTACTCAAAAGGACAGAACAACTGGGTAGGGGAAAGGAGAAAAAGATAAAGGGAAAAGATTGTGTACATAAACTATACTACTAACCTCTGTCAGTTCATCAAAAATAATTTTGTGATTTTATTTTTTGATTGATCATTTTTCCATGCCTAAATCTTATAACTTGAACAACTACTTCTAAGATAACCATATGCATTGTATTTAGTGTTAATTTCCTATTATTTTTAAAAATTTTGTGCCATTTCTATTCTTTTTTTCTTTCTAAAATAGTAATAAATAAAAACGAAGAAATGCATTTTAGAGAAGAATTGGAGATGAGTCCAGATAGTTTAGTCATCCACCTACGTGTCAGTGTTCTTGGCCTCAGTTACCAAATGTAACTCAGAATGGTGAGCTGAACACAACTTGGTTCATGTTATAGAAGACCAATTCTGACCTTAGGAAAGTCAAAATTTTACACTAAAAACTTGAAATAAACCTATTCTTTGCTTTAGTGGAGTAGATTACACACAGAAATACACACAAAAAAAACTCTATTTTTTTTTCAACACAAAGTCCGCCTTATATGTCACCATCATATTTTAATTATTTATTAGCATTGACTTCTCAATTCATTTTTTCATACATGTTCCACAATAATGTATGAAATTCATTTAAGTAATTGTTTTCTAAGATGAGTGTGATACTAAACTATCTCAGGAGAGAGAACTTATAAAAGTTAGAGGTTGAAGGGCTCTTCTATGCTGTATGCAGTATGCAGTCAGGGTGTCAGCAATGCAGATGTGAGGACATCTGGCAGACCTCTACTCTAGTTCAGGATGTGAGACTCATTGGCAACTTTACAGCCTTGTCCTAGAGAAAAACGTTCCATAGCTCTTACCCATATTAGCAGTCTGATTCCGAGTCTCTCTAAGCAGCCTGCTTGCAGTTGGTAAGGATGGCACAGAGCCACTGTTTCTACCACAGTGCCATGTATAGCCTGACTCAGCCCCAGGAATTCTCACTGAGCTCTTCAGCTGCCCCAAATTTTCCTCCTCTGCCCAACTCTTTCACCAATTCCTGACAGTCTGCTCCTTGATTATTTTCTGGAAAGTTGTCTTCTGCTTGATCAATGACTATTGACCACTTTCATTCTGTCCAAAGCAGTAAGCTTGTCTGTATCCAAAGAGCAGAGCTACATTTTTCAGTGAGACTTCAGCTCTTTCCAAGGTTGTCCTTCCTTGGGTACCTTCTCTCAATCTCTCTCTCTCTCTCCTTCTCTCTCTCTCTTTCTCTCTCTGTCTGTGTGTCTGTCTTTTTTTCTTCCTCGGTGTAGTCTATTTATCAATATTATACATTAAATTTTATTAAGCTTTAATTATTCTTGCATTAAACTTCTCTTGTTTAGCCTGTAGTGTTTTCCCTATGTCTCTATATATCAATATCTAATGAGCTGTCTATCTATATATCTAAATCTATATATATATATATACTTATACCTATATCTAAATCATGTATATCTGTATCTATATTATTGCCTATTATTTGGTTCCTGCCTCCTGGTTCAATACATGTAATCAATTCATATTTTGATTATATATATTTTATTTCTAATCTTTCCCTACGATTAAGAATGTGACAAAGAGATTTGTAGACTGAGGGTGAAGAGACCAAAAAGTCACCAAGAAGTAAGACTTCCCTGCAAATCAGCACCATGCACCATGCTTGGAGAGTCAGGTACCAGCCTTTTCCTGTGAGTTGGCACCATTCATGGACTGTGTGGGAAGAGAACAAGAAGTTGCCAAGAAGCAAGCCCTCCCTGTGAATCAGCACCATGCTGCTTCGGGGACAGCCAGATTTCAACCCCTTCAGGTGTGTGGGCTGGGAAACAGGAAGAGCCACCCTCACCCCACACCTACCATAGGCAACCAGTTGATATGGAGAAATAGGCTACAATGATAGCTATTGAGGTAAAATACAATTTAATGCTTGTTGTGTTTAGTTTCACTGACTTTGACTGGCTTTAGATAGCTAGTAGTGTGATCATCTATTCAGAGGATAACAATACACAATGTGGCATCTATGGGGGATCTCCTTCGGAAGGTGGTAGTCATTGTTAATTCCATATCATCTTTTTTGAAGTCCTGTATCATTTTCACTGTTTTGTTGAGTTGGGATTTATTGTTGTATTTATTGTATTATATCTGATGCTATGGGCAAACATTTCAAAGATAATGGGATATATTATGGTAGTAATTGTAGATTTGCTATTCTTTTCTTTTGAAGTCCTCTATTGAGTTCACTTTTTTATTTTTTTATTGGTTATATTCTATTTTGTTTTGTTTGATTTCTACTATGTCTGAAGGTATGGGCAACTATGATGGAGACAACAAGAGGCATTATGGTGACCATTGTTGATTTCCTATTGTTTTGAAGCCTTGTGTCACTTATACTGGTTTGTATTGATTGGCTGTATTCTGTTTTATTTTTTGGTTCTATTCTCTTTAAAATAAGAATAAAATAAAAAAGAATGTGGCAAAGAACATGTTTGACCATAAATCATTGCATTTCTGTATTATTTTCTTAGAGAAAATGCCTAAAATAGGAGGTACCACTTCAAAATGATGTAATGTTTAGACTTTTGATAGATTTTTCTAAAGCTGCATTCAGAAAGGATGTGATAAGATATATTTCTTGTAGAGAAATTTAGGATGTCTATATATGTTGTATAATAAGCATAATTCATAAAACTAGGAAAAATGCACTAAGATTGCCCAACAGCATACCCTTAGTCTACAAATGTCTACCAAAGGTGAGATAAACCATTTTTCACATCTTGTGTTAGACTCTCAGAGGTCATTACTTAAAAAAATAAAAGGAGTATTGGATAAAAAATTATAATTTCTGAGTCCATTTTGACTTGTAATCTTTCCACATACCACAGCCTGCTCCATTTTTAGTTCTAACAAGACCAAAACCTTTCACACCTCAATTCTTTATTCATCAAATACCTCAAAAGAACTCCAGAAGTTTACAGCTAAGCTAAAATGTGAGATTAAAAAGCTTATCGGTCACTTTAATCACTCATAGTATTTCCTATTGTCTTTCCCCTTCAGGGCAGGGGATTGAACCCAGACCCTTTCACACTGTGCAACAACAGACTGACCCCTGAGCTACAACTTCAGCACTTTCCCTGGCACATTCTGAATTCCAAACAAATTGTATAAAGTTAGAAATAAAGCCACAGTTTTATTAATGGAGTATTTGACTTTATTTTCATGAGGCAGAATATGATTAAATAGTAAAAATCAGAGACATTTGCTTTGCTACAGGAAACAAAAATCTAAAGTTTCTTATGGACACTTTGGAAGACATGAATTATCTAGCAAGTACTAGGTTTAAATTAATGGTTATTTCTTTAAAGTAGTAGTAATAGGCTACTGAATTGCACTGGTAGAAACAATCAATCAAATTATTATTAGCTGAAAATAAAATGTACAATTAAACTAAGTAGAAAATGATAAAGACTCATGATTGCTGAGGATTTGGTAATCAATTTACAAACCTCTAGTGAACCTGAGAAATAACTGGAGCTCCTGACATCTTCTTAGTCATCAAATGTTAAATCCAGAAACAATGCTACTTAACAAGGGACTGAAAAGACTTAACTGTCTGTTTCAAAGTCAAGGACACCTCACTCTTCCTAAATATTTGCTGTTTGTGTAAATACTTGCATTATGAACCTTTAACTCCCAGTACCAGTTCTTCATTCCAGCAAACTCTGTTTATTCTAAATAGACTGACTGCTTTGCCCAGTTGCATAGGCTCCCACAAATCATGCTACAGTGTTGGAATAGTTGCAAACATTTTCAAATGTGGCATTAAATGATAATTCATTTGAACACTAAAAAAAAGACATAGCTTTTAATATTAGTTGATTTAACAGACTATACAATTGTAGCCTTCATATTTTAAATGGGATAATAGTTTCCTGGTATATTACCACTTAAAATGTGAAGATTGGAAGTCCTAATGGTTTTAAAGGCTTCTTGGTATCTTCAAGAACTAGAACCTACTGAAGTTTCATGAGTTCACTATGTCTCTATTGTGTTGCTTTGTAATTACATAAATGAGATGAAAAAATAACCTCATTCCCTTTTCACTTGTCTCCTGAATCTACTCCTGGGCAGGGCCTTGGCACTGTCCTATTAATAGACATATGAAAAGCTGAAGCAACAGAGAGAACATTCCTTTGAACTTGAACTCCTCCTTGAAAAGAGCAGTGTTTTCTTTGTGAAGTCCCTGTACTCAGCAATCCCACACCTGTGGCAACTTCAAAGAGTCGTCCTGCAGAGTGACAGGCTCCTATCTGAGGAAGAAAGGGGTCAGTGCTCCGCTGGATCTCAGCATCACAGAGTGCCCCACATGGACGCATTTCAAAGCCTCTCACATTCCTTTCTGTGGGACAATGTCACTTTAGTGCCACACAACTCAACAGAAAACCGTAAAAGGAAATCACGAAGCTTTTTGTCTCCCAAACAGCACCTCCAAATCTTTGCCATTTCTCTCTTTGTTGAGAAAATAAAAAATGTTTAATCTTGCATTAGAAGTCCAAATGTTTTGAATTCAAAATCTGACAATGACATTTGCTAAACTCTAGTAGGGTAAATAATGCTCTCAAAGATGTCTACATCTTAACCCCTGGAATTTGTGACTATGTTGCCTTAAATAATAGAAAAAGGCTGTAAATGTGATTAAAGACTTTAAGATGGAGAACTAGTCCTATCTCTGCAGGCCAAAGGGCTTAAAAGTGGTCAAAGTCAGAAGAAGGAGACGCAACCATGGAACCAGAGATGGAATGATGAGGTTTTAATAGGAACGAAGAGTCCTCAAACAAATCCAAATAGCCTCTAGACAGAAAATTAAATGGAAATGACTCTCTCTGGAAGCCTCTGGAAAGAATCCAGCCCCTATGATTCCTGGGCCCAGCATTCTGAACATCAAAAATGTAATCGTATTTGTGTAATTTTAGGCCATTAAGTGTGATAATTTGTTAATGCTGCTTATATGTACTAGCTCCTATGGTGAATTTACTTTTGTGACTGCTTACAAATCTCAAGAGAATTCTACTCATGACACAATGGAAGTGACATAAAATTCTCCATTGCACAAGTTATCACACAGGATAGTAACAGGCAGGTGTTAAGTGGTAGAATACTAGCCAAAGCAGTCATTTTAAAATCTAAAAATGGCACTTTCAAAGCCATCCCTTATCAGATATGCTACCACGTGAAAAGCCATTGGTCAGCTAGGTTACTTTCAAGACCCTAAGTGTGGAACTGAAACAGGTTGGATTAAATTTGTTGTCCGCCCACTTCTGGAGAGCATCTCCTCCCCAGCCTAAGCACACAGCGGGGCTGAGCCTGCAGATTAGGGTGCTTGACTTGGCTGGCAAATGACCTTCGAGAGGTCCAAAGTCAACACTACCTTTTCTAGAATCCCTTTCCTGCCTGCAGAATCCCTCCCCAACACCCTCTTTGCAGAGACACTGACAGAGTGTTATGGTAAGCGAGCACTGTTGTGAACAGGAATCATAGCTGAGGAAAAGTTGAGTAGGAAGCAGGTGTTCCATTCAAACATCAAAGTTTCATTTAAGAAAATAAAACAATTTACATGTGACGCTAGCTTGCTCTTACACAGAGTAGTTACTATTACTTCTGACCTTAAAAGTTCCCTGCCAGACAAAGACAAATAAGTTACTTTTATTTCCTACTTTTCAATGAAATGTGTTTTCAGAGGTAATAGAATTTGTACAAATGTCCTCATTCCAAATTTTCTGTTTCATCTACAAACTGTTTTACATTACAGAGAAGCAACTTTACTCTTTCAACATTTTAAAGATGCTACTTTCTGAAAGTTTTGTACTTCAGTCTGGAGAACAATAGCCCCAAGTATGTCAGTCACCAGGAAAAGCACCATTATATTATCAGATGTGGGTAATTATTTTTTTTAAAAAATGCCTATGTTGGTGATTCCTTTAAAATAAGTGATTTATCTTTTGTCTTCAAGATATTTTGAAGTTTTTAAACTTCTGTTGTCTTCTTATGGAGCTAAAAATCAATTACAGAGTAATGATAGCAACTATCGTTGTGTTTATTTTTCACAGCTTTGTTCTCAAAACATATTAACATTTATTCATAATTAAGGCTCAGAACTTACTCGCTTGGTAATAGATATTAACTTTTTAACCAAAGTGTTTTCTCAAAGAAAACAGTTTTCAATAAAAGAAACAATTGAATCTATTAAAGAGAAAAATAATTTCCCATTGTCCTTTGAAGATTTGGACAATACACACTGAACTTTTTCTATCGTAATACATAATACCTCTTGTAGGGAAAGTCAAAAAAGAAGGAAAAGCTCTAAATTTCACAATGAAAAAGAAAGGCAACTATGAGAGCAAGTGCAGAAGTTAGAGGCCTAGGGAGATTAGATCCAGGCACCATAAACCTCCAGAGGTAGCAGAGATGCATTTCATCTAGGGAACTAGTTGAGCTAAAGAGCAAATGAAATCTCACAGAGTGCTTCACAGAAGGAGCAGTGAGAAGAGAGGAGTAATGACACCCTGAAGTTAAAACCTCAGGGAAACAGCTGACAAGAGTGATTTACCTAACACCCTGGAACTCTGAGTCTCTATCTAGTAATTAACTCTCTGCCTGCCCTAACCTTCCTTATCCACCCATCTCCATTCACTCTCTTTAATTCCACCCTGTGCGTTTACAATTTTGTTCTCTGACTTCTTAATTTGTCTGAGTCTGCTTTGTGCAGTTTCCTCCCTCCACATGTGACATTAATGCCAAAGGTCTATTTTCTTTCCTTTTCTTCCTTCTTGCCTATTGACCTCTTAAAGAACTAGATCATGAAACTCAAGGAAACATATTAAATATTTATTTTACCTTTAGAGTAATTTATTATAAAATTCAGACTAATAAAATGTCACCTTTTATCTCTCTTAAAAATCTTTAACTGTACGAATTTGCCTTTCACGTCTATTCAATTACCATTACACAACATAATGGTCATAAACAGAAAGTTCTCTACTTTGACTCATACTCAGAGAATATAAGTTAGCATAATTAAATCTCATGGCAACATGAGAACCCAGAAGTTTTTTTTTTTTTTTCATTTTTATCGGTACCAGGGATCTAACTCATGACTGCCTGCTTGCAAGGCAGGCGCTTATGCCGCTGAGCTAAATCCCCAGCCCCCCAGAAATTTTTTTTTAATCACCTACTTGTATAATCTGTCTGTGAAGTTTTCATTTTATCTTTGGAATCACAGAAACAAATTAGACATAAAAGGGTAATTCATATTGCATTGTTTCCTTCAAATTTCTTTGTTCACTAATAGATTTCTCTTTTGTTCTTAGCACAAATACATCACTTCAAACGGCATATGTGTAGCAGCAGGGAGCCACTTAAGAAAGCTGAACATTAATATTAGGATATTAGTCTGAAAAGTCAGGTTTTAGCACGGCATTTCCTCTTTTGAGACTAGCAAAAGCAAGCAGAAGAAAATTAGAATGCTTTATTCATTCAATAGACATCAGCTGATTGTCCTACCTCCTTAGGCTACAAATAGCCTTATTAATTGGAAATCATTGCTAAAAACAGCAGGGACTAAACTCCAAATAGATCACTGCACACAAAATCTGGGGAAAATGTTCCTCGTATTGTATAATGGTAATGGCTATGTGTGATGACAACATTTATTTATGCCTTATTGTTTTGCACATAAGAGTGAACAGCATCGACTACTGAATTTAGAAATTAAGATTGCAAATGTATATTCTTCTAAGAAATGGGATTTCCTCCAATCTCCAACACTTAGAAAAATTCACTTTTTCTATCATGATCTGAGAAAAGAATATCAATATTAACAATGCTTTCAATGTAAACGAATCACTAATAGATACACTTATTTGTATGTTCACGTTTGTGCATACATGAACATATGTGGAAGCGTGCAACTTGCTTTTATCCCATAATCATTCATATCTGTGTGACTAAATTAACTCATATGAAGCTATTTCATTCTAATGGTTCTTTATTTGTATATGCCACAAATGGAAACTAATTTATGCAGCTCACTATATATTGTGGACATTGATATTTCACTGTCATTTAAACACAGACAACATTGCTTGAATATTATTGTGTGTAATTCAATGCAAACGTATTCTATCTTATTGTCATCCACAGTCCTGATGTATAATTTCTAAGTCAAACAGTGTTCTTTTGATAAAATTTGCTGTAATGCCATCCAACAAAATATGAAGGTAAAGACCTTTTCACTAGGGTTAAATATACTGATGCAGCATTCTGTTTTTAATAATTGCAGCTTAAACTGTCCAGTAGTATACAGCAATTTTTAAAGGGCTTGAGGCAGTTCCCCAGGATTACTGATATTTTTTCCACCTAACAGAGCAGTATTCTTTGTTTCGTATCTTCAGTTCAGCAGGAATATTACATAGTGTTATGTGATCAATTGATCCACAGTCTGGGTTTCTCCATCATAATTCCCTTTGCTAAATGCAGGACTTGAAGACTTGCTACTGGCAATAGTGAAGCAAATGATAAGTAAATCTGTCCTGGTGTTGGAAACATTTTCCTAAGAGAATTTGGTCTTAATGAACATGTCAGTGCAAGGTTGGTCTCCTAGGAGACCTATACATCCCATCCCCTGACAGGTCCTGCCAGCTACTTCTGGAAAAAAAAATACTTTTGACACTCTCTGAGGCACTAAATATAATGCAAGCCTCTTGGTATATTTGAGTGAGCAGCTTTGCTATCTAGAGGAGGTTGGATGAGTAAAGGAGAAATAATAAGAAATTCTTGATTAAACAAGATTTCATTTGGGAACCAAGAAAAGTCATCTCTTGGGCCTTGACTCACATGTTTTCCTTGAAAATATATACTTTTCTATACATGCTCTGTAGGTTTAATTCCTCCTTTTTGAGGTACATGTCTTTCCTTGTCCTGACATAAAGCCCACAAATATGTTTAATAGAACCGATAGGAGGCAACATTAATAGCTTCTACTTGATTTTTGAGAAGAGGGTATTTAGTATTTCAACACTAAACAAAATTAAATTTAGGTTTTTGATAAATGTGTTTTACTGATTTGAGTAAAACTGTCTTACATTCCTCCACTATGGTATCTCCATCTGTCTTAGTCATTTTCTTGTCTCTTAGACACCAGACACTCACAATCCAAAGGAGAAGGGGTTTTATTTGGTTCACATGTTTAGTCCACATTTGGTGAGCTCCAAGGCAGGAAGGCATGGGGAAGGGACTGAGGGAGGGACATTGCTTATGCAATGGCAGCCAGAAAGCAGAGAACGAAGACCAGGGCCAGGGAGGGAAGTACAGACCTGCTGGCTTCACTGGCCAGCAACCCTTAAACTCAACTCAAGTTATGAGCAAAATGTAGATAAATTGTCTACCAGAGCATAACACACATAGAGTCCTTATTCCCAAATGAAACATACTGAGCTCACATTTTTACCAGCATTCTCATCTGAGCTACCTTTAGAATCTCCTATCAACCTCAGTTTATATTGTTTTATTAAATGATTGATCAATTGATTGATTTTGGTATCAGGTATTGAACTTAGGACCTTGCACTTGCCAGGTAGGCTCTGGGCTGCTGAGCTAAATTCCCAGACCTATTTATTTATTGATTTATTGATTATTTTAAAAAGAAAAACAGAAAGGGAAAGATTATATGTATATAAGTAAACATATATAAATGTATGTACGCTTATGTATACAAGATAGGTAAGTATACTACTAATCTATGTTCATCAAAAAGAAGTTTGTGCTGTCATTGCTTCATTGTTTGATCACTTTTTATACCTTGATTTTAGAACCTAAATAACTACTTCTGAGATAACGATATGCAATATATTAACTAGTGTTGATTTCCTATTTGTTTTGAAATCCTAGATCTATTTTTTAATTAAGTTTATTGATACATAAGAACCAATAGGTATTTAAGTATAAATGATGATCACATCAATCATAGGGATTTATTCCTATATATGAAATACCTTGATTCCTTTTTTCCCCCATTCCCCTACCCTGTTATAGAGCTTCTCTCATCAACATCTACAAGAGGTGGTGGAAAGAAACTCACGTCATGATAGCCAAGAAGCAGAGAGTGAAGAACAGAGTCAGGAAGGAAGCTATGCCCTGCCAAGCTGTGGGCCAGTAATTCATTTCTTTCAACCAGGCCTTACTTCCTGGCATCACACGTAGCTGCAGTCCCCCTTGATCCAATCAGTTTTTATAATCCCTTCCTGTGAGTGTATGAGCCTCTTTGGGGAATAGCAATGTATATACCATAACACCCTCATTTATAAATCTCTGCATATACATGAACATATTTCCACATCTTGTATTAATTTTCACTAAATTTACTTTCCATTTATGTATCAATACCTCACTTTGGTTACTTTTAGCTTTATTTTATATTCTAATGATGGCAGTAAGTAGATATTGATTAGCCTTGCCTCTTAGATTTTCTGGCTATTTTTATTTCTTTTTTAAAAAAAGATATTAATATCAAAATTAACTTCTCTAATTGTTCAGAAATTCTACTCTTACTTTGAATGCATGTGAGCAATTTGAAAATTTATGAACTACTTTAAAGGCTATCTATTATTATGATGAGTTTTTCTGTTCCCCCACAATTTATTTTAGTAGTTACATTTTATTTTTTGATAGCTTTTCAAAGAGTGTTCCAACAATGGTTTGTCCATTTATTATTAGGTATATTCTTAGGTCTTCTATGTTACTTTTTAGTTTTATTTTAAAGAGATTAAGACAAAAGAGGACAGAACAAAGCAGGTCAGAACAGAACAATGTAAGCAACACAGCAGTTCACAACAAGACAACTGGATATTAACAGTAGCTACCATAATGTCTCTTTCTTTGAAATAGTTGAGCATACCTTCACATACAATAATATCAAACATAACAAAATAGTATAAAACCATTAAAGAGAATGAAAGTATAACAGGGCATTCATAACCAAATAACAGAAAATGAACAGTGGCTACTATATTATCTCATTTTCCATATAAAATTTGTTTATACTATCACACACATATATTAAAATCCAATGAGACACAACATGATAGAACCAATGGAAATAGAAGGACAAAACATAGTAGGACTTCAAAAGAAGATGACATTAATTCAGCAACGACTGCTATAATGTCTTGTTTTCTTCAAAATAATTGTTCATACTATCACACATGATAAAATCAAATAAAACAGAATAAAACCACTCCAACTAATGAATGAAAACATTATAAGGCTTCAAAGCAATATAATGGGGAATGATGACTACCACATACTTTTATGTATTCTTACCATTTCTTACACTAGGGAAACTATTTGGTATTTATACATGTGAGTTTGATTTATTTCCCTTATGTGTATGGTCTCAAGTTGTGTCCATTTATTTATAAATATCTCAATGTGATCATTCTTTATGCTGAGTAGTACTTCACCGTATAAAAATGCCACAAATTTTTTATCCATACCTCAGTTGATGGACACATAGGTTGTTTACAAGAACCGGCTATTACACATTGTGCTGCTATAAACATGGGTGCACATTTATCACTGTGGTGTGATGTTTTGAGTTCTTCTGGGACTATGCCTAAAAGTTGAATAGCTTGGTCAAATGGGACTTCCAATTCCAGGTTTTTGAGGAATCTCCAGACTGACCTCCACAGTGGTTACACCAGTCTACACTCCCATAAACAGTACAGAAGAGTGCCTTTTTCTCCACAGCCACTCTAGCATTTGTTGTTGGTAGTTTTTGATCCTTGCCATTCTTTCTGGAGTGAGATAGAATCTCAGTGTTGTTTAAATGTGCATTTCTCTAATGACTAATGGTGAATATTTTTTTCATGTATTTATTTGCCATTTGTATTTCTTCATCTGAGAAATGTGTATTCATCTCAGATTCCCATTTTTGGATTGGGAAAATCCTTTGAATTTTGAGGGCCTGATTTTTTAAAATTCTTTTATTCTTATGTTTTAGACAGAAGTCCTTTGTCTGAGGGACAGTTCACTTAGATTTTTGTCCCAGTTTGTGGATTTTCTTTTTACTGTGCTGGAGATTTCTTTTGACAATGCAGAAAATCTTTAATAAGATATGATCCCAGTTATTGATTCTGGGAAATATTTCCCATGTGCTTTGAGTCCTGTTCATGAATTCTCTACCTACCACTATGTCTTAAAGATTTTTACCTACTACCTACTTTGTCCTCCAACAGATTAGTGTTTCTGTTTTAACATTCAGATTTTTGACCCATTTAGCTTTTAGTTTAATGCATGGTGAAGGGCACGGGTCTAGTTTCAGCTTTTGGCATATAGAGAGCCCGTTTTTCCAGTACCATTTATTAAAGAGACATTCATTCTTCCAGTGAGCATGTTTAGCCCCTTTATTAAAGATAAGGTGGTTGAGTGTGTTTGTAGTTGTAGTTGAATCTTCTAATCTATTCTATTGATCTAGAGATCTGTTTTTATTCCAGTACCATGTTAATTTTATTACAGTAGCTTTGTAGTATAATTTCAAGTCAGGGATTGTGATGCCGCCTGCCTTGCATTTGCTGTTTAGAATTGCCTTTGCTATTCTAGGTCTCTAATGGTTCCAGATGAATTTTAGGAGTAATTTCTCTAGCTCTATGAGGTATGTTAGTGATATTTTCATTGGGATTACATTGAATCTGTATAACAGTTTTGGAATAATGGCCATTTTCACAATATTTATTCTTCCTATTCATGAACAAGGGATGTCTTTCCATTTTCTGAGATCCTCTTCAATTTCCTTTCAAGGTATTATAATATTCCCTGTGTAGATCTTTACTTCTTTCATTAGAATAATTCCTAAGTATGTCATTTTTTTGGATGCTAGTGTGAAGGATGTGGCTTCTCTTATTTCTCTCTCAGGAATACTATTAGTGTATAGGAATACTGTTGATTTTTGAGTGTTGACTTTGTATCCAGCTACATTGCTGAATTTATTATATCTAGGACCAGGGGTCTTCTATGTAGATTATCATGTTGTCTGCAAGTAATGATAATTTAACTTCCTCTTTTCCCATCTTTACTCTTTTATTTCTCTCTCGTCTAATTGATCTGGCTAGTACTTCCACTGTTATGTTGAATAGGAGTGGTTATAAGTGATATCTTTGTCTTGTCCCTGATTTTAAGGTAAAGGATTTCAGTTTTTGACCATTTAGTACGATGCTGACTGTTGATTTGTCATAGATGGCTTTTATCATGCTGAGGTAAAGACCATCTACTCTAATTTTCTGTAAGTTTCTTATCATGAATGAGTGTTGGACCTTATCAAAAGCTTTTTCTGCATTTATAGAAATGATCATGTGATTCTTACTTTTGGCTCTATTGATATGGTGGATTACATTTATTGATTTATGTAAGTTGAATCATCCCTGCATGCCTGGGATGAATCCCACTTGGTCGTGTTGTATAATCTTCTTGATGATTTGCTGCATCCTGTTTGCCAATATTTTATTGAGGATTTTTGCATCTGTGTTCATTAGGGAGATTGGCCTATAGTTCACTTTTTTAGTTGGGTCTTTCTCAGGTTTTGGTACTAGAGTAATGTTTGCATCCAGAAATGACTTAGGAATAATTGCTTCCCTTTTGATTTCATTGAAGAGTTTGAGGAGTGTTGGCAGTAAGTCTTCTTTGTATTTCTTGTAAAATTCCACAGTGAATCTGTCTGGGCCTGGGCTCCTGTTTGTTCATAAGGACTTAATTACATTTTCAATTTCATTAATAGAAATTGAGTAATTCAGTAGTTTTACATCCTTTTGACCCAGCCTTGGTAGTTCATATGTTTCTAGGAATGTGCCCATTTCTTCTGTGTTATTGAACCTATAAGAGTAGAGGTTTTCCAAACAGATGTTGAAGATCTTCTGTATTTCCACAGAGTCTGTAGTGATTTCACCTTTTTCATTCCTTATTGCATGAATTTGAGTTTTTTCTTTCCTTTTAAAAATAAAGTTGGTTAGGATCTTACCAATTTTATTTATTCTTTCAAAGAACCAACTCTTTCATTGATTCTTTGGATTGTTTTCTTAGTCTCTGTTGCATTAATTTCTGCTCTGATTTTTATAATTTCCTCCCTTCTTTTGGCTTTGAGCTTGACTTGTTCTTCTTTTTCTAGATGTTTGAGGTGTAGCATCAGGTTGCCTATTTGTGTTCATTCTGTTTTCCTGATGTGGGAAGTTAGTGCAATAAATTTTCCTCTGAGGACAGCTTTCATTGCATCCTATAGATTCCAGTAAGTTTTATTTATAGTTTTTTGCAAGGAGATATTGTTTTATTTCTTCTTTAATTTCTTCTGTGACCCACTGATTGCTCATGAGTGTATTACTCAATTTCCATGTGTTTATGGGGTTTTTGCAGTTTCTTTTATAATTAATTTTTAGTTTCATGGTGTTATGATCCAATAAAATGCATGGGATTAGTTCAATTCTTTTGCATTTACTTAAATACATTCTGTGAGCTAATATGTGATCTATTTTAGAGAATGTACTATGTACTGCTGAGAAGAATGTATATTCTGATGTTGTTGGATGGAGCACTCTGTATATGTCTATCAAGTCCATTTGTTCCCAGATGTGATTCAGTTCTGCATATCTTTGCTGATTTTCTGTCTGGTTGATCTGTCCCTTTGTGTCAATGGTGTGTTAAAGTCTCCTGTTATAATTGTGTTATTGCTGATTTGATTGTTCATTTCTGTTAATACTTGCTTTGTATAACTGGGTGCTCTTGAATTTGGTGCATATATATTTAAAATTGTTATCTCTTCCTCTTGAAGTTTTCCTCTAAACTTATCTCTTCTGCCCATTCTTGGTTTGAAGTTCACATTGTCTGCAAACAGAAAACCTACCCCTGCTTTTTGGGGGGGGTTCCTGTTGCATGAAGTATTGTTTTCCATCCTTTGACTTTCAGTCTGTGAGTGTTCTTTTGGGTTAGATGGGGTGCCTGTACACAGCATAAGGTTGAATGTTGTTTCTTGATCCATTCTGCCAATCTGTTACTTTTAATTGGTGCATTGAGACCATTTACATTAACGATTATAACTGTTATACATTGGTTTATTGTTGACATGTTATCTTCTGCTGTTGCATCTTTATCTTTCCATTCAGTTTAATTGTCTGCTTTGCTTAGTTTTTATGCTAAGTGTATCTAAACTGTCTTTCAGTATTCTTTGCAGAGTTGGTTTGGTGATCATGAAGTTCTTCAGTTGTTCTTTGTCATGGAAGTATACTATTTCTCCAACAGTTTTGAAGGACACTTTTTCAGGGTACATCAGTCTGGGTTGGAAGTAAGTTTCCTTTAGGATCTGAAATACTTTACCCCATGCTCTTCTTGACTTCACTGTTTGTGTTGAGAAGTCTGCTGTAATTCTGATAGGTGTCCTTTATAGGTGATCTGTCTTTTCTCTCTAACAGCTTTTAATATTCTGTTTTTATGTCAGATTTCTGGGATGGTGATTATTATATTATATGTCTGGGTGTAGCTTTATTTTGGTTATGGCTATTTGGAGTTCTATACACTTCACTAATCCATGTCAGTTTCCATTCTCATATTTGGGAATTTTTCAGCTATTTCTTTTGTAAATAGCCTCTTGATATCATTTGTGTTGTCCCCTTCTTTTTTCATTTATCCCTATCAGTCTTATGTTGTTCTTCTTTGCATTAGCTTACAGCTGTTGAATTGTTAATTCCTGATTCCTTAATATTTTTAAAAGCTCTTTCCTTTCCTCTTCACTAGTTGCAATCTTGTCTTTGAGGTCTGAAATTCTATTTTTACTTTTGCTGAGGCAGTGTTGACAACTTTCAATGGAATTTTTGATTTCCTGTATATCTCTTTGAATCTGCTTCATGTATTCTCTATGTTTCTAATATTGTTCATCCAGAGTTTCTGTCTTTTTGAATTGTTCTTCTAATTTTTTTAATTTGTCTTCTTTAAATGTGTTCAGCATTTCTTTCATTACTTTGATCATTTTTTCTTTTACCTGGGAGATTATTTCTAAGTTGAATTCCTTTGTAACTTCCCAGAGTTGCCTCTTTATTTCAGTTGGTATTATTTCAAGTGTATGGCTTGTATTTTCTTCTATGTACATGGCTTCTAGTCTTTCTTGGCACATACTGGAGGTTTGAAATTGAATTTTGGTCTTTCATCTTGTCATTTTCCTATATTTCCGTATTTCAAGCAACATTCGAAAGCTTCCCCTGGGTGTGTTGGAAATTGCCTCCTATGCCCTCGGCTCCTGGGACTGATTGGAAGTTGCTGAGTGTGGCCCATCAGGCCCACAGGACCTCCTATGCCACCTCCAGTGTTCCAGGAAGCTGGGTGGCCTCCTAACCACTGAGGTGATGGTCCAAAGCTTGCCCTGGGCCAGCACTGTGTGCTAGAACTTACCTCGTGCAGCCTCAGATGCTCAGGTTGAAAGAAGATCACTGGGCATGGTCCATTTAGGCCTGCGACACCTCACAAGTCTAGTCCTGTGTGTCTGGAAGCTGTGTGGGCACTTCACGTCTTCTATGTTTTAATACTTTTTACTGTAAATATAGATTTTCTATCTGAAACATCTTCATGAGTTGTCTTCTCCTTAATTTTCCTTTGTGTTCTGGATGTTCAAGTCTGCCAATGAACTGCTACATCAAGAATCATTCTACAGAACTTACTCATTTCAAAAAATGGTTTGTATGGGATGTTCAACTTTTCAAGCTCCATACAACCATTGGCATGCTCCTGATGCAATCATTCTTCTGTGCAAATCAAGGTTACCAATACAACAAAAAGCAAAGCTACAGAGACAGAGTACAGAAATTCTGCAAGTGGGTAACTAGGTAACTTGAGAGAAGATCAGTTCCACATTATTCCTGAGTTTCTGGACAAGTGACTTTTGGCCAGAAGAGTGGTTTTATATTGATCAATAGATCAAAGCACACATCTTTTCTGTATAGATGTCTCCTAGTCAGTCCTGTAACTTTGCATTCAGTAAGCTATTCTACAAATTCTATAATATAGGTGTTTTAGGTGTGATATCTGTGATAAAATCAATCATTTATATTTGCAGAAGGGTGTGGAAAATTGGTAACTTCCAACGCATCCAGGAAATCCAGTTGTAGTGATGATAACAGTAGTATCACAGGCTGGAAGCACCCATACAACATGCATAGAATCAGTGAATACTTATTCGTAGAATAGACTTTCACTTTAATGAACAAAGTGGTCTGAAGTAACCAGTCATCTATCAGGAAGACATCTGCCTTCACATCTTCAAACAGTGCATTTTTCAGGCTCAGCTGAGCACTTCACATCAGAGTAGGTGAAGAGTATAGTGCCAAAAGTGGAGGCCTAGACAGCAAAGTTTCCTGTGGGATGGAGAAAAGTAGGGCAAGTATAAAATGTGGATATTAAGGAAAATGCACAAATGATTGGCACATAAGTTTCCTTATGATTACTTTCATATATCTTTCTACTTTACACTTTGTTTCCTTAAGACATTCTATTACTGGATTTTATCTCATATTATTTTTCCTTATTGTGTTCAATGTTCTCTTTGACTTACTCAAAAAGTACTTGTAAACTTTAGCCTATGACATCAAATATATTCATGACTTTTGAGTTATGATTTCAAACGCTAAAGAAATCTGCATGCTAACATAATCTCTGATTTTTTACACATTTTTGTCTATTTCTCAAGAGTGTATTGATATATTGTTTTCTTCTACAATTGTGAACATTCATTTTGTGTTCTGAAACCGGTCCTGCTTGGTCTTCCAGTTTAATACATTTTTTTTAAAACTTTGGTTCTTCATTCAGTGGGTTAGATATCCCTATTAGGAGTTTTTCCTCTCTTTCTTTATTAATCTCTTACTTGTCTTAACTAAGAAAGGAGTTTTCTTGGAAAACATCAAGTTCTCACTATGAGGAAGGCAAAGTTTATTTCTCTATTCAATGTTGTAAACTTGGTCATAGCTTTCACCTTGTTTATGAAATAAATTTTAGTGAACATTCCATAGTTGTTAATTGCTTTCATTATTCCATTTCTCTCATGGTTCCCCCTCTCTTCATTATTCATCTTCCTAAAATAGGCAGTTTATGGGAGACAATTCTTGTTAAGTGGGACAGGACACTGCTTCAGGCTTGTAAATTATTCCTCATGCATAAAGTGCCCTTTTTGTTGTAAACAAATTGGGTTTTTAGTGAATTCAGATTTCAGGTACTTTTTAAGAAAAAAAAGTTAAGTATTATAAAGTTTTTCCTGGATTGGAATAACCATCTCCTTTCCTTATCTACTTCTCTGTTTTTATATATGCTCCACCCCACCCTACTCCATCTTGTTTACAACAATAGGACAAGAAAACTACGAGATGACACTTTCGTCTTGCATCTGTAGTCAAAACATAAAATGGGCTTGGATCTTTTGTTTCTTTTGGTTGTTGCTGCTTCCCAATCTTTTCTTCTTTAATTGCGCACACTCAGTGGATGTCTTCTGATTGCTATGCTAATCTTTACCTCAACAAGATGGAATCAGTGTTTATTTCCTTTCATCCTCACAACACAGTTCGTGCCAGGAGAACATATGTCCATTTTTCTCTCACAAAACCAAATCAGTTCAGATTTTGGCCTATCCTACCAAGAGTGAAGAACTCTGCATGTTTTTAATATTGATAGCCCTAGTCTCTTTTTAGGCATTTCCTCTTTGACCTGCATTGTGTTCAGGGGCTCTGCTACTAACAACACATTTATAAATAAATGAACATTGATTTTATCCTGTATTTTTTTTCTAATACTGAGGATTCATTGTATTTTTCCTAACACAGAGAAAATATAATCACGGACATGCAACAAAGTCCAATTCCATTTATATTACATGGCTTTCATAGCCTACCTTTGTGCTGTCAATAGCAGCAGCTTCTGGGACTTTAGTATATGTAGTAAGTCACATGATTGTTAAGCCTCATAAGAATATAGGTGAAGTATTTCTCAGCTAAATGAATGGACATACACAGAGGTAGACAACTTTTTATACACATAAGACTAGCTCTAGGTGCATTAGACTTTAACTGGAAATATCCTTGAATTAGAAAATAGATTACATAAAGATTTTGTATACTTGTTTCCTAAAGGTATCTTTCAAGCACGAATAAAAGTTTTTTTGATAAATTTTACAATTATAGCAACAAATAAACCTTAATAAATACTCTTAACTATTTGAAATGGATATTGGGGTACTGTCTCTAAAATTTGTCTTTATTTGAAAATTAGAAATTATTTTTCATGTGGTCCAACTTTATAAGAGGTCTGGAGGAATATCACTTTCTTAAGTGTATAAGGTCTAGGAACTTCAGACGTGTATACCTCCTTTTCTTTACCATCAAGTTTCTTAAAAGGGGAAATTCAAAGATGTATCAATTCTTTTGTTACACATCCACTTCTTAAATTATCACAATTCCTGTATACCTCCACTAGTATCCAAAAACTAGTCTCATTATTGTTGTCTAAGCTGAAATGCAAAAGACAATTTCAATTATGATTTGAATTCTGCATAGAAAGTTTTTGTGATAGCTCGGACCCCGGAATAAAACCCAACGAAGCAAGAGATTAAAATTTGGGGAGCAAAGGCTTTATTTTAGGCCAGGCCTTGGTGACACAGACACAATCCTGGGGAGCCAATTTGGAGACTGTGCTCCTGACAGCTAAAAGTCAGGGCTTTTATCTTGTAAAACCTCAGACAGCTACTGGTCTCACAATGCAAGGAGAGGGCTGGGGAACACTGCAGGACAGGAACCAGGAAAATTACATTGGGAATAGCAAAGTTCAGATAAGGATAGGGCTAACAAGCAAGTCTCCCTGCATACAAGCAAGTTACTCTTCAAACAAGTTTCCTGGTTTCCTCAGCAGAGAATAGAGAAGTCTAGCAGCAATTAACAACCTCTGTTAGCTTATTTTAGCACCACATCTGTTATTTGTAGAGGGCAACAATGGTTAAACATACCAATTAGGTAAGATTTTACAATTTTTACAGAGGAGAGCAGTTCTTAACAGCCCATTTTATTACAGATAGCCAGATGAGGGGGAAGCAGGGTGGGGTGGGGTTACAGGAAGCTGATACCTAAGGCTTTTACAGCTTCCTCAGGAAATTGAAACTTAACCTAGATAGATAGGAAGAGGGAAAGGGGAGGGGGAGGCAGTACAATGCATACAGAGCAGACAATGAGGTGCAAGGGTTAAAACTAGGCTATAACAGTTTTCCCTATCTTAATCATTTTCCCTATCTTAATCATTTTCCCTATCTTATTCATTGGAGCTCTATTTTAAAAATTTTATTTTGAAGAGTATAAACCAAATGAAACAGAACAGGACGGAGTCAATCAAAACAAAAAGATGACCATGGTACATGACTTAAAAACAAAATACAGGGAGATCAACAATGGCTACCATAATGTCTCTTGTTAGGAGCTCTCTTTCTTTGTTTTCAGGGCTCTTGCCTGGTTTTATTTCAATCTTCTTTATTTTTGTTGTTAATTTTACCCTCTCTTATTGAGGGCTGTCACACAGCTCTATTGACTCAAATGCCACATCAAAGATGTAATTGTGGTCAGAATGCTTTCTGCTCCCCACCTTTTCCATAGTTTCTTCTGGCAGGAATATTTTTACCAATCTCAGCCATGTGATTTGTTTTGATCAATGCGGTGTGAGCATCATTACAATTTGTTATGTACACACTGGGGCCCCGAGGGAACATGCACTCTCGCTTGCTCCTTTTATGTTTTAGCTTCTCACCATGATAAAAACATAGTTTGGCATCTTTAATTCTAGAATAAAAAGAAACATTAATATTGAGTGCAACATCAAGATAAAGTCAACCTAGTCCAACAGGACAAAATGTGATCCACAGACCCAGGAGCAAGAAATACAAGCCTGTTGCATAGCACCGAGACTTAAGGAAGTGTTTATGGAGGATTTTTGAAGTAAGTATCAGACACTATTACATCATTAATGTCTCTCAAACCATTCTCCTAGATTTCAAACAAAAACATCCAAACTTTTGTTTGAATATTCTCATTCAGATAGCTCAAAATACCTGAATTCAAAATGTATAAAACTTGCTGAACTTTCTATCCTTAGAATGGTCATTTTCACATGTTATTTTCTACTTAATAATTGCATCTGTCTGTTTTCAAGCAAAAATGACATGATATTGTATAGTTTCTTTTTTTTTTCATTGGCTCAGTAGCTAACTGATCCTTGATCAATTCTTGAGAGTAATATAACTTTATGAAGGTATATATATATATATATATATATATATATGTATTCACATTACATTATATTAAATGACATTAATTTTTCAGGGAACCTGGCAGAATAGAAACAAATAAACAAAACAATTTTTATTGAATTTTTTTCTCCTCATTAGCTTTGCATTGTTTGCCCACATTCACAGTCCTATCACATTGGTTTAGACATTTGTCATTTCTTGACAGAAATACTACATGCATCCCAACTGTATCAATCAGGGTTTACTAGAGAAATAGATATAACACAAGATATACGAATACCTAAGAAATTACAAGACTGGCTTACAATGATCAGCCACAAAGTGACATAAGAGAGAGTGCAGAGGGTATCTGTGCACTAAAGTTTGAGGGGTCCAGCCCAAGGACTGGAGCTTACTGCAGTGTCCGTGCAAGTTCGTATCACAGGGGCAGTGGATCTGCGACAGAACACTGAGGAATCTACAATGGGAGGGTGAAGAGTCGAAAGTGATGGAGCTCCTCTGAAAAACCAGCAGTCAATCCCTCCTCATTTGCCTTTTATTGTATGTATGCAGGCTGCTCCCCTGGGGTGGGTACAACACTCACAGCATCTCTGTGCTGTCCTCTTGCACAAGCTGAGGATGTTACAAACTAGGGACCCTGCCCTCCTGGTGAATCACTTAAAATTCTGACCTTCTCAAATTGACACAATGAACAATACCCTCAAACAGTAACTGCTTGTTTTCTACATCCCAGGATGTAGAGCTACTGAGTCACTTAGTAAAGCTTCTAGACTTGTCAAGGTAACACAATGAATAAACCGTAATGCCAACTTCCTCCAAGTTCATTACCTCATGTGTATTCCGAACTCTTCTCCCAGTATCTCTTTTAACATGAGGATTTGATCTATTTAAATTTCTCAGTGGATATTTACTCTCAGCGTGAATACATTCAAAGAAAGCTGAAAACCCAATCTGCTACTCAAATATATTAACACAATGCATCACTGTGAACTTAGAAAACTGTCTTGTCATATTATTTATTTTTAAGTGTTTTTCACTCCCATGAAAACATCTCTTGCCTTTTCTCCACTATATAGCTATTTCACTAACTTATTCTCATTGATCTTGACCCAATCGAAGTGTTATCTGGGGTTGTTTTTTAATTCATTTTATTCTGCATTCTCCACAATTATTATGAGTTGTCTTCTTGAGAATTTGTGCATAAATCTATAACGACAAATATCATAGTATCTTCAACTACAGATATGTCTCTTCCTTCTGCTTTAGAAATTTCATAGAGAATGTAGAAAGGGTTTCTTATATGCGTCTTTAAAGTAGTAATCTGACTGATCTTTGTGTCTCAATTACATATCCATAAACAGTAAAAAATTAACATATAAATGAATGTGCTTGAATAAGTAATGAGGGGTAGTCTTATCTTAGAAAAAATAAAACTAATAAAATTCAAACTATTTTAAGACACAAAAATTCAAGAAAGCCTCCATCGTAAATAATGCTGCAGTTGAGCATCACAAACTTTAATCATCACACCATATTATTATGACTTGTTTTCAAGTCTGACACTTCCAGTATATTATAAAATTTCTGAGGTCTGAATGTCAGTCTCATTAATCTGTGAATTTCTAAAACTCAGCACAATTCAATCCTAAAACCAAAGAATACTTTTGTATATTGTAGTGATCAGTGCTTGTTGGAATAGCTCATTTATTTCTTCAGTAGGGCCTTATTATGTTCTATTCTTATATCCTGAAACTGAGAACGAGACAAACGTAAAAGAGCACAACCTGCTACTCATATTCCCTGTGACAATTTAGAGCATAGATTTCAAAAGGAGAGAGATTGATTCAGTGTCTTCATTCTAGGGGCTACAGGATGTTTGACAAATATCTAGAGGCTTAAGACAATGGCTTCAAGAAACTTCAAAGAGGTGAACTTGTTCCCCCCAAATTCTTGATCATTTGTTATCACTTGAAGGAGGATATAAAACTGCACTGAAAGTTTGTATTTATCTCAGTTCAAATTGTCCATAACATTATTATATCAACAATTTTCCTTTTAGAAAATCATTGCTAATCCAATTGAATGGCACAATTACAATTTGTTACATTGTGTAAATGTTATTGTAAAAAAGAGAGGAAAAGAAAGTGCTCTAAAGGCTACAACTGCAACTTTGTTTAGGTGTGTAAGATAGATGACCATATTACTAAGTTTTTGTTGGATCATTGAACACAACTGTTTGCAGGCTCACTGTTTGAATGTCCACTTTGTATGCTTTAATTTTGTAACTTGAACAACTAATTCTAAGATGACAATATGTAATCTATTAACTAGTGATTTCTTACTGTTTTTTTAAAATTCTTTATTACTTGTACCTTTTTACTGTTTTTTTTAAATAATTTTTTTAAAATTTTTTCTCACCTCTGAGTGTTGCTGTTTTTTTAATATGTATCTAGATTTTATATATTTGTAACTAGGCTCTTCCTATAAAAACTGTTACTCTTGCTGAGGTGGTGGTGCATGCCCATAATCCCAGTCCTGGGGAGGTTGAGGTAGACAGGATCACTGCAAGTTTCAGGACAGCCGGGGCTACAAAGTGATTTCAAACTGCCTGAACTGCATAGTGAAACTCTCTCAAAAAGACAGGAGGAAATAAAACTGTTACTCTTAATGGATGCCTGTGGTTACCTTTGTAACCTTGTTTATCATTATAATATTAAGTCAGTATGGTGCTTCAGATGTGTAAAGGGTTACTGGGTGACATTCTCATCCATGCTTTACATGACAAATTATATGTTATTAATTTTGAGAAGGTCTAAAAAACTGAACTGTTCATTTAAGAGTTGCTTTTAATTCCTTATGGATTTCTTATCAAAATTGCTTACTTAGAAATGTCTACTTTGGAAATATAAATAAATACTTGTTGTATGAACTAATGAAATGCTATACATAAATTATGGTGCCATGTATTTCACTTTCTTCTGAAATTAAAGTGGCTACAAATAATAAATACTTTTCAGAATAAAAGTTATGTCTTTGTTTTTACCAGTTTGTGGCAAAAAGAATGCTTTAAGAAATAGCTGTGGCTGTGGATACAATTAGCTAATTGCTATGCATTCTTGCTTTGTTCTTTGTAAATACAAATTCAGTTGGGAGAAAGTAGTGTAATTTTTATAAATGAATTAGCCTCACTACATTTCTTCATTTGAAATTATAGTCTAAAGTATTTTGGATATTGGAAAATGTGACCTAAGATAATTTGAGGATCTCAATATCAATGATTCTAAAATAGTGTTTCCGCTGTATCTAATAATATGGGAATAAGGCTCACAGCAATGATTTACTGCTTATTATATTACTGTCTCCTGTTCCAAGTCGCATATGTTAAGCTTAAGTATTATACTTAGCTAATATTCTACAATTGCACATGTCTCAAATGTAGTCAACTTTGATGAACTTCTTTCAGTTTGGACATGACCACTTCCTCTATTTATAATCATTTTGATATTAGGTCTCATTTCTAAATGTATTCAATCCATCTAATTTGAAATAATCTATAAATTTTATTCTACTATTTACTGATAAAAGACTATTATTTCCCGAACTCTTTGGCTATATGTTGCTAGCTTTAATGTTGATCCTTTTTAAATGTTTTTTTTTTTTTTCTGAAAAGAGCATTAATACTCTATGAAGTGTCAAATAGATTACAACTCTTTTTAAATCTGTCATTTTTCAAAATAGATGACTTATTGGAAGAAATTCTTTCTTTATAAATCTGCCATAATTTCCATAGGAAATTTCCATAGGAAAACTGAATATTGTCCATAAACACAATCAGCAGATAACAAGTATTTTCTAGTAATTCAGTTTATAAAAATACTTTTGCTTAAATATGTCTAATTTGTCAGCTTTAATTTTAAATTATTCTGTATTCTTCTCTTGATTTAGTATGGTACTAATCAGAAAACTACTAATTAATTGGTCTGGTAGTCATGAGTTTTAAAATTGGAAATAATTACTTTTAAAAATTTCTATTCAAGTAAAAATAATGGCAATTGTGCCAAAATGCTAGGTAGGCATGATAAGTGTTTTTATTTCTTCTGGCCAGTATGGAATGAGTTAGAAGGTCACTGGGATGCACTGGTGAATAAAACTATCATTATCATTAAAATGTAAGAAAAACTTTTCACATAGTGTGCTTCTAAATTATAATGTTACTTCTCAAACTCTGGTATGATCATTAACACATTTATGACTGCCTCACTGTTAAAGACTGATATAATGTAAAACAACCAGCAGAAAGTAGTTAATTCAAACCAGCATAGATGGAAACTGGTGTCCCAACTGTTGAAATTTTCTACTTGAACATGAGAAAATTTGACTGGTACTGGGAAGGAATCAATATGCAAATTTTCTAACTACTTGGTAAAGATAAGGGAGTTTCATTGAGACCAAAAAGAGATCAGAATACAAATTTTCTACCTTCCAGTTTGTTGTTGTCTCCAGGCATATGGGGATACTCACCAGGGAAAGGACAGTACAGCTCACCAATAGTGAAAAGGTGTCTGTGGAAGACTGGCAAGGTTTATTGTGAACTCATGTTCTACACTGTCTCCTAGCACTGGGACGTGGGAAGAGAAGATGAAAAGCTTGACAGAAGTCTGACTCTAGCTATTTCTTGTTTTTGTTTTTGCTTTTGTTTTGCTTTGTTTTTTTGATTTCTTTGTGTCTTAGTTACTTTTTTTTCACTGGTGGGACAAAAATTAAAGGAGAAAAGGTTTATTTGGCTCACAGTTTGTAGAAGTTTCAGTCTCTAACTAGCTGACTCCAAGAGGCAGACAGGCATTGCAGAGGAGAAACAGTTTCTGGTGGGCCAAAGATAGCAAAACAAGCAAAAGATAAACATGGCTCTTTTGTCCCTTGTGTCTTATTCAGGACATTTAGGGCAGTTAACACTCAAACACTTAATACAAATTCCCTTGAACCTATCATTCCGCCATGAATCAATCCCACTGTCATGCACTCTGGAGCCAACCATCTGTGAAAAAGCAGGATCCATGACTCCATGAGGTATTGAGGGGACATGTAGACACAAACCATAACACTATGGTTGTTTCTATGATTCTTGTTTAACCACTGAAATTAAGAAAATTTACCAAAATATATCCACAGGTGACTCTTTTTTATCTTTCTGTTTCTCAGAGAATCCTTTCAATTTGAAAAATTCTTGTCTGTTCCAAAATAAAGAATATTTAAATCGGTTATTCTTACTGTTGCTTTTCCTCGCTCCTATTTGGAGTAATGCTATTCTTTTAACATTTCTGCAGTAAGACAGGATATATCTTCAAGACAGAATGTTGTTCAAATGTGGATATATACCACAATTTCCATTTTTTCCAAAAAGATTATTTGGTTGGAAGTAGTTGTAATGGGAATATGTGCATATGTATATTTGCATGTGTGTGTGTGTGTGTGTGTGTGTGTGTGTGTGTGTGTTTGCATGTGTATATGTGACAGTAAAGTATGTACGCTGAATTCACTAAAAGATTGAGATAAGGAATGTTTTAAGTGAAAATGGTAATATAGCTATTTTAACACAATAATCCTTGATCTCAAGGATTAATACCAGAAATGATACTAGTTTAATATCGAATAAAAAGATGTGAAACATAAGTTCTCATAGAAATATTTTTGTGTAAGGTTGTAACAGCTTTCTATAAGCATGTGGCTCTGACAAAGCCTTTTCTGAATCATCCTTCTTTATCATAGGCATAAGATACCTTCTTTCAAATTGTTCCAGTTTCATTTACTAAATTTCAAGTCATACATAAAACCATACATATTAATGGAATAATAGGGTATTCCATACTGTATACATTGTGTTATCAGAATAAACATTTTGGTATACTCAAACATTTTAATTTTTTTGCTGTTGAAAGCATTCAAAAAGACTTTTCTATGATATATAATATACAATTGCTATTATCACCTTACTGTACAATAGCAGGCCAGAAACTCTTGTTTCTAATTAACTGCAATTTAGCATCCATTCATCAACACCTAGCGACGGCATCCCTCACTCTCCCCTACTCTTTCCACATATGGTAGCCACCATTCTACTCCAAGCTTCCATGAAATCAACTTCTTTTGTTTTCATACATGAAGAACGTCATGTAACACCTATCTCTTTGTTTCTCACTTATTTCTCATTCCACCCACGCTTTTACAAGTGACAGAATTTCATTATTTTAATGGCTGAAGACCGTCCCATTGTGTACATGTATATTTTCTTTATCCACTCATCAGTTGATGGACACTTACCTTGTATGCGTTACTTGGTGATTGTGAACATTATTATTGTTATTATTACTAATATTGATAGTGGGGATTGAACTCATGACCTCACTCCTGACAGTCAGGCCCTGTGCTGCTCAGCTGTAGCCTCAGCTCTGTGAACAATATTATGATGAAGATTACAGTGCAGATGTCTCTTCAATATATTGATTTTAGTTCTTTGGATATAAATGAAAAGATAACTCGGAAATATGTTCAAAGTATTTAGCATAATAATGAATCTGGATTATAAGAGAGACATACAACAATAGATTTTTTTTTTTCTGGAACAGTTTTGGAAGTTGTTCTTTTTAAGCATCTCCAGTTGTTTGCCTTTAATGGTCATTTTGACATTGGAGAGGAGCCAGAAGTTACAAAGTGCCAGACCTGGGGAGTCAGTAAGTGAGGACACACTAATATTTTTAGAAGTGTGCCTTCACGTTGGATTACACTTGGCAGCAGCACTCACTTTAGTTTTTTTTAAATCACACCTTGTAAACACAGATGAAACAGAACTTCCAGAACTGCTTCAGAAAGTGGCAAGAATGATGAGATAAGTGTGTTTGAAATGAAGGAAATACTTTGAAGGGGACTAATGGAAATGCATCTTTCACTGTAATAATTTTTTAAAATTTAAACATTCACTAATTTTTTTAAATCCCCTATTACATACACCAGTAGTAGCATTACTGGATCATATAATGGTGATATATACAATTTTCTTTCTTACTTATTCTTTCATTTTTTTTTTCAGGAACCGCCATACTGTTTTCCATAGTGGTTGTACAGATTTACATTCTCACATTCATACATTCTGACAATGTATGAAGCTTCTCTTTTCTCTCCAACACTGACGCTTGTAATTTTGGTATTAGCCATTTTTATTGAGGTGAAGGGACCTATCGTTGTGGGTCCTATTTGCATTTCCCTAATGCTGAGTGATGTTGAGTATTGTTTAGGCATTTTTATGCTTTTATGGTTAGTGTCTATTGGCTTCTACATATTTTTAACTGGATTTTTTTTACTGCTGTATCTCTATGCATTTTAGAAATTAATTTCTTTAAAATTTATGTTCTGTATGTATGTTCTTCCATTTTTTGAATTGTCTCTTTGTAGTTTTCTTAACTGGGTGGAAGTTATAGTTTGACATGATCCCATTTGTTTTTACATTGGTTGATTGTGCTTTTTAGTTTGCTGGCAAAAACAGTTCATCGTTAAGATAAATGTCATGTACTTTTCCTATTGTTTCTTTGTGTAACTTTAGGTCTTGCATTTAAGTCTTCAGTTCATTTTGAGTTGATTTTTGATTTATTTTGAGATGAGGATCCAATTTCATTCTTCTACAAGCAGACAGTATTTTTCTCAGCACAATTTATTAAAGAAACTGTCTTTTTCAGGTTGTCTCTTCTTGGAATCTTATTTAAAAATCTATTGGCTTTACATATGTGGACTTATATTGAGGCTCTTTAGTATGTCCCATATGTTTATTTTTATGATAGTACCATACTATTCTGATAACAAACTCATCTTCTAATTAATAAATTTAATACAATACATTTAGTAAGCTACCATTATGGTTTTATATAAAATGTAAGTTCTTGCTTTAGTTTTTAAAAATTGTCTTATTTGAGATGTTCTAATATCATTTTACCTGAATTTAATTTATCTCTAAACATCAGTCTTATCATTTAGTAGAATATTTTAAACCTTCTTATTTAAAATTATTTTATAGAAATACTCAAATGCATTCACTGTTGAACTTCAGGATAGATTCCAAATCACTGTCATTTCATATTGGTAATTACTGACTCTGTAGGAAATTTTAATCACAACTCATTGTTACTAGTTCCAGGAAAAAAGAGATGAAAATAAAATATGTAAGAAATACGAAAAGTAAAATAAGTATATGTTGGTACATAAGTAGGTAGTAGATGGATAAATAGTGAATTTAAACATCTTCATATTTTATTTTGAAACTTCAAAGTCCAATGAAATTCCAAGGGAACCATATTAGGGTTTGAGGCAAAATGCAAAATTAATTGCAATTTCAGTGCAACTTATTTTTGTGAGGTCAATGCCAATGTTGTTATGCTTCTAAGTTATGTTTAGCAATGGTCCCAGTCTCCCAGTGAGTATGCAGAGACCCTTGCAGAGAGCCCGCTGTCCAGGCTGGATGTGACTGTACAAGGTGAGAGAGAGAAATAGCTAGGGAAAAAAATGGTGGCACAACAGGAATCTAGAATGACCAGTTGTTCATTAGTAGTGAAAGACCATGGAGCAGCAAGAACCTTGGTATTTACTGATTGAGGAAAGAATTATCAGTGACTCAGAGGGTAGTGGTGATTTTATGCTAAGAAGGAGGGTGCCCTGGGGTGTCTTTAAGTAGTCTTAGTTTTCCAAGGTTTTTTTCTTAAGTCTTAGTGGGTGGGAGAGGATGGCTCATCTCTAAAGAGATCATCAGAAATTTTAAAAGGGTGATACAGTTAATTCCAAACTTGTTTTTATTGCTTTATTGTAATACTAGCCATTGTGAATTTGTGATTTGCCACATTGTCAAGTCTCTAAGGCCTCTGTAAGATCCTTTGCTTTTAAGGGTCTGGCATTCAGTGAAAAGCCTGAAATACTCCTTCAAGTTCCTACTCAAAATTTCATCCTTTCATTCACATTTCATTCTGAATTAGATGTTAAAATTCTAGAGAAGTTGGTTTGAAAGCACCAAGGAATCTCTTTCCCTGCTTTCCTGGGGATTCCTCCCACAGCACGCACCTCTCCACTACAGCCATGGTTCACAATGAGTTTAGAAGCACTCTGTGCCTTCCTATGAAGGCAACTACGTTCTAAGTGTTACAGAATGTCTCTTCATTGACACATTTCCTGGGAAATAAAGAGACATATAGAATACTTACGGCTTCAGGGTACATTTTCCAAACAGGAAACTTGGTGTACCATTCTTCCATGCCTCTCAAAATAAAATGAAAATTATTTATTTTTGCAAACTATTTGGTAGCATGGTCTCTGTCTTTTCAAAGTCTTCTCTTAAGACTAAAAATGAGTGCTAAACTCTGATTTTAACTGTCAGTCTTAGGTCTCTCAACCTAATATACCATTTTATGTCCCCACAATGTGCTATTCAGCCTGAAATTCACTCTTCCACTTGTGCCTAAAAGGAATACAATACTCCTATTCATACTGATTTGAAAGTGCTAACTTTGAGGATTAGAATTACATGTCACCACAAGCCAAAGAATGTCTGTGGTCACCGGAAGCTTCAAGAGGCAAGAAACAAATTAGCCTTTAGAGCTCTAATGGGAGTGTGGGTAAGACAGCACTTCAACCCAGTGAAACAGATTAGAACTTCTAACTTTCAGAACTGTGTTATAAGCTCAACAACCCAAAATGTGCTGTCCTTATAACTTGTTCTCTTGTTCTTCCTTATAACTTGTTCTTCCTGTAAAACTTGTGTAATTGCCAGTTAAGTTGCAATCTTGTAACATCCCCACCTTGTAACCCCTTCCCTGCCTCCTTGTTTTCTGTAACCTCTTGTTTTGCCTCCTGATCCCTGTAAAACTAAAGCAAAGTTACCTTTTATGGAGACCCTGACCTCTCCCCTGGCAGTTTGTTGCTTTGTAACTCCCTGCAGCCCACTAGCTTGAGGTACACTTCCCTGATTGCTTTCTGGGACAGTGCTGCTGCTGAGCTCAGCTTATAAACTGCTTTTTTTAAAATTTTTGGAATCCATCATTTTTCTGCCCATATCACTATGAGAAAATGTTGTGTAATGCCACTAAAGCTGTGGGAATTTGTTATAGCAACACTAGGAAACTAAAACAGGCATCCCTGCAATGCATTCCATTTAGATCAATCAGCCTCAGGATCCTGATTAAATAAGTAAAATTGTCTTTTATTTCCTTGCTATGTAAGGATAAAACAATTAAAGTAAATCTAGTAAATTAGAATCTATGAGTTTAATATGAGTTTTATTTTTCCTTCACTTTCACAAAAAAATGTTCTAATTTGGCTTTATGCTGTACTTGGTGACTTATTAGAATGCACATCAAATGCGTATATGATTGGCATCTCTCAGCATTCCTTGTTCTTAAAATCTCTCTTCCCTCTGAAGTCTTTTGTTTATTACCTTGGTTTATTTCAAATCAGTATGAGGGTTCCTCATAAAACTAAAACTAGAATTCCATTCGACCCAGTATTCTCCTTCTAACTTCTGCTTCAGCATGCAGTCTTCATGCCATTCACCATTCATTCCCTTCTTGTGTGGCACTCAGCGAAGCCTCCAGGATGCACACCTCTGTTTGTAGGCATACACTCTTATGCCCATTGTTTTCACATTTTTTTAGAATAAGATTCCTTAACTCCTTTGTGTCTTAGAACTTTTACGATGCCTTAGATTTTTCAATTTAGTTCTTTTGCCAACTTTTACTCTATCCATTTTTATACCTATTTCTATGAACTATTTCAAATAACTTATCATTACAATAAAATTCTGTATTACATTTATGACCTAATTCTATTGCATCATCTTTTTAACACAGTTTGTATTTCTGAAAATGAAAGAGAGGTGCAGGGCTTTTATTTCTGTCAATCATCCCTTTGCTGATGTGTCACTTTCTGTGAGTATCTGTCAGCATACTTTTCTCTAAATTGAGCTGACACAGCTTGCAAAGTGATTTTTGAAGGACTTCAATTTCAAACAACTCTCTATTTAACATCCTTTGCATTCAATTGCTTTGTAAATTAAAGAAAGGCAACATTGGAGGGAAATCTTATCAGTAAATCCAAGTCATGGTTTTTATAATCTAGTGACTGAGCTGGGCCACAAGATCTATTGACAATAGCTAACATTCAAGCGAATGTGCTTCCCAGTTCAAGTGAGTTAGGAGAAGTGGTGTAGCACAGCATGAGGACATTATATTTCAGAGATCACTGACTATCTGCAAATTTATTAGTGGTTCTTGTAATCTGCCTTAATTTTATTCAAATATTTGTTTAATTTATGCTCCGGCTAGTTCCAAAACTATTTGAAAGTTTACAGAGATAAAATACATTAAAAGGAGGTGAGATTTTTCTCAGAAAAAGAGTGCGTATTGGTCATAAAGTCAGACACATGGTTTAGGGAAGCCATAAACTCACCATTAAATTTCTAAGCAGGCAAAGAGGGAAAATAATTGTAATTCAATTCAGTGAGCACAGCTCTTCCTGATCTGAAAACAGAGAATGAATCTCTCCCAAAGGTCCTGAAGAAAAAAGATCCTACGTAGGGAAGGAATGTGCTCCTTACATGAATCAACACAAACTTCTATGGAGTCATATACAGTGTGTGTAAATATAAGTCCTCACTGTGAAAATAAAGTGTTAGCCAATAAAATGATATCCTATGGGAAGATGAAAATTTATGTGATAAAATAGAACTGTACTATCAGGAACATTATGGTTCAAACCACAATCCTGACATTTTTTCACCTTCGTTTTTGTTGCTGTCCCTGGCTCTTTGTGATTAAATCTCTACCTGTTGAAGTTGATATAGTTTTTAAACTCTAGTTCCAGCTTACATTTGTTAAAGTATTACAGTAAACAGGAAAAGCTCAATGTGCTGTTCAGTAAGTGACTTTATGCCATCAAGCTTTGGCTTGTAACAGGGCTAAAAGCCTCTCTTATAAAATTGTCAATAATTTAAAATCTGATAATGGAACGTAAAAAGCATTCAATAAATGATAGATTTACTGAACTAAAGAGCCTTTTGTTCAAGCCATTAAACTAATCATAATCATAAAAGGTAAGATACAATGTAAAGAAAATGAAATATCAAAGGTTTAGTTCATTTTTATCACCTAATTAGACAGTTGTGACCTGGTGGTAGGCACACGGCTTCCAGCATTCATGCCCAGGAGTGCACGCTCCCTGTGTAATATTTGTCTTTCAGTGTGAAAGAAGCTTTTTAGTATGAAGACATGTTACCCTTGCGACAATGTTGCACTGTATGGTAAAAAGAGATTTTTTTCAGACTTCATTAGGATTTCTGATCCTCCCTACTGAAATTGTATTTTACTCCAAAAAAGAATAGTGTCATCAATAAATTAAATAATAATGAATGCTGAGGAGGCTATGGGGGAAAGGAACTCTTCTTCATTGCTGTTGGGAGCATAAACTGGTGCAATCACTATGCAAATCAGTATGGAGGTTCCTCAGAAAACTAAAACTAGAAATTCCATTCTAACTAACTATTCTCCTTCTAGGTATCTTCCCAAGAGAGTTAATTTCATCATATGACAATGACACATGCATATGAAAACCCATATTTACAGAAGCACAATTTGTAATAGCTAAATCTTGGAATATGTTTACACATCTGTCAAAAGATAAACAAATAACCATAATGGGACATTTATACAGAGTGGAGCACTACTGTGTCAGAAAGAATAAACGAGTCATTTGTGGAGAAGTGCCCCCTTGACACTATAATGTTAAGTAAAATGAATCAGACACACATTAAATATTGCATGATTTCTTTTATAAGAGAAACTCAAAATACAGAAAAAGAACAAAATAAAAGATAATTAATAGTAAGCAAGGAGATAAATATTCCCCAAACAAGAAGGAGATCAGGAAATAGTGGGAGAGAGAAAGAAGGGAGATAAAGGGATAAAAAAAAGAATTAACATGTGGTACATACAAGTACCAATTCCCCACATGAATGCAATTATTGTGAAGTACAAACACATGCTAATTTTAAAAATCAAGTAAATTCAAAGTAAGTGAACTCCGCACCTGACTATGAAGAAACAAGCTGTCCTGCTGTGAGAGTCACACATCTTAGTTCCGGGGTTGGCCATGGACGGGTTGAGAACACTTCTTGGCTTTCATCTCAGCCAGAAAGAAGACCAAGATTTCAATCTGATAATCACAAGGCATAGAACTCTTCCAACAAACAAAACTCTACCAGGCACCTAGAAGAGGACCTCAAGAAACAGGAGAGATTTTACTCCTGACAAAGCAGTTTTTAGTTTAGTAATATATTGACCAAAGGACCCTCCTACTTGGGGCCAAGTTTCCTCATGCATGAAAACTGTAAGATAAAATTTTATTGTTTTAAACTGTTGAATTTTGTTTGGTAATTTTTAAATACCAATTGGAAACAAATACAGACATACTGAGTAATATTTATGACCTAAATAATATCAAGTGAATGATGGAGATGATGACATTCATTGTGCAGAAGTGCTGGGAGGCATAATGATGGCTATAAATATATCCCTGTTTATGAGGAACAAATACTTTAAAAAATATGACAGTTATTATTCTGATAGCTACATGGAATTTAAGGGCTACTTCTGTACTGTGGCAATTTCTTAATGACCCCCTTTTTTTTTTTACTTCACCATACTGTACATTACTGAAAGAGCTTTCAACTGATCTTTGTATCTTAATGAAAAATTCTTGAAAAATTATTCATGATAGTAGATATCAGAATAGTGGAACACTTCAAAAGAGGAAAAAACATACAGACTTGGAAAGAATACCAGGAAAAATAAACAGAATCTAGAAGTGCTCTGTATCTTAATGTGAGTAGTAGATATATAAAGATTGTCAAGTTATACTTTGTTTTAGTATAATTTATAAATTTTTAATTTAAATTATCCTTCAATTTTTGAAAGTGCTGTTGAATTAATGGTTTAATTAACCAATGAAAAAGTATTATTTTAATATAAGGTATAATATCAAAGTACTTTTAAATAAGTTCAAGCATATTGGACAGAAAATGGAATGAGTATATACTAGAGTCTTCAGAGTAAAAATCACAGGAACAGTTTTGTTACACTTTCAAAAACAGAAAGATATATATCATATATAAGATGAGACTCATAGAAATGGTCTCCAGACTTAATCTTTTCAGGTGACAATCTTCAGATAAATCACCTTAGAATAAATGTGTCACAAAACAACTAAACAAACAAACAAAGTCATTAAAAAAAAAACTCATCTGGCCCTATCTTGTGACCTAGCCCCCTTTATTTCAGTGCAATCATAGCTTAATAATCAAACATTACAGGGTCAGAAACATTTTAAGATATTAAAATCATTCATTTAAATGGTCTTCACAAATTATTTAATTTTGATTTGAAATAAAAGATGTGATATTCGTAGAACAGAGCGTGGTAAAAATAAGAACAAGTCATATGCCTATGAGACTTTCTTGAAACAACATTGAACTTTCTTTGCCACTGTCAGCATGTTAATTAAGAAATCTCTTAGGCATGGCACTTACTCAATCCTGATTGACACTACTTGAGACACGGTTATAGCAAATGCTTGTTCATCAATACCCACCTAACTGATTGGCCTGAGTTAAAATTAGAAAATGTCACTTGCCTCAAGGACTGAATGCCTGTAAAATCACTGCATGGAAGAATGAGAGGCAACCTTTTGGGGAATATCAGAAGATAAATAGCATTCAATGTCAGACGACTGCAATGGTCTACTCACTTCAGTGAACCAACAGCAGGTTTTAGAAAGCAGTATAGTAGACACTTTACATTACTTCAATCTCAGAAAGTGAAGAAAAGTCCTCCAACTATCCTTCCAGGCAGCCTCAGAACTTGAGTGGACTTCAGAGCTTAGTGAGTCCAGATGCCACTATTTGCATAAAACAAAAATGGCCATTAAATTAAATTCTTGGGAAATGAGAGTATTAAGGACTAAGGTATTATTATATACTATATTCTAATAATGCTTTATTAAGGAAAATATATAGTAATTCATTTTAAGAGCTATAAAATGATTCTATTTTATAGAAAATTTGGCAAAACAATTTTTAATAACTCTTTATGGTTCTACTTTTAGATAATAAGGTATATCCTACTCACAGAAATCTATGATATTTAAAATGTAGGGCAGAGAGATTAAATTTGTTGTCCTTATGTAATTTATGGTCAAATCAGTGGAAGAAGTAAATAACGTAGATGAGTTTCTGGTTTCCTAATTCTAAATAGATGAAGTTAACAATTATGAGCAGGCTGGAAAACTGTAATGAGGAAGCCCCACTTGGAAAAGTTAAGGAGAAATGTAAGGGTTGTCACTGTTCACCAAAGACTAACTCAAGAGAGAAAAATCAGTCTGTATAAATGACATTAAACTGATCACTTTTTACTACTATGCATATCAGCTCATAATTTCTTCTTCTAATCTGTCACACCCTAAATATTCACAAGTCCATGTGGAAGGTCTCACTACTGTCAGAAGGAAATTTGACAGAGGTTGCTACCAATGTCTCTGAACTAGTAAACTTGATAAATTGGCACAATACTGGAGCCATTTAGCTACTAGCTGTTTATTTGGCTCTCTGGGTATGTATACATACAGACATGTAGGGGTGTTTTTCCCAGAGGCAGTTTTCATAGAATCAAGTATCAGTACAACCAACTTTCCCAAGCTATGGCACAAATATATAATGTAGTAATGCAAGTCTTCATGATTCTGCATTCAAAATGTGTAATGATTTTCATTTTTGCCACAAAAAATTCAAGTTATAATGTTCAGATTGTACATGAGGAAACTACAGTTTTTAGAAAACAGATTGCAACCTGGAGTCTTTCTTTGTAACGTTTTTAATCAGAAAAATGTATTTTCTAGCAAAAATGAGGAAAATTACTTTTACATGTCCCACTGAATCCATTGATAGAAAAAGAATTCTTTTTCTTTCATTCTTTGAAAATAATTCATAATGATTAATGGTAGAATATTTCTTCATTAAAAATACTTATATGAAAACTAGAAGACCATGAAGAGAAACGAGAATAAAACTCATAAAAGTGGTGAAGAAAGTTTCTGGTTAAACACAAAAGCTACTGGTTTAATAAAATCTCATGTCTAGCTCATAAACTTTTTCCTTTACTCTGATAAACTGCTGCAGTTTCTATTTCCTTGTCGGTGTCACTTGCCTTTGCTTTGTTTCAATCATTCACTCAAGTCTGTATTGTTCACATTTTCTACTCTTTGACTTCTTCCCCTCCAAAAAGCAACACGTTTTCAAAGGTCTACACTTACAGCCCTGTCTCAGCACAAGTCTCACTCATATTTGTATTCCTTTGGGTTCATAGTAAGACTGTCCAGCACCAGACCAGAAGAATGATGCTCCACAATCATTTTCCAGTAATGACCATTTCATTTATTTATCTATCTCCTCTTGTAATAGAGAATAGATAAAATGCCTTAATGTTGCATTTAATAATTTCTATTATTAAAGCTAAATCTTGTTTTCACTACTTCTTAATATCCCATTATTTTTAAATGTGTTCATAATTAATACTGTACAATAAAACTTTCCGTAGTGATAGAGTTGAGCTACAGCTGCTCTATCCAGTACAATGGCCACTAGCCCCACAGACCACTCAGTAGCTATCATGGAATAGTGGTTTCCAAATTTCATTATGAATCAGTATCACCTAAAGGCTTATGTAAACAGCAAGCACTACTCCAGAGATTTTTAGTTGGCAGATTCAGATTCAGCTCAAACATTTGTTTTTTTTGAAGAGTTCTCAAATGATGCTGATTCTGCCAGCTAGCTCGTTCAGCAAGCAAGTTTGAGAAACACTATGGTAGAAAAATTTGAACCTTTATCACCTTTAAAATATTTAATTACATATATATGCGTGTGTCCTAGCTTCTCTCCATAGCTGTATCATTCTTTGTCATATATTACTTATGTGTTTCTTATCTTCCTCTTAAAGTCATAAATCACTAGCAAACAAAGACTATATCTTTATAGGACCTCTAATACCTTGTACAGTTGTACACACATGATAAGCATATAGTAGGGGTAAATGGGTTGAACTAGAAGTAAGTTGTTTCTCAAACTACTAAGTATTCAGATTGATTTTATTTATTACAAAATTTAGTTGTGGTTATGTCAAAAGTTACCTTAAAATTCAAATAAAATATTCTAAAGTTAAAATTATTTATTTGAATTACGTAAATGTAAGGTTGTTACTGTTCTTGATCAATAGATTCATATAATGATAGTTCATTTGAATTAGTATAGTTCATTTGCATTAGTATACTTCTGAAGCTAAAGTTTATAATACATATGCCAAAAATACATGATATTAGTACGATTACAAAGTATTATTGGCCCTTTAAAAAAAGAAGACAGGCACCTATCTGAACAGGATTTTTAAAACCAACAAACATATTTTAGCAATCTTAAAGTTTTTAGACTAACCGAGATCTTTTTGAAAGAAAAAAAAAAAAAGAAATTGTAATACTAGCTCTCTCTTTTTTTTTTTTTTTTTTTTTTGTTGTTGTTGTTGTTGAAATGAGCCTCAATACCAGAAAGAGGAAGGCATCATTAAAATGAAGCTCAAAGTGATGCAAACACTGGGAGAAGAAATGTTTCCCACATCTCTTCTGGTAGCATGCCTTGTTAAAGACCAGGCAATTAGTTCCTTGATGTGATCAGCCACCTTTAAATATGCAATTTGAAAGAAACCACCCACAAAGAAATCATTTTCACTTCTTTTTAAATTGTAGTGTCACCACCAAATTATTTTTCTTCAAATTACTCAGCACATTTGTAAAATAAAATCACTCTTTGGTATTGGTTAAATGAATGGTGAATGCTTCCTTTACCAAGTCAGAGTTTTCCCACTATTTACTTTTATTATCCAAACATCAGGATAATGTGGTTATGAGTAAATATTCATAATCTTAGACTAGAAAGAACCTTGGTGATTTCATTGGCCCTACGTCAGCATTACCAGTTGTTAAGCAGTTGGATATAACAAAACGAAGTCTAACTTAACCAGGCAAAAACATCAGCCTCAGACATCTCTAACATCCGTCTTGTGGCATCTGTACCACGAATTCAAAGGAGATCCAGAATCAAAATGCAGCAGCACACTTGGAAAGGTAAAGTTCTCTTTACTCTATGAATTAACACCTACCTTTTACACCAGATAAAATTTGACAAACAAGAACTTCTTTAAGAGAAACTATCTATTTGGGTTATAGTTAATTTCCCTTTGAATTTAAGAGTATAATTTCTAATATCTTAAATCAGTTTTTAAATGTTTATTCATTAAATATCTAAAAGCTTGAAATGTATTTTAGAAATTCATTGAAGGAAAGAATTATTTTGTTTGACAATGTTTTTGTTTAAGTTGTATTGTGTTTGCTTCTTTCATTTTGCCTAATGTAATTTATGTTCTCTCCAAGTATACAAAATTTCTTCAGGAATTAATATCTATATAGGCAACTCAATAAACAATAAGCGTGGACCATGAATCCAATTAAGAATCAAAAAATGTATCAAAGTGTATATTTCTGCTCACAATTTTTTTTGTTTTCCATTAGCATGACAAGGCAACGTGTAATAGATGGGCTCTGCCTGGTTCTCTAAGTGAAGATAACCTAAATAGAAAGGATAACCTAAATAGTAGGAAGCAATTATGCACAAGGGAGTAAGAGGCAAAAGGCATGGTGTGATGGGAAGAGAGTGTAGGCTTGGCCTCAGAACAAAATTCATTGTGATTTTACCATTCATAGCAGTAACCATAAAGAGTTCATTCTTGCCAAGAACAAAAAAAGCACTTTTTTTTTTGGCCTGATCTCACACAGTCAGGATGGTAACCCTCTGACATGAGATAGGTACTATTGCCAATTCCTAGCTAACAGATTCAAATAATGTTGGTGATTATTAGAATACACTAGACTAGACGACTAGACTAGACCACCATTTTGAAAGTTCCTTAAAAATTTGCCCAAATTCACACAGCTAAACTCTAGATACTCTGATTCAAAAGTTCAAGTTCTTACCCACATTTTCTACTATTTTATAAATATTGGCAGAAGTTTCACAGAAATATTGGGTATATAAAAATATTATATATTAATCAAAGTCCAATTGGATTTGGCAATTCTATACAATATGGATACTGAAAAATAATTGTTTTCTGTAGAGAGTAACATTAAAACTCACAGAAGAAAATTTTACAGCCTAATGAGCTTGCCAATTTTAATGCTGAAACTTTTGGAACCTCACATATGTGTGATATGCAAGCCTCAGGTGCTATTTTGTTCAGTTAACTATTCCTTCCCTAAACTACACCCAAAGATAGACAGAATAGATTATTAATACTGGAAACATATGACTCTGAGGGACCTGAATAATGAGTGACTTTAAGCTATGTGATTCTAATAGATGTTCTTTTTTTTTTTTTTTTTTTTTTTTGCTTTTTCGTGTTTTTTTTTTTTACCGGTACCAGGGATCGAACTGACAACTGCCTGCTTTTGAGGCAGGTGCTTATGCCGCTGAGCTAAATCCCCAGCCCCCTAATAGATGTTCTTAAGTAAAGTGGTTTATTGACCTAGTTCCCTATCAAAGTTGTTGTTACAAACATAGCTTTTAGAAAAGATCCAATTGGTTATCCGGATAGGCTAGATTACTTAATGTGATCTTGAAAGTCTGTTTTGTTTGTTTGAAAAGGACTGATTCAACACAATTGTGGCATGTTTTTAAAAACCACACATTTAAAAAGAAAGTATAAATAAGATATTCTAGCATAAACAGAATTGAAGAATGCATTTCTAATGCTGGTTTATACTAATTAATTGGTCTTTTATTATCTGCTATGTAGAATTAGAAGCCAATTGGTAGAAAATTTCAGCACCTTGTTTTGCTATTTCATAACCATTCCAGACATTTGTGACTTCTCTGGGTAAAAAGCAGGGTTTTTTTTTTTAATTTTAGCTTTTACTCACATTTATAGTCTACAGTAGTCTATAGTCTACTCTATAGAGTCCAGTGTTGTCTCTCTCACAGAATTGCTAACAGAAAAATCCTGTGCATAATGGCCATCGTCAGCTCAGTTTGTCCAGGCAGAGTCTTGTCAACAGGAAAAAGCACTGGGCTTTATATTCATTGGAAGTAATTCAGCATCTCAGAAAGAGAGATGAATGTAATTTCTCAAATATCAAAGGGGTAATGGGTTGAAAATTTTTAGGAACCAGCTCTAAAATTACTGAGCATTCCTCTGTGTACTCTAGCTGACTTGGCAATTATTATTCTTATTTTGCTTCTCCTTCCCTATTTTCTCATGACTAGTGTCTTTACATTCTTTAAGACCAAATGTAGGTATTATTTTCTCCAAATGTCCTCCTATATGAACATCCGACAGAATTTATGTGATAATCTCTCATTCTCATATAGAGGGAGTTATTCTCATATAGAGGGAGTTATTTATTCTTCTTGGGATCATGGGTATCTAAACGATTCTTGTCATGTAATGCTCAAATGATATGAGATGAACTTAAATGAGCTACTTTCAATCTAAGTATGAGATCCTACCTCTGATCTCACTAGAAGCATTAGAAAGAAAACAAAATCTTTCTGCTTTAGTGTTCTCTCTGTTGTGTCACACATGACCTCCTGCAAAGCCTTCATCTGACCTAAAATCATCTTAATCTTTCCCTCTGCTTCAATAGAGGACTATGTCTGTTCTGGATTCCAAAAATAAAACTTGTGAACTTATTTTATAAATGTTTTTACTGACAAGCTTCCTTCTTAAAAACATTTACCCTTGATCTATAGTGCATGTTAAACTGCTAAATAGCTCAGGATAAACACACTCCCAACCCTCTTGCCTTGGCCTCCCAGAGTGCTGGGATTGTAGGCATGTATTAAGGGGTCCAGCTTCAGAACTGTATCAGTAAGTGAGGAAGAGTTAAGCGGAATAAACGGGGAAGCTAACTTGCAGCTATAGAAGAAGTGTACTGGTTGAAGGTAAGAAGTGGTACTAATCATGCTGAATGTGGGACTTAAGTTTTACTTCTTCATCCAGCAGTCACTCATTAATAACATGAGATGGTGCAACTCAGGAGTCACTCATTATACATGAAGATATCCCTAAAATCCTAGAGTATGACGTTTTGTGGCTATTTTGATTTCATGTCAAAAATCTTATTTTTAAAATATATGTGGTCTATATAAACTTTCTCTGAAAGTATTTTACCTACTTTTTTTTAAATTTTGAGAAGGTTTATTATTCTTTGTTGTCTGGGGTTCATTTCTTGTTATAAAGGCACATTAAGTATCCTTTTAGAGAGATTAATTGAGACATATGGTAGGAATGGAGAAGAGTAGATTCAAATTTCCTGTATGTACAGAATATATACTGTATGCAAGTACTTGTCACAAAAAAATATTCATTTCTATAGGGTGAGATTATCAAACAAATTAATTATGAAATAATGCAAGTAAATTTCAAATTTAAACAGATTGTATTTCTATTTTGTGTTTTATTTCACTGTGTAGCGAAAGATGAATATAGAGATTGTTCTTTCTTCCTCTTGGGATCTGATTAACTGACCTCATTAAATTTCACTGTGGTAGATTCCTGTGATCACAGATTTATGCATGCCAAACACCTCTATCCTTAATTCTGGTAAATATATTGCCACTTTAATGGGTGCAGCCACATTATTTGCCTTGGTCAGTGAGATATAAGAACAAGCACAGTGCAAGCAGAGACTTTTAAAATGCTCATTCCTTGGTGCTTGTGTGCTTGTAGCTTTTAGAATGAGCATCCTTGAAATGAGACCAGGCTGGCCTGCAGTAGTTCACCATTGAGATGAAGCCATCTCAAACCAACCAGCTCCCTGGTAGCTATGGGTGCCTTGGGGAGGCCTGACAGTGCCCCCAAGTCCAAAAGCTAGGCGCTTAGATATTTTCTTCTTAGCTTAATTGCTGCTTTTGATTGTTGAAGGACATTCGAAGGCAAATTAATCATGCTAACACCTTGGTGGTAAACAGAATTTAGCAGTAGCAAATTGGCTGTGATACAAAAGCAAGCAGTGAAGTAACTGCTAAGTCCTGTAAGTGGAAACTACTTGCAGCATACTGAATTTTTCTGAAAGATCTTCAATAACACTGTACTGATAAAAAAAAAAAAAAGTTCTGAAAACCAGTATGATGGTAAATTTTGTGTGTGTGTGTGTGTGTGTGTGTGTGTATGTGTGTGTGTGTGTAATCTTATAATTGAGTGTATAATATACAGGAATTAAGCACAATTTAAGTCACCATAGTTTTTCATTATCAGATTTTAAAAGCGTGCTATTTCCCAATCATAGCATAGTTTATATTTAACATTTGCAATAACATAAGCAAGTTAAAAAACCAATAAAATCATAATTTCATGACCCAAATAATCTCTGAATATGTATGAAACTGATAAAAACCTGGAATGAATTATAGGCTATAAAGTATGATGAAAGTTGGCTTATATAATTATTTTTACAGCACTTTATAAATTCCTTCTGTTTTAAGAAAATCTATTTAAAATTCAGGTTACTTTGTATGGTACTTTACTAAATATATTACATACTTCTTCATGTACAAAATATAATGTTTAGCTAAAACAGAGTTCAAGTTGAAAGAGTGTAACAGTAGTTTACATAAACTGGGACATACATAGGTATTAAAACCAAAATCCACATTCCATTAACCTTTACCTACCTAAGTCATACTATTATGCAACAGAAAAAAACTGAGATAAAACTACATAAATATGAAGTTTGCAGCATCTGCAGTTAGTATAATTCCCTGATCAAATAATTTTCACAAAAGCAAACAAACAAAACCTCAGAAACTTACAATACCATAAGGCTTGGTAAAACACAGATTTCATGAGATATTTTAACAATTAACCATTACTTCAGCACAATGATCAGATTCTGTTTACTTAATTATATCTATGTTTGTGTTTTCCATGTCCTCTGTTCACAAGGGTTGTGTGAGATGAACATGTGAGAAATACGCAGTCCAAAAGCAACAACAAAATAGAATCATGATACAGAACATAGATCAATTCCTAGAGTTAGAAAATGGTCAAGAACGAAAAATGTGTATTAGGGTTAGAATTTATACAAACAAAAATATCATGAGTAATAATGAGTGGGACCCAGCCTACAATCACTTAGAAGGACAACAAATTTCATTTTTTCTGTATGCTTATTAAGTATTATTCATACTTAGTTTCAATCACTTCACTTAATCCTAACCACAAAGCTATGAGGTAAGTATGAACTAATTGATGAGGAAACTTAGTTATAAATCAGTTATGAATTTCCCTAAGGTGACCGAATTGAAATGGTTGAAGTATAAGGCAATTGGAAGCTTATCTTCTAAAACTGGTCTAAGTAGCAAGACAAGAGGTGATTAATTGCTAAGATTAATTCTGCCTTAACTAAAAGACAGTTTTACTAATACTCCAAATTTCACAAGCATTCAGTTTACTAATAGTCTACTCTAAAATGTCCACTGTCTTTCAATTTCTGGCATTAGTTTGTAAGTTATCAATAGAGTGGTGACTTTCACTTTCAGAAAACCAAGCATAAATCGAAGTCATGACAAGTACTTATCATAAAATAATTATGAAAATATAATACAGTGTAGAAGTAAAGTGTGAAAAATTCCTATGAGAGTCCAGAAGAGCAGAGGTAAAATATTAATTCATTTTATCTTTGATATACCTATGGCTGTCAAATTCACTGTGAATTCTGAGCAGATTCAAAATTGGCTTGTTCTCTTAGAATACATATGCAAAAATAAAATTACTTAATATTGAGAAAGATCTCCAGTGGTAGACAACAAGCTGAATTATTCTTTTAGAGAATAAAAAATTTAAATAAAGTTAATTTTGGACAAAATATAGTGCATTATATTTCAATTTTATGTGTTTTTTCTTTTATAGGAAAATATGTGAGTTTTCTGACTTAATATTGTAACATAGTATTTTATAAGTTATTTACACCACAGTCTTTCTCTCTAAAAGGGCTATTCAATTTTATGTATCAAATTGTTACCTTCTTGTGGCCCAAATAGTCATCTTTATTATCACAGGCCAGGGTTTGGCAAATTACACTGTGTAGTACAAATTAGATCCATTTCGGTTACACTTGTTCATTTATGTTTCTATGAAATTTTGCACAGTAAAATGTAAAGTAGCTGTGATAGAAACTGTGCAGCCTAAAACACTAAAAATACTTGCTGGCAACCTACAGATAAAGTTTTTAAACCCTGCATAGATAAATCAAAAAAAAAAAAAAAAAAGAAGAAGAAGAAGAAAGAAGTGGGCTTGACGGATGTCTACCACCAGTCCGTTTTCTCACTGGTAAGGGTATCTGACACGGGTTTCAAAAGGCCTCACAAGGAGGGAAAGTGAAACTGACTTGAGGGACAGCTGGTCTCTCTTGGATAAAAGTAGACAAAGATTAGGGTTTTCCAGAAATAATGGACAGTACCAAAAAATCATGTCATAGAGCTGATATTTATACAAATGATTTGCTTTTGTTACTGATGTCTCAAATTAGTCAAAAAATTGAATATCCTAGATGACACACTGGTTGTCAAATTTTCCACCTATTTATATTTAGCACGCTTCAATATACAAATTATGATAATATATTTGTATAATGTAAAAGGTGAGAATTTTAAATGTATTTATTGGAGCAATCATGGTTGTATCTTTTAATCACTAATTACTGAAATTGCCTAAAAAAGTATCTGGCACAAAGGCAACACTAAAGATAATATTTTTTTTAATTTATCTTGAATAAGTTTTAAGAGGAGTTTCTCTCATACAAATAAGCATAGTGATCAAATTCTTCCAGTTAGGGGCTATGATATTTAATGTGGTAATTGATGGGACCAGCTAAAATTCTATTATTAATATCTTATCACTCTGAAAAATGTACTTTTTCAGTGTTACAACCAAAGCTCATTCTGTGTTTTAGAAAGAAAATAGTTTAGTTATCATTCATTCAATTCAAAAATGTGCGAAATGGCATTTAACAGTTCTTTTCTCTTGTAGAATCAAATAAATGCTTATATAAAGGTTTTGTTTTTCAACTAAAGATTTCATTTAAATGTTCTAAAAGGTTCTACTCCAAAACATAAGCTTATAAGAATTCATAGAGACAAAATTTTCTCCGCATATAGTCATGATATACTATTTTTGATCAAATTAAGTTGATAAAATATGTCAATACCATTCTTATTTATCAAAAAAGCTAAACATAGAATTATATAATTCAGCAATTCTATTCGCACATACATGTTCTAAAGAAATGAAGGTAGTACTAGACAAATGCAATGCACTCGTGTTCATGGCAGCACTATTCACAAATAGCCATCATCGGATGAATAGAAAAACATCTTCTGGTACAGTAAAACACTACTATTCTGTAAAAAGAAATGTAATACCAATATGTTCTGTGGTGTGGATGAAACTGAAAATTTTATGCTAAGAGAAAGAATGGACAAATCCTTATAGAGAGAATGCATATTTGTGTGTGCAAGTAGCTAGGCAAAGAGAATAGAGAAGAGATTAGATGATATATGGTTTTATTTTGGAGTGCCAGAAATGCCAGTACTGGATGGAACTAGATGGGGATTTACTGGGTATCTTGTGAATATACAAAGTATCACTGAACTTGTTCACCTTAAAATGAATAGTTCACTTTAAAAAAATAAAATATCTCTTCTTTGAATATAATTGTACGTAAGTTCATATGCTAATATAAGCATAGGAAAAAAGTCAGAGAATTGCATATCAAATGTTAATAATTACCACTGGATTTTGAGATGTAGAGGTTTTTTCTTTCTGTATTATTATTTCTGTAACTTTAATTAAAAAGTATACATTACTTTAGCACCCCCAAAATGCATATGTAATTGTGACACATACTTCATATGAGTTGTTACTGTTCTTGAAATGCATATTTTATTTCTATTAGGTGTCATCAAGAGCAGTATATAGTTAGACTTAGTCTGAGGTTAAAAAAAGAATAAAGTAGGAAGGGGAGCTGGAAAAGAAACAAAAAAAGTTATGATTCCATATGTAAACACTTCTTTACTATGTAGTTTCTCCTAGTTACATAGTGAAACTTAGATACATAGAAAATTTTACAGCATATTCTTAAAAATAGTATAACTGACACCACTATGTGAAACCACTGGAATTTTTCTTATTTTTTTAAAGCACAAAGAAACAGAGACGAGGAGGAGCTGTATCTCAATAACAGAATACTTCTCTACCTTGTATGAGGTCCTGAGTTCCAATACTGTAAGAAAAAAAAAAAACAGACTGTAAGAATTTAATAAAATTACTGCATACTCAATTTAATAACAGAATTTTAGACTCAGATGCTGGCCTACATACTAGGATTGCTATGGAAGATAAATTGTAACTCAAAACTACACACATTTACAAAGCTTATGCATATGAGAAGATACCACTACATGATTATATGATTGTATTTAACTGCAACTAATTTTATTTTTTTTAATTTTATTTAAGGAGAAAAAGAAAAAAAAGCAGAGAAAGGATACAAGTTATACAGGTTTACAGAAAAAAAATAAACAGTAGGAAATCACTAGTTAATGGATTACATATTGTCATCTTAGAAATAATTGTTCAAGATACAAAATTAAAGCTTATAAAGTGGACATTCCAACAGTGAGACTGCAAACAGTTCTGTTCAATGATCCAACAAAACTCAGTAATATCATTATCTATCTTATACACTTAAATATACATGCAGTTATATCATTTAGAACACTTTCTTTCCCTCTCTTTTGTACAATAACAACTACACATTTTGGGTTTTGTTGCTTCCACAGTTCTTATTACTTTTTTGGAAGAGAGTAGAACCAAATGTGACATAACAAAACAGAATCGGTCAAATCAAAAGAGTGGTCATAATAGATAATGTAAAAGCATAATACAAGGTGATCAACAATGGTTACTATGATGCCTCCCACTATCTCTAATAGAATTGCCTATATCATCAGTTATAATAAAATTGAACAAAACAGTAAAGAACAAAACCAACAAAACCAAAACATTGGAGACATTATAGGTCTTCAAAAGTAGATAATAGTTAATCAGAATGGGCGTCATAATGAATCCCACTATCTTCACAGCTGTTGCCTAAACTTTCGAACCTGGTACTATCAAGCAAAGCAGAATAGAGGAAAATCAGTCAAAGCAAGATGGTGAGGGCAATACAGGGTTTCCAATCAAGTTAATAGGAAATCAAAGTAGGTTACTATAATATATCCTGCTTTTTAATTTTTCCCTTAATTAAAAAGATAAAAATAAAAAGTAAATAATTTAAAAAAGGAGACTGAGATAAAAGGGCATAACAGCAAAACAGCCATATCAAAACATAACCATTTAAGCAAAATAGTGTTTCACCACAAGATAATCCCGACATAAAAGTAGTTACCATATTGTCTCTTTCCTAGAAATCTTTGAGTATAACTTCGTATACTGTAGCATCAAATATAACAAAACAATGTAAAACCATTTAAGAGAATGACAGTATTACGGGGTATTTAGAATCAACTAACAGGAAATTAACAATGGTTTCTGTATAATGTCCTTTCTATAAAAGTTTTTGATTATACTATCATATGCAATAAAATCCAATAAGATACAACCTGTTTAGACCAATAGAGACAGAAGAACAAAAGCTTGATGAGACTTCAAAACAAGATGATACTAATTCAGTATTACCTCTTAAGACGTCATTTTCTCCAAAATAGCTGTTCCTATTATCCAATCTTCTCTGCCTAAATTTCTGTTGAGCTCTTTTTCTGTCATTAGTTGTCAGTTTGTCTTCTTCATTTTGTTTTTTGCTCCATTCATTGTGGCCTCTCTGCCGCTATTTCTGGATTCTTTGTATTTTTCTTTTTTAGAATATCCTGCAGTATTCTCTGTAGAGTTGAATTGGTGGTTGCACATTCCCCTAGTTCCTCTTTATCCTGGAAGCACCTTGTTTTTCCATCAATTTCCAGGGATAGTTGTGCAGGATATATCAATCTTGGCTGGAGATTATTATCTTTCAAAGCTTGAATTATTTCCCCCCATGCTCTTTGTGATTTGATGGTTTGTGCCGAGAAGTCTGCTGTAATTCTGATGGGTGTTCCCTTGTAAGTGATCTGTTTCTTGTCTCTGACGGCTTTTAATATTCTGTTCTTGTACTGGATTTCTGGAATTTTAATTATTATATGCCTGGGTGCTGCTCTGTTTGGGTTGTAGGTGGCTGGGGTCCTGTATGCTTCATACAATTGAGTATCTTTACCTTTTGCTAAGTTAGGAAAATTCTCCTGGATTATTTCTGTGAGTAGCTTTTGTAGTTCATTTGTTTGTGTCCCTACTTCTTCTTTTATGTTCTTAAGTTATAGACCCTCTTATCATCTTCTAGTCTTTGTATTATTGTGGTTTGTTTCTTTGGTATTTTTAAGAAGTTTTTCATTTCATGCTCCCGTATTACAAGTCTGCCCTGCAGTTCAGATAGTCTGTCCTTAGTTTCTTTCAAGCTGTTATGCCAGTTTTCGATAGAGTTTTTAGTTTCCTGGTAATCTCTTTGAACCTGCTTCATGTATTCTATTCTTTCTCTAGTTTCTCCATTAAACAATTCTCCCCTCTTTGTTCTTCCATTCCACCATCTGTTTTTTCTTGGGTGGTGCTTAGCATTTCTCTAACTATTCTGCTTATGCCTAGCTTCAGGTCATTAATAACTTCATTCCTGAACTTGTCTATGAGGCTCTGGAGATAGCGCTTTATATCTATTGGTGCTGGGTCTGCTATTGCCTCTTTCTCAGGATTGGGTGCCAAGGAGCCTTTCTTGTTTCTGCCTCTTCCCATATTCTTTGTTCCTTATATATGCAAGCATATATAGGAGGCCCAGCTTCCTTCCCTGTCAGCCACAGTCTGACTGAATTGTGCCTCCTAGGTCTTCCCGCCCACCACAGCACATCAGGAAGTTGCAACTAATTTTAAATATAGAGATTACCTTGTGAATTTTATCTAAGCAGATAAGGCATTTTAAAACAACCACTAAGAAGCCAAAGAGTAAGTCTAACAGCTCAAAGCTTAAAAAGATTTGGCATACCATCTCTGTTTTGAAAGCACAGAGTACCAGCACAATGAATAGAGTGGCTCAAGAGACTGAAGGCAATCCTGGCTCCAGCCTAAAGGACAAAAGGGATCTAGGCCCACAGCCACAAGGACCTGAAGTCTGCTGCTAGCAGAAAAGTATTTGAGGAAGACGCATTCTCAAATGTCACACATGCCTGACAATTTGACATTGCCCTTGTGAAGTCTTGAGTAAAGTTCAACCACACCATCCCAGGCTCCTAATTCACAGAATTGTGAGATTAAAAGAAAAAAAAAAAAACCTAGTCTTTTCAACCTCTAAATTTCTTTGGCAGTGATAGCTAAGGCAAGAGATAATTAGTTAAGTGATCCAAACTCATGCACACACATTAGAAAAATGGACAGTTGACAGGAGCAGAATGTGATTCATCAGTCTACATCTATTACATCAGTCTATACTATTAAAGAAGTTAAACCTGGGCCCTTTTCCCCATGTTCTCAGCAACTCAATTGTACTTTGCTTAAACTTGAACATGTGTCTCAGATCTTTCCGTTCCTTTTGCCTCCCTTACTAATCATGGTCACTTCTAACCTGAATTACTGAGTTGACACCTAACTAATCTCTGTAGAAACTCTCCAACTCTTTTCTCTCAAACAATTCTCCATCCAAAGAATTTTCCTTAAGTGGTAAATCAAATTATGTCACTTCTCCCTTAATGTCATCTTACTGTTTCACTGTATTGAGACAATAGAATTTCAACTACTTAATCAGCTTATGAAAGACCCTGCTAGAACCAACCACTGCCTACCTTTCTAAGCTCTTGAGTTACGTTTGTCTTCACTACTGCACGAGCAAAACTGACCTTTCCTTCGTTCTTGAAGCACACGTTTCTTTCACATGCTATCTCTTCTACCTCAAATGCTTAATTCTATCTCTTTACCAGCTTGGTTCCTGTTCATTCTCATCACCTCTTTCATTGCATTTATCACAGCATGTTACTGTATGCATTCTATGAGAATGTATTTTTAATATTTCCTCTGAGCAGCTCCCCACAATCCATTATGTTTTGTGGCAGTCATACGTTTATTCAGAATGTACTTGGCAAAAACCATTCACTCAGTAAACATTCGTTAATTTAAAAATAGGTGTATCCATTCATTCGTGTGCTAATGAAAAACTAAAAACTAAATACATTGCCAATTTAGCCAACTAAATCATAAACTTTGCATAATCCTAACTGTTGAGTTTCAGATAGAAAGAGGCGATGATAAGCATCTGCCTCACAGTATGTTTGCTTTCAGAAGTGGAAAAAGAAACTGAAAATAGAAAAGAAACCTGGTTTCAAGAAATTAGACCCAAGTGGAATTTCATTTTCGCACTGGTTTGGCTAAACAAAAACATTTACTTAAATCTTGTTCTACAGAAATATTACCCAGCAATACAAGTAGAATAGATGTTATTTTGTGAAGACTGCGGTAATAGTATGATTACCCACCTACCCCTCCTACAATGTGACTTCGCCACTCCCTGATTTAAAAAAAAAATATTTTATTTCCTTGAATCTCAAAGGGCTGTCCTTACTCCTTAGTGAAAACAAAATGGTATGGAAGCAATTCCCCATGATGTCCACGGTGAGGTCAAATGAAGTCTGTTCCTTAAGAGTCCCATATGATCCAGGTCTCTCTAAGCCATCTGTCAGCTAGGACACTTGAAAAACTCGTTTTAGTTGTGTCTTGGCAGAGTGCTCCCTTTCAGAGCCCTGGAACAATACTGGAAGAAGCCAAGCCATGTGTCTAGGTCACATGAAGACACTCCAGGCCATAGTCCTTGCTGAGCTCTGTCTTTCAGCAGCTGGACATGTGAGTGAAGAAGAAGCCTCCATCCACAATTCTAACCCCAAGATATCACAGTCCTCCCAGTAAAAGCTAGGGCAAACATCATTTTACCTCTTCTGTCTTCATTCCAGGTTACTAAATTCATAAGATATTTAACGTTGTGACTTTATGCCACTCAGTGTGCAGTGGTTTGAGCACAGCAATAGATAGTCAGAACATCAGGAATGTCCTCTTATGGTATGATGATTAGTATACTTTAAAGATCCTAGGCAGTCATATCTTTATTTTGGCCCCATAACTAATAAAATATAGATAAAATATAAAAGTGAAAACAGTCAGAAATGAATTTTTATCATTAACAAAGTAGACAAATATGCAGCCACTAACGTAGTATAAAATGCTTACAGCAATCAAGAAAACGCTGTCTTCAAGGCTAAGAATAAAAATAAGAACAATACAGCTCAGTTTGATGCCACAGTTTTGATCACCAGCACTGAAAAGATAAAAAAAAATTTAAACAAACTAACAAAAATTTAAAAATAAATCAGCTACAAATAAGTGTGAATGTGTTTAAAGATATGTGTATTTATGGACAATTCTGAAAAGCAGCATTCAAATGAAGACTGCTGACACTGGGTATCAGTCTGAATGAATACATCAGAATTTCTGAAATATTCTGCTGTCGCCTGTAAAGTTGTAGCACATTTCACAAGGAGTTAAGTAATGGATTCTTCAAAATTTTAGTTTGGTCGCAAAACAGGAAATAAAGAGGTTTGTTCTTTTGCACTCCGGAGGACATTACTGCTTATGCTTCATTAACCATAACCAAGCATTACTTCACCTTAGTTCTGCAGCACACACACAGATTTATTCTATGGTCAAATTTGGGTCATTAACACAGATTTGAGAAAAGGTCAGAACCTGAATCTACTGGCATTTTCTTAGGATTTACTGAAGTAGTTAAGAGATAGGAGCAGTTCTTCATTTCCAGTTCTGCTGTTGCTAGTGTTTATCTCAAAAATGAAAGTAAAAAAAAAAAATTAACAAAGCTATTTAAGATGCTAGCAATACAGAATTCCAAGGCAGCATTTCTTACTCAGGTGTGCCACCAAAGATGATTTGTGAACATAAGAAACCTACTTTATGTTTTTTAGGCTCTCTTGATATTGATTTGATATTTCCCTGATTAGGCTTCAGGTAAAAATGTTGATGTCTCATCCATGCTGACTAAAACATGATTCTTTCAGCTTTTGTGCTAGGAATAGAAAACAACTGGAAAACAGCTGGCATAGACACTGGAAATTAAACAGGCATTAAAAAGTGACCATGGATTGAGAAATGACAGAATGTCATTTCTATAATAAATGATGCTCCATGCACAAAAATATATTTAAAGAACTGAACTAAATATATGTCTTTGTTTAGAAATCACTGTAAGTTCTTATATCAGTACTTAACACCTAAGTTTGAAAATCAAATCAAATTAAATGACTAGGTTTGAGGTTGTCTTTAGGGGAAAATTTGATTTGATTCTTACCCAATGTACTTTGCAACCAGAATTATGAAAAGAATTAAGTTCATGAACTAAAGTACCACTATACCTACAAATTTGTCTTATCCTTCTTTCCTTTATAATATGAAATCATACAAACAAACATAAAAAGCATGCATCCATCATTTTACGTGTCTCTCTTGTCTGTATACACTCCCTATAAAATTCAGCATACCTTCTTCTGGAGGAAGTCTGTATTCTGCAGAAAACATGTATGATAATGTGATTTAATGGACTGGTCTTTCCTAGCAGTGTTTACAAACCCAAAGTCACTACTGTGCTGTATGCTGTGCGGTAATGGCTTTTTATTTTTTAGCATTTATTGCAAGTCCTGTTGTATCTGTCAGTTTAGATTTTTCTGATAGTTCTTCACTGCATTTATAGTGAGCTAAATTTAAATGTCAGAATTTATAATGTTGAGACCACATAGTGGCTGGTATTGGGTAAATTTTCAAATGTGATTCAAACTCAGAATTGTCCTGTTACCCCTTTGAATACTATCATCTGGCAAGACCAGAACATATTCTATCCTTAAAATATAAAGGGTAGGATGAGACACTCTGAGGTAGATCCTGCTTCTGTCTCTTCCTAAACTGTGCCAAAACCACACCCTGCTCTTGCTGTCTCAGTTTCTCCATGTATGAAATAAATATGTCAGTTGGAAAAGGGCGACAGAGAGAGGGCAGCAGGTTCAGAGACAAGCACCCTGCACAGGTCCAATAGAGCAACCATGAGAAACAGTGCAAGTCTGGTTAGTTCCCACATGACTATGAGTCAAAGGTATATAGTGACTTCATAAACTCTGTTTACGATCTTCTGTCATCTATGTTATATGCAACTTTATGATCACTAGGTGTTTTCTTTCCATGACCAGGATGGCTTGTATGTGGTGTGCATCCCTAACAGTCACGTATTGAAAGCTTGGTTTTCACTGTGACCCTGTTGAAAAGAAAAATATTTATTACATTCAAGCTAAATGTGCTGGTAATTACTTCTGGACTGAAAATGGCAATAGCTTTTGACTTTTGTTTAGTTTTATGAAGTTTTTTAAATGAATCTTTGCATTTTGCTCCTTACACACTATGTGAATGAAGAACAAAGGTTCAGTGTTTTCCACGTCTACACGGACAGAGAACTGCTCTGTCAGAATGACATAGTTCACAACCCGTAGAACTGACAAAACAGATTTTATACTATGCAACCAACTGCCTGCTACATGTTAAATGTATGATACCGTGTAGGTCTCTGAAACTTAGATACAAAAAGTAAATTTTCCAGTTCTGCCCAAGCCATAATTTTCATCTTTCACTAACAGATGGTACCTACGTTAAAAGGAGTGATGAAATATTTCAAAAGGTCTTAAATTAGTGATTGTCAAGAAACTTAACATTATAATATAAATTCCATCAAAGTCAAACATTTCTAAAGCTCAATGTAATAGTTAACAGGTTTATTTCCATGGATAGAACAAAATCTATAAGAAAATATGATGAAATGCTGGCCTCAGCCTACTTGCAAAAATCAATAAAACCATTTAATTCTTAAATGGAGGGGATATTTTGATGATATCAGCTTCACTAATTGCAGATTAAAATGTGCACAACTGTTAAAAGTAAGCAACATTTCATTATGACAAAGTTTCTCTTTGATTCCACAGCATGCTGAGAGCCATGATATAGACATTGAGTGCTAATAGCTACAGACTAACAACACTCTTACAAGGAAATTTCATTACCAGAGAAAAGAGGCACTTCTTACTTAAAATTAGACTCTCCACACAAGCCTTGTTAGTTCTGTTTTAATCTACACTGTTCTGGTTAAAATATCCATTTTGCTCCTTTTGGGTTATTATCATTGTTTTTATAGTGTTGTTAGCCATCATAATAACAACTAGGGAAAGCATTTGAAAATTCATAGCAAGCTTGACCATATAGTCTTAGTGTATATTGAAGAAAACAAAAACATAAAGCAGAAAAGTTTATTAAGACCATAATCAAATAATATTTTAAAGCCACCTATTTGTTCCAAACTCTTCAAGAATCATGAATTTTTGGAACAGGTCAAGTTGGAAATTTTTAGTCTTTTAACTCCAAGTGTTGTAATACTAATCAGAAGTTTGCGATTAGCTATTAATGAGCTTATAAACCGGAGTGTTTTTCTTATTCTCAGTTAGTACGGATGCCATGATAGCGCAAGCAAGTAAAATGAATGCAAAAAGGTGTTGTTTATATTATCAAATAACTCAAGTGAAAAGTATTGGATCATTCTTGGAGAGCTGAGATCTACTTGGGGTCTGCAAAAAGAGACAGGTACAAATAGCATTGAAAATACTTGTCTGTCTGAAACTACTTTCTCGGTCTCTTTTGGCATTTGGAAAGAAGCATTACATATCATATTATTGGTCTGATCTAAATTAACTGAGCAGCCCTAACCTATTAAGATCCTAATTTTATCTTTATTTTTTCAATTTGATCCCCCCTCGAGTGGACCATTAAAAAGAAAAGCAATTTTTCAGTTTCATGAATCAGTTCATTTTATGAACTTTCATTTCTTTGACTTGATTTTTTCATAGTTCAGGTATGTGATATGAAAGTCAGCATTGAAAGTATTGGATCACAGAGTTAATAACAGCATCAGGTTCGCGCTTTCTGTCAGTGATTTGGTTTGAGGAAGCATCCACAGGGAGTTTCTCTGGGTAACAGCATGAGTGAAAGAGCTCCTCGAAGCCATGTATGGTTAGGTGTAGGTTTATCTTCTGTCCCAGCTGGTTATCATGGCCAGAGGCAGACATAAACATTTGATAGTTAGAATCGAATCTTTCATGCTCTCCATCTCTTAGTAGTGCCATGTCAGGCCAGGAGGAAGCTAAACAACTGCATTAATTATTTAAACAGGGACCCTCAGCTATATTAACACCAACGCTTCAGGTGAACTCTGTGGCTACTACTGAGAAATGTAGCTCTCTGCTCTAAAGCTAGGTCGTTAATACAAGATGCTGACTACTTGGCTGCATGGCTTAGATGCAAATCAAGTTCATTTCTGATGTCAATTTCTAATCGACAAACAAACAGCATATTCTGAATATTTAAACATATTACACACAACACAATCAAGTGCTGTGTGAAGAATGAAGCTTCTTCTCAACAATGAACTAGAGTTTAACTTCTGCTGCATGCTCATTCATTGGCTAGCTATTGATGATTTTATTAGGGTTATGTATATTGCAATTCACAGAAATCATTTAATTAAATAGTACTAGAACAAAGAAAAAGAAAACATTTTTTAGACCTAAAAATGTCTTATGAAATTTAAGGATTCACATTTGGTTGGGCCTCAGAAAAAACTGCATCTGTGTATACAAGTGTCAGCAGAACATTCTGTCTCCTCTCTGCCTCTTGACAAAACTTTATTATAATTCTAGCTCTTGGAATACAACTTTTAATATAACAAGACCACATGGCAGGCCATGCCTGACCACATTTCGGAGGTTTATAACTACTCTGTTAAAAAAAGACCAGCATACTAAAGTTGCTTTTATATCTCTGCAATAAGTTCCAAATAGTTAAATTTTGCTTATTTGCCTAAGCCTGGAGTATTATTATTATTTATATATAGATATTTAGGTGAATGGTTCCCAGTATAATAATAGAGCAACTGAGCAAAAATAATAATAGTAATAGCACCAAATGTTATGTGACAAATACTCTGAATTTTAAAATAAAGGCCACAATGTCTATTTTATGAGAAAACTCACCAACTGAATCACATAGCACACTTTCAAACACCAAAGAAATGCTTGAAGCTCTGGGTTATGTGACCCAGTATGTTCTTTAGGAATGACTGACTTTACATTATTCTCAATCTCACACAGTCTAAAGTCATAAGGAAGGCTTGCTTCACTGTCCATTTGTTTATTCAAGGATTCATACTTGCTAGGTGCCACAGAAGAAAGAATTGATTTTTAATACAAAGAATAAGATAAATTGATTTTAACTAGAATTGGAGTGTGCAGTGATCAAGAAAGGCCTTTCCAAGAAAATGGCATTCCTTATCATGTATGAGAGTAAGAAAAAATTAATTAGATAAAGACTAATGAGAGAGCAAGCAGAGAATTTATTCAACGGAAAACTCAACAAACTAGAACAAACAGTAGGAGAAGTTGTTAGTATTAAATCCAAGTTGAAAACAGTCAATAGCAGAACATATTGAAATATATAGCTCATGTAGGAAATATGATATGTTACCCTTGGCCAAGTTGTTATTTTTTAATTACACTAAATTACCAGCAATATTCAATTAGACACAGGTGGCAATGTAACACCCTTTTTTTGGTTCTCAGTTTCCAAATATGACATGTGTTTTGTTTATCTGCAGTCTATATGTCTATATACATATTCATGGACTGCTGTGAGTATAGATTTAACAGCCAAAAAGAAAGCTTTCCAAGAATAAAAACATTCTGATACTGATAAACAACTGCCTGGTTCACAGTTTCCAGCCCTATGTGCAGACCAGCTGTGCTGTTAGTTATAACTTTTGGCATGTGTATAAATCTTAGCTTTATTCCATCCCCAGAGATTCAGTACTTGTCCAGAGAAGTTCAAAAATACATGCTTTAGATTCTGGGAAGATGGCAATAGTGGCAGAGTTTTTGAATCTCCCTGAGTCTTCCATAAAAAATAGAGAGAAAGCAATGAGAGTAGAGAAATAAAACATTAAGACACTATTGACAAGAAAAAAGAGGTGAAAACATATCTATCACTGCACAACTCCAAATATGAGCAGGTGTGAACAAACTCCGACTTTCAAATGATCAGTGTACTACTTGAATCTACACACCAAGAAGCAAAAGGAAGCCAGGAAGAAAGTAAAGGGACCTGCAATAGTCACTAGGTAGTCAGAGAAACGTAGAGAGAGTCAGCAGGAACCTTAGCTAAAACTGTAGCTCAACAGTAACTTTCCAATGAGGACGCTTAAAATCTACTTTCAGTAATTTTCAGTTGTGTAACACAGAATTATTAACTCTAGTTACCATGTGATAGGCATTTCACAATATATGCACATGTCAAATCATTATGTTGCATATCTCAAATACATAGAACACTATGTCAATTGTACCTCACTAAATTTGGAAAACTAATTTAACTTGAAAAATTAAAGAATACTTACAGAGTCTGTTGTCAAATCTAAAGGGGCAGGAGCCATCAGAATGCCGTAACTTTTCAAAACTGATCTCTTTAAAATCTTCTGTAGATTAAATACTCATATGAAAGGAAGTGAGTTTGAAATAGAATTCAAATTGAGCAGGACCTCAAAAGAATGTGAAGGTTCAAAAGAAGGAAGAGGGGGAAAAAGAGTCTCAACTCTCAAACAGAAAGAGGCCCTGTTCTGAGTATTTCACCACATTTTGGAAGAACCATATTTTTCCCATTCATCCTTTATGACTCCAAAGCCCAGCATAATTTCCAGCAGATATGGAAACTGATATAAAAATTAGGTTGCTTTATAAGAATAAGTGTCATGCACATGTTTATTCTGGATTCCTTAATTTCTGCATATTAAAAAAAAGCTGTTGACCAAAATACCTGAACAACATTTTATAACTGAAGTATTTTTTTCATGAAGTAGAAAGGATGATGCTGAATATATTTTGCTGGAGTTTAAAAGCACTACAGATTTATTATTTCCATTATATTCAGAACCAATCTGTGTTTGTGGGAAGTTTCAACTAAGCAATCAGTCAGTAGAAAAAAGTCAACAAATTCTTACTCGAGAAATTATAGAACACAGTCTACAAAAAAGATATGCATCCAATACCCTGTTCCTATTGTTACAAACCTAAATATACATCAAACTGGATGTTAAAAAATATTTCATGCCAAAAATCTTAATAGAAAAAAATCTTAATGATAAGGGCACATGTAATTCATTCTAAAAGCAGTCTAACGTGGAGAGTCCAGGTCATGTAGATCCTCAAGCAGGTTTCAAAGATTTCACGCGCACAAGTTTAATCTAAGAAGTCTGAAGTTTCAGACACCCTCCTGATATACAATTATTTTATCCTGCAGTTATTACTTAAAAGTGGTAGTGGTTGAATTGGGAGCAGATAATTTAATTTCTCGAGTTGCTGTGGTTTTCTCAGACTAATGGTAGAAGTGATTGTACTAAATAGATTTTTTAAAAAGCTCTTTTTTGAGCACTCTCCTCATAGTGGCCATGCTATTACCTTCATAGGATTTTAGTGTGACGCTGGGATTGTAATAGCCTTCAGACATTTGTGAGTTGTAGGGTAAGATGTAGTACTTTACTATTTGTGACATCCCTCAAATGCCAATTTACCAGGCTGCAGATTGCTATCTGAGCCCAATAAATCTTTTCAAACCCATCCAAAGTGGCTGTACTATTCTCTTCTCCCCTTTCCCCAATTCACTTTGTATTATGAATTCCATGAAATGATTATCATATTATGGTTTCTATTAATCTGAAATTAATGTTCCTATTTCATGACACTTGAGGAAATGTAAGCTGTACATCCATCTATCCTTTTGCAATAGTAATTATATTAACAATTTATTTTATTATGATTATTATCACTTATTTATGTAGCATTCATGTGCAGATGTGGTTTTGTATTTTTAATTTCTTTTAAAACCTCTGTGGAAGTGAAAGAGAAAATGACATACACATTTCATAAGAAAAAGAGTGCCTGAAATTTTTTCATGATTTGCTCATGGTTGTACTAGCAGTAGGCAGTAGAATCATAATTTGAATCCACACCTGCTGATTCCAAAACCTGTTCTCTTTCACTAATGTCCAATTCTTCCAGAAAAATGACATCAGTCATACTTATATTTAGAAATCCTTTTGATGGAGATTTTTAATTTAGTTGTGAAGTAGTCTGCATCTATGAGAGGTAAAAGAAGATTAATTAAGAGGCTACTGAAATAAACCAAGAGGAAAAAAATGGTGAAGTATATGAAAGTAAAGGTAATAGAGGAGTTTTCAAAACATCTTCAAAATAGAGCATGTTGTGCTGATATGAGGAACAAAGAAAACAGTGGTTGATATCACAATTTTGGAAGTAAGCAATTGAAACAACACAGTTGCTATTTGTACGGATGGACAGTGTTGTGGGAGGCATGTTTCAAATGCAAGAGCTTAATTTTGAGATAAATAAATGTGTAGATATTGCCTAAGGCTGTGAAACTGGATGAATATTATTAGGATAGCACAGTCTCCTAATATCCAAATGAAGAAAGTATTTAAAAAATGGAGGCATGCCAGGCAAGCATGGTGGTGCATCCCAGACCTCTGGGAAGCTGAGGCAGGAACATCACAAGTTCTAACTCAGCCTAAACAACTCAGTGACCTATTAAAAAATTACCCAAAATAAAATAAAATTTGAATGGAAAGAAAAAACAATAAAGCTTGAAAATATGGCTGAGTGTAAAGGCTTTAGATTCAGTCTCTCACACACACACACACACACACACACACACACACACACACACACACACACAGAGAGGTTGGAATAATTATCTGTGTTAATGATCACTGGTACTTTGAGAAACCTGAAAGCCAAGATTGATCCTCGTCTTTTCTAACAGAGAAGTCCTTCATGTATTTGATAGGAACTATTTTATTGGAATGTGAGTATACAGGACTAGAGTTATTTCTGGAGAAAATGAGATAAGACATGAAATTAATGATTACAGAATTTATTAGAAGATATCTGCTGTAAAAGAGAGATATGGAATGGAATACAAAAAATCCAATGACTTTTTTCTTCATTTGTAAGTCATGAAAGAAATGACAGCAAAATTGTGTACCAACAGACAATCCAATGGGACACGGAAATCAAAGCTGTGAGACATAAAAGATAGAACTGCTAAAGTTTTGAATTGGCAAAAGGGGTTAGGATCCCAGATGAATAAAAGTTCATTGTGAGATAAGAATGTAACTGTTTATCAGCAATAGTGGGTGAGGAGATAGAATCTGAAGCACATGTAGAACATTTGATGTAGGTACTAGCAAGAACGTAAGAGATTTCAGCTCTTGTTCTGTCTTCTCAATGAAATAGGAAGCAACAATATTACCTGATGAGAACTGTAACTCCTTACTATGTCAGTTAAAATAGTGTCCCAGTGTATTTCTTTCCTCAGTATTTTTATAATACCCACAATGTTCCTGTCCTATTTTCTAGCCACAGTTCTTGGCTTTTTTCATATACCATTCTTGTTAGATTACCTGTATTCTCAATTATGCAAAGCACAATGTGTCGATTACTTATGATTTCAATTTTGAGAAAGTTATTTTACCTAACAAATCTATGTTTCTGTAGCTGGAAGAGTTAAAAATTCAGCTGCTTCTATAATGTTTGATAATGTAAACAAAAAGTTGCTATTATTCCTATCTTACTGATTAACCCCATGAATCTCAGAGAATGTACTTTACTTAACATCATGCTGCAGAAAATGACAAAGAAAATTACCTAATTGAAGGGGAAATCACAGATACATTTTCTAGCAAATACTACTTGATTATCTAACTCTGTGCAGCAAACCACTTCAAAATGTAGTAGCCTTAAATAATTTACCTGCTTATAGTTGCTTGAGTGGGAACTTTAGGAAGCACATAGCTACAGTAGTGTAACTTTCCTCCATGCTGATTTGATTTACGTAGACGCTGTCAGTTAGTAGGTCTGCAGGTGGCTAACCAGGCCCAGATGACCACGATCTCAGGACTCTGCCGCAAATGGTCAAGAATGCCTTGTTTTACATACCTGGCCTTTTTAGCCCGGGCTTTGACATCCTGGGCTTCAAGAAGGAAATCACAATGCAAAAATGGATCTTATTGTTGGTAACTCTTTGGCCAAATCAAGTCATTGAACTTATCACTTGTCACAGCTGCAGATGTAACCTAGCAGGGGGTCCCTTTCCAGAATCAATATGTAAGACTTCAGTGTGTCAAAGATTAGGAAGCATGAACAGTCAATCAATGAAGTTATCATATTTAGTTTTGAATTTTTTAGTTATATTGATATATACTTGGTATAAATACCTTCACATATTAAGGTAGAAGTTATAAAGACACAGCTCTTGGAGGTAATGAGTATGCTTACAATCTGGGCTTTTGTCTGTTTTGATTTACAACTCTGTCAACTCTCACATCTCTAATTTTCTGCTTATCAATCTACTACAGATATCTGATGTTTCAGCATTAGCTAGTGTATCATTTTTATTAAAATTTTGTTTCTTAAAAAACATATATCAAGAAAATAGACTCCTTCCCTCCCTATCTTTTTTTCCTTCTTTCCTCCTTCCTCCTTTTAATTTTCAAATGTATTTATGAGGTATGCACAGGAAGGCTGTTGGAAAACAATTCTTTGGTAACACAGGAAGCAAAGAAGCAGTCATTTTGGGGCCAAAGCAATTAGCCAGAACTGGAATTGAGACTAGCTTTATCTGACTGATTATAAAGGTGGTATAGGAAAGCAAAGGTCAGTCATCAGACTAGTCAGGAAAGAATGATTAAACAGTCAAGAGAAGGTGTCCAGGGAAAGCAGGTAAACACAGCTGTGCAACTCTGAATATTTTCCGGGTGACGGCGTGAGGCTGCGGAGACACAGTGGCAGCTGGAGGAACTGGGGTGTGAGATCATGAGTGGAGGACTGGAGAGTTTACACCCTAAAATGGCCTGCTTTAGTTGTTTTAACAGATGTACCTGACTCCACCCCCGGCTGTGAGATGATGCTCAGTCAGCAAGAAGCTGAAGGGCTGGAGGAAAGCATCACATGGCCCACAGTGCTGATGTCACCTGAGACAGGTTTTGGAGACAGAAGAGAACAGAAAGATAATATGTTACTTTCAAAACTACAACAACAATTTGAAAGCTATTTTTGCAAATGCTAAAAAGAAAATAACTTACCAGCTGTTTCTGCCTATAGGAATTGACATAATCAGCTCCCAGGGGGACCTTCCCAGAGAGAACTAGCCCAGTCCAATCAGGACTTTTACTGAATAATTGATTTAACATTTTAAGACATGTGTGTGTACTACAGATGGGGAAAAACAAAAATAAAAGAACCTGAAACTCTGCAATTGTTCCTTATTGTGTTATCCTTTTAGCAAATGAATTACTGTAAAAGCTAAACTGGAGTTCTCAGAGACAACAGCTAAGATGCGACAAAAGTCAGAATGAACCAAAACACAAATGGCCTTACATAGAAGATTCCATGTTCAGTCTCTGAAAAATCCCAAACCTCTACTCCAGAAAACTCAGATATATGGCACTTCTGCACTGTCACTAGTTTTCTAAGGGGGCTAAAACAGTAAGTCAGTTTTTATTTCCCAAATAGAGTCTTATTTAGTGCAACTGCACTTAAAGAGTCAGGCAAATCTTCATTTTGCAAATCATGTTTTCTTAGTTTCCCACTGTTCTCTCTATGAACCATTCTTTCTTTGGATGTGTTAATGTTTCTAAGTAAAATATCATTTGAGTCCAGTTCCCTTGGGGCTTAGCAACTTCCTGTATTGGCTAAATTAATCCAACTATCAGTTTGGAGAGTATTGCCACCTGTCTCCCATCCTGCTAGATGTCCGATTTGGGTGCTACATTGCCCTGTTGATGCACTGCTCCATCTCACCTGCTTTACTGGGGTGAGCGCCTGCTCATATTTTGGACACTTCTACCTGAAATACCTTCATTATTCTTTTCCCAATGCCTAAAGGCTTAAATAAAAGCATTTTAAAATCACTGATAGAACTATGCCATTAATTATTAGTCAGTAATTAGTATGACCCTGTGTTCAAGTAGACAAATCCTAAGCAAAGCCCCGTTTGTTACCTGTACCATCCAAACTTCTCTTTCAGTTGTGTCCTCCTTACTCTCCTAATACTCATCCAAGCTCATAGCCAGCTGCACATTTTACAGAGATTAATCATCAAGTCAGAAAGAATTTTATATGTTGATGGGTTAAAATGACCATTTTAATACCTCAACATGTGAGATCTGGCAAATGAAGAAATTGGTTATATATACTCAATAGATATGTTTTTACTTTTTTATATGCTGATGATATATCTGTGCTATTTTATATATGCATATATTATACATGTAACTGAAGAATAAGCAATAGAAATTTTAGAGAATGAAATAAGTAAATATTAATAAAGGTTATAGCATATTAACTTTGTATTGTAATAAATCATTTTGATCATTTACTTTCTAATAAATCATTATATTCTAATAAGTCATTTTCAACATTATACAGAGTGAGCATACTCCAAATTAGTAAGAGTTGATTCAGGGATAGGGAACACATTATAGTACAAATTCTAGATATAAAAGCCAAAAAGAATAGAATGGAAGAACGGAAGAAATCATAAGTGTCCAAGATGGACACTGCCTTATTACTGCCCAGTGCAGCAGAAGTCCACGATCCACCTCTGGCTTCCATTCCCACTCAAGTGGAATGGCACTGGGGGCATCTCAGCCCTCCACACAGCCTCCACTTAGAGCCCCTTGGTTTGAAAGGATAGGGATGTCTTACTTTTGTGACTTCCATTGAAACTGTAGGGGGCAGGGGTGACCTTGTCGTTGCTGTGCGGTGATAAAAGTTCTGACTCTCCATGGGCCCGCTCTTTTAGCACCCCAGTAGGGAGAGGGTGGGGTGAATCATCTTATCAGGTAGAAATGGAAATCTGCTTCACTGCTCAGCATCTTCCTTCGCGAACCTGGGGAGAAGAGAATGCTTCATCACAGCCAGCTGAGGATGAAATTTTTTTTATTCAGTCTTTGTCTGCAGGGGGGGGATGAAGCATTTTTTTTTTTTTTTCCTGCAGTATTAAGATACAGTGCAGCATTTGTTGCCTAAAATTTTTTTGTCCTGTTAGGCTATTCCTTCCCTAATCTTCTGACTTGAACATAGGTTTTTGTTAGCTGTAACTTTGTCTGTATCGAATGACATTTACAAGTTGCCTGCATCTTCAGCACTAAACCAGTGGTAAGCAAGCCAACAAAAATCCAGCGGACTGACCACTGTGTTAGAACTTTAATCCCAAAGTTGATAGTGTTCTACCTTTCCTACCCAATTTTTAAAATCTTTATACATTGTTTAACATACTGATCAGGTTTTTTACTTGTATGTACTGAGTGAAAAAAAGCTACCTCTACCCCATAATCCCAGAAGTGAAAGTAAATTTCTTTTATGTGAGATATTTAAATTATTATTTGAGTCTCAATTTCCTTATTGACACAGTGACAGTATTTACATCTACCTGGCAGAGTTTTAAAAACTTAGCCCATGTTATAGACTCTCTAAACCCAATTATAAAAGAGTCGTTGCTCATGATACCATTTGTGTGAATCAATCAGTGCAGTGTGAAAAAATAGTAACATGCAGCATGGTCCATTCTGGTTACCAGAGGAAAGGAAGGACGGAGGGTAGAGAGAAAACAGGGAGTAAAGGAGAGGAAAGCTGGACATTTATTGTTGTTATTACTACATAGTAAGAAAACCAATGTGTTCAATAATAACGTTACAGTTATTAGATGACCTGAAAGAGGCATTAGTAAAAACAGAGTTCTGCTAAATTTAAGCCACAAGCAAATTGTTGTGGTTATATTTCTTTTTCCAGTAGTTGTAATATTATAAAATATCTGTGCATTAGTTAGACCTTCTCTTAACAACTAAGGTCAGTTGTACCCCCAAGATATCTCAGTTCACCTTCTAAAAATATTTCAAAATCAGCTAAATCTTTACTCTCAAGGAAATGCTAAAAATAAATTCATATTACTTTGAATAAAGTAAAGAGCTCAAAAATCTTTCTTCTTCTCTTCCACCACCTGCCTTAGTTGATTATGGAATTTCTTGCCCATTTAGTGAATTAATGTCTTAATCCATTTTCTGCTGCTGTAACAAAAGACCTGGAGGTGGGTACCTTTTGTAAACCGAAGAACATGAGACTGTAGTCTTAATAAGAGCTCTGTGGCTGTGTCACTTGACTGAGAAGTCAGAAATAAAAAAAAAAAAAAAATGACGGCCCAAGTTCTGGGCATCCTGAACAACTTGCTTTTGTGAGAACTAATCTAATAACAGGACTCCAAGACACTCCCATGAGACACCATTAATCCATTCTGTGCATGGAGCTTCATGAACTAATTCCCTTCCATTAGCCTCATCCCTTAAAGCTTCCACCCATTCCAACATTGCTACAGTGGAGCCACAGCTTCGAGCACACGAAGAGTTAGGGCAAACACACAGAGCTCCTCCATGCTGTGAGGCAAGTATCTTTCTTGCAAAGAATACGCTGACATAATTATTTCAGTCTGCATTTTTTTTCTGAATAGACTCTACCAGGTAAAGAAGAGGAAGTAAACTCTCCTCTACTAATTTTATGTTTGCCTTTGTAGCATTCCTTTAATTACATTTATTTCTCAATAGAACAAAAATTTATTTCATTTGATCAGATTTTTAAACAGGAAAACCAGTAGATGCTAATGTAATAGGATGCATAGGAGTATGAATTTAGGAACCAGACAAGCTGAGTTCAAATTCTGGCTTTACTGGCTTTAAATGTTATGTCCTTGGTAACTTGTTTCAAGGCTGTCTACCTCCACAATCTCTTCCATAAAATAAGCAAAATATTAAGATACTATCACTAAAATAGCTATTTCATGTAAATGAGCTATTTCATGTAAGTAATGCATACTACAGAGGAAGTGCTGACACAAGTATTTACTGCACCATGAATTAAGTACTTCTTTAAATCACAGATCACAGATCATGTGCTTTTCTCTATTTAAACTGACCAAATTGAAAATCAACTGTTATGTTTATATTTGAAAAACTAACAACAAAATTTGATTTGTTAAAATAGTGAAATAAAGCAGATAATCCTAAAGAGTGATCTCTAAATAGATGAAGAGAAAAAAGTAATACCAGCCCTGGAAGTGCACTGGCAACGTGTGTGAGTCAAAGCCCTCTCACTGAAAGACTTAAGTGATAGAGGGCCAACCTGAGGACCTCCCAACAACATGAGTCCTGAGGTCAGGTTTATATTACAAAATGCATATGTGATCACTATGTACTGAAATAAAACAAATGTTGAAGTGCTAATCCCCCATCCGATGGAATTCGGAGGGAAAGCCTTTGAAACACAGTGCTGTGAACCTGAGTATAAAGCCTGTAGAAGGAAATAGTGTACTTAAAAAGGGACCCCAGAGAGTTCTTCTTCCTCCAAGCAAGGAAACAATGAAATCAGGAACTGAACCAAGCCTGTACATTAATTCTAGAGTTTCAGCTTTCAGACTATGAGAAATAAATTTCTGTTGTTTATAAATCATCCAATTTTTGGTACTCTCGTGAACCATTGCTGAATAAGATGTTGCTGTAAAAGTAAAATACAAGAGGGAAAGTTTCACAGTTATTGGAGGATTGGTGAGCTGGACACAATAGCATAGTACTGTGAAATCAGTATGAAAATGACAAGAGAGAAGTTAATTTATCAGTAGACAGCCCAGCTGATCAGACCACCTGTGTGAATTTTAAAAATTAGGGTTGATTTAAGATGACCAAATTAAGTAACTCTATCCGTCTAATATAGTATAGTTACAACTTTAAAAAAATAATTACAATGCTAACCATGATTATGTTGCAAAAATAACAACAATAACAATGCCATTCCAGATGTCATTAAGATATGAGAAGTATAACTACTGCACCAACTAATCTAAATCGTCAATTTGACTGGATTAAGAGGCTCATAGAGGGAAACGGCTGGATCATAGGGTACTGCACTCATTAGCAGATTAAACCTTGCATTCCAAAGTTCCCCGAATGTGCTGAGGGGGGTTATTGAAGGTAGGAGACTAGACACTGTCTTTGAAAGGCATATTTCTTACTGCTGCTCTATTCTGGGGCCTCCATGGAGTCTTCAGTTTACTCCACAGGCCATTCCGTCCTAGCAGTCCTTCCTTAAGTCAACTAGGGACTGCAACTTCTGGAACTGTGAGCCAAGATAAAACTGCCCTGTAAGTTGTGGGTGTCAGATATTTTGCCCCAGCAAATGGAAAATGACCAGTAGAGGGGTTTTCCTTATTACACATTGTATTGAATGTACTGCCCTGTTTTTTTTTTTTTTTTGTTTGTTTGTTTTGTTTTTTTTTCACCCAGGATTGAATTCAGGACTTTGTTCTTGCCAGGCAGGCACTTTGCCACTGAGCTAAATCCCTAGTCCTGAATGCACTGTCTTCTATAGTAGAATATGTGCTGATGAAATGAGGGCATTAGAGAATAACTGACCAATAAGAAGGACATCCGTGAGACATGGTAGCTGCAAACTTGCCCAGCTCTCCCCTCTGCTCCTCTGACTTGGAAACTATAAACATTATTATCACACACAGTATTAGAGATCAAGATTACCAAATAAAACTCAAGGGCATTCCCAAACAGAAAAAAAAAAAATTCTATGCTCTTATCAATTTGATTGTGGAGATAATGATTATTTAATTCCAGTTCATTTATGTATAATTGTCTACAGAGTTAGAAGTAACCTCTTTCACAAAAACACATCCTCAGCAAAGTCCGCAGTCAGAGAGATTTCTCACCTTTGTGCTCAGCAGTGCTCAGATCACTCAAGTGAATTACTGGAAACAATGAATACTGAGAATAAAAACAAAATGATTGGAGAGAATAGGGGTTGATAACATTGAAACAGAAAACTTCCAGTGGGAAAGACCTGTGTGGAACTGCATTCTTTGCATATTTCCCAAAGGAAAGGAGAGAACAATGATTTTTGTCTGTGACATGCATTTTAAAACTGAAATAAAAGATCATGTATCAAATTATAGTATGTAGGTATAAAGGCAGTGCATCTTCACGCAATGTTGTATTCCCTGAATTTTTTATATGTGTTCACTTTCTTTAACTGTTCCTTTGATAATATTTCACTTTAAGAAAAGGTGGATGGATAAAAGATAGATGATAAATAGACATATATTGATAGATAATTGTTTTCATATAATCAGTTGATGCTTTCTCAATAGCACATAAATCCAAACTCCTAACCAATTCAAATTCTTAATAAATCCTGAAATTAGTGTAAATATTTTCTTCATCATCCTATAATCTAGATATGCTGCATTATTCTAGTTCCCTTCATTCATGACCTATACTGTTGAGCCATGAAGAATTTCCACAAGTAAATTTGCAATTTCCAGAATGCAAATGGGAGCATTCTACTGGGAGGTACAAGTCATCTGAGCCACACAAAATTGAGGCCTCTGTTCCCAGCACCTGGCTACCAGGTAGGCCTGCCTAACCCTAAACACTGCAGTGACATAACATCAAATGGCATCATACAGTGAGCTCTACTTACATGCATGTGTAGAAGGTGTAATGTGTTGTCAGAAAGATAAACGAGGATCCTATGTAGAAAAAAGTAATGAGGAAGGAAATAATTTTAAACTGTGCTAAAAAATCTTATAAAGGAATCTTTGTTGCACTGAAGAATTCCTTTTGATACAGATGTCTGTTGTGTCCTGATGAGGCAAGCTCAAATGACTAAAATCTATTGATATTTATCATAGCTGACAGACATGAGAGCACATCAGATTCCAAAATGAGTTTTACTGTCTAAAGCAGGTGGACCTTTCATCGCCAGTGACCATGTTGCTGTCACTTTCTGAACTGTCACAGTACACTCTAGATTGAAAGGCTTTATAGAAAATCAGTCAGCCATTATGAAAACTCAGGCAACATGAAAACAGATGCTCACTTTTGTAATTATAGAAATTCTTTCAATAGCTAATAGACATTACTTGATTCAGGACTAAGATATTTCCTCTTTTTCCCCCTAGAGGATATTCCATTTTGAGAAATTTAGAAAGCAGTCTTCATAGAATAAGAGCCTGAAAGAAATACTTGGAACCACTGTAGCAAGCTAAAGCAATACGTAATTTATAAACTTTCTGAATTCATTAAGAAAAAGCTCTCTAGCCAATTTCTTGTTGTGAAACAACCCTATGACTTCTGCTTTTCCAGGGCACTTTAAGAGTCAGGGACTCTGAATCTAGGCACAACTGCACATTTGAAAAATCCATCTCCAAGGAGATATCCAGCCCTTGCCAAGTGCTTTTAAACAGATGATAGCCAAGCAAGCTGTTTAGGATATAATAGGTGCCTCCCTGGGCACCACTTCTCTTCCTGCATTTCTTTCCAGCACTGGAAAGGAATATCCAAGGCTCTTCTCTCACCCTGATATGCTTCACTCTGTTATTAACAACAGCAAACTTATATTTTTGTGACAGTCAAGGCAATGTTCTAAATGTTTGTACATGTGAACTCCATTCTCAATGTTTGAGGTAAAAATTGGCTATTGTTGTTTGACAGATGAGGCAACTGACGTATGGAGGATTAACTGCCGAAAGTCACACAGGTAGGCAGAGGTGGAGTCAATATTTGAATACTTGAATTTTTAAATCTATACTTAAAGTTCACTCTCCTGAATACTACTCTCTGCTGTCTCAGCAATAGAGTAGGGTGGCTAGAGAAGATAAGGGCACTCAGTTAACTTTCAGGATTGTATAAACAGCAAGAGTTACTTGCTTATTTTTAATATTATTATCACCCATGGAGATTATTTCATGGTGATTATTCAAGCTAGACAGTTTGTTTCTGAAATTCAAATGTATCTGTGTGCCCTGTATTTTAATTTGCTGAATCTAGCAAATCTACAAGAGCCCTCACATAACCTGGCTTTCTGAATAATATCTCTTTTCCTGCATCATCTCTACAACTTACCACAGTGGACTGCCAACTACCAAGGCTTCCTCCTAACCTATCATCTCAGGTTGCCATAGCTCCTTGCTAGACAGACGACAGCATGTGCTCAGCAGTTTGAGAGCCTGACAGAAGGTTCTCAGTAGTTTGGTGGTTGGCAAATTTGTTCTAAACAGAGACAAACAGTAAATGTTTCAGCGTTGTGAGGGTTCACATAGTCTCTGTTGCAACTACTCAACCCTGGTGGAGTAGCAAGAAAGTCATAACTGTAAATAAATGTGCCTGGCTTTGTTCCAATAAAGTTTTATATACAAAAGCAAGTAGCCTAAAATATAAAGAACAAAGTAAAAGATATTACATAAAAGAGTAACAGAGGGGACCAAGAGATGGAGAGAAGGAGAAGAGGGGAAGGAGATGAAAAAAAGAATTAAGATGTGTGATGTACATACATGTATGAATTCACCACATGTAGCCATCATATACTGTGAATGTCCACTAATAAAAAATAAAAACTGAAAAGTGAATGAAAAGGAAACAGGCAACAGAGCAGAATTGCCAGTGAGTACTAAGTTATTGACTTGTGTCATGATTTCTTCCGGAACGTTCTGAGGTGTGAGTTCTCCATTTGTAAGCAGTCACCTCAGTAGAAAGGCACCAGAGAAATATAAGATCTCTCTGATGTTAAATTAAAGAAGTCTTCACTGAAAAATAGTTTCTCAATCTCTTCCAAAACAAAATCAATCTTTATCTCATATTCCATAGGAAAAAAGCCTAAGAAAGTAACAGCTTAATGAAAGGCAAGTCCTGGGTCTTACAGCACGTTTTACGCAATTGTGCTGCTAAGAAAAAGATGTCCATTATAGCTCCCTTTGCATTTACACTTCCCCAAACAACTGAAGGGACCCTGTCTTCCTGTATATCCCTGTGTTCTCTACTTCCCTTCAGTTCACTTAAAGGCTATGCGTTATGCTTCTTTGCTTTCTGCTTTACCACTTCTATTTCCGTTGCATTTAAAGCCTTCTCTGTAAACCTACCACCTTCTATACCTCCAAAAGTTTGATTTCCATGATATACTGGCTGATGGATGCAGAGGCTTCCATTGTTGTTGCTGATCCTAACTGGTCATTTGTCCCTGTCTAGTACTTCGAATTATGTGCTTCTCAATGACTGTCCTTTGTTGGAACCTGCGGTCAAATGTTCCCATTATCCTCTTCCTGCCTGTCTCCCTCTGTGGAAGACTGAGAACAATGATGGCTGCTGGCCATTTTCTTCTACATAATCATGCTGTTCCTCATTGTAAAAGAGGAGCCTGCTCCCTGCCCTAGAGTGCATACTGATCCTGTGACTTTCAAAAACAATGGAAGCAAACAAAAGTGGCACTGTGTAGGCTCCAGGCTGAGCTATTCAAAGGCCTAGTAACTTCTTTCACTTTCTTCTGCCTAAGAAATATTTAGATGTCACGTTTTTCCTAGAAAGAATATAATTTCAAACATATCCTCTTACTGGTTGAAATAAGTTCTTCCCTTTCCCTTCTCCTCCAGCCAAAACTGGTATGTTTAATCCCAGACACTGTCAATTAAAAAAAAAAAAATCAGGGTGAGATTCTCAAAAGAATAATATGTACTTGGTGACAGCAGGGCATTGCAAGGGAAATAGAAGAGGCTTGTGGTGGGGAGACACTTTATAGTAAACTAGGGAAATAGTCCGAGGGGTAGAGGCCAGGGGAAGGTTTTAAGGACAGAGATTACATCAGGTGTTTTGAAACAGCAGTGCTTGCCCCCAGTGACACAAGTAGTATTGGTCTGATGTTGAGCTACCCAGGCACTTGCTGGGCAGATTTCTATGTGGAGTCACTTTGTAGAAGGTTGTAGGTTCTGTACAAGCCTGTGGTTCCTACAGCATCTTTTATAATGTTTCCTATAAGGTGATCCCACGTGAGCTTCCTTCCCTCACTTATTTATTTAAGGTCGACTCCATTTTGATTCAGACAATCCTCATGTTCCTTTCACAGTGTCCAGCACCTCAAGCTGACTGAGGTGATGACTGTGTTTAGAGAGATGAAGTTTAAATAAGGAATTAGGTTAGAAGGGGCAATTAGAGCAGGCTTTCATTGCATCTAATTAGACACACAAAAAGAAGAGGCAATTTTGACACATGCACCAAGAGACAGCAGTGTTATGTGTACACAGAGGAAAGTTTATATGAGAACACAGGAAAAGGGTAAGTATCTACACACTAAGGAAAAGACTCACAATAAAGGTAACCTACTGACACTTTGATTTTCTATTTCTGTTTAACTTTCCCATTGTGTTTTCTTTACTTTAAAATAAAAAATAAAAATGACTCAGAATTTAAAAACAAAATAATAGATTAATAATGTGTAATATATTGTGTATTGTTATCTTCAACTTATCTCAGATTACAAGACTAAGCGTGAAAAAAATCAAATAATGAAAGTACAAACTATTCTTTTTAATGAACAGAGATTAGAATATAGTTATTTATCCATTTATACACACAGATATATGTGTGTATGTATAATTTTTTACCTTCTTTCACTTCTCTTCTCCCTATTCCAGTTCTTTCTTTTTGAGTAGTTTCTTTCCCTTTCTCTTTCACACTGTCTGTTGTAAATTTTGAAGTATATTTACACTTTAAGTTTACCTCAAGTTTATCCTTCTTTTTAGCTGAGTAGTATTACATTGTATAAAAATACCATACCTTTTTATCTATTCTGAAATTGATGGGACATCCAATCTATGGTATTTTATTAGAGAAAACCCCAAAACTACACATAGCCCAAACTTTTCCAGTTAATCCTGAAGTGTGGCACCTATTTTGCAACCTAATACTCCTTAATACTCCTTACATAACTAATACATAGGAGGTCATCCTGTTTGCTTATAACTGTTCTCCATTTTAACTTCAGGTACTGTAATTCACCATATATATCCTTGTATTTCAATATGGATTAAAAATCCAAATGTCAAAAGTTAAATTGTTAAGCTTTTAGAAAACATGTACAGAAGTATAGTTTAGCAACTCACCATGGTAAATAATTATTTAAAAAATAATGCAAGGCATAATGAAAATAGTAAAATTAATTACATCAAAAGAAAATATTTCTGTAAAAATGTATCATAAACAAAGTGAAAAACATCATGTACTTATAAAAAATATAGGTGCTTCCTGAAGATGGCACAGTGGTAAGCACGAGAGAAAGAGCCTCTCTGAGAGCCATCACCCAGACACTGTAATATAATGACGTGAGGAAGATGAGAAGGAGGGACGTGGGTCACCTGGAAGAATCTGAAGCATGAATTGAAGCCCATAGAGAGAGTGAAAAGAGAAGCTTCAGTGAAGAGGAAGGAGGTACCCCATGGCACCCACTCCCTGAGAGGAATGGTTCAAACTTGTAGACATACAATGAAGTGTCACAGAAAATACTGTGGCATTGCCAAAAAACCAAGATCTGGACCAAACAAGCAACAATTTTTCATCTCTAACAAATTGAGGAGGTTGGATTTTCTTTTTCTTTTTTTTATATAAAGAAAGACAAAACAAAGTAGAAAATGGTCAGAAATAGTACATACTTTCAAAGAAAAGAAATAAACAGTAATAAATCACCAGTTGATGTATACATATTGTCTTCTCATAAATAGTTGTTCAAGGTACACAAGTGGGACATATAAATGGGATTTCAACCAGGGAGACTGCAAACAGTTCTGTTCAGCTATCCAACAAAAACTAAGTATTATGGTTATCAATCCTATACACTTAGACATGTATGCATTTATCCATATCTTCATTTATGTTGAGACCTAACACAGCTTATTAGGTTAAAATCCTTCTGAACAAAGATTAATAATATTGCTGGATTTCACATCATAACACTCTGGAATCAGCACTGGGTACTGCAGTGCCCCTTTCTTTCCTTCAAAGTTTTTGTTCATTTCATCATGTATCTTCAGATCAGTTCTCATAAACTGTTTATAGGTTTTACATAAACATGAGCCTTAACATGTATTTCTATACTTTCTATATTAGAGGGAGAAACAGAACAAAGCAGGACAGAAATAAACTTTTTCCTATAGAGATATAAAACTAAAAAGACATATAAATCTGCTATATAAGGAGTTCTACCATGGTCACTGTGTTATTTCTTGTTATCATCAACAGAGTTAGCCATATCATCAGATAAAGTATAATTGAACATATCAGTACAGAAATACAACTTTGTAGATAATGTAAAGCTACAAAAACAGGTAGTAATCAAATCAGAATGGATATCATAGTGAATCATTGTCATTTTCAGTATAGTTGTCTATACTCCTCAACTTGATACCATCAACCTTAGAGTTTTGAATAAAATCTGTCAATAATAAGCAGCAATCAAACAAGTCGGATTTAACTAAGATCAGTCATGATACAACAGTATAAGTCATACAGGGATCTTGATTGAGTTAATAGGAAATTAAAGATGACCACTGGGATATGTCCTGATATCTTTGGGACAGCTGTCTGTGTCCCTCAGATCCAGTGCTTGTATACAAACTAGGACGGAACAAGTTCCAACCAAGCAGAGTGGTGCGAGTAATAGGGGTTTTAATTCCTGATACACTATTAGCTATATATTCTGCTGTTTTTTTTTTTTTTGAAGACTATTCATCCTCTTTACTCCCCCAGCATGAACTGTGTATTTTTGGGTCTCCCCAACACGCATGGCTTTGTATTGGGGGGGGCAACCTGCTATTTACCTAAGTTTTTCTGAACTTTCTCACTCCTGGGGTGATTTCTAGTTATATTTCTTCATTTATTAAATCCTGTCTGTTCAATGTATGTATAAATACTGGTCTAGTTAACCCTATTACTCTCTAGTTCCCTATCACATCGAGTTCTGTTTTCTCATGTTTGATTTTGGTCCATATAACCTTCTTCAGTCTAATTATATTTCCTATAAAGCACCTCTTGGTGGACCCTATCTCTTGATTCACTCTGCCTGCAATTCTCTCTTTTTTCCCTTAAGTTAGTGTATCTAGGCCATCTATATTAGAAATTATATCCAACCTTCTTTGCTTCATTTCTGTTGAACTCTTTTTCTGTCATTAGTTGTCAGTTTGTCTTCTCAATTTTGCTTTCTGCTCCATTCATTGTGGCCTCTCTGCCACTGTTTCTGGAATCCTGGTACTTTTCTCTTTTAGAATGTCCTATAGTGTTCTCTGTAAATTTGGATTGGTGGTTGCAAATTCCCCCAGTTCCTCTGTGTCTTGGAAGCACCTTGTTTCTCCATTAATTTCTAGGGACAGTTGTGCAGCATATATCAATCTTGGATGGAGGTTATTGTCTTTCAAAGCCTGTATTATTTCACCCCATACTCTTCGTGATTTGATGGTTTGTGCCAAGAAGTCTGCTGTAATTCTGATGGGTGTTCCCTTGTAAGTGATCTGTTTCTGGTCTCTGACTTCTTTTAATATTCTGTTCTTATATTGGATTTCTGGAATTTTGATTATTATATGCCTGGTTGTAGTTCTGTTTGGATTGTAGGTGGCTGGAGTTCTGTATGCCTCATATATATGAGCATCTTTAACCTTTCCTATGTTTTGGAAGTTCTCCATATTTCTGTGAATAGCCTTTGCAGTTCATTTTGTTTGTATCCCTGCTTCTTCCTTTACATTCTTAATTCTTAAGTTATAGATCCTCTTATTATCTTCTAGCCTTTGTATTGTTACTGTTTGCTTCCTTGTTATTTTTAAGAAGTTTTTCAGTTCATGCTCCCACCTTACTAATCTGTCCTCCAGTTCAGATAATCTATCCTTAGTTTCTTTCAAGCTATTATGCCAGCTTTCAATAGGGTTTTTATTTCCTGGTAATCTCTTTGAACCTGCTTCATGTATTCTATGTTTTCTCTATTTTCTCCATCAAACAATTCTCCCTTTTTTTTGTTCTTCCAGTCTACCATCTGTTTTTTGCTTGGGAAGTGCTTAGCACTCCTTTACTATTCTACTTATATCTTGCTTTACTTGGTTAAATACTTCACTTTTGAACTTGTCTATGAGGTTCCTAAGATATTGCTTTATGTCTACAGGTGTCATGACTGATATTGCATGTTTTCCGTCTTCATTCTCCTTTGTATTTAGCTTTCCTGGATCAGTGTTCTTAAGATTGGGGACCAAGGACCCTTTCTTGTTGCCTCCTCTTCTCATATGTTTTGTTCCTTCCATACAGGTGTATAAAGGAGGCCCAGATTCTTTCTTTGTTGGTTTCAGTTGGTCTGAAACATGCTTACTAGGTGGTCCCACCCACTGCAGTGTATTAGGAAGTACAGACCCTACAGCCCATGCTGGGCCCGCCCCTCCAGGTTAACCTACTGAAGGCTTCACTGCATTAGGTTGCACTGCCAGACATAGGAACTTGGTTTGGGCTAGCCTATTGGGCCTCAGTCCATGGTGTAACCCAGGTCAAGTGTTCCACACCAATCCTTTCTTGAGAAGGGAATATGTGACTGAAGTCACTGGAGCGCCCTGTTCTGGCCAGTCTGTCCTCTGTTGGAGCCTCTTGGACTATGGAAGGGTCCCTATTTCTCTCACCCACCGCAGGTTGATGTAGGTTCCTCTACCCACTGCAAGTTGATGCAGGGCTCCCTGCCAGCTCCGCTCCCAATTTAGTTTGCTGATTCCCACTCTCAGAGTGTTTGCCTTTCCAGTGAGTTGCAACCAGCTGGCTATCCCAGCTGTGCCAATTCAGTCCCAGCAGCGACAGGGTATTCAAGCTATGAGTTTTTTAGGTCTTCCAATCATAGCACTGGGATTGAATTTCCAATTGGTTTCTCTCTGTTTAGTTCATTCCTGGGTCAGCAGGGCATATCTTCCTCTGCTTAGGACTCCCCACAGCACACTATTCCTGGAATATAAGATGGCTATCTCAGAGAACCACTGTAGCTGCTGTTATCTTTCTGCCTCTTTTCCTGGTCTCTGAGGAGGTGGGATTATCCAACAGATTCAAAACAAAAAACCAGCTATACCTGGAAGATATCTCAGAGAAGTACTCATTACCCAAGGGTCCTAAATACTAGCAATAAAGCAACCCATGACAGGCAATTTATAAGTGTCACTCCAAGAGTTAAACTAAAGAAAGAAAAGAAAATGAGAAGGCACTTACACAAGATGAAACACCTGACATTTAGTTCGCCAAAGGCAAACCATGCAGCAATGAAGTGAGACAATCTGAAAACTTCCCATCTGAATTTTTGGTAAAAACAAATTAACTGAATGAGGCTCTGAAAAAAATCAAATAAAAATAATCTCTCAGATAACTGCAGAGATGTCTAAAATACTGACCATGCTCAGCGATACTAGAGCAGACAAACTTAATAAAATTATAGGCACCATGAATGCTCAGTATAGGAAAGAAATGGAATCTAGCCAGAAGATTCAAGCAGATATCCAAGAGAATAAAAATTCCACTGAAAGTATTCACAGTATATTAAGCCAGTGAAAGGACATCATCTCAGACATAGAAGACAGGCTTGTAGGTAGTTATCACAAAAAAGATTTCTTAAAAATATCAAGGACCATGAAAAATCAATCCAGCAGATGCTAGATGAGATACAGAAGAATAACTTAAGATTGATTTGAGACAATGAAGAATTAGCAGATAGTACAAATAAAAACGGTTCACAGATATCATGGCAGAAAACTTCCCCCGAAGTGAAAAAGAATTTGACATGCAGATAAGTAAGGCATATAGAACTCCAATTTGTCACAATCAAAAAACATCTACAAACAGGCATATCATAGCCAAGATTTCAAAAATTCAACACAAGAATAGAATGTTAAATGTTGTTAGGGAAAAGAAACAAATCACCTGTAAAGGAAAGCCCATCATTAACACAGTTAACTTCTCAGAACAAACCGTCAAGGAGAGTTTGGAATTAAGTATTCCAAAATGTTTGAAGGACATTGTAGAAAGAGAAAACGCCGACCACAACTCCATGAACCCCAACAGAAGGAATGTACCAGGGGAGGCAAAGAATTAAACAGATGGAGGGGGAAAAAGACATGAAACCAATAACAGGAAAATAACATGAGAAGGTTACTCAATCTATGTCAGTTATAACTATAAACGTAAGTGGTCTCAATTTACCTTCTAAAAGACACAGACTGGCAGAATTGATCAAGAATCAAGATCCAACAGAATGTTGCATGTAAGAAACACATTTAATTTAAAAAATAAATTCATAGACCGAAAGAGAATGGAAAACAACATTCTGAGCAACAAGAACCCAGAAAAAAGAAGTGGTAATTATTCTATTTCCAGACAAACTGAATTTCAACCCAGGACTGATTAAGAGAGATAAAGAGGGGCAAAGGGAAAAATCGAAGAGGAAGAGATAACAATGCCACTTCACCCAACTATATGAAACAAATATTAACAGGTGTGAAATATCAAATAAGCCATAATACTGTTGTATTGGGAGATCTCATATCCCACTGTCAGAAAGAGATAGATCAACTAGACAAAAAAATCAACACTGAAATACTAGAACTGAACCAAATTTTGGAGTAAATAAATTTAATAGAAGTGAACAGTTTATTCCAAGCCACAACATTAGAATAGACATTCCTCTCAGCTGAACACAGAATGTTCTGCAAAATAGACCACATGCTAGCTCACAGAACATGATTAAGTAAATGCAAATGAATTGAAATAATTCCATACGTATTATCAGATGATAGTGCAGTTATATTGGAAATCCATAGCAAAAAGAATCACAAGAATTTCACAAACACATGAAAATTAAATAAGACCCTCCAGAACAACCAGAAAACAAGTGAAACTAAAGAAGAAATTATACAGTTTTCACATTTGAATGATAATGACAATAAAACATACCAGAACTTATAGGACACAGTAAAAACAGTCCTAAGAGAAAAATTCATAGTAAATACTCATATCAGGAAAGTAAAGCACAAACACATAATCCATTTAATGATGAAACACAACCTTCTTGCAGACTAAATCAAAAGAAAATACAAGAAAGGACATTATAAAGATCAGACCATAAATTAATGCATTGGAGACTAAAAAATATGAAGAATTGGTGAGTCAAAGAGTTTGTTCTTTGAAAGATTAAATAAAAGTCAGCAACTCCTTATCCAACCTGATCCAAAAAAATGAAAGAAAAGACTCAAATCCACACAATTAGGAATGAAAATGGTGAAATCATGGCAAACCTTGCAGAAATTCAAAAGAGCATCTATACCTACCTTGAAAACTTGCATTCTAATAAGATAGAAAATGCATAAGAAATGGACCAATTCCTAGAAACATGAATTATCAAAGCTGAACAAAGAAAAATTTTAAAAATACTAAATTTAAAAAATTAAAAATCCTAAATTAACCAATATCAATTAATAATTGAAGATATAATTAAAAACCTGTGAGTAAAGAAAAGCCCAGGTGCTGATGGATTCACTACTGAATTCTACAAGAAAAGTAGAGAAGACAGAACACACTATTTCTCAAATGCTTTAATGAAATTGAAAGAGAAGCAATGCTCCCAAATGCATTCCTGGAAGCAAGCGTTACTCTGATACCAAAACCAGAGAAAAACTCAACTAAGAAAGAAAATTATAGGCCAATCTCCCTAATGAATATAGTTGCAAAAGTCCTCCACAAGATACGACAAACAGAGTGCAGCAGATTGTCAAAAAGATTATACACCACGACCAAGTGGGAATCATTCCAGGGAATCAGGGATGTTCAATGTATGTAAGTCAATAAATGCAATACACCATAGTAATAGATCCAAGGACAAAAAACTATGATTATAAATAGATGCAGAAAAAGCTTTTGATAAATGCTAGCAATTATTCATGATAAAAACCTTATAGAAAATTGGAATATATAGTTTTTAATCTCTATCTGATGACAACAACCAGTACCATACTAAATGGATAGAAACAAAAAGCTTTCTCTCAAAAATCAGGAAGAAGACAAGGATTTCCACTGTCTGCATTCTTATTCAATATAACCCTGTAAATTTTATCCAGAGCAGTTAGACAACAGAAAGAGATAAAGGAATAATAACCCTAATGGATGAAGTTAAATTATTATTTTTTGAAGATGACATGATACTCTAGATGGAAGACCCCAAAAACTACACTAAAAAACCCAATATATTTATTAAGCATATTCAGTAGCACACCTGGATACAACATCAGCATTCAAAAATCTATAGAATTCCTGTACATGAATAACAAACTCAGTTAGAGAGAAATTAGGGAAACATCAACTTTCACAAGAGCATCCCCCAAAAATGAAATATCTATTAATCAGTCTAACAATTAATGTATAAAACCTCTGTATTGAAAATTATAGTACTCTGAAAAAGGAGATATCAGAAAATGGAGATATTCCTTACTCAAGTAGGAAAAACCAAATCAATGAAAATGGCCATATTCCACAGCTGATATACAGATTTAAAGCAATTCTGATCAAAATTCAAACAGCATGTCTCATCCAATTAGAGAAAACAATCCTACAATTCTTTGGAAACCAGAAGAGCCTTAGGATAGAAAAGGCAATTCTGGGGAACAAAGGCAAGACAAGAGACATTATAATATCTAACTTGAAATTATATTATGAAGCTATTGTGATAAAAACAGCATGGTAGTGGCAAAAACACACACCCAACGATCAGTGGAACAGATTAGAAGATGTAGAAACTACTCTAGACATACGAGGTCACCTTATCTTTGACAAAGGTGCCAAATACATTCACTAGGAGAAAGATAACCTTTTTAATGAACTGTGCCGGAAAAACTGACTCTGCACATGTTGAAGATTAAAATTGAATCCATATATTTAACCATGCATTAAAGTAAACTCAAAGTGAATCAGAACTTTAAATATTAAAACAGAAACATTAAAGTTGATGGAAGATTCAATAAGGATCTCATCATATTAAAAAGCTTTGCATAGCAAGAAAAACCAACAGAGTGAAGAGGTAACCTGCAATGTGGGAAGAAAATTTTGCCAGATGTTTTTTCAGGCAAAAGACTACTATCAAGAACATATAAACAACCCTAAAAAAATCAGACCTCTCAAATTTAAAGACCCAATGCAAAACTGGGCATCTGCAAGAATACAAACAGTAAATAAACACAGTAAAATACATTCAACATTACTGATCATTCAAAAGATGAAGATAAAAACCACATTGGGATTCCATCTCTCCACAGAAACAGTGGATCAAGAAATTAACCAATAAAAAATACTGGCAGGGCTGTGGGAATAAAGGAACACTTTTCTACTGTTGGTTGGAATGTAGACTGGTGCAGCCATTGTGAAAGTATCTGTGGAGATGCCTCAGCTATTCCCCTTCTGGGTATCTTCCTAGAAGAATTAGTAACATCAGACCATGGTGATGTGTGCATCCGTGTTTATAGCAATACAATTTGTAATAGCCAGATCTTGAAAATAACCCAAATGCCCATCATCCAAAGAACAGATAAAAAAGGTGTGCTATTTTTATATAATGAAGTATTATTTAGCCATAAAGAAAGATAAATTTGAGACTTTTATAGTTAAGTGGATGCAACTAGAGATCATACTCATAAATGAAATAAACCAGATGCACATGTGTAGACTGTATTTTCTCCCTAGTATGAGAAGCTGAAAGAGTAAATAACATCCACCGTGTACAATAGATATTGTATAATGGGAAGAAGCTTCAAAAGGAAAGAGCAAGTGGGATGTGACAATGGAGAAAAAGGGCAGGAAAAGTAAAAATGGATAAAAGAACAAACTACGCACACATATACACCCAAACATACACAAGATAGTTAAGATGATTATACTAATTTCTCTTAGTTCATTGAAAAGAAAGATATGTGCCAATGTTGTTTGGATAATTAAATGCTGATATCTTGTATTCTAAGTAACTAATTTAAAGATAGCAATATGTAGTATATTAACCATTGCTACTCTCTTATTATCTTGTTCAGATATTTTAAAAACATTTTTCTCTTTAAAGTAAAACTAAAACAAGAAATTACAACCAACAAAAATAAGCGAAACGTTTGCTGTAGTAAACTATAAATTTGTAATAAAACCAAGCAAAAATCATCCCACTAGTAATCCAGAAAATGCAAAATTAAAAGCCACATGGTATACATCATTTTAACTAACCAGGTTAACAAATACACAAAAATGTAATGATGCAAATCCAAATATTGATAATGACAGAATTTAATGGTGATAAACATACAGTGGGAGGACATGTTTTCAATTATTGTAACACATTGTAAACTATGTTCTGTGACTCAACAACTGTATTCATGGCTTAGCAATGGATTCTAAAATATAATTAAACATTAAATATGTATAAAGAGTCTTGGGACATTTTTTATCTTTAAAGCTAATATTTAAACCTTAACATAGCACAAATTAATAAGAATCTCCATAGATGAAGTTCAGAGAAGGAAGCAAGAATTCAATCCATAGCCAAAGGGAAGATCCACATGCATCCAGTAAAACTCCACACCAGTGCACAAGGAGACAGCAATAGTCACTGCAGTATGACCTATCACAGCTAACAACTGGGAGCTAGCCAAGTGTTGTTTGCCAGGAAAATGAACTGATAACTTGTGGTATTGTCACACAATTGAATATTAAAGAGTAGTTAACAGATAATGTTTAAGGCACAGTTTTAAATAAAAACATTCTTCAGAATTGTGTGTGTGGTAGGATTTAGGATGTAGCTCAAAGGCACAGCACCTGCCTGCCAAGTGCAAGGTTCTGAGTTCAGTTTCCAGTATCACTCCCCCAATATATATATATATATATATATATATATATATATATATATATTCGCATGTGAAACCAACATAAATTTTAAAAGACTCATTAATTAATCAAGTTCTACTATCTAACTCATACAGGAGTATGGGCAGATAAAGGGATGGAGAAGAAATAAAACAGATGGACAGATGGTTAAGAATGACTTGGCTATTATTAATCCATTTAAATAATGGACAAGTCAAATATCTAAATTAACTATTTACTGAATGATGAGATGACTGAGACACTTAAAAGACATAATGTGTAAAAGACTGTAGTTAATTCCATGCCAGAAAAAAAAAAAAAAGGATCAATAACACTTCCAATATGGCACACAATTAAAAATAAGCTTCAGAATCAGACATAAATTGTAAACTGAATTAGCATGTATTCTTGTTTTAGAAGAAAGACAAAAGCCTTCATTCTCCTCTGAACAGTCTGAAGAATTGTCTGCTTCTCTGGAGAACTGTGCTGTCGTTTCACCAGGGCCATTCCCATCTATTATTTTGTCTTTTGATTAAAGTACTGTCCCTGCAAATCCCCACTTCCAATATCCAAAACCAAAAGTCAAGGTAACTTTATATCCTTTATCTCTAGCCTTTGTTAGCACAAATATTCAAACATAGCCTCTGCCTCTTTCATTAGACATAGTCTCAGCTGTTTTTAAATGATAATCATGCTGAATACCAAATTGCTAGTGCAGAATCATCATTAATAGACAGATATGTCTTCTTCATGTTTTAGACTAATGTGAATAAAAGATGAATTTATTTTCCCAGCACTGGGGCCCAATGTTCACACCCACAATTTTAAAAAAAGAAACATTTAACTTAGCCCATGGGGATTCAGTCTATGGTCAGCTGATTCCAGGGCAAAACTATCTTGGTGGAAAGGCATGGCAGAGAAAGAAAATGCTAAGTTCCTGAAGGCCTGGAAGCAGAGCAGGGGAACAGTGCCAAACAGGAAGAGACGGGGGACCATGCACAGCTCATACTTCCATGACCCACCGGGACACAGCCAGAAGTCTTCTTCACTGATTCCCTAGCAACTCCCAAGCCAATTAGGTTAAGTCTTAACTGTCTCCTCCCACAGCTTGCCAGTTTGATACCCTGAAATATCTCCTCCAAATTAAAAAATAATCGAGTTAACAATTCTACCTAATATTTTACAACTATCTTGTGTACAAGTGAAAACACAGTAATCCCTTACTCAAAATTCACAGCTTCTAACATTTTCAAAAAATTAAGTGAAGGCTTCCTCTAAGATTTAAAGCAAATTTTATTTCTGAATTTCTATAGAACTCAACAAGTTACACAATATGAAGACACAGTAGCACAGGCAATCTTTCCCACTCTAAAAGGGTGGGTTAGGCCATAGGGAAACGAAAAAGCAAGACCAAAGCAAGCTCAAACCAAACATAACAAATATTAAATCTTATAGCTCCATGGGTCACAATGCCCTGTGAGTTTCAAAGTGCTTAGGCATTTCTACCCCGTGGCCTTGTGGCTAGAGCCCATGTGGCCTCTTTTGCATGGGCTTCCCTCTAAGTCTACAGCTTTCCTTTGCATTAGTCCACGTCCCTGGCACCTCTGACCTCCTGGGTGTGCACTGAACCTTTGGATTCTTTCACATAGCTTCATTTACTGCCTCTGGAACTGTCTAGCATGACCTCTAAGAATTCCTTTGAAATCTAGGTGCATGCCTTCTATATCTCACTACATTTTGCAAGCCAGTAAAATCAGTATGATAGAGATGGCACCAACTTCTGCTATCAGCAGGAAAGGTAACCAGACCACCTCAGTACTTCTTTTTATTTGGTTGCAGTGATAACTCATGATCTAAGTGCTTGAGTGGTGAAACACAATTCAAACAATTCTGGAGAAATAATACCCTAGAAAGTCTTTCTCTGACAAGGGTCTCATGATTTCTTAATTGAAAGATTTATACTTTTGTATCTTTGAGCCTGTGATGGGTGGAGTCTTCCTGGTCTCTGAGATGCTATCAAGGTATCTTTTTTCTTCTGTCTGTATAAAGTATTTTTTTTTTTAAATGGTGCTAGTCCCTTCAGCAACACTACCTTGTTAGGGTCCAACTTTCCTTGTGGATTCTTTTAGTTCAAAATTTGTTTTTCACATTTCTCTACTTAAATCTTGCCCCTGACTCAAAATGTAAATCTGACTAAAAGCAGCCAGCAGTGTTCATGCTACAGTCTGAACACTGAGTTGCCTAGAATTTCCTCTGCCAGGTCAATCAGTACAATGCTTTTAATCTTAGTTTTCTCAAGAGACTCAGGACATAAGAAAAATGTAAATATAATTTTTAGACTCAGTGTAGTATATATGGCTCCTAATTCATTTGTCAGTATAGCCCTAGTTCCCAACAGAAATCTTATGCTCACTTCAGTAGCACATATACCAAATGAAACCTCATGACCTTGGACTTTATTGTCTGTATTTCTATCAGTATTCTGTTCTAAGTTTCACCAGAACCACATCCATCAGTGCCCGCTTAAGCACCCTAAGTCTTCTCTAATCTACATCTCCAATATTTTCAAAATTTCTCCCACAAATCAATTCCAAAGGATTCTTAACTGCTTGATCAGGTACAGATACAATGACCCTGCTTCTCTGGTACTGATAATTTTCTGTATTAGCTAGATTTCCTGTTACTGAGACACAATATCAGATACCCACCACTTAAAGGAGAAAAACCTTAGAAGTCTCATTCCGTAGTTGACTGATTCCATTGCAAAACCATCATGGAGGAGGGATGTGGCAGGGCACAGTTGCTTAATTCACGGTGGCAGCTGGAAAGCAAAGCAAGACAGATGCACCAGAGAGGAAGGGCTGGGATCGGGCACACACTCCACGGATCTGCTTCCATATCCCATCCAGGCACATGCAGAGCTGTGCTTCTCTAATCCACTAGATGCTTCCCAGGCCAATCAAGTGAACAATTTTAACTATTACAGAGGGGCTAACAAAAAATACTGAAAAAAGACATTTACAAATATCTTTTCCATGGCATTATCCTATGGTCTAACTAATAATGGGCTAGACTAGTGATGACAAACATTTTGGAGATTGAATGCCAATCTGCAATGCAAAACTCACTTCTTTAGGACAACACACTAACACTGCAATTAAATGTGAATGTTGAGGTTTTGTTTAGCTCAGACATTAACATATTTTGTTTTAAAAACACACATGCCAGAGCTTCACAGCCACTGGGCTAGACCAAGGGCTTAAATTTGAATCATTTTCCCATGACTCACTGAAACTTCATTTCTTGTCTTTTAATATTCAGATATTTCTTACATCATCACAAAGTTAGTGATGGAATGTAGAAAATCTGATCATAAAATTTCTAGCCAGAGTAATAAAAGTACTTATTTTCACATCTGTAGAGAAGTATCCAATTTCCATTTTATTTTTCTTCGAAGTTCTTCAAATGTACTACATATTTTACCCTTTTTATTTTATTGTTATAGACAAAGTGTTTCGATAGCATGGATGGAATGAAACTTGCCCAAGTGCAGACTGAATTAGAACTCAGGTCTAATGAACTCAGGTTCCCTAATTTTCAAGCCAACACTTCTTTCTAGTTCATAATAGAAAGAAATATTTTCTGCTTTTTCTAAAAGCAGAGTTACCTGAAATCAAAGAGTTGATTTTGCCAAGTTTATTATATAAACTGTGCTAACCTAAGAGATTATTACACATGAGACTGATACCTCTCAATCTAACAGATTTCATGTATCTCAGTACTTCTAAACTTGGGATTATTATTTTACTATTTCCTTTGATATATATAAAAGCCAAAACATCCAAATTACATCAATTATTTAGCCACTATAAGAAAATAATCTCTCCATCAACAACTTATATGACTCTTTGTAGGAAAGAGGAATTCATAACAATAAAGTAATATACTACCACATACGATAAAGTCCAGCAAGTTACAACATAATAAAATCAATAAAAATTGTTATAGGCAAAGAGATAATATTGAAACCATTGATCATTTTTTTCTGTTAGCTGGTTCTAAATACTCTACAATGCTTTCATCCACTTGAATGGTGTTACACAGTCTTGATATATTTGATGTTATAGCATCTGAAGTTATATTCAAATATTTCAAAGAAAAAGACACTATGGTAACTACTATTAAGTCGGGTTATTTGGTGGTGAAGCACTAGGTTGCTGAAAGTGTTATGCTTTAACCTGTATTGTTATATTGTTATGCCCCTTTTATCTCATCCTCTCCCTTATTCATTAAAAAATCATTTAATTTTTTAAAAAAATATATCAACCAATAAAAAATGCTCCTGGTTCTGTAGGGAAAAAGAAACCCTTTACAACTGTTGGTTAGAGAGTAGATTAGTACAAACACTGTGGAAATCAGTGTGGAGATTCCTCAAAAAATTAGTATTAGAGGTCCCATTCAACCCAGGTATTCCCCTTCTGTGTATCTTCCCAGAAGGGTTGAAAAACATCACACCACAGTGACATATGTGAAACCATGAGGTTCAAAATATACAATAGTCATTGTGAAATGGAATGAAACTGTTCAATAAAAAGAAGAAACTAAGATAGGGGAAAAGAGAAAGGATAGAAGAGAAAAGAAAAAAATGCAAGTTAGTTTTACCATTAGTGTCACTTAGTTCACTGAATAGGAAAGGTTGTGCTAATATTGATTGAAGTAATTTTTATGCCCATATTTTGTACTTGAGTGACTAAAGATAATGTTGTATAATTTATCAACAATTGTTACTTTTTCATTATTTTGTTGTGAAAATTTGTTTTACCTTTTCTTCTTAATATTAACAAATAAAGTAATAAATAAAAAAACAATAAATTAATATCTTAAATCTACAAAGTTTCACTTTTTATAACTAAACTAAATATAAAATTCATTATTAAATAAAATATTTTAATGCATAAATACTTATCCATTATATACTTTACAGTAGTACTTCGGTTTACAAACTTGATTTGTTTCACAGTTTTGGGGAGATGATTATGCTCATATTTGTGAGGAGAAGATGGCCGTGGTGGTGTTTGTCATCCAGTATGGAGTTTGGAAACAGAAACTTTACTGAATTGAGATTCACTGTACACGCTTAGTGTCATCCAGCAAATCATACATGTATCCCTGTCAGCAATGCACACATGACATATGATAAATAAATCCAGCCTCTATTTTTAGCCATGTCTTTTTCTTACATCATAAGGTTTGACTAATGCCCAAATTTATTTGTAGGGCTTATTCTTATTGGAAAGCAAAATGACATTTGCAAAATCTTATATTGGCATGTTTTCACGAAATATGGACCAAAGCTTCAATTTGTATATTAATAATTCATAAATGCTACATTCACTAAAATATGGCTTGTGATCACTCTGGGGATCCTAAGCACAATAGCATTTAAACTGTAAATTCTCATCTCTAAAACCCTATCCCATTTTAGCTGCACACTTGAGAAAAAGAACTCAGTACTTATTATTCTTTTTTAAATGAAAGTTTCTTTAGGAATTCTAGTTATAAAGACACACTTCAAATCATTAGTATTGACATAAAAATGTACTTTCTCAATAGGCAAGAGCAATATAGTCCTGTTCCCATGTGGGACTTCTCACAGGCAGATGTCCAGGAAACACCAAAGACAACCACAAACCAGCCACTCTGGTACAGGAAGATCCAGCTTCTCAAGACATTGGCTTTGACCACCTTTTAGCTCTGATTATTTGCTATTTCCTTACTGTGAAGTCAGTGCTAGATAGGACATTCTAGAGGCAAAACAGATTAAGTGAAAAATTATTCTCCATTTTGAGGATAAGAAATTCCATGGAAAGCCAGTACGTACTCCACCAGTAGTACCCAGGGCACAAAGTTCTATCTGAACATGGTTATGTAGTCTGTAATGTGTCACATGACTGACCAGAAGTTGAGCTCCTGCACCTTTTTGCATAGATACCTCCCCTTGCTTACAATATTGTGACAGTGACACAGTGAGCCAGTGCAGGTAAAATAGAGCTATAAGGGCACAGGTTTTATGGAAATATGGAGTGATTATTCCCTGCAGAGCACTGGTTCCAATTCTCACACATTCCTTTCACAGAAATTCAGACTTCTTTTTTAAAAATTATCCTTATGGTTGCATTGCATTTTATATCACACTCATCATAGGGAATCTGTACTGGCACATAATACATACATCTTGATTCTTCTTTTCTTCCCATTTTGCTCCCTTCTCTTAACTTTTCTTGATTTACAAAAGCTTTGCTTCCATTTTGCCTTCCCTTTTCTTTTCTCCTTTTTCCCATCATCCCTTTCCCCCTTCTCCTTTTTCTTCCCCTTCCCCTTTGAAAATTTTCTTCCTACTTCCCAGTATCCGTCATACATTTTGATCCTTATTCATCCTTTAAGTTTCTCACATAATGGAAACAATGTGATATTTAAACATGTGTGTCCAGTTTATTTCCCTTAGGAGGATGTCTCAAGGTGCATCCATCTACCTAAAAATGTTTCAAGTTTATCCTTCTTTATGGCAGAGTAGTATAACATTGCATATTTAAAAGCACAATCTTTTTTTTTTTTTTTTTTTCTTCGTTTTTATCGGTACCAGGGATCGAACTCACAACTGCCTGCTTGCAAGGCAGGCGCTTATGCCGCTGAGCTAAATCCCCAGCCCCTTAAAAGCACAATCTTTATCCATTCATCTATTAATGAGCATATAGGTTGTTTCCAAGACTTAGCTGTTACCAAATGTGCTGCTGGATGTGTATATATCATTGTGATAGAATGCTTTCAACCCTTTCAGAAAGATACCAAAAAGAGGAATAACTGGGTCAAATGGAACCTCCACTTTTAGTTTTTGAGGAATCTTCATTCTGATTTCCATATTGTTATACCAATTCATACTCACATCAACAGTGGAGAAGGTTTTTTTTTTTTTTTTTTTTTTTTTTTTTTTTTTTTCCCCACAGTCTCACCAGCCATTGTGATTGGTTGATTTCCTGATGGCAGCCATTCTTTCTGGAGTGCGATGTAATCTCAATGTTATTTTAATTGTCATTTCTTTAATGACCATTGATGTTGAACATTTTCACACACACACACACACGCTGTTTATATTTCATCTGGGCTATGACTATTCATTTATCATTTTTTAGATTGTGTCTTTAAACTTGGGGAATCTGAATGTTTTTGGGTTCTTTATGTATTCTACATATTAGTCCTATGTCTGAGAACTAACTAGTAAAAAAAAAAAAAAAATGTTCACATGCTGTGGATTGTCCCTTTACTGTGTTAGTGGTGTCTTTTGCTGTGCAAAAGTTTTTTATTATGATAAGATCTCTGTCGTTAATTCTTTGTAATATTTCCTATGCAAATGAAGTCTTATTCATAAAGTCTACACTTACGTCTTCAAGAATTTTACACAGTCTATCTTCTAGGAGATTGTTTCTGTTTTAATATGTAGATCTTTGATCTAAGAAACTGATAATTTTATCTTTGATATTTCCAAGATAGTAAGCATTTTTAATAGAAAAAATGAGAACTGGAACAGGTTAAATACTTCATCTAAAACCACAGAACTATACAGTGGTGTTACTGAACTAAAATGTACATCATTCTATATCTATGTCAAGTTTTAGTCAAACTTTGCTTATTCCCAGAATATCAACATTTTTTTACAAGACTAAAGTACCATTCCTATATCAGCTCTCACATTTGATAGGAACCAAACTAGCTATACAAGAAAATATAATGAAAAGATAAGAGATAATGAACATACAACTTTACTTTTCAATTGAAAAAGTAAATTTAATGAAATGAAATAATGATATATTTGAGCACTAAAATAAAAAGGAGGTTAAACTGGTGCTAATGATTTTTCAAAGTAAAGGCACTAATGAGTCATTTTTCAGAAACAGTGCAAAACGAAAGATGAGTTCAATGAAAGGATTCTCTGTAAGTTGTAGCTATTATATGGCTTACAAAAATTCCTTTTCTGTATTCATTCATGCCATGATAAAGAATTATCCATTCAAGTCATAAAAAGAGATACCTACAGGATATGAAGAAAGCAATTACTATTGCTTAATTCTGTGAGTACCACTTTACCACTCCAGGCTGACCCAGTAGTATTTTACAGGTAGGTATGTAGGAAGGCAATCAGAGCTCATCCCTTGAGGGGGTCAGTGCAGAGAATGAAAACATATTACAACTGTGACTGGAGCTCTATCTATTGAAAACCAGGTCTCATGATAAATATGGAATGACGAGGCCAACATGAATTCCCAAAGGATAAGTATCACATTGAAGATCATGCTATAATTGATATATATCATCTGTTTCAATAATGTCCTCCTGATGCATCCCTTCCTAAAAAGGTCCTTGTTCTTTCCATGTACCCTCACTGTATTACCTGCTTCCTCATTGGATTTTACCTAAACAGCTATACTTGTAATCTTATTGGTTGATCATGGTTTTGACCCATATTACCCATCTTGTAATTTTTTGCCCACCTTGTAATTTTGCTCTATGAAACTTCCTCTTTTAAGTAAGGTCTGCAACAGCCCACTTTTGAGTCTCCTCCTGTGTTAGATGTTATCTCTATCAATAAACTGCAGAGAAAGAGAACCAGGGCCTAAAAGGAGAACATTCCCACTGCGAAACCATATCGTTTTCATTGTCTTATTGGGTTGGGTTTTTATTTTCTTCTGTTTTTTTTTTTTTTTTTTCAATGTTAACTGTGATGGCATGAGCATATGTTTTAAAAATAGCAAGACATGCTATGGAAGCCATTATGCATTTACCACTGGCTTGTTTTGATATCCTTTGTTGCATTCAATGTTTTGTCTTTATTGTTTCTATTCTATCTTGTTCTGTTCAATTTTTAGTATGTCTGAAGGTGTTTTCTGCAGCTATTTTGTGAACAACAAAGGCATTGTGGTAACTAACACTGATTTCATAAGGTTTGGAAGTCCAGTATCACTTATTCTAGTTTATTTTGATTGATTTTATTTTCCTTGACTTTATCCTCTTTAAAATAAAAAAATTATAAATAGATTTTTCCTACATTTAACCACTGTGGTTCCTTAGAATTCATTCTTTGATTTGGGGAAAAATGAAGTAGAAATATATGACATCTAGCAGTTTTGGAGTTGTAGTATTTCCCCTATATCATTATTCCATGAAAAAGACAAAGAATGCAAATAGTAGACATGGCATGTGGCACACACCTATAATGCCAGCACTCAGGAGGCTGAGCCAGGTAGACCATTGTGAGTTCAAGGCCAGCCTAAACTGTGTAACAAGACCATGTCTCAAAAAAATCTCCCTCTGCTTTAACAATAAGACATTAAATGTCATTGGGTCTCCTAATTAACACAAAGGTATCTAAAGCCACTCACAGAAGTAATCGGTCATACAAGAGACATGTCTTCTTTGGTGGAATGAAATTGATCATTTTTAAAGTATTTTTCCCTCACTTTTCTGTTTTCTACATCATGACTTCTGTGTAAGCATATGCCTTTATGTATTAATAATGTAGAAAGTATATCATATGCCTCTCCAGTTTTGGTCACAATAATGCCAACAACATCTAGGCTGATAAAAACCATAGAAAATTATGTTTTCTAAATTGATTTACCCAAGAAAAGAATGTGAAAAACTACATTAGAAGTTCTGAAGACATGTTTCTCATTGTCAATCTAATGTATTAAAATATCATATAAACCAGTAAAATAAAAATTACATTCCTAAATTTGTCCAAAGAATAGAACCATAGAATATTTTTGTAGACTTTTAAACCATTTTATTGATGTTTCATATAAGAAGCAAGATGAAAATAGTCTCTTTTAAAAGCTGGAAACTTAAACCACAGTATTATAAATTGGCACTTGCAAATTATACAAAGGAGGAAATAAATGTATTAGCTGTTTACGTGAGATATGCAAGTTAATTCAAGTAAATTGAAAAATATGCATTTTAACATTCAACCAACTTTCACAGATTGTTTGGTTTCTAGCATCTTTTTAATCAACACTTATGTCACTCTGTCTAGTCATACTGAGTATGTATGGTCAGCTCAGAGGTAACACTTCTCCCAGCTACTCAGGTTTGTTTGGTTGCTAACCAACTATACCAAGGCCATTTGTTTTGGTGAAAAGGAAATATTTGTTATTCAAAGCAATCTCTGAGGTGAGGGAGGAGCACATTCGCCTCAAATTACCACCTCAACTTTTACAGGCCAGTGAGGCTCTTTTAAAGTAAGGAAAGAGGGGAAGGGAGCCTAGAGATGCAATGCAGATCTCCGCACTTGCTTTATGGCTTCCATAAGCTTCAGCTCACTTTCTACTTTCCTGTGGAAAAGAACATAGGCTCCAGCCTCCTGGGCTGGCTTCTACGCACTCTGGAATGGCTTTGGGACTGAGAAGACAAGGGGAGTGTTGGCTGAATGCTCAGCAGGAGAAAGTCTGGAGAAGTTTCTTACCTCTAGAAGAAAAATAAAATCTAACTTTTAAATATCCATTCTGCACTGCCGGTTATAATGTTGACGAATCACAGACTCAGCATTTATTTATTTTATCACACTGAGTTTCAGGTTCCTACCTATAAATAGAGATAACTACCAACTTTGTGGATTTATTGTGAAATTAGTTGATGTAAAGTATAAATTCTCAGTAGAAGTATTATAGGTAGCTACGTTAGAAATTAATAGGCAGTTAAGCAGGGCTAGGCCCTCAAGGGAGTCAGTGCAGAATATAAAACGTATCAGAATTGTGGCTGGTTGGTGCCTCTGAAGAAGGCCAGACTTTAAGATGAGTTAAAAGCCAAAGCTGCATAACTCACCAAAGGATAAACAGTAATTTGGAGTTATACTCTAATTATCACCACCTAATTCAATAAGTCCAAATAGGCATGAGACCTCCAGGTGGGTAACCAGAACATCTGGACCTATCCCTTCCCAAAAATGTTTCTGTTCTTTCTCTTAGTAGTTAAAAGCTAAAGTTAACGATGCTCCCCATATACCCTTGCATGTGCCTCACTTCCTTATTGGATCAATAATAGCTAAGCGTCTACACTTGCAATCTTATTGGTTGTTCATAGGTTGACGTGAGTTATACTTATCTAGTTATTTTGCTCCATCAAACAGCCTTAGAGATGTGGCCCCTGAGGCAACTCATGTTCAATACCCCACAGGAGTCATCTCTCCATGAACCTTTCTTATTCTTGCCCTCCACTGTCTTTTGGAATTCATTCTTCAGTATTTAGAGGAAAGAACTTGGCACATTTGACATCTAGAAGTTTAGAAGTTATATTTCTCCTATAGTAGTAGGACCAGTAATTGTTATCTTCTTCACCATCACATTAGGGATGTTAAAGAAAACAAGTCCTGTCTTCACTGCACTAGTTAACTCAGCATTTTAGTTTACTAAATAATGGTTTAATTGAATTATACTAAGTTTGACTGTCCAACAGGCTAATGTCTATGAGAGCTTTTACTAAAGACAGAGACATTAAAATACAAGAATGAATGCAAATATACTTACAAAAAGAGAAAATACTTTGTATCAATAATACTAAACAGTAATACGAAAGTTAAACTTTAAAAAAATCAACAAAAAATAAAACTTGCTAACATTACAATATGCAGAATAGGCAAAACTATGACAAAGATATATATTTCATTTACACGTATATGAAGATATAAATGCTATGATAGTTAATTTTATGCGTTGACTCAACTGGATCCCAGGATGCTTCAGTTTCTTGTTACACATTACTTCTGGATGTCTCTGTAAATGTATTGGGTGGACTGAGTAAAGAGGACCACCCTCCCCAATGTGGGTGTTTCCCAAGCAAACTGCTGAGGGCCTTAATAAAGCACACAGGTAAAAGAGGAAGACTTTCTGGTTCCCTACCCAGTTGCTGAAGCAGAGACTTTGACTTTCCACTGTCCTCAGATTTTTGATTTTCAAAATCTTTGGCTTCAGAATAAAATCTATACTAGGAGCCATTGGACTCAGGCTTGCAAACTATCCAACCAGCTTTGCTTGACCTCCAACTTGCAAATGGGCAGCCAACTCAGCCTCCATAAGAGTAAATGCTCTTCTGTCTTCCTTCTCCGCTCTTCCCTCTCTCTTATCCCCTCTTTCTTCTCCTCTACCCCCGGACTGTCTCTCTCTCTGTCTCTCCTTAACTGCACTTCTCTGAAGAACCTTGGCTATTATAAATACCTTAAAATTTTTAATTGTTATCTGACACTTGGAATTATTGTCTAAGCTTTTCTAACATTTTGCTTTGAAATTTAAAAACTATTATTTTTGGAAGCTATCTCACAAATGTGTTATCGTAACACAGTGGTAATTTTTTTTTTTTTTTTTTTTTTTATCAGTACTGGGGATAGAACTCACGACCTCGCACTTGTAAGGCAGGCACTTATGCCGCTGAGCTAAATCACCAGCCCCGTAAAATAAATTATTAGGAAACAAATTACACAATTACTTTTCATTATATATGTTTTTTTTTTTTTTTTTTTTTTTTTTTTTTTTTTTTTGTCGTTACTAGGGATCGAACTCACAACCACATACTTGCAAGGCAAGTGCTTACGCTGCTGAGCTAAATCCTCAGCCCCTACTATGTATAATTGAGTGTAATACATAATCATTCTTAAAGTTTCCTCTCTCTCCCTCTGGATCTTGCTCTCACTCTCTCTCTCTCTCTCTCTCTCTCTCTCTCTCTCTCTCTCTCTCTGTGTGTGTGTGTGTGTGTGTGTGTGTGTGTGTGTGTGTGTGTGTCTCAGAATTATCAACTGTGCTACACTCAGAGCCTGAGTCCTATTTTAAGAGGGCTACAAAAGGGGCTGGAGATTTAGCTCAGCAGCATAAGCTCCTGCCTTGCAAGCAGGCAGTCGTGAGTTTGATCCCTGGTACCGATAAAAAGGAAAAAGACAAAAAAAAAAAAAAAAAAAAAAAAGGACTACAAAATACAGAAGCCAAAAACGTTCTTGTGGTCATGGAGCTTATACTTTACATATAGGGAAGATGCACAAAAAATAACTTGAACTATTTATTGTAGTACTAATTGCTATGAGCATGACAGTTCTGTGAAGCATAGGATGATACAAAGTTGGATAAGAGGAGGGACAAAGGCAGGCTGAGTAATATGGAAAAGGATACTTAGATTTGATACCTGAATGCTAAGAGTGAATCATATTGCTACGTGAAGCAATGCAATGTATTATGTATTCATGTTTTTTTCCATTTATTTATAAATTTAGTATAGTATTATTTCATATCAAAAACCAAGAAAAAAAAAAAAAAACAAAACCCTAAGTTAACTGAAAATACCAAACCCTGTATCTCATCAACAATTATCACATGAGAGTATACCGTAGCAAGTCTGGTATATGTTTTTTAATTGCTGTGAGTTTAGGTATCTGAGGAAGTTGAAATAATAATGGAATCATCAAACCTTCTATTAGTCACTCTTAAACCTTTTCACAGGTTTCCCCTTCGCTTGCTACTCCAGTCAAATTTCTCCCCAACGATCATTCCCTAGGACACAAACGACAAATCTATCACAATTTTTACTCTGCACTTTTTAATTTTTCATCACTATCACCATCTGGGAAGCAGGCATCTTGCAAGAAAGCAATAAGCATGTTTGCAAAATGATCCCTCCCACTCATGTGTCATTTCATGTCTACCGCCTTCTCCTCTGCTGCCTCTACACCAAAATAATTGCAAATAAAAACGTAAGTTTCCTGTGCACACTCATCAGTGTACACGGTGTGTCTGCTGGAATAGCCTCACTTACAGGTTACAGCCTGTCTTATGTCTGTTCAAAAATTGCAATTAGTTTCTGGAGGTCCAAAGTCAAATACATTGTCTTAAAAAGTAGTTTTAGAGCAAGCCACGAAGCTCTCCACTTGGTAATTTAAATGACTGACCACTCAATTTATGAGCATTCCCAGCAATAAAATTCAGCCTGAACTTAATAATAGCACATTTTATGTGACAACGATGACAATTACAATCTATAGTTACTGCAGTCGCCCTTTGGTCTAGGGAAAAATGACAGTATTAATTATACACACTTGCCATTTATCAGACTTAACTTGGCAGGCGATTGAGCTCACAACTAGCTCCAACTTCACTTCTACATTTACCATTTTCTAATTCACTGAAACGAAGATAATTAGAATAGAAAAAAATTGAGCGGATCTTTTTTCACTGCTGTTATCTTGATTTCATATACAGTACAGTTCTTCAATCATATTAAATTTATACCACTTGCTGTAAAAACCTGTGATTGTTTACTTTCTAAACTCTATACCAAAGCATAATATTTATTATTATAGCAAAGTCTGTACAGTATAGTACACACAATTTTGATTAGAGGCAACTTTCTTGTTTTTATTTTCTATACTATTTTAAAATTTCTGTTTTTGGGAATCTTGAGTGCTCATTATTTTATTTACTCTACCAGTGTATGTTACTATATGTTGAGAACTAAAATTGCTTTAAAATTTCAAATATTATTTGAAGGTTTCAAATATGGCTCTTGAACAGTCTTTTACTTAATCATTTTTATCACCCATATTTAATTACATTATCTTATTCATGACTTTCCTTTGGGGCCTCAATACACTTTGCAGATCTACTGTGTGCCATTTAACATTCAAAACTATTACAAGATCATTCTTATTTAATTCTGTTTTCAGAGTCTTCACTCTTTTTTCAGAAGACTTCGCAAATCCCTATTTACAGAAGTTCTGTTGTGGTTTTGCATGCATTTCTTCTTCAATTTTTATAAAAAGATAACAAATACAACTTCCTAGAAATAAGAATATTTGGGGGATTATTAAGCTTAGGCAACAGCTGGGGATATAGCTCATTCGCACAGGGGCTGCCTGGCAAGTGCAAGGTCCTGAGTTTGATTCCCAGAAACCTCTCTGAAAGAAAGAAAGAAAGAAAGAAAGAAAGAAAGAAAGAAAGAAAGAAAGAAAGAAAGAAAGAAGGAAGGAAGGAAGGAAGGAAAGATAGAAAGAAAGAAACAAAGAAAGTAAGTACAGATTTTAGGCAACAGTAACACCTGAAATTAGAAATTCTAGGTTAGGCCTCCAAAAATAGATATGTTGGAGATATGATCAAGGTCTTAAAAAAAAAAATCAAGGGGCTTCAACCCCTGATACTGCATCTGATTCTGCTACCCCCTCTGATACTGCCTCTGACCCTGTCATTGCTAGTCCAAAACATGCAGTACGTAATTCTCTTATGTAGCAGTACCAAGCTAGAGAAAATTAAATAATGTAGAAATACTTTGAATAGGTAGAATTCACATGATATTTCTGATCCATACAGGCAGTATGTTATACTGAAAATGCATTATAAAGATAGTAAAGAATATAATCTCTTGTAAACATAGAATATAAAAAAACGATTAAACTCCAAGAAGCACAAAGTAGAAGACTGATTTCCACGTTAATGGGAAATTTGAAAAATAGGAGATGTAGATCAAAAAGCATTAACTTTCAGTTATGAGATGAATGAATTCCATTTATCTATTATAAAGTGATTCTAATTAATAACTATTGCACGCTTATGATATTTAAAAAGTTTCTCATCATACACATATACAAAGTAACTATATAAGGCAATGAATATGTTAATTAACTAATTTGGAGTAATTTTTTACCATATATGTATATTGCAAATTATCTTGTACAACTTAAAATATATACAATTATATTTGTTAAATATACCTTAGTAAGTCTGAGAAATGTAAAATAATTAAATTGCAACTAGAGCTAATTTTATAGTTACTTCTCATAAAATCTTTGGAAAGATACTGAACTTACATCTATCTCAATTTTTAATCTGTAATAATAATGGGATTGAATTATACAGATTAGTCAGTCCCCCCATACATCTTGGGGCCAACTAGCTGACATAGAAAACTTAAAGAGAAATACTTACTGTGGCTCATGATTTCAGAGGTATCAGTTCAAGATCAACTGGTTCCAGTTCAAAAACAGCAAGGCAGAACAGCTTGGCAGACTCAATCCACAGCAGGCCAGAAAGTCAAGAGCTGGGGAGGAGCCAGACCAAGAGGAAAGGACTGAGGGCAGAAATGTGCTCTTCCTAGTTGTGTCCCTGTGACCTAATTTCTCCAACCAAGGCTCCCCCTAACAGCACATTCAGGCAGGAACTCACCAGTGGACTCATCTGTTGATGAAGTCAGCACCCCCATGATCTAATTGCCTTCCAAAATTCCCACCTTGGGTTTAAATATGACACTTGGAAGACATTTTAGGCCTTGTTCTCAAAGAGTGTTAAGTGCAGAGCCAGGAGGGACTTCAAAGCATCTTTTTCTTTTCACATCAGAAGAAGAAAAACAGGTCAAAAATGTACTATATTTGGTAGGTTTGGTGAAAATCAGAGCTTTTTGGAAAGTTTTTGATTTTACCTGGAAGTTAGAAAACGTAGTGTAAAATAGGCAAAATAATGTCCATCCCAAAAATGTGTACTCCTTAATCCTTGAAACCTACTATATATGAACATGCCAAAAAGGACTTTCCAATATAATTAAGCTAAGAATATTGAGTTATAAGAGATTACCCAAGTTCTGAGGTCAAATATAACAGAGCTCAGATACTAGAATTAGAGGAACCTGTTGTGGAACAGAATCTCCATCATGGTATTTATTTGGTCAAAGGCTAAATCACATCTTCTTTTTACTATATTTCCAGAAACAGTAAAACTTGTAGAACACTGAGCAGTATTAAAAGAGCAAGAAACTCTACAAACACACTGTAGAACATTTTTTCAGTGTTCTGCAGAGAAACAAAACCCCTAAGTATATATTAAAAATGACTCACACAGACATAGAAATTGTGATTGTTAACTCTGATGTCAACTTGATGGATGAAGAAATGCCTACAGATTAGTGAACCCCATTTTGGGGTGTGTTTGTGGATGACTGACAAACTGAGGAGGGAAGATCCATCCCCTGATGTGAGTACCTTCAAGCAATAGCCTTTTATCACAGATAGAATAAAAAAGGAAAGAAGTATGTATTTCCTTTTGCTTCTCAGAGCTCTGGTCTTTGCATTACCTTTAAATACTCATCTCCAGTTTCCTCCAATTTCCAGCTCAAATATTTCAGCCTCCTAAAGTAGATCCTTTGGTTTTCCAACAGACTCTGCAGTGAGCTCCAGGACTTCAACATTTTACTGGGTCATCTGGCGCCTCAGCATAACAACAGTCATTTTTCATTATTCCACCTGCAATTCTATAGTTAGCACTGAAAGCCTACTTAGTACATCTTTTGTATATTATATTATATATTATATTATATTATATTCATCTGCTCCTCTAATGAGCCCTAACTGATACACATTTGAGAATTTTTCCCATCTGTTATCTGAAATCTGGAGCCCCAAGACAGCAGGTAACATAATTCTGTGAGTCCAAAAACCTGAGATCTAGGGGAGCTAATGGTGTGAATGTGAGTACACAAGCAGAAGAAACTCAATATCCCAAAATAAATTCTCAGAAAAGAGAAAGATCACACTTCCTCTACTGTTTAAATCTATTCAGTTCATGGATGAATTAGATGATGCCCATTCATACTGGAGAAAATTCAATAGAATCATTGGCATGTCTCCTTGTGGAAACGCTTCTTGCTTTCAGCTAAGACCTCTAGGCCAACAAACCACAAAAGCATCATAGGAAAAGAAAGCAAAAACCTTGCTAGTGTTTCACTTATAAAATTATAGTTAACTGATTGAATAAGAAACACTCAACTGACTTAGATCAGCACAGTTCTGAGTGTGGCTGAAGGGATTTAATGAAGACAGAAGACCTACCCTGGGTGTGTGTGTGTGACAGTAACAAGTAGGCATATAGCCTGAATGGAAAAAGCAATGAGGAAGAAAGGCTTGCTCCTGCTTCTTCAGAGGAACTCCCCGTCTTCACCTTCACTTTGGGCCTCATCTCAGAGCTCTGGTCTTTGCACCACCTTTAAACACTCATCTCCTGTTTCCTCCAATTTCCAGTGCAAACACTTCAGCCTTCTAAAGTAGATCCTCTGTCTGTACCACAAGGCAGATTGGTTCTTGGGCCCATTAGGGAATGACAAGAGCAACTTGGAAAAGAAAGCCAGGTCAACTAGTTGCTGTAAATAATAGTTAGAAATTCCATAGACAGAAAGTGACAAAAATAAGTATTTTTTTTCCTTAAGAGGAAGGAGGCAACTATTTCCCTTTTCCTCTTCCCTTAAAACATAAATGAACCTGCCCACTTATTTCAGTGGTTTGGTAGACAAATACAATCTTTCTAGAAAACAGATAATACTATGTGTCTCAGCTTTTGGGGACAGAAATTATCTCCAAGATCAGAGCTTTTTCTTCTCTAAGTGCAAATGCCAATAGAGAGAGCTGTCCAGTCTCTCAAGTACCTTGGATTTAACCTAAAAGCCTAATCTAGCTGCAACCATTTAGCATGCCTGGAAGATATCTTTGAAGGTCAGATCAATTAACTAATTCTTATGGTATACCAAGAAGAAAATGTTTCTCAGAGAAGTAAAGGAATACTTCTTATTTTTTTCACATTCCTGGAAGCTATTGTTATATTTTGCAAGAACACTGAGAAATTTTCAAGTTTTGACCTTAAAATTTACCAGTGTGACTTTCAGAGTATCCCCATTACCTAAAATTAAAGATGAAGAATTTTCTGTCTACATTTTGCCCTCAAATGATCGCTCTTATACTATATAAGAAAAAATAAAAGAGAAAATATATTTTATAGCATGTACACATTTAATTTGAGAGATCAATTTAAATTAAAAGGATATATATTGTATATAGATAGATGTCCCTGGATCTTTTTATAACCTATATTTATGATGTTACATCTTCTAATAAATTTAAGCCATTTTACACAAACCCTCAAAATGCCTTTCTTTATGTCTGTAAAATTCCACCTCAAGAATCTGCTTTCTTTTTTGTCTGGGTCTAAGAAAAATGACTTGTAAACAACAAGCTAATCTTACTTCAGATATTTCCTGCCAACCCTATTGATTTCACTGAGGGCTCCTGGGTTTGGAGAATAAAGTGCAATCCAGATGGTTTTGAAAAGCAGAACTGGGATTTGACTTTTAAGTGTCTAAATTAGATCAATCAGATGCATTCCACACTGAACAAAGAAGAAATCAACACAACCATTTCATGGAAACTTCAAAAGCTTGCCACTTTTATTCAGGGTACAGGTTTTCCCACTGCAGACTTAAAGCTGAGTGTATTTAGTTATGGCCAAGTCCTAGAACAAAAAATAGAAGGGACAGAAAAATCAATTTATTGAACACTCTGACCTAACTTTGATGTGCAGTGCAGCAAAGCATGATAGTACAAACCTATAATAAATGCCTCTGATCAGCCTAAAAACTGTCTTTGGCTATAAAACAGAGCACAAAGGGAAGGGATCAAGAATTACTTATTATCTGACTGGTTTGATCTTTATAGATGTCTAAGATTTTAATTCAAATCAGAGATAAGGTGTTTGTCTGATTTTTTCTTAAATTTTTTTCTGACGAATTTCTGCTATGAAAACTGCTCAAGATCATTTTTAACACTGCCCACTAAAATTACATGCATTTTTGAAGTCATTTAAATCAGTAGCTGAATTGGCTTCTTCTGTAAGAATTTTGAGATTAGAGATTTTTGTCTATCTTGAACTTCTTTGGTGGTTAGGTTTGTGTTTTATTCACCTATCTAAAGGGCTTGGTAATATTTGGAATAGGAATGGTGGACCATAGTTATTTAAATTGCGAATGAATAAATGCATAAGATATTGAGTAAATTAGAATGAGAATAATGATACACATATAGAGTAAAACACTAAAAACTTCTTAGGATTTTTCAGTATGTTTAAAATATAATTTCAGAAGGGTAAAAAGGTAGGCAAGACAAATTTTCTCATCTCTGATTTTTATTATTTTGGTAAACAATAGACAATCCCTTCAACTATAGTTGGATGCCAAGGAGAAGGAACAGGAATTTAAGAGTTTGTATATAATTTGAATGACACAAGAAACTATTTTCAAAATTTTCTTGGAGACATCTTTAACAGCAGATATCTTTTCAGAATCATTCTAAACTAAATGTATTGGATAGTTTTTTATTCCAGTGTATTGAACCCAAAAATTTTCCTAAAACATCTCTGATAGCATTGTCAAGCATGCTTTCTCTTCAAAAGACATTGGGGGGAAAAAGACATTGGGTTACTGTGTGCACATATACACGCATGCGTGCGTGCACACACAGACACAATGATAGTAGATAAACACTGAGGAAGAAAGGGAATAGAAGGAAACAGTAAAAATGAATTGAGCAATAAAGGGATTTTCAAAAGACTCATAATAAGAAATATTCAATATATTTTAAGTAAACAATAACAATAGTTACTTTGGAACTGAGTTTTTAGTACAAACTCCATACTCCATATGGGGCTCTAGTTGGTTCTTTAGCATAACAACATTAACAGTGTTTACAAAGATAGTTTGTTCCTAAAAATAATCCTTTATGTGATCAGTATGTATAAGTAACAATAAAAAATACCCAACATTAAAAATATTCTATTGATTTGACCTCCCTCATTGATTTTATTCATAGGTGCTTTGAGAAGTGTGTGTGTGTGTGTGTGTGTGTGTGTGTGTGTGTGTGTGTGTATGTGTGTGTTGCTCTTTACTGCTCTGTATGTTTGAACCAAATATCTCCAAAAATTTATGGATATAAGCAATTTATATTTTATTCTTTGGAAAATACAGATGTAGTGCCATACTGAAGTCTTAGGGTATTAGTTCACATAAAGAATGTGATCAGAATTAACCAAAGTTTTGATATTTTGATTGTTACTAGCCAGATGCTCACTGCCCCACTTTGTAGGTCTTGCTATGTGCTGATTCAGAAACAATCTGGTGCTTGAAATGTAAGCAAGTGTTGGAGAACACAGAGCCAGTATACCACTCTTCTACAGTTGATTCAAATAGGATCTTAATCAGGGAAAATCCTCAACTTCTGAATTTTGCATGCTTTAACCTTTTGATGTAATTATATTGTACACGCAGTACTTTACTGGAATTAAGCACTTATTTCAAAAACATCTATTTTCACTGTTTTACACTTTTCTTGTTACACTTTGTGTTACATAAGTATTTTCAGAATAAAATTATCATTTGTTAATATGAAAAAATAATATATGTTTAGGGTGAAATTCGTCATATATATGACAGCAAATTTAAATATATATACACAAATTAAATATTCCTTATTAATGTTAAGGAGAGGCTGACCAAAAGTTCATACTACAACTTAATTTGTGAGCTTTGCTTTTTACATTAGCTTTGTTAGTATGCTTCTTGCTTTTCAACTATCATTTCATTCTTTGTTTATCTGTAGGGATAGTATTAGGCCATTTTCTCACCTCTGTGAAGGTTTACTCATTGAAAGTGATATTAAATTTGATTGTATATTAGTCTGTTTAATCAGACATGCATAAATGTTAAGATATCACCAGATGTTCACTGGATGAACATGGAATCCCTTAGACTCATCAACTCCTAGACAGACACAGGGAAAATGGCAACTTCTATGCATGTTGTACATATTAGTACGCTATTGTTGAATATATATAGTCAGTTATTATTTATAGGAATTATCTTCTGTAAGTTTACCATAAACCCTGAATTAGCAAGTACTGAGCCATTACTCTTAAGGGCAATACAGGGTTAAGTTCCCTGAGCCAATCAACACGTAATGTAGTTTTGTGTGTGTCTCCATTTAAAGGTACCTTGCTAAATATATATCCTTGATTCAATAACACTGAAACCAGGAACAGTAGTGCATGTCCATATTCCTACCATTTGGGTGTCTGAGGTAGGACAATAGCTGTGTAGCCTCAGCTACATAATGAATTTGGGGCCATCCCAAAATACATAGTGAGTTCTTGTCTCAAAGAAAGAAAAAAGGAAAAAGGAGTGACAAAATAAATTCTAGCAATAACATTATAACTCATATCTAAAAGAATAGTGGTTTTGTTGAACCATTGTACAGTCTGATTTATAATAATAATAATAATAATAATAATAATAATAATGTGCTTATTGTAGAGATTTTAATTGTTCTCACATCAAAGAAATAATAAATATGTGAAGAGCTGGGATGTTAATCAGCTTAATTTAATCCTTACACTGTGCATATATATCGTGATATCACAAAGTACTCATAAATATATTTATTCTTTGTCAATTAGTGAAATAAAACTTATTAAAAGGAATTGACACATAACCATCCTTGTGTGTTTTAGCTGGGCAAGTAGTTTGTTATAAAATATCTGGAAAGAGACTGAAAATTCTCTCTTAAATGCATGTACTTGAAGCAGTCCTACTTTTATAAAACTATTCTACTAGTTAAAGAGTTAACATGCAAGTTTGCATGTTTACATGCATTGGTTGAAGGACCATGACTTCCAACAGGATGTCCATCACTAGAGTATATTATGGACTATGAAGGCACATGAGAGGTATACAGAATGATGTACGGGAGCATAGGGAAATATGTAGAAAGCTACATTCCAGGTTGTCACTAGTAATTGCTTCAACTGAGATGAAAACAGGAGATGACATAAACAGTATGAAAATGCTCTACTCTGCAGACGATCAAAAGGATATTTGCTTAAAGTAAAATACCCGAAATCAGGATATTGTCTTGTCGTACCCCAGCTGGCAACATGCACGTCTGGCAACTCAGATTTTCTGCCACTTTATGCATGGGTGCAAATGGCCATGAAAACAATGAGAGTGTAGATTTTGGCATTACAAGTAGATGAGTTTTACTTAGTAGGCAAATTCACAAGCATAGAATGCAGTTGGCCTTTACTAATAAAATCTATGCAATATTCAATTAGTGTGCAACTGGTGTGTTTCAACACACTGTACAAATGAAAGGAAACAGACAGCGTGTTTGCATGTCTCCTTGCTCCTTTACATAGTACGTCTGAACATCATTCAAGGCATAATGAGAAGTTCAACGGATTTTGTAGTTAGAAAGTCTACTGTCTGCAGCTTCATCAGTGCAGTTTTTCAGCTAGATACCATTGTTAAAATAATTCTTTACATGAAAGCTCCTCATATCAGTGGGAGTTTTTCTTAGCAATACCCCTTCTGTAACACTTTAAGAATTTTGGTGAGGAGTAAAGGCACAAAGCCAAGGAGACATAGCCATTAATAAAAGAGTCACAATTAAATTCCCCAAGGTTTCCGCACATTATGGGAGGGTCAAATGTGAATAAATTTTCCTGACAAATTACTACAGTGAAACATTTTTTAAACATCCTTACAGCAGCTTGATGCCAAATTCTGCAAATTTCCATTACTTGACCCCATCTCAAAGTCAGATCTTTGAGAATTAAATAATACATAAAAGATACAATTTTACAAACAGCCTGAAGTAAACTTTTAAAAGAAAAACAATAATACTCTTTCAAAGTAGAAGTCTTCAGGAAATTTTGTAATCATGGATGACTGGCAGAGGTTTCATGTATTTTCTTGGTATCTTTTTTACTTTTTATATTCTGCTGATCTTTCCTGCATTAATGATTTGCAATGTGGAGATTGGTATGAGCAATTTGCATACTTTTATAAAAACAAAAGTATTTGCTGGGATTTTTTCTTAATTGTTCAAATTGTTTAAATCGATAGTTGTCCTGCAGAAAATTTCCTGAAAGATCTTGTTGTTTAGGGAGCCATGTATGGACAGTTTGAGTTTAACAAGACCTGTAACCTGTATTTATGTTGTAGTTCTGTCTCTCATACATTCTCCTGCCTGACTTTCTCATAGAGTGCATTCATGTACAATGAATTGTTTCTACAGGAAAAAAATCAAAGAATTTCTATCATATTCCAATTTAAATTAACTGACACAGAGAAAAGATATGGAACCATCCTTCAAAATTTCAACCATAAATATTTTTCTACCTCCATTCTGGAGAATATATATAGTCAGTTGTATATGTAGCCAATAAAACTAGCTTAGCAACTTGTTTGAGTCATCATACCTGTGTGTGTACGCCTATTTGCTACAATCCATAGACTGTTTCGTATATCTTTAACCCAACTTTACACTTAATTTTGGCATTTGCCATATTGTGAACATACATATTTTTGCATAAGGACTGTCAACTTTTAGTTATAGAATTATCTAAAGAGCAATTAATTTGAATGCATTTCAACCTTCAGGAACCATTGCATTGTCCCAAGTTGATGTAAGCATAAAAGCAGCATTTTAAGAGTTTCCTTTGTCTTAAAGAAGTAAATTACAGGTTGATAACTGTGTAATAAAATTTAAATAACCTTTATGTAAACATCATTTTGCTAGGTTCCATTTTATGCTTTAATTAAAGAAAACATCTCACAAACTATATTGTTGCCAAAAACATTGAGACTCTTGTTCTTTGGTAAAATTTCATTCTTGTGTTGTGCATATGTGTGTGTCCATGTGTGTTTATGTATGAGCTAATTACAGTGTACTAATTTGCCTTGTTGCACTCCTATAAGACATAAGTGGAATTCTATACAAGTCAGATTGGAATAATAGTAATTACTAGAGGTTCAATATTAACTGCATATCAATGTTCCTCCACCAAGTTTGTATAACCTGCAAGATCATACTGAAGTGGCTCTGACTTTCTAACTTCATGGCATACTCATCGGCCCCTAAAGAGTCTGTTTCCCTTGTCTAGAACTCTAAAGGCTCTAAAGACTCCAAGCTTTAAAAGACAAGATGATATGGGTAAAAGGCTATTAATAATCTCTTAGATCTCAATCTGTCTCATGTAGGGCATCATAGATACTATGCTAAGACCTTGTGTTTTTTTAAAGGTATAGCTATTTTAAAGCTAGTAATTGTTTTATGTATTTATATCTTTTCTAATTTTTCCTGTTCTCAGCCAGTTTTAATCTCCTCTATATTTTACAGTGCTAACTTCCTGTGCGGCAGAGTGAAAGTACTCAATCACGTCTGTTGACTGAGTAAATAATGGCACTGGTCCAGGAATTTTTCATTTAGTACTCTTTCTGAGGATGGGTAAACAGAGACACAGACAGAGTACGGCAAATAAATCCAATTCTGATGGTGTGTGGACAGAATCACTGGCATGGTGGACCACAGGTCTTTTGTCCTGGTGACTTTCCCTTTCTGATTCCACCACATCACCTCCTAATAGAAAAGCTCTAGTCAGACAGCCAACAAAAAGATGTTTTGCCAGAATTGTTTTGGAGTTGGATTTTAAACTCTTGCCTTTCCAATCAATATTTTTTTAAGACTTTTTATTCCTCTACCAGTTTGAACCCTGATCCATATTCAGTCAAGAGGCTTCTTGCACATTTGTTTGTCCACACTTTTAAACTTAGACAATCTGTGACCCTTGCTGACCTCCTCTGCCTTTCTTGTTTTCTGCTAAGGTAGAGGCAGCTCTGGTGCTGGCCAGGCCCCTGCTCTGAGTCAAAGGCAGGAAACAGAAACAGATGGACAGGGAGCATCCAAACGTCTACACTTCCACATGCCCTGAGTTAAGCAATAACTTTTAGCTTATTTACCATTTTCAAAACATTGTGTGTTTAAGGAACTAAACTATCATCTTTCTGAATTTTATGCCCTTTCCTTCCCTAATACTTAATGCACATATTATGAGCATCTGATGGATCCAAATTTCAGATTGGTTTATTGGATAAAAAATTTAATGAGTGATGTTTGACAGATAGTTCTTGAATTATTCTCAGGTTTATCTAGGTCACCAATAAAAACAGCCAGACAGTAGTTGAGAGTTTTGTGCAAGAACTATTGCACAAAAATTGGTAAAAATTCCTTAAGAATGTATCCTAGCTCAAAATGCAGCCAGATCAATTGGAGAAATATAGCTGAGAAGCCAAGTGGAGGCCAACAGATAAAAATTGCTAAAAGCAGCATCACAGGCTAGGGATTCTGATTAAACCCATTTGATAAGACTCTTGCTGAAGGCACAGTGATTGGTTATTGAGGAATAGGGATGAGGATTTGATCAGATACCAAGGACAGTCTTATAGCTACTTGTGGTCAATGTGAATGGATTAAGAAACACCTAGTGAATTAGTGGAGACAATTCTGAGTGCCTGGATAATAGACTGTAAGCCTCAAATTGAAGAAGGTAGTCGCCCCTGGGGTGTGGAAGTCATCAATCACTAGACTTGTAGCCTGGATGGACTAAAAAGGGAAGGAGAAGAAAGCTGTTCTCTTGCTTCTTTGAGGGACCTCTGGCCTTCACCATCATCTCTGACACATTTTCTCCAGTTCCTTCAGACTTTCAATGCACACCTTGTGGCTTTCCAACATGAACTTACTATGGGCTTTTTAGTGAGCTCCAGGCCCTTAGCTTTTGACAGGACCCTTTGAATATCCAATCTTCAGAAGGCCATTTTACATTCTTCTACCACTATGAATCTGCAATACATATATATATATATATATATATATATATATATATATATATGACAGAATCTATAACTGAGGCTACATATATGCTTATATTTACTTAGCTAATAGGTAGAAGATGGAGGATTTTTATCTCAGAACTCTAGCTCAGAACCCACGCTCTTAACTAAAATATCAGTGTAAGACATCTTTCCTGATCTTATTTTTCGAAACTTTTGTCTCCTACTACCCTTGTGCCCAAAGGAAATTTCTTGTACCCTATACTTTGTCCCTGCCTTGCCCTGTCAGTTTGCTACATTTCACTTGAAAATGTTTATGCTGTCCATCCCTTATGACTTGGGTAAGTACACATGCCAATTGCATGTGTCAGTTTTATTCATATGACAATTAGTAGCACCTATTTCTCAACTTGTTAAACATCAATATTAAGTCTCTGCAGGAATAAATTATATGATCCTTCTAATCATAGCTGCCTTAAAATTCTATCAAGCTGCTTTGACCAGAAATTTCCATCAGTCTGAGTGCTCTACAATTGAGGCCACAAACCACAACTCTTTGCCAGTCTTCCAACATTGCAAGAGTGGCCCTGAGAACCAGTGTTTATCTTGTCTGTGAAAATAAGATGGCAAATCAGAGGAGGAAAGCGTATGATAAAACATTATTTAATCTAATGTGTAAGCCTAAAAAGACAAAAAAAGGATTAAGTGGATTGAGTTTGCTGACTTATAGGCATACAGATAAAGGAAAAAGCTTTAGGAAGAAGCTAAAAAATAGTGGTATTATAGCATACAGAACCTACCATTGCCACAAAAACTTATTGGGGTTAGTAAGAGTTCCATAAAATATAAGGACATATGTGTAAGCACAAAACTCTGTTACATTGTAATACATTACCAATCAACAATCTAAACATGAAATCAAAAAACAATTTTATTTATAATAGCACTAAATATAATTAAATACTTAGGTAAGTTAAACAAGGAAGTGAAAAACTTGTGGAACAAAACTGTAAAACAGTTATTAAATCAAAGAGATGAATAATCAAAGAGATGAAATACTCACAGATTACAGATTGCAAGATTTAGTATTGTTAAGATAGCATACTCACCAAACTGGTTTACAGATTCAGTACATTTCCAGTCAAAATGACTCTTGCCTGTTTGCAGAAATTGAAAGTTCCTCCTAAAATTCATATACAGCTGGAAAGCATCTAGAATAGGAAAAAATAGTTGAGAAAAAAAGTTCAAAAGTGGATAGCTAACATTTCTCCATTGTTTACTACATTTGAAACAATAATCAAATCAGTGTAGTACTAACACATAGGTAGATACACTGGGGAGTACAAGTGAATTCAAAGTATAAAAATAACCTTTACTGTTATTATTAGTCAGTTTTTTCCCCTTGTAACATTTTCATTTTTATTTTGAAAAGAATAAAACCAAATGAGAAAAAAATGGGGTCATTCAAAACAAAAAGATGTGACATAGTTCATAATTTAAAACCATAATACAAGGCGATCTACATTGGTTACCATGATGTCTCTTGTTATCTTCAATAGAATTACCCATATCATCAGGTACAATAAAATTGAACATAGCAGTATAGAACAAAAATCAATAAAAAGAAAACATTGGAGACATTATAGGACTTCAAAAGAGGGTAATAGTCAAACAAGAATGGGTATCATAGTGAATCTTACTGTCCTGAGAATAGTTGCCTATATCCTCAGACTTGATATTATCCAACATAATGCATTTGAATAAAATCAATCAAGACAAGACAGCAATTCAACAAGACAGATTCAATTAAAATCAGTCAAACAAGGCAGTGAAAGCAATAGTGTTTCAGAATAAGTTAATAGGAAGTTATAAATGGTTACCGTAGTATCCCCTGCTATCTTTGGAATAGCTGTCTATGCCTTAAAAGCTAATACAAGTAGACAAACTGGAACAGAATATAACCAAACTAAACAGTGATGAAAGCTATATGGGTTTCAAATCATGATACAAGATTACCAATGTCCTCTGCTTTCCCCTTTCAGACAGTCCCTCCCCTCTCACTTTCCCAGGGTGCATTGTACATTTTGTATCCCATTAACTCCTTTAGTTTTTAGATTAGGGAGGCAACCCATTATTTACCTAAGTGGTTCTGAACCTTTTTACCCTTGAGCCTGGTCTCAAGTTGTATTATTCATTTATATACAAAAGTCTCAAGGTTTTCCTTCCTTATAGCTGAGTAGTTATCCACTGTATAGAAATGTTAGGTCTTTCCAACCAATCTCCAGCTGATGGGCAAGGTACCCCCACTTATTTCTGGCTCCCTATTACATAGAGCATTATTTTCTCATCTTTGACTTTCAGTCCATAAACCCTCTTTTAGGATAAATATATTTCTTATATAGAGCATCTTGATGGACCCTATCTCCTGATCCACATTTACTGTGTTTCTTTTTATTAGTGTATCAAGGCCACCCATGTTAATGATTTTGGCCCACCTTCTCTGCCTCATTTCTGCCATGCTATTTTTCTGCCATTGGTTGTCTACTTTTCCCCTTCATTCCACTTTCTACCCTTTCAGTGAGCCTCCTCTGTCACTGTTCTTGAAACCATGGTCTTTTTATCCCTCTCTCTCTCTAGATGTCCTTCAGTATCTTTTGTAGGGTTGGATCGGTGGTCCTGAACTCCCCCAGTTCCTCTTTCATGAAAGCCTCTTGTTTCTCCATTAATTTTGAGAGATAGTTTTTTAAGGTACATCAATTGGGGTCAGAGGTTATGTTCTTTCTGGGCTTGGAACACTTCACTCCAATCTCTTCTTGATTTGATGATTTGTATTGAGAAGTCTGTTGTGATTCTGATAGGTTTTCTTATAGGTGATCTGTTTCTTTTCTCTGACATCTTTTACTATTCTGCTCTTGTGTTGAATTTCTGGGATCTTGATTATTTATGTCTGGGTGTAGATCTAATTTGGTTATAGCTGGCTGGAGTTCTGTGTGCCTCATATATCTGGATATCATTTCCTTTTCCTATGCTTGGGAAGTTTTTTTAATTATTTCTGTAAATAGCCTTTGTATTTCATTTGTGTTTATCCCTGCTTCTTCACTCACATTTTTTATTCTTAAATTATAGATCCTCTTGTCATCTTCTAGCCTTCGTATTGTTATTCCTGGTTCCTTGTTAGTTTTAAGAGAGGTTAGCTTTGCAATCACACATTGCAAACCTGTCTTCAAGGATTAATAGTCTATCTTTAATTCCTTTGAAGCAGTTTTACTGGCTTTCAAGTCTAATTTCCTGGTAGTCTTTTTGAAATTGTTTCATATATTTTAAAGTTTTTTTTTACGTTCTTCATCAAAGGTTTCTCTCCTTTTCCTATGCCCCTCTATTCTTCCGTGTCTTCGTGAGAGGTACTTAGCATTTCTTTTATTATTTTTCTTATATCTTCCTTTGCTTGTATTAGAATTTCTGTTTTTAGTTATTTTATAATGTCATGAAAATAATTATTTACGTCAAATGCTGCTTTTTCAGACCCTGCAAGTGTGCAACAAATCTCTTCTGTGTTTACCTCTCCTGGGCCAGTACTATTTAGGTTGGGGCTGGAAACTTCTTTTTGTTTCTTCTTCTTGTCATGTTTCTGGTTTCTTTCAGATAACAGGGTAGTAGGGGTCCCCAGCCCTTCCTGTATTGGTTACAATTACTCTGAAAGATGCTGACTAGGGATTGCTGCCCTTCCCAGTCGGTTGGTGACCACTGAAGTACAGCAGGGGCACAGCAGGTTGCTGGTCAACTACTGGGAGTCTTTACCATGTTAGTGTGTGCTGCCCAATGGGGCTGGTTAGGTATAGTTTCAGGGAGAACTCATCCTTAGCTCTTGCATCGGACACAGAGGCAGGACTCCATCCAAGCAATTCTCACCAGTCTGCTGTGCTCTAGGAATGGCTGACTAAAGCTGGTGCAGCTCTGTTTCCTGGCTTATCCTGCCCAATTCCAAAATGTCACCCAACCAATTGCCCACTTCCCACTCCCTGATGGACTGATTTTCCCGCACTCACCGTGAGCAGTACAGATCTCCAAGCCGAGTGCTGGTCTCTGCTCTGCCGCTCCTCTCTGCAGCCTGCTGAGGTCCTCAGGCATGCCGCCCCCAACTTCACCACGACTGTACATCTTCCCAGCGGCGTTTTGTATACAATGGGGCTGGCTCCAGTAACAGCATGTCTGGCCACAGTCTTCCAACCATGACTTTCTTTTCTTTTCTTTTTCTTTCTTTTTTTCCCCTTTAGTTTCTTCCTGGGTCAAGAAAATCTACCTCCTTCTGTCTGGCCTTTTCCAGGGTGTTTTATTCCAGCATCTGAGCTGTTTCTCTCAGAAAGGCTCTTTCTTTTGCAGCTTATTGATCTACCATCTTCCCAGCTTCCCATGTATTAGTCAGTTTTTGACAAGGTTTCAATTATGTAAGATGAGTGAAGCCTGTGTAAAGAGCATCGCCTACAGTCAATACCACTGTACTGCGTACTTAACATGTTGCAGGTATTTCGCATGTTAAGCGTTTATAACTTGCAACAAGGTAGAGGGAAAGAAACATTTACCATGATCACCATGGATCAATTAACATGATTACTGTGGTGGTTTCAAGACTATACAAGTTCAAACTAATCAAACTGTATGTTACATATGTGCAGTTTCATGATAATCAAATATTGAAACTATTTTAAAAGCTTTCTTCACAGGATACCAAGAGTAATGTGATAGTGAAAATGTTGAAAATTTGTCAGTTGGAATGTGTATTGGTAAAATCACTTTGAGAAATAGTTTGACAATATTGAAAAGGTTAAATATTCAGTTATCATGAGTCAGGTGTTATCTAGGTGGTTACTCAAAGGAGTTGAAAATGTAAGTCCAACAAAAACCAGTATTTAAATGTTCATAGCATTATTAGTAACAGCCATACTAACATCAAAGTCAGAAAACAGTCAATTAACAAATAGAAAAAGTGTCATATTTGCCCATAAAAGGCAATGAAGTACCCCAACATGCTAAAATGTGAGTGAACTTTAAAACATTATCCTAATGAGAAAAAAGGCAAATATTTTTTCATTTATATGAAATTCCATAGTTGTCAAATCTATAGACACAGAAAATAGATTAGTGGTTACTAAGAGTTTAGATGAAGGGGAATAGGGATTTAGTGCTGATCATTATGAAATTTCCTTTAGGTTGATAAAAATGTTCTAGAGTTACATAATGGTGCTGCAACTTTGTGATTGTATTAAAAGTCACTGAATTATGCAGGTGAAAAGGTGAAATCTGATTGGTAAAACTAAAAACATGCATAAGCTTTATTTATTTTTTTTAAAAATAAGCTTTAATCTTATCAGCAAACTATAGATACTAGGAAGACCTAGGAAGCAGAGGAACTAACCACATGCTGTCAGTTTGTTAGGCATCTTTATAGGCCTCAAAGAAACTCTGAAAGAGATCATTTTCCAAAGGAGACTAGCAAGGGCAATAGTTTAGATAGAATAATGCAGCCCAGCAGTGTCAGGGAAAATGGAGTTCAGATGACTAAATTGGAAGGCCCCATATCTTGCTTCTGATTCCAGTACCTCATTCTCCTATGCATGGATGTTAGGAACATTATTTTCCCTTTCAGAATTTTCCTTTTATTTCTCACAGAAAATAGTTTTTCTTAAAAGCTAAGCTATTACCGACTCATTAATTTCAGAGGTAGCCTGACTATGAAAGAAGACTAAATGGAATTCTAAAAAGCACAAAATTGTGGTAGTTCATCAATTATTCTTTTGCCTATAAAAATATTTTAGTTTCCTCTGTTCAACAAAACTATCTGGCTTAATTTATTTATGGAGGATGAGGCACCACAACCAAATTATTCATTAATTCCTAAGTAGTTTTTATATATACAAACACATACACATTATAATTCATTGAACTTTTATGCAAAAGACATAAAAAAAGAGACGGAAAAAATCTCTGTCTCCTATTCTGTAGTCACTCAGTTTTCTACACTCAGATTCAGATAATGTCTTATGAACAAAATCATTTTCCAACTTCAGCCTCTTCTTTAGAAATCTAAATAGGCAGCCACCCCTTGGTGCCCATGACAGGCTCATGGCATCAGCTCCCACAAATACTGAAAAAATCAGGACACTCAAATGTCTTGAAATCTTGTATGGTATGCATATTATGCAGCATTTTCTTCTATACACTTTAAACAACTTCTATATTGCTTATGAGACCTAACATAATTGTATGTAAATAGTTAATATATCAGAATTATAAGGTAATAATGCTAAGAAAAATTTGAAACAAGTTTAATGCGTATGTAATTTTTGCTTCCTTATAGATGTGATCTGCAGTTGGGTGAATTTGTAGATGGCACAAAATATCTGTGGAAGAAATTTCTTGAAGAAGAAGTGACTGACAGGAAAAAGGGAAGAGAGTTGTATGTGAGATTCTATGTGTTATTTATTTTAAATGCATATGATTATCTCAGCTAACAGTCATTAAGAAGCTCTTCATTCCTGAGATAGCCAATAGGATCATGTTGCCAAATGAGCCCAGGCATGAAAATTTTCTTAATAATGTTGCTTTGGGCTGGAAAGTCAAAGGCACTGAGATATTCATCTTCAGGAGTGTTTACTTAGAAGAAAACTTCATTAAATTTCAAAATGCTAGTACTATAAATCAATCAGATTTCTTTCTGGGCCATGTTGGCTAAGTGTGATGATAAGAGATGATCTTGAAACAGTTATATTTTGGCCTAGATTATAATTTGAATTTTAGTAAAAGATTCAAACATTTATTTGTAAACACCCCTTAGGTATCATTGACAGTGATTGATGAAAATAACTTGTCTCAATCCTGGGGCAAAATTGCAATATAGGATCATCTAAATCTTCAAAGCATTCTCTACTTAACACATTCTTCATGTTACAGTTTGAAAACTTCTAAATGAATTATCATTCAGATTTTTATTTTTTATTTTTAAAAGCTAAACATAAAAAAGACAGAATGATACAGAATTTCAAAAATAGTAGGAAATTAAATTTAGTTAATACATTTCATACTGTTATCTTAGAAGTAGTTGTTCAAGTTACAAGATTTAGGCACAAAAAGTAATCAAACAATGAAACCACACACACTCAAATTTTTTGAATCTAAACTTTCTTATGTTTTGCATTGAAAATCTTTCATACGACTAAATAAGATACACAAAATTCATCTCACTGAAAATGTAATTTCCAGCTAAACCAGAGCATATGAAAATTCATTTTGCAAATATCATGTTGCTCAGACTTAAAACATGGCACCTTTCTACTAAGATAGTTTTAGGATACAATGAGACAAAATCTCTATTTCTCAAAAAGATTAAGAAATTGTACACATTCTTCCATGATGTCCTTCATGTCAGGTGGACATCAATGATTCTGGAATTAAATGCACTTAAAAAGTAACAGCTAGGACTTCCGGGAGAACATGGCAGATAAATAGCAGCAGCTTGGGAGGCTCTCTGAGAAACTGCACTTAAAATCCAGGAATGGTGCCAGGCGAGAAATCCTAAGCAAGGGGAGATATACTTTGCCGACCCAAGAACAAACTAAACTAAGAGAAGACAACTGAAAACGCAATCCCGGTGATATAACAGGAACAGATAAGGTCTCAGCGCGGAAGCTGGAGCCCACGCCACTGGAAGCTGTGATCTGAATTTCCTGCAGCAGCTGCTGCGTCCCAATCAGCATGGCAAGGAGAGAGGCGCAAAAGCTCTGAGAGTGGGAAGTGGTGAATGGAGTTGAGAGCGGGACTGGCCGGGAGCCCTGCATCGACCTGCGGTGAGTGAGCAGATCGGGGACCCTTCCACAGAGTAGGAGGCTTCAGCAAAGTACATACTGTACCGGGCAGACTATCCGGAACAGGATGCTGCAGTGACTTCAGTCACATATTCCCCTCTCAAGTGGGATTGGTGGGGAGTGCCTGGCCTGTGTGACACCACTGACTAAGACCCAGTAGGCTAGCCCAAACCAGGTCCCAGCACCTGGAGGTGCACACTAGCAGTGAAGCCTTCAGTAAGTTGACCTGGAGGGGCAGGCTCAGCATAGGCTGCCCAGGTCTGTGTCTCCCTGGTACACTGCAGTGGGCGGGAACACCTAGCCAACACAATTCAAACAAACTGTAACTGACAAAGAAAGAAACTGGGCCTCCTATATATGCTTGTAAAAAAGGAACAAAAAATATGGGAAGAGGGAGCAACAAGAAAGGGTCCTCAGTCCCCAATCCTGAGAAACATGCAATATCAGACACAGCACCAATAGACATAAAGCGCTATCTCCAGAGCCTCATAGACCAGTTCAGGAATGAAGTTATTAATGACCTGAAGCAAGATATAAGTAGAATAGTTAGAGAAATGCTAAGCACTGCCCAAGAAAAAACAGATGGTGGAATGGAAGAACAGAAAAAAAGGGGAGAATTGTTTGATGGAGAAAATAGAGAAAACATAGAATATGTGAAGCAGGTTCAAAAAGATTACCAGGAAACTAAAAACTCTATCAAAAACTGGCATAACAGCTTGAAAGAAACTAAGGATAGATTATCTGAACTGGAGGGTAGATTTGTAATATGGGAGCATGAAATGAAAAATTTCTTAAAAATAACAAAAAAACAAACAGCAACAATACAAAGGCTAGAAGATGATAAGACAATCTATAACTTAAGAATTAAGAACATAAAAAAAGAAGTAGGGATGCAAACAAATGGACTACAAAAGCTATTCACAGAAATAATTCAGGAGAATTTCCCTAATTTAGCAAAAGGTAAAGATACTCAGATGTATGAGGCATACAGGACTCCAGCCATCTACAACCCAAATAGAGCTACACCCAGGCATATAATAATCAAAATTCCAGAAATCCAATATAAAAACAGAATATTAAGAGCCGTCAGAGACAAGAAACAGATCACTTACAAGGGAACATGCATCAGAATTACAGCAGACTTCTCGGCACAAACCATCAAATCACGAAGAGCGTGGGGGGAAATAATTCAAGCTTTAAAAGATAATAAGCTCCATCCAAGATTGATATATCCTGCACAACTGTCCCTAGAAATTGATGGAAAAACAAGGTGCTTCCAGGATAAAGAGGGACTAGGGGAATTTGCAACCACCAATTCAACTCTACAGAGAATACTGCAGGATATCCTAAAAAAGGAAAATACCAAGATTCCAGAAATAGTGGCAGAGAAGCCACAATAAATGGAGCAGAAAGCAAAATGAAGAAGACAAACTGACAACAAACGACAGAAAAAGAGCTCAACAAAAATGAGGCAGAGAAGATCAGATGGTAGGAACAGCTATTTTGGAGAAAACAAGACATCATAATAGCTAGTGCTGATTTAGTATCATCTTGTTTTGAAGTCCCATCAAACTTGTATTCTTCTGTCTCCATCAGTCTTAAAAGGTTGTATCTTATTGGAATTTATTATATATGATAATATAAGTAAAAACTTTTATAGACAAGGAGATTATACAGAAACCATTGTTCATTTTCTGTTAATTGGTTCTAAATACCCTGTAATAATGTCATTCTCTTGAATGGTTTTGTAGTGTCTTGATATGTTTGGTGCTACAGTATACAAAGTTATACTCAAAGATTTCAAGGAAAGAGACACTATGGTAACTATTTTTATGTCAGGATATCTTGTGGTGAAACACTATTCTGCTTAAATTGTTATGTTTTGATCTGCGCTGTTCTGTTGTTATGCCCTATTTTATCTCAATCCCCTTTTCTAAAAAAAATTATTTACTTTTTTCTTTTTATCTTTTTAATTAAGGGAAAAATAAATAAAAAATAGTAGGATACATTATAGTAACCTACTTTGATTTCCTATTAACTTGATTTGAAATCCCTCACCATCTTGTTTTGACTGATTTTCCCCTATTCTTCTTTGCTTGATAGTACCAAGTTCGAAATTATAGGCAAAACTGTGAAGACAATAAGAATCATTATGACGCCCATTCCAGTTGACTATTATCTTCTTTTAAAGTCCTGTAATGTCTCCAATGCTTTGGTTTTATTCTTTATTGTTTTGTTCAATTTTCTTATAAAAAGTAACAGCTAATCTGGCTTGATCAGCTACAGTGTTATTACGATGTTTAGGATATATGTTCAACAAAACCAGTCATCTAGAGCAGAAGCCAAAAAACTGAATACATACAAGTCAGTGGGCCTTACCCAATATTTCATTTTATGTGTACAGAATTCTGAGTCAAGGAAGTTAAGTGATTTCTTCAAGATCAGTAAACTACTATGTAACTAAAACAGATTATTTAAATAAATTAATCCACTGACTTCAACAAAGCAACTCTGCCCATCCCAGGTTTTTAGTGGGATTTTATACATACACTACTAGCAATGATTATCTTGATCTAACTTGGTCAAATTTTTTTTTTCTTTTTCTATTCTTAATGAAAATATGCACATTTAAAAATATACTTCAGTGTAGTAAAACTGACTTTTTATCAAAGGAAGATTCTTCCTTTTCCCTTTTAAGCTTTACTCCTTTTGGAACAGTGCCTGGTGTGCAATGAAAACAATAAAAATGCACTAGAAAAAGAAATGAATTGTAAGAAATGAGATCCTCCTGATTCTGATTATAAGCTATTTTACATAGCTTGGATGGAATGAAAAATATTCAATGCCACATAATTATTTTTTGTTAGTTTAATATAACATGATTTTCATAACAGAAAGTCTCTATTTCATCCTTTTGTAAAATCACAATTTTATATGAATGCCACATTAAAAGACTACAAGATTCGAAATCTGATATAAATGTGGCACAGGGAACCAGTAATAGAAAGGAAAACATTTTTAAGTCTATTTGAATTATAACCAGTTTACAAAGTTTGCATTTGCAAAGTACATAATGACCCAAAGTTACATTTTCTCCACTTCCAATAACACTTTGCTGTGGAAAATAGAATTTAGACTTTGAATTCCTCTCATTTGTCTCTAGTCTTTCCTGTATCAAGGTGTAGTTTATACAGTTTCCATCATAATATGATGTTTCTTTAAGTGGTCATATACTTCTCCACTGAATTTCAATATTTTTGCTAATTATACACTGGATACATAAACAATTTGATCTCTAAAGGATTGTTAAGCAATAGGTCGTGTATTCTTCTTCTGCTAATCCCTTACTCAATCAAGTGGTGTCCAAACTTCAATATCTCTTGATTTCCATAGAATTAAAAAGAAAAAATCATTAGAGAGACTGAAAACGCATTTTCTGAGTCCCATCAAATTACTCAAATTATATGTTCTCCAGTATTTTTGTCACAAATATACTATGTTTCACAAGCCTACTACAATCTTGACATGTTTTCCACTAAAAACCAACAGTGACATAAGTTCCATAGACATTTCCATCTTGAATCATTAGACTCATCAGATGTATCTTAGACAACAAGCTGGCTTCTGCCTTCCCTGGAAACAAGCAGCTCAGAGGAGTTTCTGAAAGGCGAATCTCTTCCCATACTACCAGCTGGAGGCACATTCCAAAGACATCAAACAAACACTGCCTGATGGTTACTCACTGTCATGGTGTTTTCAGAAGCTGTGGTTCTGCCTCTCAGTGAGTAGAATAGTTATGACATTAAAAAATATTCAAAATATAATTCAAGAAAGATGCTGGTAAAAAATATTGTAGATTTCAAAAAGTAAAACAAGATTCTATTCTTTTAAGAGTGTTTAGCTTTAACAAACAAAAAATCTCAAGACTAATTAATGTGAACTATCTCATTACTTGGACTGTTATGAACGGCATTTCATTTTCCTATCTTTAAAAAAATCTACCTTACCTGAGAGTATGCACATCAGTATTCTTATATAATGAAAAAAATTTTGCCTAATGATTTTATTTTTTAAGGAATCAAATTCCTTTAATATACTTGTAAGTCACTCATAAGGAAATGTGCTGTCTATAATAATCAGTTTATAAATTCAAGGCTCGTGATGGGTTCCAGAGAAACATTTTCTGAAGGATAATTATGTTACAAATTAAAATACACCAGAGTCTGTCTTGAAGTATTTGAAAATTATCCAGGGTATATTAAGATGTATAATGAAGACATATTAAACATATCAGTTTTACAATGATTCTGTCACCCTAATTGCACGAATTCTCCAGTGTTTCTAGGTAACTTCCAAAATGAAAATGTAATAAAGATTGGCCAGCGAAGCTACATTATGTTGTGTTCATATCACTTTTCAGAATGTGCTAAGTATTGCATTAAGGAACCATTTTAATGAACTGTCATATAGCAGTTATGTTATTTCCTTCCAGTAACATAATGAAAATTTTTCTTGGAAGCTAAAATTGTAAACACTATTAACAGGGCAAAGATTTTCGTGGACTTCAGTTTCTAAATGGTCAAAACAAGCATTAGGATTTATCCACAGAGATTTCAATAAAACAGAAAAGAAGAACTGAGAGATGGTTAGACAGTCACTTTAATTTTCCACCTGAGTTTTAAATATTTCAATCTTACAACTTCCAAGAACAGAATAATGAACAGAATCTTGTACACTGCTCTCAAGTGATTGGTAGCATCTAAGGATACCTTTATGTTTCATCTGTCTCCCTCTCTGAGTCTGTGTCTGTGTTTCTGTCTCTGTCTGTGACTCTGCCTTTATCTGTGTGTTTCTGTCTGTCTCTCTCTCTCTCCCTGTCTCTGTCACATGCTAGTTTTCTCCATAAATATTACAATACATTGTTTACTATCCACATGCATATCAACAAACATTTGTCTCTCCTTCCCTTTTGAAAATACTGTCCATAGTCATTCTTCTTTTTGTGATGAGATGTAGTGAAGTGATCAAGCATCTCAGAGTTAACTCTACATTTTGCAGCTTGAGAAACTAGCAAAATCCAAAAGAAGGCTTTTTTTCTTTCTCTGCAATTTCATTGGTAGATTTGTTCTTACTCATTTTATTGAGTGAAGAGGAATTGTTTTAGGACACAGATAAAATATACAATATAGGCAATGTATATAAGAAACAAAAGTTCTTTTTCTATATTTTTATTATGAGGCTAAAAATAAACAGCAAAAACATGGTAGGCTGCTGGTCGGAAATGTAACTGATCTTAGCGGCCTCAGTATACAATACTTTTTTCTCTCTTTACTAAGTAAAGAACTTTAAACTTTTCATGTAAAGACAGTACTTTAGAGTGTCTCAGCACCACTATTCATGTGTATCTGTAGATCTATCTGTTCGGTATTTGCAAAATTGCCAGCACAAATTTGTTCAATTCTTCAGTCCCACTATCAATGTATGTAAATGTCACAATCTAAGTTAGGGATTTCATTCACTATGTCAAAAGGCCACATTCTGATTGAGGAGCTTGTCAAGGTTTTACATTGTTGCCAATCCAATTGTTTAAAAGTGATATTTTCTTATAGTTTTAATTGTATTTCCCACCCTCAGAATACATTTTAGTGAATCGTGTTGTTTTAGTACAGGATTCTTTTTCTGTTAAAATCATTTTTTGCCTCACTATTAGGTTTTGAAAAATTTTAACTTAGATTTCTAAGAGAGATTTATAAGTGAAAATTGAAACTATCTCTAGCCAAGTATTGATTCGGTCCTTTCACATTAATTTTGATGTTTTTTTCTTTTAATTTTCTATTTTTTAAATTTTTAATTGTTGTAGATTTTCAAAATTTCACAAATGTAATACGGAGGCAGGAGGTAGCCAGGGAAAGTGCCGGGAAGGGAAGGTGTCTCCACCTCATTCAAAACCCACTTTTTGGCCTAGATGTGAGATATAGTAACCAAGAAAATGGCTGGGAAAACAGGGAGATCCTCTCTGAAGCCCTGTTTCAGCGCTGTATTCACTGTCTCAGTTAGACATAGCCCGGCCCAGGGACAAAGGTATCCAGGTAACTTAGCTTATGTGTAAGCACCTGAGCGTGCAGCCCGAGGTCTTTGCCAACCTATGCCTGACCCAGCCTTAGCCCCTGCCATGGACTTTGCAGAATTGACCAACCTCCTCATATTCCCACCTCTCCTGCACCTATGGGATTTGGACACCACGATGGTTCTCCGAGGCATAAAAGGTCAAGAATTCCACTGTCACGGGGCTGGGGATTTAGCTCAGCGGCATAAGCGCCTGCCTTGCAAGCAGGTGGTGGTGAGTTTGATTCCCGGTACCACTAAAAATGGAAAAAAAAAAAAAATTCCACTGTCAGTCGGAGAGTAAAAATCAGACCACTCACTGGCAGCACTCATGACTCAGACCAAACCTTGAATCTCATCCCAAACCCCAAATCATAAAACCCTCAATACCGAGCCTTCTCAGGCCTGAGTCTTTTTCACTGGCCCCCTCTACTCTAAGCAGTGAATCTTGTCCTTTTACTTTCCAAATAAAACATTGACTATGCTGTAACTCTTGGGCATCCTAATAAATTCACTGGTCAGGACACCAGAACCTGAACAAGACCCTCAATTCAGGCACAGTACCAAAACTTTCATATACTCCACAGCTAATTTTCCTCATTGTGATCATTTTACATTAATATGTTACTCTGTTATAGTAGTGATGGGATACTAACACATTGCTATTAAGTAAATTTCATAGTTTATTCAGATTTCTAGTTTTAGTTTTATCTATTGTTGCTTTTTCTTTTCCTTGGTTTCATCAGGATACATGTTTAGTTACTGTGTCTTGGTAAGTTCCTATTGGCTATTATCATTTTGTAACTTCAACTTTTTCTTGTTTTGATCACATTGAAAGATTTTTAGAGGACTAGTAAGATTTTTCCCTTGAGTGAGATGTCTGCTTTTTTTCATGATTTCAAGTGTTATGGGTTTTAGAGAAGAACAACACAGAAGGAAATGTTATTTTCACATAGCTTCATAGCAGGGTACACTATCAGTATGACTTGTTACTGTTAATCCAGCCTCATACACCACATCCAAGTGGTGGTTACCAAATATCTCCACTGTAAAGTTACTTTCTACTTCCTGTACTTATTTTTATTGGAAAGAACTTATTAAGTATGCCCTATACTTTAGGAATGGGGAATTACACTTCATTTCCTCAAGAGCTAAGCAGCTACATGAATTGGCTTATATGTTTTTATTTTATACTTTGAATTATCATATCATAGCGCTTTATTAACTTTGCGGTTCAAATTATTTCTTCTTTGGCCATTTGAAACTCTATTTTTGTTCTTGGTTTGTTTTAACACAATCCCATAGCACATATAATTTTCTGAACATTTCTTTGCTTTCTGCAGCTACTAGATGCTCCCCCTGCTCATCTTGTATATTTCCAACTCTACACTAGAATTAATCTGTAATTCTTCTTCAAGGAGTATTAGCTCCCACTTAGTGAAAATAAAATTACAAATCAAGGTCTGTAGGCTAAATGTGTTCACTATCTGTTATGTTCATATATTGATGCCCTTCTTGGCTAATTTTCTTTGATGTTACTCCAGGAGGTCTTGCTGGGAATCTTAAATTCAGGCTTTTATGTTCTTTTACTGGGTCTCCATTGTTTACCTAACACACTACATTTAGCTTTATAAGAAACTGCCGAGTTATCATCTAATGTGGCTATATCGTTTGGTATTCTCATCACCAATAAACAAAAGGTCCATTTTTTAAAAGAAGTACAGATGCACAAAGATTCCAAGGTAATTTTCCTTCTAAATTTCTTTACTTTTTATACAAATAATCTTTAGAGACTTTACTAGAATCAACTTTCCTATTTTATTCACAGATATATGACTACAACTGTACATATCTTAAAGAAGAGAATTTTACCCCCCAAAAAAATCATTTCAGTGACAAAGCTTATCTCCTACTGTGGTATTCAGAATCCTCCCTGATCTTCTATCTCTGTGACACTATTCATAAGAGCATCATCACAAGGCTTGGAAGGGCTCCCTGCAACCTGCATCTGGCCATACTCTTGCAGTCATTCAGCTGATGTCCAAGACACACCTCAGAAAGAGGGGTTCAGAAATTCTTGGTCCTACATCCAGAGGGCATGAAGTTTTAAAGCAACCAAGGAGATTCCAATGACGAACTGAAATTGAACCCTGGGTCCAACCTCCAAATAAAAATCTATCTTTGGAATTAAACATAAGGTCTTTAGGTGGCAATAGTTATATCAAGAAAAAATGTAGTGCCTTTCTCTTTAGCTCAGCATTGAGTACTTGTCTACAAATGTGTAATGACTATTGAAAACAGAATAATTATTTTTTTATTTAAGACACTTCCCAGTATTATAAGAACATTCATCAAGAGTCAGCTAACAAAAGAGATAACAGTTTTTAAATGTTCAAACCAAAGTTGCATGTGAGTGGGCGAACAGAGATATTTTAAACTTCAAAATGAATATGATTTGCCCTGAAAATCACAGCTATTGTAAAGCAGTTAAAATTATTACAGACAGCTAGTCTATCAGTTCACTTGGATAGCTAAATATTCCTCACCCTGTAATTTAGGGGAAAATGGGTACTGCAAGATAGAGAAGTTATAGTGCTTAGCTTTTAGATTCAGATGGAGAGTTACATTGTTCCCTTTACACACAAAAAAATGTTTCTCTGTGCTTAAAGCATGTCTTGCAGGATGTCAGCCAATTCACTTTGGCAGGGATACATGCAGCTAAAATTGCTTCCTTTCCCACTAATACTATATAATCAGCATTTCCCTGATAGGCGTACTCTTGAAGGAGCCCTTAGAAATACACTGAATTACTCTGTAAATAAAGTATTTCGTCTCTGTAGCACTCTCAAGCATAGTCTTGACTTATCAACTCCAAAGCTGCTGACTCTCCACTTTTCAAGCCAGTAGGTTTCCCACGTGGCTTTACCTTTAATGATAAATAAAGCACTTAGCTACCCCTACAAGACTATTACAGATTGCCATAAAATGTATAAAATGACTGAAAAGAAGCATAAGTGAGAATACAGCAATACCCACTGCAGAAGTGAAGCCAGATAATCAAATATCATTGTTAGTATCAGCAGAGACATAAAATGCTTACCAAATAAAATACATAAACCTCATGTAAGGGTCGATGTATTTTAAAACTCTACCAAGGCTACCAAAATTATATGACAGCAAAAATAAATACAATAAAAATAATGTATGAATATACCATCTATTCCCAAAGAATTCAAAACATTCTGTAAAGTCATCAAACTTTATAAAATCAGAAATGATACGTTGTTACTAAAGTCATATTTTTAGAGTAAAGGAAATCATGGGAAGTTGATTAATAGTCTAAATATACCACTACCTGGAGCCAGTTGAGCAGCTTTTATATATGGAAACCAGGTGTTTTGCAAATGTAGCAAAGTAAATGTATAAAATAGGGAGTATATATAGTTCACATATTGGTCAGCAAAATCTACAACCTCATTACTGTCAACAGCATAAGAAAAGAAAATCATAAAGTTGATAATTAAGAGAATAGTTGAGCCTTCTATATGCTCATACTCACCTTTGGTGAAGGCCACCAGAGAACTACCTGAGAAGTGCTGTTATGGAACAATATTTTGTCTTCTGTTATTTGACTACCAGGGCAAAAATTGCTGTTAACAGCATCCGCAGGACATTAAGTCCATACTCGAAACAAATGCTCACTGAAAATGCTATCTCCACCACACAATGCTCCTATTCCATGAAAATGTTCCCGATAACCCATTGTTTTCCTTTTGGGCTGTACTGTTTTTAAAATCAAAATTGTCTATGGTTATTCCACTATCTCAGTCTCTTGAAGTACAACGCTAAACAATTAATATTTACAACATAAATATAGCTCTTGGCTTTGTTCTTCTTAAAGCCCTAAAATCCTAAGATGTTGCCAAAACACCCTGTACCTCCTAAGAATTTATTAATGCAGTATTTTACTAAATTAAATTAAATTGCATAACTGTGGAAAAGATAGCCATTAGAGTTTAAACCTAAAAGTTAACATTGATAAGCATTTTTCAGACCATAACTGAAATTTGCGGATTTTCAGTTTGCATGTATTCTAGAAATGTATCCTCTGCAAATTTCAGAGGTGTACTGCATTTTACTCCCTTCTGCTTCTTAAGCAGACATAATATGAAGCCGAACAATCATAACTTGCAATCTGTTTAAGAAAACCCTAAAAAATCACTAAACAATACATCTGTTTTTATCTCATTTACATGAATTGAGTTATGTACTTATATCTACATATAAAGCCATTACCTACCAAAAATAAGAGTTCCATTTCCTAGGAATAAAAAGAAAATGTGTATTATAAAAGAAACTGTATTGTTATCACAAAAGAGAATTGAGTTACATTTCCAAATACTAACTTTGTCAATGAAAAAAAAAAAAAAAAAACAAAATATGAGACTGGCGAGAGAGAGAGAGACAGAGAAAGAGAGAAGAGAAAATATAACAAAAATTTCAAGAATGAATAGCAAAGGAAAACTGTTCAGTTGAGTACATTCAATAATTGAGATGGTCATTTAGATAATAGTGATATGGCTTAAAAATAATTAGAATAGCCTAGAAGTTTATAAATTGCAGTAAACCATGTGTGATAAGCAATCTTGATCATCAACTTGCTTGGTTTGAGAGATGCCTCGGAGATTAGTAAAGCACATTATGTGATATGTCTTGATGAGTCATGTGATAAGGACTTTAAGCATGGTATCTGGCTCCTGACCTATTCCCTTGTGTTTCGTAATTCCCCTGAAGTGAGCTGCTCTCCTCCACCATACCCTTCCACCATAGTGTTTGTGCCACAGATCCTGCTGACCTTGCACTGAAACCATAAGCCAGAATAAACCTCTCTTCCTTAGACTGTGGTTATCAGGTATTTTGTCCCAGCAACAGGAAAGCTTGTCACTAAGCCATGTTAGAATAAGTTTGCTATGAAAAGTATTATAATTCCTCCTTTCATCACGTGAAAAAGACAATTGAACTCAGTAGAGCTGCACATATATAAGAATTAAATGCAGCGAAGGAGCATAAAGACTATATAGTTAAGGAGTTAGGGGTTTAGCTCAGTGACAGAAGCCTCTGCCTGGCAAGCACAAGGTCCTGAGTTCGATCCCAGTAAAAAAAAAAAAAAAAAAAAAGACTACATAATTAAAATCTGTTGTCTTGTTATGTCTGGAAGATATTTCCCCACCTTTCCATCAAGAAGCCAAAATATGATGCACAGAGAGGAAAGAATTGGCGGAACATGAAACAAATTTGGAAATTAATCCTGAAACTTGTAGTATACTTTTATGTGTGTCTTCTAACTTGTAACACAGTAAAGAATACATGTGTCAAGATTTTGAGAAGATAGAGTATAATTCCTAGATATCCTTCTTGCAGCAAACAGATAATTCTGCAAGAATACTATCAAAGCAGGTATGCTGCCAGCATGGAGTAATAAAAGCCATTTTGCAAATCCATATGCACCCACCTTACACAGGGATACACAGAGGGAAGAAATGATTTTACCTTTTTTTATTTTCACAATTGTCTATATGATGATAAGGGCTGCACTGTCTCAAGCTAACTTATCATCCCATTATACAATTGGAAAAATGTGGTCAGCAGGAATACTAAAAATCCTATCTTCACTGAAAATCTCATTTTCTATGATTAATCTTCCAGATTTGGCTGAGAAGTTGAGCACAATGAACACCACAGCTGGTGGATACAGTGCATCAAGTTATCACTCCCCAGAGCAAACAACCTTTACTGCCAATGCCAGCGTGCTCGGCAACAAGGAGCAATGGAAGCAACCACATTCCAATGCTTTATGTAACCATTGTGTAGAAAATGATAATCAAGCTGCTTCTATTCTCATCATCTCCGATGGCACAGGGCAGGCGATTTAAATATAATGGCATCTTTGAAATGGATTTAATGGATATGCAGAAATTATAATTTCATAGGAAATAGCATTTTCCATTCTTTTCCTCTTGGACAACAGTATTTTTTATTCCCTCTATTGTAATTAGGAAGTCAGTGCAGTGTAAATAACTGGACAGTATTTACTTATTATCACTAAGTTCTCAGAAGTAGAGATGATTAGTACAATTTTGTCATTAGTGTTATTATTTTAGTGACCATAAGTGTAAATAATTCCATTAAATGTAAACTTATCTGTTTTAAATTTGCTGCTTTTTGTGTATTCTACAAATAGTGTTTTCAAGGTTGTTATTCAGTATACTTTACTATAGGTATTTGAGGTATTAAATGTAGCTTAGTCCAACTGCTGTATATTCTAAAGTAATCAGTGCCACTCGGTTGTATTAGAAGATGTCTCTTCTCTATCGCACTATACTACAGAAATTTTCGATTTTTTTTATTTTGAAATAATATCAGATTTATAAAAACAGTAACAAAAGAAGAACAGGAGGATTTGTCTCAATAGTTAAATTTGCTCTCATGGCTCAGTATGTTTTATAAATATAAGTAAGAAATATTTAAATAATATACTCAAGATTTTCAGGGATTATTTAAAAGGAGCTTTCACAGAGTGATTTTTTAAAGGTAAGAATAGGAAGAGATTATTTCTTAGTACTTAAAAAATATGACCAACTGCTGCACATAGCAATGGCATTATATCCTCCTCCAGAGAGCTGAAAGAATATCATTTCGAAGCAGCTTTGCAATGATCTTGTGAGGCTGGTTCTGAATGCATTAAATGTCATCATGGCTCAGATCCTCTTTTGCTAGAATTGTTAAGGTATAATTATGTATCACTTTCTAAAACTGTTGTGAAAGGCTGATCCAACAGACAATTATAAATATTACTTAACCATGGGAATGATATGATATAAATCTTAACTGAATTTTCCTTATAAAATGCTTCTTTACAATTGTTTTTCATTAATTTCTGGGCTGGAGGAGCTATTTGATGCATTTAAGTTTTCCTATTTGTTGATTATCTTTTACTGAATTAGGCGAGATCTTAATTTTTTGAGAATGACTTTTTTATTATCTTGCAATTACAGTATTCTATTTAGAAATGAGTTGTATTTTGTTATGCAAAATAATTTCTTTAGATCAAATATCACATTTTTAAAAATATTACATGTTACAAACACAATAAAGGCTTTACTGATCATAGATATTAGACAAATTTATTTATCTGTCATTATGTCCACTAATTAGAGCTTCAGAAAAGAAATTCTGTTGTCCTTCACCATGAGTTTGGGGTCTATTATAAAAGATTATGTGACTTTTAATGGAAGAGATAAAATATACAAGCAACAGAGCCACTAAAAAAGCTACAGCAATATCCTGTGCCCTTTACAATTCCTCCAGGACTCCAATAAAGGCTTCCAGTGGGCACTTGCCGCAGATGTATATCAAAAAATCATAAGCTTACGGGTGAAATTAGTTTGAGATTTATTAACTTGTGTCAAAGAAAGAGATAGATAACTCAGAGGAAGCTAACATTTCATCCCCCACCAAGATCTGTGTTTCTATCCCAATTAGAACGTAAATTTGAAATTGGCTTCTATTTCCTGTAGCAATCCCCAAGCAAACTCTGCACGGAAAAGCTAAAGCTCAGACAGGGTTATGTAAAAGCCCAAAGCATCAAACATTTACAACAGTTAGACAGGAATGATAAGTTCTAATTATGTAGCACCATAGGGTAACTATAGTTAACTATAACTTACTGTATGTTTCAAAATAGCTAAAAAGAAAAATACCTAGAAATATCTAGAAAGAAAAATATTTTATGTTGTTCCCAACATAAAGTAGTGTAAGTGCAAATCTTTGAGATGAGAATGTGCCAGTTATCCTGATTTGACAACTCCACGTTGTTTGTATCAAAGTATCACATTGTGCCCATATAAATATGTACATACATAAATTATTTTAAAATGTATGGGATATAAGAATCTTTATATTAATAATGACATGAATAACAGTAAATAATAAACCACAGGAAACACTTATTACACATTTCTCTACTTTTTATCAACTATTTATTACTAAATTTTCTTACAGAAACAACTACTAAGCACTGTCTGTGTGCAATCACTTATATGAAGAGCCGAGAGATATAAACACAAAAAACAAGATAACATTGTGAAACAAGAGTGACACAGAGGACAGATCTGTGTGCATCAGCCTTCCCATTCCCGGAAGGTAACTCAGCACTGGGTGGGTTTGGATTTCTGTACTAGAGTGTCGTTTTAGGAATTGAATTTGAAGACCAATAGAATGGCTACCAGTGTGGATTAGAAGCCACCGGGATACTTTTCAATCCACAGAAAGCCTTTCAGATATGTGAGAGTGACCCACCAAAAACAAATAATCTTCTGCTTGGATACAAAAAATTGGTATCTAACAAATGTGGCTGCTTTTCACTGTGATGAAAGGCACTGTTTAAAAATAAGATTCTCGGGCACTTCTCATCTTTAAAATCAACATTCTTAGTAGGAGGCCTATGAAATACATAATCACATAGAGGAAAACCTCTGCATGAGACATCTGTGCACCCTATCACATTTCAGGCACCTCAAGGTAGAAAAGGCCAGGGAAGCTGATTTACCTATCTCAGGGTCACAAGAGGAGGGAAGAAGCATGAAATTTGGTAGGCTTTGATATATTCATCACTTAATGAAAATATTGCTTCTTGGATAAAAAAAGCCCTTGTGGGTAAGCTTGAAGATTAAATAGGAGGTTTCCATGCTTCAATTTGTGTAATAACTCACAAGTTGCAAAGTTTAAGCAAATGCCATGAGAGAGTCCTGAGTAAACTGAGCGCACCCAGTTAAACAAGATACTCTTTCAGGAAAGATCCAAAAACGTTAAATACATAGGTTAGCTTTACCTCCTTCAATAAGAAAGGCCACTTGTACTCAGTTGAACCCATTTAGGACAAATGAGCAGCTTTCTCACTTTGAGACATCATAGATGGATAAAGCACTCTAAGATCAGTGATGAACGATATAAGAAAGGTAGAGAAAGTTTTGCTAGGAAGAAAGATAAGGAGATTTGTAATAAGAATATCCTTAGCCCAAGAGGGTTTTATTTTGTTTTGTTTTATTTTGTGTTCCTTTACTTAAAGCTAGGTAGGAAAGAGTGTTCTGGGGTTTTCAAAGTGGCAGAAGAGATGCAATCATTGCCAAGCACTTAGAGCACCAGCAAAAGCGAGAGACTCGGCCTCAGCTACACTTTGTCCCTTCATTGTGTCACCTACTGTACCTGGCAAGCAGTGTCCAGCTGATTTACATCACACTCGCTAAACTGATGCTATGGCCAGAGTGCCAACCTTGGCTTTGTACTGATGAATTAAATAGACAGTAAACTGGATAAAGTCAAACAATGCACATATCTCTTATTTTCAGATGGCACAAAATGGAAAGATAACAAAGACACTGGCTCGCTACCATAATTCAAAAAGCTCAGAGTATCTCAGAAGGCTAAGTACAATATAGCAAGATAAATAAAACTGTTATTTGGAAGCACTGTATCAATGGAAAGTAAACATCAGCATGATAGATAAGTGGGTTAGTGGCAGCACCCCTGTGACAAAAAAGGAACAGGTACAGCAACTGTTATTTCAGCCCTAAGTCAAAAGTTTAGGGTGGACAACCAAAATACCTAATGTGATCACAGGAGTATCGTGTGATAGTTCTTTCTCAAGTATGGACAGAAGGAAATTCTTGCAGCTATAGCTGAGTCACAGCATAGCTGGGAATCTTCAGATTCCTCCGCACAGATGTTCATGGGCATATGGTGCCTGCAGCAAACATCCGTGACACGTGTGTAGCTTTTGATACCAGAGCAGAATCAGGAAATAATGCAATGAAAGGGTGAAACAGAACACACGATGACAGCAAACGGGTGTGGCCATTTAGAAGACTGAAGATACCTTCCCCCAAAGACTGTTAGAAATAGGTTTACTTTTTTGTCAGTACATGCTTGTAGTACGTAATGAGTACAGTTGTCATGGGAAATTGGTACACGTGCAAAACACATCTTAATTCTTTTTTAATCTCCTACCCTTCCTATCCCTCCAGGTTCCTTCCAACTTTTGGTCTCTTTCCCTTTTGGAAGAGCTCTGTTTCCATCATTTTGCCCCCTCAACTTTTTTTCTTCTATCTCTTTTCAGAAATGAAATGCCCAGGCATGGTGGCACATATCTATAATCTCAGCACTTGGAAGGCTGAAGCAGGAAGATCCCTACAAATTTGAGGCCAACATGGCCTACAAAGTGAGCTCTAGGCCAACCTGAACTGCCCAATGAGACCCTGTTTAAAAAAAAAAAAACAGAATTACAAAATGATAAAACAATAATAAAGTGTGGAAAGAATGCGGGGGAAAAAGGAAATCTTCTAAATTGTTACAATGTAAACTAGTACAACACTATTGATATTAGTGTGGAGACTCCTCTAAAAACTAAGACTAGAAATTCCACTTGACATAGCTTTTCTCCTTCTAAGTATCTTCCCAAGTGAGTTAAAGTCATCATAACACAGCAGCACATACATACCTGTGTTATAGCAGCACAAGTTATAATAGCTAAGTCTTGGAAATAGCCTATATGACCATTAACAGATGAATGGACAAAGAAAATGTGGCATTTACACACAATGAAGTATCACTCTATAGTAAAAAATGATAAACAGGAGGCATTTTTGAGTGAATGGATATAACTTTCCACAATAATGTTAAATCAAATAATCAGAATTGTCTGTGTAAAAGATGATGAAATGCAATTCAGTGTTTTTAAAGCCACATTTTCCTGAGATCCTGTGGAAATAATCAGGCTGGTTCATGCAGCAATGCAATGAAAGGTTTCATAGCAGCCTTATAATGTTTTCATTCATTAGTTGGAATGATTTTATTCTGATTTGTTCGATTTTATTATCTGTAATGATATGAACAGCTATTTTGAAGAAAACAAGACATTATAGCAGCCATTGCTGATTTAATGTCATCTTGCTTTGAAGTCCTACCATGCTTTTGTTCTTCTGTTTCCATTGGTTCTATCATGTTGTGTCTTAGTGGATTTCAATATGTGTGATAGTATAAATAATTTTTATGGAAAATGAGATAATATACTAGCCATTGTTCATTTTTGGTTATTTGGTTCTGAATGCCCTGCAATACTTTCATTCTCTTGAATGGTTTTATACTATTTTGTTATGTTTGATATTATTGAATGTGAAGGTATGCTCAGCTATTTCAAAGAAAGACATTATGGTAGCTACTGTTAATATTGGATTGTCTTATGGTGAAATACTGTGTTGGTTTACATAGTTCTGTTCTGATCTGCTTTGTTCTGTCCTCTTTTGTCTTAATCTCTTTAAAATAAAAAAAGAAAGGTTTTCATAGCAAAAATTTAAGTCCACAGCAAAAATTTAAACTTTTCTGAAACAACACATAGATTGCTTATTTATTTAATAACTTTTCCAGGCTTCCTTCCTTTCCATGTTCCAATAACATATTCTCGGTAAAACACAGGATGTTCATTACTAAGAGAAAGGAAAGGAAAGTTGGATAGCTCGACCTTCTTCCACACTGTGGAGGTATACGGGACTATTCAAATATCTCCGATTCTGACAGAAGCACAGATAAAGTAGTAATGAACTTTTAAAAAGAAAAAAAAAAAAAAAAAAAAAAAAAGAGCTTTAAACACCCATAAGAATGAAGGCAAACCTGATTTCTTAACCCCTGAGTTCCTTCTCAGGGCCCAGTACAGCACACAAGGAAAGGCAGAGTGCTGGAGAAACTCCAGGTATAAAGCACAGTTGGCCAGGCCACTTCGCTGCTCTCAATTCGCTCTGCTTTCTCGGTTGCACAGCACCAGACAGCCTGCTCACGCTTTCCCACTAATTGCTGGCTACACGTGCGGAGTCTTCTTAGTCACTGCTTTCCAAGGAAAGACTTCTGTGACCTCCACCCAGACACTTCCCACACTGCCCGGCGGTGTTTAATACTGCTTTCAAGTTGCTGCCCAGGACGGCTTGGGGCCCTCCTGGCCGAGCATTTATCCTCCTACATCAATTTTCTGTCTATGTCTCCATCTTCTTCAAATCTCTATGTTATCTGAGCATGGGGACTGTGCCTGTCTGCTCATAATTACTTCCCAGCCACGATGCAGAGGCGACGCTGGGGATGGAGTGCAGGTCTCAATCAGATCAATGATTTTTTCACACTTTAGCTTGAAAATACAGCAAAGGAGCCAAACTTCAAAATGGCACATTTCTCTTACTATAATTTACGAGGAACACCCAGAAAAGAAAGAATACCGTGACCTACCATATGACATATCCATTTTCATTGCTTGCTAATTTCTCTATAATTGATTATTTTGAGGAGTTAGCTGATGATTTTGCACACATGCACTTACTGTATGTGTTGAACTTAACCCCCATCTCTCTTGCTTACCTGAAAACAACAAATTCATTTATGGTAAGAAATTTAAAGGCAGTGATTCTTTATTTACTGGTGATTGCTGTCACAATAACCAGATCAATGATCAAAATTGATTACAAAATCAATAACAAAATCAACAATAAATTATTTTACTTAACATTTGTATCAGATTACTAGCGTATATGTATTTTCAACACTTGTAATATAATCCTTATAAAATTGCCTTACCCTTCTTTGCTGGAAAACTCAGGATAGAAAAGGGAAGACATTAACATTTAAGTTAGGAAAAAAAGATTTTTTAATTATCTCTTTCCTCCTCAGACGCAGCCCTGAGTCATAAATTCATTATAAACCAGCAGCACAAAATCTCTTTTAGTCACTTTATAACACTGACAGAATTATTAGTTAAAATTAGACTTCTCATTTTCATATCAGGGGAGACATCAGCATTAGTTTCTATATTAAACATAAAAGTTATTCATACATTCTGGAACTGTAGAAAGCTTTTTAAATGGATTTAAGGTGATGGATGCAGGATTGTCTGAACATTTGTTTAATAGGAAATATGATCATCGATGAAATTATACTTTGGAAAGGCAATTATTTCATCACTGCAATGCAGAAATACTTTTTCCAGCCTACAAAAATTATGAAAAACATTTTAGTCTTTTTTACAGTTCTACAGATTACCACATTACTACTTGTCAACTTGCAATTGCATCATAACTCAAACTGCTGCACATATAAAACTATGTCTTGAGTTGATTAATCAGCAGACAACACAAGTATATCTGCTGTGTGAGGGGGAGTAGGTGGGTGAGTGGCTGTGGGTCTATGAAACACTAGGGACAAAAATAATAACTTAGTATCTTTTATCATCCAAACATGCAATGAGAAGAAAACAGACCATCTGAGGGAAACCAAATAGATTTTGCCTTTAATTTTCTATTCTACTTGGTGTAGTTCTTCTGAAGGACCTGACTATAGTGAGGCTGTGGAAGATATGAGATTTTCTTTTCATTGCCTAACAGATTAAACATTTGAAAAAGGAGAATAGTACCTGAAAATACTTCCCTCTATGATTCATGGTGTCCCTAGGAAAGTGTGTGTCTCTTTCTTTCTCAGGAGCTGTGCAGACCTAGGGCTGCACCTATGCTGCAAACCCTCCGATCAGTTCATGCAGTGACAAAGGGGTCTTGGTGTAAATGTTATCTATGAATGGTGCATGGATGGGAAAGCTCTGCTTAATAAAATGATGGGATACAAGAGTGGAAGAGAATCTGTTATAAAAAGTATAGACCAAGGAGTATTTCTTCATATCTAAAGTATAGAAAACATTTTTGGAAAATCAATATGACTTTAGAAACTAAGTCTAAATTGCTAAGAATCAGGGAAGTTTATTAGTCACAAGAGAGGGCTTGGTCACATAAAGACCTTAGGTTAAAGCCTATCCATACAAATATGAGTCAGTTACTTAATCACTCTGTGCCTCCTTTTCTTATTCTATAGGGTAACAATAACGGTGATTTCTATATTGCCAGATTCCTATACTTAGGAATACTGGATACTTTATATGTATTTGGCATTTCTATTTCTTAATCTGAGAAGTGTCTCTTCATTTCAGATACTCATTTTCAGAGTGGGCCTTTAAACTTAGGGGTTTTGATTTTAGATTAGGTGTTTAAATTTGGGGAGTCTAATTATTTATATGTTCTATGTAATAATCCTTAGTCTAAGGAGCAGTCGGCAAAAGAATTTTCCCATGCCGTGTATGGTCTCGTATTCTGTTGGTTATTTCTCTTGTTGTACAATAGTTTTTTTTTTTTTTTTTTTAATAAAATGAGATCACAGTTTTTAATCTTTGCATTGTTTCCCTTGTGGTCTGGATTTTGTTCATAGACTCTTTGCCTACACCTATGTCTTCAAGACTTCTAACTATTGTATCTTTCAGCAGATTTAGTGATTCTGTTTTAATATTAGATCTTTGATCCATTCTGATTTTAACTTAGTGCATGGGAAGAGACACGGGTCTAATTTTTGTCCTTGGTAAAATGGAAAGTCTATTTTCCTAACACTGTTTATTACAGAGATTTATCTTTCTTACAGAGAGAGTTTTGGGCTCTAAGGTGATTGAGTATGTTTTGGATTTGTTTCTGCATCTTCTGTTTATATGAAAAAATGTTCAACATCACTAGTTATTAGAGCTATACAATTAAACCAATGCTGAGACTCCATCTCATTCAGAAAGAATGGCAAGTATCAAATAATCAGCCAATAATAATTGTTGGTGGGGATGTAAGGAAAAACGAACCTTTCTCCACTGTTGGTGGGAGTGTAGACTGGCACAACCACTGTGGAAATCAGTGTGGAGATTCCTCAAAAAACTAAATTAGAGGTTCCATTTGACCCAGATATTTCCTCCTTAGTATCACTCCAAAAGAATTAAAAACAGCATACCACAGTGATATGTGCACATCCATTTTTATAGCAGTGCAGTTTGTAATAGCGAAATATGGAAACAACCCAGTTCCACTCAACCAAGAAGTGGATTTTTAAAAATGTGGGTTTTTTTTTTTTTTATAAAATAGAGTGCTACTCAGCAATACAGAAGGATAAAATTGAGACATTTCTAACTAAATGCACGGACCTTGAGACCATACTCTGAAGTGAAATAAATCAAACACATACATAGAAATTGTTCCTCTGATGTGAAAAACCAAAAGTATAAGTAAGGACCAGAATATATATTAGAAACTATAAAATAATAAGAAAATGATCAATTTGGAAGTAGGGAGGAGGCAAGAGGGAAATGAAAGAAGGGAAAAGAAAAAATGAGAAAAGCAGGTAAAATGGAAACAAAGTTTTTAAACCACAAGGGGAAGAAAGATTAAAGGGAGAATAAAGGCATAGAGAAGAGAAAGGAATCGAACAGTTGTGTACACATATAAAGTTCCTATGATGAAAATATATTTAGAACGTACCAAAAAACTTAATTAATTAAAATAAAAATAAAGATAGCACAGGTATTTAAAAACAAAAATAAAAACAATTCCTTCTATACATCTTCCCTAAAGTCTTAAAGATTTAATATTTATACTTATATACCGCTGTCTCTAGAAGCACAATTCACATTGGCAAAACTTCAAAGTGGCCTAAGTGTCCATAAATAGATGAATGAATTATAAAAACATGGTATTTGAACACAATGGAGTTCTACTTATATCTAAAAGTGTACAAATGAATCATTTGTAGCTAAATGGATGCACTTGAGATCATAATATTAAGTGAAATAAATCAGATACACACGCCTAAATCTTGTATGTATTTGTTATCTGATAAATACAAATATAAAGAAAGAGCAAAACAAAATAGTAGGAAAAAGTAAGACAGATATTTTACAAAAGGTAAGGATACCAAGAGATGGAGCAGGGAAATGAAATAAGTGTCAGTAGATGAAAATAAAATTAAGGTGCACTAATTCAAACCCTACAAGTAATGGATTTGCAAGCATGTGCTAATAAAAAATTCTAAAAATTGAAAAATAAAAGAAACAAAAAAGCTTGAATATCTTTTTTTTTTTTTTTTTTTTTTTTTTTTTTTTTTTTATCGGTACCGGGAAGCTTGAATATCTTAATATAAGGTAAACATTCAGAGTAATGTTCAGAAAATATTTATCTTAATTATAAGGTATATAAATGCATTGGAAAAATATAAAACAATTGAAAGAAGGTAGAAATAAATTTTTATTTTCCCTAAGCCATTTGAAAATAAATTGTCATCCTTATGTTGTTACTCTGAATAAAGTATATTCTTTACTTTACTGGGTAAATTTATTCTTTACTGTGTGCTCTAAGTACTTAGTTTCTAAAAAATTTTCCTACAATTTCTTAAAGATAATAGCAATGATCTCCACAGCTATAATACAATCATCAATGCAAACAATTAGCACTGATATTAAAATCTGTTAGAGAAAAAAATATCATCTGTAAAGGAAAATCCATCAGAATCTCATCAGCCTTCTCAACACAAACCATCAGGTCAAGAAAAGCATAGAGTGAAGTATTTCAAGCACTGAAGGGAAACAACTTGCAACTCAGATTGATGCACCTGCAAAACTATTTTTCAAAACTAATGGAGAAATAAGATGCTTCCATGACAAAGAACAACCGAAGGAATTTATGACTACCAAATCAACTTTACAAATGGTGCTGAAGGACATTCTAGAGAGAGATAAAAATGACCATGGTCCCATGAACAGCAGCAGAGTGGGATCACTGAGCGGGGCAGACAATTGAATGGAGGGGAAAAGCAAGGAGCCAACAGAAGGGAAAAAGCATGGTAGAGATGAGGCAGTGCACTGACCATAATCGTTAATTTAGATGGCCTCAATTCACCAATAAAAACAAACACAGGAAGACTGGATTAGGAAACAAGATCCATCAATACACTGTATACAAGAAACACATTAACTTAAAAGTAAATGCATAGAATGAAAGTCAAAGGAGAAAGAAACAATGCTCCAAGTTACAGGGAACCAGAAAAAAGCAGAGGTAGATTGCCATCAACCACAGAATGGATAAGAAAGATAAGGCATTTTTATACAATGAAAAGCTACTCAGCTATAAAAATGATAATCACAAGCCTCTTCTAGTTAAATGGATACAACTTGTGATCATGCCGTTGAGTAAAATGGTTCAGACTCACATACATGAACATCATGTATTCTCTCTATAAAATACTGAAGGAGTTAGTGGGATCCAAAATGTATAATATTGTGAGAGAAGAGCAAACATCTAAAAGAGCAGGTGGTATCCATTGTTAATTACCTTTTGTTTAAAAATCATGTATAGTTTCCACTGTTTTGATTTGATTGGTTTTACTCTGTTTCGTTTGGTTTGATTTTATCATATCTGCTGGCATAGGCAGCTATTTTGAAGAGAACAAGACATTATGGTAGCCATTGCTGATTTCCTATTACCTTGTTTTGAGGCACTATGCACTTTCAATGTTTTGTTTTCATTGACTTTATTGTGTTTTATTTTGTTTGGTTTTATTTGCTTAAATTAAATTCTTAAAAAAATAGCACTGGTATGCTGCTGCCACCTAAACTTATAACTGCAATCAAACATCTATATTTATTCCAATAGTGTCCTTTACATGAAAAGGATCCAGGTCAGATTTGTGTGTGCATTTGATTTCATCATCTTTTAATTTACATGAGATCCTCGGTGCTTTAGCTTTTCATGACCTTGACACTCTTGAACATTACAGTTCAATGATCTTTTAAATTGTCCCTCACTTTGGCTATGTCTGATATATTTTCACAATTTGATTCAGGTTGTGAGTCTTAGGCAGGAACTTATAGAAGTGATGTGTTCCTATCGCATCCTGTAAGTTGTTTGCATTATGATTTGTTTTAGTGGCATGGTAACTGTGATTATTTTATTATTTACCAGACTTCACCACCAAAATGTTCCTCTCTTTTACCTTTATACATAATAAATCTTGGGGAACTATTAGCATTAATATATGCGAATACCATATTTGTGAACAATTTTCAATATATTTATTGATTTAGTTAGCAGGTATGGATTTATATGCTAATCAATGGATTGTAATCAATTATTGCCTGTACTTATTTTGATACTTAAGCTAACTTTAGAGGTCATATGGCATGACAAAGTCATTCTCTGTGCACTCTCTCACTTTCTGGCACTTGATGTTACAGGCTTATTTTGTACGTGTGTTTCGTCAGTCCAGGTATCAGTAATTTCTCCAAGATGCACTAGTTTCATTTCAGTGCAGAACATGACCTGGTGTCCAATTTCTGAGCACCACTGATGCTGATTGGTAAGGCAATGTTACTGCACCCCGTCCTTCTTGGTGGGATAGATAGGTAGGTAGGTAGGTAGGTAGATAGACAGATAGACAGACAGACAGACAGATATCCAGGCTGAAATCATACAGTCACACAATTTCAATTCCAATATTACACAGTAGCATTCATTCTAGTCTTTTTGCTTTCCATATTTTAATGTTCTGTGACAGAGAACACTCAAAACCAGAAATATATACCAAAATTCAGAGAGAAATTATATTAAGAAAATATGATATGTGAAGAACTGACTCAAAATTGCCTATATGATTCTGGTATTTCAAAACTGAAGAATGTAAAAGAGAAAGAAATACTAGATAATTCCTTAGAAATCATGAAAGACAGAATACCCAAGGTGTGAAGATAGTCAAGAACAGAAGGATGTTTCTTTAGTGGATAAAGATTATGTATCAGAAACAAAATCCAATGAAATGTTAGAAGCATTCCAAATAAAGTTGAAACAGACTAGAACTTTGAAACTGTTCTGAAAGTTCTAGTCCATATAACAATTAAGAAACATTAAGTTGAATAAAGAAGAAATGCAAAATATGTTCTTACCTGTCTGAGTGTGTTAAAAAGTATGAAGAAACTAAGATTCTGTGCCCTACTGGGCAGGTCAGGGCCGGAAGCCCTGGGGGAAGACACTGATGCCTACAAAACTGGAAAATCACAACTTATGACTCAGAAAATGTTATAAAACAAGATTACATCTTTCAGTAAAATATGCTCTCCCATCCAACCTTGATAAATATACTTCCATAATCTCAAAGTTGAAAAGCATATATAAAGCTGGAGGAGGTTGTATTCTTAAAAGTCAGGAAAATATCAAGTGACTGATTTAATTATTACCACCATTGTCTGAATATTCTTAGTTTTATAGAACTATTTGAATTTTATAGAACTATTTGAATATCGATATTCAAAATTTTCAATCAGTAATGAAATAAAAATATAATAATTCTCATGTGTATACATATTCAGTAAAATTGATCTTTCTTGCCTTTATTTTAGTAAGTTATTAAGTGTTCTATACTATAATCCAGCTTTTCACAGTTTGTTCCTTTAATAGTGATATTGAAATAGTCCTCTGAAGTCACTCTAGTTCTCCCATATTTTTTTATTTATGATAATTTCTACTTGTCTCTAACTGCTGAAGAAATGCAAACTGAAATTATCCATAGTATTTATAACATTGGGAGTATAAATAATGGTTTAGGTGTGATATCCAAACAGTAGAATGAACTATTATAAATTATCAATATTGCAGAAAATATTATAAAATATTTTAATTTGGTTTTGTAAATCATTATTTCAATAAATTTTTTATTGTTCTTGAAGTTGAATAAGGCCCCAACATGTTTTCCAATAGCATTAAAATCTATATCTATTTCCATAAAATTTTTTTCAATTTTTCCCTTCAAGCATTCCATGGCTAGACCATTCTAAACAACTACTCCCCCTAAAAATCACGAACTTACATCTTTGTTCAAATTTCTCTGAAACTGCACTCTGATCTACAATAAACAGAAATAATTTCAATAGAAATTATTTTAGGTGTATTTGTTCATCTTCATGATTACATAGCACCATCTTTTCATTATATTCCTTTCAGATGTTTCTTTTTGTACATGTCTATGTCATATAAACTTCTCATTCAGTTTTTTTCTCAACTAAAAAACATTCCAAGTTTTTGAAAAGCAAAAGATTAACCCTTAAATATTTGGTGTGCTTTTGCAGTCATCTTTGATAACAATCAGTAGCTCATAATCAAATACCTATGAATAAGACAAATTCAAAAGTATTTTTATTTTCTGACAAGGATCATATTAGGGTTTTATTTGAAGATCTATTATTATTTTACAAAGCTCTTACATACGATTTTATTCACTTCTGTTCTAAATTTAACACTATTGCCAATAGTCAATATTTTCATCAGTTATTCAGGAGATTTCATGTAAAAATGTATGTGATTCATCCACAAATCAAGTTGGGGGGCATAAAGATCAGATGTGATAGTCAATCTCCTTCAAAGAACATTGTTTCTGGAATAATTGAGGTCACATCTCATGAGAATAAATGTATACCACATTGCCAAGTAGGCTGTGAAATTTTTGAAAATATTTTAATTAAAATTCTGGTGTATGACCTTTTCTTTACCAACCATGCTAACATTATTATTGATTTTGATTATAATTTAAGGTAATGCTAAATATTTAAAGTAGTTTTTGTAATTTTCCTCTTAAACTTAAACTTTTACATTCCACAACAGATGTAAACTGAATAAAATGATCATTTTTTTCTTCCTGATTTTCCTGTCCCAGGTATTATGTTATATATGTAATAGAATTTAGTTGTCTCACATTTTTGTTTGTTGTATATAAACATTGACTATACATGTGCCTTATAAAATTCTGTCTTTAATTTGTCCTGTTACGTGATTTAACATAAAATTGACCATCTCATGTTGACTTATTTACCTGTCATTTTTATTTTATTTGATTTTTTTCATCTTACACATTCACAACTTCTAGTTTTGTATTTTGAAAACTACACTAATTTTCCATTCCTTTGTGCCCAAAATGGATCATTCTTCTTTTGTAATCTTTTTAGTTAATACCTGTGTGTAGTATAATGTTTACATTCTTTATAAGGAGCTGCACATAACACATCCTAATCCCTGTTTCATCCCCTTCCCTTCTCTCCTTCCCTCCAAATATTAGACACATACTAAGTTTCATTACAAAGTAGCATTACAAAGTGTTCTGCATAAGTGTTCATTGGTCTTTGTTTAATATCAGTTTTTTTCTCTTTAGCTATTTCTCATTATATAGAAATAACTTCATATTTTTCTATACATAATACAAATGTGGAAGCACACATAAAATTGATGGAAATAATTTTTATTAATATTATAGATAAAGAATATTGAATTTTTAAGTATAGAGGAATAAAATTGAAATATAGTATTTTTTTTTTTTTGTGGTATCAGGGATTGAACTGATGACTCATACTTGCAAGACAGGTGTTTATGCCGCTGAGCTAAATCCTCCATCCCAAGAAATATAGTCTTCTTATAAAAATAAATTTGTGTATATTTAAGCAATCATGATGCTATAAAATAGTCATTACTAAAACAAAATAATTTTTTTTTTGTATTTTTTTACTGGTACCAGGGATCGAACTCATGACCACACGCTTGCAAGGCAGGCGCTTATGCCACTGAGCTAAATCCCCAGCCCCAACAAAATAAATTAATACACACATAATTACATTATTACCGAATTTCAGACTAGGAAAGGTGGTGCATGCCTAGAATCCCAGCACCTGGGAACCTGAGGCAGGAAAACTGAGTTCAAGTCCAGTCTGGGCTATACTACAAATTCCAGGACAGCAAGACACTGTCTCCTAAAACAAAACAAAACAAAATGTTGCCATCCTTTAGGACGAGTAGTTATAATCTATCCATTTAACAAAAGTCCTGAATACAACAAACTGGTATTCTATTTTTCATGTACTACAAAGAATCTTTGACTTGTTTATCTTACATATGTGCAACTTTGTATCCTTTGACCTCCATCTTTTAATTTCCTTCCCCTCCCCACTCTGGTAACCATTGTTTTATTATCTATATATATTTGACCTTAACCATTTTTTCCTTTTAGATTTCATGTATAAATCCATAATATTTTTCTTTCTGTATTTCAATTATTTCATTTTACATAATGTACTATAGGTCCATTCATATTGTGGCAAATGACAGGGCATCGCTTTTTAAGACTGAATAATAATTAATTACATTTATAAATGATCAGATAAGAGGTTAATATCCAATAGTTATAAATATTATTAAAAATTATTTCCAAGAGATTGATTGAAGGTATTAAATTATGATCAGAAGCACTATGTTCCTGTGTGCTATTGCGCAGTAGGTAACCAGAGACAGCAATAATGTACTGCACATTTTTAAAGGGTAGAAAACAGGATTTTGAATGATTTCACAGTAGAGAAATGATAGATGTTTAAGAAAATCAAACGTGATTTACTTGACTTAGACATTAAACAATGTATACATGTATTTACATATCACATAGTATCCCAACATTGTATATAGTTTTTAGATTATGTATCTGTTTTAAATTAGTTAAAAAGATAAATATTTGACTCAAACTATTCTTTTCCTATAAATACTTTCATGCCTTGAGAAAGATGACAGCCAGACATTTTGCAGGATCATCTTCCAAGTAATCAGAGAAAATGGTCTCATCCTTCAACTTGCCAGGCTCATGATGGTCATTTTCTTCTGATAATGGCCAGACAAATTGCACATATTGATTCTGGTTTGGGAAATCAATACAAATACATTTGTCTTTCATTCACATGATCTATATTAATTAAATTCTTCACTGAAATTATATATATATATATATATATATATATATATATATATATATATGATAGAGATTTTTGTCTGATCTACATAAATTGTAGGCTCAGATGCAGGGAAGTTATTTTTATTCTCACTTTCATTGTTTTGATCAGTTATTAATATTCACGAAGCAACACATCTGTATTGTACTATTTCAAGATGTTATGTACTTCAGGCTTAACAGCATCAACTTCTCACTTTGTCGTTTCTAAATTTTAACAAGTTAATAAAATTGCCTGTTTGAAGATGCTTTTCTGTTTTCCTCTCAACTGTCTCTTTTCTGAGTACCATTTTCATTGCTTCTCATTACCTTAATCTTATTTTTCATGAAAGAAATAAAGATGAAATGAAATTATATATTCAAAACAAAAAATTGTGTATTTTCCTATTTACAGTAAAAATATTAGACCTTTAAAAATCATTAGTATGACTATAAAAATCAAATTATAATCAATATTTAAATTTATTTTATTTTTAAAATATTTAAAATCAAATACCAGTATTAAAATACAAAATGCAAATGGAAGTTTACTTATTTTTTAAAACAAAATTTTTAAGTAAAGCTAACATTTAAATTTAGATTCAGAATATTTAACTTTATAAATATTTTTTAAAAGATAAGGCTATTCTGTTTTATGGTTTAACATCTATCTACTGGTCACTGTACAAAATCATTACCTTACTTATCCTATAATATACTGAATTTTTAATTTTATAATATTGCAAATATTCCTGAAGCACTAAGTGGCAGTTTTGAATATTGCAGTAATTTATGGTTACTTTGAATTGGAACAAGAAAAATGGAAAAAGCAAAACAATATGTACTCAGGACCACTGGAAACAATATTTATTTTGCAAAAGTCTGTTGCACCAAGTATCTGAAGAATACACATAAATGTTAATTTGCCTTTTGCTACCAAAAAATTGCTATGGATGAAACCTCCCTAATTCTGGAGCAGTGTCTCTGTCTTGATATTAGTGGCTGCTTCGTGCCATGTCTTTAGGAAATCAACTTTCGTTTGTGGGCATAGATCAAGAGCTGAGAAAAACATTTCCTTAGGGCCTGAATTAGTCATAACATAGACATTCAGTTACAGTAGCCTTTTGCCAGTTCTGTGCACCAGATTCAAAATCATAAATGCTCTTAAGTTTCAGTATCAGTTTATTATTTGGGTTTGTGGTAGGTAAAACCAGGAACAGAAGCCCTTCTTCCTAAAGAAAATGTACCACAGTAATACATCCACTCTAAATAACAGATAAGAAGGTATGTCTGTATGAATTGATATGGAAAACTTAGTTGGGAATAAAGGAAAAATCTTAGCCCTATACAGAATATTTAAGTTTTCATATGGAGAATTCATATTTACTAAAATGTCAAACTTTAAAAGTTTCTTTCAAAATAAAATGTGTTACAAAAACTTTTGTCTGGTAAGATGGCACGGTGAATGTTACAATGTGTGTGTGTGTGTGTGTGTGTGTGTGTGTGTGTGTGTGTTGTGTGTGGCTTAAACTCTTAGTTAACTGTTCTTCAAACTGTTAATAAGTGTCTTCATTCTACTTGATAACTCATGTCTAGCTGCTATTTAAAATTTAGACAGAGTAGTACAATTCTTAATTAGTATCAGATAGAGATTTTAGTGGATGTGCCTTTTATGACTTAAAAGATCTGTGTTTAATTTATGATGAAAGCACTTTCAAATATTCATAGTAAGTGCCAACAGTTTGATAAGTATTTTTCTTTCCATATTAATTTTGTTTAATTCAGATAGGGTATATGAAAAAATTAACAGAAGACTAGTGTCAAGGAGGTTTATTATACAAAACAAATGTCAGCAAAAACACCCAGATTTAGTAAATATAAAAATCTCAGGGCTGGCAAAATCAAGATCTAATTAAAGCTACCATGTGCTAGGTAGGCAAAAGGCCATCAGATAAATGCCTATCCAGCATGCACCATCATTGAGTTTTGATTGTTTGAAGAAAGAATCATCACAAGAGGAAAATGTTTATTCAAAATGTTTAAGTTTAGTTGAGCTGGACTCACCCTTCAGGAAAAAAGCTGAACAAATGTGCATTTTAGGTACTAACCTACATAAAGTAGTACTTTCCAAGTTTTAAAGAAAACAGTCCCAGTAAGTGTGTTAGTTTAGAAGTAGAATAAGTCAACAAGGAAAAGTTTAGTGACAGAAGGAGAAAGAGAAATATTAAATGAATCAGTTTCATGCCTTCTGAATGGCCAGACAAGACAGGTTTATCTATTGCAGAAATAGCAAGCCTGACACACAGACTTTCTCAGCTTCTATGGGCTAAAGTAGCTTCATACCCACTATGCCAAGCTGCTGCAACTTAGAGTTGAGCCAGCACGATGACTCGATGCTCCTTCACCACAAGTCCCAGAAAAAGTATCACTGGAATTTTACATAATTCACACACAAAATGTTTAAAACCAGCAGTTAAGATTAAAATACCTAGAACACCTCCAATGTTTCAAAATATTTTTAAGTATGGCTGAAAGGAGTTCTTTTGCTTATTTTCCTTGGGAAATATTTGCTCTTTCATCATAATTTACATGGAGTGTGTGTGTGTGTGTGTGTGTGTGTGTGTGTGTACTACTCACCCAGGAACCTATGTTTTCCTTCTCATTTTGAAGGCTCTGATTTATGATGCATTCCTACTATTCTATCAGCAATGTGGATTTTAGCAATGCTCTTAAAATATATGAAAAAATAACAAACTTCAGAGTAATGGATCTGGAAAAAGGCTTGTATTCTTTCCAAAAGCTATCACACTCCAGAGAACACCAGGCCACCGATTTCAGAAGGCATCCAGCATCTATGAATGGGTTATCTCCACATCCTCATGTGATTGTGAGAACCAATCCCAGTGTAATCTTCAAGTTTCAGGAAAGGATTCCTACCCCAAGTCTATAGATCATGCATGGCAGGAGTGGATACCAAAGGAACGCTACACTGCAGCTGACCCCTCCAGGCCCTAGCTCTGCAGAGCACGGGAAGTGGGTGGCTTATCTGGAAATATCTTCAGTCTTTGGAAGTAAATATATAATTTTTCATGATATGCAGATACTATGTATGTTTATGAAACCTAGGAAAACAAAAAAATACCTTTGAAATGTGTTAATATTATGTGACACAAACTTAGACTGAAATTCAAGAAAGAAATAGCAAGTTAGTTTATCATAGCACAAGCACACTAGAGGACTTGGATTACAGCTTTCTTATTGGTAACCGAGAAGACGTTTAGAGAAAAGATTCAAAATGTTATACAGATAATTATGCCACTTTAGAAGATGATTTTTCTTTCCTTGTGACATTTGTTAAAGTTTAAAATGTTAACATCTACTTAAGGAATCTATTGTAACATCCTGCCATAGTTCACATTTAGGTCTTGCCCCCCACTAGCACCCAGAAGTTTAGCCAAAAATAACTAATTTTGCATAAACATCTGGCCCTATGACATAACAAAGGACACTGTGTGCCATCCACAGAATTCTCATTAGTTTTCTAAAGCTTTAGCTTTCAAGAAAAATCCTTTTAACGCTGTGTTAAATATCACCATTAGTATTATCTGTGTAAAGTTAGGCATTTATTTAGACCATCAATCAAATTCAGAGGAAAACTTCACTAGCATCATCCCTAGAATGCAAAAACATTTAAGCACCTAATGGTGCATGAACCTCTCAGTGCTGAGAAAATTAATTGCATGGCTCTGGGACCCTGACCTACTGTAGTTTTACAAACAGAAACAGACAATGGAAGAGACCCATGTCTATGTAGGTCATATGGTCAAGAGGAAAGTTACACTAATCTTCAAGGAGTTTACCCTTTCACATGTGATTTTGGGATGGAGACTATTTGGGACAAGAGTGTGAAAGCCTGGGATATTCCTTCATTTTCTCATTCAAGAGAAAACTAAAACCCATACCCAGAGAAACTTCTCTTTTGAAAATGATTATATGATAAATATCACCAAGAATAGGCAAAAGGATTTTCTCCAGTGTGGAAATTTTCTTGAACTAGGCATACAAACTTAAGTTTGGCATAATTAACAAAAAGACCCTTCTAACACATTTAAAGGTTTCTGGGTAGCTAGATTCACAGAGAAGTATTTTAAAACCCCAGTAGACGATTGTAATAACTGCTTCTTCTTTATTTCCTGACAAAGTATAGAAGGCTTAAGAATCCATAGCCCAGCCCGCTTCAAGCTTGAAAGGAACCAGCACATCCCTTCTACTCCACAATGTCATATTTGCATAGTGGCCTGGTTACTGGGCTGTGACCTCTTCACTTCTTACTTTCTGAAAATATCTGAGTAAGTTATAGTGATTGCCACTATAAACTAATCTCCACTAAAATAACAAAAGCCAATATGTTAGCAGTTTCTATTCTACATTTTAATTCATGGACAACTTATTTCTTAGCCAGAATTGCACCTCATCCCACTCAGGATATGACTTTTTTGTTTTCAGGATTCTGGTGTCTGCTATACCAATGGTCTTGATATGCGACCCCTGGGCCACCTCAGCATCATCTGAGTGTTCAGAGGAAGCACATCTTTGTGCCCAATTTCTGGAAGCAGAATATATGGGGCCCAGACTTCTCTGTTTTAACAAGTTCTTCAGATGATTCTTGCATACACTGAATTTTGAGAAGTACATCCTTCCTGAAATACTGACCTACAGCACTTTGTTCCCACATTCTTTCATAGATATAGTTTGCTTTGGAAAATATGGAGCAGCTAGCCTAGATTTCTAGGACTTTCTCTCTCTACATTGGCTTTTCAGTGGTAAATCTGATTAATCTTGCAGACTTGGATTCCAGTATTTGATTTCCATTTCTACCATTTGGTAGTCATTTTAACTCAGGGAACTTAATTCATCTCTCTGTGCTTCAGATATTTGGGGTGGGTATTGAATAAGTTAATACATATTCATGAGCTTAGGAAACTGTGTGGCATATACTGAGGGCTAAATAAGTTTATTATTGCACAAGACAGATTGTACTCATATTCAATCCTCTTTTTCTGGCTAGTGACTGTGATTATCTCACGTATCATGTCTACTCTAAAAAACATATCAAATGTCTTATGCAAGCTAAATTCTAGTCTCCCTGATGGAGATAAAGGTTAAAGTTAGATTCTTTATATTTCCCTAGTTTTAAGTGTGATGCAATATTGTAATGAAAAAATACATCACTGTATTTCATTAATTTATTAATATCTATCTTACAAAATGAGTTGCAAACATTACATATCTGTCATAAAATGCTCATACACATTACTGGCTTTGTAAAATATCTTCTCGTGTGAGCCAAATCTGTAAATTAAATTGGGAGATGGCTCCCAAACAAGGGTGAAGGAAATCTCTACTAGGTTGATTAATATTATCAATAAAATACAAATATGAGTAAGAACCCATTGAAACAAATTCCACTGGATCTGTAATACACTTTTGCTTTAATTAAACTTTTATTATTGTGAATACATTGTTAGAAATCATACTGCTAGGCAGTAAACTTGAACATGACAATGGGGGTAGTTGATCTTGAATGAATTAACCAAAAATAAAAAGGAATATTTTAAATTCAACTGCAAAAGAGAAAGCTGTAATGACCTCACCACTTTCTAGTTTCTTATCTCCAATTATTGTTGACTCCTTATTCACAGCTCATATTTTAATTGCTTTGTATATGTGTGTGTGAATTTGATTTTCCACAATGAATTTTTTAGTGTAACTTAAATATTATTAGTTCTGCAGTGTTTAACAGAGAAGTAAAGTGTCCTACTATTCTTAATCTAGAAATTTAAGTAATATAGCCTTTAAAATAATTTATAAGGAATTAAAAATATATTCATGAGCATTCCCAACTCCATATTATTTATTCATACAGAATGAGTGCCCAACAATGAAGAAAAGACTCAGGTCAATAGTGAATAAACACAAAATGGGCATTTGCAGTAATTAAAAATTAAGTGTATGAGTGCTATAAGCCAGCATGCCAGACTAATTAAGCTGTAACATAAAAGAAAACCTAGAGTATGAAATGGTTCACTTACTGAAAAGAAAAAGATGTATGTGAAAAAAAAGGTAATACAAGATCATTAATGATAGGATAATGACTTTTTCATTTTGTAGTTTGCAATCTCATTAGATTTTATGACCAAATGTTTTTTATTTCAGTAATCCAAAATAAAGGCATTTTTATTTAACCTACAATTTTAATAACTAAGTAACATTTGAAATGATTGAATTAATGTACTTTAAATATTTTATAGAGTTTTCATTACACTAAATGAAATGTTGCTATAAGAGAATTTGCTTTAAAAGATGTTAAATGTCTACTTTGTACACTTTCCCACAATCGTATTTCACTATGTACTGTCACATTGAGTATAATAGCCTATAAATTATGATATTTTATTTTAAAATCTATCAAGTATATTGTGCCAATTTTAATAAATATTTAAGAAGTCGTATCACTAATTGTAGAAAAAGAAAGCTTGAGATGAGATTAAAAGAATATGGGGTACTAGGCATTTACACTAGGTCAAAAAGTATAACCCAACGTTTTTTCATATTCATTACACTTAGCATAGTTCTTAAAAAGAACAAATCTTTTCAGTGAAATTCTTTACTCACAAGCAATTGTTTAATGAGTTTACATGTTTTTGTCTAAATGTTAATTTTCCCATTGATTGAACTCATCAACTTCACATTCAAAGGTATCATTAATATACACAAAACTGCTAGCAGAAAGTATACTTTACAGTATTCTTCCACTATTATCAGCTTTCATTTAAATGTAAATATTGTAAATAGATTTGAGTGATTTAAATAACTCAATTCTTAGAATACAAGGTTCTTTCTTTTTGCAGAGCACCATGATTAGATAGCCCTTTTAGCAGTACTTATTAATCCAAATTGTGTCTGTTGGACACCAGTACAACTTTCATGAAAGGAAAAAGAGAGAGCAAACCTCTAATGGTACTGAGTAAATATTTGTTCGACAAACAATTCCATGTATTGGAATATTTGGTACTACCTCTTGTATTTCGTTCTGTTACTACAAATGCCATAAAGACAGAACTTTTCATTACTGCATTGTTTTATGGAAATTAAAAATAGTTTAAATGGTCATCACAATGAGACATTAGTAAAAATTATGCATCTTCTTAAAGTGAGCTATAAAAAAGCAGATGTAACCTTTTAACCTGGAAAGATGTCTATGGCATGTTTTTTATTTAAAAAAAAAATTCTGTCTGCTCATTATGTGTCACCCCACAAGGCCACATGCTCATTATGTGTGCATGATTCTATTTCATCTTGAAAAAAATGATGACAAGAAGTACAGTATTAATATGGTTACATCTGATGGGTGAAATTCAAGAGGTAGAGAATTTTCAGATTCTAATTTTTAGAGTTTTTAGCATAAAGGACTTACAGACAATTTCTGTTTTTATGAATCATCTGCGTTTTCTAAAATGAAATACAATCTTCTTGTGATGAAACTAATATTAATTGGAGAGACCCTGAAAATACAAAAAAAAATCAAAATTACTTATAATGCTGTGATGTAATAACCTGTAATTCTTTAGTCACAAGATTTTATCATACTAAATAATTTATTTTATTTTATTTTTTTGCAACTCATATCACTGGTCCCAACTATCTTCCAATATCAGAATCACATGAAATACTATGAACTCCCAGGACACCTCTCCCACACCTACTATCTGTTCTTCGTTAGGTCTGAAGGGAGACTCATGAATCTGCATTCTTAAAAACATCTCAGAAGATGCTAATTGCTAGTATGGGGACCACACTTTGAGAGTGACAGCAACTGTTCTGTGTATTTGAAGTAGTTTGGATTTAAATATATACATATACATATATTCGATCCAAGACTTATGCACTAAGCTATATTCTTGGTCCTTTTCATTTGTTTTACCTTTTTTAGCTTAACATCATATACTTTTAGTTACCTCTCATGATGTTAAAAAGATGTTGTATCAGTCAGGGTTTACTAGAAAAACAGATATAACTCAAGATATACAAATGCATAGGAAATTACAGGATTGGCTTACAATGGTCAGCCACAAGGTCTGACAGGGGAGCTTGCAAGGGTATCTGCATGCTGAATGTTAAAGGGTCTGGCTCAAGGGCTGGAGCTTACTGCAGTGCCCCATGCAAGTCTGTGACAGGAGGCTGATGGGTCTGTGACAGAATATTAAAGAATGTACATGAATGTAGAAGACTAAAAAGTCTAACACAAAGGCTGAAGAATTCCAACCAGAAGCTGAACGGTCTGTGCCATCAGCCAGGAGATGACGTCCAAGCTAAAGGAAAAGACTGGAACTCCTTCAAAGAACTAGCTTACAAGATGGTTTGATTAGTCTTTCTCCCCTACATCTAAGTCAGATAATTGATTTGCATGTCAGGACCACTATTGGAACTCTACTAGGTCACAGGTTGATCCCCACGGAGAATGGTGCCCTATCAGGGATTCAGTATTGGCCTCGGCTGCTGGTCTATTGGTCATTCAGCAGAGCCTATAGCCAGATTAACTTGGCAAGAGGCAGTCCATGTTTTTGAGACCATGACTAACCTCTATCCTTGACACTATGGCCACTCTGTTCTTGAGCCCATTGGGCAATGACTAGGTTGGCTGCTATCCACAGAATGGGCCATCTTACCTATTTTAAAGTCCTTTTCTGCTGATGTAACCTTTACTTGAGCATTTACATGGAAAATAAATACATTCTCTGCCCACGTGAAGAGGTCTATCCATATACCTCTGCCTCAAGTATCTTTGTCATCAGTTTTGTAGCTGTGTTCTTTCCAAGTTTCTGACCATCCAGCTAGACCACTGGTGACAGCCCATAAATCAGTATACAGCCACACATCTGGACTTTTCTCCTGCAAGGCAAAATGTACTACTAAGTAAGTGCACTGCCTGAAGATTTACCCACTGGGACAGTTTTCCATTCCCACTGTCCTTAAAGGATGTCTCAGAAAGGGACTATAATGTTGCAGTTGTCCACTTGTGGGTGGTGCCCGCACAATGTGCAGGGCCATTGAGCAACCAGATCTTAGCCTTCTTGTCCTCTGACAGCTGATTGTATGCTACACCCCACAAGGCCACAGATACATGCTGAGAAAAAGTAGGCAGTATAGTAGGCATAGTTCAGAACCAAGGTGTAGTAGTCCCTCAAATATCAGATCATTGTGCTTACTCCAATGTGAAGTTACTCAGGCAAAAAGCTTCAGGTCCCTTTGGGGAAGGATAAGAGAAAGACTGACTGTATAAATTTCTGATATATCAATACCCTTTCCTGAGATGACCTAGCCCCTCCTTCATTCAAGGGGTTCTGGGTATGTAAACTGGTTCAAATCGAGGAACTCGTAGAGGAGCCAGGATTCCCTAGTACCTTGAGAGAAAGTAGGCTTCTGTTCATTTGTCCTTAAATATTTTCAATTATTTAAATCTAGTAAAATTTTGTAGGCCTCCTATTTATTTCCCTTTTGGGAACACCAGGGCTAATCAGCCAACACCATAGGTCTGCATTTGTCAGATTATTCTGGTCATTGTTTCATTTGTGCTGTCCATTGTAGTAAGTACAGGGACCCTGTCTTTGACAAAGGAGTGCTGCCACTTGACCTCTGCCACTCCAGTTTCCATCAAGCCCATTGCCCTTAAATATCCTAATTGAGGAACTGCATTCCCACCATAAGGTCTGGCTTACAAAGAAGGGCAATGACAGGGCCCTTCAGGGATGCTGGTGCTCCCCTCACAAATCTGTTTCTTAGGATGTTGATGAAAAGTATGTTTTCTGGATCATCCCAATATGGAGGATTAGGTTTAACTTGACAGATATACTCCAGCATTCCCATAACCCTAAGCCTTTGAATCCCCTCATCAATATTAAACCATTGAATATCAGGCAGCTGTAAGTCACCACAGTGTGCCATCTTTTGAGCCATACTTCTGCCAACCAGTCAAATAAACTCTGACACCTTTCTTCACTCCATGAGGTGTAACGTTAAATTCAGAATCTTTGCTTAATGAGTCCATATCAACAAACTCATCCTGATCTATGTGTATGTTTTTTTCCACCATTATCTAACACTGGTAAAAATCCACTCCAAAGTTTGTTTTGTAAGCCTCTGCTGTAAGAGTTAGAAAACTCAAGATGTTCTTTGGGAGAATACCAGACTTCCTCATGGATCATACTATGTACTTAACCCTTAGGAGCCTTCTGTGATTTGAGCCTGGTTATGATCTTAGAAGCAAAAATGGGTAGTGAGGGTGGGTCCTGAGGAGCATCAGCATTATCCTGCATGGACAACACAGGATTAGCTTCCCTAGGCATACTGGAAAATGCCAACATCACAGTCGGTGGAGGTGGTGATGACTCTGCCACAAAGGGTGGAGAAATCTCTTCCTCTGGCAAAATAATCTTATCAGCATCTAGAAACTCAACTTCCTCAGCTTCCTCAGAATCCTCCCACACATCTCCATCCTAGTTTATGGGATCCCATTCCTTTCTGATCAGTGCCCTCACCTTTCCTTCAGATACCCTTTAAGACTGAGCTTTAAATGTACGTTGCAGTTCAGCCAACCAAATTATGAGGGACTGTGTCTGGGATTCTGCAATCTCAGCATTGCTGTTAAAGGGGAGGTTTTCTTTCAGGACACACTCAGAAACTTTTAAACTTCTTATCTGTGTCTGGAGCTAGGAATTTGAATCTTTGAGCTCCTTATTTTCCTTATCAATTTGTCCTCACAACCAGGAGACTTTAGAGTATCTATGGATGTTATGAGCTTATCATTTTCTTTCAGTAATTTCTCCAAGGATGCTAAGATCAACTGTCCATCATCATTATATATCCAACTCTTCCAAAGAAATTTGAAACTGTCATATAGAGAGTCCTTAATTTCCTGACATCTCATAATAGTTGAGTGGATCTACATGGAATATTAGGTTAAACAATTCATGCCAAAGATTATCAGTCCACTCCACAGGAAGTGGGAGAGACCATGGTGTCTCTAGTTTTCATCAAATTGCAGAGCCAACTCCAGGAATCCCTAAAGCCATTAAAGAATGCTGTCATTATAATGTGATTGCTCTAGAATCACACCAGGTACCAAAATCTGTATCATTCAGAGTTTATTAGAGAAACAGATATAACACATGATACACAAATGTGTAGCAAATTACAAGACTGGCTTACAGAGGGTGTCTGCATGCTGGAGGTTAAAGGGTCCAGCCCAAGAGCTGGAGCTTACTGAAGTACCCTGTGCAAGTCTATATCAGGAAACCGTGGGTCTGCAATGGAACACTGAAGAATCTATGACAGAAGGTTGAAGAGACTGTGATGAAGGCTGAGTAGTCTACAGTGAATGCTGCAGAGTCCCAAGCAGAAGCTGAACAGTCTGTGCCACAGCCAAGAGTTGATATACAAGCTGAAGGTGAATACTGGTGCTCTTCTGAAGAACCAGGTATTAGATGGTTCAGTCTTCCACCCTATAACCAGGTAGGATGACTGATTTGCACATCAGGACTATTACGGACCTCCATGACATGGAAAATATTTTTATTTCAGAAATAAATAATAGAATGTTGGTTTTCAGAGCCTCAGAAAGAGAAATGGGTGACAAAGATTAAGAAAGGGTAGACAATGAGTCTTGGGACGCAGTTGGAAAGAGGAATAATTTCTAGTGTTCTATAGCACAATCAGGTAACTAACATCAACATTAACTAATTATTTAAAAATGCCAGTAAAAAGGATTTTGGATCTCCCTTACATAGAGAAGAAATATACAACTAAGGTGATAGATATGTCAATGGCCCTAATCTGATCCTTACACATTATATACACACATTGAGATGTCATGCTATAACCCATTATTATATACAATGTCTGTATGCCAATTACAGTTAGAATATCATTTCATATGAATAAACAATTTAACTCATCTTTTTGATTTGTTGAAAATGTACATTTTATTTTTTATATCAAAAATAATTCTGAAATAATATTTCTTGTAGCAAAAATTTCCATTTCTTTTGGATAATATTGTAAAAGTGAAGTTTCTGCATCATAAATTATGAGTCACAGAGCATAAAACTGCTTACCAGAAGTTTGTACTAATTTATAACAGCAACATATGAGATCACTCACAATCCCATTTCTTCATTTGTAAAATCATATTTTTTTACCAAAAAGCTAAAGATTTTTCTAAATATATATCATCAATATTTAACATAGGAAATCAAAGCAAGAATTATTTTTCAATTTATAAATAATTATTAAGAATATTTACCTGTTATATAAATCAAACTACCAATATTACTTGTATCATACCTTAAATTTATGACTATTTTATGCCACAGCTGCAATAAGCAAGGATAAAAAACTCATTTCGAATTTGACAGAATGTTTATTAAAAATAAATAGGAAAAAAGGAACATGTTAGGAACCTTAAAAAGGAATTTTATTAGTGCTTCTTAGTTTTCTATATTTTTACCTCCCTATAATTGTCATAACTTAAATCAAGTGTATGTGTAGAATGAAGGAAAATTTTTGAAATTTGAATACCACCATTGCAGGATATTGTCTAGAGATTTGTCCCATCAGACTCTTGGTGTGACAGATTGTTCCTATCTTTTGATTAACACTGACTTTTTCCCATGTATGAAAAGGCCTACAGTCATTAAGAACCATTTCTGTACATCCATGGAGAAAGAAAGGAGGCATTCATATACCATTGTTATGACCAATTTGAGATAATCTTTCCTGAACTAGACCAAGAAACTATTGGATTCTTTCCAACTCTAAACAAACTACCATATTTAGTGCACACTGTCCAAGGCAAATATTTAATAAATGGTTTTATTACTTTCATGCATCTATCAGAACTTGGAATACATCAAACTTTCAGTGAATCAAGTAGTGAATGAATGAATGAATGAATGAATATGGGAATATATGCATAGCTTTGTCTCTAAGATAAAATCGAACAAGTTTTAGGTGCTCTGCTTCTGGATCTTTGCCTAGGATACAGAGTAATATGTTATCCCCCCCCCCACACTCAGAGTTTCTCACTACCCTCTCACCTGAAAAGCTTCTGCTAATGTCTTTTTCATATGGCATAGTGAAACTTTCCAGCAGAAGGTCTGAAAAAATAAAGAGCCAAGTGTCTTGAAAAAGAAGACCTCCATCACAAATAGCACCATATTTACCCAGTTTGTTTTTTGTTTTTTTTTTTTTTTTTTTTTTTTTGACTGAGTGCTTTGTTTTGATGTCTTTTGATTGTGAGTTCTGGTATTTCCCCTATAAGTGGCATTTCAAAGTTGATGGCTCCAGCTGTCCATCTGTCCTCCCTCCAATCCTCCAATGACTCAGGCCCAACAGATGGTGCAAACAGCTTGGCAGCTATTCATTGGATCCATATTGGGTAAAAAAGCTGTGCCAGAAGGTTGGTGGCTTCTTTGAAGTTGTTCATTCTGGCTGCAATGGATAGTAATAGAATAGTGTTGGCCAAGGGAATGATATGAAAGTGAAGTCAGAAAGGAAAATTGGAATACAAGGCCTTGCATATTTCACACCACTTGCAATTATTTTCTACTACTAGTATCTTTTTTTATTCATATGTGAGACATGTGATGGTCTCTCTCATAAGACTCTTAATGTCTAGAATCAATCTAAACTCATTAACACTGTTAAGAAGACCTTAGAAAGAACCAGAACTGCAGGTCAGTGTATCTACCTTCTAGTCTCAGTTCTGTCTAAACTTCCTGATCCATCTTGATAAGAAATTAATATGCTTAAACTTTAGATCCTGAGACTTCTAAATGAAGATGAAAATGTTTCTTGTTAATCTCACAGGATAATTTTGAGACACATATACAATAATGAATTTATAGCATTTATATAACTGTTATAAAATATTGCAAAGTTAAAATTCTTAGGAAGTTGTAACTGATGATCTTCCTCTACCAGGCATCAACTCTTAGGTGAATATTAGATTTTATGGGTGGACCCCTTTCACACTGTGGATGGCTCAGTGAGACCCAGGCTAGGACTGGAACATAGTGAGCATCTTGAAACAGGGACTCTTACTAGCACATATTTACCCTCTCTGCAGCACATTTTGTAGCAACATTATTTGCATAATTCTATGAAAAGTCAACTCTTTTTAATATAAAAAAAAACTTACACAATATGTATAATTTTAGGGAATTAGATGTTATTTTAAAAATATTCTTATTCCCCTCCCCCTCAGAGTTTCTCACTACCCTCTCACCTGAAAAGCTTCTGCTAATGTCTTTTTCATATGGCACAGTGAAACTTTCTAGCAGAAGGTCTGGAAAAATTTTTGAAATACCATGAAAACAGTCATTATCATCAAATAATACATTATAAACACACTATCATAAAAAATGGTACTTGGATCTACAATTAAAATTAATTAATACAACTAAAATTACCAATTGATGATAGTTCCAAGACTAGAGATTTTGACCAATTTACCTCTATCCTTAACTATGGTAGATATTTAGCCTAAAACAGAATACTTTTAGATATGGATAACCAATTCAGAAATACAATTATATACATTTTCTCATATTGATCAAATTCTAACTTTACCTGAAAGTCTGATAAAGACAATTAATGAAACCATTTGTTTTAATTTAATCCTTTTAGCTTAGAGTATTTAAAATATTTTAGAATGCTCTATGGAAGTAATCACAAACTCCAAAATATTCTTATATATTTTTGTCTTTAAAGGTCAGGGATCCTGCATCTTTATTCTTTTGATTTACTAAATCCACTTTGTCAAATTAATTATTAAGGTTTTTTTCCTTTTGATTAAGAATGAATCAGTAGAAAGTCACAGGACATTGATGCCAAATTACTCATTATTTTTAAAAATTTTATTAGTACATATGTGTAGTACAAAATGGTTTTATTTTGCTCATTGTTTATAACTTGGCATTCTTATGTAAGAGAAATAATGTGATTTAAATGTTCATGTATCTGATTTATTTCACTTAATGTTATGGTCTCAAGGTGCATTTATTTTTCTATGAATGATGTAAGTTTACTCTTTAGTACTATATGATGTATAAATATTGTATTTTCCTTATCTATTTGTCTGTAATGAGCATATTGGTCCCTTTCAAATTTTAGCTATTTGAATTATGCTGGTATTAACACGGGTATGTACATATCTCTGTAATCAGATGTCTTTAACTCTTTCCAGAAGATAGCTAGAAGAAGGATAGCTGAGTCAAATTGAATTTATACTTTTAATTTTATAGGAAGTCTTCAAGTTGATATCCATAATGGTTGTACTAATTTACATTCCCTGGAACCTCTCCAGCACTTATTAGTATTTGATTTCTGGATGATGCTCATTCTTTCTAGGGTAGGATAAATGCTCAGTGTTTTTTAATTTGCATTTCTCTAACAGTCAGCAATGTTGAGCATTTCTTCATGTATTTATTGTCCACTTTTTCTTGTCTTCTGTAAAGTGTCTACTCATTTCACTTTCCCATTTATTGCTGGGCTTTTTATTTTGAAGGGCTCTAATCTTTTGTACTTCATTTATATTCTAGATATGAGTCTTCTATTTGAGGATTAGCTGGCAAAATTTTTTTCTCATTATGTACATTATTTTTTCATTGGATTGTTTCCTTTGCAGCACTGAAGAGCTTTAGTTTGATATTATCCAATTAATTGATCCTAGGAACTATTTCCTATGCACCTGGCATTTTTTCCTAAAAGTTCTTCCCTGCACCTATCACCTCAGGAGCTTTCCCTGTCTTGTCTTCCAGCAAATTCACTGCTTCTAATTTAATATTTAGTTCTATGTCCATTTTGATTTTACTTTAGGACATGATAAGACATAAAAGTCTAGATTTAATCTTGCATGTATATAGCCAGTTTTCCTAACACCAGTTATTAAAGAAGATGCAGTTCCTCCTATGTATTTTTGCCACTTTATTAAAAATCAAATAGTTGAAGGTACTCACAGTTTTTCAGCATTCTCTATTTTGTTTCACTGATTCTCGTATTTTTTTTTCCAATACCATGCTGGGATTTTTTCATAGCAGCTTTGTAATGCAACTTTGGTATTGTGATACATTTCACTTTGCTCATTTTAACAAAGATTGCTTTTGCTATACTGGGTCACTTCTGTGAAGAGTGCTTTTGAAATTTTGATGTTGTGGCATTTATATATCTATATATCAATTCTAGAAGCACAGCCATTTTGACTGTTGATTTTTCAAGTCCAGAAATGAGAGATGTCTGTTCACTTACACTTTTTTCTTTCTTTATTTTTTTCATTTTTAAAGAGAAAAAAAAAACAGAAAAATCAAGAGCAAACAAATAAAAACAATAACAAAAGAAAAATGACAACAACAAAAAACAATGGCTATGTAGGATTTCAAAACAAGATGATAGAAATTTAACAATGGTTGTTACATTGCATATTATTATCCTCAAAGTAATTGCTCTGGCTACCAGACACAGGCATGCAAGATTAATCAAGTAATATAATTTCCTTTGAGCACTTTCTTTCCCTTGTACTGTAATTATTGGAACTTTTGGATCTTATTTAAACTTTCAGTTTCTTACACTAGAGAGACAATATGGAGTTTACACAAGCAAGTATGATTTATTTTACTTATGAATTTGGTTTCTAGTTGCATCCATTTACCTAGAAAAGCCTCAAAAAGTTTATGATTCTTTACGGATGAGTAGTACTCCATTACATAACAATACCACATCTTTTTTCTCCATTCCTCAGCTGACTGGAATTAGGGTTGTTTCCAAGATTCGGCTATTACAAATTGTGTTGTAATTTTTTGAGGAATCTCCGTACTGATTTCCACTTCTAGTCTACACTCCCACTCACAATGGAGAAGTGTTCCTTATTTCTCCCGGCCCTGTCAGCATTTGTTATTGATTGATTGCTTGATGTTAACCATCCTTTCTGGAATGAGATTATGTCTCAATGTTGTTATAATTTGCATTTCTTGAATGATCAGTGATAATTAGCATTTTTTCACATATTTATTTGCCATTTGTATTTCTTCATCTGAGAAGTATATATTCATCTCAGCTGCCCAATTTTGGGTTGAATCTTTAAATTTGGGGACCTCATTTTTTTTCAATGCTTTATATGTATTAGATAAATGTCCTTTAAGGAATAGCTGGTGAAAAACTTTTCCCAATATGTGAGCTTTGTTATCACTCTGTTGGTGATTTCTTTCAATGTGCAAAGACTTTTTAAAAAGATGAACCCAGTTGTTGATACTTTGAAGAACTTCTCTTGCTGTTTGATTTTTGTTCAGGAACTTTCAGCCTACCCTCGTGTCCTCAAGGTTTCTACTACTTTGTCTTTCAGAAGGTTTTGTGTTTCTGTTTGTATATTTAGATCTTAGATTCATTTTGACTTTAGCTATTGCATGGTGACAGACAAGGGGCAAGTTTAAGACTTGGGCAGGTAGAAAGCCAGTTTTTTAAACACCATTTATTAAAGAGGCTGTCTTGCTGTAGGGAAAAAGGAACTCTCCTGCACTGTTGGTGGGAGTGTAGACTGGTGCAACCATTGTGGAGATCAGTCTGGAGATTTCTCAAAAAGCTGGGATTGGAAGTCCCATTCGACTCAGCTATTCCACTACTAGGCATATTCCCAGATGAACTGCAAACATCATACCACAGTGATATATGTGCACCCATGTTTATAGCAGCACAATTTGGAATAGTCACATCTTGGAAACAAACTATGTGTCTGAGGAGTCAATTGAGGAATTGATAACAAAGATGTGTTTTTTATACAATGGAGTACTACTCAGCTATAAAGAATGATCACATTGAGATATTTATAAATAAATGGACACAGTTTGAGACCATACTCATAAGTGAAATAAATCAAACTCACATGTATAAATACTGAATAGTTTCACTGGTGTAAGAAAATTATGTGGTAATCATGATTCCCTATTATATTGCTTTGAAGACTTATAATGTTTTCATTCTTTAGTTGGAATGGTTTTATTCTGGGTTGTTGGATTTTATTGTCTGTGATGGTATGAACAGCTATTTTGAAGAAAACAAAACATTATAGTAGCTAGTGCTGATTTAATATCTTGTTTTGAAGTCCCACCAAGCTTTTGTTCTTCTGTCTCCATCAGTTTTATCATGTTGTATCTTACTGAATTTTATTAGATGTGATAGTACAAACAAAATTTTTTATGGACAAGGAGATAATATAGTAACCATTGTTCATTTTCTGTTAGTTGGTTCTGAATACGCTGTAATATTTTCATTCTCTTGAATGGTTTTACACTGTCTCATTACCTTTGATACTACAGTGTATGAAGGTATACTCAAATATTTCAAGGAAAGAAACACTATGGTAGCTACTGCTATTTCAGGTTGTCTTGTGGTGAAAAACTATGTTCCTTAAATTGTTCTGTTCTAACCTGTTTTGTTATGTCCCCTTTTATTTTAATCTTTTTTCTTAAAATAAAGAGACTGTCTTTTCTCCAGTGAAAATGTTTGGCCCCTTTCTCAAAGATAAAATGGCTGAGTGTGTTTGTAGTTGTGTCTATATCTTCTGTTCTATTTCATTGATCCTCAGATCTTTTTTTTAACCAGCACCATGCTGGTTTTATTATATCAGCTTTGTAGCATAATTTCAAGTCTGGGATTATGAAGTCTCCTGCCTTGCCTTTGTTGCCCAGGATTGCCTTTGCTATTCTAGGACTCTTCTGGTTACAAAAAAATTTTAGAAATGCTTTCTCTAGAATCATAAAGTGTGCTAATGATACTTGATAGAGATTGCATTAAATCTGTATGATAGTTTTGGGAGTGTGGCCATTTTCATCATGTTGATTCTTTCTGTGAACAAGGGATATCTTTCCATTTTCTGAATTCATCTTCAATTTTTTTTCAGAGAAGATTAATTTTCAATGTGTAAATCTTTTACTTTATTAGATTGATTCATCCGTATCTCATTTTTTTGAATGTCATTGTGAATGGTGTGGTTTCCCTAGTTTCTCTCTCAGTGAGTTTGTTGTTTGTGTATAGAATGCTATTAGTTTTTGAGTGTTGACTTTGTATCCAGCTGTGCTACTGAATTTGGTTATTAAATCTACAAGTCTTTTGGTGAAGCTTTTGGGGTCTTCTATGTACAGTATCGTGTCATCTGCAAATAATGATAATTTGACCTCTTCTTTTCCTGTCCTTATTACTTTTATTTCCCTCCCTTGTCTAATTGCTCTAACTAATGTTTCCAGATGTATACTGAGTAGAAGAGGTGATATTGGGCTTCCTTGTCTTGTTCCTGATTTTAGAGTAAAAGCTTTCAGTTTTTGTCCATTTAGAACTATGCTGGCTGCTGGTTTGTCATAGATAGCTTTTATAAGATTGATTTAAAGACTGTTTATTCCAATTTTCTTTAGGGATTTTTATCATGAATGAGTATTGTCCTATTTGAAAAGTTTTTCCTGCATTGTTATGGTTTGATAACTAGTGGTCAACTTAATGCCAGCTGGATTACATCAGCATGCATTGAGAGAAGATGCTTCACCTGAGGAGGGCTGTCAGGATAAATAGGTGGAGAAGAAGAGAGGTGTTGGGAGGGATTGAGGTGTTATGGAGGCATTGTTGGTTCTCCTACGAATTGCTGTCTGAGCCTGGAGAAGCTTTGGTCTTCACATCGAGCATTGATTCCTGGCTCCGGAGGGGAAGACATGTGCTGCCTAGTCTCCAGGATGAACTCGTCACACTGCTTCCTGGCTCCTACTCGACTGTGCTTGTCGGAGGAGGAGCTCGGGACCTCTGTGTCGCTGAGGACAGCTGTGGTGCCTTTCAGGACAGCCCCGCTCTTTGTTGTGAGTGTGACTTCTCGGCTCCAGTGTAGAATCCTCATCCCATTAGCACAGCTCCTTCATCCTGCTGGCATAGACTTTCTGGCTTCCACTGCTGACCCTTGGGTCTTCCCGGCACGAATCCGTAAAAGAGACTGACGTGGGTCCTTCTTGTGGGCTCTGGACTTCCAGTTGGACTCGTGGAGGCATTGTCCTGAGCTCTGGGTTTTTATCTGGACTCATGTGGGACATTGCCGTGGGGTTTAGACTCTTGACTAAATAATCTATGTCGTTGGTGTTGCGGATAGATTTCCTGCATTCTCCTGTGTTAACTTCCGGTGACCATTATAAAAATATTATAAACTCCATGTCCTGATCTGAATTGTTCCTTGTGTACAACCCCTGACTACAACATGCATCTATTGATGTGATTATGAGATTTTCTTCTTTAGCTCTATTGATATGGTGTATTATATTTAATGAGTTGTGTATGTTGGACCATCCCTCTGCTACTAGAATTAATCCTACTTGGTTGTGGTGTATAATCTTCTGGATGATTTTCTGCATTCTATTTGCTACTATCTTATTGAGGAGTTTTGCATCTATGCTGAATCTTTCTCTGGTTTTGATTTGAAGGTATATACTTCCTTCCTTCCAGGAATGAAATAGGGAGTGCTCTCTGTTATTTCTGAAGTTTCAGGTATATGTCTTCCATTTTCCTCTATCTATTTTCCTGGTTTCTTCTGGGTGGTTTGATGGTCTGATATTCAATCTTGCTTCTGCACCATTTGATTTTCTATTTCAAAACTTGTTATTTTGTTTTCTGTGTTGATCTTTGCAAATTTTTGTAGTAGGTAGCTGTATCACTAGTATAAATTCCTTTCTAGTAAAATTCTGTTATTCATGAATGTCTTCTATGTATAGAAGTTTCTTGGCTGGTGTCTGTTCTAAGATCCAACTTTACCAGTCCATTAAGAATATGTTGGCATGGTTTTGGCTGAGTCTCCAGTTCTCTAGTCCTGGATTGTGGTGAAGTTATTACCTCAGAGATTCCTCAGTATTGTTATAGAAAGGAGAATAACTGATTACAACAGATATGGCATCTTAGCTAAAGTATTATGACTGGCAATAATAATAGCATCAATCACAGTTTAGAAACTTACAAACTGTGGTAGCCATTATTATTATTTTTTACTTCATACCATAGGAGCAAAATCTACAGTTAGGTAGCAGAACTGACTGTAAATTGGAGCTTGTATTCAAAGTGTTTCCCCTTGTTAGAGTGGCTTTACTCTGTGGTAGGGAGATTTAAAGAGTATGGCAGATAAAACAAAGATAACTGCAAAGAAAGTGGAAGACAGGAGGACCAAGGGTGATCATGCAACCTGGTAAACTACAGGACAAGGTAGAAGAGAAAGAATGAGGGAGTAAGCAAGGGAATATCTGACCATCTCTGGGTTTGAGAGACAGGATTAGTTTCCTGTGACTGTACTTCTCCCCAGCCATTTAAAAAAAAAGAAATGTAAAAAGAAAAAGCAATAAAACAGAAAACAGAAACAGACAGCACCCCACCACCACCACTTGTTTCTGTGCCTGTCTTTGTCTGCACTGGAGTTTGTTGTAGTGGAAAGTTTTGCTTCCTGTACATAGAGCTCCTTAGCCAATGTTTAGTTTTCAGTGGTGTACCCATTGCTAGCTAATGACTTTTACCTCTGTTTCAGGGTTCAACCACTTCTATTTACTTGAGATTGGAGGTTGTGTGGCTTGTTTAGACCAAAATCCAGTTCTGCAAGAATGGACCATAGAATTCTAATGACCCCCTAGGAAATCTAAATAGTGGCACATCAACAAAACTATTTAATAGAAACTTCTATGATATCTTGGCTATAGTAATAAAATTGGCATCTATTATAGCATTAAATACAAACTGAATACAGACAAACATTAAAGATCAGTAAAATGCCACCTTTCTCCATACAAAGGAAATCTATAATGGTAATATGAACATTAAGACTAACAAAACATTGATCTACAGTAAATATCTATTAGATGGAACAAATTTAACTCTACTAAGAACAATACAGTGATATAGTACAATAGCATAGTGTTAACTATTTCACTAGAGATTCATAAAGTTTAGTAGATATACTAGTAAAGGAGAGGAATTCGGTATACAGAAAAAGAAAAACACATAATTTGAAATTTTAAATAAAGGGATAAGAGACAGAGGGAAGAAAAATAAGATACAGGGTCTTGTTAGGGTCTTGTAAGGAGTAAAAGAAAATTAATAAGGATAGAGAACAGGTACTAGAAGGAATGAACAAGAAAAAGATGAAAAGCAAAAATAAGACATGAAAGAAAGAAGGAAGAGAAAAACATTTGGAAAGGAAAATGATAAATGGAGGGCACTAAAAGAAAAGAAAGAATAAGTGAGATAAAAATTCCTAATTCTGAAAAAAAATCCAATGTAAGAAAGATAGAAATAATACAAATTATGAAAATCTAAAAAAGATTGTATCAAAGAAAAACTTCCTGTGTAACTGAATGAGTGGTTTCTTTCTGTAATCTGCAGTCTTGGATCTCTAGCCAGACACACTTTTCCATGCCTCACTTTAGGACCTATGGATCCCGGAGGTGCTCTCTTAGCTCTGGAGACTCCTCTGTTCGTTCCACCCAGACTGTGGCTATCACTGACACCAAGAATGTCCTTGCTCCCATCGGTATGTAGAGAACGTGGTCAGTCAGGTGTTCTCTGCTGGATGTAGGCCATGAGGTGGAGGCTCAAGTGGGTTGTTGAACTTAACTTTGAAGTCATGGAGTCTGGATCTCACTTTTCTCCATGGATTTCTCTTCATCCAGTTGTTTACTCTTTGCCTGTGAAAGTGTCCTCTGGGGCAGAACCCCATTCCTTTAGCATAGGTCTGCCTCTCCTGTGATGTGAGCACTGCTCTGTATCTGATCTCTCACAGGGGGAAGTGCACTCAATGTGGGTCTGACTCATTAATATTCTTCATTATATATAGTTTTAGTTTATAAGTGCCTGCGTGTAGCACACAATGTTTACATTCCTTGTAGGGAGCTGGTACATCTACATAACAATCTTCATTTCTTTTTTCAACTCTTTATTTTTACTCCCTTACCACTCCAGCCTCCATTCATGCTTTGATCCTCTTCCTTTTCTTTTTCTTTTATTTTTTGGACATGTTTGCAGAGCAAAATGTTCACATTACTGTGTGGAGTTAGTATATGTACGTAATGCATCCTAATTCCTTTTTCTCATCACTCATCCTTCCCTATCTTCCACCTCCCTCTGTCTCTTGATCATCTTCCCCTCTGTGAACAATCCCTGCTTCCTAGTATCTTGTTTATTTGCTTTTACATTTTACTCTAGATCTATTGTATAAGAGAAACAATGTGATGTTTAAGCTTGTGTCTGACTCATTAATCTTAATCTGATCATTTTCAATAATTTAATTCATTCAAGATTTTACTTAGTTATTACCATGTATGTTATGACTTAGATCAGATTGTGCCTCAAAATTCTCATGTGCATGGAAGCTAATTTGAGCATAAGGTGTTGTGCTCATCAGTGGATTCATCCACTAATGAATTCGTAGTTTGCCATGTTGTCAGGAGGTGGGATCTGGTCAGAATGAGGTAGGTCTCTAGGGATATAACCTGAAAGGACACCTCTTTCTCTCTCTGCTTCCTGTTCACCATGACTTGAGCTGCTCTTCTCCTCTAGACCTGCCCACCCAGCTGCCTCAGGGACAGCTGATGAGGGATTTTAACTGTGAACCAAAACAAATCTCTCTTCCTCTAGTTTGCAGGTGTTGGATGTTTTGTCTCAGCCACAGAAAAAATTACTAAGACCATACACAGTTTACTATTATCAAAATATTCTGCTTAAAACTGAAGGCTATATGCTATAAATTTTCCTCTATGATTTTGAATAGCCACACCAGGATTAGGCTTAGTTTTTGTTTATAGAAACAGATAGTAAGCTTTTTAAGGCCATTTCTTACACTTAGAAAAGTTTGAATTACATATGCTTCAAAGTTTGATCAGAAAAAAATGCATGCCTTTCTAGAAGTTTCACGGTCAGGAAATCCAGAGTTCCCAATTTACAGAGAAGCAGCTGTCTGTGATCTTATCTGACACATCACCGTGGAGTGATTCTGAGAAAAATACCTCAGTGTTTCAAGCAAAACTCACATCTGGCTTCTGCCCATACCTATGTGCCTGACTTCATGCCTGTCACCTTGAATCTTCACATGTATTCTAATTGGAAGAAAAACCAAAGTCCTATAGACAATGGAGTCTCAAAGCTGTGTCTTCACAAAAGGAATGCAAACACATAGAATAGGTAATTTTTATGATACTTCACTCCATCTCTTTTCATCTAAAACCAAATGATCTAAATTAAACAGCACCAGACATTCCTACTCTAAAGCCTAATATGTATCGATTTCTCCATCACTGAAAATCCTATGAGGTCTAAACTTTGTTGGGAAGGAAATCTTGGAGAGAATTTGTCATCATCAATGACAGCAAATATTTATTACTGAGCTATAATAATAACAACAACAACAAAGCATCTCAGTTCCTTTTGGAGTGTCTAGGATGCATCTATCTCTAATACATAGCTTTTATTTTTTGAAAGTATTAAATATCTACTTCACACTAAGATTTTTGCTAAAATCTCAAGTAACTTTTTAAATAGTCACAACTGGACTGTGATATATTGCTCTTTCTTTTCTTAGCTGTTTAACAGTGCTGTTAGTGAGATTCATTGCTGTTAAGAGAAAATTACCCAAACCCAATATTTTGCCACATTTAGCCTAGATATGATGGATTCCAAACATCTTGCTCTTTGACAACACAAGGAGCATAGTAATGTAGCATATTCTTAGGGTCAAATACTCTCATAAGAAAATAAGCATTAAAAGAATTTAAAGAAATGAACATAAAATTCTGACCATATGGCCATAGTCTCAGGTCTTTTTTGATCAAGAAACAAATTATTATTTTATGAAAAGTTGCATTTTTAACAATCATAACCACATACTTATCTCACAAAATACAAATAAAGAGAAACAAAAACTCAGGAAAATTGATTTGTTACAAATGTATAGAATAAATGCATATGTAGAAGTGGCTTAACACTTATATTTAACCATAAAATCAATTTAGGAAATAACTCTAAAAATTTTTACATCTAGAATAAATATTTAAACTTCAATTAGAGTGCTTATCAGTCTAACCACCAGGAAAAATATACTTTAAAACAGCTGGGGTTACCTGTCCACTACCTGGTGCCACCCAGGAATAAGAATGCTCAATCTTTTTTGACCTCAGATTAATGAAGCAGGCTCAAATGTTATAAAAAGAACTTTAATTCTTTCTCATATTTTCCTTATGAATTGCTCATGGCATGATTCCCTTGTAATAATGGAAATTAATTTAATAAGCCAAAATGAAAAGTCTGTCATGTTAAAGATTCACTTTCTTTGGAGAAATGCTGAATATTTAAATGCGGTGCTAAAAATTTAAAGGTAAGTCTATCCCATTCAAATCTTTGACAAAAAAGGTGAACTTTCCAATTTATTTCTGGAATGTTAAATATAGGTAACAAAACTGGAGAAGGTATGGAATGAGTTGAAAAGTACAAACAAACAAGGTTGCCTTATGCTCCCTGAGAACTTCAATACATTAAACATATCTGAAAATACTTAGTTTGAATACTCCTTGACCTAAGATTGAATCAATATAAGACTTGAAATTATTAATACAAATAGTCCTCTGTTGGAATTTTATCCTTATAAATATGCTAGTTCCTAGATTAGTTTGGTACTGAAGAAAAAGCAACAAGGCTGAAGGAGTAGGAAAGGGATTAAATTAATAATGATTCATTTTATCAATGATAAAAATACACAGTGAACCACAACATAAGCTAAAGTTTAAATCACAGTTTTTGAACTAATAATTTATGGGAGCTAATGTTGGAGTTGAATACTTTTCCTATCTCTTATTAGATTTACAAATGCTAAAATGAAGTTAGCTTAGATTTTGATATTTAATTAGTTCATGTGTTTAACACGCAAAAGCTGTTAACTTGCCTGTAATGTAGACATTCTTTCCTGTGAATCTGCAACTCAGTGATCTTGTTTTCTGCTTTCTATAGAAAAACATACTCCATGAATTTAAGCCTCACCTTAGGATTTTGGGAGCCAGTTAGTAATACTGTGTCCCTCTTGACTTAGATTCAGAACTGAACAAAAATTAAAACATGGAGAACAGATGGAGATTTAAATAGTAACTTTATTATTGAAAAAGCAGATTAGGGAATGGAGCATTAAGCACACCTTCAAAGGCTTCTGGACCCTTCACCCTGAGCAGCCAGGACCACACACCCAGGGGCAACGTGGGCTGCAGGCTCTGGCAGCCCTTGGAGCTCATCTGAATGCGCAGAAGCAAAAGGGAAAAAAAAGTAAATACAATGTCTCCTAAATTCAGATGAAAGAGTTAAGAGGATTCTTTCCAATCTGTTCTCTGAGAAGGAAGAAGTGATGGATCAGAGAAAGAGGCAGAGGTTTTGTACTAGCAGAAACACTCTATGTGGGAAAATGAGGAGTGTGATACCACCCCCACCTCCAAAATTAGCACTGAAGTAAAGAATCAATGAGAGCATATGGCTTCCAGTTTGGCAGCCTGTATTCATCTTTCTTTATTACGAAATATATGTCTTTTCTGCCGTGCACTACATACAAGTAATATGCATTCCATTTTATAAAATATTTACCTGTTTTTCTCTTAGTGTTCTACAGTCCAGTGTAAAGGCACATGGTACTGAGTCCATTTTAAAGGATTTTAATCCCATATTAGAGATGTAAAGAGATGGATGAGAGAAAGAATGAATACATGTACACTTAGACATATAGTTACATGCAAAAAGAGAGAAGGAGGGTGTTGTGGTTTGTTTAAACAAACACTTAAGTGTCCTCTCAAAGCCTCATACAGTCAAAGAGGCGTCAGAATCTAGCAACCTGGTTTGTTGTCTCGCATTGGGACTGGCAGTGAGAGTGCTGCACCTGTCCAGGGGTGGACATCCAGGATAATATATAAGAGAAGGAAGGAGGTGTGCCTTCCTCTTCTGCTTTTTCTCTCCTGTCTCTTATAGGTATTATGAATGGCTGCCTAGGCCACCTGCCTTGGAGTCAGCTGTGTATGGACTGAAACCTCCAAAACTGTAAGCTAAATAAACCTCTCCTTGATTCACTTTGGGAATCAGATATTTTATCTCAACAATGAGAGACGAGTAACCAAGATGGGGATACACACACACACACACACACACACACACACACACAAACAGATTTTAGAAAATTTTTCATTTGAATATACTACATTTGTTCTAATCTTTTGTATTATCAAATAAAGAAGGATTGCATTCCATATAATAACAAAACACTATTGATAAGTAATAACAATTACTAAGCAATCATGTATCTAAATCATACCAGTTATTCATCCTCTTTAAATTGTTTCACATACCACAGTATTGAACTTCGTTGGATGTACATTGCAGATTTGTGTATCCTTTGGTAACTGCTGTTTCTCCCTGTCTCATCTGGTCAAACATTTTGATTGTGCCTTCATTGTGAATAACTGGAGTCACATGCTACTGACAGCAGAGGGGTTTGATTTGTAAAAATCATTTGTAAAAATCTCAACTAGATATGATTAAATATTTGGAAGAAACTAAAACTAATTATGAATAATTATTATTGTGATGAGACAGATTTTTATCTTAACAGTTTTAGAAATGCAAAATGAGTTATATATCTCTAATTATGTAGAACAGTAAGATGTGCAAAATTAAATTGTAAATGATTATTCAGTAACTATTTATGGTGATCATCTCAGTATATGCAAACAAAGTTTTTATGAAGTCCAGCACCCAGCACTCACTCGTGGTAAAAATCCTACAGAAAATTGGAACAGATGTTCTTTATATCAATCTGATAAAAGCCAGCTATGACAAACCAACAACCAACATCATACTAAATGAAAAAAAAAACCTGAAAGCTTTCACTCTAAAATAAGGAACAAGTCAAGGATGTCCACTATCATCACTCTTTTAATATAGTTCTTGAAACATTAGCCAATGCAATTAGACAAGAGAAAAAAAAAGGGTAAGGATAGGAAAAGAAGAAGTTAAATTATCATTACTTACATATGACATGATACTCTGTATACAAGATCTCAAAAACTCCAGCAACAGATTTCTAGATTTAATAAGCAAATTCAGCAGAATAGTTGGGTTCAAAGTCAGCACTCAAAAGTCAATAGCATTCCTGTACACAAACAAACTCACAGAGAGAGAAATTAGAGAAATAACACCTTTCACAGTAACATCCAAAAAATAAGATACTTATGAATCAATCTAATAAAGGAAGTAAAATATTTGTACATTGAAAATTACTGTACTCTAAAAAAAGAGATCGAAGAATTTAGAAAATGGAAAATTATCCTTGCTCATGTACAGGAAGAACTAACATTATGAAAATGGCCATAATCCCAAAATTTTTATACAGATTTAATGCAATTCAAATCAAAATATTACTAGCATACGTCACAGTTCGAGAGAAAACATTTCTAAAATTTATCTGGAACCAAAAGAGACCTAGAATGGCAAAGACAATGCTGGGTAACAAAGGCAAAGCAGAAATAATAAAAATTCCTGACTTGAAATTACCCTGCAAAGCTGCTATAATAAAATCAATATGGTACTGGCCAAAAGCAGACCTAAGCATCAATGGAATGGAATAGAAGATACAGACACAACTACAAACACAAAAACTCCACCACTTTATTTTTGAGAAAAGAGCCAACAATATTCACTGGAAGAAAGATAGCCTGTTCAATAAATTGTGCTGGAAAAACTGGCTTTCTACATGCCAAAGACATAGCCTAGACCCATGCCTATCACGATTCACTAAACAGAAGTCACAGTGGATCAAAGACCTAAATATTAAGACAGAAACATTAAACCTACTGAAAGACAAAGTACATAGAAATGTTGAGGACATAGGGATGGCAGAGAGTTCATGAACAAAAACTAAACTGCAGGAGGAGCACTTTAAAGAATAAATAATTGGGATTCATCCATTAAAAGGTTTTTGCACATCAAAAGAAATCACCAACAGAATGGAAAGAAAAACCAAGGATTGGAAAAAGATTTTTGTCAACTGTCCCTCAGACAAAGGCCTTCTATGTAGAATATATAAAAGAATTGAAAAACTCAGATGCCCAAATTCAAAGACCCAATCAAAAAATGGGCATCTGAGATGAACACACACTGCTTAGATGAAGAAATATAAATGGCAAATAAATATATAAATTGTCAACATCACTGGTCATTCAAGAAATTCAAACTAAAACAACACTGAGATATCATCTCATTCCAGAATGAAAGCTCACATCAAGAAATTAAAAAAAAAAAAAAGTGTTGGAAGGCCTGTGAGTAAAAAGGAGCCTTTCTCCAGTGTTGGCAGGAGTACAGACTGGTACAACTACTGTGGAAATCAGTATGCAGATTCCTAAAAACTACAATTAGAGATTTCATTTGATTCAACTACCTTTCTGCATATTTTCCCAGAAGAATTGAAAACATCATACCACAGAGATATATGTGCACCCATGTTTATAGCTGCACAATTTGTAATAGCCAGATCTTAGAAACAACACAAATATCCATCCACCAAGGAGTGGATAAAAAAAGATGTGGTATTTTTACACAATGGAGTACTACTCAATTATAAAGAAGGAGCAACTTGAGGTTTTTATAGGTAAATGGATGCAACTAGAGACCATAAACTCACAAATGAGATAAATCAGACTCACACATGTAAACACTATATTGTTTCCCTAGAGTCAGAAACTGAAAGAGTAAATAAGATCCAAAAGTTACAAAGGACATTGTGAAAGTGAAAGAAACTGCTTAAAAGAAAAGAACAGGGGCTGGGGATTTAGCTCAGGGGCATAAGCGCCTGCCTTGCAAGCAGGCAGTCGTGAGTTCAATCCCTGGTACCGATAAAAATGAAAAACACAAAAGAAAAAGAAAAGAACAACTCAGATGGGGAAAGAAGAAAACAAGGAAGGGAAAAGAAACAACATATAAATAGTAAAGATAATCATACCACTAATTCTACTAGTTCATGGAACAGAACAGTTAGCACTCAGACTGTATGACCAACTTGTATGCCTGTGTCTGATAACCTGAGCAAATATTCTGAGGATAACAATATGCAATGTAACAATCATTATTAAATTCCTATCACTTTGTTTTGAATTCCTGTGTTGTTATTATTTTTGCTGCTGCTGTTGTTGTTGTTGTTTTCATTGCTTTTGCTTGTCTGGTCTTTGATTTTTTTGTTTTTTCTCTTTAATATAAAAAATTAAAAATAAATAAATCTATATTCATGGTAACATCACTGTTTAGTAATCATTCATAGCTGTCTATCCCATTGCAGTTCAAATTGATGCTAAAAGAACAGCCTGCATTTGCAGTTTAGTTTGCTACATTCTCTGGTAGCAAGGATCGTATTGTGGTCCAAAGACTGGTCAATAGGAATAGAAGTGATACTGGCATTTCTTGTCCCCTTCCCTTAATATTTCTTTTTTACAAGCACTGACAGCCTTTCTCTACCCCCCTTGATGTGGATTCATTGTTCAGGTGAATTCCATGACAGGGAGAGCACAGGAACTGAGCAATAAATTAATCTCGGTAAATGAACCCTAGACCTATCTGCAAACCATTTTCATCTGTGACTGTCCTGTGCCCACAATGTGACAGCTTATAAAATGACAGGTTGTTTGTCTCTTCTCCAAACTCTTTCAAGTGCCTTATAGAATCTATCACAAAACCCAGACCTGACTTAGAGCAAGACTGGGGGTACTTGCCAAAGGAGTCAGAAAGAGATAAAGAGAATTTCTAGGAGAATAATAAAAAGGAGTATCTGCTAAACATTGCTCAATTGCCAAGACAAAATATCTAATGTACAGAACCTAAACAAGAAAGATCTATTTCAGCTCAGCATTTCAGAGTTAATAGCAGCTGGCTCCTGTGCTTTCAGTTTGCATTAAGGCAGAGTACCATGGAGGAAAACGTGGCAGGATGAAGTTGCCCACCTTACACAAGCTGAGAAGCACAGAGAGCAAGGAGAGAACCAGGAAAGGGCCAAGGACTGGACACAACCATCACTCCTATGTCTCAGTTACCCGTTCCACCCAGTGAGACCTCCACAAGCTATGAACTCATCATCAGTGTAGGAATTTAGAGCTCCTGTCATGGACTCACTTCCCTAAGCCACCATCTGGGAAGCAGCCTTTCACACAATGAGCCTTTAGGAGGGGAGAGTATTTTAGATAATAACTGTGACAAAGAGGGAAGAGAAATTAAAAGGCAAAACACAGCTATTACTGAAGTTAAAAAAACATTCTCAAAGATAAGCAAATAAAGTGCACAGCATTGCATTGATAAGGGAAAATTTAAAGCATTTGAAATCAAATGGAATGAGACATCTGAATGGGCTGATGCAGGGTTCTTCATTATTAAAGTTTCAAATGCCTCAACTGAACATGGCAGCTTTGTGATGTAAAGAGAAATGTATGTAGCATGCCCAGAATGTCAAAGCTGCTTCATCAGTGTTCCTGTTACTTCTGTTGTTCTTGTTGTGTGCTTTTTATCATTAATGCAAACAGTGACTGGATTCCATTTTTTTAGTTAAACAGTGAAATTATGAACTTCTATTTCTATCTCTTAATCAATTTTCCTGGTCTTTCTGTCTTTATAGACTTCTGATAATTTTCATGACATAGAGAAATGTTTAACTGCCATAACATGATGACAGGGCATACTCAGATTTATACCATATCATAGTTGTGAATATTTTTTTTTCTGAACTCTTCCCAAAACGAAAAAAAACTATCAGTCGTAGCATCCCCCTCACATACTTCTGCGAGGTCTTTCATTATGTGTATCAAGCATAAACTCTGTTAGCTAAAGTCAGACAACTTGTCCAGTGATGGTGGACATCCACCGTCCCAGCACTCAGGAAGCTCACGTAAGAGAATGGCAGTTAGTTTGGGGCCAGTCTGGCTACAGAGTGAGCTCAAGTTAAGCCTGGACTACACAGGGAGATGCTGTCTTATAAAAGCTAACGATGATGATGATGATGATATTAAAAATTTTAAAATAAAGCCAGGTAGCTTGTAGTCATCAACATGAGGAAAACATCTCTATTTTGACTGTGTACAAAATGCCTTCCCATTTCCTAACAGAAACAGAAGAGATAAGTTTTTAGTCTGGTATGTTATTATGTTCATCAAGACAAATATATATTTGCAACTCAAAAAGGAGAAATCTAGTTTTGCAATTTATTGTTTAAATTCTTTCTCTTGAGTTATGTGCCTCAAGTATCCTAAATTAATAAGTCTGTTCTCTCTTGAGGTTAAGAGTGAAAAAGCAACCCAAAAAAAGAAATATTTCTCTTTCTTCAAAAAGATTTTACTCAATGGAAAAAATCTGTTCTTATCTCCTTTCTTGGCAGGCTCTGAGAAAATCCATAGCAACCAGTTTCAAGCCGTCTAAATAAGGATGTTCCAAGGAAATCCTACTACAGATATTATTTCTTCCCAGAACTGCATTTCTTTCCATAATTATGCCTGAAAACAGACCTCACATCACAGGTACAAGTCATAAAACATAAGCTGCAATATAGGATCCAAACTTTAAAAGGTCTCAAATATTCCTGCCTCAACAGTCTCTATTTCCTTCAACTGCTTCTCTATAAATAACTATCCATATGTTCTTTTAGGAAAAATATGTAAGAGCACCACGTGATTCTGCTTAGAACAGCTTGGCAGTAACTTACTTCAAGGCAAAAGAAAATAAATTAAATAAAATTTGTTGGGAAATTTTCTCTATCAATGAATGCAAAGAGTTTGATGGAGTCCTTTGCAATGCTAATTTCACATTCAATTTAAAGGCTTACTAATGATTTCTGAGGCAAAAGGATTGCCACAAGTTCGAGACCTGCTTGAGTTCCATAAGTTCAAGGTAAGCTTGGATGACAGCAAGACTCTTTTAAACAAACCAAAACAAAATAAACAGACAAACCTAACGATTTCACTAACAATAACTGACTACAGAAGAAAACTATTACAATAGTAATACATTTTCCTACCAAGCAAATATTGACACCTATTGAAACCTCAGAGTGAAAACATTTCTTTATATTTATTAAAAGCTAGAGGTTGAAGGGATAGAAACGGAAACATCGTAGAAACACCAGTAAAAGATAATCTTATTAGCAAAGTAATTATTTAGGAAATTCCTAAAGATTGACCTTGCAGCCAGCAAGACAGTACAGCAGGGAAACTGTGTGAACAAGATGGCATGGAGCACAGGTGATGCATAATGCAGAGCCACATCCCTTCCAGAAAAGCAATTTGGACTCAAACCAGACCCACAGGAATGGAAAGTTATTATCAATGGATGGTCAGTTCCAGGGCTCTGTCTGATTACGAGTGCAGGAAAGGTGCTGCAGGCTGGCCTTGGTAGCTAATATTTTCATTTCATTAGATGTTCCTTGGTTAATCCAAGACTGCTCAGACACATACTTTCTTCTCACTTCAATTACCTAGATTGATGGTTAGAAAACAAGGCAGAATCCAACCATCTGTTTCACTTGAAAAAAAAATATTTTTAAAGCATCTGAAAAAAATTAATATGGCACATACTGGAACCCAAATTTTGCCTAGATAATAAGAAATTCTTAACATATAAGTGAATTTTTAAGCAAAAAGAAAACCTCTAATTCAAACTTTGAATAAACTGTGATTTTACTCTATGTGCAAAAAATTTAATGAAGAAAGATTAATCATTCTCCAACTCCCCAATGTCAGAGATTACTAATTAACAACTTGTTCTAGTTTATTTAGACTAATACAAAACATTGGCATGTTAAAGCATTATTTTAAGTTAAATTCTTCATAATATATATGTATGCCTTAAAAAAGATTAATAATTCACATCACCCAGGAAGTTTCCTTCCAACTCTTAATGTGTTTTCATGTTCTACAAAAATAATCTAAAATGGGAGAATTTTAAAGGAGTTAATGAGAGAATGGAATTATTTCAGAGCATCATTTTTAAATAGTGTTGTGGAAGATAAGGTTTTACTCAGAGAAACCTGTGAAAATACACGCTGAATTTACTTTCTACTTAATCAGCAATTCTATTTAGCATTTTGTAGCCTGAAGCTTCATCGCAAATTGCAAACTGTCTTATTTCTGAATCTCATCTTTTCATGCTGTGTGACTCCTGAAATCTGTCTAGATGGAAACACCAATTTGTTTTTTTTTTAAATAATATTGTGAAAATGTTAAATACACACACACACAGAAGAAAGCACTGGTCAACAAGCAAACATTCAAAAATATGTGTATTTCAAATATAAGAAGTTATAGATTTAAACTAGTAACCTCTTCCAAGATTATCTGGTTGAAGATTCTCATATACAAAGGCAATAAAAGACACTTCTAGTTTTGCACGATATTCAGAAGATACCACCAAAGTGGTACACTTTATATAGCATATGCTCACAATTGCAATATTGGCTTTAAAGCCAAACATAATTCAGAGTTCCAGCTCCTCTACATTGAGTTCTATGTCATTACTAGTAAGGGGGATACAAAGAGATTTTATAAGCTATCTGCTAAAATTACAACAAATGATATGTGCATACATATAATCAACAAATGGTGACTATTATAATTCTGGCTAATATAATTATTAATCTGTTGCACATGTTTAAGAAGCACAGCTGATTAGCTACTTTGAGTCATTTTTTTCAACTGATCAATTCAAATTTTAGGGAAAATATAATATTTGTTTTGGGTGCATAAGTTCACATGAAATCTAGGAGCTAAGGAAAAAAACCAACAAAAATTAAAGCATGTCTGTTTAGGCTGCTATAAAAAATAATAAATTTGTTGACTTTATTCTCTTCCAAAAAAAAAAAGTAATAAGAACTAAGGAGTAATAAAACCCAAAATGTGTAAATTTTGTTGTAAAAAAGAGAGGGAAAAAAAGTGCACTAAAGGATACAACAGCAAGTGTGTTTAGGGGTGTTAAATAGATGACCATATTAATGTTTTTGATTGGATCATTGAACACAACTGTTTGCAGTCTCTGTTTGAATGTTCACTTTGTATGCTTTGATACTGTGACTTGAGCAACTATGTCTAAGATGATAATGTGTAATCTATTAACTGGTGATTTCTTACTTTTTTGTGTGTGTGTGTGTGTGTGTAGTTCTGTATTACTTGTACCCTTACACCACTTTGTTTTGTTTTGTTTTTTCTCCTTTTCCTTTTAAATAAATTAAAAAAATAATAAATTTGGCATTAACCCAAGGGTTTCTGCTGCATCCACGGGACATTTAAATTGACAAGAGACAAAGGTCAGTGCTCTCAGTGTAATGGGATTTAAGATTAGGCTTTCTACACTGCTGGAAACTGCTTACAGGGGCTATGCTTCTGCTTTCATTTTTGTTAATGTAAAACCATTCTTCCTGTAGTTATTTTTAAATCTTCAAAAGGAAATTTACTTTAGAATAATTGTGTTTAGTATGAGCCTTGACCAACTGCAGAAGCAAATATAACTTTTCTGGGGAAAATCACTCTCAACACAAATTTCAAGTAATTCCCTCAAATGAAGTTCCAAATACAAACAACTCACAATCAAAAATTATAAAACACAAAGGAAATAAGTCATTACAAGGAAAAATCTGCAGAAGTAACAGCAAGCACAAACAAGCAAGAAAAGCAGTTATCAAAAACTGAGAATTACATGTTTTAAGAAATAAAAGAGAACTTAAATCATTTGGCCAGCTAGAAAGTCACTATAAAACACGATTTTAAAGGGAAACGAAATATTATCAAGCAAAATTACAACTAACAAGAATTTACAAGTAGACAAAGGAATTAAATTCAGCTACAAAAATAAATTTTGAACTGGAAGAGACATTGTTCAGAAAACAGTTTAGAGAGGCAGATAGAAAAGCAGCAAGGATTAAGGGGCCTAGGCAGAAAGATTGAAAGAAAGGAGGGAGGGAATAGAAAAGAACCAGAAAAGGCCACCAATTTCCAAAGGCTGATTCTAAAGACATAGTAGTAAAAATGGGAGATAAACAGTCATTAAAAATAGATTACATTACAGTTGACAAGTTCTGGAATGTAAAAAACACTAATGATCCATTCTTGGGTTATCAGTAAATATGGAGAGGGTAAACAAAAATAAAACACAAGATGTCACATTTTTCTAAAACTGTGAAGCAGGAAAAATAAAGGTATTAAATAAGCCAAGGTAGAAAGACAAAGTATAATCAAGTAAAAGGGAAGATGATTATATTGGTACCCGACTTCACACTGGTAACAAGAATAAATGGATGTCTAGAATATAATCTTTAGTGTACTGACATGCAATTGCTCTTAACCTGAGATTTTTACATTCATCAGCGGAGCTTTCAAGAAGCCAGATGCAACAGAGCACACCTATTATCCCAGCTACCTGGGAGGCTGCCATGAGAGAGTTCCAGGCCAGCCTGAGTAGTTTAGCAAGGTCTTGTTGCAAAAATAAATACATAAAGTGAAGTGTTGAGGCTATAGTTAAATGGCAGAGCACTTACTTGCATAGTATACAAGAACTGGCCTAAATCTCCAGTATCATCAAAAAAAGAGACGAAGTCTAACAGAATAGACAATATTTTCATGCTGAGAATTAAGAAACGATTAGAAGCGGTACTTCAGGAAGAGATTAATGGTCCCTGATAGAGATCTATGGTGAAAGAATATTGGACAAAGATACTGATAAGTAGGTGAGCAAACCTACATGACCATTTGGTGTAAAATAACATTATTGGGTATGTGGTGGGGAGCAGAAGCTCAAATTTCATTATTGTCTCAGAGAGTGAGGAACAAAGGGATAAGAGCTAAAATTTTCTCTGTTCATGAATTTTAAGTTGTTAGATTTATGAAATATAGGTGTATTTATTCACTATTTATTTAGGAATAAAATTGAACTGTTTCCCAATTTTTCCCAAAGGAGGAAAATATACTATCTTATTTCAAGTATACAGTGTTAGAGTAATATTATAAAAATCAATTAATGTAATTTAAAGCATATATAGTTTAAGAAGAAAATATGACAATTTCAAAAATGCCCAAAACAGCCAATAATATTCAACAGTCATTCATAAGAAACATCAAAACAGAAATAGCACATATGTTGGTTCCAATTGATCAAAAGTTCTATGAAAATATTTAGCAAGCTTCTTACTCAAGTGACATATTTTAAAATTCAGAAATAACATAATAATGATTGCTTTTACTACTTCAACATTACATTAGAGATTCTAATTCCAGAAAAAGAAAAAATAATATTAAAATTAATCATAATTGGGATGTAAAAAGACAAATCATTCTCCCCAGTTTGTATGTCTAGCTAAAACACACAAAACAATATTCAAGTAATAGCTAGTAATAAGAGTATCATGATCTTTCTAGAAATTAAAATATAAATATTTTTAAATAAAAAGATACTATATCACTTCTAAATTTCTTGATGTATAGGGAAAAAATGGACTCCTCAATACAGCACTAATTAGTTACCATATAGAAAGTAAATAAAAATAGATAGCTAGCTCATCACAAATAAATTCATTTTAAATACTTATATCAAAGAAGAAATCTTTGAAACTGTTAGCATACTTAGTTACTTTATCATCACTGAGACACAACACCTGACATCCACAATTTAAAGATGAAATGATTATATTTTTATTTAAAAAAAAGAAAAATGAAAAAATTTCAAAACAATAGAAGAATAACAATAATGACTATATTGTGTATTATTACCATCAGAGTAGTACAAAATATAACTGTGCAATATTTTCCAAGCAATAGTAGCATGAACATTTCTTTTCAATGAACTAAGAGAAACTAATAGCATATCTTAATATATATATATATATATATATTCCTTTTCTCTCTCTTCCTTTCTCCCCTTCTCCATTACAGTTCTTCTTTCTTTTTAACAGTTTCTTCCCAATTCACAATATTCATTGTACATTTTGGGTCCTATTCCTCATTTAGATTCTCACCCTCATGAGACTGTACAATGTTTACACATTAGTCTGATTTATTTCATTTATAAGTATGGTCTCAAGTTCAATTCATTTTCTGATAAAGTGTCAAGTTTATCCTTTTTTATTGCTGAATGTTACTCTGTTATATTTTTAAAAACACCTTTTTATCCATTCCTCATTTGATAGGCATTTAGGTTTTCAAGATTTAGTTCTTACAAATTTCCAAGATTTCATTACAAATTGTACTACTACAAACTTGGGTGCACACATATCACTGTGATGTGATGTTTTTAATTCTTCTGGGAAAATACCCAGAAAGAGAATATCTGGGTCAAATGGGACCTTTATTCCTACTTTATTGCAGAATTTCCACACTGATTTCTGCAATGGCTACATCAGTCTACACTCCCACCAACAGTGGAGAAGTTTCCTTTTTCCCCCACAACCCTGACAGCAATTGTTATTGGTTGATTTCCTGGTGTTGGCCATTCTTTCAGGAATAAGATGGAATCTCAGTGTTGTTTTAACTTGTATCTCTCAAATGACCAATGATATTGAACTTTTCATACATTTATTTTCCATTTGTATTTCTTCATCTGAGAAGTATGTATTCATTTCAGATGTCAATTTTTGAATTGGGTCTTTGAATTTGGGAGTTCTGATTTTTATCAATTATTTGTATATTCTAGATATAAGTCCTTTCTCTGAGGAACAACTGACTACAATGTTGTTTTATTCTGTGGGTTGTCCTTTCACTTTGTTGGTGAATTCTTTTGTTGTGCAAAGGCTTTTTAGTAAGTTGAGATCCCACTTGTTGATTTTCTGTAGATTTCCCATGTGGTCTGGGTTTTGTTCATAAAGTCCCTCTCTATACCAATGTCTTCAAGATTTCTACATATTTTCTTTTCGAGTAGATTTAGTTTTTCTGTCTTAATATTTAAATCTTTGATCCATTTTGACTTTAGTTCATGGTGATAAACATGAGTCTAGTTTTCATCTTCAGCATGTGGAAAACCAGTTTGTCCAGCTCCATTTGTTGAAGAGTCTATCTTTCTTCCAGGGTATATGTTTGGTCCCTTTCTCAAAGTGGCTGAGTATCTTTGTAGTTGTATCTGCATCATCTATTCCACTGATCTGAGGTCTGACTTTTTGCCAGTACCATTGATGATTTTATCACTGTAGCTTTGTAGTATAATTTCAAGCCACGGATTATAATATCCCCTGATTTGCCTTTGTTGCTCAGAATTGTTTTTGATATACTAGGTCTCTTTGGGTTCCCAATGAATTTTAGGTGTGCTTTCTCTATTTCTGTGAGGTATATTAATGGTATTATAATTTGGATTTCATTAAATATGAATAAAAGTTTTGCGTGTGTGTGTCCATTTTCACTATTTTGGGATATCTTTCCATTTTCTGACATCCTCTTTGGTCTCCTTTTCAGAGTATTAGAATTTTTCATGTGTAGATCTTTGATTTGAAAGAGTTATATGGGCTTACAATTTATAGTGGTTTCAGTTCATAATTAACTGAGGGGCATGGCAGAGGGGCAATGGCAGTTAGGAAACAGCCAGAACAAGGGGTGAATGGAGATAGACCCTCCCAGACCACGTCTCAATGACCCACTTCCTCCAACCAGGTTTCATCTGCCAAACCACATGTCTCAGTTACTTTTTACTCGCTGAGACAAAACACCTGATGCCCAAAGATAAGGAAGGAAATGTTTATTTCTTACAGTTCTTGGAGGTTTCAGTCCACACACAGTTGGCTCCAAGACAGCACGACATGGGGCAGCCACTCATGGCCACTGCAAACAGCAAGGCAGAAATGGGAAGCAAAGAGAGAGAGAGAGAGAGAGACATTCTTCTTGCTATTATATCATATCCTGGCTTCACCCTGGTCAGCTTCACCCACTAACCCAAGCATTAGACAATGAACTAATCACAAATGCTAGATTTGGTCGAGTCTATAATTCACGAGGCTTGGGGGTCACTGTCATAAACCATGATACCACATTTAGCTATAAACTCATCCATGGATGAATCCACTGATTAATATCATACCCAAATTATCCAATAACATCCCTAAAGCTATCATGATCACATGAGGTTTGGGGGACCATCTAGGTAGAAACCATAACACACATCATACTAAAAAATAAAGAGGTTCACAGCTTTGGATACGATTACACCAAGTGAGATGTGGAGACCTAGGGATCTCTTGTAAAATGACCCACATTTTTCTTGTCTTGTCCTCACTCTGGCTAGATATGCAACAGTGGGACAAGGGTGACTCAAGACTGAAGATCTCTCTAACAGAGAATGAGGAAGTCACAAAAGAAAGTAGTGGAAGCAGAGGTTTGTTTATAAAATGAAGAAGGTGGAAGCAAAGTTGCTCAGAAACCAGCTGCCTGCAAGAACTCTCAGGAGCTTCTCTATCTGGGGGCTTTACTTTGTCCATTCTAAATCAATCAGAGTCTTAGCCTTTGTTTAGGGATTATGAGATCTTCACTGATTGGTGAACTCTAGGCCAATCAGGGTCTTAGCTTTTGTTCCTGGATGAGTTGTTGCTGGAGCATGCTGTCTAGACCTTTCCAGTAATTGGTGGTTCTACACAGCAAAGATTTTACAAAGAGCAGTTTTTAATATGGAGATCATCATTGCTATAACCGTCTGACACATCAGCTAGCCACCTTCCATCCTACATCCCTGCCTATCTCCCCTAACTGCTCCTGCTAGAAGACACACAGTGTACATACCATAATGCTAATTACAAATCTGACTACAGTGAAATTAAGAATTCTAATCACCAAAATTAAAAGGGCAAGCCATAAACTAGGAGATATTAGCTACATATACAAGTCACAAAGGCATATTACTTAAAAACTGCTTTAAAAGCCTATGAATCAAATGGGAGAGTGAAACATTGAAATAGGCAAACGTTCACGGAGAAGGAAGCATGAAAAGTGCTCAGCTGCATGAATAATCACTAAAATAAAATTAAAATCAAATCACAATAAAATTCCTTACTATACCAATAATAATGATAAATTTCAAGAAGTCCTATGATATCAAATGTTTGCAAAGTTGCGCATTAATGAAAACTTTTATCCATTGCTTATGGGAGGGTAAATTGTATCAATTCCTTGGAGAAATTTGACTTTACCTGGTAAAGTGAAGTATATGAAAACTTTACAATCCATAATTTCATTTCTGTACATACATGATGAGAAACCCTTACACCTGTGTTTAAGAAACACCGTAAAATCTACCAACAGCTCATCAGTAGTAAAGATCATGAACTATGCAGTCAGGCTCCTGGGTTGAAATCTCATGTATATTACATTTCAACTAAATCATGGTTGATGTTAGCAATTTTATATTCATGTCATATTAGCTCATATTCAGATACAACATATTATTCCACATGAAGAAAACAGGAAATTCAAAATAAACACTTCAACTTTCATATCATGAGAGTTTATTTTCTGCTATAGAAAGTATGGTTTTAGGGGTTTTTGTTACTAAAGATATGTATGATTTGTTTGAGGCTGACACCTACGTGCTATTTTGCATCTTATCATTAGGGGCTTTACTTTTTTCTATTGGTCATAATTTCATTTTTCATTTTCTTCTCTTATTTTATATTTCTGCTGATATCCAAGCCTCATCTCACTTTTGCTCTTGACAAGAAGAGAATTGAATGGAATGGAATATGAATTATCTTGGTCAGAGTGCCTCAAACACCATCAATTGTTTAGTACTAACTTCTGTTATTTTATCATGAAAAGCAGAGGAAGTGGGAAACATAAGTCTGAGAATCTTATAACTTAGTTTTCTAGGTGTGGAAAAAGAAATCTTTTGTCTGAGACAACTGGTAATAATTGAGAGGCACATGATTTTCTAGTTAAGAAGTCAAGTGATAAATAAATTACTGTAAATGTGAAATATGATCTACCTACATGGTACAGCATGTGTCTATCCATAATACAGAGTGAATCTCTGGATGTCAAGTTTCAAACAAATAAAGGAAGAATAAAGAATGAGACAAAAATAGAAGAATGGCATTTTTGAAATGCTTATTAGATAATGCATAAAAAATGTATTCCAAGGTCTGCATTACAACGATTTTACTCATAATTTCAGAGTAAAAAAATTGTTAAGCATGACTACTCACAAATGATAAGGTGCTGATTTATATATAGACTGCAGAAAACAACAATTTTTTGGTTAGACTACTCTGTCATGCATTATAAAAAGGCTTTTCCTTTTTACTGTTTGGTTCAATAAATCTTCTTGTCTTCTAATCTTTAAATTGCTGGCTCAAGCTACAGACCATGCTTTCGTGCTGAAATAAAGTCTATGAGAGAATCCCCTGGCACCAAACAAAATCCTGTATCAAGCGCAAGATTTTTCTATCCCTGCAGATCCATGGTAAGAAGATTTACTGTCCTTATCAAAATACATTTGAGAAAATTCCACTAACATTTAAAGTAGTTGTAGCATGTATAAACACTCAAAGTATTTTCAACTCTTTTAAATATTTTTGCACATACAGCACCAAACTAGCCACCTTTTCAAGTGGGACAAGAAAGAAGGATAAGCAGGCAAAATATCCAGAAAAACAGTTACTATTTTTAGTATTGAGTCTGATGTAGGAATTTAAAAAAGCAAACAAATAGTGATTAGGAACAGCATGATTTGAAGAAAAATTGAATAAAGCTATTCTAAGCCCTTAAAATTCTGAGGCCAAATCTTTGATAACTAGGAAAGCTGTGGCCCAGAAGTGAGTGTGGGGAAAAGCACTTTAAGAGTCAGAGGAGCAGGAGTCACTTGGAGCTGACCGACAGAAGAGGCAGGGGCCCATGGAGGCCAAACCTTCAGAAACATGCTTTTGTAGGTAACAACTTTGAGAGGAAAGAGTGCTATCTGTGCTGAACTCCAAACCTTTGAGTATCAAACTGGGAAATACCAAAGATAAGTGTGTATCAACAAGTAATTGGAAATGAATAGAAAACATTGAAAAATAGGAATTCGGGCAGTGAATCTACAAAAATAATTCCATAAATTTTTAAAGCAGAAGAATGGAAATAGAATCAATGAGCTAGAATACACATACATTAGTTTATCCAAAATGAAAAGAGTGATAAACAGTTTAAAACTGTAAATGTTGGTAGACACAGATATGCTGATACCTGTTCTTCAGTATTCCAAGAGAAACATAATCTGCTTCATAGGTTATTGCTTGATGCATTGTTCAATCTTTTTTTTTTTTAATTTTCTTTGTGTATGTGTGTGTGTCTTTTTGAGAAAGAGGAGACAGTGTCTCACTATGCAGTTCAGGCTGACCGTGTACTCACTTTGTAGCCCAGGCTGATCTTGAACTTGCAATGGTCCTTCAACCTCAGCCTCCTCAGTGCTAGGATTATAGGCCTGCATGCACCACCATGCCCAGCTCTGCATTGCTCAATCTTAATGTTTTATTTGGTTAAAAATACATAGAGGCTGGACATGCCCAGGGCGAATGGCTCAGGCTGGCCTTAAGACCATGAGCAGACATGTGGTGCTGGCCCAGAGCCTACTCATGAGACAGTGCCAAGCCACAGGTTCCTCTTGCTGCTACTGCTGCTATTGCTTGTGATGTGGTCAGGTGACCAGCTCATACTCGGTGTTGCGTGTGAGGTACAGGAAATGCAGTGTGGAAATCTTGGTGCAACCTGAAGTCCTAAAGAGTCTCCTTTTCAGCCTCTAGGTTCACCTTTAGAAGAACATTGAATAACCAGTCAACTGAAGAAGAGGACAAAAATTGCTCTAGAAATGTAAGATATGATGCAGGCAATTATGTGAGAATTGAAGAGAAGCTAGCATAATGTAATGAACATGAAAAAACCTGCAGTGATTTCCAGGCCTTTCAGAAGCATGAAATAAATACTAGATAGAAACCTTATCAATATGGGCAATGTGGGGAGGCCAACTCTGACAATGAATAAATGCACCCTGGACACAAAACATTTGTTGCAGATCAGAAAACTGTGAAAGCCTCCATAATACTCAGTGGTGTTCAGAATCATAAAATAAATCACGGTTTGGGGAATCAATGCATATACAAATACTGTGAGAATAGATTTATTTCTTTATACCATATTGAAATATATGAAAAAAAGACATCTGGATAAAAACTAAGTATAACTAAAAATGTGTAAAAGCATTAGCTCCTGCTAATACTTTTTAAAATTATAAAATATTCACACTGAGGAGACAACTTATTTATGTGGCTATGTGGGAAAGCATTCAGTACACACAGTCACTAGAAAAGTCAAGAAAGTGTTTACACATGGATGAAACACTGTAAGACAAGCAATGTGACCACACATTCATTACGTACACTCAGCATCAATGTCATGGAAGAATTCATGATATTGAGAAACTCTATGTATGCAAGAAATGTGGGAAAGCACTCAGTACATAGACATGAGAACTCACACTGTAGAGGAGCCATATCAACATGAGCAACGTGGAAAGAATTTACAGATATGTCTGCATTTTTAATATATGGAAGATCCCCCACTATGGAGAAATGTTATGTACGTAAGCAGTGTCACTGTGGGAAATCTTCCAGCCAATAGATTAATTGTCATATACATGAAATTTCACACTGTTAAGAAAATCTATGTATGTAAGCAATGTGGAAAAGGATTTGCTGAAAAGTCCACATTTTACAAACAGAAGAACTCATACTGGGGAGAAATCCTATATACATAAGTAGTGTGGGAAAAGATTTAGCACACTCAGTCATTGTTGACATACAAGTATTGACAATGAGTAAAAATTCTATGTGTGTGAAAAATGTGGGAAAGCATACACTGAACAAGAATATTTTCAAATACAATGAGGAGAAACTTTAAGTTCATTGGTAATATGAGAAATCTTCAGCCACCATTACTCATTATTCAGATGAAGGAATTCATTGAGAAGAAACTCTGTATATAAGCAATGTGGTAAAATATTCAATATGTAAAAGTGTCATCAAGTACATAAAAGAAGGCATCTGGGATGAACCACACATACATAGGCTACATGAAAAAAGATTGCACACAAGTTCTCCATTTTTTAGACATAAAAAACCACTCCAGAGAGTACCTCTATGCTTGTAAGAGGTGTGAAAGATTCAACTGCACAGTATAAATACCTGAACATGGTCAGACTTGGCAGAGAGCTTATGTAAACAATGTGGGAAAGCATTTGGCACATGCAAGTATTGTCAAAAACATGAAGGAAGTCACACTGCAGTGAAACTAGAAATGCAAGCCTTTTGAAAATTTTGAAAATTCTGTGAAAACTACTCGTGCAATGGAATCTTAGAGAAATACTGTGAAAATTTTAATGTCAATATTTCTTCATTTAATTTTCTAGAAAATATGCTCCAACATCAAGATATCCGAAAGTATATTCATTCTTTGTATTTTAATGAATTGATTATAAATATGATAATATATCTGTTGTCTTTAGCATAAATATTCAAGTTGATATAATCATATTTTTTTTGTATACCAGTATTTATGAGTTTAACATACAATGTCTTCCAATTAAACTAGATACATTTAAGAGAAATTTTCACTTGTTACTAGGGTTAGTATTTATGTTGTATTCATTTTTATTTCTTTTATAATTGAGAGGAATATATCACCAAAAAATAAAATTTTTTAATTGTTTTTTAATTGTTGGAATGGCCCACTAACTTCGATTTATATTTGGTTGGTATATATACATATATATATATATATATGTATATATACATCTATATATGTATATATATATATCATATATATGTGTATATATATATATGTATGTATATATATATATATATACATACCATATCCTATGTAACAAAACATAGCTGTGAATTTGATGTTATATTTGATGGACAGTGACTCATGATCATGTATTTCATGAAGGTAAATTATTTTTATGCAGGTTGTATATTAGCAATATTATGTTTTTCATATCCTGAAAGATGCCTGCATAAACCACTGTGGAGATCAGTCTGGAGACTTCAAAAAGCTGGGATTGGAAGTCCCATTTGACCCAGATATTCCACTTCTAGGCATATTCTCAAAAGAACTGAAAACATCATACCACAGTGATATATATTCACCCATGGTTATAGCAGCACAATTTGTAATAGCCAGTTCTTGGAAACAACCTAAGTGTCTGTCAACTGAGGAATGGATAAAAAAGTTATGGTATTTTTATATAATGGAGTACTACTCAGCTATAAAGAATGATCACATTGAGATATTTATAAATAAATGGACACAACTTGAGACCATACTCATATGCAAAATCATCAAACTCACATGTATAAATACCGAATAGTCTCCCTAGTGTAAGAAAAGGTAAGAGTACATAAGAGTTTCTGGTAATCATGATTCCCTATTACATTGCTTTGAAGCCTTATAATGTTTGCATTTGTTAGTTGGAATGGTTTTATCCTTTTTTTTATTTTATTATCTGTGATAGTATGTACAGCTATTTTGAAGAAAATAAGACAGTATAATAGCCAGTGCTGATTTAATAACATCCTACTCGAATGTCCTACTATGCTTTTGTTCTGTTTTGTTTCCATTGGTTCTGTCATATTATATCTTGTTGGATTTTATTATGTGTGACAGTATAAACAAATTTTCTATGGAAAATGAGATAATAGAGTAGCCATTGTTTGTTCTCTGTTATTTGGTTCTGAATGCTCTATAATATTTTCATTCTCTTGAATGGTTTTATACTATTTTGTTTGTTTGATACGGTCATATATGAAGTTATGCTCAACTATTTCAAAGAAAGAGACATTATGATAGTTACTGTTAATTATGGATTGTCTTGTGGTAAAATGCTGTGTTGCTTACATTGTTCTGACCTGATCTGCTTTGTTATGTCCTCTTTTGTCTTAATCTCTTTAAAATAAAAAAAATGATCCCTGCATATATCCCAGTATAATTGTATATTATATCAAGTACATAATTTTGCCTCATTCTCTTTGATGTTGGAGGCAATATTATGACATATAAAATTTTGCAATTTCCTATCAATAAAATTTTGCTTTTTGTGCCTCAAAAAAATAGTACATGGGAATCCTCAAAAGTAACTCTTTAAAAACACAATGTGTACTCTCTAATCCAACAAGTAAGGCAGCAGGCTAGCAGGAAAAATATATCAAGAAATCAGTCTGCAAAGGAAATTACACAGAAAAATAGAGATAGAAATTTAAAGATGATTAATACAAATCTAAATATATTAATTACTATGATAAGTGTAAATGAAATGAATTTGCATTGACAGAGCTTATCAGAAAAGGCAAAGACTTAGCCTACCTATTTTGTTTTAGTTAATTTCAGTTAGTTTTTGCTTGAATGTTCAACAGCTGTCTCATTTTCAACTAGTGAGCTCTTCAAGTGAGGGGCTGAAATTTTGACACAATCACAGAAACCTTCTATAATTTCATTGGTCTATGTTCAAGATTTCCACTCCTCTAGGAAGTTTCAGTTCCTAAAATCAGCAGTATTTAGAGCTGTATTTAGAGATGATGGTCTTGACTACTGTAAGTGTTCTTGTGAGAGCTGATTATAGTTTTAGGCTTTTTCAGGAGCTAAAATCAGAAAAATGCACTTCTTTAGAGAAAAAAATATCCACCATGAAGCATCAATCCATATAAAAAATTTCTATTCAGACTTGTTAGTATTGCCTTTTTCTTATTCTAAAAATTTTGATTCCTAATACCATTAACAAATTTCTTATATTTTATTTTAATAAGAGAACACCAATCCCAGTATTATAATAGAATAATTACTGCAATTATTTTTTCAAATTTCAAATATATCATTTAACTTTAAAGTATAACTCACTAAGAATTTATCTTAAATTTACCGGAATTGAAAGTCATACTGAATAAATAAAGGGCCCTGAAATGAATGATCCTATGTAAATATTGTTTTGTATTTTTGTTAGAATTCCTTTGAAACAGGTTACTGTCAACCAAATTTTGTCATACCATTTTGTAAACCCCGTAGCAGCATGCAAGAATTCCTGCCCCTTCCAGGTTTGGCCAAATAGCATGCTGTCAAATTAGATATCTTGCTAATCTAAGAGAAACAAAATTCATTATAGTATCTATTTGCAGTTTACTTATTGAGAACAAAATTGACAATATTTTCATCTATTTAAGGCTCATTTGCCTTTCATTTTCTATGCTATTCATTTTCCTCTAAATTTATAATTTCTCATCTCTGTTTTTCAAACTGTTATATCATATCCATTATTTCTAAAATTAGTTGCACATTTTTCTGGTTTATCATTTCCATTTGATTTTGTTCATGGTGCTTCCACTACCCTGTCTTTAAGGTGGTCATGTATACACCTGTATTTTTTTTACTGCATCATATTTTACTTGCAGTTCAGAGAAACCTCGTTTTCTTATAATACAATGTTCATCACTCTTATTTTAAGAAATTATGTATGAGACTCATTTGCAATGCATTTTGAAGTATAATATGAGAATACATCCAATTTTATCTTTTTCTATGTCTATCTAGTTATCCCATTATCACCTATTGTTGAATTACTTTATTGAGGTACAAATGACATGTAAAACTGTTCACATTTAATGTACAGACTCAAGAGTTTGGAGACAAATGTATACTCATGAAACCATCACATCCTGGAGGCCATAGACATACCCTTCACAGCTCCAAATTCCTCCTATCTCTTTCATTATATCACTTTTTGTATGTGGTGAGAACACTAAACATAAGATATATGCAAAGAAGTTAAAATATCTCAGTACACAAGTATGCACAGGTCCCTAAGACCTTCAGAGGGTCTGCAGGATCCAAATTATTTTCATAATTTTTAAAATTTGTTTTGTATTCTTTCACTACTTCTGCATTGCATGAACGAAATTATGGGTAAAATTGCTGGCAACTTCGCATATATCAAGAAGTCCTTTGACTACACTTTCTGAAGAAGTCTGTATGACAGAAGAGAAATTATAGACAGGATTTTTGCTACATATTGAAGTAGAATGGGTGTGGTATAAAAATGTTCATTCACTTGTTTGACATGTGAACTAAAATAGCTACTTTTTTCAGAAAACACTATTTTTACTTGAAGAAAGACAAGTAAATGATGGTTAATCAGATTTAAGGTAATTTTGTATAAAGTTTCTTAACAATAAAATAAGTCTGCCACTTTAAGGGAAAACAATGAACTATATGTTTTCATTGTTCAAATTGGAGTTTCCAAGTGACAAATAAAATTCTGCAAACTTTCATCAATCATCACACATTTTCCCAATGTTTGAGAATTTTCTGATGAATTTTGTGTTGGTATTGATACTTTGGTGGTATGCAACAAAATTTGTCAATATTCAAAAGACTGCCCATAATGTGGTTGGGCAGAATTTTCCAAATAACAAATGATGGTTTAAACTAAATGACATTCAGGTTATAAGAAAAACTAGTGGATTTTAATGCTATATGGTATAGTGGGCCAAATGGTGGTTTCCAAAATGCCATGTCCAATTCTTAACCACCACACTCTGTATTAACTTTATAAGGGGGGAATGAATTACATATGTTGCCTATCACCTTGAAGTTCTCAATTCAAATAGAAATAACAAATTAGCAAAGTTGTAGCTCCCTTGGTGCTAAGAATTTTGGGTTTTTAGTACCAATAGTTTTCAGTCCTTTCATTTTAACTTCAAGCTTTGAATGCCAGGACCCTTTAGTTCTTATGTGAGTTTTTGTCATTTTTCTACTTCTTGATTATTAGCAGCTCCTGGCACCTCCCAACAGCCCCAACAGCTCCTCAACAGCCCAATCATGGTTCACTTGATAGCTCTCTAGAGCCCTTCAGCAGCCCACTAACAATGAACAATGCTTAGAGCTAGTAGCCCTTAGTGTTACCAGCTCTAACTTGGTGCAGTTTACTAACCTACTATACATGATATAAATGAGCAGACCACCTTGTGACATTTTCCTGGGCTCTGTTCTTGGCAAAAAGTGCAGGATTAGCACATAAGAGAGAGCCCTCCAGAACGCCAAAGGGAGAATAGTCCTATTAGCACCTTTTTTTTTTTCAGTCTTTTGCTCTCCAAAACTATGGAAAAATAATGTCCATTGTAAGCCATCCAAGTCACAGTTATCTTAGTGCAATGATAGCATCCCAATTCAGGATAGTTTCAGAATCCACATTGAAACTAACACTGAGGAAATTTCCAATAATTGAATTTAGGTGTAGTAATAGAGAAGAATATCCACAATGATAAGAAAAGGTTCTTCCCCTTTCCAATTGCATATATGCATAAAATAGGCTTTCTTCATATATTTCTACAAAAATAACATATGACTGGAGACTGACGTAGAAGCACATATGAAAATATAGTGAATTCTGATTCAACCAGGCATCAAAGAAATTTATACAAATATAAAACAATGAACTATTTTTATGTTTAAAAATATACTTCATCTTACTAACAATATTTATGCTAATAAATTTTAATTTTAGTAGCCATAATTTTCATGCACTCAGAAATATTTTTAAATTTTCTGTTATGATTTTAATAGAGTAAATACCAATAGACAGCCACATAAAAATTTTTTAGGCTCTTCAATAATTTACGAGTACAAGCATATGCTAAAAGTAAAATTTTTACATTAACCAACAAATCCCAATTACAATTTCTCATTTTATGCATTTATAAATGTTAATACTGGATGAAAAAGTACGCATCTCTAAAAATTAAAAAGCCTTCTTCCATTAAGAAGAAAGTATTAGAAAATGAATTCAGAGGACTCTGTGAGGAATAGCCTTAGGGAGAAACTAAATTTTAGTTTCTAAATTAAGTTACTGGGAGTCTAGAACTTTAAATAAAAACAGAAAAGTCTTTTCACCTTTCAATGAGAGATGAAATATACAACATTTAGGGGGAAAGCCATTTAAAAAGGCATGATCATAATTTCTTTGCTTTTCCTGAACCCTTTAGAGGATTACATTGACAAAAATGCACACAAGGTTGGGGGGGGGGTGTTTCTCCTTTGTTCCAAACTCTGTCCAAATGTCCTTCCTAGACTTATTCAACCATTTGACTTTATGACTATAGATTCAGGGTTCTACAACACAAAACAAGAGACAAACAACAACAAAAACACTGATCTGTCAATATGTGTATCTTCATAGAATAGAGGAAGAACAAAAAATCAGTAGGCAAAGATAGAATCACAATTTAAAGTTGAAAAGGAGCTTCTCAGAGCATTAATGATTTTGGTCCTGTTGCACGGGATTGCATATTTTCTCTTTGGACTAAACATCACTTAATTATTATATTATACATTGTGTTTCCAGTCTCTCAAATGTTAGAATCAACTACACTCAATTAACATATAACCTAATCATGGTTGCAGGAAATAATGTAATGTTATATTTTATACTACAATATTTTCTTTTATATGATAATGAAAAATAATGTTACAGCTGGAAAATCACCTGAAAATGAATAAAGATTTTTTAAGCATACAATCTAAAGCTGTAAAGTAGAAGAAAATAAAAAAAGATCCTTGACATTGTCCTTCACAATAATTTTTTGGATATTGTAGCAAAAGTTTAAGAAAAATAAACAGCAAAATAAAAAGTAGTATAATATCACATTTAAAAATATTCTTCGCTGAATGTGGTGGTGATCCTGTAATCTTAGTACTCCAGAAGTCTGAGTAACACTTCAGATTCAAGCACAATTAATACTCCAACTAAGTCTTGGGGAACTTAGTAACTTAACAAGATCCCATCTCAAAATAAAAAAAGTGATGCATAATAAGAGAAACAATCAAAAAAATGAAAAGGTAACTGACAAGATGAAGAAAATCTTTGCAAGTTGTATATCTGATAAGAAAATCCTTGCAAGTTGTATATCTGAAAAGTGGTTAACAGTCAAAATATATAACAAACTGAAACAATTCAATGACAAAAAATTACAACCCAGTTTAAAAAGGGAAAAAGAGCTAAATAAATATTTTTCCAAAATTACATAAAAGTGACCAACAGATAGTAGAAAGGTGCTCAATGTCACTAACACTAATTATTACGGAAGAACATATCAAAAACATCATGGAGTATCTTCACACAGCTACTAGAGGGAAAAGATAATAAACGTTAGAAGACTGAAGGGAAAACAAGACTGGGTGAGAAGTCTAAAGGTGTCACAAAAAATGTAAGGAAGAGATGATAGATAGATGATACACACACATAAATGTACATACACAGAGGAATATTATTCATCCATAAGGAAGGAAACCTTTCCTTCTTGCAACACTTGCAGCAGCATAAATATACTTACAAGGCATTATTGTAAATGTAGCAACTCAGGCACAAAAAGAACACGTCTGCATGATACGTGGAAAATTTAAATACATGGCAAGAGTAGAATAGTGGTCATCAGGGGTAGAGTTTAGAGGGCATAGGAAAACTTTGGTAAGGTCGTACAAAGATGTAGTATTATAAAATGAATAAATCTAGAGTTTGAATGTACAGCACGGTGACTACAGCTGTTACTCATACTGAGTTTTTTCTGAGAGAACTGATTTCAGATGTTGTCATTACCACCAAAAACAATAAATCAAAATAAAAACTACAGATGTTCATTAATTTGTTCAACTACAGTAATAATTTCTGTCTGTGTATATCAAATCATTATGTTGCACATCTTAAATAGATACAATGGAAATAGTTAAAGGTCAAGGAAAAATTTAGTCAGAATGTTGCTACAGGAGAGAACGAGATGGAGCCCAACTCTGTGTAAAGCAAAGGCAGGGAGGATTTTAAGTGCTGGGGTGAATTAGTGGAATAGTCCTAAAGACAAAGCAGGGAAGTTAGTCATGAGATGTGTCTTGAATCCTAAGTTCTACTGTTTTTCACAGTGATGAAGCCACCTGTGTTTGCTGATTGATTCTCTTCAAAAACAGGCAGCTACCACCTGCCAATACTGAGGCACTGGTTGAGATTCCATCAATAGTGACCCTTCCAAGAGACAGTTGAAGAGCCTCCACAAATATACTGCTTGTGAAGTGTGTTGAGCTGCAGGATACATACATTTCAAAGAGGCAGAGAAAGGACACTCAATTTCAAGTTTTCAACGTTAAATGTGCGAAGGAAACAGGAGTTAAGGACCTTATTTCAATCCGGGGAGCTGAGGGAGTGTGAGGTGGTTTCCGTGCACCTCCGCTTGCTCAGGGAGTGCTTTACACCATTATTCCCTGTGGTTAGGAGCCCGCCCAGCTTCACAAAATACCGGAGGTGTCACGGGAGGCTTTGCAGGCCTGACTTAGCCATGCTCAGCAACCTCCATTCAGTCCCAGGAGCGGAGGGTGCACGAGGTGATTTCCAACATGCCAGGGGAAGCTTTGGAACATCGCTGGAAACCAGAAATATAAGGAAATGATAACACAAAAGACCAAAATGCAGTCTCAAACCTCCAGCCCACCCCAAGAAAGCCTCGGAACCACGAAGAAAATATAAGCCATACACCTGAAATGCCTGAAATGAAATCAACTGAAATAAACAAACAACTCCGGGGAGCTATAAAAGAACCCAAATCAGAAATAATCTCCCAGGTAAAAGAAGAAATGATAAAAGTAATGAAAGAAATGCTAAACACATCTAAAGAAGACACAGTTTAAAAATTAGAGTAACATGAAATAGAATTCAAATGCCTAGAGTAAGGAAGAAATCTGTCTCAAATTTAGTCAAGGTAGGAGAATGTTAAGGTCATCTTGGACACCAGGAATAAAATTTCATATGTCAAAGTTCTGATGGTGAATGCATATTCACATTCTTGTTATTTGTTTTTCATCCCATCTCAAAGAGGATTCTAAAAGCCCTATTTCAGAAACTCGGATATACGTGTACTAATCAGAGGAGACATTCAGCACACACACAGGCACACTGACTCTGTCTTCTCCCAGACACCCAGATCACTCTGAGTTCCTTCCAGAAAGCCTCTGTTAGTTGACTTTGTATCCATCCAAGGTCTTCAAGGAACCAACAAATGGATTATATTCTAACAATACTGATTAGCACAAAAATAAGCAAATATTTCCTCCCTGTAAATTGATTGCAAAATACTCACAGCAAAAGCATAGCATTTGTCCACAAAGTGAATAAATCTATTTCATCTCATTGCCAATGTATTCCAACCACTTTATTACATGTAATACACCAATACTTACATCAGTTTTTTATAACACTTCAATAAGTCTAAAAATCCATCTGATTTTGGGTGACAAATCAAACCTTAAGAGTTCAAGCTCATGTCTCTCTGATGGAAGGTTAACTGTGGGTTAAAAATATATAAATAAATAGTCCCTATTAGGAAAACAAGGAGATAAACAAAGTAAAACTAGTTGATGTATACTAATGTGTCATATTGTGCTGAATGAATAACTTAGGTGCCCAACCCTTGTGAGTAATACAGTCAATATTTTTATCATTCATCTTTAAAACTGTCCCACAAAGCCAAGTGTGGTGGTACATGCCAATAGCCCTAGCTACTCAGGAGACTGAGGTGGGAAAATCACAAATTCAAGACCATCTGGACAACACAGCAAGACCCAGTCCCAAAAGAAATGTATTTATTCATAAAAATATACACTGACAGTAAAGGTCTTATTATGGCAATTAAGCCAACTAGACTATTTAGGTAAGCACATAGACCTAGAGTTATGTATACCTAGAAGATTCCGTAAACTGAATTTACATGCATGACTTCAAGCACTCCTATCTTCATCTCAGACTGACAGTCTGTATCTAGCCTGAACTTCTCAATTAAAGCAAATCAGAAGCCACATTTTCTGTCACCTAGCCTCAGAAATCATATACTGTTGCCTCAACATACTATTTCTTGTACAAGTCAACACTATTTATGTAGGAGATAACTATATATACAAGGATGTGAATAGTGGAAGCCACAGATCAGTGGTACCATTCGGGAGGGCTACCTGTCATAAAAATTTTTCTTTTATTTCTGCCAATCTCTTCTACTGAATAGCAAGTATATTAATAAATGTAATATTTGGGCTGGGAATTTAGCTCAGCCGCATAAGCGCCTGCCTTGCAAGCAGGCAGTCGTGAGTTCGATCCCCGGTACCAATAAAAAGGAAAAAGACAAAATAAATAAATATAATATAATATTTAATTTATACTTTTATCCCTTCTCAACTATTTCAATTACTTCTCCTTTTTATCTTCTACGTCAGTTCATGCTGCTTCATAAAATAATTTTCTTACAAAGATCTCTTCTTGCTAAATGTATGGTTCTGGCATCTTCTCTAGCATATTCTCCAAGATTTCTTGGTGTTTCTTGCTGTGAACCCCTCCTTCACTGCGTTCACACATCCTTGGATACTGCAGTCAGTGTTCCTCTCATCTGCCTGAGACTCTCTCCTCTTGTGTTCTCCACTTGGAATGTAAATGTGGGGTTTTCTTCAGGTTAACCCCACCCTGTTTTCCTTATGAGGTTGATACACACCTCAGTTGTGAAGCTCAGTGAGCTTCAGTTGTGACATTATTTTACTACTAAAGAATTTGCATTTCTTTTCCTACTCAATCTTATTATGTCCTTTACAATTGCTTACAGACATTTCTGTTCTCCAGTGTTTACACCGCATTGTTTCTTCACTGCCTCTTGGAAGAGTTTACCTTACTCCATTCATTGCAACTGCTACTTTCCAAAGCCTTCTTATCTCATCGCCGCACTAGTGCAGCAATATTTTAACTTCTAGACCTACTTGATTTCAACATTTTGCCTCTTCTTGAATCCAACTGCCATAAGTTTCCCTGCTAAATATTCCTCAGAAATGTTTTATCTTTAATTTATGGAATAAAAGATTCATTATCATCTCCTTTTAAATTTAACTCTTCAGATTTCATTTCAAAGCATTCAGGGGTTTTTTTGGCTTGGCTCCCATAAGTAATTTTGTATCATTATTTCTTTCTTGTACTTTCATATTTCTCTTCAGTGTAGCTAATCCACTCACTATCCTGCAAATATACATGCACACATGAATTTTCCACACTCTAAAATCCTATTATCCCCCATAAAAATATTACTATCTTTTTCCCCTATTTATCAACTGTGTGCTCAGATTGCACAATCTCAACTTTGTCTAACTATTTCAGCTCATGTTAGCTTTTCAGTGTTTTAGTTTGTGATGCTCAATTAGGGATCTATGCGTTTGATTCTTCATAGTTTTTTCTATTTTTCAGTTATTTTAAACTTCTAAAGGGTATAACTTAGGTCATATGTTTCTTCTATTTCTCTTAAAATGTTTAAAATAGTCTAAAAATAACATTCTGAACACATAATAGTGCATAAATACATACTTACTGGTTAAATAAATAAGAAAAATAACTAGAAAATTTCCACAGCAATTGACAGAATGACTACAGGTAAGACTCCTTCCAAATACATTATCTAAAAGTGCACTTGCTCTGCGTGTCAGTGGAAGAAATGACTGTCTTCTGGCACAGCCGAAGTGCACTCTGAAAGGATGTGCAAAATCCAAATGCCAGCCTCATTAAAGGTAAAACTATTTAAATAAAAAGGTAGATACACAAAATAATTGCTTCACTTAACAAGTGCAGAGGAAATCAAATCACATTCCAAAAGTATTTTGGTCATTTCAGAAGCTGGAAAGTAATTAGGGGGAAAGAACAGCCAATAAGTGTGCTGTTTGGTTTTATTAAGAGGAACGAAATTCTTGTAAAACTAGACACAAGAGAAAAACCTACATGATATGTGAGTAACAGTAATAGGGAAAAAATACTAAAGGTAATCTTATCACTGAGGAAATTTTTTTTTCTGATTCAAGCATGTTAAAAATGAATGTGACTATTAGCAACTACAACTTATGCTTAGGAAGTGAGTGTGTTCTGATTCCCCCCAAAGCCTTCTGGCTGTGGTCGCCTCCTCTGGAAGCAATATAATGTCCTGGAAACCAGGAGATGTCTAACTCCATGGGAGCTGCATGGCTGGCTGAGTGACCTTAGGTAAATTCTGGAACCATGAGGAATTTTCCCAAACTCATGCAGCTGTTGTTGGAATTAAATGAGATTATATACCTTAAAGACCCTAGCGCTGTTTCTAACACATGCTGGTCAGTACATCTTGGTCTCTTCCCATTATGCTTAGGAGAAATAAAGTGAAAATAAGCAGCAGAACCAGAGCAGGAGGGAGGAACTTGTTTATCGTTGCCTGATAAGTGACTATTATAGTCGCGGCAACTGTCTTCAATCTCCTTTTTCTTATATATTCTGGCGGTAGATCCCAAGTTTTAGTGGTGGGACACCTCAAGTTTAAGTGGGTAGCCATATACACATAAATTTCTTGTGATTTTATGGTTTTTTATGTTTGATTTTCAGTGCCTTTGCGTAAAACAGACACTTTATTTTACTACCATCTACTATGCACTCCTGCTTACATTAGCCAAATTCCAACATTTATGATTCCTTTTTGACATCAGCAAGCTCTTCTGTGTGTGTCAGCTTAGCAGATGATCGAAGAAAAATCTCCTACTATTCAAAGGACCTGGGGAAATGTACAAAATGATGTTTGCTGCTCTCGGAGTCAATACTGTATTGACTCATTGACTTACTGAAGTCCTTCTTTTCCTGCATGTGCTTCTTGGCAAACTTTAAGAGAAACTTTGAAGCAATTTTAGTTTTAAATTTTCAGATCTCTTCCACATAAAACCTCTCAGATTTATATAGAACAAATGGAAGCATATTGATTTGCTGTGTGCATTGTAACAAATTCCCACAAACATGGTTTCTTCGAGAACAGAAGCCTGTGCGTTCACTACTCTGGAGACCAGAGGTCTGACTGGCACCCGGGTGCTGGCAGGCTCACACACTCTCTGAAAGCTCTCAAGGAGAATCACCCCTTGCTGTTGCAACTGCTGGTTTCTGTGGGTTGTTGCTCTATCACTCCAGTCTCCACCTCCATCTCTATGTGGCCTTCTGCTTTGAGTCGCTTTTTCTTTCTTTTATCAAGACACTCTTTTAAGATACTGGGTCTATGTAAACAATTGAAGATGCTCTGTCTTCAAGTTCTTTAGATTTTATTTCCAAATAAAATCATACTCACAGATTCTGGAGTTAGGAGTTGTATAGTTTCGGGAAAACCATCATCAAACCTGTTCACTATGATTTGCCATATGAACCATCATTTTACTTAGAAAATATGTGCACTATACATATTCACAATTTGAAAAACAAATAAGTCTAACAGCAAAATTTTCAGCTATTTACAAAACTAACATTGCAATGAAAATTGTGCTTCAGAGTGTTTCAACTCACAAAGTTACAAATTTAAATGCCAATATTATCAAACTATTAATAGCTTCTAATTTATTAAGTAAATTTTATTAACTGTGTTCTAATTTGGGGATTTGCTACTTCTCTGACAGATCATGATTATTGAAAAAGAAATCTTGAAAATGATTAATTTCATTCTTTTAGATTAACGAATACTTAAATATAATAATAAAATTCAACTAAAAATATATTTAGAATATAATGACCCTCCTTCAACACTCTTTGATTCTGTCACTCCTCCACAGACAAGTAACCTTTTTAATTTCCTTCAGAGTACTCTGCAATACTTAAAGGTAGCTGTCTTTTTCCTTCCTTTTAACATGAACAGTATGGTGCTATACATAATTCTTATGAATTGTGTGTTTCCTTTTATGTTTTGAAGATATCTCTCTATATAGAGGTGTATACTGTTATTTTGCAATTATACAATATTTGATAAAAATAATGCACCATAATTTGTGAGTATATTATAAAAATGTTGCCATTGTGGCATATCTTTAAAATTTTACACAGATTTTTAAAAATAGATATTTAGGTGTAAAAGGTTTGGTCAAAGTTATGTACATTTCCAATACTCATTTGTCCTCCCCAAACTATTCTAGGAAATGGTCAATTAAGGTTAAAAATAATAAAAATGTAACTGATTAACTGACTGTATGATAATTTGACAGAACACATGAAGAAAAGGTAATACTTGCATATGTATACATGTATGTTTATGCATACATGTATGTAAATGTGTTTCTTTCTATCTAGATGATATAGAAAGCCATTCAGCACCGGCTAGAGAAATTTTGGGTAGAATTACATGCCAGTATCTTCTAAAGTCCTCCTACATGGATTGGGATTCATACATTTGGAGCAGGGAAAATAGAGTTTGAAGGCATTAGCATACAAACTAAAACAAAAAGGTAGTATCTATTGTATTTTCTAAAGTGCCACACTTCCCAAGCAGAATACTCTTCTAGTAAAAGCATCCTCCCCAGAATAGCTGCACCTTTTGAAATATAGAGTTAGTACAGATATTCAATTCCATAATGGCATCAAGAACACATTTGTATTTTTTTACTCAAACTTTCTAACAAGAAAAAGTTTGCTTAAAGTAACTTAATTTCAAGGTGATCTGATTAGAATGAGCTCAGTACCATGAATCTACTATTTAGATGCTTTTCAGATAAATTAAGACAGGAAGAACAAGAGAAGGAGAACACCTTTTCCTCAGGCTCAAGGTTGAACTGGAATGATAGTGCTGTAAAATATCTTACTGAGATGCCATAATAGCTGACATTCTTGACTTCAGCACTTGATATAATTGCAACAAGACCTAGTAATAATAAAAATTATTCCAAACCATGTGAACAATCATATGTTCTTAACTAGGCTGACAATTAAAAATGACATATTTTAAGGGTAGCAGACCTGCAGCTTTTTAAAATGCATAAAGAAACTGAATTTCCAAATTAGGTGAGTATATAAAATTATTTATCAACCCATTAGAGAAAATTTACAGGCTAAGGAAATTTATCGTGTTCCATTAAGTAGAGAATTTGCTTCTATTAAGCTTTTCTTTTGGCATGGGCTCAAATATCCTTCATCCAACCTCACTGAGTTTCAATATATATGGTTTCTGCCTGCTGAACATCCCCACAGATACCCTCATCACATGTTTGGCAAAATAAGGTGTCAAATAATAAAAACTCAATGAGGTTACTCTGCAAGGAATTACTTTCTGGTGAAAATCTAAGACACATAAAATGCTGGGTTACTGCAAAGTTGGTTTTATTTACAACAAGGAGAGCAAAAATGTTAGTCAATTTAGACATGTGAAATGAGCTACACTAAAAATTAGAACACACAGGGGAGTAGACACAGTTCAGGACTGCTGCACTCAGGCAGTGTGACATATTTCAGAACAAAAGGATTTTATATGGGAGATAATTCTATTTTGCCAGCAAACAAATGGAGCAAATGAGTATGTGTCATTGTTTGAATTTTCCTTTCATGATTTGAAGATCAGAATTGTTTCTGGCTGTTCTGTGATTTTTTAATTGGCAATTTTATATACTTTTCTGCTGACTCTCATTTTTTAATGTGATATAAATAACATACAATAAAACGCTCAAACATTCAACTTTCAGCTTCAGGTTTACAATTATATAAAGCCATGTAGCTACCATTTAAAAATTACAGAAAACTTTCCTCTGCTCCTTTCCAATCATTTCCTGTCCCCACCCAAACAACCATTGTTAGATTTCTATCACTATACATTATTTTTTCCTATACATGGATTTCATGTAAATTAACTCCCGGTGTGTACTTTTGGGTGCATAGCTTTCTCTTAACATGATGTTGTTAATTATTCATTCATATTGTTCTGTATACTTATATTATGATTGCTAAATAACATCCAATTATATAAGTGTCTATAATTTGTCTAGTAATTCTCCTACTGTTAGACATTTTGGATTATTTATAGGATTAATTATTGTAACAATGGCTTTTCTAAGTCATGATAAGTGCATATGAGACGTTCTATTGGCTTGGAGGGGACATGTATGTTTAACTTTGTAAGAAACTGACAAATAGTTTTCATAAGTATGTTTTCATCATTTTGCACTCCACCAAAAATATATTAAACTTGCTGTCACTACATGTCCTCAACAAAATTTGGTAATTTGGTATTTTTGTAACTTTTAACCATTACTATAGTTATATAGCATAGCATTGTTGTTTTCATAATTAACTGTTTTTAGCATTTTTTAAGCGTGCTTATTGGTGACAGATAAATTAATGTGAAAATCTGTCTGTTGTGAAATGTCTGTCTGTTGTATACATTTTAACTGAGTTGTCTTTTCATAGATGTAATATAATAGTTTAAGAAATAATGCATTTTTCTATCTAGGAGACTGCAGTATCTCTACATTACCTAGGTCTTCAATTTCTCTCAGAATTATTTTTCAGTTTTCAATGTTAAGTTCTTATATATCTTATTAAATTTATTTCTTCTTTTTGGAGGATTTTTGACACTACTATTTGTGTGTGTGTGTGTGTGTGTGTGTGTGTGTGTATTTGAAATGTATATGGTCATTCCTTATTTGAGTTGTACCACATCTGCCTTTTTCAACTGAATAATCTTTCATATGCACTTTGTATTTTGATATTAATGATACATGTATTTTACTAAGTGCTCATATAAGGGACACACTGCATGCTAGTACTTCATATTACTTACAAATCATAAAATTCTTAGATTGGTGTCATTGTACTCTTTATATGAGGGAGAGTGGAATGAAGGTTGAAAGAAAGAAGTTGCTTGTCTTACATAAATACTGACAAATAGGTGAGGTTGGAATTTTTATTATTCATTTCCTGTCACTGGAAGAAAATATCTGATTCCCACAACTGAAAGAAGGAAAGGTTTAATCTGGCTCACAGTTTTGGAGGATTCAGTCCATAGTCAACTGCTTCCAAGGCAAAAGCAAAATTCTAAAAGTGGATAGAGGAGGAAAGCTATTCACCTCATGATACTCAGGAATCAGAGAGAAAAAGGGGGAGCCAGGGATGAGAACACACCCTTCTAATTCAGATTCCTGGCAACCAGCCTATTCCAAACAGGCTTTACTTCATGACTGTACATTCAGTTATGAATCACTGCATCTACCACTAGATAGAGTACCGCCTGATTATTCCAGTCTCATTTTTAAACACCCACTTGTGAACACATGAGCCTTTGGATGGCTAGGTCCCCCTTGGGGGGACATTTAAGATCTAAACCATGATCAAATCTGCCTCACCTTGAACCTAAAGCTCAGGTTCTCATATTCCACAATTCTCTCAGTAACACTCATTTGAGTCTTCTACTAAATTTATCATCACAAACTTCTTTATTCATCTTTCCTTTTTTTGGTTTTTATTTTTTTTATTTGTATAAGTTTGCAGTATATAATAATTACATTCTTCAAGAAGACTTGATTCTTGTAAAGAATTATCTCAATTCCTTTTTCTTTTTTTGCCTCTGAATAGGTACTTATTTTAACACTCTGCGTTACTTCATTTTTGGTTTGTTAGATTAAATCCATTCATTTAAAATAAATGTTCCTGCTGTGGTGTGTTTACTGGAGTCTCCTATGGAGGCTGACATTAAAATTCAAATTTAGTTACAAGACACATCAAGAAAATAATCATCACTCCCTTGCTGAGTGGCACAAGTAGAAAGCAGGCACACTGAACTCCACCTAGCCATGCAACCTTGGAACCTCACTGGGAACCTGATAGTGATCCACCCAGCATCTCTAAACAGCCAGGAAGACTGGTACGTCGCTTGGGTCCTGATTGGGCCCTGCTCAGGGACCTCAAGTGGCAGGTGAATCTCGCATGCTGAGTAGTGCAAGCAAAAGACCTGCACAAAGAGCTCCACCTAACCATGCAACCTCACTCAGAACCAGGTAGGGCATGTCACAGTGAGCCTAAGCAGCTGGGGAGCTTTGATGCAACATGTGGCATGAGTTGAAGGCGTACTCTGTGTAGATGTTCAGCCTTAGTACACCATTCAGAATATGGAAGAGTCCCTCCCAACTATCTCAAGCAGGTGGGAAGATTTGGAGTGCCATGTGGGGTGTGCTGAAAGTCTGCCTGACATATTACCTCCATTGAGGATCCTTTTAGGGCCACTAAGGACCTGGTAAGGCCTGCCTAATGACCCCCAGTCAACAGGCAAAACTCCTGCAGTACAAGCATGTTCAACCTAGGAAGCAACTGAGACCTTGCATTCAGCTTGCCAGGAGAATAAAGGAAAATAACAACAAGGAAGAACATAATGCAATTTCAATTCTCCAATCCATCCCAAACAAGAATAGGAGACATGAACATAGAAAAATGTGAAAGTCATACACCTGAAACTCCTGAAATGATAACAACTGAAGTAATGAAATAACTCAAAGGAGCTATAAAAGAACTCAAATCAGAAATAATCTCCCAGGTAAAAGAAGAAAGGACAAATGCAATAAGGTAATGTTGAACACAAATAGAGAAGGAATAATTTAAGAAATTAGAGGAACACTGCAAAAAGATAGAAACCTTGAGTGAACAATATAAGAAACAAAAAGAATGCATAAAACAGACCCAAAGAGATATCCAGGAAATCTAAAATTCCATCAAAATTGGCAAAACTACCTCAGTGAAAGTGAAGACAGACTTTTAGACCTCAAAAACAAGATTGCAGCTACTAAACAGGAAAGGAAAGATATTTTAAAAATAACAAAGAATCAGGAAATAACAATTCAACAGCTGAAAGATGATGCAAAGAAAAACAACATAAGATTGAAGGTAAAAATTAAGAAGGTGACAACACAAATGATATCAAAAGACTTACTTACAGAAGTAATGGCCAAAAATTCCCAAACATGAGAATGGAAATTGACATGCAGGTAAGTGAAGTATATAGATCTCCAAATAGCCAAAATCAAAACAAAACTAAACCAAGACATATAATAATCAACATCCCAGAAATTAAACATAAGAACAAAATTTTAAAAGCTGTTAGAGAAAAGAGATAGATCACTTACAAAGGAAAGCCCATCAGAATCACAGCAGACTTCTCAATACAAGCAGTCAAGTAGGAAGAGCATGGAGTGAAGTATTTCAAAACCAAAACCAAAATGAGTTCCAACACAGATTGATGTTCCCTGCAAAATTATCTTTAAAATAAAAAAAGAAATAAGATATCTCAATGACAAAGAAAAATTAAAGAACTTCATGACCACCAAACCAATGCTACAAACAATGCTGAAAGGTATTCTAGGTAGACTTAAAAATGACTATGATTCCAAGAACATGAACAGAAAAAAACCACCAAGCAGAGAAAATATTTAAACAGAAGGGAAAGGTAAAAACCAACAGTATAAAGATAACATGACAAAAATATGCCAGTGTATGTCAATTATAAACATTAATGCAAATGGCCTCAATTCACAATTAAAAGAAACAGACTGGCAAAGTAAAGAACCAACAGCACAAAGGTAACATGACAAAAATAAGCAAATATATATTAATTAAAACCAGTAAAGTAAATGGTCTCAATTCACTAATTAAAAGAAACAAACTGAAAGAATGGATCAAGAAACAACATTACCATATGCTCTACACAACAAATCAATCTAACTCAAAACTAAATTCTGTAAAAGCCGAAGAATCAAAACAATACTGCATCCAACAGGAACAAAAAAAAAGCAGAGGTAGCTAATCTATTTGCAGACAATGGAAATTTCAAACCAAGAATGGTCAGAAGAAATAAACAAGGTCACTATATACTGGTTAGGGAAAAACTTCAAGACAAAGATATAGCAGTCCTAAATATATATTCACCAAATATGAGAGCACCCAGATATATAAAATAAATATTAATAGAAATCAAAAATCAAGTAAGTAACAACACAATTATAATGAGAGACCTTAACCCCTCATTGACACAAAGAGACAGATCAACTAGGAAAAAAATCATCAAAGAAATAATAGAACTGAATCAAACTTGTGAACAAAAGGGTTTAATAGTTGTATACAGAGTGTTCCACCCAGCAACATCAGAATGTTCTTTCTTCTCAGCTGCACATGGACATTCTCTAAAATAAACCATATACTAGCCCACAGAACATGCTTAAGTAAATGTAAAAGAATTGAAATTATCCCATATATATTATCTTATCTGTGCCATGAAATGAGAAATTAATGACAAAAGAAACTGCAAAAACTTCATAAACAAATGGAAATTAAGTAATACATCCATGAACAATCAATGGGTCACAGAGGTAATTAAAGAAAAAGTTAAACAATATTTACAAGCAAATGAAATACAAATACAACTTAACTCTTAGAATCTGTGGGACACAATGAAAGCAGTGCTCAGAGGAAAATTTATTGCGCTGAGTTCCCACATCAGGAAACAGAATGAACATAAATAAACAACCTGATGCTACATCTCAAACATCTAGAAAAAGTAGAGCAAGTCAAGCCCAAAGTCAAAATAAGTGAGGAAATTATAAAGATCAAAGCAGAAATTAACAAAAGAGACTAAGCAAGAAATAAAAATAATGAATCAAAAAGTTGATTCTTTTAAAGAATAAATAAAAGTGATAAGCCTCTAGCTCGCCTTATTTTAAAAAGGGGGGGGGGATAATCAGATTCATGCAATAAGGAATTAAAGGTTGAAATCACTTCAGACCCATTGGGAATACAAATGATCATCAATACCTACTTCAAAAACCTTTTCTCCCATAGGTTTGACAACACAGAAGAAACAGACAGATTCCTAAACACATATGAATTACCAAAGCTGAATCAAGAAGATGTAAAACTGCTGAATAATCCAATTGCAATTAATGAAATTGAAAATATAATTAGAAACTTAGCAACAAAGAAAAACTAAGGTCCTCATTGATTCACTCTGCAATTCTAGAGGAAATTCAAAAAAGACTTAATTGCAACACTCCTCAAATTCTTCAATGAAATTGAAAGGAAGACAATTCTCCTTAACTCATTCATGGAAACAAGTATTATCTTAATATCAAAACCAAAGAAAGACCCAACCAAAAAGAAGAACTACAGATCAGTCTCCCTAATGAATATTGATGCAAAATTCCTCAATAAATACTAGCAAACAGAAAGCAACAACTCATCAAGAAGGTTATGCATCATGACCAAGTAGGATTCATCATAGGAATGCAGCAGTGATTCAACATAAGCAAATCAATAAATGTAATGTCAATAGAGCCAAAGATAAAGATAATTTCAATAGATGCAGAAAAAGCTTTTGATAAATTTCAACACTTATTCATGATAATATCCCTACAGAAAATTGGAATAGGTGATCTTTACCTCAATCTGATAAAAGCCATCTATGACAAATTAACAGCCAGCACCATATTAAATGTTCAAAAGCTGAAAGCTTTTACTCTAAAATCAGGAACAAAACAAGGATTTCCGTTATCAACCACTCCAACTCATGGTAGTACTGGAAACATTAGCCAGAGCAAATAGATAAGAGAGAGAAATAAAAGGAATAAGGATACGAAAAGAAGAAGTTAAATTACCATTATTTGTAAATGAGATGATACTCTACATAAAAGACATCCAAAATCCCAATGAAAGACTTCTAGATGCAATAACCAAATTCAGTAGTGTAGCTGGATACAAAGTCAACACTCAAAAATCAATAGCCTTCATATACACAAACAGCAAACTCACTGAAAGTGAAATAAGAGAAGTCCTATCCTTCACAATAGCATCCAAAAAGAATATGTAGGAATCAATCTAACAAAGGAAGTAAAAGTCTATTCAGTGAAAATAACAATACTCTGAAAAAAGGAAAAAAAAGAGGATCTTAGAAAATGGCAATGCATTCCTTGTTCATTGATAAGAAGACAAGCATTGTGAAAACGGCCATATTTCCAAAACTGTTATACAGATTTAATGCAATTCCAATCAAAATGCCACTAATATACCTCACAGATATAGAAAAAAATCATTCCTAAAATTCTTCTGTAACCATAAGAAACCTACAATAGCAAAGGCTGTTCCAGGCCCAGCTTTTTGATTTCCCCAATGGTTTTACCAGCCTACCCTACCACCAACAGGGCAGAAGAGTTCTTTTTTCATTTGTTGTTGGCATTTGTTGTTGGTAGTTTTCTAGATTCTGGCCATTCTTTCTGGAGTGAGATAGAATCTCAGTGTGGTTTGAATTTGCCTTTCCCTAATGACCAACGATGCTGAACATTTTTTCATGTATTTATTTGCCATTTGTATCTCTTCATTTGAAAAGTGTGTGTTCAGTTCAGATGCCCATTTTTGGATTGGATCTTTGAATTTTGGGGGTCTGATTTTTTAAATTATTTATATGTTTTAAACAGAAGTCCTTTGTCTGAGGGATAATTCACTTTGGATTGGGTCTTTGAATTTCGGCAGGTGACCTTTTAAAATTCTGTATATGCCCTAGATAGAAATCCTTTGTCTGAGGAGTTGCTGACTAAAATTCTTTCCCATTCTGTGGGTTTTCTTTTCATTCTGTTGGTGATTTCCTTTGAAGTGCAAAACTTTTTAATAAGATGAGATCCCAAGTGTTGATTCTTTGATGTACTTCCTGTGTGATTTGTGTTTTGTTCATGAACTCTTTGCCTACCCCTGTCTTTTAAGATTTCTACCTACCTTGTATTTCAGTAGATTTCATGTTTCTATTTTAATATTTTGATAGGTTTTGAATTTAGTGCAAGGTGATAGGCATGGGTCTAGTTTTAGTTTTTGGCATATGGAAAGCCAGTTTTTCTAAGGCCACTCATTAAAGAGGCTTCTTTCCAGTGAACATGTTTGGCCCCTTTGTCAAAGATGAGGTAGCAGAGCATGTTTATAGGTGTGGTCATATCTTCTAATCAGTTCCGCTGATCTTCATGTCTGTTTTTATTCCAGTACTATGCTTATTTTATCACAGTAGCTATTATAGTATAACTTCAAGTCAGGGATTGTGATGCCTCCTGCCTTATCTTTGTTACCCAGAACTTCCTTTGCTATTGTAAGTTTCTTCTGGTTCCAGATGAATTTTAGGAATGATTTCTCTAGATCTGTGAGGTATGCTAGTGGTATATTGACTGGAACTATATTAAATCTGTGTAACAATTTTGGAAGTATGGCCATTTTCACAATGTTTGTCTTCCTATCCATGAACAAAGAATGCATTGTCATTTTCTAAGATCCTCTTTTATGTCTTTTTCCAGAGTATTGTAATTTTCACTGAATAGACTTTTACTTCCTTTGTTAGATTGTTTTCTAAGAATTTCTCTTTTGGGGAGATGCTATTATGAAGGGTCCTGTAAAAGCTGGAATTGGAGTACAATTTGAACCAACAACTCTACTTCTGGGCACATTCATAGAAAAATTGAAAACATCATACCACAGTGATTTTTGTGCAAACATATTTATAGCAGCACAATTTGTAAAAGCAAATCTTGGAAGCAAAATAAATGCCCATCAACTGAGGAAAGGATAAAAAAATGTGGTATTATTATACAATGGAGTACTATTCGGCTATAAAGAAGGATCATACTGAGGCTTTTATAGGTAAATGGATGCAACTTGAGACCATTTTCATAGGTGAAATAAATCAAATTCACATGTGTTAATACCATATTGTCTCCCTAGTATAAGAAACTGAAAGAGTAAATGAGATAAAAAATTTTTTCAATAAATAATGTGAAAGGGTAAGAAACTCCTCCAAGGGGGAATATAACTCAGATAGGGAAAAGGAGAAAATAAGGAATGAAAAAGAAAAAAGATATAAATTTGTGTGTGTATATATATATATATATATTTAGAATAGCTAAGATGATAGCATTACTAATTATTTTAGTTCTTGGGGCAAAACAGTTGACATTCATAGGATTGGATAAATTATTCATGTTCATGTCTAGTACTCTGAGTAACTCCTTTGAAGATAACTATGCAAAATAACAACCTTAATTATGTCCTCATTTTGAAAATCTATATTGTTATTGTTTGGGGCTCTTTGTTATTGTTATTTGTCTCCTTTATTAGTTGTTTTCTTGTATTTTGCTTTGTTTTGTTTTTCCATCTAATACAGAAAGGATAAATATGCATGAGTAGGCATATATGCTGAGAATTTCTAAAGAATTTACAGTAATTGATATTATATGTTATGGTATGAACAGCTACTTTTAAAAAAAGAAGACATTATCATAGCCATTGCTGATTTTCTATCATCTTGTTTTGAAGTCCAGTAAGCTTTTATTCTTTGTTTTAATTGTTTTTAATCTATTTTCTATTATTTGATTTCAATGTGTGAAGATATGAACAGCTGTTTTGAAGAGAACAAGAGACATTATGGTTTTCCTCTTCTCTAGATTTGAGTCCTTTAATACATTCATTCTTTTCTTTTGATCAATTTTATACTATTTTGTACTATTTGAATTCCTTGAGTGTGAAGATATAGACAACTGTTTCAAAGAAAACAAGCGACATTATGGTAACCACTGTTGATATCCTAATGCCTTATTTTGCAGTTCTGTGTTGCTTGTATTCTTTTGTTCTGATCTGCTTTGTTCTGTTTTGTTTTGTTTTATTCTTTTTTTAAAAATAAAGAAAAAATAAAATAATCATCAATGGAAATACAACATTCCTTAAGAAGTATGAAGTAGATTAAAGCCTAGAATCTATATGGGTCTGCTTGTCACCTCCTAGAACTGAGACATGTTAGTCATCCTCTCATCATTGGGGCACAATATCTGACACCCAGCACTTCAAGAACTTTTATTGGCTCATGTTTTAGTCTTTATTTGGCAGGCTCCAAGGCAGCAAGGCAGCAAGTCTGACAAGAGTCAGACAAAAGAAAGCTGCTTACTTCATGGTGATTAGAGAGCAAAAAAAGAAGGGCAGATCAGGGTCAGGAGATGTACTCTTCCGGTAACGCTCCCCTTTCCAAACCAAGCCTCACCCATTAGCATCGCGGTTAGATTAATGCCTTCCAAAAGTCCCACCTCTGAGCAAGGAAACTTTGGGGAAACTTTCTCAATTTAAGCCTTAAAAGTTGAAGTAGCAATAAACTTCTATTGCTCAAAAAAGATTGACTTGCTGTATGACCTCATATTAACACTACCAACAGATTTTTCCAAACAACTCCTTTTACCCAGTTCAAAAACATAAAACATTAGGGTCCCTTTTAACCTGGATTCTAAGAAAGAAACCCATCATTGTTGATTCTGAAACTCACAGTCTACCATTACTTCTAGGACAATTTGTCAAATTCCGCACTCATAAATCAAAACTCTGATACAACATTTTATTTGCCTCATTTGGTTGAAAGGCGAAAAATATCGTAATAAGAGCTAGCAATCAGAGAAACTGCTACTTGATCTCCTACTGCTCAACTTTCAGTAGCTTCCTTGCAAAAAACAGACAATGCATAATTTTGGTGCCATTTTAAAAATTTAATGGCACTTAATAAGATTAAAAATGACTGAACATTTGTCTTCATTCTCAGTACAGAAATTCTTCGGAGAAAAATTTGAGCTCCTCTCTTAGGACTGACTCTCATTTTAGATGTGTGTTCCTTTCTGTGCCCCGTGTGTAATTATTTAAATGTCATGAAATCCTGCAAATGTGGTTAATAAAGTAATTTAAATTAATTCATGCAATTTATTTTACTCTTGCTGTTGGAAAAGTGTGCACATAAATGGTTCTCTACTGCTAAATCCAGAGAATGGCAGGAAAGTTTCATTTTGAGAATATTTACTCTGCAGATATATAACCTCACAAATGTGAAACTTCCCTCTTCCAGCACAAATGAAGATGGAACTACTGATTAGTGGGTCTTATGAATAAGAGATTCTGTCATTCAATTCTTTAACAGCAAAAGTAAGTCCAGGGCTTTGCTGAGCCTCTGTTTCTACTCTAATGTGATCCCTGTGATGCTTTCACAAATTATTCACTTGGGCTCTTTAAAACCAGGGATACAGCTGTGGAAAGTGGATCTTTAAACAGTGATTTCTCTTTGTCTAGAATAGATGTTAAAATCATTGACAGTGAATCAGCACTCATTTATAGCCACACTGCTGTATTATCTCATCGAAAAATATTTACAAAGAATGCTGTTTCAAGTTTCTATTTTATATATTTCTCTATATATTTATCTGGCTGAAACTACAATCTGCCAGTGTTTGAAGAATCTGCCATTCTGATATTTTGCTGGTTGGTCAAATAGAAAGGTAGTCTTAGTCTTGGTCACTTGTCTAAAACAAGCTTATTATTTAATAAAATATGTGCTTTCCAATGAGTATTAGTAGTTTGAGAAAACATCAGGCATGGAGGAATAGTAAATTCTTGACTTTACATGTGTACAAAAAATAGTTAGGTGGGGAGTGTAATAATCAATAATTGATCTGGAAAAATTTCTCTCAAACTGAAGGAGAATAGTGTCAATGGAGCGTTCACGCACACTTAATAAAAGGAAAGATGTGGCCTTTGCTTGTGGAGTATTACAAGGGGAAGTATCATTGTCTTTCCTATTTCAAAATTACTAGAAGTTAAAAAATTAATTTATTATCTGTTTAGGTTTGAATAAATGTAGTCCAAACATCTCATGTAATATAAAGTCATTCAATTCTATAGGTCATTTATTTTCATGGGTGGCATTGAGTTTTCACTACATATCAAAGGATATTTCCTCAACAGAGTATCTAAGATACTTGAAAAACTGCTAAGTGAAAGTATCTATCTCTATATGTATATGTATATCTCTATATGTGTATTTATATTTATGATTATGTCTAAGTCTATGGCTATATCTATATGCATATGTATGTATCTATCTATTTGCTGGTACATATCTAGAGAGATCCTTATGTATATGAAATATATGTACTTTAGGAACAAAAATGGTGAGTAAGATCCTGGCAGATTACCTCTCCAAACATACACAAACTACATTCACAAGCTCAAAGGAAGCCAGGTGAAAACTACAGTGTCTACTTTAAGTGTAATGTTAAGATAAGACGCATTGGAGAAGGAATGATGAAAAGAGTTACATGCATCATCCCTCCCCTAACCCTGAGCAACACACAGTGGCAGGAGCTGCCCTCTGCGTGGAGGAAGGAGATTTTAATTCTAGGTCTTTGACTTGAAACCCAGTTCTGCATTGAAACCCAGTGCTGGGGAGAGCTCCCAAACTCCTACTCCCAGGCCTGCACCCATGGACTGGACTATTGTTTTTTGCTAGTCAAGTGACTAGGCACTTAGACCTGACTCCCAGCCCTCAACCTTAGGCATAAGAGTATGAAGTAAGACTCCAATTGCTGTGGAACATGGCCCAGAAACCAGCAGGAGATTTTAGGTTGCAATTCAGCACTGTGTCTGTCACAGCAAAATTCATCACCAGAAAAATAAAGGGACTTTCTACCCAGGACAAAGCATATAGAAAAAACATGAGCCACTTGGGCATTAGGTGGAGATTTGTATACCAGTGAGACACAATTGAGTTTGGGATTTTTGCCTTTGAGTTCAGGGCCACACTGGTAAAACCTTACACTGGGAATATCTTAAGAGGCTCTATCTCCAGGGAGGTGTTGAAATACAAAGCCTCTTGAACAGCCTTGATGCTATGTTGAAATATGCAGAACCAGTCCCTTATTCTATTGCAGTCAGTATCACCTGTGACTGGTAACAAGTGTGTTGAACCATAAATCCATCTCCGAAGTAGGCAGCTCAGTTTTTGTGTAAACTGTGGTCCTGCCCAATGCTACTTTAGTTCTAGAGGGCTGTGGATTAATATAAGGCAGCATTTTCTCTTATTAGTGAGCACAAGTGTGGTGTCGTAGCCAAGAACAATAACTGTCTATAAATGTTCCCAGTGCTAGGCCGGATCCTGCGGTATCCAAGCAGGCCTGTGACTCAGTACAAGGCATGTAGGCCTGTCTGGCCCCTGGAAGAACTTTACCTGGTAGGTTATCTCTCTAGATCGTCTTATAGTTCACAGTGAACTCGCACCAACCACAGACTTGAAAAAAATTGGGACTAAACCACCATGTAGTAGTGAAACAGTGACAATACAACAACAGTTGTCTCCCAGGAATCCTGGACTTAGGGATCCAACTAACATGCAAAAAAATAGAGTGACTACAGACTAAAATAAGCAGCCTGCATAGAATTCCTGGAGAAACTGTCACAAACAAAGCCAATAAGGATCCGAACATTTCAGTGACCAGACAATGTGGCCTAATAACAACTATCAAGAAGTTTCAGAGAATCATAAAGTTACCTAATAGTAAAAACAAGTCACAGAAACTGAGTAGATAATAATCAATATGAGCAAATGTTTAGATAACATAAACATCTGTTTTATAAAAACCCAATGAACTCAAGGGAACACAGGGAAAACACTATAACAGAAAAAAATAACAGAGATGAACCAAAAGACCAAACAGAAATTCTTGAGCTTAAAAATACAGTAAGTGGACTTAAAGTGTGATAGAAACCATCAGTAACACAATAACTCAAAAAATCAGTGAGCGCTGAAATCAGATATTTTAAAACATAAAGTCAGAAGAGTAAAAAAAAAAAAAAAAAGAAAGAAAAAGAAAAAGAAAATAAGGAGGAATAAGAAAAACCTGGGAAAATTTTGGAGCATCAATAGTGAGTAAATATTTGGATCAGTGCAGTTCTAGATGGACTTGAGAATGCCCAAGAGGTAGATAGTTTGAACACAAAATTTCTTAAATCTATTTTAAAAAATACAACCTTCAAAGTGCAGCTATGCAAAGATCACTAGTTAGATTTAACTACAAGTCTGCCCCAAGAAATCTTATAGTCAAACTATTAATGGTGAAGGAAAAGAAGAGAGGATCCACAAAAAAAAAAAAAAAAAAAAAATAGAAATAAGTAACACATAAAGGTGTCCAAATTTACCTGACTCAAGACCTCTCAATAAAAGCCATGCAGCCCAGGGGAGAATGACATGGGATTTTAGCAGTACTAAAAGAAAACATAAAATTGTCAACCAAAAATGAGTAGAGACTTTTAAGCAGATATTTTATGGAAATCCAATGAGCTTCAGGAGAACATAGGAAAAAATTACTGTAATAAAAAAATTCACAGAGAGATGAACCAAGAGAACAAAAAAAAGTTGTTGAGCTTAAAAATACACTGAGTGGGATTAGAAATATGATAGAAGCAATCAATAATACAATAGCTCAAAAACTCAGGATGGTTTAGAAATTAAACAGATAAAGATATTTTCAAACAAAATCACATATACATGCATGACATGTATCTTATATGAAATACTAACAGAAGTTTTTCAAACTGAAAAATTTAATAACTAAGCAGAAAACAATAAAAAATGTAAAACTGACTCATAAAAGTAACCATATAGGCAAATTTAGAATGCTATAATAGTCAAAGTATAGTATGTAAATTATTGCTATCTTGGCATGGACCAAAAACAATTAAAAGACTGAAACAATTTTACAAAACTGCATTTATGAGTGAAAATATGCACTACAGAAATATATAAAATGGGACAACAAAAATGCAAATGTGGAGAGAACTGGAATGTTAGTATGGAATTTTTATTAGTATATTTTTCTTTCTTTTTCTTATCTCATTACTTATCTTTATGGTCACATTATGATGCTATCATTTTAAAAGATTACTATACTCGAAATATATTTTCAGAAAACCTCTTAGTATCCACAAAATGTATAAAAACACACTAACAAAGTAAAGCATTTAGCCATGAAGATTCTGGAGGGTAGGAGAAATTGCAATACAATTAGAAAACAATTTATAAAATGGCTGTATTAAGACTTCATTGACTAATAATCACCTTCAGTGACAGTGAATTAAATTCTCCACTTAAAAGAAAGAGCAACTGAATAGATTTTAAAATGTGTTGGCTATGAAAATTTCCTTAACCTATCATGACACACATGAAACAAAAGTGAATAGATGGAGTAAACTACTTCTTAAAAATATAATCTAAAAACAAAGTAGGAATAGCCATACTTGAATCAGATAAAATAGACTTTAAATCCAAGTCAGTAAAAGAGACAAAGAAAGTCATTACATAGTGATCAAAGCATCAATTCAGCAGAAGAAAATAGCAGTTCTAAATATATATGTATCTAATGTCAGAGATTCAAATAACATGAGCCTAATATTACAAGACCTAAAGGATATACTCCAAAAGAAAAAAAAAAAATAGTGGAGAACTTTAACCCTTAAGTCTACCAATAGGCAGATTTTTCCAAAAGAAAAACAACAATACTAACAATGAAAAATAATTAAATTGTACCTTAGACCAAAGAAACTAACAGTCATCTACAGAACATTTTATCCAACAGTTTTAGAATGTACATTCTCCTCAACAGCACATGAAACATTCTCCATGTCATGTGATAGACTGCAAGTAATCCTTTTTAAAAAGTCAAAATCACATCAAGTATCTTTTTCAGCCATAGTGCAATAAAAATAATAATCAATAACAATAAAAACATTGGAAATTATACAAATACATGCAAATTAATAAGTTACTCCTAAATGATCAATGGGTAAAAGAATAATTCAACAAAGAAATTTTAAAATTTTCTGAAAACAAATGATAATAGAGACATGCCATAACAAAAATAAAACCAAAAATAGTGTTGAGGAAGAAGTTTATAACAATCATTGCCAACATCAAAACAAGAAATATTTTAGGAATGTGAAAAACAAGAATAAACCAAACTCAAAAATTAGTAGAAGGAATAAAATCATAAAGATCACAACAAATAAGTGAAAGCTCAATGAAACAGAGTGGATTCTTCAAAAAGACACAATTAGCTAAGTCTTTAGTTGACTAAAAAAAGAAATATAACTTCAAAATAAGTAAAAACATATGAAAGGGATAGATTATAACAATGAACACAGTCATTGGAGATTATTACGAAAAAATACGTGCCAATAAGTTAGATAACTACAAGGTATGGGTAAATTCTGAGTACATATAGTGTACCAAGATGACATCATTAAGAAATAGAAACCAGAACAGACGAGTAATGTATATCAAGATTGAATTAGTAATCAAAGTTTCCCATCAAAGAAGAGTCCAGGACCAAACAACTACTACTGATTTCTCTACAACACTTAAAGTAAAACTTAAATGATAACTGACAATTGAAGAAGTGGGCATCTGTCAGGCAAACATTATCTTGATACCAAAACCAAAAAAAAAAAAAAAAAAGATACATAAAAAACAAAAGAATAAGACAATACTCATGATGAACATAGATTTTTAAACCTCTCTTGAAATACTAGCAAATCAAATCCTATAAAATATTTTTACCATGATCAAGTGGGATTCATTCCAGGGCTATATGATAGTTAAATATCTATAAACCAGTCACAATGATATGCCACAGCAAATTAAATTATAAAAACTTGACTATATTAATAGATATAGAATGGGAACATGGTAATAGTCAGCATTACTACATGACAAAAGCACACTTAAATTATGTTTAGAAGAAATGGCCTCAATATAACGTATGCTCCATAAAATTAATGAACAGCTAACATTATTCTACATAGGAAAATCTCTCTAAGATCTGCAATAAGAAAAGAGTGCCTAATTTCATTCAATACAGGAAATAAGTAGACAGAACAATCAGTCAAGACAAGGAATAAAGGGAATAAAATCAAAAAGGAAGAAATCAAATCATCACTGTTATACATGATATGATCTTATATACAGAAAATCCATAAAAAAAGATATCAATAGTAACTGAATTCTCAAAATTTCAGGATGCAAAATTAACATAGAAAAATAATTAGTACTTCTCTCTGTCACATAAAAAATTATCTGAAATAAAATCTATGAAAGAAATTCCTAACCAGGTATGGTGGCATGTGCCTATAAACCCAGAACTCTAAAAGACTGAGAAAAGACATCACAAGATTCAATACAGCCTGGGAAACTTAACAATCTAGTAAGACTGTATCTTAAAATTAAATTTTGATGAAGTTTGAAGGGCTTAGAAATGTAACTCACTCAAGGTGAAGGGTTCTATCCCAGCACTGGAAAAAAAAATCCCATTTACAAGAGCTATAAAACATGAAACTCCTAAGTTTAACCACAAAAATTTATTGTACTATACAGTGAAAGCTATAAAATACTGATGAACTAAATCAAAGAGGATAAAAAGGAAGGGTATCCCATGTTCTAGAATCAGAGGAATCAATATTGTTAAATGTTCTCTGTACCCTGAAGCATTATGAATTGAAGGTAATCTCTATTAAAATTCCAATACTTTCTTCACAGAATTGAAAAAACAAAAATCCTAAAGTGTGTCTATGAACCTATGAATGCAAGATCCTGAATGAACAAGGCCATCTTGAATAAAATGAACAAAGTAGGAAGCAGTATACTACCTTATTTCAAAATATACTACAAAGTTGTAGTCATCTAAACAACATAGTATTGGCATTATGACAGGTTCATAAACCAGTTACATAGAATCCACGTAAATCCATGCATCCATAGATGCATGCATCCTTTTATTTTTGATGAAAGTGTTAAGAATGCATTGGAGAAAAAAAATATTTTCAATAAATGTTGCTGGAAATTTTTTTCTATACGAAGAATAAAAATATACCCTTCTGTCCCTCTCACCTATCACAAATACAAATGCTCAAAATGGATTAAAGTCTTATGACTAAAACCTGAAACTATAAAGTATTACAAAAACGTAAGGGAAATGCTTCAAGATAATGGAATGAGTAAGAGGTTATTTACACAAAACCCCCAAAGCTTAGAAAACAATAGTAAAAATATACTGATAGGGGTGTTTCTGTTCAGCAAAGGCAACAAGCAACAGAGTAAAGACACAAAGTATACAATAGGCAAAACATTTGCAGATTATATACATTACAAAAGTTAAACATCAGAAATAGAGAACTCAGCATTTAAGTAATGAGAAAAATATAACTTAAAAAAGTCTATTAAAATTCTAAATAGATATTTTCAAAAGAAGATATACAAATGACAAAGATTTATATAAAAATACTCAATGTCACTAACCACCAGGGTAGTGCAAATCAAAACCATAGATTGTCAACTACTCAAGAATGGCTATTATCAAAAAGGGCAAAAGAAAACAGACATTGGTGAGGATGTGGAGAAAGATGATCCTTGATGAACAACTATTATGCAAAATAATATGGGTGTTCTTCAAAAAACTAAATTAGTGCTATCACATGATCCACAATTCCACTGTTGAGTAAATGGACAAAGGAAATGAAATCACTATGCTGGAAACATTTGTACTGACATATTTATTGCAGCACTATTCACAATAGTGGAAAAAAATAACCTGAAGGTTTATCAACTGATGACTTGTTAAAGAAAATGTGGTGTATATACACAAAGGGATATTATTTAACCTTAAAAAGAGAATGAAATTTCATCAATTAGAACAACATGGGTGGAAATAGAGATCATTATATTAACTGAAATAAGTCAGGCACAGAAAGATTAATACTGTATGATCTCAACTCTATGTGAAATATTAAAAATTAAACTCAGAGAAGTTGATAATAGAATGGTGGTTACCAAAGATAAGATGGAGAAACGCACACAGGTGGGTCAGTGGGAATTCAGTTAGAGCGAAATAAGGGTATGAAGTTCTGGGTGCCATTGCACAGTGTATTGAAACACTATGAACAACAGCCATGCACTGTGAGCTGCAGATGCTACAAAACTGCCACCTCTAACACACTGCAACCAAGTAAAATAAATGTAATATGAATCTGAGTTGGAGTCTATTGTAGTCAAGGGTAGTGCAGAGAACAATTACAATCAGGACATGGAGTTTACAATATTATTTTTATAATGGTCACTGGGAGTTAAAATAAGAAATCTGTCCACAACACCAAAGACATAGAATATTTAGTCAAGGGCCTAAATCCCACAGCAATGTCCCACTCGAGTCCAGATGAAAACCCAGAGCTCATGACAATGCTGCCCACGAGTCCAACTGGAGGTCCAGAGTCCAAAAGGACTCATGCCAGTCTCTTTTAGGAATCCATGCCGGGAATGCCCAAAGGTCAGCAGTGGAAGCCAGAAAGTCCAGTGGGATGAAGGAGCTGTGCTGGTGGGTTGAGGGTTCTATGCTACAGCCGAGAAGTCACATTCACAGCAAAAACCATGGCTGTCCTGAAAGGCACCACAGCCATCCTCAGCGACACGGAAGCCCCGAGCTCCTCCAATGACAAGCACAGTTGGGTACATGCCAGGAAGCCAGCATGACGAATTCATCCTGGAGACCAAGAGGCACACATCTTTCCCTCCGGAGCTAGGAAGCAATGCTTAATGTGAGGACCAAAGCTTCTCCAGGAGAACCAACATCTCAAACAGCAACTCGTAGGAGAACCCACAATGCCTCAATGCAATAATGCGTTAATGCCTTCCTTCTCCTTCTCCACCTATTTATGCTGGCAACTTTCCTCAGGTGGAGCATCTTCACTCAGTGCCATGCTGATGTAATCCAGCTGGCGTTAAGTTGACCACCAGTTCTTAATCCATAACAGAGTCTCAGAAGTTCTGCCTAAACAAGAGAGCCACTGGACTGAGCAGTGCTTGGACATTCTGTTCATGTCTTTGTTCAGATAGATTCCTCCACATAGGTGAGGACACCGCCAGGCTGAGAGTGGAACTTGAGACCCTGAGGTCAGCAAAGAGGCAGCTATGAGTGAAGTGTGCCTGTGGGTACTGAAATACGCACATCTGTGCATACAACACAAGCGCCACATAATCCAGGATGGAGCTGGGTGAGAGAAGAAAGAAGTGACAGCCCACATGTCTGGCTTGCCTGTGCTCCAAGCGTTTCTAACTCTAATATGGCCTAATTCTAATATGACCCCATACTTATTGTAATTAATTTTTTAACTTGATTTATGATTTTTAAATAGATATATGGTATGCAAATGATTATTTGTAATGGAACCCCCATCCCAGGAAAAGTTAGGATCAGATTTGTCTTTTAATAAAGACTCTTATATCCCTAAGCATAACTATCACTTTCCAAATTCACTGCAAAATGATTCCATTATAGATGGATTCAGATAAAAAGAAATAAATGAAACTAACTTCCTATGCATACACAATACATCATAAAAGCTCCCATATGCATGCAAAAGGTCAAACATGCTACATAAACATATTACTGGATAAACTACAGCAGAGAATATAAATGTATTATTCATGACAAGAAATGCAATGATTAATACTTTCCAAACAACATTGCTTCCTACCGATGGACATAGTGTGATTAATTTTCTTAAATGTGTGGGGTGTGACTTTACAAGCTTTACAAAATACATTATAAAAACTTCATCAGGAACTACGGCTGGGAGGAACAGCAGACCACAAAACTAACTAAACTGAGGTTTTTCAATGTAAAAAGTATGGTCATTTTTTATTCATTCAAATGTTTTAAAGATAAAAGATAAAGAGAAAATAAGGAACACATGAATATGCCTCCACAAAGTATATCGAAAGAAAGGGAGTTTATCCAAATGCTTAACAAAATTCATCATAAGAGAATGGATCAATGAATAATAATGACCTAATATCACAGGCAGTAACTATTCGTATTAACTCATGAAATGTGTCAGAAATCTAATTTTTAATTGTTGTAAGCATACCTGTACCAGATTTAGATTTATAGGGTACTTACTTTAACTTATATAATTGATAAATAAAATATTAATATTAAACATACTGACTTTTTGGTTTGTATCTCAAGTATTATACCCAAATGACCCAAAAAGATAACATGAAAAGAAAAATTCATATTAGAATATTTATAAATCAAAAAATCACTCAGAACTTTTCAGTATCTAAATTTTATCATAAGAAAAAATAATTTTTCTGGGCGTGGTAGCACATGCCTGTAATCCCAGCACTCGGGAGGCTGAGGCAGGAGAATGACAGTGAGACTGAGGCCAACCTGATCCACAAAGTGAGTGCAAGGCCAGCCTGAACTGCATAGTGAAACCCTGTCTCAAAAAGACAAAATAAAAATTAAAAAATAATTTTGTTCCCAACATAAAAAGACAATGTATTTTTTTCTGCTTTTTGAAAAGAATCTTAGAAACAAAGACATTTTTATTTTAAACATAAAAAAGTAAAAAATAATAACAAAACCGTTTCAAAACAGGCTAGTAGAATAACAATAATCAACCCATTGTACATGGTTATATTCACAAGAGTTTTTCAGAGCACAAGATATAGGTATGAAACATTGTCCAAAACAATTAGTAGCACAAAATTTTCCCCTCAATGAACCAAGAGATGTCAGCTGTGTAACTACTTATCTGTCATTTCCTTTTCCTTTCCCTCCTTTCCTCTTTTCCCATCATAGCTTCACTTTTTTCTTTTCTTTCCTTTTGAATAACTTTTTTCCCATTCACAATATCTATTGTATATTTTGGAACTTGTTTACTCTTTCAAAATCTCACACTAGTGACACAATATAATGTTTACACAGGTGGGTCTGATTTGTTTCAGTTATGAGTATGATCTCAAGTTGCATCCATTTACCTAAGACAGTCTCAACTTTATCTTTCTGTATGGTTGAGTAGTATTCCATTATATATATATTTTTAAAACACATCTTGTTTGTCTGTTCCTCAGTTGATGAACATTTGGGTTGTTTCTAAGATTTAACTATTACAAATTCTGCTGTTAGACCCCCTCCCCGGATGCACATATATTGCTATAGTACATTTTTAATTCTTCTGGGAAGATGCTCAGAAGAGGATTAGCTGGGTAGGATGGAATTTCTGGTCCTAGTTTTAAAAAAATCTCCACACTGATTTCCACAGTGGTTACATCAGTCTACACTCCCACCAATAGTGCAGAATATTCCTTTTTTACCACAGCCCAAGCATTATTTGTTATTGGATGGTTTCTTGGTGATAGCCATTCTTCCTGGAGTGAGATGGAATCTCAGAAATGTTTTAATGTGCATCTCTCAAATGATCAAGGGCTTTGAACATTTTTTCATATATTTATCATTTATGTGAGACGTGTGTATTTATCTCAGATACCCATTTTTGGACTGGGGTCTTCAAATTCTGGGGACCTGATATTTTTCAGTTCTTTATATGTTCTAGATATGTCCTTGAAACAAAGATAATTTAATATTAACACTCTCTATATATTATGAAGAATTCTTCACTACAGTCATGTGTTCAGCTCTGAATGCACTATTGTAGCTGCAAATGAGGGCAGAAAACCATGCTCTATTTGACTGGACCCAAGTCAGACATTCAAGCTGTGTTTTCTGGGACTCAATGACTTCCATCCAAATTATAGGGAGTTTTTCCCATTAAAAGATGTTACAAAAATGAGAAATTTGCATGATATGTATATTTCATTAAATTTCAAAAGATATAAAATCATACAATTTTAAGTTATTTTACTATTAAAATAATTATTTTGTGTTGGTTGATCTCTATTTTCATCTTGACTGTATTGAGACTCCAGGAGAGGTGACTGGATGGTGAAGGTCTTAACATCGTCAGTGGGTCAAGCCTTGGATAAGGTCATGGCAGAATGAGCTATTTGAAGATGAGGCCTAATTGGAAGAACGATTCATGGCTGTATAAATTTGGGAACTATATCTGGTCCATGGAGTCTTTTTCTCTGGCTCTTTCAAACCTACCGTATTTGTGTTAATCATGAGTTATGAGGCTTTTCTCTACCATATCCTTCCACAAAGATGCTTGTTTTGGTAACAGCCAATCATGGAGTGAAACTTCTGAAACTGAGCCAGAATAAACCTTTGATTCCTTTAATTATGTTTTGTCCCAGTAACAGATGGAAAAATAAGAGATATAACTTAAAATATATCATGATACAATAGAGTTTATAACTACAAATACTTTCAATACACATTAATGTCAATACTTTAATATATTGTACACAAAATACATATTTATATGCATTAATCTTTTTTACCACAATGAGTAGAAGTTTGAATTTACTTCTGAATATTGCCACCAAATACAGCACCTATTGTCTGAAAATTTTAGAAGCAGAATCAGTAACACTAATGCATATTTCAGAAGCTTTGTTTCAAAATTTTGAATCTTGTCCCTATCTTATCTTTCTAGGATGTTTTGAATTACAAGAACAGAATAATATGCACCATATATAATTTTAAAGATGTCTTTCAGAAGAAACAAATCCACAATTTTTATAGGTGTGCTTCCAAATATCTGCAAGGTTCACATCCATAGCAAAAATTGTTCTTTGGCAAATTTGAACCATTTTCTGTTATGTATTTGGTTATGTGTGTTAACTTACAAAAGAAATAAGATCCTAAATAGAGAAGTGGATATAGGAAGAAAGAAATAAAACAATAGTTAGCTGTAAGCAGAATAGGAGATATACAATGTATGGAAAAGCACTTTTTGCAACATTTTCAAATTCTTTTGAGTTCATCACATGATTGGAAGAGAGGATCCTGTAGAACCAAATGAAGACATCAATTCCACTGAAATAAAGTGGTCTGGAAAAAAATTTTAAGTGTCACGAAAAGTTTATCTTAGCTCACAAGTTATTTAAAAGATAATTTTCCATACAGAAAACTTAATAGGAACAAAATTTTTACTGATCTCATGTACATATGTTTCTTACTAGCGAAACAATCTCCCTTTTCTGATTCACTATATGATATGTTCTAATCAAGGCAAAACTTATGAGTTCCTTCAACAGTAGCAGTATAAACTGCATATTAATACAGATATTACAGTTACTTCAAAACCATTCGTATAATACTGCATCATCTCTCTTAAAGTTAATTTTCCTTCTGAAACAAATTTGAAATATATGGCTCCAATGCCCAATGTGTAAATGGAGAATTTTTTTTAGAGTTCATGTACTTTTTATAGTATAAATGGGCTTCCCTTTCTGTATATAATTCAAAAATGCAGAAAATATTTTCCTCATATTTATAAATAGTAGCCTCAGCAGAAATCCAAAAATATCAAGCAGATGTTAATTTCAGTTTTATAGGGTTTCCTTTCAGCAAAATAGTTTCAATATTGTTAGCTGTTCTCAATTTCCTGGGAACTTACAAAAAAAAAAAAAAAAAAAAAAAGGAAGACAAATACCGTAGAGGGAAAAAAATCTAAAATTAACAATATATCAAAAAATAAAAAAGAAAAGAATATTTTCATTTCATTAGTCAATTATATTTTTGGGTATCTAGTATGTTCTTATTACTGCTCTAGCTGTAATTATTTAAGTAATCTAATAAATTCATAAGAGACAGAAAACAATTATTTACCCCATAGTTTAGTAATGGTTTTCTAACAAACATGAATTTCAAGAACTATGAAATGTGTTTAAAGAGTATTGTTCAGTCATTATTTTCAAGAGAAGTGAAACAGAAGAGGAACTAGACATTAAGGGTAGCTGAAAGGGGAGAAACTTACATTTATTGAAACGTCCCAAAAGGCAAATGCTGTGAGACTATGACACTGTTTGTTACTTTGAGGTTCGTTTTATTGTTGCAGACTTTTTGTGTGTTTTTATAGTACTAACTTTATACTAGGAAGATTCTATGCAAGCCTGCCATGTGTTCCAAAAATAGCATCAGTGAATTTCCCTTTATTCTTTGCTTGAGTTACCGAGCTCTCACAATTATGCCTTCCAAAATGTAAATGAAAAGCTAAGGGGGTTGCATAGATAAATGTTGTAAGTTTAGATATCAACAAGTGAAAAGGAATACCAATATCTACCTTTATGATGACTTCCATAAATTTTATTCTTAATAACTCTTGAAATAGTTTGTTTCTCTTTAGTTAGCCTTCAATTCCAGAAATTTTGGCGACATGCAATCCTTTCGTTGAATTTTCTTTTTGCTCAGTTGTGTGAGTGCACTGCCCACATCTTTCTGCAGTGTGGTGAATACTTCATCGTAGGTGCTGCTTCATGGCCTCACCTGCCTTGAGGAGCAGAATGCTCTGCTTGTCTCTTCTGTCTTTTACAGCAACATAATTCCTCCAGTCTTTACTGCTTCAAACTAAAACATGTCACCAACATTTTTTGTTTAGTTCTTAAAAGCTATTTTGATTTCATCTGAAAAGAAGTTGTATACCAACTTGCATTTTCCTTACATTTCTCAATCTATATTATAACTTGTAGGGATTCCTGTTTTGTTTTCACCCCTGTTTTTAGTATTCTGCTGCTATCACAGTAGGTTCTAAGATCATAGTAGGTTCTAAGATCATAGCCACTGGTAGCTGATGCATTTTTACTTTCCAGAAGCTACTTTCAAAATGAATTCTTTAATTAGCTCTATATTGTTTTATTAATTTTTTTCTTTTGCAGTCAATCAATTTCACAAATTGATTCAATTTTCCCTTTTTTTAACCTTCATACTAAACTCTCTGCCTTGTATAAAGTCACCTCAAGGTGGTGATTTTCTTTTTTCTATTCATTGTTTAAATATACTATGATCCCACATCTTCACAGATAACACCCAATGAGGGAAACTCTATCATGAAACAAAGACATGGAACAAAAGCCTGAAAAAAATCTACAACAGAAAAATGAACTAAATGTAACATGCGCACACACAATATATATACAAAGCATGCTTTGAAGTTTAAATAAAGGCAGCCAAAATATTTTGTTTCCCAAGGAAATTAAATAAAAAGTTAAAAGTAGTAAACAACTATACTTGAAGAAAAGGAAGATGACGAGGTTAGACTACAAACTTTTTACAATCTCTGAAATGATAAAATGATATTAGGATTTATCCAAAGCTAGACTCTGCTAAAAAAGAAAAATGATATCAAAAGTGTCAAAGACAAAAACCTGTTTCAGACAATAGGATTTAAAGGTTACCTAGAATATAAGGAAAAGTGAAAGACATTGAGAACACACATAGAAATCCAGTAAGTACATAGGAGTAAGATTTTTTTGTAGGAAAAAATGGATCAGGTGTATAGAAATAATACCCATAGCATATCAAAATAACACTTTTCTAGGCAGTTAAAAACTACCAAAAAGGGAAGTAAAATATTATGCACAGACATAAAAGGGTAGATACAGCCATTCCAAAATGTATGGGATGAGCAACAGCAGTTCTGAGAAGAAAGTTCATAGCAACAAGGGCCCACATGGGGTAGGAGGGGGTAAATAAACTCATCTTTCCATATCAAAAGAACAGAAAAAGAAACAAAAGAAGCTCAAAGTTATCAAAAGGAACAAAACAATAAATGCCAAAGGAGAAATAAAAAAAAATAGAAACCAGAAGACGTAAGAAAAACTAACTGAAGTAAGAATTCATTTTTAAAAGAATAATAAAATTGACAATATTTTAGCAATACTAAGACAGAAAGATATGACTGAAATAAGTAAAAATTAAATGAAATTATTTAATAAAACTTGGCATCTTAATTCAACCTGTTGAAATCATTAAATTTTTGAATGCCAAGAAAAATGTCTGCAAGCATTAACAAGAACAATCTGATCACATTGTTTCCTCTCCTTCATTAAATATTAGCTAACTTCTATCAGCATTTACAGATATTAAAAGGAAATATCTCTGATTGATAAAATCTATAGTTTGCAAAATTGCCATTTGGGGAAAGTGACAAAAAATAAAAATTTTTCATTTTAAAAACATAGAAAGTGCATCACTTAAGGGCCAGTTCAAGGGAAAAGAAACTAATGATACATACCAGTAGATCAAGATATAACTCTAAATATCACTAAATGACAAATCTGGTACTGGGTATTCAATATAATATAATGTAATGCAATATAGTATAATATATTTGTCTTAGTTACTTTTCTCATTGCTGAGACAAAATACCCAACACCCAAATTAAAACAGGAAAGTTTTATTTTAGCTCCCAGTTTGTAGAGGTTTCAGGCCATAGTCTGCTGGCTCCAAAACAAGGAGGAATAACAAAGGGAATTACAGGAGGGAAACAGTTGATGGTGTGGCAGGCAGAAAGCACCAAACAGTGAGCAGCAGTGGCCTGCTTCCTTTCTGTTCCTTTAGATTACAGCCAGGGTACAAAGTACCCAAACTGGAGCATCCATTATCTACATTCTTAACCCAAATACCGCATCCCTAATCCACATTCAAATGCCCTACCGGCCACTTTGGAAACTTCCCCTAAAAACCTCATGAGGCTTTGTGGGCACATCTAGACACAAGCTATAACAAATATAAAGAATACAATAGCAATCGTGGAAAACACAAGTACAAAATAAAGTTTAAATAAGGGGAAATAAAACTAGGAGTTTGCCAAATCTTCCTCTTACTACAAAGTCAGTAGTTATTAAAGCTTGCACCTTGAGTAATAGAGAATTCAAAAATATTTTTTAAGTCTTAGAATCAATCTCCAGCAATTTAGAAGTCTTCTGAATTAACTAAAGGGAAAAAATATTAAAGAAACCTGAGTCATAAAATAAAACAAAGACACAAAGAGGATAAAAAGAGGTTGCAATATCAATAAGACACTAATTCAAATTTAAGTTCAAAATTTCAAAGAAACAAATAACATTCCTTTTGTGAATAAAAGGATGAAATTCAAAAGCTATAACTATCATCAACTCTTATACATCAAATAAAGCACAAAACATGAAGCAAAAAGAAGTTTAGAAATAAAAGTTGATATTAACAGAAACATCAGAGTACATTAGTAAGGGTTCACTGAACTATCTTCAAAGATGAAATGACAATGTCTATTCTTCTATAAAATATACTGACATCCTCAGACATTTAAGCACCAACCACTGATAAATTTTTCTACTGTGCACCCATAGCCCCTGCTCCCATCAGCTGAGCTGCATGTTTACCAAACACGTTGACATCTGTTCTGCTTGATACGTAGCTAGCAACACATATATCATTTATCAAACAAAAATGATACATGAAACATTCATAATTAACTAAAACTAAGCTAAACATTTTTGCATCTTCAATTTGACTTTCTACAAAACAGTGTTGTCAATTCAGGTATAGATAAGACTAATGCAAGTTATCAGGAAATGAGGTATTATCTGTGAAAACCTAGGCATATCATTCCACTCTATCACTTTCAATATCATCTCCAATTTCTCACTCCACTTCAAAAGTCCCCAATCAAATGAAAAAGACCTTAAAACAAAGCAAGAATAGAACTGTACATTAAAGCCATATTCTGAAAAACATTTGGCCTTATGTCAAAAGGTTACCAGATAAATGTATATCCATAAACTTAAGAGAAAAAATCAGAGGCTTTAATATACATTTAATATATGATTTTTCTTTATCCTCCACCTTACTATATCTTTCTTGTTAATTGATCACTTTAGTATTAGTTTTTTCTGTTGTTGCTGTTGTTGATTATGGTGTTTGGGGGGGATTCTGTTTGTTGGTTTGGTTTTTTGAGACATAGGCTCACTCTGTAGTTTATGCTGGCCTTGAAATCACTATGTAGTCCAAGCCAGTCTCAAACTTACAGTGATCCTCCTGGCTCAGCCTCTTGAGTTATGGGACTACAGACATGCGCCATCATGTGCAGCAGTACTAACCATTTTAGATGAAGGGTTTCCTCTTTCTGCATTTGACAAATAAATTAGTCAAAAGTAAAGTGATGCTATGGAGATCATGAGTAACAGTAAATAATGAAATTAACAAATTTGGCTTTACAGACTTATTCCTGGACTGAAAAGACATAATACTCCATAAAGCACCACTTGACTGTTTACAAAACTGAGCACATGTTAGAAAAATGCTTTAATTTTTTTACACTAGCTAAATTAGAGTTTACCTTCTTGTACTGTGGTACAAAAATGCTGAATCTAGAGAACCTTCTACATTTGAGAACATGGGGTTCAGTATGATTGAAGCAGCATTGTCTTTCTGGCTCAGGCTGTAGGGGACCTGAGCAGAGGAGAGGCATGATCTACATTGTTATTTTTTTTATGGAGTAAAATACATTTTGTACGAATTTTATGAAATGCAGACAGTCAGGCATCCAGTTCTTTGGATTTTTCTCATTCTGGCAGCTTCACTAAAAACAGGAGGAAAGTCAAAGATGTGAACAGGGGAACCAGTTAGAAAGCTACTGCAACAACCAAAATTTTCACATGGTTTGGACCAGCACTGGGGGTGGTTTAAAGAGTCTGCATGTAATAGGCAGTTTTTAAGAGTAAACCTACCAGACTGGGTATTCATCAAAAAGGAAAGATGAAATTCCAGGATTAAATAACCTTTTAAAGATCCAAATAAGAGGATGGTGTTGATTTGGAGACAGTGTTGAAAGTTCAGCTTAAATTTGAGTTGTTCATGAAACACATAATTAATGAGCTGATACTTACTGGGAGCTAGACAGTCTCTCAATCTTATTGATGAGTGTACAGTGAAGGACAAAAGATGATAGACAAGAGTATTACGGTCAGAGCTCTTATGGCTAAGGCAAAGACCCCACCGAATTCCTTCCTCTTTATTGGGTCTATCACAGCTGGGTCATGCAGAGAAATCCATGTGCTAGCTGGGGCAGAAGGCCCAACAGTGAGCAGGACTTGTGAAACCGTATCAGAGACATTCCAAGGAGTAAATCCCTGCTTAATGAGAGAACTGTTTCATCTCTGAGGGTGGCAGTTACTGTCTTGGAATTGTGAGTGCGAGTAAGCGTCCTCAACTGTGATGTTATCTTGTCTTCAGAGATGTCACAGTGTCACAGGCCACTATAGGCCTCTAGCATGACTGTGGGGATGGAGAGTTCTGTTTCCGCATCCAGCCACTGGCTCATCGGGAAAGTCTCCTTAGATATAGAGGACAGACTCACAAGTTAATACAGAAAAGCCAACTGATTAATTCTAAAATTTTCTCAGCTCTGCCTCAAAGCTGTTTCCATCAGGTACTTGATTGTACAATTATGGAATGAAGATAGGGGTTTTGGCCAAAGTTATACATTTGAGAGCTATTGGTATAGATTACATTCAATTCCATGTGGTAGGATAATATCACCAAGTCACTATGTGTAAAGGGAGAAGAAGTCTTAGCTCTAGAGATTGGAGAATTCAGAAAAATTGGAAAAACCACCAAGGAGACTCGAAAGGAGTAGCCTTTGTGGTCTTCAGTAAACAAAGTGTGTAATATCTTGGAAGCCAAGGATGAACATGCTCCAAGGATGATAGAATAATCAACTATTTCAAAACCTTCAGGTAGATCAAATAGGATCCAAATTTAACAACTGGTACCATATGTTGATCACTCATAGACACTCTAGTAGAGTTCTGGACATAACATGGATTGAACTAAATTCACTGAAAAAAATGAAAAGCCAGACATGGTGATGCATACCTGTAATCCTAGTATTCTAGGAGCCTGATGCAGTAGAATCAAAATTTTGAGTCCATCCCAAACAATTTATGGAGATCTGGCTCTAAGTAAGGTTGTGGGTTTCCTATCTCAAAATAAAAATAAATAAATAAAAGAGTTTGGGGATATAGTTCAGTGCACATGACCTGCGTTTAATCTCCAGGAGAAGAAAGGGAGGAAAATGGGGGGGATGAAAGAAGCAGGGAAAGAAGGAAGGAAGGAGGGAAGGAGGCAGATTGAGATGGAAGAGCAGGAAAGGAAAAGGAGGTAGGGAGAAAAAAGAAGAGAGGAGAGGAGAGGGGAGGGGAGGGGAGGGGAGGGGAGGGAAGAGAGAGAAAGAGAGAGAGAGAGAGAGAGAAAGAGAGAGAGAGAGAGAGAGAGAGAGAGAGAGAGATGGAGCCAATTCATAGAGCCAAATGTTTTTAAAGGGTTTGTTTTGTTTCTTTTTGTTTTGTTGTGTTGTGTTTTTTATAAAGAAAACAGAGAAATGAGAGTAATATATAGCATAACCAGAGCTTGGTTTGGTTTGTGAAGGTAAGAGAAATTACTGCTCACTTTGTTTTTGGTCCTTGAGGAAGTGATGAGCCATCCACAAAAGTTCTGTCAGAGTAAAGTCAATAGCATGAAAACATTAGGCAGAGAAATGGCCTGTATTTTGCTCTCCCACTCAATTACAGTGGCATAGGGGAAATCCAGAGTTCTTGGATATCTTAACAAAGGTCGTGGGAGGTAACTGATGAGTTGGCTAACATGGGATCAACATCTGCAGGCTATGCAGGCTGGTGGCCAAGAGGAAACCACAGCTAGACTCAAACGCAGTTGTTGTGCTTGAAAGAGCTGAGGAGGGATTAAGGTGGCAGATAGGTTCATAAACTCTTTGCAAGCCAAGAGAAGAACCTGCATATTCTTTATCCTCAGACTTCCTCAGTGGATGCCAAAAAAGTAGCTATGGCAGTCTGATCAGGACACCTTTGTTGCAAAACTCAGTAGCAATCCAGAAAGCAACACAAGGACACATAGAAAGCTGAAGGTTCTTCTCTCCACATGGAAGAAGCTGGAGAAAAATGTAGAATTCTGAAAATATGACATACACCCTAAAGAAGCAATGTAATTCAGCCAGTGACTTGAGAAATATGTCATCTGTTTCTTCCTATGTGTGAATGTAGACCCCTATAATGATTTAGCCTTATAGATAGTTGTAGGTTCTTTTACAGATAAATGGGTTAAGTTCCATCCAACATAAAAGCAGCCTCAAATCTGGAATTTAAAAGTGAGTTCTGACATTATGATCTGTTTTGAAGAGGATTCAGGTCAGTGGAGTGAAACATATGAATCCATAATTTGGTAATGAAAGTCAAACATGAAGAGACCACAATATATTGACAAAAGCAGGAGATCAAATGGTATCACCTTTCAATTCTAAGTCAGTGATAGAGTGCCAAATCTTCCTTTTAAGAATTCAGTCTCATCTGCAAAAAAAGTGCAGGCTTTCACAGATTCACTGGCCCAAACTTGGCTGGGACCAGGACAGAAGATGTAGCAAGCATTGTCCGGTATCCTGGTGTACCCTGAAATCCAGTACCTATAATGGGACAGTGCTTAGTGAACAGGTTGACAGACGAACCAACAGTATTCCTTTCTCATCCACTGACTTTTTAGTATCCTATAAGCTTTAATGTAGCAAACAAAGTTATATTTTTATGTGAAAAGAGAAAAACATCTTGAATTTTTTAAGCACACTATCAAATAAAATGACAATTGATCAAAACAATCTTAATTAAGCTTTGATGTGATTAGTAAATAATTTTATCCAGCTGCCTATTTTATTTGTTAATATGACTAAAGATCCTAATTGTTAATAACACCTATGAGTGCTTAGTATTTTTCCAGGCACTAAACTATAATATCTACCTATACTATATCCTTCAATTCTTACAAAAGCCATAGTAAGAGCCATTTGTTTTATCAATATTTTACAAATAAAACTGATATTTAGAAAGGTTAATTAATCTGTAGATGTGCACATGGCAACATCCACACTGTCCAAATCTATTATTTAGGGGCTATGTTTTTCAGATGGACTCAAAAGAGAAAGAGTGTATAAGTGAACACTCATTTTATTAAAAAAAATAATTTTAGAATAGGAGTGTAACTGAAGAATCTTCATGTCAGCACCCAAATGCTTCTCAGGTGAACAATATTGCCTATTTTGATTAGAACTTTTATAGCCTTTAAGTATATACAGGGTGTTTTCATGTTTCACCTCAGAATGCCTTCACACAAACCTGTCTATTAGTACTACTGCTGTCATTTTTCAGAGGAAAAAACTAAATTAAGTCAGAAGAACCGAACCCCATTCATCTTAAGCTATAAAGATATGAAGCATAAAGTTAGAAGACAGGATTCTTACTCATGTTTTGTTGTATTTTTTATGTAGAATTTTACCAAACAAAAGATAACTTAATGTGAATCTATTATCAAAAAATGACCTTCCAAAACTATCAGAATTACTGTCTAATCTAATGACAACAATACTGAGTACATGTATACATGTGATACTGACATAATATACACCGTTGCTAACATTCCACTAATGCCTCTTCTTCCGCAGATGCAATTACCAAAATGAGCAAGTCCTTGTGTTGAAAGAATATACTCAATTACCCCGAGAAAATCACTTACTCCTTCAGTTACCAAGTGACTCAGAGGTAGTTTAAAAGGCAGCAGAAGTCAGATGTTTCACAAATAAGGACTACAACACATCTTAATTGCTCAGGAGTGGCATGGTCTGTACCTGCTAGGCTGGCAGCCTGCCTGACTTCATACTTCTCCAGGACAAATGCAACACATTTTTTAAGCTATACGATCATAGTAACCATAGGAGGGAGGAGGTCCTGGCCAGTATTACCACAGCTTTGTTGCCAAGCTCAGGCCACGATGTAAGAGGAGGTTCAAAGGAGAAAGCAGGGTTAGAGGACAAATATCTGATTACTGAGGCACATGGGAACATCCACACTGTCTAAATCTATTTCTTTATGGTTTATGTTTTTCAAATGGACTCAAAAGAGAAAACAGAACTGTGTAAGTGAACACTCATTTTATTTAAAAAAAGTTAGAATTCACTGTGGATAACATGTGAGTAATATGTGTATTTAAATTTTAATACTGAAAGAGCGATACTATAACTACTGAGAAAGGTACAACATGTGTTCTCAAAATGCTTCACTTTTCTTTTTTGTTTAATATTTAAATAACAATAAATAATACATGATGAATTTCCAGTCCTTTTAAAGTTGTTTTTATTTTCATCATTTCATCTGTTCCTTACATGTGCTGGATAATAGGAAAGATAAGAATATCATTTTACTGTTGTAGCTTCAAAATTGCATTTTTGCTTTATTTTCAATAAAAAGATACAATGTATTAGTTAAAAAGGGATAAGTTTCTGACATGCATTGCACAAAAATGTGACTATAATTAGTGATGTATATCTTGAAATTTTTAGGACTATAAATTTCACCTGTTCTTGGACTCAAAAAAGATTGTGTGGCGATGCATATAATAATTAACTAGATTTAATCACCTTGTATTGTGTATATTTATCATATCATCTTTTACCTACTAAGAACCATATATACAATTTTAACTTGCCATATAATAAAATAGCATATATGTCAGAAATCATCAATATGCTCTTTAAAATAATCATATCACAAGATTAAGATGCTAATACCTGTATCTTGTGTTTTGAATATTCCCAATCTCCTTTCAAAAATGAGTGATTACTATTAAGTACAGGTTGTTCTTTGGCAATGATGAAAACTTTCCAAAATTGATCATGTAAAGTCATCCAATTGAATGTGCATACTAAAAGTTCATTGAACTTTTCACTTTAAGTGAATGGATTGTATGACTATTTTGGACAAATATATAATACAGTTCCTATTGCTAGAAAGTTATCAGAGTAACTGCAATATTGTGTTAGGTTGATGCCAGCCACTGATGTCCTGCTATCAAGAGGTAGAATCTTCTGTTTGTTTTTGTTCTGGACTAACCCAAGATTCTTATAAATAAAAAATTTAGGTGAAAATAACATGTTCTATTTCCAGGTAAAGCCTATAAGACAACTGGCTTTGACTACCTTGAGCTCTTGTAGATTTTAGATGCTATGAAAGAATTTCATCTATCTTGAGGATGTTCAAAGAAAACCTAGGTTGGCCATTTAGAGATTTAAAAGTTAGAAAACAATGGGTGTCTGGCTTCCTGGTGTCTCACTTTTCAACCATTCATGCAATTTTATCTAAAAACACAATACTGTGGAGCAGAAAAGACACCCGCACCATGCTGTGATGGAAGCCATGACCTCTCCAAAAGGATCATGAAAAATAACAATAAATTTTTGTTTGAAGGAAGTAAGCTGTAGGAACATTTGTTTCATAGCAATAAAAAGAATAGATGGTAAAATAAGCTGGTAAGTTATCTCATAAATCATAGTATAAGAGCTAGTAGGTTTGAAATACTGATAATAGTGAAATCCTAGGAAGACTAGCAGCCTGGAAAGAACAGTGGGAATAAATAGATGGGATTCAAAGGAAAATCTGTAGACTCCAAAAGTCAGGAAGCCCAGGAATCAACAAGAAGCATTCTTTCCATGAAAGGAAGTCTCCACTCATAGGAGAGTCCAGTTTATAACTGCTGGGAAACTGAACCAATCCCAGTTTATACAAGAATGTGAGGTGTGATGGAAAAATATGGGTGGTGAACATTTAAATGGAAAATACTTGTTATAGTGAAAGAAATGCTATCATCAATCTCTCTTAAAATACTTATCCCAACTTCAAAAATATTATTCATCATTCTTGCCACTTTTTGAAGCAGTTCTGAAAGTTTTTACTGTGCAATTGTGACAGCCTCAAGGTTTTGAAATGATTTTAAAATGTTTACCTTTCATAGTCATTTTGGCTTTGTGGAAAAGCCAGAAGTCACCAGTACCAGGTCTTGTGAGTAAGGTGAATGAGGACTCACATGATGCTTTTAGAAGTCTCCCTTTCCATTGGATGCCACTGAACAGTAGCTTCATATGCTTTGTATCATAGCTCCTAACAACATGAAAGAATTGCCTTAGAGAATGATAAAAACAACAGGCTAAGAGTGTCCAGAGTAAGGGACAGTTTATTGGTGAGATTAATAACAATATATCTTACTTTATTTTGTTTTTAATTTAAACATTCACTGTATATTTTTATCATTACTTTTACAATGAGGCTACAAAAACATCTGAGGAACAGAACAGTCTGGGCCATCTGGGATATCAAGAATAGAGACCCCTAGCCTTGCAAGCAGGCGGTCATGAGTTCGATCCCTGGTACCGATAAAAAAAAATTAAAAAAAAAAAAGAATAGACCCCTACAGTAAAAAAAATTGACCATAATAGAACACCATTTTTTAGGGTAAAAACTGTAGGGAACAAAGAAAGAGAAGATTTAGATTCTAGTGAAAGAAAAAAACAAAAGAGACACAACTCAAATAATATTAGAAGCATGGAGATATGGTTATTAGATAATTTTTAAAAATATGACAGTGAAACCAAAAAAGAGATATGGAGTCATGAAGCTTGAAAAGCAATCTTAAATTTCACTTATACTTACTAGGCAATTTCTCTTAACATAGGAAGCTTCTTATGCAAAATGAACAAGGAAAGGATTGCTACTAAACCAATTAAAAATACTGCAAAGATGATATGATACTCTATAGCGAAGACTTCAAAAACTCCATCAGAAGACTACTAAAATTAATAAACAAATTCAGAAGTGTAGCTGGATACAAAGTCAACACTCAAAAATCAATAGCATTCCTGTACACAAAAAACAAACTCACTGAGAGAGAAGTTATGGAAATAATGCCTTTCACAATAGTATCCAAAAAATGAAACACTGAGAAATCAACCTAACCAAGTATACAAAAGACCAATATGCTGAAAATTGTACTACTCTAAAAAGGAGATTGAAGAAGATATTAGAAAATGGAAGGATATTCCTTGCTCTTCGCTAGGAAGAACCAACATGGTGAAAATAACGATACTCCCAAAACTGTTATACATGTTTAACACAATCCCAATCAAAATACCAATAACGTATCTCACAGATATAGAGAAAACACTCCTAAAATTCATTTGGAAACAGAAGAAACCTAGAATAGCAAAGGCAGTTCTGGCCAACAAAGGCAAGGCAGAAGGCATCTCAATTCCTGACTTGAAACTATACTACAAAACTACAGTGATAAAATCAGCATGGTACTGGCAAGATATAGACCTGAGGATCAATGGAACAGATTAGAAGATGCAAACACAACTACAAAGACACTCAGACACCTGATATTTGACAAAGGGGCTAAACATGTTCACTGGAAGAAGGATAGACTCTTTAATAAACGATATTGGAAAAATTGGCTTTCCATATGCTAGAGACTGAAACTAGACCCATGCCTACCATAATGTACTAAAGTCAAAATGGGTCAAAGACATAAATATTAAAACAGAAACACAAATCTACTGGAAGACGAAGTAGATAGAAATCTTGAAGACATAGGGTAGGCAAAGAGTGTATGAACAAACCACAAACTGCCCAGGAAGTACTCCAAAGAATCAACAACTGGGATCTCATCTTATTAAAAAAAATTTGCACTTCAAGAGAAATCACCAACAAAGTGATAAGAAAATCCACAGAATGGGAAAGAATTTTGGCTGGCAATCCTTCAAACTAAGGACTTATATACAGAGCATACAAAGAATTAAAAAACATTAAGCCCTCCAAATCCAAAGACCCACTCCAAAAGTGGGCATCTGAGATGAGCACACATTTCTCAAGTGAAGAAATGCAAATGTCAAACAAATACATGAACAAATGTTCACCATCACTGGTCATTCAAGAAATGCAAATTAATACAGCATTGAGATCCCATCTTATTCTAGAAAGAATGGCTGCCATCAAGAAATCAACTGATAACAAATGTTGGAAAGGCTGTGGGGAAAAAGGAACACTTCTCTGTTGGTGGGAGTGTAGACTGGTACAGCCACTGTGGAAATCAGTATGGTGATTCCTCAAAAAACTAAGATTGGAAGTTCCATTCAATCTAGCTATTCCACTCCTGGGAATTTTCCCAGAAAAATTGAAAAGGTCATGTGACACTGATATATGTGCACCCATATTTATAGCAGCACAATTTGTAATGGCTAAATTTTGGAAACAACCAAAATGCACATCACCCACAGAATGGGTGAAAAAGATGTGATATTTTTATACAGTGGAATATTACTCAGCCATCAAAATAATGATCTTGAGGCTTTTATAGATAAATAAGTGAAATAAATCAGACATAAATGTATAAATATCATATTACCTCTCTAGTATAAAAAATAATAATAAAAAACTAAAAGAGTAGTAAGATCCAAAATGATAATAAATCTTGTAATAATGAAAGGGAAAAACAGTTCTCAAAAGGAAAAAAAAAAAACAACTTGTAGGTATACACATATAACTGTATGCATGTTTAAGTGTGCAAGATAGATAACCATATTATTAAGGTTTGATAGATTATCAGATATAATAGTTTGTGCTGTCATTATTTGATTATGTGTTTATTTTTTATGCTTTGATTTTGTAACTTGAGCAACTACCTCTAAGATAATTTGTAATATATCAACTAGAGATGATTTCTTAATGTTATTTTTTTGAAATTCTGAATCATTTCTATCCTTCTTTGTTTTTCTTTTTTTAAATTACAAAAAATAAAAAATAAAACTACTATAAGATATCAAGATTAGAAAAAATCTATGTTATGCACTAATAATAAATAAAGTCACATTAGAAAAATATACAGAAAGAAAATTGGAATCTAACATTACCAAAAATCACTGAAGAAAATAAGAAAATTATGGAAGCTGTTAAATAAAAATGTAAATCTGAACTTTGGAATATAATCAATGTTGAAACAGTTAAGCAGGAAATATAAGTGAAAAGAGAAATATTTAACTGAAAGAAATACAAAGAAAAATAGATACTACAAAATGAATTATTACAAAAATACAGAAAAAAGAAAAATGAGTAAAATATAGAAATTAACAGAATTTTTATTGCAAAAGTTAATAAATAAAGAAAATATATAAAAGCAATTGAATAAAGACATAGATGAGTTACCTCAAATAATCTCAGTGAGTTAAACAATAAATACTGAAAATAAACAAGTCAAGAACACTTTCTTCAACAAAGAGAACATCATATATTTAAGAGATATATGCAGTGATGTGCAGTTTGCATTCCCCAAGCCTTCTTGTGTTGAAACTTCATCTCCGTTGTGTGATATTAAGAGGATAGAAACAGTCCAAATATAATGTTTAGGAATGAGGTATTTAGGAGTGGTTAGGATTTAGTGAAACCATTAGGGTGGAGCCACATTATTTAATTCTGTTGAGAAACCACGAGCCAAAATAAAGGTCTTCTCTTTAAAACTGACCCAGTCTGTGGTATTACCTTAAAAGCAACTGAAAATGGGAGAATACAGTACACTTAATTAAAATATGCAAACATAAACTTTAGATCTGCAAAATGTGGTAACCTTAGGGAGGCAGTATTGAAGGAAAACAGTGTCCATTGCCATGTTAACTCACACAAAGGAAAAATCTGTCATCTAGGCCCAATCTGGGAACCAGCCCCATGCACAGCCCACCACTAGAGTGAAACAGACAGATCTCAGGCCCTTCCAGTGTGTGGGCTGGCAAACAAGAAGTACATCCAACCCCAGCCCTTCCATAAACAACAGGATTATCCAGAGAAACACAGGCTGTGATAATAGCTATGGAGGTGAAATACAATTGGATGCCTGTGGTGCTTTGGTGTTTCACTAACATTGCAGGTCTAGCAGTAGTCTGATTATAGGTTCAGAAGATAGCGATGTGCAGTGCAACATCTAGGTGTATGTCCTGAGGGTTGCAACCATTGTTGATTCCCTATGGTCTTGTTTTGGAAGTATATCATTTCCATTGTTCTGGGGAGTTGGATTTTATTCTATTTTGTTTTGTTTGATTATGTCAAATCTGATGGCAAGAACAACTATTTCAAAGCTAGCAATATATATTATGGTCTCAATTTTGGATTTTCTAATGGCTTGTTTTGAAGTCGTTTATTGCATAGTTTTGTTTTTATTTTTTCTACTGTATTCTGTTCTGTTTGATTTTTATTGTGTCCAAAGTTATCTGCAGTTATTTTTGAAGACATCAAAAGATATTATGGGAGCTATCTTTGGTTTCATAATGTTTTGAAATCTTACATCTTTTACACTGGTTAGTTTTGATTGGCCTTATTCTCTTTAAAATAAAAAAATATGATAACTCAATTTTAAAAATTAAGTGTTTGTGCTCATTACAGAATAAACAACAGAAAAAAGATGTAATGAACTGAAATATTACATCATAGAGCTCATTACTTTGAACAAATATGGCGAAAGGGGGATCAGAAATTGATGCTGTCTTGCATACTTTTCTCTGATTGCTGGGACAAAATGACAACTAAAATGAAAGAAAGAAATTTTTATTAAGCTCACAGTTTGTGGAAGTTTCAGTGCATACTTAGTGGTCTCCAAAGCAGGGTGGCACGGCTGAGGGACAATCATTCATGGTGGCCACAAACAACAAGAGTAAAAGAGCAAAAAGGGGGCAAATATGCCTCTTCTTTCCTTTATATTGTATGTCAGCTAAAGACCACTGATTGGGTGCAGCACTCACACCACCAGTCCCAGTACTACACAGTGAACCAAACTCTAGACTTAGCCACTTCCATGGCTGCATGAGGCTTTTGGGGGATATCCAAACACAAACCATAACAGCTGTTAAGAAATGAATGGAACTAAAATAAAACATTGAAGAATTCAGAACCCAAGAAAGAGAAGAGAAAATCAATGAAGCTGAAAAAGTATTTAAAAAAATAAAGATGCTATAAATTAATGTATTGATACATATAACAACCTTGGTGAATCTCCAGAGAACTATACTGAGTGAGGAAAATGGAAGCAACCCTTAAGGATTACATTACTGTATGACTGCATTTATACCACGCATTTAAAATTATGAAATGGAGAACAGACAGTAAGGAGAGGTTGATGGGACTGGTGAGAAATGTGTGGTCCTGAGAGGGCAGGTGAGGGATTCTTGTATGAATAGAAACATTCTGCATGAAGTTCAGTTTCCTAGTTGTCATACAGTCCACTGGTTACTAAATGTCCCCATTGGGAAAACTGAATAAGGTTTACACAAGTACTCTGCATTATTTTTAACAAATGCATATCAGTCTACAATTATTTAAAATTTAAACACTTGAATTTAAGGTGTACTTCATGTTATTTTTTTAAAATAAGGGCAGACAAAGACAGTAGAAGGAGACAGAGAATTGGAGGGGGCAGAAGGGATAGCTATAAAACCTAAGTATTTCTAAATATGTCTTCTCTTAAGGATTGAATATATTCTACATGATTTAAAGTAAATTTAAAAAGTAAAGTAAATTATTTAAAGTAAATTTATAAAGTAAATTAAAAAAATGAAATCAACTGGATAAAAATATCAACCTGTTTAGGACAGTTGATAGCAGAACAACAAATAGGGTAATTTTAACCGATTTTAAAACATGGACTTTGAATGAACATTCTAAAGGTGAACACATACACACACAAAAATGTTAATATGTTCCTTTTTGAATCAGTGACAAATGTTCTTGTCTTATCCCCCCTTTAGTCAGACTTTTAAACCCGCTTCTCAACATAATATGAACTATTTTGGACTTCATTTCCAGTCTTTGGTCTACGTCACCTGATTTTAGCAAAACCTTTCATTTAGATTGTCACCCCCCACCCAGCACCTGCACAAACTCCTCATCCTTAACCCCTTCTCCTTACCTGCCTCCAACCCTGCTAGCTGCCACTGAGGGACATCTGATCAGGCTGACTTGTTACCTGTCAGGTCAGTTTAACCAGAGTTCTACTGATTAACTCCTGATGTCTCTTTCTATGAATTTCCTAGTTTCTGTCCACTGACCTCCATCCTGCTTTTAGGGTCCAAATGTGAATTTTTTTGTATTATTTTTGTAAGTAAGCCCATATCTATACTGAGATCTCTTTTTTCATCTTACCATAATTCTGAATAAAATCAGTTTTTACTGCTTTAACTACTGTCTAGCTCTGGTTTTTCTGCAACATTTGCATTATTATTGACATTCTATTGTGAAGTTACTATAAAATATTAAATTAAAACACATATTTAATATCAATATAACTATATCACTATTTTCAAAGTAAGATATTTGTAAAAGTCAAAATACCATGATGGAAATTTATAATCCTTTATTTGAACTGGAAATATCAGTATAATCTCAGTATATTTTTCTCATTCAATGCAATACTTATTTCCTAGTTTTGTGTGCTGACAGAGCCCAGAATAAATGCTATCCCCCATCACATCCAGATTACCATCTCTAAACACCACTTCGTGCTTTAAGGAAGTAAGGCTCTTAAGAAAAATGAAAATCTCAGGCAAGAAGTAAATAAGATATTATCTTGCCTGAACCTAAAAGCAAGGATTTTTTTTTCTAGTTTTTTTAAGGTAGTGAAATACAGCAGAACAAGACAGAACAAAGCCAATTTAGACAGTGTAGTGAACTTGGTACAGAATTTCACAGCAGATTATCGGGATAACAGTAATAGATACCACAGTATATCTTGTTATCTTCACAATAGTTGTTCTTTCAATCTGGTATAGCAAAATAAAATGAAATACAGAACATTATAGAACCTATCAAAACAGAATATTGAATAGAGCAATACTATTAATCAGAATAAAGACAAACAGTAGTAAAAATATTTGTCTTCAAAGTGATGGTGAAAGGAAATCCCCTTATTTGCTGTATTGCATATGGTCAGCCTCCCAAGAGATGTTCAGATCTCTGGCTCCCATTTGCTGATGGGGGAGTGAGAGGGAAGTGGAATGGTTGATTCTTAACCTGTGCACCAGTAGGCTCACTACCGCTTAGCAGGGAGGCGAGCTGATTGCTTGGTTTCCCAGCGCCCTAAGTTCCAACATGGCATGGATCTCAGGAGACACTGGTGTTTCTCCCCCTGGGACAGTCACAGCCTGCCACACCATAGCTGCTTACCAGGGAGGTGAGTTTGTTGCTTGATTTCCCAGTGTCCTAAGTTCCAACATGGCATGAACCTCAAGAGTTGCTGGTGGTTCTCCCCTGGGGCAGCCACAGCTTGCTGAGCCACAGTCGCTTACCAGGGTGGCGAGCTGGTTGCTTCAAGCAAGGAATTTGAGGAAGCCTTGTAAAAACTTGTAAAAAAAGACTCAAAGAATGCTTTGAACAGCAACCACAGATCAAATCTCAAACAATGTGAGCATAAACAATATACTGATTGAAACATAGCAAGTATATTCAACTTCATGTGATCAAATAATAGTCAAGAGAATAAATGAGTGACTTTGAAACAATATTACACCACCAATCTGTTATTCTGAAATTTTATAAAGGAGTAAATTAAGTATTTATTCTTTTTTTATGAACTATATTCTAAGATAACCAAACAGTTTATGAGAGATCTTCTTTCTATAAAAATTATACCTAAAACATGAAAAAAAGAGTACAAAATCATTTTACAACCTCTAATAAAAAAAATGGCTCAAGGAAGTGACTAGTCATGAGCTATAGAAACATTAGAATGAAGAACAATGAGTGGAGATACAACATGGTTAGTAGAGGAGGAGTCACATCAGAGTTACTCAGAGAAAATCATCTAAAAACACAGGCAATTGGAAGAAAGGGAAGGACATACATTCTGATGCCAAAACAGTCTGAACAAAGAGACCTACAGATCAAGCAAAACATAGGTATGGGACTTTATAAGGTGGTAGAGTTCCTTGTGGGAGCTCTGTCTGTGAGAAGCAGGAGCCACCATTCTGGGAAGTTCCAGAAACCTAATGGTATGGCAAACTCAAGCCACACGGGGGAATTTTGCCCTCCTCCAAACTGAGGATGTTTAAATCTGGCAACAAATAGCACTGGCACACACAGGAGCAAGTGACCAGGAAGCTGCTTCTTTCCCAGTGATCTGCCAGTGTTTATTTTCTTTTCTTTTCCTTTCTTTCCTTCTATTTTTGTTTTTGTTGATGTTGTGCACCATAGCAATCTAACTGGAACCTCTTGCTACAACAGTGTTAGGAACCACAGCAGTGGCGGTGAAGGTAGTGAACAGAACAGCACCACCACTCCTGCCCTGCTCCCAGTAGTGTGAGACAGGAACAAAGGATTTAAGCAGCCTTGGGCCAGGGCAGTCAGTGGGAAATTAGTGCTCTCATCAGTGTGAGAGGGGAGAGATGCAGCAGCATGGCACACACAAAGCTGTACCAGGCCAGGAGGGGCCAATTGTCCATGGGTCTAAGAGCAGCCTCAAGCTGTCTGCATCTATATGAGCCATGGTAACTGGGGAAGCAACACAAACACACACAAGGTATTGAGATATGGGCAGGCCACCAAGGGACAGAAAGTTCCTGCCAGCAGAGTCTCCCCAGCCCCCACATCAGGAGGACAAAGTCAGCCCTGCTTCCAGCATTAATCATACTGAGGATTTGGCAGGGTTACACAGCACAGATTTGGGCTCTGACTACAACAGAAATGAGGGCACCACAGGAATTGTGCTTGGTTCTTTGCTTGTTTTATTTTCCTATTTTTGTGTTTTTACTTGATTTTGATTGCTTCCTTTGTTTTGTTCTTCTTTATTCCCTCTTTCCTCAACTATCTTTCTTGATATTTTTGGAATTGGGAATTGAAATCATGACTTTGTTCTTGCCAGGCAGGTATTTATGCCACTGAGTTATGTTCCTGGATTTTCTTCATCTTTTTTATATTTTCATGTAAGTAAACATTCTCTCTGCTCATTCTAGATTGTTTCAATATTCTTTTTTCTCTTTTATTGTTTTTCCTGTCTTCTTCTCTAGTTTCCAAAGCTTTGATGTTCACCCTTTGTCCTTCAGCCTTGCTTGTACTACATTTCTCTTCAATTATCCCTGTATTTTTCTCTTGTCTTTCTTAAATCCTCCTCCAAAGTATAAAATCAGTCTACTAAGGGAAAACTCACAAATACACATTTATGTTGGATTTTGTTATAAAAATTTAGATTTTGCTTCTATGTTTAAAGGTACCAAAGTAATATTCACCACAGTTTTCCCATTCCCATGCTTCATGCTATTATTGTTGCTAACTATACTACTTTATCCAAGGTCTTAAAGTTATTATGATTATTTGTTCTCTCCTGTATGACAAAACTGTGATTGGCTAGTCCAGTACCAAAAAACTTGGTACAGAACAAAATAAACACCAAGTAGATTGCAACATTTTATCCCTAATAAATTGTGAAGATTACATCTTGGGACAAAGTCCAAGAGCTAGCTAAACCTAGATGATATCTGAGAAAAATAGATACTTCCTAGGAAAATCTTTATACTAGTAATAAAACTAACTACTATAATCAATTTACAAACATCAATATGGAACACAAATAAAATTTAAAGATTGCTAGGTAGCAAGATAGAAAATGTAACCCCATATCTCCAGAAAAATGTAACTCCATACCTCCAGCTCACCCAGGACAAGTTCAAGAACAATGAAATAGAGGAAGTCAGAAACTATTGCCCTAAATTTTTAAAACTGTCAGCAGCAGAAATTTAAAAAATGAATGTCTATTGAGAAAATTCATTCAGAAATAATCTCTCAGATTAAAAACAAGATGATCAAAATGAAGGACGCAGTGAATCCAGAGTAGACACAGATTTAAAAAATAGAGGAAAATGATGGAATCATGAATAACCAACATAAGAAACAAATGAAATACCTGAGACAGATTCAAACAGATATCCAGGAGATTAAAACTGCCACTGAAAATATACACAGCCGAATGTAACAAAGTGAGGGCAAAATATCAGGTCTAGATGACAGGATTGTGGTTGCCCATCACAAAGGAAAGATGCCTTAGAAATAGCAAGGGACTATGAAAAAGCAATCCAAAACTGCAAGATGACATAAAGAAGAATAACATAAGAGTGATTGAAGTTAATGAAAAAAACAGAAGACAGAAGAGATATTTAAAAAATAAAAATTACACGAGTTAGCAAAAGTAATGGCAGAAAACTTCACAAGCATGGAAAAATAATTTGACAAGTAAGGCATAAAGAGCTCCAAATTTCCATGACCAAAATGAATCAACAACAAAACATATAATAACATTCCAGAAATTTAGCATAAGAATAGAATATTAAAGGCCATTAGAGAAAAGAAATGAATTATCTATAAATTAAACCCCGTGATAATCATGGAAATTTTCTCAACATAAACTTTTAAACAAAGAGAGCTGGAAGAAAAGTATTTCAAGTTTAGAAAGAAAAGAAACTCCAATCCAAACTGATTTATCCTGTAAAGCTATCTTTCAAAATCAATGGAGAAATAAGATAATTTCATGACAGAGAACTGAATAAATTCTTGATCACAAGACTAGTTCTCCAAAATATTCTGAAGGATATTTTAGAAGCAGGTAGTCAAGACTATAATTTCAAGAGCACCAATAAAAATAGCCTGCCAAACAAAGCAAGCAATTAAATAGATGAAATACAGGGAACCAACAGAAAAATATTATGACAAGATTAAGCCAACACATATTAGCTATAATCACCAGTGTAAGCCATCTCAATTTATCAATAAATACAAAAAGATTGCAGACTGAATCAAGAAATGTGATGTAACAATATGCTGCATACAAGAAACACAATTCCAAAAGAAATTCATAGACCCAAAGTCAAATAGTGGAGGACAATACTTCATGTGACAGGAACCCAGTAAAAGGAGGGAGTAGCTATTCTTCTTGGAGACAAAGTGAAATTCAAGATGAGACTGATCAGAAAAGACGAAGGCTAGTACATATTTGTAGTGGAATACTCAAAGAGGAGGACATAACTGTCATAAATATATATCCACTAAATACCAGCACACCAAATTACACAAAATGGCGTTAATAGACATGAAAGATCAAATAAGTGTAAGAAAACTGTTATAGAGGTCCTCAATACCTCCACTGGTACAAATAGATAGATCAACTGAAGAAAAAAAGTTAACAAAGAAATATCAGAACTAAACAGAATATGTGAACAAAGTAACACAGACATCTATAGAGGGTTCAACACCAGGACATCAAAAAAAATTCTTCTCAGCTGTTCATGGGACATTCTCCAAAACAGACCACATATTGGCTCATATTGCATGCTTACATGAATGCAACAGAGTTGAAATTATCTGATGCATATCATCAGATCACAGTGCGATGAAATTACAAGTCAAACACAAAAGAAGTCACAAAACTGCCTAAGCACAAGAAAATTAAATAACACTCTTCTGAACAGCCAATGGGTCAAATATAAAATTGAAGAAATGAGAGTTTTTAACATTTTAGACTGCCAATATAGCACACTGAAACTTACAGAATGCAATGAAATCAGTATTACAAGGAAATGTATAGCAGTGAATTCCCACACCAGAGAAACTTAGGGAAAGCAAATAAGTTACCTAATGTCAAATTTCAAACTTCCAGAAAAAGAATAAGTTAAGCCTTAAAGCCCATTGAGGGAAGAAATTGTAAAGATCAGAGAATAAATAAATGCAATTGAGACTAAGAAAACAATACAAAGAATCAACAAATTGAAGACTCAGTTCCTTGAAAGATTAAATAAAATTGATAAATCTTCAACTACTTTAGCAAAAACAAGGGAAAGAGAAAACTCAAATCCATGCAATTAGGAAAGAAAATCATGAAATCAAAATAGATCCTGCAGAAATCCAGAAAAGCATCAATACCTACTTGGAGAACCTTTATTCTAATATGATGGAAAACATATTCCTACATATGTATGAATTATCAAAGAAAGATAAAGAAGATATAAAAATTCTAAATAACACAGTATCAGTCAGTGAAGATGAAAATGTAATTAAAATCTTGTCAACAAAGAAAAACTCAAATTCTGCTGCATTTACTGCTGAATTCTACAAGAAATTTAGAACACTCCTCAAGTTCTTTAATAAAATTGAAAGGGAAACAATAACACCCAAATCATTCATGAAATCAAATGCTACCATGATACTAACCCAGCGGAGGAGCTAACCAAAAATTCTCCTTAATGAACATAAATGCAAAAATTCTCAATAAGGTATTGGTAAACTGTGTTCAGTAAATTATCAAGACGATTATGCACCATAATCACTTAGGATTCATCCTACAGATGCAGGGATTGTTCAACATATACAAATAAACGTTTTTAACTTATCAAGAGAGCCAAAAACAAAAATCACACGATCATCTCAATAGACACACAAAAAGCATTTAAAAATATTCAACATCTATTCATAATAAAAATCCTGCAGAAAATTGGAATAAATGTCATTATCTCAATCTGATAAAAACCATCTATGACAAACTAACAGTCAACACCATACTAAAAGTCTAAAACTGAAAATGTTTACTCTAAAATCAAGAAGACAATGGTATCCACTATCACCACTCCTTAATATAGTTCTGGAAAAATTAGCCAAAGCAATTAAACAACAAAAAGAAATAAAGCATATGTGAATGTGAAAGGCAGAAGTCAAATTATCATTGTTTGCCAATGAAATGCTACTCTCCATGGAATATCCAAAAATTCCACCCAAAGACTGCTGGATTTAATAACCAATTTAAGTATGGTAGGTGGACAAAAAGCCAACATTCAAAAATCCAAAGAATTGATGTACACTAATGACAAACTCACTGAGAGAGAAATTAGGGAAACCATATCTTTTAGCATCTAAAAACTTGAAATACATAGGAATCAACCTAACAAAGGAAGTAAAATAAACTCTACATTGAAAACTACAGTAATATGAAAAAGAAGATTGAATAGGACATCAGAAAATGGAAAGATTTCTCTTGTTCTTGGATGAGAAGAATGAACAGAATATTAAAAGCCAGAGACAAGAAACAGATCACTTACAAAGGAACACCCATCAGAATTACGCAGACTTCTCGGCACAAACCATCAAATCACGAAGAGCACGGGGTGAAATAATTCAAGCTTTCAAAGATAATAACCTCCAGCCAAGATTAATATATCCTGCACAACTGTCCCTAGAAATTAATGGAGAAAAAAGGTGCTTCCAGGATAAAGAGGAACTAGGAGAATTTGCAACCACCAATTCAACTCTACAGAGAATACTGCAGGACATTCTAAAAAAGAAAAATATCAAGATTCCAGAAACAGTGGCAGAGAGGTCACAATGAATGGAGCAGAAAGCAAAATGAAGAAGACAAATTGACAACTAACGACAAAAAAAGAGCTCAACAGAAATGAAGCAGAGAAGGTTGAATGGTAGGAACAGCTATTTTTTGAGAAAATAAGACATCATAATAGCTAGGGCTGATTTAATATCATCTTGTTTTGAAGTCCAATCAAGCTTTTGTTCTTCTTTCTCCATCAGTCTTAACATGTTGTATCTTATTGGATTTTATTATATGTGATAATATAAACAAAAACTTTTATAGACAAGGAGATTATACAGAAACCATTGTTCATTTTCTGTTAGTTGGTTCTAAATACCCTGTAATACTGTCATTCTCTTGAATGGTTTTGCATAGTCTTGACATGTTTGATGCTACAGTATACGAAGTTATACTCAAAGATTTCAAGGAAAGAGACACTATGGTAACTACTTTTAATGTTGGGATATCTTGTAGTGAAACACTATTTTGCTTAAATGGTTATGTTCTGACCCATGCTGTTTTGTTGTTATGTCCTCTTTTATCTCAATCTCCTTTTTTATTATTTACTTTTTTATTTTTATCTTATAATTAAGGGAAAAAATAAATAAAAATAACAGGATATATTATAGTAACCCCCTTTGATTTCCTATTAACTTGATTTGAAACCTTGTATTGCTCTCACCATCTTGTTTTGACTGATTTTCCTCTAATCTGTTTTGCCTGATAGTACCAAGTTTGAGAGTATAGGCAACAACTGTGAAGACAGTAAGATTCACTATGACACCCATTCTGGTTTGACTATTATCTTCTTTTGAAGTCCTGTAATGTCTCCAATGTTTTGGTTTTATTGATTTTGTGCTTTACTGTTTCGTTCAATTTTATTATAACTGATGATATAGGCAATTCTAGCAAGAGGCATTATGGTAACCATTGTTGATCACCTTGTATTCTGTTTTTACATTGTGTATTGTGTCCATCATTTTGATTTGATTGACTCTGTTTTGTTATGTCACATTTGGTTTTATTCTCTTCAAAAAAAAAATAAGAATTGTGTGGGTAATAAAACCCAAAATGTGTAATTGTCATTGTAAAAAATAGAGGAAAAGAAAGTGCTCTAAAAGATATAACTGCATGTGTATTTAAGTGTATAAGATAAATAGCGATATTACTGAGTATTGTTGGATCATTGAACAGAACTGTTTGCAGTCTCAGTGTTTGAATGTCCACTTTATATGTTTAATTTTGTAACTTGAACAACTATTTCTAAGATGACAATATGTAATCTATTAACTAGTGATTTCCTACTGTTTATTTTTTCTGAAATTCTGTATAACTTATACCCTTTTTCTGTTTTTTTTCTTTTTCCCCTTAAATAAAATGTTTTAAAAAAGAATGAATGCAGTGAAAAATGGCCACACTTCCAACATTACTATACATATTTAACACAATCCAAATCAAAACACTGAGTGTGTGAGTACTGTAACTCACAGAATTAGACAAAACAATCCTAAAATTTATTTGGAACCAGAAGAGACCTACAATAGCAAACAGAGTTCTGGGCAACAAAGGCAAAGAGCGAGCCATCACAAAATCCCTGACCTGAAATTATAAAAATAGAATGGTACTGGCAAAAACAATCTGAGGATATATGGAACAGGAAGATGTACAAACAACTCTAAACTTGTTCAACCACCTGATCTTTCACAAGGCTGCCAAATATCTTCACTGGAAAAAGACAGCCTCAATAATAAGTGATGCTGGATAAAATAGCTACCCACATGCTGAAGACGAAAACTAGACCATGTCTTTCACCATATACTGAACTAAAATCAGAATGTATCAAAGGTCTAAAGATTAGGGCTAGAGATTTAGCTCATTGGGATAAGTGCCTGTCTTGCAAGTGCATGGTCATGAATTCAATCCCTGGTACCAAACAAAAAAAAGGTCTAAATATTAAATCAGAAACACTAAATCTGCTGGACAAGAGAACAGAAAGAATCCTTGAAGACATAGATGTAAGCAAAGGCTTTATGATCAAAATCCCAATAACAAGGAGATATAAAAAAGAATCAACAACTGATAACCCATCTTACTAGAAAACTTTTGCGTATCAAAAGATGCCATCAACAGAGTGCAGAGATGATCTAGAATGAGAAAAAATTTTGCCAGCTGCTCTTCAAATAAAAGACTAATATCTAAAATATATAAAGAATTTTTAAAAATCAGACACCAAATTTAAAGACAATCCAAAAATGGGCATCTGAAATGGATAAACATTTCTCAAATGAGCTCTAAAATCATCAAGTAAACATATGGAAACATGTTGAACATCACTGGTCATTTAAGAAATCCAAATTAAAACAAAGCTGAGATTCTCTCTTGCTCGAGAAAGAATGGCTATTGTTGAGAAATTAAGCAATAACAAATGTTGTAAGGGTTTGGGGAAAACAGAATCTCTCTCCACTGTTGGTGGGGAGTGTAGGCTTGTGCAACCACTGTGGAAATTTATGTAGAGATTCTTCAAAAAATGAAAACTACATGTTCCATTTGCCCTAAATGTGCCCTTTCTTGCTATCTTTCCAAAAGAATTAGAAACATCATACAACAGTGATATACATACACCCATGTTTATAGCAACACAGCTTGGAATAGCAAAGTCATGGAAACAGCACAAATGTCCATTAGCTGATGAATGAGTAAAGATGATGTGGTGAGACTTTTGTTTTGCTTTGTTTTGCTGCAATGGAATACTACTCTACCATAAAGAGGTATGAATTTGAGACATATCTAACACAGTGGATGCACCTTGAAAACATACTCCTAAATGAAATAAAATGGACTCATATGTGTAAATATCACATTTTTTCTGGTGTGAGAAACCAAAAGGTAAATAAGGACCATATTTTACAACAGATGTTGTGAAACTGAAAGAAAATGTTTAAACGGGGAGGGAATCTAGGGAGAGGCAGAGGAAAGAGCAAGTAAGAAATGGGAAAAGAAGAGAAAAAATGGAAACAAAGATTTGTGAATGAATCAAAGAGGGGTTGAGAAGAGAGAAAGGGAAAAAGAGAAAACAAGTTATATCATGTACAGGCACAAATTTCCTACAGCTAAAGGTAACAATAAATTTAATTAATTAAAAAAATAGAATGGTGAATAACTTTTAAAATAGTTCAATGGTGTTGAAATACTTAAACTTCACTAATTAATCTTAACATCATTAACATCAATCATATCTCTATTGATGTGATGTAATACAAAGTAAACTAAAATCTATCAACTATTCTAATTATAAAGTTGAACTTAAATAAAATTAAAGTTGAACTTTAATATTCTAGATATAATTTTAATAAAGTAGAAACATACCAATCAGCCAAATCCAAAATGTGAGCTTGCTCAGGGACAAATGATATTTTCTTTAAAAAACTAACTAATTAATTAAATGGCAGAAGAGGACATGCTCATTAAAATTAACAAATTTGAAACAAAGTATTCAAATGTAATTCATGCTATTTTGTACAGAAGGCCTAATTTTAAAAAAAGAACAAATACTCGGGAAATAATTGGGGTAATTAAATGTGGAATGAATTTAAGCAAATATGAAGGAATTCTTCATTTTTATTAAGATTACGTTTTATGTAAATTTTTATATACTACTACTGATATATAGGTTTTATCTACTCATATATAGGTTAAAAATAAGATTTCTAGAATTTGTTTTAAATGCCCTATTAAAAAAGGTAAAATAGGTAAAACAAAAACTTTGCTTGAGGATAGATTTGCTATACATGATAGTTCATGAGCTTCTGTATTTCTGTATGTATTTGAAACTTTCCACAGTGAAATCTTTTGATTAGATCATGAGTCTTTGTATTCATTCAATCACTCAAAAAGTTGAGTATTTGCAATGCACAGAGCAAAACAAGTATGACATATCCTTTTTCCAAATAAGCTCACAGGGTAGCAGTGGGGAAAAACAGGAAACTTAATGAGATATGATAGCATACCAAATTACATAAGATATTACATTGAAAGGGAGAAGATTTCACAGAGAAGATGACACTAGACTTGTCTTCAAGAATTGACTCATATGTAAGAGTTGATGAGTCCTGCCCTGTACCACAAAGACCTCAGCAGCTGAGAGCCCCAGCCACCCTTTCCTTGCATCCAAAAGACCTCAGCAGCCAACAAAAGCATTGGCCATCCCTCTCCCTTACCCAAACAACTTTCATTGCCTACAGGAGTATCAATGAGCCCTTCCACTGCCTGCAGTACCTTGGTGGGCTGGCAGGAGCCTCGCCAAACCCTTCCCCTCATACAGAGGACCTCAGCAGGCCAGCAACAGCATAGTGTGTCCCCCTTTAAGCAAAGACTTCAATAGGTTAGCAGGAGCCTTGGTGAACCCTCCCCAAGTCCACGGGACTTTGGCAGACCAGCAAAACCATGAGTAATCTCTTCTCCCAGACAGACGATGGCTAATGGGCTTGAAAGAGCAATGGCAAGGTGTCATCCCACCCAGAAGAACCCTGCTGGGCCTCTGAGACACACAGTGACACAGTAGGGTCCTGGCTGGGTTGCACACCATGGACAGGTGGATCTTATAGGCTGGCACATACTGAACCTTCAGTAACAGTATGAGCTAAGGGTTGGTTCATATCAATACTCCTAGGCTATTCATCCTAGGAAGAATACAGGGCTCACCCAAATGTCCTCACAGAAAGAATTCAAGTGACTTGAATCTCCCATAACTTCAGGACTCAGCAACTAGGTGAATATCAACCATGCAGTAGGACTCTAAGACAGAAAGGACAGTTGAGACCAGTGAGATTGAAAAGACCTGAATATTTACCGAGAGTGAAAATCACAAAACAAAGAATAAAATGCAATTGGAAACCCCTAAACTATCTGTAACAAGTATAGAAGACATTGAAAAAGAAGACATTATAAATCACACACCTGAAATTTCTGAAAAAAATAGCAAGCAAAAACCATGGGGCTATAGAGGAAATGAGATCTGAAATCATCTCTCAGGTAAAGAAAGAAATGACAGCCCTAATGAGGAGACTGTCTGCATAGCTAGAGAGGACATAGCTTTGTACAGTACAGAAGCATGATAAAATGATGGAAACCTTGAATGAACAATATAGAAAAGAAACAGATTCAAAGAAATTATCTAGGATGCTAAAATTTTATTGAAAGAGAGAAAAGCCATTTGAATGAAACTGAAGATATACTTTCAAACTCTTGCTTCCTGTGGGCAGCCAGCACCCACTGGGAGAATCAGACAAACACACCCCTGTGTACCTGCCACCATTGAGGGAGTGCTGATGTAGACACACATTCTGAGAGAAGAGGCAGTCCTGCCACCATGAACCCATGGTCATCAGGGAAGTGTCAGTATAGCTGCATAGGCCTGAAAAAGCCTACCACATGCCCTGGCACATCCCTGGGAACCTGAGTTCAGAGAAACCCGTGGATTTCTCTAATTCCTCCTACACAATGGAGGGGCAGACGACGTAGGAAGCTCCTGGAACTCCATGACAAGTTTGTTGGGAGGAACTGAAGAGAAGGTCAAAATATAGGACAAAAGGCAATCTCAGACCTCCAGTCCACACAGAACAAGTCTGGGAGAAACAGTCATGGAACAAAATGGAAGTCACACACTTGAAATTTCTGAAAGGATAGCAACTAAAGCAAAGAAACAACTTCATGAGTCTCTAAAAGTAATCAGATCAAAAATAATATCTTACATAAAAGAAGAAATCACAAAAAATGAAATAATTACTGAGCATATCTAAAGAAGACAGAAAGAGAAGCATAGGAAAAGGATGGAAACCCTGAATGAACAATACAAGAAAGAACTACAATGCATGAAACAGATTTCAAAGAGATACTCAGGAAATTAAAAAGTCAGTTGGAAGCTGGCAAAAATGATTGAAAGAGTCTGAAGACAGACTTTCAGACCTTGAAGATAGGATCACAGATAGCAATTGTGAAAGAAAAAATCCCTTAAAAATAGCAAGGAACATGGAAATAACAATTCAACAGCTGCAAGATGACAAAAAGAAAAATAAGGGTAATAAGTATCAGTAAAAAAGCAGGGGTCAACACAAATGAAATTAAAAGACTACTTACAGAAGTAATAGCAGAAAATGTCCCAAACATGAGAAAAGAATCTGGCATACAAATAAACTGAGGCACATAGAATTCCAACTATCCATAAACAAAATATATCTATACCCAGACATATAATAATCAAGATCACAGAAATTAAGCATGAGCACAGAATATTTAAAACTATTAGAGAAAAGAAACAGGTCACCTATAAAGAAAACTCATCAGAATCATGGTAGACGTCAACACAAACCAGCAAGTCAAGAACAGTTCAGAATGAAGTGTTTCAAATTCTAAAATAACTTCCAACCCAGATTGATGTACTCTACAAAACTATCTTTCAAATTTGATGGGAAAATAATAGATTTCCATGATAAAGAACAACTGAAGGAATTCACGACCACCAAACCAATGCTATGGAGAGTGCTGAAGAATATTCTAGAGATTGACAAAGATGACTGTGGTTCCAGGAACAACAGCAGAGGAGGATCACCAAACAGGGTGGGAAACTGAATGAAGGGGAAAAGTGGAAGGCCAACAACCAGAGGATAGCATGGCAGAAATGAACTAATGCATAACAGTTTTAATCATTACTCTTCACAGCTTCAATTCACCATTAAATAGAGAAACACAGGGAGAGAGGATCAAGGAATAAAATCCATCAATACACTGTATACAAGAAACACATTTAACTCAAAAGGAAATTCATAGACTGAAAATTAAAGGAGAGAAAACAATTGTTCCACATGACAGAAGATGAGAAGAGAGCAAAAGTAACTTGCCCATCAGCTTCAGAATGGATAAGAAAAACACGGTATTTTCAAACAATGGAAAGCTACCCAGCTATAAAGTAGGATAATCTCAAAGTTCTTGGATGTAAATGGATGTAACTGGAGATCATGCTTATGGGTGAAATGGTTTGGACTCATTCAGGTAAACACCCCAGTTATCTCTCTAACAAAAATCTGAAGGAGTTAGTGGGATCCGAAAAGCACAATAGACATGATGAAAGTAATAGGGAAGGAAATACGTAAAAAGGGAAAGTGGTAACCACTGTTAATTTCCTATTATCTTGTTTTGAATTCTTGTATGGTTTTCACAATTTTGTTAATTTTAGTTTTATTCTGTATTATTTTGTAAGATTTTATGAGTCTGATGATATGGGTGGCTATTTTGAAGATGACAAGATCTATTATTATAACCATTGTTGATTTACTATTCTCTTGTTTTGAAGTCCTATAATGTTTTCATTCTTTTGTTTTGATTGGTTTTATTCTGTTTTGTTTTGTTTTATTTTATTATGTGTGATGATATGGACAGCTGTTTTGAAGAAAATGAGATATTATGGTAGTCATTGTTGATTTCCTATAATGCTTTCATTCTTTTGTCTTGATAGTTTTTATTGTTTTGCCTCACTTGATTTTATTATGTGGAATAGTATGGACAACTGTTTTGAAGAAAACAAGCGACATTATAGTAACCATTTTTCATTTCATATTATCTTATTTTGAAGTCCTGTAATATTTTCATTCTTTTGTTTCGATTGGTTTTATTCTGTTTTGTTTTGTTTTATTCTATTATGTGTGAAGGTACAGATAGCTATTTTGAAGAAAATAAAAGACATTACAGTAGCCATTGTTGATTTCCTGTTATCTTGTTTTGAAATCTTATAATGCTTTAATTTTGTTCTGATAGGTTTCATTCTATTTCATTTTGCTTTATTTTATTATGTATGAAGATATGGATAGCTGTTTTAAAGAAAGCAAAAGATGTTATGGTAGCTTTTATTGATTTCCTGTTATCTTGTTTTGAAGTCCTGAAAAGTTCACTCTTTTGTTTTTATTGTTTTGCTGTGTTTTGTTTGATTTTATTGTTTTTAATAGAATGGACAGCTATTTTGAAGAAAATGAGGCATTTTGAAGGCCATTACTGATCCTGTTGTCTTGTTTTGAAGTCCTGTATTGCTTGCATTGTTCTGCTCTGATTTGCTTTATTCTGTTTTGTTTGGTTTATTCTCTTTGAAATAAATAATTAATTAATTAATTAATAATTTATAAGAGAAAAATTCTACACCCAGACATATAATAATCAAGATCCCAGAGATTCAACATAAAAAATAGGTTACTAAATGCTGTTAGAGGAAAAAACACAACTCATCTATCAAGAAAGCCTATTCAAATTATGGCTGACTTCTCAACACAAATCCTCAAGTCAAGAAGAGCTTGTAGTGAAGTATTCCAAGCCTTGAAAGAAAACAACTCTCATTCCATATTTATGTACCCCCATAAAACTATCTCTCAAAATTAATATAGAAATAAGGTATTTCTATGGAAAGAACAACTAAAGAAATTCATGCCCCCAAAACAAACCCTTGAAAGAGTATTGAAAGATACTCTAGATACAAATAAAAATGACAATTCCCAGAATAAAGTAGAAAGAAACCACCAAGGAGAGCAAGCAATTAAACAAAGGTATAAAGCAGGGAACCAACAACACAATAACAACATGAAAAAGATAATCCAATACATATCAGTAATAACCATCAATATAAATGGCCTCAACTCATAAATTCAAAGAAATAGATTGGCTGAATGGTTCAAGAAATAAAATCCAACCATATACTGTATACAAGAAATACATCTAACTCAAAAAGAAACACATAGACTGAAATTCAAGGGATGGAAAACAATATTCCATGCAACAAGAACCCTGAAAAAAATCAGAGATAGCTGATTTATAAGAGCAAAAATCTATACCCAGACATATAATAATCAAGAAGAAATATTCTGTTTCAAACAGAAATATTCCATTTCAAAATAATGTGAACTTTAAACCAAAAATGATCAAAAAATATAAAGTCACTACCTACTCATTAGATGAAAAATTCAAAAGAAAAACATAACAACCATTAATATATTTGCACCAAACATGGAAATATCCAACTATATAATACAAATACTACTAGACATGTAAAACCAAATATGCAATAACACAATTGTAACAGGCACCCCCATTCTCACAAAGAAATTGATCACCTAGGCAAAAAGTCATCTAACAAATAATATAACTGAAATAAACCTGTGAACTAATGGACTTACTGAATATTTATAGAATATTCCACCCAACACTATCAGAACACACATTCTTTTCAGTGGCGCATGGGATATTCTGAAAAATAGATCATATATTAGCTCCTAGAACATTCTTAAGTAAATGCAACAGAATTGAAACTATCCCATAAATATTCTGTGACCATAATGTGCTTAAATTGGGAATAAGTGGCAAAAGAAACTGCAAAACCTACATAAATACATGGAAATTAAATAACATACTGCTGAACCACCACTGAGTCATAGATAAAATTAAAGAAGAAATTAAATGATATCTACAATTAAATGAAAATGCAGATACAACATACAGAATCTGTGGAATGCATTGAAAGTGGTCCGAAGAGGGAAATTTATACCAATGCATTCTCACATCAGGAAAAACAGAATGAACACAGATAAACAACCCCAAGCTTCTAGAAAAAGAAGAGAAATCATGACCAAAGCTCATAGAAAGTAGAAAATTGTAAAGGTCAGAGCAGAAATCAATGCAATTGAGACTAAGAAAACAATAAATACTATTAATGAATCAAAGAATTTTTTCTGTGAAACAATAAACAAAATTGATAATCCCAAGGCTAATCTAATCAAGCAAATGAAATAAAAACTCAATTTCATGCATTGAGGAATGAAAAAGGTCAAATTACTACATATCCTGTGAAAATCCAGAAGGTCATCAATACTTTATTTGAAAATATTTACTCTCATAAGCTGGAAAATACAAAAGAGGTGGAAAGATTCCTATAAATGTATGAATTACCAAAGCTGCATCAAGAAGACATAAAATTTTTGAACAACCCAATATTAGTTACTGAAATTGAAAATGTAACTTAAAACTTAACAACAGATAAAAGCTCAGATCCTGATGAATTCACAGCAGAATTCTTTGAGAAATTTAGAGAACATTTAATACCATTACTCCTCAAACTGTTAAATGAAATTGAAATGGAAGCAATTCTCCCTAACTCATTTTTGAAGACAAGTATTCCTCTGATCTAAAGCAGAGAAAGACCTTAATCAAAAAGGAGAGTTACAGGCCAATCTCCATAATGAAAATAGATGCAAAATTTTTCAGTAAAGTGCCAGCAAACAGAATAGAGCAAATCATCAAGAAGATTATATACTATGAGCAAGCAGAATTCGTCCCAGGAATGCAGGGATGGTACAACATATACGAATAAATGAATGTAATACAACACATCAACAGAGCCAAATCAAAAACCACATGATCTTCTCATTAAACGCAGAAAAAGATTTGATAAAGTCCACATTCATTCATGAAAAAATCCTACAGAAAATCAAAATAGAAAAAAATCAACTACAACAAACCAACAGACAACATCATACTAAATGTACAGAAACTTCAAATTTTCACTCCAAAATCAGGAACAAGACAATGATGTGCACTATTTGCTGTTTCCAGAGGAATTAAACAGTAGAAAAATAAAAGGAGTAATCATGAGAAAGGAAGAAGTTAAAGTATCACTATTTTCAGATGACATGATACACTACATAGAAGACCCCAAAACTCCACCAAAAGACTACTTGAGTTAATAAGCAAATTCAGCAGCATACCTGGATGAAAATCAACATTCAAAAATCAATAGTATTCTTTTACACTAACAACAAACTCACTGAGAGAGAAATTATTGATGCTAAAACTTTCACAATAGCATCCCCCCAAAAATGAAATATTTAGGAATCAATCTAACAAAGGATGTGAGAGATCTATATATTGAAATCCATAGTACTGTGAAAAAGGAGAATGATGATGATATCAGAAAATGGAATTATATTCCTTGCTCTTGGACACAAAGAACTAATATTGTGAAAATGGCCATACTCTCAAAACTGTTATGTATGTTTAATGCAATCCCAATCAAAATATCATTAGCATACCTCAGAAATCTAGAGAAATTATTTCTAAAATTCATTTGGAAACAAAGGTGACCTAAATAACAAAGAATTCAGGGCAACAAAGGCAAGGCAGGAGGCATCACAATCTCTGACTTGAAATTATATTACAAAGCTATTGCGATCAAATCAGCATGGCACTGGCAAAAAAAAGATGTGAGAATCAGTGGAACAGATTAGAAGACACAGAAACAACTACAAAGACACTCAGTCACCTTATCTTTGAGAAAGGGGCCAAACATGTTCACTGGAAGAAAGGTAGCTTCTTTGATAAATGATGCTGGATAAGTTGGCTTTCCACATGCCAAAGACTAAAGCTAGACTCATGTCTATCACCATTCACAAAACAAAAGTCTAAGTAGATCAACGATCTAGATATAACATAGAAACACTAAATCTATCTGAAGAAAAGATAATGAGAAATCTTGAAGACATAGAAGTAAAGAATTCATGAACAAAATAAAAACCATGTGGGAAGTACTTCAATGAATGAACTAGGCTCTCATATTAAAATTAAATTTAATTTAATTAAAATTTTAAAAATTTTGCACATCAGAAGAAATCACCAAAAAATTTTTAAAAACCCACAGATGTAAAAAATATTTAGCCAAATGTACCTCAGACCAAGGACTTATAGCCAGAATATATAAAGAATTCAAAAAAATTTCAGGTCTCCCAAATTTAATTTTTTGTACCAAACCATCAAACCACCTTGCACTTGCCAGACAGGTGCTTATGCCACTCAGCTAAATCCCTGGCCCTAGGTCTCTCAGATTTAAAGAGTCTATAAAAAATGGGCATCTGAGATGAATACACAATTCTCAGATTAAATAAATACATGAAAAAATGTTCAACACCACTGGTCATTCAAAAGATGGAAATTAAAACAACACTGAGACATCATTTAACTCCAGAGTGAATGGCTAACATCAGGAATTTAGCCAATAATAAATGCTTGTGAGAATGTAGAGAAAAAGGAACACTTCTCCACTGCTGGTGGGAGTGTAAACTGGTACTATCACTGTGGAAATCAGTGTGAAAATTCCTCAAAAAACTAGGAGTACAGTTTCCATTCAGCCAAGCTATTCCTCTTCTGGTTATTTTCTCAGAAGAACTGATAACACCACACCATTGCAATATATGTGCACCCATATCTATAGCAGCACAAATTGCAATAGCTAGATCTTGGAAACAATACAAATACCCATTAACTGCAGAAATGATTAAAAAAAAGATGTGGTATTTTTACACAATAGAGTATTACTCAGATATAAAGAAGGATAAACTTGAGATTTTTATAAGTAAATGGATGCAACTAGAGACCATAAATTCACAAATGAAATAAATCAGACTCATGTGTAAATATCATATTTCCTACTCAGTTTACTAAAAAAGTAAAGAAGAAGCAAAGTGCACAATCAATTTGTGAAAATAGAAGGGAAATAAAAACTGGTCAAAGTGAAAGAACAACTAGGATAGGGGAAAGGAGAAAAGAAAAACGAGAAACCATTATGTGTGTGTGTGTGTGTGTGTGTGTGTGTGTGTGTGTGTGTGTAAATACATACAAGACAGATAACTATACTTTAAACTCTGTTCATCATAAAGAACACATGTATTTTCATTGTCTGATTGTTTGATCATTTTGTATGCCTAAATCTTGTAATCTGAACAACTATTTTCAAGATGGCAATATCCAATATATTAACTAGTGTTAATTTCCTATTTCTTTTTACTTTTGAAATTCTGAATTGTTTTATTCTTTTTGCTTTTTTAATAAAAAGTAGCTCAGAAAAAAAAAGAGTTGACTGAGTGAGGCTAAAAGGCATTGTGAGTGACGGTGATAAAGTCATATTTATATAGCATGGATCATTTTCAGCCCAGTTCTAATTACTTCACATATGAATCACTTAATCCTCATAATAAACTTAAAAGAAAGCATTTCTTTTATATATACTTCCATTTTATATATAAATCAACTGAGTTATATGAAGGTGAGGCAAAATGACCAAGATTACATATTTATAAATGACAATGCTAGACATCAAATCCAGTCAACTAGACAAGCCCCTCTTCAGTATATGAAGTCATATGTACAGAGGCAAAGAGGTGTTACATATTACTGAATACTAGAAAACTAAGTTTTGTGACAATACATAAGATAAGGTAGAAAATCAGGAAATTATAACATAATATGAGAAGATACAAATGAGTAATCAGAAAGCAAACTATGAAAAGCTTCACATACCACATAAAGGTTTACACCATTTCAAACCTAAGAAAGTACAAACCAACAAAGGGCTTTGAATAATTGAGTGATATGTATTGATCAATTCAGTGCAAAAATAACTTAGGCAGTAGTAAACAGAATGGACAAGAGGGAAATCAATGTAGGAGACAGAGAATTGAGTTAAGAAGCAAGCATATTGATCTAAGAAACAGACTGCAAGTCAAGCTTATTGAGATATATGGGTGCAAGAAAACAAATTCAAATATTTGAGAATACGAAGACACAGAATTTGGAGAATTATCATTAATGGAGATTGAAAACACAGGAAAGGTAGTGCTCAGTAATGAAGTCAATGAGTGTGTTTTTAACCAGATGGCTGTGGATTCTAACAATCATGTTATGTCCCTAAACTGCAGAAGAATAAATATACAAGTAGTGTTTAAAGCTACAGCTATAGACAGAACTCACTCAACCCCATGTAGAATAATACAAAAAAAAAGACCAATGAATTTCCAATCTTTATTCATTTGAGTATTATCTTCAGTACTTTTATCATTTTAGTTTGTACTATTGTGCATCTAACAGTTTACTCTAAATTCACATATTTTGTACTTTATTGTAAAACAAAACTGGTACCACCACTAAAAAAATCAATATCAATTGGTAAATGACTATAAAAGCAAATACAATTTTAAATGTTTATATTTTAATTTGATGCTATACTTATAGTGCTTTGATGTCTACATTAGCTCATAAAAGTTGTTCTTTCTTTGCTGAGAAACTTCTCTAGAAATATTTGCTACAAACTATTAATAACATAAAAACTTACCACTATCTAAAATAAGAATTTAAAATAAAAGGAGTTATATTTGAATTTTCACTATATGATTGGATATTAAATTAATTTCCTGTTCTATCTTGAGTTGTTTTAGTTACTTTTCTTGTTGCTGAAACAAAATATTCCACACCCAACATTAAAGAGGAAAAGTTCACTGAGCTCATAGTTTGTAGAGGTTTCATTTAATTATTGGCTAGCTCCAACTCAGGGTGATATGTAGAGATCACTGCAGAAGAGAATAGTTCATAGTAGACAGAAGGCAGTAAACAGTCAGCTACCAGTGACAAACAGCCCTGTTTGTATCTCTTATATCTTATTAAGGCTACCCACTCTCAGGGTAAGCAGCACTCCAGGGTATGGAGCAGGCTTAATCCTAGCAATGCACCATGAATCAATCCCAGCACCACATCCTTGATTCCAGCATCACAAAACCCTGACCAAGCCACCTACAAAAAGCTGCACCTATGACTACCTGACCGTAGAGTATGGCCCACAACTTGGGAAAACTCAGTGCAGTGGAAGAAATGAAGAAAGTAGGCCAACATAGGTAAAGAAGGAGAATTAAATCAATAATAATGGAATTAAAAATATCAAAGTATATATATATATATATATATATATATATATATATATATATATGGTGGTTGACATGGGTTAATGCTAAAATTTATAGAGGTACATTCAGATTGGTTCTCAAGAATCCTGATGATAGAAGGAGCAAAGATGGCAGATAGATAACAACTGGCTACAGAAGCTCATTGAGATAGTCAACTTAGAATTCATCATAACACAGAGTGGGAGCCCCAAACAGAGGGAGATGAATTCTCTCATCCCAAGAAGAAATTAAAGCAACTTGCTGACCATCCGAGGTCCCACTGTGACTGGCTGAGGTCCTACCGTGACTTGCCAAGGTCCTGCCGCGACTTGCCTAGCCGTACAAGGTCCCGCTGCTTCGACTCACTGGAGGCACAGAAACATTGAGTTCAAGGGTTGGCAGGTGGAATGGAGAGCTGAGTTAGCATGGTGCCTACATCAACCTGTGGTGAGTGATGGGAGTAGAGCCATTCCACAGAAAGGGGGGCTCCGGCGGATGACATTCTGGGATGGGGCAGGACTGGCAAATACAAGGGGTATCAGTAACTTCAGTCAATTGTTCCCTTTTCAAATGGGATTGGTGGAGTGAGCTAGGCCTGGGTCATGTGACCCAGCTGAGAACCAATAGGTTATCTGAGGTCAAGTCCCTGCAGCAGTGGCGCACACTAACCACACTGGCTCAGTGGGGCCTCAGAGGTTTGGCTGGTCTGGAGGGGAGCAGAAGTGTGAAGGGTCATCTAGCCAATGTGCTTTAGAAGAATTGTAACCAAAAAAGAAAGAAACTGAGGCCTCCTGGAAGAAGCAAAAAAGATGGGAAGAAGAAGCAACAACAAAAAGTCCCCAGGCCCCAACCCTGAGAACATGGACCCAGGACAGGTAAATACAAAGGAGAATGAGAACAGCAAACATGCAATATCAGACACAGTGCCAGTAGACATAAAGAGATATATTCAGGACCTCATAGACTAGTTCAAAAGTGAAATATTTAGCCAAATAAAGTAAGATATAAGAAGATTAATAAAAGAGATACTAAGCACCCCTCAAGCAGACACAGACAGAAGAAGGGAGAAACTCAAACAAAGGAGAGAACCATTTGGTGAAGAATATAAACAAATATAGAATACATGAAGCAGATTCAAAATGATTACCAGGAAATTAAAAACTCTATGGAAAGACGGCAAATCGGCTTGAAAGAAACTAAAGATAGATTATCCAAACTGAAGGACCATTTTGCAATGTGGGAATATGAAAGGGAAAACTTTTTTAAAATAACAAGGAAACAAGCAGTAACAATATAAAGGCTAGAAGATGACAAAAAGATCGATAACTTGAAAATAAAGAATGTGAATGAAGAAGCTTGGGTACAAGCAAAGGAATTACAAAGGTTATTCACAGAAATAATTAAGGAAAACTTCCCAAACATAGGAAAAGGAAATGATATTCTGATATATGAGACATACAGAACTCCAGCCATCTACAACCAAAACAGAGCTACACCCAGGCATATAATAATCAAGATCCCTGAAATTCAATATAAGAACAGAATATTAAAGCTATTAGAGACAAGAAACAGACAACCTACAGAGGAAGGCCCATCAGAATAACCGCAGACTTCTCAGCACAAACCATCAAGTCAAGAAGAGCCTAGAGTGAAATATTCCAAGCCCTGAAAGAACATAACCTCCATCCCAGACTGATATACCCTGCTAAATGGTCTCTAGAAATTAATGGAGAAACAAGATGCTTCCAAGACAAAAGGAACTGGGGAAATTTGCAGCCACCAATCCAACTCTACAGAGAATACTGTAGGGCATTCTAGAGAGACAGGAAAGTAGTAAGATTCCAGGAATAGTGGCAGAGAGGCCTCAATGAATGGAACAGAAAACAGAATGAAGAAGATAAGCAGACAACTGATGGCAAAAAAAGAGCATAACAGAAATGAGGCAGAGAAGGTTTTATTCAAAACTGATATGATTGATAGTATCAAGTCTGAGAGTACAGGCAACTACACTGAAGATGACAAGACTCTATAATACACATTCTGGTTTGATAACTGCCAGTATTTGAAGTTCTATACTATATACAAAGTTGTGTTTTTATTAATACTGTTATATACTGATATATTCAATTATACTATGTCTGATGATATAGCCAATTCTATTGGAACTCTTCATACAACAGTCTTATATGTTTATTTCATTCCATGTGTTTATAGGAATATGTTTTGTTTTGCCTTGCTTTGTTTTGTTTCTCCTCTAATATAGAAAGGATAGAAATATGTGTTAAGACTCATGCATGTGTAGAATCCTGATCTTATGACACATGATGAAATGAACAGATACTTTGAAGAAAAAGAGACACTAAAATACCCGGTGCTAATCCTGGAGTGTCATAATGTGAAACCCAGAAATAGTATTATTCTTTGTTCAGAGTGATATTAGCCTGCTTGGGTTTATTCAATCTCAACATAATTGAAGATGTGGATAACTGCATGTATGTTTAAGTGTATAGGATTGATAACCATATTTATAAGTTTTTGTTGAATAGTTGAACAGAACTGGTTGCAGTCTCACTGTTTGAATCCCCACTTTATATGCTCCACTTTAGTATCTTGAATAACTATTTGTAAGAAGACAATCTGTAATCATCAACTAGTGATTTCTTACTGTTTATTTTTTTCTTTGAAATTATGTATTATTTCTACCTGTTTTCTGTCTTGTTTAATCTTTCTTTAAATTAAATTTTTTAAAAAAGACACTACAGTACCCACTGCTGATCCAGGAGTGTCACGATGTAAAATCCAGCAACACTATTACTCTTTGTTCAGAATGATTTTAACCTGTTTTAGTTTGCTTAAACTAAACATAAATGAAGATATGGATAACTACATACCATGTTTAAGTGTATAGCATTGACAACCATGTTACTAAGTTTTTGTTGGACAGTTGAACAGAACTGTTTGTGATCTCACTGTTTGAATTCCCACTTTACATGTTCCATTTTTGGATCTTGAACAACTATTTGTAAAATGACAATATGTAAACATCAGCTAGTGATTTCTTACTGTTCATTTTTTTCCCTAAATGTATGCATTATTTCTACCTATTTTCTGTTTTGTTTAGTCTTTCTTTAAATAAAATTTTTTAAAAGTCCTGATGATAACCAAATTCTCAAGAATCCAGATGATAAGGGGCTGGGGATTTAGCTCAGTAGCATAAGCGCCTGCCTTGCAAGCAGACAGTCATGAGTTCGATCCCCAGTACCGATAAAAAGAAAAAAAAGACAAAAAAAAAAAAAAAAAAAAAAAAAGAAAGAAAGAATCCAGATGATAATCAAATTAAGCAGTAACAACTCTTGGGTTATAAATAGCTAACGGAATTAAGTGAAGCAGATTTCACAGTTACTGTCCAATTTGACTAATTTGAATCTAGGTGTAGCATTAGCTCTCTTCCAGAATCTCTTCATCTCTTCTCTGTTCCTGTCCCAAGCCCGCTGTCCTCTCACCAGTGCCTGGTGTTCTAGTAAAGCAGGGCACTGTGCAATATAATGCTAGACTTTTCACCTTCAGGTACACTTACAGTTCACAACATCCTCGCAACAGCACAATGTCTCATACAATAAAGTTTTCATTCTCAGACAAACTCTCATTCATAATGTAAACTTTACTTAGTCAGCCAAAATAGACTTTAGCATTTCCATTGCCCTTAATCAGTAACGGTAATGGAAAGGAAAATAGATACCAAAGATAATATTTAGTATTTCAGGGGATAAACTTACTATGACTCCACAATGTTCTGCAAATATTCAAATAGAAAGAGTGAGCCTTAGATCTTTATGCAGATGCCACGATGATGATGCAATCACACGGAAAATGTCAGCAACTTTTACTGTTCCAAAAAAAGTGATTAATCATCTCCCATTTCATTAGCTCTTCATGCCTGACTCATTTTAATATGTGGTCAATAATTAATGTGTGATCCACAAGTAACACTTTGGGGGAAACTTTTTTACAAATCTAAAGGGTTTCCTTTACATTTTTCTAATCTCTGTTAAAATCATATGTTTCTACTTTCCCCTTATTGCCAAACCCATTAGACCTATGTGTCAGCTACACATCCTAAATATATGCAATCTTTTAAATTGTTATCATATAACTGTTTTAGGAGTAGACTTGTGCAGAATCTGAGCAGAGTTCTGAATTCTCAGACTCAACAATATTCATCTTAAATAGACTTTAGCATTTTTAAGCCTCACTCCAACTGAAACCTCCTAAGGTTAATAACATAAAGTAAATGATAAACAGATGTGAATAGCACAATTAGAATTTGAGAAACATTATATCTTTTTTTTTTTTTTGTCTTTTTCCTTTTTATCGGTACCAGGGATCAAACTCATGACTGCCTGCTTGCAAGACAGGTGCTTATGCCGCTGAGCTAAATCCCCAGCCCCTGAAACATTATATCTTTCAAATGCCCAACTCCAATTCAAAACTTAAACACAAAGACAACTATTTTGTGATGACTTGAGCATTATATTCAATCAACGGAGAATAAGAAGTTTTACTCTATAAAACTAAAATATAGGCCTACAGGAAATAAAGCACTAGAACTGAAATAAAAAATATAATGTTTATTTCAATAATAAAGCGGTTTCTAAAAAGTGGTAGAGTTTATATATTCTATACTTTTGTAATCTAAAGTCAGCTAAGAGCTATGTACAAAATTAGTATATTTCTAAGTATTAACATGAATTTAAAGAACATAGGAATAGTCACTTTCTTATATAGCTATGTATGACAGAAGAAAACAGCAAAAAAGAGAAAAAGAAAAAGGATAGAGGAAAGCAATGTTTGTCGTTTGCTTATTTCTTCCTCTCCATTGCCTCTTGACTCCAGGTGAACCCTTAATTATCTTGTTAAATGAGCATCACCTAAACTGTGGCCCACAGAGCAAATCAACCTGCTGGTTTTTTTTTTTTTTTTTTTTTTTTTTTTTTGTAACATCTTACTGGAATGCAGCAACACTGATACATTTATTTTGTAGCAGAGTTATATAATTGCAACGGATACACACTCTGCAAACCCTGAAGTACCTGTCTGTCCCTTTGCAATAGAAGTTTAGCAAATCTGCTCTAAAACATTTCCAAAATGGCATCTCACCCCCAACACAATTTTTCTGACTCTTAGTTTAGCATAGTCCTGCATTCTCTCACCAACAGAATATGGTACGTATTTTCAGTGCACCATCATAGTCCATTGTAAGCTTGGGGCAAAAGTGTTTGTATCTTCTCCCTGTGGATGCACGCTGAGCACCTCTGTGTTCAAGATATTGTCAGTTTAATGTCACTTGCATCTGATAAAAATCTGACATGAATAAGATTTTCATGTTTCATAAGTCTCATAACCTTTACTTTATGATAAAAATAATATTTCCTCCACCATTAAAAGAAAGGCAGTATCCAAGTATGATGGCACATGCCTGTGATCCCAGTTACTGGGAGAGTGAGGCAGGAAGATCATGAGTTCAAGCACAGCCTGAGCAACTTAGCAACATAGCAAGATCCTGTATCAAAGTTAAAAAGCTAAAAAGGGCTTGGGAGGACCATGCATTCAATTCCTAGTACCACAAGGGGGAAAAAAAAGATACTACCATGTTCTGATTAGGTTGCAGTTGAGGAATATCCTCAAAATTAGTGAATGTCATATTATTAATTGTTGCATTTTCCCTGTAAGTAAGGCTGAGTTCCAAAGGCAGATTGGCAGAAGGAAATTTCTATTCAAATAGTTACTTGGGAGTATTTTTAGGAAATCACATCTGTGATAGAGTAAGGGCAGTGGGACTGGAAGGAGAAAGAAGATGAGTTGTGATATATTTGCCACGGAGACCTCAGCCCACCCCATACTGAACCTGGAACTGGGTCGGCACTTCAGAGTGGTCCAGTGCTGAGGCAAAGGGTAGGCCTTCGTACTTCTGCTAGAACAATCGCTGGATATGCGAGCACTGAGTATGGATAGCACAGAGCACTGATCAGATGGAAGCAGCACCCCCCTGCTAAAGAGAAGGCTACGCCTGGAGAGGGACCACTTGTGAGGCTTCAGGAGTCCACATTTTAGCACTAAATGCTTTTAATCCAAAGAGCAAACTAGTGATGCCTCCAGGATCATGAAGTGCAGACTCTCAGAAGCTAAAATTATATAGGGGGTGGGAATAATCCACACACTGGAGATACTGGCAGGGATTTCTACTATATACAAGGTAAGCACAAAGATACTGACTCATTGTAAGTATATGCAATCAGATCTGCAGCATCTAGCTGTCAGTCTGTGAAAACTTGTCATATTATTCCCTTAAAATTATATTAGTACATACAAGGGACTTTTAGGTCAAATCATGAGATTCTTTTTAACCTACACAGCCTAAAGCCAATTGGTCCACTTAGAATTAAGCAGCCTAGCAGGAATGATTAAAAAGCATCTATCTGTAAGCATTCCCTGACTCATCACCATCTGGTCAAGTCTAATTATTACACAGCCATGGAAACTCCCGCTGGAAACACGGCAGGGAGAGTTCTTCTGAGGCTGCCATTTAGCATTGTAATGGCAGTGGGGAATAAGTGTGATGTATGACAGGCACTGTGTGCCAAGAGCCCTCACGCTAGTCCTGCTCCTCCAAGACCCAAAAAATAGCGAGATGCAATATTAAGCTCCCCATCCTATAATAACAGAGCGGAAGACACACACTATAAAAATACAGGAAAAAATGCTTGAATATTGAACAGCATGCCTCCTTCCTTCCACACTGATCAACAGGCTCCTCTCTCCAGCTACAAACACCAAAGTCATCTTTCAAATATTCCAGATGTTTCCCTGTATGCAAGACTTTCTCACTAATTTTTCAAACGAAGAGCACCCCTGAAACTTGGCTGCTGTCTCAGTCTGCTTTAAAAGACCGTCAGCAATTTTGATACCCACCACTTTTCACTCACTCTAGGTTTCTAGGTTTGCTATCCCTCCAGAACAAACATACAAATAAAAGCTAAAGAGAAGTAGGAAGAGAAAGCATGGTTTGCCAGGATGCTAATTCCTGGTAACTCACGTGGAGGGAGAGACTTATTGTGATAAGACTCTTGATTACAGACCATGAGACTCATCAAGATTCACAAGACTCACCAAGAAATCCCAACTGCAGCTAAGGAAATCTTTTAAAATCCCTCATTGTTTAGGGTGACATTCAATACAGGACCCACTAATTCCATCAGCTCAGCATTTTATATGGGACATACCAATTCCATAAATGTCAATTACATTAATGAGACCTGTGCAAGTTGGATAAATGAAAGAGCCTTCTTGGGCTTTTTAAGAGATTTCATCTAAAATATTTAACAAACTACAAAGAAGATGACTTGTTAAACAGGTTAATTTGCTAATTTCTACGTATTTAATAGTCATGAATAGTAGTCAGATAATCCTACTAAAAATGATTCCATGGGATCTGAGGGACAAGAGATGGTGGGAAATGTCACTTTCTTCCAAAACTTGACCAATAATTAAAAGTATAGCTACAGCATCCTGACTGCAGTTAGCCGTCATCCACAAAACTGGATATGTTCAAACCTTTTAAACTGAGCCTCTTTACTTAGTATATAATTTCCTTAATATTTTTCTTTGTGTTATCATATTAGGAAACATTATCTGCACATCCAGTTTGTCTTGAATGTGACAGCATGATTTAAAATATAGACTCTCAAAGTGGGATAATTTTGTTACCATCAGACACAATTAGGTTAGGAATGGTCTGAATGGTATCTAGTGACTAGATGCCATGGATGCTACTAACCACACTACAATGCATAGGTCAGACTCCCAGAAACAAAGTGTCAATAGTGCCAAGAATAAGAAACTCTGATATGGGTCTTGCTTTGGTTAAGAATACAGATGCATTATGGAAGAACATATTACAAATAGCTCAGATTTGAGCTACATGTACATAAGAAGTATGATCAAAATGTAGAGTGAATGTTTAAAATTTTAAAATCATTACAGGAAAAGACAGATTGCCAATTAATACTCTTTCCTAATATTCCCCCTTGCTTTGAACACATTTATTCCATTATTGTAGGCACTTTCTGAAGTAGTTCTGGAAGTCCTCTTTTGTGAGCATCTTTATGAGTTGTGATAAAAATACAGTGAATGCTACAGTCAACTGCATCCACCAGAAAAGCATGTGTATAAACACATGATGTCACCTCATGCACTTTGTTCAGTGACTCTGGAACCATGTAACATCAAGTTCTTCCCCAAGCTAAAATGACTGTGAAAGGTAAATGTTTTGAATCAATTTAAAGCATTGAGAGCACCATGACAGTGCATGAAAGGCATGAAAAAGGACTTCCAAAACTGCTTCAGGAAGGAGCAGCAACAATAGAATAAGTACAGTGGGAACCTGGATTTTATTTGCAATTTGGTTCACAAACAGAATCATTAGGCAAAAATTTTTTGCTTGTAAACTCTGTATAGGGTGACAAACACTACTGTGGTGACCTTTCCCACACAAACATAAATGCCGTCATCTTTTCCAAAGTCAGGGAATAAATTATGTGTAACTGAGATACCATATATGTTTGAACGGTGACATTATATTGAGGAAAATTAATAGTAATGTGTCTTTTACTGTAACATGTTTTTTAAAATTTAAATAGCCACTATATTTTTTTTGACACCAGGTAGGAAGGTCAACAATTTTTCTTCACTTAAAAATTTGTGGTTGCCGGGAATACAACTCAGCAGCACAATGAAAGTATGTTAAGCACAAAGTTCTGAGTTTGATTTCTAGTACAAGGAGAAGAAAAAGAAGAAGGAGCAGGAGGAGGAGGAAGATGAGGAAGACGAGGAAGAAGAAGAAGAAGAAGAAGAAGAAGAAGAAGAAGAAGGAGGAGGAGGAGGAGGAGGAGGAGGAGGAGGAGGACGAATTGGTGGTTAAAAGTGAAAAAGTAAATTAGAACCACATGAGAAAGAATGTAGAGTAAGAAACAAAAGGGTGGTCTTGAAACCTGCTAAAATTTAAAGATCAAGAATAAAAAATAACTAATAATAATATGGAATAGGAATGGCCAGACGAGCAGAAGGAAAACTATGATACCCATAAAGGTAAGAGAGTACTTTGCGGAGCAATGGGCTGGTCAGATGCATCTGTGAGTAAAGGAAGATAATTTGAAATCATGCACTGGCTTTGTAGATGGGGAAAACAGTGGTCAAACATTCGGTGTCTGAGATGAGACTGGGAATTGGGGTCCAGCTGACTCTCTGAATTGGGACACCTTTCTGTCTCAAGTAAGTTTCACTAATTAAAAATGTACTGTTTTTAAATAAAACTATAACCAAGGAGAGTTACATTAGTCTGGTATTTTTTAATGTATATGTACTTTAATCATTTTTGCAACTTTGATATCAACATTATTATTATTATCATTACCATAATAAGAGAAAACAAGATTAACTCAAGTAGACTAAAAGGTCAACAGAAACACAGTAACAGAGACTAAAGCAATGCACTTACTGGCTTAGGAATGAAAAGAGACAAGAAGAGAGAAGCAGCTGCAACTGACAGTGCTGCATCAAGTACCAAATTTCGGGCTCTCAGCATTGCAGGATACAGGAAGACAGGGCAGCAATTTAGTTGATATTCATTGGAATGAATGCATCCATTTTTACAAAACAGAAACGGCTCTACACCTCTGGGTAAATATCCAAGACTCCCAGAGTATATATTGTTTTAGTATCAAGTTATAGAAGGAGATTAAATGCACAAACTCTTAGATCATCACCATCACATCTCCCTGATCATCTCCCTCTTTCTTCTACATTCTTTATTCCTTCCTGGAAAAAACACAACTCCTCATTGTTCTTCAAATACTATTGTGGTAACCTCTTCAACTTGAGAAGAGATTATTCATCATATTTGGGTTGCTGGACATTTTCGCTCATAATCTCAGTGTGTACTGTCGCTTCAGTTAAATCCTGGTGACACTTATTTAACAGAAAAGATGTTGATGGAGATTTCAGAATCAGAAATAAAGATTCTCAGTATATTTTAGCATGAAAGAGCACTATTCAAGTATAAAGTCAATAAATGTCTTAAATTGTTACTATCTATTCAAATTGCAAATGTTCAATACTAACAAGTTACTCTTTACAAATAAAAGCCAGAAACCTAAAGCAGTACAGTGTATCTGGGATGTTACTTTGTGTTTATTGCTGGGTAATAAAAATGTCTCTTAAGAAAGAAATTGCATATTTTTAATCTGTATGAGACCTGCACGCATGTCTCTAAGTCAAAATTAATACTGAAGTTCAGAGACAAGAATAACATTTCTTTGAATGTTTCTGGAACTGCCATTCCTAAATGAAACCAGAGCACAGAAGCATCAAAGTTATAACCCACAAACTCTACTTTGACTCTAATGTACCCAACTATCCTCGGGCAAGGTATTCTTTATCCAGAACCAAAAAAGCGGCCCTGTATTTGTTTGCAGTAATGAGGTATTTATAGACACATTGCATATTGCATCAATGCTCTAGCCACCTGAAGAAAGGGCATGCATACCAAAGAGGAGAAAATATAAAACAGAACACATTTCTATATAAATAACTATACCTTAATAGCAATACCAAGGGCCATGTAGCTTTCTGGCCTAGGTTTAAGATGGCAGTGGGGGCCATTTACTCCTAGTAGAAAAATAAATCCTCACAATATTCACAAGTTGCATGTCCTGTTTTCATTATGTGTAATAAGGGAGAGGTTTTCCCTCCCCTGAATCCCCAGATGCACTTGAGCTGCCAGCAACTCAAAATAATGTGTCGCCTGACCCCACATATGCCCCGTTCTCTGTACCCTGAGCAGGCATTTGTCAAGGTGTAAATTATTTAGCATGGTCACCAATATCTCCAGAAAGTTAGTGTACATCTTTATAAAGAAAAGAAAAAGAGAGCCTAGAAAAAATATCATAGAAAAGAGAGTCCAAGCAAAGATATATTTTAAGTATTAAGGGTTGTCTTGATTAAAAACTGATACACAAATGCATTCCTAGCAACCTCAGATGAAACATGAGATTCTAATTACTCAATTCTCTATTTTTTTCCTTAACACTTTTTTGAAAATAAGCAGAGTTAAGACTTCATGGTGTTATATGTCCTTACTGAATGGTAGCACACACCCAAGGAATACATAATCAGATATTACTCTGTATTAATTTTACCTTCTAAAGACTTTCAAGAATATCAAAAACTTTGAAAGATGGAGGATGCAGCAACTTGAACTCTTCCATGAAGATCAAGCGTGAAACAGTACTGCAGAGACTCTGACATCCTGTTTACTGAGAACAGAGAAGGAGAAGATCATCTCCAACCCTGTGAATCATTGATCAAAATACTTCTCACAGCAAGTAACAAGATACCTTCTCATTTTAAGCTGCAGTGACAAAGTGATCCCATTTCCTGGCTCAATAAAGCAGTTATCCCAGGCTTCCTGTCATTCAGGCTCAGCTTAGCCTCCTTCCATAGCCTCAAGGGATGGATCTCACAGAAAGCTGAGCTGTGGCAAGGTGAACTCCCTGAGAGTGCACAGGAGCAGAAAAAGTGCTTCTCAAGAAAGAGAAAAGCAGACTATCACCTTCCCTTCATACAGCTCTTTCTTATCCAAGAGAAAATCATTTTCCCAAAGTCTTCCCAGTAGATCCCATTCCTTCTCATCTGTTAATTCCAAACCAGTGCTCACACTCAGCTCAGTCAGTGGCTAAGGGATGCGACTGCTGCACTGAGTTAGACAAACCAGCTTTACCTCCTGGGGCTTAGTAACCGAAACCCAAATAAGAGTATTGCTGGCAAAGAACAAAGCAGAATTGTTGAAGCCAACAAAAAAATGTCCACCAAAACTATGCTTTTTACACTAGAGGTCAATATATTTATCTCTACTGAGCTTTTTTAAAAATAGTAATTCTTCCTCTTGCCAAAGTAACACAGAGTTTCAACTTTACAAATATAAAGCTCTAACTGACCTCTGCGCTGGCCCAATAAAATACCAGGAGATAGGTGCTTGTGCACTTTCCAAAGTAGTTAGACCCCGACTCGGGAGTCTCTGCAGATTAATTTCAGCATTGTGAACTTCTCCAAAAGGGAATAAATCTTTACTTCAGTTCTAGAACACAGTTATAGTGGAATGCTAGGGTTATTTCCAAAAGATGAAAAATATTAACAAAAGATGAGAAATATAAAATAAAAAGCTGCCTTTATTCTGAGAATACAGAGAGAGATGACCGGGACCCCCACCACTGGCGTCTGGTGATCTCTCCTGCGGACTCGTGGCGTGGGGGCATGTACATAGCCTCGGTTTGGGGTGGAACCTAAGGCCGGCATTAGGGATACACAGGTAGCCCATTGGTCCTAGGTTTGGCGCCGTATGTAAATTTCCAGGGGCGGGAAAACGATGTCACAGGTAACTTCCTAGGGGCAGGGGAGATGGGGCTTCCTGCTTCCAGTTGTGGCTTTCCTGGCTACAGTGTCCTATCTGGGCCAAAACCCTTTCAGAATGCACAGCTAAATAAAGTATATGCTTATTACTGTCTCCCTCTTCTAAACAGTTTTACAGCTCCAAGCGAATTTCAGTGAAATAATCTGATGAAAAAGTATCAAAGGTAAAGCTAACTGCAGTGAAGAATTTCTGTGCTGGCAGGTCAAACACTGTGTTTAACTAGAATGGCTAGCTTAGATTCTATCAAAGAACAAATAAACATCATCTCATTGAACTTAAACCCAATGGAGAAATAACAACATAAGATTTAAACAATTTACTCTATCCCCTGTCACTTTGATTCTTTCTTATTTCAACTTGACTTGGATGCTCTGCTAGAAATAGTATTGCAGGAATTCAGGGTTATTTCCAGGAGGTCCTGCAATCATAAATGTGAAATTCTAAGCCCAGTCTTGATCTCTCTATAGCATAAGCTAATTAATTCACAGACAATAACTGAACGCCAACCACTTCAGGTGCCTGAGGTGACAGACAAACGAAACTTCTTCACAACCTGTGGGGAATGCAGAGATGCAAACAATCACAAGTGATGATCAGGAAAAAGAAGTCTGGAAAAATTTGAGCAAAGTATACAGTGATGAAGCGCCCCATACTTTTGGAGGCCGTGAAGCCAGAGGGGTTCAGAGCCAGCTGAGCCATTTACTACCTGTGTGATGCTGGATATATATTTTCTATAAAACAAAAGCTGATATTACTACCAGGAATACATGAAGAATTAAAAGAAATGAAAACTAGAGAATGCCTGACACAATGCCCCCCACAAAGGAGAAGATGGGTAAATATCCTTTCCTTCCCTTTGGTTCTTCTCCCCTTCTGGTTCCTGAGGGGAGAGACCAAATGTAGATTGTTCTACAGCTCAGCTACCAGAGACAAAGCTTAAAAATTTCTCAAGCAAATTCCAAGTCCAAAAGGAAGAGTTGGGGGAGATGCATAACTATTTTCATTTTTTTGGTATGATTACTAGTATAATTTACTGCTTTTAACAATTTTATTGAGGAATTATTATGTGCAAAGAATTCAACTGTATATATTTAATAAACATAGACATACACACATACCCATGATACCATCACTACTATTGAAGTAATGGAAACATCTACTACCCCCCAGGGTCCTTGCATTCCTATATGTGGAGTACCACTAGGACAACTCCCCATCAGAGAAGAGCAATTGTGTCCGTTTTGGCTAAACCTGGCCCTATTTCTGTGTATTGATATGTGCAGAGCTAACTAGGTTTTGTCTTTATCTCCTTAATTGGCTATAGGCAATGAAAATGAGTCTAGCAGAGGTGCTGATGTGTAGATTTTAAAGCAATGAGACAGATCAGTAATGTCCTGCCTGCAGCTCCCAAGTAGTATGCATGAGCTAGGCCAAGAGACCACTACACTGTCAGCAGAGAAAGAGCATCGAGAAAAGAGGCTATGACTCCAAAGGACATGAAAATTACACATCAAAACTCGGGCACAAGGCCCAAAACACAAGATACTGCTGCCCCAATCTGTGATATGTGAATTGCTCCTTCTGCATATTTGTATCTGTCTCTCTGTCTCTGTCTCTGTCTCTGTCTCTCTCTCTCTCTCTGTCTCTGTCTTTCTCTCTCTCTCTCTCTCTCTCTCTCTCTCTCTCTTTCTCTCTCTCTCTCTCTCTCTCTCTCTCTCTCTCTCTCTCTCTCTCTCTCTCTCTGCTTCCTGCCATTGTCATGGTCATTCATCCCATAGCCATTCCACTCTTCACAAATAAATAAAACCCGAGGTTGGCCCTGGGTTGAGGCCTCTGTTCCAGTCAGACGCTGCTCTGCCTGGACTTAGGACCCTTAGCTCCCCACACCACAAATATGCCTTCGGGTCTTTATTTTCCCCATGTGTTTCACTGGAATTAAGAGAATTCCAAAAACTTTCCCATGGGATTACAAATGTGGACTTTCCTGGGCTGCAATGAGGTCCAGAAAGGCCTTCTGTGCCTTTATTGCTTTTTGTTTTGGGAGAGGAGTTCTGAGTTTTATCCTGTTTTGCAAATTTAGCACGATAACAGACCTGTGAAGTACAAGCACTGAGTTACACAGCTGGTCTCCCAAACTTAGTCATACAGCATAACTTTACACCAGCAGCTCCTCATTTCCTCCCCATAACTATTCCTGGGCAACTACTACTATGTTCTCTGCTTCTATGACCTTAACTATTTTTTGTATATGTGGAATTGTACAGTATCTGTCTGAGACTGACCTATTTCACTTAGCATAATGTCAGATTCAAGCACACAGCTGCAATGTCAGGATCTTTTCTGTAAACCCGAGTGTATCCCACTGCTTATATGTGCCACATTTTATTTATTCATCCATTGATGAAGTTCTTCCAGAAGAAGAGTCACTGGGTCATGTGACAGTTCCATTTTTAATTTTTCAAGGAAACCGCACCCTATTTTCCAAAAGTATTATGCTATTTTACATTCCCATCAACAGTGTACAAATGTTACAACTTTTCCACATCTCCTCCAATACTTTTCTTTTCTTATTTCTTTTTATTTTTGAAGAAAGACTCTCACTGTGTAGTTCAGACTGGCCTTGAGTTTGCTATAATGCCCAGGAGAGCCTCAAAATTGTGTTAATCCTCCTGTCGAAGCCTTCCATATGCTAGGAGTATGGGCATGCACCACAAAACCTTTCATTTTTATAACAAATTTCCTGACAGGGAAGAGCTAGAAGTCATCATTTATTATAGTTTTAATTTTGATTTTCCTGATGATTAGTTATTTTCAAATTTTTTCATATCCATACTTTTTAGTCACTTTATGTTTTCTTTGGAAGAGTGTCTGCTCAAATCCTTTGTCCATTTTTAAATCAGCTATTTGAAGTTTGCCATTGAGTTGTAGGAGTGTATTTTGGAATTTAACCATGATATGTGAATATTTTCTCCCATCCTATAGTTTGTGTTTTCTTTATGTTATTTCCTTTGTTCTGCAGAACATTTTTAGTTTAATGTAATTCTACTTATATGTCAATGCTTATGTTACCGTGCTATGGATGTCATGTCCACAAAATCACCACGTGGACCAGTGCTATCATGATAGTTTTTTTCCTGGTAATGGTTTCAGTAGATCTTACATTGAAGCCTTTAATGCACTGGAGTTAATATTTTAATATGGAGTAAAGTTGAATTTAGTTTTTTAAACTAAAAAACTAGAGAGGGATTGTTTGCTTGTTTATGTAGTTTTAGGGAAGGTATCTAGTTTCCCCCAACATTACTGGATCAGTAGACTATTTTTTGCACTATCTATTTTGGTACCATTTTCAAAGATCAGCTGACTTAGATATATGGGTTGATTTCTTCACTATGTTCTGTTTTGTTGGTATGTACCATACTGTTTCAAATAGTGTAGCTTCATATTTATTTTTTAAAATCAACTACATTGTAGTATATTATATATAAAATATACTCATTTTAATTATAGAGAGCATGAGATCTGACAAGTGTATACTCATCATGGCTACCATAATACCAGGCACTGAATGTTCCCATCACCCTACATGATTCCCTCTTCTCTTTAGCAGGGGGGTGCTGCTTCCATCTGATCAGTGCTCTGTGCTATCCATACTCAGTGCTCGCATATCCAGCGATTGTTCTAGCAGAAGTACGAAGGCCTACCCTTTGCCTCAGCACTGGACCACTCTGAAGTGCCGTCCCAGTTCCAGGTTCAGTATGGGGTGGGCTGAGTTCTCCGTGGCAAATGTATCACAACTCATCTTCTTTCTCCTTCCAGTCCCACTGTCCTTACTCTATCACAGATGTGATTTCCTAAAAATACTCCCAAGTAACTATTTGAATAGAAATTTCCTTCTGCCAATCTGCCTTTGGAACTCAGCCTTACTTACAGGGAAAATGCAACAATGAATAGTATGACATTCACTAATTTTGAGGATATTCCTCAACTGCAACCTAATCAGAACATGGTAGTATCTTTTTTTTTCCCCCTTGTGGTACTAGGAATTGAATGCATGGTCCTCCCAAGCCCTTTTTAGCTTTTTAACTTTGATACAGGATCTTGCTATGTTGCTAAGTTGCTCAGGCTGTGCTTGAACTCATGATCTTCCTGCCTCAGTCTCCCAGTAACTGGGATCACAGGCATGTGCCATCATACTTGGATACTGCCTTTCTTTTAATGGTGGAGGAAATACGATTTTTATCATAAAGTAAAGGTTATGAGACTTATGAAAAATGAACATCTTATTCATGTCAGATTTTTATCAGATGCAAGTGATATTAAACTGACAATATCTTGAACAATATCAAGTAAGTGTTATTATGTTTTTATCTTTATAGATTAATTTTATCTTTTCTGAAAACCTGAGTATATCACATAATCAAAATTATGAGTAGGTATGCTTTGTGCCTGACTTTTAATTAACCTATTATAAATAATTCATGCATTTTTCATTCAGGGGCATTTGAATGGTTACTGGTCTGGGATTTTATGCATAAAACTGCTGTATACAATTCTTTTTTAAAGCAAAACAGAAAAAGTATAAGTTGAGTTTCTCTTACCATAGATTTTATCACTCAGATTGGTATTTAGTTTTTAATGAATTACATTTTATCTTCAAGTAAAGGCACAACAGTTTGGGCAACGTCATTACCGATGAACAGTGTATTCTTAACCTTCCCTCCCGTCTCCCACCATCTCTCATGCCAGTTTTGCCTTATTAAAGTTATACAATTATTATATAAGACATTGTTATCATTTTTGCTTTAATAAATGAGCTTTTGTGTTATTTAAAACTTGAGTTATATTTACTTTGACATTTTTGATGGTTTTATATTTCCTTATGTAGAACAATTTCTAGTACTACTATTTTTACATAAAGATATTTCTTTAATATTTCTTGTAGTTATCTTCTTGTGGTTCTTACTTTCTGGTTTTGTTTATTTGAAAAATATCTGTCCTTTATTTTGTAAAAGATATTATAAGACATCAGTGCATACACAATTATGGTGACAGGATTTTATTTCTTCGGTACCTTTTAAAGATGTTATTCCATTGGTTAGGTAATATTTAATGTAAACAATAGAACAAAGCATTTGACCTACACAATGGGAATTCAAGACTTACTACATTTATAGCTATTGAAATCTGTAAAATTTCCTCTTGATTATGGAACAGTGTAGTGGCTCCAAAAATAGTTACAAGTTATAAAAGATATAAGTTATCAATTGATTCATTGTGAAGGAAATCACGATAATTAGATAGAAAAATGTTTTTTCAATAAATGATATAGACACATAAAGTCAGCACTATAGAAAAAAATAGTTTAACTCTTATTGAATACCATAAAACATTAATGACAAAGGGATTAAAGTAAGAGGGAAAATTATAAAATTCTTAGAGCATACAGAACAGTTTTTGTAATCTTTAAGTATATAATTAAAAAAAAAAAACTTTCACAGAACACAAAAAAAGCACCAGTCATGAAATTTATTAGTGGTAACTTGGACCACATCAACATTAAATATTTCTGCCCTTTATTATTGATCAGGATGACCTTACTCTTTCCCTCATCTTAAACTTTACACAGCCTCCTTCTCCCCACAAGCTCCTGATCTGCTTTCCCCTTGGCCCTACCAGAATCCTGAAGGCTCAGAGGCAGGAGTCTCTCTTTTCCCTTTTCTTAAAACACTTACTTTGGAAAATGTATCATTGAAGATTCTTTCTCTGTCCCTCTGAGATATAAACCTTTGCAACAGCCTGGCCTTTCATCATATTCACACCCAAAGACAGTCTTCTAAAAAGCTTCAGATCCATCTGTCTGAAGTGTAACCCTTAGGAAAGATAGCGCCTCTTCCTTCCATCCTCCACCTGAGAGGAGGAGTCTAAGCTGGTGGCGAGCGTGACTGAATATGTAAAATTCCCCACTTGTAATGAAGATATGAGACAGTGTACTCTTCTTTTGGGTAATGTAATTAGTGAAGAAGATAGGTTTGATTCCTTACCCTATCTCTTAGAACCTCTCTCTCTCTCTCTTTCTCTCTCTCTCTCTCTCTTGGTTTCAGTAGTGTTGAATTCTGACTATATATTCTGGTCCTCAGGTCTGTAGCCTTGAAGAAAGTCTTCCTTACCTTCCTGAACTTTGTCTAGTGAAATGTTTGCTTTAGCACCATGTAATATTATGAACATTAAAATGCAAACCACAAACAGGGAAAAACATTGACAACACATGTGTTTGACAAGGGACTTTTACCAAGAAAGTATAAAGATTTCTTACATACCATATTCAGAAAACTACTCCATAAAATGAGCAGATTTTTTTTTTATTTTGAAGGTAGTAAAATACAGCAAAACAAGCCAGAACAAAGCCAATAGAGACAATGCAGTGACATCGGTACAGAACTTCAGAGCAAGATACTGGGATAACAGTAATAGCCACAGTATATCTCGTTATCTTCACAATAGTTGTCCACTCAATCAAGTATAGCAAAATCAAACCAAAATATAACATTATAAAACCTATCAAAACAGAATATTGAATAGAGCAAAACAATTAATCAGAACTAAGCAAAACAGTGAAAACAGTATTTTCCTTCAAAGAGAAGATAGAAGGAAATCCCCATATTTGCTATATTGCATACTGTTATCCTCCCAAGAGATGCTCAGACCTCTGACCCAAGATCAGAATAATCAACCCAATAATCAGCCAAGATCAGAATAATACAAGCATTTAGTTGTTTTATGTGCCTAGGTTGCTATCAACTCTGGCTGTCCTCAACCCCATCCAGTTGCTAATCTGACTTGTTCTTTTCCTGGCTTGCCCCCCCACCCCCCACTCACCTGCTCGCTCATGCCACAGCCACTTACCGGCATTTTAAGATTTAGGACTGGAACCTGCACAAAATAGGCCCTGTTTGTAAATGGCATAGGTTGACTGTCAATACCCTGTCATAAAGATTGAGGACTTAATATAGCAGCCTGAATACTCAGGAAGGACTCTGTATATATGGCCTCTATGTCAACAAATATAGAGAATGTCTTACCTGAGAGTTTTAGTGGAACTTGGACTCTGAGACGGACACCCACAAAGGGGGCTGCTGGCCCTGAGTCTTTTCAGTCTTTAGCAGCGATTTTCTGTCGGTGACGAATCTGGCAGTGTCGACATTTCCTGTGAGGGCTAGAACTTAGGATGACTTACCCACTTTCTGGTGGCTAGGACAGTCCAGCAGCCCTGGAGTAAGGTCTCAAAGAATGCCAGGATGGGGCATTTTCCTGTCCAATATCTTCTGCTGCATTTGAGCGTGGTCCGTGGGGGGCCAGGCAGCTCCACCTTGTGTAGGTTTACCTGTCTCAGAACTCCAAGTGTCACAAGTGTTAAAAATATAAAAAAACATATTAAGATCTCTATAAGGTTTGAAGGTCAAGTTTTGCTTTTTTGTTTGGGATTTGGACTACAGTAGAATTAAGTAAGTATGCAGGAATTTAATATTGGCATTTTAGATTACAGAGCAGGCTTTATCTGGATGGCATATCACTTTTTTATAGGGTGACACGTACAATTAACAAAAAAGCTTTAATCTGCCCAAAAAGGCTTTAATGGAAACATTTTTCAGTGAAGGTTTACCAATCTTATGAATAAATCTATCAAAACTGATCTAATACTGTTAAATTCTGAACACATTTACTTTTAAAGTTGTTATTTGCAGTAGTATGAACCAAGACAAATAAAATAAAACTTTGAAGAAAACCCTTGTCTTGAAATAGAGCTAGTGGTTCCCAGCAAAAAGGAATTTATAACCTTAGTTGTTAAACAGGAGATTGGTGAAGGCTTTGATTGATAAACAAGGCTGGTAAAATTATCAGGTGGCCAATAACCTTGATTAAATGGTTTGAGAATTGTAATAAAAAAGCATCTTTTGGGAGGAGCCAAATTGTAAAAAAAAGCATGCCTGAGCAGAGCCACTGAGCTGCTGTTTCGCTGCGCTCTGGCAGAGCACACCCAGCGGGTGGGGCAAGCACTGGGACGTAGCATGCAGGGGTGGGCTGGGACTGCCCCCAGAAACGTGTAAGGTGGCGGTCGTGACAACGGTGCATGGGGGAGGGAGGGGCTGGGACAGCGCATGGGGGAGGGGCTGGGAGGCGGCCTGACACAGTACGCAAAGCTGGAACTGCTTGCGGGGCGCGAGGATTAGAAAGCCAATTTAGGAACACAGCTGGGTTTTTATTAGCCTCCTGGACCTGTTTTAAAAGTTTGTTATAGTTAGTATGCTTGTCCTGCTCTGGCACAGCTATAGGCCCAGAGTCATTATCAGCAGTGTTTACCTTATGTCTGTGATCAGCTTTTTCTCAAACTGCTTGCCACAGCTGATTCCATTCTTGTGAGCTGAGAGAGGTATTTACAATCCCATAAACATCCTTAAAATGTAAATCATAACAATTAGTAATGAATTCAAATTGCCTGATACAATTCTGTGGGTCAACAGAGAGGCTACCTAATTTATGGGCAGTCTGGGATAGATCAGAAAGGGAAAAAGGCACATGGATGTTAACAAGTTCCTTGGGGCCAGCTTGCATCCCAGGAGTCAATCGCCTGCCGATCGAGTCACAGCACCAAATGCTAGGGTTATTTCCAAAAGATGAAAAATATTAACAAAAGATGAGAAATATAAAATAAAAAGTGGCCTTTATTCTGAGAACATGGAGAGAGATGAATGGCACCCCCACTGCTGGCGTCCGGTGATCTCTCTGGCGGACACGTGGCGTGGGGGCCTGTACATAGCCTCGGTTTGGGGTGGAACCTAAGGTGGGCATTAGGGGTACACAGGTAGCCCATTGATCCTAGGTTTGGCGCCATATGTAAATTTCCAGGGGCGGGAAAACGATGTCACAGGTAACTTCCTAGGGGCAGGGGAGATGGGGCTTCCTGCTTCCAGTTGTGGCTTTCCTGGCTACAGTGTCCTGTCTGGGCCAAAACCCTTTCAGAACGCACAGCTAAATAAAGTATATGCTTATTACTGTCTCCCTCTTCTAAACAGTTTTACAGCTCCAAGCGAATTTCAGTGAAATAATCTGATGAAAAAGTATCAAAGGTAAAGCTAACTGCAGTGAAGAATTTCTGTGCTGGCAGGTCAAACACTGTGTTTAACTAGAACGGCTAGTTTAGATTCTATCAAAGAACAAATAAACATCATCTCATTGAACTTAAACTCAATGGAGAAATAACAACATAAGATTTAAACAATTTACTCTATCCCCTGTCACTTTGATTCTTTCTTATTTCAACTTGACTTGGATGCTCTGCTAGAAATAGTATTGCAGGAATTCAGGGTTATTTCCAGGAGGTCCTGCAATCATAAATGTGAAATTCTAAGCCCAGTCTTGATCTCTCTATAGCATAAGCTAATTAATTCACAGACAATAACTGAACGCCAACCACTTCAGGTGCCTGAGGTGACAGACAAACGAAACTTCTTCACAACCTGTGGGGAATGCAGAGATGCAAACAATTACAAGTGATGATCAGGAAAAAGAAGTCTGGAAAAATTTGAGCAAAGTATACAGTGATGAAGCGCCCTATACTTTTGGAGGGCCGTGAAGCCAGATGGGTTCAGAGCCAGCTGAGCCATTTACTACCTGTGTGATGCTGGATATATATTTTCTATAAAACAAAAGTTGATATTACTACCAGGAATACATGAAGAATTAAATAAAATGAAAACTAGAGAATGCCTGACACAATGCCCCCCACAAAGGAGAAGATGGATAAATATCCTTTCCTTCCCTTTGGTTCTTCTCCCCTTCTGGTTCCTGAGGGGAGAGACCAAATGTAGATTGTTCTACAGCTCAGCTACCAGAGACAAAGCTTAAAAATTTCTCAAGCAAATTCCAAGTCCAAAAGGAAGAGTTGGGGGAGATGCATAACTATTTTCATTTTTTTGGTATGATTACTAGTATAATTTACTGCTTTTAACAATTTTATTGAGGAATTATTATGTGCAAAGAATTCATCTGTATATATTTAATAAACATAGACATACACACATACCCATGATACCATCACTACTATTGAAGTAATGGAAACATCTACTACCCCCCAGGGTCCTTGCATTCCTATATGTGGAGTACCACTAGGAAAACTCCCCATCAGAGAAGAGCAATTGTGTCCGTTTTGGCTAAACCTGGCCCTATTTCTGTGTATTGATATGTGCAGAGCTAACTAGGTTTTGTCTTTATCTCCTTAATTGGCTATAGGCAATGAAAATGAGTCTAGCAGAGGTGCTGATGTGTAGATTTTAAAGCAATGAGACAGATCAGTAATGTCCTGCCTGCAGCTCCCAGGTAGTATGCATGAGCTAGGCCAAGAGACCACTACACTGTCAGCAGAGAAAGAGCATCGAGAAAAGAGGCTATGACTCCAAAGGACATGAAAATTACACATCAAAACTCGGGTACAAGGCCCAAAATACAAGATACTGCTGCCCCAATCTGTGATATGTGAATTGCTCCTTCTGCATATTTGTATCTATACCCACACCAAAACTTGACTTTCTCTGGTTATATTTATTAACAGCCGAAAAGTAGAAGTAACTCAGTAGTCCCTCAGGAGTGGAATGGATACAACAGCACTGTAGGATACCACTCAGCAATAAGGAAGAACAAATTCCTGTGATGTGCAACAAAGTGAATAAAACTCAAGTTCATTATGCCAAAGGAAAGAAGCCAAATCTAAAAGTACTATACATACTTTATGACATTCAATAAGAGGCAAAATCATAGGGACAGACAGTATATCAGTGGCCCCAAGGGCTGCAGTGAAAAGTGAGAACAATGCAAAGAGGCTTGAAGTGCTTTGAGATCACAGAATTGTCCTGTGTATTGATTTTGATGATGGCAGCATGCTTTAATGTATTTATCAAAAATCACAACACTGTGCACTAAAAACAGTGAACCTTGTATTGTGTAAATTGTACCTTAATTTAAAAAAAACATGATAAGCCGAGCACTCGGAAGGCTGACACAGGAGTATCACCAAGAATTCGAGGCCAGTCTAGGCTACATAGTGAGTCCATGGTCAGCCTGAAGTGCATAGCAGGACCCTGTCTCAAAAACAAGTATGGGAAACAGCATGATAAAAATTTTAGTTTCTTTGTTCAAAGGGAGCATGATGACTGTTTTCTGGTGGGATTTCATTTGTTCACTTCACCAGGAAGTTTATTTTGTTGTACTGAGAATATTTTTATAAGATAGATGTTTAATTAAGTCTATTTAAAATAAGTTCAAGTTAAATCTTTATGACATAAGACTTACAGCTTCTACTAGATAATTATTTGCTTATTTAAAAAGTTCTTAAAACACCATTATTTGCTTATTAGAAAAGTTCCCAAGCACCATAGAAGAAAAACCTTGATGACCATAATTTCCCCTTGTTGTGGCTTATATCCAGATATGCACCCCTGAAGCTGTATGCCTCAAAGGCAGGATTTTTGCAAACTGATTAAATTCTGGGAGTAGTAGGGCTCACTTCCTGTTGAAAGGTAGAATCAGTTCAAAAGAGGCAAGTCACTATGGGCATGGCCTCCAAGTATATTTCTCCCCATTCCACATCCTCCCCTAATTCTCTCTGCTTCCTGCCACCATCTCATGAGTGGTGTCCCTCTAACCAGGTTTTTTGACTATGCTGCAAACAATACAAGAGCTGAGACTTCTAAAATCATGAGCCAAAATAACACTGTCCTCTTGGAAATTGCAGATGTCAGGTATTTTGTCTCAACAATAAGGAAAGTGACTAAGATTTTGGTACTAAATAAATGGCATCATTGCTGGGATTATACCTGACCATGTAGTTCAGAAGCCTTTAGAACTGGTTTGGGAGAGGAGTTTGGAAAAAACGCTGCAAGCTGAGCTTAATGGGAGATCCTAGTTGGTGCTCACAAGGTCAGAATACTGATAACAGGCAGTTGGGAAAGACCAAGATAAGGAGATTTCAGCTGGAAAGAAGGACTCTTTTGGAAGTTGGACTTTAAACCATGTGGCTACATTCTTGCAGAACATTTGTCTACATTTTTCTCATGCCCTGAGATTTTGTAGGAAATTGAGATTAAGTGAGGCAGTCTAATTAATTAGGCATAGGAAATTTCAAGACAGCCCAACATTCAGACTGCAGCATATGTACTGGCAGGAAGTTTTAGACAGCCCCACATTAAGAATCAACAAATGGCACAGCTGAGTGATTTTAAATGTTTTGAGTTTCATATTAAAGGATGTTCCTGTGAAATGGGTGCCTCTAAAGATGGAGTACAGGAGAGCTTGGTTGCTGAAATTATTGACATTTTTAAAATTTTATTTCATTTATTTTTTAGAGCTGCTCTAGTTGTACCATATTTTTTCAAATCCAATTTATTTTGAGTGAAAAAAGAAGAAGAAAAAACTCAAACAAAATTTCAAAACATATCAGTTGGGGGCAACAATGGTACATACATTACACATTATCATCCCCAAATCATTCACCCAGACAGAGCACCAGATATCTTGTTACAATTGTCCTAACACCAGCACAAATCTTTTTCTTCATTGAACTCAAAGAAATCAGTAGTATAATTCCTAAGTATTTTTATGTGTATATATATACACACATATACATATGATGTTTCTTTCAGCTTCTCACACTAGTAAGACAAAATGATGTTCACATATGTGTGTATTTATTTCACTAATAGGTATGGTCTCAAGTTGCATCCATTTAATGCTAAAAGTCTCAATTTATCCTTATTTATGGCTGAGCAGTACTCCATAAATACCACATCTTTTTTTATTCATTCGTCGATCAATGAGCATTTAGATTGTTTCCAAGATCTGGCTATTACAAATTGTGCTGCTGTAAACATGGGTGCACATATATTGCTGTGGTATGATGTTTTTAATTCTACTAGGAAGTTGCCCAGAAGAGAAGTAGCTAGGTCAAATGGAATCCCTAACCCTAGTGTTTTCATGAAACTATATACTGATTTCCAGTGGCTGCACCAATCTGCCTTCCCACCGACAGTGTAGAAGGGTGCCTTTTACCCCACAGCCCTACCAGCATTTATTATTGCTTAATTTCTTGATAATAGCCAATCTTTCTGAGGTGACATGGAATCTCAGTGTTATTTTAATTTACACCTCCCAATTGGCCAGTAATTGTGAACATTTTTTCACGTATTTATGTGTTGCTTGTATTTCTTCATCTGAGAACTGTGTATGCACCTCAGAGCCCCATTTATGGTCGAGGCCTTTAAATCTGGGTGAACTGAATTTTTTTAGTTCTTTATATGTTTTTGATAATAATCCTTTGTCTGAGATATAGCTGGCAAACATTTTCTCCCACATTGTGTGTTGTCTTTTCACTCTGTTGGTGGTTTCTCTTGCTGTGTAAAGTTTTTTCAATAGGATGAGACCCCACTTGTTGATACTTTGTGATAGTTCCTGTGCAGTCAGAGTTTTGTTCATAACATTTTTGCCTACACCTATGCTTGCAAGAGTTTTATCTACTCTTTCAGCACATTTAATGTTTCTGCTTTAATATTAAGATCTTTAATATCAGAATCATGTTGATTTTAACTTAGTGCATGGTGAAAGATATGAATCAAGTTTTAATCTCTGATGTATAGAGCCAGTTTTTCCAGCACCAATTATTAAAGAGGTTATCTTTCTTCCAGTGAACATGTTTGGCACCTTTGTCAAAGATGTGGTGGCTTAGTGTGTCTGGGTTGTTCCTGTTCCATTGATTTTTGGATCCTTTTTTGCAGTGTCACACTGTTTTTATTACAATAGCTTTATAGTATAATTTCAAGTCAGGAATTGTGATGCTCTCTGTCTTGTCTTTGTTACCCAGTATACCTTTGCTATTTGAGGTCTCTTCTTGTTCCAGGTGAATTTTAGGATTATTTTCTTCAATTCTGTGAGATATGCTATTGAAATTTTGATTGGGATTGAATTGAATCTGTATAACAGTTTTGGAAGTATGCCCATTTTCACTACATTGATTCTTCCTACTCAAGAGCAAGAAATATCTCTCCATTTACTAATATTTTCTTCACTTTCTTTTTCAGAATACTGTAGTTTTTAATGTAGAGGTTTTTACATCCTTCTTTAGATTAATTCCTCAATATTTCATTTTTTGAATGCTATAATAAAACATGTTATTTTTCTGATTTCTCTCTCAGTGAGTTTGTTATTCATGTACAGGAAGGCTATTGATTTTTGAGTGTTGACTTTGTAACCAGCTACATGACTGAATTTGCTTATTAAATCTAGTAGTCTATTGGTGGAATTTTTGGAGTGTTCTAGATAGAGTATCATGTCATCTAAAATAACAATAGCTTAAATTATTCCTTTCATGTCTTTATTCCTTTTATTTCTTTCTCCTAACTAATTGCTTCAGCTAAACTGTCCAGGGCTATGTTGAATAACAGTGGAGACAATGGACTTCCTTGTCTTGTTCCTGATTTTAGACTGAACGTTTTCAGTTTTTGGCCATTTAGTATGATGTTAGTTGTTGATTTCTCATAGATGGCTTTTATCAGATTGAGATAAAGACCATCTATTCCAATTTTCAGTAGGGTTTTTATTATGAATGGATGCTGGATTTTATCAAAAGCTTTTTCTGTATCTATTGAGAAAATATATGATTTTTATACTTGGCTCTTAATACAGTATATTGCATTTATAAGTTTATGTATGTTAAACCATCCTTGCATCCCTGTTATGAATTCTACTTGATCATAGTGTATAATCTTCTTGATGATTTGCTTGAGGATTTTTGCATCAATATTCATTAGGGAAACTGGCCTATAATTTCCTTTCATAGTTGGTCCTTTTCTGGTTTTTGTATCAGGATAATGCCTGCTGCCAGGAATGAATTTGGAAATATTGCTTCCCTTTCAGTTTCATTAAAGAGTTCAAGAAGTAGTGCTGTTAGTTCCTTTCTAAATTTCTTGTAGAGTTCAGCAGTAAATACATCAGGGCCTGGGCTTTTCTTTGTTGTTAGATTTTTAATTACATCTTTTAATTTTTAATTACATTTCACTGATTGATTTTGGTTAATTTAGAATTTTTGTATCTTCTTTATTTGGCTTTGGTAATTCATGTTTCTAGGAACCTGTCTATTTTTTCTGTTTTTTCCATCTTATTAGAATACAAATTTTCAAAGTAGGTATAGAGGATCTTCTGGATTTCTTCAGTATCTGCTGTAATTTCACCCTTTTCATTCCTAATTGCATGTATTTGAGTTTTTTCTTTCATTTTTTTTTGATACGGTTGGCTAAGGTTTGTCAATGTTATTTAATCTTTCAAAGAATAAACTCTTTTAGTCATTGATTCTTTGTATTACTTTTTAGTCTCCACTGTGTTAATTTCTGCTCTGATCATTATAATTTCCTCTTTCATGTGAGCTTTTGGCTTAGCCTGTTCTTCTTTCTCTAGAAGTTTCAGGTTCAACATTAAGATGTTTAAGGGCATTTGCTCTGTTTTCCTGATATAGATATTTACTGCTATAAATTTCCCTCTTAAGACTGCTTTCATTGTGTCCCCAAGTTCCAGTATGTTGTATAGTCATTATCATTTAACTGTAAAAATCATCTAATTTATTCTTTAATTGCATCTGTGATCCATTGGTTGTTCAATAGGATGCTATTTAATTTCCATGTGTTAATGAAATTATTCTGATTTCCTTTGCCAAGGATTTCTAATTTCATTGCACTGTGGCCTGACAATATACATGAGATAATTTGAATCCCTTACCTTTTACTTACGCATGTTTAATGAATGAGTATATGGTCTAATTTGGGGAATGTCTTGTGTGTAGCTGAGAAGAATGTGTATTCTGACATTGTGAGGTGGAACACTCTGTAGACATCTATTAGGTCCATTTGTTCAAAAGTTTGATTTAGTTCTAATATTTCATTATTTATTTTTTTGCCTAATTGATCTGTATTTTTGTGACAATGGGGTATTGAGGTCTCCCAATACAATTGTACTACGGATTATTTGATTTTTCATGCCCATTAGTAATTGTTTTATATAGTGGGTACACTGGTATTTGTTGCATATTACGTTTATGGTTGTTATCTCTTCCTCATGGATTGTTCACTTTACAAGGATGTAGTGACCTTCTTTATCTTTCTTAATCAGTCTTGGCTTCAAATTCACTTTGTTTGCAAATAGAATAGCTTCCCCTGCTGTTTTCTGATTCCTGGACACATGAAGAATTGTTTTCCATCTTTTGACTTTCAGTCTATGAAATTTCTTTTTTAATTAAATTTATTTCTTGTATGCAGCCTATTATTGGATCTTGTGTATCGACTCATTCTGCCAGTCTATGTCTTTTGATTGGTGAATTGAGACTATTAACATTGTTGGTTATAACTGATATGTAACTGACTGACCCTTGTCATGTTACTTTCCTGTTGTTGCCTTCCCCCACTCTTTTTCTACCTCCCTCTAATTGTTTGCCTTCCCTAAAGAATTCCTTCTGTTGGGATTCATGGAGCTGTAGTCCTTAATATCTCTTTCTAGAATGTCCTTCAGAACCTTTTGGAGTGCTGGTTTGATGGTCATATAGTTTCTCAGATACTTTTTCTCATGAAGGTATCTTATTTCTCCATCAATTTTGAAAGATAGGTTTGCAGGGTACATCAATCTGGGCAATTTGTTTCTTTTCTCTAACAGCTTTAGGATTCTATTATGTTAAATTTCTGGAACCTTGACTATAATATGTTTGGCTGTAGGTTTTTGTTTTTTGGGATTTTTTGGTCATTGCTAACTGAAGTGCTATGTACCTCATTTGTCTGAATGTCAAATTCTTTTTCTCTACCAGGAAAGTTTCTGTCATGTGTCTGAAAACAGTTTTTAATGTCATTTGTGGTATTTCTTGCTTCTTGGTTGACCCCTTAAGTTATTCTTCTTCATCTCATCTAGTAGCTGCTGAATTGATTTCTCATGATTCCTTGCTAGTTTTGAGAAATCTTTCATTTCCTGGTCACTAACTGCAAGCCTGTCTTCAATATCTGAAATCCTGTCCTCGCGTTGGCCTAATCTGCTTCAAATACTTTCAATGGAGTTTTTATTTTCCTGAATATCTACTTTATGTATGCCATTTATTTGCTATGCTGAGCTTCCATAACGTTCTTCAGCTCATCATCTATTTTCTTGTCTGTGTCTGCTATAACATTGCTAAGCACAGTGTGTATTTTAGAACCTCTGTAATTATTTCAGAGATTATTTCTAATTTTATTTTTTCCAGAGCCTCATTCAATTGTTTTGTTGTCATTTCAGAGAGGCCTGATGGGAAAGCTTCTGAATTGTCCCACCTTGTGGCCCCTGAATTTACCTTTGGTGAAGTAAATGTCTGAGATTTCATTTTGCTTAAGTGTCTTCTCATTTTATTTTCTCTCTTTTCTAAGTTTAATTCCTGGGGTGATGCTTGTAAGTTACCTATGATGGGCTGCTTTATAGCTAGTATTTAGGACCTTTAGGTGATGACTACTTCTCTGAGGTATCTTCAAGGGGTAGCTGGTTTTTGAATTTTCAATCTGTTGAAGGATCATATCTGTTCAGCTTGTTGGAGATGAGAAATTGTTGCTTGTTTGACCCTACTCCCTTAATCTTTGGCACTGTATCACTGTATTTTCTGTGACCTTTAGTCAATCTCAGTCAAGGAATATGAAGACAAACAACTGTTTTGAACAATTATGTCAATTTTGGCTATAGTAGTACCAATAGCTTTAAACACAGTCTATAAAATGACAAACTGAGCTCACCCTTAATTTGCAACTTTTAACCATATGGACTAGATTTGTGATTATATAACAAAATATAAAACAGACCAGATAATTATATGCAATACATACATGTATAATGTGTCCATTTGCCCCTGGGTGTTAAACATTAAAATGGATTAAGGAGCAAATAGAGAAGTGGAAGAAGAGAAAGAGATTAGAAGTAAGGTTGGATGACAGTGGGAGAATCATGCTGACTTCGGGAATCTGGTGCAAAAGGCTGAAGGGAGAGGGAGATGTAAGAGATAAAAGGAAGAACAGAACAAAACCATACCCACAAAGAGATTAGGAACCACTTTTCCACCCATAGAAAGACAATGAAGGAGAAAGAGGGAAAAAGAAAAAGAAAACTTTTTAAAAAACAATAAAAAAGTCCACTAACAGGATTCTCTCTGGTTTCATTAGTAAACAACATGTGCAGACAAGAGTCCCAAATTGTGCCAATCTATCCAGAAATCCAACTGTGCCTTTTGGCAGAGTAGTAGATAATCTCAGCAGTCCTGCCCCATGACCAAAGTCATTGGGCTTGCCATAGTCCAAGGAATTTCTTTGATTCTGAGCCCAGCTGGGTGCTGCTAGATGAGGCCCAGGGATTTAGCTCAGTGGCACAAGCACCTGCAAGGCAAATCAGGAGCAGTTCAGAGTTCTTAGCTCAGCTGGCCCTGATCCAAGATGGCTCTTTACTAATCATTCTCTCCCCACAGAGAGGACTGAGTGTTCTGCACTCACCATCAGCCAGTGCAGTCCTCCATGTCTGCTGCTTCCCTCCACTGCTGCATCTCTCTGCAGAGGCCTCTGGGGTGACAGGTATCACTGTCACTATGACTATTTATCCCCAGATTTGAACAGCTCCTTTTGCTCAGTGAGTCCTGTCTCAGGGCAAAGGTGCCACAAGCTGTGACCTTCTTCTTTATTGAAGTTGTTCTTTTCACTCTCTCTGTGGGTGTCAATTCACACTTCAGATTCTTCCTGAGTTCAGGGGACCCACTTCTCTCCTTGTCTTCCTCAGGAAGCCATGTCCCAGCATCTGGATGGTGACTCTCAGTGAGGTTGTTTTCTCTGCTGCTTATTGCTCTGCCATCTTCCTGGAAGTCCTAGAAAAAATTAGAATTGAAAACAATCCAAGTAGTTTGGATGGAGACAATGCAAACTATGCCTTAAGAGAATGAGAGAGATCTGAGTGACCCTAACCTTTTCGGACTCAAGGGCAGAGAAGTGAAATACTGTACTTTAGAGAGTCCTGGGGCAACCTGATAGAGAAAGACTTCCTAAAAAATTGACTTTCTGGAATTCAGTTTGCTCCATTTGAGTGCTTAGATGTCTAGGAACTCAGAGGCCACTCTAGCCATGAAGCCAAAAAGCCTGGGTACTTTTGGAGCCAGTGGTAGACCTTAGTCTCATCCATATGGTGCTGAATTTGCAGATACACAGAATGTGTAAGTTATGGGGTCACAAAGCTTTCCAGATTTAAGAAGAAGACCTGAAAGGCCAAGTAGTGTGGTCTTCAACAAGCAGTGAAGACCCCAAAAAGTTTAAGAAGGCAGGAATATGGAATATCTGAGAAAAGCTGCAAGACTGAAAGCAAAGCAGAAGGCATGGGAGCTGCAACCAGTGACACTGCTAAAGGAACCATCCAAATGCTTCAAAGTCCCTATCTAATCACCAAAATTTACACTGAGGGCTAGACCCTGATCTACAGGGTTTAATACTTCCCTGCTAGATTTCAGTTTTGCTTTGAACTCATGGGTTCCTATCCACCTATTGCTTCCTTTTGGAATGGAAATATATGCTTTGCACAGCTGTATGTCAGTAGTGTTTAACATTTGTTTGACTTTTACAGTGGTTCACAGCTAAGAGTTTGTTTTTAATCTCAGAGAAGACTTTGGTATTGGACTTTTCAACAATACTGAACTCTTAGGACTAGGGCAACTCTTAGGTATGCACTGAATGCATTGTTCATAAAGAGATAAACATTAATCCTTTCAAGGCCAGGGGCAGAATATCCGACTTATATTTAAATGTCTCCAAAGAGCCACACGTGCTCATAAGTAGGACATTTGGAAGATGATTGGATTATGGTTACATATAACTGACTTGCTTTTAGAAGGTGGAGCCTGATTAGAAGTAATGAGCCAAGGGAGCATGGCTTAGAAGGGTGTGTCTTCCCTCCTGGCTCTCCCTCTCAACCTCTTGTTTCTCATCTACCATGCTCTTCATGCCTGCTGTCTCTTTTTTTAATAATTTTATTAAAAAATTTTTAAAAAGAAGGAGATAAGATAAAAGAGGACATAACAACATAATAACACAGATCAGAAGAGGACAATTTAAGTAACATAGCGTTTCACCACAAGATACCCCAACATAACAGTAGCTACCATAGTGTCACTTTCCTTGAAGTATTTGAGTATAGCTTCGTATATTATAGCATCAAACACAACATGACAGTGTAAAACCATTCAACAGAATGAAAGTATTACAGGATATTTAGGAACCAACTAACAGAAAATGAACAATGGTTTCTATATTATCTCCTTGTCTATAAAAAATTTTGTTTATACTATCACATAATAAAATTCAATAAGATACAACATGATAAACCAATGGAGACAGAAGAACAAAAGCTTCATGAGACTTCAAAACAAGATGATATTATATCAGCACTAGCTATTATATCGTCTTATTCTCTTCAAAATAACTGTACATATCATCACATATAATAAAATCAAACAATCCAGAATAAAACCATTCCAATTAATGAATGAAAACATTATAAGGCTTCAAAGCAATATAATGGGAAATCATGATTACCACATACTTTTATGTATTCTTACCATTTCTTACACTAGGGAAACTATTCAGTATTTATACATGTGAGTTTGATTTATTTTGCTTATGAGTATGCTTGCAAGCTGCACCCATTTATTTATAAATATCTCAATGTGATCATTCTTTATAGCTGAGTAGTACTCCATTATATAAAAATGCCACAACTTCTTTATCCATTTCTCAGTTTCTGGACACTTAGGTTGTTTCCAAGATCTGGCTATTACAAATTGCACTGCTATAAACATGGTTGCACGTAAATCACTGTGGTATGATATTTTTAGTTTTTCTGGGAATTATGCCTAGAAGTGGAATAGCTGGAACAAATGGGACTTTCAATCCCAGCTTTTTGAGAAATCTCCAGACTGACCTTCACAAGTCTACACTCCCACCAAAAGTTCAGGAGAGTTCCTTTTTCCCCACAGCCTCTCCAGCATTTCTTGTTGGTAGTTTCCTTGATCCTGGCCATTCTTTCAGGAGTGAGATGGAATCTCAATGTCGTTTTAATTCACATTTCTCTGATGAGTAATGATGATGAACATTTTTTCATGTATCTATTTGCCATTTGTATTTCTTCATCTGAGAAGTGTGTATTCATTTCAGATGCCCATTTTTGGATTGGAATTTTGAATTTTGGGGGTCTGATCTATTTTGATTCTTTATATGCTTTAGACAGAAGTCCTTTGTCAGCTCACTAAGATTTTTTCCCAGTTTGTGGGTTTTCGTTTCACTATGTTGGAGATTTCTTTTGACATGCAGAAACTTTTTAATAAGAGGCAATCCCATTTATTGATTCTGGGAAGTATTTCCCATGCGGTTTGATTCCTGTTCATGAATTCTCTACCTAACCCTATGTCTTCAAGGTTTTTACCCAATTTGTCTTCCAATAGATCTAGTGTTTCTGTTTTAATATTTAGATCTTTGATCCATTTAGATTTTATTTTAGTATATGGTGACAGGCATGGGTCTAGTTTTAGTTTTTGGCATGTGGAGAGCAAGGTTTTCCAACACCATTTATTAAAGAGACTATCATTCTTCCAGTGAATATGTTTGGCCCCTTTATCAAAAATAAGGTGGTTGAGTGTGTTGGTGGCTGTGGTTGTATCTTCTAATCTATTCCATTGATCTTCGGCTCTGTTTTGATTCCAGTACCATGTTGATTTTACTATAGTTGCTTTATACTATAGCTTCATGTCAGGGATTGTGATGCCTCCTGTCTTGCCTTTGCTGCTTAAAACTGTCTTTGATATTCTAGGTCTTTTCTGGTTCCAGATGAATTTGAGGAGTGATTTCTCTAGTTCCATGAGGTATGTTGGTGGTATTTTTATTGGGATTGCATTGAATTTGTATAGCAGTTTGGGAGAATGGCCATTTTCATAATGTTTATTCTTCCTATACATGAGCAAGGGATGTCTTTCCATTTTCTGAGATCCTCTTCAATTTCTTTTTTCAGTGTATTATGATTTTCCCTATATAGGCCTTTCACTTCTTTAGTGAGAATAGTTCCTAAATATTTCATTTTGGGGGGATGCTAGTGTGAAGGGTGTGGCTTCTCTTATTTTTCTGTGATTTTGTTGTCAGTATTTAGAAATGCTATTGATTTTTGAGTATTGATTTTATATCCAGCTACATTGCTAAATTTATTTATTATACCTAGCAGTCTTTCAATGGAGATTTGGGAGTCTTCTATATAAAGTATCATGTCACCCACAAATAATGATAATTTAACTTCTTTTCCTATCTTTAGCCCTTTTATTTCTCTCTTGTCTAATTGCTCTGGCTAGTATTTCCAGTACTATATTAAATAGGAGTAGTGATAAGGGACATCCTTGTCTTGTCCCCGATTTTAAGGTAAAGGCCTTCAGGTTTGGGCATTTAGTATGATACTGGCTGTTGGTTTGTCATAGATGGCCTTTATTATATTGAGGTATAGACCATCTACTTTCTGTAAGGTTATTATCAGAAATGAGTTTTGGACCTTATCAAAATGTTTTTCTGTATTTATAGAAAGGATCATGTGATACTTACTTTTGGCTTTATTGATACAGTGGATTACATTTATTGATTTACATATGTTGAAGTACATATGTTGAACAACCCCTGCATGCCTGGGATGAATTACATTTGGTCATGGTGTATAATCTTCTTGATGATTTGCTGCATCCTATTTGCTAATATTTTATTGAGGATTTTTGCATCTGTGTTCATGAGGGAGATTGGTCTTTAGTTCTTTTTTAGTTGGGTCTTTCTCAGGTTTTGGTACTAGAGTAATATTTGCTTCCAGGAATGACTTAGGAAGGATTGCTTCCCTTTCAATTTCATTGAAAAGTTTGAGGAATGTCAGAATTAACTCTTCTTTGTATTTCTTGTAGAATTCCACAGTGAATCCGTCTGGGCCTGGGCTCTTCTTTGTAGGTAAGGACTTACATTATCAATTTCATTAATAGATATTGGGTTATTCAGCAGTTTTACATCTTCTTGACCTAGCTTTGGTACTTGATATGTTTCTAGGAATCTATCTATTCCTTCTGTGTTATCCAACCTATGAGAGTAGAGGTTTTCATAATAGGTGCTGACGATTTTCTGTATTTCTACAGAGTCTGTAGTGATTTTGCCTTTTTCATTACTTATTGCATGAATTTGAGCTTTTTCTTCTCTCTTTTTTTTAAATAAGGTTGGCTAGAGGGTTATCAATTTTATTTATTCTTTCAAAGAAACAACTCTTTGATTCATTGATTCTTTGGATTGTTTTCTTCATCTCTATTGCATTAATTTCTGCTCTGAGTTTTATAATTTCCTCTCTTCTTTTGGCTTTGGGCTTGACTTGCTCTTCGTTTTCTAGATGTGGGAGGTGTAGCATCAGGTTATTTATTTGTATTCATTCTGTTTTCCTGATGTGGGAACTCAGTGCAATAAATTTCCCTCTGAGGACAGCTTTCATTGCATCCCACAGATTGCGATAAGTTGTATTTGTATTTTCATTTGCTTGGAGGTATTGCTTAATTTCTTCTTTAATTTCCCCTGACACCCACTGATTACTCAAGAGTGTGTTATTCAGTTTCCATGTGTTTGTGGGATTTTTTGCTGTATCTTTTATCATTAATTTCTAATTCCATGGCACTATGATCTGATAATGTACATGGGATTATTTCAAATCTTTTGCATTTATTTACATACGTTGTGTGGGCTAATATATGATCTATTTTAGAGAATGTCCCATGTACTGCTGAGAAGAATGTGTATTCTGATGCTGTTGGATGGAACACTCTTTATATGTCTATCAAGTCCATTTGTTCACATGTGTGATTCAGTTCTATTATTTCTTTGCCGATTTTCTGTCTGGTTGATCTGTCCCTTGGTGTCAATGGTGTGTTAAGGTCTCCTATTATAATTGTGTTATTGCTAATTTGGTTTTTCATTTCTGTTAATACTTGCTTTGTATAACTGGGTGCTCTGGAATTTGGTGCATATATATTTAAGATTGTTATCTCTTCCTCTTGAAGTTTTCCCCTTACCAGTATATAATGACCTTCTCTATCGCTTCTGATCATTACTGATTTGAAGTTCACATTGTCTGCAAACATAATAGCTACCCCTGCTTTTTGGGGGGGTTTTGTTGCATGAAATATTGTTTTTCATCCTTTGACTTTCAGTCCGTGAGTATCCTTTTGGGTTAGATGGGTTTCCTGTAGACAGTATATGGTTGGATGTTGTTTCTTGATCCGTTCTGCCAGTCTGTTTCTTTTAATTGGTGCATTGAGACCATTTACATTAACGGTTATAACTGTTATATGTTGGTTTATCACTGACATGTTATCTTTCTGCTGTTGAATCTTTATCTTTCTGTTCTGTTTAATTGTCTGCTTTGCTTAGTGGTTTTTTCCTAAGTGTACCTATACCATCATTCAGTATTCTTTGCAGGGTTGGCTTGGTGATCATCAAGTTCTTCAGCTGTTCTTTGTCATGGAAGTATCTTATTTCTCCATCAATTTTAAAGGACAGTTTTGCAGGGTACATCAGTTAGGTTGAAATCATTTTCCTTTAGGATCTGAAATACTTCACTCCATGCTCTTCTTGACTTTATTGTTTGTGCTGAGAAGTCTGCTGTGATTCTGATAGGTTTTCCTTTATAAGTGATCTGTCTTCTCTCTCTGACAGATTTTAATATTCTATTCTTATTCTGAATTTCTGGGATGGTGATTATTATATGTCTTAGTGTTGTTTTATTTTGGTTATGGCTATTGGAGTTCTATATGCTTCACTGATCCTGATGTCAGTTTCCTTTCTCATGTTTGGGAAATTTTCAACTATTACTTCTCTAAATATCCTCTTGACATCCTTTTTGATGTCCCTTCTTTGTCATTTATCCCTATCAATCATATGTTGTTTTTTCTTTGCATCTGCTTGAAGCTGTTGAATTGTTATTTCCTGATTCCTTATTTTTAAAAGATCTTGCCTTTCCTGTTCACTAGTGCAATCCTGTCTTTGAGGTCTGAAATTCTATCTTCACTTTCATTGAGGTGGTTTTTACAACTTTCAATGGAATTTTTGGTTTCCTGTATATCTCTTTGCATCTGCTTTATGTATTCTGTTTGTTTCTTATACTGTTCATCCAAGGATTCTACCTTTTTGTTTAGTTTCTCCAGTTTTTTAACTATGTCTTCTTTAGATATGTTCAGCATCTCTTTCATTACTTTTATCATTTCTTCTTTTACCTGGGAGATTATTTCTAGTTTGAATTCCTTTAACGCTTCCTGGAGTTGCTTCTTTATTTCAGTTGCTATTATTTCAGATATTTCAGGTGTATGGCATATATTTTCTTCTATGTACATAGCTCCTAAGGTTTCTTGACATGGGCTGGAGGTTTGAGATTACATTTTGGTCTTTCACTTTGTCATTTTCCTATATTTCTGTGCTTCAAGTGTTGTTCCAAGGCTTCCCCTGGACGTCTTGGAAATCATCTCCTGTGCCCTAGGCTCCTGGGACTGAATGGAAGTTGCTGAATGTAGTCAAGTTAGGCCCTCATGCCCTCCCATGCCACCTTCAGTGTTCCAGGTAGCTGGGCAGGCACCTAACCACTGTGGATGATGGGTTAAAGCTCTCCCTGGGTGAAGACCAATGTGCTGGAACTCACTTCACCTACTCTCAAATCCCACAATTGAAGAAGGTCACTGGGCATAATAAAGTTGGTCCACAAAGCCTCCCAAGGCTAGTCTAGTGTGCCTGGGCTCTGGACGGGTCCTTGAGCTCCAGAAGAGATGATTTTAAAGTCTCCTGGGGCTCAGGGTTGTGCGCAAATTTACCCTAACAGCCAACTGAGTTTCCGGGTTTGGGAGAAGGTCACTGGGAATGTCCTGGGCAGGCCTGAAACCTGCCAAGTGCAGCTTAGTGTGGCTGGGCTCTGGGTGGGTCCCTGAGCTACGGAAGAGATGTTCTTTAAGTCTCCCTTGGGCTCCAGACGGCACACAGATTTACCCCAGCCAGCTGAGTTTCCCAGTTTGGGAGAAGGTCACTGGGCATGTCCTGGGCAGGCCTGAAACCTGCCAACTGCAGCCTAGTGTCCCTGCTGTCTCTTCTTCGGGCTAAAACTCTTCCAAATTGTGAGCCAAAATGAGCCTTCCCCTCTTTTAATTCATATGTCAAGTATTGTGTCTCAGCAACAATTAAAGTGACTAAAACATACTTGAAGCCACACTGCATAGAAAGTGTATGCGCTTTTCATCAATGCACTCTTAAGTAAAAATCTTCTCCAGTAGTAAGTATGCCAATTACACCGATTTAAGAGAATTGTCTGATCTCCATAATAAAATTTATGGAAGGACTGAGAAAACAGAAGTGAGATGCCTAGTTAATTGGAGGTGGACCCAGGCATCCTCAGCTGTGACCTTATCTTGCCCTTTAAAGTATGTCTGGGATCACAGGACACTACAAGCCGCAGCCAGGACCAGTGATTCATAGAGTTTCACTTACTATGAATGAGCTCCCATTGCCTGACAAGGGGCCTAGGCTTAGCACAGATACATGGATAAACATAGAAAGCCAATTAATTTTAAATCCTTCCCAGAGCCACTTCATAGTGGTCTCCAACACAGCCAAAGATCATCTAAATCTTGAATGGAAAACAATATTTACAAAGGATTTCCTAAAGTAAGGGCTATTTTCTTCTCCTCTGAAATCTTTAAAATTTATCACAAAGTTGCAATGGACCAACCTACATCACTGTTCTCTACAAACTTATGTGGCTATATTGTAATCAGAAACCTTATGTGGAAGAAATTTATAAGAAGGGGCTCTGTGAAGCTCAGTGTTTTTTGGCTAGAACATTGTACACTTTGGCATGTGGTACCTTCTTCTTTTCATGGTATAATACACATTTGTGGTTTCTGGGCCTATATTTATGACCTGGAAAGCAAGATTGGTTCTATACCACATTATTTTGCATTCATGACTAGAAATTTTAAAAGTCCAGTCCAGTTCAGCATTGGTGATACTGCATGCAGAAGTTAAAAGACAGAATTTTTAAACCTGAGGAGCTTGCATGAACTAACTTACCTGGAGTCACTTTATCTCTTTCCTTTATTTTACTGTCTTGTTTTTCTTATTTTTGTTAACTCAGTTCATCTTGCTTTTTATATTTTTTTCAGTTCATAAAAAAGAGCTGAAAATAAACTCAAAATTCATCCATCTCTGTGGACTGTGATTTCTTTCATAATGGGCTAATTAAAGCAAAAGTGCTCTCGTGCTCTGGCTACAATACAAGTTCATTCATAGGTATACAGAGAATGAATTTACAGCTGCTTTAGGCAAAACTTATTGCCAAAAACATGGGTCTTAGAAACAGAAAGTGAATTTAAAATTTTTCTTTCAAAAGTGAAACTAAATTATTATTTATTCTTTCTATAGGACCCACATTACAAAATGGTTACATGAATCAAACAGAATAAAGATGAAAACTGCAAGGGAAGATTTACAGAAGAAAGTTCACTGATATTTTGTTCCAAGTCTGAAAGTTTATATGACACAAATTTTAATCCAGGCATGGTGGTAGATACCTGTAATCCCTCACTCAGGAGGCTAAGGCAAGAGAACACTGCCAGTTCAAATTCAGCCTGGGCAACATAGTGAATTCAAGGCCAACTTGCAAGACCATGTCTCAAAAACAAAAAGAAACAAAGAAAGAAAGAAGGAAAGAACCAAAACTTAAAATTTCAATCACATTACAAGCACATGTGTAGAAATTCAAGGAGACCCTAAACTTGTGTGCTATTGACATTTCTTTAAAATGAAATGTTTTTCTGGATGTGTATGGATATAGTAAACGTACTTGCATATACAATTTTGAGGCTAAATTCTCTTTATGAAAAGTAATACAGTACTTCACATGCAAAAATTAATAAGAAAGGGAAATTTTCTAAAATAAATAAAACTTTTCTTTTACAACAATATGGATGACTGCTACTTATTTTGGCTTACATGCAATGGAAGGTCTTCAACATTTTTAATCCAATAAAACAATTTGATGATGCTTTCTCTGTAAAAACATCTAAGAGCTTATCAGACTAAGAAAAAAGTAGAACTTGAAAACAAAAGCATAGTATATGTTTGAAATAGCTACTCCATACCAGAAGACATGAAAACATGAATTGAAACTAATGATAATTGTGTAAACATCTACTATCTACTCATACCAATTTTTGTCATCCTTTTCTTTTAATGAGCTTCCCAACTTAAACACACTACCATTCTTCCCTGAACAAACTGCCTGCTGATGCTCTTGTCTCTTTTTAGATAATTAAGAGAGTCTTCTTTAAATTTTATTTAAAGAGAAAAAATCAAAACAGAAACATGGGTAGTAATATTACAGAATTTCAAAAAATAAAAATAAATACTAAGAAATCACTAGTTGATAAGTTACATACAGTCATCTTAGAAATAGTTGCTCAAGTTACAAAATTAAAGCGTACAAAATGGACATTCAAACAGTGAGACTACAAACAGTTCTGTTCAATGATCCAACAAAAACGTAGTAATGTGGTTATCTATCTTACACACTTAAATATTTTTTTTCCTCTGTTTTGTGCAATAGCAATTACACATTTTGGGTTTTATTGCTCCTACAGGTCTTATTTCTTTTTACACTAGAGACACAATGTAATATTTATAAATATTATTATTATTTATTTCACTTATAAGGATAGTCTCAAGTAGCCTCCATTTACCTATGAAGGCCTCAAGTTTATCCTTTTGTATAACTGAGTAATATACATTATTAAAAAAAAACCACATCTTTTTGATCCACTCTGCAGTTGATGGGCATCTTGGTTGTTTACAAGATTTAGCTATTACAAATTGTGCTGCTCTGAACATGGGTGCACATATATCACTGTGACATAACCTTTTCAGTTTTTCTGGGAAAATACCAAGGAGGGGAATAGCTGGGTTGAATGGAACTTCCAATCTTTGTCTTCTGAGAAATCTCCATAGTGATTTCATAGGAACTACACCAGTCTACATTTCCACGGACAGTGGAGCAGTGTTCCTTTTCCCTGCAGCCACGCCAACATTTGTTATCAGTTGTTTTCTTGATAGCAGCTATTTTTTCCAGAGTGAGATGAAATCTCAGTGTTGTTTTAATTTGCATTTCTCAAATTACCAGTGATATTGAACATTTCTTAATGTATTTATTTGCCATTTGTATATCTTCATCTGAGAACTATGTGTTCATCTCAGATGCCCATTTTTGGAAAGGGTTTTTGAATTTGGCAGTCTTGATGTTTTTCAGTTCTTTACATATTCTGGATATAAGTCTAGGGGTTGGTAGTGATAATTCTTTCCCGTTCTGTGGGTTTTCTTTTCACTCTGTTGGTGATTTCTTTTGAAGTGCAGAAACTTTTCAATAATATGAGATCACAATTGATTCTTTGAAGTGTTTCCTGTGCAGTTTGCATTTTGCTCATGAATTCGCTTCCTAACCCTATGTCTCCAAGACTTCTGCCTACCTTGTCTTTCACTAGAATTAGTGTTTCTGTCTTAATATTTAGGTCTTTGATCCATTTAGACTTTAGTTTAGTGCATGGTGATAGGCATGGATCTAATTTCAGTCTTAGGCATTTGGAGAGCCAATTTTCCCAACACCATTTATTAAAGAGGCTATCCTTTTTCAAGAGAGCATGTTTGACACATTTGTCAAATAACAGGTGGCTAAGTGACTTTGTAGGTGTGCTTGCATCTTCTAATCTGTTCCATTGAATCTCAGGCCTGTTTCTTTGTCAGTACCATGCTAATTTTATCACTGTGGCTTTATAGTATAGTTTCAAGTCAGGAATTCAGATGCTTCCTCCCTTGTATTTGTTGCTCAGAATTGCCTTTGGTTTCTTCTGTTTCCAAATGAATATTAGGAGGGTTTTCTCTAGATCTGTGATTTTGATTAGTATTGTAAAATGGTATTTTGATTAGTATTGTATCAAATTTGTATGAGTTTTGGGAGTATGGCCATTTTCACAATGTTGGTTCTTCCTACCCAAGAGCAAGGAATATCCTTCCATTTTCTAATATCCTCTTCAGTCTCCTTTTTAGCATAGCATAATTTTAAACATATTGGTGTTTCACATTCATAGGTTGAGTCTTAAGTATTTCATTTTTTTAGATGCTATTGTGAAAGGCAATATTTCCATAATTTCTCTCTCAGTGAATTTTTGTTTGTGTACAGGAATGCTTTTGATTTTTGTGTGTTGCTACATTGCTGAATTTTTTTATTACCTCTAATGGTCTTTTAATAGAGTTTTTTGGGTCTTCTATATAGAGTTTCATGTCATCTGCAAATAGTAATAGTTTAACTTCTTCCTTTCTTATCTTTATTCCTTTTATTTCTCTATCTTGTATGATTGATCTGGCTAATGTTTCCAGAACTATATTGAATAGGTGATGGTAGTGGACATCCTTGTCTTGTTCCTGATTTTAGTGTGAAAGCTTTTAGTTTTTTTTCCATTTAGGATAATGTTGGCTGTTGGTTTGTCACAGATGGCCTATATGAGATTGAGGTAGACACCACTTATTCCAAGTTTCTGAAGGGTTTCTACCATGAACATGTGTTGCACTTTATCAGAATCTTTTTCTGCATCTATTGAGATGAACATATGGTTTTTGGTTTTGGCTCTGTTGATGTGGTGTATTACGTTTATTGCTTTGCATATGTTAAACCATCCCTGCACTCCTGGGATGAAGCCCACTTGGTCATAATGTATAATCTTCTTGATGATTTGCTGCATTCTATTTGTCAGTATTTTATTGAGAATCTTTGCATCAATATTCATTAGTGAGATTGGCCTATACTTCTCCTTTTTGGTTGGATCATTCTCTGGTTTTGATATGAGAGTAATACTTGCCTCCAGGAATGATTTAGGGAGGACAGCTTCCTTTTCAATTTCATTGAAGAGTTTAAGGAGTATTGGAATCAAATTTTTCTCTAAATTTCTTGTAGCATTCAGCTATAAATCCATCAGGAAGTGGGCTTTTCTTTGTTGGTAAGCTTTAATTATGTTTTCAATTTCAATAGCTGATACGGGTTATTTACAATTGCTAAATCTTTTTGGTTGAGCTTTGGTAGTTCATATGTTTCTAGAAATCTATCTGTTTTGTGTGTGTTTTCCACTCTGCATGAGTAGAGATATTCAAAGTAGGTATTCATGATCTTTTGAATTTCCTTGGAATCTAGTAATTTCCCACTTATCAGTCCTTATTGCAGTAATTTGGGTTCTTTCTTTCTTTTTTTGATAATATTAGCTAGAGATTTGTCAATTTTGTTTATTCTCTCAAAAAACCAGCTTTTTGATTCATTAATTATTTGTAATTTTTTTTAGTTTCAATTGCATTGATTTCTGCACTAATCTACAATTTCCTCTCTTCTATGAGATTTAGGTTTGGCTTGCTTTTCTTCTTGTAGAAGCTTGAGATAAAGCATTAGGTTGTTTGTGCTTGTTCTGTTTTCTTGATATGACAATTTATTGCCATATACTTACCACTTAAGACTGCTTTCATTGTATCCCTCTATGTTGTTTCTGCATTTTCATTTAATCATAGATATTGCTTTATTTCTTCTTTAATTTCATCTGTAGCCTACTGGTTGTTATTTAATTTCTGTGTATTTATGCAGGTTTTGCAATTTCTTTTGCCATTAATTTCCAATTTCAGTGCACTATGATCAGATATTACACATGGGATAATTTCAATACCTTTGCAGTTGTTCCAGTTGTTTGCTTTCTGCTTTTCCCCTTTGTTTAACTGCTTGTCCTACATGGTGGTTTCTTTATGTTGTTGTTTTATGGATTGTGGTCATTTTTATCTCTATCTAGTATGTCTTTCAACACTTTCTAGGATTGGTTTGGTGGACATGAATTTCTTCAGTTGTTCTTTGTCATGAAAGTATCTTCTTTTCTCCATTAAATCTGAATGAAAGTTTTTCTGGGTACGTCAGTCTGGGTTGAAAGTTGTTTTCTTTCAGGGCTTGAAATACCTCACTCCAAGCTCATCTTGACTTGAGGGTTTGACCTGAAAAGTCTGCTGTAATTCTAATGGGCTTTTCTACATAGGTGAGTTGTGTCTTTTCTCTAACAGCTTTTAGTATTCAGTTTTTATGCTGTATGTCTGGGACCTTAATTAATATATGTCTTGGTGCAGCTTTATATTGGTTGTGTTTGTTTGGTGTTCTAGATGCCTCACTTATCTGCATATCAGATTTTTCCCCATGCTTGGGAAACTTTATGCTATTCTGTGAATATTTTAGTTATGTCATTGCGACTCCTACATCTTCACTGATGCCTAGTAATCTTATATTATTACTCTCGGCATCATCTGGATGCTATTGGTTTTTCATTTCATGCTGCTTTGTTAGTTTGAAAAGTTCTGTCCCTTCATGATCACTATTTGTGATCCTGTCCTCAAGATCTGAAATCTTATCTTCAGCTTCATTTAAATGGTTTTTCCAGCTTTCAATAGAAATTTTTGTTTCTTGAATGTCTCTCTGAGTTTGTTTCATGAATTCTGCTTGTTTTATATATTGTTCATTCAAGGTTTCAATCAGTTTCTCATGCTCCTGTTTGTTATTATCTATTTCTTCTCTACCTGCACTGAGCAACTCCTTTACTAAGGTTGTTATTTCTGTTTTTACATGAGAGGTTATTTCTAAATTGATTTACTCTATAGCCCCATGGATTTTTTTTTAATTTCACTTGCTATCTTTCCAGAGATTTCTGGTGTGTTACTTTTGAAGTCTTCTATTTCAGTGTCTCCTATACTTGATTCTGATGTATTAGATGTTTGAGATTGCATTTTGCTTTTTCATTTTGCCATTTTCCCCTTTTAAGTTAATATTTGGTCCTTCAGTCCCATTAGTGTCAACTGTTGGTAGTATGTATCTTGGGGTCCTACTGTAATGTTGATGCTTGTCCATTTGCTGTGCCCCACAATGAAGAGGTGGGCCAGTCACCTGATTCCCCCTGTAGGGCCTGTTGTGTAAGTCCTATGCTCTTCCTAGGCTTACTAACCTAGAAGTACTGATGGAAATCAACCCCTAGTTCCCACTGTTATTGTGTCCTCAGGTTGTTCAGAGTCATCAGATCTCCCTGTTTATATTGTCTGTCTCAGTGGAACCCCACTGTTACTCTGGGTGTCCCACCAACCCCCTTAATTTTCTTGAGGTTGGGGGAGGCCTTGTTGGCACCCTCCTCAACCTACCTGATACTCTTTGTGTTGAGGAAGGACTCACTCACCCACTCGATTATGGCCTACTTCTAGAGGGGACTTCTCTATTGTTCTTGTTTATCCACTGAAGGTGGCAAACTCTATTCCTATTTTAGGGGCAAAACCGCCTCACTGATGGAAGCCTGCTGAGTTCTTCTTATTGAGCCTCTCCTCAATACTGTATGATTAATCCACTGCAGTCCAAAGCTCTGGGGGGAGGTGTGGGAGCCAAAGATCAACAGCAATGCTAGGTCCAGGAGGTGAGGAGTCCCCAACAGCAGCAGTGGGACTGCGGGGGCATACCTCACAGGTTGGAGTTCCTATGTCCTGAGGTGTTTGGCCAAGACTGTAAGACACAAGTGGGGCTGGGCCAGAACCTCCTCTGGCTGGAGTTCCTGGGTCCTCAAGGTCTTCTGTAGAGAAGGCTGGAGTCTCAGGAGGGGCCTTGGTCTATCCTGGCCCCCTGCATACCTCTGGCTGGAGTTTCTGGGTCCATGAGGTCATCTGTGGTGAAGGCTGGAGTCTCAGGAGGGGACTATGTTTATCCCGACCCCATGTGCACCTCTGGATGGCATTCCCAGGTCCCACAAGCTTGTCTGAAGAGAAGGCTGGAGTCATAGGAGGGCCGGGTCAAGCTCAGACCCATGTGCGCCGCTGGCTGGAGCTCCCAGGTCCTGTGAGGTCATCTGTGGATAGAGCTGTAGTCACAGGAGGAACCTGGATCTAGCCAGGCCCCCTGTGCACCTCTGGCTGGGGTTCCCCAGTACGGCAAGGTCATCTGCAAAGAAGGCTGGAGTCACAGCAAGACAGAGTCTTGATGTTCATGTTAACATTTCTGTCCACCTATAAAATGATTTGCATCTTAAAGGAGTTCAGTAAACTCTGAAACTATGTACATATGTGCATCATATGTACCTGATCTCATACACAAAAAATAGCACATAAGTCCCTGTCTTACGAACACTTCTCTGAGAATGAAACTCATTGGTAAGCTAGAAACTTAATGTAACTCATTCCAAAACTCATGACAAATGCCCAAACAAATAGGTATAAAACAATAATTTCCCCATAAGAAGTAAAATAATTAGAAACAACTTTTTGTGCATGTTTGCAGTACATGATGCTTACATTCCTTGTGTGGAGTTGGTGCATGTACGTAATACATCCTAATGCTTTTTTTTATCCCTTATCCCTTCCCTTACCTCTTCTTCTATCTCTTGACCCCCCTTTCCTTTAAGAAAAATCCATTTCCTTACTTCCTTTTATCCTTGTTTCATTTTGCTCTTTGTTTTCACTTTAAAAAGATATCAATGAAGAGGCTCAAGAGATAGGTGAAGAGAAGAGGGAAGTGCAGGAAAGAGGATGAAGAAGAAGTTTAAGATGTACATGCACATGTACCAACTCCCACAAGAAATGCAAGCATTATGTGCTACACGCATACAAATAAACTAAAACAAAATTTAAAAATAGTACAACTCCACCCTCAAAATCTCAGGAGTTATTTACTAAACAGAAAAATAATTTGTGAAAGTTTCCTAGAACTTCCACATTTTCTCAGGCTAATATGAGCTTTTTACATTGAGTAATATCACTCCTAACCTCTTTCACAATGTGTGATTGTGAAAACTGGCACTTAAAATGCACAAGAGTTTGAGACAATAATGGCAAATACATGGAGATTCTGTATAGTATCAGAGCTACCCTGAGACTGATTCAAGGCCAAAGGGCCTAAAACAATTTTTCTGGTCAAAATGAGATGAGTAATGAGTTCTAATTGTTCTTGTTTTTAAGTAAAGTTGTGTATGTGTGTGTGCAAAACACAAAGAGGATCCATATGTAAAATAGTTGTCATAAAGTGAATTGGTCTGCCAAAAAGGAAAAACAGAATGACTATCTGAATATAGATATGACTAAAAGAAATTAATTCATATATTGATAAGATTAAAGCAATGAAAATGCAAACAGACTTTCATTTTCCCTTCTTCATTTGGGGGCTTGAAAAGATGAACAGAAATACAAAAAGCTCTCTAAAAATCCAGTGATATCTTCACAATCTTAGTGAGTTCAACATCTGAAATTCAAGAAATGATTTTTGTGAAGTTATTGAAATATGTTTTAGCACAAGACACATTTTATGCTTCTTGCAATGCAGTCTTATCTTGCCATAGAAAGCCTTCAGTTTCCCCCCAAAGTGACCTGACAGCCGGCTCAAAGGACATAGCAGGCTGTCTGACCAATCACACCCTGGGGATATTTATGTAACTTCTTGATGGTAGCAAAATACTTCTGATACAGAAGATAAAGTAATGGAAGCCAGCAGACTTAAGCCTCATGTAATCCCTGCCATCTCCTAAATCACAAGGTAAGATTAGTCAGTAATAAAAATTCTTTAACAGTTGGCAGTTATCTAAAAGCCTGCATTTTTCTTTTAAGCAAACTGTCAAATTTAGAAAGTTTATGATCTTATCTACCAAAGATATTACCTTCAAGTCCTTGACCAACTTAATAAACATTACAGGCAACTGTTATTATGTTTTTTTATTTCACTTTTATTATATTTAGCTGAGGTACTCCCCAGAGAACTTTACATGGTGAATGGTTAGTTGAATGCTACACCAAATGATAGTTGCACCTGGTAAGTCCACAGCTCAAGACATGCTTTTCTTTCTTCTGTCTTTTGAGTGATTTCCACTCTAAATGCAAAAGGCACATTTTTCTTTCCTATGTGTGTACATGTGTGTGTGTGTGTGTGTGTGTGTGTGTGTGTGTGTGTGTGTGAATACATATTGCCATATATGTGGCAAAAATAAGACAATCTCAAACTGTGAAAATTTTTTCAGTTTTTATATTAGGAAAAGCAGAATCCAACTTCTTTCCATGGACTAAGAAAATTTTGTAAAGCTATGGGCAATAAAATGTGATTTTTAAAATTTTACTACCTTATGTGAACCGAGATTTGTAGTTATACTCAGAGACCATAAAGCCTCAAGGCATTATGCAAATATATAACTAGAATATGTGTGTTTGATATAAATTTTATCATCATTAGGATGCCTGTTTTTTAACATTTAACAACTTCCATATAACCCAATTCTTTCACAGCACTGCAATACAAATATACCAGTCTTAAGTCAAAAGTTGGTTTTGCAATCATGAATATACATGAGATTCTCTTTCTAGAACTAAAATAGTTTTATTTAGTATTCTTTTAGGATGTAAGACACAATGAAATGGAGCACTGCTTGTTAAATTTAAGAATCTTTCACAGCAAATGTACCATAGGTAAAAGCTTGGAGAAACTCTATTTCTTGATTCCCATTTTAGTGAAGCACATATGGCCTAGCAAATGTACTATGGTTTGGACATAATATAAACACTCATGATCAGAACCACGGTAGAAACTGAAATGTGACAATTCAGTTTACAAAATCCACTAAAGTAAATCCGACCCTTTCTCTCTATGACTCTCAATATTGGACACTTCATGTTAACCCTCAAAAAAGAAATAGAGGAATTTCACCCCCAAAAAATCAACAATATTTCTTTTTTTTTTTTAAATCACAACTCATATTTGTCTTCAGGGCATAAAACTTAAAGATAAAAAGTCTATTTCTGCTCTGGATTTTGTTTACTATGATCTGTTTTGGCTAAGTAGGTTTTAAGATTTAAAAATTAATAAATAAAACAGTAAAAGCCTAAGTTAAGGCTCTCATTAAATGTGGAGTTTTAAATATCCGACAATAGTTTAGTCAGTTCAACCAAAATCCTAATATCGAAAATCTTTTATACTTTAGATTTCAGATCTAGAAAAAATTAAATTGACAATACAGTAAATCTTAATGTAACACAGTGACCACTGTGTAGAGGTCCAGAAATTGAGTGCTATGGACTCAGGGATTTATTACACAGATCAGACCTTACCTATCTATGGAAGAAAACAGAGAAAGAAAGGCCTAAGACAAGGACTGTGTGATCAATTTTGCCAAATAGGGAAGGAGTCTGAGGATGCCTGTTGATTCTGAACCTAAGGTCATTGTACATCTGTCAAATGACCCGCAGTCTTTTCCCAATCCATGGATTTTCTTTTCACTGTATTGGCATAATGACTTTGGATTCATCAAGAAAGGCAGAATCAATTGTAGGTGGGAGTGTAAACTGGTACAACCACTATGGAAATCAGTGTGGTGATCCCTCAAAAAATTAGGACTACAATTCCCATTTGAACCAGCTATTCCCCTTCTGGGTAGTTTCCCAGAAGAACTGAAAACATCATACCACAGTGATGTTTGTGCACCCATCTTTATAGCTGCACATCTTGCAATAGCCAGATCTTGGAAACCACCCAAATGCTCACCAACTGATGAATGGAGTAAAAGATATGATACTTATATACAATAGGATATTACTCGGTCATAAAGAATAATAAGCTTTATAGGTAAATGGTTACAAACAGAAACTATACTCATAAGGGAAATAAATCAGACTTGCATGTATAAACAACATATTTTCTCACTAGTATAAGAAACTAGAAGAGTAAATAAGATCAAAATGTCACGACAGATGAAGTACAAGGGAAACTTCTCAAAGAGAAATTGTATTGTTTGATCAATTTTGCCTGCCTGTATCCAATAACCTGAGCAAATATTTTAAAGATAACAATATGCAATATTGTTAAATTCCTATTATCTTGGTTTGAAATTCTATATTGCTGTTGATTTCTGGTTTTTTTGCTTGTGTTGTTTTATTTGTTTGCTTCTAGATTTTTCTGTATTTTTCTTTTTTAAATAAAAAGTACAAAGGTCCCACAGTCAAAAATTAATGTCAAATTTAATGTGGTAGAATAAGATAAATTTAAATCTACAAAGACAAAGTTAAATCAGTGAAGCTGCCCATCTGGACACTGTCTTCAATCACACAGTGACCTACACACGAGGCTGTATATGGGACTGACCAGGAACTCAGAATCTAAAAGAGCCAGTCTAAATAAGTGAGCACATCAACCTCAGTGACTTGTTATTCTATAATATAAATTAGTCATTGTTAATTTATACATCTTATGTTAGATAGTAAAGGAAGAAAGAGGAAGTGGAAAAGAATTGCTTCATCTATATGTATACAAATTTATAAGGTGTGATAAAAAATACCAAACGTTGACCTTTTTTCAAAACTGTGAAATACAGAGTGTCATGAAGCCTCCCTTCACTTTAAACACACTTATTCCATCCATCGTTCTGGCCAGTTTCTGAAGCAGTTCTGAAAGATCTTTTATTAGTATGTTTAGTTGGGCCAACTGGCTGCCTCAGTGTCCTGACAGGGTCATTTTGACTCTGGGGAAGAGCCAAAAGTTACAAGTGCCAGATCCAGTTTAAAATAAAGACACATCACAACATTTTTATAAGCCAGCCTTTTCGTTGGGAAACTTGGCAACAAAATCCATTTTTTATCATAACTCATAAAGACATTTAAGAAAGTGAAATTCCAGAACTGCTTCAGAAACTGGCGACAATGACGGGATAAATGTGTTCAGCATGAGATGAGATATTTTAGAGGCATTAACATTAATGTCTTTTACTATAATGATTTTTTATTTAAATACACACCATATATTTTGATCAGCTTTTGTATGTGTACAAATGAGTTCACATCAAAATCAATCACTAAGAAATTAACATAACCATTCTAGTGTTCGTTTTTACCTGGGCATATGGCACAGCTAGTATTACAACTTCCCTCTTCCACTAACCATTCATTGTACATTTCTTTTACCCTCTGAAGCAATCTGGCTACTCAAGTGTCCTTGCCTGGTGAGGTTATCCAGACTATCAGTCCTGAAGTATCTGGATTATTTGTGTTAGATTACTATAGTTTTCTATCAGCACTTTACACAGATCACGAGAGTAGCAAGAGGCACCCCAAAGATATCAGTACTCCAGACATATTCTTCTTAACTCATATTACAGTAGAAACAAATTATCTTCTGGGCGACCCAGAGAAACAACCTAGGTAAGCACAATTCTCTCTTCTTTGCTTGTGGATTTGCCTGTAGGAGAAGCCCAAAGTAGTCAGGCTCAACCTGAAAATTAAGGGAATCAATTCAGTATTTCCTGGTGAAATCAAAACTGCCTAGGGAGTAAGATCTCTGAACCAGCAAATCCCTGGGAAAGGAAGCTGACGTTTTGCTAGTAGATCAGGAAAAGAACTGTGATACAACCCATTCGCATTTTTATTCTTTGATTCTAACAACCATGCATCATGGCTATGGGAGAAATAGGACTTTGTATTAGACACTGAATTAGAGCACATACCACATTCTGTATATTATCCTAACTCCACACTGTGTTGTCATCTAGCTGGTGCTGAAATAAAATTTTAAAAGACCATTTCATTACTCTATTGGATTTCTACTATTATAAATGGTATTTAAAAAGCAATTTCCAAATAAATATAAATATACCAAGGCATTGGGCTATTGCAATTTACTCAAAAAATAAAAATAGACCACTTGGGGAACAGCAGCTAGAATTGGTGGAAACACATATGACAATCAATGCTTACTCCAAAATCCATCTGTCTGCTGCACAAAGCAAAAGGCAAATTGAATGGGAAGGTAACTCACCATTTTTCAAGTCCACAATGGTGGTTATAATTTCTACAGTCGTGTCAGGTTTGTGATATTACTCTACCTCAGTAGATAGATGTTCCAGGGGCCACCACTTAACCTTTTTTTATGGAAACAGCCACCACCCTGCGGGTTGAGGAATTAATGCAGACTCAGATGTTTATTTCATAAGCCTGTTCCAATTACACGTATTTATTCACAAATGAGAAATGATCACAGAATGGACTCAGGGACCTACATTTGCATTCAGATCCATGTAAAATCTTCATTGATTACCTCACATGTATAACCACTTCTCAGACAATAGGCTCACAGTGTCATTTTTGAGATTCTAGGAATAGTTGTGAGCTACGAGACCACTGCCAAATAATTCCCAAAACACTGGTTATTTTCCTGTCTTCAATTTACCACCCTGATCAATGGATACCTCGGAGAAATGTTAAAAAGACTTCCAGTATAAAATGATTGTTATGTTAAAACATCCTTCTTCAAAAGGGTTTGCCCTTCCTTTACTGTAAGAACCTCAGGTGAAAATTGATTTGTATTTGGGAATTGATGAAGAAGACAATACTCCCTTGCTAATTCATATCAGATATTTTTTCCAACACTTACATTTTGTCACTTAAATTCAAGTAAGTGCAAGAGATTGAATAAATGTTTTTATTTTTTAGACACTAAAATCATCAGAAATCTATCTCCATATATCAGATTTTAATCACTTCTTTGCTCTGCTGTCTGATATGGTTACTACAGTCACCTAACTTCTTGCAATTAAATTCATCCTTTAGGTTTCTGTCACCCAGAGGTCTCATCATCTTTGAATTCATGAAATCGAGTTTAATAGCCTCTTTCCCACCATCATCTTGACCTACAAAGAATAGCCAGCAAAGAATTAATCTGTAACACTGAGCTGTCTTACAAATATTCCACAACCTCTTCGATAAGGAGAGTATTATTTCTTCTGAAACTGTGATGAAAGGAGTGTTCCCTGGTCCCCGAGAAGGGGCAGAGTTCAGCATTGTTCATACAAATCTTATATAAAAAATCCACTTTTGCATTCCAACCCTCCTAAGACCTTGGATACCTTCCTGAAAAGCACACCAATAAAATACTTCTGAAATTTCAACTTCAGTTAAGCAAAGTCACTTTAGGGTCCTTGTTTTAGTAAACTACTCAAGAAAACTCAGAGTCATCTTAGCTTGTTAGCAAAATTACAAAATTCAAAAACTCTTCTTGGAGCATCGATACCAAACAGTTCTGCCCAGCCAAGCTCATATTTTCCCACACTGTTCCAACTACCATTGGATCCATTGTTATACATGTGTCTCATGACTCCATCAACACAAGTTGAAAAACTCTTGAAATTATCTTGATGTGTATACATTGTGGTTTGTGCCAATATGCCCCCCCCAAAGCCTCATGCAATCATAGGGGTCAGGTTTTCAGAAGTAGCCGAATCTAGTGTTTGTGACTGATTTACGGTTCAGTGCTGGGATTAAGGGTGTGAGTGCTACACCTGCCATAGCATGAGTAGCCTGCACATAATATAAGAGACGAAAAGAAGTTTGTTCCTTCTCTCTCTTGTTGCCTTTATTGTCTTCTGCTGCTATCACCTGTTGCCCCTCTGCCATGTTCCACATTTCCTTGGAGCCAGCTGATTAAAGACTGAAACCTCCACAAACTGTGAACTAAATAAACCTTTCTTCCTTTAACTTTAGATGTCATATATTTTGTGTCATGGTTTATGTTGGTGGCCCCCAGGCCTCATGCATTTGCATTGTGCATTTGTGATTGGTTCATTGCCTTGCGCTTGGATTGATGTTGTCAGTGCTATACTGGCCTAGGAGTGGAGACAGGATGTAATGTAATGGCAGGAAGAAGATGTATCTTGCTCTTTTGCCAGTTTCTGCCTTGCTGTTTGCAGCTGCCATGAACTGCGGCCGAGCCATGCAACGCTGCCTTGGAGCCAACTAAGTATGGACTGAAACCTCCAAAAAACTGTAAGAAATAAATCTTTCCTTTCCCAACTTTGGGCTTCAGGTATTTTGTCTCAGCAATAAATAAAAAGTAACTAAGACATTTTGTCTCAGCAACAAGTAATTAAGATAGTATGCAACTATTAGATGTGTCTCATTTTGTTTTTAACTGCCAGGACTGGCTCTAGGATTTTAGTCTTGTTATAGATCTAGGAGCAGGCTCTGAGATGGGTCCCTGAGAAGGATCAGCAATGACTTGCAAAGTTTTTCCTGAAGAGCAGGAATCACATTTTCAGACAAGAGAAGACAATGATGAAGAGCAGAATTGAGGGACCAACACCCACCATTATTGAGGGAATAATGCCCCAGCATTATCAGGATCTGTCCATATGTCATCAAATCATCAAATTATGGTTTCCCCTTTTTCTAAATGAATGTATTCACCTTAACATATGAAACTGCAAGATTACAGACTTAATGTGTTTAGAAACTCAAGCAACTTTAAAACCAGGCTTTATAAATCATTTTCAGGAACCTCAGACTTGTGATTTACAGTGCATAAAGTTAACCTTAGAAACAGAAACAGTCATAGAAATAGTCTAACCCAGTCTTTCAGTCTTGACACTTAAGGCAACTATTTTCTTTTTCTAAAAAAAAACCTCTTTTATGGATTTAGACATAATTAAAATACAGCATTGTACTACTTATTTGTTTTTCACTAAATGTTTAACAAGAGCTGGTCTACTCAAATCCCTGTCTCCTTAAGACAATTTTTGTTGGGTACACATGATCATTTAAATTACTACTTTGCTATTGATTTCATGTCACATACTAACAAGATACCTTTACCATTGAAAACTGAACCATTAGCATTACAAAATTCATCAGCTCCAAACACCTGCCACCCTGAACCCACAGAGAGATGTGCTTCCAAGTTTCTGTTCCTAGGGAACTTAAGAAACACAAAGCATCACCAAGTAAGAATTAAACCAAAAAGTTTTGCTTCTCTTTTAAATTTTGTTCAGATAGATCATTTGACTAGGGAACTGAGGGGTTAATAAAACAAGCAAAACAATTAAATACCACAGGTATAGATTTGAGCACAGTCTTAGAGCTCAGAAGTTTAATTAAGCAAAAATGTAAAGAAAGTTCAAAAAACCCTGTCTTAGTTTTCTGTCATTGGTGAAACAAAATACCTGACACACAGTTAAATGTTCATTTAGCTCACAGTTTGTAGAGGTTTTAGTCCATAATTGGCTGCTTGCAAGGCAGAGTGGCACATGGCAGACAGGTATTGCAGAAGAGAAACAGTTCACGGCAGGCAGAAAATATAAAAGCAAGGGACAAGACAGGCCTCTGTCTGTTCCTGATATTGTGTCCAATATACTACAACTAGGGTGGTACCAAATCAATCAGTGGGCTGTTTTAGTAATCACGCACCCTTAATCCTAGAACCCTTCATCCTAGCATTGCACCATGAATCAGTCACACACTCTAGGTCCAGCCACCTCTGAAAAGCCCCACGGCTGACTGCATGAGGCTTTTGGAGGAGATCTGAACATAAGACAACAAACTCCAGTATTTTCTACATGACAGATTTCCAAACCTAGAAATAAAACAAGAAAATACCAATGTCTTCCATACATTAATATTAGTAGTACTGATTAGCTGAAGAGCCTAAAGTTTAAAAAGGAAATAAATAAAAGATGGCAGCACTAACTCTATTAGGGAAAACTGTTTTCATATGGGGTACACATTTGATTAAGCAGAATATATGGCAATTAGTTCAAGCCCTGTGGTGCATTATTCACCTATATATGTGGAGCAAAACATTTTTTTCACATCACCTTACTGCAATAAAATGCATGTGCAGAAAAAGTAAGTACCCTGTCACCCTAGAAAAAGCCTATGATTGCTATCTTTGCATCCATTTCAGTATAAAACAGATCTTTACTCTCATCCTCTTCAGCTTTTAGAGTGAGGATTTTAAAAAACAGCAGAAATAAATCCTCTTCAAATAGCTTTTAAGCTGATTAACTGACACTTAATGATTATCACATAGTGTTGTGAAGTGATTAGGCATGTACAGGCATCCCTTTCAGGTTGTGAAAACCAATTACCTTCAAAACCATCTTTTACAGTATTCAAATGGAGAACAGAACTGAACATGTTTACCAAAATGGTGCTTTTCTTACCATCACACAAGGTACAAGTGTCCAACATGCCTTGAAGGGCACTAGGCATTGTGCCAAGCTAATGCAAGCAGACTTCCAAGTTTATTCTTTCAAGGTACAGAATCGTAAGTCAGTGCCAGTATATTCATTGTGACTTGGCACCTCAGAAATACTATCTTCTAAGCATCGTAATTCCCTGAAATGAATGTCCTAGTGAATTATGTCTGGTAGGTCAATTCCTTTCTGGAAGACAGTATACTTTCACTCCATTCATTTTTATTAACATGAACTTTGTTTTAGCCTATTACACACACACACACACACACACAATTTGCACTTTTCAGAGTGCGTTTCAATTATACTAGTTTAGACTTTAGGTCTATTCAGCCTCTTCAAATATTAACTTACACTGAACTCTTTGAAAGTGCAGAGTCCCACTTTAAGACCACAGGATTAGCAAAGTGCAATATCATATTACCAAGTTGATAATACAAGGAAAAAAGATTCTCAAAGTCACTGGTTTCTCTCCTATTTCACCAAATTCAGACTTTCTGCTTCCTCTCTCCCACCAAGTGAAATATTTGTCTCACCTTCATAGGGGCTCAAACCCACCGTGTCCAATGCTAACAAGGAGGGAAAGACCTTTACCTAAGTAACCTTGTCCCAAAAGAACAGACATATTGCTTGGCCTGTGCCGCCGCACACTTCCTGCACTGCCCCCACTGGCCTTGAAGAATGCAAGCCATCCTCAGACCTTGGCCTGTGCAGTGGTGTGTTCCCTGTGCAAACCCTGCTGGTCCTGAGGAACTCACACCACCCTCAGACCTTCTCCTGCTCCACCATGAGCTTCCTGGGTGACCCCTGCCAGCCTGGAGGAATGCAGCACCAAGGGCTACTGGCCTCAGAGACCCTCCCCATTTCCTAGACCAAATATTTGGTATTTGGCTCCCACTCTCCTTCCCAGAACCTTGAACTGCAGTGGATTACTGTGCTGAGTTGAAGGGAGACTTAGTGACCTTTCACCCAAAGAGAAGACCTCAGCAGGCTCCAATCACTATGCTCCTGTGCTTCTCTTGGCATTTGTCCTACAACTTCAACAACCAGTGGAAGTTACAGCTTCACTAAGTAGAATAGGGCCAAACAGGATGAAACATAATGAAGCCACTCAAAACAACCATGAAAGCAATATAGGACTTCAAAACCAGAGAGCACCCCATGGACGCCAGTGTCACCAGCCCGCCACTTGGCCCTGGAGTGCATATGCTGCTGCACCAAATGCCCTGCATGCCCCACAAATGCCTGGGCTGATGCCACTGGCCCACCCCTCGGCCCTAGACCACCTACGATGCTGTGCCATGCTTCCCGCATGCCCAGTGGACGCCCAGACCCAGGACACCTGCTGCCCCTCAGGGACACTCCCTACCTCCTGGACCTAATACTGCTGTTGATCTTCAGCTCCCACCCTTTCTCTCAGAAAGTTCTACTACAGCAGATTAACTGTGCTAGCTTGATGGGAGATTCAGTAACTGCCTCACCCAAACAGGATCACAGCAGGCTCCAGTCAGTGTTGTGAGCAGGCCCCTAAAATAGAGTTGTACACTGGGTAAATAGGGCCAGTAGGAGAGTTCCCTCCAACTAAATGTAAGACTTGGTGAGTCTGGCAAGAGTGTGGATGACTCCTTTCTGCACACAGAGAACATCAGGCAGAAAGACCTTTACTTAGGTCCTCCAACTTGGAGAAAATCAAAAGGGCTTATGAGACACACAGGCACACAACAGAGACATAGTAGGGCCTCAGCTGACACAATCACTATAGACAGGGAGACTTGGTGACCTGGAATAACCTGAAGATAAAGTAACAGCAAGAACTAAAAGTTGACCCACATCAATACTACTAGGTTTGTCAGCCTATGAAGAACATAGAACTTACTCAAAAGGCCCTGCAGGGGAAAGTCAGGTGACTGGCCCACATCTTCATTGTGGTATCCAGCAACTGGACAACCATCAACATTTAAGTAGTACCCAAAGATACACACTATCAATAGTTGATACTCATGGGATTGAAGGACCAAATATTAACTCAAAAGGGGAAAATGGCAAAATGAAAAGGCAAAATGCAATCTCAAACACTTAGTCTACCAGGAGCAAGTACAGGAGACATTAAAATAGAGGGCTTCAAAAGTAACACAACAGAAATCTCTAAAAAGATAGTAAGTGAAATAAAAAAAATCCATGAGGCTATAGAGGAAATTGAATTTGAAGTAGTCTTTCATGTGAAGACAGAATCAACAACCTTAGTAAAGGAGTTGCTCAGCACGGCTAAAGAAGAAATAGAGAATAAAGTACAGGAGCATGGGAAACTGATTGAAATCTTGAATGAACACTATATAAAACAAGCAGAATTCATGAAACAAACTCAGAGAGACACCCAAGAAACAAAAAATTCTATTGAAAGCTGGAAAAACTATTTAAATAAAGCTGAGAATAGGGTTTCAGATCTTGAGGACAGGGTCACAATTAGTGATCGTGAAGGGATAGAACTTTTCAAACTAACAAAGCAGCATGAAATGAAAAACCAGCAACATCAAGATGAAGCTGAGAGTAATAATATAAGATTACTAGGCATCAGTGAAGATGCAGGAGTCAATGCAAATGACATAACTAAAATATTCACAGAATAGCATAAAGTTTCCCAAGCATGGGGAAAAATCTGATATGCAGATAAGTAAGGCATCTAGAACACCAAACAATCACAACCAATATAAATCTACACCAAGACATATATTAATTAAGATTCCAGACATAAAGCAAAAAACAGAGTACTAAAAACTGTTAGAGAGAAGACACAACTCACCTATGTAGGAAAGCCCACTAGAATCACAGCAGACTTTTCAGCACAAAGCCTCAAGTCAAGATGAGCTTGCAGTGAGGAATTTCAAGCCCTGAAAGAAAATAGCTTTCTTTTATTTTTCTTTTTTTTTTTTTTTTGAAAATAGTTTTCAACCCAGACTGATGTATCCAGAAAAACTTTCATTCAGATTTAATGGAGAAAAAACATACTTCCATGACAAAGAACAACTGAAGAAATTTATGTCCACCAAGCCAACCCTAGAAAGAGTGTTGAGAGACATACTAGATAGAGATAAAAACTGACCACAATCTCCAGAACAAAACCAGAAAGAAACCAACATGTAGGACAAGCAATTAAATGAGAGGGAAAAGCAGAAAGCAAACAAGTGGAACATAACATGGAAAAGTTGAACCAGTACATTCAGTTATATCCATAAATGTAAATGGCTTTAATTCACCTTACAAAAGGAAGAGGATGACAGAATGGATCAAGAAACATGATCCCACAATATGCTGTATACAAGAAACACATCTGACCCAAAAGGAAACTCATAGTTTAAAAGTCAAAGGATGGAAAACAGTTTTCCATGCAAAAGGAACCCAGAAAAGCAGACAAAGTGAACTTCAAACCTAAAATGGTTAAAAAAGATAAAGGAGGTCACTGCCTACTCATTAGTGAAAAAATTCAAGAAGAAGAACTAAAAATTATAAATATTTGTGCACCAAATACAGGAGCACCCAACTATATAAGACAAATACTAATGGACATGGAAAACCAAATACACAAGAACATAATTACAACAGGGAACCATACCACCCCATTGTCACAAAGAGATTGATCAACTAGACAAAAAGTCAGCAAATAAATAATAGAACTAAATCACACCTGTGATTATTTGGACTTAGTATATGTTTACAGAGTGTTCCACTCAACCACATCAGAATACACATTCTTCTCAGCTGTGAATGGCACATTCTCCAAAATAGACCATATATTATCCCATAAAACGTTCTTAACTAAATACAGGGTATTGAAATTATCCCATGCATAATATCTGACCATAGCACACTGAAATTGGAAATTAATGTCAAAAGAAACTGCAAAACCTGCATAAATACACAGAAATTAAATAACAACCTTCTAAACAAGCAGTGAGCTACAGATGAAATTAGAGGAGAAATTAAGTAATACCTACAATTCAATGAAAATGCAGAAACAACATACTGTAATCTGTGGGATACAATGAAAGCAGTCTTAAGAGGGACATATATAGCTATAAATTGTCATATCAAGAAAACAGAATGAGCACAAATAAACCACTTAATGCTTCATGTCAAGCTTCTAGAGAAAGAAGAGCAAGTTAAACCCAAATCTCATACAAGAGAGGAAATTGTGACGATTACAGCAGAAATCAATGCAATTGAATCTAAAAAATACAAAGAATTAATGAATAAAAAGCTGGTTTTTTGAGATAATAAACAAAATTGACAAATCTCTAGCTAACCTTATCAAGAAAAAAAAAGAAAAAATCTAAAATCATGCAATAAGGATTGAAAAGAGAGAAATTACTACATACCCCATGAAAATTCAAAAGATCATGAATACCTACTTTGAAAATCCCTACTCACATAGAGTGGAATACACAAGAGTAAATGGACAGATTTCTAGAAACATATGAACAACCAAAGCTCAACCAAAACATGTAGCAATTTTGAATAACCTAATATCAGATTTTGAAACTGAAAACATAATTAAAAACTTACCAACAAAGAAAAGTTCAGGTCCTGATGGATTCATGGCTTAATTCTACAAGAAATTTAGAGAAGATTTGATGACAATACTCCTAAAACTCTTCAATGAAATTGAAAAGGAAGCAATCCTCCCTAAATCATTCCTGGAGGCGAGTGTTACTCTCATATCAAAACCAGAAAAAGACCCAACTGAAAAGGAGAACTATAGGCCAATCTCACTCATGAACACTGATGCAAAGTTTCTCAAAAAATACTGGCAAATAGAATGCAGCAAATCATTAAGAAGATTATACATCACGACCAAGTGGAACTCATTCCAAGAATGCAGGGATGGTTTAAAATATGCAAATTAATAAATGTAGTACACCACATCAACAGAGCCAAAACCAAAAACCATGTGGTCATCTCAATAGATGCAGAAAAAGATTTTGGTAAAGTCCAACACATGTTCATGATAAAATACCCTTCAGAAACTTGGAATACATAGTGTCTACCTCAATCTTATAAAGGCCACCCATGAAAAACCAACAGGCAACATTATACTAAATGGACAAAAACTGAAAGCTTTCACTTTAAAATTGGGAACAACACAAGAAGGTCCACTATCACCACTCCTGTTCAACATAGTTATAGAAACACTAGCCAGAGCAGTCAGAAAAGAGAGAGAAATAAAAGGAATAAAAATAGGAAAGGAAGAAGTTAAATTACCACTATTTGCATATGACATGACTCTGTATAGAAGATCCAAAAAACTCCACTAAAAGACTACTAGAAGTAATAAATTCAATATGACTCCCCGGGTGTCTGGAAGACTGTGATATCTCAGCAAGCAGGCGAACATCACCAGTTCCAGAGGCTCCGCGGCCTTTGGTAAGTGCTCAGTGCACTCTGCCCCAAGCCCAGACTGTTCAGGACCCTCCAAGCTTCCGGGTCCCGTGAACTGCATAAGTGGGTTTGAGGCATCTACATCCACCTCCCCATTCTGGCTGTGCTTGGAGAACTGTGGAGCTTCCAGCAAGCAGGTGGGTGCACAGTGTGCCTGGAGCCCAGCTTATCTGGAACTACGGAGTTCTAAACAGACAGAAGAGGGCCATTGATTCTAGAGGCCCAGTGGCTTGGGGAAACTGGGTGCCAGAGTCCCAGAAGCTGCGAACATAGAAGGGGATTTCCAACAGACCCTGAGGAAGCTTTCAAATAACACTTGAAACACAGAAATATAGGAAAATGACAAAACAAAAGACCAAATTACAACCTCGAACCTTCAACCCATCTCAAGAAACCCTAGGAGCGATGTATATAGAAGAAAATATATGCCATTCACCTCAAATATCCGACATAATAGCTACTGAAATTAACAAGCGACTCCACGAAGCTTTAAAGGAATTCAAACTTGAAATAATCTCCCAGGTAAAAGAAGAAATGATAAAAGAAATGAAAGAGATTCTGAATATATCTAAAGAAAACACAATTAAAAAATTGGAGGAACTAAACAAACAGAATCCCTAGATGAGCAATATAAGAAACAAACAGAATACATAAAGCAGATTCACAGAGATATACAGGAAATAAAAAACTCCACTGAAAGTTGTAAAAACTGCCTCAATGAAAGTGAAGATAGAATTTCAGACCTTGAAGAAAGGATTTCAGCTAGTGAACAGGAAAGGAAAGATCTTTTAAAAATAACAAGGAATCAGGAAATAACAATTCAACAACTGCAAGACGATGCAAAGAAAAATAACATAAGATTGATAGAGATTAACGAAAAAGAAGGGGACAACATAAAGGATGTCAAGAGGATATTTAGAGAAGTAATAGCTGAAAATTTCCCAAGTATGAGATCAGAAACCGACATCAGGATCAGTGAAGCATACAGAACTCCAAATAGTCATAACCAAAATAAAACTATACCCAGACATATAATAATCACCATCCCAGAAATCCAACACAAGAATAGATTATTAATAGCTGTCAGAGAGAAAAGACAGATCACTTATAAAGGAAAACCTATCAGGATCACAGCAGACTTCTCAGCACAAACAATAAAGTCAAGAAGAGCATGGAGTGAAGTATTCCAGATCCTAAAGCAAAATGATTTCCAACCTAGACTGATGCATCCTGAAAAACTACCATTCAAAATTGATGGTGAAATATGATACTTCCAATGACAAAGAAGAGCTGAATAACTTCATGAACACCAAGCCAACCCTGCAAAAAATATTGAAAGACTGTTTAGATACACAAAGGAAAAAAACCAATAAGCAAAGCAGATAATCAAACAGAACAGAAAGATAAAGATGCAACAGCAGAGAGATAACATGTCAACAATAAATGAGCATTTAACATTTAACATTAATTATAATCATTAATGTAAATGCACCAATCAAAATAAACAGACTAGCAGAATGGATCACAAAACAAAATCCAACAATATGCTGTTTACAGGAAACCCATCTAACACAGAAGGATATTCACAGACTGAAAGTCAAAGGATGGAAAACAATACTTCATTCAGCAGGAATCAAAAAAAAAAAAGCAGGAGTAGCCATTCTGTTTACAGACAAGGTGAACTTTAAACCAACAATGACCATAAAGGACAAAGAAGGTCACTACATACTCGTTAGGGGAAAACTCCAAGAGGAAGAGATAACTATCTTAAATATATATGCATCAAACTCCAGAGCACCCAGTTATATAAAACAACTATTAACAGAAATGAAAACTCAAATTATCAGTAACACAATCATAACAGGAGATCTTAATACGCCATTGACACCAAGGGACAGATCAACCAGACAGAAAATAAGCAAAGAAATAACAGAACTGAATCACACCTGCAAACAAATGGATTTGATAGACATATACAGAATGTTCCACCCAACAACATCAGAATACACATTCTTCTCAGCAGTACATGGATCATTCTCTAAATAGACCATATATTAGCTCACAGAACATATTTAAACAAATGCAAAAGAGTTGAAATCATCCCTTGCATGTTATCGGATCATAGCGCTCTGAAATTAGAAATTAATGATAAAACATACTGCAAAAATCCCGCAAACACATGGAAACTGAATAACACACTCTTGAGTAATCAGTGGGTCACAGAAGAAATTAAAGAAGAAATTAAACAATACCTAAAAGAAAATGAAAATGCAGATACAACTTACCGGAATCTGTGGGATGCAATGAAAGCCGTCCTGAGAGGAAAATTTATTGCACTGAGTTCCCACATCAGGAAAACAGAACAAATACAAATAAATAACTTGATGGTACACCTCAAACAGCTAGAAAAAGAAGAGCAAGTCAAGCCCAAAGACAAAAGAAGGGAGGAAATTCTAAAAAATCAGAGCAGAAATCAATGCAATAGAGACTAAGAAAACAATCCAAAGAATCAACGAATCAAAGAGTTGGTTCTTTGAAAGAATAAATAAAATTGATAAGCCCCTAGCCAACCTGATTTTAAAAAGGGAAGAAAAACCTCAAATTCATGCAATAAGAAATGAAAAAGGTGAAATCACTATGGACTCTACAGAAATATAGAAGATCATCAACACCTGTTTCGAAAACCTCTACTCTCAAAGGTTTGATAACACAGAAGAAATAGACAGATTCTTAGAAATATATGAAGTACCAAAGCTAGATCAAGAGGATGTAAAACTGCTGAATAACCCAATCTCTGTTAATGAAATTGAAACAAAGAAGAGCCCAGGCCCAGATGGATTCACTGCAGAATTCTACAAGAAATACAAAGAAGACCTAATGCGAACACTCCTCAAACTATGCAATGAAATTTAAAGGGACGCAATCCTTCCTAAGTCATTCCTGGAAGCAAATATTACTCTAGTACCAAAACCTAAGAAAGATCCAACTAAAAAAGAGAACTATAGACCGATCTCCCTAATGAACACAGATGCAAAAATCCTCAATAAAATATTGGCAAATAGGATGCAGCAAATCATCAAGAAGATTATACACCATGATCAAGTGGAATTCATCCCAGGAATGCAGGGATGGTTCAATATACACAAATCAATAAATGTAATCCACCATATCAATAAAGCCAAAAATAAGAATCACATGATCATTTCTATAGATGCAGAAAAAGCCTTCGATAAGGTCCAACATTCATTCATGATAAGAACTTTACAGAAAATTGGAATAGATGGTCTTTACCTCAATATAATAAAGTCTGTCTATGACAAACCAACAGCCAGTATCATACTAAATGGCCAAAAATTGAAAGCCTTTACTTTAAAATCAGGCATAAGACAAGGATGTCCTTTATCACCACTCCTATTTAATATAGTACTGGAAGTACTAGCCAGAGCAATTAGGCAAGAGAGAGAAATAAAAGGGGTAAAGATAGGAAAAGAAGAAGTTAAATTATCATTGTTTGCAGATGACATGATACTCTACATAGAAGACCCCCTAAACTCCATTGAAAGACTCTTAGATACAATAAATAAATTCAGTAATGTAGCTGGATACAAAATCAATACTCAGAAATGAATAACATTCCTATACACTAACAACAAAATCACAGAGAGGGAAATAAGAGAAACCACACTCTTCACACTAGCAAGCAAAAAAATCAAAATATTTAGGAATTACTCTTATGAAAGAAGTGAAAGACTTATACAGTGAAAATTATAATATACTGAAAAAGGAAATTGAGGATGATCTGAGAAAATGGAAAGACATCCCTTGCTCATGGATCGGAAGAACAAACATTGTGAAGATGGCCATTCTCCCAAAACTGTTATACAGATTCAATGCAATCCCAATAAAAATACCATCAACATACCTTATAAATCTAGAAAAATCACTCCTAAAATTCATCTGGAACCAGAAGAGACCTAGAATAGCAAAGGCAATTCTAAGCAGCAAAGGCAAGGCAGGAGGCATCACAATCCCTGACTTGAAGTTATACTACAAAGCAACAGTAGTAAAATCAACATGGTATTGGAATCAAAACAGAACCGAAGATCAATGGAATAGATTAGAAGATGCAACCACAACTACAGACACACTCAACCACCTTATCTTTGATAAAGGAGCCATGCAGGTTCACTGGAGCAATGACAGTCTCTTTAATAAATGATGTTGGAAAAACTGGTTCTCCTTTTGCCAGAAACTAAAGCTAGACCCATGCCTATCACCATGTACTAAATTAAAATCTAAATGGGTCCAAGATCTTAATATTAAAACAGAAACACTAAATCTATTGGAAGACAAAATGGGTAGAAACCTTGAAGACATAGGGGTAGGTAGAGAATTCATGAACAGGACTCAAACCGCACGGGAAATGCTTCCCAGAATCAATCACTGAGACCACTTCTTATTAAAAAGTTTCTGCATGTCAAAAGAATTCTCCAGCATAGTGCAAAGAAAACCCACAAACTGGGAAAAAATCTTAGTGAACTGCCCCTCAGACAGAGGACTTCTGTCTAAAACATATAAAGAATTAAAAAAACTCAGACCCCCAAAATTAAAAAATCCAATCTAAAAATGGGCATCTGAGATGAATACGCACTTCTCAGATGAAGAAATACAAATGGCAAATAAATACATGAAAAAATGTTCATCATCATTGGTCATTAGAGAAATGCAAATTAAAACCACACTGAGATTCCATCTCACTCCTGAAAGAATGGCCAGGATCAAGAAAACCAACAACAACAAATGCTGGAGAGGCTGTGGGGAAAAAAGAACTCTCCTACACTGTTGGTGGGAGTGTAGACTAGTACAACCTTTGTGGAGGTCAGTCTGGAAATTTCTCAAAAAGCTGGGATTGGAAGTCCCATTTGTTCCAGCTATTCCACTTCTAGGCATATTCCCAGAAGAACTGAAAGCATCATACCACAGTGATATATGCGCACAATGTTTATAGCAGCACAATTTTGTAATCGCCAGATCTTGGAAACAACCCAAGTGTCCATCAACTGAGGAATGGATAAAAAAGCTGTGGTATTTCTATACAATGGAGTACTACTCAGCTATAAAGTAGGATCACATTGAGATATTTATCAATAAGTGGGCACAGCTTGAGACCATACTCATAAGTGAAATAACTCAGTCTCACATGTGTGAATACCAAATAGTTTCCCTAATGTAAGTAATGATTCAAATATATAAAAGTATGTGGTAATTATGATTCCCCATTATGTGGCCTTGAAGCCTTATTAAGTTTTCACTTATTAATTGGAAAGGCTTTATTCTGGGCTTCTTGATATGGAGATATTTGAAGCTATAGTATATGAAGTTATATTTAAATCTTTCAAGGAAAAAGACAGACATTATGGTAACTACTATTAAGTCGGGTTATTTGGTGGTGAAGCACTAGGTTGCTGAAACAGTCATGCTTTGATCTGTATTATGTTGTTATGTCCTGTTTTATCTCAATTTCTCCCTTATTCATTAAAGAATTATTTAGTTATTTTTTATGGTTTTTTTAATTAAGGGGAAAAATTTTAAAAATTAGCAGGATTTATTGTAACTTTTTTGATTTCCTAGTAACTTGATTTGAAGTCCTGTAATGCTCCCACTATCTTATTTTGACTGATTAGACTCTGTTCCGATTTGTATGATAGTATCAAGTTTGAGGGTATAGGCAACTACTTTGAAGGCAATAACATTCACAAAGATGCCCATTCTGGTTTGACTATTATCTCCTTTGGAAGTCGTGTAATGTTTACAATGTTTAAGTTTTATTGGTCTTGTCCTCTACTGGTTTGTTCAACTTTATAATACCTAATGAGATAGACAATTCTTTTTAAAGAAGTAAGAGGCATTATGGTAACCATTGAGTTGATAACCTTGTACTCTGTTTTTACATCATGTTCTATGTCTCTCCTTGGTTTTCGCTGACAGCTTTGTTTTGCCATATTTGACTTTATTCTCTTCCAAAAAAAGTAATAAGAACTAAGGAGTAATAAAACCCAAAATGTGTAAATTTTGTTGTAAAAAAGAGAGGGAAAAAAGTGTTCTAAAGGATATAACTGCAAGTGTGTTTAGGGGTGTTAAATAGCTGACCATATTAATGTTTTTGGTTGGATCATTGAGCACAACTGTTTGCAGTCTCACTGTTTGAATGTCCACTTTGTATGCTTTGATACTGTGACTTGATGATAATGTGTAATCTATTAACTGGTGATTTCTTACTTTTTTTGTAGTTCTGTATTACTTGTACCCTTACACTGCTTTGTTTTATTTTGTTTTTTCTCTTTTTCCTCTTAAATAAAATTTTAAAAAAAGAAATAATAAATTCAGCAGTATATATGGATACACAGTCAACACTCCAAAATCAATAGCATTCCTATACCCAAATGAAAAATTCACCATGAGATTAATTATTGAAATGTCGCCCTTTACAATAGCATCTAAAAAAATAAAATACTTAGATAACAATCTAAGAATGTTAAACATCTATACACTGAAAATTATGCTATGCTAATACAGGATATTGAAGAGGGTATTAGAAAATGGAAGGATATTCCTTGCTCTTCGCTAGGAAGAACCAACACGGTGAAAATAACGATACTCCCAAAACTGTTATACATGTTTAACACAATCCCAATCAAAATACCAATAATGTATCTCATAGATCTAGAGAAAACACTCCTAAAATTCATTTGGAAACAGAAGAAACCTAGAATAGCAAAGGCAATTCTGGGCAACAAAGGCAAGGCAGGAGGCATCTCAATTCCTGACTTGAAACTATACTACAAAACTACAGTGATAAAATCAGCATGGTACTGGCAAGAAATAGACCTGAGGATCAATGCAACAGATTAGAAGATGCAAACACAACTACAAAGACACTCACTCACCTGGTATTTGACAAAGGGGCTAAACATGTTCACTGGAAGAAGCATAAACTCTTTAATAAATGTTGAAAAAATTGGCTCCCCACATGCCAAAGACTGAAATTAGATCCATGCCTATCACCATGCACTAAACTAAAGTCTAAATGGATCAAATATCTAAATATTAAAACAAAAGCACTAAATCTACCTGAAGACCAGGTAGGTGGAAGTCTTGGAGATATAGGGATAGGCAGAGAATTCATAAACAAAATGCAAAGTGTGTGGGACACACTTCAAAGAATCAACAACTGGGGTCTCACATTATTGAAAAGCTTTTGCACCTCAAACTAAATCACTAACAGAGTGAACAGAAAACCCACAGAATGGGAAAGAATTTTAGTCAGCATCGTCTCAGACAAAGGACTTATATCCAGAACATGTAAAGAACTGAAAAACATCAAGACCTCCAAATTCAAAGACCTTCTTCAAAAATGGGCATCTGAGATGAACACACAGTTCTCAGATCAAGATATACAATGGGAAATAAATACATGAAGAAATGTTCACCTTCACTGGTCATTTGAGAAACGCAAATTAAAACAACACTGAGATTTCATCACACTCTGGAAAGAACAGCTGCCATCAAGAAAACAACTGATAACAAATGTTGGCGACGCTGCAGGGAAAAAGGAACACTGCTCCCCTGTTGGTGGGAGTGTAGACTGGTGAAGCCACTATGAAATCACTATAGAGATTTCTCAGAAGACAAGGATTGGAAGTTCCATTCAACCTAGCTGTTCCCCTTCTCGGTATTTTCCCAGAAAAACTGAAAAGGTTATGTCAAAGTGATATATGTGCACCCATGTTCAGAGCAGCACAATTTGTAATAGCTAAATCTTGTAAAAAACCAAGATGCCCATCAACTGCAGAGTGGATGAAAAAGATGTGGTTTTTTTACAATAGAATATTACTCAGCTATACAAAAAGATGAACTTAAGGCCTTCATAAGTAAATGGAGACAACTTGAGACTATCCTCATAAGTGAAATAAATAAGAATCATGTTTTGAAATATCACATTGTATCTCTAGTGTAAAAAGAAATAAGAACTGTAGGAGTAGTAAAACCCAAAATGTGCAATTGCTATTGTAAAAAAAGAGAGTAAAAGAAAGTACTCTAAATGCTATAACTGCCTGTATGGTTAAGTGTGTGGGATTGATAACCACTTACTAAGTTTTTGTTGGATCATTGAACAGAACTGTTTGCAATTTCACTGTTTGAATGTCCACTTTGTATGCTTTAATTTTGTAACTTGAACAACTATTTCTAAGAGAACAATATGTAATTTATCAACTAGTGATTTTTTGCTGTTTATTTTTTTGAAATTATTATTTCTACCCTTTTTCTGTTTTGCTTTTCTCTCTTTAAATAAAATCTTAATTTTTTTTAAAAACAGACATATCACACATTTATTATTGTCATGAGCCCAACAAAGGTCTATGTAGGAAACTGACATAAGAAAGATGTAGCTCATGGGAAGTTGAAAGCAAGATTTCCAAATGTCTATCATACCTACCCTACTCTGCAGCTACTGAAAAAGGGAATTATCACCAGTGCACTTATACTTTTCTATCCCTTTAGTCTCATTCTGGAAGAACTTTTTATTTATGTTGAAATATAAAACACATGGGAAAGTGTGAAATCATGAAGGTACAACTTGATAGAGTCCCACAAGTGGAGTATTCTGTAATCATTTTCAATATCAAGAAACTGAACATTATCAGAATTTCTGGTTCCCATTTCCCCTTATTTTGAGGCATCATAGTTATGCTGACTGCCAAGAGGATACTACAGTACAATTCACATACTTGAGTTATATAAGTTACTACAGAATAGCACATGGAACTTTAGGGGATGTAACTTACACGTCAGTGAGCTCACACTATATCCAACTACTTCTTGCTTCTGTACTGCTACCATTTCTTGCCAGAAATTTTGCAATAATCTTCTAACTGTTAATCCTTGATTTTTTTTCTTTCCCCTCAGAAGATCCTCAAACTAACATCTGGAAGGAATTTTTAATGAACACTCTGGTATGTCATTCAGATCATGTGATGCCACCACTTATTGTGACGTCTCAATCCCTACCACTTACTGGATAGATTCAAATCTAGTAATGCCGTGAGGCATCTGCCATGATGCTGCTTTAACTGATTTGAGGAGCACTTTGAGCAACAGAGGCGCTTCTAATATACAGACCTCTCTGTGGCTTCAGGACACAACTTCAGTCTACACTACTCTCTAATTTCATCTCTCCCAGAAATTTCTTACTCAAACCGTTCTGGATTCACTAATCTCTCAATTCCTCAAAGACAACAGAAAAACTCCTACCTCTGGGCCATCATTCCTGTTCCATCTTCCCCTCTCCATTTCTTTCTGAAATAACTTTGTTCTTCCTCCTTCATTTCCATAGGGCCTTGGCTTCAAGTTTATTTTTCAGTGACACTTTCACTAGTCACCCCTGACATTTTATATCTTTCTTCTTTGATTGTACTTTTGGCAACTATCATGATGCAACCTGTGATATTTTCTGTTTTAGTTCACTCCATGAAGACAGTAATTTGTGCCTGATTATCGTGGGGAGTCCCCAGTACACATAGCAATGCCTCTCACCTAAGCCGAGCTCAAGAAATATTTATTAAATAGACAGATTACTTCATCAAGTAATGAAAACCCAACTAAAGAATTTTGAGTCAGCATCTGGGATACAATAATGGGACATCAGTTGTGATCATAAGCATTAAACTAAAACTGGTTACATGAAAACATCTTAGAGAAGAAGGTCTAATTTACAGTAAAGTAGTGACATTCTGTCTGTACTTTCAGGTTCAAATAAATAACTTCCTAAAGGACATGTTTTACCTTTGCTCATAGATCATTCTCAGGCTTGACAGACATCTAAAAGCCTACAAAAATGATAAAGATAACATGAAAAATGGGGCCTCAGTTGGATTTAACCTGTTGCATGTGTGTCTTTTAATGTTCTCTTTATAATCTATCCAGCCATGTTCTTAGAAGTTACCTTGGATATCATTAAGAATGTGCACTCATTTGCCATTGTAGCTTTGGAGCCCACTGCGTGCTTTCCATTCCCAATATCCTCTTCCTGCTGTCAGTTCCTAGAGAAAGTAAACTTCCTGATTCCTTTTATCTTTTTCCCCAAGGAATAAATCTTGAGCTTTCACGCTTCCTATACCTAAAATGCTAAGCTAAATTATTTTCTAAATAACCAAGCTGATAGAGCAGTGAGGAAGAAAAGCAGAGAAACATAACAGTGCAGAAAAACATAAAAAACCCAGATCATCAAATACAGTGCTATTTCCAGTTACACCTTGAGCACTGCTGATAAGAACTAAGTCATAGCTTCCCTGGGCCTGCAACTTCCTCACCTCTCAGAAGCTATTCCTTATTCATGGGTTAACATCATATTCTTCAGCCTCCCTCAGAAACAGTGATTTTGCTGAGGCTCTAGTTGACAAAAATTGTTGCAGTCCCCAGCCACTTATATGTTTTTATTGTTATCGCTGCTAATCATGAAAAGAAAACTGAGATCTTTCATAGTTCTGATATCCACACTGAGAGTCAATCTATTTGAACACTATGAAATTCCTAGTGGCCTCAATAAATATTTGATAAAATAATAAAACTCTCACAGTTCTGATTCTCTTCTCCTTTCTTCACATTCAACTTCATATGGGAATTTGTGATTATAGAAGTAGAATAAAAATAGACTCCTAAAATTTAGATTTATAAATTCTGTTCCAGTAATAAAATTGCATCCAACTGAGCTGTGAAACAGAAAGATAAACCAGACAATTCATTTTGCTTAATTTTTATCTTCTTCTGTTCCATCTGTAGAACTGGAGTACATCCAGGAGAAAACAGTAAACTCTATTTCTAACATTCTACCACTTAGATTTTTTTAATAAAGAACATTTTAAGGGATAAAAAGCCCAGTTGATTCAACATTTAACAAAACAACTATTTTACTTACTAAGTGGTTACTGAACACTTTTCTGTACTCATATTTTTGGCAATACAGCAAAAAACAAAATTACATAATGCTTAATTTTATACACATTAAAGTGAGAATTTCGGCCACTAAATCATGTATTTTACATATGTAGTCAGAATGTGTTCCAGTAATCATGTGTGTACAACTTCCAACAGACAATGTAGTGTTACTACACATGCCCAAATTTATGGTTGTGTCTCTTTACTACTAGACATGAGGTCATTAGCATCCCTAAATTTAATCTTGTTAGGGTTTTCATTAGAAATCTTAGAACTACTTCAGAAAATTTATTATTAAATTATTTTTAGGGTACTCTCAGTATCCAAATCTAACAATTAATCAGGACCTTCCCATGATCCAGGCTTTGCCATGGGGATTAGGAAGAAACTCAGCAAAAAGACAAACACACCTTCCCATGAGCCAGCTGGTGTGCAGGCTGGGAAACCAGAAGAGCATTCCCTTACCCAGATAAGCAACTGGCTGATTTAGATAAGAACTGAGGTAAAGCAATAGCTTGATGTTTTTATTGTTTGATTGACTTTGCAGGCCTGAGCTGGTGATCCGGACATCTATTTGGTGGATGGCAGTGTGCACTGTGGCAACTGTGGGAGATCTCCTTTGTTTTATTCCTGTATCTGGCAACCTGAGCAACTACTTTGAATATAACAATTATGCCATGTAATAACCACTGTTAAATTCCTATCATCTTGTTTTAAAAACCTATACAGCCATTGTTATTTTGTTGTTGTTTCACTTTTGTTGTTGTTTTTTAGGTTTTTTGTCTCTTGATTTTGCTTTTTTCTCTTTAAAATAAAAATAAATAAATAAATACAAAGCTTGATCAGAGTTCTTCAGAGAAACAGAGCTGGCTGTATATACTTCTCTGAAGATGTGATTTATTTTAAATGAATTAGTTCATGATTATGGATCCTAAGTCTCAAAATCTGTAGTCACAAGGTAGAGACCAAGAGAGCCTATCCTGAGGTTAAGATCTGAGTCTGAACTGAAGAATGAAGAAACTTATGGAATAAGATGCCTGTGAAAGCCAGTACTCTTAAACCCAAGAATAATTTTCAAATCAAGTCTGAAGATAGAAAAAGAGTAACATCCCACCTCGAATGGCCAGGCAGAAGTTTCTCAGTACTCAGGAAAGTATCAGACTCTTTTGTCTACTCAGGCCTTCAACTAATTGGATGAGAGGCATCTATATTAGTGTAATTGTTAAGAGTTATGTAAAGAGTGAGAAATCCCCAACTGACTGGATCAGCATAGTTCTAAGTGTAGTCAAAAGGATGAGGACACATTAACATGGTGAAGACTTCCAGTGCTTCACCAGCTCAGAAGGCAGGGACTAGCCTGTCCTGCCCTTGCTTGTACTTCAGTGGTCAACAGTAGCCTAGGAGAGCAGCAATCCCTAGCCAGCATGCTTCAGAGTAATCGTAACTAATACAGGAAGTGCTGAGGACTCCCAATATCAATTTGTCTAGAAGAAGCCAGAACCATGATAGGAAGAAGAAACAAAAGGAAATCTCCATCCTGCAACCCAAACAGTACTGGCCCAGGAGAGTAAACACAGAAGAGATCAGGGATTACACACCTGTAGTTTCCAAAAAAAGCAGCATCTGATGTAAAGAAATATCTTAATGACACTGTAAAAGAACTCAAAACAGAAATACTAATACAAGCAAAGGAAGATATGAGAAAAATAATAAAAGAAATGTGAAGCACTTCTCAAGAAGACACATATGGAAGAATGGTGGAGCACAGAAAAAGGAGAGAAACCTTCAGTGAAAAATATAAAAAAACTAGAATACATGAAACAGATTCAAAGAGATTACCAGAAAATTAAAAACTCCATTGAAAGCTGGAAAAATTGCTTGAAAGAGACTAAGATAGACCATCAAACCTTGAAGACAGGTTTGCAACATGTGATCATGTAAGGAAAGATCTCTTAAAAAAATAACAAGGAACCAGGAAGTATCAATACAAAGGCTAGAAGATGATAAGAGGATCTATAACTTAAGAATAAAAAATGTAAGTGAAAAAGCAGGGGTAAACACAAATAAAATACAAAGGCTATTCACAGAAATAATTAAGGAAAACTTCCCAATCATAGGAAAAGGAAATGATACTCAGATATATGAGGCATACAGAACTCCATCCAGCTATAACCAAATTAGATCTACACTCAGACATGTAATAATCAAGATCTCAGAAATTCAACACAAGAGCAGAATATTAAAAGCTGTCAGAGAAAAGGAATAGATCAGCTATAAAGGAAAACCCATCAGACTCATGACAGACTTCTCGACACAAACCATCAAATCAAGAAGAGCTTGGAGTGAAAGATTCCAAGCCCTGAAAGAAAATAACCTCCAACCCAGATTGATGTACGCTGTAAAATTGTCTCTCTGCAGATGGGTTAGAAAGACATCACACTTTTATACAGTGGATAACTACTCAGCTATAAGGAAGGAAAACCTAGAGGCTCTTGTAGATAAATGGATACAACTTGAGATCAAGCTCTTAGGTAAAAAGGTTCAGAACCACTTAGATAGTGGGTTGCCTCCCTAATCTAAAAACTAAAGGAGTCAGTGGGATAGAAACTGTATGATGTACCCTGTGAAAGTGAAAGGGGAGGAATTGTCTAAAAAGGGAAGGCAGAGGACATTGTTAATCTTGTATCATAGTTTGAAACCCATATTGTTGTCATCACTGTGTTTAGTTTGGTTATATTCTGTTCCAGTTTGTCTAACTGTATTAGATTTGAGAGCCTAGACAGCTATTCCAAAGATAGCAGGATATACTATAGTAACCATTTTTAATTTCTTATGAACATAATTTAAAGCCCTGTATTGCTCCCACTGTCTTGTTTAGACTGATTTTATTTGAATCTGTTTTGTTCAATTGCTGTCTTGTCGACTGATGTTATTTGAATCTGTTATGATTGATAGTATTAAGTCTGAGAGTATAGACAACAGAAGACAATAAGATTCACCATGATACCTACTCTGGTTTGACTATTTCTCTCTTTTGAAGTCCAATAATGTGTCTAATATTTTGCTTTTATTGATTTTGTACTGTACTGATATGTTCAATTTTATTGTGCCTGATGATATGGGCAATTCTATTGAAGATAACAAGAGACATCATGGTAACCATTGTAAATCACCTTGTACTGTGGTTTTAAATCATGTACCATGTCCATCCTTTTGTTTTGAATGACTCCATTTTTTTTTATTGGTTTTATCCTTTTCAAAATTAAAAAAAAAGAAAAGATGAGAACAGAATACTCACCCTGGGTGCAATTGACATCAACCAATGGGCTTGTTGCCTGAATGAAATAAAAAGAAAAAAAGGAGAAAGACATCTCACTTCTCTTTCTTCAGAGGAGCTCCAGTCTTTTCCATTATCTTGGATGTCATCTTATGGCTTCCAGTACAGACTCTTCAGCCTTCTACAGTGGACTCTTTCACTTCCAAATGAATTCTGTAGTGAGCTTCACGCCTTCAAAGCCTTTTTTATTTTCCTGCCCCTGACTCTGCAGGCAGCCATTGTAAGCCTATCTTTTAAACTGTATCCATACATTATGTTATCTAGTGAGCTCTGACTGGTACCCCTATGGAAAACAATTTGTTTTACTCAACAGGTTCTCTAAATGTTAATCTTATCCATAAACATACTCACAGATGCAATGAGAATATTAGACCAAATGACTGGGTACTCCATAGCCAACTCAACACAGAACACCTTAGATAATGAATTTGGTTTCACAGTGATTATGAATTTAAGATTCTAATATTTCCTTACATATTATCCAATATTAAATAAATGCAAACACTAGCATTTTCTAGTTTATGCAACAAAAAGAAAATGTAGAAAGATAAGTTATTTGCAATATAAGAAAATGCTATTTAGCCTTCAACAGATGATTGGATAAACAAAATGTGATAGCTACATACAACAAAATTCTCCTCAGCTATAAAAACAAGGACAGATTGGAAACATTTGTAGGAAATTAAATGTATTTGCAAAGTACAATGCTGAGTGAAGTAAATCAGACACAGAAGTATAAATGCCATATAGTATTTCTCATTTAAGCAGGACAAAGTCCAAGCAAAGAGAATAATAAAGGATGGGCTGAAGGGGACAATGAGGTGGAGCTCTTGCAAATGGGAAGGGATCCAAGAGGCTAACATCAGGGGTGAGGGAGAGTAAGAGGGAATATAAGTACAGTAAAGATATGTTATGTACAAGCCAATAACCTCAATGAATGTAAACAGTAAATATCATAAATGAGCTAAGATTAATAACATCAAGTAGAATGAAAATGAGAAAAAAAAAGAGAGGAGAAAAGAGGAAGACAGAGGGAAGAGGAAAGGGATTAAACAGAGAACCAAGCTGTACGATGTATATGTATCACTCTCCAAGGTGACTGTAAATTGCTCATATGGAAAAAATATACTAACAAAAATTAATAAAAAAGAAAGAAAGAAAATTCTGTTATCAAGCTAATTGCTTGTTTTAGGAGTAGTGGAGGATATTTTAAATGTTGTTTAAAATCCTAGTTCAAGGTTTGACTACTTAGGGAAGGGATTGGTGATGCTGATAAACTATCCATGAAGAGTGAAATAATCAGAATGAATTAGAAAGAGAGGACATACCTAACTGCCAAATGAACTCCAATTTGCATATTAATGGCTAATACCCTCTTTAGAGGTAAGGAAAGCCAGAAAAGCCTACTGTCTCTGTAATTCTAAAACTTTGAAGTATCTTTCTTGGTTTTACCTAATTTCTTTTTGAAAATTAGACATCAGCTGCTGACTGAAGCTTGTCACACAGTCAAAGCAGGATGTTCCACACAGATGTTACAGACAATCTGGGGACCCTAGCCCCTTGTTTCTCATGTAGGACTCTAACTCCCTCTACAACACGGAGTCACCGAAAAGTGAAAACTCTTGCAGCCCACATTCGTGGAACCATCCTACATCCTCCACATTTGCATGATTGAATGGCATGGTACATGGTGTGAGGAGTCACACTCAGGTCTCACAGAAATGTCGGCCTAAGCCACAGATTCATACACTTGCAAATCAGAGTTCCAGTAATGCTGTTGCCTTGTTCTAGAGTATCCATGCATAATGAGGGCAGCAGTCAACATTATTTACCCTCTCCATCGCACATGTCCACCATGGCAACAAGGCAACAATTCATCCTTTGTCTCTCAGCCTATACCACAGAAATTAGTATACATTTCCATGAAAACCTTTGAGGATTACTGCTTCACAAATCAACAGGTCATTTCATTACTATGTTTTCTTGCCTCCAGTCATAGTGACATCACACACTTTCTTGCAGATCTTAAATCATGCCAGATGAGGGATAAACATTCCTAAGGTGGAGTACCACTCCTTTCATCATATCAGCTCTTCTCTCACTGATGGCAGTTAGTAAAACAAGAGCACATCAGAAATAAGAGTGATGTCAGCCTCAAAAAAAAATCACAATCTAAGAAAGCAATGATTACCACCTAAAAAGTTCAGAAAAAAAACAGGTTGAAAAATGTGTTGTTCTATGTTTACTGTATAAGGTTTTGAAGGATAATTTTAGGACACTCACAAAATAGATTATATAAGCTTCACATTTTCAGGGATACTGTGGACCCATCTTATAATTATGGTCATTCTCAAGGAAGTAAAGGGAAGCCAATATTCATAAATGGCAAAATGGATACAGTAACATCAGTGGTGATTTAACCAGCACCAAACAAATGGTATCAAAAACCTGCAGAGGCAACAAGATCTATGATGGTTTAGACAAGCAGCCATGACGTTGTGAATAATAACAGTTTTGCTACATTTTTAGCATGTTTGAAATATGAAATTGGCTAGAAATATTGTCTCTCACCTACAAGGTAGTTCATTAAAAATACATGCTTAACGTATTCATTCTCTGAAGCCACCATAACAAAGAACCTTATGTCAGGTTCTTGGTGTCTTAAACAAAAGAAAATTGTTTTCTAACACTCTGGAGGATGGAAGCCCAAGATCAAGTGTTAGCAGATTTGACTTCTCCTAAGCCTTCTTGCTTGGCTTTCAGAAGGCCACCTCCAGCCCTCTATTCACATGGTCTTCCCTCAGGGACACCAAGGGACCACTGGCCTTTTTCCTCTTATAAGGTTATTAGCACGTGGGCTGAGCATTCCATTCACACAATTTATATAACTTTAACCTCTTTAAATGCCTTATTTACAAAAATAACCACACTGGAGGAGTATTTGGCATAAATTTTGTGATAACATAACTCAGTGCATAACATTTATCATTGGAGATTTTTTTAAAGTAGTACTTATGGGCAAGGGCACCACCTATGCTCAGTGGCACAAGCAGTAGGCCTGCACAGCAAAACCACTCAGCCATGCAACCTTGAGACCTCACACAGAGCCTGATAGGATCCTACCCAGCATCCTCAATCAGCTGGGGACCTTTGAGTAGGTACCTTGGGGCCTGATTGGGCCCTCCCCAGTGATTCCAAGTGGCTGGGGAACCACTTGCACTAGTAGAGTGAGCCAAATACCAACACAGCAAGCCCCACACAACCATGCAATCCAAGCACCTTACTCAGAACTTTGTAGGGCCCTACCCAGCATCCACAATCAACCAGGAACTTTCAGGAAGGTCCCTCAGGGCCTGGCTGAGCCATACCCAGCAACCCCAGGTGGCCAAGGTATCACCTACACTCAATAGTGCAAGCCAAAAGCCTACACAGCAAGCCCCATCTAGCAATGCAACCTCAACACTTTGTTCAGAACCTGGTAGGGCCCTTCTAAGCATGCCCAATCAGCCAGAGAACTTCAGAGTACCACATGGGGTATGCTGAAGGCCCACTCAACATACTCGCCCCTATTTGAGGAGTCTTTGAGTGTGACTAGTAACCTGTTAAAGCATGAATAACAAACTCCATTCAACTGGGGAAACTCCCTACAGCATGGACAGATATGGTCAACTCAGAAGCAACTGAGACCTTACATTCAGTTTTCCCAGGGAAATATAGGAAAATGACAAAAAAGAAGAGCAAAACACAATATCAAACCTCCAGCCCAAATTAAACAAGCTTAAGAGACATGGACATAGAAGAAAATGTAAGCCATATACCTAACTTCTGAAATGATAGCAACTGAAGTAAAGAAACAAGTCCATGAAGCTGTAAAGCAACTCTTAGCAGAAATAATTTCCCAGATTAAAAAAAGAAATGATAAATATAATAAAAGAAGTGCTCTACACATCTAAAAACATAGTTTAAAAAATTAAGAAGTGCTGCACAAACATGGAGATTTTGCAAAAACGTGGAGTGAATGATAAAAGAAACAGAATGCATGAAACACATTGAAAGAGACATCCAGGAAATCAAAAATTCCATCAACCGCTGGCAAAACTGCCTCAATGAAAGTGAAGATAGACTTTCAGACCTAGATAGAAGCTAGTGAAGAGGAAAGGAAAGATCCTTTAAAAATAACAATGAATCAAGACACAACAATCAACAGTTGCAAGATGATGTAAAGAAAAACAATATAAGATTGATAGGCTTCAATTCACCAATTAAAAGAAACAGACTGACAGAATAGACCAAGAACAACATCCAACATATGCTGTATACAGGAAACCCATCTAACCTAAAAGGAAACTCATAGACTGAAAGTCAAAGGATGGAAAACAATACTTCATGCAACAGGAACCAAAAAAAAGCAGGGGTAGCTATTTTGTTTGCAGACAATCTGAACTACACAAACAGCAAACTCAGTAAGAGAGAAATAAGAGAAGACACACTCTTCACAATAGCATCTGAAAAGATGAAATGCTTAGGAATCAATCTAACAAAGGAAGTAAAATTCTGTTCAGTGAAAATTACAATGCTGTGAAAAATCAAAGAGGATCTCAGAAAATGGCAAGGAACAATAAACATTGTGAAAAAGGCCATTTTCCCAAAAATGTTATACAGATTTAATGCAGTTCCAATCAAAGTACCATTAGCATACCCCACAAATCTAGAGAAATCATTCCTAAAATAGATCTGGAACCAGAAGATCTAGAATAGCAAAGGCAATTCTAAGCAACAAAGTCAAGGCAGGAAGTATCACAACCCCTGAATGGATACTACAAAGCTGTAGTGTTAAAATCAGCATGATACCAGAATAAAAACAGGCCTGAAGATCAATGGAATAGATTACAAGATACAACCATAACTACAAACACACTCAGCCATCTTATCTTTCACAAAGGGCCAAATGTATTCACTAGGAGAAAGATAGCCTCTTTAATAAGTGGTGCCATATGCTAAAAACTGAAACTAGACCCATGCCTATCACCTTGCACTAAAGTCAAAATGGATCAAAGATCTAAATATTAAGACACAAATACTAAATCTGCTGGAAGACAAAGTAGATAGAAATCCTAAAGAAAAAAGGGTAGGCAGAGGATTCATGAACAAAAACCAAACTGCATGGGAAATATTTCCCAGAATCAACAACTAGGAATTTCTTAAATTTTTTTTATATATAAAAGAAATTTCCAACAGAGTGTAAAGAAAATGGGAAAAAATCTCAGCCAACTGTCCCTCAGACAAAGGACTTCTATCTAGAACATACAAAGAATATTAAAAATCAGACCCCTGAAAATCAAGCACCCAATCTAAAAATGGACATCTGAGATGATCGCACACTTATCAGCTGAAGAAATACAAATGGCAAAAAAATATGAAAAAATGTTCATCATCATTGGTCTTTAGAGAAATGCAAATTAAAACCACACTGAGATTCCATCTCACTCTAGAAAGAATGTCCTGGATCAAGAAAAACACTAATAACAAATGCTCGAGAGGCTGTGAACAGAAAGAAATTTTTCTGGACTGTTGTTGGGTATGCAGACTGGTGGGACCATTGTGGAAATTAGCCTGGCTGTTCCTCAGAAACCTGGGACTTGATGTCCCATTTGACTGCTATTCCACTTCTGAGCATATTCTCAGAAGAACTGAAAACATCATACCACAGTGATACATGTGCACCCATGTTTATAGCAGCACAATTTGTAATAGCCAGATGCCCATCAACTGAGGAATGGATAAAAAAGATGTGGTATTTTTATACAATGGAGTACTACTCAGTTACAAAGAAGGATCACATTGGGTTTTTATAGATAAATGGGTGTGATTTGAGACCATACTCATAAGTGAAATGAATCAGACTCACATGTGGAAATACCCTATTGTCTCGCTAGTGTAAGAAAGTAAAGTGAAAGAGTAAATAAGATACAAAATCTTCAATAAATATTTTGGAAGGGGAAGAAATTGCTCAAAGGGGAAAAATCTCAGGGAAATGGAGAAAAGCAGAAAAGGAAAAATGATATAAAATTGTATATACACACTTAAAATAGCTAAGACAATGGTGTTACTAATACTATTATTTCTTGGAACAAAGCAGTTGATATTCATAGTATTGGATCAATTTTATGTGTCTATATCTGGTAATCTGAGTAACTCTTTCGAAGATAACTATGCAAAATGACAACCTTAGTTATGTGCCTACCACGTTGCTTTGAGGGCCTATATTATATGTCATCGTTTTGGGGTCTTTGAAGTGTTATTTGTGTGTCTCATTTGTTTCTTGTTTTTCTCATAATTTGTTTTGTTTTGGTTTTGGTTTTCCCTCCAACACAGAAAGCATAGATGTACATGTATAGGCTTATATATGCCTAGAACTTCTCCTGAAGAGTTTAGAAGAATTGATTTTATTATGTGTGATTGTATGAATAGCTACTTTGAAGAAAATGAGACATTATGGTAGTCATTGCTGATTTCCTATCATCTTGTGAAGTCCAGTAATGCTTTCATTCTTTGTTTTGATTGATTTTAGTATGTTTGTATTATTTAATTTCAATATGTGTGAAGGTATGGACAGCTATTTTGAAGAGAATAAGAAATATTATGGTAGCCATTGTCAATTTTCTTATTGCCTGGTTTTGAAGGCCTGTAAAGCTTTCGTTCTTTTGTTTTGATCAGTTTTATACTATTTTGTCTTGCTTGAATTCATTAAGTGTGAAGATATGGATAACTATTTCAAAGAAAACAAGAGACATTTTGGTATCCACTGATGATTTCCTGTTGTTGAAGTTCTGTGTTGCTTGCATTGTTTTGTTCTGATATGATTTGTTCTATTTTATTTTGTTTTGTTTAAAATAAAAAATTGAATAATAATAATTACATAAAAACAGCAGAACTCAAAGAAGTCTTCATTTGACATTTTGCTTTAAGTTTTGGAAACGTGTGATTTCTGTATTCTCATACCACTTTTAATCAAATGGCAAGTGAATGTACAAGAAATAGAAAGAACCACATACAGATTTCTCCAAAGCATCAGTATCCCTTTTAAATTTAAATTTGAGATATCACTAGTTAACCTATCTCCTCTGTGTACTAATAAAACACCCACTTCTGAAATAATGTGTTCAAACTGAAATTTGAACTAGAGACTAGTTCAAGAAAAAATTTTGACTGTTTGGCAATGTATGAAAACATTATATTTTTAAAAGAAACTATTATAATATTATGATTCATCTTCAAATTTCTTATTTGTCATGCTACTTACTAAATATCTTTATTTGCAGTAAATAACTTACATTAATAGGCCTTTATTAAAAGTATTGAGATTAATATCAGATCACAAAAGATCAAAATATTTTAAAGAAACATTGTAGCCTCATGGGCTAATCTGAAAGAAATTTGAACTGAAGATTGAATTTCATGGTTGGCATAATTCCTAGAAGAAATATAAATAATTGATAGATTAGGAAATAAAAATATGAGCTTCATAAAAATAATTTTCTAGTTATTTATTGGAAGCAATCATTTACAATCAGACATACTGAGTAGGCCAATAGATAGTAAATCTTTAGAATGGAACCTAATATCCCTATATTATCAAATATTTAAATTAAAATTCAAATATAAAATGTGAGCAACTACTGTAATTTAATATGAGTCATTGAAACCATATGCTGAGAAACCAGTTCCCTAAAATAACATCTATGTTCAGGTTCTGTTTCCATGGATACTTGCCTTCCTCTACCCTTCATGCCAAAAATAAAATCAATTTTTAAAAGAGAACTTCACGCTTTTGTTAATTATTATCTCATATGTTCATACTTATGAGACAGAGTATGAAAATTTGATACTATATCATTAAAAATAAGGTGTTTAGCATCTCTTCCCCTTAAAATTTTAACACAAAAATTGTACATATTTATGAGATAAAATATGAAATTTTGATACTTGATATTCATTTGAAAACCATATAATGAGATTTCTACCGAGAAAGAGAACCAGTAGGTAGAGAAAAAAAAAAACAGATAGATTGAAATGTAGAGACTAGTTCAAGAAAAATTTTGACTGTTTGGCAATGTATGAAAACATTATCTTTTTAAAAGAAACTATTCGAGTATTATGATTCATCTTCAAATTTCTTATTCAAATTTGATAGAGAGAGATATAGACATATACATGATGGAGATGCTGATTATAAAGATTTGACTCATATTTTTAGAGAAGCTGAGAAATTACAAGATCTGAAGCTGAAATCTGGAAAACTGGGATAATCAGGGCTGTAGTTTCAGTCTAATAGGCTTGAAATTTCCTAAAGTGCTGAATTTTGATTCAAGTCTGAACGAAGGAAATATTTGGTATGTCACCTCGAACAGTCAGGCAAGGAGTGTCTTCTTACTCAGTCTTTTTGTTTTATTCTGGCCTGAATGAAGCTCACCTAAGGAGAAAAGTGGTTTTACTCAATCTCCTGAATCAAATGTTAACCTTGTCTAAATATACTGTCATGGACACATCAACAATGATGCATTGGACCAATACAGACTACTGAATGTGAAGACAGCATTTTTCCAAATAAAAGCATATGGAAATTTTTAAAGTTTTAAGGAAAAAGTAATGTTTTAATTTTTAGAGACTATATGTTTCAAGATTTTTCTGGTGTAAGAAAGGCAGAAAACTTTGAAGAGAGTAGGGAGGGAACTATGTTTCTAAAGACAGAAGAACAACGGAGGAATTTTTAAATTTATGTTATATGCCAAAATTATTTTTAAAGTAAAGTACTCAAAGGAAGAATACCTATCACAAAAGATAGACCAAATAAACTCTGCTGCAATTTTTGTCCTTAAGCAATCAAGGCTAGAAACAGCTAAGAAGTCTATGACCTTTCAAAACTAGAACTACACATAATAAAGCTAAGAGCACGGAATCACTTTTGGAATACTATAATCAAAGGTATAGAAGGCAAAGTTCTTTCAATTTAAGCCTCATAATGCTCTGTTGTGAAAATTAAAATGTATTCTTTTTATCATAAAATAATATATTTTAAATTTTTATTTATATTTTAATGGTCTCATCTTAATTTTTTCAAATCTAATATACTTTCTAAATTTTAAATTTTAATATATTTTCTTCCATTTATAAAAGAGAAAGGAGAAAATTAGTCCTTGAATGCTAAAATGCTCTTTAATTCACTGAAATTTTTATGAAGAACTTAACCTCGTACTCTTCTTGCTTCGCAGATTTTACCAGGTCATTCTAATGCATCAGCAGAACTAGAAATGTACTGTGCTTGTGTGCCCATATATATATATGTATACACACAGGTAAAAATATTGAAATACATATGTAAAGATTCACATATTTACATATTAATTTATTCAATTTTGTAAAATGCTTTTAGCCAAATAAAATGCATTTATGGCCCAAATGTTGCCAGATTCCCTTTCTCCCTTCTTTGGATTACACCATTATCAGTCATTTCCTTCCCTAAGTCTGTGCATCTTTTAACTGCTTAGTATCTTTATCTTACCCAATAAGGGTGCAGAATTCATACTGCCATCTTCCTCTATATCCTGTGGCCAAAACATTTTGCTTCAGCAAGAAAACTGTTTCTCGGCCATCACTTTTATTTCTTTTTTTCTTAATATTCTCTGTCCTAGTATTAGTCTCTTTATCTTCATTCAATATACTGGACCTCACGCTTTGACCTCATTCTTGACTGACATTACCTCACAAAGTCCTAGTCCTTCGTGGACTCCCTAAGCCAAAACATTTATTTCTCTTAATCAATCTTCTTTCTTCCAGGATCCCTCACATTTTCTACTCTTTTACTTTACTAAAACCACTCTTCCTTAATGCTTTCAAAGTGACCCTCTTTTATCTTCTGCAGTCACTTCCTTCTTTATTTTCTGTAGACTCATTAGTTCATCACACATCGACTACTTTGGTGCCCATAATTGTAAAACAGACTCTGTTACCCTCTCATTTTTCCTAACTAAATGTCAGTACATGTTCAATCCAATTTATCTTCTTCTCTGTGACTGCATTTAAGCAAAAATTACACAAGTAGGCACATTGATACCACAACCCATGTTAGATGTTCAATATTGGCAAAATGCCACTTAATGCTTGACAATACTTTTTTTTGTATTTCCTAAAATTGTATTTATTTAAAATATACCACTTGGTGACTGTAAATACAGATACATTGCAATACATTCACAAAAATCCAGTTATTTAACATATCCATCACCTCACATAGATATCACCTTTCACATGTGTGGGAAGCTCGTAAGACCCACACTCTTAGCAAATTTCGAATACGCAGAATTGTTAGCAAGTCATGTTGTTACACTGGATTCCAGTATGTTATACATCTCTCCATGTGTCCTTCTTTTAATTCTTTATCTCTGTAACTCTGGTTTTTAAAAATTCTACATATAAGTGAGATTATATAGCATTTATTTTTCTGAATCTGGCTTATTTTACTTAACAATGGCTTCAAGATGATCAGTGTTGCTGCAAATTATAAGCTTTCCTTTTGCAAAAGACTGAATAATATTCTAACGTGTGTGTGTGTCACATTTCTTTATTTCTTTATTCAATGATGCATATTGAGATAGTTTCCATATCTTGACAATTGTGACTAATGCTAAAATGAACATGCAAGTGTATGTTTCTCTTGGACATATACCCAGAAGTAGGACTGCTAAATCACATGGTAGTTTGATTTTAAATATTTTGAAACATTTTCATTCTTTCTGCCCATAACACATACGGAAAAAGAATACCCTCTTCAATAAAGCATGTTGTGGGAAACTGGACAATCACATTCAGAAAAATTAAATTGAAGCTTTATCTTGCATGATATTTAAAAACTCAAGATGTGTTAAAATACATAAGGCCAATACCTCAGTTACTTTCTCTTTGCTGAAACAAAATACCTGATGCCCACAAACTAAGGGATGAAAAGCTTATCAGCTCACAGTTTGTAGAGGTTTCAGTCCATAATCAGCTGGCTCCAAACCACTATACACTCTTAAATCACACGTATAACAATCAGTATTTCCAAAATACAAGAGATAATAAGTATTGGTGTAAGTGTGGAGGGATTGGAATCATTATACTTAGTCGATAAAAATATAAATTTGACAAACTTTTTGATATTTTCTTACTTAATTTTCCTTCTGTAAAGTATATGTTTCAAAACAAACTCCATTAGCTTCAAACTCCAACTCCCTCATCATTTAGCAAATAGTCTTCACTCCATTTACCCAGAGGGAAAAATAGTTCTGAGAAACTCTCTCTCTCTGTGTCTTTCTGTCTCTCTGTCTCTCCCTCTGTCTCTCTGTCTCTCTCTTTGTCTCTCTGTCTCTCTCTCTGTCTGTCTCTCTGTCTCTCTCTCTCTCTCTCTCTCTCTCTCTCTCTCTCTCTCTCTCTCTCTTTGTTGTTTGAAGCTCTGATTCTTTTTTCTCCTTCTCACAGAGAAAAGATACATACTTCCTAACTCTAATACCTCCTCCCATGCTCTGGATCCATCCAAACCTACTTCCTTGGGGACCTCCCTACATTATTTATCCTCCCTCTCACCTTTCCCCCCTGACTTTATTGTCTTTTATCTATCATTCATCTTAAGAAAATCTAAACATACTCAGAGTTCTGGTATTTTATAAATCAAATGATTTTTATTTTCTATCTCTTTTTCTTCAACTGCTTTCTCTTTTATTTACTTTCATTTTTCAACAGTGAAGCATATGCTCCTTAGCAAGTATAGTGGGGTTAAATGTGGTTGGTATGTGTGTGTTCATTTCTTAAATTCCCATTTACTTTTAAATTCACTTATATTCACTTTTCTGCCATCAGTTCATTAACATATCTTTAACTATTAAATGTTCTTTACTTTTAGTATACCCAAGAACTCTGAAGTTTTTATTTTATTTGATGACTCTGTAGAATGTGACACTCTTGTAAAAGAAACCTTACTTTGCCTTGGTATAAACAGGGCTATGATTTTTAATAATATTATTTGCTTTCTTTTTTATTTTTAAGGATGAATCTCTTCTGTTTATTGTTTAACAGATATCCTCAATCTCTCCTCTTTTAGTGTCTAAACTCTTATATATTGATTCATGTAGCCTCAAATGCCATCACTAGCTCAGTGTCTTCGTGATTTTCAGAAAAAAAAATGTATGCAATTGCAAGAATATTTGTCTACATATGCATCTCACATCTCACTTTTACAGAAATAAACCAGTCACTGGTCCAACAATCATGTTCCTCTTCTGTTCACTATTGTTATGACAAGCAGCATAGTCCACCAACTAAAATACACCTATTTTCCACTTTAGTCAAAAGCAGTAGAATCCTGATATCTATAATCATCCTATTTCCAATCACAGGAAAATGCAATAAAGTTCCTTCTTCTTGATCAAATTAAAACCCTGTTTAGCCCTTCTTCCTCCTCTGGTTTATTTTACCCCTTTAAAACTGCACAAAGCTGATTCTTCATCAATCTTTGCTGCTATCCCTTCTAAATTCAAAATGCTATCATCTTGTGTGACTGCCCCAAAGACCTCTGCAAGAGCTCCTCACTGTCTGCTGTCACCTCGTGTTCATACTACAGCCTGAATGACTTTACAAATGCACACATTCAATTATGTCACCTTCTTTCTCAAAATCTCTTATGGGGGCTGGGGTTTAGCTCAGTGGCATAAGCGCCTGCCTTGCAAGCAGGCAGTTGTGAGTTTGATCCCCAGTACCGATAAAAAGGAAAAAAGACATTAAATCTCTTATGGTTGATCATTTGTCCCTGAATATCGTAGAAAGACACTGAATGGCTTAAAATTTACACAAATTGTTTCCCAGTTGCTACCTTGTCGATGTTTTTAGGAGCTATTTAAGGATATAAAGCTTTAATGTTCTGTCATCTGCCCCCAAATCAGAATATAAATGCCTAACATTTACATTGCTTTTCTGATAAAGCATGTCCCTATATATTTTTCAAAAGCCCTTGATGTAAGAATTACTTTCTGAATTTTATGAATGGAAATGGAAAACATGAAGTGGCTGATCCAAGCTCAGTTACCTATTAAGTAATATGATAGAGTCTGATTTAAGGACATTTTGAAGTCTGAATAAACAAGCTTTTTGAAATGGGGTTGCAACTGAAGTTGTCATTTGCTACGTTTTAATAAATAATAGATTGATGATTAGATAGATTAGAGATAGATATTTTTTGTATGGAGATTCCCAGTGGGAAAATTAGTTGAGAATTTGCTTAGCATGTACATTCTCTGGGTTCCATCTCCAGCACTGCAAATTTAAAAAAAAAAAATTTTTTAAAGACATTTGATTCTTGCAACAAATCCATTCCAGAGAAATAGTTATTTAGACTAGACTAGATCCAATACAAAACTCGATGCATGCAAAAAATGTCAGAAAGGGGGCTGGGAATTTAGCTCAATGGCATAAGCATCTGCCTTGCTAGCAGGCAGTCGTGAGTTCAATCCCTGGTACCGGAAAAAAAGAAAAAGAAAAAAAAAAAAAAAAAGAGAGAGACGGAAAAAAAAAAAGAAAATATGGAGATCTGACTATTTGGAGCAGTGTCTTGTTTTACTTATTTCAACACCAGAGTTGACTTTTTAAAAAATCTACTATTTTTTCCATAAATAAAAAATAACATGTTTGACTGAAGTGGAGTTTGGCTGAAACGTAGCTAAATGGATAACAAAGGAGGCGCAGCACATCATCAGCAGATATGAGCGCCACACCATACTGCACAAGGGGAGCTCCACCAAGAGCAGAATGAATGCCCAGACCCACACAGACCAGCACTCAGTCACGGGAGCCAGTGGGAAATAAAAGGCAGAGAACAGAGCAAATCTAGGTCAGCCAGGCCTAATGAAAGATGTGGTAAAAGAAGAGATAAAAGCCAACTGAGTGAAAATGTGTGTATAGATAACGGCAAATTAAAAAGCTCACTAAAGTTAACTGTGACCCAAAGGTTGCTTTCCTAGGCCTACTCTCCAAGTAACTGAATTGTAAATGCTTACCATGCAAGTGGTCTTCCTCAACCAGAAAAAAATCCAAAATAAAACTAGCCATAATATCACCAAATTTACAGACAAATATGACTAAAATTTATTTTAATTTGAGAAATCAATTTATACTCCACCTGTTTCCTGGATTTAATGAAAATTTTGAAATCATAATGATAGTTGCTGCTTTTTCCCAATATCTAAACAAACAATAATAAAAAGCAAAGAAATTTCCTAGAATGAAGAGCCAGCCACATTACTAGTACATAATTATGCAGCACTAGATTTCTAGAGGATAGGTAGTGTAAAAGACCACAAAATTTTGAGAGAAACATTTTGTTTCTAACTTGAAATAATAAAATAAGCAAAACTATAGAGTAAAACACATTTTTACAAACTTCTAACTTTAACAGCTACTAGTATAGTCATTTGTTAAATATTTTGCCAAGAAAGCACTAAAGAATATATCAATCATTAATAGCTATAGTAACCAAATATTTCCTTTGCAACAGAAGGTTTAAAATAATAAATAAAAATAAATCAGTAAATAATAATTCAAAATCGTACCAGACATCAGAAAAAATTTTTCCAAACCTAACTAAAGACATATTTAAATTTATCTTGATGCTTCCAAGAAACAAACTTCCATCCATCATTAAGAAAGGCTAACTCAGGGTTACATGCATTTGCTCTTTGAATAACCTCAGAGATACTGTTTAATTTAGCTTTGAAATTCTCTAAATAATCTAACCTCATATATAGACATGTGAAGGAAAGAATATTGTTTTCTTTTTCCTTAATTTGCTTTGCAAAAATTTTATTAGATAGGTTATACTTGCCCAAACTTCTAAGTTCGCTATTATATCTAGAAATTAAGTCTACTAAAAGTTATTCTGGTAAAATTGTGGAAGGGAGCAGTCTTGGATATTATTAGAACTAAGGCCTGTACAGTAGGTACAATCAGTAATATGACAAGTTAGCAAAGTCATTAAACTTTCAGAAGTATCTACCTTGATTCAACTTTTTGGAATTTATTCTATCATAATTTACTAAATATTTGTCTTGGTTACTTTTCTCTTGTTGCTGGTACAAAATACCATCATCCAAAATGAAAGAAGGAAAGATTTATTTAGCTCATTGTTTGTGGAGCTTTCAGTTCATAATCAGTTGGCCCAACGCAAGGTGGCATGGTACAGGAACAACACTTCAGGACAGCAGCCAGAACAAAAGGAGGCAAAAGCAAGCCTCTTTTCCTCCTTTAAATTGTACACAGGCCACCTCCCCCCACATACAGGGCAAGTACAGCAGTCACAAAATCTCTGTGCCCTTCTCATGCATAGGATGAGGATATTTACAAAGTAAGGATCCTTGTTCCCTACTGAGTCTCTCTGTTAAACTAAACAAGTTGATACAATGTAGCAACTATAACAATCCACTCCTTGTCAATTTGGCAAGCAGACACATTTTAAACTGGTTTCCAGATATAGGAATGTTTATTCTTAACATTTCACACACAACTTGGACATTATAACATAGCTTAATAATCCTTAAGAATCAGTATTGTCTATCCATTTGAGAATCAATATTCTGTCCTTCCCCCCCCCCCCCGCCGAAGATTCATACACATCCCTTTATGCAAAAAGCATTTAGTCCATCTTCAAGGGTTGCTAAATTCCTAATAGTTTTACCATTGCTCAAAAGTTCATGTCACAAGTCTCCTCTGAGAAGGAAGGCAAACTCTTAGCTGCAAGGCCCTGTACAAATGAAAACAAAGTTAAACACTTCCAACATGCAATATTACAAGACAAAATTCTCACTCCAAAATGTACAAAGAGGAGGAAACAAAGGAATGGGACTAAAGGAAGTCCAAAATCCAGCAGGGCAAATATTAAATCCCAGAGTTCCTCATTCAGCATCTGAAGCAGTGTAGTTGTGAGCTCCAAAATGCATGAGTGACTCCACTCCAATGGCATTTCCGGTGGTTTTAGCTTGCAAAGCTTCTCTCTTAGACCTGCTTTCCGCAGTCCTTGTAGCTTTCCTTAGATGATCCACTCTCGTGGATCTTTTAATCTTCTAGATTCTCCATTGCACCTTTGGTTTCACATTCACAGTTTCACACTATACCCTCTCGGGGGCACAATGCCTGGCCTCCTAGGCCTTCCCAAATCAGGTAGAAGCTGCCTTGACCTCAGAACTTGTAACTCTCTATGCACCTAAAACCAGTGCCACATAGATGCTACCAAAGTCTGCTGCTAGCTGAAGCAGTAGCCAGGCTTTCCTCTCTCCTGAGCTATAGGAGTTAAGTACCTGCATCACTGAGCACTCTGAGCTTCATTGTGAGAAATAAATTTTCTATGTTGCTGCCACTTTGGAAACTGATGCAGATGCTGCTATTTTGGAATCTTTTGTGGCTGCTGACATAATTCTGGAACACAGTGCTCTGTGACTTTCTCCACTAAGCAAAATCTTTCACTTTTGAGTTCAAAACATGGGGACCTGCTGTCTCTTCCCAAGATGCCTGCAGGCCATATTTTTTATTTTTTGTTCCTTCTCAGCAGTCTAGATCTCAGCTCTATTTTTATGGTCCTCAGCTTTCCTGGAGCTTCTTTTCTGGCCAAACTCACAATGTTTTAAATCATCCTCCTGGGCCCTTTGATCTTGATTCACAACATGAATCTAGCAAAATGCCACCGGCAGTAGCCATGCCACTGCCTCAACATTAGATTGCCTTGAGATTTCTTTTGCCAGATTATTTAATCCACCACCCTTAATCTCTGTCTCAGACAAAGTCTCTGCACACAAGCAAAATGCAGACAAACTTTTTTAACCAAACCATGGCATACATCATGTGGAGTTCAATAACAAATATAGTCCTACTTTGCTGCAGAAACTTCTCAAGCCTGGTCTCTACTAGCAGGATTTCTATCAGCCTTCTGATCTTCCAAGCTCTGACCAGAATCTCCCATACAGAACAGCCTAAAGCATCCCAACTCTATACATTCAGGTGACACCTCCAAAGCTTTCCAAACTCTTCCCACAACTCAATATCAAAGGTTCTTACACCACATGGTCAGGTACCATCAAATCAATGACCTCACTCTACTGGTAACAAATTGATTACTTTTCTCTCATTGCTGGAACAAAATACCAGCCACCAAAATGAAGGAAGGAGAGATTTATTTAGCTCACTGTTTGTGGAGGTTTCAGTCCATAATCAGCTGGCTCTGAGGCAAGGTGGCATGGCACAAGGGCCACACTTCAAGGCAACAACCAGGAAAAGAAACCAAAACAAAGATGGCAAGAGCAAGCCTCTTTTACTCCTTTATATTGTACACAGGCCACCCCCCACCTCCAGGGTAGGTGTAGCACTTACAAAATCTCTATGCCCTTCTCTTGCACAGGATGACGATATTTACAAACTCCCTGCTGAGTCTCTTAGTTAAACTTCTAAACTTCTCAACTTGACACAATGCATCAACTATAACAATATTACATGCTTATTCAGGCCAACATTATTTATACCAGCACAAAGTAAAAGTCAAATATTCACTCAAAAAGAAAATGATTGAATTATTGAACTTATGTAATACATACTCATTGTAAAGAAAACTCTCTATGACACACTAAATTTAAAAATTCTTGTGTTAAACTGTAATTAAACCCTTTATAAACAATTTTTAAATATGTATACTATGTACATATAAGGATATATTTATATCCTATATTCAGGCATATGTATGTACAGCAAGAAAGCTGAAAAATATGTTTAAGAGCTAAATGAAAATGAAGATGTGAAGTTTTTGTTTTCATTGTATAGTACTATCTAAATTTTCTGACCATATACATATATAAAGAGTTCCAGCCCTCCCAGCTTAGATCTGAGATCATTCTGCTTTGGTACTGTTTTTGCTTTTGTTTTGTTTTCCACCTGACAAAAACTATTATTTAATGCAGCAGATACTATGAAGCATAAAAGAAAAGGGTCAGATCAGCTATGTTGGGGTTTCCTTTGCTCAGTCAGAAGCATAAAAAAATGTTTATAACTAACCCATATTATATGTGATCTCGTGCTCTCCCTTCCTCTAGAGTTAGCATGTTCAATGAGACACTAGTGTTTAAGTACAATTTTCAAAAGCTAGATCAGGCTCTCTAGACATATAAATGCAATATACTTAGTACTGTAAAATTTGCTAATAATATACATTCATAAAGTAAAAGACCTTTCATAGCAGGGTATTAGGTTAGCTGGAATCCAATTTATGAAAAAACTTACAGTGCATTTTCATTGGTAAGCAATAATGCATTTAAATTCCATCCTGACACAAAATCTCTCAGGTTCCTTTATGTTTTTAAATAAGTATCATAAAATTTTAATAGAAGTGCTCTCCTAGGTTTCTATGCAAGTGTTCTTTGATTTGTAGATTTCATTAACAAAATCAAGGAAATTTTCTTTCACCAGTATTATAGACTAGGACAAAGATAATAATGCTTGCTTTATGGAAATTTATGAAACAACATGCAAAAACTACTTTGTTTGGAAGCTTTATCAAAATGAAAGATGATCTTTTCTCAAGACACCTTTGCTTATTTTTAATAAGCATCAAATGGACATCACCATACAACAGGATGCAGAAACCAAAGAAATATTCTGGGCTTTTCCTTACTCCTTTTTGTACAGCAATGCTTCAAAAATTTTTACTGCAATAGCTTTCACACTTTATTTCAGTCCTCTGCTGAAGAGAGGAATTTCTGAGCAATCTAGAACTTTTTTATTCCCACTACTGGAGTGGCATGGGCTCTTGTTCTTGTTCAGGGGGAGACAGAAAAAATTTCCTGCAATCTAAGTCTTCATTTGGAGGTACAGTCAAAAGACTTATGCAAAGGTAAAAAATATTCTGATCATTTTGTTACACAGTCCAGAGCAGAATTAGCAGCAATGTTGATAGCCAGTCATGGATCATTTTCTCATTAAGACATTCATGGGACATTCTCTTTTCAAATAGCAATATAAAATAGCAACCAAGCTTAATTTTCAGACAGAATTTCTTGCAGAAATTTTACAAGCATTCCATGTTCTATTTGTTATAGTAAATTTTGTTTTCTGGGAATCTATCTGTTCGGTGAGTCTGGGTACATTTTAGGTAACTAAAGAGCAATTGAGTATAGGTCTCTCAGAACAATACTACAAGAGAAATTGCCTTTTTATCTGGAAAAAAATCCAAGTCTTCATATACATATATTGACATTTTCTTCATGGTGCTTCCAGACAAGTACAGCAACATGGTAAAGGAAAGCATAAATCATGGAAGTACATATTGAATGCAAAGCAATTTCTTTATTTTTGAGGCACTGAAGAACTGGGATACTTTAATAATATATGGTAATGTTTTTACTTAATGTAAATAATCTTTTTCAGCATTGTATACACACAAAGTATTGAAACCCACAAGTTCTCCACACACAGAGTATTTTGTTTATACTTGAAATTTCTTGTGACTGTTACACAATATACAACTTGTATGTTTTATCTGCAACCATTATATCAGAAGATCACCATAAGAATAAAGCATATATTAGACTATTTCACCATAGAAATAGAACTACAGAAAGACAGAGTTCTACAGTCTCAAAATAGCTACAAAATTTGAATTGGTTCTGCCTCTAAATCATGTAACTTTCTGAAATTGCATACAATTTAATGAAATATTGTATTATAAATATTGAATATTTATAATACAATATTTATGAATATTATATGCTTATGAATATTTATATGCATATTTTATTTCTATGAAAAATTTATGTGAAACACATATGATTGACTTATATGATATGATGCCCCATCTTTGAATAACATACCTGCTGTATACTAGTCAGTTAATAAATATATTTTAAGCACCTTGTGCAGGTCAAAAATATTTCAGACTGCAACAATCATGAGCATCAAGAATATCTTTTATTCTTGAGCTGATATTCTAGAAAGCATTTTAGTTACTTTATTTCCTTCACAGAAAGGAAAGGTTTCATTTATCTCACAGATTATAGAGATTTCAGTCCTCAGTCAGTTGGTTCCAAGGTAGGCAACATGGCAGAGGAGAACCAATCTATGGCAGGGCAGGCAGGAAACAGCGTGCAACGAGCTTCCATTTCCCTTTATATTCCATCCATACTACAAGCTGATTAGTTTGTACCACCCAATACAAAAATGGGATTTCCTGTCAATCATACCCAGAACTATGTTAAAACCAATCAGCAGGCAAATCGAGTTATCATATGCCCATAACACAGTACCACACACCCATGACCCAGCCACCTCCTAGAAGCCCCACCTATGAGTGCATGAGGCTATGGGAAGGCATCTAGATATAAACCATAACAATAACAACCACATTTTGAAAAACCAAAATGATCCAAATGTTACACAATCAATAATTATATATCTGTGTGTTTCTATACAACTGCTAATATATAACTTAGAACAGAATCTTGAGCTAAAATTACAGTTCACTTGTGCCATAGTTCATATGATTCATTTCACAAAGATCATTATAAAGCTCTTAATAAAAATGATAACAAATAATTAAATAATTAAAGCAAAAAAGACAATTTCAGGTTCAGATATTAGCTGAGAAGAATATGTATTAGTGCAATGATATGGGAAAGAGAGCAGGGACTGTTGCAAGTGATCAAGGAAGACCTGTCTTAAAAAATAACACTTGAGTTAACATTTGATTGAAGAGAAGGGAGTATCCATATATAGGTCTGTATGGAAGATCAAAGTAGAGGGATAACAAGTGTGAAATTTCTGAATTATGTAAATTCATGAACAGATAAAAATACAGAGTAACTGGGGCCTTGTATGAAAGCAGAGAGTGTAAAGAGATGAGATTGAAAAGACAGGGGCTAGATTACATAGGACTGACAACAATAGCTTAACAAAGCAAAGCTTTATTTGATACACAAGTCACAAATGTGAGAATTATAGGATTGCCACAGGGACAATGCACTTTTTTTTCATTTTGTGGGCTTATGTTTAATATATACAGCCTCCAATTTTGCCTCACAATGAAAAAGGAATCTAAACGAAAGTTTTATGTGTCAGAGTTGGCATCAATGCCTACCACTTGTATCTGTATTCCATTCCCTAAAGTCCATCTAGTTTAGTTTTGTGCCCAAGAAGAGATAAAAACAAAATATTGATGAATGCTAGCCTTCATAGCCACAGGCTTGTCCACATAGTCTTAAAAATGTATTTTCAAGAAAAGCCCAAGTCCTGATGGATTCACTGCTGAATTCTACCAGAAATTCAGGAAAATCTAATGTTAACACTCCTCAAACTCTTTAATGAAATTGAAAGGGAAGCAATTCTCCCTAATTCATCCCTGGAAGCAAACATTACCCTAACATCAAAACCAGAGAAAGACCCAACCAAAAACGAGAGTACAGGCCAATTTCCCTAATGAACATGGATGTAAAAATTCTCAATAAAAAACTGGAAAACAGAATGCAACAAACCATCAATAAGATTATACACCATGATCAAGTGAGGTTCATTCCAGGAATGCAAGGATGGTTCAACATACACAAATCAATAAATGTAATTCATCATATCGATTGAGCCAAAAATATAAATCACATGATTATTTCAATAGAGGCAGAAAAGGCTTTTGATGAAGTTCAGTGTTCATTCCTGATAAGAACCATATAGAAAATTGGAATCAATATGATAAATGCCATGTATGACAAACCAGCAGCCAGCATCATATTAAATGGCCAAAAACTGAATGTCTTTACCCTAAAATCAGGCACAAGACAAGGACAAAGTCAACATTCAAAAATCAATAGTCTTCCTGTACCCAAACAACAAACTGACTGAGGGAAAAATAAGAGAAGCTACACCCTTTACAATGGCATTCCAAAAAATGAAATACTTAGAATGAAATAAAAGAAGTAAAAGGTCTATTCAATGAAAATTACAAAAATCTGGAAAAAAAATGAAAAGGATCTCAGAAATTGGAAGACACTCCTTGCTCATGGATAGGAACAATAAACATTGTGAAAATGGCTATTCTCCCAAAATTGTTATACAGATTTATTACAGTTCCAATCAAAATGACATTAGCATACCTCACAGATCTAGAAAAATCATTCCTAAAATTCACCTGGAATTAGAACAGCAAGCAATTCTGGGCAACAAAAGCATCACAATCCCTGACTTGAAGTCATACTACAAAGCTCCTATGATAAAATCAGCATGCTACTGAAATAAAAACAGACCTGAAGATCAATGGACTAGATTAGAAGATACAAGCACAAACCTCAAGGAAAAGTGTATTTTGGAAAGTATCAAATTCATCATGCTTTGAATATAATTTCTTGTTTGCAAATAATGTACCATGGCAGTTCTGGCTGTGATAAGACATAATATCTTTTCTGTAAATCCTCTTAAATAGGGGTAGATTCATTATAAAGGCATGGATTCTTATTTTCTGATTTTTAGCCCTTAAGAAAACTAAACACTATTGCTCAAAACTTAAAATTATATCTATCTATCTATCTATCTATCTATCTATCTATCTATCTATATCTATATCTATATATCTATAAGCTGGTTAATACTATCACCAAACCTAGAAACATTTGGCATTAATAGAACTACATCAAATCATGCTCAAAAAAAATATTTGGTCTTCAAAATATTGAGAAACTTGATTATGAAAAATTCCACTGAGTAAAATGTTTCAAATTTCATTTTAAGAGCAAATGGGCCCACTAACATACTTCCAAATCTTTTTATTCAGTGCATGTGAATAAATTTGAAAACTTCAGTATCTGACAGTTTTCTTTTTAAAAAAAAATGCATCCAAATATTTTTAAATATTTTTTAATATTTTCAAGCTGTTTGTTCAGCTTGAAATCAATAATGCATGAAACTATCCACTAGCAGTTTTCTTTCTGCAATCTCAAATTGATTATTTCTCAGTGTCCTGGACTTAGACTGAAGCTAATTTCTCCCTTGAATTCTTCGAGGGCTAGAATCAGTTTGCTTTTGTTTCTCCATGAAGATTGCTTAATCCTGAGTCTTATGGGAATATAAGGCAAAAATTTAAAAAAATCCACTGAAATCATGAACAAAAAGAAGGTTCAATTGTATTTTAACTATCATTGATGGTTTTTTCTTATGAAAGACTAAAGAGTTTAATTTACCTATGTTAAGTGATCAGATCAGTCAAGTAACTGATTTTAATTGGCCCTAAAGAACAAATTTTTCAAATGATGAGCTGGTTAATACAATCACTGTTTAGAAAAATTAAATGGCATAACCAAATCTTTGGTAAAAGTGAAATAATATAAAACCATATTATAACAGATTATTAAAAATTATAAAATTCTTTCTATGAAGCTTAAGTTGTATTATTAATAATCTAATAATCTTTCTTGTGCATAAATACATTATCTTTCATTAAAATCCCAATAAGAGATCTTTATAGAAAACCTGAACTCTTCCCCAGGGAATACTTTAAAGAAAGCTTTTATTGCTTGAGATTATACAAATAGTGAGACACTCCAAACCCCCTGCTCAAAGCCAAATAAGTAAATGTTACCTGGACTATCACAATCAAGAGCAACTTAATCAATATCAACCTATTAAAAAATTCTGTTTATTGATTTCAACTTTGTCTCAATCAGAAAAAAATAATTCATTACTACGTTGTATCTAATTTACCCTTCACAATCAAACTAAAAGTCTTTCATAAGTGGGAAACACTTTTAATATACAATCTTAAGCATGAGGGTCTTTCCTGTTGTATATGACACATTCACAGTTATCTTACACAAAGCACCTATATTTATATAATGCTTTTCTCCAACTATGGCTTTGCCAGCCATCATATTCCACTCAATGTCTCTTCTCTAAATACTATACATACTATGGTCTATTTCATAGCCTGCATCTTCTTTACAAATGTCCGTGCTTTTTGTCTTGATATAGGCAAATGTATGCATGGGTGCACATGTACACACACACACACACACACACACACACACCACCTTTGAAGTTCCATCATACTGCACACTTAGCACATTCTAATTACTTAGTTATTCTGAGTTCACTTCATCCATTCTGAAGGGACAAGAAGATTCTTGGAAGCTTGCACAGCGGAGGGTTAATGGTAGTAGAAGATTCACTGTAGGGGCAGAAGACCTGAGTCTGAAAGCTACTTACCAGTCTCTCTCTCTCTCTCTCTCTCTCTCTCTCTCTCTCTCTCTCTCTCTCTCTCTCTCTGTCTTTCTCTCTCTCTCTCTCTCTCTCCCCGTCCTTCCCTCCCTCCCTCTGTGTCTCTCCTTCCTTTCATTATCTATAAATGTGTCAGAAATTACTTTGTGTTTTAATCAGCTTTCCCAATGCTAGAATAAATACACAATTTAAAGGAAAAAGTTTTATTTTAGCTCATGGTTTCAGAGATTTCATTCCCTGGTTCACAAGTCTCAAGATAGAAAAGTCACATTGTAAGGGTGTGGAGGAGGAAAATTGCTCCTCACAGCACCTGGAAAGCAGAGAGCAAAGGAGAACCAGATAGGAAGGCCAGGGACCAGATATAGTCTAGCGTCCAGAACCCAGCTAGGCAAACCCAAATGTTTTACTAATCTTCAGGAGTCTCTCAAACCACTCAAGTTGAAAATCAGGGTTAATCATTTTACTTGATAATATGATTATGAGTCTTAGATTGGTGCTATATGACAACTCTATAATACATAGCAGATACAAGCATCATGCAAAAATATATACCACGTAGAATGTACCCTTTTATGATAAATATTTTATATTCTTATGACACTGGTGAAAAGAAAACATGCATTATTATGCAATAGTAAATTTATATTAAGCCCAGATCCAACTTGTGATCAAGCAAGTAACAGCATTTTATCATTTGAGCTTTCTTTTTGTTTTCTATCCATGGATTGTCATCCTAAATCCTTAACATCATCAGTCTAAGAGGACTATCAGGAGGTTGAAGAGTCATTAAGAGGAGGTGTTCTCTAAGCATTCAAGGATCTAAATATTCTTTAAAATGATGAGTTTATACAGTAACTCTGAGTGGAAACCACTGATTATCTTGTGGGCTTAATGAGCTAATAATAGAAACCATTTTGATGTTAACTGAATTTCAGCCTGTTTCTTAGAACAAACCATGTTTCTCTTTAAACAGTTGTTCCCATTGTTGCTTTTTCAGTAACTTTTCACTAAAACTTAGATTCACCAAGTCAGTAATACACAATGGGCTTCCTAAATTCTCTGATTCCTTTATTCCTCCTTTCTCCTTATGTTTTTGATTACTAGAAAATTCAGTAATTTTCTAAAACCTGATGAACCAATTTGAAAGAATTCTTTGAAGTTGCTTCCGATCTCCGTCAAAAGAAAAACAAATTCAGAGATCTTTGCCATTTTCATCACAATGAAGAACTGTGGAAGGCAGAGCTCTAAGGTCAAATCTTCGAAAGTAAATTGGAGTAGAATGCATTTATACTAATTATGTTAGCATTACAAATTCCCCTGCTTTGTGAAAATCAAAGGGCCTCATTTGTCCACTCAATTTGTGAAAAATTCATGAGTGCCTTTAGAGAAAATGTATTCTGCTCACCACTGTGGGAGATTTAGAAACTAGCAAGACATTTCAGACCTAACTGTAGAAATAAAATACGTTTACAAACAATTTTACTTCAAGACTGAATGTGTTGAGAAGCATTTAAAAAGCCACATAGATAATTTAAAAGTTAAAAGAAGTTACCTTCATTTGAAGAGAGTCAGAAAATGATATAGTCTGTCAATATAGTTGTAATTTCACTACAGATTATTTAACTGGAGAACATAATTTTTAAAATAAGTGTATATTAACTATTAATGATCAGTTTATGAGTTGAGCGTAACTCTAGAGAATGTGGATGAAAGAGAAGGTAACTTTTAAAATTGCTGCAAAGTAGAGAGGAAAAGTTTGGCTCAATAAAAATGTAGAAGACCAATTTAAAAAGTTAGTGTTGTGGAAGGACATAAATTGAAATAACATAAGGATTTAGGATAGGCCACTTTTGGGTCTTTTGTACTGTATGCATATCTGTCATAGCTTATATGTAATATATGAGTTTAAGTATTTCACACAGGAACATTACTAAATAAAAAGGATCTATCTGTATCATGAAACATCTCCACTTTATACTCAGACAATCTATGGCTTGTGCGATATTTTCCAGGTAACCATGCTCCATAAAGTCACACATTTCCAGGCACATCAGGTACGTGTGCCAAAAACACTGTACATATAAGAATTCTCCCACTAGCAAACAACAGGAGAGCTTTATTTTGAATGATTATAAAGATTTTGGATGCATTTTTCTTCTAGGAACATCCACAGCAGAAGGAGTAAATGATTCATAGGTCTGTGGTCAGCATCTTTCTCCCCAGTCTGTGCCCTGACTTCAGTCCATACCCCTTTGGTATCTATTTCTTACGTATCTTTTCATTGTTTGCTTTACAATATTTTAACAGACTATTAAATTTACTAACTTCCTGAAATTGAGCATGATTTAAAACATCCTATACAGGGTATATATTTTCTTTTAAAAACATACTATAACCATGCTTTCTTCAAGAGTCTTTGGACATTCTCTTATAAATTGGATTACCCTTTTTCTTCTGTCACCTACAATTATTTGAACCATTTTATGTGCTTATGGAAGCATTTAATGTGTGTAATTATTTCTAAAACAAGACAAAATTCACACTTATTTTTGGTCAATTTGTTTCTGCATATGTCATTTGTGGTCTTCAAATTAACCTCCCAAAATATTTTCTAATCATTGTGTAATTCTATCAATTAATAAGCTATTTGTTACACTATATAATTATGACAGAAAAATTAAAGTAACATCTAACACACTATGAAATTAGTTAAAATTTTGGTATCATTCTTCATTCCTTTTCAATAGAAATGACATTATCACAAGTACCAAACTTTCCCAATGAACCAGTTTCCTTGGATCATCTTCTAGTATCAGTCCTCTACCTTCTATAGTTTGACAAAATATGTTCATCATCCGTTCTATCTAAAAAAATTACAAAGAGAAAATAAATCTGTTTTATATTCATGATACCTGGGTCACTAGAAAACAATGATGAAAGTCTCCATATCCAGTGAGTGTGCCATAAACTAGAACTACCCTGGTGTTCCCATAAATTTATCTTCTCAGCCCTTCTTTTAAAATCATAAAAATAACTCTCATCCTATTAGGTGTCAGGTATGCTAAGAAGTCACAAAACAAGAGAGGAAATTTTTAGAGTTTTACTGGGAATAGTAAAAAGAAAAATAGCTCCTGGATTTACAGGAGGCATCCCAAGTGTTTGGCCACTGAGGCCCTCTGTCAGGGGTAATTTATATAGCAAAATCACAATGTGAGAACAACATGGGTCAAACTATAATTAACCTGTAGGATTGCAAGTCAGCTAAAATTGACCCAATAGGAATATGAGCCACATTACAGAGGCATGTGGAAAGAAAAAAGACATTTTGAACAGGGATGAATCCAGATGTTCAAGTCATGCACCTGGCAACTGATATCTGTCTGGGCTCGCTGAACCAGGTTACACTGATTATGGTATAATCTCAGATTGTTGGGTATCTCTAGAGAGGCTTGGAGGAGTGGTTATTGAGTCTCTAAGTCAAGGCCTCACTATCTTCAGATTTACCTCTAGCCACAACTTTTGTGTCTCGTCTTTAGTGCTGACTCCCTCAAGATCTCAATCCCTCTTGGACTGCATATTAGTTTCCATCTAATTTAGTTGTTTATAATACTTTGACCAGTCTTTAAAATTGGTCTTTAAGAACTTCAGATTCAGATTCAGTAGTGACTACAAAATTCAATACTCTTTCCCTGATAAGAGTACAAATCCATCTTTCTCTATAGCCAATGACTATGCAGGTCCAATAAAATAACTAATTAGGTCATTTGCTCTCAGCTTTACTATCTGCTCTGTGATTTCTGTGATCACTCTCCCAGAAGAGCACACCCTATAATGTCACTATTTTGAGTTAACAAGTCTTTTATTGGCAATGCTCCTTGTGATAGATTAATTAATGATCAACTTAAAACACCCAGATGAACTGAATCATCATGGCTCTGGGTGTGGAAGGCCCACTTGAAGATTCTTGCCAACAGCATGAGAAAACTGCAGGGGAAGATGGTGTGCTATTGATTCTCCTGGAGAAACTTGTCACACTGATTTTCCTAATATAACCTCACCTGTTCTCATTATCAGAGGAACTCAGACCCTCAATGTCACTGAGGATGGTTGCAGTTTTCTTTGAAGGAGCTCTTGTCCTTACTTTAAGTATCATTTCCGGGCTCCAGTGCAAATCCCTCAGCCTTCTGGCACAGATCCTTCATCACACTGGTGTAGACACTCTAGCTTCCACCAATGAACCTTGGGCCTTTGCAGTGCAGATCCTCGATTCAGATTTGCTTGAGACATGGTTGTGAACTCTAGGCCTCCAGTTGGATTTATGAAAGGTATGGCCATATTGTCTTTCCCCTTTATAATCCCTTTATGCAATACACTCCAAACATTATTTCAATCAGACTCAGTACCCAAAGATCATCTCCAAAAGTCTGCATACAACACATAACGTTTCAGTGCCGATTCTGATAAAGCTATTACATTATTTCTGACACTTAACAAGTATGATATTTGCACTTTCTGGAAAAACAGTCCTATCTTCTCTCCTTGATCATCTGAGACATAATTTCTCTCATCCATCCATGCCTCTCCCAGAAACTGTTTTCACCACGTAAAACAGAGTACTTTTCTTAGAATGTGTTGCATGAGTGCCCATCTCAGAATATTTTCACTTGCTGTTCCTTATGCCAATAATGCTCTTCCAACAAACATTTGCAAGAATCGTTGACTCATTTCTGGTCTTTACTAAAATCTCATACTCCCAGAGTGGCTATTCCTAAACTCTCTGTGAAGCACCATCTCCATCTGCCTTCTTGTTTTATCACCATATTTATAGCATCTGATATATGACATGTTTTGGTTTTTTGGTTCATCATCCATTCTTCTCCTCCAGAATACAAGTTTTATAAGATACGGAAATGTTGCTTGTTTGTCCATTATGGAATCTACAGTGCTGTGAATAGCAGCTAGAACTTGGTAAGTCTGTCAACGACTCACTGTCACATTCTATCACTGAATCCCTTATGCCAAAACTTATTAACATCCTATGTTCTGAATATTTTCAAAATTAATTATTTCAAGAACTCATTAAAATTATATTGAAATCTAGCATATCTCTATTAAAAACCCATATCAATTTCCTCTCCACTACAAAACTTACAATAAACTTACCATTGAATTAAATTTGCAAGGCTTCATAAAATCAGGTTTGTGGGTATCAGAAACATAATAGTTGATGTCTGGGGTGCATCCATGATAGCTGCACAGAGGTGCTGAGCTCTGCCCAGCCCAGTATTCCAGTACAATTCATCAGGAGGTCACCTGGCCAGGCTCACAGGTCACAGAGATATTGAGCATAGCCCAGCCAGACCATAGATCCAACCAGATCACCCATCAGGGAGTGGCAAGCCTAGTTGATCCAATCTTGGAGGATCTGAGCTCCATCCATCAAAACACAAAGCTCCAGCTCCACAGCTCAGGGGTGTGGTCCACCTAGCCACATGGTGGCCTGGAGATTCTGAACTACTCCCAGCCAGACACAAGGCCCCAGGACTGCCAACTCTGGGGGGTGCATTTTACCTAGAAGCCTGAGTCTTGGAGGTTCTGAACTCCTCCTAGCCAGATATAAGACCCCAGTTCCACACTCTGGGTGTGCACTCTGCCTAGCCATCTGGGTCCTGGAGGCTCTGAACTCCTCAAGCCAGGTACAAGGCCAACATGCTGCCACACTCTGGAGGTGCACTCTACCTAACCACCTGGGCCCCAGAGGTTCTGAACTCCTTCCAGCTAGGTGCAAGGCCCAGGACTGCCACCCTCTGGAGGTGAATCCATGCTGGCTGCATGGAGGATCTGAGCTCTGCCCAGCCCAGCATCCCAGATCAACCCAGTGAAGCACTTCAGAAAATCAACCAGCCAGCCTCACAGGCCACAGAGCAAAGGTCACCAGTGCCAGTTCAGGGGTACACCCTGGCTAGCCATTTGTATATTGCAGGATTGAAGCTCTGCTCAGGCCAGCATTCCAGTATAATCTATAGAGAGGTTGTCTGGCCAGCCACATGGGTCCCAGAGGAAAATGACAAAATAAAAGAGCAAGATGCACTCTTTGCCCTCCAGCCCAGCAAGCATAAACCCAAGAGATACTCAAATGGAAGAAACTAGAAATCACACAACTGATAATGAAATGATAGCAATTGACTTAAAGAAATAATTCCATGATTGTAGCAGAAATCAGATCAGAAATAATCTCTCAGATAAAAATGAAATGACTAACATTATCAAATAAACATTGGTGTATGTAAACAACATCTACATAAAAATAGAGGAACTCAACTCCCAGCGAACTTCTTTCAATCCAGGGTGCGGAAGCCCCACCAGGTGAGTTCAAGCCTGCCAGCACTGGCCCAGGGAGAGTTTAAGACCATTGCTCCCAGTGGTTAGGTGCCCACCCAGCTTTCTGAAACTCTAGACTAGGCTTAGGAGGTTTCGAGGGCCTGACTGGATCATGCCTAGGAACCTTCTTTCAATTGGGGGAGCTGAGACCATGCGAGGTGAGTTCCAGTGGACTGGTACTAGCTGAGGGAGAGCTATGGACCATCACCCCCAGAAGTTAGGAGCCTGCCCAGCTTACTGGAACACCAAAGGGAGGTGCTGTGGGCCTGACTGGGCCACAATCATCAATCTCCATTCAGTACCAGGAGCAGAGAACACAGGAGGTGATTTCCAACAATCTGGAGGAAGCTTTGAAATATCACTCAAAACATGGAATTATAGGAAGATAACAAGGCAAAAGAACTAAATGCAATCTCAAACCTCCAGCTGATGCCAAGAAAGCCTAGGAGCCATGCACTTAGAGGAAAATATAAAGCATTACCTGAAATGCCTGAAATGATGTTAACTGAAATAAAGAAGCAACACTGGAAAGCTATAAAAGAACTCAATTCAGAAATAATCTCTCAGGTAAAAGAAAAATTATAAAAGAAGTAAAAAAAATGCTGAACACATCTAAAGAAGACACAGTTAAAAAATTAGAGCAACAATGCAAAAAGATGCAATACTGAATTAACATTACAAGAAACAAACATAATGCATGAAGCAGATTCAAACAGATATACAAGACATCAAAAATTCCATTTAAAGTTGGCAAAAGCAAATCAACAAAAGTGAAGATAGAAATTCAGACCTCAAAGACAAGTTTACAGCTAGTGAACAGGAAAGGAAAGATCTTTTAACAATAACAAGGAATCAGGAAATAACAATTCAAAAGCTGGAAGATGATGCAAAGAAAAACAACATAAGATTGATAGGGATAAATGAAAAGAAAGGGGACAACACAAATGATATCAAGAAGCAATTTACAAAAGTAATAGCCAAAAAGTCCCAAACATGAGAATGGAAACTGACATACAAAATAGTGAAGCATATAGAACTCCAAATAGCCATAACTAAAATAGACATATAATGATTATCATCCCATAAATCCAACATAAAAATGGAATATTAAAAGCTATTAGAGAGAAAAGACAGGTCACCTGTAAAGGAAAAACTATCAGAATCACAGAAGACTTCTCACAAACAATGAAATCAAGAAAAGCACGAAGTGAAGTATTTCAGATCCTAAAGGAAAATGATATCCAACCCAGACTGATGTACCCTGAAAAACTTTCCTTCAAAATGGATGGAGAAATAAGATATTTCTAACGAATACAAATAAATAACTTGATGCTACACCTCAAACAGCTAGAAAAAGAAGAGCAAGTCAAGCCCAAAGCCAAAAGAAGAGAGGAAATTATAAAAATCAGAGCAGAAATCAATGCAATAGAGACTAAGAAAACAATCCAAAGAATCAACGAATCAAAGAGTTGGTTCTTTGAAAGAATAAATAAAATCGATAAGCCCCTAGCCAACCTTATTAAAAAAAGGAAAGAAAAAGCTCAAATTCATGCAATAAGAAATGAAAAAGGAGAAATCACTACAGACCCAATAGAAATACAGAGGATCATCAACACCTATTTCGAAAACCTCTACTCTCAAAAGTTTGATAACACAGAAGAAATAGACAGATTCTTAGAAGCATATGAAGTACCAAAGCTAGATCAAGAGGATATAAAACGGTTGAATAACCCAATCTCTGCTAATGAAATTGAGAATGTAATTGGGTCCTTGCCCACCAAGAAGAGCCCAGGCCCAGATGGATTCACTGCAGAATTCTACAAGAAATATAAAGAAGACCTAATGCCGACACTCCTCAAACTATTCAATGAAATTGAAAGGGAAGCAATCCTTCCTAAGTCATTCCTGGAAGCAAATATTACTCTAGTACCAAAACCTGAGAAAGACCCAACTATAAAAGAGAACTATAGACCGATCTCCCTAATGAACACAGATGCAAAAATCCTCAATAAAATATTGGCAAATAGGATCCAGCAAATCATCAAGAAGATTATACACCATGACCAAGTGGGATTCATCCCAGGAATGCAAGGATGGTTCAACATACGCAAATCAATAAATGTAATCCACCATATCAATAAAGCCAAAAATAAGAATCACATGATCATCTCTATAGATGCAGAAAAAGCCTTCGATAAGGTCCAACACTTATTCATGATAAGAACTTTACAGAAAATTGGAATAAATGGTCTTTACCTCAATATAATAAAGGCCATTTATGACAAACCAACAGACAGCATCATACTAAATGGCCAAAAATTGAAAGCCTTTACTTTAAAATCGGGTACAAGACAAGGATGTCCTTTATCACCACTCCTATTTAATATAGTACTGGAAGTACTAGCCAGAGCAATTAGGCAAGAAAGAGAAATAAAAGGGGTAAAGATAGGAAAAGAAGAAGTTAAATTATCATTGTTTGCAGATGACATGATACTCTACATAGAAGACCCCCTAAACTCCATTGAAATACTCTTAGATACAATAAATAAATTCAGTAATGTGGCTGGATACAAAATCAATACTCAGAAATCAATAGCATTCCTATACACGAACAACAAAATTACAGAGAGGGAAATAAGAGAAACTGGACTATTCACATTAGCAAGCAAAAAAATGAAATATTTAGGAATTACTCTTACGAAAGAAGTGAAAGACTTATACAGTGAAAATTATAATACACTGAAAAAGGAAATTGAAGATGATCTCAGAAAATGGAAAGACATCCCTTGCTCATGGATAGGAAGAACAAACATTGTGAAAATGGCCATTCTCCCAAAACTGTTATACAGATTCAATGCAATCCCAATAGAAATACCATCAACATACCTTATAGATCTAGAGAAATCACTCCTAAATTTCATCTGGAACCAGAAGAGACCTAGAATCGCAAAGGCAATTCTAAGCAGCAAAGACAAAGCAGGAGGCATCACAATTCCTGACTTGAAGTTATACTACAAAGCAACAGTAGTAAAATCAACATGGTATTGGAATCAAAACAGAGCTGAAGATCAGTGGAATAGATTAGAAGATACAACCACAACTACGAACACACTCAACCACCTTATTTTTGATAAAGGAGCCAAGCAGGTTCACTGGAAGAACGACAGTCTCTTTAATAAATGGTGCTGGAAAAACTGGCTCTCCATTTGCCGAAAACTAAAGCTAGACCCATGTCTATCACCATGTACTAAATTAAAATCTAAATGGGTCAAAGATCTGAATATTAAAACAGAAACACTAAATCTATTGGAAGACAAAATAGGTAGAAACCTTGGAGACATAGGAGTAAGTAAAGAATTCATGAACAGGACTCAAACCGCACGGGAAATACTTCCCAGAATCAATAACTGGGACCACTTCTTATTAAAAAGTTTCTGCATGTCAAAAGAAATCTCCAGCATAGTGAAAAGAAAACCCACAAACTGGGAAAAGATTTTAGTGAACTCTCTCTCAGACAAGGGCCTCTTGTCTAAAACATATAAAGAATTCAAGAAACTCAGACCTCCGAAATTCAAAGATCCAATCCAAAAATGGGCATCTGAGATGAATATGCAATTCTCAGATGAAGAAATGCAAATGGCAAATAAATACATGAAAAAATGCTCATCATCATTGGTCATTAGAGAAATGCAAATTAAAACCACACTGAGATACCATCTCACTCCTGAAAGAATGGCCAGGATCAAGAAAACCGACAACAAATGCTGGAGAGGCTGTGGGGAAAAAGGAACTCTCCTGCACTGCTGGTGGGAGTGTAGACTGGTACAGCCTTTGTGGAGATCTGTCTGGAGATTTCTCAAAAAGTTGGGACTGGAAATCCCATTTATTCCAGCTATTCCACTTCTAGGCATATTCCCAGAAGAACTGAAAGCATCATACCACAGTGATATATGTGCACCTATGTTTATAGCAGCACAATTTGTAATCGCCAGATCTTGGAAACAACCCAAGTGCCCATCAACTGAGGAATGGATAAAAAAGTTGTGGTATTTCTATACAATGGAGTATTATTCAGCTATAAAGAAGGATCACATTGAGATATTTATCAATAAATGGGCGCAGCTTGAGACCATACTCATTAGTGAAATAAATCAATCTCGCATGTGTGAATACCGAATAGTTTCCCTAATGTAAATAATGATTCAAATATATAAAAATATGTGGTAATCATGATTCCCCATTAGGTGGCCTTGAAGCCTTATAAAGTTTTCACTCATTAATTAGAAAGGCTTTATTCTGGCCTTCTTGATATGAAAATATTTGAAGCTAGAGTATATGAAGTTTTATCCAAATATTTCAAGGAAAAAGACACTATGGTAACTACTATTAAGTCAGGTTATAAGGTGGTGAAGTACTAGGTTGTTGAAACAGTCATGCTGTGACCTCTATTGTTATATTGTTATGTCCTGTTTTATCTCAATCTCCCCCTTATTGTTTCAAAAAAAAATTATTTAGTCATTTCTTATGTTTGTCTTAATTAAAGAAAAAATTCAAAAAAATTAGGATATATAAATAGTAACTCTTTTCGATTTCCTATTAACTTGTTTTGAAGTCCTGTAGTACTCCCACGATCTTGTTTTGACTGATTAGACTGTGTTCCATTCTATATGATAGTATCAAGTTTGAAGACATAGGCAACTACTTTGAAGACAATAAGATTCACTAAGATACCCATTCTGGTTTGACTATTGTCTTCTTTGGAAGTCCTGTAATGTTTACAATGCCTAAGTTTTATTAGTCTTGTTCTCTATTGTTTTGCCCAACTTTATAATATCTAATAAGATAGACAATTCTTTTTAAGGAAACAAGGGACAACGTTGATAACCATTGTTGATAAACTTGTACTCTGTTCTACACCATGTGCTATGTCTATCCTTGGTATTGACTGACAGCTTTGTTTTGCCATATTTGACTGTATTCTTCCCCCCCCCAAAGAAAGTAATAAGCACTAAGGAGTAATAAAATCCAAGATGTGTAAATTTTGTTGTAAAAAAGAGAGGGAAAAAAAAAGAAAAGAAAAAGAGCTCTAACGGATATAACAGCAAGTGTGTTTGGGGGTGTTAAATAGCTGACTTTGTCAATGTTTTTGGAACATTGAACACAGCTGTTTGCAGTCTCCCTGTTTGAATGTCCACCTTGTGTTCTTTGATACTGTGATTTGAGGAATTATTTTCAAGAAGATAGTGTGTAATCTACTAGCAGGTGATTTCTTACTGTTATGTTTTTTTGTTTTGTTTTGTTTTGTTTTGTTTTGTTTTGTTTTGTTTTGTAGTTCTGTATTGCGTGTACCCTTACGCCGCTTTGGTTTGTTTTGTGTTTTTCTCTTTTTCCTCTTAAATAAAAAAAAAAAAAAAAAGATATTTCCATGACAAAGAACAGCTGAAGAACTTCATGATCACCAAACTAACCCTGCAAAGAATACTGAAAGACATTCTAGAAGCACATAGGAAAAAACCATTAAGCAAGGCAGACAATTTTTAAACAAAATGGAAAGGTAAAGATGCAATAGCAGAAAGATAATATGTCAACAATGAACCAATATATAATAGTTAAAACAATTAATGTAAATGGCCTCAATTCACCAATTAAAAGAAATAGACTGGCAGAATGAATCAAGAAACAACATCCAACCAAATGCTGTCTACAAGAAACCCATCTAATTCAAAAGGATACTCACAGACTAAAAGCCAAAGGATGGAAAACAATATTTCATGAAACAGGAACCCCCCAAAAAAGCAGGGTTGGCAGAAAATGTGAACTCTAACCAAGAACGATCAGAAGACTTAAGAAGGTCACTACATACTAGTTAGGGGAAAACTTCAAGAGGAAGAGATAACAATCTTAAATATATTTGCACCAAATTCCAGTGCACCCAGCTATACAAAGCAAGTATTAATAGAAATTAAAAATCAAATAAACAATAACACAATTATGATAGGAGACCTTTACACACCATTGACACCAAGAGACAGATCAACCTGACAGAAAATCAACAAAGAAAAAACAGAACTGAATCACAGCTTGAACAAATGGACTTGATAGATGTATATAGAGTGTTCGATTAAAAAACATCAGAATATACATTCTTCTTAGGAGTACATTGCACATTCTCTAAAATAGACCATACGCTAGCCTACAGAACATACTTAAGTAAATGTAAAAGAACTGAAATTATCCCATGCATGTTATAAGATCATAGCACCAGGAAACAAGAAATTAATGATAACAGAAACTGCAAAAACCCCACAAATACATGGAAATTGAATAATACACTCTTGAACAATTAGTGAGTCACAGAAGAAATTAAAGAAATTAATATCAACAAGCAAACAAAAATACAAACAAAAATTACAGGAATCTGTGGGATGCAATGAAAGTGGTACTCAGAGGAAAATTTATTGCACTGAGTTTCCACATTAGGAAAACAAAATGAACCCAAATAAACAACATGATGTTACACCTTAAACATCTAGAAAAAGAAGAGCAAGTCAAACAAAAGGCAAAAGAAGGGAGGAAATTATAAAGATCAGAGCAGAAATTAATGCAATAGAGACTAAGAAAACAATCCAAAGAATCAGTGAATCAAAGATATGGTTCTTGAAAGAATAAATAAAATTGATGAGCCCCTAGCCAACCTTATTTTAAAAAGAGAAAGAAAAAACTCAAATTCATGCAATAAGAAATGAAAAAGGTGAAATCACTACAGACTCTATGGAAATACAGAAGATCATCAATACCTATTTCAAAAATCTCTACTCTTATAGGTTCGATAACACAGAAGAAATGGACAGATTCCTAGAAATATATGAACTACCAAACCTATGTCAAGAAGATGTAAAACTGCTGAATAACCCAATTGCTATTAATGAAGCTGAAAATGTAAGTCCTTACCTACAAAGAAGAGCCCAGGCCCAGGTGGATTCACTGCAGAATTCTATAAGAAATACAAAGAAGACTTAAAGCCGACACTCCACAAACTCTTCAATGAAATTGAAAGGGAAGCAATTCTTCCTAAGCCATTCCTGGAGGTAAATATTACTCCAGTACCAGAGCTGGAGAAAGACCCAACTAAAAAAGAGAACTACAGGCCAATCTCCCTAATGAACATGAATACAAAAATTATCATTAAAATATTGGCAAGTAGGATGCAGAAAATCATCAAGATTGTACACCACAACCAAGTGGGATTCATCCCAGGCATGCAGGGATGGTTCAATGTACATAAATCAATAAACGTAATCCACCATATCAATAGAGCCAAAAGAATCACATGATCATTTCTGTAGATGCAGAAAAAGCTCTTGATATGTCCAACACTCATTCATGATAAGAACCTTCCAGAGAATTGAAATAGATGATCTTTACCTCAATATGATAAAGGCCATCTGTGACAAACCAAAATCCAGCATCATATTAAATGGCCAAAACATAAAAGCCTTTACCTTAAAATCAAGCACAAGACAAGGGTATCCTTTACCAACTCTCCTATCAAACATAGTGCTGAAAATACTAGCCAGAGCAATTAGACAAGAGAAAAAATAAAAGGAATAAAGATAGGAAAAGAGAAAGTTAAATTATCCTTATTTGCAGATGACAGGCTACTCTGCATAGGAGACCCCCAAACTCCATTGAAAGACTCCTAGATATAATAAAATTCAGCAATGTAGCTGGATACAAAGTAAATACTCAAAAATCAATAACATTCCTATACAGTAACAACAAAATCACTGAGAGAGAAATAAGAAAAGCCACACCCTTTACACTAGCATCCAAAAAAAATGAAATCCTTAAGAATTAATCTCACAAAAGAAGAAAAATATCTATTCAGAGGAAATTATAATACCCTGAAAAAAGAAATTGAAGAGGACCTCAGAAAATGGAAAGACATCCCTTGTTTATTGATAGCAAGAATAAATATTGTGAAAATGGCCATTCTCCCAAAACTGTTATACAAATTCAATGCAATCCCAATGAAAATACCACTAACATACCTCATAGAAATCACTCCTAAAATTTATCTGGAACCAGAAGAGACCTAGAATAGCAAAGGCAGTTCTAAACAGCAAAGACAAGGCAAGAGGCATCACAATCCCTGACTTGAAGTTATACTACAAAGCTACTGTAATAAAATCAACATGATACTGGAATAAAAACAGATCTGAAGATCAATGGAATAGATTAGATGTAACCACAACTACAAACACACTCAACCACTTTGATAAATGTGCCAAACATGTTCCCTGGAAGAACGACAGTCTATTTAATAAATGGTGCTGGAAAAACTGGCTCTCCATATGCTGAAAACTAAAACTAGACCCATGCCTATCATCATGTACTAAGCTAAAATCTAAATGGATCAAAGATATGAATATTAAAAGAGAAGCACTAAATCTGTTGAAATACAAAGTAGATAAAAATCTTGAAGACATAAGTGTAGGTAGAGAATTCATGAACAAGATTCAAACTGCATGGGAATACTTCCCAGAATCAATAACGGGGTCACGTCTTATTAGAGAGTTTCTGCATGTCGAAAAAAATCTCCAGAATAGTGAAAAGAAAACCCACAAACTGGGAAAAATCTTAGTGAACTGTCCCTCAGACAAAGGACTTCAGTCTAGAACATATAAAGAATTTTAAAAAATTAGATCCCCAAAATTCAAAGACCCAATCCATGGCATCTGAGATAAATACACAGTTCTCAGATGAAGAAATACAAATGGCAAATAAATACATGAAAAAATGTTCACCATCATTACTCATTAGAGAAATGCAAATTAAAACCACACTGAGATTCCATCTGACTCCTGAAAGAATGGCCAGGATCAAGAAAACTACCAACGATTAACATCTATTTTGAAGAAAACAAGACATGATAATAGCTAGTGCTGATTTAATATCATCTTGTTTTGAAGTCCCACCAAGCTTTTGTTCTTCTGTCTCCATTGGTTTTATTAATGTTTTATCTTATTGAATTTTATTATATGTGATAGTATAGACAAGGAGATAATATAGTAACCTTTGTTTGTTTTCTGTTAGTTGACTCTGAATACCCTGTAATACTTTCATTATCCTGAATGGTTTTACGTTGTCTTTTTATATTTGATACTATAGTATATAAAGGTATACTCAATTATTTCAAGGAAAGAGACACTGTGATAGCTACTGTTATGTCGGATTGTCTTATGGTGAAACACTACGTTGCTTAAACTGTTCTCTTCTGACCTGTTTTGTTATGTCCTCTTTTATCTTAATCTTTTTTTAAAATAAAAAAAGAAAAAGAAAACTACCAACAACAAATACTGGAAAGGCTGTGGGGAAAAAGGAACTCTCCTACACTGTTGGTGGGAGTGTAGACTGGTGCAACCACTGTGGAGATCAGTCTAGAGATTCCTCAAAAACCTGGGATTGGAAATCTCATTTGACACAGCTATTTCACTTCTAGGCATATTTCCAGAAGAACTGAAAATATCATACCACGGTGATATACGTGCACCCATGTTTATAGCAGTACAATTTGTAATAGCCAGATCTTGGAAACAACCGAAATATCTATCACCTGATGAATGGATTAAAAAATTGTGGTATTTTTATACAGTGGAGTACTACTCAGCTATAAAGAATGATCATATTGATATGTTTATAAATAAATGGATGCAACTTGGGACCATATGCATAAGTGAAATAAATCAAACTCATATATATAAATACTGTATAGTCTCCCTAGTGTAAGAAATGGTAGGAGTACCTAAGATTTTATGGCAATCAGGATTCCCCATTACATTGCTTTGAAGCCTTATAATATTTTCATTCATTACTTGGAATGGTTTTATTCTGTTTTGTTTGATTTTATTATGTGTGATGGTATGAACAGCATTTTAGAAGAAAACAAGACATTATGGCAGCCATTGCTGATTTAATATCATCTTACTTTGAAGTCCTACCATGCTTTTATTCTTCTATTTCCATTGGTTCTATTATGTTGTGTCTTATTGGATTTTAATATGTGTGATAGTATAAACATATTTTTTATGGACAATGAGATAGTATAGTAACCATTGTTCATTTTCTGTTATTTGGTTCTGAGTGTCATGTAATACTTTCATTCTCTTAGGTGGTTTTATACTATTATGTTATGTTTGATATTATTGTATGTGAAGGTATGTTCAACTATTTCAAAGAAAGAGACATTATGGTAGCTACTGTTAATATCCAGTTTTCTTGTTGTGAAGTGCTGCGCTGCCTATATTGTTCTGATCTGCTTTGTTCTGTCCTCTTTTGTTTTATTCTTTTTAAAATAAAACAAAAATAGAGGAACATAAGGTAATGATGGAAACATCAAGTGAACAATGTAAGACAGAATTAGAATGCATGAAACAGATTCAAGGACATATTCAGGAAATTTAAAACGCCATTAAAAGCAGGCAGAATTACCTGAATGAGGCTGAAGATTGACTCTCAGACACTGAAGACAGGATGGAAGCATCAGATCATCAAAGAAAAGATTTCTCAAAAGTAACAAGGAACCAGGAAACAATTCAACAGCTGCAAGATGATGCAAAGAGAAACACTGTAAGACTGATAGATGTCAGTGAAAAAACAGAAATCAACACAAATGACATATGAAGACTATTTACAGAAATAATAGCAGAAAATTTTCCAAACATGGGAAGAGAATCTGATAAACAGATAAGTTAGGCATACAGAACCCCAGTTAGCCTTAACCAAAATAAATCTTAACTCAGACATATAATAATTAGGATATTAGAAATTCAGCACAAGAACAGAATACTATCAGCTGTCAGAGAAAAGAAACAGATCACTTATGAAGGAAGGCCTATCAGAATCACAGCAGACTTCTCAACACAAACTTTCCAGCCAAGAAAAACTTGGAGTAAAGTATTTCAGATCCTGAAAGAAAGCAACTTTCAACCCAGAATGATGTACTCTGCAAAACTATTTTTGAAAACTATTTTTGAAAATTGATGGATAAATAAGATACTTCCAAGACAAAGAACATATGAATAAATTCATGACCACCAAACCAACATGATAGAGAATATAAAAGACATTCTAGAAAGAGACAAAGATAACAACAGTTCCAACAACAACAACAGAAAAAAAAAAAAAACACCCAGCAGGGAAATCAATTAAGAGAAAAAGTAGAAAACCAACAACAGAAAGATAATGTAATAGTGACAATTTAGTACATATTAGTTACATCCATGAATGTAAATGGTCTTAACTCATCAATAAAAAGAAACATACTGGCACAGTGGATTAAGAAGAAAAATTCATCAGTGTGCTGTGTACAAGAAACACATTTAAATCAGAAAGAATTTCATAGACGAAAAGTCAAAGGGTGGAAAACAATACTTCGTGTAACAAAAAAAGCAGAGGTGGCCATTTTTTTTGCAGACAATGTGAGTTTCAAAACTATCAAAAGAGATAAAGAAAGTCACAACATAATTGTTAGAGGAAAACTTGAAGTGGAAGAGATTACAATCATAAATATATGCACCAAATATGAGACCACCCAACTATGTAAGACAAATCTTAATAGACATGAAAAATCAAATAAATAATAATACAGTTATAATGGGGGACCTTAATACCCCATTGTCACAAAGAATCAGATCAACAAAACAAAAAATCAGCAAAGAAATAACAAAAGTGAACCAAGCTTGTAAAAAAAAAAATGGACCTAGTAGAGTTTACTGAGTGATCTACGCAACAACATCATATGATACATTCTTCTCAGCTTCTCATGGGTCATTCTCTAAAATAGATCATATAGTAGCCTACAGAGCATTCTTAAGTAAATGTAAAGGAACTGAAATAATTCTATCCATAGTATGTGACTATAGTCCAATAAAATAGGAAATTAATGACAAAAAACCCCAAGAACCCCATAAACATATGGAAATTAAATGATACTCTCTTAAACAGTCACAGAAGAAATTAAACAATATCCACAATCAAACAAAAATTCAAGTACAAATTACTGAAACATGTAGAACAAAATGAAATCAGTTCTCAAAGCAAAATTTATAGTACTAACCTGCCACATAAGGAAAATAAAATGAACACAAATAAACAACCTAATGTTGCACCTCAATCTACTAGAAAAAGAAGAGCAAGTCAAGCCCAAGGTCAAAATAAGGGAGGAAATTATAAAAACCAGAGCAGAAATTAATGCAATTGAAACTAAGAAAACAATATAAAAAATTAATGAATGGAAGAGTTGATTATTGAAAGAATAAATAAAATTGATAGACCAACCTAGGGAGCCAACTTTATCAAAAAGAGAAAAGTAAAAACTCAAATCGATGCAAAAAGAAATGAAAAGGGTGAAACTACTACAGACCCTGTGGAAATCAGAAAACCTTCAATACCTTCTTCAACAACCTTTACTCTTATAGATTCGATAACACAGAAGAAATGGACAGATTCCTAGAAATATACGAATTACCAAAGCTGGATCAAGAAGATGTAAAACTCCTCAATAACCCAATTTTAGTTAATGAAATTGAAATTATCATTAGAACCTTACTAACAAAGAAAAGCACAGGTCCTGAGGGATTCATGGCTGAATTCTACAAGAAAGTTAAGGAAGACTTAATGCCAATACTCCTCAAACTCTTCCATGAAATTAAAAGGAAGCAAGTCTTCTTAACTCATTCCTGGAAGCAAAAATAACCTTAATACCAAAATCAGAGAAAGATTCAATCAAAAAAGAAAATTATAGGCCAAGCCACCTAAATGAACATAGATGCAAAACTCCTCAGTAAAATGCAGCAAGTAAAATGCGACAAATCATCAAGAAAATTATACACCATTATCAAGTGGGATTCATACCAGGAATGCAGAGGTGGTTCTACATATGCAAATCAATAAATGTGATACACTATATTCACAGAGCCAAGGACAAGGATCTCAGGATCATCTCATAGATGCAGAAAAATCTTTGTACAAAATCCAACACTCATTCATGATAAAAATCCTACATAAAATCGAAATAGATGGTCTTAACCTCACCCTGACAAAATCCATATATGACAAACCAACAGCCAATATCTTATTAAATGGAAAAACACTGAAAACTGTCAACCTAAAATGAGGAACAAGACAAGGATGCCCATTATTACCACTCCTATTCAGTATAGTTCTTGAAACATTAACCAGAGCAATTAGACAAGAGAGAGATAAAAGAAATAAATATAGGAAAGTAAGAAGTCGAATTATCATTATTTGCAGATGATATTAAACTCTGTATACAAGACCCCCAAAACTCAATTGAAAGTCTTCTAGACATAATAATCAAATTCAGTAATGTAGCTGGATACAATGTCAGCACTCAAAAATCAATAGCATTCTATAAAAAACCAACAAATTCACTAAGAGAGAAATAAGGAAACTATACCCTTCACAATAGCATCCCAAAAAAGGAAATACTTAGGAATCAGTCTAACGAAGTAAAAGATCTGTAAAGTGAAAGTTACTCTGAAAAAGGAAATTGAAGAAGATTTCAGAAAATGGAAACACGTTCCCTGCTCATTGATAGGAAAACAAACACTGTGAAAATTGCCATTCTCCCAAGATTGCTATACAGATTTAATGCAGTTCCAGTCAAAATACCATTTGCATACCTCAAAGATCTAGAGAAATCATCCCTAAAATTCATCTGGAACCAGAAGAGACCTAGAATAGCAAAAGCAATTCTGGGCAACAAGGCAAGACAGGAGATATCACAATTCTCAACTCGAAATTATACTACAAAGCTACTGTAATAAAGATCATGATACTGGAATAAAAACATACATGAAGATTAGTGAAACAGGCTAGAAGATGCAGCTTCAGCTACAAACGCAATCAGCTATCTCATCTTTCACAAAAGGGCCAAAGGTGTACACAGGAAAAAAGATAGCCTTTTCAGTAAGTGGTGCTGAAAAAACTGATTCTCCATATGCCCAAAGCTAAAACTAGATCCATGTCTATCACTATGCACTAAACTAAAGTCAAAATGGATCAAAGATCTAAATATTAAGACAGAAACAATAAATCTACTGGAAGACAAAGTACGTAAAAATCCTGATTAGATAGGAGTAAGCAGAGCATTCATAAGCAAAAACCATACTTTCCAGAATCAACAACTGGGATCTCACCTTATTAAAAAGCTTTGCTGGTCAAAATAAATCTCCAACAAAGTAAAAAGAAAAACCACAAATTGGGAAAAAGTCTTAGCCAACTGTTTCTCAGACAGAGGACTTCATCTAGAACATATAAAGAATTCTAAAAATTTAGACCCCTAAAATTCAAGGGCCCAATCCAAAAATGGGCATCTGAGATAAATACACTATTCTCAGATAAAGAAATACAAATGGCAAGTAAACACAAGAAAAAATGTTTAACATCAATGGTCATTTGGGAAATGTTAATTAAAACAACACTGAGTTTCCAGTTCATCCCAGAAAGAATGGTCAAGAAAAAGAAATCAACCAATAACAAATTCTGGAGGGGCTTTGGGAGGGAAAGAAACTCTTCTTCACTGTTGGTGGAAGGGTAGGCTGGTTGCAACCACTGTGGAAATCAGTGTGGATACTCTTCAGAAAGGTAGGATTAGAGATTCCATTTGATATAGCTATCCTACTTCTGGGCATTTTCCCAGAAGAATTTAAAACATCATACCACAGTGATATATGTGCACCCATGTTTATAGTGACACAATTTATAATAGCCAAATTGTGGGAAAACCCAAGTGCCCATCCATCAAGGAATGGGTAAAAAACCAAAAAGGTGGTATACAAAGGAGTTCTACTCAGCTATAAAGAGACTGCATTGAGACATTTGTAAGTAAATGGATGTGACTTGGAACCATACTCATAAGTGAAATAAATCAAACTCACACATGTAAATATCATATTGTCTCTCTAGTGTAGGAACCTGAAAAAGTATATATGACCCAAAATCTATAATAAATACTGTGTAAGGCTAAGAAATTACTCAAAGAGGAAAAATAATTTGATAAGGATCAGGAGGAAAAAAGGGAAAAGGAAAAGACATAAATTTGTATGTGTGTAGCTAAAATGATTATAATACTAATTGTATGAGCTATTGAAAAAGAACAGTTAATATTCATATGATTAGATCAGTTTTATAAGTTTCTATCTGATATTCTACCTTTTTGAAGGTAACAACGTGCAATATTACAATCATTGTTATATTCCTATCATCTTGTTTTGTAAACCTATATTGTTATTGTATTCAGTTTGTTGTTGCTGTTTGTGTCTTTTGCTTTATATTTATTTTCTGTGTCATTTTTCTCTTAAATAAATAAAAAAGAAACAAAACTGTTGATTTAAAGTACTAATTCAAATTGAAAAGCCATAATTCACTTGAATAACTTTAAAGGGATCAAAGTATTCACTTAGGTTATAAACTATTATTGTCTTTGACCTCTCTCTCTCTCTCTCTCTCTCTCTCTCTCTCTCTCTCTCTCTTTCTCTCTCTCTGTCTGTCTCCTATAATCTACAACCTTAACTAAAAATTTTGTTATATTAAGCTGGTCTTACAAAACCTTTTATACCCATTAATCAAGCCAATCTCTCAATATCTCTTGAGTTTCACTTTAAAAGATTCAATTGGCAAAAAAGCCACTTTTCTGTTGGCAGAGAATGTATAGCCATCAATCCTAAATAAAAAGCTATGTGCAAACTGGACTAAACCTGCAGTCAATAAGCAAGTTAGTCTTTTATGTAGCAAATTTTTTTGCTGTATACTATAAAATTCATTCAGATAAATCAGTTGATTCCATTAAATGTACACTTCTTGCTATTACCAACCTCTGTTATTGAACTTCATTTCAATTACATTAAATTTAACTTGTCTCTAGCCTTTGGCAGCTAATCCATTTGAACCAGATTCTGAAGACTAAAAATACTTTAGTCTGAAGACTAAAAATTCTTTCAGAAGAATGAAATGGCAAAATTCACCAAATGTAACATTGTTACTAAATTTATACCTAAGTGAACTCTATGAGTACAATATATTCAATATTTAGTAAATCTAAAAATATATAAAATTTATATTAACTCAAAATTGCCAAGTAAGATTTACTTTGCACACATGACTAGTCCAGGAATTTTGCTAGTGTTGGAAGTTTGAGTTGCTTTAAACAACACACCTCCTTTTGTAGGATAGGAGTAGAGCCAGAATTGACAAATGTGGAGAAAAAAAGGGAAAGTCCTCGAGATAGCACTGTTATTTAGTAGTGCAAATTTTCATTTTATAAGGAAAACTTGGTATTCTGACAAAAAAAACCCTGAATGTTCCTACCAAACACTTCAATATAACTAATGGCTGAAGAATAGTGTCAAGAACATAGTAAACACTCAATAACTTGTATTTCTGAGCAATGAGGTTAACACTATCAGAAACTGGAAAACAACCTCCATGTGTGAGGTGATATACTGCGGTAGGTTCTCAAAACTGCAGAGCAAACCCACATTGTTAGACAATGTGACATTTACCTGGCAGCAAATAAATCAAATACTTTAAAACATTTTATTATAATAGACATGGGTGAACCACAGTGCTGAACACAATATTTAAATAAGTATTTAAATAATAAGTCTGCTGTTAAGGTAATATTCTCATTCCTGGGGGATCCTTTGGGCTGTATTCACAGATTCAGCTGACTGTTTCTCATAGAGATGCCTTAGCAGAGAAAAAGTCTTCCACAACAGAGCTGTAGCTAAAGAAATAGTGTGTGTCTGCTCTCACTTCCTGTGTCCGTGAAAAGCAAACTCTTAATGCTTTGCTTTATCTGGCTTTTCATAGGCCAACACTTTTTTTCTAGCTGCCTTCTTCATGCAGAAAGATTTTAGGTCTTAGATGCCCAGGAGCAGCATTGAGCTGATCCTTTTATCTACAATTGCTCTTCTTTTATTTTGATCTTTGCAGAACCAAAATTAATAATACCTATCTGCAAATTTCTAAAATGTAGTTTCTTTTTTGTACTTGACTGATAAATTATAATTAAGAAATACTGAGTACCATATATTTGCATCTTGATGAGAGTATTGGAAAACAGGAAATCAAAATAATTATTTCTGGTATTTTTAAGATATTCTATAGAATTTAGTGTTTACAACTTGATTACAAAATGTCTTCACCATCACAAGGTGTATTTCCGCTTTGGTTCCCATTTAAATTTGATTAATCCGTATGAGCTTGTTCTAATAGCAGGTGGTACAACTTATTTTTGGAAACTGCTAATGAAAAAGGAAATTTTAACTTTGAAATATCTTTATTCTACACAAATAAAATGAAACTTTTTGTTATGGTTTGTGTCTAGGTGTCCCCCAAAAGCCTTATGCACTTTAAAATAGGGCTTTTTCACAGGTAGCTAAATCTAGAGCTTAAGATTGTTTCATGGTTCAGTGCCAGGTTTAAGGGTTCTGGGATAAACGATGGTTAATTTCTGGATCAGTCCACTGACTGGGTTGGCACCACCCTAATCCCAGCACCAGCAGCAGTCTGGAGAGATAAAAGGGGAAGAAAGAGGCTTCTTTTCCCACTTTGCTCTTATTGCTTTTGCTGTCTCCAATGCCATTAACAATTGCCTTCTGACATGCGCCACCTCACTTTAGAAAAAACTGATTATGGACTGAAACCTCTACAAACTGTAAGCTAAATATCGTTTGCCCCCCTTAATCTTGGGTGTTGGATATTTAGTCTCAACAATGAGAGAAAAGTAACTAACACACATTTACACTGGCAAAATATTTGAGAATTATACTCAGTGGTGGTACACTTGAGACTTTCTTTGTTGAACAGAAAAATGTGAATATTAATACATCAAAGAAGACTTTAAGAATGAGTCACCTACTTGCTATCAAACCTGAAAATGTGTATTAGAAAACAAATAATTCATCAAATTAACAAATATACACCTGATCTTTACATTTCATTCTTTACACTTTTTATTTTCCTTCATATTTCTGTATGTAAGGCACATGGAGAAATATATAAAACTTTACTAAAAAATTCTAGATTATATCAATGTATCTCTGTGTGATACTCATAAAGTAGGCGAAACAAGAGAAAAACATTTTGTTTTTGCTATTTTTATACTGAAAATTTCATGAGTAAATTCAAAAGTAAACTATATTTCCAAAAATTGCCTAATAGTTATATTTAAGGATGGTTAGCATCTCAGTAAAACATATGATGTGGAAGGCACAGTTGGGTTCTGGCAGTCTCTAATGTTTTATTTTTACTTGGTCAATGGTTACATTTAATTTGATTTATACAATGTCATAGTGTACATGCATGGTGTCTTGGAATGCCCACACTACATTTTACAATTAAAATGGTTATTGTAAGTAAAAAGACGTATTGCAAGACCACTTAGACAAAAAGCACAAACATTAGACTTCAACAAAATGTCCAGAAACAAGAGAACATTTCCCACAGCCTGGGGCTTTTCTACTGAATAGAAATTACTAGTATATTAGAGAAGCGAAATACTTGACAAATACTCAAATCTTGTATAAGAAGTACTGAAGAATGCTTTAAAATTCTGATAAAATGGCAAGACATATTATTGAATAGGAATAATATATAGTAATCATTTATATAAGATAAAACTGTTAAACAGTATAGTTCATTTTAATTAAATTTGAAAACATATATTTATTCATTATATGAATTGTGTATCTACCTAAATTCTTATTAAAAATTTTTAAATACATATAGAAGTAAATATATAAATCTAAAGTAGATTCAAAACAATCATACACTTAACAAATACAATATTTACTGTATTTGGATTATTTATTTACTACTTTTCTTGCTGTAGTATATTAAATTATATTATAGTATTTTGGTATACATTCCTAAAAACAACATTGCTTGACATGAACACCATAAATGCTAATATCTAACAAAGTCAGCACAGCAAGCTTCCTTTCACTGTGCGTCACAGCACCCTGCTTCACTTTGTCACGCTGTGCTTTTAGCAGGCAGGGCTTATTCCATCTCCAGGTCCAGCAAGACTGTTAGTGGCATTTTTCCAACAGTAGATGCTCTCTTTGTGTGTTTGTCTCATATTTTCTTAATAATATTTCAAATTTTTCATCGTTATTTTGTTTACTGATGTGATCTGTGATTAGTGAACATCAATGTTACTATTGGAGTTGTTTTGAGACACCAGGAACTATGTAGACATAAGGCAGAAAATGTAATAAATAAATTGTGTGTGTTTTAATTGCTCAGCTGCCCTGTTGTTACTGTCTTCCTCCCTATTCCTAAAATAATACAACAATGAAATTAGACCATTTCATAATTCCACAATGGCTTCCATGTATTCAAGTAAATAGAAGAATTGAAAGTCTTTTATGTTAAATCAAAAGCTGGAAATAATTAAGGTTACTACAGGAGGCCTGTCAAAAGCTGAGTTTGTCTCGAGTTATGAATGGAAAGGAACAACTCGTAAAGGAACTTGATTGCTAGTCCAGTGAAGATATGAATGATAGAAAATCAAAACAGCATTGTTGCTGATATAGAAAGTTTTGATTGTCTGAATAGAAGACCAAATCAGTCATAGATTCCTTTAAGTTTAGACCAAAGCCTAATCCAGAGCAAATCCCTAGCTCTGAAATTCTATGGGCATCCAGATGTAGGACCTTTCCAAGCCCAGAGTGAGTGTGGGTGAGTCTTTTTTTCATACAGAGAACACCAGGAGGGTTGAGGAGAGTGTCAGCAATGCCTTCCTCAACCCAGAGAAACTCAAAAGTGCCTTAGAGATGCCTAGAGACACAATAAGGCCCCAGCTGAGACACATACTATAGCAAAGTAGATCTGGCAGCCTGGAATTCCCTGAAGCCACAACCACAATGGGAGCTAAGGATTGGCTAACATCAATACTCCTAGGATAGTCAGCCTAGGAGGAATACAAGACTCACCCAACAGGTCTTGCAGGAGGAATTCAGGTGACTAGCCTCTGCCCTATATTGTGGAACTCAGCAATTGGACAAACATCAACCACACATTAGGACCCTAAGAAATACGCAATGGACAATTGAGACTAGTGGGATTGAAAACACCAAAATATTAACCCAAAAAGGTGAAAATGACAAAATGAAAAATCAAAATGCAATCTCAAACATCCAGTCCATCAAGAACAAGTACAAGAGACATCAAAATAGATGACAGTAGAAATTGCACACCCAAAATTTCTGAAAAAATAACAAGTGGAATAAAGAAACAAATCCTTGGGGCTATAGAGGAAATCAGATTAGAAATAATCTCTCAAGTAAAGAAAGAAATGGTAGCATTAATAAAGAAGTTGCTCAGCAAAGCTATAGAAGACACAAATGAAAAAGTACAGGAGTATGGGAAAATGATGAAAACCTTGAATGAACAATATAGGAAAGACATAGAATACATGAAACAAATTCAAAGAGATATGCAGGAAACAAAAAATCCGTTGGAAGCTGCTGAATCTGTTTGAATGAAGCTGACGATAAACTTTTAGAACTTGAAGATAGTATCACAGCTAGTGATCATGAAAGGAGAGTACTTTTAAAAATAACAGGGAAGCATGAAATAACAATTCAACAGCTTCAAGATGATGCCAAGAGAAACAATAGAAGATTGATAAGCATCAATGAAAATGCAGAGGTCAATGCAAATGACATAGAAAAACTATTTGTAGAATATTTCCCAAACATGGGAAAAGAATCAAATATACAGATAATTGACACATATGGAAGGCCAAAATCATTACCAAAATACATCTACACCCAGATATAGAATAATTAAGATTCCTGAAATTCTTCATAAAACAAGCATACTAAAAGCTGTTAGAGATACAACTCACCAATCAAAGAAAACCAATTAGAATCATGGCAGACTTCTCAGCACAAATCCTCAAATCAAGATGCATTTGAAGTGAAATATTTCAAGCCCTGAAAGAACAACTTTCAACACAGATTTAGGTACCCTACAAAACTATTTTTGAAAATTAATGGAGAAATAAAATACTTCCATGACAAAGAACAACTGAAGAAATTCATGTCCACCAGAGCAGCCCTAGAAAAAGGACTGAAAGACATACTAGAGAGAGACCAAAATGGCTAAAATTCCCAGACAACAACAGAAAGAAACCGCTGGGCAAGGTAAGCAATTAAACAAGAGGGGAAAGCAGGAAAACAAAAAAAAGGAAAATAATCATACATATCAGTAATATCCATCAATGTAAGTGGCCTGAAGTCACCAATTCAAAGAAATAGATTGGAAGAATGGATCAAGAAACAGGATCCAACAATACTCTGTATACAAGAAACGTACCTGACTTGAAAGGAAACTCATAGTCTGAAAGTCAAAGGATGCAAAACAGTATTTCATGCAACAAAAACACAGGAGAAAAAGTAGGGGTAGCTATTCTGTTTTGAGACAATGTAAACTTCAAACCCAAAATGATCAAAAGAGAGAAAGGTCACTACATACTTGTCAGGGGAATAATTCAAGAGAAAGAACTAATCATCATAAATATATATGGTGAAATACAGGAGCACCCAACTATATAAGACAAACACTATTACACATGAAAAAATATGCAATAACACAATTGGAACAGGGAATATTAATATGCTATTGTCACAAAGAAAAAGACCAACTAGACAAAAGGCCAAAAAGAAACAACAGAATTGAAGAAATAACAGAATTGAATCAAAGCTGTAAGCAAATGGACTTAGTGGACATTTATAGAGTGTTTCACCCAACAACATTAAACTACACAGTATTCTCAGTTGCACATGATCATTCTCTAAAATAAACCATATACTAGCCCATAGAACATGCTTAAGTAAATGCAAAGGGATTGACATTATCCCATGCATATTATCTGATCATAATGCACTGAAACTGGAAATTAATGTCAAAAAATTGCAACAACTTACATGAACAAATGGAAATTAAGTAGCAAATTCTTGAACAACCAATGAATTACATAAGAAATTAAACAATGCCTACAATTCAATGAAAAGGCAGATACAACATACCAAAACCTGTAGGATGCAGTGAAAGTGGTGCTAAGAGGGAAATATATTGCAATTAACTGTCACATTAGAAAAAAAGAATGAGCACAAATCAACAACCTAAAACTGTATCTCAAGCTTCTAGGAAAAGAAGAGAAAATCAAGCACAAAGCCAAAAAAAGTAGGGAGGAAATTATAAAGAGCAGAGCAGAAATCAATACAATTCAGACAAAAAAAATACAAAGTATTAATGAATTGAGGAGTTGATTCTTTGAAATAATAAACAAAATTTATAGGAGTCTAGCCAAACTTATTCAAAAAACAAAGGAAAACTCAAATTCATGCTGTAAGGAATAAAAAGAGTAAGTTACTAAGATCCCATGAAAATTCAGAAGATCACGAATACTTACTTCGAAAATGATTACTCACATAGAGTGTAAAACACAGAGAAAATGGACAGATTCCTAGAAACATATGAACATATTTATATTCCTTTTGGCACTCCTTAAAATAGCCCTATTTGTAAGAAACCCTGTCATTTGTGGTGAATCATATTCAGGTTCTAAAAAGGTTTGTATAACAAACAACGTATAACATCTCCTCCTTCTCCTCTCCAAAAATAAATCTAGAAATATAATTTTTTAGATGAAATTATAAATTCATATGAATATTTTAGTATCACAGCAGACATTATAATGTTCTGATTTAGATTACTTAATATATTTCCCTAGCTTATATAAAAATAAAAATAATTATACTATTAAAACTAAAACTGCTAAATAAAAAATGATTGAATATTTACTAAGATTTTAGAAATAGAGATTCTTAAATAGTTATAAGTATAGATCATTACATATTTTTTGGAAGGATGGTATATTAGCCAATCAAAAAACCAAATATTTTTTGATGCAGAGCTTCCATTTCTAGCATTTTCACCCTTAGAAGCAATCAAAGAAAAAAGGTAAAATTAGTTAAAGCATTCATATTTAAATTTTTCAAATTAACTTCATAATTCACTAGAAAATACTAAACTAAATATCAAAAAATGCCAGCCTGAATCAGCCTGTCCTTGCCTTACCTGTGTTAAGAGCAGCCACCAAGTATGAGAATAGTAGTAGCAGGTAAGGGAAGGATAGGCTGATTGAGACTAACATTTTTGATCTCTGATCTTTAAGGCTGATACTCTGCTAGTTAGGTGTTATCCAAGTAACTGGTTAAAACTTATACTGCATTATATGGAAGATATGTATATCGTTTTTATCATGTATTTATGGCACACAATATATATCCAATTTACTTTTCAAAATATATGCAAAAATTTGCAAAGGCATATATACTATGTATAAAGACTTGGTTTTTTGTGATATATAAATATGAATAAATAGCATCTTTGTGCAGTATATTTGATGAGAAGAGAAAACATAAATAGCTGATAACAGGATTTGTTTTACACAGAAAACAATTTTTGGGAAAATAGCCTGACAAGTACTTAATATAAATAGGAAAACTTAGAAGACATATGCTAGTATGTACAAATATTTCAAGAAATGGGACAATATTATTGTGTAAGATCCAGGAGTGATACTCCAGAGAAGGCAAGAAGTGGCAAAATGAAGCAGAAAAATAATGTCCAGAACATAAGGAAGAAAAGTGACAGGAAAATACATTGAAATGAATTTAGTGTTGATATGACTCAGAAACACTTTGAATAACAAGGTATCTCTAAAACAAGGTCTTGAGATGTTTTCCTACTCCAAAGAAATTCTGATTTAAAAAGTGATCTGTGTGTAACTCTCCTTAAAAACAATGAAGGGGTCATTCTCTGCATAACATATAGGATAGACATAGATAAAGAAGGCCTCAGACAAAAAGACAGAAATAAGAATGGTAAGACAGTGTGAATCTCCTTGTAACTACAAAAAATTTTCAAAATGTGTAGAGACAGCAGTGAGAGTTGCTTGGAGATTTCAAAATATTTTGTCTGATCCTCCATGACCTGGGACACCCCTATAGTACTAATCAGCTTTCTCATTACTGGGCATGACACCTACACTCACAATTAAAGAACAAGTTTATTGGCTCACCTTTCAAGTGTAATCACTCCATGGTCAGCTGGCTCCAAGGCAGAAATATTATGGCAGAAGACTATGGTAGAGCAAAGTTGCTTAGTTCGTAGGAACCAGAAAGCAAAACAAGGAAACATCAACAGTGGGAAAAGGACCAGGGACCATATATATTACCCAAGGTAACATGTCCATTGCCCACATAGACAAATGCATATGTTTGCTTTAATAATCCTATAGGCAGTTCACAAGTAAATCAAATTGATGATACAATTTAAATGTCACATTATGCTCTATCAGGAGTTTGGTCAGACTCCCAGTCTCCTAAAATGAGTGCATGATGAAGTTTTAAATAAGAGACAAGTAATGCAGCTTGTGGGGAGTCTATAAAAGTCAGAACTCATTTAGAGCTAAGACAAAGACTTCCCCAAACTGCTAGTTTTATTAGATTTCAAACAAATGGAATGGGAGGTGAAGACAAAAGCTAAGATAAAGGTAGAAAAATGAGCAAGTCCATGAGAAGTTAGAACAAATATATTATTAGGCAGTAAATTTTGCCAAGTAGGAAAACTGGTAGTTTATTGCTCTGGAATAGGAAGTGAGCCAAATGTCCTCAGTTGCAATTTTATCTTGCCCTCCAAGGTGTCAGTGTCACAGAGCAATACAGGGCTGTGATTGTTGGCATGAAGGGTTACACTTACTATATGCCAGCTGCCAGCTCTTTGAGCAAATTGCCTAGACATGGGACCAACTTACAAATATACACAGAAAGCTAACTGATCATCTCTTAAGCCTGCTCGGTGCTACTCCATAATGGCATCCATCAACCCTCCTTGTCTCCATTATACTTAAACACACCTGGTCAAACTATACTTAATCCCTAAATAAATACAAGGCCATAATTTCACCTAACATGTTACAATCATCTTGTATGCAATCAAAAATACAATAATTCTTTTAGCTCCAGCATTTTTCAAAAGTCCAAATCAAAGTGTTTTGTTAGACTCAAAGCAAATTTGCTGTGAATTTCCTTAAAAATAAAAAAAAATGTTATATAACCCCACTCCAATTAGAAGGAGTAGGAGGCTAGAAAAGAATTGGACCAACACAAGACCAAAATCCAGCAGGGAAAATATTAAATCCTATAGATCCATGTTCACATTTAGGGCACATAGTGGCACATGAATTCCAAAAGACTTATCCAGCCACATGCTTATGGGCTTATCAGTTGAAGTACATATGTCCTCTCTCATGGGCTGTGTTCACTCACGGTATGTAGCTTTCCTTGGCAGGCCTTTCTAGTTCCTGACATCTCTGACTATGTGGAGTCTAAGATCAACTTTGGCTTTATTTCTACAGTTTCATTCATTGCCCTCTCAGGGGATCTTTGACTGGCCACAAGCCTTCCTTCAAAATCTGAATGGAAGCCTCCCTGACCCCACAACTATTGCACTGTGTGTTCCAATAAAACCAGCATCATGTGACAATGCCAAGGTCAGCTGTCATTGGAAGCCAAAACTTTGCCCCTTGGACTATGATTGTAGCAGCCTTTAAGGACCTAGTTGAATGAGTTTAGTAAAATGAATTCCATGGCCTCAATTCTTTACATGACCCTACTCAGGCAGGCAGCTCAGAAACCCTCTTCTGAAATTAAAGGTTTGCACTTTTGCACCTCTGAACCAGTTTATAGATGGAAATTTTCTGGATTCCTGAGATGCTGTCCAGGTATCATGAATATCCAGAAGGGGAATAGCTGGATTGAATTAGACTTCCAAAACTACTTTTTTGAAGACTCTACATGCTGATTTCCACAGTGGTTTTACAAGTCTGTACTCCTACCAACAGTGCAAAAGTGGTCCATTTTCCACACAACCCAGCCAACAATTTTTATTTGCTGATTTCTTGATAGCAGCCATTCTTTAATTTGCATTTCTCAAATGACCAGTGAGGTTGAACATTTCTTCATGTGTTTATTTGTTATTTGTTTTCCTTCATCTGAGAAGTATGCATTCATCCCAGATGACCATTTTTGGACTGGGTCTTTGAATTTGGGGGGTCTGATGTTTTCCAATTCTTTATATATTCTAGATATAAGTCCTTTGTCAGAGGGACAGTTGCCTAAATTCTTTCCCATTTTGGGATATTTCTTTTCACTCTGTTGGTGATTTCTTTTAAAATGCAAAAATTTTTTATAAGACAAGATTCTAGTTGTTAATTCTTTGAAGTACTTCCTATGCAGTTTGCAGTTTGTCCATGAACTCTTTGTCTAACACTATGTCTTCAAAATTTCTACTTAACATGCCTTCCGGTAGATTTAGTATTTCTATCTTACTATTTAGATTTTTGAAGCATTTTTACTTTACTTTAGTGCATAATGATAGACCTGGGTCTAGTTTTAGTCTTCAGCATGTGGAAAGTCAGTTTTTCCAGCAGCATTTATTGAAGAAGCTATCTTTCTTCCAGTGAACATGTTTAGTACCTTTGTCAAACGTAAGGTGGCTGAATATCTTTGTAGTTATGCCTGCATCTTCTAATCTGTTCCATTGTTCCTCAAGTCTGTTTGTCTTTTGTTTTTTGCTTTTTGCCAGTACCATGCTGATTTTATCATAGTAGCTTTATAGTATAATTTCAAGTCAGGCATTGTAATGCCTCCTCCCTTGCCTTCGTGGCCCAGAATTACCTTTGCTATTCTAAGCCTCTTCTGGCCCCAAATGAATTTTATGAATGTTTTATGTATATCTATGTGGTATGTGAATATTGTTTTAATGGAAATTGTGTTAAATCAGTATAACAGTTTTGGAAATATGGACATTTTTACTATATTGATTCTTCCTATCCAATAGCAAGAAATATCTTTCCATTTTATGACATTTTCTTCTGTTGGAGACCATTACAAAATGGCTCTGAGCAGGATTTAAATTTTACTAATTGGCTTTCTATGTTTATCTGTGAGTCTGTCCTAGGCCTAGGCCCTTTGCCTGGTGATGGGAGCTGATTCATGGTAAGTGAACTTCTATTAACCACTGGCCCTGGCTGAGGCCTGTAGTGACCTGTGAGGCCAGAGATATCTCAAAGGGCAAGATAAGGCCACAGATGTGGACACTCTGGCTCCAACCCCCATTAACAAGGTAGAGACTGCAGCTGCAAAGATTACTCCTACAGTCTCACTTCTACCATGTCTTCATGATAAGACAGTGCTACTAATTGACTTGATTCATTACTTGGAGATGTCCTTTAAGTGCTCCTGCTCACTGCCTACACTATTCTCAGTCTCTCTGCCCTTTGTCCTTGGTCCTATTATAAGTGGACTGATCCAGAGAATTCTTTGTCTTTACCCTCAAAGCCTCAAGCTTAATTAAAGGTTTTGATCCTGCTGGAGCCCTAAACATCATATAATTTGTCTCTTTTTATTTAATCTCCACCATACATTCATTTGGGAGATCTAAGATCTAGGACAGAATGCGATACTCTTCAATCTCCTTTTTTAGAGTTTTCAATATGTAGGTCTTTTATATCTTTTGTTAGGTAGATTCGTAAGTATATCATTTTTTGGATGGATTGTAAAACGTCTTGTTTCCATAATTTCTCTTTAGGTGAGTTTGCTGTTTGTGTATAGAAATAACATTGATTTTTGAGTGTTGACTTTGGATCTAGCAATACTACTAAATTTGCTAATTAACTGTAATAGTCTTTTGATGAAATGTTAATAGTCTTCTGTGTAGAGAATCATGTCCTCTGCAAATAGTGATAATTTAACTTCTGCCTTTCCTATCCTTACTCTTTTTATTTCTCTCTCTTGTCTAATTGCCCTGTCTAGTGTTTCCAGAACTATATTAAATAGGAATGGTGATTGTGGACATCCATGTCTTGTTCATCATTTCAAAGTGAAAGCTTTCAATTTTGTCCATTTAATTTGATGTTGTCTGTTGGTTTGTCATAGACAGCTTTTGTCAGATTGAGGTAGAGACAATCTGTTCCAGTTTTCTGTAGTTTTATCACAAACAAATATTGGATTTCATCAGAAGCATTTTCTGCATCTATTGAGATCACCATGTGATTTTTGTCTTTGGTTCTGTTGATGTGGTGTATTACATCTACTGATTTGAAAATTTTGAAACATCCCTACATCCCTGGGGTAAGTCCTTTTTTTAAAATTTTATTTAAGGAGAAAAAGAAAAAAAAAGCATAGAAAGGGTACAAGTTATACAGATTTACAGAAAAAAAATAAACAGTAGGAAATCACTAGTTAATGGATTACATTTTGTCATCTTAGAAATAATTGTTCTAGTTACAAAATTAAAGCTTATAAAGTGGACATTCCAACAGTGAGACTGCAAACAGTTCTGTTCAATGATCCAACAAAACTCAGTAATATCATTATCTATCTTATACACTTAAATATACATGCAGTTATATCATTTAGAGCACTTTCTTTTCCTCTCTTTTGTACAACGACAATTACACATTTTGGGTTTTGTTGCTCCCACAGTTCTTATTACTTTTTTGGAAGAGAGTAGAACCAAAAGTGACATAACAGAACAGTCAGTCAAATCAAAAGGGTGGACGTAATAGATAATGTAAAAGCATAATACTAGGTGATCAACAATGGTTACCATAATGCCTCCCGCTATCTCTAATAGAATTGCCTATATCATTAGTTATAATAAAATTTGAACAAAACAGTAAAGAACAAAACCGACAAAACCAAAACATTAGAGACATTATAGGTCTTCAAAAGTAGATAATAGTCAACCAGAATGGGTGCATAATGAATCCCACTATCTTCACAGCTGTTGCCTAAACTTTCCAACCTGATACTATCAAGCAAAACAGAATAGAGGAACATCAGTCAAAACAAGATGGTGAGAGCAATACAGGGCTTTAAATCAAGATAATGGAAAGTCAAAGTGGGTCACTATAATATATCCTGCTATTTTTTTATTTATTTTTCCCTTAATTAAAAGGATAAAAAAGTAAATAATAAAATGGAGATTGAGATAAAAGAGGGCATAACAGCAAATCAGCGCAGATCAAAACATAACCATTTAAGCAAAATAGTGTTTCACCACAAGATTATCCCAACATAAAAGTAATTACCATATTGTCTCTTTCCTTGAAATCTTTGAGTATAACTTCGTATACTGTAGCATCAAATATATCAAAACAATGTAAAACCATTTAAGAGAATGACAGTATTACAGGGTATTTAGAATCAACTAACAGAAAATGAACAATGGTTTCTGTATAATCTTCTTGTCTATAAAAGGTTTTGCTTATACTATCATATATAATAAAATCCAATAAGATACCACCTGTTTAGACCAATGGAGACAGAAGAACAAAGCTTGATGAGACTTCAAAACAAGATGATACTAAATCAGTGTTACCTCTTAAGACATCATTTTCTCCAATATAGCTGTTCCTATCATCCAATCTTCTCTGCCTCATTTCTGTTGAGCTCTTTTTCTGTCATTAGTTGTCAGTTTGTCTTCTTCATTTTGTTTTCTGCTCCATTCATTGTGGCCTCTCTGCCGCTACTTCTGGATTTTTCATATTTTTCTTTTTTAGTATATCTTGCAGTATTCCCTGAAGAGTTGAATTGGTGGTTGCATATTCCCCTAGTTCCTCTTTATTCTGGAAGCACCTTGTTTTTCCATTAATTTCCAGGGATAGTTGTGCAGGATATATCAATCTTGGCTGGAGATTATTATCTTTCAAAGCTTGAATTATTTCCCCCCACACTCTTCGTGACTTGATGGTTTGTGCCGAGAAGTCTGCTGTAATTCTGATGGGTGTTCCCTTGTAAGTGATCTGTTTCTTGTCTCTGATGGCTTTTAGTATTCTGTTCTTGTATTGGATTTCTGGAATTTTAATTATTATATGCCTGGGTGTTGCTTTGTTTGGGTTGTAGGTGGCTGGGGTCCTGTATGCTTCATACAACTAAGTATCTTTACCTTTTGCTAAATTAGGAAAATTCTCCTGGATTATTTCTGTGAGTAGCTTTTGTAGTTCACTTGTTTGTGTCCCTACTTCTTCTTTTATGTTCTTAATTCTTAAGTTATAGACCCTCTTATCATCTTCTAGTCTTTGTATTATTTTGTCTTTGTATTATTTGTTTGTTTGTTATTTTTAAGAAGTTTTTCATTTCATGCTTCCATATTACAACTTTGCCCTCCAGTTCAGATAATCTGTCCTTAGTTTCTTTCAAGCTGTTATGCCAGTTTTTGATAGACTTTTTAGTTTCCTGATAGTCTCTTTGAACCTGCTTCACATATTCTATGCTTTCTCTATTTTCTCCATTAAACAATTCTCCCCTCTTTTTCTGTTCTTCCATTCCACCATCTGTTTTTTCTTTAGTGGTGCTTAGCATTTCTCTAACTATTCTGCTTATGTCTAGCTTCAGGTCATTAATAACTTCATTCCTGAACTTGTCTATGAGGCTCTCGAGATAGCACTTTATGTGTATTGGTGCTGTGTCTGCTGTTGTCTCTTTCTCAGGATTGGGGGCCGAGGACCCTTTCTTGTTTCTGCCTCTTCCCATATCTCTTGTTCCTTATATATGCAAGCATATATAGGAGGCCCAGCTTCCTTCCCTGTCAACCACAGTCTGATTGAATTGTGCTGGCTAGGTGTTCCCACCCACTGCAGTGCACCAGGAAGTTGCAGACCGGGCAGCCTATGCAGGGCCCGCCACTCCAGGTCAATCTACCTTCAGGAGCTGGGATCTGGGCTGTGCTAGCCTACTGGATCTCAGCCAGCAGCACGTGGGCTAGGCACTGCTTACCAATCCCGCTTGAGAGGGGGATACATGACTGAAGTCACTGCAGCGCCTTGTTCCTGCAAGTCTGCCCGGTCCCAGAATGTCTTCTGTTGGAGTCTCCTGGACCGTGGCAGAGTCCCAGTTTTCCCTCACTCACCAGAGGTGGATGCACAGCTCCCCGCCCATCCCGCTCTCAACTCCATTCTCCGTTCTCAGAGCTTCCGCGCATCTCTCTCCGTGCCGAGCAGATTCAGAAGCAGCCGCGGTGGCAGGAAACCCGAATCGCGGCTTCCAATGGCACGGGCTCCAGCTTCCAAGCTAAGGCTTTATCTATGCCTGTTATAGCACCAGGATTGCATTCCCAGTTGGTTTCTCTCAGCCCAGTTCATTCTTGGGTCACGGGGGCATATCTCCTCCTGCTTATGATTCCTTACTCAGCACCATTCCTGAATTCTAAGCTGGGTGTTTCAGAGAGCCTCCACAGCTGCTGCTATCTGTCTGCCATGTTCTCCCGGAAGTCCCCCTGGGATAAGTCCTATTTGGCATGATATATATTCTATTTGATAATTTCTTGCATTCTGCTTGCTAGTATTTTAGTTATAATTTTGTATCTGTGTTCATTAGTGAGATTGATCTATAGTTCTTCATTTGGTTGGGTCTTTTCTTGCTTTGGTATTAGAGTAGTATTTGTCTCCAGGAATGAGTTAGGGAGAATTGCTTCCCTTTTGATTTTATTAAACAGTTTGAATAGTTTTGACATTTAATCTTCTCTAATTTTCTTTTAGAATTCAGTTATTAATCCATCAGGACTTGGACTTTTCTTTGTTGGTAAGTTTTTAATTACATTTTCAATTATAGTACTGATAGTAAGCTAATCAAAATTTTTATATCTTTTTGGTTCAGCTTTCCTAATTCATATGTGTTTAGGAATCTATACATTTCTTATGTTTTCCTCCCCATATGAGTAAAGATTTTCAAAGTAGGTGTTCATGAACCTATGAATTTCTATAGGATCTTAATAATTTCATTCTTTCATCTTCCTCTTTGCATGAAATTGAATTTTTTTCATTTCTTGATTAGGTTTGCCATGGATTTATCAACTTTGTTTATTCTTTCAAAGAACCAATGCTTCAATTCATTAATTCTTTGTGTTATTTAATTAGTCTCAATTGCATTAATTTCTACTCGACTCTTTATAACTTTCTTCTTTTTTGAGCTTTGGGCTTGATTTGTTTTTCTTTTTCTAGAAGCTTGAGATGAAACTTTAGGTTATTGATTTGTGCTCACTCTATTTTCCTGATCTGACAATTCATTGCCATAAATTTTCCTCTTAGGTCCAATTTCATTGCATCCTACAGATTCCAACTGTTGTATGTGATTTTTTATTGAATTTTGGATATTGATTAGTTTTTTTTAAATTTCATCTAGAACTTGTTTGTTCAAGAGAGTGTTTAATTTCTACACATTTATGTAGGTTTTCCACTTTCTTTTGCCATTAATTTCCAATTTCAGTGCACTGTGGTCAGATAATATGTATGTTCAATCCTTTTGCATTTATTTAAGCATTTTCTATGGGTTAATATATGGTTTATTTTAGAGAATGTCTCATGTGTGGCTGAGAAGAAAGTGTATGTTGTTGGGTGGAACACTATAAACATCCATAAGCCTATTTGTTCACTGGTTTGATACAATTCTGTTATTTCTCTGCTGACTTTTTGTGTCATAGATCTCTTTGTGCCAGTGGTGTATTAAATTCTCCTGTTACAACTGTTTTCTTGCATATTTGATTTTCTAATCTGTTAGTATGTGTCTTACATAGTTTCATGCCTCTGGATTTGGTGCATATGTATTTATGATTGTTATCAATTCTTCTTGAATTTTTTCCCCTAACAAGTATGTAGTGACCTTCTTTATCTCTTTTGATCATTTTTGGTTTGGAGCTCATACTGTCTGAAAACAGAAATGCTACACCTGCTTTTTTCTGGGTTCCTGTCATACAGAATATTGTTTTCCATCCTTTTTTCAATCTATGAGTTTCCTTTTGAGTTAGATGTGTTTCCTGAGTGCAGCATATTGTTGAATCCTATTTCTTAATCCATTATGGCAATCTATTTCTTTGAATTGCTCAATTGAGGCCATTTACATTGATGGATATAACTGATATTTTCTGGCTTAACTTTGTCATGTTACTTTCCTGTTGTTTGTTCTCACTTTCCCTCCTTGTTTGTTTGCCCTGTCTAGTGGTTTCTTTCTGTTGTTCTGGGAATTGTGATCATCTTTATCTAGCATGTCATTACTCTTTCTAGGGTTAGTTTGGTGGGCCTGAATTTCTTCAGTTTTTCTTTGTCATGGAATTATCTTATTTCTCCATTAATTTTCAAAGAAAGATTTACCAGGTAAATCAATACGGGTTGATAGTTGTTGTTTTTTTCAGGGCTTAAAATACTTCACCCCAAGCTCCTCTTGATTTGGTTTGCATTAAGAATTTGACCATGATTCTAATGAGTTTTGTTTGATAAGTGAGTTGTGTCTTTTCTCTAACAGTCTTTGGTAATCTATTTTTATGCTAAATTTCTGGGATCTTGATTATTATGTCTGGGTGTAGATTTATTTTGGTTATGTACTCTTGAACTCCTATATGCCATACTAATCTGTATATCAGTTTGTTTCCCCCATGCTTGGGAAATTTTCTGCTATTATTTCTGTAATTTTTATTTCATTTATTTTGACTGCTTCATTTTCATTGACATCTATCAGACTTTTTCTTTGCATTATCTGGAAGCTGTTGAAGTGTTATTCACTTGTTATTTTTAAGAGTTCTTTCCTTTTGTGTTAACTGTGATCCTCTCTTCAAGGTCTGAAAGTTTATCTTTAGTGTCATTCAAACAGTTTTACCAGCTTTCAATGGAATTTTTATTTCCTAGATATCTCTTTGAATTTGTTTCATCCTATTTCTTTGAATTTCATTCATTCTATTTCTTTCCTATATTGTTCATTCAAGAGTTTCATCATTTTCTCATATTCCTATTTTTTATTTATGTCTTCTCTAGCTTTGCTGAACAACTCCTTTATTAAGATTATCATTTATTTCTATACCTGAGAGATTATTTTGAATCTGATTTCCTCTATAGCCTCATGACTTTGTTTCTTCAGTTCAGTTGCTATTTTCAGAAACTTCAAATATGTGACTTTCACTGTCTTCTATTTCAATGTCTCTTATACTTGTTCCTGATGGACTGGGTGTTTTAGATTGTATTTTCCTTTTTTTGATTTGTCATTTTCCCTCTTGGGCTAGTATTTGGTCTTTTTAATTCTACTAGTGTCAGTTATCCATTATGTGTGTTTTAAGGCTGTACTGTGTATCTTACATTTGCCCAATTGCTGGGGCCTACAATGCAAGGGAGGGGCAAGTCACCTGAATTCCTCCTGCAGGGCCTGTTGAGTGAGCCCTGTATTCTTCCTAGACTGATTAGCCTAGGACTAATGATACAATCCAACCTTAAACTCATATTGTTACTGTGGCTTCAAGGTTTTCCAGGCTACTAGACCCACTTGTCTATAGTGTGCACCCCAGCCAGGACCCTACTGCATCACTGGGGTTCTAGTTGGGACTCTTGGGTTGCTCTAGGTGGATGGAAAGCTTACTGGTGCTCTTGCCATCTATCCAGGCTCTCTTTATGGCAGAAGAACTCAGCTGTTTTCCTCATGGCTTGCCCAAGTCCCCTAGGTGGGGAGAGGGCTTGCTGAGGCTCCTGTTGACCCACCAAACTTTTCTGCTTGAGGGGGAACTCACTACAGTTCACTGAGATTTTCTGTGGGGAGGGTGATTGCTGAGGCTCCCACCAGCCCACTGAGGTACTACAACTGGTAGAAAGACTCACTGACACTCTTGGGCTGCTGAAGTCTTTTGGATTTGGGGGATAGGTGAGCAATAATCCTGTTGGCTTTTGAGGTCTTTCAGGTATGGGGGGAAGGGTGGCTGATGATCCTGTGGACTGTTGAGGTTGTCTGGGGGTGGAAGAAGTGTGACCAGGAATCCCATCAATTGCTGAGATTCCAAGTGGGGAGCAATGCCCCCTTCCACTGCTGAGTTCATCCAGGGGAACTATGTGTGCATAGATGATTAATGAATATTCATTTCAATCATTGTAAACCTCTGAAACTGACTTAGAGTCTGCAAAAAAAGAATTGTGCACAGAATATCAAGAAATTCTCCACATCAGTTGAAAATCTATAAAACAAAGCTCAGGAAAAATGGAAGGAATGAAAATAAACTAGAGACTGGAGAAACAAGCAAAAATATGTTACAAAATGAATCAAGGAAAGATATAGCTCACTACCAGTCCAGCTGGCTACCTCATAAATATGATAGGCTATATAAAGTCTTACATCATGGTTCTAGTCTTTCAAAGAAGTTAGAAACAGAACTTGGTCTCTAATACCACATAATAGGGGATTGCCTTAAATTGAATGGTGATTGGATTTTAGATAGATAGATGATATATAGATGATAGATAGATATAACTATCATATATATATATATATATATATATATATATATATATATATGTCTTCACTGTTCATTTGGCAGTCACATTTAAGTAGGATAGAAGAAATAAAGACAGATGGAAAGGAGACAAAAAAATCATAATTTTAAAATTGTACTTTTAAGAAAAATCACAGGTCTAGGGAACAAAAGTTATTCAAAAGTTTTCCCTTTCTATGAAACTAATGCAAATATAAAACTCCTAAAGATGTTAAAGATACAGTAAGCTATGAGTTGGAGTCTGGGCCTGCACTTTTCACTGCCTTTCTTTCCATGGATTTCAACCCTCAAGGAATAATAGTAGGCTTCATACTTCAACTTCACACACATGTAAATGGTTTTCATCTAGCATGGACCCCACATGGATAACTTGACAGACAGTATATACATACATGTTCCAGGTTGCTTATATTGAAATATGCCTGAGCCAAGTATATATACCCAGTTCCAGACCAAACTGCCTTCCACCCTCTGAATGTCTATGCTCCCTTCTGATTGTATAATTTTGCCCTGCTGAATAACTTTTTGCTATGCCTTCTATTGGCAAGTTATCATTTTTTTTTTCTGTGATGGGTCAGCAAGTTTATTCTGTGGATGAGGTGAATGAGTTGAGTTTCTTCTTATCCTCTTTGGGTAAGCTCATCATTCTCCATCCCCAAACACCATTGTTTTCTCAGACAGTTCTTTCTACTGGTGATTATTTGCCTTTTTTCCTTATATAAAAGTTATGCCACCCCCTCAAGTGAAGTTATTGCAAAAAAATCTTCCTTGTTTCCAGATAGTTTCTCCCGTTTTGCAGGTCCCATTTTAAAACACATTCTCCTAAATTTATATTTCAATAGTTTCTCTTACTCTGTTTTTCTTCTGGATTGTAATTGAAAGAGCAGAATGTAATTTATTTTGTACAGTTTTACAAGAGTCATTAACATGGTTGCCAAGTAAATACTGAGCTGATTGTATAAATGCAGCACTCAAAAGCAAATCTAAAATATAATGATCTGCAAGCAGAAAGTGGTTACAGAATTGCTGTTGAACAAAAAGACTGGATGAAATAATAATAGAGATGAGCTGTAATTTAGAAAACTACATAAACATAAAAATTCAACTTTAAGAAATCATCTCTCTTTATGCATTTTCCAAACAAAAGTATTCATCTTTTAAAAACACCCACTAACCACATCCTCTAAAAGGTGTTTCCTAAGAGTATTAAAATATCATTTGATTTGCAAAAATGTCATTTTAAGTATCTATTGTATAAAGAAAAGGACGCATATACATAAATACAAAAGATTAAACCTGTTTATTAAACTCCTACTCTTTCAAAAATATTCTGTCTCTGTGTTCTAAAACTGTGCAGAGGTGGGAAATGAACTGATGCAGAAGACAGCTACAACAGTGATTAAGAGCTTGGAAAAAAAATGTATTAAAGAAGGTCAAGAGAACAGATATTATTCAGCATGAAGATTAAAGGTTGATTTGAGATAATTTAATAACAATCTATAATACATAAAGGACTCACAGAACGAATAATCACCAGCTTCTCTTCAACTCCAATTGGAACAGAACAAGAGAAAAATTACATTAGATGAAAAGAAAATTTACTCAATAATAAGACTTATTTAATACTGAAATAGAGAGCTAAGAAAAGTTGAAGACTCTTGATCCGTGTAAGAGATGCTAATACATGACTCAAAACACACAACCTACCTAGAGATACAGCAATCACTACACACCCTCTCAAAGTACCCTTCAATGTCTAGAATCAGAAGTTTTAATTTCATTTTTCTTTTAGAAGAGTTTGCAATTTCTTCAGAGTTCCTGTTTCCTCTAAGAAAAATTGTGTTGGAAGAATAATTACAGGATCTGGTTATACTCCAATTTTCTCCCACAGTCATCTTAAAGTTTCTACCATTTTGATAATTACTTTCTGACATTTATTTGAGTGTTATACATAAAAGGAAACAAAGCAAGAACATTTGTCAGGCAAATTTTGAAGTATAGTTGGCTTCTTTTATCCTTGCAAAAGCAATCTAGCAAAGCATGACTCTCCCACCTTCTTATCTCCTCCACCTTTCAGAGCTATTTCTATTTGTATCAGAGAATTCCTTCTGCTTTTTTATTACTTTCCACAGCTTGTCTCTAACATTAACATAGATCAAGAAAATTAATAAAGGGAGGAATTAAAATACTGTTGAAGTAGCTACAATTCAACTAGCCTCAAGGCCTATCTATGTATACACCTTATGTTACAATTTCAACTGGTTCCCAACTATATTTTCCAACCTAGCAAAGAAAATGATCCAAGCAGGTTAAAAGTCTCAGATTGTTTTTAAAAACTGGAACTTTTATGTTCAAACAATGCATGCAATTATTGGAAGTTAAAGCATTCTTAAAATCTTAAAGAATTCCTATATTAGTCCAGATTCCAGAACTGAGGTAGCAGATTACAGTGTGGCAAAATCTGGCTGGAAAACTAGGCTTGACTGGTTAGCTACAAGATCTTGTACACATGTGCAGAAAAGTTTCCAAAGCCCTGCTCAGGAACTTCTCACAAAAACTCAAGCAGGTTTTAATAAGATGGCCTACCTAAACCTGAGGCAAGGGATCCCAACACCACCTCTCAGGACCCATATGTAGAAGTTCTCGTAGGTTTTCTTGAAATTTGGACATCATAAAAGAAAAGCAGCCACAAGGAGCTTGTTATTGCTACAATTACTTTCCATGATAGCACGCACCATATGCAACATGTATTTTAACTTTGCTTTTACCTTCTTTTTCTTTTTACTCAGCCCAAGCTCATTCTATCGAATCAGTCATCCCCATTTCACTTTTGCTTTCTTGAATAATCTTTGTCACTGTCTTTTTGCTCATTTTGCTCAATTCTTTGTTCAAGATGAGAACCTGGAATCCAACTCCAGGAGGACAGGTGAGTAACCCAGAACCCTGTAACATTTAGTTGGTGAGCCACTTTTATAAGCAGGCTACCCAATAACAGAACCAATAAAATATAGGTAGGCAGAGAGAAAGATAATTAGCAAGAAAATGTGATTAATATAACCCCTTACATAAGCTCTATGGACGTATGAATACATGGATTTTGAATATTTTATTCACTGTCATATCAACAGTATCTACAGTGGTATCTTAGCATCTAGAAGACATCCAATAAATATTTGATATAGAAAATACAGTCCTCCTGATGTGTATGTTACTATGGCTACAAGCTACAAAGGAAATCAAGCCAAGATTTCATTTAATGATATAAATTACTGAGCCCAAAAGGGTTAGCATGCATTGTTATATCTCCTATCTCATTAATTTTAACAATGCAGGAGTTGATCATTATTACCCTCATTTGACAAATGAGGAAATTGGGCTTAGACAGGTTAACTAATTTACCAAAGGTCATACAGTAAATGAGAAAAGTGGGATAAAAGCCTGGGTGATCTGTCTGACTTTAATGTCTGTATGTGTCTTTATTATTACAGTATTATCCTATTCTATCTTAAAAATATTTTCTGCCATTGTCATTAGTCATTTGATACAACAGAACAAATTTAACTCACTTTTTAAAATAAAAATTCCAAAGACCTGAAGGTAACAACACTTACCAAATCAAATAGTAAGTATAAAGATTACGAAGGTTATAAATAGAATGGAAAATTTATAATATATCAATTAGTTCTCTGTATCATATTTGAAAACCTCTTCTAAACACTAAAACAAAAAAGCTTAGCACTGTAAACTAAATTATGTAAAAGAATATTTTTGACCACATGCATAAAATTCTGAAATTTGCTTAAAATTTGTAAAAGTTTAATCAGCATAGAGTTCTTTCCACAAGATCTACACCCAAATATACAGAAGTTTAATGGAATGTATCTTAATATAATTGTTTACAGTTTGCAATCACTGACATATAAATATTTGTTTCTACCACTATTGAAATTGAAAGTCAAAGATACACAGCTATCAGAACAATTATGATAGTCTTAGTATTAAATCTTTCTAAATTTTTCCTAGAAAAATTATGGAATAGGGGCTGGGGATTTAGCTCAGTGGCATAAGCACCTATCTTGCAAGCAGGCAGTCATGGGTTCGATCCCCGGTACCAATAAAAAGGAAAAAGACACAAAAAAAAATATGAAATAACAGGAATAATAAAGGAAGAAAAGCACTACACTTTTAAAAATGTGGAAGATAGAAAAAAATCCACAATTTTTTAATTATCTGTAAGCATAGACAATGATTCTCCTAAATGGTAGAATTGGTTAGGGAACCTGAAAAGAAATTATCAGAAAATGTAGGGATGGACTGTAGTATGAAAAAGTATGTATGTATGTATTTATTTATTTATTGGTACCAGGGATCAGACTCATGACCTTGCACTTACCAGGCAAGAGCTTAAACCACTGAGTTAAATCTCCAGCCCAAAAGTATTACTTTAAACAGTGCAGACAGGAAAAAAAAATTATATAATAGAACAAAGAAATGTTTGAAACTTTAAAGAAATTCTCTGGAAAAAAATAAAAGAAATTCTCTGCAATGGTTTTAAAAACAAGTCACAAAAAGAGCAATGTATATTCTGAAATGGTATATATTCACCTGAAAAATGACTCAGATAAATACAAAAACAATTTCCAATAAATGTATAGCTTAAACACACAGAAAGAGGCTCAAGACATTTATGACCGATAGAAAAGGAGAGTACAATCAGACTTCATACTGCAACATCAGCACAAGAGAAACAGTAACTACGTTACTTGAAAAATAAATAAATTAAATTAAATTAAATAGAGGCTGACACTGTCTTCTCATCTAAACTCTCTTGTTAGTATAAAAGTGCCCAGGGAATATTTCTCTAAGTCCCATTTCTGCTATATTATTTATAGGATGAGTGTTAAAGAATCAAGAAATTAGAAAGCGAATAATATTAAATAATATTACACAGACCCAGTTAAATACAATCCCATAATTTTAAAAATAGCACAAGATAAAAAAATTAGGTCAAAAAGAGAGGAAGAAAACTAAATAAATTATTTGTCTCATAAATTATGGCTTGGCATAAATAATACCTAAACTACGCAATATTTAGCATATTTAAAAGTACAAATATCATCACTAAGCAAATACCATTGGCTAAAATTAGATAATAGAAGAGAAAAAAGGGAAAAGGAAAAGTTTCCAGTACAAATTTATCCTGAATGATAAAAAGATTAAAAGTCATTATTTAAGAAGAGTAATATAAAATAACCTTTAGGACAAAAATATAAACATTCATGCTTTAGTCTTCTTGAGCATGTATGCATTTTACACTCATCGCCTTTGAATACCAGTCTCCAGTTTCTTCAGCCTTCTGACGCAGACTCATACCAGTGCCCTGACTTTTCACCTTAAGCTGGTGCACCATCCCTCTTGTTCTTGGGTTGAACAGCTACGGGGCCTGAAGCAAGAAATTAGGCAATAGCAAACTGGCTAGGGAAATGGGTGTGACCTGGCAATCAGAAAGTTTCGGGACAGATGCACACAACCGTCCCCACAGTCCTAATGTGGAACAAATCAGAAAGTCCTGTTTTCAGTTATTCACAGGAGAACTGGAGCAGATTTCTGATAGGATGGCCTAAACTTGATTTCAGTTTGAGCAGTGAGAATTACAAAAGAAGGCCCAGTGCTACCCTGTAGTTTGCAGATTATGTCTTTTTTCTTACCTTTCGTTGGCCCAAGCTCACACTTCAGAGCAGGTTTCCTTTCGCTTTTACCTTTAATAAATGTAAAACCTCTCTACCTTCTGTGCTTCTCTTTATCAAGTCTTTGTTTAGGACAGAAACAATCTAGAAACCACCTGTAGAAGGATGTTCCAGCACCCCAAAACCTGGTAACGTATACTTTATCATTAATCCTGTAAATCTACCCATTATCTTGCATGATTATACATATATATTCTACTGATTCTCTATGGGAACCGTAACTAATCTACTTCCTGAGAAAATTTACAAGGGGCCCTATGAAAGAACACAGAATGAGAGAGTAGCAGTCTTAGCCAGCATTTTCCTGGATAACAAGCAAATGACGCTATTAAGCAAAGCTAATTTGAGAACTCTATTTGTAACCAATAGTATAGCAAAGTATTTTAGGTTTTTCTCTCCTGTAGAAAGTATACAACATATGACAAAGGGTTTTAATTATGACATGTTTGGTACCAATATTGTTTATTTTTAAATGTAATAAGCTGGCATGCTGAATAAATGTCTTTTTTAAAAAGAGATACAATTTTAGCACATACTCAAAAAAATCACCTAAAATAAAATAACTCAGAAGAGTTCAAAGTAAGGGCTTAATAGAAGAGTTCAAAGAGAGCATCATGGGTACAATTATGCTTTCCTTAAAATTCATATGCTATAGTTCTAAATCTCAGCTCCTCGTACTATGAATGTGTTTGGAGATAGTTTCTTTAAAGTGGTAATTAAAATACAATGACCTTATTAGAGAAGCCTCTAGTCCAATATAACTGCTGTCTTTATAAGAATAAGAAATCAGGTCACAAACACTCTCACAGAAAAGAAAAACCACCTTAAGCCATGGTGAGAAAACAGGAATCTATATGTCAAGGAAAGAAACCTCAGAGTAATCCATTTTGCCTACATGTTGATCATAGGCATCTGGTTGATTTAACCCTGCTGTTTGAGACTTTTTTTTTTATCTTTTTCCTTTTTATCGGTACCAGGGATCGAACTCACGACTGCCTGCTTGCAAGGCAGGCACTTATGCCGCTGAGCTAAACCTCCAGCCCCCTTGAGACATTTCTTACAGCAGAATTAACTAACCAGATGAGGGCTTCAACCCTTACAATGAGAGTGAGCCAGATAAACTACAAATTTTATAGTAGTTTTTAAAATATATATATAAATACATCAGAAAGGATGCAAGGAGATATAAAACAATAAATTCCTGAGAGTGATGCACTTCTCTTAGAAGAAATTTACTTCTTCATATTTCCTTGATGGAACTGGAGAGTAAAGGGAAACTCACTATCGATAGAATGGGGAAAATTCACCCAAATTTTTGTTAGGCTTTTCATGGGTACGTGTAGACTGACTTGATGCGTTAGAATCATCAGGAATACCCCTCAGAAATCCTACCTTGTTAGCCTCCTTTTCCAATAGATCTTTGCCAAATACACAGGCTAAAAGCTATGCAAAGCAGGAGCGCTAAGAAACGTCCCCCCTGATATGGGCAAGAACTTTACAAAGACAGCACCAGGTTAGACACAGCTGTGAGTGATGCAGGGCTGATGAATGAAACTCTTGAAGACACTGTACAGGAGTGAAGAAGGATAGTGAGAAAGAGATCCTGAAGTGCATGATATAAAAGGTGCAAAGTAAGAGAAAAGGCAACTCTCCAACCACCCAGAGATCTACCATGCTTGGTATAAGACAAGCAGGAAAAATTCACACAGTTCGGGACAGTGATGCCTACACTGAATTGTATAAATAGGATTCTCTGAGGAAGTAAATTTCTGAACACACCCTTAAAAAGTTTGTCATCAATGAGAAACTAAGTCAAAATAAGGACATATCCCCAGGAAATCTAGTCCAGCGACCAGTTAAGTTGATTCAGCCTCACCCAGAAGCAGAGCCACAGGGCAAGAGAGTTGTTAGAACAAAAAGGAAAATAAGCAGAGGCGCAAACTTAACAGGACAGGCATATTTCAAAGAACAGAACAAACTTTTTCTAGGAAATAATGGGTCTGGAGGTCTTTGTCACCTGTCAAGGTAACCGATGTCTGTCTAGGATTCATTAGACCTGGGATTTGTCCCTGGAGGAAGTGTACAGGCCTAGTTAGCTCAGCTTTATCTTGAGGTCTGGTCTCCCACAGATGTTTCTCCAGTCACAGCTGAGAAGTATTTCACCTTTATCAGCTCTCTGGAAGACTTAGCCCTGTCTGACTGTCTATAGTTCTGCATAGCTGAGCTGTCTTTAATACAAGGTCTTTATAGGGTCATGAGCACAACAAAAGCAGGCTGTAAGAAGAAAAAGGAGAGAGTTCAGTACAAAGCAGTCATGGCTATCTGATCAGGACAAGGCTTGAGGAGACCTACAAGGCGTCGTTCTATGTTGTCTGTCAAGAACAGAGCATGCTGCCATGGGGACAGCAAGCAAGTTTCCAAGGGAGAAACTGCACAATAAGAATGAGAGATTGGGCTTGAGGATACAGAAAAGGGTTTTGGCAGCAAATGTGATTATCTAAAAGATGCATTTTCCTGGATCCCTTAGCACCTTGTAGTTAGTCCTTCCAGGTCACCTGTACTGTGTTTAAAATTGTGTGTACAGATGCAATTTTGGCAAGACAACTTTCTCAGGCTTTCAGCTTTAGATAAAAGGTAATAAATTCCATACTTACCTTTTAGAGAAGATAAGTCAGGACTCTTTGGGAGGAATATATGAGACCAACTACTATGTTAAATGCCTGATGTCTTTAAACTATGCAGAGTTCAGCAACCTAAAATCTACTTACTTGTTGCAAAGTGCCAACACAGCAATAAAATCTGAATATTGAGGTTTTAGTTTAGAAAAAGTAACATTAATATTAACATCTTTTATCATTAAGAGAAAAAAGCACAAGAATACATGTGCCATAGGTTCATCACTACCATGCTGCAAGTTTCAAAGAATTTGGTTGCTGATGGTGTTAAAACTTTTATTGCTGATAGGCAGCCATTACAGAAATTTAGCCAAGTAAATGCTAACAATCAAATAATTGACCCTCCTACTACTAAGATATTAGATGGGGGCACATTTTCCCCTACGTGTATAGGCAGGTGGGTAGATGGATGAGTGGAATTTTAGGTGAGCAATAGTGAGAAGGATAAAGAAACATATAGATGATGATAACAAAGATATAAATAGATAGGTAAAAATACTATTATTTTTAATTGAATCATACCATACTATGATTTTAAAAATAAAAATTATAAAGATTTTCCTTCATGAAAATTTTTTATCTTTTTTCAGCTATCAAGATATCAGCATTACCATTGCTGGATACACCCACTGAAAGCAATAGCAAAGGCCTCCTTCTGACTGTGTGAATTGCTTTCATTTACAACTTGCAGAAGTGTAAACTTGCTAGGGCATTACTGAGGTAGAAAATTAGGGCTGGGGCAAATTGGTTAAATAACTGTGAAAAGTCTATCCATTATGGAATATCACAGAGCCAGGATGACCACAGTTCCTAAGCAGTGTGTATAGAACAATCAGAAAGTGGCACCTTCAATTCTTCATTTACATCTGACACAAAACCAAGTCAACTTTCACTAGAACAGCTTAAATCTGATGCCAGGTTAGTAGTGCACGTAAAACAATAGTGTGAGGAAATCACTTCCTTCCACACAGTCCTAATAAGTGTAGAATATAACATTTTTTTAAAAAGCAGATCTTTGCTGCTCTGAGCAAGAGCACATTCATGTTGTATCTCCTGGACTGACCTTCAGTCACCTCTGTCTTACTGAACCCTTATTAATAGTTCATGGATATGTACTACATCTTAAAAATACAATGAAGTGCCATAGGTCCATTAGGAACCACTGAGATGACTCAGCACCCTGTCAATCATTCCTGTCAATCACACCTAGAGACTGAGGGGAAGGCATCTGGGCTGAGGTGCATGTTCTTTGAATTCCAAAAATCTTCTTTTTCTATGTGAAGTGCCTTTGACTTTCCTGTCATCATGACACCATTTTTCTGCTTGTGCCATATCTTGGCTGACATCAACCTGGCCTGAGCACAGCTTTCTGTGGCCTTCAATAAATGCAGCCTCTTTCTGCTTGCCATTTGGACTGTGCCCCTACAATTCTTACCTCATTATACAAAAAGAGCCTGGAATTTATCTAATGAACTCATCACACAGTAATAAAGCGAAGTGGATTTCTGAGAGGAGAGCAGACCCAAATGCCTTATTTTAATGAGGGAGAAGCAATCTAGAGATCCCAGATACAGAATAGCTCTGCCATTATCCTCAGCTGCTGTGAGCCTCTTCACCAACCCATATTCACTCTACTGAGCATAACTCTTTACACCATCAGTAAACAGATGTCCTCCCTACCTGATCTGTGTGTCTTGTTCAATTCTTTTCTCAGGACACCAAGATCCTGAAAGAATTTCTTCAAGATCCAAAATCCAGTACTAATTTCTAGACAAGTACAGCCAGGGAATAAGACCTATGTAAAAAAATTCTCCCTTTTCTCTATTCTCTCACTTTCTTTCTTCTCTTTCCTGTGTTTGTTCATTCATTATGGGTACAAATCAGAGTTAAGAGCTGCCAGGGTGTCACTCCCTAACTGAAACTTGGAACAGACCATTTTAGACTCTGCCAGCTGCAAGAAAACTTCCATGCACCATGCAGGTTTCATGTATGCTTCTTAAAGCTTAGTAGGTCTCTTTTTCTCACACTTTTGTGCATATTAAACTGAGTATTTTATTCGATTTTCTTGTTCTTTGAGGGCGAAGCTGTTAATAACTCAGTCTCCTGCTTGAGTAGCCACCTACTTCTGTGTGCCCTTTTTGGGCTCACTATGATGTAAACTCTCATTTTCACTTTCCCCCTACATGGCCTTTTATTTCTAACTATATCTTAATTACTTTTCTCTTGTTACTGAGACAAAATACTCAACATCCAAAGTTGATGGAGGAAAGATTTATTTGGCTCACAGTCTGTAGAGGAAGCACATGACTCCCTTCGCACATCTCTCCTAAATCTGGACAGGCCAGCTCCATGTTTCTTTTAACAGAAATCTGGGTAATTTAGAAACATGAACCAGAGGGCCTGGGTAGAACAAATGTGACAGACAATGAAGGTCAACTCAATTAGCTGTGAGTATGCAGAAGTAGAGCAATAGTCAATAAATAACAAGCCCTATCTTTGTGACTTGAACTGTCTAAAGTCTTTTTTTTTTAATGCTGATGGATAGGTTTCTATCTCTGATGATTTAAAAAATAATTCCCAGGCACCCACTCAGATCCTCTCCTGAGAATGTAGAAGCTACTTTTTTTTTTTTAATTTCCAATTAAATTCTCCTAGCCTCCACATTTGGTTCACAACTCTATTTCCTCCATGTTGTGAGACTGATTTAAGAGAGATGTAATCCCAAACCTGCTAGATGTCACATATGCAAAGTTTGTGTTCCCTGAAATCAAATGATAACTTCCAAAGGAAAAAGGGGGTTAAGAGTAGTAAATATTTATTGACAAAAAAGCAAGGGCTCCTGAGAGATAGGAGGGGTTTCAAATGGATTGCCACCAAGGCCACCTATCCGAAAATGCTTTAGGGAGCAAAATCATGAGATAAGCACAATATGGGACAAACTATAATCAACCAATAAGATGACAAGCATAGCACATAGTAAAGGAAAGCAGAGCACACAGTAAGGGCATCTGAGTGAGATTATTAACTTTGGTTGATAATCCATTGTGTTAGTTTTGCCTTTAGCCTTAGTTTTAGACTCAGTAGGTGAGAGAAGATGGTCTACCTCTAGTGAGGTAATGGAAAACCTCAAAAGGGTATACTAACTACAATATAATCTCAAGCTTCTATTCATCTCTTAGGGAAGCAGGTAAATCTTTTCATCATGACTTTAATCTCAAGGTCTTGCTTTCTTCAAATGTGTCTCTGGCCGCAGTTTTACTGTGACCAAATCTTCTGCACTGACTCCCTTGAAGGCCCATCCCTGACTGACTATCTATTAATTTCTATCTAATTTAGCTGCCTATAATAAGACCATAAACTCAGCACACCTGGTGTCTATGAAGTTGGGAGTTATTTTTCCCATCACAAAATGGAGGACCCAGTAAGACATGAGAATAACAGAAGAGGGTGCAAGTGGGCTCCACCATGAGTGTGCTGAACTCCTTTTACCAAAGTCTACCAGGTCAACCCATGGGAGACAGTCCATAGCTGCTAAACTTCAATATGGCTTTTATCCAAGGTCCCTTAGATTAGCTCTCTATAGAAAACCCTGGTCTGAAGTCTCCCCTGTATCAACCTTTTGCAGCTTCAAGCAGCCAGATTTGGTCTCTGTCATTTTTTTTCCTCATAGCAGCTCTTATCTTCAGAGGGAGAGAAATATAGAAAATGTTTTAATTTAGTTAGCTTTTGAGTAAGGCAGCTAGCTAGGGGAAGGGCCTGAAATAAAATTGGATTAAATCAAGGAAAATAGTGAACTAGGACTTTGGCCAAAGAATGAACTTCCTCAGGAAATATGGATTGCAGCCACTCCTTACTAAAGGAAGCTGTAGCCACTCCTCCTAAGTTCCTGAGATTCCAGAAATTTAAGTGCAATGAACTTCCTCAGGCAGCCTGGAATGCAGCCAGCTCTCTACTAAACGATGCCACAGCAACTCCTTACTAAACTGAATTCTGAGGAATTTAAATGAATAATCATCACTTTTTCTCTAAAATCTTAGTTTCCTTTAATTATTACATGCTGAAGCAGACTGCAGGGAAAGAGAACAAGAAGTGGCCAAGAAGCAGGCCCTCCTGTGAATTGGCACCATGCATGGGCAGCTGAGGGCAGAGCCAGATGCCAGCTCCTTCTGCTATGAGGGCTTGAAAACAAGGACAGCCAGCACCCTGTAAGTGACCAGCTTATCTGGAGAAACACAGGCTGAAATGATAGCTATTGAGTTAAAATACAACTTAATGCTTGCAGTGTGTAGTGTTTTACTGACTGAACCTGATCAGCTACTCAGAGCGTAACAATACACAATGTAGCATCTATGGGGGATCTCCTTCTGAAGGTGGTAGCTATTGTTAATACCCTATTATCTTGTTTTGAAGTCCTGTATCATTTTATTGTTTCATTGGATTGAGTTTTATTATGTTTAGTTTTGTTTCATTTTATTATATCCAATGGCATGGACAGTTATTTCAAAGATAACACGATATATTATGGTAGACATTTTGGATTTACTATTATCTTGTTTTGAAGTCCTTTATTGCATTCATTGTTTTGTTTTTATTGGTTCTATTATGTTCTGTTTAGTTTGATTTTTACTATCTCTGAAGGTATGAGCAGCTATTTTGAAGATAATAAGAGGCATTATGGTTAAAAAAAATTACATGGTGAAAAACAGGGTGAGATGCCTGAGATCCAATTGATCATTTTAAATTTACAGAGCTACCTGTGATAGTAATACAGGAAAAATATAATTCCCAACATGCTACATGTCAGATGTCCTCAGTTCTTGTCCCCTAAAATCATAGAGTGACTTCCAAGGAACTCAATGAAGGTTAAAAATAGGAAAAGTTTATTTGGAGCTAGGTCCTGAGAGACCGGAGGGGTCCCAAGTGGGTTACCACCAAGGCCCTTTGTTGGGAGTAATTTATACAGCAAAGTCACAATATGGGGGTGATAGAATTTTGGCATTCTCTCCGGCAGACACATGGTATGGGAGCATACATGTAGCTTAGGCTTGGGGTGGTGCCTAAGGGGCATTAGTGATGCACAGGTAGCCCATTGGTATTCATTTCGTACCACAGGTAAATTCTTAAGGGTGGGGAAGATGACCTCAAGATAGAGCCTCTTGGTTCTGCCTCCAATGCTTTACCAGCTACAGTGCCCCGTCTGGGCCAAAATCCTTTCAATTGGGTACAACATGGGTGAAACTACAATCAACCTATAGGATTACAAGTATGGTATGCATGCTTAGCTAATATTGATCAAATAGGGAACTGAAGCACATAAGAAGGTTATATGGCTGGCCTTGACTTATCCATGACTTCTAAAACAGAAACATTTTGGGAAGGCCTGGTCCAAATATCCAGGTCACAAACTTGGGTGTCTGATGCATATATAGACTTAACGGACTGTGTGGTATGTTATAATCTCTAGTTTTGTTTATGCTTCAGGGAAGTATGCAAGTCCATCCTTTATGACTTTATTATCTTCAGGCCTTGCCTTCTTCATGTGCAACTCCAGCCACAATTCTGATGTCTTTATTTTACGCTGACTTCCTTTAGAGCCCAGGCCCTCTCTGACTGTATATTAATTTCTATCTATCTTAGTTTTTTATTATCATAGGTGCCCACTAATCAATTGAGCAATTCCTGTGCTCTACTTATTTTTAATTAGCTCTGGGTTGAGAGGCCATGTGGCCACTGACTCAGGACCCCTCCTAGAAACCAAGGAGCTCCTCTTCCTATTTCCAGTAAAAGTCTCCTAACATAAATTAAAAAAAAGTACCAATGTCTTTTACTATCAGAATAAATGGGAGGAATTCTGTTTCTTAAGTAGTTAGATGGAGCCAATAGGGTGTCCATCTTCATGCTTAAAGAATCACTGTGAGAGGGGCTAGGGATTTAGCTCAGCGGCATAAACACCTGCCTTGCAAGCAGGCAGTCGTGAGTTCAATCCCCAGTACCAATAAAAAAAAAAAAAAAAGGAAAAGAATCATTGTGGAAAGGTCTAAGGAAAAAGGCAATGGTGTCACCACTTCACCCGAGACATCTGGTAATACACTGAGTTTCATTGAGGATGCCCCAGGGCTTCACTCATCCCTGTCTTTCTGCACAGATCCCCTCAGAAGGACCCCAGAATTAGTTTGTCTCTTTTCACAGGTTCCCATGAAACACCATGAGAAAAATCCTATAAATGCCACCAACCTCAGCATTAAACTGTATCCTTAAAACTGGAAACAACTAGACCCTGACAAGCCAAGGAAAAAAAATAAGAACAAGTTATTTTCATGTCCAAGGATGTTTGGATCCAGTATGAACTATCAAATGATGACAGATAGGAGCAGAATGCCAATCTAAATTACAATATAGTGGTGTTCTTACATTAGATCTTTTTTATAAAAGCCAAATGAAATAGTCTGAAATCTCTTATGTTCACATTTTTATGGCTCTTTATCAGGAATCATCCATCTACAAAAGCCCAGGATATATGGTAAAGAAGCCCAAGAAGGAGAAATCAATAAAACTGATGAAACCATCCTCACATCTTCATCTATCTCCCTTGGGCATATGAATCATTCCTACTGTAGTAATGAAAGAAATCACTCCTACTGTTGTAATGAAAGAAACCACACTAGGAGGTCTCCTCAATTCTTGCTTATCAATTTCAGACAAGTACATTAGCCCCACCCTCTTGGGGTGACTCAGAAATCCCATCAGTAGCTAGCTCCCCAGAGAGGCTTAGCATTCCCAGCCCTCTCCTCATGTTCCTCAGACAGCTTTTAGCCATACAGCACGTGCTCAGAGTGGAGTTTCTTACTTTTCCAGCTCACAGCTCATTCTTCTCCTATGAGTGGTCCCAGAAGTAGAGGATTATTCTAGTACATATTCATTTTCCAGTGGCAAAAATCCAACAATGAAAAGGACATTTAGGCTAATATTCTGAAGATCCTTATAAGTTTGCAGATGGGTTTCATGACTTATCTATGACTTCTAAAACAGAAACATTTTGGGAAGGCATGGTCCAAATATCCAGGTCACAAACCTTGCTTTTGATCTCTCGTAGCAGGATATCCAATTTGGTTTTGCCACTTGCCATCCCCATATGAAAAACAAAGAACCCTAGAAGAGGGTAGGAGATATGTGGACCATCTCCTTTGTTAAAACCTAGGAGAGGGACATAATCCTGGAGAGGACTGGAAGTTAGACTTTACACACATGATACCATGTAGCGGGATTTAAACAAATATAGTTTTTTTTTTTAAAGAAAGACTACACAAAACAGAAAATGGGTAGAAATAATACATACTTCCAAAGAAAAATTAAACAGTAAGAAATCACTAGTTGATGATTACATACTGTCCTCTTACAAATTGTTGCTCAAGATACAAAAGTGAAACATATAAAGTGGGGATTCAAACAGAGAAACTGCAAACAGTTCTGGTCAGTTATCCATTAAAACTTAGTAATATGGTTATCAATCCTACACACTAAACATATATGCAGTTACCCATATTTGTTCATTTCATCATGTGTTAGAAGATCAGTTCTCACAAACTGTTTATAGGTTCTACTCATGCATGAGTCTTAACATGTATTTCTATCCTTTCTATATTAAAGGGAGAAACAAAACAAAGCAAGACAAAACAAAACATATTCCTATAAACACATGAAATGAAAAAGACATATACAACCACTGTACAAGGAGTTCTACCATGGTTACTGTGTTGTCTCTTGTTATCTTCAATAGAATTGGCTACATCACCAGACATAGTATATTTGAATATAACAGTACATAACAATATTAATAAAAACACAACTTTGTAGATAGTGTAAAACTTCAAAAAAACAGATAGTAATCAAACCAGTAGGGGTATCATAGTGAATCTTGTCATCTACAGTGTAGTTGCCTATACACTCAGACTTGATACTATCAATCATAACAGTTTTGAATAAAATCTGTCGATAACAAACAGCAATCAAACAAACCAGATTTAACTAAGACAAGTCATGATAAAACAGTATAAGTTATACAGGGCTCCAGGTTAAGTTAATAGGAAATTAAAGATGATTACTGTGCTATATCCTGATATTTTGGGGATAGCTGTCTGTGCCCTCAGATCTAGTGCAAGTAGACAAACTGGGACAGAATAGAATCTAAGCAGAGTGGTGCAAGTAATATGATTTTTAAATCCTGACACACTATTAATAATATCTTCTACCATCTTTTTTAAGATTATTCCTCCCTTTTCACTCCCCCAGGGTGCACTGTGCATTTTTGGGTCTCACCAACACCCTCAGTTTTTAGATTGGGGAGAGGGAAACCTGCTATTTACCTAAGTGGTTCTGAACCTTCTCCCTCCTGGACTTGATCTCTAGTTGTATTCCTTTACCTATTGTCTTAGTTACTTTTTACTCATTGCTGAGACAAAATACCTGAAGCCCAAAGTTGGGAAAGGAAAGGTTTATTTCTTACAGGTTTTGGAGGTTTCAGTCCACACTTAATTGGCTCCAAGGCAGGCAGGCATGGTTGGGCCGCAGTTCATGGCAGCCGCCAACAGCAAGCAGGAACCAGCAAAGAGCAAGACACACCTTCTTCCTGCCATTACATCACATCCTGGCTCCACCCCTATGTGGGTGGAGCACTGACACCATCAATCCAAGCACTAGACAATGAACCAATAACAAATACACAATGCAAACTCATGAGGCCTGGGGGACACAGACATAAACCATGACACCTAATAAAGCCTGTCTTTCCAATCTATCCACAAATACTGGTCTAGTTGCCCCTATTTCTCTCTGGTTCCCTGTCACATAGAGTATTGTTTTCACATATTTGATTTTCAGTCCATATACCCTTTTTCAGGTTAATTATATTTCCTATAAAGAGCATCTCAGTTGACTCGACCTCCTGATCTGCTCTACATGTGTGTTTCTCTCTCTCTCTCTCTCTCTCTCTCTCTCTCTCTCTCTCTCTCTCTCTCTCTCCCTCCCTGTTTAGTGTATCAAGGCCATGTATATTAGAGATTATAGCCTAACTTCTCTGCCTCATTTCTGTTGTGTTCTTTTCTGCAAATAGTTGTCTGCTTTTATTCTTCATTAGCTTTCTGCTACATTCACTGAGGCCTCTCTGCCACTGTTCCTGGAATCCTGGTACTTTTCTCTCTCTCTAGAATGTCCTGCAGAATTCTCTGTAGAGTTGGATTGGTGGTCACAAATTCTCCCAGTTCTTCTTTGTCTTGGAAGCATCTTGTTTCTCCATTAATTTCTAGAGACAGTTTTTCAGAGTACATCAATCTGGGCTGGAGGTTATTTTCTTTCAGGGCTTGGAATCCTTCACTCCAAGCTCTTGTTGATTTGATGGCCTGTGTCAAGAAGTCTGCAGTGATTTGTAATCACCAGATCTTGGAAACAACCCAAGTGTCCATCAACTGAGGAATGGATAAAAAAGTTGTGGTATTTCTATACAATGGAGTATTATTCAGCTATAAAGAAGGATCACATTGAGATATTTATCAATAAATGGGCGCAGCTTGAGACCATACTCATAAGTGAAATAAATCAATCTCGCATGTGTGAATACCAAATAGTTTCCCTAATGTAAGTAATGATTCAAATATATAAAAATATGCGGTAATCATGATTCCCCATTAGGTGGCCTTGAAGCCTTATAAAGTTTTCACTCATTAATTAGAAAGGCTTTATTCTGGGCTTCTTGATACGGAAATATTTGAAGCTAGAGTATATGAAGTTTTATCCAAATATTTCAAGGAAAAAGACATACACTATGGTAACTACTATTAAGTCGGGTTATATGGTGGTGAAGTACTAGGTTGCTGAAACAGTCATGCTTTGACCTCTATTGTTATATTGTTATGTCCTGTCTTATCTCAATCTCCCCCTTATTCTTTTAAAAAAATTATTTAGTCATTTCTTATGTTTGTCTTACTTAAGGGAAAAAATTTTAAAAATTAGGATATATATATATAGTAACTCTTTTTGATTTCCTATTAACTTGTTTTGAAGTCCTGTAATACTCCCACGATCTTGTTTTGACTGATTAGACTCTGTTCCATTCTGTATGATAGTATCAAGTTTGAGGATATAGGCAACTACTTTGAAGGCAACAAGATTCACTAAGATGCCCATTCTGGTTTGACTATTGTCTTCTTTGGAAGTCCTGTAATGTTTACAATGCCTAAGTTTTATTGGTCTTGTTCTCTACTGTTTTGTCCAACTTTATAATATCTAATGAGATAGACAATTCGTTTTAAGGAAACAAGAGACAACGTTAATAACCATTGTTGATAACCTTGTGCTCTGTTCTACACCATGTGCTATGTCTATCCTTAGTTTTGACTGACAGCTTTGTTTTGCCATATTTGACTGTATTCTCTCCCCCCCCAAAAAAAAGTAATAAGCACTAAGGAGTAATAAAATCCAAAATGTGTAAATTTTGTTGTAAAAAAGAGAGGGAAAAAAATAAAAAGAGCTCTAACGGATATAACAGCAAGTGTGTTTAGGGGTGTTAAATAGCTGACTATATCAATGTTTTTGGATCATTGAACACAGCTGTTTGCAGTCTCCCTGTTTGAATGTCCACCTTGTATTCTTTGATACTGTGATTTGAGCAACTATTTTCAAGATGATAATATGTAATCTATTAACAGGTGATTTCTTACTGTTATGTTTTTTTTTTTTCGTAGTTCTGTATTATGTGTACCCTTACACCGCTTTGTTTTGTTTTGTGTTTTTCTCTTTTTCCTCTTAAGTAAAATAAAAAAAATTAAAAAAAAAAAGTCTGCAGTGATTTTGATGGATTTCCTGTATAGGTAATTTGTTTCTTGTCCCTGTCAGCTTTTAATATTCTGTTCTTATATTGAATTTCTGGGATCCTGATGATTATGTGCCTGGGTGTGGCTCTGTTTTGGTTGTAGGTGGCTGGAGTTCTGTATGCCTCATACATCTGAATATCATTTCCTTTTACAATGTTTGGGAAGTTTTCCTTAATTATTTCTGTGAGTAGTCTTTGCAGTTCCTTTGTTTGTACCCCTGCTTCTTCATTCACATTCTTTATTCTTAAGTTATAGATCTTCTTGTAGTCTTCTAGCCTTTGTATTGTTACTGCTTGTTTCCTTGTTATTTTTAAGAAATTTTTCCTTTTATGATCCCATATTGCAAACCTGTTCTCCAGTTTGGATAATCTATCCTTAGTTTCTTTCAAGCAGTTTTGCCAGCTTTCAATGGATAATCTGATCAGGAAATCAGATTATTTCCTGATAATCTTTTTGAACATGCTTCATGTACTTTGTTTTCTTTATATTCTTCATGAAGCAGTTCTCTTCTTTTTTTGTGCTCCTCTATTCATGTGTCTTCTTGAGAATTGCTTAGCATTTATTTTGTTAATCTACTTATATCTTGCTTTACTTGGTTAAATATTTCACTTTTGAATCCATCTATGAGGTCCCAAAGATATCTCTTTATGTCCACTGGTACCATGTCTGATATTGCATCTGTCCTCAATCTCTTCTGCATTTACCTTTCCCAGATCAGTGTTCTCAGAGTTCAGGACTGGGGGCTTTTTCTTGTTGCTTCCTCTTCTCATATTTTTTGTTTCTTCCATACAGCCATATAGAGGAGGTCCCAGTCCTTTTCTTTGTTGGTCATGGTTTTTCTGAAACATGCCAGCTAGGTGATCCTACCTGCTCCAGTGTGCTATTGAGGTGCAAATAGGGGTGGCATATGCTGGCACCTCCCCTCCAGGTCAGTCAACCTGTTGAGGCCTTCACTGTGTTAGTGTGCCGTGTGTGTTGGGGAATTGGTTTGGTACAATTTACTGGATCTCAGCCAGGGGCATGACCCAAGCCAACCATACCCCACCAGTCTCATCTGGGAAGGGAACAACTGACTGAAGTCACTGCTGTTCCTTATTCTTGCCAGTCCTGCCCAATTCCAAAATGTCATCCCGTTAGAATGACACCTTTTTTGGTGGAAGGGTTTTATTCCTGGCACTCAGCGCAGGTTGATGAAGGTCCCTTGCTAGCTCCATTCTCCCCTGGGCTTGCTGACCTCTGACTTCAGTGTGACTGCACTTCATGCAACTGTAGTTCCATGTGTTGAAGCATCGGGAATTTGGGCAGCTCAATAAGTCACAGTTGCACAAGTTCAGGCACTGCAGTGGGATCACTGAATCTTAGCTGTTCTAATAGTAGCACTGGGACTGTATGTTTGACTGGTTCTTTTTACTTTAGTCTCTTCCTGGGTTGAAAGGATTTATCTCCCTCTGTCCAGGAATACCCATGATGTGTTATTTCAGCATCTAAGTCAACTGTCTCAGGGAGCCTCTATAATCTGCTCTTATCTATCCACCATCTTTACCAGAAGCCACAAACATTGGTCTTAATGGACATCTTTGCATGTTAGATTGAGGCCTTCCATATCTGTTCAGAAAAGGCTATGGAGGTAGTCAAGGTGCTCCTCAGACAAATCATTTCCCAGTTTGGACTATCTCAGTCCCTTCCAAAGGACAATAGGTGTTCTTTTACCTTTCAAATAACTTAAGGATTAACAAATGCTTTAGGATTATCTCCATTCTGTATGGAGATCTTGGTCCTCTGGAAAGGTTAAAAGAACCAACCTGGTCCTACAGGGAACTTTGGCAAAACTTCACCAAGAAACTTCTGAGTCTTGGCTCTGAATACTACCAGTATCCCTCAAGAAGATTTGAAACACTGCAATAATGGGCTAAATATGAATCTATTTGGAAAGCTACATGGGAGATTTTTTTGTATCTCTCATATTGTAGTGGAATCATACAATATCTTTAGCTGAGCCAAATACAACAAGCCATGTAACTAAATGGAAACAAAATTCTACTACATCTCTGTCTGTGGGACCAACTAGTGTCCATCTAGAGACCAGGTGCTCACTAAAACTTAGAAAGAAAGAAGGGACTTCTGTAGACCAATTAAAACCAAAATGCAAGGACCTTCTTTCAGTGATTGTTTCCACACTGATTGCAAAAAACAAGAATAGATAGATTTACCTTTTTAAGCTAAAGCCAGCCTGTCTTTAACTGCCTGAGGCAGAGGACTTCCCAAAAGATGAAAGCTACTCCTGTATACCTCTGGAAGATCTGAGGCTTCTCTTCCAAAATGAAAACCCTAGTACTGCTCTGAGTGCAGATAAGTAGTGTTACTAATGACCTCTTTGATGCTCCACAGCTTAAAATGACTTCTGTATTGGGACTCCTGATTTTAATTAAACTCATAATGTGGGAAACCTTGTTAGGTCTACAGCTCCTAGGATCATGGTAGTTTATTTAATATCTCTCTTTACTATGCTTTTTTTTTCTTTACAGGAAGTATAAAAATAAAACTCCTTTAGAAAAAGTCTCCCCTTTGCTGGTGACCATCTATCAGTCCAGGGAACAGCGCTGCTGCTGCTGCTACTACCACCTAAGGAGGGAGCTACCCTGCAGAGTCCTACTCGGGCCTTGCCACCTACTGTCTCTCAGTCCTAGGAGTGCCGCCATCCCAGCCAGTGTCAGGAGGAGGGAGTTGCCCTGTGGGGGCCTGCTCAGGCTTTACCGGGGCGATCATCTCTCAGTCTGAGGAGCACTGCTGGTGCTGCTACTGTTACTGCTACCACCTGGAGGAGGGAACAGCCCTGTGGAGGCCTGCTCGGACCTTGCCGGTAACTGTCTCTCAGTCTGGGGAGTGCTAGCTCCCCAGCCACCATTGGGAGCAGGGAGCTGCCCTTTAGAGGCCTGATTGGGCCTTGCAGTGACTATCTCTCTGTCCAGGGAGAACCTCTACCCTAGCCAGCGTCAGGAGGAGGGAGCTGCCTGCGGAGTCCTACTCAGGACTTGCCTGCCAGCATCTCTCAGTCCAGGGAGCACCGCTGCCACTGCTGCTGTCTAGACAAGGGAGCTGCACTGTGGAGAAGGTATGGGGCCTATCTAGGCCACACAGGTGACCTTTCAGCCCAGAGAGCTTTGCAAACCAGGAGGTGGATGTTTGCACAACATGCAATCCTTAGGAGAGTTTGAGATCCTTGCTCTGGGTGGTTGGGGACCCACCCAGCTTGCAGCCACATTATATTGGGCTTGGCAGGATTTGGGTCTGCCTGGAACTTGTCTGCTGGCCTTATTTCTGTCCAGGGAGCTTTGCTACCGGAGGTGGGAGCTGCACAACTTGAGGAAGCTTTACACCAGCCTGAGCCTCCCCTGGTAACCTTCTTTTAATCTGGGGGTCTAGCTGCCCAAGGAGGGAACTACACTACCAGAGGAGTCCCAAGACCCAAGGACATAGGAGACAATTTCCAACGTGCCCAGAGGAAGCTTTGGAACAACACATGAAACACGGAAATATAGTACAGTGACAAAAGGAAAGACCAAAACGCAATCCCAAACATCCAGCCCAACCCAAGAAAGCCTAGGAGGCATGTACATAAAAGAAAATATATGCAATATGCCTGAAATACTTGAAATAATAGTAACTGAAATAAAGAAGCAACTCTGGGAAGCTTTAAAGGAATTCAAACTAAAAATAATCTCCCAGGTAAAAGAAGAAATAAAAAAATAATGAAAGAGATGCTAAACATATCTAAAGAAGACACAGTTAAAAAATTAGAGGGAGAAAACATAAAGATAGAGTCCCTGGATGAACAATATAAGAAAGAAAACAGTATACATAAATCAGATTCAAAGACATATACAGGAAATCAAAAATTCCACTGAAAGTTGGCAAAACCACCTCAATGAAAGTGAAGACAGACTTTCAGACCTCAAAGACAAGACTGCAGCTAGTGAACAAGAAAGGAAAGATATCTTTAAAATAACAAGGAATCAGGAAATAATCCAACAGCTGCAAGATGACTCAAAGAAAAACAACATAAGATTGACAGGGATAAATGAAAAAGAAGGGGAAAAGACAAATGATATCAAGAGGCTATTCACAGGAGTAACAGCTGAAAATTTCCCAAAAATTAGAATGGAAATGTACACTAGGATTAGTGAAGCATGAGTTTCAAATAGCCATAACCAAAACAAAACTATACCCATACATATAATAATCACCATCCCAGCAATCCAACATAAAAATAGAATATTATAGCTGTTAGAGAGAAGAGACAGATCACCTATAAAGGAAAGCCTATCAGAATCACAGCAGACTTCTCACTACAAACAATGAAATCAAGAAGACCATGGAGTGAAGCATTTCAGATCCTAAAGGAAAATGATTTCCAACCCAGACTGATGTACACTGCAAAACTGTCTTTTAAAATGGATGGAGAAATAAAATGCATCCATGACAAAGAACAGCTAAATAACTTCATGATCACAAAGCCAACCCTGCAAAGAATACTGTAAGACAGTTTAGATAACACAGGAAAAAATGACTAAACTAGGCAGACAATTAAACAGAATGGAAAGTTAAAGATGCAACAATAAAAGATAACATGTCAACAATATACCAATATATAACAGTTATAACCATTAATATAAATGGTCTGTCTCAATGCACCAATTAAAAGAAACAGACTGGCAGAATGGATTAAGTAACAGCAACAAACCATATGCTGTCTACAAGAAACCCATCTAACCCAAAAGGAAACTCACAGACTGAAAGGTAAAGGATGGAAAACAATACTACATGCAATAGGAACCCAAATAAAGTGGGGGTAGCTATTCTGTTTGCAGACAACATGAACTTCAAACCAAGAATGATCCTAAGAGATAAAGAAGGTCATTACATACTGGTTAGGGGAAAAATTCAAGAAGAAAAGATAACAATCTTAAATACATATGCACCGAACTCCAGAGCATGTATTAATAAGAGCAAGTATTGAAAAAAATGAAAAATCAAATAAACAATACCACAATTATAACAGGAGACCTTAACACACAATTGACACCAAGGGACAGATCAACCAGACAGAAAATCAGCAAAGAAATAATAGAACTGAATCACACTTGTGAACAAATGGACTTGATAGACATATATAGAGTGCTCCATCAAACAACATAACAATATACATTCTTCTCCACTGTACATGTGACATTCTTTAAAACAGATCACATACTAACCCACAGAGCATATTTAAATAAATGCAAAAAAGTTGAAATTATCCCATAGCACCATGAAACTAGAAATTAATGATAAAAGTAACTGGAAAAACTCTACAAACACATGGAGATTGAATAACACACTCTTGAGCAATCAGTGGGTCTCAGGGAAAATTAAAGAAGAAATTAAAAAATACCTAAAGCAAATGAAATTACAAATACAAATTACCGGAATTTGTGGGGTGCAATGAAAGCTGTCCTCAGAGGAAAATTTATTGCACTGAGTTCCCACATCAAGAAAACAGAATGAATACAAATAGCCTGATGCTACACCTCAAACATCTAGAAAAAGAAGAGCAAGTCAAGTCCAAAGTCAAAAGAAGAGAGGATATTATAAAAATCAGAGCAGAAATCAATGCAATAGACAAAGAAAATAATATAAAGTGTCAATGAATCAAAGAGTTGGTTCTTTGAAAGAATAAATAAAATTGATAAGCCCCTAGCAAACCTTATTTTTAAAAGGGAAGAAAAAGCTCAAATTCATGCAATAGGAAATTTAAAAGGTTAAATCACTACAGACTCTATAGAAATACCGAAGATCATCAACACCTATTTCGGAAACTTCTACTCTCAAAGGTTTGATAACACAGAAGAAATAGACAGATTCCTACAAACATATGAAGAACCAAAGCTGAGTCAAGAAGATGTAAAACTGTTGAATAACCCAATTTCTATTAATGAAATTGAAAATGTAATTCAGTCCTTACCTACAAAGAAGCGTCCAGGCCCAGATGGATTCACTGTGGAATTCTAAAACAAATACAAAGAAGACTTAATGTCGACACTCCTCAAACTCTTCAATGAAATCAAAAGGGAAGCAATTCTTCCTAAGTCGTTACCAGAAGCAAATATTACTCTAGTACCAAAACCTGAGAAAGACCCCCCAAAAAATGAGAACTACACGTCAATCCCCCTAATGAACACAGATGCAAAAATCCTCAATAAAATATTGGCAAATAGGATGCAGCAAATCATCAAGAAGCTTATATACCACAACCAAATGGGATTCATCCCAGGGATGCAGGGATGGTACAACATATGTAAATCAATAAATGTAATCCACCATATCAATAAAGCCAAAGTAAGAATCACATGATCATTTCTATAGATGCAGAAAAAGCTTTTGATAAGATCCAATACTCATTCATAATAAGAACCTTACAGAAAATTAGAATAGATGGTCTTTTCCTCAATATGGTAAAGGTCATCTATGACAAACCGATAGCCAAATCATATTAAATGGTCAAAAACTAAAGGTCTTTACCTTAAAATCAGGCACAGAACAAAGATGTCTCTTATCACCACTCTTATTCAACATAGTACTGGAAATACTAGCCAGAGCAATTATATAAGAGGAGAAATGAAAGGGGCAAAGATAGGAAAAGAGGAAGTTAAATTATCATTATTAGCAGATGACATGTTACTCTACATAGAACACAAAACTCCATTGAAAGACTCCTAGATATAATAAATAAATTCAGCAATGTACCTGGATACAAAAGCAATGCTCAAAAATCACTACATTCCTATACACTAACAACAAAATTACAGAGAGAGAAATAAGAGAAGCCACAACCTTCACACTAGCATCTAAAAAAATTGAATACTTAGGAATTAATCTTACAAAAGAAGTAAAAGATCCATACAGGGAAATCTATAATACCCTGAAAAAAGAAATTGCAGAGGGTCTCAGAAAATGGAAAGACATCCTTTGTTCATGGATAGGGAGAATAAATATTATGAAAATGGCCATTCACCCAAAACTGTTTTGCAGATTCAATGAAATCTCAATGAAAATACCATCAACATACCTCACATACCTAGGGAAATTACTCCTAACATTCATCTGGAACCAGAAGAGACCTAGAATAGCAAAGGCAATTCTAGGCAGCAAAAGCAAGGCAGGAGGCATCACAATCTCTGACTTGAAATTATACTACAAAGCTTCTGTAATAATATCAACATGTTACTGGAATAAAAACAAAGCGGAAGATCAATGGGATAGACTAAAAGATATAACCACAACCACCAACACACTCACACACCTTATCTTTGATAAAGGGGCCCAACATGTTCACCAGAAAAGTGACAGTCTCTTTAATAAATGGTGCTAGAAAAACTGGCTCTCCATATGCTGAAAACTAAAACTAGACCCATGCCTATCACCATACACTAAACTAAAATCTAAATGGATCAAAAATCTGAATATTAAAACCAAAACACTAAATCTGTAGAAGACAAAGTAGGTAAACATTTTGAAGACATTGGGGTAGGTAGATAATTCATAAACAGGAATCAAACCACATGGGAACTACTTCCCAGAATCAATAACTGGGATCACCTCTTATTACAAAGTTTCTGCATGTCAAAAGAAATCTCTAGCATAGTGAAAATAAAACCCATAAACTGGGAAAAAATCTTAGTGAACTGTCCCTCCAATAAAGGCCTTCTATCTAAAAGATATAAAGAATTAAAAGAAATCAGATCCCCAAAATTCAAAGATCCAATCCAAAAATGGGCATCTGAGATGAATACACAGTTCTCAGATGAAGAAATACAAATGGCAAATAAATACATGAAAAAATGTTCATCATCATTAGTCATTAGAGAAATGCAAATTAAAACAACACTGAGATTCCATCTGACTCCTGAAAGAATGTCCAGGATCAAGAAAACTACCAACAACAAATGCTGGAGAGGCTGTGGGAAAAAGGAACTCTCCTGCACTGTTGGTGGGAGTGTAGACTGGTGCAACCACTGTGGAGGTCAGTCTGGAGATTCCTCAAAAATCTGGAATTGGAGGTCCCATTCGACCCAGCTATTCCACTTCTAGGCATATTCCCAGAAGAACTGAAAATATACCACCATGATATATGTGCACCCATGTTTATAGCAGCACAATTTGTAATAGCCAGATCTTGGAAACAACCTAAGTGTCCATCAACTGAGGAATGGATAAAAAAAAGTTGTGGTATTTTTATACAATGGAGTACTACTCAGCTATAAAGAATGATCATATTGAGGCATTTACTAATAAATGGGCACAACTTGAGACCATATTCAGAAGCAAAATAAATCAAACTCACATGTATAAATACCATGTAATCTTCCTAGTGTAAGAAATAGTAAGCGTATGTAAGAGGTTTTAGTAATCATGATTCCCTATTACATTGTTTTGAAGCTTTATAATGATCACAGTTGTAATGGGTTTGTCCTGATTTTTTTATTTTATTAACTGTGATGGTATGAACAGCTACTTTGAGGGAACCAAGTCATTATAATAGCCAGTACTGGTATTATATCATCTTACTCTGAAGTCCTACCATGCTTTTGCTCCTCTGTTTCCATTGGCTCTATCATGTTATACCTTATTGGATTGTATTACGTGTGAAAGTGTAAACAAATTTTCTATGGAAAATGAGATAATATAGTATCCAGTGTTTGCTTTCTGTTATTTGGTTCTGAATGCCCTGTAATACTTTCATTCTCTTGAATGTTTTTATACTATTTTGTTATATTTGATACTATTGTATATGAAATTATGCTCAACTATTTCAAAGAAAGAGACATTATGGCAGTTACTGTTAATTATGAGTTGTCTTCTAGTGAAATTCTGTGTTGCTTACATTGTTCTGTTCTGATCTGCTTTGTTATGCCCTGTTTTGTCTTAATCTCTTTAAATAATAAAAAAAGAAAAGAAAATGTCTCCCAAATAGTAGCACCAAAAGATAATGTCTCCAAATTGTTGAATCCATCATAGTCCAGTTTTTTAAACAAACCAGGAAATATTCTGACTTTCTGTTTCTCAGTTTATGCATTCAAGGTTGCAGATGATGGTCCCCACTATCACCCATGATTTTCCTGACAAATTTACTGAGATTCCATCTACGGAACAAGCAGTTCAACAATTCTTGATATATAGGCACTCTTTTATCATTCTTTCCTGACAGGTTCTTTCCAGCCTAGTCCATCAACCTCAATCTCTCAAAGTAGTCAAAGAACAAATAAATGATCCCAAGTATGTAGGAAATATATCCCCTTTTAGCAGGAATCAGAGATAGGATGATAGAGACCTCCACTCCCTCAGTACCCCATAAAGTCTTACAGGGATTACAACTCTCAGAGGGAAATGCGGTAAGAGATTAGGGCTGGGGCAAACTAACAACTGTGAAAAATCTGTCAGTTGTGGAACCTCAGGACACATGTGCAGAACACGGGACCCAGATTGACTGCCTTTCCTGAGCACAGAACACAGAACCAATCAAAATATTACCTTCAATTCTTCATCCACATCTGGCAAAAAACCTAGTGAGCTTTAGATGGACAGCTTAAATCTAATGCAAGGCCAAGTGACTTTCCAACAAAACTCAAATGCTTTATTTGCATGAGAGAGAAGCAATATAGATTCTGAAGATACAAAAGAGTGCTGCCATTTTCCATGTGGTACTGTGAACCTTTTTTGCTAGCTCACTCTCACTCTGCTGAGTATACTTCTTTTCCACCCTCACTAATGTATTTGTGTGTCTTGTCCAATTATTTTCTTAGGACACAAGAGCTTGCAAAGAATTTTTGAGGACTCCTAAATCAGTAACATTACTCAGAATAAAACCCATTTTTCTGTTCACTAAACCTAAACCATTGCATTAGTGTAGAGCAAGACAAACACAAAATATTACAATAATGCTTTGGGGATATATGCTTCATTAAAGATAATCCACTACAATATGACAAAACATAAGGTAGCTATTCTTTCTGCAGCAACACAGATGAAGACTTTATTTTAAACCCATAGTGGACTGAATTTTTGCATGATGTTTTCCTTGAACAGCCTTGCTTAATCTAGAAATACATTAAACCACTCATCTGCCAGCTGTGCTGGTTTCAGCTGTAGCAAATTGATGATTAGCTTTCTCCTGACAATATTTTCTTCCCACAAAAATTTTAAGCTGATTGAAATCACATTAAAATTCAGGAGTGGAGAATGTAACTTCATTACTAAACTTTTAAAGGTTATTTTACCTTTAAATCATTCAAATAATGAATATGAAAAAACTGCTAACATTAGAAAACATTAATTGGATATTACAATTTTGTGTTTTATTTTTCTGGGTAAAATAAAACATTGCCATCAGAAAGCCAGGTAAATCACCATAATTAATTGCATTTGTCTCCACTGAACTCCATCACAAAATTTGTGACTCTTGTAGCACTCTAAGCACTTGTCATTACTCAAAGCAATTGTGGTTATCAATAATGCAAACAAATTTTACCTCTCATCTCTGTAAAATACTTAAAGGACAAGTATTTACTAGTCAAATTTAATTAATTTCTTAATAGAAATTAAAGTTGAAATTAATTAAATTTAACTTAAAAAATACATATACTTGGAAACATCTTTACCTTTAGAGGCTTCTACTGGAGGACCAGCAAACCACAATTTATGAACAATTTCCTGTCTTATTAATAATGTGTTATCAGTCCTAGCCACTTACATTTGTTCACATGCTTTCCTTGGCAGTTGTGCAGTTGCTACAGACTTTATAATCTTTAGTCCTAAACTATGTCCCATTTGTCCCTTTAAGAAAAAGTTTACTTACCTGTAATCTAATAAAAAAAAATCAAACTAACATGTACCCATGTCCCATTGTTCCTTTTTCCCTATTTTTTCCAGGATAAAGAAAAGAGGATGAAAAGATCCAGATTAAATCAATTGTATTTAAACATGAAACAAAACACCATATTAGAACTCAGCATTCCACTCATCCCTTTACCTGACCAAGATTTGGCATGAATTTCCATCTTAACTCTGAAATATGAGTCAACGCACACTTCTGATTACCATTTTGATTAACATATGCAAACATTTTACTGGCAATATCTCACCCCTGATCTTTTTTCATATTATTTCACATTTCCTGAAGTTGGAATTAATCAGGCTCAAAGGGTAAGTAGATTAATTTTGACATTTTCCAAAGGCTGAAATACACCAAATTACTTAATATTTAACATATTTAGACCAAAAATATTCTAAGATCATTCTGGCCAGAAGTTACTGCCCCATAGAATGTTATAAAACCCTATGTTTAAAAAGTCCTAAGCGAGCTTGGTAGATGCATATGTCTTAACCAGCAGGGTCAGTGTAGTTATGAAATCTCGTATGATCACCACAGCTTTCCTTGCATGAAACCAAAAATCTTTAAATTATTTTGCAAATTTTATTTGGGAAGAATATAATAACCAAGTCCACTCTTGCTGATGTGAGACTTACTAACTAGCTTCAGAAAATGAACTAAACATACATTCTAACATTTTCTACTATACATTCAACAACAGAATTAAAGAACTGAAGTACAGAGGAGCAAAATTTCTTAAGAAAAACAATTAAGAGTAATTTCTAAAGGAAATCTTGTTCTGTGAGTTCCAAACTTTGTTGTACATCAGATCAACTTGTAAAACATTTATTAAAAAGTGACGGTATGGGGTATGGTCATTTCTCCTAAAATTCTGATTCAGTACACTTTGTGTCCTGTCCTAGATGGCACAATTTTAATAAGCATCTCATATTTTGTTGTATTGATCTGACTGAGCTGTGGAGTGCCTAGATATTTTGTCCAACATCCTAAATAAGTGTTTTTGGATATGATTTACATTTAAATTTGTAGACTAAGGAAAGCAGATTGCTGTTCCAAATATGAATGGATCTCATCAAATCAGTAGGTGACCTGAATAGAACAAAAGGTTGGATCTCCCCAGAGATAGAATGTCCTGCATGATAACCTTCAATCTGCGACCTTGGCTGCTTCTTTGTTCTGCAGCAGCTTCCACCTTTCACTGCATTTTGACTGGCACAATGAATCTGTGAATTTTGAACTTGCCATATTCCTTAATCATGTGAGCCAATTCCTTACAGTGAATCTCTTCAGACAGGTAGGTATGTGAAGATGTAGACAGGCAGATTAGATATCCTTCATTTTTATCCAGTTTTATCACTGTAAAGCCCTATTTGATCTTTTTTGCCTTTATTTTCCCTCTTGTCAAGTGTTAAGGAGACCTGCTTTTCTACCTCATATGCCACGTACCCTTAAGAATATAAGATGGAAAAAGATTTTTAAAAAAGAAAGAGTGTGTGTAAGGTGGATTGCCAGGGCAAACATAACAGATTGAGTATAGACATTCTATTGCATTCTCTCTGAAATAATAATGCAGTAGAATATTTTTAAAGAAGCATACTATGACAAGCAAACCAAAGGGAAGAGGAAACTACACTGAGAAAATGTAAAGTGTTGAAAAACAGAAAGATAAATTGTAGTGATTTAGAACCCAAGGTAAAGTCAAATTCCAAATGAGCATTATGGAACGTTCCTGCATGCATTTATGCATGGAAGAATTCTCAATTCATGTAAATGTTTAACATTGAATGGAACTAAAAGTAAAATTATGGCTAAAACAAAGATGAAAAGGAAATTTAAACCTAAGACAGGTGTGCAAAGGTGGTTTTTTTAGCAGGGTGTTTTTGTTTGGTTAGTTTGGTTTCTGCACAGTGGGATTCACTATGCAGTCCAGGCTGTCTGACTCAGTGTGTAATCTAACCTGACCTCAAACTCTTGATCATCCTATTTCCATTAGGCTGGAATTTCAAGTGTGCATCCTAATAGTTGACTGAAATTTACAACATAAATCATCCCTTGATGTTCTTAGCTGTGACCACTGTGCCCCTCCCCCAAGATAAAAATGGAGGCTTATTCTTGGGAATGAAAAGTCCAAGCACGACCAAGGGTAAGTTTGCCATACAAAATCGGGGGTCAGAAAATGTTTCATACAAAACTCAGTTCTTTTCTCCAAATCAGTTCCTAAAATATGGAGAGTCAATCTTTATATCGTACGGGCTGACAAATGTGCTTTTTTTGAATTCAATTTCAGCAATCAGAGAACAAGAACTTCAAAAACATCCCCAATTAAACAGCCAATCAGACACCCAACAGTATACACAGAGTCTTCCAACCACCTGCAAAAATTCACAGATTGCAGCCTGCATATCAACTCTCAGAAAACACCTCTGTTAAATCTCTAATGGGATGTACAGAGGCACCAACAAAGAATAAATGCAACCAAGAAGAACCTGCATCTCTGCAGAAAGGCAGAGAATTTTCCAAACTGTTATGAGTCCATAATGCATGTGGGATTATTCTAACTGTAAGTCTGATTAACTTTCATCATAACCTCAGAGATACAAAATTCTAATTTTTGAGTTACAAAGTATTCTGCCCTGTGACACAAAATAATATTTTCCATAATATGTGACTTATTACCTAGCAGTATGCTTAATTACTCCACACACATACAAAACTACTCTGATTGAATAATGAAAGCCTTAGAACATTATAAATAAAACATTCTGTCATGCTCAAAGCTGATTTCAATTGGGCCATGTATTTAAATATTATACATATATCCTCAGAGAGTTCTACATGCTTCACTTGCTCAACCAATCTTCTCAACATAACAGTCACAGTCATGTAGATAAAATGTAGCACTCAATCAAGTCGCTGATGCGCTTAAAACTGTCCCACCTTTTTCTGAGTAGAAACTAAATTCTTGAGACAGACTACAAACCCACACCTCTCTTTCTTCTGTTGCTTTGATTCTCTCTCTCTCTCTCTCTCTCTCTCTCTCTCTCTCTCTCTCTCTCTCTCTCTCTCTCCAATTTGCAACCTTTATCCTGCTTTTTAAGGGCCATGTTCTCCCATGAGGACTCATACTTGTACAGTTTCAGATATTCTTCCTATGGATGTAAATATGTATAACATTCCCTTAACTCTATTTTTGCATCAAAAGCAAAATTTTCAATAAGGTCTACTGGAATTGTGCTATTTCAAACCATAACACATACTCCTTCCAGCTCTCTCACTCAATTTTATTTTGCTTTACATTTTTCACATACTATATAATCTGGTCATTTACTGTCATCATTATTTATTCTCTTCCTGCTATAGAAGAGCTACATGTTTTGCTTACCTACATATTTGAAGTACATAATGGATATTTTGAAATATATATATGCTTTAAGTGATGCCTGTTTCTTAACACACATGCAATAAATATGTATTAAAAATTGAATGAACAAATAGGAAGGCTGAGAGGTTTCTGTTTATCTCTTAGGATCTTTCTTGGTTTGAAGTTCACATTGTCTACCAACCAAACAGCTAGCCCTGCTTTTTTTTTCAGTTCCTGTTGCATGAAGTATAGTTTCCCATCCTTTGACTTTCACTCTGTGACTTTTACTTTGAGTTAGATGGGTTTCTTATAGACATAATATGGTTGGATGCTGTTTCTTGCCCCATTCTGCCAGTCTGTTTCTTTTAATGGATGAACTGAGACCATTTACATTAATGGTTATAACTGATATATATTGGTTTATTGTTAACATGTTATCTTTCGGCTGTTGCATCTTTATCTTTCCATTCTGTTTAATTGTCTGCCTTGCTTAGTGTTTTTTTCCCTATGTGTATCTAAACTGTTTTTCAGTATTCTTTGCAGGGTTGGCTTGGTGACCATAAAGTTCTTCAGCTGTTCTTCATCATGAAAGTATCTTATTTCTCCATCAATTTTAAAGGACAGTTTTTCAGGGTACATCAGTCTAGGCTGGAAATCATTTTCCTTTAGGACCTGAAATATTTCACTCCATGCTCTTCTTGACTTCATTGTTTGTGCTGAGAAGTCTGCTGTGATTCTGATAAGTTTTCTTGTATAGGTGAAGTGTGTTTTGTCTCTAACAGCTTTTAATATTCTGTTCTTAATTTCGATTTCTGGGATGTTGATTATTATATATCTGGGTGTAGTTTTATTTTGGTTATGACTATTTGTGTGTTCCATATGCTTCATTGATCCCGATGTCAGTTTCCATTCTCATGTTTGAGAAATTTTCAGCTATTGCTTCTGTAAATAGTCTCTTGATATCATTTGTGTTATCCCCTTCTTTTTCATTTATCCCTATCAATCTTATGTTGTTTTACTTGGCATCATCTTGCAGCTGTTGAATTGTTATTTCCTGATTCCTTATTTTTAAAAGATCTTTCTTTTCCTGTTCACTAGCTGAAATCTTGCCCTCAAGGTCTGAAATTCTATCTTCACTTTCCTTGAGGTGGTTTTGACAACTTTCAATGGAATTTTTGATTTCCTGTATTTCTCCTTGAATCTGCTTCATGTATTCTGTTTGTTTCTTAAATTGCTCATCCAGGGAGTCTCTCTTTTTGTTTTGTTCTTCTAATTTTTAACTGTGTCTTCTTTAGATAAGTTCAGCATCTCTTTCATTACTTTCATCATTTCTTCTTTTACCTGGGAGATTATTTCTAGTTTGAATTCCTTTAAAGCTTCCTGCACTTGCTTCTTTATTTCAGTTGCTATCATTTCAGGTATTTCAGGTGTTATGGCATATATTTTCTTTTATGCACATGGCTCCTAGGCTTTCTAGGGGTGGGCTGGAGGTTTGAGATTGCATTTTGGTCTTTCATTTTGTCATTATCCTATATTTCTGTGTTTCAAGTGTTGTTCCAAGGCTTCCCCTGGGCATGTTGGAAATCATATGCTATATCCTTGTCTCCTGGGACTGAATGGAGGTTGCTGAGCATGGTTCAGTCAGGCCCACAGGACCTCCCATGCCACCTCCAGTGTTCTAGGAAACTGGGTTGGCACCTAACCACTGTGAATGATGGTCCACAGCTCTCCCTGAGCAAGGACCAATGGGCTAGAACCTACTTCATGTGCTCTCAACTCCCCTGATTGAAGAAGATTGCTGGGTATAATCTAGTCGGCCCACAAAACCTCCCTAGCCTAATCTAGTGTAGCTCGAAGCTGGGCAGGTCCTTGACCACAGGGAGCAATGATCTTAAACTGTCCTGGGGCTTGTGATGGTGAGCAAGAACTCACCTTCCCCCCAGGATCCCAGTTCCCTCCTCTGGAAACACAGTTTCTTGGATTGCATGAAGTTCACTGAGCATGGCCCAGGCAGGTCAGAAACCTGTAGAACCCAGTCTAGTGTGGCTGGAAGCTGGGTGGGTCCTTGACCACTGGGAATGAAGATCTTAAACTCTCCTGGGGCTCAGCATGGTGAGCAGGAACTTACCCTCACCGGGATCCCAGTTCCCTCCTCTGGCAGCACAGTTTCCCAGATTGAAAGATGATCAATGGCAAGTTTCCTATTTATGAATAAGAATGTATAGAATGCTATTGTTTTTTGAATGTTGACTTTATATCCAACTATGCTACTGAAATTGGTTATTAATTCTAGGAGTCCTGGTGGAAGTTTTGGGGTTCTATGTAGAGGATCATATAAAGTGAGAATAACAATAACTTTTTCCTTTCCTATTCATTGTCCTTTTACTTTTTTTCTCTTGCCTAACTGCTATGGCTAATGTTTCTAGACAATATTAAACAATAGTGTTGATAATGAAAATATTTTTCTTCCTCTTGATTTTATAATGAAAGCTTTCAATTTTTGGTCATTTATTATTATGTTATCATATGTATTATCATAGATGAATCTTTGTGGCTTCTTTTGCCATTGATTTCTAATTTCATTCATTATAGTCTGACAACATGTATAATGATTTCTAATGTCATTCACTATAGTCTGACAACATGACAATGAGGGACCTATAAAAAATCAAGTGACTCTTAGAGATAGATTAAATTTCAGTTCTTTTGCATTTATTTAAGCATGTTTAGTGAGCTAGTCTGTGGTCAATTTTTAGAACATCTAGTGTGCAGAAGTATATGTATTCTGTTCTTGTGTGGTGGTGTACTCCATATAAATCTACTAAGTCCATGTTTTTCAAGGGTTTGGTTCAGCTGTGACATTTTCTTTTTAATTTTTGTCTAGTTGATCTTCTAACTATAACAGTGACTCTCAAGTTCTGAGCATGGAGCTACAGGGCTTAGTGTTTTCCCTGTATTTCAGTCTTGCTTTGTTACAATTTCTTTCTATTCCCATATTTCTCCTTTTTGGAATGGATATTTTTACTTTGCACCTTGTATGTTGGAGGTGTTTTTCATTATGATTTTTATATAGGCTATTAGGTAAGAGTTTTCCTTCACTTTCATAGAAGACTTTGGACTTGAATTTTTTGACAATGAGGGACCTATAAAAAATCAAGTGACTCTTAGAGATAGATTAAATGGATTTTCATTAAAAAAAGATGAGTTTTTGAGTGACCAAAGACAGAATGTCATAATATAAATCTAAAATACCCCTCAGGTATCTCATGTTCCTTTATGGAAGGAGTAGGTCCTGGGAGGCATGACTTGACATGCTATATTCTTAATCCTTCTCCTTCCTTCACTCTGTTTCTTGGCTGCCAGGAAGTGAACAACTCTCTTCTGCCATGTTGTTCTGCTGTACTTTTTGGCATGATTTCTTCCTTGGAGTCAGTTGACCCAGGGCTGACCCTACTGAAACCGGGAATTAAGACCAAATTTGTCTTTCTATAAATTAAGTTGTCAGGTGTTTCATACCACCCAGTAGAAATTGATTAAGACAAACCCACATGTAATAGTGCAATGCACTATGAAATTATCTGACAACTACTTGTAAAGATATTAAAGTGTCCAGAATAAAAATTAAACACTTTTCCTTCAAACTATCAAGATTTATAATTAATGTTTTTCAAAGCCCCATTGGAAGATGAAAGGTAATAAAAACATGCATCCAAAATTTTAAGCAAAGCTTAAAACAAAAAGATAAGTAAAACAAAGGATAGGATAGAGATATGCTAAGATAATCAAGTTCAAGCAAAAACAAAAACATCTATTAATCTTTCCTAAGAAACTACTAGGAGAAGTGTTTCACAAACATGAGTATATATTAGAGAAAATAAAGATATGGAATCCACAAAATGTAGCATTCAATTCAATAAAAAGGCAAAGGGCTACTTCAGGAAAATGAAGTGGTGAAGGGAGATCTTAGAAAGACAGGTGCAAACAGCTCCTTAATCACATGAACAAATTCTTTATTATCAGTTTCTCTCTTTAGATAGATACATTAATTTCTGCCTATGAATAACTCTGACTGACACAGATGCAAAAAGAGTGTTACAGTAATTAAAATTTAAGTGCAAATGCAAATATACTCAAAGTTATAACCATACTTGGAGAATGGATGATGGTAGTGATGAACTATGATAAGAGTTGGGGTGGTCAAAAAGACAAAACCATTTTCACAGCTACAAAACTGGAAGCCAGCAAAAAATATCACATTAAGTATTTTTGTTAAAGCTATGAAAAAAGTTATCAAATGAAATATATAAAAAAGTTCTGTGTTAGGAGAAACTACCTTCAATCATATCCCCTATGTGAAGTATACGATAATTTCATATAACAATTAAAAAGATACCTATTAAGGCCAAAATTCATACAATAATATTAGAAAATAAAAGCAAGCAAAAAACACAGAAAAGCCTCAACAACAATGAAAAGAAAGAGCTCTCTACAGAGCCAATTAATGCTTCAAAATATTTTAGATAAGATAAAAAGGTATTCATAAAATTATATAAGGTAGAAAGTAATATACACGACAGTCAAGATAGATCAGAAATAAACAGAAAACTCAGGAAACTAAGTGAAAAATTTAAATTTCAAAAATAAAGACCAAATGAGAAGGCATGCAAGAATATAAATAAAATAAAAAATGTCTTATAAAATATATAAAGAAAGAAGGAAAAATTTATAAATATAAAACAAATAACAGAAACCATTTTAAAGGAGAAGATGATACATATAAACAAGGAACAAAGAGCATCCTACACATAGGTAATATAACCCACAAAATATAAAACTATCACCAAAAAGAGTAAAACATAACTATAGCTCAGGAAAATTTACCTGAAATGAAGAAAAATTTGAAATATATGATATAGTAAACAGCAAATGCAAAAGTATTGAACTACAAAAGCTAATCCAAACATAATTTTATAATATCATCAGGATTCAAAGAATAAGAAAAACTCCTTCTAGCATATAATTTTTAAAGAACAGGAAATTAGATTAGACTTTGTAACACTGATACCTTATGATAAAAGGATTAACAATTAAGGAAAGCAAGAAAAAATGTGATCCAAGTATTTTGTATTCCCTCAAATAACTGAATGGCATACAAAAAGCACAGATATCTTCTCATCAGGATACAAGAACTATATAGAATGATGAGTCCTTCCTGGGGATATTTTTGGAGAAAAGTCTCAGACAACAAAAATGCATAAAGAGAACCAATGCAGGAACTGGTAATGAGCATTAAACATACGATTACTTGCACAATTAAAGTACTGAGGACAAAGTGAGAAAAAGTATAGTATCAAATGGTTATATGCTCACAGAGTGTATATATATATATATATATATATATATATATATATATATAAATAAACTGATTTTTTAAATCTGCAGAAAGATTTGAAAGAGCATTTTTATGAGTTGATTCTCTCTTTTTATTTTAAAGAGAATAAAACCAAGCAAAACAAAAGAGAATAAAGTTAATCAGGACAGAACAGTGAAAGTGATACAGGACTTCAAAATAAGGTAATAGAAAATCAATAATAACTACCCATAATGCCTTGTTTTCTTCAAAACACCTGTCCATATCATCAGACATAATAAAATTAAATGAAAGAAAATAGAAAAAAATCAATCAAAACAAAAGAATGAAAGTGTTACAGGACTTCAAAACCAGTTAATAGGAAATCAACAATGGCTATCATAATACATCCTGCTACCTTCAAAATAGCTTCCCACACCATCAGACACAGTAAAATTAAACAGAAAAAGACAGAATAATGCCAAACCTAATGAAACTATGAAAACAATACAGGTATTCAAAGCAAGATAATAGGAAATTAACAATGGTTATCACTTTCCCTTTTTAGATGTTTCCTCCCCAATCAGTTTCATAATATCTCCTATACATTTTGGATCCTACTAGTTCTTTTAGGTTTTTATGTTAAGAGATAACACAGTGTTCACCCATATGAGTCTAACCCATGTTACTCATGAGCATGATCTCAAGTTGCAGCAATTTACCTACAAGAGCCTTGAGATTAATCTTCTTTATGGTGCAGTAGCTTTCCATTGTATTACCCATTCTGTGACTGATGGACAAACTACCCTTGATTTTTCTGGTCTCCTGTCACTAGGAGCATTCTTTTTCTCTTTTGACTTTCAGTCTATGAATTTCCTTTTGAGTTAAATGTGTTTGTTGCATACAGCATATTGATGCATCTTATTTCTTGATCCACTCTCCCTGTGTGTTTTTCATTGGAGAATTGAGGCACCTACATTAATGGTTACAACTGGAATGCATTGGCTCATCTCTGCCATGCTATCCTCCTGCTGCTGGCCCCCAACTTTTCCACTTCATTCTGTTGCCTGCCACATTTGGTGATTCCCTTCTGCTGCCGTTCCTGGAACCATGGTCATCTTTATCTCTCTTTAGAATATCCTTCAGCACTCTTTGTAAAGTTAGTTTGGTGGTCATGAATTCCTTCAGTTGTTCTTTATTATGGAAATATCTTGTTTCTGTAACAATTTTGAAAGATAAATTTGTAGGGTTCATCAATCTGGGTTGGAACTTGTTTTCTCTCAGGATTTGGAAGACTTCTCTCCAAACTCTGCTTGACTTGTTTGTATTGACAAATCTGCCATGATCCTAATGGGTTTCCCTTTTAAGGCAGTGTGTTGCTTTCTCTAAAAGCCTTTAATATTCTGTTCTTTTTGCTGAATTTCTGAAATCTTGATTATTATGTGTCTGAATGTAGATTTATTTTGGTTATAACTAGTTGGAGTTCTATATGCCTCATTTGTCTGCATGCCAGATCATTTTCCCATGCTTGCAGAGTTTTCTGCCATTGCTTTTATAAATAATCTTTTTATCACATTTGTGTTTACCCTACTTTTTCACTGACACCTGTCACTCTTAATTTTTTTGCATCTTATTGCAGCCATTGAATTGTTATTTCTTGGTTCTTTATTTTTAAGAGATCTTTTCTTTCATGACCACTAGCTGCAATCCTTGTTCAAGGTCTGAAAGGGTGTCTTCTGTCTCTTTCAAGTGGTTTTTCCAGCTTCTGATCAACTTTTTAATTTCCTGACTATACCTCTGAATCTGTTTCATGCATTGTAATTCCTTCTTATACTGTTCATTCAAGGTTTCCATCATTTTCCTGTGCTCCTCTATGTCTTCTTTATATATGCTCAGCAATTCTTTCACTGTTTTTGTGATTTATTCTTTTACTGAGCCTCATGAAGTTGTTTCTTTACTTCAGTTGCTATCCTATCGGAGAGTTCAGATGTGTGGCTTCCATTTTCTTCCATGTCTACATCTCCCATATTTGTTGTGTGAGCTGGAGATCTGAGATTGCCTTTTATTTCTTCATCTTGACATTTTTCTAGGTTCATCCCAACAAGCCAGTTGTGGAGTTCAGGCACTTTCCACATTGGCTGTCCCTCCACAGTGTAGGGGAATGGTTCAAGCACCTGGATTTCTCTGAAATAAGGTTTACAAGGAGGCAATGGGGCATGGAGTGGGCTTCTCCAGACCTGTGTGGCTGCACTGAGGCTTTCCCAATGGATGTAGTAATGGATGTGCGGTAGCAGTACTGTTTCTTCTTTCAGCATATGGGGCTACCCTATGCTTTAAGGACTCCCCTGGTGGTAGCAGGTGCACAGGAGTATATTTGTCTGACTCTCCTGGCCTGTGATGTCTGTCCAAGGGAAGCAAGAGTTTCCAATGGTGGCCTGCAGATGAATGGGGTGTATCTGACTGTTTCTCTCTGCCCATGCTTGTTACCTGTGGAAAGCAAACATTCAGATGGTGATGGGCATGCAGTGGCAAGTCTGGCTGTTTTTCCCTGCCCATGCTGGCTGCCTGGAAAAAGCAAGCCTTCTACTGGCAAGCTATAGTTTGACTGTTACTTGTTGCTGAAGCTCATGTTTTGAAGATTTGTTTGCCCACCTGAGATAGTACTAGTAGGTCATAAAAGCTTTAGAAAATGAAGCCTAATAGAAAAAGGATATACTATTTGAGGTGCATCCTTGAAGGGGATATTACAACCCCTTCCTCCTTTCTTTGCTTCCCAGGTGGCATGAAGTGAACAAACTTCTTCTGCCATGTGACATCAATGTGATGCACTGTGCTTCCCCAGTCCTAAAGCAAAGAGAACAGGTGACCATGGACTGAATCTTCTTAAAATAAGAGCCAAAATAAACTTTTCCTCCATTTAAATTTATTACCTCCAGAATTTTTCTCACCACAACAGAAAGATGACTGTTACATAAGAATGGTAAAATTCAATCATTATAAATTGTAGTATTGGTAGTGCTGTTTTGAAACTGTTGTATATATGTCATAGATTAAAGTAAGTAATTCTGGAATATTCTGATTGCATTTCCTTTGAGTCTTTGATTCTCAATGTAAATGGAGTGGACAGTGATATAATATAGAAAAAAATCAATAAATAATCCTGATGCTCTGATATTTATTTTAAAGTATAAAAGATAATTTAACTATTTAGCATATAATTAGGCAACTAACAAGGGACAGGGCCTAAATTGGAGTTAGCCTGGTCAATCTTGCAAATGAAACAACATATACACATGCTTAAAGATTGACTAAAATCATAAAGCTCACTAATCTCAGGAATGTAAAAATAAACTTAGAGAAGGAACCATTATACCCTCTCCTCTCTTTTATTTTATTCTTCCTAATTACACAGCAGGATTCTTACATGACCAAAGAATTCAGGATCAATGCAAGGCCAATGCTTTTTATATAGATCATATTGGAGTATGGACAGTCCATACTCAGATTCTGTCGGCTAAATTCACCTTTTCCTGTTATGGCTAGAGAACTGGCCATCAAGACAAAGAACCCATTCTGGCACCCCTTTTTCAGGCCCTCTCCTGACTATAGAGAGCTCTTTTTGTACTTTTTGTACTTCCAATACACACTCCTCTTACCTGATTTATTTCCCTGTGATTTTATTCTTTAACTTAATAAGACACTAATCTCTTTTGAATGATAACAAAAGTACCAGTGATAACTCATAAGACTTTCATTTTAAAATGTTATAAAGTAATATAGTCCTTGTTTGATCACTAAAGCAGTTTGGAAACAATGAAGAAATGAATGTTCCTTTAAGCTAAATTAATCTTGAAAGTAACACTTCCCACTAATATAATCAGGGATTTTTAGACTATAAAATGTAACAGATGGCTGTATAGATTTTCATCATGCCAAATAGCAAAAATGTAAAAAGAAAAGAAGATGAAGAGACAAGAAAAGAAATAACAAAAAAGAAAATAAAATAAAACAAAAATGACCATGTTAATATCAGAATAATCAGAAACTCACTAGTCAAAAATGGAACATTTTGAATTTTAAAATGACTAAAATTTGAAATGAATTCAAATCAGTCAAATATATCTGTATCTATTAATTCATTATGATTAACAAATAGTACTGATGCTCTTCAGAGAATGAAAGAAAATAAATGGATTATCTTGAAAGCAAAATGAAGAATCAAACATATCTGCACTGTAAAATTGACTAATAGTAGATGTAGGTAGGCATTAAAAGTATTTCAAATATAAAAATAAAAGAAATAATATAGAATACCATCATTTTTACAACACAGTAAATTAATGTGTGAAGGCTTTAAGCATCAACAGCTGTCTTACTCTCAAAAGGATACAATTACATATTATGTGCATCCTGATAAAAGAATACAATACTTGTAGATGTACCAAAGCTATCAAACATTAAATTACATGGGCTCTCTGTATTTAGCTGCCGAATTCTAAGATGACAGAGAAACACATTGATCCATTAAATGAGTATGCAACTTTTACAATGCAGTCTGTAAAAAACCATAGATTCTAATTTTTTATTAGTTAAGTTTATTGGTACATTTTAGTTAGATACAATGATAGCATTCATCATAAGGAATTTCTACATTTACATGATAGAACTTGATCTTTTTTCCCATTCCCATACCCTCCCTACAACCTGTCTTCTTCTCCTTATTTACAAAGTTTTGTTTTCATTTTTTTCTTTCTTTTCTAATTTTTTCCTTTCCTTTCTTTCCTTTCTCCTGTCCCCCTCTCTAGTTCTCCTTCCTACTTGAACATTTTCTTCACATATTCTAATACCTATTATACATTTAGGTATTGTTTACACTTTTGTTTGTCATATCAGAGAAACAATGTAGCAATTACACGTGTGTTTAACTTATTTCATTTAAGAATATGGTCTCAAGATGCATCAATTTAGCTAGAAATTTTCAAGCTAAATTTATAACAGAGTAGTACTTCATTGTATTTTAAAAAAAACACACTTCTTCATCCATTCACCAGTTGATGGACATTTGAGCTGTTTCCTAGATTTAACTATTACAAATTGTGCCTCTATAAATATGGGTGCATATATATATATATATATATATATATATATATATATATATATAGCACCTATATTTCACTCTTATATTTCTCATATTTCATTCAATATATTTTGCTATTTCAGGAAGATACTAAGAAGGGAATAGTGTAATTGAACCTCTAATCCTAGTTTTTTGAGGAGTGTCAATGCTGATTTCCACAGTGCTTACACCAGTCTACACTCCCACAACAGTGAAAAAGTTTTCCCCATGGCCCTGCCAGCATTAGTTATTGGTTGATTTCTGGATAAAAGCCAATCTTTCTGGAATAAGATGAAACTTCAGTATTTATTTAATTTGAATTTCCTAATGACCAGTGATATTGAACATTTTTTCATATATTCATTTGCCATTTCTAATTCTTCATCTGAGAAGTATCTATTTATTTTAGATGCTCATTTTTAGATTCAGTCTTTAAATTTAGAGGATCAGATTTCTTTGAATTCTTCATATATCCTTTTGGGTGAGGAACAGCTGAAAAGATATTTTGCCACACTGTGGCTTCTCTTCAATCTATTGGTGGTATCTCTTGCTGTGCAAAAGTTTTTTTAAAAATGAGATTCCAGTTGTTGATTTTTCATGATAGTTCTTGTGTGATTGAGTTTTATTCATAGTCTTTGTCTACACCAATGTCTTCCAAAATTGCAGCTAAGCTTCTGTTTCAATATTTAGATCTTCCATCCATTCAGATTGTAGTTTAGTGCATGAGGATGAAACATGTGAGTCTAGTTTTAATCTTTGGCAAACAGTGTTTACTTTGGCAGAACATTTGCTAATCTTTGAAACATGGAAAGCCCGTCTTTTTAGTACTATTATTAAAGAGATTACCTTTGACAAAGGTGTTTGTCACGTTTGTCAAAGATAATGTAAAGAAAGTATTTTTAGAGTTATTTCTGCATCTTCTAATCTATTTCATTGATCATTGGGTCTGTTTTCTTGCCAGGACCATGCTCTTTTTTATCACAGTAGCCTCACAGTATAATTTCAAGCCAGGAATTGTGACCCTCTGCTTTACCTTTGTTGCCCAGAATTACCTTTACTATTTTAGGTCTCTTCTGGTTCCAAACGAATTTTAGAATTGTTTCCTTTAATTCTGTGAGATATCTGTTGTAATTTTGATCAGGATTACATTAAATCTATATAAAAATTTTGGAAGTATAGCCATTTTTACCATATTGGTTCTTCCTACACAAGAAAGAAGAGTATCTTCCATTTTATGATATCCTTGTCCATCATTTTTTTCATAGTGCTACAGATTTCTAAGCAGAAGTCTTTTATTTTCTTTGATTGATTCCTAGATTTTTTACAGTATTATATTTCCATGATTTCACTCTCAGTGAGTTTATTATTTGTGTACAGAAAGATTATGAATTTTTCAATTCTTATTTTATATGCTGCCATGCTACTGAATTTGGTTATTAAATCTAGCAGTATTTCAGGGGATTTTGGAGGTTTTCTATGTAGAGTATCACTTTCACTGTTTTGTTTTGATTGCTGTTATTATGTTTTATTTTGTTTGGTTTTATTCTCTTAAAAATAAAAAAAGATGACCTGCTCTGCAGATAGTGATCAACTCTTTTTTCAGGCACCCCTATTATTGCCCAATCACCTCATGAACATAATGGTCATGGTAATAGGAATGGGAAGTTATGCCAGGGCTTGGGAACCCAGACTTCCACTCATCAAGACTGATCTGGCTACTGCCACTGCTGAATGCCCAGTTTTCCAGCAGAAGATATCAACACTGAGAACCCAAAATAGTACCATTGTTCATGACAATCAGCCTGAGACCTGATGGCAGATGGGTTATAATTCCATCGTGGAAAGGACAGAATTTTGTGTTCACTGGCATGAACACTTATTCTGGGTATGGATTTGCATTCCTGGTGTGTAATGCTTCTGCCAAAGCTATCACCAATGGACTCACATAATGCCTTATCCACTGACTTGGAATTCTACATCATACTGTCTCTGATCAAGGAACACATTTTATTGCCAAAGATACACGCCAATGGGCTCATGCTCATGGAATTCAATGGTCTTACCATGTCCCTCATTATCAGTCCAGAAGTGGCTAGACTGATAGAAAGATAGAATGATCTTTCAAACACACAGTTACAACATCAATTACATGTCAATAGTTTGCAGGGCTGGAACAAGATTCTTTAAAGGGCTGTATATACTCTGAATCAGTGTCCATTATATAGTACAATGTCTTGCATAGCCAGGATTCACATATCCAGGAATCAAGGGGTGGAACTGGAAATGATACCACTCACTATTATGCATGAGGATCCACTCGTAAAGTTTTTGCTTCCTGTTTCTGCAACTTTGTATTCTGTTTGCTTTGAAGTCTTTGTTCTGGAGAGAAGGCTTGTGCCATGAATTACAAGAATGATACCAATAAATTGGAATCTAATACTTACCCTTGGTCATTTTGTTCGCCTCATGTCTCTGAGGGAAAAGCTAAAAAGGACATCACAGTGTTGGCAGGGGTAATTGACCCAGAGTATCAGGGGAAATAGGACTACTGTTCCGCAATGAAGGAATATACTTGTTGTATAGAAGACTCTTGAGAGCCTTCTAGTATTACAACAGCAAACAGAAACAGCTAAGCAACACCCAGGATTTGGAGGCAGATTTATTTATGTTGGTGGGTACTGTTTGGGATCATTCCCAAAATATCAGGCCCTGATCTCTGTTTGTCTAAGGATTATATAAATAATCAAGCAGGACATAAAGAGGCAACATGGCTATCAATTGGGGTTTGGTTTTTACAATGCGCATCGTAGTGATCAGCTATGCATCACGGTGACTAAGAGACGGAAGTAACTGGAACTAGAACAAGGACTATTATCTTAGCAACTAAGAAACTGAAGTACACTGGTTTAAGGAGCCATTTTCTATTACAACATTACCATGCCCTGTTACTAAATACAATGGGAAACTGCAATCACACAGTCTGGACACAATTACAAATAGTCCTGCGCCTTCAGGAATAAAGATACAGGTCACTCTACCAGGGACAGAACCAAGACCTGCTGAAGTGCTTGCTGAAGGCCAGGGGAATACAGAGTGTATAGAAGAGGAAAGTACTTCTAAATGCCAGCCAAAACCCTGTGACCACTTAGGAAACAACGATTGTAGTTTCAATAGTTCTCTTAACACAATTTTTTTCCATTTAAAACATTATCTCAATATTTTTTTAAAGATGATAAAACCAAGAAAAATAAAACAGGATAAATCATATCAAAAATAAACCAGTATAAGTGGCACAGGACTTCAAAACCTTAACAAAACCAACAATTGCAACCATAACGCCTTTTGCTGTCTTCAAAAAATAGCTGCAGATACTTTTGAACATAGTAAAAATTGAACAGAACAGAAAAGAATAGAAACAATAAAGTCAAAACAGTGAATGCAATAGACTTCAAAACAAGCCACTAGTAAATCCAAAATGGCTACCATAATATGTCTTGTTATCTTTCAAATAGTTGTTTCTGCCTTGACATTTAACACAAGCAAACAAAACAAAAGAGAATAAAAACCCAACCCAACAAAACAATGAAAATGATATGGTTTCCCAGCTGGGATTGCTTCCTGGTGAGGCCTGGATCTCTCCTTCCACGCAGTCTGGGAATGGTGCTGACCCATGGATAGAGGATTGGGTGTCGCTGTTCCCACTCCAGCAACAGTTAGCACATAATGTTGCTTCCCCATTGGGGGTTACCTCCTGGCAAGGCCCCTGGTTCTCTCCCCCTGCAGTCCATTAATGGCACAGACTCACAGAGTCTTCAGTGTGACTATCCCCACTCCCATAGCAACGAGCACATGGTGCTACTTTCCCAGGTGGGGATCACCTCCTGTTGAGGCCCCTGATTCTCTCCCACCACTGTCTGTGAATCTACCATTTTAATATCATATAATGTTGATAGATATTAGTCTTAAAGAAGTATTTCTTTCTACCCACAGACTCATAACATTTGTTATTGGTTAAATTCTTGATGGTAGCCATTCTTTCCAGAGTGAGATGGACTCTCAGCATAATTTTAATTTGTATTCCTCAAATGGTCAGCAATGTTGAACATTTTTGATGTACTTATTGTCTATTTCTATTTCTTCATCTAAGGTGTCTATTCATTTTAGATTCCCATGTTTATCCTGTAAGATTTATTTTTATTTTAAAGAGAAAAAATAAAAAGACAGTTTCATAACAGGTTAATAGGGAAGTTATAATAATACATTGCATGTTGTTGTCTTCATAGTAGTTACCCAGATAACGACTAGGAGTAATTACTCAAATAACTACTACTATAAGATACAGGCATATATCTTGTCCAAACAGTATTAGCACAAACTTTTCTTTTCAATGAACTAAGGAAATTAGGAATATAACTATCTTCATTATCTTGTGTATGTATTTTTTTGCTTTTTCTCTTTCTTCCTTTCCCTTTTCTGCCATCACAGTTTATCTTTTCTTTTAAACAGTTCCTTTACAATTCACAATATCTATTATATATTTTAGGTCTTATTTACTCATTCTTTGTGTTTTAACTGGGTCTTCAATTTGGGAGGGGCTATTCTTTTTAATTCTTTACAAATTCTAGATATTAGTCCTTTCTCAGGAGTATCCAATGAAATTTTTTCCATCCCATAGGTTGCCTCTTCATTCTGTTGGTAATTTCTTTTTCTATCCAGAACTTTTTAAAAAATGATGTGACCCCATTTGTTCATTCTTGGTGTTATTTCTTGTGCAACGAGGGTTTTGTTGAGAAAATCTTCATCTGCACCTATATCTACGAGAATTTTTCCTACTTCATTTTGTAGCAGATTAAGTGTTTCTGTTTTACTCTCTAGATCTTTGATCCATTTAGATTTTAGTTTAATTCATAATGAGAGATATGGGTGCAGTTTTAGTCCTTAGCATGTGGAAAGTCAGTATTGCCAGCACCACTTAATAAAGAGGTTCTTGGCCTCCCCGTGTGTCTGGAGGACTGTGGTTATCTCAGCAAGCAGGGGAGCATCGCAGGTTCCAGAGGCCCTGCGGCCTGTGGTAAGTGCTCAGTGCACTCTGCCCAAAGCCCAGACTGTTCGGGACCCTCCAGGCTTCCGGGTGCAGTGAAGTGGATAAGTGGGTGTGAGGCATCTACATCTGCCTCCCCATCCCGGCTGCGCTTGGAGAACTGTGGAGCTTCCAACAAGCAGGTGGGCACACAGTGTCCCTGAAGCCCAGCTTATCTGGAACTATGGAGTTCTAAACAGGCAGAAGAGGGCCATTGGTTCTACAGGACCAGTGGCTTGGGGTAACGGGGTTCCAGAGTCTCAGGAGCTGCGAACAGAGGAGGGGATTTCCAACAGACCCTGAGGAAGCTTTCAAATAACACTTGAAACACAGAAATATAGGAAAATGACAAAACGAAAGACCAAATTACAACCTCAAACCTCCACCTCAAGAAACTACCTCAAGAGCAATGTATATAGAAGAAAATATATACCATTCACCTCAAATATCAGACACAATAGCTACTGAAATTAACAAGCAACTCCAGGAAGCTTTAAAGGAATTCAAACTTAAAATAATCTCCCAGGTAAAAGAAGAAATGATAAAAGAAATGAAAGAGAATCTGAATATATCTAAAGAAAACACAGTTTAAAAATTGGAGGAACTATCAACTTTATAATATCTAATGAGATAGACAATTCTTTTTAAGGAAACGAGACATTGTTGATAACCATTGTTGATAACCTTGTACTCTGTTTTACATCATGTGCTATGTCTATCCTTGGTTTTGACTGACAGCTTTGTTTTGCCATATTTGATTTTATTCTCTCCCCCTCCCAAAAAAAGTAGTAAGAACTAAGGAGTAATAAAACCCAAAATGTGTGGATTTTGTTGTAAAAAAGAGAGGGAAAAAAAGAGCTCTAAAGGATACAACAGCAAGTGTGTTTAGGAGTGTTAAATAGCTGACCATATTAATGTTTTTGGTTGGATCATTGAACACAACTGTTTGCAGTCTCACTGTTTGAATGTCCACTTTGTATGCTTTGATACTGTGATTTGAGCAACTATCTCTAAGATGATAATATGTAATCTATTAACTGGTGATTTCTTACTGTTATTTTTTTTTGTAGTTCTGTATTACGTGTACCCTTACATCACTTTGTTTTGTGTTGTGTTTTTCTCTTTTTCCTTTTAAATAAAATTTAAAATAAAATAAAGAGGTTCTTTCCCTAACAAAAGTGTCTGACTTTTTTGTAAAAGATAATGGAGTTGTTTTTCTATATTCCATTCTTTCCCATTGATCCACAAGTCTATTTTATTTGTTTGTTTGTTTGTTTGTTTGCCAGTACTGTGACTGTTTATATCACTGTAGATTTGTAATACAACTGAAAGCCTCGGATTCTGTGATCCTTGCTTTGCCGTTATTGTCCAGAAATCCTTCCTCTATTCTAGATTTCTTCTAGTTCGTTAGGAGTTTTAAAATTGCTTTCTCCAGTTCTTTAAGCAATGCTATTGGCATTTTGATTATGATTACATTATGTCTAAATAACAGTTTTGGTAGTATGGCCATTTTGACTATGTTAGTTCTGCCTACCCAGGAACAAGAGTGTTTTCATCCTCTGATATCCTTTCATCTCTTTTTTCATGGCACTATAATTTTGATTGTAGAGGTCTTTCCCTTGCCTAGTTAAATTCATAAGTATTTCATTTTTCTTCATGCCATTGTAAAAGGTACTTTTTGCATTGTCTCTCTCTCATGAGTTTATTATTAGTGTACAGGAACACTGTTGATTTTTAAGTGTTGACTTTGTATCCAGCTATGCTACCAAATTTAGATAGTAGTTTAAGGAATCTTTTGTTTGAGGTTTTGGGGAACATGTCATCTACAAATATGGATAATTTAACTTCTTCCCTCCTTGTCTATATCCCTTTTATTTCTTTCTCTTGTTTTGTTGCTCTAGTTTATGTTTGGAGAACTATATTGGACAGAAGTGGTTATAGCAAGTATCTTTGTCTCGTTCCTGATTTTAGAGAGGAAGCATGATGTTGGCCATTGCCTTGTCATAAATAATTTCTATAAGACAGAGATAAGGACCTTCTAGTCCTATTTTCTTCAGAATTTTTATTATGAGTGCATGTTGAATTTTGTCAAATGCATTAATTGAGATGATCATGTCATTTCTGTCCTTGATTTGGTTTATGTTGTGGGTTACATTTACTGATTTGCATATATCAATCCTCCCCTATACCCTTGGAATAAATCTTAATTGGTCATGATGTATGATCTTTTCAATGATTTGCTGCATTGTTTGTCAGTATTTTATTGAGGATTTTTACATTTGTGTTTATTAAAGACATTGGCCTGCAGGCCTCTTGTTTAATTGGTCTTTTTCTGATTTAGGAATCAGAGTAAGCTTGCTTCCTGGAATGACTTTGGGAGTGCTGATTCCCTATTCATTTCACTGAAGAATTTGAGAAGTGCCAGTGTTAGACCTTCTTAAAGTTCTTGTAGAATTCAGCAGTGAACCCATAAGGAACCAGGCTTTTCTTAGTAGTTTTTTGTTTCTTTGTTTGTTCGATATTCAGTTTGGGTTGTTTGTTTGTTTGTTTGTTTGTTTGTCTTAAATTTAACTGACTGATATTGGCTTATTCAGGTTTTTTTATCTTCTTGGTTCAGCTTTGGTACTTCATGTGTATCTAGGATTTATTCATTTCTTCTGGATTTTCCATTGTATTTGAGTATAAGTTCTCAAAACAGCTACTGATAATGCTCTAGATATCAGCAGAATGCTTTGTGATTTCACCTTTCATTTCTAGTTGCATGAATTTGGGTTGTGGTGGTGGTGGTGGTGGTGATGCAAGTGTGTGTGTGCTGGTAATTGAATTTGGGACCCTGTGCTTTTCAGTTGGTGCTTGTGCTGCTGAACTATATCCCTAGCCAAATTTGGACCTTTTCTTTCCTTGTTTTGGTAAGATTGGCTAAGAATTTGTCTATTTTGTTTAATGTTTCAAAATCCAACTCTTTGATTCATGGATTTTTGTGTGGTTTTTGTTTTTTTGTTTTTTGTTTTTTGTTTTTTTTTTTAGTCTCCATTCTATTAATTTCTGTTCTGGTCTTTATAATTTCTTTCCTCATATAATTTTGAGTTTGAGTTACTTTTGTTTTTCTAGAAGCTGGTGGTACATTATTAGGTTGTTTATTTGAGCTCATTCTCTTTTTCTAATGTGAGAATTGCCTGCTATAAATTTCTGTCTTAGGACGGCTTTCATTGTGTCCCTCAGGCTTTGGTATGTCCTACTAGCATTATCATCTGATTGTAGAAAGTGTCTAATTTTTATTTAATTTTATCTGTGATCTATTGATTATTCTATAGGTTATTATATAAATTCCATGTGTTTGTGTTGTTCCTGTGGTGTCTTGCCACTGATTTGTAGTTTTAGTGTACTAAGATTTCAGTGATGTTCATGAGATAATTTCAATTAGTTTGCATTTATTTAAGCATGCTTTATAGGCTATATGGTCTATTTTGGAACAAATCCCATGTACTGCTGAGAAGAATGTATATACTTTTGTTGTTTGAAAGAACCTTTTGTTGATATATATATATATATTAAATCCATGTGTTTGAATGCTTGATTCTGATATCTTTTTGTTTGATTTTTGTCTAGTTGTTCTGTTCATTTGTGACAGAGGGTAATTTATACCCCCATCAAAACTGTGTTTGTGTTTATCCAATTTTTCATGCCTATTATTGTTTGTGAAATTGAGTGCACTGGTATTTAGTCCATGTATATTTATAATTGTTAATTCTCTCTGTTGAACTGTTCCTTTAACCAATATGTAGTGACATTTATTATCTCTTCTGATTAGTCTGATTAGTCTGAAATTAAGAAAGAAATTCTTGCTTTTTTTTAAGTTCCTGTTGTAATAAATATTGTTTTGCATCTTATAATTTTTATTCTGTGAATCTCTCTTTTAATTGAGTGTGTTTCTTTTATACTACACATAGTTAGGTTTTCTTTCTTGGTCCATTTTGCCAACCTACGTCTCTTGATTCAGAAATTGAGCCCATTCATACTGAGAGTTATTATTCAGAGGCACTGATTCTTGTCATTATTTTCCTCCTGCTGATTTCATCATTTCTTTCTCTTTCTTAGTTGCCCATCCCACTAGTTGTATTCATTCTTTTTGATTTATCAGCATTGTTGTCTTCATTGTCTCTTTCTAGAATATCTTTGAGAAGTTTGTATAAGGTCAACTTGGTGGCTGTGAATTTCTTGATGTTCTCCTTATTTTGGCAATACCTTATTTCTCCATTAATTTTAAAAGACTGTTTTTCAAGATACATAAGTTAGGGTTGGAAGTTGGTGTCTTTCAGGGTTTGAAACATTTCATTTCAAGCTCACTTGGCCTGTGTAGAGAAGTCAGTTGTTATTCTGTGTGATTCATTGCCTTTCTCTAACAGCTTTTAAGATTTTGTCCCAGTGATGGATTTCCGAAACTGAGTATAATGTGATGTGAAAATGTTTTCTTTCAGTCATGGCTATTTGGTGTTCTATATGCCTCAGTTATCTTTCTGTTTGTTTATTTATTTTACTAAATTTAAGGTGCTTTATGCCATTATTTCTGTGATTGGGTTATTACTCCATGCATGTTGTCATCTGATTTTTTACTTATTCCATTTATTCTTAAATTAGCCCTTTTTGTATCACTTAGCATTTGTTGAAGTCATTTTTCATGGCCTCTTGCTGTTTTATGGTGTTTTGAGTAGTTGATATTTGAAGGCATCATTTCCTTTAACTCCAATAAAATTATTCATATCTGTAGAACAAAAGTTGCTTAAATTTCTGTCCAACTTGATTCTCTTGACTTAAAGAGAAAGCTGGTTTCACTGAATATTCTGGGAAATTCCTATTTGCCTAAGTATGCACGTTTTTGCTTTCTGTCTGCTTTCAATTCTTTATTTTATTTCTTATCAGTCTGCTTCCTTGAAGAACTTGTGAGTCATAGCAGAGAAAGGAGGGCATATAACCTCCCCTCACTTACATTTTTGAAAATCATCTCCTGAGCTGAGTGGTAACTGTGATACTAGATTTTCAAGTGGAAGTTCAGAGCAGTTGTAGTGAATAAAGACTTCATGGAATAAAATCACACTTCCCTCTGTTAGACAGTCTTTGATAACTCATACTGTATCATACTCATAAATTCCAGATGACTCTCAAATTTACCCTCAGACCCACACTGGCCTTTTAGCTTCTAATGGTATTGTGACGCTCACTAGGAGTTCTTGACTTTATGCTTCTGTCAGATTGACTCTTTTCATGAATGTATGTTCATACATATGACAGTACAACAGAAACTATAAAGTAGCCCAGATGATATATCAGAGAGACATTTTAAAAAGGCTACTAAAGGGTGAAAGATATTATTATACACATAAGAAGAGATCATTCCCTTGATCCACATTACAAAAATTTCTGTACAAAGCCAACTACACCATGAATATACTCTAACATTTAAAACTCAAAAGTGAATCCTATGCAAAATTGTAAAAATGGGAAAATGTGATGGAAAAAATTGACTGGGCCTGTTTTCATAGACAATAGCCAATGTGTGAACCAGATTACACAGCATAGGAGCAGAACCCACACCGCATACCTACTCTTCTATTTCCATAAATTGGTTCTGCATTACTCATTAATCTCTTGTTTGTTGACTTTCAATGTAACATCATAAAAGAGACTTTTGAAGTATTAGCAGGCCAATTTTCTAGCTTCTTACTGTGAAGCCTGATTGCATTTGAATAATTAAAGGATTTTTGATGAAATTCTATTATGTCATCCCACTACCACAGAAAAGAAGGTTGTAATGTGACCACTTATGCCCCCATGGAAGATAAATTTCCTTTTATTCACCCATTGCACATTGTACTAACCAAATTCTGCACATTCCAAAAGAGAGAAAATTATTCCATGTTTCTTTCCCAATTTCCAAAAGACAAATGTACCTGGCTCCAGAAAAAGTAAATAACTTATATAAAGCTGTGGAGTCAAATAAGGAGTCATAAGAATAGAGCCAACCACACAACCATATGTGCAATATATTATAAACAGAACAAACAGACAAGAGCTCATAATCCCGCCTAAGCAAACCCTTACATGATAAAGTGAAAGAGAATGTTGGATTAAAAAATAATAAATAGTTTTGATAACTCTGTGGCAATTTTAAACACAAAAGAAAAATTAAAAGACAGAGGAGACATAAGATATACGTTGAATACTGCATAAGAGATTCAGAGGTTTTGAATATGACTGCTACCTCTCATAAATTCTACACATCTCTCTGATTCAAACACTTTTTAATCAGAGGCACCCAGAAAATTGCCACAAATTATATTTAACTCTACTTTGTTGCAAATCTTGATACACTCATAAAAATATTTTATAAAGAGTTGTAAGATATTTTAAATTTTTCTCATTTCTTTTAATTTAAAACAAATAAAAATTTACGATGTCAATCATGAACAATAAATTTTACTTTGTGAAAATTTTAAATTGTACTATATGTAATAATATATATGAAGAATTTAAATGAAATTGCCCACAATAGTATTTTAACAATGATTATTAACCAAGATTTTATTACCAAGAAATATTAGGGTCTTAGAATGATAATGCTTCAAAATCTATGGTTTTTTTTTTTTTTCAGGAAAAGTATACAATAGAGCAACACTATAACATGCACCCCAGCAAAGATTGCTTTTATTAAATCAGGAACCAGAAATACATGTGCAAAACATACTGGAAGCAGAGAACCTAAATGGAGCCTGAGATGGTTGGCTGGTTAGTTGGTTGGTTGGTTGGTTGGTTGGTTGGTTGGTTGGTTGAATTTTGCTACTCACATAGGCAAACTCCTACCACATAGTAATTAGCCTCAAGAGAACATCCTTAAGTCTGAGACTGGTAGAAATTATCAATCTCTCTATTATGAATAATCAGTGCTAAGAAGCTGATAAAAATCACCCATAAACTTCATAGACCATGTTTATAGAGTAACAGTCTTCAACAGTGTGCTTCATGCTTAGATCGGCCATCAAATGTAGGACACCTACCACTAGCTCCAGATCTACTGAACTGAACTGCTACAGCTCAGGTAGTTTGTTGGGGAAAAGAGCTCAAAAGGTGACAGGTGAATAGGTTAGCTCTTTTCACACACTCAATGTTTTACTTCTTGGAGTTTGACTACTTGAAGTAAATATCTCCCTTTAAAGACACTGCTGTCATGGGCATTAGCAGATACCATCTACATTGTGTGGAACTGGAAATTGATTTTGTGAATAAAACTTATCCACAATTGCTAGTAAAAAGAAATAAAACAGTAGAAGACAAGACTCCTCTGTACTTGATAACCTAAAGAGTAATTAAAAACAAGAAAGGAAAACTAATTCCATTTGATCAACATTTAACTTTTAGTCTTTCTCTTTTAGAAAAAAACATTCTAGCATATCAGAGGAACATGAAAGCACTTTGCAGTGGATCATTTAACTCACAATGAGATAAGAATCTCTGAAAAGCTTATCATTCTCTCCAAACACTAAGTTGTACAATGTAAAAACAATCCAGGGTCACTTAAAGCTCTAGTACTTCTGTCCTGCAATTCTTTCTTTTCCATAATCTGAGGCTCACATTGAAATGCATGAATCCAATTACTCATATTACTACTTCATCAAAAACAGAATTGTATATCTCAGTTTCTATGTCAGGGAAAAGGGAAAATTCAGAAGAAAGATAAGATTAAGCAGAGCAGAAATAATAATGAAATAATACACAAAATTTATCTTAATTCTTACATGATGCAGTCTATGTGTAGTTAACAGCTAAGATTGGAGCTGAAAAGTGATCATGAATATGAAGAAACATCTGCATAGACTGGATATTTTAGTTAGTTAGCAGCACTTATTAAGTATATGATAAATTCCAAGCAATGTCTTAGTTCTTCCCCTCAAAGAGTCTTCAAACAAGAAGTGTCACCTGGCAGCTCCAGTTTGTGCTATGCTTCTGCACTTCACATATCAAGTGCCTTTGTGTCACTGTTAAAACGCTTGTTAAAATTTTTGTGAATGAAATCCTGGTCCCGCTCATTGAGTACTTTGATAGTTCATTGTAGTCATAAAAGAAAAGTTAGAACTTGGTTTATGCTTTGCCTCTAAGTTTGTTTACCTGCTTTGATTATTATGGTTGGCAGCTGAGAAAGACAATAATGACATGTGCCTAAGTTCTCACCATTCTTTATTTTTTTTTTTAACTTGAAAGTATACAGTCTGGCTCCAAGTCCCTAATCACTACCATATTTAAATAACCACAGTGCAAGATTTTGCATCATTCACCTATAATCATATTATTAAAGGTAAATTAGTCTTTTAGAATGTCTACAAATAGCTTAAGGTGAAAATAAAATTCTGAAACTAACCTTACTAGTGAAAGAAGGAATTTCTCACATAAATTGCAGAGTTGGGGAAACCATTAAATAGTCTGAAAAACTGAAATATTTTCTTCAGTCATAATTACTCCCAGGCGCAGCACACATTTCACTCTTAGTGTGATATATTTTACCTCACATTCTTATTTCCCACTAAAGTAAATGTATCACAACATTAGTAAGAGTGACACTAGAAATGCTACATCCACTCCTCTTGTATATATAAATCAAATGTAAACTTTAATGCTTCAGCAATAAATGGTAACAAGCTACTTGAAATACATTCTGAATCTTGTCAAAGAGTGTCAAAATACCATGGGTGACAAGTGTAAAAGACAGTATTATCACAGGGCTGAACATGCCTTTGACTTAAGTATTATGTAAGAGTGCCTTTATGAGGCATTTAGAGACATTATTTTGTGTTATTTTTAAGGAAAAGGTGTCAAAGGATATGAACCAGTAGAATAAAATAAATAAAAAATATTGAGGAAAAAAGGAGCAGCAAAACTTTGATATGAAAAGAAATAGGATCATCCCGGGCATTAAAGAAGCATTGTACCTGATTTTGGTAAAAACGTGAACTCCAGGTTATAACAAAGCAAAGAACTAATAAAGCAAGTGATTGAATAGCATTAAAAATGGAATCATTAAAAATCTGCTCTGATTATTCCATTTCTCTTACTGAGGAAACAAAGTGAAATGTATCCAAATAAAATAAGCAAGAAAAAAGTAGACAGCAGATGTATTAGTCAGGGTTTTACCAGAGAAAACAGATATAACATGAGATATACAACTGTATTAGAAATGACAAGATTGGCTTATGATGGTCAGCCACAGAGTCAGATGAGGAAGTGTGCAGAGGGTGTCTGTACGCTGGAGGCAGAAGGATTCAAGCCAAGGTCTGGAGTTCACCCCAGTGTCTCGTGCAGTCCACACCAGCAGGCTGATGGGTCTGTGACAGAAGGTCAAAAGCTCTACGACGTAAGGCTGAAGAGTCTATGGCCAAAAGCTGAAGAGTCCACACTGGAAGCCAGGAGACAAGGTCCAAACCAAAGGTGAAGATTGGAGCTTCTCCAAACAATGGAATGTATTCCTCTTTACTCCTTCCTTTTTTAAAATTTTATTTAAAGAAAGAAAGAAGAGAAAATTTTTTAAAAATAGAAAAACAGTAGAATGCAGAATTCAAAAAAAATTAGCATCATAAAATCATTAGTTAATACATTACATACTGTCATTTTAACAATAGTTGTTAAAGTTACAAAATCAAAGCATAAAAAGTGGCTAGGCATTCAAACATTGACAGTGTAATCTCTTCTGTCCAATGATCTAATAGAAATTTAGTAAATGGTCATGTATCTTACACACTATACATATCATTATATCCTTTAGAGCACTTTCCTTCCCTTTCACTTTTGCAATATCTATTATACTTTTTGGATCCCATTATCCCTTCCAATTTTTCTTTCCAGTATGAATTCTCTTCTATCTACCAATTTCTGTCTCTGGCCTCAGGAGTTTGAAAAGTGGAAAAAGGAGAGGGGAGAGGAAGAGGAGGGAGGAAAGAAGGGAGAGGAGGAGGGAGAGACAGAGGCCCATCCACATATGGAAAACTCTCTGATTCTCTTTCTCTTCCTTTTTTTCCTTTCTTCCTCCTTCCCTTCCCTTCCATGCCACCCTTCCCTTCCTGTGAATTCAGTAATAATCACCACTGGGTTAGACAGAATGTTGGCACCTGTGGTAGGAAGGGGAAGGAGGAATTAGTCCTGATGGCCAGAGGAGCCTGGCAAGCTTCAACAGAGCAGGGAGAACGCTGGCCTATGGGTGATGAGTACACATTTCCTGAAACAATTACATTTCTCGCAGATTTAACTTACTTATGCTATTTAAAAACTTAGATTTATAGCTATAGACATCTCAAGAAAAAAGGCCCCCTTCAAAAATCAATAATTGACCAGAAGTTTAAGTAAGTGGCTTTATATAAAACCGTGCATATCAATGAGGAAGTATGTGAGTCAAGTAAAGTAGAAAAGAAAGCAACTTTTAAAAGAAAACAGTCCTCTCACCATTGACTGTTTGAATGAACTACTGCAAAATTCTGGTTTTTAACACTGTCTCTCTGAAACCATCAAAGGGACTTCAATCCTTAACTTGCAACAATGCATCTGAAGCCCCTTTTACCTTTACCTCATCTCTTGTCATTCCCATAGCAGCTCTAGGACCTTCACGTTCATCCTCACTCTCCATCCAGACCCTTCTAGATGTCCAGGCTGGGCTGACTTTGATTTGAAGCCCCCTCCTTTCTTAGGGAAAGCAGCATAGTGTTGTATCTACTTCCCCAATTCTGATTTGTCCAAACCACTGTGATTCTCACACAGTGGAGGAAGCAGAAAAGTGAGCCCAAAACACTCAAAATCTCCTGTTTTTCTATCCTGGAGTAGAGAGTGGGTTTGGTCGATGAGGACACAAACTATCGTCGCACTGACTCTTTTCCTTCTGACCACCTTAGAGCATTCCTGTTACTCAGGAAGGTAGAGCTTAATCGTTTAGCCTTCTTAGACAGACAAAATTTTAAAAGCCTCAAATCCTTCTTTTAGACAGTCTTAAAAGTTCTCAAAAACTTAACTATGCTCAGCTTCTTTTTAGCAGCTTGAACTATTTTTGTACTTGACGACCAACGTGGAACATCATTGCAGTTTACAGTCACTGGCTACTTCCATTATATTCATTCCCACCCCCAAGTCCTTAAACCCCCATCAGAGGTTCCCTGTGGTCTCACCACAGCCAGAATCAGTCAGAACCATCTTTCTTAAAGCTTAGGATTTGTTTGAACACTAGACAGTGTCTTCTGAGAGATTTTAAGGCTGGTCAAGGTTTCTTTGGAAACGGAAGCACAACAAGTGTGACTGGGGCTGGGTCATGCTTCTGGAAGTAAGAATCTAGCTTCCAATATGAATGAGCTCTATCCTATCTTTTCATAAAGGAATCCCAAGAAGTCAAGCTATTGCTAACACTATTAACCACCTGCTATGTGACCTGACACTACTCTAAATGTATGGCCTCTTTTAATTCTCTTTAATCAAAACTCTATGAACAAGGAACTACCATAATCCCTCCTAGATGGCAGAGAAACTGAAGAATGAAGAGGTTAAGTACTAGGCAAGGTGTGTGGCACTATGTTTTAAATGCTTAGTGGCTGCATCATACCACCTGTCCTGTAGGATATGTGAGCGGAGCAAAGGACTAAAAGTATATTCTTGTCCTCTTGGCCAAGATCAGCCATAGTGGAGTAAACATGAAAGGAAAGGGAACTAAGATCATGGTAAAGTACAAATTCTAAATTGTTGAGGGAGTCCTGAAGAGTACGATGGGAACAACTTTGAAGAAGTTGATGCTGGCTAATAGGCAGCTATAGATCAGTAACTCCTTCCAGGAAATCTCAGCCAGTAATGGGAACAATGCCCTCCAGGCACGATAAAAAGGTCCCCAAAGAGCCAAAGGTTTCCATAAATCCTCCACCTCCTCAGAGAAGTGTTAGGGAATTCTAGCACTGCTGTGGCCCCACACTGTCCGAATGCAATATATCTGAGGCAAGAGGCAAATGGTTCAGGTCAAAATAGCCAATCAAATAGAATGAGTCTTCGGAGACTGTGCCGAGGAGCTACGGTATGCTGGAAGGCTGTGTGTGCAGGCAAAGGACAGGGTGGGAGAGCAGGAAAGCATCTATCCTCAGACGTGTCAGCAACAAATCTATTTTTTTAATAAAAGGAGTCTCCATTCAAGAGGAAATATAACTGAAAAATATCAAACTGCCCTCTGATTCCAGTAAAATAGCTTGCCTGGAACATAATTTTCTCAAATTGCATCCATTTTTATGACTAAGTGGGGCACTTGGCAGCAGTTCTAAAGGATTCCCAAGACTGAGCAGAGCAGCTGCTTCCTTCGGTGCACAAGCGTCTTCCTTTAGTGCAGTCACTGCCACATCCTCAACACTTCCTGGCATCTCACCCCACAGTCAGAGAGCCCCAGAGGCCTAAGAAAAGTTAATAACTCTTTTCTGGAAATGTTACTGATGTAGACCAACACCCAGAGACTGAGTTCTGTGTGTGGTTAGACTGACAGGCCTTGCTCTTCACCAGCAAGCAACATCCACAAATTTAATTTCACCTTTTACCAGCCTCGAATGAATTAAGTATTTGTGAGCTTAAGAAAGAACAGGACTCAGAGCTTGAAAGTAAAAATTATTTTAGATTACTTTGTTTCTGTCTATATGTAATGGTCTGAGAGCTTTATTAAGCTACATACAGACTGTTTGCTCTAAATTTACCCTCTAACCTCAGTTTTCATGGAGCTGCAGAGGAGCTCTGAAAACCGTTATCTCATCTCTGCTGGCCAAGTTCTCAGACACTACTACTATGGGATCCCAGAGGCAGAGCAAGGTCTGGAGGAGACAGGAAACCTGCTCCTTAGTGTTTGCTCACTGTTCTGATAACAATCATTCAGCAGCAGCAGTTAGTTGGCTTTGATATCATTTGATTCCAGCTTCTTTTTCTCATATTCTGAGAATCATCCATTACCCTCTATCATCATGGAGATATTAGGAGCATGTCCATAGGGTTTCATCTCTGTACTTCTCAGCTCAAACAACCTCCTTTTCTCCATTTGCTCCCTTAGCCATATGAGACAGAAACAGCTCTATCTCTGTGTCACCCCAATACCTGTTTATTTATATCTTTATATTAAATTATCTGTATTAGAATAATATACCCATTTTCCTCACCAGATCCTGCCTGATACAACATGAGTTAAGTCTTCCTGTCCTATTTGATATAACATAAAAATAAAGGAACAGTGAGCCTTTAGTAATAGACAACTTTAATTTTTCAAGCATTTCCCTCTCCTCCTTGTTGAAGAAAACACACAGACATAGTGACTTGTTCTTTTCCTTATTGTTGTCTATGAAGTGTGAGTGTTTTAGAATCTGAGTTTTAATGTTGAAGTTTTTAGTGATCAAAATTATTTGTTTTACACAAAGAAGATAAGTAATTTACTCGAGCAATTAAAAAGACTGTGAAAACTTCCCAAGTTTCTTCTGTGTTGTTTTTATTTGGCTACAGTAATACACTATCACAGTCTCGGCAGCTTAAAACAACAAAGGTTGCTGTGTCTCAGATCCGGAGTCACACGATCTGAAATCCGTGGATCAGCAAGTCGACCTGGTACTGAAGGCTCCATAGGAGAACCACAGTTTGCCTCTTCCTGTTTCTGATGTCTCTGCCAATTCTTAACTTATGCTCACATCATTCCAACCTCAGCCTTTGGAGTACCTTCACCTCCTTTTTTCAAATGTCTCATTCTTAGGGTCCCTCTGCTTTTCTGAGGTCACTAATGACTACACTTAGGGAAACTCAGTCCAAAGTAAGTTGCTCCCCTCCAGATGCATATTGTGACTCTTTCTTTCACTGCCAAGGAAATAATCACAGTCTCCAGAAAGAAATCATCAATGTATCTTTTGGAGGTGGATAACCACTTAATCCACACTAGTCAACCCTCAGTGTCTTTTTATTTTTGTCTTGTTAAAACTGGCTACCAGAGGAGGTGAGTTCCTGCACACAATCCTGAGCCCCAGGAGAGTATAAGATAAGCACTCCAGTGGTCAAGGACCCACCCAGCTTCCAGCCACACTAGACTGGGCTCTGTAGGTTTCAGGCCTGCCTGGACCACACCCAATGACCTTCTTTGAATCCAGGGAACTGTGCTTCCAGAGGAGGGAACTGGGCTCCCAGCGGGGGTGAGTTCCTGCTCACCATCCCAGGCTCTGAAAGAGTTTAAGATCATCACTTCCAGTAGTCAAGGACACACCCAGCTTCCAGCCACACTAAACTAGGCTTGGGAAGTTTTGTGGCCCAATTAGATTACACCCAGCGATCTTCTTCAATCAGAGGAGTTGAGAACACGTGAAGTGAGTTCCAGCCCATTGATCCTTCTCCTTGGAGAGCTTTGGACCATCATCCACAGTGGTTAGGTGCCTGCCCAGTTTCCTGGAACACTGGAAGTGGCATGGAAGGTCCTGTGGGCCTGATTGGACCATGCTCAGCAACCTTCATTTAGTCCCAGGAGCCGAAGACATAGCAGAGGATTTCCAACACACCCAGGGGAAGCCTTAGAACAACACTGAAACACGGAAATATAGGAAAATGTCAAAATGAAAGACCAAAATGTAATCACACACCTCCAGCCCATCTCAAGAAAATATATGCCATTCACCTAAAATACCTGAAATAATAGCAAGAGAAATACAGAAACAACTCTGGAAAGATTTAAAGGAATGCAAACTGGAAATAATCTCCCAGGTAACAGAAGAAATGATAAAAGTAATGAAACACGTGCTGAACACATCTAAAGATGACAAAGTTAAAAATTAAAGGAAGAAAACAAAAAGAATCCCTGGATGAACAATATAAGAAACAAAAAGAATACATGAAGCAGATTCAAAAAGATATACAAGAAATCAAAAATTCCATTGAAAGTTGTCAAAATCGTATCAATGAAAGTGAAGATAGAATTTTAGATCTCAAAGACAAGATTGCAGCTAGTGAACGGGAAAGAAAGATCTTTTAACAGTAATAAGGAATCAGGAAATAATAATTCAACAGCTGCAAGATGATGCAAAGAATACATAAGATAGATAGGGATAAATGAAAAAGAAGGAGATAACATGAATGATATCAAGAGGCTATTTACAGAAGTAATAGCTGAAAATTTTCCAAGCATAAGAATGGAAGCTGACATATGTATTAGTGAATCATTTATAACCCCAGACAGCCATAACCAAAAGAAAACTACACCCAGACATATAATAATCACCATCCCAGAAATCCAACATAAGAACAGAAAACTGAAAGCTGTTAGACAGAAAACACAGATCACCTATAAAGAAAACTCATAACAATCACAGCATAATTTTCAACACAAACAGTGAAGTCAAGAAGAGCATGGAGTGTAGTATTTCAGATTCTAAAGGAAAATTATTTCCAACCTAGACTGATGTAACCTATAAAATTACCCTTCAGCATGGATGGAGAAATAAGATAATTTCATGACAAAGAACAGCTGAAAAACTTCATGATCACTAAGCCAACCCTGTAAAGAATCCTGAAAAACAGTTTAGATACACATAGAAAAAAAACCACCAAGCAAGGCAGACAATTAAACAGAATGGAAAGAAAAGATGTCACAGCAGAAGATAACATGTCAACAATAAACCAATATGTAACAGTCATAACCATTAATGTAAATGGTCTCAATGAACCAATTAAAAGAAACAGACTGGCAGAATGGATCAAGAAAGCATCCAACCATATTCTGTATAGAAGAAACCCATCTAGTCCAAAAGGAAACACATAGAATGAAAATCAAAGGATAGCAAACAATACTTCATGGAACAGGAACCAAAAAGAAAAAAGTGGGGATAGCTATTCTGTTTGCAGACAATGTGAACTTCAAACCAAGAATGATCAGAAGAGATAAAGAAGGTCATTACATACTGAATAGGGGAAAACTCCAAGAGGAAGAGATAACAACCATAAATATATATGCAACCAAATTCCAGAGCATCCAGTTATACAAAGCAAGTATTAATAGAAATGAAAATCAAATTAGCAATAGCACAATTATATCAGGATGCCTTAATACACCATTGATACCAAGGGACAAATCAACCAGACAAAAAAATCAGCAAAAAAATAACAGAACTGAATCACACCTGTAAACAAATGGACTTGAAAGACATATACAGAGTGTTCCATCCAACAAAATCAGAATACACATTCTTCTGAGCAGTACATGGGACGTTCTCTAAAATAGACCATATACTAGCCCACATAGCATATTTAAATAAATGCAAGAGTTGAAATTATCCCATGCATGTTATTGGATCGTAGCGCCATGAAACTAGAAATTAAAGACAAAAGAAACTGCAAAAATACCACTAACACATGGAAATTCAATAATACACTCTTGAACAATCAGTGAGTCACTGGGGAAATTAAAGAAGAAATTAAACAATACCTAAAAGCAAATGAAAATACAAATACAACTTATGGGAATCTGTGGGATGCAATGAAAGCTGTCCTCAGAAAAATTTATTGCACTGAGGTCCCACATCAAGAAAACAGAACAAATACAAATAAACAACCTGATGCTACAGCTCAAACATCTAGAAAAAGAAGAGCAAGTCAAGCCCAAAGCCAAAAGAAAGGAGAAAATTATAAAAATCAGAGCATAAATTAATGCAATAGTGAACAATGCAAAGAATCAATGTATCAAAAACTTGGATCTTTTAAAGAATAAATAAAATTGGTAAGCCCCTAGCCTACCTTATTTTAAAAAGGAAAGAAAAAGCTCAAATTCATGCAATAAGGAATGAAAAAGGTGAACTCACTACAGATTCTGTGGAAATACAGAAGATCATCAACACCTATTTCAAAAACCTCTACTCTCATAGGTTTGATAACACAAATGAAATGGACAGATGAAGAAACATATGAACTACCAAAGTTGGGTAAAGAAGATGTAAAATGGATGAACAGCCCAATTTCTATAAATGAAATTGAAATTGTAAGTAAGTCCTTATCTACAAAGAAGTGCCCAGGCCCAGATGGATACACTGTAGAATTCTACAAGAAATACAAAGAAGGCTTAATGCCAACACTCCTCAAACTCTTCAATGAAATTGAGAGGGAAGCAATCCTTCCTAAGTCATTTCTGGAAGCAAATATTACTCTAGTACCAAAACCTGAGAAAGACCTAAAGAAAAAAGAGAACTACACAGATGAATGCAGATGCAAAAATTCTCAATAAAATATTGGCAAATAGGATGCAGCAAACATCAAGAAGATTACACACCATGACCAAGTGGGATTCATCCCAGGCATGCAGGGATGGTTCAACATACATAAATGAATAAATTTAATCCACCATATCAATAAAGCCAAAAGTAAGAAAAACATGATCATTTCTACAGATGCAGAAAAAGCTTTTGATAAGGTCCAACACTCATTCGTGATAAGAACCTTACAGAAAATTGGAATAGATGGTCTTTACCTCAATGTGATAAAGGCCATCTATGACAAACCAACAGCCAAGATCATATTAAATGGCCAAAAACTGAAGCCCTTTGCCTTAAAATCAGGCACAAGGGTGTCCCTGATCCAGACTCCTATTCAACATAGTACTGGAAATACTAGCCAGAGCAATTAGAAAAGACAGAGAAATAAAAGGGGTAAAGATAGGAAAAGAGGGAAATAAGTTTTCATTATTTGCAGATGACATGATACTCTACATAAAAGACCCCCTAAACTCCATTGAAAGACTCCTAGGTATTATAAATAAATTCAGCAATGTAGCTGCATACAAAATCAATACTCAAAAAGCAATAGCATACCTATACACTAACAACAAAATCACAGAGAGAGAAATAAGAAAAGCCACATCCTTCACACTAGCATCCAAAAAATGAAAGACTTAGGAATTAATCTCACAAAAGAAGTAAAAGATCTATACAGGGAAATTATAATACCCTGAAAAAAGAAATTGAAGAGGATCTCAAAAAGTTGAAAGACATCCCTTGCTCATGGATAGGAAGAATAAATATTGTGAAAATGGCCATTCTCCCAAAACTGTTATACAGATTCAATGCAGTGCCGATGAAAATGCCATCAACACACCTCATAGATATAGAGAAATCACTCCTAAAATTCATCTGGAACCAGAAGAGACCTAGAATCGCAAAGGCAATTCTAAGCAGCAATGACAAGGCAAGAGGCATCACAATCCCTGACCTGAAGTTATATTACAAAGCTACTGTCATAAAATCAACATAGTACTAGAATAAAAACAGACCTGAAGATCAGTGGATTAGATTAGAAGAAACAACCACAATTACCAACATACCCAACCACCACTTTTGATAAAGGGGCCAAACATGTTCACTGGAAGAACCACAGTCTCTTTAAAAAACTGGGTATCCATATGACAAAAACTAAAACTAGACCCATGCCTATCACCATGTATTAAACTAAATCTAAATGGATCAAAGATCTGAATATTAAAACAAACATTAAATCTGTTGGAGGGCAAATTAGGTAAAAATCTTGAAGGCATAAGGTAGGTAGAGAATTCATGAACAGGAATCAAACCACATGGAAAATACTTCCCAGAATCAATAACTGAGATCACGTCATATTAAAAAGTCTCTGCATGCCAAAAGAAATCTCCAGCATAGTGAAAAGAAAACCCACAAACTGGAATATAGCTTTAGTGAGCTGCCCCTCAGACAGAGGACTTCTGTCTAAAACATATAAAGAATTAAAAAAACTCAGACCCCCAAAATTCAAAGACCCAATCCAAAAATGGGCATCTGAGATGAATACACAGTTCTCAGATGAAGAAATACAAATGGCAAATAAATACATGAAAAAATGTTCATCATCGTTATTCATTAGAGAAATGCAAATTAAAACAACACTGAGATTCCATCTCACTCCAGAAAGAATGGCCAGGATCAAGAAAACTACCAACAACAAATGCTAGAGAGGCTGTAGGGAAAAAGGAACTTGGGAGAAAAAAGATGGCGGATAGATAATAGTAGGCCACAGAGACTCTCTGAGATAGTCAACTTAGATTCTAAAAATAATACAGCATGAGGAGTCCCAAACAAGGGAGATACACTCTCCCAACTCAGGAAGCTGAGAGAAACCAATTAAAAATACAGTCCCAGTGCTATGATCAGAACAGCTACAATCTCGGTGATGCCGCGTGAACTTACTACTTGAACTCACTGCCACTGCTGCACTTGAATTGTCGCAGCCGGGATAGCCCACCATTTTCTACTCACTGAAGACGCATTTCCACTAAGGACGAGAGTCAGTGGACTGAATTGAGAGTAGAGCTGGCAGGGAACACTGCATCAACCTGCGGTGAGTGATGGGAATAAAAATCCTCCTGTAGAGAAGGGGGAGCTCCAATAGATGATATTCTGGGACCAGGCAGACTGGCCAGAACAAGGGGCTGCAGTGACTTCAGTCAGCTATTTCCTTCTCAAGTGAGATTGGTGGGGAGCACTGGACCTGGGTCACACCGTGGACTGAGACCCTGTAAGCTAGCCCAAACCAAGTCCCTACACCTGGCCGTGCACCCTAATGCAGTGAAGCCTTCAGCAGGCTGACTGTCCTGGAGGGGCACGTCCAACATAGGCTGTGCAGTCTGTACCTCCTAGTACACTGCAGTGGGTGGGAGCACCTACTTAGCACACTTCAGACAAACTGAAACCAACAAAGAAAGAAACTGGCCCTCCTATATACACCTGTATGGAAAGAAAAAAAATATGAGAAGAGGAGGCAATAAGAAAGGATCCTCAGTCCCTGGTCCTGAGAACATTGATACAAAGAAGATAAATGCAAAGGAGAATGAGGACAGCAAACATGCAATATTAGACACTGCACCAATAGACATAAAGCGATATCTTCAGGACCTCATAGATGAGTTCAAAGTGAAGTATTTAACCAAGTAAAGTAAGATATAAATAGAATAATTAAAGAAACACTAAAAATCTCCTAAGAAAAAATAAATGGAAGAACAAAAAAGGGGGGGATTGTTTGATGGAGAAAATAGAGAAAACATAGAATACATGAAGCAGGTTCAAAGAGATTACCAGGACATTAAAAACTCCATTGAAAGCTGGCAAAACTGCTTGAAAGAAACTAAGGATAGATTATCTGAACTGGAGGACAGGTGTGCAATGTGGGAACATGAAAGGAAAAATCTCTTAAAATTGATAAGGAACCAAACAGTAACAATACAAAGGCTAGAAGAGGACAAGAGGATCTATAAATTAAGAATAAAGAATGTGAATGAAGAAGCAGGGGTACAAACAAAGGAAATACAAAAGTTATTCACAGAAATAATTAAGGAAAACTTCCTAAACATAGGAAAAGGAAAAGTTACTCAGATGTATGAGGCATACAGAATTCCAGACACCTACAAACAAAACAGAGCTACATCCAGCCATATAATAATCAAGATTCCAGAAATCCAATATAAGAACAAAATATTAAAAACTGTCAGAGACAAGACACAGTTCACTTACAAGGGAAAACCCATCAGAATTATGGCAGACTTCTTGGCACAAACCATCAAATCGAGAAGAGCATGGGGTAAAATAACCCAAGCCCTCCAGCCCAGACTGATGTATCCTGCACAATTGTCCCTAGAAATTAATGGAAAAACAAGATGTTTCCAAGATAAAGAGGAACTGGGAGAATTTGCAGCCACTAATCCAACTCTACAAAGGATACTACAGGACATTCTGAAGAGAGAGAAAAGTACCAGGATTTCAGGAACAGTGGCAGAGAGGCCCCAACAAATGGAGCAAAAAGCAAAATGAAGAAGACAAATAGACAACCAAAGATGGAAAAAGAGCACAATAGAAATGACACAGAGAAGGTTGGATATAATTTCTAACATAAATGGCCTAGATACACTAAATTAAGGGGAAAAAGAGAGAATTTCAGGCAGAGTGGATCAAGAGGCAGGGTCCACTGAGATTCTCTTTGTAGGAAATATAATTAACCTGAAGAAGGGCATATGGACCAAAATCAAATATGAGAAAACAGAACTTGATGTGATAGGGAACCAGAGAGTAATAGAGGTAAATGGACTGGATAGTTTGGATAGTTTGAAAAGAAAGGCTTTAATAAGTGAAGAAATACAACTAGAGATCAAGTCCAGGAGTGAGAAAGTTCGGAAACACTTAGGTAAATAGCAGGTCCCCCCCCCCAATATTAAACTGTGAGTGTTGGGGAGACCCAAAAATCTACAATACATCTGGGGGGAGTGAAAGGGGAGGGATAGTCTTTAAAAAGACAGCAGAAGACATTGCTAATAGTGTATCAGGAATTAAAACACTTATTACTCACAACACTCTGCTTGGATGGAACTTGTTCTGTCCCAGTTTGTATACAAGCACTGGATCTGAGAGCACAGACAGCTGTCCCAATGATATCAGGATGTAGCACAGTGGTCATCTTTAATTTCCTATTAACTTAATCCAGATCCCTGTATGACTTATACTGTTGTATCATGACTGATCTTAGTTAAAATCTGACTTGTTTGATTGCTGCTTATTATTGACAGATTTTATTCAAAGCTGTTAGGTTGATGGTATCAAGTTGGAGAGTACAGATAACTATACTGATAATGACTATGACTATGACACCCATTCTGATTTGATTACTACCTGTTTTTGTAGCTCTATACTATCTACAAAGTTGTATTTCTATTAATTCTGTTAGGTGCTGATATATTCAATTATACTTTATCTGATGATATAGCCAATTCTGTTGATGATAACAAGAGACAGCACAGTGACCATGGCAGAACTCCGTACACAGCAGTTTTATGTCTTTTTAGTTTTATGTGTCTATATGAATATGTTCTGTTCTGTCTTACTTTGTTCTGTTTCTCCCTCTAATATAAAAAGAACAGAAATACATGTTAAAACTCATGCTTGCATAAAACCTATAAATAGTTTATGAGAACTGATCTTATGACATGATGAAATGAACAAGTACTTTGAAGGAAAAAAACGGGCACTGCAGTACCCAGTGATGATTCTGGAGTGTCATGATGTGAAATCCAGCAACGTTATTAATCTTTGTTCAGAAGGATTTTAATCTGCTATGTTTTGTTTGGTCTCAACATAAATGAAGATATAGATAAATGCATACATGTCTAAGTGTATAGGATTGATAGCCATATTACTTAGTTTTTGTTGGATAGTTGAATAGAACTGTTTGCAGTCTCCCTGGTTGAATTCTCATTTATATGTTTCACTTTTGTATCTTGAACAATTATTTGTCGAGGGACAATATATATACATCAACTAGTGATTTCTTACTGTTTATTTCTTTTCTTTGAAAGTATGTACTATTTCTGCCCATTTTCTGTTTTGTTTTGTCTTTCTTTAAATTTTTTTTAAAAAGTAAAAGGAACTGTCCTGCACTGTTGGTGGGAATGTAGACTGGTGCAACCACTGTGGAGGTCAGTCTGGAAATTTCTCAAAATGCTGGGTTAGGAAGTCCCACTCGACCCAGCTATTCCACTTTTAGGCATATTCCCAGAAGAACTGAAAACGTCGTACCACAGTGATATATGTGCACCTATGTTTATAGCAACATAATTTGTAATAGTCAGATCTTGGAAACAACCTAAGTGTCCATCAACTGAGGACTGGATAAAAAGTTGTGGTGTTTTTATATAATGGAGTACTACCCAGCTATAAAGAATGATCACATTGAGATATTTATAAATAAATGGACGCAGCTTGAGACCATACTCATAAGCAAAATAAATCAAACTCACATGTATAAATACCATATAGTCTCCCTAGTGTAAGAAACTGTAATAATACATAAAATTAATAAGCAAAATAAATCAAATTCACTTGTATAAATACCAATAGTTTCCCTAGTGTAAGAAATGTTAACAATACATAAAAGTATGTGGTAATCATGATTCCCCTTTATATTGTTTTGAAGCCTTATAATTTTTTCTTTCATTAATTGGAATGGTTTTATTCTGGGGTGTTTGATTTTATTGTCTGTGATGGTATGAACAGCTATTTTGAAGAAAAAAAGACATTATAATAGCTAGTGCTGATTTAATATCATCTTGTTTTGAAGTCCCATCAAGCTTTTGTTCTTCTGTTTCCATCGGCTTTATCATGTTGTGTCTTATTGGATTTTATTATATGTGATTATATAAACAAAAATTTTTATAGACAAGGAGATAATATAGAAACCATTGTTTGTTTTCTGTTAGTTGCTTCTAAATACCCTGTAATGCTTTCATTCTCTTGAATGGTTTTACACTGTCTTGTTGTGTTTGATGCTATAGTATATGAAGGTATACTCAAATATTTCAAGGAAAGAGACACTATGGTAACTACTGTTATGTCAGGTTATCTTGTGGTGAAACACAGTGTTGCTTAAATTGTTCTGTTCTGACCTGTGTTGTTATGTCCTCTTTTATCTTAATCTTTTATTTTTTTAATAAAAAAAATCACATCTTCTCATTGTCAAGTTTGAAACAAAAGGTCTGCTATGATATTATTTATAAGTGAAATTATAAAATATCATTGTACTTCTAAATTAATTTCTAGGCTGTATTTAAATTTTTTCTATTTTAAAAACTGCATATTTTCTGTTTCAGCTAAGATTTATTTTTTATTCATGCTGTTTGAATGTATTTTTATTTTGTTTTATAATTAAAAATGATACTTCTTTTCTTTTTCCACTGTTAAATAAAAGAATACATAAATGTATATGGTAATCATGAAACCCCATTATATTGTTTTGAAGCCTTATAATGTTTTCATTCATTAGTTGAAATGGTTTTATTCTGGGTTGTTTGATTTTATTGTCTGTTATGATATGAACAGCTATTTCGAAGAAAACAAGACATTATAATAGCTAGTGCTGATTTAATATCATCTTATTTTTAAGTCCTACCATGCTTTTGTTCTTCTGTCTCCATCGGTTTTATCATGTTGTATCTTATTGGAGTTTATCATATGTGATAGTATAAACAAAATTTTCTATGGAAAATCAGATAATACTATATTAGCCATTGTTCATTCTCTGTTATTTGGTTCTGAATGCCCTCTAATGCTTTCATTCTCTTGAATGGTTTTATGCTATTTTGGTATGTTTGATATTATTGTATGTTAAAGTATGCTCAACTATTTCAAAGAAAGAGACATTATGGTAGTTACTGTTAGTTACTTGTTGTGGTGAAATACTGTGTTGCTTACGTTGTTCTGTTCTGTCCTTTTTTGTCTTAATCTCTTTAAAATTTTTAAAAAGAAATTGGAATATGTCACTGTTATACCAAACCTGTCCCATATTTGTATTTTGGAAAAGATAACTTATTTTGTAGTTTCACAAGTCTACACATGGAGAAAAATTTTGTCCCAAGATAAATCATACTCAGAGGATTTAGATGACTAGCATTATGAAATTTGGAACTTTTGAGAAGTGACTTATTCATGAGAATTTTGGATATAGAGTTGATACTCTAGTGGGTGGAAATTTTGGAAGATTTATGTTAGGTGAATATGCCTGGGATGGGAAGGGTAGAATATATTGGAGTAAATTATGTCTTTCAAAGAGATGTGTTCATATCCTGATCACCAGAATGTATGGATACTACCAAAAGATGTCAGTAAGGATCTTGAGGAGAATCCTAGATTATCTAGACTGGCACTAAATGCAATCACATATGTGATGTACAATGGGAAAAAAGCACAGGAATGATGGGATAGATACATAAAGGAGAAGCTACACAAGAGGAAGTGATGTGAACATGGGAGCAGAGACAGATTGTTGCAAAGCAGGAATCCAAGAGAACCAACAGTTATGAGAGCCTGCAAAGCCAAAAAGCACGTTCTGTCCCGAAGCCCTCCAGTGTTACACCAATGACTTGACTTCACACTTTTAGTCTCTGGAACTATAAAAGAACAGTTTTGTTGGTTTTTTATTATTTGATGATTTTCCTTATTTTACTATAGTAAGAACACAAGGTGAGATCTGCCCTCAATTTTTGAGGTATAGCATAATCATAATTGTTGACTATAGGTGCAGTATTGTAGATCACATACATGGCATTTTGCATCTGCTTAGCTAAAATTGTATGCCTGTTGATTATTTCCACCTCCTCCAGAACTGGTAAATACTGTTTCACTCCTCCAAAGATTCAACTGTTCTAAATACTTCTTATGTTAGAATCATTTGTCTTTCTGTGACTGCCTTATTTTATGTAGTATGCTGTTCTCAAAGGTTTTTCTTACCACATACTTCAAAATTTACTTTTTAAATGCTGAATAGAATTCCATAGTATGTATATACCATATGTCCTTTATCTAATCATTATCCGGTGAAGATTCAGTTTGCTTCTGCATCTTAGTTTTTATAGATAGTCCTGCAGTGAGTATATGTGTGCTGATACTTCTTTAAGGTCCTTATTTCTATTATTTGGTTTGTCCATTTTGCTTAATCTTTCAAAATCCAAACCTTTCACTTATTGATTCTTTGTATTGATTTTATTTTGTTTTTGTTTTTCATCTCCATTTTATTAGTAGCCGTTTTGATTTTTATAATTTTCTTCCTTGCACAAGCTCTGGATTTAGTATGTGCTTGTTTTTCAATGACTTTGAGATGCAACATTAGGTTATTTATTTGGGCTTGTTCTGTTTTTCTGGTCTGAGCATTCATGGCCATAAACTTTCCTCCTAGAACTGCTTTCATTGTGTCCCATAAATTACATAAATGTAATAATTTCAGCAATGTTCTTTCTCAAGATTGCTTTATTTATCCTAGGTCTTCCATGTTTTCATATGAACTTTAAAACCATTCTTCCTATTTCTGTAAAACATGCCATTGAAATTTGGATATGATTGCATTGAATCTATATGTTAAGCAGTACGGAATTTTTAACAATATTAAGTCTTCTAATTTGAAGGATGCAGATATCACTCCATTATTTGTATCTTGTTTATTGCTCTTTTGTAGTTTTCAGTACAGGAGTTTTCTTATATCCTTAAGTTTAATCTTTGTTACTTTGTCCTCTTTTGATGCTATCATAAATGGGATTTTTTTTCCTTAATTTTATTTTTGGATAGTTCGCTTTCCTCAAGTAATGTATATAACTGATAATCTGTATATTGATTTTGCATCCTGCAACTTTATTGAATTTGTTTACTATTTCTAAGTTTCTATGGTGCTATTAGGATTTTCTATATATATGATCCTGCCATTTTAAAACAGGAATAATGTTACTCTTCCTTTATAATTTAGGTGTCTTTTAAATATCTCATTTCCCAACTGCTTTGATTAGAACTTCTGGTACTGTGCTGAATAGAAGTAGTAAAGTGAATGTATATGCTCTTTAAGACCTATTACTGATCTTAGAAAAAAGGTTTATTATTTTTCTATTGAATTGATCTTAGCTGTGAATTTGTCACTTATGGCCTTTATTTTGTTAAGATAATTTTCTTTTATTCCTAATTTTCTCAGAGATTTTTATCAGGACCAAGTATAGGATGCTCTCCATGCTTCAAGATGATCATGTTTGATGCCCTTTATTTTATTAATGTGATTTATCATATTATTAGATTTTCATATCTTGAAACACTCTTGAATTCTAGAGACAGATCTCTCTTGGGCACATGTATAAGACTTTTCATGTGCCCTTGGATTCAATTTGTAGTATTTTATTGAGGAATTCTCCATGCATGTTAATCATAGTTATTGACCTGTAGTTTTCCTTTTCTTCTGTTTTTGTCTGGCTTTTGGTATCAGGATACCAAAAGTGGACATATTTGATTTTTAAGATCCATTACTGATCTTAGAAAAAAGGTGGCTCAACAAAGATGCTGGCCTAATAAAGAGCCTAAAAGTATTCACTCCTCTTCAGTTTTTTATTTTTTTAAAAAAAGTTTGAGAGGGATTGGTATTAATTCTTTAAACATTTGGTAGAATTCAGATGTATAGGTATCAGGACTTGGGCTTTTCCTTGTTGAGTTTTTGATTATTGATTAAAATTCCATAGTAGCAATGGCTCTACTCAAACTTTTTATCCCTTCATGATTTAGTCTTACTAAATTATATGTCCCTAGAAGTTTATGTTTCTTCTATTAGGCATTTAGCTAGCATATATTTGTTCACAGTAATTTCTTACAACACTCTTTATATCTGTGGCATCAACTACATTTCTTTCTTACACTTAGGATTGTATTATATGAATTCTTTTTTGTCTTGGTCTAACTAAAGGTTTGTTTATTTTATCTTCCTGAAATATTGTCTCTTAGATTTATTGATTTTCCTATCATGTTGTATTTCCTATTTCATTTATTTCTCCTCTAATTTTCATTACTTCATTCCTGCTGCTCATATAGCTGGTTCTCTTCTTTCTAGTTCTTTGTGATACAAAGTTTGATTGAAAGATCTTTATGCTTTTTAAATACAAACATTTATTGCTATGAGCATGTTTTGTATTGCTTTTGTTTCCATACATTTTTATATTTTGTGTTTCTCAAACTATTTTGGTTTCTCAAACTATTTTCTAATTCCCTTTTTATTTATTTTTTGACCCAAGGATTCTTGAAGAGTGTGAGGTTTAATTTCTGCATATTTGTGAAATTTTCAAATTTCCTTGTTTCTGATTACTAGTTTCATTCAATTGTGGTCAAAATTCTTACTTATTATGATTTCAGTTTTCAAATTTAAGCCTTGTTTTGTGACTAAACATGTGATCCATCCTACAGAAAGACCCATATGTGCTTTTCAGGCCCATTTGGTCATAATGGACCTGTGTTTACTTATTTGAATCCTCTGTCTCAGCATTTATTTCTTTGTGTTGATCTTATTTTCTGTTTTTTAGGTTTCTTGAATGTGGATGTCTGAAAGTTTGGTAAGGGTTACCCCCTCATTATTTTTTTTACAGAAATGTTGCTAGCAGCTTTATTATTATTATGCCAATGACTGAAAATAATAGAATTCATAAACAAACAAATGGGCAAAATATGACATAGTCATACAATGAAAAACTACATAAATAAAACAGCACAAAACAACATTCAACAATGTGAATGAATTTCAAAAACACAGAAGGCAGAAAAAAGGAACCGTTTACAAGACTAGGAACTCCATGCACAAGAACAAACAGAATTAATGACAATAGCAGTCAGAGCTGCAATGCCTTCCAAGCAGGGATGGTGCACAAAGAAGCTCGCTGGCTTGCTGAAAATGAGAAGTAGTGAGAAAAGCCAGCAGGAAGTCAGAATTGGTACAGGTGGGCTGAGGCTATAGCTCAGCAGTAGTTTAGCCTGTGTGAGATCCTGAGTTCAGTTGCCAACAACCTCCACCCTAAAATATTAAAGGCTTAATATAGGAAGCGATGCACTTTTTCCTATGTATACTATCCCCCAATACAGTAAAGCAAAAGAACAGAAAAGGAGGGTAGAATCAGGGAGGGAAGCTACCATCCTCTCTTAGGGAACATGGTAAAGAATCAAATTGTCTCTCATCTGCTGACTGCTCAGAGAAAAGTTAATCAAACATGATGCATCCTCATAAATCAAGATAAACACTTTAGAACCAATTATAAACACAGTTGAAGCTACTATAAAATATTTAAAGTTTATGCTTCTCAAATTAACAAAACAGACAGCTTTTTTATCACAAACATTTGACATAAACAAATCTAAAATGAATCAGAAAATTGTATACAGTAAATAAGCCCCCAATATGCTGATTTTCTCTGGTGTGAGAAACCAAAAAGTTAAATAAGAACCAAATCTCAGAGAGGTTCTTTCTCTGCTGTTTACCATTCTACCATCTTACTAGAAGCCCCTTTTCTTGTTATTTTTTTTAATAAGCTTTCCAAGCATTTCTCTTTCCCATCTCCTTCTAGGACAACCGTAATGTATATATTGATCCTTTTGATCATGTCTCATAATTTTGCTTTCTTTACACTTTCATATTCTCTCTCTGTCTCTCTCTCTCTGTCTCTCTCTCTCTCTTTCTCTTCCTCTCTCTCTCCTATTTTCAGTGATTTATGAATCTACTGATGCTTTCTTCTAATTTGTCTAGCTGGCTGTTAAATTCTTCTCATGAATTTTTCAATTTGGCTAATTTGTCCTTCAGCTTCATGACTTCTATTTGGTACTTGGTATAATTTTTTCTCTGTTGAAATCCTCACTTTGTTTATCAATGTTCTCTTGGCCTCAGTAAATATCTTTGTTCATCATTTTTTTACTTGTTGCATAAGCATCTACACATATTGCTAATTGGTATCTCAGTATCTCTTGCAGCCTTTATGAAGTGGTCCTGTAAAAGAGAAGACCTCATCAATCAATACAGCAGGGATCCTGGGACCCTATCTTTACTTTTTTCATACCCAAGGGGAAGACACAGCTGTGGGTTGTGTCCACTTATTATGTGCTGACTTTGGGATGCCATTTTGACATTGTCCAGACCACTTCATCATTTCCATTCTTCCTCAAGCAGCTGTTCTGCCCCTGTCAGCACGTTAAGACTGGTACCACAGGTTCTAGTACTGTGGGAAGTCCTGGTTAAGTTGGGGCACTTGTACATAGATTAACTCTTGCACCCCCAAGGAAGCCAACAACTGAGATATTTTTCTTCTACTCATTCTTGGTTAGAAGTGGCAAGATCAACATCACCTACCACCGCTGTTCTCCCTCTTGGTGTTAGATGATGCTAAACCCATCAGAGCTTAGAGCTCCAGAGCAAAGAGTACTGGACACAAAAAATAACTCTTTGTCATGGCTGCAGCTGGGAGGTGAGCTTACTCTTGCTAAGCTGTGCTGCAGTGCTAAGTAAGGTCCCTGGTTAGGCCTCTACCAGATTCAGTGGATCTTGTTTCATGTTTTCCGAGGCTTCAAGACACTTTCTCTTAGTTCCTGATTTCTTTTTTTATTTTATTTTATTTAAGAGGAAAAAGAGAAAAACACAAAACAAAACAAAGTGGTGTAAGGTTACACATAATACAAAACTACAAAAAAAACATAACAGTAAGAAATCACCTATTAATAGATTACATATTATCATCTTGGAAATAGTTGCTCACATCACAGTATCAAAGAATACATAGTAGACATTCAAACAGAGAGACTGCAAACAGCTGTGTTCAATGATCCAAAAACATTAATATAGTCAGCTATTTAACACCCCTAAACACACTTGCTGTTATGTCCGTTAGAGCTCTTTTTTTTTTTCCTTCCTCTCTTTTTTACAACAAAATTTACACATTTTGGATTTTATTACTCCTTAGTTCTTATTGCTTTTTGGGGGGCGGGGAGAATACAGTCAAATATGGCAAAACAAAGCTGTCAGTCAAAACCAAGGATAAACATAGCACATGATGTAGAACAGAGTACAAGGTTATTAACAATGGTTATCAACATTGTCTCTTGTTTCCTTAAAAGGAATTGTCTATCTCATTAGATATTATAAAGTTGGACAAAACAGTAGAGAACAAGACCAATAAAACTTAGGCATTGTAAACATTACAGGACTTCCAAAGAAGACAACAATCAAACCATAATGGGCATCTTAGTGAATCTTATTGCCTTCAAAGTAGTTGCCTATACCCTCAAACTTGATACTATCGCACAGAATGGAACAGAGTCTAATCAGTCAAAACAAGATCGTGGGAGTATTACAGGACTTCAAAACAAGTTAATAGGAAATCAAAAAGAGTTACTATTATATATCCTAATTTTTTTAATTTTTCCCTTAATTAAAATAAACATAAGAAATAACTAAATAATTTTTTTAAAGAACATTAGTTACCATAGTGTCTGTCTTTTTCCTTGAAATATTTGGGTAACACTTCATATACTATAGCTTCAAATATTTCCAAATTAAGAAGCCCAGAATAAAGCCTTTCTAATTAATAAGTGAAAATTTTATAAGGCTTCAAGGCCACATAATGGGGAATCATGATTACCACATATTTTTGTATATTTGAATCATTACTTACATTAGGGAAACTATTCGGTATTCATACATGCGAGATTGATTTATTTCACTTATGAGTATGGTCTCAAGCTGCACCCATTTATTGATAAATATCTCAATGTGATCCTTCTTTATAGCTGAATAATACTCCATTGTATAGAAATACCACAACTTTTTTATCCATTCCTCAGTTGATGGACACTTGGGTTGTTTCCAAGATCTGGCGATTACAAATTGTGCTGCTATAAACATAGGTGCACATATATCACTGTGGTATGATGCTTTCAGTTCTTCTGGGAATATGCCTAGAAGTGGAATAGCTGGAATAAATGGGATATCCAATCCCAACTTTTTGAGAAATCTCCAGACAGACCTCCACAAAGGCTGTACCAGTCTACACTCCCACCAACAGTGCAGCAGAGTTCCTTTTTCCCCACAGCCTCTCCAGCATTTGTCGTTGTTGGTTTTCTTGATCCTGGCCATTCTTTCAGGAGTGAGATGGTATCTCAGTGTGGTTTTAATTTGCATTTCTCTAATGACCAATGATGATGAGCATTTTTTCATGTATTTATTTGCCATTTGCATTTCTTCATCTGAGAATTGCGTATTCATCTCAGATGCCCATTTTTGGATTGGATCTTTGAATTTTGGAGGTCTGAGTTTTTTTAATTCTTTATATGTTTTAGACAAGAGTCCCTTGTCTGAGAGAGAGTTCACTAAAATCTTTTCCCAGTGTGTGGATTTTCTTTTCACTATGCTGGAGATTTCTTTTGACATGCAGAAACTTTTTAATAAGAAGTGGTCCCAGTTATTGATTATGGGAAGTATTTCCCGTGCGGTTTGAGTCCTGTTCATGAATTCTCTACGTACTCCTATGTCTCCAAGGTTTCTACCCAATTTGTCTTCCAATAGATTTAGTGTTTCTGTTTTAATATTCAGATCTTTGACCCATTTAGATTTTAATTTAGTACATGGTGATAGACATGGGTCTAGCTTTAGTTTTCGGCAAATGGAGAGCCAGTTTTTCCAGCACCATTTATTAAAGAGACTGTCGTTCTTCCAGTGAACCTGCTTGGCTCCTTTATCAAAGATAAGGTGGTTGAGTGTGTTTGTAGTTGTGGTTGTATCTTCTAATCTATTCCATTGATCTACAGCTCTGTTTTGATTCCAATACCATGTTGATTTTACTACTGTTGTTTTGTAGTATAATTTCAAGTCAGGGATTGTGATGCCTCCTGCTTTGTCTTTGCTGCTTAGAATTGCCTTTGCGATTCTAGGTCTCTTCTGGTTCCAGATGAATTTTAGGAGTGATTTCTCTAGATCTATAAGGTATGTTGATGGTATTTCTATTGGGATTGCATTGAATCTGTATAACAGTTTTGGGAGAATGGCCATCTTCACAATGTTTGTTCTTCCTATCCATGAGCAAGGGATGTCTTTCCATTTTCTGAGATCATCTTCAATTTCCTTTTTCAGTGTATTGTAGTTTTCACTGTATAAGTTTTTCACTTCTTTCGTAAGAGTAATTCCTAAATATTTCATTTTTTTGCTTGCTAATGTGAATAGTCCAGTTTCTCTTATTTCCCTCTCTGTGATTTTGTTGTTTGTGTATAGGAATGCTATTGATTTCTGAGTATTGATTTTGTATCCAGCCACATTACTGAATTTATTTATTGTATCTAAGAGTCTTTCAATGGAGTTTAGGGGGTCTTCTATATAGAGTATCATGTCATCTGCAAACAATGATAACTTAACTTCTTCTTTTCCTATCTTTACCCCTTTTATTTCTCTTTCTTGCCTAATTGCTCTGGCTAGTACTTCCAGTACTGTATTAAATAGGAGTGGTGATAGAGGATATCCTTGTCTTGTGCCTGATTTTAAAGTAAAGGCTTTCAATTTTTGGCCATTTAGTATGATGCTGGCTGTTGGTTTGTCATAAATGGCCTTTATTATATTAAGGTAAAGACCATCTATTCCAATTTTCTGTAAAGTTTTTATCATGAATAAATGTTGGGCCTTATTGAAGGCTTTTTCTGCATCTATAGAAATGATCATGTGATTCTTATTTTTGGCCTTATTGATATGGTGGATTACATTTATTGATTTGCGTATGTTGAACCATCCTTGCATTCCTGGGATGAATCCCACTTGGTCATGGTGTATAATCTTCTTGATGATTTGCTGGATCCTATTTGCCAATATTTTATTGAGGATTTTTGCATCTGTGTTCATTAGGGAGATCGGTCTATAGCTCTCTTTTTTAGTTGAGTCTTTCTCAGGTTTTGGTACTAGAGTAATATTTGCTTCCAGGAATGACTTAGGAAGGATTGCTTCCCTTTCAATTTTATTGAATAGTTTGAGGAGTGTCGGCATTAGGTCTTCTTTGTATTTCTTGTAGAATTTTGCAGTGAATCCATCTGGGCCTGGGCTCTTCTTGGTGGGTAAGGACTTAATTACATTTTCAATTTCATTAACAGAGATTGGGTTATTCAACAGTTTTACATCCTCTTGATCTAGCTTTGGCACTTCATACGCTTCTAAGAATCTGTCTATTTCTTCTGTGTTATCAAACTTTTGAGAGTAGAGGTTTTCGAAATAGATGTTGATGATCTTCTGTATTTCTATTGGGTCTGTAGTGATTTCTCCTTTTTCATTTCTTATCGCATGAATTTGAGCTTTTTCTTCCCTTTTTTAAATCAGGTTGGCTAGGGGCTTATCGATTTTATTTATTCTTTCAAAGAACCAACTCTTTGATTCGTTGATTCTTTGTATTGTTTTCTTAGTCTCTATTGCATTGATTTCTGCTCTGATTTTTATAATTTCCTCTCTTCTTTTGGCTTTGGGCTTGACTTGCTCTTCTTTTTCTAGCTGTTTGAGGTGTAGCATCAGTTATTTATTTGTATTCGTTCTGTTTTCCTGATGTGGGAACTCAGTGCAATAAATTTTCCTCTCAGGACGGCTTTCATTGCATCACAGATTCTGGTAAGTTGCATTTTCATTTTCTTGTAGGTATTGTTTAATTTTTTCTTTAATTTCTTCTGTGACCCACTGATTACTCAAGAGTGTGTTATTCAGTTTCCATGTGTTTGTGGGATTTTTGCAGTATCTTTTATCATTAATTTCTAGTTTCAGAGCGCTATGATCCGATAACATGCAAGGGATGATTTCAGCTCTTTTGCACCTGTTTAAATATGTTCTGTGAGCTAATATATGGTCTATTTTAGAACGTCCCATGTACTGCTGAGAAGAATGTGTATTCTGATAATGTTGGGTGGAACATTCTGTATATGTCTATCAAATCCATTTGTTCGCAGGTGTGATTCAGTTCTGTTATTTCTTTGCTCATTTTCTGTCTGGTTGATCTGTCCCTTGGTGTCAATGGCGTATTAAGGTCTCCTGTTACAATTGTGTTACTGATAATTTGAGTTTTCATTTCTGTTAATAATTGTTTTATATAACTGGGTGCTCTGGAGTTTGGTGCGTATATATTTAAGATAGTTATCTCTTCCTCTTGGAGTTTTCCCCTTACGAGTATGTAGTGACCTTCTTTATCCTTTATGGTCATTGTTGGTTTAAAGTTCACGTTGTCTGCAAACAGAATGGCTACTCCTGCCTTTTTTTGGATTCCTGCTGCATAAAGAATTGTTTTCCATCCTTTGACTTTCAGTCTGTGAGTATCCTTCTGGGTTAGATGGGTTTCCTGTAAACAGCATATGGTTGGATTTTGTTTCTTGATCCATTCTGCTAGTCTGTTTCTTTTGATTGGTGCATTGAGACCATTTACATTAATGGTCATTACTGTTAAATGCTGGTTAATTGTAGGAATCTTATCTCTCTGCTGTTGCATCTTTATCTTTCTGTTCTGTTTAATTATTTGCTTTGCTTAGTGGTTTTTTCCTTTGTGTATCTAAACTGTCTTTCAATATTTTTTGCAGGGTTGGTTTGGTGTTCATGAAGTTCTTCAGCTGTTCTTTGTCATGGAAGTATCGTATTTCACCATCTATTTTAAATGATAGTTTTGCAGGATATATCAGTCTAGGTTGGAAATCATTTTGCTTTAGGATCTGGAATACTTCACTCCATGCTCTTCTTGACTTTATTGTTTGTGCTGAGAAGTCTGCTGTGATTCTGATAGGTTTTCCTTTATAAGTGATCTGTCTTTTCTCTCTGACAGCTTTTAATAATCTATTCTTGTGTTGGATTTCTGGGATGGTGATTATTATATGCCTGGGTGTAGTTTTATTTTGGTTATGACTATTTGGAGTTCTATATGCTTCACTGATCCTGATGTCAGTTTCTGATCTCATGCTTGGGAAATTTTCAGCTATTACTTCTCTAAATATCCTCTTGATATCCTTTATGTTGTCTCCTTCTTTTTCATTAATCCCTATCATTCTTATGTTATTCTTCTTTGCATCGTCTTGCATTTGTTGAATTGTTGTTTCCTGATTCCTTGTTATTTTTAAAAGATCTTTCCTTTCCTGTTCACTAGCTGCAATCCTGTCTTCAAGGTCTGAAATTCTATCTTCACTTTCATTAAGGCAGTTTTTACAACTTTCAGTGGAGTTTTTTATTTCCTGTATATCTCTGTGCATCTGCATTATGTATTCTGTTTGTTTCTTATATTGCTCGTCTAGGGATTCTATCTTTTTGTTTAGTTCCTCCAATTTTTTATCTGTGTTTTCTTTAGATATATTTAGAATCTCTTTCATTTCTTTTATCATTTCTTCTTTTATCTGGGAAATTATTTTGAGTTTGAATTTCTTTAAAGCTTCCTGGAGTTGCTTGTCAACTTCAGTAGCTATTGTGTCTGATATATGAGGTGGATGGGGTATATTTTCTTCTAAATACATTCCTCCTAGGGTTTCCTGAGATGGGCTGGAGGCTTGAGGTTGTAATTTGGTCTTTCGTTTTGTCATTTTCCTATATTTCTGTGTTTTGAGTGTTATTTGAAAGCTTCCTCAGGATCTGTTGAAAATCCTCTTCTATGTTTGCAGCTACTAAGATTCTGGCACCATGCTACCCCAAGCCATTGGGCCTGCAGAACCAATGGCCCTCCTCTGCTTGTTCAGAACTCCGCAATTCCAAACAAGCTGGGCCTCAGGGACACTGTGCGCCCACCTGCCCCTTGGAAGCTCCACAGCTCTTGGATCGCAGCCGGGTTAGAGTACTCACCACAGGCCGCAGTGCCTCAGGAGCCTGTGATCCCTCCCTGCTTGCAGAGATATCCACAGTCCTCCAGACAAAGGAAGGGGCTTCTGCAGGCACTCCAGATCCGCCCAGCTCCTCCTCTGCACACCGATGGCTAGGCGTGTCTGGGCTCGGGGGATAATGTAGGCCCGCCAACCCGTCGGGAGCTCAGCAGACCTCCAAGTGCAGTCGAGATGGGGAGGCGGATGTAGTGGTCTCTAACCCGCTGCTCCACTTCACTGCACCCGGAAGCCTGGGGGGTCTGGAACAGTCTGAGATTTGGGCAGAGTGTGCTGGGCACTTACCACAGGCCAAGGTGCCTCAGGAACCTGCGATCCCTCCCTGCTTGCAGAGATATTCAGTCCTCCAGACAAAGGAAGGGGCTTCCTTATTTCCTGATTTCACAAGGAGAGGATTTGTTAATGAATTGTTGATGAATTGACCCAGAGTTTCCTATTCCAACCTGTTGCCAATGTCACTGTAATTCTTGCTGTTCTAAGCCACCCAACTGTGGCAATTAGTTACAGCCGATAAGGAAACTAATATCCAAAAAATAATGAAACAGTACAATTACAAATATTAAACATTGTTTTTATAAACCCACATTTGGAGAAAGGAAAGATTAGGAGCCGTTGGACTTATATTTTCATATCCAGGTGAGGATGAGAGCAAGGTAGATATATACCCATTTGGCTACTTTCAAAATAGCTTTTAAAGCACAAAAGTTGTCATCATTTATTTGAGTTTTTAACTGCTGATATTAGAGGAGAGATTCAAGAACCAAAAAGTTCTTTAAAATTAGTGTATTGTTAAGTTTATGTATCCAATCAGTTCTTTGAGCAATGACTCAGTTTTCCCTGGAAAGAAATCCTGCAATTACAGTGCATTCGCTTGAGTAGTGAATGTCTAAAAATTATAGAATGCCAGCCTCCAGAAATTTAAAGCATTCCAATAGTATTCTCTTTTCATTATCTGTAGATTTTCAACTTAAATTTCTCAAATCAGACATTGGTATTACAAAATAAATGAAATGAATTGGGTTATAGCTAGCTTCTTAATAAAAGAGAAGGAAAAAATCTAGCACTTATTTGTACAACTTAAAATCCTCTAAAACTGTCTCCCTTTTCTTTTATTCATCAAGCATATAGAGAAAAAAAGTAATTTTCTCAAAATTAAAGAAAAATTGTAAAGGAAATAGTAATTCATTTTATAACATCTTGCAAGCTATTGTACCCACATGCTTCAAAGTTTTTAAAGAACTCAGATATTATTTTACTGAGTTACACCCAGAAATTATCTAACAACCCAGTTTCCTGACTTTTATGAGTTTCACAGAACCTCCTTGCTAATCTCACTTTGAATCATTCTAATGTTTCAGAAAGGCATTGGCTTCTCATGTCTAACTTGGTTTTCATTTTGCTAATGTTGAATGCTTCAAGTATGATAACTAATAAGAATGAGTTAATATTGGAAAACATATTTTTATGAAATGACAACATTTCATGGACTTAAACTTTAAGATGTCATTGACTTCCACTGTCAAGACTAATTAGAAGTTCTGAAAGACCTTTGTGTTCTACTCTAGACTTCACACTTGTAGCTTCTTTCTTATAGGAAGCAGAAAAACTGTCAGTGTACCCTTCCCCATTAACATGTGAACAAACCATATAGGCTTGACCTTTAAGCAGCAAATCACAATAACAGACTCAGGTGCTTACAGGCCTGAGCAGAATTACCCAGGGCCATGTAACACCTGTGAGCAACTGCTGGGAATTTTCATATCAAAAATATAAGTTCTCCCCAAATTGATTTATATAACTAATACAACCCCAATCAAAATATCAGTGAGTCTTTTTATAGAATTAGAAAGTTAACTCTGAAATTTCGGTGAAAGATCTAGGACTAACACTTTGGGGGAAGGCTGGCAGAGGGGCCTTGGCTAATCACTGGAGAGAAGAGAGGACTATTTTCAATTTAGTCTTGCAGGCAGGTGCAGTGGTTCACACTATAATCCTCGCACTGAGGGACCCTGAGGCAAGAGGCCAGTTTGACTCCTACCTGTGCAACTTAACAAGACCCTGTCTCCAAATAAAAAATATTGGAAATGTATCCCAGTGGTACAGTGCCTCTAGATCCCCAGTACTACACAAGTAGCCTATTTCTTTTCTCTCATTATTTTTATGGGTTTCTATGCATCATTTTTTGGTAAACGGAAGAAGGAAAAGAATGAAGAATGAATAGGCTTCCCATGTATTTCCTGCTGCTGCTGTTAGTGACTTGCCAGTCATTATATACTAAGCACTTTTATTTATTACAGTCAAATTGTACCTGTTTAAGAACAAAACTAAGAATGTCCCTAATATATCACAACTCACAGTACTGCTTTGATGGAATTTGATTAGTATATATAGTGCTTCTCAAACTGCAGAGTGCATAAGAATCACATGTATTTGAATAAATACGCACACATTCTAATTCCACTGATCTAGTACGGCATCAGAGAAGTCACATTTATACTAAGCCCCAGGTGATCCTAAAAGCATACTTTGAGAAGCACTTTCATAAAGTGTTAGTGAGCCCAGTGGTAGAGAACTCTCAACACAGTAATATAGTCTTTCACTCATTAATAGATTTCACAGCTATATTATTGCTAAGAGTGTGAACTTTTCCAAATGTCCCTCCAACATCTTGTGAATGTCGAGTCGACTGTAAATCTAAAAGCCTGCAACTCACTCTTAGCCAATTATGCCACATCCAACAATGAGCATTTTGAAATTCATTTTAAGCTGATTTAAAACACTAGGGAGCAATATAAAAAGGCAGTAAGAATTGCTGAATACAGAATGAGGAATACCCTGTTCCAGCATTTTATGATTCCTCACACTCCTCAAGTGGGACAACTTACACCATTCTTAGAACTACCAAGATTTCCGCGCAGTTCATGGTAGTACTCTTATCTCCAGAACATGAAGACTTGAAGGCTTTGGCCAAGGTAGATTCTATGTTGAGATTCTATTACCTCCCACTCACAGTGATGCTTCCTAGGAAGTCCTGGCTGTGGCTCCCGGCTTTGCACTTCATGACTGTGAGACACTCATCCTTTGTCCCCAAAAGACCCTAAGAAGCAAACTTTTCTGACCGTTTCTGTAACACAATACCAATGTGATGCTTTCATGGCCTAAACAAGCATAGTACACTGAACTTTGGGTAAATGGAAAAGAATAAATACACCATATTTTCCCCTATGTTTAACTGTTTTTGAAATCTCTTATAATTCACATTGATGATGATTGATTTTTTTTGTAAGCACATTCTACTAGTTTTGTCTTTGAAAATGTCTCAGTAATATTTACTCCCTTATCAGTACATTTTTCACGAATAAAATACACTGGAGTATTTGTAGTCAGGGTGTCATGAATGATTGTCCCATATCATGGGTCCCCAGCTAGCTTGATAGTCCCCTCAATGCAGACATAGGAGATGACAATCTACCTATCACTTTTCTGTTATGTCACTTTTCCATGCCTTGGGTTTTCTAAAGAGAGATTAGAGGTAGGAAAATTAGATGAAACTGAGAAAGTCTTGGATAGTAATGGAGATTCCCCCATTGAGCAGTCACCAAAGGAGGTATTGTCTAGTGGTTTGCAAAAGCTTTACCATTTTCTATCTTGAAGAACCATTGTAGTTGATGTCTGTGTGCTAAGCCGGGCTGCCTCTGAGGAAGGTCGGCAAGTCTGGAGCACAGTTTCTGTGAGACATCTGGATACGCAAGCATGTGCTCTTGACCATTATGACCCGAATTATGCTCTTCTTCCTCCCCCAAAAAATCCACAGGATGAAGATTTTATGTATTCCACAGCAATTCAGGATTTCACTGTACAGTATTCATAAATAGGCATTTAAAGAGATGTTTAAGATTGATGAGGTCACATTAGCAGATCATAACCCAACCTGACAGGCATTCTTATAAGAAGCAAAGATCTGGACACAGACCTGGTCAGAGTAAAGGGCACAGGAGGACACGCAGAAAGGCAGATATTTGCAAGCCAAAGAGAAAACAAAAAGGCCTCAGAGGAAATGAAACATGCTAATACCTTGATCATGGACTTTTGGGCTCCAGAATCAAGAAAATAAGCTTCTGTTGTCCAAGTCACCTAGTCTCTGCTATTTTGTTATGGAAACCCTAGAAAACTAACACTTTTTTTGCTACCCTAAGTGACAGTCATTGTTTCTTCAGAGTCAACTTCCTCAACACTAGCTTCTTATTCTCGTCTGCCTACCTGTATCTTGAAAACATGCTCCTTTTACTTCTCCTTCACTCTATCCTTTCCACATGTATCAAGAAATGTATTTCTCACAGTTGTAAAGATGAGAAGTCTAAAGCCCAGGTGTCACTGGGGCCATGTTTGCCCTGGACTTTGTGCTTTCATTTCTGAAAGACCAAAAAGAAGAGAAGAGCATTTTGACCCACCTACAAAAATAAAAACATTTCAAAAGAACAGGAAAAGCTAGGAAGTAAGCAGAAGTAGGAGACAATAGTCTTTATCCAGGGCATACTGCAAAGAATAGCAAATGAGGATGGAACATTGCTAGTACTGGTACATCGTGTACAACCTCAGGTTCTTGCCCTCTCGTTACCTACAAACTTCAGCTTGTTCCACTTTGCAACCACCTCATAGGCTAACTTGAAGACCAGAGACCTGTGTGGGTTAGCCCACTGCACTGCCAACACCCATAGTCTCTATCTCTTCCTCCCATTTCCTGATCCAAATCAGGTACTCAGCTGTAGGGCAGGAAATTTGGCTTCTCTGGCTGTACACATACTGATATCCAGAAATGTGGGAAAGTCAACTCCTGAGTTTCTTCCTGCAAAAACCTAGAGGTGAGAGGGAGCCAGAAGAGAAATTTGCTCTGCATTCTCCCCTATATGATCATTTTGGGTCAAGGTATTTTTAGACATCCTGACCTCCTTCATGGTCAGAAGACACCTCTGTATTCTTATGAAGTAACAGACAGCTTAGCAGCACATCACATTATGCTTACTTTCTTTACCTATTTTATTTTTGTTCACTCTCACAACTGTGGGATTAGATCTACCAATAAAGCATCACACCTAAGCTTTGGCTTAGGTTCCATCTTCCAAGGACTCTAAATAGTTTTTGAGAAATTTCTCAATGCACAAGACATAAAACTCAGTATATAATGTTTCTTATTAGCAGAAAAGGCAAACACTTAGTTGACAAACAAGGATTATGCTGCTCATTGATGAAGTCCAGCGTAAGTTTTGTTCTCTGTTCCCAGATCAACTACAAATGCCCATCAACATTAGCAATTTAATAGTGAGTGTAGCACGATGGAGAAAAGTCTGTTTATATAGGTATATTTTCCCATCTTTGAAAAGAAAATAATGTAATTAAACACAAATTCATTTTACACCAATAATTTTTTTCTTATAGGGAAAATAATGCAATCAATCATCAAAGGAACCCATCTAAAATTTAATTACCACTATCAAATCAAATCTAGGGGAATAGCAACAGAAGCTATTACGTGTATCTTTAAAAATCTACCCAGCACCCAGCATACCTCAAACTTGACCCAGCTTTTTATTGTCTAGTAGCCCACCTTTCACACTGAGAAAAATATGCTGATTATTGCAAAATGCAATTATGCAACTTTATTTGATTCCCTCAATTTGCCTCTCATGAAAAGACATAAAAATGAAAATGGATTATTATAGATGGTAGGAACAGTCAGGTGAACACAAACGCTGCCATCAATCTCATTGTTTTGGGGAGCTGTGGGCCTAGTGAGCACAATCAGGCTTAACAGAGAAGAAAAAGCATATCAGCTGTGGCTACCATGAAAAATGAGCCAGCAAGGAACAGGCAGCAATTTCATACAAGGAAGTTAATGTGCTTCCTTTCTATATTGTATAATAAAAACTCCAGGGAAATCTGAAATTGCAGGTAAAAGGATTAAAAGAAGAGACAGCTAAGAAAAACCCTTGACTTTTCTCTACCCACTCCAAAATCTCACCAGAATAAACTCTTCAAGCCATGAGGATTACAATTGCCAGTTACAAGAGCCATTTCAGTAAGAGGTTTGCTGATTACTTTGCAGATTTTAAGAAACAAGGAAATGAAAACTGATTGCTCCTGTGGCCTGAGCTGCTTATGGAGTTTTAACGTCTTCTTCTTTAATAGAATTCAGCCAGCACTAGTCAAAACTACAAGTGGATTAACAGCATGAAAGATAAATATCTTGAAAAATTAGAGTACATGGTAAATATTTTGTCCTGAGATTTGTCTCTAGGTGTCTCTAAGGGTATCATACTTCCTACTAATAAAATTTTAGCACTATTAATACCAGGCAATACTAACATGTAATTACCAAAAAAATTGGTAATTATAAACAATTGAATTAATTATAAACAATTGAATTTATTTTTGCTGCTATTCAAAAGCCACAACCTGTTAAGTCTATTCCAGATATTCTATTATTGATTTGGGAGAATTTTTAAGTCTCCTCCTCCAACCTCACCTTCACTGTGCTCAGGGCATACATCCGACTGTGACAGACTCCTCTGCTACCATACAATTATTCTTAATAAGCTGCACCATTCCTACCTTCATTCTCCTGTCATAGTAGCAATGGGATGTATTCCCAGATCTATAAGAATTTCCAGCCAAGCAGGAGAGATGCCACATCTTTTTCTTGCTCCAATGGAGTTTACAGATTGTATTTCTTTTCTCCTTGAGGTCTTGCCTCATTTCATTATATTGGATTTGATAGATGAGATGAATTAATTTTATGCAATTTAGCTAATATATCTTTCCCAGAAAGACTACCTAATAACCTAAAAGACAAATATTTTAATTTCGAAGCTATGAAAGAAGGAAAAATTTTTGGCCAGAGGCCCTTTCTAATCTTCTCCAATTATAAAATATGGAAGGTTGCCTAGCTGACCTATGCATAGTGCCAGACCTAGGTTAGAGAGACAAATTAATTAATAACATGGACAAGTAAAGTAACAGATCAAACAGCCAGATAATGGATTTCTAGGGTCAGATCTTGAACCTCAAGTGCCCACACAACTATAAAAGCAAATGACTGTATGACTACTGCATAACTGTTTTCACTGCCAAGTTGTACATAAATAAATTCCAAAACTTATTTTGTCCTCTAAAATTGCCATCACACTGCTAAATAGCAAGAACATTCAGATCAGAAAATTGAGTTATTTTTTATAAGGAAAATTAAGTAGACAGCAGCTGCAGGATTAATACATTTCCCTGATATATTTTTTTTATTTACAGATGCACGTTTTCATTAGCTAGAACTTGAACAGAATGGATTTTTATGACAACAAAAGCAAAAGCAGCCCATTTCTGGTTTTCAAACACAGATGGGATTGTCTTTCTCCTTGGACAGTTCTGAGTGTATCTTCTTCCAACACAACCGAGATGTATCTATTTATAAATGTTCAGCTCATAGACTTGAGGCTGAGGGCATAATTTCTCTCCCTAATCTGCAGAGCAAATCTCGGATGAAATGTGTTTTCTGTATAGATGCAAGGAAGTTCCAGACAGTTGGGCTGGAAGTACTAACAGAATTTCTCCCTTTCTTCACACATAAATCAAGGCATTCCTTGGCTCTGTAATGATTTCTTCTGTTACCTATGTTTGCTACAGTGCTTTCCTAAATGCTCCTGGGAGATATTACTTCCTCTTGCTTTAAAAAACAGTTAAATTTGTGCTACAAGAATCCCTAGCTGCTCATGATTATTAGAGTATGCTCTAATGCTCTGAAATGTTTATTATTTTAAACTTAGAACCAAATGGTTATAAACAATCACAAATTCCAAAGATTTCTTCTACATGTTGCATATTTTCACTGAAAAATCTTGCTTGTTTTGGTTCTTCTGACATATTTAATGGTTAAATAACTGCATGGTAGATATGCTAGAGAAGGGGAGGTTTGCTAATTACACAGCCTTGCGTCAGCTTTGGAAATGAGGAAACTCAGCTCTCAAAAGTTCTGATTTAGAATTGTACTGCATTCTCTCAGAAGACTGCAATACTATATCCCACACTTTTAAGGAATGCACAAGCTATGACATCACTGCAGCCATGATGAGGTGCTAAGTAGAGGAAACAACAGCTCAGGTTTTGGGGACTCTTGGATCACAGAAGACATCTGAGCCCTGACTCCAGGGCTTAGACTCAGTTTTTGTTTTATATTTTCTGTTCCCCACCAGGCCCTCAGAAAGGAGTTGAAGAACCAGGGTGATAGGCAAGCCCAGCCTTCTCTGTATTTTTTTCCTCTTTATGCCTAAAATAACTAAGGAATTTGATTGAAAAGTATACCAGAAACTAGAATATCAACAAAGCAACTAGAACACGTTCCCTGGTAATTTTCATGCTTCCCAGTCAATTGCCTCAGGGACTTTTTTTCCACTTTTCTCTGACATGATTTTGATCCATATTTATGAATGAATAAATTATCATGAGAGAAAAGCAAATTATTTTAAAACTTGAAATTATAAAATGTTTATGCCTATTGAATTACATTGTCTAGCTGTTTTAACAGCAGGTGACCTGCAAAAGTAAAATAACATCTATCCTTTCCATACCAAATGGAGAAAAAAATTGCAGTATTACTCCCAAGCACTAACAGTGTTCTTTAATCTGATGAAACCAAATGAGCAGTATACCTTCTAAACTACAGTGGTGAAAAAGTAAACTCAATTCTCATCCAAAGTGCATTGCACAGCTAGAGTCCACTTCACTCAAGTTTATACATGCTTGCAGGTAAAGACCTATCCACTGAGTTTGAACCCACCATGTACTTTCTCTTCATTTGATTTCTGGAAATTTGGGGCACTCTGCATTGTGAGGATAACAATGTTGCTCTGTTCTAAAAATTCAAGTGATTAAGTCACAACCTAAAGGTCTCTTCTCATGAAGACCTGTAAAAAAATCAATCTCTTTGAACTTCCCCCATTTTAAAGGCAGGATTTGTTGTGTGGAAATAATAGGAAGTACTTGGGCATTAGGTTTTATTTGTCCAGTTTTTAACTTAGCATGAGTTCTTCTGAGATTCACTTTCCTCAACTGAAGCAATCATAGATAAAAACAAATACATAAATAAAATGGATTATTTTTTCAAAGAAATATTGACACAACCTTAACTGGAGTGGAGGGAGTCCTGCAGCAGTAATAATAAAAGTAGCAACTGTTAGCAATCTGTTTCATAGCATCAAATAAAATGCATTTTTAGAAAAAATATGAACACTTCTCCAACTGTAATTTTTCACATAGCTATAATAAAAGAACAATAAAAGTGATAAGGCATAACAATTCCTGACTAAACACACATATAAAATGCAGTAGAAGTTCAGATCTAAAGTACTTTACTTGCAGATTCCAAATGTATCATGGTTGTAGACTTGATTTTTTAACACCCATCAATTTTGTTCACTTGTACCATTTAAAGGATGCTAGAGGCTTCTGAAAAATATGCTGCATTAAGAGATAATCTGTTTTAGCCTATGCCTCTGACATCTGGTCCCTTTGTAACATTATACACTTTTGGGTAGATACTCTATCTATTGCCTCTTGATAGGAAAAAATAGCAAAAGTAGTGTGCCAATGAATCTTCCCTAAAGAAAAGTTCATTCCCTTAGAAATGGTGTGATTCTGCCTCTGACTATCTCAGTTTTAGCCAGGGTAACAGAACAATTCTTTAATCATCAGAATAAAATGGATGTTTGTCTGGCAAGGAGAACAATTATTTTTCAAAATAGAAACATAACTCGTGAAGTGTTCTTAGGACAAATAAATGATTTTTAAGGAACTTAAAAAACAAACTTACTCAGAAGAAATATAACTTACATTTTCCTAAGCATAGTCACTATTTCTGTAGAATACACTGTGACATTTGGATCAGAGAATGGTCAAAGCAGCATAGATAAGCCCCAAGCCATTCTGTCTCATTTGAAGCAAATAGCTACTCCCCTACACACATGAAGCTTACAAACCATTACATCTGGCAGTCACAAAATGTATGTTAACCTATGTCTCTAACCACTTAATGGCCTTTTGCTTTGATGTGGCATCCAATCCTTATTTACTAATTTGTGTATAAACATGTACCAAGAACTTCTATAGGCCAGGACAGCTATACAGACCTGTGACAGCCCACACAGCTGAGCAGCTACTGTTTAACCAAGATAGATGTTCCTATACCAGGTTTTCTAGGTTTTCTATTTCCTATTCTTTCTTTTTGCCAAGATGTGGCCAAATGACTGTCAAAGTTGAGTGGAAGAGATGTGACCTCTTTCTGGGCCAACATGAACAGAAGCAGTTACACTCTTTTCAGTCTGTTTTGGAAGCCACACCTTCAAGATGGCAGTGCCTCAGCAGTCTACGTCACCACACAGAAGAAGATCTGCCAGGAACCACACCAAAGTGTTCCAGGGTTAACAATAACTTCCAGTTGTGTTAAACCACCTCAATTTGTGGATCTATCTCTTATGACAAATGCAATCATATGAAATCATTTTGTTCTTGGCAGTCTCTTTTTAATAAAACAGGAAGCCCCTTGGAATATTTTTAGACAAAAAGATCGGATCTATGTGTATAAAACAGTGAGGTTGATAATGCAAGTAACCGGAAAATTAAGGCTTTGTCTATTACTCAAACCAGTAAGAGGTATGGATCACAAAGGAAGACAGGATCACTCAAGTCCGGAGTTGCTGAAAGAGGCTACATGAGAGAAGGGTCTTTTAACTTGATTTCAAAGAAGGGTAGCAGGATGACAAGCTGGAAACAAGGTTGAAAAGCGCTTGAAACAGGGAACTGTGTGATCAAGCAGGAAGGAAATGAAGTGCAATGACTTAGGAACAAGTTGTTGGCCCAAAAGGCGACAGTAATCATGAAGTAGTTAATCAGCAACCCTCCCGGCTGCTATAGTTCAGAACGTGTTGATAATATGATGTGTGAATTATAAAATCCATGGCTTTAGCATTGCAGAGGAAGCAAATTGTATTAAAGGTCATCTCAGTTTAAACATTTTTCTCCTTTCTAAAAATCTAAGAGAAAACAATGCAAGGATTTCAAAGATTTAAGAGGTCAGAGAAGAGAGAAGAGCAAAGCACATTTCCAGTGAACTCCAATGAAAAAGGAAACCATTCCTCTGGAAATGGACATTTCTCAAGAAGCATGCTCAGTCACTTTTCTTGAAAATCCTCCACTTACAAAAATGCACAGATTTGTGCAATTATCAGAGGAAATGGAATAAAAATATTATGTTGATAAATTACAGAGCCTTCCTCAACTTTATCAATGACATTAAAAACTGTAATCTTAATATTCAAAGCTCTGATAAATAAGTGTTCTATCAGAAATTGATACGGTTCACAGAGAACCATGCCTGAGAAACCTAGATGGTGTGAGAGGGAATAATATGCCCAAGAAGTTCCCTAACCTTGTGTAGAAGGCATTGAAACTTATGAACAGAAACTCACTACACAATAATTATTTCTGAATATGCATTAATTTTTGAATTAGTAATTTTAAAAATTACATGTGATTTTCATTCCATGGTGTTGATACACTCCTTAGAATGTTTAAGAAGTCATTAATTGAAAATTAATGGGTTATTCAATAAGTTATGTCTGTCCAGGAAATATAGCATCCACATTAAATTTTTAATTACATCTAGAATTAAGTATTTATATCAATTTATCTATTAGCAAATAACTCTGCTTCTCTGCAAAAGTCGGTGAAGTCTTCCCTGTAGGATGAGAGTGTATTGTTCCTTTAACATGACATTTGGCAAGGGTGCAGAAAAGACCCACCTGGTTCCTACTGCTTTCTTTTTAGAAGTTTGACTCGCAGATAAGTCTGTATTTAAAAAGAAGAAAACTGTTTCTTTGGTTTTGTTGGCCTTTTTTAAAGGCATTTACAGTTTTCAAATGTTTTTGCAAATATTAGGTGTCCTGTACTGTTTGTTCAGGTTCTCCTGCGCTAGGGAAAAGTTGGAGGCTCATATCCAAGGGAGAACTGCGTGAAACACTGTGGGGGCTGGTGTGGAGTGAGCAGAGAGTGTCAGGGCGGCGGATTCTCCAACAAGTTGGCAGTAGCTCATGAGTGTGGGACCAGGGACACCAGTCCTGGTTAGCCCTGCCAACCGCCTCCTTCCTTCTGCCCCTTCTTCTCCACTTCTGTATTTCTTCTCCCCCTACTCTGCAATGATTGGCAAAAAGGCAAGTTTGGGTAAAGTCACTTATTCCTTAAAAAGAATTTTTTAAACTGAGGCAAATGTCAAAGGAAGACAAAGACCTTCTCTTTATTAAGTGAATTTCCAACAAATTTCATTTTGTTGAAAAAAATTCCTTAATAAATCTGGAAACTCTTGACATTTTTGTCATGGATTATATAGTGAACCATATTTTGGTTGATCTTTATTTTGCAATATACTCTTTCGTAAGTCTATGAGCTCAAAATCAAAATAAGACAAACTATGTATCTAGTAAAAATTTAAGTTTCTTGTTTTCATTTCTCAGGAAACATGACGAACACAGTAAGAATGTGCCAGTTTTGAGATGGCTACCATCCAACTGTAGGAACTATAGTGATATCATCAACCATGTGAACAGCAGAAAGTGAAAGCATTCGTAAGATACATTAGCACCTGCTTCAGAAGTAAAGAGTGTCCTATCTTATCCTATCCTATCTCTACATTCAGTGTTACAATGTCTTACTACTATTATCTTTTTATACATATCATTAGTTCTTTTCCTATTATTACAGAAATGTAAAATGAGTGAAATTGGAGATTCATTTTTATGTAACTTAGATCTTTAATCATAATTTGATAAATGTAGGCTAAATGATTCAGAAATTCACTAATAGCTGTGGCCAAAATCTTTTCTAATTTATCAGTTAATATTCAAAGTATGTAATCCCAAACTTTGGAAACTGTATTTTTTTTAATTTTTCACTTTTAATTTTATTAGCACATACACATTTGCAGTTCATGCAGTTTACAATCCTTGGGGACCAACACAAAAACAGCTTGTTTACTTTTTTTTAATCCCCTTCCCCTTCCTTCTGCCTCCCTCCTTTCTCCTGTTATCCATTTTTTTAATTCTCGTTGATATTTTTTATCTTGGTTCCTTTTATGGCTATAATGCTTACTTACACTCACTGAAGTTATCAGGTTCCTGCACATGGCATATCTTACTTTTTAAAAAGGAGATATATTCTGAACATGGAAAAGAAAAACAATTTTTCTGAAACCTGCATTCTTTCTAGGATGGAAAACGATTGGAAAACAAACTAGAACTAGAACAATGCGTGGTTTTAAGAATGTTGTTTTGCAGAAAAGTGGTAACGATGTAATCCAAAGACATAAATCCATGCAGAATTTTCTCTAGTGGCCTTCTCTTATTCCACATGCTTAGTTCACCCTCTCTTCTCTGAACCACCTCCCCCAGCTCACCATCCATGAAGTCACAACAAAGGGCTACAGAAAAATACAGCCCTCACAGAGCCATGTCTTGACTTAGATCTTCTCAACAGCTACCTAAATACCAACCTCCAAAAAGCACAGAACTCAGTTTATAATCACTTTCATTTGTAACTCATCAGTCTCATTTCTTACCTTCCCACTCCCTTCGCTCCAGTCATAAAGACCTATTTTGATTCATTTTGATGCACCTTTGTGTTTCATGTCCCTATTGATTTACTCGGTCTGTTTGTTGTGAACTTGTCCACTTGGTGAATCCCTTGTTCACTTTCCAAAGCTTTGTGCCAGTAAAGATTGACACAGGAAGTAGAAGTCACTCTGGATATGTCAGACAGAAAGGCATTTCAGCTGGTGAAAGGAACCTAAATCAGAGGCTACCAGTAAGTGTTCAGGTCACAATATTGCAGCTGAGACCCATAAGCTAGGAACTACTGCTGACAGCCAGAGTTTAAAACACTGGAAGATCTACTCCCTATGTCACAGCTGTCACAACAGCCAGTGTTGATGACCTGCCAGTGAAACAGAGTTTAATCACTGAAAGACACAGTGTTTGTGGTATCATTAGATGCCATTACTACTTAAGAAGAAATGGATTGTACTTCCCCACTGCTCTGCAGATTTTGCAGTAGAGCACTCATTATAATTTCTAGCCTTCCAAACTTAGTCAAGGTGTAGGGGCATTGAAGAAGAGAAAGTAGGTACACAGTGTAAACAGATATTCAGTACTCCCTTGTGTAGGCCTTGTATTCAACCCTTTTTGGGTCCTTCCACATTGTTATAATCTTGTATTATCATTCTGTCCACGGTATCATTTCTGTTTTCTAACAAGCATGTTCTTACAGTAGTATCCTAGCAGTTCCACTATATTTTCATATTCACAGAAACATCTATACTCCATGCATTATAAATACCTGGTTATTGTGTTATTAAGCCTTGAAAATCTTCTGTGTCTAATACAGTCTCTGGCACATAATATGCCTCACATGTTTCATCTTACTGTTTATTAAATACAAACTTAACTCACAGAAACATTATGAACTTTGAAAAATGAAATTCTTAGTTTCAATTTCCTTCAGTAAATTTGAAAAATATGGAATTGGCAAATCAAGATACTCCATTGAAACTTTGGTAAAATCTTTTTAGAAGAATAATGCTATACTATTCAATTTTAAAAACTAGAATTTGAGGATTCTTTGGTTCTGGTAGCTATTTTACTTATTATCTCTTCTAACTTAGGAATAGGAAAGTAGGAATATTATAAACAACTATTAAACTATAGTTGATTTATGTAGTATATTAAATAACCTTTGGACATGCTTATAAACCTCACAAGTAAAAGCTCAGCAAGCAATTTTAATGCACATAAAAAACCACCATGTATCAAAAGAATGTTCAAATAAGATTCACAATGTATTTTTATGTTCCATTCAAATAATCGCTTCACTAGTGTGGTAGGTAGATAAAGTATCTATATATAATCTCCCTCATCTCCAGGATAGGACTGATCTACTTTCAAAAAGCACAGTACACAGTCCCAAGATGCGAAACCACAAAGTTACTATTTTTAAAAATACCTGTAGACCCATATTTTTAGACTCTGTGCAAACATCCAATTATTCCCTGGATTCTAGGAGTAAATTAATCCTACTTATTATTATTAACTATTAAACTAATATTTAATTTACTATTAGGCTAATATTTAATTTTTAATAGTAAACTAATATTTAATTTATAAGATAATAAATTAATATTTAATAAAGCAGCACTGTCATTTAAAATGCAAAGCTAGTAATGTTTTATTTAAAATCATGCCATAATCTAAGCGAATATTAAATGGCTGAAGAAGGATTTACCTTTCTGTTTCACTTAAATTCAGTAATAAAAATTTCAAGTAAAATTAGACTATTACAGAAAAAGATTAAGAGCAGATATTGCAGAAAAATTAACTCCAGGGATGTAACTTTTATCTTTAGCAGCTTTTGAGGTGCTTTTAAGTGTTTCTATTGAACTTTAAAATGAAGGACCTGAGTTTGCCAATGCTTCTGCTGAGAATATCAAAGAAGCAGACTTCATCAGTGTTATCTTCTTAATGCCCATGTCAAGTTCAGGTGTGGATGCCCTGACCTTTGGTATGGTTGTATCTAAATATAAGGCCTCTAGTAAGTAATGAACATTAAATAATTAACAAGCTTGCAGGATGACAAGATTAATATCCTCAGAAGAAGAGACTGCAGAGGATGCTTTCCTCTGCCCTTCACCCCTTTCTTTCCTCCTCTTCAGAAGAAAGATCATGTGGGGACACAGTAAGAAGGGAACTATCTGAAAGTGAGGTGGGCAGAAACTACCCCTGTTGGCATAGTTATCTGGACTTTCAGCCTCTAAATATTTGAGAAAATGAACTTCTGTGGCTTAAGCGGTGTGTCTTTTGTTATTTTGGCATGGCTCTCCAAAAAGACTAGTACAATAAAAAGGCCACCAAAATCTTTATGTGTCCTTCCCCTCATCCCGTTCCTATCACACACACATCATGCCTTAGCAAAACAAGTTACTAGTTTAGGAAGCAACAAAGTATATAGAAATGCATGAAGATTCTGATCCACTGCACTCTAGGAAAATGTCACACGTTTGTTTGTGCCTCTAAGAGTTCTCCCAGTTAGGGCTGCTCATGGTATAAATACTGTTACTCTGATTTTAGATCATAATCATGTTGAAATGGGATAATATCATAGGAGTACAATTAAGCCACCAAAGGAAGCATTTACCCACACACATGTTGGATGAATGCTGAATGGCAAAATAGAAATGGGATTCTGGGGCCCTTCTTTCTGAAAGAACACCAATTCTTCTTCAAATTCCAATGGCAATTACTGTATAACATGTATTTTAAATTGTTCTGGATCTTGGTTTTAGAACTGATAATAAATGAGTGTCTTTCAAGAAATTGTAAGTAACATTTAAGACTGTTAGAAATGTTCACTGTTAATCCAATTAATCAATGGAAGGCATTATATCCAGAGATTGCTGGAAATAGTATGATTTTAGTGAAAATAGTAAAAGGATATCCTAAATGGATTGTTTTCCTACTTGCTTTTGCATTATTGGCCACTTACAGAGCCTTTTCCAGCGCTAAGTTCAGGAATACTCTCAATCAAACTACGGTGCTAAGAAGCTATTATTTCTCATCTTCAGACATCTTACCCTCTATACTTTTGTAGTCTACAGATTGAGATCCTGAAAATAACTTTTGTCCTTTATCAGCTGGCCATGTATTAGGAAATGATGGGGTAGGGAGTCTGCAAGGAAACCGGCAGGCATGAGAAGTGGAGAAGAGAATGATTCTTTCCTTCCCTGTCTTGCTTCCTTGTGCTTCCTCTTCATCTCCACGGCAGCCACCAGCATCCTTAGAGCTACTTTTATTGCAATCTGAGAGAGACCTACAGTTGTCAGGGCAAGGGCAGAAGACAGAATTTGGACAGCCTGGCTGGGAAAGAATTTAAGAAAGTCAGACAAGAATGTATTTCAAATGAATAGTGGAAATTCAAGACTGTTTCAATAGATAATAAATCCCTCTATGCTCATTAACCCCCTATAGCCTGCCTACTGCAAAAGCCTTCTGTCTCTGGAAAATGATGGCTTCACATATAACCTTTGGGAAGTGATGTTGTCCCTGAAGAATTAATATTTTTCTATCACTACCAAGATAGGGTAGAAATTTTGAACTTGATTCTGTGAGAAGTTTGTCTGCTAAAAGGGATCGCGTGCTCTTATGTGGCTCTATGACGTCTCCATGGACCATCGTTATAACCTTTATCATATTTCTAGGCAGTAAATTATCAGAGATATTACTGTTTACGCATGTCACACTCTGCATCCTGTAAGTTACATAGCTGTAGTTTGCATGGACTTCAGAATCAGGAATAGAGTTACAATTCTTTTTTTTTTTCTTTTTTTTTTTTTTTTTTTTGAAAGAGGGTAAAATTATGGGGCTGGGGATTTAGCTCAGCGGCATAAGCGCCTGCCTTGCAAGCAGGCAGTCGTGAGTTTATCCCTGGTACGGATAAAAAGGAAAAAGACAAAAAAAAGAGGGTAAAATTAAACAGAACAAAACAGATCATAAGGAAACAATTTTAAGAAACACAGATTTCAAAACAAGACCACTGGAGATCTTCACTGTCTATCATATTGTCTCTTGTTTTTTTCCAAATAGTTGTCCCCATCTTCACACACAGTGAATACATACTGAACATTATAGTACTAAACTAATCAAAACAGGATGATGAAGGCTTTTTAGGTCTTCAAGACCAGACAATAGGGAAGTCAACAATGGCTGCCATAGTGTCTCTCATTCTCTTCCAAATAGCTGTCCATATCTTTACATATGTTGAAATTAAACCTAAGAGACTAATATCACTCTGAACAGTAAATAATAGTATTGCTAGATTTTATATCATAATGCTACAAAATTAGCACTGGGTATCTTAGTGTCTCTTCTTCAGAGTATCTGTTCATTATATCATGCATTATATAATCTGTTCCCGTAAATAGTTTAGAAATTCTACACATGTGTAAATCATGTATACCTTTCCTTTTTGTATTATAGGGAAAAACAGATCAAAATAAGACAACAAAACAAATTCCTAGAAAAACATAAAATGAAAAAGACACATAAAACCACAATACTAGGTGATCTACAGTAGTTACTATGCTGTCTCTTGTTATTTGCAATAGAATTCTTTACATCATCAGGCATAATATAATTGAACATAGCATTACATAGCAATTTTAATAAAAAATGCAACATTGGAGACATTGAGGACCTCAAAAGCAGTTAATAATTGAACTGGAATGGGTATCTTATTACATCTTGTCATCTTTAGAGTACTTGCGTCTACTCTTAGACTTGATACTGTCAAGCATACCAAATTCGAGTAAGATCAATCAAGACAAAACAGTGGTCTAACAAACCAGATTCAAATAAAATCAGTCATAGTAAGAAAATGTAGATAATACAGGCTTCAGTTTAAGTTAGTAGGAAATTAAGGATAGTTACCATAGTATATCCTGCTATTTTTGGGATAGCTGTCTGTGCTCTCAAGTCTAGTATGAGTAGACAGACTGGAACAAAATAAAATCAAACTAATCAGAGTGATAAGACTAATGTGGCTTTTAAATCCTGATAAACTATTAACAATTCCTCTGCCTTCCTTTTTTAGACAATTTCTCCCCTTTCCCTTTCTCAGGGTGCCTTGTATATTTTGGGTCCTACTAGCTCCTTTAGTTTTTAGATTACGGGAGCAACCCGTTATCTAAGTGGTATTGAACATTTTTACCCCTGAACTTGATCTTGAGCTGTATTCCTTTACTTACTAGAGCCTCAAGGTTTTCCTTCCTTATAGCTGAGTAGTTCTCCACTGCACAAAAGTATCATGACTTTCCAACCTATCTGCAGCTGCTGGATTAGTTGTCCCTATTTCTCTCTGGTTCCCTCTCACATAGAGTATCATTTTCTCATCTTTGACTATAAGTTTATTGATCCTCTTTTAGGTTGAGTATATTTCCTATTCAGAGCATCTCAGTGGGTACTATCTGCTGATCTACTCTGCCTGTGTTTCCTTTTGTTAGTGTATCAAGGCTATCCAGTTAAAAATTATAGCCCACCTTCTCTGCCTCATCTCTGCTATTCTATTTTTCTGCTATTATTTGTCCACTTTTCTCCTTCATTCCACTGTCTGCTCCATTCACTGAGGCCTCTCTACCACTGTTGCTGGAATCCTGGTATTTTTTTCTATCTCTCTGTAAAATGGCATTCAGTATTTTTTGTAGGGTTGGATTGGTAGTCATGAACTTCCACAGTTCCTCCTTGTCTTGGAAACATCTTTTACCACAAATCTTACAAGAAAAAAATCTGTTTTCCACCGTATTATGAAGCAGTATATATTTGATGATTTGACTCATTTAAATAAAATCATAATTTTACCCTTAAAAAGTTAATTACAGAGTAATAGATATGTTCACTTGCTTACCTGTAATAATCATTTAACTTTATGTGTATAATAAAAATATCAAATCATATATATTAAACATATAAGATTTTTGAAAAGTCAATCAGAAAAAATTTTAAAGAAAAAATGCCTCTTTTACCATTTATTAAATCAAAAATATATTGAACACATGGAAAACTGTGAAAATAGTGCACCCATAAGAGATAATTACTGCTTACTTGTTTGAAATATGAAGTAAAGTAGATGGAGCTTAAAGTACTGGCAGAAATAACTAAATTCTCAGCTCTTCAAAAAAAAATAAGCAGCAGCATTCCCAAGAGAAATAAGCATGTCAAAAAACCAAGGAAGGAGAGAAATTATTATGGCAAGAAAAGGGGAGAAATAGCTGAAACTGAAATTTTGAATGCTAAGACACCCAGAAATAATGAGGAGATAGGTCTAATGCCAATGAATCCATCTGCCCATCCCAGTTTGTATTACAAGCGCAGGAGACTTAATAGCATTTTAGCATTTTACCATTGACCTTCTATTGAATTATCAATAGAAAGTTCTTATCTCAAAATTGATGAAAAAGTAATGTGTGCACAAATCAAAACCATCACAGTCTCTTATACCATCTCCAAATTCTGATACTGAAGCTCTCCATTTCAGAAAGAAAAACAAAACTCATCACAACTCCTTTTAATAATCTCACATGCTTAGTAGTTTTCTTTGCATTTTGCTTTGTTTTAATGTGAAAATAGTACACTGAAAATTAATCATAAGATATTGTCCAGATGCTGTTTGTTGTTCTGTGAAGAATGAATAACTAACCCATAATCAGGTTTGTTCAAGGCCTGGCAATCACTACAAATGCTATGGCCTAGTTTGGAAGGCCACCTCAAGCCTTATCATTGCTCACAGACAGCAATAAAGTACAAAAACACTGCAATCTCAGTAATAGCTGGTTATTTCTTTGCTCTTTACTGCAGAATGTTGTCCTCTGTCAGTGTCAACCCCAAATCAATTGGTCAGAACACAGCACCACTTATAAACCCTTTTGCTTTCTGCTTCAAGCATTCCATTTGTTCATATACTTGTTTGCTCCACAACCTTGATTTGCAGAAAAAGAACTGCAGAGATCATTTGGAAACCTCAGCTTATGCACAACCACTTGGAAATCATTTCTTTGATATTGATGTAGTGCCAATGAAAATGACAGTGAAAAATACTACTCATTTGAAGCAGGAAAAAAGAAATACTTTCAAGAGCTATTTTCAAGTATAATAGAAAGGATAAGTGATTGAAATCCCTTTATAGATAACCTGAGAGATGGTGGAAGAATATTAATAAATGGGGCCTTAGGAAAATGTTAGCCTAATAATCTCAGCACTTTCCCACAGTGTAGGAATACAAAATGTTTATTCTTTTTTTAACCTGAATTTATTTGTTTTGTCTTTTTGAGGATCTCACTGAGCAGTTCATGTAGGACTCAAGCTCACTTTGTAGCCCATGTTGGTCTCAAACTTGCAGCAATCCTTCTGCCTCAGTTTCCAGAGTTCTGGGATTACAGGCATATGCCACCATGCCTGGAAAATTTTAAATTCTTAAAAAAATTAATGAACCAGGAGATTGTTAATGCCAGTAAGAGTCAATAATATTTCTTACAAATTTAACAAACCAAAGACAAATACCAAGCTTGAAACTCATCCCACTCAACAATCATAAATTAGTTAGGAAAGATACACCAACATTAAAGGGGCACAAAAGAAGAAATAACACATTGCCTAATTGCCACCATCTCTAAGTCCGTTTCATAAAGCTTACTACCTCCTAGGTCACAAACTAAGGGACTTAATGTTGGTATAATCATTAGCACCCTAGGATTGATTTTGCATGAGCTACATTTCATACAGGACCTCACTGCAGACTGATATCACTGAAGAACTTCACTTCCTCTGTTTATAAGAAAAAAAGTACTTTTATCCATCCTCTCAGACTGTCAAACTGCTAAAGGTCCATCTAGCATACTCTACCTAGATTGCCAGCTTCTGTGCACACTGGGGACCTGGAAAGGACCCACCCAGTGACTCCAAGTAGCCAGGGAGCATCAGTGTGCCTGCTGAAGGCCTGCCCAGCACACTTCAGCTAACCAGGAAGCCTCAGTGCACCACTTGAGACCTGGCATGGCCCTGTGCAATGATCCCAAGCAGCCAGGGAGCCTCAGTGCACCACATGGCACTGGCTGAAGGCCTGTCCAGCATATCTCACCTATCTGAGCAGCCTCAGGTGCATGCTGGGGACCTGATAAGGCTCTGTCCAGCAAACCTAGGGAGCACTGGAGGACCTGTGAAGACCTTCCAAGTGTACTTCACCTAGCCAAGGACCCTTGGTGCACCATGCAGGACTTGGTAGGGCCCTGTCCAGTGATTCCAAACAGCTAGGGAGCCTCAGTGGAGTGAGTAGTGCTTCCTGAACATCTGCCCAACATACTCCATCCATCCCGGGAGCTTCCAAGAATGCTTGGGACCTGGTAAGACTTGACTTATGACCCCCACTCAGCTGGGGAAACCCTCTCCAGGACAGACAGCTATCCTCAACCAAGGAGGCAGCTGAAACTTTGCACTCAGCTTTCCAAGGGGAATACAGAAAAATGACAAAATGAAAGAGTTAAAATTTAATAACAAACCTCCAGCCCATCTCAAACAAGTCTAGGAGACATGGGCAAAGAAAAAAGTATAAGTCACAAAATGAAATTTCTGAAATTATAGAAAATGAAATATATAAACAATTCCATGAAGCTGTAAAGGAAATCAGATCAGAAATAATCTTTCAGGTAAAACAAGAAATTTAAAATATTATAAAAGAAATGTTGAACATAGCCAATGAAGATATAGACAAAAAGAAAAAAAATAGAAGACAGTTGGAAAATGGTGGAAACCTAGAATGAACAATATAAGAAAGAATTAGAATGCATGAAAGAGATTCAAGGAGATATCCCAGAAATCAAAAATTCCATCAAAAGCTGACACTGCCTGAAAAAAATGTGAGACAGACCTTCAGACCACAATGATAAAAGATTGTAGTTAGTGAACATAAAAGGAGAGATCTTTTTAAAATAGGGAATCAGGAAATAACAATTCAACAGTTGTAAGATAATGCAAAGAAAAAACAATACAAGTTACTAGGTATAAAAGAAAAAGGTTACAACACAAATGATATAAAAAGATTATTTTCAGAAATATCAGAAAATTTTCTCAAATATGGGAAAACAAATTGGCATACAGATAAGTGAAGCATAGAGAACTTCAATTAGCCACAACCAAAATAAATTTACACCCAGATAATATAATAATCAACATCCCAGGAATTTAACATAAAAGCAGAATATTAAAAGCTTTTAGAGAAAAGAAACAAATCACCTATAAAAGAAAGCCCATCAAAATCAGAGCAGACTTCTCAACATAAACAGTCAAGTCAGGAAGAGCATGAAGTGAAATATCTCAAATCCTAAAAGGAAATTAGTTCCATCCAAGATTTATGTACCCTGCAAAACTAACCTTCAAAGTCAAAGAAGAAATAAGATACTTCTATGACAAAAAAAAAAAAGAGGGACTTCATGACCACCAAACCAATGTTACAAACAATATTGAAAGATATTCTAGACAGACATAAAAATGACTATGATTTCAAGAACATCAACAGAAAAAAAAAAACACCAAACAGTGCAAACAATTAAACAGAGGGGACAGGTAAATAACAAACAGCACAAAGATAACATGGCAAAAATAAGTCCATATTTGGGACTGAAGATTTAGCTTAGCAGCATAAGCACCTGCCTTGCAAGCAGGCAGTTATGAGTTCAATCCCCATTACCAATAAAAAGAAAAAAGAAAAAAAAATAATAAGTCCATATATATATATATATATATATATATATATATAAACCATTAATGCAAATGGCCTCAATTCACCAATTAAAAGACACAGACTGGCAGAATGGATCAAGAAACAACATCCAACCATATGCTATATACAAGAAACTTATCTAATCTAAAAGGAGATTCAAAGACTGAAAGTCAAAGGATGGAAAATAATACTTCATGCAACAGGAACCAAGAAAAAGCAAGGATCGTTATTCTGTGTGCAGACAATGTGAACTTCAAACCAAGAATGATCAAAAGAGATAAAGGTCACTACATATTGATTAGGGGCACACTTCAAGAGGACGAGATAACAATCTAAAATATATGTGCACCAAATGTAAGACGGCCCAGCTATATAAAACAAATACTAATAGATATGAAAAATCAAGTAAGCAAAAACATAATTATAGTGGAAGACCTTAAGACCACACTGATACCAAGAGACAGATGAACTAGAAAAAAAAATCAGCAAAGAAACAGCAGAAATGATTAAAACTTGTGAACAAATGGACTTTGTAGATATATACAGAATGTTTCTCCCAACAACATCAAAATACACATTCTTCTAAGCTTCACACAGGACATCCTCTAAAATACAACACATACTAGCCCATAGAACATGCTTAAGCAAATGCAAAAGAATCAAAATTATCCCATGCATTTTATCTGATCATAGTGCCTAAAACTGGAAATTGATGACAAAAGAAACTGCAAAACTCTATAAACACATGGAAACTAAATAGTACACCCATGAACAACCAATAAGTCACAGAAGAAATTAAACAATATTTACAGGCAAACAAAAATGCAAATACAACTTACTGGAACATGTGGGATGCAAAGAAAGCAGACCTCAGAGGGAAATTCATTGCAGTGAATTCTCACATCAGGAAAACAGAATGAACACAAATAACCTGATGCTACAGCTCAAATGCATAGAAAAAGAAGAGCAAATCAAGCCCAAAGCCAAAAGGGGGGGGACTATAAATGTCAGAGCAAAAATTAACACAATTAAAACTAAGAAAACAACATGAAGAATTAGCAAGTCAGGAGTCGAGATTGAGAAAAGATGGCAGACAGATAACAGCAGCTACAGAGGCTCTCTGAGATAGCCAGCTTAGAGTCCAGGAATGGTGCAATGTGGGGAATCCTAAGCAGAGGAAGACATACCCTGCCGACCCAGGAATGAACTAGGCTGGGAGAAACCAATTGGAAATGCACTTCAGGTGCTACGATTGGAACAGCTAAAGTCTCAGTGCCTCTGCTAGAACCTGCGGATTGAACTCACTGCCTGAATTGCTTTCAATTCACTGGAGACACAAACGCTCTGAGAAAGGGATTCGGTGAACCGAATTGAAAGCAGAGCTGGGGGGTAATCCTGCATTGATCTGTGGCGAATAAGAGGAATAAAGACCTTTCCATAGACAAAGAGGCTCCAACAGAGGACATTCTGGGACTGGGAAGACTGGCCAGAACAGGGCACTGCAGTGACTTCAGTCACATATTGCCTTCTCAAGCAGGATTGGTGGGGAGTGCTTGACCTAGTGACACCACAAACTGAGGTCCAACAGGCTATACCAAATCAAGCACCTGCAACTGGTAGTGCATCCTAACACAGGGAAGCCTTCAGCAGGTTGACTGACCTGGAGTGGGGACCCAGCATAGGCTGCTCTGGTCTGTGTCTCCCTAGTATACTGCAGTGGGTGGGACCACCTAGTCAGCATACTTCAAACAAACTGAAACCGACAAAGAAAGAAACTGGGCTTCCTATATACACCTGTATGGAAGGAACAAAAAATATGAGAAGAGGAGGCAACAAGAAAAGGTCCTCAGTCCCCAATCCTGAGAACACTGATCCAAGAAAGGTAAATGCAAAGGAGAATGAGGACAGAAAAGATGCAGTATCAGACATGGCACCAATAGACATAAAGTGATATCTTCAGGACCTCATAGACGAGTTCAAAAGTGAAGTATTTAACCAAGTAAAAAAAGATATAAGTAGAATAGTTAAGGAAATACTAGGCCACCTCCCAAGAATAAACAGATGGTAGAATGGAAGAACAAAAAGAAAGGGGAGAATTGTTTGACAGAGAAAATAGAAGAAACATAGAATACATGAAGCAGGTTCAAAGAGATTACCAGGAAACTAAAAACTCTATTGAAAGTTGGCATAACAGCTTGAAAGAAACTAAGGATATTATCTGAACTGGAGGACAGATTTGTAACGTGGGAACATGAAAGGAAAAACTTCTTAAAATTAACAAGGAAACAAGCACTAACAATACAAAGGCTAGAAGATGACAAGAGAATCTATAACTTAAGAATAAAGAATGTAAATGAAGAAGCAGAGGTAAAAACAAAAAAAAAAAACTGCAAAGGTTATTCACAGAAATAATCAAGGAAAGCTTCCCAAACATAGGAAAAGGTAAAGATGCTCAGATGTATGAGGCATACAGAACTCCAGCCACCTACAATCAAAGCAAAACTATACCCAGGCATATTAATAATCAAGATTCCAGAAATCCAATATAAGAACAGAATATTAAAAGCTGTCAGAGACAAGAAACAGATCACTTATAAAGGAACACCCATCAGAATTGCCACAGACTTCTTGGCACAAACCATCAAATTTTGAAGAGTGTTGGGTGAAATAATCCAAGCTTTGAAAGACAATAACCTCCTGCCAAGATTGATATATCGGGCACAACTGTCCCTAGAAATTAATGGAGAAACAAGGTGCTTCCAAGATAAAGAGGAACTGGGGGAATTTGCAACCACCAATCCAACTCTACAGAGAATATTACAGGACATTCCAAAGAGAGAGGATTCCAGAAACAGTGGCAGAGAGGCCATAATGAATGGAACAGAAAGCAAAATGAAGAAGACTAACAGACAACTAATGACAGAAAAAGAGCTCAACAGAAATGAGGCAAAGAAGGTTGGTTATAATTTCTAATATAGATGGCCTAGATACACTAACTTAAGGGAAAAAAGAGAGAATCGCAGGCAGAGTGGATCAAGAGGTAGGGTCTACTGAGAGGTTCTTCATAGGAAATATAATTAGCCAAAGAAGATTGTCTGAACCAAAATCAAACATGAGAAAACGGAGCTTGACGTGATAGGGAACCAGATAATAATAGGGGTAACTAGACCAGTATTTATGGATAGGTTGAACAGACAGGCTTTAATAAATGAAGAAATATAACTAGAAATCTAGTGTGGGAGTGAGAAAGTTCGGAAACACTTAGGTAAATAGCAGGTTGCCCCCCACAATACAAAACTGTGAGTGTTGGGGAGACCTAAAATACACAGTTCATTCTGGAGGAGTAAAGAGAACTATTTCTCTGGAGGAGGAAATAGTTCTCTTAAAAAAAACCAGCAGAAGATATAGCTATTAGTGATTCAGGAATTAAAACCCCTGCTACTCGCACCACTCTGCTTGGTTGGAACTAGGTCCATCCTAGTTTGTATACAAGCACTGGATCTGAGGGCACAGATAGCTATTCTGAAGATATCGCGACATAGCACAGTGGTCATCTTTAATTTCCTATTAACTCAATCAGGATCCCCATATGACTTATACTGTTGTATCATGACTGATCTTAGTTAAATCTGACTTGTTTGATTGCTACTTATTATTGACAGATTTTATTCAAAACTATTAGCTTGCTGGTATCAAGTTGAGGAGTATAGACAACTATACTGAAAATGACAATTATTCACCACGATATCCACTCTGGTTTTATTACTACCTTTTTTTGTAGCTCTACACTATCTACAAAGTTGTATTTCTGTTATTCCTGTTATATACTGATATGTTCAATTATACTTTATATGATGGTATTGCCAATTCTGTTGATGATAACAAGAAACAGCTCAGTGACCATGGTAGAACTCCTTATACAGCAGATATATATGTCTTTTTAGTTTTATGTGTCTATAGGTAAAAGTTTAGTTCAGTCCTGCTTTGTTTTGTTTCCCCCTCTAATATAGAAAGGATAGAAATACATGTTAAGACTCATGCTTGCGTAAAATCTATAAACAGTTTATGAGAACTGATCTTATGACACATGATGAAATGAACAAATACTTTGAAGGAAAGAAATGGGCACTGCAGTACCCAGTGCTGATTCCGGAGTGCTGTGATGTGAAATCCAGCAATATTATTAATCTTTGTTCAGAAGGATTTTAATCTAATAAGTTTTGTTAGGTCTCAACATCAATGAAGATATAGATAAATGCATACATGTCTAAGTATATAGGAATGACAACCTTAATACTTAGTTTTTGTTGGATAGTTGAAAAGAACTGTTTGTAGTCTCCCTTGTTGAATTCTCATTTATATGTTCCACTTGTGTATCTTGAACAACTATTTGTGGGGGGACAATATGTATACATCAACTAGTGATTTATTACTGTTTATTTCTTTTCTTTGAAAGTATGTACTATTTTTGCACATTTTCTATTTTGTTTTTTCTTTCTTTAAATAAAAAATTAAAAATAAAAAAAAGAATTAACAAGTCAGAGTTGGGTCTTTGAAAAAAAATAAAATGGACAAAACCCTAACCAACCTTATTTTTTTAAAAATCTCAAATTCTTATAGTTAGAAATGAAAAGGGTGAAATCAGTACAAACCCCATGGAAATACAGATGATCATCAATACCTACTTTGAAAACCTTTACTCTCACAGATTCAATAACACAGAAGAAATGGACAGATTCCTAGAAACACATGAGTTGCCAAAGCTGGATCAAGAAGACGTAAAACTTCTGAACAACTCAAATTCAGTTAATGAAATTGAGAATGTCATTAGAATCGTACTAACAAAGAAAAGCCCAGATCCTGTAGAATTCTACAATAAATTTATGGAAGACTTAAGGCCAACACTCCTCAAACTTCAATGCAATTGAAAGATTAGCAATACTCTCTAACTCATTCTAGGGGGGAAGTGTTACCCTGATACCAAAACCAGAGAAATACCTAACCTAACAAGAGAACCAGAGGCCTAGCTCTCTCATGAACATAGATGCAAATGTCCTCAACAAGATACTAGCAAACAGAATGCAGAAAATCATCAAGAAGATTACACACCATGACAAAGTGAATTCATTCAAGTAATGCAGGGATGGTTCAACAAATGCAAATCAACAAATATAATACACCATATCACCAGAGCCAAAGAAAACAATTACATGATCATCTCAGTACATGCTTAAATGGTTCTGTTCTGACCCATGTCGTTATGTCCTCTTTTAGCTTAATCCTTTTTTGAAAAATAAAAAAAAATTAAATTAAATTTAAAGATTGTCAAACAAAACATTTGTTCAGGACAAACTATAGTTTAAGATAAGAAAATACTGCAACTGAGTGTTTTTTATGGCAGGAAAATTTATGAAAACTGAAATTTGTTCTTCCCTGTCTTTCTTCCTTCACCTTCTCCTAAGTGACAGTTGATCCTGTACTTCTTTATCTCAGAGAAATAATGTGACATGGATTGCTCTGAGAGGCATTCCAAAGAAAAAGTAGAATCTTCTGAGGACTACTTTTTAAAAACTGTTCTCTGAGCTGACACAAACAGGAAATTTGTGGATATCTTCAGAGATAGAAATCTGTTTCCTACTCATTAAAAGTATGGCAGAACCTCAGAATGTCAGAATGTTTGGGTACAAAATAACTGTTATGTCGGGTATGTCTCCCCAAAGCCTCACCCTCTCACAGTTGGTACTTTTCAGAGATGCCTGGATATAGGGTGTGTGAATATGGAATAAGGGTGTAGGGTTAGTAAATTAGTTCAATGATTGAACTGGGAGGGCACACTCTGGATGTGAGCAGCACTAAAAAATAGGTTTTGACCCTGTATGGGAGAAGGGGAAAAATGGAAAATAGCTCCTGCCTGTTCTGCCATGGACTGTTTCTACTCTGCCATGCCCCTCTTTCATGCTGCCTTCCTTTGAAGTCAGCCATCTGGGACTGAAATCTCTAAGAACATTGAGCTAAAATAAACCTACCCTCATTTAACTTTGAGTATCAGATATTTTGCTCCTGCAGTGAGAAAAAAATAATTAAGTAGTACCTCACCTAAGAACTTCATACTTCAAGGGACTCCCTAAAGCTGTAGTAAAGCATGTACAGAGGCAGAAAGGATTAGAGAAATAGGGGTAGCAAGAGTTCAATTAGCTTCAAGATAAAAAGCTAGTAGCATCACAATTATCTTCATAATACTTTTAATTACTCATTAGGTACAGCCTATAAACATTATTTCAGTAAATGCAAATCAGCTAGATTTTCTTCAACCTTGGCAAAGATTATCCACTGAGCCAAGAGGAAATGCCTGGATTATGATAGTTTGATGCTGTTCAAGAAATGCCCATCAGTGCACATTCAGTTTAGCTAGCTGCTCACACTGGAGACCTGAAATTGAGTGATGGAGCACCAGATATACAACTTCCTTGCAGGGTCATTGTTGAATAGTGTTCCAAGTTCCCTAGAGGTAAATGAAATTCTCTACTTGATTTTTCTTGTTTTTTCTGACAACAAAGAAATGAATTCCATTGAATTATATGAATGAATCAGGTAGATTAAAAGATAAATATAAGTAAATAGAACCTCTCAGCGTTTCTTGAGTGTTTCTTCAATACCCTGGGTTGTTAAGTGCTTATCTTGTGGTGCACAGAATCATTGGTCACTTTGTGGTGAAAATAGAATAAGTAGTGGAAAAGTCAGGGCACCTCTCAAAAATGGAGTGTGTTGCATTGGAAAGAGGATGGCTTTAGCATCAGGCTCAGTGTCAAGCAGCAGACTTCAGTTTGTATCAGACAAGTGGCACTAGGCAAGTAACTTTCTCTTTATTCTCCATGTAGTTCATCTGTGAAAAAAACAACAAATAATGTGGTGAGGAGACAAGTAATATATTTTAAAATTTACAAAAGCTATGTACCATAGTCTTACTTTCAAAACATAGCAGCTGTTGGGATTTTTTTCTCCACATTATTGTTCAGCTATTCTCCCTGTTTTTCTTCCTCAAACTACCATTACCATTCTTTTTTATTGAAAATCAGAAAATACCATCTTAATTTTCCAGTGCTTGCCTCAATGTTTGCAATGGCTTAGGCTTTGAGTAAAATTTATAAAATCTTGTTGTACTTGGCAAATCTTCTTACATCAAAATTTTAATTGACTTGTCTCCAAAAGCTTCTCAATACCTCTTATCCAATAGCTACAAAGCAAAGAAAAGAGGTACAGAAGAAAGCAATTCAATAAAAATTAGATTTTAAAAGACAGGTTTAAATCTTCCTAAATTGGTCCTTTGATGTGATAATTTTTTAGAGTTGGGCTTTTTTATACTAAAACATCATGTAGAAACTTTCCTTGTAGTAACCAAGATTTGGTGATCTTTTTGAAGAACCAGAGATCATTAAAAACAGCAAGGAAGGGGCTGGGGATTTAGCTCAGCGGCATAAGCACCTGCCTTGCAAGCAGGCGGTCATGAGTTCGATCCCTGGTACCGATAAAAAAGGAAAAAGACAAAAAAAAAAATTAAAAAAATAAAAAAAAAAAAAACAGCAAGGAAAAAAAGGATTTATTAGATATGGAAGATCAAGGTCTCCAACTTATTAAAATAAGCAATACTGCTAAATTTTAGGAAGCTGCACATTTTCACTGCACATTTCTTTTTTAAAAGATAAGGAGCATTGAATCAATATATCACTGAAGAGATTATTGTTTTGTACAAGCTGAAGGTTGATGCAGGTCATTTCCACTAAAGCAAATGGAATTTGTTAATTTAATCCAACAGACTTGACAATGACACCAAACAGCAATTTAATCAGTAGGGCAAGATGGTGAACATTTCATAAAATTGAATGATTCCTGTGCAAAGAATAAATATCATTATGGAAGAGTAAAGAAATAAAAGGGTACCCTTTTCATAGTTTTCACTAAGTTCACCAAAGAGAAATTATTCTAAATAAGCCATTTTTCAGGCTACACAAATGACTTCATATTACTTGTCCTAAAAACTTAAAATTTACAAAGTTTTCCAGTCTCTAACCTTTCTTAAGTAATTTTCTTAAAACAACAAGGTATTCTAAAAAGGTGAGTGAATCTTCAGTTTCTCATCTCAACAAAATTTACCATTCTGTGATGCTAATTTAAAAGCTTTTAGTGCAAAGACTAATCCAGAGATAAGGCTGAGATGCACAAGGTAACAGCAGGAATTTAGTTCAATAGCAATTGCTTTGACCATCTTTAAAACTAAGCCCATTTTAAGTACGTATACCATCACAAAAGAATAAATTAAAATTACTTACTTCTCCCACCTGACTCTCTGGCACATCCATGAAATAATCATGAAAACACATAGAATCTTTTCCACTTTCTATTATTACCACAGAGATTTCAACTTCATATTGCTATTTTTTTTCACTTCCACCTTCTATAAAACTTTACTCAACTACCTGGATGGTTACCCAGTCCTTGATCATTAATGGGAAGCCCAATAATCTCCACTGCCTTATAGTAGTCACCCCAAGTAAATGGAATATCATCAAAAGGTTAAGTTTTCTAGATATAATAAAGTTTCTCACAAAAGGTGTTCTTGGTACATAACTAAATTAAGAAAGGTTTTAACATGGGCATGATTATTCAGTGTTACTCTCACGCTGTAATAAATGTATTCATACCTTCCAGATATACCATATTCTAAAATGTAAAACTTGAATTGTTCATGGTGATAGACTTTATTTTCAAATATCTGCCTTCAACAAAAACTTACGTGATGTATATGCTATGTATGAACCACTATACTTAACATTAAAACAGTCCAGACAATGTCACAAAATTTCTTCAAGCACATCTATTAAAGGTCAACTAGTTAGGTAAAAGCTTCTTATTTATTAGATAGAGATGATTGACTAAAAAAGCTATTTTGTGTCAAAATGGAATTTAAGTGTGTTTTAAAATGTCATCATGATTGTCATTGCTACAATATTATGCATGACTTCTAATTCAAATTTTCTGTGTATACTATATGATCCTTGTCTTAACATTCTACAGCAATTGAAATACTAGAACAAAAAAAAAAAAAAAGAAATGGCCAGTCACTGTGATGCATAGATAGTCATTATGATGCATATTGTAAGAACAAATCAAAGGCAGCCAAATATTCTCTATCTCTGTACTTTTTCTTTCAGCATTATAAAACCACCCTCTCTAGGCCTTCAGGATCTGATATTTGGGGAATGATCCTGGTCAGTGCCAGTTTATGTAAAATAAATCTGCCTCCAAGTCCAAAAACAAAAACAAAAGAAATACTAGAACATTCATGGTTGGTAGGAAATAATTATTCTATTTTATATAATATTAAACTTACTGCTCCCAATACAATGTAATATCATTAACCTTCTGTTCTGGATGTTCAACAACTGAAGTGTAGAGCCCAAAAACTAGAAAGATAGATGTGATAAGAAGATAGCAAATATTTTGGCCTCAGTCCTCAGAGATCAACAAGGACCTGGGACATGAGGGAATCTTTTCAGTGATATACAGAAACTCTAGTGAGTTATATAAACTCCTGATCAAGGAGATTTTAGGACCACCGAGGATAAATGTCTATGGTGTATAGTGTGCCTAGGGAGAGTCACTAGGAGAAAAGTGTCTCCCAAGCTTTCACAGAAAGCAACTGAATCAAGCAATGATCATGACTCATCCAGACAGATGAGACTGACTGAAAAGCTAGAGATGCTATACAGAGCTTCAAGATAAATCCTGAGGAGATTTAATTGACCTTAATAAATAGCAAAAATTGTTTAATACAGGTCTCATCTTAATTTGGTCTTGAATATCCAGCAGAAAAGTATAACCAAAGAAGTATAAAACAATTGTCAACTACACTAGTAAGCCCATTTTAAGTACGTATACCATCACAAAAGTGTTCTGGGATAGTGGCAGTGTTCTGGGATAATGTGATCTGTAGGAGTATTGTATGAATGGACAAAAAAAAACTTTGTTCTGATTGTAGGCTCTTCTTATTTCCAATCCAGCTTCTTTGAAATCCCTTTTGAAAGGCTAGGTATTTGAATTATCTTGTTTAGCAGGACATGTAATCATGTGATGTGTCCAAAAAAAAAAAGATGCTCATGGCAGTTTTCTTCCACTAGCCATGACAACACAATGTTGCCATTAAACCAATGAACTCATCACCCTAGGAAATTTTTTTTCAATTTTATTTAAACAGAAGAAAAGTAAAACAGAAAAAAGGGTAACAACAATACAGAACTTCAATAAAAATTAATCACATTAAGAAATCACTAGTTGATAAATTATATATTGTCATCTTACTAATATTTGTTCAAGTTACAAAATTAAAGCATACAAAGTGGACATTTGAACAGTAAGAATGCAAACAGTTCTGCTCAATGATTCAACAAAAACTTAGTAATGTGATCATCTACCTTACACACTTAAACACATGTAGTCATATCCTTTGGAACACTTTCTTTTCCTATCTTTTTTACAATAGTGATTACACATTTACACAGTTCTTATTACTTTTTACACTAGAGACACAATGTGATATTTGTAAATATGATTCTTCCTTATTTCAATAATGAGGTTCAATAATGAGGATAGTCTCAAGTTGCCTCCACTGAGGGTTCCGGTAAAGATGGTGGATAGATAACAGCAGATTACAGAGGCTCCCTGAGACAGTCAACTTAGATGCCAAAATAATACAGCATGGGGAGTCCCTAACAGAGGGAGATGGATCCTCTCTACCCAGGAAGAAGCTAAGGTCAAAAGAACCAATCAAGCATACAGTCCCGGTGCTACTATTGGAACAGATAAAGGTTTGGTGCTCCTGTTGCAGTGCTCAAACTCGTGCGTCCACGACTTACCGAGCTGCCTGAATTCCCACCACTTCAACTCACTAGAACTTCAGTCACACTGAGTGGGGGTCAGTGGGTCCAACAGGGAGATGAGTTGGCAGGGGACCTGCATCAACCTGTGGTGAGTGCCAGGAATAAAACCCTTCCACAAAAAAAGGTTATCACTCCAACAGGATGACATCTTGGAACCAGGCAGGACTGGCAAGAATAAGGAACATCAGTGACTTAGTCAGTTTTTCCCTTCTCAGACAGGATTGGTGGGGCGTTCTTGGCCCCTGACTGAGACCCAATAAGTTCTCCCAAACCAATTCCCTACACGTGGCCCACACTAACACAGTGAAGGCCTCAGCAGGTTGACTGACCCAGAGGGGAGGGGCCAGCATATGCTGCCCCTGTTTACACCACAATAGCCCACTGGAGGGGTCACCTTGCCAGCATACTTCAGAAGAAATATAACCAACAAAAAAAAGAAACTGGGGACTCTTCTATATGCCTGTATGGAAGAAACAAAAAATATGAGAAGAGGAAGCAACAAGAAAAGAGTAAGTCCCCAGGTCCCAACCCAGAGAACATTGATCCAGGAAAGATAAATACAAAGGGGATTGAGAACAGCAAACATGCAATATTGGACACGGCACCAGTGGACATAAAGAGATATCTTCAGGACCTCATAGACAAGTTCAAAAGTGAAATATTTAACCAAATAAAGCAAGATATAGATAGATTAATAAAATAAGTGCTAAGCACCTCTCAAGAAGACACAGATGGAAGAATGGAGGAACACAAAAAAGGGGAGAATCATTTGATGAAGAATATAAAGAAAACATAGAATACATGAAGCAAGTTCAAAGAGATCACCAGGAAATAAAAAAACTCCATTGAAAGATGGCAAAACTGCTTGAAAGAAACTAAGGATAAATTATCCAAACTGGAGGACAGGTTTTCAGTGTGGGATCATGAAAGCAAAAATTTCTTAAAAATAACAAGGAAACAAGCAGTAACAATACAAAGGCTAGAAGATGACAAGAGGATCTATAGCTCAAGAATAAAGAACATGAATGAAGAAGCAGGAGTACAAAGGAACTACAATGATTATTCTCAGCAATAATTAAGGAAAACTTCCCAAACAGGAAAAGGAAATGATATTCTGATGTATGAGGCACACAAAACTCTAGCCACCTACAACCAAAACAGAGCTACACCCAGGCACATAATAATCAAGATCCCAGAAATTCAATATAAGAACAGAATATTAAAAGCTGTCAGAGACAAAAAATAGATTGCCTATAAAGGAAAACCCATCAAAATTACAGCAGATGTCTCGACACAGACCATCAAATCAAGAAGAGTTTGGAGTGAAGTATTCCAAGTCCTGAAAGAAAATAACCTCCCGACCAGATTGATATACCCTGAAAAACCGTCTCTAAGAAATTAATGGAGAAACAAGATGCTTCCAAGACAAAAAGGAACTGGAGGAATTTGCAACCACCAATCCAACTCTACAGAGAATACTGTAGGACATTCTAAAGAAAGAGAAAACTACCAAGATTCCTGGAACAGTAGCAGAGAGGCCTCAATGCATGGAGCAGAAATCAAAATGAAGAAGACAAACAGAAAACTAATAGCAGAAAAAGAGCATGACAGAAATGAGGCAGAGAAGGTCAGCTATAATCTCTAATATAGATGGCCTTGATGCATTAGAAACAGAGAGAGAGAGAAACACAGGCAGAGTAGATCAGGATGTAGGGTCCACCAAGATTGTCTTTATAGAAAATATAATTAACCTGAAAATGGCTATATAAACCAAAAATCAAATATGAGTAAACAATGCTCTATGTGACAGGGAACCAGAGAGTAATAGAGGGAACTTGACCAGTATTTATGGGTAGGTTGGAAAGACAGGCTTTAATAGGTAAAGGAATACAACTAGAGGTCAAGTCCAGGAGGGAGAAGGTTCAGAACTACTTAGGTAAATAGCAGGTTGCCCCCTCAATTTAAAACTGAGGGTGTTGGTGAGACCCAAAAATGCACAGTGTACCCTGGGGGAGTGAAAGGGGAGGAACAGTCTTTAAAATATGGCAGAAAATAGTATTAATAGTATATCAGGAATTAAAACCCATATTACTTACACTACTCTGCTTAGATACAATTTATCCTGTCCCAGTTTGTCTACATGCACTAGATCTGAGGACACAGACAGCTATCCCAAAAATATCAGGATATAGCACAGTAATCATCTTTAATTTCCTATTAACTTAATCTGGAGCCCTGTATAACTTATACTGTTTTATCATGACTGATCTTAGTTAAAACTGGTTTTTTGATTGCTATTTGTTATTGACAGATTTTATTCAAAACTGTTATGATTGATAGTATCAAGTCTTAAGAGTTTAGACAACTACACTGAAATTGACAAGATTCACTACAATACCCATTCTGGTTTGATTATTACCTGTTTTTGTAGTTTTACACTATCTACAAAGTTATGTTTTTATTAAAACTGTTATGTACTAATATATTCAAATATATTATGTCTGAAGATAGAACCAATTCTATGGAAGATAACAAGAGACAACACAGTAACCATGTAGAACTCCTGTACAGCAGCTTTATATGTCTTTTTCATTTTATGTGTTTACAGGACTATATTTTGTTTTGTCATGCTTTGTTTTGTTTCTCCCTATAAGATAGAAAGGATAAAAACACATGTTAAGACTCATGCATGCATAGAATCTATAAACAGTTTACATGACACATGATGAAATGAACAAATACTTTGAAGAATAAAAGACACTGCAGTACCCAGTGCTGATCCAGGAGTGTCATGATGTGAAACCCAGCAATACTATTATTCTTTGTTCAGAGTGCTTTTAGCCTGCTTTGGTTTGTTTAATTTCAACATAAATGAAGATATGGATAGCTGCATGTATGTTTAATTGTATAAGATTAATAACCATATTACTAAGTTCTTGTTGGATAGTTGAACAGAACTGTTTGCAGTCTCACTGTTTGAATCCCTACTTTATATGTCCTACTTTTGTATCTTGAACAACTATTTGTAAGAGGACAATATGTAAACATCAACTTGTGATTTCTTACTGTTTATTTTTTCTTTAAAAGTATGTATTATTTATACCTGTTTTCTGTTTTGTTTAGTCTTTCTTTAAATAAATTTTTTTAAAAGTTGCCTCCATTTACCTATGTAGGTCTCAAGATCATCCTTTTTTATAGCTGAGTTGTACTCCATTGTATAAAAATACCACATCTTTTTCATCCACTTTGAAGTTGATGGGCATTTTGGTTGTTTCCAAAATTTAGCTATTACAAATTGTGCTTCTATGAACATGGGTGCACATATGTCACTGTGACATGAACTTTTCAGTTTTTCTGGGAAAGTACCCAGAAGGAGAATAGCTGCATTGAATGGAACTTCTAATTCTAGTCTTCTGAGAAATCTCCATACTGATTTCCATAGTGGCTGCACCACTCTACACTCCCACCAACAGTGGAGCAGTGTTCCTTTTTCCCCACAGCCTCACCAACATTTGTTATCAGTTGATTCCTTGATGACAGCTATTCTTTCCAAAGTGAGATGAAATCTCAATGCTTTTTTGACTTGCATTTCTTGAATGACCAGTAATGGTGAACATTTCTTCATGTATTTATTTTCCATTTGTATATCTTCATCTGAGAAATGTGTGCTCATCTCAGATGCCTATTTTTGGAGAGGGTCTTTGAATTTGGGGGTCTTGATGTTTTTCAATTCTTGATATGTTCTTTACATAAGTCCTTTGTCTGAACCCTAGGAAATTATAACAAGCAAATTTAAATTGGTGTTTTCTATGAGTGATAAACAAAAATCATACAAGGACCAAAAGTTCATATTCTTATTCTGAAATGTAATGAAAGTTGTTTTAAATCTTAAATCTCAAATAATTATTCAAAAGTAACTGAGCTTATTTTGAAATACTAGGAAGTACACTATCTGACCACATGAACAAAAAATGATGACATAAAAAATATAGTGTGCTACATTACTGAAAAGAAAGAAAATCAATGGGAAAAATCAGGGACTGCTGATTTAAACATATGTACTCAGAGAATAGACTGAAAATCTTAGCTTTAAGGAAAGAAAGAGTTGCTTTCTGTAAGTTTTCTATGTCTAAAAATGGACATGCTTATTTCTAGCCCATTTCTTATCCTGTCTTGAATCATTTAACTGCATATTCCATCTCTCGGGGAAATAAAACTTTTTTCTTTTTTAATGAATGTACTATTGAGTTGCCTTTTCTATCACTATCAAAAAATAATGGAACATTCTGTAAAATTTCAATTAAATATCCCTATTATGGAAACTCAAAATGTGTAACTGTCATTGTAAAAAAGAAAGGAAAAGTGCTCTAAAGGATATAACTGCATGTATATTTAAGCGTATAAGATAGATAACCACATTACTGAGTTTTTGTTGGATCATTGAACAGAACTGTTTGCAGTCTCACTGTTTGAATGTCCACTTTATATGCTTTAATTTTGTAACTTGAACAACTATTTCTAAGATGACAATATGTAATCTATTAACTAGTGATTTCCTACTGGTTTTTTTTTTTGAAATTTTGTATAATTTGTACCTTTTTTCTGTTTTTTTTTTTTCTTTTTCTCCTTAAATAAAATTTTAAAAAATAAATAAAGGGGAAAATATCCCTATTAGGGGCTAAATAATTTGCAAAACGAGGACAAAACTTCTTCCTATCCCTTAGTGCACACTGTCACTTTGCAGGGTAACTTTTCAGTTTATTCCACAAGAAGAAGAGAAAATTTCCCTCAACTTTGATTCTGAGATGTCCTTGTCACTTGCTCAGATTAATAGAATGGAAGTAACAGTTTGTGACTGCCACATCTAGATCTCAAGAAATGTTTCAGTGAGTACTCTCACCTCTCAGAAGGTGAAGAAGATTTGACTTATAGAAGATCTTACACTGAAGAAGATCTGACTCTAGTAACTAGAGAAGTCAGGTGACCTAGGAGCTCGGGACGAAGCCTTCCACACCAAGCCACCAACTAGATATATGAGGGAAGCCACCCCAACCAATGAGCCCTATTCAGGAAAGTAGAGCCATGTGAATGACCCCAGGTGAGACAGCAAGAGTCATTCAATTCTCTCCAACCCAAATTGTTCCCCTATAGACTAATGAGCATATCAGTGCATATCTATGCTGCTAGGGTTCAGAGTGGGTTGTTATGTAGTAGTAGAAGTTGATAGGTAACTGGCCCAGGAAGTGGGTGCTGTAACAAAATCTAAAATGTTTAGCATTGGTTTTGGGATGAGGAGATATGGGGAGTCTAGAAAGTAATGTAACTGTTAGTGTAACCCCAAGAAAAAATACCATTGTATGATAGTATTGCACCATACTCCTACAAGAAAATGCATTCACTGGAAGGAAGACAATGTGCCCAACTAATCCAGTCTGCCTAAAGACATTTCCAGTTAGTGTGTCAAAAATCTTACACACAACAAAGCAAGGAGAAAATTGAGAATAATGAGAGAAGATATTTAGTTTTTACTAGCAGCATTTAGAGGAAGTTATTAAGTTGAAAAATAAACTATAATCCTAGTGTCTACAGTTGACAAAAAAAAAAACTCCAAAATTAATAAATGATCTTGGGCAAACACTTAACCAAGGGTGTTGGTGTAAAGCCTTTCATTATGGCCCAGAATTAGTAAGTGAAATTTAACATAACCTTGTGGATCAGATAAAGAACTTATAAGACTATTAAGGGCAATGCTACACAGAGTACTGACACAAGAGAGACAGGAGGGAGGAAAGACACAGGGACAGAGGCAGACAGACAGAGACAGAAAGAGACTGAGGTTTCAAAAAGAACTACGGATGCAGCCTTGAAGGCCTGTGACCCTAATAGAATTCATAAGAAGTATGAAAAGTTTTTGGGATACTTGCATCAAGCAAAAACTCAAAATAAAAAGACTTCTGGGCTTCCTATTGACAAAAAGTAGCCTGGAAAAACAACTCAGCTACAAACGCAGGCAATTTTGTTTTCTTTTGTAGAAAAAGAAAGATCTCAGAGGGCTGAGTCAAGAATTGACTAGGGAGTCAATTCATTGGAGTGGAACTAGTCTCCACTCAAAGCAGATGCCTAGAGACTAAAGCAGGGAAATCTGGCAACATGTGCCTGGTTAGATTGCAGAATTACCATGGGGAAGCTATTTTCTTCTTTCTCCTTTCTGAATGCAAGTTTCTTTCAGTAATCCTGTCCAGTGTGCATAATCAAAATTTATTTCTCCTTTCTTTTCACAGGTTTCTGAATCAAGAAAAGTTATAGCCAAAGACCCACAGGAAAAGAACCTCATCCATATCTAAATCTGAGTCAAACAATAAAATTCTTGAATCTCAAGTATGATTCAGTATAGATATAAGAATTTTATGGAGACTTAGGGGGTCTAGCTCAGGGATAGAGTATTTGTTTAACATACAAAGTGAGAGAGGCGGGAGGGGGGCTAACTTCCATGGGAGAAATAAATATATTTTCATGTGGAAGAGATGTGAATGATCACTGCCACATAGTGACTTGTGGTAAGTTGCATGCAAAAATGACCATAAAAAGTTTCCCTCACTCCTTTATGCAAGCTCTGGGACTCTGTTGTCCTTCCCATTTCCATCTAGAGAAGAGCATTTATGTTTCCATCCTTGAATCTGCACAGCCTAGTTTCATAGAAGATCTGAATCCTAAAGGTCAAGAGATTTTGTGGCTTCTTTTCTTGATCCCTGGAAACACTGCCCTAAGATTGCCAGGCATTAGCCAAGAATTAGCCATGAATTAGCAGATAAATGATCCATAGAGTCAGATAACTCACAAGTCACCCAATTCAGAATCCAGACATCAATTTCTAGACACATCAGTAATACCATCTTTCATGATCTGGTTAGAACTCTAGATGGCAGCCATATGAGTGAGCCTGAGAGAGATGAGCAGACTTACCCAACTCAATTTATTTACTCACAAGGGGAAACAAATAATTACTGCTTCAAGTGGTTTCTTATGCAGTATGAGACAACTAATGTGGTAAAGTACGTATTTCTTAATTTTCTAACTCAACTCAGATTGCACATATTCTGTCTCATTTGATGTGATACATGCCTTTGATAAATGCCTTTCTTTAATTGGAAATTTGATCCTACAGGAAACACAGAATATATGCTGTTGAGACGCTTGACCTCAATGGACACTGCACACTTTCTAGAAGGTACATTATTATTTCCTAGTATTAAAGTAAAGATTAGTAAAAATTATTTTATTCTTTAACACAATTACATTTCTTTTCACTCACACTAATAAAAAGATTGGGGAGAGCAATAATCAAATTCAACTGCTTCCTACCTGCAGGGATACTGTAGATACAACTCAGTACTATTTATATCTAACAAATTCCTTGAACATTATGCTCCAGATGTCACGGTCTCATAACACTCTTCCTAACACTTATAGCCATAGGAACGCATAGATATAGGAAGATAAAATGAGGAGAAGAGTGAGAAAACCATAGATGTAGGGGCAACGATTGAATAACTGTTAGAATGACCCACTGAACAATTACGTTGCTATAATATATTTTTGCTGGAATTGCTTCCCAGCTAGACCTCTCCTTTGGGAGACGCTGTGTAATTTTTCTGGTGATGCGATAGAACCAAGATAAAAGATAACTCACAAGCTCCTGTGGCTTAAAATATAATGGCTGAAAATTGGTGGGTTATTTTTAAAGGCTTTTTCCCTCTACTATTTGACAAGGAAATGTAAAACCTTATCTTTGTCCTTTTGAAAAGTAAAGGTCAAATTGTTTCATCTCTGTTTTTTAAAGACATTGCTAAAAAAAATCTGATGTAAATATTTACTCAGGATTAATGTAGTACCCTAAATAATACTGGCACTCATTGTTCCCTGACAACAAAATCAGAGATCTAAAACTTCTTGATATAAAGCATATTGAACTCAAAGGAAGAAACCAGCTTCAAAAATTACCTGTAGTTAAATATCTCTAATTGTAAAAACTATTGCTGTAAACTCATACATCTCAGAAGATGATTTATTTTAATTTTCACTATTCTTGCAAGAGGTAAAATTCAAAATCATACATTTAGAGCTTATCTCTAAGGATAGCTAATTATTTGTGCTGGAGTTAAAATTGATGTATTGATTACAAATTAAAACTAAATCATTTTAAATCTTTTAGACAAATTCAATACAGTAGCACCTCTGCTCAAATATATTGAATGAGTTGACATTTTTAAAAATACTCTAAAAATATCTAAAGATCATTTTAATGAAAAGCTAAAATCATGGAAATATATCTAAACATCTCAATTTTATATTTGAGGACACTGAAAACCAAAGAGCTGGCATACATCTGGAGTACCAGGCTTGTTACGGTGCTGCTAAATTAACAAATGCTTTCCTGGAATTTCACCCCAATGTCCTCTCCACTCAACCACTGAAACTTGTGTGAGCCCCAATGGGAGCCCCTGGCTCCTCTTTCTTCTGAGCTCAGGAGCTGCCACACCTGAGCACTGAATGTCTATAGTGCTTCAACCACCACCCTGCTGATGGCTTAATCATTCAGCTTCACTAGAGATAAGCAGATAAGCAGAGATAAGCAGAATATACCAATATTTAAAAGCTCCCTCAATGATTCAAATGGCCTTCAGCTTGAAAACCACAAGATTTTTTTTTATTATTGGCCCCTTAAATAACTGATGGAAAGTCACAGCCTTACTTCCCAGAATTTCTGAGTCTTTTTTGATCATTGGAAACAGGAGCCTAATTCTGAGATTTTAGACCCTCAGAAGTAAAAATATAAAAGGTGAGATAGAGAATAAAGTACACAGACTCAGAAATGTGTCTGGTTAGTGACATTTCCTACACATGCCCACAAGAAATAACAATAAAACTATTAAAAAGTTAAGTTGGCTTTGTAAAATCAGTACTGTGCTACCTATAGGCATTTGTGTAAACAGCTAACCAAGTTGAAGCTCAGATGTATCAGATTGTTGATGGATACATTTGATTATATCACTGGTTACAAGTATAAATTCATGGTCATCTGTTCACAAATTCACAAATTTATAGGCAACGTGGCTTAATATAGGCTTAGAAATTATAACATGGGAGAGGAAAAGGTAGAATATTTCACAGTTTAAAAAGCCTAAATTCATCTGAATCCCAGTTTAAGTCAGAGTCCACTTATTACAGTAAAAACTGTTAAGCAATTCAAAGATGAACCTAAAATGTCTCAGATCAACTGATCCTCCAAATTCCAAAACAGTTCTCAAATTATAAAGGTAAATCTGCATTATCTTGAACCTTAGAGGTAATTAAGGTTAAATTTACCTGTCAGAATCAAATGATAAACAAAGATGGCCTTCTGGCTTTTTGTACCTTGAAGCTAGGTTGAAAAAATTGATGTCTTAAAATTGACCCCGCAGCCATTTAAGTTTCCAGGTAAAGCATAACTTGGCTGACAGAGGGCCAACAAGTTTTTGGTCTGCCTCCTTACACAGGCAGACTTTACCCAAATATTAATTTGGCCCACACTGAATACTAAATATTAAATATTCAACTTAAAATTCTAAATCTGAGCTACAGAAAAAGGGCAAGTCCCTAAAGTGGAGCCTAGTTCCACATGAAGAGCAGTTCAGTACTCCAGGAAAGAGTACATCTTTCAAGCCTTAAGCAGGACAAAGAGGGAATAAATCCATCTGGTTTTAATTTAATGTTCTAACTTGAAGCGTATTTTATAAATGTGTGATTGTTTTGTTTTTGTGTCTCTGTCATTGGTTGTTTTTTACTACATTAATCCCTGCAAATGGCAAATGTGAGTTAATTAAACATTATATTACGGAGTATTAATATAAATTTTTAGATGCTCCCCTTTAATCCTCTATGGTGTAATCATTATTGCCCTGAAGGAGAAATTAATGTTCATTGTTCACAGAAATACTTAGGAACCAATATATTTAAATGTTTAATCACCAGTTCTAAAAGGACAGATTAAAGGACATGAAAGTTAAATCAAAACATTAGTATTTAGATAGTCCAGCAAGTTAATGTGGAAAAGAGAACATATGCCTCTTGCCATTTGAATCGTACTGAAAGTCGTTTCCTCTCACTCCAAGAGCCAAGATGACTGTTGTCAATATCTGATTTCACCTACTTACAAGCTGATCACAAATATCATCAAAAAAGCATTCCTTCCAGCTCATCAGTCTCAGTGAACACTTCACACACATTCTTCTACTGCAGAATATGGTTTCACACAGGTTGTTTGCTGTTAAATAAATGAAAAATGAAATGAATGAGCTATGTGTGTCATTTTCTGTTCACACATTCATAAAAAGATGTTGCTTCATGAGAAGAAGTGTGGAATGGAAACAGGCCAGGAATAATGCTGCAATGGCCACGCTTCGCCTGAAAGGAAGCACCAGGAATGAGAGACAGGCCTCCCCTCTCTCCTTCTCTGAGTCACACATGGTGACAATAAGCAAAGGCAGTACAGTGAGGTTCATTATTATTTTTCAGTCCCCAGATCATAATAATGCAAAACTCACAGTGTATGCAGGGTCTTTTCTATCAGGCTGATACATATTCCATCTGAAGAATTCCACTTCTGCTACCAAAAAAATTCCATTTGGAAGTTGAATTACTGGTTGGTTTGTTTGGCTGCTTAGGAAATTATAGATGAGTTTTATTCTTGTAGTTGTAAAAAAAAGAGATTTTTTTTTACTCAGTCTCAAGTCATATGAACACTTTTTTGTTGTTGTTGTTTTTAGTGCTGGGACCAAACCCAGGGACTTGTGTTTGCTAGACAACCACTCTACCCCTGAGCCATATATCTCCAGTCCAACATTAACATTTTAGATCTTCTGTGCTATGTTCTTTTATGTCTTAATATAGAAGTCACAAAGAGGATTTTAATCACGCTCTGGCAAAGTGACCTATTCTGTAAATGGCAGTTAAGCAGCCAGCCTTTTCATCCCCAAACTCCTTTTAGTCACAGAGATTTGGCTTTATCTACCCACCTTTTCCACAGAAGGGGAGCTGCCTCGGCAGCTACACAGAAGAGACAGAAAGAGAGTATTGGAACCTACATTCAGATCACAGCAGCAGAGCACAGGAAGCAAATGTAGCTGTGGAGACAGAGCCTCTCTTCCCCGGTGAGGCATCGAAGACAACTCCGAGGATGACCACTTGGGGGAGACGCTGGCCAAAGGAGCGACTGAACCAGAGAGCAATAAGGAAAGGATCTCGTGGAACAACAGGTCCCATGCTCCCTGAATGCATGGTACATTTACAGCAGAATCTGCAGGACAGCTGCCAGCAGAATTAAGGGCAAGTTACTGTCCAAGACGTTTGCTTTAGCCAACATCTTCCCTCAGCCTTGATAAAACTGACTAAACTAGGTCGACTTATATCATGTAACAAACCACCCCATTCCAGCCCTGTTCCCAAAATTCCTATACAATATATTGTAAAATGGCTTTCTTCCACATCTTTGTTCTCATGTCTTTGAATTACAATTAAATAACCACAGAAGTCTCAGCTGGTTGCTGTTTCCCAAGACTCTTACCCACCAAAAGGCACCCCCTCTGAGTTCTCAGTGCTTGATCTAAGCCTTGACTCTGAGTAATTTTCTTCATCCAGACCATGTGAGGCAAATCACCGTATTTAAAGAAGGAACATAAAATATGTCAAGAGCCTGCTAGTCTTTTTTCAGCCAGACAAGTCACTGACCAGTCCTTCCTCTGGGAAGGTATGTTAATGAAATGGTGCTAAGAAATCTCATTGTTTTAAATGTTGGCTATTTAATCAGGTAAGATTGGACATTGTAAAAATTTACTCATACAATAAGCTGTTATTTTCTGTACATGCAACTAAAAAGAGATGGTCTCTAGAAATTATTCCAGATTGATGATCGAAAGACAACCACAGTCCTTTTTCTAGAACCAGATCTCTAGAATATCTGCCTAAAGAAGGAATTTAATCAAATTAAGAAAAACACAGATCAAAATTTGATCTGAGTCATCCTGAACTTATGACTTTAACATAGAAGTGTGGTCCTATGACCAAGTACTGCACAAACACTCAATGCAATTGCTGAAGATAGTGATGGCTACAGCCTGCCTGGTGAATGAGCGTGCCTAGGGAATGTGACCCAAGAGTGTGCATGTTTAACACAATCCACGGGTAATTCTAACGTGCACTATGAAAAACCATGTTAGAAATTTAGGCTGGGAAAGGTCAGACAGAAAGTCCAAAATTCGGGCTCACAGGGAATTTCTACAAAACTCGTTTGTCATTTGGTTGGTAATGGTTTGCCCACAAGAGAAAATTAAAACTCTTATTCATTAAATATCTCATTGTGTTCCTGATACATCTAGATGTGTGCTAAATGACTGGATTCAAAAATAAAACACACAGAAGATTGTAAGGCCTGGCTTAGAATCACCACACTTAAGGATTTGTGCATCACTAGGAATTAAAAATAAGATTTCAGGGGAAAAAACTAAACTTCTGAAATGGAATTATCTAAGGGAACAAAAGCATTTAAAAGTGGATATAGGACACAGTTCAAGACATCTAGTTATCTCTGGGGAAAAAGCAGAGTGTGAAGTGAACAGACATCCCATGTGACTATTTTAAAATAAAACATTCTCTTGAACTAAGAGATCAAAGTTTAGAGATGATTCCCATCCCACCCTGAGTCAGTTCTTTATGTTCAAATCAGAGAGTTGATGAACTTTTGATCTGCCCTTTATTTTTGCAGAAGCATAGATCTAAAAGCTGTTATCAAACAAGGTCATGAAGACAGGATAAAAGAGTGATATATAAATCACTGTTGGTTTTCCATAAAGTCTCCATGAACTCTGCTGAAATACACTGTAGACATATCCATTCCACACACATCACCAACAGTTGGTGAACTATGGCTCCTTGGTTACTAGAATAAGCTGAGCTTTCTCCAGATTGAACACCTGAAATAATTTCAACAAAGACAAACACAGATAGAGTTACTGGATGAGAAGTAATATATGCATAACTTCACTTGACCCACACAGCTTTTGCTTCTAAAATAGATTTTGCAAAGTATTTGTGTTTATAAATTTGTCCTCTGATCAAACAAAAACAAAATCTGATTAAAATTAAATGATTTTATCAACATTTTACCAAAGCCAAGACAAAGAAAAGTACAGGTTAAAAATTACTAGAAAACAAACTAAGAATTGAGATGATGGAACTATAGTTGTTTTTTCTTTCTTTCTTTTTTGGGGCGGTACCAGGGATTGAATTCATAATCTCATGCTTGCCAAGCAGGCACTTTTGTCACTGAACTAAATCCCTTGCCCTTATCTTTCTTCATTGCCTAAAAGTTGAATAATGAAGTACACTGCCTTATAATGAAAATATTTAAAATTAATTCCTTAATAAGGAATTTTATTTAATAGTAAATTTTAAGTGAATATATATTTTGAAGTGCCAATTCTTAATAGTCATTGTTCTATTTCATCTGCTTCTTTTCTATAATGTATTCTGCCCTTCACGTCATATCATCTCTATTTTCTTTCAAATATATTTAAACTTCAACATATTTGTTATACCAAAAAGATTTACTTTTTCTTTTGCTCTTCTTTTTTATTGCACCCTTACAAATTCTAACTGCAGCTGTCCACTCAATCTCCCATTATTCCCAAATAACTATGACTAGCTGATTTTGAAAGCACATTGCTGTACCCATTAACTTTTGCTCGAGCACACCTGACTCCCCTCCCCTGCAATTTTATATCCCCCTAACTAACACTGTTCTAAGTAATAAATTATACATGATGTCTGTTTTGTCCTAGTTTTTAAAATCTCTATAGCCTCTTAAGACTCTTCTTAACATCCTCATTGTTAAATTCAGGCCAGCACTAGCATTCCTTTATGTAATACATTTCCAGTCCTCTTTTTCTATATTTGTCTGTGCACATCTTTCCTTAATCATGTTTTCATTTTTCAGACTGTTCTTTGAGGTTCACTTTACCAATTTCAGATTCTGTTTGCTACCAAAATTGTGACTCTTTCATCTACTTAAAGTATAAATATAGTTATACCAAACCATGGTGTAATTTGCCATGCATCACATCCAGTTCCTCTCACAAGGAAAGATGGGTCCCTTTATAACTGGTCCCTCAGAGCACTGTTTAGCTTGGGATGCCTAGCACATACTGTTGTCATTTCTTGCTTTCCTGTCCCTCTGTTGTGATATAAATACAAAGTGTCCCCCCAGAAGGCTTGTGATCAGAAATGGAAGGCGACTGGTTGAAGGAACCACCTAACGGGGGAATGTAGGCCACTGCGGGTGTGGCTGTGAAAAGTACCTCTTCTCGGGTACTTTCCTTTTGCAGTACTTTCTGGCTTCTATGGGAGGCAGCTTTTCTCCAGCAAGGTCTTCTGACATGATGATCCTGCTTTAGAAACAGCTGACCCTGATCTATACATCTGAAATATGAACAAAATAACTTTCCCTCTTTACTGATGTGAGTCAGTTGTTCTCCCCAGAAATGAAAAGCTGACTAATACATCCTCTAAACTTTGAAATCCAAATCAAGAAAATGATATTTTCTTCATATTTGTATCATCAATATCTAACCATGGCAACTAGTACATGATATTTAATAACTATCCATTGCTTACATATTGAGTCTATTTTTGCATGACATATGAACTTAGAATCAATATGGAAATCTTGCTGTCTACTATTAAGCCAGACACTACTGACACTGTATAAAATTTAGAACAAAGTCATCCTTTTCACTCAATAAATTTTGTTATAGGACAAAGGGCACAACCATTTGACTAGCAAACTTGAGGCCCCAGGTATGTTCTCCAGAGCTACAAATAATTATAGTAATAATTTTAATAATAATAATAACAGCAACAATAATATCTTAGGCATTTTCTTGATGTTAGGACTCAATATCCGATACCCATGACTTGAAGCAAGTTAGGTTGCGCGGTTACAGTCCCTGCTTAGCTGGCTTAAAGCAGCAGCGGCAGACGGGGAGAGTCTGACAGAGGAGCACTGGTGCTGTCCTGGAAGCCAGGAAGCAGATTGAGAAAGGAGGAGCCAGGACGAGATGCGCTCCTCCAGGCCACACCCTGGAGACATCTCCAACCTGACCCCAGCTCCTAACAGCCAGTCAACATTGACCTGCAGTTAATCCACTGAATAGAGCACCCGCAGGAGCCACTCACCTGCCAAACACATGAGGCTTTCAGGAGACTGCAGATCTAGGTATCCAGATAATCATCAGAAGAGACCTTTGAGGATCTCATTTTTCTTTGGGGATCTTAGCCACCTTCTTCAGCTATCTCTGCAGTGACTATCTCTCTGCAGGGTTTAACACTCCAAGTGAACCCAACCTTTCTTACCTCTTACCTGACCAGGTCACCTCTCGCCCTCCACACAAATCTCCCCTACTCAAATGAAGCCAATCATTCTCAAGTTATCCTTGGTGAAAAGTACTTCTTTAATCCAATCCACTGCTGACTGATAGGCACTATTTTAAAAATAAATGCTAGAAAAAAACTAGAAAATCTTACAAAAAGACATCCAACTTATTTTACCATAAGGCTCAACAGACATAAAATTACTCAATCACGAAGCCACAAACATGTCTGCACACTTCCTTTCAGTTTGTGTATCATAATTTCATAGTGACAGACTTTTACGAATCTTTCAGTGGAGCTACACTAATGAGTAGGAAAGTCCAGGACCTGCTCAGCATTTATATTTGCATAACCCAGAAATGCATTAAACACCTATCCCATGAGTCACTTTTAGAAAAGAGTTGATGGCAAGTGACATTCAATTTCTTTCCTTCTGTCTTTAATGGTATGAGGAATAGAACCTAAACCTTTCACACAGATCTACATCCCCAGTTCTTTTTTGTATTTTGGTTTGAGTTGGTTTGGTTTGTTGTTTGTCTTTACTTTTTATTTTGGAATAGAATCATACTAAATCCCTAACTTGCACAGGCTGAGCTCAAATTTGTGATCCGACTGCCTCTGCCTCCCAGAGTACAACCAGGCATGTCCCATCACACCTGGCTCAAATAAGTTCCTAGATGACCCCACGGGATCACATCACAGTCAACCGTGGCTGTGCTTAATTCTACAATACATCTTCCCTCCTGCTTTGCTGACCCTGCATGCCCCTGTCTATATGATGCTTTTCCCATGAAGCACTCGGACTTAACTTTGGCTCACACTGCCTTGGAGAGCCCAAGAGGAAACACCCATCTTGCTCTCTGAACCTGACTCAGGCCAGGGAGAAACGCAGGAGCTCAGGATATCCGAGGCTCTGTTATTTTCCCTCTCATGTCATTTATTGTTTGTGCCTCTTGTGTTCACTTTCTCTTAACCCTTGAATGAACTACGTTTTAAATTCTTTAAAGCTGCTGTATCTGACCTATGATAGATTCTACACTTATTTGTGTCAAGACACAACAGTATAGTTGCCATAACAGTATAGTTATTCAGCCACAGCCACGACTCATTTAGTACTTACTGCTGAGGCTTATTGATTAGTGTGGCAAATATATACATCAAAATCCTTGACTTGTCAATGGAGAAACAGGAAAAAAAACATTTAAGTGATCTTTCCACGAACACTCTGTAATTAGTGATAAAATGATGAACAAAACCCAACTATACTGCTGTTTTGTTTTGATTTGCTCTGCTTTGCTTTGCTTTACATTGTTTTGCTGTGCTGTGCTTTGCTTTGTTATTTGGTGTTTTGAGACAGGGTCTTGCTATGTAGTTGAAGCTGGCCTTGAACTCTCTATGTAACCCACACTGGCCTCAAACTCATGGCAATCTTTAATAGTGTTGTTTTCTTTATATTCTGAGAAAAGCAAATAGATGTGTGCCAATTAGAACAGTGCTATGACTCCTATCATTAATATTTTAACATATGAATGACAATTAAAAAAAAATAAATGAATGAAAATATTTTATTTGCAGAAAGAGATCAAGAATTTTCCCTCAGAGGGTACATTATGTGTACAGTGTATTACCTAAATATATAATAAATTAAAAAATAAATGGGTGATCAATCCAAACTTAGGATTTTTTGGTACTCTCTGAGAGTTTAAAACTATTCTGTTAAAATAAAATGAATAAAACCACACGAAGATTTCAATCACACAGACCCCAAGAAATATCATACATCTCAAGAAAAAGTTTTAATTTAAAGACCGTCAAGGTTTAACACACACACACACACACACACAAATGACTTCAATCAACAATCAGGTAAATGAAATTCACTTCATAGAATAACGGTATAAGCATACTGAATAAACTCCACACTAAATTGCCATCAGCACATCTATATTCATTATGAACAAATGTATCAAGCTTGGGAGATGCCATCTACAAAATTTGTTTACCACTGGCTTTTTAAGTTCTTCTGGCAAATTCTGAATAAGTACTTGATACTAGAAGGACTAAGTAAATGGGCAATCTGTACATACTCAAAATGGAGAAATAACCAACTATCTATCACTAGATGAAATATCATTCCACGGCTAAGTACAGCTTCATGGGCAATTGACAATATCTGCTAGCTCCTCAAGCGTGTTCTCAGACAGTGACTTGAAGGACCCTGAAAATGTAAAGGTGAGGAACATAAGACTGCTTGAACCAGACTGTGATCATTCTGACTTGAAATTACTTGAAAGAGAAAGCATTACACATGCCAAATATGACTTTTAAAAAGTAATATAGAGGTTTAAAAGTTGCTATGGAAACAGTAAGTAATGTTCTCCAAAATTACAGCAAACTATCCAAGCCTGTATTCTCAAACACCACACATAAGTGTTGAAATATGGTAAGCACAGTTAAGGAACCAAATGTTTAATTTCAATTAACTATAACTAGCTCTAAATTACATTTTATTCTAATTAATTTAAACCCAATGAGGGAGGTAAAAAAATAAAAACCTCTACAATGAAAACTACAAAACACATAGCAAAGAAATCAAAGAACACATTAGAAGTTGGAAAGAACTTCAATGCTCATAGGTCAATAAATTAGTATTGTTAAGATTACCATATTATTGAAAATTATCTTCAGATTCAATATAATCTCCATGAAAATATACTCTTCACAAAATTAGTAAAAATATCCTAAAATTTATCTGGTTACACAAAAGACCCAGCATAGCTAAAGTAGAACTGAGTAAAACGAGCAATGCTGGAGGCACCACAGTGCCTGCCTTCCAAATACACTCAGAAACTCCGTAACACAAAGAGCAGACGGTGTGAAACAAGCTCGTAAACCAATGGCATGGAATGAGGGCACAGAAATAGACCTGTGTGGCTACAGTCGTCGGATTCTCAACAAAGGCACAAAAACATATATTGGAAGAAACAATAGCCAGTTCAATAAATGTGACTGGGAAAACTAGCTATCCATATGTATCCTAGATTTCTATCTCTCATCCTGCACAAAAAAGTTAATTTGAAATTGATCAAGGACCTAAATATAAGACCAAAAACTTTGAAACTGCTAGTAGAAAATGTATAAAAAGTTCTTCAAGACACATAGACACTGGCAACTACTTCCTGAAAAGGATTCCAATAGCTTTGGAAATATTAGCAAAAAATCCCACATGGGAGTATATCAAACTAAAAGGCTTCTATACAGCAAAAGAAAAATTAACAGTGAGAAGATTGCCTATTCAGTGAGAGAAAATCATTACCAGCAACTAATCCTACAGAGGATAAATCCATGCAATGCACGAAAAACTCAGTAAACCTTACATACACAGACACATATAAAACAGGCAAATTTTTAAAAAACAGGCAAATGAACTGAACAGAGACATCAAAAAAGCACAAATAACCAATAATTATATGAAAAAAGTTCAACATCTTCTATAATGGAAATGCAAATTAAAATTACTCTGAGATACCATCTCACCCCAGTCAAAATGGTTGTTACCAAGGATACAATAAGAAGTAATAACAAATGCTGGTGGAAATGTAGGGGAAAGGCACACTTATACACTGTGACTGAAAATATAAATTAGTACAACCACTATAGAAATCACTATTCAGCTTCCTCAAAAAAAAAAAAAAACCTAAAAATCAAACTACATATAATCCAACTACAGCATGCTGTACAGACCTGAAGAAAATGAAATCAACATACTATAGAGACAGCTGCATAGCCCTGTTTATTAGGGCACAAATCATATCAGCCAGGTAATGGAAGTGGCCTGAGTGCCCACCAATGGACAAATGGAAGGAACATGTTGTGTATTTTCACTGTGGAATACTAACCAACCATGAACAAGAATAGTATCAGGTCATTTGCAGCAAAATGGATGGAAATAGAGATCATTATGGTAAGTGAAATAAGCCAGGTGCAAAAAGGCAAGACATTCTATTTTCTGTCACATTGAGAATTTCAGGGGAGAAGAAGAGGTGACATGAGAAAGGAAGGAAGACAGAGAAAAAGGAAGAAGATGACAGGTAGGAAGAGGGGAGCAAAATAAAGGGAAATAGGAGTATTACACATGTATGTATGACTATGTCACAATAAAATCCATTATCCTATATAATTAGTATAACATAGTAAATTACATTTTATTCTAATTAATTTTAAATTATAATTCATTTATCCTAACAATTAAAATTTTAAAACTGGTAATTCATTGGAACACATTTAAATATATTTGAAAGTACTTGAACATATAAATCTGCATTTTCTTTTTTTTTTTTTAATTTTTATTTAAGGAGAAAAGAAAAGAAAGAAAAAAAACAGTGAAGGGGTACAAGTTATACAGATTTACAGAATAAAAAAATGCGCAGTAGGAAATCACTAGTTAATGGATTACATATTGCCATCTTAGAAATAATTGTTCAAGTCACAAAATTAAAGCTTGTAGAGTGGACATTCCACCAATGATACTGCAAACAGTTCTGTTCAATGATCCAATAAAACTCTGTGATATCATTTTCTATCTTATACTTTTAAATATACATGCAGTTATATAGTTTAGAGCACTTTCTTTTCCTCTCTTTTGTACAGTGACTATTACACATTTTGGGTTTCATTGCTCCCACGGTTCTTGTTGCTTTTTTGGAAGAGAGTAAAACCAAATGTGACTTAACAGAACAGAATCGGTCAAGTCAAAAGGGTGGACATAATAGATAATATAAAAACATAATACAAGGTGATCAACAATGGTTACCCTAATGCCTCCCGCTATTTCTAATAGAATTGCCTATATCATTAGTTGTAATACAATTGAACAAAACCGTAAAGAATAAAACCGACAAAACCAAAACATTGGAGAGATTGTAGGTCTTCAAAAGTAGATAAAAGTCAACGAGAATGGGTGTTATAATGAATCTCATTATCTTCTCAGCTGATGCCTAAACTTTCGAACCTGATACTATCCAGCAAAACAGAATATAGGAACCTCAGTCAAAAACAAGATGGTGAGAGTAATACAGGGCTTCAAATCGAGATAATAGAAAGTCAAAGTGCATTTTCAATTTTAAATTTGATGAAATCTAAATACATGTCAAGTGCTTTTTTCAGAGAAAATTTAATGTTCAAATTAAAATGTTAGCTAATTCCTGAGTGAAATATAAATAAATAGTACCTGAAGCATAGCTGCTAATCCAGGTGACATCAGAATCTCAGACTTCAGACTTCTTATACTAGGAAGCCACAGTATTTAAAACAGCATAGTACTGACACAGAAACAAGGATGTGGATCAATGGAACAGGGCAGAAAAAGCAGAAACGTCCCCAGGATCATACAGCTATTCAATCTTTGATTTTTAAAAAAACACACAGGAGGAAAGACAGCTTCTTTAATAAATGATACTGGGAAAATTAGATTCCACATGCAGAAGATTGAGTCTAGAAATATATATATAACAGGTACATCTCAGAATCAGCATATATTCCCATCAACAGATAAATGGATAAGTAAAATATGGTATTTATATGAAATGAAGTACTACCATACCATAAAGAAAGATAAACTTGAGACACATGCAATTTGAGAACACAATGTTAATGAAATAAGTCAAACAAACAAGATCAAAGGCATATATATTGTTGTGCTAAAAAAAGGCTAAACTGTAAAGTTAAAAAGATAGTTATTAGCACAAAGATCTTTGTCATTCTGTGCTATGCTTATTGCCCTAGTAACCATGTTCCTGGAACACCGACCACATAGTTATAGATTAATTAGCTGATGCATCACCATACTCTTCTGTATGCATCATCACCTTAGTAATCTGTTTGCTGTGTCAACCTTTGTTCCTTTTGTGAAAGACAAATGATGCTATGCCAATCTTTGTTCGCTTTGTGAGAAACAAATGTTCCTAAAATTAGCAGACCAAGAAAAAAAAGGGCTAACCACCAACTGCGAAACATCTCTAACTCCAAGCAAAAGAGAACAAAGGCCTTCCCCATTCTTGCTCTCGTCACATCAGCAGTTTAATCGCTATAAAAATCTGTCAAAATTCTAACCCAGTTGCACAGCTTTGCAAACTCCATCTGCACTGTGTTTCTGGTGTCAGTTTAAATAAAAGCACTTCTTTTTAAAAGACATCTGCTCCCTTTTTGACAACATCACGGGGCTTGTTTTGGGAGTACAACATTTGGGGGCTTGGCTGGGAATACACAGGGACTCATCCCCACATTTTTTTCACCTATCAATCAGCTTGAACCATCTGTAGTATTTGGGTCTTTTGTTCTTTGTAATTTGAGTGCACATGTTTGAAGTTGCAGATGAGCCCCAGTGCTCCTTCTGCACCAAAGCAGGACACCCTCCAGGAAAGGGTTTCTAGCCCATTTGTGATTTGGGATTTTTGTCCATTTAGTTTTGTGCTTGGTATATTTTTACTGTGGATCCATTTGCTTGTTTGAATCTGTTACCCCAGTACTAACATTCAGGTTTCTTGTATTTCTCTTAAACTACTGTTGCAGGTTCCATGCGGCTTATTGGACTCAAGGGTCATAATGAAAATTTATTTCCCTTAAGGTTGCTGAACCATGGACAGAAAAACCTTTGTGTCTTTAATGTTAGTCTTGTCTTTTGTGGCACCTTGTTTAATGTTTTAGTCCTCAACTGATTACTTACAACCTTGGCATGCCTTTAAAAAGTATTTTTCTTTCTGGTTAAAATGTAAATATATACATGTATATATATTTACATACATATATATATATGTATGGTTTTTAAAATCATATTAACTTATCAAGTGAAGCCAGGTCATACTGTTATTGAGCCAGTTTAAAAACAAGTGTGACATTTTAAGGTGGTAAAAAGGCATAAAATGATTCAATATATTTTAGACTACTAAGAAAGTCACTTCAAGGATTTTGTTAAAAGTTTTAATGTTATCTAAAAAGCTAGAGAAAAGGTAATTGACTGGTAATAAGTGAAAAACAAATGTGTTCAGAATTTAACAGAATTGGATCAGTAAACCTTTACTGCAAAATATTTCCATTAAAATAAGATTATATTCCAAAAACAGGGAGGAAAACTGGAACCTTTGTCATCCCAAGTTTATATAATGATGATGTCAGTATTGACCATTATACAAAATATATTTGCCAATGAAAATAAAAATTTAAAAGGACTATAATTCTCAGTCCCATCTGGACTAGGAGCCATCAGTGTTTAGAACTGCCAGACTCCTCTTCCTCAACCCCCTTTTTTAAGGACCCTCAGGGCCTTATTTCTCTTTTGGAATCTGTCTTCTCCACTCATTGCCCCATTTGGGACAACTGCCAGCAAATTTTGCAGGTTTTGTTTACAGCAGAAGAGAGAGAGAACATTCGCAGTGTGAGATAAAAAGCAGTGTGCATTCCATATGAAAACCCATCCACTGATCCCAAATGCCAGAACTGTGTTTTCCCTTTGTCCCACCCTGATTGGACAACCAGAGGTAAGGAGGCTCAATTGGTATCACCAGTTGTTCTTGGAAGCCCACTGCCAGAAAACACAGAGGTGAGACAATTGGCTGATGAGTCTCCCTCAGGGTTTCTGGAAAGATTGCTATTAAAAAGGTCTATTACATTTATACACCCATAGATCTGGTAGCGCCTAAAAGCAGGGGCCATTAATATTGCCTTTGTAACTGTCAGCCCCTGATATTAAGCAAAAATTGCAAAGGCTTGAAGGATTTGAGGGATTTAGTTATTAGAGGTTGCTTAAAAGATATTTGTCAACTGGGAGGACCCTAAAGCCCAAAAGCAAAGGTGCTGGGAATGCTAGCCAACAAAGTCATCCAGTCTGATGAGAAGTCTCCTCTGCCCCTAGATAAAAATCAATGTGCTTATTGCAAAGAGAAGGGGTGCTGGTAAAAGGACTGTCTCAAGCTCTTCCATGGGCTTTAGATATTTCCAAGGGGCTTGATAATGTGGCAGCTGGTGGCCCTCCTACTAAGAGGCTCAAAAATTGACTTTTGGATGGAAGCTTAATTGTTTCCTCTCATTTGCTGGAGATTCTCATCAAGGCTCCTGGACTGATGGCTGCCTAACTCCTGAGTCATGCACTATCAGGCATTACTTCTGAATCCAACTACCATCAGTTCAAGAGGACAGCAGCTTTAAACCCAGCTACTTTGCTGCCTGGAGGTTATTGATCATCTCACAGGGCTTTGACCAGACTTGACAGATGAGCCACTGTCCAGAGTTCCATCATATTTCTCCAATGGAAGCAGTTACATCTATCAAGGTAAGCAGGAGCCACCATCACTACAGACTCTCAGATTCTATGGGAACAAACCTTGGAGCCAAGAACATCAGCCCAATGGGCTGAACTCATTGCCTCATTGAGGCCCTCAAATTGTCAGACTGATAGCAGATACACATTTGTTAATGCCCATGTTCATGGGTCCATTTATCAAGAACAGGGTTTATTGACTTCAGGGAGTCAAAGGATCAAAAATGCTCCCCCTATTTTGGATTTGTTAGCTGCCATTTGGATGCCAAGGAAGGTGGCTATTAAATAATCTAGCAGACACTGCTGCCTGAAAAGTAACCACAAAATCAGTGGAAACTGAGACAGGCCCAGCATTGCTGCTGATTCCATTCCATTCCATACTCTGTCAGAGCCCTTTTGCACTCAAAAAGACTTGCATTTGGCAGCTCAACTCCAAGCAAAGCCTGATATCCCCAGGGGCTGATACCAACTGTCTGATAAGTGAGTCCTCCTCCCCAAGGCCTTGATACAAGAACTTCACCAACAAGTTCATCAGTCCATTCATGTGGAAGGATCAAAACTCGCTGCCCTTTTTGGAGATGGGTTTCTTTATCTCTCAATTATCAAAGCTTACTCAGTGTGTGAGCCTTAGATGCCCTCAGTACCAGTTGGTGAACCCAAAGCAACCACAACAAATGGAAACCACTCATTATTGTGGGACTATGCCTGGAAAACATTGCAAAATAGGTTTCACAGAAATGGGAAAGCCTGGACTTCAAGGGAATAATTACTTATTAGTAATGGTAGAAAATTTCACTAGATGAGTTGAAGCTTTTCCTACTAAGTCTGAATCAGCTCTGATAGCAGTTTCCCCAATTTGGTCTCCCTTTATCCATGAGGTTCAACAATGGCCCAGCTTTTATTGCCCAAATAACTCAAAAATTAACCCACACCTTACAGGTTGATTGGAAACTCCATTGTGCTTACCAGCCTCAAAGTTCAGGACAAGTAAAAAGGATAAACCAGAGCTTAAAAATGGTAATAACTAAGATGGCCTTGGAAACTGGTGAGAACTGGGTGAGTCTCCTTCCTTTTGCCCTCTTGTGTGTGTGATGTACCCCCTATGTTGCAGGTGTTTCCCCTTTGGAGGCTTTATATGAGAGACCTCCTCCTCTTATTCATAAGATTTCTGAGGAAAAATTAGCTGATCTGGCTAATCAAGATCTTGTTGAGTCCCTCCAGGTCCTTCAGCTAGTTCTGACTTCCATCCAATGGTTAATCCTAGAACAACAACCTTTGCCTGCAGCCCATCCTGAGGACAAACGTTCTGCAGGGAAACCTGGGACACTAGTCCTCATCATGACACAAGTCCTCATCACTGTGAGTCTCTCAAACCACCGTGGGAAAGCCCTACACCATGGTCCTCAGCACTCTGCCATCAAAATCATTAGAAAGCCTGCCTGGATTCATCATTCCCACTTTAATTGGTTCCGGCCTCCAACAGTGATCAACCTACAGATAAGTGGACTGTTGTTCCCTCCAAGGATTTTTTTAAAGCTTAAAATTGCCAAATGTATCTGATAATCTTGTTCTTATGTGTTCTTCTTTATGGCAGTTCATTCCTGGGCCTGTTCAGACCTTCACCACCAGGCCCATAGGCCCTCAGACTCCCCAGCCACTTGATCTCTTCCTGTTACTCATTTTCTGCCCTCCTCCCCTAGACTTCCTGCTCCTGAGACCTTTTCGCCATCTGCCATTTCTGCACCATCCCTAGACCCCTTCTTGCCTCTGGACATTGCTTACCAGTTTCTCAATCTTAGTGCCCCAAACCTCACTGCTGACTGCTGGCTATGCCTTCCATCTTGACCTCCCTTCTATATGGGTACCCCTGTGACTATTATGGCAAATCAACTTTTAAATTCCTCTGTAGATGACACCACTTGTTGTTGGGGTGCTAGGCCTCTGATCACACTGGACAATATACAGGGTACTCCAGGAACCTGTGTTTACTCTGCCTCCAACTCTTTGTGAACTCCCCCTTATGCTGTGCTCTGTAATCTTACCTCTTCAGCTTTGACTCATAATTTTTCCTATCTTGCTTATCAGCACCTTGTTGCTCCCAACAGAACCTGGTTTGCCTGTATTTCTGGTATAACTCCTTGTTCCATGCATCACCTGTTCACCCAGAACCCTGAGCTTTGCATATTAGTCCAGATCTTTCCCCAAGTGTATTGTTACTCTGGAGATAATGGTAGGAGTCATTTGTTCCCTAACCTTGACTTAAAGAGTCTGGTCTAAGTAAACAGAAATCCCATACTCTTACTTGTATTATGGGGAATTGAGATGGCAGGATCAATAGGTTTAGGAATGTCCAGCCTAATAGTTGGAGACCAAAATTATAGACACTTACATGCCGTCATTGACCAACATCTAGCAGCCCTTAGTGACTCTGTCTCCAAATTAGACGATTCTTTAAGTTCACTGGCTGAGATAGTTTTACAAAACTGGTGGAGTCTAGATCTCCTGTTCCTAAAGGATGGAGGACTCAGTCTGGCATTAGGAAAAAATTGTTGTTTATACGCTAATTATTCTGGGGTTATCCAACAAAGTATGGCCTACCTTAACAAGGCAGCTACAGGAATGAGGACAAGTCATACAAGCTAAACAGAATTGGTTTCAATGATGGTTTTCTCTATCTCCCTGGTTGACAATGTTAATCACAGCAGCCTCTAGACCTCTGTTAGTCTTACTTACTTGTTTAACAATTGGACCTTGCATTATAAACAGATTGGTAAATTATGGCAAATATCAGGTTCAAACTATAAAACTCATGATTTTAAAGACACAAAGTTATAAACAGATACCTCTGCTTGAAAATTCCGTGAGCCAATGATTTGTGTAACTGATAAAAATCAGTGGGGAATGTTGTGCTTATTTAAAAAGGCTAGACTTCTGGGAGAACATAGTGGACAGATAACAGCAGCTACGGAGCCTCTCTGAGATTGCCAGCTTAGAATCCAGGAATGGTGCAGTGTGAGGAGTCCTAAGCAAGGGGAGATATACCCTGCTGACCTAAGACTGAACTAAGCTGAAAGAAACCAACTGGAAATGCAATCCCGGTGCTACAACAGGAACAGATAAAATCTCAGCACGGAAACTGGAACCCAAGCCACTGGAAGCCGCAATTTAAATGTCCTGCTGCCGCTGCTGCATCTGAATCCGCACAGCAGGGAGAGAGTCTCGAGAGCTCTGAGATTGGGACTCAGCGAATGGAGTTGAGAGCGGGACTGGCGGGGAACCCTGCATCAACCTGCAGTGAGTGAGAGGAACGGGGACCTTCCTTAGGACTAGGAGGCTCTAAAAGAGGGCATTCTGGGACCGGCAAGACTAGCCAAAATAGGACGCTGCGGTGACTTTAGTCACATATTTCCCTCTCAAGCAGGATTGGTGGGGAGTGCTTGGCCAGGGTGACACCGCGGACTAAGATCCAGTAGGCTAGCCCAAACCAGGCCCCAGCACCTGGCAGTGCACCCTAGCAATGAAACCTTCAGTAGGTTGGCCTGGAGGGGCAGGCTCAGCAGGTGGCTGCCCAGGTCTGTGTCTCCCTAGTACACTGCAGTGGGTGGGAACACCTATAAACAAACTGTAACTGACAAAGAAAAAAAAACTGGCCTCCTATATACGTTTGTGTGGAAGGAACAAAAAGTATGGGAAGAGGGAGCAACAAGAAAGGGTCCTCAGTCCCCAATCCTGAGAACACTGATCCAAGAAAGGTAAATGCAAAGGAGAATGAGGACAAAAAAGATGCAATATCAGGCACAACACCAACAAACATAAAGCGGTATCTCCGGAGACTCACAGATGAGTTCAAAAGTGAAGTATTTAATGAAATAAAGCAAGATATAAGTAGAATAGTTAGAGAAATTCTAAGCACTGCCCAAGAAAAAACAGATGGTGAAATGGAAGAACAGAAAAAAGGAAAGAATTGTTTGAAGGAGAAAATAGAGAAACATAGAATATGTGAAGCAGATTCAAAGAGATTACCAGGAAACTAAAAACTCTATTGAAAGCTGGCATAACAGCTTGAAAGAAACTACGGATAGAATATCTGAACTGGAAGACAGATTTGTAAGGTGGGAGCATAAAATGGAAAACTTGTTAAAAATAACAAAGAAAAAAACAGCAATAATACAAAGGCTAGAAGATGATAAGAGGATCTATAACTTAAGAATTAAGAACATAAAAGAAGAAGTAGGGACACAAACAAATGAACTACAAAAGCTATTCACAGAAATAATCCAGGAGAATTTCCCTAATTTAGCAAAAGGTAAAGATACTCAGATATATGAGGCATACAGAACCCCAGCCATCTACAACCCAAACAGAGCTACACACAGGCATATAATAATCAAAATTCCAGAAATCCAATATAAGAACAGACTATTAAAAGCCATCAGAGACAAGGAACAGATCACTTACAAGGGAACACCCATCAGTATTACAGCAGACTTCTCTGCACAAACCATCAAATAACGAAGAGCATGGGGGGGAAATAATTCAAGCTTTGAAAGATAATAACCTCCAGCCAAAATTAATATATCCTGCACAACTGTCCCTAGAAATTGATGGAAAAACAAGGTGCTTCCAAGATAAAGAGGAACTAGAGGAATTTGCAACCACCAGTTCAACTCTACAGAGAATACTGCAGGATATTCTAAAAAAGAAAAATACCAAGATTCCAGAAACAGTGGCAGAGAGGCCACAATGAATGGAGCAGAAAGCGAAATGAAGAAGACAAACTGACAACTAATGACAGAAAAAGAGCTCAACAGAAATGAGGCAGAGAAGGTTAGATGGTGGGAACAGCCATTTTGGAGAAAACAAGATCTCATAATAGCTAGTGCTGATTTGATATCCTCTTGTTTTGAAGTCCCATCAAGCTTTTGTTCTTCTGTCTCCAACAGTCTTAACATGTTGTATCTTATTGGATTTTATTATATGTGATAATATAAACAAAAACTTTTATAGACAAGGAGATTATACAAAAACCATTGTTCATTTTCTGTTAGTTGATTCTAAATACCCTGTAATACTGTCAATCCCTTGAATGGTTTTACATTGTCTTGATATGTTTGATGCTACAATATACGAAGTTATACTCAAAGATTTCAATGAAAGAGACACTATGGTAACTACTTTTATAAGTCAGGATTATCTTGTGGTGAAACACTATTTTTCTTAAATGGTCATGTTTTGACCTGCGCTGTTTTGTTGTTATGCCCTCTTATATCTCAATCTCCTTTTTTATTTACTTTTTTATTTTTATCTTTTTAATTAAAGGAAAAATAAATAAAAAATAACAGGATATATTATAGTAACCCACTTTGATTTCCTACTAACTTGATTTGAAACCCTGTATTGCTCTCACCATCTTGTTTTAACTGATTTTCCTCTATTCTGTTTTTCTTGATACTACCAAGTTCGAAAGTATAGGCAACAACTGTGAAGACAATAAAATTCATTATGACGCCCATTCTGGTTGACTATTATCTTCTTTTGAAGACCTGTAATATCTCCAATGTTTTGATTTTATTGGTTTTGTTTTGTTCAATTTTATTATAACTGATGATATAGGCAATTCTTTTTAAGATAACAAGAGGCATTATGGTAACCATTATTAATCACCTTGTATTATGTTTTTACATTATACATTATGTCTATCCTTTGATTTGACTGACTCTGTTCTGTTATGTCACATTTCATTTTACTCTCTTCCAAAAAAAGTAATAAGAACTGTGGGAGTAATAAAACCCAAAATGTGTAATTGTCATTGTACAAAAGAAAAGAAAAGAAAGTGCTCTAAAGGATATAACTGCATGTATATTTGTGTATAAGATAGATAACCATATTACTGAGTTTTGTTGGATCATTGAACAGAACTGTTTGTAGACTCACTGTTTGAATATCCACTTTATATGCTTTAATTTTGTAACTTGAACAACTATTTCTAAGATGACAATATGTAATCTATTAACTAGTGATTTCCTACTGTTTATTTTTTCTGAAATTCTGTATAACTTGTACCCTTTTCTGCCCTTTTTTTCTTTTTCTCCTTAAATAAAATTTTTTTTAAAGGCTAAAATCCAAAGTTAAAAAGATTGTTTTAGCACAGAGCTTTGTCATTCTGTGCTATGCCTATTGCCCTAGTAAACATGTACCTGGAACATCGACCACTTAGTTACAGATTAATTAACTGACACATAGCCATACTGTTCTGTATGCGTCATCACCTTAGTAACCTGTTTGCTGTGTCAACCTTTGTTCCCTTTGTGAGAAACAAATGATGCTATGTCAACCTTTGTCAGTTTTGTAAGAAACAAATGTTCCTAAAATTAACAGACCAAGAAAAAAAGGGCTAACCATCAACTGCAAAACGTCTCTAACTCCAAGCAAAGGGGAACAAAGGCCTTCCCCATTCTTGCTCTCATCACATCAGCAGTTTAATCGCTATAAAAATCTGTCAAAATTCTAACCCAGGTGCATAGCTTTACAAATTCCATCTGCACTGTGCTTTTGGTGCCAGCTTAAATAAAAGCGTTTCTTTTTAAAAGATATCTTGCCCCCTTCTTGAAAATATCAAGGGGCTTGTTTTGGGGATACAACATATATATGATACAGTGACAAGTTAAATAGGAAATAGAGTTCAAAACTTCCTAAAGGGTCAGGGATTTAGCTCAGTGGCATAAAAGCCTGCCTGGCAAGCACAAGGTCATGAGTTCAATCCCTGATAACAAAAAAAAAACACTTTCTGAAGTCACATATTCCATTGTTTTAAAAACATTTCAGTATACTGTGTATGTTAATTTGTTTCATTTATGCTACTAGTTATCTCAATTTGTTGAAAAGAAAGTTTGTGTTATCTGCTCGTTTCTTTTATGTGCAAATCTTTTTGGTTGGTTTGTTTGTTTGTTTGAGATAAGGTCTCAGTATGTAGCCCAGGTTGGCTTTTAATTTGCTATGTAGCCCAGAATAGCCAAAAACGTATGAGAATCCTCCCGCCTCAACCTCCCAAGTGCTGGGATTACAGGCTTGCACAAGCATGCCTGGCCTGATTGATATCTTGCATTGACTAACTATTTTGAAAATAAGGATACAAGTGTAAAAACTATTGTTACTCTATTATTTATGAATTTTTTATTTTTTCATAAAATAAAAGGAAAAATATAAAAAGTACATCTGCTAAATTCTAACTAAAGATTTAAAAATAATTAAAACCATGATAAATAGCAAATTGAATTCTAAATTCCCTCTTTGAAAAGTTACAAAACACTACAGATAGATATGAAAATATTCCGCAAGAAATGAGCTATAAAATTTGTAATTTTGGATTAGAAAATAGAATATACCATAAGTCAAGGAATCAGCTGTATTTCAAATATCCTTAAGTTCCATAATTATATTGGACAAGAGTTCAACTTGCAACTAAGCAAGTCATAATGAGAGATAGTATTCAATGTTAACATTACTCAAAATTTCAAAACACCTTGCCAGGATTTGTTAGGAGGCTGTTGGTGAGAGATGGGTGTAGAATTAGTTGTTATAGATTGTTATGGATTAAAAACTGGTGGTCAACTTAATGCCAGCTGGATTACATCACGATGGCACTGAGCCTAGATGCTCCACCTAAGGAAAGTTGCCACCATAAATAGAGAGGTGGAGAGGGAGAAGGAAGGCCTTAATGCATTGTTGTGTTGAGGCACTGAGGCATTGTGTGTTCTCCTACAAGTTGCTGTTTGAGCCATTTGGTTCTCCTGGAGAAACTCTGGTCCTCACATCGAGCACTGCTTCCTGGCTCTGGAGGGGAAGGCATGTGCCACTTGGTCTCCAGGATGAACTTGTCATGCTGACTTCCTTGGCATGTACCTGACTGTGCTTGTTGGAGGACGAGCTCAGGGCCTCTGCATCAATGAAGATGGTTGTGGTGCCTTTCAGGACAGCCCTGGTCTTTGTTGTGACTGTGACTTCATGGCTCCAGCATAGAACCCTCATCCCACCTGCACAGCTCCTTCACCCCACTGACATAGACTTTCTGGCTTCCACCACTGACCTTTGTGCCTCCCTGACATGAATCCGTAAAAGAGACTGGCATGAGTCCTTCTTGTGGGCCCTGAACCCCAGTTGGACTCATGGGAGGCACTGTCATGAGCTCTGGTTTTTCATCTGAACTCATGTGGGACATTGCTGTGGGATTTAGGCCCTTGACTAAGTATTCTATGTCTTTGGTGTTGCAGATAGATTTCCTGCATTTTCTTGTGTAAACTCCCAGTGACCATTATAAAAATATTATAAGTTCCATGTTCTGATTCTAATTATTCTCTGCACAACCCCTGACTACAACAGAAATAGCATAAAGGGAATATGTTCAGCCTAAAATGAAACAAAAACCAAAGATTAAAAAAATGAGTAAGTTTTGTCTTGCTTTGCATCTACTCTTGCCCTGATCCCCATAGTGAACTTTTTCTGTGTAAATTATATTAAAGAAGCATCAATACAAAGCATTGAGAATAAAATCCACTCTTATTAACAGCCTGCAAGTTCCTTTAATAATACTCACTGTACTCTGGGATCATTTTATTGTTGCTATCATTTTTGGGTTCACAGTCTGAATCATGTTGATATATGGCAACTAGTCAAAAACTATGTAGTGAATAAAGCAATGCATCCAAATGAATCCATTAACATCACTATTCAGCAAAGCAATGAGAATATGCTTAGTACTTGTATGATTTCTTTCCTATCTCAAAGCGTTCTTGGGTATGAACTTTTACTAGAGTGTAACTGGAAGATCCTAACCCTAACCCTAACCCTAACCCTAACCCTAACCCTAAGAGTGCTAGACACAGACAGTATTGTTCTTAATCATACACTTTCCTGGAAAGATCCAGTATTGATTGAATTTTAAGTCTTCTGACCCTGCTGCGCTTTGACCTTCAAAAGAAGCTCAGTCTCCAGTACAAAAAACAAAAAAAAAAAAAAAACTGTAGTGGAATATAAATAGTGTCTAGTATGAGAAATTTGGGTATCCACAAATACCAGATGTTTTTTCTGTGTTGTGCTGATATTGTCTGAAGGACAAACATTTACAGGTGATAAATAGATCATTTCGTGTTATAGTAAAGAGACTCCAGATGGTATTTCCTGAGTTTGGATCTTCCTGTTCCGCTCCTTAACAGCAGTTCTCCTGAAAACCATAACTTCTCTTCATCCTCAGTTTTGTTTGAAATAAAATGGAGTTGATAAAGCAGCACACATTCTTCAGGGTTGTTATGGAAAGTAGGTGAGCAAATCAACGTGGAAAGTACTTTACAAACTTCATATTACACTGTACACTGTAAGTTGTAATTATTTCATTGTTAAGCATAATTTATAATTCTCATTTTCACTTAGAATGAAAACAATATGGCAAGATAGATAAATGGAAAGATTTAATCATCACATAATGGGGCACAATCACGTGACAAGGTCTGTTACACTGGCACAATTGCTGATCCTTACATCAGTTTGGTCTCGATGCCAATCAAGCTTTTATATACATGGTTCTGTGTGTGTGTATGTGAGAGAGAGAGAGAGAGAGACAGACAGAGACGGACATAAATAAATTATGTTTCATTTCATTAAACACTCTTCCTCAAAATAAAACAAGTTCTGAGAAATTTGTGCATTTAGGGGATATTTAATCATTCATATTTTGTCTTTAAGAGTATGAAAATGACCTAAATTACATTGTATTTCCTAGGACTTGCATCTCATCTTATTTGCATCATTTCAAAAGCCAGTTTTTTATCTTCAAAATACTTTCATATATTTAAATATAAATATCAGGTCATCACCTGCACTACCTACTCATATCACAGCAGAAAAGAGCATTTATTAAGGTTTTAATTCCTTCTCTGTTATGGCTTTGATTCTAGCACGAATTTTGTCAAGAGTATTTGCTTGTCTTTTTCTTTTGATTATGTAATAACAATGATTACGACTAGAGACACATACTTAGTCCATAACTATATAAGCTATAAAAAGTTATCCACATTTAGGGTACTTATTATATAATGAATTATCAATTATAAGCTAGAGTCCAATTCTAAGGTCTACTTTTTCACCTCTGTCCATAAATTAAATTACATGCCTATAGAACTTACATCATTTTGAGCTGAAATTTTATTTTTATGGAAATCTTTTTTTTTTTTTTGTACCAGGGATTGAACTCATGACCTCGCACTTGCCAGGCAAGCGCTTATGCCACTGAGCTAAATACCCAGCCCTTATGGGAATTTTTTATCAGTGTATCTCTTTGCTTCTACTGGAATCAAGAAGAAAGTGAGAAAATATACAGCCTCACAAAACTACAACACAGTAATATTAAGGCATAACTTATGCAATCATTTCAATTAAAATAAGAAGTTAGTGGCTTTAAGCAAAAGAATCTAGTCTAAAAATAGAGTCAGTGAGAAACTAGAGGAAGGCAATATGGCCTTTTTATCCATCAGGAGTAAAAAAGGGAATCAAGTACTCCAGGAATAGGAATAAAAATGATGAAACATAGCTTAAACATGAAGCTAATTCAAATTTGACATGATTTTGAGCAGGCAGGAGATTGTATAGCAGCTGACTATGAATGTTATCAATTAGAACTTGAAACTAAAAGTACAAATTCCAGCCTTGAGGTATGGAGAAGAAAGACTAAACACATACACGTTTTCATTTTACAACTTTGAGAGGCACTTGATAGCTGAAGGAATCAGATTTTAAAAACTTATAAAAATTTACACAAATATTCAACCAGGAAATTTTTGAAAGATATAACTATACTGAGAGGAAGTAGGAAAAAAACTGGGGGATAAATGTAGTATAGCAATAGACAATGCAGAAGTTAATAAATTGAAAAAAGAAGACTATTTAACAAGACAATGGCAATAACCACTAATGACGTTAAAAATGTAGTTCAAAATATTTACTTCTGGAAAGATGAACTGAGATGCAGTACACCAGGAGAAGACTGTTTTCTCCAACAGGCCTTTCTGCACTATTTAGCTTTAAAATATCTCCATCAGTGGTGTACATAGACTATGTAAATTAGTTTCTCAAGAAGATATGGTCACCTAGGTGTCTCACAGCTCACACCTAAAGTCGCCATATTGAATTCATCATCATTCTCCATCAGGTATTGCCTCTTAGTATATTCCTTTTATATTTCTGTAACTCATTCATTCAATTCATTGAAAAACCAAATACCCAGCTTGAACCAGGTGCTGAAAGTACAATAAGGAGCAACATGGACATAGTCCATTTGTTCATGAGATCTGTATTTCAGTAAAAGATAAAGCACTGACACACAAACTGACTCAAAAAATAATATCAAGGTTTTAAAAAGCCTTAAAGAGCAATAAACCAGAGGCTAAATGGTAGATAATTGAGAGACTGTCTTTATCAGGATGTGTAAAGTATGTCTCAGAAGGGGCATCCTAAACTGAGACCTAGAGAAGGACTTACCCATGTTTAATGGACAATTATCATACCTCTGGCTACTAGGTATCTTTTGAATATTTGTCTATATTTGGAAGATATTCTACTTCACAAAAAAAAATAAGTATACTCAGCTACTCAGTCATACTGGAGAACAATACAGCATTATTCAAAATCTATTGCATTTAAGAAACCAGTCTCAAGAGATCACATTTTATTATTTAATTTATATGGAACATACAGAATAGGAAAATCTACAAAAATGACATTATAGGTTGCCCATGCCCCTGGGAAGGTGTGAAGAAGGGGAAAAGTGAATGGAGAATGATTGCCAGTAACAACAGAAATTCTTTTGCGGATGATGGAAATATTATAAAATTAGATTTTATAGACTTTATAGATTTATTAGATTTTAAAACTGCTTGACTATATTGAATCTCCAATATTGGTGTAACATAACTCACAAACATAGAGAACTTTTTAAAGATCACCGTGGGCTGAAAGAATATCAGGTAAGTGTTGTAAAGAAGTAATTCAATGGAAACAAAACAATGCTAATCACTTGCTTAAATATTTGTGCTTAAGGACCAATCATGTTGTGCTATTGCTGAGTACCAGAGCAATTTAACACTGGCACCCATGTGCACTTGACAGTTGATTGTGAGATCCAGAGCCCTCCAAAGTGCAAGGTCCAGGCAAAAAGTTCCATTTGCTTTAACTCTGATAGTTGCTTTGGTAATGAGGAGAAATGAAAAGACTATAAATATTTTGGAGTCAGATGAGGCAAGACTCGATGATAGGTTAAATGTGGAGAAGAAGGACAAACCCTCAATGCCTCCCCAACACCTACCCCAGTACATCTTGGAAGCAAAACAGAACGAGGAAGAAGAAGAAACAGAACAAATTAAAGAGCAAAGGTATAGGAGAAGAATTAAAGTACAATTCAAATTATTTTATTGATATTTTAGCAGCTGTATTCTTCATCCTTTTTTCTCTAATCCCAGAAGCTGGATAATGACTTGTGTCAACCAATTAGTTATTAATTCCCCAAAGCAGAATCTGGTACAAGTAAGGGCATACCATAACCTTGGCAAAAAAAATCAATTATCCTTCAGCATCTGCAAGGCATTGGTACCAGGATCTCCCTCAGATACCAACATTTGTGGATGTCCAAGGGCTTGTACAAAATGGCATCATATTTATATTTATAACCTGTGCACATCCTTCTTACTTATAGAGATAACATAAATGCTATATAGGTATTTGTTATACTATATTACTTAGGGAATGATGACAAGAGGAAGGTCTGCATATATTTAGTCCATTTACAAGACTTTCCAGATAGATATGAGACTCACAGACATAGAGGGATGACTGTACGAAATGTTTACCAATAGAACGTCCAATATGATTCTCTTTATTTAGAAGACAGCAACAGGGAGAGGGAGAGAGAGACAGAGACAGAGACAGAGACACAGTGAGAGAGAGAGAGAGAGAGAGAGAAGCAAGTACTTTTCTGAAAGACTATTATCTTGTATCTTACCCAGATAAGATCGTTTTCTTGGGTCCTGTATTTATACTTCCACTACAATTCATTTAGCGCTTACCGCATGTTTAACTCTGTTCTATGTACTTTGTACCATGTCCTTCTTATGCACAGGTAATTATGTATCTTAACCATCCTCAGCTTCTAGCCTGGCACATAGTAGCTCCTATTAAATCTTGTTGGATGATGTGGCATAAGGGTTAAAAATAAGGCAAATATTAAATTCTGTGAAAATGGAAATACTTAAACGACCTAAGCACAAGTTTCTCTTTCTACTCTGCTCCTGTAAATAAGGTCACCTGAGCAAATCACTCTCTTTACCAAACAGACAAGGTGTAACTCCTGATTATACTTAAAGAGTCAGTCTCAGTTTTTTGTGGATTTACTAGAACAAGTCCACCACATATTCTTGAGCGACCTGGAGGCCCCATCCCTTCCACAAGGCATACCTTGCACAGCTCCTAGTTATTCATTCTGCCCCACAATAAAACCTGAAGACTTCCTGTGTTGCATGTTATGTACTAGTCCACATATGTGCTTTTGCTTGGTGCTGGTTCTGGCTTTAATCTGGATCTCATACTCTCTTTGTTCTTTCATCTTCAATGAGGCTAGTCCAGGCTTCCTCATGACATAGCATGGATTCCAAGACATCATCTGTCCAGTGATGGGTGTTTTGTTGGCAATCATCCCCAAAACTGTACAGCCAGGAGCCCTCCTTCACCAGCAGGGAGGTTAAGGCAGATGACTGGATGTACAGGCATGAGATAGGAGATTAGGGTGTGGCAAAGCTGGCTGGGGACATAGACATCACCTGTTAATTACAGGGTCCCAGACACATGTGCAGAAGAGTTCCCAAAACCCCTGTTCATGGACTTCTCTGAAGAACAGGAGCAGTTTTTCAATAAGATCTGACATCAGCCTGAGATGTGGGATCCTAGCACCACCTCCCAGGACCCATATGTAGAAGTTCTCTAGGGTTTACTCAAGATCTGGGTAACACATAAATATACAGACACCATGAGGATCCTGCTCCTGTGCCTACAGTCACCTGCCATGCTTTCTCCAGAATGTCACTGTACTCAGCCCAAAATCACTCAGAGCCAGTTTCTCCCCCACTCTTCACATGTACTTTTTTAAATAAACTTTGGCATTGATTTGTATTTGTGTAGTCTAGTGTTTTGTTTAAGGCAAGAAGATCCTGAAATCTCCCTTGGGAGGTGAGGTGAATAACCCAGAACCCAGTAGTTTATTTGGCAAGTCTCTTTAGAACCAGGCTTCCTGATAACACTTTGGTGTAGCCATCTAAGAGAATCAAAATAAAGGAGATTCTGAGGACTCTGGAGAAAATGGCGGACAGACAACAGCAACTACTGAACGCTCTCTAAAGGCTCGGCTCAGAGGCCAGGAATGATGCGGACTAAGGAGATACGAACCAGTAGAGATATGCTCTGCTGACTCAGGAACTAACTGGGCTGAGAGAATCCAACTTGGAATACAGTCCTGGCGCTAAAATAGGAACAGAAAAATCTCGGTGTGGAGGCTCGACTCCGCGCCATTGGAAACCGCGGCTTGGATTTCCCGCCGCGCGGCGGCCGGCTACCTCCACAGCGGCTCAGCAAGGAGAGACGCGACCCCCGAGCTCTGGGAACGGGCGTCTGGGAACGGAGTTCCCCCGCCATCGGAAACTGCGGTTTGGATTTCCCGCCGCGCGGCGGCCGGCTACCTCCACAGCGGCTCAGCAAGGAGAGACGCGACCCCCGAGCTCTGGGAACGGGCGTCTGGGAACGGTCTCGGAAACGCGACGGGCAGGAAGGAAGGCTGACTGGTGGCGAGGTGAGCGAGGAACTGACTCCCTACCGCAGTCTGACTCCAGCGGAGGATTTTCTGGGCGCGGGCAGTCCTGTAAGAGCAGGGCGCGGTGGCAACTGCAGCCGCGCATTTCCCTCTCGGACAGGATTGGTGAAAGGTGCCTGGCCGGAGGGACGCTGCTCGCGGACTCCCTAGGCTGGCCTAGCCCAGATCCCAGAGCCTGACGGTGGCCCGGAGGAGCGACCGACTTCCGCGTAGGCTGCCTCCTCCGCAACTCCCTGGGGCGCAGCGGTGAGCTGGAACAACTAGCCAGCGCAATTCGATCAAGCTGTAGCTGACAGGCAGGGAAGCCGGGCCTCCTGTGTAAGATTACATTTTATAAGGAACAGAAAATATGGGGAAGGGAAGCAACAAAAAAGGCTCCTCGACCCCAAATCCTGAGAATCATGCAATAGTGGACACTGTACCAATATACATTAAGCGCCATTTAGAGAGCCTCATAGACCAATTCAGGAATGAAGTTATCAATGACCTGAAGCTAGAAGTATGCAGAATAGTTAGAGAAATGCTAAGCACCACCCAGGAAAAAGCAGATGGTGGAGTGGAAGAACAGAAAAAGAGGGGAGAATTGCTTGATGGAGAAAACAGAGAAAGCATTGAGTATGTGAAGCAGGTGCAAAGGGACTATCAAGAAATCAAGAAGTATACCCAAGACTGGCATAACAGCTTGAAAGAAACTAAGGACAGACTATCTGAATTGGAGGGCAGACTTGAAACATGGGAGAATGAAATGAAAAACTTCTTAAAAATAACAAAGAAACACACAGCAATAATACAAAGACAAGAAGATGATAAGAGGAGCCATAACTTAAGGATTAAGAACATAAAAGAAGAAGTAGGGACACAAACAAGTGAACTACAAAAGCTACTCACAGAAATAATCCAGGAGAATTTTCCTAATTTAGCAAAAGGTAAAGATACTCAAATGTATGAGGCATACAGGACCCCAGCTACCTACAACCCTAACAGAGAAACACCCAGGCATATAATAATAAAAATTCCAGAAATTCAATACAAGAACAGAATATTAAAAGCTGTAAGAGACAAGAAACAGATCACTTACAAGGGAAGACCCATCAAAATTACAGCACATTTCTCTTCACAAACCATCAAATCACGAAGAGCATGGGGAGAAATAATTCAAGCTTTGAAAGATAATAATCTCCAGCCAAGATTGAGATATCCTGCAAAACTGTCCCTGGAAATTGATGGAAAAACGAGGTGCTTCCAAGATAAAGAGGAACTGGGGGAATTTGCAACCACCAATTCAACCCTACAGAAAGTATTGCAGGATATTCTAAAAAAAGAAAAATACAAAGAACCCAGAAATAGGGGCGGGGAGGCCACAACGAATAGAGCAGAGACCAAAATGAAGAAGACAAACTGACAGCTACTGACAGAAAAAGAGCTCAACAGAAATGAGACAGAGAAGATTGGATGATAGGAACAGCTTTTTTTGGAGAAAATGACATCTTAATAGGTAATGCTGATTTAGTACCATCTTGTTTTGAAGTCTCATCTAGCTTTTGTTCTTCTGTCTCCAATGGTCTAAACAGGTTGTATCTTATTGGATTTTACTATGTACGATAGTATAAGAAAAAACCTTTTAAAGACAAGGAGATTATACAGAGACCATTGTTCATTTTCTGTTAGTCGATTCTAAATACTCTATAATGCTGTCATTCTCTTAAATGGTTTTACATTGTTTTGATATACTTAATGCTACAGTATATGAAGTTGTACTCAAGGACTTCAGGGAGGGAGTCAATATGGTAACTATTTTTGGGTCAGGATTATCTGGTGGTGAAACACTATTCTGCTTAAATGGTTATGTTTTGATCTGCCCTGTTTTGCTGTTATGCCCTCTTTTTTTTTCTCAATCTCCACTCCATTATTTACTTTTTTATTTTTACCCATTTAATTACAGGGAAAAATATAGCAGGATATAATATAGTAACCCACTTTGACTTTCTATTATCTCGATTTGAAGCCCTGTATTACTCTCACCATCTTGCTTTTGACTGAGGTTCCTCTATTCTGTTTTGCTGGATAGTATCAGGTTCGAAAGTTTAGGCATCAGCTGAGAAGATAATGAGATTCATTATAACGCCCATTCTCGTTGACTTTTATCTACTTTTGAAGACCTACAATCTCTCCAATGTTTTGGTTTTGTCAGTTTTATTCTTTACGGTTTTGTTCAATTGTATTACAACTAATGATATAGGCAATTCTATTAGAAATAGCGGGAGGCATTAGGGTAACCATTGTTGATCACCTTGTATTATGTTTTTATATTATCTATTATGTCCACCCTTTTGACTTGACCGATTCTGTTCTGTTAAGTCACATTTGGTTTTACTCTCTTCCAAAAAAGCAACAAGAACCGTGGGAGCAATGAAACCCAAAATGTGTAATAGTCACTGTACAAAAGAGAGGAAAAGAAAGTGCTCTAAACTATATAACTGCATGTATATTTAAATGTATAAGATAGAAAATGATATCACAGAGTTTTATTGGATCATTGAACAGAACTGTTTGCAGTATCATTGGTGGAATGTCCACTCTACAAGCTTTAATTTTGTGACTTGAACAATTATTTCTAAGATGGCAATATGTAATCCATTAACTAGTGATTTCCTACTGCGCATTTTTTTATTCTGTAAATCTGTATAACTTGTACCCCTTCACTGTTTTTTTTTCTTTCTTTTCTTTTCTCCTTAAATAAAAATTAAAAAAAAAAATCAAGGAGATTCTGACAGCAGATATACAGATTTATGATTTGATAAAATGATAAATATACCAATGGATATCATTTGAACTGAAATAATTTGAATTGTTTTACCCTTAAATTAATTAACAATAGTTACAGCATGTTCCTATCATTTGTAGTTCAATAATGGAGGGGGGAAAAACTTTATAGTCTGGAGGGTAATTTTTCATCTAATGTTTAAAGACTAAAAACTACAGAAACTCTAAGAATTGCAGGAATCTTAACACTGAAAACTGGAAAACTCCAAGCAGCTTTAATCATGGAGGAGATGAGCAGCAAAACAGTTAAGTTTCAGAACTGCAGTCGAAGTGCTTTGTCCCATTGCTATTTCAGTGCAGTGCCCACAACTGATAGATGAGAGAGTAACTATCCCAAGGAAGATCTAAGAGATCCAATCACTGTTTCTTCAAAACATTTCCTTTTACTTTAAAAATGAAGCCTCTGGGAAGGAGGATTACAAGTTAGAATTCCACTGGGGCAACTTAGCAATTTAATGAGACTCTGCCTCAAAACAAAAAAGGACAGGCTGGGGATGTAGTTCAGTGCAAAGACCTTAAATTCAGTCCCCAGTGCCAAAGAAAAGAAAAAAATTCAAGGAAATATTGTCTTCTACTCTACACTGCATCCACCTTATCTGTTACTGTGTAACAGAATGCACCAAAATTTAGTGACAAACTACTGTATGTTTTCTCATGAAACTATAGGTCAGTCCTTTGGGCTGAACTAGCTGGAGTCATTCATGTAGCAGCAGGTTTCAGACTTCTAGAGGCCCCGCTGGAGCTGCATGGACCAGGATAGCAGCACTCGTCTGTCTTCATTGGGTGCTGACTGCCATCTGGACTTTAACTTTCCCTTGGTCTTTTATCCTCAAGGTGACTGGTCCAGGCTTCCTCATAATACAGTACTTACTCTGAGGATGAACACTGTCAAGACTTGAAGAGAAACTCAGAAATTAGAAGTCACTCATGCTGCAAATCGTTGGTCAAAGTCAGCCGCTGGGCCTAACCATACTGTAAGGAGAAGACAATACACTCCACCTCAGCACAGGAAGAGCAACAAAATCACACTGTGAAGTGTGCTCACAGCATAGTGAGGACTTAGCTGTCTTCTTTTTTACTATCTACCATGCCCTCTACCACATCACTGAGAAAAATGTGCTCAGACTTCCACCTACATGTTCCTTAGGGTAACTAGAAGCCTGGACAAAAAAGCACAGATCTAAAGAACATGCATGTTATGCTGTGTGAACATTTTTATTAGGAGACCCTCAGCAAAAAATGGATCCTATTGCTGATATTAAAAGATATGAGTGAAAAAACATGAAGCAAATTAGTAGAATACAGTGGGATTTTTAAGGGCTATAAACTTGATTTTTCTCAGGAACAAGACAAGTATATACACTATCACCACTCTTATTCAATATAGTTCTAGAAATATTAGCCAGAGCAATCAGAGAAGAGAGAGAAATAAAAGGAATGAAAATAGGAAAAGAAGTTAAATTATCATTATTTGCAGATGACACAATACTCTACATAGAAGACACCAAAAATTCCATTAAAAGACCACTAGAGGTAATAAACAAATTCAGCAGCATAGCTGGATACAAAGTCAACACTCAAAATTCAATAGCATTTCTATACACACACACAAAAAAAAAAACTCAGTGACAGAGAAATTATGAAAATATTGCCTTTCACAATAACATCTAAAAAAGTCAGATACTTACGAATCAACGTAACCAAGAATGTAAAGGATCTATAGCTGAAAATTATACTACTCTTTAAAAAGGAGACTGAAGAGAATATTAGAAAATGGAAGGATAGGACTCCGGGAGAACATGGCGGACAGACAACAGCAACTACTGAAGGCTCTCTGAAAGGCTCGGCTCAGAGGCCAGGAATGATGCGGACTAAGGAGATACGAACCAGTAGAGATATGCTCTGCTGACTCAGGAACGAACTGGGCTGAGAGAATCCAACTTAGGATACAGTCCTGGCGCTAAAATAGGAACAGAAAAGACTCGGTGTAGAGGCTCGACCCCGCGCCAATGGAAACTGCGATTTGGGTTTCCCGCCTCCCGGCAGCTGGCTGCCTCCACAGCGGCTCGGCAAGAAGAGACACACCGAGCTCTGGAAACGGGAGTCTGCGAACAGAGTCGGAAACAGGACGGACAAGGAGGCGTACATGAAAACTGACTGGTGGCGAGGTGAGTGAGAAACTGACCCCCTACCACAGTTTGACTCCAGCGGAGGACTTTCTGGGCTCAGGCAGTCCTGTAAGAGCAGGGCGCGGTGGCAACTCCAGCCACACATTCCCCTCTCGGACGGGATTGGTGAAAAGTGCCTGGCCTGAGTGACGCTGCTGGCGGACTCCCTAGGCTGGCCTAAACCAGATCCCAGAGCCTGACGGTGGCCCGGAGGAGCGACTGACTCCCGCGTAGGCTGCCTCCTCCGCAACTCCCTGGTGCGCAGCGGTGGGCGGGAACAACTAGCCAGCGCAATTTGATCAGGCTGTGGCTGACAGGCAGGGAAGCCGGGCCTCCCATGTAAGCTTGCATTTTATAAGGAACAGAAAATATGGGGAAGGGAAGCAACAAAAAAGACTCCTCGGCCCCCAATCCTGAGAATCAGACAATAGTGGACACCGCACCAATATACATTAAGCGCCATATAGAGAGACTCATAGACCAATTCAGGAATGAAGTTATCAATGACCTGAAGCTAGAAGTATGCAGAATAGTTAGAGAAATGCTAAGCACCACCCAGGAAAAAGCAGATGGTGGAATGGAAGAACAGAAAAAGAGGGGAGAATTGCTTGATGGAGAAAACAGAGAAAGCATTGAGTATGTGAAGCAGGTTCAAAGGGACTATCAAGAAATTAAGAAGTCTATCCAAGACTGGCATAACAGCTTGAAAGAAACTAAGGACAGACTATCTGAATTGGAGGGCAGACTTGAAACATGGGAGAATGAAATGAAAAACTTCTTAAAAATAACAAAGAAACAAACAGCAATAATACAAAGACAAGAAGATGATAAGAGGAGCCATAACTTAAGGATTAAGAACATAAAAGAAGAAGTAGGGACACAAACAAGTGAACTACAAAAGCTACTCACAGAAATAATCCAGGAGAATTTTCCTAATTTAGCAAAAGGTAAAGATACTCAAATGTATGAGGCATACAGAACCCCAGCTACCTACAACCCTAACAGAGAAACACCCAGGCATATAATAATAAAAATTCCAGAAATTCAATACAAGAACAGAATATTAAAAGCTGTAAGAGACAAGAAACAGATCACTTACAAGGGAACACCCATCAGAATTACAGCAGATTTCTCTTCACAAACCATCAAATCACGAAGAGCATGGGGAGAAATAATTCAAGCTTTGAAAGATAATAATCTCCAGCCAAGATTGAGATATCCTGCAAAACTGTCCCTGGAAATTGATGGAAAAACGAGGTGCTTCCAGGATAAAGAGGAACTGGGGGAATTTGCAACCACCAATTCAACCCTACAGAAAGTATTGCAGGATATTCTAAAAAAAGAAAAATACAAAGAACCCAGAAATAGTGGCGGGGAGGCCACAACGAATGGAGCAGAGAACAAAATGAAGAAGACAAACTGACAGCTACTGACAGAAAAAGAGCTCAACAGAAATGAGACAGAGAAGATTGGATGATAGGAACAGCTTTTTTTGGAGAAAATGACATCTTAATAGGTAATGCTGATTTAGTACCATCTTGTTTTGAAGTCTCATCTAGCTTTTGTTCTTCTGTCTCCAATGGTCTAAACAGGTTGTATCTTATTGGATTTTGTTATGTACGATAGTATAAGCAAAAACCTTTTAAAGACAAGGAGATTATACAGAGACCATTGTTCATTTTCTGTTAGTCGATTCTAAATACTCTATAATGCTGTCATTCTCTTAAATGGTTTTACATTGTTTTGATATACTTAATGCTACAGTATATGAAGTTGTACTCAAGGACTTCAGGGAGGGAGTCAATATGGCAACTATTTTTGGGTCAGGATTATCTGGTGGTGAAACACTATTCTGCTTAAATGGTTATGTTTTGATCTGCCCTGTTTCGCTGTTATGCCCTCTTTTTTCTCAATCTCCACTCCATTATTTACTTTTTTATTTTTATCCATTTAGTTAAAGGGAAAAATATAGCAGGATATAATATAGTAACCCACTTTGACTCTCTATTATCTCGATTTGAAGCCCTGTATTACTCTCACCATCTTGTTTTTGACTGAGGTTCCTCTATTCTGTTTTGCTGGATAGTATCAGGTTCGAAAGTTTAGGCATCAGCTGAGAAGATAATGAGATTCATTATAACGCCCATTCTCGTTGACTTTTATCTACTTTTGAAGACCTACAATCTCTCCAATGTTTTGGTTTTGTCGGTTTTATTCTTTACGGTTTTGTTCAATTGTATTACAACTAATGATATAGGCAATTCTATTAGAAATAGCGGGAGGCATTAGGGTAACCATTGTTGATCACCTTGTATTATGTTTTTATATTATCTATTATGTCCACCCTTTTGACTTGACCGATTCTGTTCTGTTATGTCACATTTGTTTTTACTCTCTTCCAAAAAAGCAATACGAACCGTGGGAGCAATGAAACCCAAAATGTGTAATAGTCACTGTACAAAAGAGAGGAAAAGAAAGTGCTCTAAACTATATAACTGCATGTATATTTAAATGTATAAGATAGAAAATGATATCACAGAGTTTTATTGGATCATTGAACAGAACTGTTTGCAGTATCATTGGTGGAATGTCCACTCTACAAGCTTTAATTTTGTGACTGGAACAATTATTTCTAAGATGGCAATATGTAATCCATTAACTAGTGATTTCCTACTGCGCATTTTTTTCTTCTGTAAATCTGTATAACTTGTACCCCTTCACTGTTTTTTTTTTTCTTTCTTTTCTTTTCTCCTTAAATAAAAATTAAAAAAAAAAAAGAAAATGGAAGGATATTCCTAGCTCTTGGTTAGGAAGAACCAACATTGTGAAAATGGCCATATTCCCAAAACTGTCATACAGATTCAATGTAATCCCAATCAAAATATTAACATATCTTACAGATCTAGGGAAAATATTCCAAAAATTCATTTGGAAACAGAAGAAATCTAGAAAGCAAAAGTGATTCTGGGCAACAAAGGCAAGACAAGAGGCATCTCAATTCCTGACTTGAAACTGTACTACAAAGCCACTGTAATAAAATCAGCATGGTATTGGCAAAGAAATAGACTTGAGAATCAATGGAACACATTAGAAGATATAAACACTACTACAAAGACACTCAGTCTCCTGATATTTGACAAAGGGGCTAAACATGTTCACTGGAAAAAAAAAAGATAGCCTCTTTAATAAAATTGGCTTTCCACAGACCAAAGACTGAAAATATACTCAAGCCTATCATCATACACTAAACTAAAATCTAAAGGGATCAATGATCTAATCATTAAAACAGAAACATTAAGCCTACTGGAGGACAAGGTAGGTAGAAATCTTGGAGACACAGGGGTAGGCAGAGAATTCATGAATAAAACACAAACTGCATGGGAAATACTTCAAAGAATCAACAACTAGAATCTCACATTACTAAAAAGTTTTTGCACTTCAAAAGAAATCACCAACAGAGTGAAAAGAAAACCCACAGAATGGGAAAAATTTTGCCAACAATCCCTCAGACAAAGGACTTATATCCAGAATGTATAAAGAACTGAAAAACATCAAGTCCCACAAATTCAAAGACCTCTCCAAAAATGGGCATCAGAGATGAACATACATTTCTCAGATGAAGATATACAAATGGCAAATTAATCCACGAAGAAATGTTCACCATCACTAGTCATTCAAGAAATGCAAATTAAAACAGCATTGAGATTTTATCTCAGCCCGGAAAAAACAGCTTCCATCAAGAAACAACTGATAACAAATGTCGGTGAGGATGTGTAGATGGCCTCAATTCACCAGAATTGAAACACAAAGAAACACAAAGAGAGTGAATCACAAAACAAGATCCATCAATATACTGTATATAAGAAACACATTTAACTCAAAAGGAAATTCATAGACTGGAAATTAAAGGAGAAAAAACAATTGTTCCACGTGACAGGAGATCAGAAAAAAAAGGGTAACTTGCCCATTAACAGCAGAATGAGTAAGAAAGATATGGTATTTTCATAAAATAGAAAGCTGTTCAGCAATACAGTAAGATAATCTTGAGGCTTTTGTAGGTAAATGGATGCAACTGGAGGTCACAATCATAGGTGAAATAGTTCAGTGAAATAGTTTGGACTCATATGGGTAAACGCCAAGGTATCTCTCTAGCATAAAAAAAAACTGAAGGAGTTAGTAGGATCCAAAAAGCACAATAGGTATCATGAAAATGATGGGGGAAGAAATGTCTAAAAAGGGAAAGTGTAACTATTGTTAATTTCCAATTACCTTATTTTGAATTCTTGTATCATTTTCATAATTTTGTTAGGTTTGGTTTTATTCCATCTTGTCTTACTAGATTTTACTGTCTTTGATAATATGGGCAGCTATTTTGAAGACAATGGATTGTATTATGGTAACCATTATTGATTTCCTATTCTCTTGAAGTTCTATAATGCTTCATTCTTTTGTGTTGATTGATTTTATAGTTTCATTTTGTTTAATTTCATTATGTGTGAAGGTATGGACAGCTATTTTGAAGAAAACAAGAGACATTTGGTAGCCATTGTTGATTTCCTATTGTTTTGAAGTTCTTTATCACTTGAATTATTCTGTTCTGATTTGCTTTATTCTGTTCTGTTTGGTTTGATTTTATTCTATTTAAAATAAATTTTTAAAAAATAGAAAACAAGCTTATTCTTCTGTTTTCTTCAGATTTCTTTCTTTCTTTTCTTTCTTAATCAGTAATCGAACTCAGGGTCTCACTCTTGCCAATCAAGTGCTGTGCCACTGAGCTCTATCCCCGGCTCTGTCTTTAGATTTCAGAAAGGATTTCACCCAATTTTTCCATCTATATCGTATTGTAGGGGCCTCTAACTCCAGCCTTCTGTTCCTCAGATCCCCATTAGGAAGACCAGTGTGACTTGGGACCTGCTCATCCACAGATCAGCATAAGATTTTCCATCCCCTTTTCCAAGTCTACAGACTGGGATAGTTCTGATTGGACAAGTTATCTGCTTCCCATCTAAAGATATTCATTCCTTGGTTATATAGTGGGAAGATAGCCTCCAGTATAATCAATATTAATAAAAACTCTCACTGTTATTACACCTGGTTTATCCAATCCAAAGCCTAAACAAACTGTCTCAGAAACTGTAGGCAAAAAGGAAATTTTAAATTTTGTAGGTGATTGAGCTGTATCTGAATTAACATTAAAATGAATTACCTAGTTCAGCTGTTCCTAACCTTAGTGCTTTTACTGTATCATTGTTAGGAAAACAAGTGTTCCATGTTCCTATGATCACTGTTATTTCCCTGTATAGAAACAATGTCTGAATTTGCTTACCCTTATCTGATTGTTGCACCCATGTCATATATTGTCCTGCTTTTGTGCAATTGTTACATGTATGTTTCACTGATCTTTTAACATTTCTGAATGTAGTAGGCTTCTTCTAAATAGAAAACCCAGGAGATACTTCTTTGTACCGACTCATGTTCCTGGCATGATGTGAATTCCCTTAGTCACTGGATATAATGCTGCTTGTTCATGTGAGTGATTATAGACATAAAAGGGAATATGCTGAGCTGGGAGTGGTGGCTCACGCTTGTAATCCCAGCACTCGGGAGGCTGAGGTGGGAGGATCATTGCGAGTTCGAGACCAGCCTGGGTTACAAAGTGAGCTCAAGGCAGCCTGAACTGCATAACGACACCCGTCTCAAAAAAAAAAAAAAAAAAGAAGGAATCTGCTGTCATTCCAAATCACATCATTGTCCATTTTAGTCAAAAGGCTAAAAGACAAGGATACAATGCAGTGTACTTGTTGATGTGTCATGTAGGTTCTATAAAGGAGGGTACATAGCACTGTCATCACATGATTTTAATTTTAATCCTATTTTTAATTTAATAGTATAGTCTTGTTAGCTAAGTGGAAAAATGAAAATAATAAAAGATGTATTATTTATTTTTCAACCCAATTTGAAGTTGGTTAAACAAACTTTCTCATAAATTTGAGGTTTATTTGTTTGCTTGGGTTTTTTTACTTTTGTTTGTTCAGGGCAAGACACAGCTTTCTGAATGTGGCAATAATAATAAACTACTAAATGTTAATAATCATTTGAGTCAGAAGTATGATCTCTCATATAGCCTTTTACTTACATTTTTATGGTTTGTATGCCAATGCAGTTTAAGTTTTAATATCTTCATTGCTTCATTAAGCACTACATCTCTGCAAAATAACATACTCTGGTTTTAACACCTCTCCATCCTTGTCAGTAGTTTCAAGTTTATATCAGCATAAAATGGCAACACGAGTTCTGAATATGATACTACATATATGATACTACTGGAATGTTTGTTAAATCAATGTCAAATTTTTCTTTTTTAATTAATTCTGTCAGCTAACCACTAAAAGCATCCTACAGCAGCATTTATTAGGATTGTTGTTTGAGCTATTTTGAAGAGTGTTGTGAGACTCTCACAGAGTAGTGGAAATCAGAGCTCCCTTAGTATGACAGACTTCATAAGCCCAAAGTCACTGGTATTCATAAATTCCAAAATGATTACTACCTCTTTTCCAAATACTGATTTCAAGAGATTTTTACTCAGCTTTAGACATATATATACAATTCACTGGGTGCTGCCCAGCGATTCAGCAGAGTCTAAAACAAACAGCAGTGGCCTCTCTATTGCTTTGCTCAGACGATACCGCCACAATTATCACTCCCAGGCTTTCTGGCCTCAGCCTCATCCTGGATGGTTTCCAGCCCCAGGCTTGACAATCAGAAGTCTTGCCAATGGCAATAATGGGGAAAAATTCACCCATTACTCCAACCAGAAAATTTTTTTCTTTTTCATCCCCAATTAGATACCAAGAATTTTATCTTACAGCCAGCATGTTGAGGTATTTTCAAATTTGAATATATGCAGCACAAACCGCATAAAGTAAATTTTAAAACTAGACCAGATATTGAATAATTTAATCCTTATCTGCTTGTCCTCCACAGCACCCTTACTAACATCCTCCACCAAGATGCCGCCAATCTTTTTGCAAAAAGAAAACAAAGTCTCGTTCATCTAGATACCTTCATGACTTTTGCAGTGTGTGTCTCTCTTTCTATTAAACACTACTTAGGTAGACTGAACCTTCAGCTTTCCAATGCTTTGTCCAACAGGCACTCACATAGCACAGTCTGATTTTTAGTAGACAAACCATTGTCTTCCTGAGGAATATAGAGTCTAAAGAACATGGGACATATTTTCAAAATTTAAAAAAAGAATGCAGTGCCAAAGCATAGAACAGTAAACTTCTCAAATTTTTCAGTAAATGTATTCTAAATGTCATGTGGCATTGAAGACTTTACAAAATTTTTAGGATTCATGACTTAGAAATATGTACTTATAACTTATGACCCAAAATGCTGGTTACGTGGAACAAAAACAAATAAAAGTATTATTCCACTATGGAATTTTTAATCCAAAATTGCTTTCAGCATATGCTCACTGAGGATCCAGAAATGACCAGCTTGTAAAACTTACAATACAGAATGTGATGATTCAAGAATGCCTCAAATAAATAGTTCTGCCAAGGCATCTCTACATACCATTTCATTAGGAGAAGCTATTTATTTTTTTTTTAATTTTATTTAAGGAGAAAAGAAAAAAAAGCAGAGAAAGGGTACAAGTTATACAGATTTGCAGAAAAAAAATGAACAGTAGGAAATTACTAGTTAATGGATTACATATTGTCATCTTAGAAATAATTGTTCAAGTCACAAAATTAAAGCTTGTAAAGTGGACATTCCATCAATGATACTGCAAACAGTTCTGTTCAATGATCCAATAAAACTCTGTGATATCATTTTCTATCTTATACACTTAAATATACATGCAGTTATATAGTATAGAGCACTTTCTTTTCCTCTCTTTTGTACAATGACTATTACACATTTTGGGTTTCATTGCTCCCACGGTTCTTATTACTTTTTTGGAAGAGAGTAAAACCAAATGTGACATAACAGAACAGAATCGGTCAAGTCAAAAGGGTGGACATAATAGATAATGTGAAAACATAATACAAGGTGATCAACAATGGTTACCATAATGCCTCCCGCTATCTCTAATAGAATTGCCTATATTGTTAGTTACAATACAATTGAACAAAACTGTAAAGAATAAAACCGACAAAACCAAAACATTGGAGACATTGTAGGTCTTCAAAAATAGATAAAAGTCAACGAGAAGCTATTTATTTTTACCATCGTTTCTTCAGAGACTTCATTGAAATACTTGTTTTAGGTTTCCTTTATAATATGTATCATACTGCCACCTTGTGGTTAAAATGTTTTTTATCTTTTTCTCTCCACTAGTGTCTGCACAAGTATTTCCCTTAAATGATAAATTTCTACCCAAAGGTAACCAGCAATCCTACTCATGTTCCCAATAACATCCATTTTAAACCAAATTTCTCCTTTTTGTCTCTAAATTAAACTGGGTCTTTAAATAACCATATTTCAAAAAAATGACTTAGCTATCTATGTTTTTATAACAGAGTTCCAAGTCTTTATTTTTAACCCACAAAACAATCATAAAACAAGATAAAACAGAGCTTTGGATTTACATATGCAAAACCAAATTTAAAGAGATTGAGGCCATTATTCATATACACTGAGGGACAAAATGGCAGTTTCAATATAGTAAGAGCCTTTAACTTCGTTTAAATGCTGCAGGATGTGGATTTCCACTCTCAGCTTATAAGCTTTTTGGCAAAGTACCAAGAAGGGCAGAGGTGAAAGTACAAAATCAGACACCATTGCCAGATACTAAAGTTTTTGGAAGCTAATTACTTTCTCACCATTATAGAACTTTCTAGAAATTCGGAGTCTCCACACTCATGTCAGACCTATGAATCCAAATGTCTGTATTTTAACAAGATTCCTAGGTGATTTGTATGCAAAGTACAGTTTAGAAGCATTACTTTATCCTTTACACTCAAATCAAGATGTTGCTTAGATTAACTGAACCTATTAGTTCTAAAAATCTAGCAGATGTGGTCAATAAACCTTGGGTACCTAAAGGCTGTTTCAGGATGTGGTCATTAGACTAAATTGAACAGTTTTTTTTTTTTAATTTGCTATCCACTTATGCAAGTAACTTGTCACACAAATAGAAATACAAAGAATTATTACAAAAAGGCTCATCAGAAATTATAATTTTTGTTATCATAAGCAAATCATCACCCAAGGCAAAATAAAAGTATACAATGACTGGTTTTTCATTTTATTTACTAATCTTTTTTGTGGAGAGAGCTTTTCATTATGCAAAGAGCAATGGGAAAATGAAAATCTGCAATTATTATCAGATCCTGCCTGATGCTGTAAAACAATCAGAATGTTTTCTTAAACTATTAAGTATTCATTCATCACTTCAAACACATTTCTTGCGTACCTTTGCCAGGCATTTTCAAAGACATAAAGTGAATTCATAACTATTTTTAGGACTATCTCTTACCTACCCTAGCTATATTAGTCACAGTTACCCAGAGAAACAGATGCAATGCATCCCTGCGTTATGGCTTGTATGTGTCCCTCCTTTCCCCTTGATCCCTGTCTGTTCTCACCACATCATCCACTGTTTCTCCTCTGAAACATGCTGACCTGCTTTGGATCCAGCTGACTATAGACTGAAACCTCTACAAACTGTGAGCTAAAATAAACCTTTCCTCCTTCAACTTGTGGGTGTGAGGTATCTTGTCCCAGCAACGACAAAATAACTAAGATACCCTGTATATATATGCATATACATTCCTAAAACCACATATAGATTGCTCGAAAGAACAGGAGGCTAATGCCCCAATTCAAGCAATCAGACAGAGTGAATTTTTCCTTTTTCTAGTAAAGCCCTCAACCCAGTGAATGATGCCTATGCATATTGAAGAGAGCAATCTGTTTTACTCAATATGTGGGTACAAATGCTAATGTTTTTCAGAAGCACCCTCACAAACCCAGAAATGTTTAGTCAAGTGTCTGAACATACTGTGTTCTGGTTAATGTCAAACATAAAATTATCCATCATACCAGCTTTAGGTGAGTAAGTCATTTTATATCTCTTGAGATTGCTAACCTTTGTAAAATGAGGAAATATGAGGTAGATCCTTTTCAAGGGGAGCTTGATGATACAACATTTTAAATTTTTGATAAACATGAAATTCAATTTTAGTGGAAATTATGAGTTCATTATTTCCTGTGATATATATTTTATAATGTTTGGATTTTACAATAGATATCTGTTTCAGTAAACAGAAAGAATTTGAATCTAGTAAGAAAAAAACAAATTAATCAATGATATCGCAAAATAAGGGTATCTCAAGATTTTCCAAAAATTCTTATAACTTTGACCCACTTTAATTAAAAGAGGAGTATATTATAAAAAGCACCATTAAGCAGACAGAAGATGGCAAATCTAGCAGGTGTAGGAATTGCTACTACATGTGGCTCCCAACATAATTTTTTAAATTTCTTACATATCTTTTTAATTAATACAAATATATATTTATGGTATACTTTGTATACATTTGTATTGTATACAAATGTATGGTATACATTTAAGTAATGCTTTGATACATTGTGAAGCAGCTAAATCTAGCTAAAAATACGTACATCGCTTCATACAGTTAGCATTTTTGTGGTATGAATATTCTAATTCCATTGTCTTACCAATTTTAAGGACTACAACACACAGTAATTAAAAACAATCACCATGTAGCACAATAGAGCTTTGAACTTATTCCCCAAATGCAGCCACACTTTTGTGGTCCTTAACTAGACCCTTCTCAAGACCCACCGCATATCCCCACTACTCACCACTGGTGATGATCATTTTATTTCTTGCTACTGAATTCGACTTTTCAGACTTGTCATGTAAGAGAAACAAGACTTCCATTTTCTTCACGCTATCACCAACACTTCACCTTCGTGATAGTAGCCATTAAGAGATATCTCGCTACAGTTTTAATTTGTTTCCTTATAATTAGTGAGTTTGGGCTTTTTTTCACATACTTATTGTCCATTTGTATGTCTTTTTTTGAAAAATTTCTCTTCAGTCCTTTATCCTTTTTTTAATCAAGTTATTTCTTTCTATGGGCTGTTTGAGCATCTATGTATTTTAGATGTAAACCTTGTCAGATGTATGATTTGCACATATTTTTCCTATTCACTATCTAGTGATTATTGAATCACTTCATTGATTATTTCCTTTGCAGCATAGAAACATTTTTGTTCATACAATCCTTTGTCTATTTTCCTTTCTATTCCTTCTGTTTTTGAGATCACAGCCAGTAATTCATTGCCCACACCAACGTTATGAAGATTTTCCTTTGAGTTCAGCTAGTAGTTTTTGAATGTCATATCTTTTCCTTAAGTCTTTAATTCATTTAGTTTTGTTTTTATGTACAGTGTGAGATAAGTTATAAGATATTTTCATCCTTATGCATGTGAATATGTAGCTGTTCCATCATTATTTATTGAAGAAACCATACTTTCCCCATTCATTGTGTGTTCTCAGCACCTTTGTTGAATATTAGTTGACAGGTGCATGGGTTTATTTCTAGGCTATTTTGTTCCAATGGTCGATGTTATTCTTTTATGTGAATGTCATGCTGTTTTAATTACAATAAAGTTAATTACAATAGTATGTAGCATATTTCTGGATCTGGGTATTGTGATGTTTCTCATTTTGTTCTATTCAAGATTTCTTTATCTATTCAAATCATTTTTGCTCTATATGAATTTAGAATTATTTTTCTATTTCTATGAAAATACAGGCATTTTATAAATATTAACACTTCCCATCCATTAATATGGAATTCTTTTATTTGTTTGTATAGTCTTCAATTTTTCAGCACACAGAAGTCTTTCATATGCTTGGTTAATTTTATTCCCAAATGTTTTATAAGTTTATACCAATTGTAAGTGAATTGTAGAGAGATGTTCTTGATTTTCATATATTTACATATTGAATTTATATCTTCCAACTTTACTGAATTTGTTCTAATGTATGGAGACACAGAGAAATGCTGTACATAATCATTTCTCCACAAACAGGGACAGTTTAACATTTTCCTTTCCAATTTGGATGTGCTAAATTGTTTCTCTTGCCTAATTTCTCTGGCTACTACTTTCAGTACTTCATTGATTCAAGTCACAAAACTGAACGTCCTTATCTTTTTCATGATTCTCAGAGAAATATTTATAATATATTATTATTAACTATAGTGACCTTGAAGTACATTAGATCTCTTACACACCTTTTCTCCAACTGATATTTTGTATCCTTTGACCAAAATCTCTGTTTATCTTTCCTAAGGGTCTGCTACCCTCCATGTGTCTGAGTTCAAGAACCAATTATAAACCTCTATGTTCCTGCCTGACATTAAGTCAACAAGACATATATCTCCGTGTTTGAGAGGCAGTCTCTGCAAATAATATAGGTGACACAAAAATCTAATATAGAAAATGGAAATGTTATCAAGAATCAGTCACCAAAATATACCTCTGTTTAGCAATCTCTACATTGTAAGTCAGGAGCAGTACTTAAATATGGAAAAACCTGAAGTTATCCTATGTCTACTAGCACATAATAACTGTAGATCAAAAAATGATAATATGTACTAAAAATCAAATTAAAACACATCTCTAGAGTAAGTATCACATTATAAATTTTGGTTCATATTTTTGTATATCGAAGCGAAATTAAAAGACAACATTTTTGAATGTCAGAGTCTGTGTAAAAGCCTTTCTTGCTTTAAAAGCAATACTAACTTCCAGTGTCACAGGCTAGATAATATCTTTTTTGTTTTACTTTTTGGAATTTTATTAGTTTATGTTTGTGATATATATTAATTACACCCATTTGAGGAATATACATGTATATATAGTTGCTGTCTTGTTCATTGTTATCCCCCTTTATTTGTGTATCCTACTCCCTCACCATTTCTCCAAATCTCTCTCCCATCACCAAAAAGTCTACTTTCCTGTTTCTAGCAACCCTCCTTTATTTCCCTCTTTAAATTATTTGTATTTTGGATTTCTCATGTATGAGAAACTATGAAACATATAATTTTTCTGTCTGATTTATTTCAGCCTTATAATCAAGCCTTGTAGTCTTGAGATCCACCCAGTTTCCAAAAATTACTAAAATTTGTCCTTTTTATAGCTGAGTAATATTTCTTTGAGTATATATTCCACCTTTTATCTGTTCATCTGTTCATGGACATATAGGCTGTTTCCATAATTTGGCCATTGTGAATTACATGGCTATAAACATTAAATCATCAGGACATATATCTCCATGTTTGAGAGGCAGTCTCCAAACACAGGCATGCATGTATCATTTTAACATAATGATTTCACCTCTTAGGGGAAAATAATCAAAAGAGATAAAACTGGGTCAAACAGAATTTCAATTTTTAGTTTTAATTTCCGTACTGGTTTTCACATCAGTTATACTTTGGTTACATTTCCACTAATGATGTAAAAGTGTTTCTGTTTACTAAAACCTCATCAGCCCTTTTGTTTTGTGACTCCTTGGTAATAGCCATTCTTTCTGAAGTAAGTTGTAATCTAAATGTTATGAATCCTTGATAGTTGCCATTTTTAACAAAATAAGATGGAATCTCAATGTTTTGATTTGCATTTCCCTAATTGCCAAAAATGCTGCTCATTTTTTTGTGTCCTTACTGGCCATTTTGTATTTCTTCTTTTGAATTTTGTATATAAAAATTGGGTCCATTTGCTACTATAGATGCACTGGGGCTCCATTCAACATCCTAGCAAACTCACTTAAATTCATGTTTTTAAATCAGTTTCAACAAACAGTATGAACTTTCTTCATAACATCAATAATTTTAACTGAAACTTTATCTTTTTCCACCAGTTGTTTTGTCACTCTGAAGACATAGGTGGAACTTCAAAATCTGCCTGACATTTTGATTGGTATATTTGACTGTATTGTTACATAAATATTGGGTTTCCTATCTGATGATCTTCCTTTCAAGCTGTTATGCCAGTTTTTGATAGAGTTTTTAGTTTCCTGGTAATCTCTTTGAACCTGCTTCACATATTCTATGTTTTCTCTATTTTCTCCATCAAACAATTCTCCCCTTTTTTTCTGTTCTTCCATTCCACCATCTGTTTTTTCTTGGGCGATGCTTAGCATTTCTCTAACTATTCTACTTATATCTTGCTTCAGGTCGTTAATAACTTCATTCCTGGCTCTGGAGACAGCGTTTTATGTCTATTGATGTCATATCTGATATTGCATGTTTCTCAGTATTGGGGGCCAAGGACCTTTTCTTGTTGCTCCCTCTTCTCATATTTTTTGTTCCTTTTATACAAGCGTATATAGGAGGCCCAGTTTCTTTCTTTGTTGGTTACAGTTTGTTTGAATTGTGCCGGCTAGGTGTTCCCACCCACTGCAGTGCACTAGGGAGACACAGACCTGGGCAGCCTCTGCTGGGCCCACTCCTCCAGGTCAACCTACCAAAGGCTTCACTGCTAGGGTGCACCTTCAGGCTCTGGGACCTGGTTTGGGCTAGCCTACTGGGTCTTAGTCAATGGCGTCACACAGGCCAGGCACTCCCCACCAATCTCACTTCAGAGGGGAATATGTGACTGAAGTCACTGCAGCATCCTGTTCCGGCTAGTCTTCCTGGTCCCAGTATGTCCTTTGCTGAAGCCTCCTACTCTATGGAAGGGTCCCTGATGCGCTCACTCACTGCAGGTCAATGCAGGGCTCCCAGCCAGTCCCACTCTCAACTCCATTCACCACTTCCCACTATCAGAGCTTTCGCGCCTCTCTCCTTGTGGCACTGATTAGGAAGCAGCAGCTGCTGCAGGAAATTCAAATCGCAGCTTCTAGTGGCGCAGGATCCAGCTTCCGCGCTGAGACCTTATCTGTTCCTGTTATATCACTGGGATTGCGTTTCCAGTTGGTTTCTCTTAGTTTAGTTCATTCCTGGGTCGGCAAAGTATATCTCCCCTTGCTTAGGATTTCTCGCCCGGCACCATTCCTGGATTTTAAGTGCAGTTTCTCAGAGAGCCTCTGAAGCTGTTGTGATCTATCCACCATGTTCTCCCAGAAGTCAATCTTCCAATAATTATGTTCTTGTTGGGTCATTTTTGTCTATCATAAGCTACCAGAAATTGTCACTATTGAAGATCTTCAAGGGAAGTTTTCAAGGAAAATAAGTTTTCTGACTCCATAGTTTAATAATTTATACACTGAAATATAGTCTTATGACAATGCATAGAACTCATAAGCTAGTTTACTATATAAATGTTATTGGTTATAAAATTCTGTCAACCTCATTTCTAATCCCATTGTTATAGCTGGTTTGCTAGTTTCCTATGATAATAAATCCCACAGAATGAATAAATACAATCTCAGAAATATTCCTGTCTACTTTTACTCAGTAAGGCTGATGTGAATAGGGAAAGGATAATAGGAGTTCAAGTTTCCACAGAGAGAAAAATGGACTAATTACTCCCTCGTGACCGTAGAAGAGAAATCCTGAACCCCATATAAAGCATCACACTTCTCTGTACTTTTGTCAACGGAGGCAATTTTTATTTTATAAAAATAGTCATCATTTCCTTTCATATGTTCATTATTTTCTTTTAAAAAATATACCATGATATATCAGAATATTATGCATTTTTAACTAGGATTTAAATTTAAATTGAGCTTTAACCTGCACAGATCTTTTAACTTGAACTGTCTGTCTCAGCTTTTACCTTGGCAAGACAAGCATCAGATATATTGCTTATAAATTTATTTTGTTTTTTTATGAGACATATTTTGTTTAGTAAGATTTCCTAAAACTGTAATTTTAGATTTCTGCCTTATACTAAAAAGGGACTGAGAATTTGCTCTTCAATTTTCCACAAAGCAAAAACTTTGGCCAGTTAGGATAAGAGTAGGGGCAATTACAAGATTAATTTAGATCCAAAAACTTTTTTCCTGAAGAAAAAAATAATAGAGGGGTCAATATGTATTAATTTAATTGCTTGTGTATATTGATCAAATTCATTAAAAAGTTCTTGATTTTTGTTCTAATTGGCCTATGTAGACACAATTAATAGCAGCTTTATTATAAACCACTTTCTCCTCTACCCCTTGATTTCCAATGGGAATTTCCAATGGGAACAATGAAAATAGTTTACATTTCTGCTGAATTTCTCTTCCTTGTGATTTGAGACATTTCTCAATACCACCTCATTAATCCTAACTTTTGCTTCAGATGAAAAACAGCAGAATATCACTCTGTGCACGCGTGGACATGTACTCAAGCCTACTACAGTTAAACTACCTTGAGAAAGTCACAAGAGTCAGTCTGAACAACGTTAGCCTCCTGTTCCTAATGTCTCACCTTCCCTATCTTCTGCTCGGCTTCCTTACCTTCAGAAGTGCACCTTTCCTGCACTTCTGAGACCTAAATAATTTTGCATTCAACATTGGTTTTCATCTTATTATCATGTTTTTTTTTTCTTTTAAGAACTGTACTGATAGATATTTGAGCTGGAAATGATTTTTTTTTAATCCACCTTCCCTCACTCAAAAAAAAAAAATAAAGTTTTTCAAAATGCTCTTTCTCCATCAATAGATTAAAAAGGTATTCTGTTTTCTTCTATATTCATTTTATATCCATGAAAAGCACTATGGAATCCAGCCACTTGAACCATCTCATGATTCTCTCATTGTGTTATTCTATAGCTATTTCTTAACAGCTATGACTTGATTTAACTTCCCATGATGGAAAAAGAAAGTGTTTTAAGCCTTTAACTCTGTTAAATGATAGAGTCTAGGAGGTTATATGGGAATTACTGAGGAAGAAGTTGAGTAAATGGGAGGTTAAAAGGACAGAATATAAAAGGTTTCTATAATGAATCAAGAAAGTTTTTACTTGACTGTTAATTGCAAACAAAAAGTTAACAAAATTATCTCTCTTTCAATTCAAAATACTAACTCTGAATTAAATTACTATCACTATTTTCCTGATTACCTAATAAGGGCGTTAATTAATTGAATTACTCCATAATACTTCTTAGAGTAAAAATGGCCTCTGGATCATAAGGAACTGTAAGCTAACTATGGAGAACTTATGTGGATCCCGTACTTCCTATTTTTCTGTATGTGATACCTCTTATAACTGGCATGTCCTTGCAAGGACATTGGAAACTCTGATTTCGGTATTGTTACAAGAGCAATTTGTACTGCATGGCTTCCAGACCAGATATTACGTTATCCTCTAAGCTACTTTACTATTGCAACAACTCCTACAGAAAAAGTAGACCTGATGTTGCCTGTAGCATCTGTTTTCCTGTTCTTTTTGAGTAGGCTGCTGCCATTTGATAGTTTGATTCTAAAAGCTCTAAGACCATCTGATGTCTACAATGGCTGATACAGACTGACCATAGTTTCGTGTGAGAGGATGATGTAAAAGCTCTTCAGGATGAAGTTGGGTGTAGGAGGAGACAGTGCTGAAAGTATCCAAAAGACTCAAGATTGGGATTTTGATGGGTGGTTAGCTAAAGAAAAGAATTACTAGAAGCATATAGTTGAGGTACTCCTTATGATAATGTGGGCCTAGATTAGAGTGGTAGTAACAGAAAAATATTACAGCAAAGGGGATGACTTGAAGAAAAAACAATAACAGAAAATCATATAAACAGCAAATACCAAAAAAAAGGAATTCCAATATTTTTAAGCTGAGAAATGAGCATAATAGAGGGATCACTGAGAAGGAAAAAACAAATAAAAGGATAAGTTCCCTTGAGTAATTGGTTGTTTTGTCCTCCCTTGAAAGAGTAGCAGAGACATCAACTACATGTATAGTGTGGACGACTGTGTGGCTAGCACCACTTGGCTGCAGAAGTAGCCATCTTTGCATGTGGTAACAAAAACATGAGGGCAGATGAAGTGCTCCAGACACAAGCACACAGAGAGAAGGCTTAAACACTTAATATTGGAAGATAGTCTAGTTAAGGGGTGCAAAAAGAATGATTAACAAAAAAAGAAAAACGGATATAAAAAAGAACACTACTACACAGAAAATCAAGGACAGAAAGTTTGAAGGAAAAGCAGTAAAAGTCACAGAGATAAAAGGAGATGGCTAGAAAGCAATCAATAGGAACTTTAAAAAAAGAAAAGTCTATGCTATAGAAGAGAAGCAATGTGTTGAGGAGTTCAGAGGCCATGAGACAATAAAAACTGAAGCTACACAGGTGGATCACCCATTCCCCAGGTTGTGGCAGGAAATAGAGAAAAAAAATAAAAAGACAGCTAGGAGGGGCAGCAGGACAGCATAAAGTTCATTGTAAATATGATAAAATCATGTTTGAAAACTGAATCATGGAAATAAATTATTAGAAAGGAGTTGGATTATTATTAATCAAGTGGATAATCAGAAAACACACTTATTAAAGAATAATGTGAATCAGGCAAAATATTAGGTTATAAAAATATATTAACATGATTTGATTACCTCCCCCCAGGTAGCTCACAGTAGGATGGGAAGACAGGTGTGTATACATGAGTTAGATATCATAGGTTATGTATGAAAGATGCAACCTAGACAAGGTTGTATCGCTTTGCATAGCAAATGATGTAAGGCTTTCAAAAGCAGGTGATGGCAAAGCTGATCTGATAAGGAGGGGTTGGATTTGGATAGACAAGGTAGTAAAACTAAGGTACCAAGGAAAGAACTGTAGTGCATGCAAATCAATGACAACATGGCAAAAATAGCAGTATTTTTTTAAAAAATGGGTTGTGTGGTGGTGCATAAGACAGAAACCAGAGAACTAAAACCAATAAGGCTCTGGATTAAAAGTTAAAGACAAGAGAAAAGGCCTGATAGTTCTAACTGTAAAGCCTGATTTTGTTAAAAGCATCAGGGATTCATTGGAGGATTTAGAGCAGAGAAATAATATGACTTTTTAAAGCATTTAACAAATACTACTAGCTTCCTTGCTGCTATAGTAAATTGCCTCAAACTTAGTGGTTTAAAACAACAAAAATCTATTATCCCACCATTCTGGGGATTATAAATCTGAAACGCATCTCACTTGGGTAAAATCAAAGTGACGGTCCAGCTCTGTTCCTTTCCAAAACCTTGTGGGAACGCCTGCTTTTCTCATCTTTTCTAGTCTCTTGGGATTCTACAGCTTCCTAAACTCATGCTCCCCTTCCTTTTTCAAAGCAGCTGGATGGCTGAGTCTGTGTCACATAGCATCACCTGACCCTGACTCCTTGGCCTCCTCCTTCTTATTTAAGGGCCCTTGAGATCACACTGGGCATGCCCCCACATACTCCATAATTAGGGTTAAGGATAGAATTAGGGTTAGGGTTAAAACCCCAAAATCTTTAACTTAATTATATCTGAAAACCTCTTTTGCTATATAAAGGCTTTTGAAAACTGAGATTTAACACTACTTTTTTAAATACTGAAATCACATTTATCTTTAAGAACATCTTTGCATTACTGTGTCCTGAAAATGTGGGGCAAAAGGCTGAATAAGGGGAAAAAATGTATTAAAAGGCAGCTCTCCATGGAATATGCACTTGCCATGAATGGGAAAACAAAAGCCATTCACAGTCATTGCTAGTCTAACATGAAAGGCTGGCAAAAAGCAAACAGCAATTCATAATCTTTCATAGTCCCAAAGCACCATCTGCCTTGTATGAAGTGATATAAACCTAAAATTTCTAGGAAAACGTATATTAGACAAAACATGACATTTAGAAAATAATCAAATCATTATTAAATAATTAAGATGAGCACCTGGCTTTCATTCAATGCAGCCTGTCCTTATTTCTGTCTGTAGAAAATACCAAAAAAGAAGATGAAAACCAGCAAAATATAAGGTTGATAGTCAACCTACTGCCAGAGACCAGAGTTTTCTGTAACTATATCTTACCTATATCACTGATTAAACTGCCTGAGAAACATAACTTAAGACTCAAGACTCATGAGTATTTCACTAACTAGAAATGATAGCACTGTGTCTTAGCTACTTTTCTCATTGCTATAACAAAATGCTCAGCACCATTTGCTATTGTAAAAAAGAGAGGAAAAGAAAGTGCTCTAAAGGATATAACTGCATGTATGTTTAAGTGTGTAGGATAGATAACCATATTACTAAGCTTTTATTGGATCACTGAACAGAACTGTTTGCAATCTTACTGTTTGAGTGTCTACTTTGTATGCTTTAATTTTGTAACTTGAACAACTATTTCTAAGATGACAATTTGTAATTTGTCAACTAGTGATTTCTTACTGTTTAATTTTTTTAAATTCTGTATTATTTCCACCCTTTTTTCTATTTGCTTTTCTTTCTTTAAATAAGATTTTTTAAAAATACCCAACACCAAGCCATTATGGAGGCTCCCTGCTGGTAATCAATTCAGGTCAGGAGGCAGAGGTCAGCCCCACACCCATGCGCACCCTACCAGCCATCTGGGAGCCAATGCAGGCTGGGAAAAGCAGAAACTAGCCCTGCACCAGCATACTCAATGGCCACCATCAGATACCCATAGCCAGCACTGGTCAGGAGAACCAAACAGTCTCACTTCAGAGAAATTGTAGCCAATGTGGGAAGTGCCTGGGATCCCATTACCCACCTGTCCAGAAAAACTGAGAATATGTCAAGAAGAAGAAGCAAAAGGCAGGCTCTAGCCTCCAACCTAAGCAGAGCAAGTCCAGGAGATGTAAACACAAAAGAGATCAGAACTGCACACTTGATGTTTCTGAAGTGATGGCAACTAAAGAAACAACTTCATGAAGCTATAAAAGAAATTCGAGTGGTGATAATATTTCAGGTAAAAGAAATGAAAAACATAAAAGAATTGCTAAGCAACTTCTAAAGAAAACATAAAATACTAGAGGAGCATATGAAAATGAGGGAAATTTTGAATTAACAATATAAAAAAGGTTTAGAATACATGAAACAGATTCAAAGAGATACCCAGGAAAATAAAAACTCCAGTGAAAGCTGGCAAAACTGCTTGAAAGAAACAGAAGATAGACTTTCAAATCTTAAAGACAGGTTTTCAGCTAGCAATCATGAAAGGAAAGATCTCCTAAAAATAACAAGGAACCAGGAAGTAACAATTCAACGGCTGCAAGACAACACAAGGAAACATAAGTTAAAAATAATAGGTGTCAGTGAAAAAGTAGGGGTCAACAAAAGTGACATAAAAGCCTATTTACAGATGTAATAGCAGAAAACATCTCAAGCATGGGGAAAGGACCTGACATTCAGACAAGTAAGGCATATAGAACAAATCTATACCTAGACATATAATAATCAAGATCCCAGAAATCCAACATAAGAACAGAATATTAAAAGTTGATAGAGAAAAGAAATAAATCACTTACAAAGGAAACCCCATCAGACTCACAACAGACTTCTCAACACAAACCATCAAGTCAAGAAGAGGCTGGAATGAAGTATTGCAAGTCCTGAAAGAAAACAACTTCCAAACCATTTTGATCTAGCCTGCAAAACTATCTTTCAAAATTAATGGAGAAACAAGATACTTCCATGACAAAGAACAACTGAAGGAATTCATGACCGTCAAATCAACCCTACAAAGAATACTGGAGGACGTTCTACAGAGAGCTAAAAATGACACGATTCCAGGAAAGTGGCAGAGAGGGATCACCAAGTAGGGCAGACAACAGAACGGAGGAAAAAGTAAGCAGCCAAGGGCAGGAAAATAGCATAGCAGACACAAGGCAGTACACGTTGGCCATAACCAATATTATAGATGGTCTCAGTTCACCAATAAAAAGAAACACAAGCAGAGTGGATCAGGAGACAGAATCCATCAATATGCTTTATACAAAAAACACATTTAACTCAAAAGAACATTCACAGACTGGAAATCAAAGAAGAGAAAACAATGCTCGATATGATAGGGAACCAGAAAAAGGTAGAGGCAGCTTGCCCATCAACTGCAGAATGGATAAGAAAGATACTGCATTTTTAAACAATGGAAAGCTACTCAACTATAAAGAAAGATAATCTCAAGGCTTTTGTAGGTAAATAGATACAACTTGAGATCATGCTTATGGGTGAAATGGTCCAGAGTGACATGGGTGAACATTGTGTTTTCTCCCTAGTATAAAAAACTAAGAGTTAATAGGCTCCAAAATGCACAATAGATATTGTGAAAGTGAAAGGGGAGGAAATGTCTAAAAAGGGAAGACAGTGGCAATTGTTAATCTATTATCATGTTTTGAAACCCTGTATTGTTTTCATTGTTATGTTTAGTTTGTTTTTATTCTGTTTTGTTTTGTTTGATTTTATTATATTTGATGGCACAGAGAACTTTTTCAAAGATAATAAAATATATTATGGTAGTCATTATTGATCTCCTATTGTCTTGTTTTGAAGCCCTGTATTGCTTTCATTGTTTTGCTTTGATTGATTTTATTCTATTTAGTTTTGTTTGCTTGTATTATGTGTGATGGTATAGGCAGCTACTTTGAGGATAACAAGAGGCATTATGGTAGCCACTGTGGTTTTACTATTATCTTATTTTGAAGATCTGTAGTACTTTCATTGCCCTGTTTTGATTGGTTTATTCTGTTCTATTTTATCTGATTTTATTATACCTGATGGTATGGGCAGTTATTTTGATGATAACAATGTCATTATGGTAGCCATTATTGATTTCCTTTTATCTTGTTTTGAATTCTTGCACCACATTCGTTTGTTTGATTGACTCTATTCTGTTTTATTTCATTTTGTTTTATTCTCTTCAAAATAAAAAAAATCCAACACCCACAAGTTATGGGAGGAAAGATTTACTTAGCTCACAGTTTGTAGGGGTTTCAGTCCATAATTGGCTTGCTCAAAGGTAGAGTGGCATGTTGCAGAGGGGCAACAGTTCATGATGAAAGAAAACAGCAAAAGCAACAAGAGCAAAAGGAGAGACAAACCTCTTTGTATCCAGCAATTACTCACTCTTAATCCCAGTACCCTTAATCCCACCATCGCACTACAAATTAATCACACACTAGATTCAGCCAACTCAAAAAAAAAAAAAAAAACTATGACTGTATAAGGCTTTGTGGGGACATCTAGACACAAACTGTAGCACCTGCCCATCTAAGAAGACAGGAAAAATATGCAGTCAGTCACTCACTCAAGAATTCTGGAATAATGCTGTGTAGCCTGTATCTAATGAATAGCTGTTTTAAAATAGCCTTCAGTGTGTTCGATATCTCTCCCTTCAGTTTTTATTTCTATGGACAAACACTAGATCTCAGTTACAGCTACAGTAACAATAGCTCAAAGTCAGAAAAGGAAGAAATATATTGCTATTTGCCTAGAAGATAATACTAGCCCCACTAGTGAATTATTTCAAAAAGAGAGGAACTCAAGTGATTGTGTAGGTTTTGCATTAGGCCCTCATGATAAATTGTTTAAACAGCACTTTAAAAAATTCATGTAGTCCACAATGTAGTTACTTTTCTCATTATGGAGACAAAAAACCAAGAAAGGTTTATTTGGCTTACTGTTTGTAGAGGTTTCAGTACATTTTATCAGTTGACTCCAAGGCAGGGTGGCATGGCAGACAAGCATCACAAGAGAAGAAAGAGTTTATGGATTGCAGGGGTACCAAAGTAAGCAAGGAGAATATGAGCCCTATATTGTATCCAGCCTATCAGGATTAGGGCAGTGCCAGACCAACAAGTAGACTGATTTAGTCATCACCTACCCTTAATCCCAGCATTGCATCATGAATCAGTCACATACTCTAGACCCAGCCACCTCTGCCAAAGCCCACCAATGACTGCATGAGGCTTTGAAGAAGCATCTAGACACAAACGATAATAGTCCAGCAAAAATATGTGACCCCTAGATGCTGACAATTAGATGACAGCTCCACAGTAACTAGAATTTACATGGTGCTATGGCTTGGATCAGTGTTCCCCAAAGGTCTATGTGATTAAAAACTTGGTTGAAGAACTACAGTGATGTGCATAATTATCCTTCAATTTACCTTATGAACACAAGCACTACAATTAAAGTTCAGTGAAAATCTATACTTCACAATTCAGAGACTGTTGTTGCAAAAATAAAAATGCCAAAAACATCAGAATTTCTCTGTCTCCAAGATTTCTTCCAAAATCACATTTATCATAATGTTGTAATATTACATAGGCATTTTTGAGGTTTATTTCTTTACTGCTCAAGCAAATAAAAGGAAATGTTTATAGGAGACTGTTTGAATCCCTAAAATGTCCTATCAGAAGAAAGCTTGTGAAAATCTAATTTTTTTTATCTTTTTATCGGTACCAGGGATTGAATTCACGACCGCCTGCTTGCAAGGCAGGTGCTTATGCCGCTGAGCTAAATCCCCAGCCCCAAATCTAATTATTTTTAAAGCATTATAGTAAACTCATGTGTCTTATCAGCATTTAAAGAAGTAAGTCACTTTATAATATCACAGGCAATAAAATATTCTTAAGACTTTATGTAAAACCATTTATTTTCCACTTATAATTCCCCATTTCTTTCCATTATCAGATCTAAGCACCTATCACCAAAAAAATGGTTTTAAGCCATTTTGTCAATTATCTAGAGCATAATTATCTTTTACATGTACTTTACAACAAAGTAATCCCTTTTTATGATCTCCTAGACATAAAAAGAAAACATTCACATCAGAACACTTTACCTATTTGTATAATGAAATATTATAGACACCAAAAAAGCTAATTTGATAAATCACATCCAATTATGAAATGTTATATAGGAAAATCACTCATGCTACCTCATGTTTTAAAGAACTACATTTTACGGGCCTGGGGATTTAGCTCAGTGGAATAAGTGCCTGCCTTGCAAGTATGTGGTCATGAGTTCAATCCCTGGTACTGGTAAAAAAAAAAAAAAAAAATATATATATATATATATATATATATATATATATATATGTGTGTGTGTGTGTGTGTGTGTGTGTGTGTGTGTGTATACATGTACATTTTATTGTTTTTATAAAAACTAAATTATAAACTGTTAAATATTTTGCAAAAAATGCAGTTGTTCTTTTGTCTGTCTCTCTGTGTACACTGAGTGTATCTCTTTGTCAACTAAAACTATGTCAAAGCAGAAAGGACAGCTATGTGAAGAATTACCACAAAAATGCCACTTGCCTTGTAATCCACCAATATCCAACAATATCCAACAAACATACACTCAGAGATTTTTAGGCAAATCTGAGAATCTACTCACAATATTCCCCACCATTGTTACTAGTACCATATTAAAGAATTGTCAAAAGAAGCAATTAAATATTTCTGATATTTTTAATAATACACAGTACTGTTCAAAATGCTGGGAAGGAAAATAAAACTATAAGAGTATTTTTAAAAATAAGAATCCCAAACCTCATTCTATATCTCCAAAAAAATTGCAGTGTGATTCTCATATATTTGTATCCTTTTAAGCTTTTGCACTTGTTCTGATGTACAGCCATGTTTGGGACCCAGTAGCACTTAAGATCATTCCAACACAAATCCAATTCTTCAAAAACTCATCAACATGCCAACTGACATTTACTTATACATTTTCTTCTTTCATTTCATGACTACTGTATATTTGAATTCGTATAAAAACATTCCTATCTCTTTAACTGGTAGAAATGTTAAAATTAAAATATTTAGTTTCATTGTAACTCAACACATTATCTTTGAGGATGCATAATTTCACAATCAAAAATCCAAAATAGTGCAGAGGAGGGGCTGGGTGGATCAGGGGCGCCTGCATCTGCCTCCCCATGTGTCTGGAGGACTGTGGATATCTCAGCAAGCAGGGGAGCATCGCAGGTTCCAGAGGCCCCACAGCCTGTGGTAAGTGCTCAGTGCACTCTGCCCAAAGCCCAGACTATTCAGGACCCTCCAGGCTTCCGGGTACAGTGAAGTGGATAAGTGGGTTTGAGGCATCAACATCCACCTCCCCGTCCCAGCTGTGCTTGGAGAACTGTGGAGCTTCCAACAATCAGGTGGGCGCACAGTGTCCCTGAAGGCCAGCGTATCTGGAACTATGGAGTTCTAAACAGGCAGAAGAGGGCCATTGATTCTACAGGCCGAGTGGCTTGGGGTAACGGGGTGCCAGAGTCTCAGGAGCTGCAAACATAGAAGGGGATTTCCAACAGACCCTGAGGAAGCTTTCAAATAACACTTGAAAATACAAAACGAAAGACCAAATTACAACTTCAAACCTCCAGCCCATCTCAAGAAACCTTAGGAGCAATGTATACAGAAGAAAATATATGCCATTCACCTCAAATATCAGACACAATAGCTACTGAAATTAACAAGCAACTCCAGGAAGCTTTAAAGAAATTCAAACTCGAAATAATCTCCCAGGTAAAAGAAGAAATGATAAAAGAAATGAAAGAGATTCTAAATATATCTAAGGAAAACACAGATAAAAAATTGGAGGAACTAAACAAAAAGATAAAATCCCTAGATAAGCAATATAAGAAACAAACAGAATACAAAATGCAGATGCACGGAGATATACAGGAAATAAAAACTTCACTGAAAGTTGTAAAAACTGCCTCAATGAAAGTGAAGATAGAATTTCAGACCTTGAAGACAGGATTGCAGCTAGTGAACAGGAAAGGAAAGATCTTTTAAAAATAACAAGGAATCAGGAAACAACAATTCAACAACTGCAAGACGATGCAAAGAAAAATAACATGAGAATGATAGGGATTAATGAAAAAGAAGGAGACAACATAAAGGATGTCAAGAGGATATTTAGAGAAGTAATAGCTGAAAATTTCCCAAGCATGAGATCAGAAACCGACATCAGGATCATTGAAGCATATGGAACTCCAAATAGTCATAATCAAAATAAAACTACACCCAAACATATAATAATCACCATCCCAAAAATCCAACACAAGAATAGATTATTCAAAGCTGTCAGAGAGAAAAGACAGATCACTTATAAAGGAAAACCTGTCAGAATCACAGCAGACTTCTCAGCACAAACAATAAAGTCAAGAAGAGCATGGAGTGAAGTATTCCAGATCCTAAAGCAAAATGATTTCCAACCTAGACTGATGTATCCTGAAAAACTATCATTCAAAATTGATGGTGAAATACGATACTACCATGAAAAAGAACAGCTGAAAAACTTCATGAACACCAAACCAACCCTGCAAAAAATATTGAAAGACAGTTTAGATACATAAAGGAAAAAACCACTAAGCAAAGCAGATAATTAAACAGAACAGAAAGATAAAGATGCAACAGCAGAGAGATAACATGTCAACAATAAACCAGCATCTAACAGTAACAACCATTAATGTAAATGGTCTCAATGCACCAATCAAAAGAAACAGACTAGCAGAATGGATCAAGAAACAAAATCCAACCATATGCTGTCTACAGGAAACCCATCTAACCCAGAAGGATACTCACAGACTGAAAGTCAAAGGATGGAAAACAATACTTCATGCAGCAGGAATCCAACAAAAAGCAGGAGTAGTCATTCTGTTTGCAGACAATGTGAACTTTAAACCAACAATGACCATAAAGGACAAAGAAGGTCACTACATACTCAACAGGGGAAAACTCCAAGAGGAAGAGATAACTATCTTAAATATATATGCATCAAACTCCAGAGCACCCAGTTATATAAAACAACTATTAACAGAAATGAAAACTCAAATTATCAGTAACACAATTGTAACAGGAGACCTTAATACGCCATTGACACCAATGGACAGATCAACCAGACAGAAAACGAGCAAAGAAATAACAGAACTGAATCACACCTGCAAACAAATGGATTTGATAGACATATTCAGAATGTTCCACCCAACAACATCAGAATACACTTCTTCTCAGCAGTACATGGATCATTCACTAAAACAGACCATATATTAGCTCACAAAACATATTTAAACAAATGCAAAAGAGTTGAAATCATCCCTTGCACGTTTTCAGATCATACCGCTCTGAAATTAGAAAGTAATGATAAAAGATACTGCAAAAATCCCACAAACGCATGGAAACTGAATAACACACTCTTGAGTAATCAGTGGGTCACAGAAGAAATTAAACAATACCTAAAAGAAAATGAAAATGCAGATACAACTTACCAGGATTTGTGGGATGCAATGAAAGCTGTCCTCAGAGGAAAATTTATTGCACTGAGTTCTCACATCAGGAAATCAAAACAACTACAAATAAATAACTTGATGCTACACCTCAAACAGCTAGAAAAAGAAGAGCAAGTCAAGCCCAAAGTCAAAAGAAGAGAGGAAATTATAAAAATCAGAGCAGAAATCAATGCAATAGAGACTAAGAAAACAATACAAAGAATCAATGAATCAAAGAGTTGATTCTTTGAAAGAATAAATAAAATCGATAAGCCCCTAGCAAACCTTATTTTAAAAGGGAATAAAAAGCTCAAATTCATGCAATAAGAAATGAAAAAGGTGAAATCACTACAGACCCAATAGAAATACAGAAGATCATCAACACCTATTTTGAAAACCTCTATTCTCAAAGATTTGATAACACAGAAGAAATAGACAGATTCTTAGAAACATATGAAGTACCAAAGTGTTGGGAGCCGCGTCTGTGATAGCTCGCCTTGCGCGGCGGACGTGCGGCCTGTGGTAAAGAGCAAAGCCTGAGGTAGATTACCCCTCCCATCGAATATGTTAGTTTCCTGCTTACCGCGTAAACAACCCGCTCAACAATATACTCTGCCTGGCAACTGATGATGTTAGCCAATCAGCTTGCCTTGCTTACTTTAACATGATTGGACACTGTACCCGTATATATACCGGTGCCACCCCTGGGCGGAAGAAGAAGCCAGGTAGAAGCCCAGAAGTAAAAGCCCAAAAGGAGCCGCGGAGAGCGGACCGGTAGAGGCTTTGGGGCAGACTGAAGCACAAAAGGAGCCGCGGGGAGCGGACCAGAGGAGGCTTCAGCTGGGAGAACCCAGGGCAGGCTGTACGGAGAAGGAAAATAAAAAGAAAAGGTTGTCCACTACCAGACTTTGTCGTGTGTCCTTCCTGCCGGCCGGGAGCGGACATCGACACCAAAGCTAGATCAAGAGGATGTAAAACCGTTGAATAACCCAATCTCTGTTAATAAAATTGAAAATGTAATTAAGTCCTTACCTACAAAGAGGAGCCGAGGCCCAGATTGATTCACTGCAGAATTCTACAAGAAATACAAAGAAGACCTAATGCCGACACTCCTCAAACTGTTCAATGAAATTGAAAGGGAAGCAATCCTTCCTAAGTCATTCCTGGAAGCAAATATTACTCTAGTACCAAAACCTGCAATAGACCCAACTAAAAAAGTGAACTATAGACCAATCTCCCTAATGAACACAGATGCAAAAATCCTCAATAAAATATTGGCAAATAGGATCCAGCGAATCATCAAGAAGATTATACACCATGACCAAGTGGGATTCATCCCAGGAATGCAAGGATGGTTCAACATACGCAAATCAATAAACGTAATCCACCATATTAATAAAGCCAAAAGTAAGAATCACATGATCATTTCTATAGATGCAGAAAAAGCCTTCCATAAGGTCCAACATTCATTCATGATAAGAACTTTACAGAAAATTGGAATAGATGGTCTTTACCTCAATATAATAAAGGCCATTTATGACAAACCAACAGCCAGCATCATACTAAATGGCCAAAAATTGAAAGCCTTTACTTTAAAATCAGGCACAAGACAAGGATGTCCTTTATCACCACTCCTATTTAATATAGTACTGGAAGTACTAGCCAGAGCAATTAGGCAAGAAAGAGAAATAAAATGGGTAAAGTTAGGAAAAGAAAAAGTTAGATTATCATTGTTTGCAGATGACATGATACTCTACATAGAAGACCCCGTAAACTCCATTGAAAGACTCTTAGATACAATAAATAAATTCAGTAATGTAGCAGGATACAAAATCAATACTCAGAAATCAATAACATTCCTATACACTAACAACAAAATCACAGAGAGGGAAATAAGAGAAACTGGACTATTCACATTAGCAAGCAAAAAAATGAAATATTTAGGAATTACTCTTACGAAAGAAGTGAAAGACCTATACAGGGAAAATTATAATACACTGAAAAAAGAAATTGAAGATGATCTCATAAAGTGGAAAGACATCCCTTGCTCATGGATAGGAAGAACAAACATTGTGAAAATGGCCATTCTCCCAAAACTGCTATACAGATTCAATGCAATCCCAATAAAAATACCATCCACATACCTTATAGATCTAGAGAAATCACTCCTAAAATTCATCTGGAACCAGAAGAGACCTAGAATAGCAAAGGCAATTCTCAGCAGCAAAGGCAAGGCAGGAGGCATCACAATCCCTGACTTGAAGTTATACTACAAAGCAACAGTAGTAAAATCAACATGGTATTGGAATCAAAACAGAGCCAAAGATCAATGGAATAGATTAGAAGATACAACCACAACTACAAACACACTCAACCACCTTATCTTTGATAAAGGAGCCAAGCAGGCTCACTGGAAGTACGACAGTCTCTTTAATAAATGGTGCTGGAAAAACTGGCTCTCCATTTGCCGAAAACTAAAGCTAGCCCCATGTCTATCATCATGTACTAAATTAAAATCTAAATGGGTCAAAGATCTGAATATTAAAACAGAAACACTAAATCTATTGGAAGTCAAATTGGGTAGAAAACTTGAAGACATAGGGGTAAGTAGAGAATTCATGAACAGGACTCAAACTGCACGGGAAACACTTCCCAGAATCAATAACTGGGACCACTTCTTATTAAAAAGTTTCTGCATGTCAAAACAAATCTCCAGCATACTGAAAAAGAAAACCCACAAACTGAAAAGGTTTTAGTGAACTCTCTCTCAGACAAGGGACTCTTGTCTAAAACATATAAAGAATTAAATAAACTCAGACCCCCAAAATTCAAAGATCCAATCCAAAAATGGGTATCTGATATGAATACGCACTTCTCAGATGAAGAAATACAAATAGCAAATAAATACATGAAAAAATGTCCATCATCATTGGTCATTAGAGAAATGCAAATTAAAACCACACTGAGATACCATCTCACTCCTGAAAGAATGGCCAGGATCAAGCAAACCAACAACAAAAAATGCTGGAGAGGCTGTGGGGAAAAAGGAACTCTCCTACACTGTTGGTGGGAGTGTAGACTGGTACAGCCTTTGTGGAGGTCAGTCTGGAGATTTCTCAAAAAGCTGGGATTGGAAGTCCCATTTATTCCAGCTATTCCACTTCTAGGCATATTCCCAGAAGAACTGAAAGCATCATACCACAGTGATATATGTGCACCTATGTTTATAGCAGCACAATTTGTAATCGCCAGATCTTGGAAACAACCCAAGTGTCCATCAACTGAGGAATGGATTAAAAAGTTGTGGTATTTCTATACAATGGAGTATTACTCAGCTATAAAGAAGGATCACATTGAGATATTTATCAATAAATGGGCGCAGCTTGAGACCATACTCATAAGTGAAATAAATCAATCTCGCATGTGTGAATACCGAATAGTTTCCCTAATGTAAGAAATGATTCAAATATATAAAAATATGTGGTAATCATGATTCCCCATTATGTGGCCTTGAAGCCTTATAAAGTTTTCACTTATTAATTGGAAAGGCTTTAGTCTGGGCTTCTTGATATGGAAATATTTGAAGCTATAGTATATGAAGTTTTATCCAAATATTTCAAGGAAAAAGACAGACACTATGGTAACTACTATTAAGTCGGGTTATTTGGTGGTGAAGCACTAGGTTGCCGAAACAGTCATGCTTTGACCTGTAGTGTTATATTGTTATGTCCTCTTTTATCTCAATCTTTCCCTTATTCATTAAAAAAATTGAGTTATTTTTATTGTTTTTTTAATTAAGGGGAAAATTTTTAAAAAATTAGCAGGATATGTATTAGTAACTTTTTTTGATTTCCTAGTAACTTGTTTTGAAGTCCTGTAATACTCCCACTATCTTGTTTTGACTGATTAGACTCTGTTTCATTCTGTATGATAGTATCAAGTTTGAGGGTATAGGCAACTACTTTGAAGGCAATAAGATTCACTAAGATGCCCATTCTGATTTGACTATTGTCTCCTTTGGAAGTCCTATAATTTTTACAATGCTTAAGTTTTATTGGTCTTGTTCTCTACTGTTTTGTTCAACTTTATAATACCTAATGAGATAGATAATTCTTCTTAAGGAAGCAAGAGGCATTATGGTAACCATTGTTGATAACCTTGTGCTCTGTTTTTATATCATGTGCTATGTCTATCCTTGGTTTTGACTGACAGCTTTGTTTTGCCATATTTGACTTTATTTTCTCTCAAAAAAAAGTAATAAGAACTAAGGAGTAATAAAACCAAAATGTGTAAATTTTGTTGTAAAAAAGAGAGGGAAAAAAAGTGCTCTAAAGGATACAACAGCAAGCGTGTTTAGGGGTGTTAAATAGCTGACCATATTAATGTTTTTGTTTGGATCACTGAACACAACTGTTACAGTCTCACTGTATGAATGTTCACTTTGTATGCTTTGATACTGTGACTTGAACAACTATCTCTAAGATGATAATATGTAATCTATTAACTGGTGATTTCTTACTGTTTTGTTGTAGTTCTGTATTACTTGTACCCTTTCACTGCTTTGTTTTGTTTTGTTTTTTCTCTTTTTCCTTTTAAATAAAATTTTTTTTAAAAATCCAAAATAACAAGTTGAATTCTAAGCTGAACATTTATAGGTCCTTATTGTATATTCTGAATTTGAAATTTGGCTTTAAAATAATGAGATATCGTCAGAATTTTTCTGTCCTCCTCTTAGAAATACCAAAAAAAGTAACTAAACAAAAATAAAACTTCTCTTTCCATATCTAAAATGCCACTAATAAGAACATAAACATGAATAAAATTATCTTAAAACCAAACGGAACAATGAAATATTACCATTACCAAAAAATACCATGCAAAAAAATATGTAAGAAACAAATAGGTCAAGTGGCAGGCCTTTCTCCAGGGAGAAAATAGACCCAGAGAAATAAATACAAAGTGCAAAGCTTTGTAAAGCTGTAAAAAAAAAATCAAATACAGTAAAGGAACATTTTGGAAATATGGGATGGGGTGCAGATCAAGTGATTCACTGCAGATAAAATGAGTTTGGCTCAAACATCTCTACAATAAGCAGCAGAACAATTAGAAAAGTTGAACCCAAGAATATAAGCCAAGTCTTTGCATATGAAGGCAACATTCATCGAATTTTTAACATGGAGAGAAATCCAACTTCCAATCCCTCTTGGGTGAAAAGAGCTAAACTAACAGCACCTTCCCTCTCCCTCTCTCCTCCTCCCGCCTCCCCTCCCTTCCTCCTTTCCCTCTCCCTCCCTTCCATTTCCCCCTCCCCTTTCCTTCCCCCCCCCTCAGTCTCTCCCCTTCTTTTTCCTTCTTTAATCTCTCTGAAGAAATAGCTTCAGTTTATTAGCCATTAGAAGTGTGACAATAAATTTCTATTATTTTAAGTCACCCAGTGCCCAACTCATGACCTAATTTATAATGTATGTGCCAATTTGTAGGCTAGCTCTCCTAAACTCTGCTGAGCCTCCCACACTCCTGCCTGGATGCTTGGCCGCTGGACAATCTAATCCCCTGCCTTTAGATTCTCTCTCTCTGTCCCCTCATCCTTCTCCCTTTTTCACCCCCTCCCCCTCCCTCCCCCCTCCCCCTCCCTCTCCCTCTCAGAGGCTGGTAGGCTCAGAATGCTTTGAGTTCAGAGCAAAGAACTCCGTATGATACAACGTCATATGGCAAGGGAGCTGTCTCACGGGGAAAATGAATCAGCTGTTCCTATGCTTCAGCACCATGCCTAAACTGGATCCCCCAGCAGCCCTCCCTCATCTTAGTGTACAGTAACTATTCCACAGATCCGGGCCAAAACCACGAAGTCATCTCTTCTTTCTTTCTCTCACAGGCAAAATTCAAATTATTAGTGAAAGGATTTTGCCCTAGAATAAGTTATACAATATTATGCCAGTGGGAGGGGAATCAAGGGACGTTTGCCTTGAGGTCATTTCCTCCTTCCCCTGCGACAACTTCCTTTTTCCTTTACCAGTGGCGCCAAGAAGGTCCAATCAGCGCTCGCGCGTCACCCAAGGTCAGAGGTTATGTGTATATTCCCTACCCCACTTCCTATCAGAAGAGGCCTGGACCATCAATGGTAGTTGGACTCTTCTCCACGTCCTTGGAATAAAGGCTACTGTTACTTCATATTTCTGTCAATTAGCAAATCTTGTTGGCTCTTTGAAACATGCCCAGCATCTACCATTTCTCACTGACTTCGCTGTTAACATTCTGGCCTAAACCATCATCATCTCTTACCTGGGATGCCACAGTAGCTTTCACCCCCTGACCATTCGTGTGCGCCAGGTTCTCCCTTCTGCCTTTCACTCGGTGCAGATCTCCAGCTGACTGAACGGTGCTTCCTGCATTGGTGGAGGATCTTTCCTCCTCGGCCCACAGATCCACATGCCAAGATCAGGCTGCATGAAGCAAAAAGTGACAGAAAAGGGGAACCTCACTGCTTTGCAGTCTGTTTCTCTAGGTTGGGAGAGATTATTTTCTGCTACCATTATCTGAGAACTTAAGGCTGGATCCTTCAGCTTTTTAACACAGACACACACCAGCACCTCTCCGGGACTTTGGGACCTCCAACATCAGACACATCTAGATTACGTTTCACCAGTTTTTTAGATATCTCTCAATCCAATCATTCTGACAACCAAGATGAGACAGAACTTCAACTGAGTGTATGCTTCTATCGCTAAAGGGCGGGAAACAGTACTCGTGTCCTAAAGTAGAATTTCATTGTGTCACAGAATATGAAATAACACAGAAAAAGACAAAAATCAAAGAAAGAAAATCGTATTTTCCTTGGTTTTTTGAACAGATACTCCTTTCCTGTTAAAACTCTGTCCAGATAGCAGAAATTCTATTATTTACCTGAATAATTTCCTGTGCTTTATGTTGACCTGTTCACCTTATTAATTTTAAAATGACCTAAAAACAAAGTATTCTAAACTGAAAGAGCTAAGTTTTCTTACATTTTCTTTTCTATTTATTTTGTTATATTTTATTTCACTTTAATTAAATAGAAACTAAGTACTTCTTTTCAAGCGCTATCTCATCTAACAAGTTTTTGTTTTGTTTTTACAAGTTAGTATTCTACATTTAGAAAAAAACTAACACTTTTAGAATATCTTTCTATTGACAGACATTAGTAACACAGAATAATGAGATTCATGATGGTACCCCGATACAAGGATCTAAATATTTTATTTTCATCCCTACTACTCTCTTCAGCCTTCTTTCTCCTCTTGCCCAGATTCCCTTCCCCATCACTGGAAGACTACCTTCTAGTTTCCTTTTCTTTCTCCTTTGTTGTGTTTATTTTATTCACACATTTTATCATCCTCAAAGCATGCAATGTTTAACTTTCTTAAACTGTATTATTTCACTTCAAATGTTGGTCTTCATTTCCACTCATTTTCACATGATTTATTCTTCATGATTGAATAATATTCCATTGTGTATCTAGTTATCTATTGATGGGCATCAAGGCCATTTCCGTAGGTGAACTGTTGTGAATTGAGCCAATGTAAGCATGGATATAATGTATTAGTTTAGAATGTTTCTTTAATTCTTTAATGTCAAATAGTTGTAGAGTTAGATCAAATGATACATCTATTTATACTTTTGAGAAAACTTCATACTGTTTTCCATGGTGGTTTTACCAGTTTACTTTCCCTCAACAATTCAAAAAGGTTCTTTTTTTCACCACAACCTCACCAGCATTCATTGTGCATGTGTGTGTGTGTGTGTGTGTGTGTGTGTGTGTGTGCATGTACATATGTGTTCTTTATGTTAACCATTCTGAATAGAATGAGATGGCATTTCATTTCACTAAGCTAAGAATGTTCAAATTTTTTATATAATTTTTTGACACTTGTTGGACTTCGGTGTTTCATCTTTTGAATAATTTCTATTCAATGCACTTACTCATTTATTGAATGGGCTATTGAGTGTGTGTGTGTGTGTGTGTGTGCGTGTGTGTTGGTTTTTTAGTTAATTATGTATTCTAGATATTAATCTTCTATTGGAAGACTAACTGCAAAATATTTCCTCCCATTCTGTAAGTTGACTCTAAACTCTGTTATTTCCATTACTGTGCTCACAACACTCAGTTTCACTTCTAATCCTGTAATCCTAATAAATTCCTTTTATAATTATACATATATTTCACATGGATTCCTTTCCCCTAGAAAGCCCTAATAGAAATGTGAATTTTAGTAGCACTTTTATACCTTCATGAAGAATGTTGTTGGTATATTAATAGAAAATTCATTGACTATGTACATTACTTTTGGTTTTTTTTTTTTTTAATTTTTTTATTTTATTTAAGGAGAAAAGAAAAAAAAAGCAGGGAAAGGGTACAAGTTATACAGATTTACAGAAAAAAAAATAAACAGTAGGAAATCACTAGTTAATGGATTACATATTGTCATCTTAGAAATAATTGTTCAAGTCACAAAATTAAAGCTTGTAAAGTGCACATTCCATCAATGATACTGCAAACAGTTCTGTTCATTGATCCAATAAAACTCTGTGATATCATTTTCTATCTTATACACTTAAATATACATGCAGTTACATAGTTTGGAGCACTTTCTTTTCCTCTCTTTTGTACCATGACTATTACACATTTTGGGTTTCATTGCTCCCACGGTTCTTATTACTTTTTTGGAAGAGAGTAAAACCAAATGTGACATAACAGAACAGAATCGGTCAAGTCAAAAGGGTGGACATAATAGATAATATAAAAACATAATACAAGGTGATCAACAATGGTTACTATAATGCCTCCTGCTATCTCTAATAGAATTGCCTATATCATTAGTTATAATACAATTGAACAAAACAGTAAAGAATAAAACCGACAAAACCAAAACATTGGAGACATTGTAGGTCTTCAAAAGTAGATAAAAGTCAACAAGAATGGGCGTCATAATGAATCTCATTATCTTCACAGCTGATGCCTAAACTTTCGAACCTGATACTATCCAGCAAAACAGAATAGGGGAACATCAGTTAAAAACCAGATGGTGAGAGTAATACAGGGCTTTAAATCAAGGTAATGGAAAGTCAAAGTGGGTTACTATAATATATCCTGCTATTTTTTTTCCTTTAATTAAAAGGATAAAGATAAAAAAGTAAATAATGGAGTGGAGATTGAGATAAAAGAGGGCATAACAACGAAACAGCGCAGATCAAAACATAACTATTTAAGCAGAATAGTGTTTCACCACCAGATAATCCTAACCTAAAAGTAGTTACCATATTGTCTCTTTCTTTGAAATCCTTGAGTACAACTTCGTATACTGTAGCATTAAGTATATCAAAACAATGTAAAACCATTCAAGAGAATGACAGCATTACAGAGTATTTAGAATCGACTAACAGAAAATGAATAATGGTTTCTGTATAATCTCCTTGTCTTTACAAGGTTTTTGCTTATACTATCATACATAATAAAATCCAGTAAGATACAACCTATTTAGACCATTGGAGACAGAAGGACAAAAGCTAGATGAGACTTCAAAACAAGATGATACTAAATCAGTATTACCTATTAAGATGTCATTTTCTCCAAAATATCTGTTCCTATCATCCAATCTTCTCTGCCTCATTTCTGTTGAGCTCTTTTTCTGTCAGTAGCTGTCAGTTTGTCTTCTTCATTTTGTTCTCTGCTCCATTTGTTGTGGCCTCTCTGCCATTATTTCTGGATTCTTTGTATTTTTCTTTTTTTAGAATATCCTGCAATACTCTCTGTAGAGTTGAATTGGTGGTTGCAAATTCCCCCAGTTCCTCTTTATCCTGGAAGCACCTTGTTTTTCCATCAATTTCCAGGGACAGTTGTGCAGGATATCTCAATCTTGGCTGGAGATTATTATCTTTCAAAGCTTGAATTATTTCCCCCCATGCTCTTCGTGATTTGATGGTTTGTGCCGAGAAATCTGCTGTAATTCTGATGGGTGTTCCCTTGAAAGTGGTCTGTTTCTTGTCCCTTACAGCTTTTAATATTCTGTTCTTGTATTGAATTTCTGGAACTTTTATTATTATATGCCTGGGTGTTGTTCTGTTTGGGTTGTAGGTAGCTGGGGTCCTGTATGCCTCATACATCTGAGTATCTTTACCTTTTGCTAAATTAGGAAAATTCTCCTGCATTATTTCTGTGAGTAGCTTTTGTAGTTCACTTGTTTGTGTCCCTACTTCTTCTTTTATGTTCTTAATCCTTAGGTTATGGATCCTCTTATCATCTTCTTGTCTTTGTATTATTGCTGTTTGTTTCTTTGTTATTTTTAAGAAGTTTTTCATTTCATTCTCCCATATTACAAGTCTGCCCTCCAGTTCAGATAGTCTGTCCTTAGTTTCTTTCAAGCTGTTATGCCAGTCTTCTATAGACTTCTTAGTATCTTGGTAGTCCCTTTGAACCTGTTTCACGCATTCTATGCTTTCTCTGTTTTCTCCATCAAACAATTCTCCCCTTTTTTTCTGTTCTTCCATTCCACCACCTGTTTTTTCTTGGGTGGTACTTAGCATTTCTCTAACTATTCTGCATACTTCTAGCTTCAGGTCGTTGATAACTTCATTCCTGAATTGGTCTATGAGGCTCTCTATATGGTGCCTTATGTATATTGGTGCGGTGTCTGCTATTGCCTGTTTCTCAGAATTGGGGGCCGAGGGGCCTTTCTTGTTGCTGCCTCTTCCCATGCTGCCTCTTCTTCTCTGTTCCTTATATATGCAAGCTTATATAAGAGGCCCAGCTTCTCTCCCAGTCAGCCACAGCCTGATCGAATTGCGCCAGTTAGGTGTTCCCGCTCACCGCTGCGCACCAGGGAGTTACGGACCAGGCAGCCTATGCGTCTCCCCTCCCGGCCACCGTCAGGCTCTGGGATCTGGGTTGGGACAGCCTACCAGGTCCACCGGCAGCGTCACGCAGGCCAGGCACTTTTCACCAATCTCGCCCGAGAGGGGGATGTGTGGCTGGAGTCTCCACCGCGCCCTGCTCCCGCAGGACTGCTCGGACCCAGAAAGTCCTCCGCTGGAGTCAAACTGTGGTAGAGTGTCAGTTTCTCTCACTCACCTCACCACAAGTCAGTGCACGCCTCCCTGCCGTTCACAGATTGCCGTTCTCAGAGCTTCTGCGCGTCTCTCTCCTTGCCGAGCCACTGTAGAGGCAGCCAGCCACTGCGCGGCGGGAAACCCAAATTGCGGCTTACAATGGCGCGGGGTCCAGCTCCACACCGAGGCTTTTCTGTTCCTGTTTTAGCACCAGGAATGCATTCCAAGTTGGTTTCTCTCAGCCCAGTTCGTTCCTGAGACAGCAGAGCATATCTCCACCTGCTTATGTCTCCTTAGTCCGCACCATTCCTGGCTTCTGAGCCGAGTCTTTCAGAGAGCCTCCGGTAGTTGCTGTTATCTGTCCGCCATGTTCTCCCGGCGTACATTACTTTTGGTAACAACAGTATCCATCAAATCAAGTCATGGACAAGTGATGCCTTTCCATTTTCTGACGTATACTCCAATTTCTTCTGGGTGTTCTATAATTTTTATTGTACATGTCCTTTATGTTATAAATTCAGCTGATTGCTAGATATTTTGGGGGTATTATGAATGAAATTACTTTTATGACTTATTTCTCAGAAGATTGTTATTGATATATAGGAAAGCCAGTCACTTTTGTGTATTTATTTTGCTTCCTGTCACTTGGTCTAAATATCTTCTGATGGAGGTCTTAGAATTTTCCAAGTAAAAAAATCCTGTCACCCACAAAGACAAATAATCTGATTTTTTTCCTTCTTATTTATTTCTTTTTCTTGCCTAATTGTTCTCACTAAAGTTTCAAGTGCTGTATTGAACAGGAATGATATGAGTAAACAGCATGTCTCATTGCTAATTTTAAAAGAAATACTTTCAGGTTTTCCTCATTCAGTATGAAGTTGGCTGTCAGGTTGCCATGCATGGCTTTTACTAATTTAAAAGAATATCTTTCTATACTTAATTTTTTCAAGGATTCTATCCTAGAAGGAGAGGAGTTTCTCTTGAAGGCTTTTTCTGTATCTATTGAAATGATCAGTAGTTTTTATCTTTAGTTTTATTTGTGTGATATATAATATTTATTGATTTACTTTCATTGTACTATCCTTATATCCCTGGAATGAAACTGAATGAGTTGTTGAATTCTGTTTGCAAGAACATTAGGAGAAATTTTGCATCTATGTTCATCAAACATACATATGTTAGTTCATTTTTTTTTTGGTTTGGTACTGGAATAATAATAGCATTATAGAAAGAATTTGGAAGTATTTCTTCCCTTTTTATAAATGTTAGTGTTAGTTCTATATTATTTCTTTTTTATTTTAAAGATAATAAAATAAAGCAAAACAGAATAATGCAGATCAGAACAGAAAAATGCAAGCGATACAGGATTTCAAAACAAAACAACAGGAAAACAACAATGGCTACCATAATGTCTCTTGCTTTCTTCAAAATAGCTGTCCATACTATCTCACATAATAAAATCAAATAAAACAGCAGAATAAAACCAATCAAAACAAAAGAGGACTTGAAAACAAGATGATAGGAAATGAACAATTGCTACAATATTGTCTCTTTTTTTTTTCAAAACACCATCATGCATAATAAAATCAAATAAAACAATACAGAATAAAACCAATCAAAACAAAAGAATGAAAGTATTAAAGGACTTCAAAACAAGATAACAGAACTCAACAATAGTTACCATAATACATCCCATTATCTTCAAAATAGTCGTCCACACCATCATACACAGTAAAATCTAACAAAACAAGAAAAAATAAAACCAAAGCTAACAAAATTATGAAAATGATTCAAGAATTCAAAACAAGATAATAAGAAATTAACAGTTGTTACCACTTTGCCTTTTTAGGCATTTCCTCCCCTATCACTTTCATATTATCTACCGTGCATGTTCTTTAAAAGCCTGGTAAAACCCAGTAATGAATCAATCAGGTTCTGAACTTTCCATAGTTAGAAGGAGTTTTCTTCTTGTTACCTTCATGTTTTAGTCTTGTTACTTGTGACTGATCTGTTTACATTTGTATGTCTTCTTTGTCCAATTTTGGTACATCATGTGAGTCTAGGAATTTATCAATTTCTCTAGATTCTCCATTGCATTGGAATATGTTCTCAAAAGCATTTCTATTAATTCTCTGGATTTCAATGATATCTGTTGTTATTTTGCAATTTTCATTTTCTAATTATATTAATTTGGGTTTATTCTTGTTTTGGGTAAGTTTGGCTACAGATTTATCAATCATGGTAATTTTTGTAAGAACCATCTTTGTGATTCATTGATCCTTTGTATTTCACTTTTAGTCACTATTTAATATATCTCCCCTAATAAGTTGTCATTTATTTCCTTCTACTGAATGTGCATTTCATTTGTTCTTATTTTTCTAGAACCTTGAGATATATCATTAGGTGTTGCTATTTGAGATTACTCTTTATTTTTTCTGTAGATACTCATGGCTATAAACTTTCCCTTCAGACTGCTTTTATTGTGACCCATGGTTTGGGGTATTTTATGTTTCTGTTATCACTTAATTCCAGAAATTTTTTAAATTTTTCTCTGAATATCTTTATACTGGCAGTTCTGAACATATATTATTCAATCTCCATGTGTTTCTACAGTTTCTGTAGTTTCCGTTGTTGATTTCCAGTTTCATTCCATAGAAAGTAGAGTGCATGAAATTATTTCTTTTTTTATTTATTAAGCCTTGCTCTATGGCATAAAGTCAAGTCTCCTTTGGAAAGAGTTCCAAAGGCTATTGAAAATAGTATAAATTCTCTTGTTATTGAATGGAGTACTACATGTACTTGTTACATCCATTCAATCTATAGTGTAGTTCAACTGTTGTTTGTTTTAGAGTTTTGCATGAGTGACCTATCTAGTTGCGACAGTCAGATGTTGGAGTCATCTACTGTAATTGCACTAGGACTTATATGACCCTTACTATCAAGCAGTATCTGTTTTATGAAATTGTGTGTTCTGACCTTTGATGCCTGTGTATTTACAATTGTTATGTCTCCTTTTTGACTTGTCCCCTTTACCAATAGTAGTGGCCTTCTTTTCCCCGTCTCAGTAATTTTAGTTTGAATTCTACTTTGTAAGGTCTGATAAAAACTTCATGCTTGCTTTTGGGCCTTAGTTGCTTGAAATTTTACTTTCCCTCCTCTCACTTACAGTTTGTATATATCTTTGCAGGTGAAGTGTGCATCTTGCAAGCAAAATATAGTTGAGTTATATTTTTGGATCTATTTTGCCATCTATTGCACATAATAAAATCAAATAGAACACAACAGAATAAAACCAATCAAAACAAAAGAGGCCATATATTCTGTATTTTTAATTGGATCGTTAAGTCTATTCACCTTGTATTATTATCGATAGTAACCATCCCAATCATATTATTGTTTTTCCAGTGTTTGTTTCATTCCTGATTTCATTCAAGTTTTCTATTCCCTCAATGAAATTTATTTTTTCTCTTGGTATCATGGTTGTAGCAGACCTCTTCCTTTGCATTTAGGATTCCCTTAAGCACTTTCTGCAATGCTGACTTAATGGTCAAGAATTTCTTTAGTTTGTCCTTATCTTGAAAGGTCTCTATTTCTCCTCCTTCAGTTTTGAAATCCAGTAAACACAAAAGACCTCTGCCATTAACCTCATCACCACTGTGCTCCTTCTTCAGGGCCCACTCTCATCCTGCAGAGCTTACTTCTTTTCTTACTTTAATTGGTCCACACTCTCAGCAGAGCATATTTCTTTTCCTACCTTTACTAAATATAAAACCGTGTTACCTTTTGTACACGTCTTACCTAACTCTTTGTTCATAACAACAAGGACCTGTTAAGAATCTCTAGAAGTAGTCCACAGAACCCCAGGACCCAGCTAATCCAATCTCCTCCCTGTACTACATACTTGATGGGGAACATTTATGCTTTTCTGCACCAGTAGAAATCCCAGGAAAAGGTGACTTACCCCTCCCCGCAAGAGTGTTAGCCCATATTACAGATATGAGCCCTGGTAGTTTTTTTCAATGAATAATTTAAGCATTCTTTAAATTCTTTCAACCTAATCTTTATCTTAAAGTCAAGTTCCTGCTCTTTTGTTTCTCAAGCCAATTTATAGACTTCCACTAATCCTGGGAAAATTTGGGAATAATGGTTCATAAGGGAAATGAGAATTAACCAAGGAGATACTGACATGGATCACTTTGGGTAACTGTAACTGAGTCCTGGAAGTTCTTAAAACTACAATTTTTAGTTATGATTTCTTTATCATGTTTCTATCTTTTATTCATTTTGTCTTATCTCAATTTCACATGTTTTTAGTTCCAACATAACTGCCAGACATAAGCCTTAATTCACTCAAGTGATTTCCTTTTCACATACAATATGTATTCAATATATTAAAAGGTAAAATTTTAAAGAGTTAAGAAAAAATAATAAACTATATCAATTAAAGTAATTGAAGAAAACTTGCAAAATAATAAATCATCAAGTTAAAACAATTATTTAGGTATCTTATTGTGAATAAGGATCATTTCAAACAAGGACTAAGTGTGAGTTGAGGTATAATAAAGGAAATTAATAATCCCTTTTAATACCAAAAGTGATGAATTAAACCTCAAGCAAAATAGAAAAGCAAATTAAGTGTGAGATGTGCTTATGAGTTAGAAATCAGAGAAGTACAAATACAAGGTATAATAAAACTAAAATGATGGAAGAGCTTGAAACCTAGAGAATCTGGCCACAGCACCTGCCAAAGGTCTACAAACTGAAATGATGTGGAAAACTACCTTCTAAGAAAACTATTGAGCAAATCCACTTGTCACTTCCTGGCATTATGTCTACCCTACACAGAAAAAAATTATTTAAAAAAAACTACAGACATTACCTGCAGGTAAACATCAAAGGAAAGTGCACACACTCATGAAAGAGCATAGTAATTATCTATTTAAAAGTTCTAGCTAAACGACCCTCCACACACTTATTTCTTATCTTTGGAACAGAATAAGTTGGGTAAGCCAAAAAGCAATAATTTCTTTGGTTGCCTCTTTACCAGAAATTTGTATATACCCTCAACTTCATTTAAATTTTTCAAATACAATTCAACTTTAGAAAATATAAAGAAACAGCCCCTCCATTTGACTCACCTCCAAGATCACTTCTGAGCTTGCAACTTCAACTCAGAGATAACTGAATTTAATGCTCATTCCAATTAGCAGCTCTGTGATCTTGGGCAAATTACTTATGTACTCTAAATCACAAGTGAAAGAAAAAAATAAATACCATTAGGTTATAGTAAAAATTAAATAGAATGACATCTAGCATGTGCCTCTCACAACAAATTTGCTCAGTGGATTCAGTTGGAAATCACTTAAAGGCAGAGAGATACCTTCTGATAATGCATTCTCAGCCAATTTCTTACTTGTGTGGCACCATAGGGTATTTACACAAAACTAGATTACACAATCACTCTACATGGTCGCGTGATGCTGTATACCACGTGACAAGAACGGCAGCCCTGTACATCTCGTGTTTACTGCCATGCAATCAGTATATACCACAAACACGGGATATAGGAGGCTGCTTCAGGTCTAACTGGACATTTTTTGTACAGTAAGGTTTTTTATAAGTAAGAGTATGCTCTATATTAATGACTACAGTAGAGTAAATACATAAGCTAGTGACAAATCACTTCTTATTATCAAGTATCATTTACTATTCATGATACTGGCAACACAATATATTTGTTCACACCAAAACACCACAATCATGTAAGTGACACACTGTACTATGACATACAACATCTACAACATCGCCAGGCAACAGGAATTTTTCAGTTTCATTATAAGTTTATGAGACCATCAATCTATAGCTGGTCTTTGACAGAACTAAATGTCTTTATAATGAACGTGACTATATTCACATTCCTCTCACTCATCTTGCAAAGTGTGAGTATAACTAGGAATGATTCCAAAATCTCTCTCTTCATTTTAATTATTCTATTCCGAAAACAACAAATTATCCCTGCTAAGTGTTTTCTTAATAGAACTAAGTCATTGGAAACCTCAAGGATCAATGGAATCAAGTGCATCCCCAACACTTTTCACTTCATGACATACATAAATTAATAGTATCAATATGTCCTACTAGAGCAAACAGGCAGAAGCTAATCTTGACCACAGACAGCAGGCATACGGCTCTGGGTTTTTTTATAGCCACTGGCTACAGCAGACATGAACCGGTGCATATTTCAGTTCATCTGAAACCCACATAAAGGTCACTAGTGAGTTGCAACCTCCATGTACAAGAACACTAAAGTGGTTCTCAAAGTATGTTCTTCAGAGTTGGAGTAAGAACCACCGCTTACTAAAAATGCAGTCTCTTCCCTACCCCGTTCCTATTAAATCAGAAATTCTAGACTGGGGCGCAGCAATCTGTTCAAACTCACCCTTAAAATGACTAATACACATTTAGGTTTGGGAGCTACTGCTCTATATGGATCACTGAAACTCTTCGGTAACAAAGAACACTTTTCTTACCATTACTGTGGACTGGATAGGGTGGTTCTGTCACCCCTACACCCCAGCAGCAAAATTGTCCCTTATGGGCAGGAGGGATAGCGTTTGCCCAGAGAACTGTATGGGAAATGAAATACAAAGTTAGAGTAGAAAGATTTTAATAGTTGGGAAACCGTCCCAAAAAGCCTTAGGTCCTTTGCTGCTTCCTTTCCTTAAGCACCTATGAAATTTGATTTATAGTTAAAGCCACTTTTGCCTACACGGTGAATGAAGTTTTCAATTTAGGTTTTAGGAGTGGAACCCTTAACTTTTCCTACTCATTACTTTATGAAATGGAAGTTAAGTAGCCTAAGAGAAGAAGGGCAATTTATTTTATATTTCATAATTAAACTCATCAAGAAGTTGAAACTCTATTTGATAGCAATGAAAAAAGAATTGTTCTTCAGATTAATGTGCCATCTTTATTTTGAAGTAAGCATTTTTTAAAATGACTTTTACAATTCAAATAACATCTCTTTTATCCCCTTATGGCTACAAAAATAAGCGACTTGTCCTTTTATAGTGAATAATTTCCAAGTGAAAGAGTCACAGTAGGAGTGAGGAAAAGCACAGCTCCTAAAGATCTTAAAAGAGAATTGATTCATCCTTTGACATTTTGGTTTCTTGTATATTTTTTTAAAATTATACCATTTTGCTGGAATGGGTTTTAACAAATGTCAGCCTCAAGCTTTTGCCCATTTTTTAAAAACCAATTCCACACATCAGCTGGTTCCTTATTCACACCTCCGATCCATATCCAGCCTGAGGAGTACGCGCTTAATGTTCACTGGTCCCTATTGAGTCTGAGTCTGGGAAGATTTAATACCTCCTGGTGCTCCAATTAAGGGTTTCTCTTCATTGTAATGCGGCCTTATACCTTTTGTGTTCTTTTCCTGTCACGAATGAATGCTGTTCATTTCTATTTTCAACTTTTGCTGTTTTATACTTAACTAGGCTGCTACAATATTCATTTCTGAAAATATCTTCTAAATTTCTTCAACTTCTCTACTGATAATCCTTCAATTAAATACAATAACAATAAACAATTCACTCTCCTAAATTCTTTACATCATGTGTTGATCGGAAAAGTTTTTTTTTAATCCAAATGCAAGACTGAGATTTCATAGTATTTCTAATTATCATTTGTAAGCAAACAGACGTCATTACTAGATTCCAAATGGTGTTGTTTATTTACGATTTTAAAAGGTACATTTTTATTTGTTTTGTTTTCCGTATGTATATGTTCTTTGTATGTTAATTTTAGGAATTTATTTCAAACATTGGATCAGAATCTGACATATACTTTTTCAATTCCATAGTTGCCAGAACAGACATAAGGGATGGTAGCATCCTTCAGGTATTTTATCTAAATTCTAGTTTGCATAGTGTCAAAAAATAAAATGCAATGATTTTGAAATCAGAGATTCCCGGTCCTAATGCTAGCCCTACTCACACAAACTGAGTGACAACAAGAAGCATGCTTAATTTCTAGTACATACATAAAGCAAACTTGACAGCAACAAAAAAAAAAAACATTTTAGAATCGCTGGCTGAAACGTATCACCTACTGACATGCAGAGTGATTCAGCTGATCGGTCTTGGTCCCAGTTTCTTTTTTTCCCACTCCCTACTAAGAAGTTGCATTTTAGGTTAAAACTGTAAGGAAAAATAGAGTGAAAGAGATATCCTTCCTCAATTTGAAAAAAAATTATATTATTTTTACATCAAGAATACTAGACTGACCATGTTCCACAGTTAGAAGGATGTTATATAAGGACACAAATAACACAAATTCAATGATGGTGAATGCTTACTTTTCAATGCTTACTTTTGGTATTGATATTTTGAGTCAATTTCTTGAAGAATTGTGTTTTTTAAAAAATCAACACAGACTGGTGGATTTTTTGCTTTGCTTTGTTTTGTTTTCTTTTGTTTTTTGGGAGGAGGGTTTTGATAACAGATTTTTTTTAGAAACTAGAATTCAATTACAAGTTTCTAAGAATAGAAAAAATCAGGAAGAAAAAAAGGAAAGAGGAAAGAGATAAGAAGATGGGGTACCGAAAAGGAAGAAGAGGAACAAAGAAACAGCAGTAAAAGGTACCTATGGAATATTAAAATCCGGTTCCTAAAATGAGCTAAGCAATGTTTTCAAAACACTTGAAATAGCCAAAAACTCACAATGGAAAATAACTTGCTATAGTAACCAAGTTTAATTCCCTGGAAGTTGTGTCAGTGCAAACCAGCTAACTTGATAATGGCCTGGGAAAAGACTGGGCTATGGTGTCGCTTAGAGAGCATTTGTCTAGAAGAAGGAGGCCCTGGGTCTGAGTCACAGAGAGAGAGAAAAAGAGAGATAAAAGAGGGGAAAGAGAAGGGAAAGGAGAAGAGAGGTACAGAGGAAAGGAGAGGGAGAAGGGTGGAAGGAAGGAAATGTATCCAGACCATTTTAGCCTAAGATTTCTAAAACCTTTTTAATCGTGGAATTGTTTTCCCCCATCTCTTGAAATGTTTCTAAATACTTCGCTAACTTTCTAGATGTTTGGAGACTGCTGATCTAAGCAAATTTGAATGTACCTGGAATCCTGGAATTGCCTTCAAATATTAGAATTTCCATAGATTACCATCTTCATATGTTGTAGATCCAGCAGACTTGATACTACTAATTGATTATGTTAGATATTTGCATGCTTGTTTAGGTGGAATATCTCTATTAATCAAAATTCTGATCATCCATGGGGCCTAGCTAAAAATAACTTACCTAATCCCCTGGAGAAGAATTAATAATTTCATTCTCTAGTAATCCACAATATTTATGGCTTTATCTGTTAGATGGCTTTTTTTTTTCACCTTTTGAATTCTCTTTTTAGAATTATATCAAAATATTTGCAGTGCTTCTCCACACCTGAAAGACCTCAGCAGCCCATAGGAGTATTGGTCACCCCTCTTCCACATTCAAAAGACCTGAGCAGCCTAGGGGAGCCTCAGCCACACCTCCCCAAACCACAACAACCTTGGCAGCCCATAAAAGTGTCAGTGACCCTTTCCACCATCTGCAGTACTTCAGTGGGTTGGTGGGAGTCTTAGTGACTCCTTCCCCTCAACCAGAGAATGTTAGTGGGCCAACAAGAGCATAGTGAGTTCTCTCACCCTAGCAAAGGACCTCAGTGGGTTGGCAGGAGCCTCTGTGAACCCCCCACCCACCTGGAGGATCTTGGCAGACTGGCAAGAGAACAAGTGAGCCCTTCTTCACACAGAGAACCACGGGTGGGCTGGTGAGAGCACCAGCAAGGCCTCCCCTTACCTGGAAGAATGCAGCTAGGCCTGTGAGATCCCTAGTGACACATAGGGTCCCAGCTAGACAAGTGGGTCTTATGGCCTGGAACAGTCTGAAGTCACAGTAACAATATGAGCTAGGGTTTCTTCACATCAACTCTCCTAGGATAGTCAGATTAGGGAAAATATAGGTTTCACTCAACTAGCCCTGCAGGTGGAATTCAAGTTACTAGCCCCTCTGCTACACCACAGGACCCAGCAACTAGGTGGATGTTAGCCACACAGTAGAACCCTATGACACACACGATGGACAGTCAAGACTTATGGAATTGAAAAGATGGAAATATTGACCAAGAAGTAAAAAATAACAAAACAGAAAAGCAAAATGCAATCTCAAACCTCCAGCCCATCTGGAACAAGTACAAGAGACATAGAAATACAGGAGTTTGGAAGTCACACACCTAAAATTTTTGAAAAAATAGCAAGTGAAGTAAAGAAACAAATCCATGAGGTTATAGAGGAAATCAGATCAGAAATAATCCCTCAGGCAAAGAAAGAAATGACAGCATTAACAAAGGAGTTTCCCAGCATAGCTAGAGTAGCCTTAGACTTTTTTTAAAGTACAGAAGAATGGGAAAATGATGGAAACCTTGAAAGAACAAGATAGAAAAGGTATAGAATGCATGAAACAAAGAGCTATCCAGGAAATTAAAAATTACATTGAAAGCTGGCAAAACTGCTTGCATGAAACTGAAGATAGACTTTCAGAGCTTGAAGACAGGATCACAGCTAGTGATCATGAAAGGAAATAACTCTTAAAAATAACAAGAGACCATGAAATATCAATTTAACAGCTCCAAGATGATGCAAAGAAAAGCCATATAAGACTAATAGGTGTCCAAAAAATGCAGGCATCAACACACATGACATAAAAAATTATTTACAGAAGTAATAGCAGAAAATTTTCCAAGCCTGTGAAAAGAATCTGATATACAGGTAGGTGAAACCTATAGAACTTCAAGCAGCCATGACCAAAATAAATCTACACCCAGAAATATAATAATCAAGGTCCCAAAAATTCAGCATAAAAATAGATTACTAAAGCTTGTCAGAGGAGCAAAAAACAGACCACTATCAAGGAAAGCCTATTAGAACCACAGCCAACTTCTTAACACAGACCATCAAGTCAAGATGAGATTGGATGGAGTGAAGTATTTCAAGTCCTGAAAGAAAACAACTTGCAACCCAGATTGATGTACCCTGCAAAACTATCTTTCAAAATTAGTGGAGAAAGAAGATACTTCCATGAAAAATAACTAAAGAAATTCATGTCCACCAAACCAACCCTAGAAAGAGTGCTAAAAGATATTCCAGATAGACATGAAAATTACCACACTTCCCAGAATAACAACAGAAAAAAGCCACCAGAAAGGGCAAGCAATTAAACAAAGGGGAAAAACAGGGAACCAGCAACAGGAAAACAACATGACAAAGATAAGCCAATAAATATCAGTTATAAAAAATGAAAAGACCCTAATTGACCAATTAAAACAAATAGGCAGAATGGATCAAGAAACAAGATCCAACAATGTGTTGTATGCAAGAAACACATCTAATTCAAAAAGAAACTCATAGACTAAAAGTCAAAGCATGAAAAAAATATTCCATGCAACAGGAACTCAGGAAATAGCTGGAGTAGCTATTCTGTTTGCAGACAAATGTGAACTTCCAACCAAAAATGATCAAAAGACATAAAGAAGTTCACTACATATCCGTGAGGGAAACAATTTAAGAGGAAGAGATGTGAATCATAAATATATATGCACCAAATATGGGAGTACCCAACTATATAAGCAAAATACTAATACACATGAAAAATCAAATATACAATAGCACAATGGTAATGGGGGACCTTAATACCCCATTGTTATAAAAAGGTAGATGAACTAGGCAAAAAGTCATCAAAGAAATAACAGACTTAATCAAATCTGAGAACAAATGGACTTACTAGATATTTACAGAGTGTTCCACCCAACAACATCAGAACACACATTCTTCTCAGCTGAACATAGGACATTCTCTAAAATAGACCATATAGAAAATCAATTCAAAGACCCAATCCAAAAAATGGGCATCTGAGATGAACATACACTTCTCAGAAAAGAAACACAAATGGCAAATAAATACATGAAGGAATGTTCAACCTGACTGGTCATTCAAGAAATGCAAACTAAAACAACACTGAGATTCTACAGAAAACTGAGATTCACTACAGAAAAAATGGCTGTCATCAAGAAATCAGCTAATAACAAATGTCGATGGCGATGTAGGGAAAAAAAGAACACTCTGCACTGTTGATAAGAGTGTTGACTGGTACAACCACTGTGGAAATCATTATGGAGATTCCGCAAAAATTGAGGATTGGAGGGTCCATTCAATCCAGCTATTCCTCTTTGGGAATTTTCCCAGAAGAATTGAAAACATCATACCACATTGATATATGTGCATCCATGTTTATATAAGCACAATCTGTAACATGCTAAATTGTGGAAACAACCCAAATGCTCATCCACCATGGAATGGAAAAAAATGTGGTATTTTTAATACAATGGAATATTATTCAGCAATAAAGAAGGGTGAACCTGAGGTTTTCATAAGTAAATGCAAACTGAAACCATACTCATAAGTGAAATAACTTACATGCATATATATTGTATTGTCTCTCTAGTATTAATAAAAAAAGAATAAATAAGATCCAAATATACAATAGACATTGTGAAAATGAAAGAGAAAGAAAGTACTCAAAAAGAAAGAACAACTGGGGGCTGGGGATTTAGCTCAGCAGCATAAGCACCTGCCTTGCAAGCAGGCAGTCGTGAGTTTAATCCCCGGTACCGATAAAAAGGAAAAAGACAAAAAAAAAAGAAAAGAAAAAGAAAGAAAGAACAACTGGGATAGGGCAAAGGAGAAAATAAAGAAGGGAAAATATTATATATATACACACATATATATGTATGCATATGCAAATATATACAAGATAGATGACTACACTACTAATCTCTGTTAGTTCATCAAAAAGAACAGTTTGTGTTTTCATTGTCTGATTATTTGATGATTTTTATATCTAAATCTTGTAACCTGAACAACTACTTTCAAGATAACATTATGCAATACATTAGTGTTAACTTCCTATTTTTTTTGAAATTCTATATCATTTTTACTGTTTTGTTTTTAAAATTTAAGAAGATACATCTTTATAAAGGACCATTGCACTTAAACAGCTTTCTGAATATTTACTCCAAATTTATCCCTTGTTCATAAAAGCTGGGGCATCCTGGTTTAATAGCTTGATATGGACATAGAATGTAGATATGATTAAATATAAATCTAGAGATGGAGAAATAGCTGTTTCATTGGAAGCTTTGTACCCATGAAGTTTTTAACCATTGCAAGATTCATTTCTCTTAGCGTTTCTGAGGAGTGGGTTACTGCCTTCCAATAATAAATTGCCACAAATGCCAAAAAACATTTGCATTAAATAACATAGTTTTATATTTCACATATAACTTGCCTACAAAACTAGGCCTCAACTCCTCTTGAATCTTTAAAAATTTCATTGAAGTCTACAGAATGCTTTACAAAGAGTAGACACTCAAACGTATTTTCTATTTGAATTAAATGATGACCCAGAATTAAGGTAGTATTTGAAGCTACACCAAGAGAAACAACATTGATACTTACTTCCTATCTATTCCTTCATCATCCATCTAGACCCATAAACATTTTAGCACAAGAAGATAAAACAATATACCTTATTCTTTGACATTAAAATATAGTAGAAAATGATTCTTTTGTAATTTTAGTGATTTCTGAGGAGGTCATATGCACTGTATTATCACATAACTTGGGTATTTCCATATAACCAGAGTAAAGATTGTAATGTAGCTAATAAATGCCTGCAAATACAAGTAAAAAGTTGGTGTAAATAATTCAAATCCAAAATACATTAACAGCAGGTTTTATTGACCTGTATCATCAGAATTTTTTATTCCCATAGTTTATTTGCATTACCACAGTTTTAGGGGAATTAATCTATGGATAATGCTTTGTTTTAAATTGAACCATAGAAAGAATCTTATAGTCCTACTGTATTACCTTTATTGTCTCAAGTTCCACTTCATAGAAAAATATTTTGCAATAAACTGAGCCAAAACTTTGAGATGAATCCAACCAACCAAGGAGCTTTTAGTGCAATAGCCATCTACCACACTCATAAATACCAAGAACTAGAACGCTTTCCTAACATCTTCAGGAACATCAGCTTTAAGGTTCTTTCAGTGTTGGCCATACCCTAGTCTTCTACAAGTTTTCCAGTCAGGATTCCCTAATTTCCCTCACACAGTTTCTAAAATTGTAGCTCTTTCCTGTTTTTTTCTAAGTATTTACGTAAAATTAAGCCATATTTTACTGTCTTGTAGGTACTCATTTTGCAATTTATACCTAAGAATTAATAAATACTGCAAAATTGTTTACATGTTACATTTTATTCTCTTAAGTCTATATATTGGATGCATTAACAATTCATTAACAGTGAAGGGCAATGTACATCTATATTGCTATTCTTGGTGTATCTTTGCTACAGATTTAAGAAAAACAATTTGAACAATACAATTGTTTTTAATAATTGTTAAAAGTTATTAGAAACATTTGTTTGTTCTTTATAAAAGTAAGTTTTATAAATTTCACACCACTTTTTGAAACACTATTTTGCTTAAATGGTTATGCTTTGACCTGTGCTGTTTTGTTGTTATGCCCTCTTTTATCTCAATCTTCTTTTTTTTTAATTATTTACTTTTTGATTTTTATCTTTTTAATTAAGGGAAAAATAAAAAAAATAGCAGGATACATTATAGTAACCCACTTTGATTTCCTACTAACTTGATTTGAAACCCTGTATAGCCCTCACCATCTTGCTTTGACTGATTTTCCTCTATTCTGCTTTGCTTAATAGTACCAAGTTCGAAAGTATAGGCAAAACTGTGAAGACAATAACATTCATTATGAGGCCCATTCGGGTTGACTATTATCTTCTTTTAAAGTCCTGTAATGTCTCCAATGTTATGGTTTTACTCTTTACTGTTTTGTTCAATTTTATTATAACTGACAATATAGGCAATTCTTTTTAAGATAGCAAGAGGCAGTATGATAACCATTGTTGATCACCTAGTATTTTGTTTTTACCTTATCTATTAAGTCCATCCTTTTGATTTGACTGACTCTGTTCTGTTATATCACATTTGGTTTTACTCTCTTCAAAAAAAAAGTAATAAGAACTGCGGGAGTAATAAAACCCAAAATGTGTAATTGTCATTGTACAAAAGAAAGGAAAAGAAAGTGCTCTAAAGAACATAACTGCATGTGTATTTAAGTGTATAAGATAGATAATCATATTACTGAGTTTTGTTGGATCACTGAACAGAACTGTTTGCAGTCTCACTGTTTGAAAGTCCACTTTATACACTTTAATTTTGTAACTTGAACAACTATTTCTAAGATAACAATATGTAATCTATTAACTAGTGATTTCCTACTGTTTATGTTTTCTGAAATTCTGTATAACTTGTGCCCTTTTTCTATTTTTTTTTTCTTTTTCTCCTTAAATAAAAAAAAGAAAAAAAATTTCACACCACTCTCATTCGCAGGTACTATTATCTCCATGTGAGGAAATTTAGGCACATATGGTTAGTTAACTATCACCAAATTAAATAGCTAATGAGTGACAGATACAGTATTTGAATCCAGGTAGTCATGCTCTCAAACCCAGACTTTCAGTTTCTATACTGTACTACACTGTTCTATACTATACTCTGCATTATGCTATGCTATACCATCTATTTTGAAAGCATGAGCAAGAAAATAAGTCATCTGAGAAGCTATCTTTGAGAAATGATACAATTAATGTTTTTCAGTCACATCTTTTTGGTTTTTTTTTTTTTCAGTACCAGAGTTTGAACTCAGGATCTCACTCTTACCAGGCAGATGCTTATGCCACTGAGCTAAATCCCTGGTCCTTCAATCACCTCTTTCAAAACATTTTCACTTCCCACATGGCTTCTCCACTCTGCACCCAGGCCTCTTTCTCATTGTCACCCCCCTCTTCCATGGCTTTGGGTCTATAGACTCCTTAAACGGTGGCTCAGTCCTCCGTGAACGGATGGTGAACTCCTTTTAGGCCTAAGCTTGAAAACAGGTTGAAGAACACCTACAATACTCTGTTTGCCAAAGTCACAGAGCTAACTCAGATCCAATGCAAGGTTCAGGGATGTCTGTCTCTTGATAGGATAAGTGTCAAGAAATTCATAGCTGTATTTAATCTGCCACATCACAATTAATCACTTTCAAGTACCCATTAAAATATGTCTTTAGACATACAGCACATACATATATGTATGTATTATGAAATTTTTGCACAAATGCAATTAGGCACCAACTACTGATTTTTATGGACTGTTTCCTTTGGTTTATTTTTATAATAGTTCCCTCTTCCTTCCACTCTCTGTCCTCTTCTAAAACAGACACCTCCTTTCCCCAGCCAGACAGCCAGTATTAAGAAATTCGAGCACAACCTTTTCAGCATCATATAATTAAAATTCACACACACACCCTTATTTAGTCATCTAGCAGTTGACCAGATTGTCTCCTGGACCAGACTTTAGTCAGGCTCCTCTACCCGCTCTTCTCAAGCAGGATTCAGCCTTGAACTTCAGTGTCCACCTTTGTTGTGTGTGTAGATCACCAGGTTAGCAAGGATTCAATTAATTCAGTTTAGAGAGAATTCTCATATTTCATATTTTATATTCAGTCCTCCTCATTCTCTAATCAAATTCCTTGCCCCCCTAATATCACTCCGTCCTGCCTGCAGCAAGCATCCTGCCAAGCCTGCTGACCCAGAATCCCCCTTTCCTAGTAAGATGCCCTCTGAGGGAGTTTCTGTCCACCGGCCTCCACTCTGGTTTTTGGCTATAAATCCCACTGTTACGTATTAGCCTGAGCTCAGTTCTATTCTCAGGTCTCTTTTCTCTTTTATTTCCATATGGTGAACAAAATTCATCTTTATCACTTTAATCATTGTTCCAGATCAGTTTTTTGTTAGTACAGCACATCAAAAATCCCTCTAAAGGGCATAGAAAGGAGCTAAGCTTTGTTTTATAGGATCATGTCCATGTTATTAAGATATGAAAATGTATTCAACCATTCTCTCTAAAGTTACAAGGTTATGTGCAAGAAAGTTATGATAAGGAAAGTACTGAAGAAGAAAAAGATGGTAGATTAAACACATGTAGTTACTCCTGTTCTTTCCTTAGGGACACTAAAATGACTTTATGGGAACATTTTTGTAAGTTACAAGTCCATAATGACAGAAAATACAAAAGCAACAACTTTGGAATCTAGAAAGCAAATGCATATTTCGTAAATTATTTGTCAGACCTGGGAAAATGAAATCTGTTGCACTTTGAGCCCATGATGTTAAGTAAAATCAGTCAGGCACACACCTTAAATACCACATGGTTTGAATATCACATGATTTATCTTATATGAAAAGCCCAAAGTGTAAATACATTAAAGAGAAAATGAAAAGTTGGGAACAACAACTAAAATGGAAAAAGGAGAAAAATAAGCTAGGTCTTTTGAAAATTAGAAGAGACACCAGAAGATAGCTGGGGAAGAAAAGGAGGGAGGAGTGTAAAAAGAAAGGAGAAGTGTTACATTCATATACCAACTTCCCACAGTGAATGTATGCATTGTGTACTGTAAGCATGTATTAATAAAGTAAAATAATTTTAAATAATGGTATATGTGGTAATTTGAAGGACAAGTCACTAAGTACTGAGTTGACAGTTCCGACACAGTGGCTAGGAAGTGTTAGAAAGATCTTATATATTGCCTACTACTGTCTAACCTCAAGGTACTATAAGAAAAGAGAAGCTCTGATAATAATTTGCTAGGATTAATGAAACTCCAACCAGTAAAGAAAGAAATAAAATAGATCAGAGCTAAAGTTAATCAAATGAAGACTATAAGCATAATACAGTAGTTCTGGGGAAACGGTGCAGTAGTGAGACACATTAAATCAGCCTCTCCAAGATGGGTAATCCAGATACTGGAAGACAGCAAGTTGGGCTAGAGAGGAAGGTGAGAGAGAGATCCCCAGAACCAGGAATGATCTACAGGAAAGAACCTGCAGAGAAAGAGACGAGACACACTTCAGCATAGAAAGAAGAGACAAATTGTACCACACACACACACACTTCCAGCTCATGGGAGAGAAGAGTATGGAACCTATAATGACACAATGGCAAGAGTGGAGATGCACACAGTGGAGCTGAGTGATGGATATTGTACACTGCAGTGGCTGATGAGTGGCTCTGGTCCTGGTGATGGCTGTGTTCCCTGGAGAGATGTCTTTTCAGGAGGAAGTTAGCTGAACCCGGGACTCAGAGAAGCTGTGGGTTGGCTTCGTCTCAGGGCTCCAAGTGCTCGGCTCCCACAGTGGCTGGGTGAGGAACAGTAGGATCGCAGAGCCATGGGCAGCCAGTGAAGAATGCCTATGGTGTTGCTGGCTGAGGACTCTGGCCTCCCCACTCAAAGCAGAGGCCAGGAGTAGCCTGAAATTCTTCAAGGCTGAGAGTGCCAGAGGCAGCACCCACCAATACTAAGCAGAATTACTGGATCTACTTAGCACAGGTCTGAGTTCTGACTTCAATAGCACCGCAAAACTGTAGGCATCAGAAGATAACCACACACTTAAAACCGCAGAGAAATTTCTTTCTTTCTTTATTTCTTCATTTATTGCTGTTTCATTTTTTTCATGAATGTGAACATTCTTAATTGTTTTGTTTTCCTTTGTTTTTGTTTCTTCTTTTTCCTTATTTCCCTTAGTCTTGTCTTCTTCACAAGCTTCTAGAAGCTTGAGTAATTTTCTTTTGCCTATCATCCTAGCCTTGAATCGCTTCTCTTCTACTTTTCTTCTTATCCCTATTAAGTGAATTTTGATTGTATATAATTTTCTGTTTGGCTTTAGATTTTGTTATGTAACTATAAAGCCTGCACCTATGGTTAAAGATAGAGAAATAACAGTTATTACAGTTTGTCATTCTCTGGACTGTGTTCAATGCTATTCTTAACACTGGTCATACTACTTCAGCCAAGGTAACACAGTTTTGATCAGTAATTCTCCCTTGTACACCAATACAGAGACTCTCTGGTCATGTTAAGCAATGCCATAGTCCTGTACCAAAAAGACTGGGTGCTAGGCCAAACAGACACAACTTTTACTCCCCAGTAAATCAAAGAGGTATGACCTTAAGACAGACTCAATATTCAAAAGCCAGTTACACCAAAAAGACATCTCTGAAAAGTAGTCATTTCTTTAAGAGGTCCCAATATAAGTAATAAAGCTACCTACCATAACCAATTTACAAATATCAACACAGAAAACAAATTTTTAAAATAGAAAATGAGGAAACTGGAGGAAACTATAAAGGAAGATGCAATCTCAAGTCTCCAGCTCCCCCAAGGCAAATCCAGGGGACACCGATATGGAATCAAAAGACACCCAGCTGGATACCTGAAACAGTAGCAGCAGAAGTAAAAAAGCAGATGAATGAGTCTTGAGAAAGTAAACAAATCAGAAATAATTACACAGATAATTAAAGACATGATGACCATAATGAAGAACACCGATAGTGAATATAGAGTGGACACAGATAAAAGAGAAAAGTGGGGGGAGATTAGGAAAGTGATGGAAGCCATGAGTGTCCTCATGGCTTAAGATAAGAAAGCAGTGGGTTCCATTCCAAATTCAAACAGATAACCAGGAGACTAACATTTCTTCTGAAAGTATACCCAGCAGAATTAACCAATAAGATGGCAGAATATCACATCTAGATCACAGGTCTGTGGTTAGTGGCCTTCAAATGAAAGACTTACTAAAAATAGCAAGTGACCATAAAAAATTCAGTCTAAGAACTGTTCAGCGAGACAAAGAAGAATTTCACAAATATATTAGGAATCAATGAAAAATCATAAAATAGCAGAAAGAACATAAAAACTATTTACAGAAGTAATAGCAGACAACTACTCAAGCATAGAGAAAGAATTTGATATAGAGATAAATGAAGTATACAGAACTTAAATTAGCCAGATCAGAAAAAAAGAAAACACCATGTATATAGCAGTGAAGATTCCAGAAATCAATCCAACACAAGAATAGAATATAAACAAATCACCTACAAAGGAAAATTCATCAGAATCACAGTAGTTTCCAACTGAAACTCTTAAGGAGATCTTGCAGGGAATGCCTACTCACCAAAGTTTTTCTGAAGTAAAGACAAAGGACTTCTGAGAAATAGAACCAAAGGCCTTGAGAAACAATGATCAGAAGAGTTTGTCTTAGTTATTTTTCTCCTTGCTGAGACAAAATCCCTGACACTTAAAATTAAAAGAGGAAAGGTTTATTCAGCTCACAGTTTGTAGAGGTTTCAGGCTATAATCAGCAGGTTCCAATGCAAGATGGCATAGCAGAGGGACATCACAGAAAAGAAACTGTTCATGGAGGGCAGTATGCAGCAACAGTAGCAAGTAGCAAGTGAGTGACAAGCACCAACCCTCTCTTTGTCCCTTACATTATATCCAGGCTTCATGTCCTTAAGGCAGGTAGTATTCAGCCCAGGATGGGCCTTTTATAATCCACAATCAGAACTATGCAAAACTGTGCACAGTATAATAATCACACACCCTTAATCCTAGCATCACACACTGTAGATCCAGTCACCACTGAAAAAGCACCTATGACCACATGAGCCTCTGAGGGGACATCTGAACACAAGCCATAACAGAGTTCCTCTTCAAAAAGAAAAATCAGGACAAACCAAGAATTTCTTTCACTTTCAGGTCTGTAGTATTTGTTTAACAAAATTTCAGAATTCATGGGATAGATATGGCTATTTGTCTAACTTTACTTCTGTATTTTCCTGTCCCTAATCCACCATCAGTAAAGAGGAAAGGAGAGCAGATCGTTTTCCTCCTGATTCAAATGGCAGTGAGTCAAGCATAGGAGAGAGTGTTCTACATCAAAGGCCTCTTTTAAAATTCTTCCTGAGCACATTTTTCCACACTCTCTTAAAGTTGGGTGGGACACGTGTAACTGCGGTTGGCTAATAGGATGTAGAGGCCATGCTCTGTGGGAGTTCTAGGCCTGCCTCCTAAAACCCATCAATACGATTCTCCTTCCTTTTTTGGCCTCATGGTTAGATTCAGAATCCAGAGGAAAATTCCAAGGCCCTTGGAGATAATAGATCCATGAGATGAAACAAACAGAAAGCCTACATGATCATGAGAAGACAGCAAAGGAAAGCAAAGGCAATGTCATCAGCAGTGAGATGAGGACATATTCTCAAACCAAAGAATAGAGGCTCTGCCAGAGTAAAAATGTACCAGAGAAGTTTAGATAGGAAAGGAAGACATTCAAAGCTGTCAAAACCTGAAAGAGAAGCCAAAACTAACTCTAAACCCAGCCCCCTTGAAACAATGAGTGTGCCTTTGGGAGGAGTCGGGATCAATGGCTACCAGTATTTATTACTGGTCTTAGTAGAAAGAGAACTAAACTTTTTTTTCAGCTCTAGGTGATATATTACATATTGTTATCTTAGAAGTAGTTGTTTAAGTTACAAAATCAAAACATAAAACATGAACAAAAAAACTATTCTGCTTGATGAACTAACAAAAACTTAGTATGGTTATCTATCTCGCACACTTATACGTACAGTTTTATGTGTGTACCTACAAGTTGTTCTTTCCTTTCGAGCACTTTCTTTACCTTTCCTTATTATAGTATTTATTATACATTTGGGCCCTTTTTATCTCTTTTTTATATCTTCATGAGGTTTGACAATTTAGAGCCCCCACAGGAGCAGCCACATGTCTACAGCTTTTCATCAGAAGTAAATCGCCCTGTTTTTGTTTTCTACACTCTGCACTGTTGTATGTGGGTCTACCGTCTCCCACCAGCCTACACCTCCTTTACTAAGGTATGGCTCTCAACTTCCAGGAAATTGAGTCATGATTATATGCAAAAAGCTGCAAAACCTAGTGCAATCCCAATCACACATAACAAAATCTCCCCAGGTGTCTATCTTTCTCTGGAAAAGCATTCCAGAGTCTCAGCAGGTTAATACAATTTAGTGGGTGGAATTCCTTTTCATTTTCTTCTTTGCATTCTGTAATTTACAACTGTTTATTCAGTAGACATGTACTTTTTTAATCAGAAAGCACAATAAATGTAATTTTTAAAAATAGTATTATCGAACCAGAAGTGGCTACCCGAAACCTGGCCGTGTTGGGACTTGGGCGGCTGCTCAAGAAGGCAATTTGCACGCCCTCTTGGTAAGCGCCCCTGGAGCCAGCTGGGAGGAGAACCAGTCAGCTGTTCCCATGAGCCTACAGGCACAAGGGCTGAGAATCAAACCCCCCCCAACCCCCCCTCAGCAACTGGGGACAGAATTCTGAGCATCTCTTGGGAGGATGACCTTATGCAATATAGCAAATAAGGGGGATTTCCTTCTATGTTCTGTTTCAAGGCAAAGTTTATTATAACTGTTAGTTTTGCAATGATTGTTATGCTCTATTCAAAATTCTCCTTTAATTGGTTTTACAATGGTCTGTTATTGGTTTGATTTCGCTATACCTAATTGACTGGACAACTATTGTGGAGATAATGAGGTATACTACAGTACCTATTACTACTATCCCTATATCCTGCTTTGAAGTTCTGTGCCAGTGTCACTACATTGTCTCGATCGGCTTCGTTTTATCTTGTTCTGCTGTATTTTTATTACATTGTAATAAAATTTAAAAATAAAAATAGTATTATAAAAGTTTCAATTTCCTTCTTTAATCTTACTGAAGAGTATACAGGGAGTAAAATGTAAGTTATAATCTTTTTTAAAAGATATTCACCTAGGGGCTGGGGATTTAGCTCAGCGGCATAAGCACCTTCCTTGCAAGAGTGTGGTCGTGAGTTCGATCCCTGAACTGATAAAAATGAAAAAGACCAAAAAAAAAAAAAAAAAAGATATTCACCCAAATGATGAAATGAATAATAAAAAACAATATAAAACATAAAATGAGCCAAGACAAAGATCAAGCTATTGTATACCTAGAACTTCAAATTGAATTTTTAGTATTACTTTTAAAGAAAGGATCCATTTTGAAAGCCTCTAAAATTTGAGAATCCATTTGAAGGACGACTCTTTACTTGCTTCTATCCATTAGCTATATATCTAAAAGATAAACTCTGATATGCCCACGTAAGGACAATTTTTCTTTAAGGAAGACTCTGGGAGTGTAACTCCACTGAAAATATATGAGACCATAAAATCAAGTTACTGCTAGTCTTACTGAGAGATTCCTGAGAAATAAGTCTTTATAAGGTGAAAACATAAGTACAGATAATAGAAAGCATCTTGAAGAGATTGCACACAAAAGAAGTGGTATTTCTCTCATAATGGGGAAAATCATGTTACATGCAGCCTTTCTAGGAAGAGATGTATTGAATGCGCCATGAACTTGAGGGACCATTCCAAGGAGAAGTTAAGTTGCCATGTAAGTTGTTCTTTTGATTTTAGTTGTAACACTCTCTCAATTCCATATGGTATTATATTTCAGCAACTCAAGGTTCTAAGTGAGCTCATATAATAGACACAAAAACTATCTCAGTGTCAAGATCACAAATACCATGATTAATATAGAGCAGTGTAAATAACAGTGACCAGACCAGAATCCAAGCCAAGATGCTACACCTGCACCTCTAACTTGTTGACCTCAAGTAAATCTCGGAGCCTGTTTTCTGTCCAGTGATGTGGTTAAATTAGATGATCATTAAGTCTGCTGTTCTATGGTTTTGTAGCTGGTTTTAATCAAGACTGAGGACAGAATAGCTTTTGCTTCATGAGATGTAACTCAAGGCCTGCCCTATCCTGCTCTCAATCTCTCTCTGTACTTCCTAGCCTTCACTCTCCCTTGCCCTTCTCATCCTCTTTCTACCAATTCTCTCATTTTACAAGTTCATCCAATACTCCCCAATTTAAAAGTAGCCTTCACTAATCCCTTCCATGTGCCAAACTTTGACTATTTCATCTGAGCCTGACAACCATCTTATGAAATAGGTGGAGTGACTTTCTCATTTTGCAGGCCATGAGCCTGAAACACAGAAAGAAATCTTCTTTCTTCTATTGCCTGGCTGCAGGACTCCAGTTCAAACAATAGCATAATCATTATACTCCTTGAATGAATGCAGTCCACAGTCTAGGTGACAAGAACAGACAGAACAAACAACGGATCTCCTCACAGTGTCTCAGCTCTGCTGCTGCGCATTGAGCTTAAACCAAGTGCTTAAATAATGCCTAAAGCTTAAGTGGGGTTTTTAAGGGCACTTGGGGAAAAGAATATTTCTCTAACTTCCCCTTAGAACACCTGCACAGATCACAGTGTGATTCAGCAATGACTGGAGGCCTGGTGTGTTACATCTGCCACGATCAAGACAAGATTCCTACACTCATGAAAACTAACAACCAGTCAGGTAAGAGAAACATTTTGGTCAGAGGGGCTTTCTTCTCTTGATAATCAATTGACTATTGTGATGACTATGATTAATTCTCAGTTCGCCTGGATTAAGAGACTCCTGGACAGGTGATTATACCCAGGGGCGGTCTATAGATGTCCCTTATCTAATGACCCAAGGTGTGCTGTTCAGACTTGTACTGTGCCATTTAGTCTTACAATCCACTCCTTTATAGTTCTCTACATCTTATTGATAGATCCTTAATGTCTTTAGATTCTCAGTGTCTTTTTTCTGACAGTACACCTTGTTTGTACAGCACTGCAACTTTTGCTGATGGTACTATATAGTACAACATTGTAGTTTGGGTTTTTTTGTTTTGTTTTGTTTTTGTCTTTTTCGTTTTTTATTGGTACCAGGGATCGAACTCACGACTGCCTGCTTGCAAGGCAGGCGCTTATGCTGCTGAGCTAAATCCCCAGCCCCCAATATTGTAGTTTTATATGCTGTTGCACATTATAGTGCTGCATGTGAGGGTTATACAAATAAAAGCAAAGTCATAACGTTGGAGTTTCCTTCGACCGTTTCTTTGTTCTGAATATTGTAACACACACATATGATAGACAATTCCTCATTTAGCACAAACTCAGCTATGACCTAGTCACATGGCCAGAGCTCAGTGGTTACATGAGGAGTGTGTGAACTAATCCACTGATGCTCATAGCTGAATGTGCTGTTAGGAGCTGGGGTGGAGATGAGGAGCTGAGCCACTGCAGGCTGTTTCCCCAGGTTAAACCTCACCTTCATGCTCTTTAGTCACGCTGCCTCACAGCCACCATGAGGTGAGTACACCTTACCCTCCGCCATGGTATTTCTGCCTCGGAGTCAGCCAACCATGGAGAAACACCATATACCATGAGCCAAATAAACCATTTCCTCTTTTACATTGGAGGTATTAGGCATCTGGGCCCAGCCACAGAAAAGCTAACCAACACAGCTATAAGTTAAAGAAACTGCTACAAGCACTTCATCGTGGTTGCAAAGAGTACCTTGGATAGACTACTTATCCTCTCTGGCTTTCTCCTTGGTAAAATGATAGAAATACCTATCAGAGACAGTTTGAGAGTTAATAAAATAATTTATGTGAAATGCTTGAAATGGTAAGCCCTTAACAGATAGATTAGATAGATAGATAGATAGATAGATAGATAACAGATGAACCACACGTAAAAGTGAGCCTCAGTATACGACGCATAATACCAGAACAAACAGGAAGTACTTTTTACTACCACCATACTAATCTTACCACATAAAGAATGGCCTCTTTCTTTGCAGTGAATTTGAGAGTCAGGTAAAGAGAAGCTGACTAAAGGATCTCATTGAAAAGGTCTCTGGGGCCACCTTGTGGCCACACAGCAGCACAACAGCGAACCACTGAGCACGGAAGCTGTGGAAAGGGCCCCTTTGATACAGAACGGAGGAATTGTTTTTTTGACTGACAAGGGGAGAAAGACCCAACCTTATCTCACAAGGAATAATGCCTGAAACTTGCTCTATTGTCAACAGAGCTATCTCTGCGGATTTCATTGAAATTACCCAAGTAACCTCTCTCCCTGTGTAGCTGCCAATCCACAGAAGAAAGACATGTCACACGACTGATGACAACATGATCAGAAAAGAGCTTTAATAGCGATATGCACAAGTGATAGACAGAAATGGTGGTTTTTCAGGAAGCTAGCAGGAGTTTTAAAAGTAGAACTAAACACGGGCCTATAGCAAGGGCTGAGTAGCAGAACTCGATTCAATACTTTTTTTTAGTTCCAACTGTCATGAGTCATCGCTGTGAGTATGCTGTTAAGATTTAGAGATATGAGAAAGACTAATCCTGAGACATTCACCTAACAGAAATCTTTAGGAATTTTAAAGACTCACAGGCAGCACTTAGCTCACATATACATAGTAGTGCTGGGTGAGGAACCTACTGTTTGAAAGCTAACTCCTGGACACCCATCTGTCACTAGGTCCAAGGAAGATTTCATTCTTATATATCACTTCCAATTCTAGAGAAAAAATGAAATTTCTCTTTCTTCTTCTCAATGAAAATCATCTTTCTCTCCTCTGGGACTAAGCTCAAAACACTCCTCCATTACGCCATTCATTAATCAAACAAACTCCTGGTGGTTGATTACACCATCATTTCTACAAATTTTAGGCATCCATCTTGTTACCTAATTCTTGGTTCTGAACGGCTTTGCATATTTTCCACTAAACTCCCTTAGTTGCGCATCTTTCCCCCCACTGAACCCAGATAACATCAAACACTTTAAAGACAGAAAACAAGCCTTTGATTTTTGCAGGTTTTTGTTTTCTTTTTCTTTTTTTATTTATTTAAGAGAAAAAAATGATGCAGAAAACAAAAACAAAAAGCAAAAGAGACAAACAACAACAAACCCAAAACCATAACAGTACAGGCTTCCAAAACAAAATAATAGGAATTTAACAATGGTTGTAACATTGCATATTGTTACCTTTAAAAAGGTTGCTTAGATTACCAGTCACAGACACACAAAATTGATCCACTCATATGAGAATTACCTGTTTGCAGTTTGAAAGTTCATACTTTGCCTTGCAGCCAGATGGTCTTGATTCCCATTAGCCCAGGCTCACGTCCTTCCCACTCCCCATAAAGTTGTGCACAAATGAATTTGTTTTTCTCTTCTTCTAATCCCTGAGAAAGACATGCCCCTGCTTCTGCCCAAAGATATCATTTTTGCGCAGTTTTCTCCAGTATATAGCTTCACTGACTATTCTCTTTTTCATCTTTCTTAACTCTTTCTCTTTACATAGTTTTATTCCTCTCAGTCTACAATGAGGACTTAATCTCTTTCACCCTCAGGAAGGCAGTCTGCGGCCGGCTGCCGTCCCAATCGCCGCCTCCTTTTCTTTTCCCACCATACTGAAAGTTTATCGTCGTAGTTTTCCTCCTTTCCTCTCCCAACTCTTCCCTGGTTTGGCTTCCACACTCAATAATTGTTCTTATATGATTAGCAGAACACTCTTGAATGTTGAATCCCACAGATTCTTGTTTATGTCTAATTTTGTTTGGTTTCCTAAATCGTGTTTAATACTTGTGACCCCTTGCTCCTCCGCGAAGTCCTCCCCCAAGGCAGTCCCCTTCATACTTTACCAGCTCCTCCCCACAGCCTCCCCTCCACACTGAGCTGGAGCCGCGGAGCACCAAGCTCCCCGCGCTCCCTCCACTCCACTGTCTAGGTCTGTGAGATGCTTGTAGAGGGTAGGCAGATGCAGAGGAAGACATTCTCCTACTGAAACTTTCCCTGCAACAGAAGTCTGACAATTTTGATCATGTGTGTTATCCATTAACTCACTCATATATATATATATATAAATCATCAGCTAATATCTTGAGGGTAAAGTGAAATTCATCATTAGCTGTGCTGAATATAAATCCACATTTCAAATAGTTTTTTGAAGTATTTTTTTATTTAAAAGGAAAAAGAGAAAAAAACAGAACAAAACAAAACAGTGTAAGGGTACAAGTAATACAGAACTACAAAAAAAAAAAAAAACAGTAGGATATCACCAGTTAATAGATTATACATTATCATCTTTGAAACGGTGATTCAGGTCACAGGACCAAAGCATACAAAGTGGACATTCAAACAGTGAGACTGCAAATAGTTGTGTTCAATGACCCAATCAAAAATATTAATATGGTCATCTATTTAACACACCTAAACACACTTGCTGTTGTATCCTTTAGGGCACTTTTTTTTTCCTCTCTTTATTACAACAAAATTTACATATTTTAAGTTTTATTGCTCCCATAGATCTTATTACTTTTTTTGTAAGAGAATAAAATCAAACATGATAAAACAAAGCTGTCAGTCAAAACCAAGGATAGACATAGCATATGATGTAAAAACACTACAAGGTTATCCACAATGGTTACCATAATGCCTCTTGCTTCCTTAAGAAGAATTGTCTATCTCATTAGGTATTATAAAGTTGAACAAAACAGTAGAGAATCAGACCAATAAAATCTAAACATTGTAAACCTTACAGAACTTCAGAAGAGGATAACAGTCAAACCAGAATGGGCATCAAAGTGAATCTTATTGCCTTCAAAGTAGTTGCCTATACTCTGATACTTAATACTATCATACAGAGCGGAACAGAGTCTATTCAGTCAAAACAAGATACTGGGAATACTACAGGACTTCAAATAAAGTTAATAGGAAATCAAAAAAGTTACTATAATATATCCTGCTAGGTTTTTTTTTTATTTTTCCCCTTATTTTAAAATTTGAAAATTACTTTATAATGAAACTGATAAAAAGATTCAACACAGAGTAAAAAAAGTCATATTTTCCTCTTTTTTGTTTATTATTTAATTCTGGGGTTTATCTTTAAACAGCACTCTCTTTTGCACAAATTGCTTAAGAAACTGTTTTAATTGATCTTATAGAAATTAGCACAATACTGTTTATGTACAATCCTGTAACAAGCATTTATTGATAAAATAATGTGTATTAGGCCTTAGTCATTTTCTGGGTCAAGAAAAGATAAAACAGGGCTGGGAGTTTAGCTAAGAGACACAAATACCTGCCTGGCAAGTACAAGGTCATGAGTTTGATCCCCTGTACCAAAAAAAAAAAAAAATATATATATATATATATATATATATATATATATATATATTGTCGGTGTCGCTCCCGGCCGGCAGGAAGAACACGCAACAATATTGGGCGGTGGTCAGGCTTTTCTTTATTCTCTCCTTATACAGTCTGCCCCGAAGCCTCTACCGGTCCACTCTCCGCGGCTCCTTTCGTGCTTCTCTCCTACAGTCTGTCCCGAAGCCTCTACCGGTCCGCTCTCCGCGGCTCCTTCCGTGCTTCTTCTCTCGTGGCGGGAGAGGCACTCACTTTTATAGGGTTACAGTGGCCAATCAGTTCAAAGCGCGCGATGCGGGCTGATTGGCTAACATCAGTTGTTGCTAGGCAGACTATCTTACAGAGCGGGTTGTTTACCAAGCAGGAAGCAGGAGATAAGCGCCATCTTAGCACACTCGATGGGAGGGGTAATCTAGCTCAGGCTTTGCTCTTTCTTACAGGCCTCACGTCCGCCAAGTAAGGCGACCGGGCTCGGCCGCGGCTCCCAACAATATATATATATATATATATATAAAACATTTTATCAGAAAAACTAGAAATTCCAGGTGTTGGACTAGGGGTATAGTTTAGTGACACAGTGCCTACCTGGCAAACTCAAGATTGTGAGTTCAATTCCTGGCACAAAAAAAAAAAAAGAGAAACAAGAAAAAGAGAAAGGAAGGAAGAAAGGAAGGAACCTTAGGTGCTGTGACAAACCAGGAAAAGTGCTGGGAAATGTTCTATATCACTAACGCAAATGTTCTGCTCTTAGGATATTGTATTTCTACTCTTAGAAATACACAGAAATGGATAGGAGCTACCTAAAACAAAATGAATCCTGAAAGATGACTGTTATGAGTAATTCATCAAACATAAGAAAAAGCAAATATAGATTTGTCTTCTGAATATTAATATGAGTCCTTACCAGTAGTTTTTAGTTATGGCAGCTATTTCTTTATAATTAAAAAGGCCAGATTTATGGGAGCAATGAGACCTTTTGGAATTGAGCAGGGTCCCCACTGACAGTTCGTTGTGCCCATAGATACCTGGAAGGGCCTTTAGGAAGATTGAAAAAACCTCTCCATGAGGATGTTCATGCTCAGGGCATATAACAAGTTGCTTCAGTTTTTCTTTAATATAAGGCTGAGCAGATATAGGAGTTAAATTGTATTGTCAACCGATTGGTCTGTGAGCCCCCCGCAGGATTCATGGAGCTCACTTCTGCACTTGTGTGTCTGGGTGGGCACAGAGGTGTGATTTGGGGTCTTGTATCTGACTGTGGCCTCTCCTCTCTGGCATTATTCCCCTGCTCTGCTTCCACCATGAACTAAGCGGTTTTGTTGCACCACGCCCTTCATAACCATCTCTGCCTTGGAGCCAGCCAACCTCAGACTGAACCCTCTGAAACTGGGAGCCAAACAGAACCTCTCCTTCATTAAGTTGCAGGCGTTCAATGTTTTCTACCAGCAACAAGAAAGTTAACTAATAGAACTGCTAGGTCACAAGTTTATCCCAGAATCCTTACCCTTCTGAATAAGAAAGATATTTTGCCATGACCAGTATGGTTCTTGATGTTCCTGGGGGTAACAACTGCAAGAGGGTGGGAAAATAAAAAGAGGTGAAAGCCGAGGTCAGGTGGAGACCCCTCTCCAGAGGAGGAAAGAAACTGCTTAACCACTAATTTTTATTTACACATTTAGCAACTTAATGTCACGTGACACCCCTTTGCCCAGCAACCCACTGCTTGAATCGTCTTGGGGTTTGGTGTTTTCTGGACTGAAGCAGCTTGTTCACGTGGTGCACCCAGGAGCTCTTTGTTCTCCAGCTGGCCCCCATTCATGTGATCAATCTCCCTTCGGTCACTCCCTACAATATTTAGCCAAATGAAGGAAGGAATCAAAGTCACAGGAGCTTGGTATGAACACAGAAATTAGAAGTCAAGTTGAGAATTAGAAGTGAAGGTGAAAACTTCATTCCTTGGTGTTTGCCAAAACGTGTTACCTTGTTCCACAGTAATAATGAATGCTGATTATGCAACATCTGCCTCAATTCTTAGAAGAAAGTTTTCCCTGGACGTGTACCCATTCCTTGTCCTGCAGGACTGGGTGTGCCTCTGCCTCAGCTTCAAACACGTTGCCAAGGATAGTGCACTTGGAGACGCAGGGCAGTAAGATCAGCGAGTACCAGTTACAGCAGAGTAGATCATGAGGGGTGATTACTGGTCAAGAGAAGAGATAGATAAACGGACTTGGGAATTCTCGTCGTTGTCACAGAATTTTTAGCGTCATTAGAGTATTTGGGCAGAGAAACATCTGTAAGCTTCAGAATGAAGTGCATACTCTTTTTGTGTTCAACCTTTATCAGCACACATTAGCAGTACATAATGATCTCGTTCTTCATGAGGAGGTGGTGCACGTACATAACACATTTCAGTTCTGTTTTCCTCCCTTCCCCGTCCTCCTCCTCCCTGCCTCCCTCCTCCTCTTAGCCATCTTCCTATTTGCAAAAGTTCTATCTCCCTATTCCTTATTATCCGTCTTTTGGGGCAGGGATTTAGTTCAGTGGCATAAGTGCCTGCTTGCCAAGTGCAAGGTCATGAGTTTGATTCCTGGTACCAGAAAAAAAAAAAACTATCTTTATTTTGCTCTTAATTATTACTTTGAGTTTCTCTGCTTTGTTTCACTTAACATGGTCTCAGGGGATTTATTCTTAAAACCTACCTTGGACAGATGTTTACCATTGACTGTGCTGGTAAACAAGGAATAAAAGGTTTTGTTTCAGCAGAATCAGAAACGTTTTTAACCATTTTAGCAAAATATTTCTCCTTAAAATTTAGTAAAAGACCACTTTTACACAGGAGGTGGTAGACTTGGAAATATGTCAAATGTCTGACCTACTATTTCCTTAGTAGTTACTTTAAATTCCAAAGAGGCAACCCAAATATAGTTCATGCCATCCACTTACAATGTACTGCCTATTGTTCACTGTCATTATTTTTATTTATTTAATTTTTACTGCCACATATTATGCAAAATTACAATTGTGTTGTGTATCATATTAACTCCTGACAATGGAGCAAAAGTTCTTTAGTACTGTATTTTTCTCTGTCTAATATAGTGTTGCATTTATAATACCTACAAAGTAATAAGCAATCTCATGTATATTAGTGGGTTCAGTGTGACATTTCAATACATGCATAAAGTGTGATAAAATCCACCCTCTGCCCACACTCCCTCTGCTAACTGTAATTATTTTTAACAGTTTGACCTCTCTGATCTTTCATAACAAGAGCACTCTATTTACTTCTAAAATGGTGCCCGATCAGGTGGTGGTAGTGGGGTGGTTATTGGTCAGCTAAAGGTGCCCACAGATTCCAAGCAATCCCGTTTTCTCCACGACACGCTAAGATGCAGTCACTACAAGTAATTTAGTATTTGACTGCAAATGCCACTGAAGAAAAGTTTTGTTGATATGATGTAATTTAAGTTTCTTACAAAATATTCTCAACGATCTAAATTTGCTTATAACTAACACTTGAATTCCTCATTTTAAATCCTCTAGTTTTTATGAGTCATAGTGAAATCAGTAGTCTGCTTTTCAACATTTACATTAGCATAACTTTATTTTCCACAAGCCAGACTGATTTTGAAAAGTATGACTCAGAGTATTTTGTGATGCTTCAGTATCACACACACACACACACACACACATTATATTACATTATATATTGTTATATATAATATTATGCCAGGTGTGGTAATGCATGACTATAATCCCAAGTACTCTGGAAACTGGGGCAGAAGGATAGCCATGAGTTCAAGGCCAGCCTGAACTACACGGCTGGGTCCTCCCCCCACCAAAAAATATGTATAATCCCAAGTCACTTGTATGCAAAAATTATAGTGTCTCTCATATTAACTCCTGACAATGAAGCAAAAGTTCTTTAGTACTGTATTTTTCTCCATCTAATACAGTGTTGCTTTTATACTTTCTACCAAGTAAAAAGCAACCTCATGTTTTCAATCAGTTTGCTTTGGAGCATGCTATATTTACTCACCACAGTAAAATATTTGGAAAAGGACTTTCACAAGAAGTATACACAACTAAAATTTCTAAAATCCAGTTATAAAAATTTTGGTTTGATTTTAAAAGATTTACTTAGAAGAGGAAAGGTAATTTTAGGCAAAGCTTGCTAAAATTAGCCAATTTATATTGCTATAATAACTTCTTTGTCCTCTTCATGTGGAAAATAGGAAAAAAGATGGTGTTGTTTTAGTCCTACCGAACCTGGGAGAATGAAAGCATAATGCTCTATGTAACTACTTAAGATTCATGGGCATTTTAGAAATTCAAGAATGTTTAAGCAGACTTAACAATTTGCCTTCTTTCTTTGTAGTCCATGCTGTAAGCATAGAGTTTTTTTTCTAAAATTTTGGTCGAATTTTCTAAGTTCACTAGAAGTCAGTGTGATATTCTATTTTGGCCACAAGGTGTCAGTCTACGGTAACCTGAGCTTCTAAAGGCTTTCCCGGCACCCAAGGAAGTTAAAGATTACAAAATGACACAAGCAGGACTAAACCCGCAAACGAGCTGTGAGTCAGGGGCGATTACGGAAAACGCAGCTGAGTATTTATTTTCCTTTGTGCGTTCTCATCGGGCGGTTCTGGAAATGTGGTCCACTAAATCCCCAGATGTTGCAATGCAGCCTGGACACCACCCCAAGCCGGGATCCAACCTGGTGCTCTGGAAACTGCAGCACTAAGAGTAGCTCGGCCGAGGCCTTGGGATCCCAGCTCGGGCTAAAACACGGGAAGCCGCCTGCCTCGCCGGGGAGCAGGAAAGAAGTGCGCGTGGGGCTGGCTCGCTCAGCGGGGAGCACACTCTGTGAGGTCTGGAGTGCAACCGTTGAACAATTCGAGCTCCAAACCACTCTCGGAAACTGAGACTCGGATTCCTCGCCTGACCACAGCAGGCAGGTCGCAGAGGCGCTGGCAGGCTCGCCACGAGCTCGCGTGCACGGGCGAACGATCTCCAGGACTGCGGGCGTGCAGCGTGGCCGCGGGCACGTCGGTACCCGCGCTGGAGCAGGGGCTGGGCACGCCGGGACGACCCGCCGGGAGGGCTGCAGGTGCGGGCCCGGCCGGAAGGGGGCGCGGCGGTGGCGGGACACAGGGAGCGGGGTCTCGGGGCCGCGCGGGGCAGCGGCTCCGCTGCCGGCCAGCCGGCGCTCGGCGAGGCGGTCGGGTCCACTGGGAGCGGGTGAGTGCTCCGCGGGCCGCGCGGGTCCCTGTAGGGAGTGGGGGTGGCGGCGCGGGGGCGGGCGCGTGCGGTTCCTGGGCCACGGCGCCCCCCGCCTCCCGCGCCCGGATCGCCGGGCGGAGTCTGGCACGGGCCGGGCAGGTGGTGATGGAAGTGCGCGCTCCTGCGGATTTCCCGGCTCGCCAGGCAGCGCGTGTTTGCGCATCGTGCTGATGAATGAGGGGCCCCTACCACTTGGAATAGCGCGGCTCGGTCTGCAGAAAGGCAATGTTCTCTTAATGTCCTTGGCACATAGGCCCTGCTCCTCTGAGATCTGGGCAGGTTTCCAGCTCTCCCCGAAGTAGTCTAGGCAGAAATCCACTGCAAGGGATTTGTAGACATAGGATTTATGAACCCTTCCAAATGTTTGTGTTCTTTGTATGTAAAAAAAAAAAGTTTCCTTTCATATCCTGCATGTAACATAAAAAGGTCATTCATTTAGCATCAATGCTAGAGCACAGGGGGAAAGTGATGCCCTTAAAAAAAAAAAAAAAAAGGCATGGTGAAGGGAGCTGTCGCCCTTCACGTAGCAAACTGTGGACAGCGGCGGGCGAGCGTGCACTTGAAAGTGTAGTGGGCTGGAAACAGCACGAGCCTTGGTGCGGCCCTGTCTTTAGTTTCTTCGTGTTATAAACCCTAGCCATAAACATGAATGAGTTGGCTTGTGTCAATATTTAGCAGGAACACCAGGCCTGCTGTCCTGGTACAGCAAAGCATCACAGTCACATCGGAAATATTCTCGTTTTTTCATGGGGAGAGAGAGCACATTGGATGGAATTCTGGAGTTTGTGACAACGTTGTGCAGTGTGCTGTCAGGTTTGTTGATTCGTTTGTGTGTTTTGAGAAAGCATTTTACCTTGTAACTTGTTATATATTTTGGTTACCGTCTGATGGAAACCAAAATACTGAATGTGATGGCTGTTTTATTTTCGTGGTTTCTGGGCAAACAAGTTGATTGTGGCCCCATGGACAACAGTGTCCCTCAGTGCTGCTGGCCGGGGCCTGGTATTCCTCCTAAGTGTGGTCTGCTTCCCCCAGACTGTGGCTGTGTGTCCCTCGCCAGCCTGCTGACTCTGAAGACCTCCCTGGAGGCACGCTGCTGCCCTCCGTCTGCAGACGCTGCCAGCTTGTAGATGCCCCAGGACTAGCATACACAAGAACGCTCGGCCTGTTTTTCTGCTTCCTTTCCCATGCCTGACTATAAAACTCCAACTCCCTTTCGGATCCATCACCTCCCCACGCAGCCACTTGCTGAAGTGTTTGCCTTCTAAACGTCAAGGTTTTTGACAGCAGAGGCTTCATCTTATTGAATTTTGTATTCCCACCATTTGACGTCATTGTATACGGTATAGTTAACAGATTAATAGTGAATAAATATAGATTTATAGGTTAACTCCTTTGCCATACTGAAACTCACAGAAATAGAACATTTGCTAAGTATAGTGAATTGTTCCCAGTGTTTGATTACAGATGATGTTCTCTCCCCTCCTGTCCCAAACTATTCTATTTATGTTAGTGAAATCAGCAGATGACACAGAACAGTGCCAGTTGAGGGCTGAATGCAAGCTCCTCTAGAGCAGACCTGACATCTCAGTTCTCTGCTTTAATGTCTGTATAGAATTGGATCTACAAATACTACATAATTGGCGTGTGCTCTGCCTAGAATTCTTCCAAAACCCAATTCAAGTTAATTGACCAAAACGACTGTATTGAATGTGTAACTGAAAAATTCAGAATCTGGTAACAGGGTTTCTAAATACTCAAAGTATCTGCCAGTGTTCCTCTGGATTTCTCCATTTCTTGTACAGCTACTCTGTGTTAGCTTTGAAAAACTGATACTTTTCATGCTATTCCAATAACAGATTAAAGGCATTTTCCTTCTATTCCAGTTCTAGATATGAGCATCAAAGACAGACTGTCATTAATCAGCTAGGGCTGTGTGTCAACCCTAAGCCAATCACAGTTATCTGGAAACAGGCAAATCTAGCTGCCTGGAGTTTGCTGTAATTGGCAACTTCCTGAAACTGTGCTGGATGGAAGAGGGGCATTTCTGCAAACAAAGTCAGAATAAAAATGGGGAAAGAATGTGAACAAACCAAAGCATTATAGATTTATAGATTGGAAGTTTTCAGCCTGAATCATCATCATCATCATGAATGTACTGAAATTCCATAATAGATAATATTCCAGATATAAATACCAAAAATGTTCAGGAGCACCTTAACAGAAAAAGTGTTGGCATTTTGTAAAGGTGGCTCCTTGATATTCCTTGTGAAGATCCATGCCTTAAAACTTGGAGAATGGTTTAAGTATTTTAAACTATTCCCAGAAACAACAATTTACTAAAAAAAAAAAAAAAAAAAAAAAAAAAAAAAAAGTACTGCCACTTACCCAAAATTCAAAAACACTTGAAATGTTTTACGTCATTCTAATCTGTTTTCCTCACTGAATTTCACAAATCGCAGAGTTGTCCTAATAAGTACTGTAAATAATATTATAAAATCATATATTTCTTGTTCCTAAAAAAATTGTTATACCACATTAGACCCTGTGAACATCATTAAGGAAAAGATTCCTTTATCTGTTAAAAAGTTTAGCAAACTAACATGTCAGTGATTGAGAACAATCAACACCTCACTGGACATGTACTTACCAATGAAGACACCCATTGCTCAGATAGGAATGTGGCACTCTGAAAATGCAGCAGTTTAGTCCTTCATGCTATTGTCAGGGTTCATCCTACTGATATTGTCTATTCTGTTCATTATCTGGAACAGAAATGCTCCCTCATAAAATAAATTGATGACTCTTTCAGACTCCAGTCAGCCTCCAAAGTCTTATTAAACACACAACTTCCTGAAGCATAATTCCTTATCAGCTGCTTCTAACCTCCCTTGACATCACTATGCCTCTCAGAAGATGCACATCTAATTCTCTTTGTCTCTAAACAAAAACCTGGAATTAAATCTTCCTGAAGCAAAATGTAAGTCTGATCCTTTGTGTTTCTCACACACAAATAGTACACACTTAGTTGGGCAAAGAAAAGCATTTGCTGCTGGCTTGAGTTATGCTGATCTGAGACACTTTAAATGTGTAAACTAGTCGCTATCTGAATTATACTTCATCTCTCTAGTTTTTAAGTGAATATATTATATTATCCAATGAATCCTTACAGATCTAATTATAAATAGCATGTACATAAAGAAGTGATTATTTTTATTTTTCTAGGTGGCCGACACCATACTATTTCATAAAATTAATGGAAAACCAAGAAGAACTTTGGCAAATGAAGCCCAAAAGCCTAGAAGATGATGACTATTTGGTACAATAAAATATGCTTAATAATTAGAAATCTATTAACATTACTCTGTGTCTCCTAGTATAAAAGTAATTTTCAAGCTGTCTGCTGATTTTTGCCCTCAAATTTGTATAACTGATACCACGCTAAAAGGCAGAATGGTGTGTATGTGAGAAATAGTGCTTTGTTTGTCAAAGACTTAGCTGGATAACCTTAAATAAATCTCTATAAAGCCTGGGGGCGGTGTTTTTTCGTTTTGTTTTGTTTTTTCCTTTTTTACAAAGTGGGAGAATTGGACCAGATGATCTTCTAGTGCTCTGTGGTTCTAAGTTTAAAAAGAAAAAAAAAGTCATCAGTGTCCATATCTCAATAGCTTTATACGCAGGCACTGTGGCAGCTTACCAAAAAATCACCAATGGACAGATGGTTCACTGTTTAACCAATTAAATTCATTTTTAGGTAAGAATCACTTGTCTCATTTTTGGTCAGCAATGAGTTTCATTGCTTCTTACCACATTATTTAACTGAAAAAGTAGCAGAAATTTTTGGTTCCAAACCCTTACCTTTCTAAGTTACTTTAAGGGCAGACTTGACAGAAATTATTTTAATTACTTTAAAAGGAAAAGTAATTAAGAAATTATAAGCACACACCTACCCAAAGAAATTGTCTACATAAACAAAATCATTTTCAATTTTCAATTTAACTATCCTACTTTGCAGTTCCATACTTGTTGACTCTTAACAGGAAATTGATCTCAGTCAATCATACTCAGATTATATTAAAGTAGAGAAGTGACAGAAGCTGTATCCTTTCTAGATGAAACAGTTAGAGAAAGCATTGGCTGTAACAGTGAGTTATTACACCAAGTAAAACTCAAATATCGAGAGAGGTCATTTTTAAACACTGAAGATTTTAGAGAACTGTGTGAATTAAAACTGCTATGCATAAAATGAGATGAACATGATAATCACTACCATCATTTCAAGCATAAAAATGTTCTGGCTTCACATACAGAGTTACAAAGATAAGGAATAGCATGCTAAGTGAGAAGTAAATTTTGAGCCCTTTTATTTTCCATGTATCACTCATTTGGGGAAATGATAGCTTATTCAATACAGCCTTCTTTGAAATTGTTGGCCACCTAGAAATGGAACTGGCAAAAAAAAAGTATAACTTTCTCAGGAAATAGGTTATCTCTGTGGAAGTTAGCTAGTTGTAGCCTTTTATACCTTCTGAATTTTGTCTACTTAGACAAATGAGTTATTTTAGAACTATAAAATTAAAATACAAGACTACATAACAGAAGTTGCATATTTTATCAAATGTTAATTATTCCTAACCCTTTGTATTTGAACTCGTGAAGAATTCACTCTTCAGTGCTTTGTACAAAATATGATAAAGCGAACACAGCTATCACAGTTTGCCAATTTTATTATTTTGACCAAAAATTAGTAGACTGTTTAAAACTTTACTTGCCAATCCTGGCTTCCCAGTTCCATATTCCATTTTTTTTTTTTTTTCTCATCTCAAAATAGACAAAAATGGCCTAGCTCTGATGGAGATATCTGCAGAAATTATTTCTTTTGTCTTAAAGACGAATAAATAACAGAAATTAATGGAGACATTCAGAATAGCTAAGTGCACCTTTGGTCAGTGCTACATAAACTGTACAGTCTTCACCTAACCAGTATCCAAAAGCAAGATTCAGAATGCCCTTGTCCACGGCAAAGCACAATGATTGAGCAATGATAAATTAGATGAAAGAGAAATTTCATTGTTTCATTTCTTTTTACGATGTTTTTTTTTCTTTCCTTTCCTTTCTAGACTAAGGACATGGGAGAGACCAGCATGCTGAAAAGACCTGTGCTTCTGCATTCACCACAGACCACCCACATTAATGAATTTGATTGTCCCTTGGAACTTCAGGAGAGACAGGAACTCTTTGTGCAGTGGCGCTTGCCCATTAAAATAGCTGCCATTGTGTCATCTCTGACTTTTCTTTACACTCTCTTAAGGGAAATAATTCACCCTTTAGTAACTTTGCATCAACAATATTTTTATAAAATTCCAATCCTCGTCATCAACAAAGTCTTGCCAATGGTTTCCATCACTCTCTTGGCGCTGGTTTATTTGCCGGGTGTGATAGCAGCAGTTGTACAGCTTCATAATGGAACCAAATATAAGAAATTTCCACCTTGGTTAGATAAGTGGATGTTAACAAGAAAGCAGTTTGGGCTTCTCAGTTTCTTTTTTGCTGTACTACACGCAATTTATAGTCTCTCTTATCCAATGAGACGGTCCTACAGATACAAGTTGCTAAACTGGGCATACCAACAGGTAAATTGATGATGTTGTCAATATTATCGAACTAAAAAGCCTAAATCACTTAAAATATTAGTCCTTTCTTGTTGTAATGTTAGCACTCCAAACCCATATTAAAGCCCTCTTGGAAAAAAAAATCCTGTTGAGAAAGTAATCTGCATTTTAAAAATAATTTATTGTACCTTCACTGGGGCTTCATTGTACAGAGTGACATTGAGGAATATATTCTAAAGGGAAAATAAAGTACAACTTTAAAGGCATAAAAATGTAATTTGTTCATGGACAAGAAGATGGCCCCATTCTATCTTCTTCTACCCTCATGAAATTACTTTTTAATACTGATCATTCTTGTCTTCTACTTCTTTTCATGTTACATATAATTTACAATTCTGTCCAAGCAAACCATAAAATTACATAAATTTTTCATTCAGGGAAAAAGAGTGATAGGTCCTCTGTCGTTTTTCTGAGAGGAATGCAGAAAAAGGAACCTAAATTTGTGCAGATCTTTGTTATCAAGACCTCCATAGTAGAATAAGGGGCTATAGAAGGGGATTCATAAGCCAGGGATTTAGCTCAGTGGCATAAGCACCTGCAGGGCAACTGCTAGGTCATGGGTTTGATCCCTGGTGCCAAAAAAAAAAAAAATGAAGGGGATTCATATGTGGTTTGTATTTGTTCTTTCCTCTTTTATCTTCTGGTAGGTCCAGCAAAATAAAGAAGATGCTTGGATTGAGCATGATGTTTGGAGAATGGAGATTTATGTGTCTCTGGGAATTGTGGGACTTGCAATACTGGCTCTGTTGGCTGTGACATCAATTCCATCTATCAGTGATTCTTTGACATGGAGAGAGTTTCACTGTATTCAGGTAAATGATACATACAAGTAACTTTAGTCCCCCAGAGAGGCAAATCTTACTGTGCTTCTAATATAAAGTACATTGACTTTATACCATAAAAAACAAATGTTTCCAGTAGTATTCCACACTTGTTCTGATTAATATTTTCTTCTTTTCCCTATTGCTTCTAAATAGGATGCATTTTGCAGAGGTAAATAAAAGACATTACTAAAAGTATTTTAACACTGAAACTTGTTAGATAATCCATTGCCTGGCTAATAAGTATAAATGTGATACTTTAAGAATATCCATCTTTTACTAGTTCCCCCAAAATAAAAATACTGTTATACTTATCCCCAGATTTAGTCACCCCATTTAAGTTACATAGTTTTGAAGATGTAGGAAAAAGTCTCTCCTTAAAATAAGTTTTATCGAACAAAGGTATTCTAGTAGCTAATTTTGAAACTGTGTTTTCCAGATTACATTTTAGATAGTTTACTTATTTCTAAATATTCCTGGAATCCAAAACTCTCCCAAATGTACTGGAATTTATGTCTTAGTGGGAGATTACACTTAAAAAGTATAGTGTACTAGAATTCAGAAGGGTATCCATGTCTGACAACATCCAGAGGGCTAAATTTAACTCCATTACAGCACTGCCAAAATATTTTTAAATTACATAGACTTAACTTTTATGGGTGGACATCTTCAAAGATTTCCATAGCATCAAACACCCTGCTATCCTTTGTACATGTTCATACGTGTTTCCAACAGACACTTTCCCATGGCATCTGCTTAGGCTACAACATGTCTCTCCATCTGAATAATTCAAATGTGGCTTAAAGATGGTACTACATTCTCCATGCAAAATATTTTATAACTTTTCATGTTTGGCCTGATAGCCACTGGTGGTCTGTGTTTTTCATGAAATCATTTCACCTCACATAACCTTGCCTGTCACACATAGGCTGAATACCACTTTCTTTTATTTAATTAGGGATTCAAGCACTGCATCTTGATGGCTGAGTCCATCCTACCATATGTACAATAGCTAGCTCAGAGTAAGTATACTATGCATATTTAGTGAAATTAATCTCAAACAATCACATATATTTTTCAGTTACCCACCTAGAAATTTTTCATTTACAGTAAAACAGATGGTTACACTACAGTTTGCCTTGGAGATTTATATCTGAAAACATAAAGTTAGCTATTTAATAGTATTCATTGGGGCCTAAGAGTACAGTGGAATAAGTGTGAGTTAGATTGATTCTGGCAGGCCAGTGATTATTTGGAGTAAAATGAATGGAAGCCAGAAGTTAACTGGAAAAGCTTTTGTCAAAATGCCATAAAATTACATAGGTGAACAACTATTTGTAAGCAACTTTTCTCTGTGATGCCAAAGTATTGCAACTCAAGTTGAAATTTTCTTCACATTAGTAGATTTCTATTTTGTTCAAGCACTGAAATAATTTCCAGTATTTTTCCATTTTAGCAGAATGTTTGACTTCTTAAAAATACAGTCCAAGCTCAGTCACTTCACTATTCATTTACCAAAATCAGTAGGAATCACATTCCTTGCTGTCACAATTGATAAAGATCACTGAAGTCAAACTGACCTTTGCAGTGAGCTTTGGTCAATCTATCAATTCTTAGTGAGCACCTAATACATGCAGCAAATCGTTGTGCTAGTTTTGTAGAAATTGTGTGATGAGTAAGATGCAGTTTCTGATTTTAGATGTCTGTTGGTAGACAGAATTAAGGCACTTACACAGGAGGCAAAGCACCCAATAAATGTCATAAAAGAAATCAACAAAATGGCAGAGAGAAGAAAAATAGGGCTGTTGATCACCTGAGACTAAAAGAAGGTTATGAATTTTCTCATTTTAGCCTGTAGACAAGAACACCCAGGGGCAAAATGGTAAGAGAGGAAAGATATGAATGGACATTGTTGAGAATTGTGTTAGGGAAAGAATCCTAGAGGAATGAAAAGATTCCCAAGCAACAGAACAGATCCAAATCTAACTAAGATGACACTGCTTTTCTTTTGCAGAGCAAACTCGGAATTGTTTCCCTCCTACTGGGTACAATGCATGCACTGATTTTTGCCTGGAATAAATGGATTGATGCAAAACAGTATGTGTGGTATACACCTCCAACGTTTATGATAGCTGTTTTCCTTCCAATAATTGTCCTGATATGGAAAGCCATACTGTTCTTGCCATGCTTGAGGAAGAGGATACTGATGATTAGACGTGGTTGGGAAGATGTCACCAAAACTAACAAAGTTGAGATGTCCTCCCAGTTATAGAATTGCTGTACTTTTTATGCACATCTTTGTTCAATATTGATATATTTTACCACTAACATTTCAAATTTGTATTTGTTAATAAATGACTATTTGAGAACCTTAATGTATCTCTTCATTTATGTGTAATACATTTGAAATTTGTATATTTCCTTGCAGATTTGATTCAAAGCCAGAAGAGATTACTGATATTTGGCATATTTTCTAATTTTGGTAAATCTAAGCAAAACATCTGATTTGTCAGATTGAATGATCTTATAAATAATAAAGGGCCTTGAAGTACCAATCCATTGCACAGACATCATAGCTATGAAAAAAATCTAAATCTAAAACACAAAGTGTATTCTGTGTTCATGCTTATTGGTTTTCAATTCACCTTAAAATGTTTTTGTAATGATAAATTAGTAGTACTTTAATTGTACATATTTATAGGGTATAGTGTGATAATACAAGCATAAAATGTATAATGATCAAATCAGGGTAGTAGCAATTCTATATCAAATATTTTTTTTAATTTTGACTAATATATAATTATATATATAATACATAACTGCATATATATGAGATACAGTGTTATGCTTTGGATCTAAAATGTCCCTCCTAAAACCTCATATAGAACTTTTAGAAGATGATTAAATCACAGGAGTGATTTATAACCCTCAGGGTTAATCCACTAGTGAATCGGTACTTTAAACATGCTATAAGAATTTGGGATCCGGTCAGAAGAGGTGAATCACTTGGGGCCTGAAAGGATCTATCCCACTTCCTGTTTTCTCCCTTCTGTTTCCTGGCAGCAATGACATGAGCAACTTTCTTCCGCGAGACCCTTGCACTGTATATTTCCTGCCTTGGAGCTAGTTGCCTCTGGACTGAATCCTCCAAAAACCCTGAGCCCAAATAAACCTCTCCTCCTCTGAGCTATGGGTATAAGGTATTTCATCTCAGCAATGAGGAAAGTGAGCAAGATACACAGAATGATTGTTGTTAGAGATTCTGACATAATCAGTTTTTATTCACTGGGACTCATATTTCAAAAACGCAGACTTTGTCTACACAAGTAAATCAACACAGTAACAACAGATATATATCCAGACAAAACAAAGTCAGCCAGAAATAAAAGATAAATTTAATAATCTCCACCTGAGTTACATAAGCTCAATGAACACATGGCAAAAGCATACCATTAACCAGTTCCCAAAAGAACAAAGCATACAACTGTCATAACTTGCTAACCCAACTTTTCACTTTGGGGGTTTTTTCCATAATTAGCAAAAGTAATCACAAGCCTTATCTTTTATAGAGGTAGACCATTTACTATTATTAAAACAAAAGAGCAATATCTAGTGGTATAAATTAGAAAAACAATTAACACAAGCATAGAATAGAGTCTAGTTTATTTTCTTGTCTACTATAAAGGATGACAATGTGTTATTACATGGGATGGTGAAGGCATCAGATATAAATCTGAGCCATGCACTCCTGGAGTTTAGATGTACAGAGACATGTCTTCAGATAACGAACACAGTTGAGAGCAGGACAATTGGAGATGGCAGAGACGGAAACATGGCTTTGAGAAATCATCATAAGAGAAAAGGAACCAAGGTCCCACAATTGCTAAGCAGATTCAACAAAAGGCTCTGTGAGACCACTTGACACATCACACCATAATCAGCCAGCTCCAAGTACAGCAATCCAGGGCCTGCACTCTCACCTGCCCAGCAAAATGCCAGCAGCTCTAGTGCTGGGAGGGAGAAATCAAGTCCCAAACTTTCTGGTATGAAACATCATAGAAGCTGCAACTCAGAAGCAGAGCTCCAACTAAAAATGAATCCTCACTGAAACTTTTAGGGAAAACGGCTGAGCTGCAGCTTGGGTATTGAAGCCCTCTCTCTGTTAGCCATGATAACAAGGAATAACAGGCCTATTCTGAAACATATTATATGCCTTTGGGAAACTCCAGTGATAGGAGAAAGAGATTCTATGAGGGCCTTAGAGGGAAGGCACAAAACATCTGAATTTGATTTGTACACAGATCAGTTAAAACTCACTCTTTGAAATCGACAGCTATTTTAAATTTTTTCAAGTCATGGATTAGTACTGGTATAAGCAAAACAAAACAATAAAAATTTTCTTTATAATAATGAATAATTTGGATTAAGCGTGGATTTCTTTTTACTCAACCAATATTTAAAAGCACCTCCTGTATACCACACCAGTGGCAGACGAAAACACACCAAATAGGGACGACCTGGTCTCTACTCCCAGTCTCATAGGGAAGAAAACGTTTAATAGAGCAGTGGATTCTGAGTCTACCAGTATCTCTACTGACAGAATGACTCGCTCTGCTCAGAAGGATAAAGATAAGAAGGTGTCAAGCAGTAAAAAAGAAAAGTTCCTTGAGCTGGGTTTTAAAGCATAAGTAAGAGTCTTTTGGTGAAAATGGGAGGGTAGGTATGAGATAATGTATTAAGAAATCTAGTTCAGACTGGCAGCTGGAACAGTTTGTGGAAGAAATACCAGATTAAGTAAAAAAAAAAAAGTCATTGCATAACATGAAACTATGTCTGAACTTTGTCCATCAGGGAGTGCAGAAGTTACTGAAAACTTTAGACAGGGGTTTAACACCATCAGCTGCATTTTAGAAATATCTGTAGACTCCAGATACAAAACAATAACAGTCAAGGGCTAAAGGTGAGTTGGAAAAATTTGAAAAGCATTTAAGGAGACAACTGCAATATCCCAGGACATAATAAATCCCCAAATGTATATCATAAAAGAGGAGAGCTGATGAGCAGTAAGACAGGAAAGTGTTCAGGGTGGGACAACTGAGATTATTTTTATTTGGATGTCATGAAGAAAGATGGAGGATTCTACAGAAGGAACAAATTTTTCAACAAAAACAAACAAAAAAACCCTGAGAGTGCTTTGTGTGCATTGTATGATGGTCATAAAAACTCAGTTGCTAAAGGATGGTGTGGTTTATTTTTTTGTTTGTTTTTAGCTTCTGCATATCCAAACAAAACTGTGAAAGGCATACAGGGGGAGGGAAAAAGAAAGTGTTGTTCTGCTCCTTTGAAAACATAACTTTTAACACTCACAGAAGATGGTCACAGACTCTTGGTGCAGCAGGAAGGGTACTTGGGTGTTGCCGACTGAGCCCAGCACCCTGCTCCTCCTCCAATCTGAGAATCTTTCCTGAGGTTCATTTCTTTAACCAGTCCTTCAATGGGAACCTAGTAATTCTGTATTTAAAAATAATGACTAGAATCATGTGTTTACTGTCTTAATAATGTGTTGAAATAATGTGTTGAAATTACAAGTTATAATAGCTCCTTTTCCTATCCAATCTGTCTTCAAAGGAATTGGAAAAGTAACGTGATTTTACTTAAAATGCTCTTTCTTTATACCAGTTTTCCCATGTGTTTTCAAGAGCCTTTACCTTTTGAAAGGGTAATAAGTTATTCCACCTTTTATTTCCTGAAAATAGTCCTGTGCTTGAGTACTTTATAAAGCACTGACTTGTGACTATTGCACGTGACCTGAAGCTGAACTCCAGTGCCATCTCCTTGGCTTCTCCTCCTCCTGCAGCTCCCCAGTGGTTCACATCATTACTGCTGGCGAGTGTGTCATGTTGCCAGAATTATTCATGGCTGCCAGTTCTAACCACACCGACAGCAACTTACCAGTTTCTACAGTTTTCCAGTTACTGAACTGGCAGAGAATGATGAGGTTACGTGAATGCTCTGATCTCTTCCCTGGAGGCACGACCCAGTAAAATGAGCCTTCCCTCAGCAAATTTCTGTATTCCCAAGCAACACTGAGGAGAAATAAGCCCAAATACTAAAGTTGTAATGGTGAAGAATCTGCTGACTTCAGAATCAAGACTCTCCTGCACCTCAACTGGAATCTTCTGAGGGTCAGAAAATTCAGAAGCTGAATGTAGGGGCACTGACGACCATGTTACAGTGATGGGCATGGGCCAAGTATATGACCTTGGGAAATAATTTCAAATACACCCTCGTTTAGTTATTAATTTTTGTTAGTAATGTCTTAGTTACCGTTGTCTTAGTTACCATTCTTGTTGCTGAGGCAAAAAAACCAACACCCAAAGTTAAATGAGAAAAAGTTTATTTCACCTACAGTTTATAGAGGTTTCAGTCCATAGCTGGCTGGCTCCAAGGCGGAGTGGCACATGGCAGAGGGGCATCACAGAGGAGAAGCAGTCCATGGCAGATGCAGAAGTCAGCAAGGAAACAAGGGGCAACCACAGCTCTTTCTATCCATTGTATCTTACGTGGGGTTCTCAGGGTTGGGGCACTCGCACCCTTAACCCTCCTGCCCGTGCCCCTAGCACTGACTATAAGTCAATCCCAGTGTCACCCAGTGGACCCAGCCACTTCTGAGAAAGCTCCACCTAACCAAATGAGGCTTTGGGGGGACATCTAGACACAAGTCATAACAATAATGGGTACATTCATCATAGGAATTGGTGCATGTACATATCACATTTCAATTCTTTTTTTATCCTTCCCATTCTCCCCCTTTTTAACTTTTGTTGCCAGCATCACATTCACTTATTTTATTAACTTCACCTTATGAAGTTAATTGTCATAAATACAGATTAGCAGCCAGATAACAGGCTACTAATTTTTTAAAAAATAATTTAAATACATCGTTTAAAAAAAATTATGCTAAATCAAGGTACACTTTTAGACACATTGTCCATGCTGGATTACAATAACATTCTTTTTTTCTCTCCCTATTGTCTGTTTTATTTTGTATTTTATTTGTATATTAGATTTCTCATATTAATAAACCATATGATATTCAAATCTATGTCCATACTTCACTTAACATTATGTTCTCAAGGTGCATCCATTTTCCTATGAATAACTCACATTTATCCTTTTTTATGGCAGAATAGTACTCCAGTGTATATGAATTCCACATTTTCTTTATCCATTTATCTGTTGATGGACATAACAGGCTGCTTCCAAGGGTTAGCTATTATGAATTATCATTTTAGAAACTGGCATGCATATATTACAGTAATATGATGTCTTTAACTCTTTCAGGAAAATACCTAGAAAGGGAAGAACTTGCCAGGCATTTAGCTCAGTGGTATAAGTGCGGTATAAGTACCTGTCTTGCAAGTGCACGATCATGAGTTTGATCCCCAGCACTAAAAAGAAAAGAAAAGAAAGGGAAGCTGAGTCAAATGGAGTGGAATTTCTTGTTTTATTTTTTTGAAGAATCTCCATACTTATTTCCATAGTGGTTCTGCCAGTTTACAGAGTCACCAACAAGAAAGAAAGGTTTCATTTTCCCATAGCCTGATTAATATTTGTTATTGGTTGATTTCTTTCTGGAGTGAGATGGAATATCAGTGTTGTTTTAATTTGCACTTCTCCAATGGTCAGCAAAGTTGAACATTTTTTCATGTATTTATTGGCTCTTTGTACATCTTCACTTGAGAAGGGTCTATTCATTGGATCTTTAAATTTAGGGGGTCTAAATTTTTAGCTTTTTTGTTCATTGCAGATATTAGTCCCTTAAGGAGTGCTGGCAAGATTTTTTCACCATTCTGTAGGTTCTCTTCACTCTATTGACAGTTTCCTTTGCTGTGCAGAAGCTTTTCAATTTCATGTGATCCATTTGTTGACTCTTGTGCAACTCAGGTTCTGTTCTGAAAGTCTTTGCCTATGCCTACGTCAAGAGTTTTACCTATTTCATCTTCCAGCCAATTAAGTGCTTTTGTTTTAATATTTAGATTTTTGATTCATTTTTATTTTTGTTTAGTGTATGGTGAGAGATACGGGTCTAGGTTCAAACTTCAATCAGTTTTCCTAGCACCAATTGTTAAAGGAGCTATTTTACTCCAGCAAAAGTATTTGGTGCCTTTGCCAAAGATCAGATAGATGAATGCACATGGAGTTGTTTCTGCATCCTCTATTCTGTTCCACTAATCCAAGAGTCTGTTTTTGTGCCAATAGCATGCTGCTTTTACCACTGTAGCTTTGTAGTATAATTTGAAGTCCAGGATTGTGATGTTCCCTGTCTTCTCCTTGTTGCCCAGAATTGGTTTTGTTATTCTAGGTCTCTCCTCTGGTACCTATGAATTTTAGAAATGATTTCTATAATTTTAAGAGAGATACTATTACTATTCTGATTGGAATTGCATTAAATCTGTATCAAAGTTTTGGAAGCATAGTGATTTTGGCTATATAGATTCTGCTGTCCAGGAACAAGAGACATCTTTCTACTTTCTGATGCCCTCTTCAATCTCCTTTTTCAGAGTACTCCTACTCTCATCCTGAAATCAAAATTCTACTATTATAACAGGTAAATATTAATTTACACAGTGAATAAACTGTAAAAGTTGGAGGGATGAGGTTATTTTTATTTGTTCAAAAGAAACATTTTGAGCAAAATCTCTAACAAAGCCCAGGATATAATAGAGTCAAAGTTGAATTGGGCAAGCACACTCAGGAGCATTGCTTTTTTATTGCTTCTTCCCTCCTGTTCACAGACTTTTATAACAATGTGGGCTCCACATTTTCCAAATTTGGCAACGAGGGTAACAGCTGAGAACCAAAATGCTAAATAGTTCTCATTCATACTTCAGAGAATAGCTGCTCTGGAGTGAGGGTTTACTGAGAGGAGCTATTCAGCAAAACCAGCCCAGAGACTTGCCACCTTCCTGTTCGCACATACGAAAAAGAACACAGAAAGGTAGGTGAAAGCGTCCTTTAGTCTGGGAGTTGCAGCTTTAATGATGGGAAGCCATGCCTTTCACATGGGAGAGAGGAGAACAGAAACAAATCTTCTGACCTGTTCTACATCCCACTGAAGATGACCCTGACTGGACTTACACACGTTTGCTCTTTTGCCTGCACGTCTTTCCTGCATTGCATCCTCAAGCTTCCATCTTTTTTCTTCCCACGGTCTATAAAAAGAATTTTAACCAACTTTAGTGTTCTTTTTATTGTACATAGTGTATCCATTCTAAGGGAAAAGTTTTGAGTCTGAAAATGTGTTTCATCATCACTATTGCAAAACACTTTTAGATATTTAGGTTGGCAGTTATTTTCTTTCAGACTCTGTAGAATATCCTGTTGTTTTCATGAAAGGACAAAATTCTCTTCTGCTCTCAAAAGTCCTAGCCCTGATAGACTACAGCTTTCTCATCCAAGTCAGCACTGGTTGATCTTGGCCCTCATCTTACTTGCTCCCTCAGTAATGTGAGAAAGTTTAGGGCTTTCTCATTCTTTTTTTTTTTTTCAGAGCAAGAATAAGATAAAATTAATTCACTAGACAATAACAGAACAAAACAATGTACCATAATATAGATATCACACAGTGTAGAATCAAAAGAAGATATTATGACTTTAGATCATTCCTACTTTATAAGAATATGAAGGCATTAAAATGTACAACAGAATAAAATGTGTTCTGAATTATGCCTTGAGTTATAATACTGACCATAATCTCAGGATTTTTATTTTAAAACATTTTTATTGTGCATATAATTATACAGAACTATGGGTTTCATTGCAACATTTCATAATGAATGTGTACTTTGACCATTTTCGTTCTCTCATTGCTCCCTGACCCTCTTCTGAGCCTCCCCGACAAAGTTCTACAATGTCTTCTCATAAAATCTTACACAAAACTCAACCTCTTTAACATGGCCTAAAAATCCCAAAACACTTGGACTCTGCCCACTTTTCTCAGTTTATCTCCTGCACTCTTTACAGGACCTACTCCCATTACAATGATCTAGATTTTTTTCAAACAAAAGCTGGTTCTCACAATCGGGTATTCACATGTGCTATTATTTCTGTCTGAATGCTCTACATATGCCTCAATGTTCACATAAATGCCTTTTCAACATCACCAACCTCTATGTTGAGATATCATCTTTTTATCCCAATTATTCTATCTAAAATAGTTATCTTCCTATACTGTCGGTGTCGCTCCCGGCCGGCAGGAAGAACACACGACAGGATCTGGCAGTGGCAAAGCGCTTTTATTTTCTCTCCCTTTCACAGTCTGCCCCGGGAATCCTCCCAGCCGAAGCCTCTGTTGGTCCGCTCCCCGCGGCTCCTTCCGTGCTTCTCTTCCGCAGGGTGGAGGCGCTGGCTTATATACCGATACAACCTCCAATCATATCGAAGCAGTTCGGGCGAGCTGATTGGCTAGCGTCACTGGTGACTAGGTAGACTATTCTGCTGAGCAGGCGCTTAATGCAGAGATACAGATCAGGAAGCAGGAAATAGGCGCCATCTCGGCGTGCTCGATGGGAGGGGTAATCTCAGGCTTTGCTCTTTCCTACGGGCCTCGCGACCGTCACTCAGGGTGACCTAGTGGTGCTGTGGCTCCCAACACTATACCAATCCACATTCCTTTCTGTGATTTTACTTTAATAATTTTTATTACTTGCCAATATTATATCTTTTATAATATGCTTGTGTTTGTTTGACCACCTGGCTTCCCCACTCATGACAACAGAGATTTTGTCTTATTCATAAGAGTATTCTTTTTTTAATTAAAGAAAAACAAAACAAAATGGAAAATGGGTAGAAATAGTACATATTTTCAAAGAAAAAAATAAACAATAATAAATTACTTGTTGATGTTTACATATTGTCCTCTTACAATTAATTGTTCAAGATACAAAAGTGGAACCTATAAATGGGAATTCAAACAGCGAGACTGCAAGTAGTTGTGTTCAACTATCTAAAATAAAGACTTAGTAATATGGCTATCAATCCTATACACTTAAACATGTACACATTTATCCATATCTTCATTTATGTTAAGATTAAATAAACTAAAGCAGATTAAAATCGCTCTGAACAAAGTTTAATAGTATTACTGGATTTCACATCATGACACTCTGGAATCAGCACTGGGTACTATAATGCCTTTTTTCCCTTCAAAGCATTTGTTTGTTTCATCATGTGTCATAAGATAGTTCTTGTAAAGTTCTCCCTGTTTCTAGGTTTACACAAGCATGAGTCTTAACATATATTTCTATCCTTTCTATATTAGAGGGAGAAACAGAACAAAGCAGGACAGAACAAAACATATTCCTATAGACACATAAAACTAAAAAGATATATAAAACTGCTGTACAAGGAATTCTACCATGGTTACTGTGTTATCTTTTGTTATCATCAATAGAATTGGCTATATCATCAGATAAAGTATAATTGAATATATTAGTATATAACAGTATTAATAGACATACAACTTTGTAGATAGTGTAGAACTACAAAAACAGGTAGTAATCAAATCAGAATGGGTGTCATAGTGAATCACTGTCATTTTCAGTATAGTTGTCTATACTCTCTGACTTGATACCATCAACCTATCAGTTTTGAATAAAATCTGTCAATAACAAGCAGCAATCAAACAAATCAGATTTAGCTAAGATCAATTATGATATATACAGGAATCCAGATTAAGTTAATAGGAAATTAAAGATGATTTCTGTGCAATATCCTGATATTTTGGGGATAGCTGTCTGTGCCCTCAGATGTAGTACTTGTATACAAACTGGGACGGAAAAGGTTCTATCTAAGCAGAGTGGTGCAAGTAATATGGGTTTTAATTCCTGATACACTATTAGCAATATCTTCTGCTGTTTTTTTAAAGACAATTCCTCCCCTTTCACTCCCCCAGGATGTACTGAGTATTTTTGGGTCTCCCCAACACCCTCGGTTTTATATTGGAGGGGCAACCTGCTTTTTACCTGTGTTTCCAAACTTTCTCACTCTAGTTATATTTCTTTACCAGTAAAGCCTGTCTTTCCAACCTATCCATAAATACTGGTCCAGTTGCCCCTGTTACACTCTGGTTCCCTATCACATAGAGTTTTGCTTTCTTATATTTGATTTTGGTCCATATACCCTTCTTCAGGTTAATTATATTTCCTATAAAGAGTATCTCAGTGGATATTACCACTTGATCCACTCTTTCTTTCAGGACTTGGAATACTTTACTCCACTCTCTTCTTGATTTGATGGTTTCTGCCAAGAAGTCTGCTGTAATTCTGATGGGCTTTCCCTTGTAGGTAATCTGTTTCTTGTCTCTGACCGCTTTTAATATTCTGTTCTTATATTGGATTTCTGAGATCTTGATTATTATGTGCCTGGCTGTAGCTCTGTTTTGGTTGTAGGTGACTGGAGTTCTGTATGCCTCATACATCTGAGTATCTTTACCTTTTCCTATGTTTGGGAAGTTTTCCTTAATTATTTCTGTGAATAGCCTTTGTAGTTCCTTTGTTTGTACCCCTGCTTCTTCATTCACATTCTTTATTCTTAAGTTATAGATCCTCTTGTCATCTTCTAGCCTTTGTATTGTTACTGCTTGTTTCCTTGTTATTTTTAAGAAATTTTTCCTTTCATGATCCCACATTGTAAACCTGTTCTCTGGTTTGGATAATCTATCCTTAGTTTCTTTCGGGCAGTTTTGCCAGCTTTCAATGGAGTTTTTAATTTCCTGGTAATCTCTTTGAACCTGCTTCATGTATTCTATGTTTTCTCTATTTTCTTTATCAAACAATTCTCCCCTTTTTTTGTGTTCTTCCCCTCTTCCATCTTTTTTTCTTGAAATGTGCTTAGAATTCCTTTAATTATTCTTTTATATCTTGCTTTACTTGGTTAAGTACTTCACTTTTGAACTCATCTACGAGGTCCCGAAGATATCTCTTTACATTTCTACTGGTGCCGTGTCTGATATTGCATGTTTGCTGTCCTCATTCTCCTTTGCATTTACCTTTCCTTGATCAATGTTCTCAGGATTAGGGACTTTCTTGTTGCTTCCTCTTCTCATATTTTTTGTTCCTTCCATACAGGTGTATATAGAAGGCCCAGCTTCTTTCTTTGTTGTTTATAGTTTGTCTGAAGTGCTGACTAGGTGCTTCCACCCACTGCAGTGTACTAGGGGAGATACAGACTAGGGCAGCCTATGCTGGGCCCACCCCTCTGGCTCAGTCAACCTGCTGAAGGCTTCACTGTATTAGAGTGCACTGCCAGGCATAGGGACTTGGTTTGGGCTAGCCTACTGGGTCTCAGTCTGGAATGTGACCTAGGTCAAGTGGTTCCCACCAATCCCACTTGAGAAGGGAGCAGCTGACTGAAGTCACTGCAGCCCCTTGTTCTGGGCAGTCTGCCTGGTCCCAGAATGTTGTCTGTTGGAGCTTTTTTGTCTATGGAAGGGTTTTTATTCCCGTCACTCACTGCAGGTCGATGCAGGGTTCCCCACCAGCTCAGCTCTGCTCTCAGTTCATTTCACCGATTCCCATCCTTAGTGTGAATGCATCTCCCATGAGTTGAAGCTGGTGGGCTTTCAGGTAGCTCGGTCAGTTCCACTGCATGGGTTCAAGCGCAGCAGTGGCAGGATATTCAAGCAGTGAGGTCAAGCGGCAGTACCAAGACTGTAGCTGTTCCAATAATAGCACCAGGACTGTATTTTTAATTGGTTTCTCTCAGCTTAGTTTGTTCCTGGATTAGGAGTGTCTATCTCCCTCTGTTCAGGACTCCCCATGCTATATTATTTTTGGAATCTAAGTTGACAATCTCAGGGAGCCTCTGTAGCTTGCTGTTATCTATCTGCCATCTTTTTTGAGTCCTAATGGACAAATCCATAAGAGTATTCTTAAGACCTAGCATAGAACCTGGCATATCCTAGAGGTTCATGTAAATTGAATCTATGTATTTGTTGAATATTGTAGATGAAAGAATGAATAAGAAATGTTTTTATAATCCACTAATGATTAATACAGCGATGTTTAAAAAAGAAAAAGATGTTGGTAAGTGGGTCACAAAGTGATTCTCAAAAACCAGAAGTGTCACTAGTACTTTGTTAGAGATGTTGATTCTGGGACCTTCTCAGAAACTGTAGGGAAAGAGGGCAATCTAAGTTTCATGAAGCCCTTCCAATGGTTCTGGTGCATGACAAACTTGAGAGCCACCAATTTCTAGGACAGGTAATATATGACGCACTGCCTGTTTTTGTAAGTAAGTTTTATTGGACCAAAGCCACTTGCATTTGTTTACATATGATCCATCACTGCTTCTGCACTACAACAGCAGTGTTAAGTGATACAATTTTTCTTCATCCACAAAGTCTATGGTATTTACTATCTAGTCTTCTGACAGAAATGTGATGAACCCTTGTTTAACTCAATACCTTATACCATGTAATTGTGGCAAAGTAAACATACACACATCTATCTCCTTTTCTACTCAAATGCTATGGAAATTTTTTCAAGCCATGGTTAAAGAGAGACATATAGCATACTGAAAAACAGGAAAGGATATCATCAATGGACCAGAAACACTGAGGAATCTCTGGATCATAAAAAGCATTTGGGAGAGGAGGAAACAAGATGAGATCATATCAACAGAGGAACTCTCCCACAAGGTCCAAATAGATGCCACTGCAAGAGCAATCAACAGTTCCCAGGAAAATTCCAGATGAGTTAAGCACTTCAAGCAAACCAAGCCAGATAAGCCTTGGGAAATCACTAGACAACTGATTAAAGGACCAGAGCCTAACTATCTGGCCAGTGATGCTTCTACCCAAAAGTCAGTTGAATAACTGACTACAGACCTCATTTGTTAACAGTTAAGATGCTTTGGGAAAAGGCTCCTGGTTTGAGTGCTGAGGCCTGAGAAGACTTAAGACTTAAACACTGACAGCAGAAGAAAGGAAAAAAAAAAGAGCAGTCAGACTGAAACATCTGCCACTAGGATAAAGTGCCATGTCCAAGTTTTTAAAGTGGGAATTCTGAAATAGAAGACTCACAGAGTAAATTCTTGGCCTGAAGAAGCATGCCTGCATGCAAAGGAAGGGAAGCTTACCTTTACTAAAGAAGATAAGCCACTTTCTTGGGTTGTGGGTTAAATTGTGTGTCCCATTAGCTCCCATCAAGAAAAAAGTTAAAATCTTATACCCTGATGCCTTAGAATGTGACCATATTTGGAAATAAATAGTTGTAAATATAACTTTTAAAGATGAGTCCCTTAATCCAATAAGGCTAACATCCTTAACAGAAGAGAGAGACAGAGGGAGAAACTCATGTGAAGACACAGAGGCACATATACATAAAGTGAGGACAGCTAAGGACACAGAGGTACGATCTGGAGTTCTACTACATTCTACTACCATAAGCCAGAAAACATCTTAGAGCCACCAGAAACTGGGAAAGAATAAAGATCTTGCCCTGGAGGACTTGAAAGTCTAAAGGCCTGCCCTCACCAATGCTTTCGTGTAGTATTTATTTTCCAGAATTGTCAAAGAACAAACTTCTATTTGCTACCAAGTTATTGGCAGTTTTTTAGGGCAACCCTAGGAAGCTGGTGCATCAGCCTTCTGACCACCTCCTGCTGCATTCTTTATCACTTAAAATGGAACCTGGACACCTTATGTACCAAGTGCTGAGCAGCTCTACCAGATCCAAGCACACAGCAGAGAGGGTTTGCCCTAGGCCATGCAGACACAAGAAGTTTACATTGGGGAAGATTTACAGCTCAGTGCTAGGGAGTTAAACCTATATTCTTAAGAAAAGTGGGCCATGGAAAATAACAGCTGGGATGGGGCTGTCATTCCCTAGACAACAGGCCGAACATGATTGCTCCTTAGAAAACCCTTTAACCGCCCACCCTGGTTCTTTCCTAGGTCTCAGAAAACTAATAAAGAACATAGGATCTGTTTTAGGAACACACAACAACTATAGGCAATGCCCAACTTCTCGTGACACAGACATTCTACCAGTGAAGAAAATCTGAATCCTATTGCTCTTGCCAGGCCTACCTCCTGGGATTTGGTGGTGTTTGAGAAGATGCTACAGTTGCCCATGGAAAATACTAGAATGACATTTGATTAATTTCATCTGGTAAAGGCCAGTAATTGGAAGCAGATCCTCTTTTGCTCTCTTTTTAATTCAATTTATTTTCAACTGGTACATGAAAACACACAAAAATGAACTTTTTAATGGACTGCCATGTGATGTTTCCATGGACATGATATACATAATATAATCATGATAAACATAGCTGCTCCTCAAATATTTATCATTTCTTTATGGGGAAAACTCAAAATCCTTTCTTCTAGCTTTTGAAGAACCCATAGTCAGTATCTACTGTCACCAATCTGGGCAGTAACACAAAAGGACTTCTTGTTCCTAGACACATAACAATACATTAGGACTTCTCATGTAACGGCAATTTAGGACTCATTGACCAGCTTTCCTAAGCACTCATTTCTAGATAGAACAATATAGATTTTGCCTGGCTCATTTCAAATCTGCACAAATACTAGCGGGTCTAAACTGGGTTCTACTCTAGTCCTGCTGTTTACAATGAGAAATGAGATGACTAAAAACAACTTTATAGTAATGACAATATTTATGTAGAATACCTGTAAAAAGTTTCAGGTGTTAAAAAACCTTTGTAAATGGAAATATGACTTTGATCTTATTGTTAATTAAACCTAAGTTAAGCCATTTTAGTTACTGGAAGAAACTCTCCCTGTTTTGCTTCTGCAAACTAACACAAGTGACATCTTCACTGCAATACAAAGTTGAAACTTGATGAACAAGGAATTTCCTAAACATTGGTTCTCATTTGGCCAAAGAATAGACCCCCATTAGCAATGGAATAAATCATCCCCAAATACTTGATGAAGATCAACACCATTTGTAAAAACCATATGATTCAAATAACATCAATTTAAGCCTAGAGAAAATTAATGGACAATAGAGTAAGACTTTATTCCTAATTTATTTAAAGAAGTCTTAGAAAACATTATGTTCATAAGCAAAAATATGACTGCTATAAAAAGAAAGAATTTGAGCACTGTAGAATCAAAATATGACCAAAACTTACAAAATAAACTATGCTGCATAGCACAAAATTATTCATTAAGTTAAAAAAAAACCAGTTTCAGAATAGTGGATTAGAAATAATGCAATGAGAAAACAGTGAAAGCAAATTTCCTGGAACTAGAGAAAGTTACTAGACTTCAGATTAAAGTCTCTATAACATGAAGGAAGAGAGGAAAGAAGACAAGGGTACAAAATTTGCAATCATGTTGAAATTTCAGGCCACCGAATTTAAGGAGAAACACCACAAAAACCTCCCAGGGGAGGGAGGAATGGTCTATTTGGTTTGGAAAAAAAGAAACCAAATAAAAGTAATTGAGAGAAAACAGATGGCTATGTATTTCGCTAAAATTTGTCTAGAAAAATGGGCTGCAGATGTTCTTGCCAGTCAGGATGTCATTCTAGTGGTATTTTTGGGAGGAAGGTACCAAGATCCCAGAATGTTATTAATAGTGTGCTATGCATACTAATATTCTCACTTTCTGAATAAAATAATTCTGGTCCCAGATCCCAATACACTGATGCCAATGCATCATTATCCAATTATTCATTTAAAATCAGTCTAATATCATCTCCCATAAGACATAGAGTTCATAAAATGAAATTCTAAATTTCTCCACATCTATGACTGAAAAATTTCTGCAAATTTCGAGTAGCAGCATTTCAAATGAATGAATCTCTAATGAAGCCTGTTTTTATAGAAGAGACTGAGGCCTTGGAGAGAATTTTCCAGAGTCACAAATTTGCCTGTGTGGCTGTAGTAGTGCCACACTGAGAGCTCACCACTGATCTTTCTGGGTGTTTGTGTCTGGTTGTCTCTGTGATGAAGACTGCATTTAAACCCTTGGAAGAGTAAGGAGAGAGTCCAGAGTCAGAACAGGGCAAGTCTCCCATCTTCAGCAGAATTCTTAGTCCTGGCTTCTCTGCCTGTCTCACCAGGCAGAGACAGTAAATTCTGAAATTGCTTCAGGTCACCCCAGAGATGGGAGATAGAACAGTGCCGGGAAACCGGGCAGATGAAAACCCATGCATAACCCAGGCGTCGTTCGATGGTTGCTAATAAATACTCTGGAGCAAAATTCTTCCAGTGGCAAAGAACACCACAAACAGTCTGACATTTCCTTTAGTCACCACCATGACTTCCTGACCCATCCCTTGGCCTCAATTCAGATTTTAGGTCCCTAGGCCACGTGGATGAAATTTAAGCAGTAGCTCCAGCAAGTTTCTCTCCAAAAACAACCCTGGAATAATTATTAAAACTCCACGGGATGGTCCAGATAGTGAGACAAACTTGCAAATTAAGAACTACTGTTTAGCTGGGTATGGTGGTTCATGCCTGTAATCCCAGCACTCGCGAGGCTGAGGCAGGAGGATCATCTCGAGTTCGAGACCAGCCTGGGCTACAAAATGAGCTCAAGGCCTGCCTGCACTGCATAATGAGACCCTGTCTCAAAAAGACCAAAAAAAAAACTACTGTTTATTACTTTTAAATTTTTGTTTATAATATACTGAAAAATGAAATGTAAAATGTATTGAATATTTTTAAATATTTGAAATTCAAATACAAAATATCCTATTAATACCTAAAAGTTCTACACCTACTAGAGATTCCTAAATCTGTAGTACATGGGCTGGAGGATTAACACATTGTCATTTATACACAATTCAAATCTACTCTGAAGTTACTTTGATATAGCCAGTGATTTATTCTTTTTTAATCAATTACAGACCATATTTCTTTCCTCACAATTGTCTTTCGACATAAGTAATCTTTTCAGGAACAAGACCCTAAGATGAAAGTCTTCATTGAGACCAAAAGAATTTTAAGTTTTTATTACATTTGTACAGTATCACTAACAAGGAAGGAATGGCCTTCCAGATAGCTTTCTGGGAGGAAAGAGTAAGTTGGAAATACTATCTTACATAACTAAACAATTCTAAGATAGGATTCTCTTTTCTCCTTGGTAACCAAATGTTTTGACTTTCATAATTCAACATGAGTTTAAACTGGCAACCAAATCTGCAATATGAAATTTTACCATTAAATTGTAATGGTACAGTGAACAAGCTGTACCAAAAGAAAAAGAAAAATATTTTTAAAACATCCTTACATGGAGAATGCTCAAGCAATCTTCTCCCTGAAGCAGCCACAGAAAAAAAGGAACACTTTTGTCAGAGAAAGCCAGAGCTAAACTTGTTCCTCTAAAGCTACTGAGATTCATTTCTCACTTGTAGGGGAATTAAGGGAAAAGAATGCACATTGCTTTAAGAAAATCCAAGTTTTAACCAAAAATTTGCTTCCCGGGTGACATTCTGCCTCTGCCTGAGATAACCTGGGCTCTGTTAAAGCCCATCAGGTGAACTGAAGGAGAACGTTCGAGTGAGAAACAGGGAGAGAGGATCACCGTTCTGAAAGCAGCTGACCTACGGAGGTACTGTCTTGGTCTGCAGTTATTTATGAAAACAGAATTAAAAGGTCAAGTAGCACCACCTTGGTGTTTCTGACAATCCAAGATGTCAAAAGAAAATTGTATTTTAAGTATATTTCCAATAACAATGCTGTGGTGTCATTTGAGGGACAGAGGGGTGGCATCCCAAAATTACTGATGCTTTTGCTTGGTCAAATAGGACTGTTTTTCATTAAATTAGGCAACTGAATGCAGGCATGGAAGAAATTGTAAATATGCAGGGCAGGTATCAACGAATAATGCAAGGAGAAGAGATTATTGCAGACTGAAAGAAAAAAAAAGTGTTGCGTGGTTTCAAGGTGTGGGGCAGAGGCAGCAGAAGAATGAGGACAGATTCTGCGGGGTCTTGTCTTTACCCTGTCCCACTTCCTTACTCGCTGTGTTACACGAACCCTATTGAATGTCAAGATTTGCTGCTTATAAATAAAATAGTACCTTGTAAGTGTTCACGGAAGTTTATGACGATTTGATGAAAATGAAAATGAAAAATTACAGTTTGAGTAATCGTGACATGAAAGTATCAGTGACTTTTTTCAGGGCTGAGTATCACACCCAGGCATCAGGCATGCTCATCAACTATTTTACCCCTCAGCTACACTCTCCCCCGCAAAGATATTCTCCCCATCACTCAGGCATCTCATTGATGCTGAATACAAAATATTTAAGATTTGCATTTCAAGTTTGTGAACTAAAAGGAATCTTAACAACCATCTAAGTCAATTATAAAATCTCCTTGTTTTACATTTCTGTTTTATTTTCAAGTCTTTTGTTTTGCTTCAAGTATGCTAAAGACATTTATTCCTTAGAAATATGAAATAGATGATAATTTTTTTCCGTGAGGAAAGAAAATTAAAAAAGGAGGAGGTTAAGATGTAGTGGACAATACAGCAAAAGATATTTACAAGCCGTGAAATCATTTCTAGCAGAGAGAAGACGCATGGATTTCTCAGTTTGTGGAAGTACTTTGTTTTTCAGAGCATTTTGTGAGTTGGCCAATACGGCACAGCCTAAAGCCAAGTAAGAGTAGATGGAAATAACTTGCAAAGTTGAGAAATGAGTGTAGCCACAAGTCTCCTGATCCTGGCTCCAGCCTGTCCACAAAGCTGAATGTTCATCAACAGAGATTAAGATCCGTGTGAAGCAACAAGTGAGAAGCAGGAAGCAAAATGTTAAGAGACCTATCTGAGGAGAGACTGAGGTTTTGCGTTTGTTTGCTTTTCTATCCCTTCTTTCAAGCATGTGGGAGAGGGAGGAAAAATGAGAGGGAGGTGGCAGAGGGGTGGGGCACGGAATAATCAAATATCTTTGTTGGGAGGCATTTATTACAAGAAGTCCAATCTCCGCTTGTCTCTAGTCTCTGCTCCTCTCAATAAAGACTCCATGACAGACAACTTACTGGTGTTCCTAATACTGCTATGTGGATCAGCTTTGAAAGCAAATTGTTTATCTTCTCCTATCCAACTCTCATAAGAACAAAAACACCTTCTTTCAGGTGTTGCTCTGTCTGTTAATGATAAAATTATTTTGTTGACCTCCCCTCCCTGGTAAGTGGGGCAGTGTGGCAGACTGCGGCCCTTCCAGGGGGAGGACCACCAGCAGCTCCTGAGATCCATGCCATGCTGGAACTTAGATGCTGGGAAACCAAACAACCAGCCTGCCTCCCTGCTAAGCAATGGTGCATGGCCTAGAGTCAAATATCCCACTTCCCCTACCCCACTTCTTCTGTCCCCCCGCCCCGCCCCCTTAGCAAATGGGAACCAGAAATCTGAGCATCTCCTGAGAGACTGACCATAGCAAATAAGGGGACTTCCTTCTACCATCTCTTTGAAGGCAAATATTTTTATTACTGTTTTGCTCTATTCTGAGTATAATGGTACTGCTCTATTCAATATTCTGTTTTGATAAGTTCTATAATGTTCTGTATTTCATCTTATTTTGATATACCTGATTGAAAGAACAACTATTATAAAAATAATGAAATATACTGTGATACCTATTACTGTTATTCCAGTAACCTGCTGTGAAATTCTGCGCCAATTTCACTGTACGATCTTAGTTGGCTTTATTCTGTCTTGTTCTGTTGTGTTTTACTACTTTCAAAATAAAACTTTAAAAAAAATTATTCTGTCAAACTCCAGAAATTCGCATTCCCCTAAGTCTGAAAATCTAATCAGTTGTAAAATCCTGTTAATTGCATTTTGTTTTTGTTTTTGGTCTTTTTCCTTTTTTATGGGTCCCGGGGATCAAACTCACAACTGCCTGCTTGCAAGGCAGGCGCTTATGCCACTGAGCTAAATCCCCAGCCCCTTGTTAATTGCATTTTGGAATCTGCAGCATCTCTCCCTGCCCAGTATCATCTATTGCATACCATGATGTCTACTGTATTCTCATTCATCACACAGACAACTCTGATACAACACCAAAGAGGAGCCCTCCAGGACTACCAAGCGGGAACATGGGAAACCAACCTATAGGCCAGTTACACAGGTTATTTGAGGAAGGATGGTCACTAATAGTGTTAGGATGCCTGAAGAAGAGGTCAGTTCTCTAGACAGCTCTGGCAGAAAAAGTCCTAGAGAAAACCCCACTTGGATCAGTTTAGATCATGCACTTATCTCTGAATGAATGAATATTTACAACCAGCAGCATGGATTCTGTTAGTTGAGCAGACCTGGGTCATGAGTCCAGCCCAAAGCTATTGAGAAAGAATGGTGCCATCTTCATCTGATCCACTGAATCACAAAAGAAGGAATGCTAATCAGGAAAACTCCTACAGCTCATCTTGTACCTCACATTCCAACTGCCTTGTAAGCCTTCTACACATTCTCACATTGTTCTCTGGCTCCCTTTTCAAATGGTGCATAGCTGACCAATGAACGCTAGTGAATTTCAATTTGAATCGAACCTTTTATCAAAATCTTCCCCAGCCCATTTTTATAGTGTACAAATAAGTCCTCACTCCTAAACACAGCATTCACTGTTCCACAATTTGATTCCAAATTCTTTTTCTAGTTTAATCTATAATTTTGTCATCACCCTGAAAATTCCGTGTATCCAAACTCATCCTCAAATGGCTTTGACTTCATGGCCTTGTTCACACGGTTAACATTCTTTGTTCAACAAGAATATGTTCTCTCTTTTAATTTTATTCAAAATCACCCTGGCAGGCCCAACCTGAGGGTGACCTGAAAGAGACCTGAGAGACCCCAGGTTTGCCCTGGTAAACAGTGGGAAACGATAGGCTTCCCTGGAAAACAAGAAGTAAAGGCAATAAAGACATTTACAGCTGGACCGAAAATCTTCCTGGAGCCACTTCGATCTACACACCTGTACCAACTGTAGTTTGACTTCAAACACTTCATCCGGATTCTTTGAAATTCCAATCCAATCTAAAAAACATGTATATTCTGAGTCACCCCACCCCTTCAACCTCCACCCATAGCTGCTGATACCACTCCGATGTCAGACTGCCTATATGTACTTAAATAAAGTCTGGTCTTTCCCACAGCCTCAGTCTCTGGGTGTTGCCTTATGCTGGCTGCCATTTACCTAACGTTCTTCCACTCTCCCATTTTTGTACTACAGTTTACACCTATATAAATTCTCATAGTCAGCCTAGCCCCAAAGCGCTCCTTTCTGTTACCTGCTCTGTCATAAGATGTTTTTGTTGCACCATTCATTAAAGAATAGTGATGTACTGCTTTAACTCTATCATGAATTCGCATTTCAATAAATAATACCTATTATTACCCATTTGTATTATAAACTTCTTAAAGCCAAAGATGATGGCTTATATTTTTTTTCATCCTAAGAAAGCATGCAATTAGTAAGCATTGGTTTATGTAGTTTTTAATTGTATACTGCTGAATACTTGTAGATACTACTGATCTTAACCCTTTTCAGGAATTTTTCTAATTAATGCACACATTAAGCAGAAACACAAATTTTCTATTGATGTCTTGTTTTCATTATTATGCAATGACAGTTGAATTTTTAAAAAATCTCTTCAACACACTATTTCAGTTGTTCAGTAATTACACAGGTAAACCAATTCTAAAATTTTACACTTTCTACTTCGATTGTGCAGAAAATGAGCTGTGACTTTCCAAATAAATTAGATTGTAGAGGGAATGATTTTACCTGACACATGAAAACTGCCCCAAAAGCATGGCTAGGTTTACCACATACTGCAATCTTGTTGTTTAAAGAAGACTATGTAGACTGAAGCAAAGTCAATGCAAATTGCTTCTAGGAAATCATTTCTGGGACAATTTAGCTGTTTATGTTTTCGGCCAGAATTCCTTGAGTTTTGGCTTTGAATCTCTATCTTGCTTTCCTGGCAGAAACACATCCTCATAGTATCATGCCCAGAAGGGTTCCTTGCCAAGTGGAAAGTCACACTACTGACTCCTGTCACAAAAGGACAGAAGTTCTCAGTACTGCTATTTGCTGTTGATGAAATTAACTCATCCATCATATTATCACTGTGAACTCACAACGACACTGTTCTAAATAGTGCGGAAAACATTGTGGTAGGTGTGATGGATGTACAAAAGTCATCCAGAGGTTGGTTTAGAAAGGGCAATGACATGAAATGCTACAGCTGCTCTGAGACAATACTAAAACATATCATAAATACTAAAGTTATGTGTGGGGTGCAGAACTCAAAAAGCTTCAGAGGGAAAGGGATCTTACCAGTCGATCACTCTTTTCTTTTCTTTTCTTTTCTTTTAACTTTTTATCGGTACCAGGGATCGAACTCATGACTCCCTGCTTGCAAGGCAGGTGCTTATGCCGCTGAGCTAAATCCCCAGCCCCCAGTCGATCACTCAGTAAAAGTAGATCGTTTATTAGAGTCCCACATGAAAAAGAACTAACATTGACAAGTTCTAGGCCAACAGGTTGTAAGAAGAGGATTTACACAGAAGCAAGGTGAATAAAAGAGGAAGCTAGGAAATTTGGAAATATACTAGAGAAAACTTTTAATATTCCTATTTTTACACACACAGACAATGGAGGTGTTTTTTAGTTTTCCAGCACCCATAAAATAGTATTTTACTGTCAAATTGAGAAATACTTAAATCACTAAAGTAATTTTGAAGAAATTTTAGACAACTAAAAATAATATTTTGTCTCCCAGGTTCTCACTTCCAAGAAGACCAAAAAATAAATAATTAAATAAAGGAAGGAACAACAATCACATCAAAAGGATTCCAGGCATCTGCAGCCTGTCCCAGCAGGAAGGTACCAAGTGTCTAATGACAAGGCCTCTAGGAAAGCTGGTCCTTGGAAACACAGACCACAGCCTTCAAGGACATTTGTGAAGTGAATGACTTTAGCGCTAACATCCCACAGCAAGGTACTCAGGAATCCATCCTGCGAATTCTGAGAAGATGGAAGAGCCCACCCTGGTTTATTCCTGATTTATCCACGATAGCTCCCACTAGAAGCTGAGTCCTCAGGCTCTAAAGAAAACTAGCCAGTGGAGAGAAAGTAGGATTGGGTGGCAGTTAGGGCAAAGTTTCTGCTTGATTGGCTTTGGACCCACACCCAACACTGGTGGAACACCTTCTAAGTGTGTCTAGGATCGGGACGCTGTGGCCCAGACAAGTGTGCCTCCCTCCTACCCTGTTTTGCTTTCTCTCTGCCATGAACCAAGCAGCTTTGCTCCACGACACCCTTCTACTTACTGTGTTAGCTCTGCCTTGGAGCCAGCAGGTTGTAGACTGAAATCCCAATGGAAATCGTGCTTCTAAAATAAAAAAATAAAAGTTTTCAAGTAATTATCATACAAAGCTTGCATAGAAATTAATAAAAGTATAAGTCAAGATTAAGAGCAGGAAGTTTAGAATTCAAACATTATGACTAGATCATAGGTCTTCACTTTTATTCCCATCTTTTATTACATAGCATTTAACCTAGCTCTCGTTCCTGGCTATCAACCCATATTCTTGCTTAGAGATTTCCTTAGAAAATTTAATTATGGGGGCCAGGGATTTAGCTCAGCGGCATAAGCGCCTTCCTGGCAAGCATGAGGTCGTGAGTGCGATCCCGAGTACCAAAAAAATAAAATAAAATTTAATTATGTAAAATATAATTGGAAACTTGGTAAAACAAAGAAGAAAAAGAAAGTATATAATTAAAATTTTAAAAGCTTTATGACATAAAAGTAATATCAAAACTTTTGCACTAAAATTCAAATATATTATTTTTAGTGATCACTTGGAAGTTCTTTATAGACGTACATATGTATTATATGGAAGGCATAACTAATTTGTCAGTCTATATAGAATTTTAGATACAGCAACTTAAAAAGTTTTGCTTTTAGGTACTGGTATATTATAGCATTGAAAAGTCAGAAACAAAAGTATGAAAAACATCAGTTAAGGTAGACCTTTCAAGTAAAGAAGTATATGAAATTACTGTAATTTTTATAAAGTAATTTATATCCCTAATTATCTTATGTCATAAGAACATAAATTTATATACCACTTCATCTGTTTAAGAAGAGATAACTATTAAGATAACTTTTAAAGAAATTTCAGACTTAAAAGAGATAATTTTAATTATCTAAATAATTCCATAATTATTCTAAATAAATATAATTTATAATTAGGTTGAAAAGTTCTACATAATGATGACATTTTGTTAAAATACTTTAAGCAGTATTTTAAACTGCAAAAAAATGAAAAGTTAAATAATAAAGTAACAAAATAAATGAAAAGTCACAATTATGTTAAAAATTAATACAACTTTAATTATGAATAGAAACATCTGGAATACCAGGATAAGACACAGCCTAAGAGCCATTATTTTAACAGGTTTTAATACTACTCAGTCAAAATGCCATCACACTTAAAAAGGGGGCTTTATTATATCCACATAAATTTCTAACAAAAAATTACTGCATAAATTGGAAAGTTAAGGGAACAAAATAATTGGGTGCATAATACACTTATTACCCCTCTTAAGTTTCATTACGGTTAGAAATTCTGGTGAGCAACAGTCAAACAGGAAAAACAAGGATTTTAAAAGCTGCTTATAAAAAATACTAACTAAAATATTTTTGACATTCTTTGATGGCTCTATAGACAATTACTGATTTTTTCCTGCTTAAATTCACTCTCTTTGCTGCTTCTTTGCTTTGTTATCCACCCTTTCCCAGTGTAGCCCACAGCTCCAGAGGGAGAAGACCTCTCCCTTTCTTAGGGGGTTGATTCTGCCTCAAACCAATCTATAGCTCCCCAACACTGGTTCCTTCAAGTATAAATGCCAATCCATTCCCTCCCTTGTTTCGGGTGCTTTTGAACTGAAGTTTATTTTCCTACTAGCTATGCTTTAAATTATACCATACTTACATGTAGTGCCTATAAAATATCATTGTCTTAGAGGCCTGTCTTCTATCCCAAAAGGCTCCCCATGGCAGCTCACAATAGTGGACCCCATCCTGAACTGTGGGTTTATCACACCTTTGCTTTCCTGTGTCCTTTTAGTCCTATGCATGTATTCCTTTAGAAAACTATTTCCAAGATCATATTATGCTGATGTTTGTCGTGCCCATTCTCTCACAACTAGAAAGTAGATTTCCAGAGCTTGCGCAGAGTGTGACATTCCAACAGGCTTTGCACAGAAGGAAAGATAACTGTCTTTCTTCCATTCAGCCAGATTTTTGCAGATCTACAAAGCACTCTTCTCATTCTTTATTTTGACAATGATTATTTTTTTTATAAAAAAGATATTATGTCTGTTAACATGTAATGGGTCTATTTCAAAGTGAAACGTTTTAAATTTCTCAAGTTGAATTTTCAAAACAGCAGATACTGATAGATAAAACAACAGAAGCAAAAGCTTTTAGGGTTCTTGGAACCACAGATATAGCTCAGTGGCACAGAGCCTGATTGGCAAGTGCAAGGTCCTGAGTTTGATTCCTGGTACAAAAACAAAACAAAACAAAAAAACTCCTCACATTGGAGAGGAGCTAAAAGCTTTTGGGATTCTTAAGAATTGTTAATGGACTAAATAGGTTCTGCAGCAAAAATATTTGAGTTATGTATCAGTAATGGTGATGCTAGCCTGAACAGCACATCCATGAATTTGACTTCAATTTTTGTTGACTTCAGAAACCTAGAGGAACTAAACATTTTTAGGTCCTATATGGTTTCTTTTGATTATAAAGAAGTTTCAACTTTTATGTCAAATGGGTATTTTTTTCTTCTGGGGGTTTACATTCTTGGTTATGTGTTTTATGAGAATGCATTATTCAAATGTTACAGGTTTTTTTTGTGTTTTATTGCTTGTGTTTTCAAGTTTTGCTTTTCATAGTAACACTTCCATGTTCCTAGAATTGATTTTTTGAGGGTAAAATTCAATTTCATTTTCTTCTACAATGATTTCTTTTTTTTATTGGTACCAGGGATCAAACTCACAACCATGCACTTGCAAGACAGGCGCTTATGCTACTGAGCTAAATCCCCAGCCCCTTACAATGATTTCTTATAAATCAGTATAACCTACAAAGCCTGTTCTGTCTACATAAATTTTTCTGTGTCAATTTTTATGCTTTCATATCTGTTTCTCTGTCTAGCCCTGTGTTACACAATTTTATAGCTGTATAATTAACTGTGATTTTAAAATATAGTTTTTCTATGAGAATTTCCTGATTCCTTACTCTTACTCTTCCATATCAATTACAGAATTAATGCATCTAGCACCTCAAGAAGTTCTGATTTTATTTTCATTAGAACTGCACTGAATTGACAAATATATTTAGGCCAAGTTGTATTTTTCATAATACTCATGTTCACTTGTATTACCCTTAATACATCAATTGGTTCATACTTTTCTTCATAAGGACCTAACATATCTTTTTTTAGATTAGTGAGTACATGGTACTTTGGGTTGCAATGATAAATAATCTTTCCTCATTGTACTATTAAACTATTTCTTGGTGCTATATGTGATAAACTAGTGAGATATTATATCTCATTTTTTCTATGGGTCATTAGGTTTCTGTGCAAAGTCAGTTCATCTGTGAATAATGACAATTTCACTTCCTTATTTTCAATCACTGTTGTACTTCTTTTTTTTTTTTTTTTTTACTGCATGAACTAGGACTTGAGATGCAATGTTGAGCAGCAATATGTTAGGGTGCATACTCATCCTACTCAGTTTATAAGTGTTTTACATTTTTTCCTGTTGATACTCAAAAACAAAATTATACTGTTTTTGTCTGAATGTTCTCTCATAGTTTTCTGAGACTTTGTGTTATATTAAATTGGTTGTTCTTTGAATGTTTGAGTAACTCACCAGGAAGGTTCCATAAGCCTGCTTTTGTCTGTTGTTTTGGAAAATTTTTAATTAAATACTCAAGTTATTTACTGACTGTGAAATTATTTGGCTTTTTTCTTCTGTCAGATTTCGTATTTTTTTAATTTAATCTGCTTATGTAAGTGAATAAATTCATTTACAAAACTACTCATAAAATCCTGTCATTATTACCTTAATCTTTAAAGACCTGTGGTTATGTTCACTCTCTTTCCAAAGTTACTAATTTTTTTTAGTGAAACTTGCTCAATTTCAGCTATTTTTTTCTTCAACTAATAAATTCTGATTTTGTTCATCTTCTCTGTAATGATTTCTCCATTTCATCTAGTTCTGCTCTCATGTTTATTATTTTAAGTCTTTCATTCCTTTTGGATTAATTTTACAGCTTGTTTTAGTTTTTACTTTGTATGAGGTAAATGTTTAAACCATTAGTATCAGCCTTTCTTCTTTTCTAATTAAGCTTACGTGATTTAAACACTATCTACATAAATTTTTAATATTTCCAATATTCAATTCCATTTTCTAATTTTAATCATGATTTCATGCCTGATACAGGATATGTTAGAAGTATAATTTTTCAGGGATGGGGAGTTAGCTGAGTGGCTATGTGCCTGCCTGGTAAACGCAAGGTCGTGAGGTCAATCCCAGTTTCCACAAAAAAAATATAATTTTTCATTGTAATGTAATGTCAACTTTTAAATTAAATTGGAGCAGAAAATGTAGACCATAACATGTTATAATGTGTCCTACCACAAGTATTTCTAAGTGTTTCATATATATCTCAATAAAATGTGTACTTCTAATTTGAGAGTAGTGTGTGGCGTGTGTCTGTGTGTGTGTGTGTACATTACTTTAAACTTTTGGTGGGGGAGGTTACTGGGGATTAACACCAGGGCCCCATGCATGCTAAGCAAGATCCTTGACACTGAGCTGCATCTCTGGTTAGTATAAATTTATTAATTATGCTGTTAAACATTTTATTCTTCTTGCTGTATCAATGTCTCAAAAATGTATAAAAATCTCTTCCTGTTGTAATTTTTTTAAAAAAAAAAAAGCTACTTGCAGTTCTGTCATATCTTCTTGTGAGATTATGGTACCAATAGATAAACAAATTTAGAATTATGGTATTTTCTTGATAAACTGTGTAATGACCCTTTTCAACTCCAATATCCTCATTTTGTCTGATAGTAATATATTTATATCATATTTCTAGGGTCTCTTTTGTAAATTTTAGTTTTTCAGTGCCTTAAGATTTGTGTCTCTTATAAATCATATAAATTGTATTTATTTTAATCAAGTCTAAAAATGTTGGTCTTTTCCATAGAGCTTATTGCATTCTTGTATGTGATAATTACTGATACATGTAGATTCATTGTTTGTCTTTATATTTATTCCATTTTTTCATGGTTTTTCTTTTCTTAAATTTCTCTTGTCCCTCACTCTAAGAGTCATCATTGCTAATTTGTCTGAGAAAAAACAGAAACAGAAGAAAACTTCCACAAGCTCACCCACAACATCTGGTTACCTCTCTGCACCTGGACTCCTATTCTATCCTCCTATTGAGGGCAAACTATAATTTCCCTAACTAATACAAACTCCATTTATCTTTGAACCTTATCCCTTCTTGCCTACCCAACCACCTTGCTCCAATGAGTCACTTTATCAACCTCTCATTCTCTCCTGGGTCATTTCTGTAAGTATGTAGTATACACTATGAGTTCTTTTCCATCTTAAAATATCCCCTTTTCTGGACCCTACCTCTTACTCCTACACCCCATTTCTTCATTTTACACAAAATTCTCAAGAATTGTCACTATTGCTGTTTCAAATTTCCGTTCTTTCAGTTTCTGAACCAGCTCTCAGCAGGTAAGTTACAATAGCTTCCCGTTTTAAATCTTCGCATCCCACATGAACTCAGAAGCATTTGACACAGCTGATAACTCCCTTTTCCTAGAAATACGCTTTTCACTTGCCTCATAGAACACTCAATTATCCTGCTTTTCAACACTCTTACATTATAGGCGGCATCTTAGTTTCCCTTGCTCTTTTCTTCTTCTTTCCTTTACCACCAGACAATGGAATGTCTCGAACTGTAGATCAGACTTCTCTGAGCTCCAGATTCATATGCAACTTTTCACTTGTCATTTCTTAAAACAGCTCTTGTGCCTGTCGTGATGCAATTTGACACAATTTGACACAATCCATCCCGCCTACACTTGTGTTATTCTGGAGTCCTTTTTTCTTCAGATCTCTTCCCCAGTGCACCATCAAGTTCTGCTGGTTTCACCTTTAGACTGTACTGAGAATCCTATATTTTCCCCGAATCGATTCCTACCACTTTGCTGTCTTTACTATCACTCTCACCTAGATGATCACATCCAGCCCACTCCATTGTCTCCCTGCATTCTATTTTCAGCACTGTAGCTAGTCTTTTAAAATGTAAATCAGACCCTGTCATGCCTACTTAAGAGCCACCCATGTTTTTCATCTCACTCTGCAAAAATACTAAATTCATTACTTCAGCCTGCCTCAGAAGTCATAAACAAGGTCCACCCATCTGACAGCCTCTAGTCAAGCTTTCAGATCTCACCTCCAGCCAAATCAGTTTCAATCTGTTCCAACCGAAATGGCCTGCTCTCTGGACGCAGCTCTTGTCTGACCCCAGGGCCTTTCCATTTGATTTCATCCCTACTAGGACATTTTCCCTGACGGTCCATGTGCTTCACTCCACCAAATGTCACTTTAGAGGAACCCCTTGGTCACACTCCTTATAGCCCTTGGCAATCTAGTTTTTCCTAAATAGGAAAAAAAAGCACTTATTATTACCAAGCATGCTGCTTTTATGTATATAGTAGCTGATATGTGATCAATTTTTAATCACATGTTTTAGAGATAGGCTTTAGATTCATAGCATTTGAACATTTCACCTGTGTTTTAAAATAAGTGATCCAGATTAAATCTAATTTAGGAGATAATAATATAGGTTAAAATCAAAAAAGACTCCTGCCCTAATATCTCTTCCTCTACTAATCCTCTTGGATCCCTTTTACGGTCACGAAGGTCAAGCATTTATGTTTAGAGAAGCAGCAGTTGAGCTTGTTTCTTAAATCTGGTTTCTTTCCTCAGGTACTGGTAACAGGATTTGTAATACTGGAGACAGCTTAGCTTCTAAGGAATGATGAAACAGTAGGAAACCACAAAATAACATCTTTGTGTTGTTTTAAAATAACACAAAGAAGAAAGTAGTCTACCAAAAACAATGTTTACATATGTACTTCAAAAGTTTTTAAGCTGTTCACATAGGAAATATAAACTATGTATTATTGGTCATAAAAGAAAATGAACACTTTGGGTCCTTGTTTTGGTTATCTATTGCTGCATCATACATTACTCCAAAATTGTCAGTGTCAAACAATTCAGCTTTCTTTCACATTTCTGTGTGTAACCTCATCTCCGCTTGGTAATTCTTACGTAAGAGTTTTTCATACTTTTGCCATTAGATGACAGCAGGGACTGAAATCTTCAGAAAGCTAGATGGTGGTGGATGATGTCCTCACATGGCCTGCCCTGGGTTCCCTGGAACAGCCCAGGGTTGCTCAGGCATCTGTTTCTTCCTATCCTCTTCTGTAAAGCTGGTGTGGACTTCCTCACAGCATGGTTGTCTCAGAATAAATTCCTTACATAGCTTTCTGCCTCCCTCAGAATAAGCATCCAAGAAACTGTGAGACTTTCTAATCTAGCCTTAGAAGTCACACACCATCATTACACTGTTTGTTATATGAAGCCAGCACTGTTTGAACACTGTTGGTTATATGGGGCTAATTCAGATGCAAGCACGAAGGGCATGCTAAGAGAAGACATAATTCATCGGGAGACCATTGGAAGGTCACCTACCACACTGTATTTTACAACGTTTTATGTACAGCCTGGGCAAGATGGTATCCAAAATAACATCAAAAGACTATGATAGGTTTAGAATGGTCAGCAGGGCAGGAATGATTTTTTTTAATATTGTGTAGACAAATGCAAATTTTCTAGTTAAGTTTTTCAGTCTGTAGATAACCCCAGTGTCTCTCCCTTCAGAGTATGTTCCCTTCTGCTACTCTTGGGAGTTTAATTGTGCATTTGGACCCAGGCCAAAGAATAAGAAAAGAGAGCGCCACACAAGAGAGCACCAACTGGATGAAAGTTTGGCCTCTTGAAAGGCAGACTTTCTCCATCAAGTACTAGAAATGCACAGTTTATCTTAGTATAATAATGGGCACAGTATATGTCTTCGAGTCTTCGACCTTGAAAGCACTTAAAGTCTAGCCTTTATTTTAAACACTCTGATCCCCTGCTCCGCTTTTGGGCTATCATGTGCTTCCACCATGATGTGGAAGGAGCTGCCTTTGAGCTGCAGGACCACAGACTAAATACCCTGAAACCATGAGCCCACTGAAACTTCTCCTCCTTCAGGTTGCCAGGTATTGTGTCTCTGGGAAAGCTGCCTACTAAACTATCTTTATTTGTATGATTTTACTATTTTGGACATTTTTATATAAACAAAATCATAAACTACAGCCTTTGGGGTCTGGCACTTTTCAAATTTATCATAACTTTTCAACTTTTGTCTATGTTCACCTATACTAGTACTGTACTTCATTCCTTTTTTTACAGTGAACAGTATCTCATTGTACAGACCCAATTCACTTCATTTATAATCCACCAATTCAACATTTGGATTATTTCTGTTAGGTCTGAGAGAAGGGGGAGGAGAGGAGAAGTCCGTGGGAGGAATGGAGCGGAGTGGACGGCCGTGAAAGTAGTGGTCAGCGGTGGCTTTATTCCGGGAATGCGGGGAGGGGGCCCCCGCCGCCGGCCCGGGCGCAGCATCTCTGCACCCGGGGCGGGTGGTCTCTCTCTCTCTGGCGAACTCTCTCTGGCGAACTCCCTCGGACACGTGGCGTGGGGGAATCTAAATAGCCTAAGCTTAGGGCAGCACCCTAATGCCATTAGAGATGCACAGGTATCTCATTGGCGCACAGGTCCTTAAGGATGGGGATATAGGGTTACAATCAAGTGCATAGGGGGCAGGGGGGGGAGGAATTTAGCTGCAGCCTTTTCTGGTTACAGTGTTCCATCTGGGCCGGCAACTCTTTCAATTTCCACTTTTGAGTGATTGAAAATATTCCTGCAGCAAATATTTGAGTGTTTTTGTGCAAACATGTTTTCAGTTCTCTTGGGGCTACGTGGGAGAATTGTCAAAATATTCTTCAGAGTAGCGGAACATTTAACTTTCCCACCAGCAATATATGAAGGAGCTCTGTTTTCTCACCAACACTTAATATTGTGATAGTGAATTTTTTTTCAACATCTAGTGATCAAATCCACTGGGCATCATGCAACTTAGGCAAGCACTGGATCCCCGAGCTGTACCCTCAGTCTGACTGATCAGAGCCATCCCAGTAGGTCTGAAGTATGGCAGGTGGTTTTGATTTGCAAAAAGACAAAAGATGTTGAGTACCTTTTTATGTGCTCATTGGCCACATGTTTATCTTGACAATATGTGTTCAAATTTTGTGGTCATTCTGTAACTGGGTTATCTATTTATTGTTCAACTGTAAGAGTGTCCTCATTAAGACATGACGGCTTCATATTGCCAGGCACCAATGCAGAAACATGGGCTCCGAAATTGCAAGATCACATTCATTGGTAAGGTGGTCATTCAAGAAATCCAGAATCAAAATTTGTATAAGAAGAGTTTGAAGAATACACATTTTAAGTATTTAATAGAGACCTCTACTGAGTATAGCTACAATTTAAAAACTGCTTTATGTCTGGACTAAGTTTCCACCAGTAGATAGAATTAAGAGAGCACTCTTTAAACAAGGGTAGTGGTATTTAACTAGTGTTTCAGATTTAAACATCAATATAAGTCATGATAGGAGGGCATAATTATATTTTTATTTTTAAAGAGAATCTTGTCTGATCATTATCAGAAAACTGTAAAATATCCATCATCATCAATATTTATGATCAAACACTGAAAGCCCCTTGCGTCAAGCTAGCTGTCTCTGTATCTTCTTGTTTACTTCAAATCTATGAAAAAAATCTGGAGCCCTGCTGAGGCTTTATCTGATCTGGTCTCTCTGAATATCTGGCAAGGTTTTCTTTCCTGCAGGACCCTCCAAAGATGGCCATCCTTACACAGGAGTTTTATTCATATGTTGATTCTTTTTTCCACAATGCTCCTAGATAACTTTGCCTTTCACCTCCAATCTCAGTTCACAGACCAATGCTTTATGTCTTGACTTTTTGCCCACTGGTATAAATTATTATGATTACAGTAAACAAGTTTAGAAGAATTCAAAGAGCAGAGACACACTGGGAGGGAAATAGTATTACCACCCTTTATGCACTAATGACAAAGCTGCCCGAATTCCTACAGGTATTTTATTTCCTATGCGTAGATTTAAGATGCACATTATTTTAAAGCTTCCTTGATCGACTTAAACAACTACAAACAATAAAATTCACTGCCAATGAGATACTGAATTCAAAAAGTAAAAGTACAACCATCTTTTTAATAGCAAATTTTAAATTGTTACAGGAATAAATATGGACATAATCAGAAATATAAAAATTTATCTTCATTTAACCCTTATTTAAGAATTATCCTACAGAATTATTCCCTTCCCTTAATACTCCAATGACTGTTGAAAGAGATGTAATGCTAATTAGAAAAGTAATCAGAAAATGCATTTTCCTAAACTTAGAGCTAAGAAAACTACCCTATGTCAATATTACGGACTATGCAGCTATCAAGAATTTTAAGACTCTAGATCCTATTGGTATATGGAAATACATTCATAAAACAAAGCTAATTACACAATACCCTTTTCGCGCATACATATATTCATATGCTTTAATACTTTGTTTTGTCTTTTTGAGACAGGGTCTCTTTATGCAGCTCAGGCTGGACTTGAGCTCACTTTTGTAGCCCAGGCTATTCTCAGATTTGCAACAGTCCTCTTGCCTCAGCCTCACAAGTGCTGGGATTACAGGCATGCACCACCACACCCAACTGCTTTAGTAGACTTTTAAATGTTTCTACATCAGTCTGTCTTCAAATAAAATCTATTTCAAATAGGTACATGTACGTTTAAGTCTGTTCAAGTGTATGATGAAAAATTAAAGTCTGCTGCCTCTATCATGCTTTATCCTTACTTTCCTCATATAAGTAAATACATGTGTGTAAATCTTGCCTGCATTTGTTTCTATCGAAGTCACTGTATCTATCTCCCGCCCCAGTATTCCTGGCACTCCAGCCTGAGCGCCTGGCAGCAGCTCAATAAGCATGGCGGGGGGCGGGGGGGGGGGACGACCAGTACTCAATTACTTTGGAAAGCCCCGTCCTTGAAGTTATCCTGTAGAATAACTTCAAAGAAAAGAAGTGTGTTAGCACCTCTAGGCCTCCAGAGATTCGTTTAGTAAATGACTGCTGCATGTCAGTGGAATAAATTACTACTTCAGGGAACTGAAGAGCGTTCTCTGGGCACACCTCCTGACCTGCAAAAGTCTTGTGAATTCATTTTTATAGTGGGAAACTCCAAATGAAAAACAGTGGTAAAAATTACAGTTACCATGCAATGAACCAAAAAAATCCAGCTTCGCATCAACACCGGCAATCGTTTTCAGCACATTTAGTGCCTAGACTTTTCACAGAAGATGTTTATTTTAATAGTTCAAGTATGAAAAGCAGATACTCCTGAAAACTGCAAATTGTTGACTCATTGCTTTTCTCTGAGGCTGTGATTCTACACACTACTTTATTTTAGGATAGCAGAGCTTATGTTAAGATAGCTTTCAAAAATATTTAAAATGCATGGTTTACCTATATGTTTCACACAACAATTTAGTGGTATTAGGAGCTTAGAAAATGGTAGGTTTTTAAAATAATCCATTGTGGAAGTTACATAAAGTTATTGTTTTTTAAAAATAATACAAGAAAGGTATATATTTTCATTAACTGCTAAGATTCATCAGTTTATTCCACTAGCCCTTCAGAAGTGCTACAGAAAGCAAAATGTTGATTCACTTGAGAGGGGTAATCTCAGCATTTGGGGGGCTGAGGCAAGAAGGATCACTGAATTGAGGCCAACTTGGGCTAAAAAGTTGAAGCCAGCCTGAGCTACATAGTGAGCCTGAACAGCATAGGGAGACCCTGTCTCAAAACAAGCAAAACAAAAAAGAAAAAAGAAAAAGGAAAGAATTTGTGATTCAAGGAAAACAACAAAAATTCATATAAAAATCAATTATTCTTTCCAGGCAACAAAATGGAAAGTATTTTATCAGCTGGCAATGTCCGTTTGATACATCACTGAAAGCTTATCTTTGCTCAACTTTAAAACTTAGTATGTCACTGCAGAAGAGGGGTACATTTCAAGCCCAATAAGGATATATTTCCAAATAGTCCTTTCCAAGTTCCTCTGTGTAGACAACAAAATAAATGGGAAACACAGGGCTCAGATGTCCACTCAAGTCCCTCTTCTTTTACTTTTTCTTCGTTAATAAATCACCAGGAGAGATAATTTAAAACTTTATTTGTTAAAATAGGAATTTATTAACATCTAAAAAATATTGGCCCCAAATTTGAGAATTTTTAATACAGAGTTTAAATATAATGACCTATGTCTCCTACAAGGACCATACAGGATATCTGTCTACTTGGTGGTGTGCAGGGAGAACTCTTCACAGAATACCCGAGCCTCAGAGACTCCCTGAACACCCCAAGGCCACCGAATCCTTGGCGTCAGGCAGTTTCCGCGGGATCTCGGGGCTCCTGATTGCAGGCCTAACATCCCCACCCCACCCCACCCCACCCCCGGGAACTTTCTCCGCACCAGAGAGCGAAGGTCGGATCCAGACCGGCTCAGAGCTCGGTGGGCCTGGAAGACCTTCCTGTGTGGGGCGCTTTCAAGGTGATTCAGAACAAGGGATCCCCAGGACAGACACTGGAGGAGGGAGCGCGGAAACGAACGCAGCAGTTTCCCAGCGGATCGACGAGAACCTAGAGCGCGGAGGTGGGGACTGTGGGGGGCGTGGGGCGCGCGGCGACTCCGAAGGTGCGGGGCGCGCAGTGAGCTCGCAGACCTGTGCGCGTCAGCAGGACCCTGGGGCAAGGGGGCGCAGGGATCCGGGGGGAGAGGGGAAAACGCCGCGGGGAAGGGGAATGGGGACAGAGGGCTCGGCACTAGGGACTAGAGTGGGGAGCCGGAGGTGGGGGCAAACCTGCGGGGCCGCCCGGGCTCCCGCGCCGCGCGCCCTCCCGACCCCACTCCGCGCCCGCGCCCCGTGGCGTCACCGCGCCCGGCCCGCGCCTCCATCTTCCTCCTCCTCTTCCTCCTCCTGCTTCTCCAGCGCGGCGCTATCCGGCTCTGCCGGGCGGGGAAGCAGCCCCAGAGCGGCCGCGGCCGTCGCGCCAGGCCCAGGAGCTGTGCGGTTGGGAGCCAGGCGCTGGGGCGCGGAGGTGAGCGTGCGGACACGGAAGGGGGCGGCGCCGCGCGGGGTCCGCGGGGTCCTTCCCGAGAGGGGGCGTCGGCGCCTCCTGGTCGTCCCTGCTCCTCTGGCCTTGCTGGAGCTGCGGGCCAGCCGGAGGGCGGCCCGGGGAAGGCGGGCCGGGAGAGGGAGGCCGGGCGGCAGCCTCCGCCTCTCGGGTCTCCCGCGCGGAGGCGAAGCGAGGAGAGGCGGTGCGTGCGGCGCCGGCCCGCGCGCTGCTGCGGAGCAGGTATTCTAGCTGTCCCCGGCTACCAGCCGTGGCGTCGCCGTCGCCGTGTGCAGGCCACACTGGCGGGCAGGAGCCTGACTCCTCCGCGAGCGTCCTGTGTTCACCTCAGCCACAACTTGTTGAAAATTATGCCCTCAAAATCTCGCTCTGAAAATAGAGCAGAGGGAGAAAGAGAATTTTTCTGCAGAAATTTCTACTTAGGATCCCCCCATCCTGTGGGGGAAGGATTAGTGTCAGCTTTTACTCCTCGAGCAGGTAGTTTTTTTTTTAAAATGGAAAAACTTACTCCAGGCCGCGGTAAATTATCATTCACCCCTGTAGGAGAAAAGAATCCAGACTGCCTGTCCCTCCCCTCCCTCGGGGAGACACATTTCCAGACCAATTTTCAAACCCCCTGCTTGGAACCTTTGTCCTTCTCTTGCTGTCCCATCTCCTTTCTCTTCCTTTTTGTTTCTTGATTTTGTTAATCTCCGGGATGTTTTTTTCATTCTGTATTGCTGTTTTTTTCTGTTTGTCTCTGTCTCTTGTGTCTGTTTCTCTGTTTCCCGTCCTCCTTTCTGTGTTCATTTAAAACTTACAGAGGATATCTGAAGAAGAAAAAGCATCTATTCTAGATGTTTAGAATCCTAAGAGCGAGTCGCCAGGCTGGCTTGGGGACTGCTGCAGTTGCTGCGTATTAGCGTCAGCCTGTGAAGGTGGGGGCTTGTGACCATAGCAGCAATGGTCCATGAGCGATTGTGGAGGAGGAAAATGAAAAGCTTTGTCCAGGTCCCTTGACACAATATTGATGCCATGGAAAAATGTGCGTTTGCGGAAGATTGTATTTTAATGCTGCAGAATAGTACAGAAGAGGACAAATTTTTAAAGAAAAGATTGTAAATTTTATTTTTAAAAAGTGAGAAGAAGCACCAAAGATTTGAAAGGCTAGGCCTTTGGGTTGATAAAGGATATAGTCAGGACCTCAGCCTGTAACTGTGTCAATGAGTCGCAACCAAGGCAGACATACCAGAGACATTGATGTATCTCTTGTTTTCTCTGGACTTAGATATCTTGACCATCAAAAAAAAAGCTCTGGCTGAGAAACCTATTACATCGCATTTATCTTGACATTTTTGATGGATTCAGTGGCACTATTTATTGCATGCCTAGTTAATATGTGTCACATAGTGTACAGTTAGTAATGGACACGACAGACAAGGATCTGCCCGCAGGGGCTTATTGTCTGCCCCTCAAGGGGCTTATTTAGTAAGCAGAAAATAAGTCATCACATAAAATAATTTCAAAGGAAATTTAACAGAGGCTGAAAGGAAAAGTGGGGAAAACTGAAGTGAATCATTTTGGTGCAGTCAGAAAAGCATATGCAGAGATTTCAACATGGGAAAGTGATTGATCCTGTCTACCCCTACAAAAATGATGGGGCCAAGGAGTACGGAAGCAAGAATACAGGAGGATGATAGGGCGATGAGGAGAGCCTAGCACATCTAGGACCTTGTAATCATGATCAGGAAGTTGGCTGTGTTTTGAGGAGACACTGGTTTTAAGGAGGGAGAGAGATATTTAATAATGATTCTATTTACAGCGAACTTAGGCTATGGACAGTGGTTTGGAAAAGGGCAAAGGGAACAAGAGGTTGACCTTTTAGAAAACACTGGCAAGCTGGGTAAGGCTGTGCATGCCTGTGTTCCCAGCTACTTGAGAGGCTGAGGAAGGAAGACTGAGCTCAGGAGTTTGAGACCAGCCTGGACAATTTGGCAAGACACTATCTCAGAAACACGAAGTTGGCATCGCTCAGGTGAAAAATGATGAATGCCTGGACTAGGCTGGTGTCATTTTGCAGACTAGGTGTTGGCATTGAATTTGTTGTCAAGGACACAGGGAAGCAAGGACTATGGAATGGTTCTCAGGTGTCTGACTCGATCTGGGTGGGTAACGGTAAGAATAATTCTGGGGTGAAAGGGGCAGGTCTGAGTAGAGAAGGAGTTTGGTTTTGAATCTGTTAAGTTTGTCATTGATCAATGATAAACCATAGCCCTTGGGATAGTCTCCAGGGCAGAGACGCATGGAGGAGCCTTCAGTAAGTAAAGCTGGTGATTGTGAATTTAAGGTGAAATTTATCAGCTCATCTGTCTAAATCTTTGGCAGTCTTCACCAACTTGGGTGTAGATACAAAGAAAATGGATAGCTGATTTCTTCCAGAATTAAAATTTTGCCAAGTGGCTAGATTGGAGAGTAAGAGAGTTGAGGCTCTTTTTCAAAGAAGTGACTCATATTTGCTGTAAAATTCAGGTTGCATTTAAAGAGAAACCAGGAGTAGATGGCTGGGAGAGGGGAAAAGTAATGTAAGGTCCACAGATCAGTTGCTGTCTGGATTTATCAGTTTGAATATTTAAGATTGTTGGAAGGCAAAGCGCGCTTAACTGGTATCAGGAAGTGAAAGACTGAAGTGGAGTGGAGGCCAGCATTCACTGCTTTTGATGAATAAGTCAAGGAAACCAGGGCCCCTGAGAGAGCAATGACATTTGCTGGGGGTACAAACAAGGACAGTGTGTATCCTGTGGGTCCTTAGTGATGAGGAGTAAGCTGAAAATCAATAGATAAGACTGTGGTGGGATGCAAGAGAGGACATTATGATGCCAGGAGCCTCGAACGAGCTGGCTGTTTGAAGGAGAGACAAAGGAGACTCAGATAGCTTACAAAAGATGCAGCTGCCCCATCCCGTGGACCTGGATTACATTTTCTGGATAACCTGTGCAAACCTGCAGGGTGTGAATATCATCAGAATCTCTGAGGACAGCTCCCACTTACTGCTGTCCAATACAGTAATTAATGCCCTAGATATTTCTACCCAAAACAAATTAGGCCACATTTTTCAAAATTAACTTTGCGCCACCATTGCTCTTCAGCTAGAGGTATATCAAAGAATCCTTCTAATCTGAAACCCTTAGGAGGCAGGGTATATTAGAATGCTTCTTCCTGGATAATCAACACTCAAATATTAAATACATACAGAAAGTCAAATGTCCAGTCAATAAAACTGTGACCTTGAAATTTCAAGGAACTCACATTAATTGAAATGCTTTTAGATAGAGTTCCTATAATTGAAGTGCTAAATATAAAGTGGAGCTGTTGAATTATATAGCTAGAAGCAAAAGAATTGTGGTGTTAGGACTATGGAGCCCAGTACAGCCTCTTTATTTTCTTTAAGGAAACAGATGAAAGAAGGTGATTTCAGAAGCCTACTCCTGTCCTTTCACCTCAACACCACAAAACAAAACTTTCCATAAATGGCATAGTTTTATCAGCTATTTAATGTAGATTATCTGTGAATAACATCGAATAAAAATATAGGTGAACCTGAGCTTTAAAGTGCGGCACATCAGTCAGCACCTCATGTGTCACCTAGGCTCTATGAGAAATGCATAATTTAGCCTCAGCCCAGACCTGGGCCATTCCTGATTGTGCATTATAACTAGATCACCACCAGGCCACCATAGTTGCAGTAGAGTCTGACCAGTCCTGTCATAGAGCCAGTTGGTCCCCTTGCAAACTGGTCTGCTGAAGTCAGCAGGACCATGAGGCCTGGAGAACTGAGGAGCTCCTTTTAGGAGAAAGAAAGAGACGTCATCATCAGAACATTCTGAATTTTCATTGATACGAAGCAACAGGAACAAAGTGTGCTGTGCGGGGAGATGGCACATTTCAGGAATGGCATTATTGCCCCTCCCAGAAAGTGAAGAGGCAAAATTGCAGCAGAGCGCATGACACTTCGGATACTGCCTGTGCCTGGGCAGCATGCTCCTCAGCTTCCTGTGTTCAAGGGAAGCTGTTGTGACTGCACTAGGATTATGTTTTACTGTTGCAAATGATAAAAATGGACACAGAGTCAAAAATCTGCATCTGTTGTCTCCAAATAGCAAAATAAGTAGTAGGTTGAATCTAAAATCTTTTAGCAGTGCTATTTTCAGTTTTGAGTATATACTCATCATACCTGATCATCTCTAAAAAATCCTGATGTCCAGCTAGGACCCCAGATTAGTTACCTGAAAACAGGGATGACAGGACAGTGACATGACCAGTGTCTTCAGCACTCCATTGGGTTCCCAGGGAAGGCAACTCACATGTGGCCCTTGTAAGAAGAGGCAGCCCTGAGGGTGTAGTTCTGCCTTTAACCCTACCCTAGCAGTGGGACCCTCCATGAGCACTGTGGCACAAAGCTGAGGTAACAAAGTTCTGGTCACAACGCAGGGCAGTAGGGTTTTCAGAACACTGAGAGAGTAGGACTTTTTTTTTTGAAGAGGAGTTTACCTGTAGCCAATTTTGTTAAAGTTGTTATTAACTGTTAGTGAACTGTTGAGAAAATTGGTTACATAACTGTAACTAAAAGTCATTATTTTGCATATGTAAAATGGCTGAAGTTTTATGTATAAAGTACACTTCAATAAAGTTTTCTTTTAAAGTTGCTACATATGCTTCAGCCTTCATAATTTTGTCATGCTGACTTGATAGCCAGGGTTAGGGAAGTCAGTGCCTGTTTTATGTCATTAAGGCATCAGCACCTAGCCAAACGCCTGGTGCATAGAGCTGAGTAAGATATTGGATGGGTGAAAGGAGATGAATAGGTAGAGGTAGGGAGGCAGGGAAGGACAGATGGATGGATAGATGGATAGATGGATGTATGGATGGGTATCATTACCATCTTTGGTGGTAGACAGAGATGGAAGTAAACCTGGTGGCACTCAGTGTACATCCCTCCCTACCTTTGTAACCACAAATATGTGTAGCCTATTAAGTAAAGCAAGGCATTGAAATTAGGGGAATGAATTTGCAGAGAGGCCAGAATGCAAAACTGTCTATTTACAGGTAAATTACTACAGCACAGAAACCCCTTTATTTACTAGCCAATAGTGATAGGTATCTTTATCTCAAATTGCTATCTGCAACAAGATTATCAGATAGGAAAGTTACTTTAGCCATGCTTTGGCATGCAGTGTCCAGTTTCATTTCAGACATACCTTATGTTTACCTTAACTGCAGTCTTACAAAAGCCCAGTGTGTGCAGGGTGCATTCTTCTGCCCGAGATAACATCCGTACCCTTGTGAATGGGAGGGGCGCATGCAGCATTCCTCTCTACCCCCCACACCCAAGAGAAAAATGGACACTGTACCATTGGGGGGCGTGACTTAAATAGATTGGAGTATCTAAAATTGTATTAACTGAATCCATGGGGGGGAATTTTTTAACTAAATTTTTGAGCTAACTAAATTTAACCTAAATTTTTTTTTCCTTGACTCTTCCAAGCACATAGGTATTAGACTGCTTTCCCAGGTTAGTGATTGCAGTGTAACTTTTTTTTTTTTGGTTGTTTAGGACCTAGAAATGTCATGAAGTCATATCCATGTAAAAGTCCATATACAATACATACCAAACTTAAGACATCATGGAAATTACTATTTCAAATCTCTGAGGAGTTTTTAATGAGAATCCTGGAAAGTTTAGTATTTATCATCTTTATCGTGTTGCATTTTCTGAGAAGTTTTCAGTTGGTTTGGTTCTATAAAATATGAACATAGGACAGTAGGACCCAAGTTTGAAATATTAATAAACATTTGCAATTGCAACAAAAGTTTTAATAAAATTGCTACTGTATTTTACCCATAATTTTGGAAAATGATTTTCAAATTATCCAAGTTTCATCTGAGGGAAAGAATATAGTTAAGTGTATTTTAAGCTTCAATCAAACAGGAAACTAGGGTAGTTCTGAAATTTCAACACGTCAGAATCATGTGGAGGGCTTGCTAAACAGATTGCTGGGGGGCCTCCCCGAGGCCGCTGATTGGGGAGTTTGGCGGAGGTGGGGAGGAACAAGAAGTCAGATTATCTTAGTACAGATTATTGTAATGCAACCCAAAGTTTGTAATAGAAAAATCACCTTCTTGATACCAAAAATGTGTTCAGTATACTGATATTTTATCTGCAGAATGCACCCCTTCCCTCAGAGTGTTGGAAGCAGATACTGCAAGGGTTCCCCCTCCACAGAGGCTTTCCCTCCAGCAAGTCAAAGAGTAGCCCTCAGACTTGTTGGATTTACAGACCAGGGAAAATAAAAAAGAAAGAGCTCCAAAGGATTGCCAACCTAAACAACTGTTATCACTATTCTTTTCTGAACAAAAAGGACATTGTGATGACCCACAGTAGGAAAGACACAGGCTCAGAGGAAAGGATAATTCTTTAAGTTGAATCATTTCATGAAAAATTTTCTACACTCTCCATCTGTTTTTTAATTGCTATTTGGGAATCAGTGCTCTAGTACTTTTAAAGTAAATTCACAAAAAGACAAGTTTACTTTCAGCACTTACTAGTTTCAAGCGAGAATGTGTATTCACCATGCACTATTGTTAAGTTGATCTGTGGCAGTTCTGTGTGAGTCACAGGTAAGTTTGTAAATATGGTTTTATTACTTTAATACACATACACAAGAAGGAATAACTTCAAGGGAACCAACACCATGTGATACTCTCTTCTCTCATTTTCCAGGATATCCTATGACCATGTAATCGAGTTCCTTATTACATATTTAGGAGCTTTTGTTATATTTTTATTACAAATAAACCTGTCTCTTCCTAATGAAAGTGTACAATGTTTGAGAGTCAGCCTGTGCCCTTTATTTTATATGTAGGAGCACATGGTGGCCTAGATGAATTCCTGCTAAACCACAGCAGTCTAATCCCTTGAGATTAGAGTTACATCACTCCTTGTCAAAGGAAATGCACAATGTAAGGTTTTTAGTATTCTTAAGGAGACAGGCCTCCATCAGATGTTGAGTCATTTTTTATAACCTTATATTTTCACAGATGACCCAAATGTTAACTTCAGCTCAGGCTTTAGCTAAATAATCCAAAATACTAGGTGAATAAATTGAAAATTGATGAGATTTTTGCTCCAGTGTGTCAGCACCAGATAACTGGTAGATCAGGGATCTTAGATTTTAGATCTGGGTACGAATGAGTCCAGTAACATGAGAACCCTTCTTGATTTCTTCTTTCCTTTCCTCTAAATACTGGACCATGTCTGCAGAGTTCCCAGAACATCTTGGGCTGCTCCTGGGGATTCTTCAAAAATTACACAGTGACCAATCATGTCTGGTTTTACAATATTAATAAATTCAGATGATTGATTTTCATCCAAAACCAAGAATTATTTCAAACATATTTTATTTGTTTTGTAGCTGGAATTCAATCCTAAAATGAGATTGTATTTTACCTAAAGTTAGCACTTATAGGAAGCCTAAGTATGGGTAGCATTTGAAAATGCTAAACAGGTTTAAGATTCTCCACATAGGGGCTGAGGATTTAGCTCAGTGGCAGAAGTGCCTGCCTTGCAAACACGCGGTCAAGAGTTTGATCCCCAGTACCGATAAAAAAAAAATAAATTAAAAAAAAAAGATTCTCCACGTAATGTTTACTCTGCCATCTCAGAATAAGCATGGGGGAGAACACTTGAGTTTGAATCTTTACTATATCACTAAAGTTCTGGAAGCCTCCGTTTCCTCATCTGTAGATAGTTATAATATGTATTCTGCAACATCTAAGAGTTAAACTATTCAACATGAAAACACTATAGACTATTAAATAGTATACAACATCTGGTATTATAGCCTTTAAACAAATAAATAAACCATGTTTCAGAAAAATTTTGCTCTCTCTGTCTCTCTGTTTCTGTCTCTGTCTCTCTCTCTCTCTCTCTCTCTCTCTCTCTCTCTCTCTCACACACACACACACACACACACACACACACACACACACGTTTTTACAATCCTTAAAACTATAACAAGTTTCATTTGTTAGGTCACTTTTTTCCTGGCCGCATTCACGCTATTGAAGGGTCCAATTACAATTTGGCATTCAGGGCTTGGGGATATAGCTCAGTGGCAGAGTGCTTGCCTAGCATGCACCAGGCCCTGAGCTCAATCCCTAGTACCACACATACACACAGAATTTGGCAATGGGAATCCTGTGTGAATAAGGTTCAAGTATATTAGACGAGAGTAACCCATTAATATGTATAAAATGCATAGTGTAATAGGGGTTGATAGGTGATATTATTGAGTCCTAATGTATTTTTGTCTAATACTCCGATTTACAGAAGTTTAAATTTGCTTTGTAATATTTGTTTTAGTTTTTAGTTGGAAAGAGTCTTGATCATCATGGCCATTTAAAGATTTTGAATTCTTATATCTCATGAGATGCTATGCTATATACTTAGAAGAACTCACAACTGAGTCCTAGAAGAGATACTTGAATTTCTGTGTGATTCTAGTAATCTTTTTTTATCCTTAGATAAGGTATATGATTGGGAGTGGGAAAATTGGTAACTTCATTTTTAATTTTTAAGTGAAAAGAACATTGATTTCATAACTTCTGGAATCCTTTAGCTGCTTCTGATTCCCCAACAAGCCAACAGTATTTTCAGAAAAATACTGATGGTTTTGTACTACTCTGGTATCTTGAAGCCTGTGGCCTTCTGGGTATATAGGGCTGCTTTGGGGAGAGCAGTTACAAATATTTTACCATCCCTTCTGTCTTGAAAGATGTGGAAGGAAATATGTAATAGGTTTTCCAGGGTCTAAAGTAGACATTAAGATCACTGCATAATGCTGAGGAGCAATGAAATGGCCAAGGAAGAAGTAGTAACATAGGGATATAAGCATAACTGTAACTCTCCCACCTCACCTTTCATAGCCACTCCCAAAATCCTTTCTTTAAGTTTTTGTTCACCCCCTCTTCTCCTTTCCTCTTTCTTTATCTCTTGATTCCATTCCCATTTGCAGTCTATCACCCTTTTATCTATCTTTTTTTCCCCTTTATTTGTATTTGGGGTTTCTTATATAAGAGAAACCATGGAATCTATAGGTTTGTCTGTCTGATTTATATCACTTAACATTACGATCTTAAGATGCATTCATACAAATAAGACCCAATCAAGAAAAATTGGAACTGAAATGAATAACACATCTCAGAAGTATAAAAAACCAATGAAAAATATATTCAGTATCTTTGGCCATTTGAGAAATGCAGAAGTGGGACTGAGGTCCCATCTTAGTCCAGAAGAATGGCCATCATAAAGACATTAAATAACAATAAATTCTGGAGAGGAGAAGCTGTAGGGGTAAATGAGCCCTTCTACACTGTTGGTGGAAATCGGTAGGGAGAGTCCTCAAAAAGCTGGAACTAGAAATTTCATTTGACTCAGCTATTCCCTTTTAGGTATCTTGTCAAAAGACATCATGGTATAGTGAGTGGTCCATGCATACCCATGTTTATAGCTGCACAGTTCATGATGGCAAAATCTTTGAAGTGACCTATATGTTTATCAATAGAGAATAGATACAGAAAACATAGTACTTACACACATTGGAAAAGTATTCTGCCAAAATCCTGTCTTAAACTCCTTACATCCATTCAGTGACACTTGCTTCAGCTGGACTGCCTGGGTTATAATCCTGACTTCCTCTTTCTCACTTTGGATCCTAGAAAATTAATAATCTTCTGTGTGTCTCAGTTTTCTCATCACAAAATGGGCATGATAGTAACATCTGTTTCATGGGGTGGTTGTGTGGATTCAGTAACACAGGATAGAGTTGAAACATAGTATGTGCGACATGTTAAGTAACTTACTATTTTTTCCTAACTTACTAATTTTTCCTAACTCCAATAGTTTCAAATTTCATTTAGCAAAAACCATGTTTTCCCAAAATATTCCACTCATGCCTATAAAATCCACTAGATTCTCTGAAGTGATCTACATCTGCTGTGAACATGAACAAAATGGTGCAGTGGAGACTGACTGGAATAGTATTTTTCATTTAAACCCAACGGTAATACTGATTCATAGCAATCTGATTTGTATTTTTGACCAAATTATTACAAATATGAACATGTGAGATTTTAGTCACTTAAAAATAATTTGACAGTTTTTTCCAGGGAAAATAATTGCATCATAGTTTCTGCAGCCAGAAAATGGAAAAGGTTTCATAGGTTTTGTGTAATTTAAGACCATAAATACATTACCAAAGTCTTTTCTGTAGGAACTATCTTTCTCAATCAAAAGTTACAGGATATAAGGTGAGTGGTACAAGTCTATGGTATTTAACCCGTTGTTATACTTTGATACCTATTTTTCTTAAAATATTATTTAAGAACCAGGATTCATTTTTGGGTTGGCTGATTTATCTTACTTTCATTTAATGATAGCGTCCCTAGCTACTCAGGTATATAGGACAGTTTACGACTCCACAGCACCCAAATAACTTGACAGTTTTGGTGTAAATTATTGTTCTGCAGTTTTTCATCTTCTGTTTGCTTTGTGATCTATCTCTTGGTATCAAGGTCATTTTCAGTACTTTTGGTGATGTTTCAGACCTGCCCCTATACAATCCACTAAAAAAACTTTAGCCTCTTTTGTGCTTTAGTGACTTGCGAGACAAAGGAGGACCTGCAGACCAGCAGCATCACCACCAACTTTGGAGGAAATGCAGAACCTTGGGCCTCCCTGGAGACCTACTGAGTCTGGATCAACACTTTAACAAGATTTTCAGGTAATTTATATGGATATTAAGATCCAAGAAGCCACACAAAGAGCACCTTTGTGAAGTTAATTTCTCCACAGATCCATTTTTGCTTACAAATCGCGTCTTGTTGTGTTTTAAGTTATATAACTTTATAGTGTACCCAAATAGTTTACCCTGAGAAACACAGTGAATTATTATAACATCTAGAAGTATTTGAATGTTTGGTAATAGATAACTGATGCACATTTTATTGTCTCTCACCTAGGATATTCCTGTTGCCCTTGGAAGAGTTCATAGCATGGAATCAATCTCTATGATGGGAAGCCCCAAGAGCCTTAGTGAAACATTTTTGCCTAATGGCATAAATGGTATCAAAGATGCAAGGAAAGTCACCGTGGGTGTAATTGGAAGTGGGGATTTTGCCAAATCCCTGACCATTCGGCTTATTAGATGTGGCTATCATGTAGTTATAGGGAGTAGAAATCCTAAGTTTGCATCTGAGTTTTTCCCTCATGTGGTAGATGTCACTCATCACGAAGATGCTTTAACAAAAACAAACATCATATTTATTGCGCTGCATAGAGAACATTATACCTCCCTATGGGACCTGCGACATCTGCTTGTGGGAAAAATCCTAATTGATGTGAGCAATAATATGAAGGTAAACCAATACCCAGAATCCAATGCTGAATATTTGGCCTCACTATTCCCGGATTCCTTGGTTGTCAAAGGGTTCAACGTCATCTCAGCTTGGGCACTACAGTTAGGACCTAAAGATGCCAGCCGCCAGGTATGTAGTTTTACATTTTATTATTTATCTGGTGTGTTGTAGTTAAGCAAGTATCAGATAATTAAAGCCAAATTCTGACACCCTTCAGTGATTATTTTGAAAACTGTGTGAGCATCTGAAGAGTAACATCCTGACCTCTTTGGGGATCCATCCTATTCTCAAAATGATGTAGAAAACTGAGAAAACACCATGATCTTGTCTGTCCTAACCAGCTATAAAAAAGGCATGGTTGCTTGGTAAACAGCGCAACACATTGCTTGGACTCTCTCCTGGTCTCCTCAGAAGTAGAAACAAGAAAAATAATTACTTTTCTGTCTTTCTTTACTTCCCTCCCTCCCTTTCTCCTTCCCTTGTTCCCTTTCTCCCTTCCTTGCTGCTGCTTGGGAACACTGTACCCTGTCTCTGGATGAATACTATTTAACATGATTCTCAGCAAGAATACTTTAAGCAAACCTTTTTATTTTACATACAGTAAATAATCATAGAGTATCAAATGGTACAGTTTATTTTAAGTGATTTTATCTGTGGGGCAAGTGGAGGCAAACTAGATTTCGTAGATTTGTTTAGGTTTACAGCACAAAAGCCTGTGATAGTTCTCCCATTCAGCTTAAGAATGAAGCAGATGGGAAGATCTGTCAGTGCCTCTGTGGAGTGAGCTTATAGCAGTACGTAAAACAGTGTATCTTAAAAGTCATAAAAAGTGTGCTCACATGCTCAAATTAAACATGATAATAATTCTTGTTTCGTTTTTTCGAGATGGGGTCTCACCGTGTATTTCACACTGGCCTTGAACTTACTAAGTAGCCCAGGCTGGTCTTACACTTGCAGTGATCCTCATCTTAGCTCCTGAGTACTGTGATTTTGTCTATGAAAACAGTTTATTGGATTCCTTAGCAACAGATGGAAGCATTGTATCATTATATGCTATCTGTCAGGTCTTGATAACCATTTGACTTCTTTTTTTTATTTTGTACCGGGGATCAAACTCACGACTGCGCATTTGCAAGGCAGGTGCTTATGCTGCTGAGCTAAATCTCCAGCCCACCACTTACTTTCAAGGCATAAAATCTCAACACATAGAATCCCAGGTTGCAGCTAAATGTTCTTGCAGTTGATTTTCATGTCATCACAAGTGGCAAGGACTTCTTTTGCTCTTAGAACATTATTTTAAATCTATTAATAGTAAGTATGTAAGTTAATAAATGCGCTCTCTCCTTAACTTCAATCATGCAGTTGCCCAAGGCCGTTACAACTGATGCACCATAGACTACATAGAGTGTACAATATTTGTCATTTTTACAAACAGCATAGCAATGATGCATCTTTTTTGTCTTCCACAGGTCTATATATGCAGCAATAACATCCAAGCTCGACAGCAGGTTATTGAACTTGCTCGTCAGTTGAATTTCGTTCCTATTGACTTGGGATCATTGTCGTCAGCCAGGGAAATCGAAAATTTACCCCTGCGACTATTTACTCTCTGGAGGGGGCCAGTGGTGGTAGCCATAAGCTTGGCCACATTTTTCTTTCTTTACTCCTTTGTCAGAGATGTGATACATCCATACGCAAGAAGCCAGCAAAGTGACTTTTACAAGATTCCCATTGAGATTGTGAACAAAACCTTGCCCATAGTTGCCATCACTTTGTTGTCCCTGGTATACTTAGCAGGCCTACTGGCAGCTGCTTATCAGCTTTACTATGGAACCAAGTATAGAAGATTTCCACCCTGGCTGGAGACCTGGTTACAGTGCAGGAAACAGCTGGGACTACTAAGTTTTTTCTTCACTGTTGTGCATGTTGCCTACAGCCTCTGCTTACCAATGAGAAGATCAGAAAGATACTTGTTTCTCAACATGGCTTACCAGCAGGTACTGAATATTCTTATCACTTTATCTGACTCTGGTAAAATACTGTATTAACAAAAAGTATAAAACATAATATTTTAAATAGCATAAGGTTTTATATATCTCATTGTCTTAGTTACCTTTCTTGTTGCTGAGACAAAATACCTGACCCCCATCGTAAAGGCAGAAATGTTTACTTGGCTTATAATTCATAGAGGTTTCAGTCCATAATCAGCTGACTCCAAGGCAGGGTGACACATGGCAGAGGAGCAACCATTCAAGGCAGGCAGAAGACAATAGAGCGGCAAGAGCAAAAGGAGAGAGAAGCCCCTTTCTGTCCCTTATATTGTGTACAGACTCCTGGGATTAGGGCGGTGCCAAACCAACCAGTGCACTGATTTAGTAATCACCCACCTTAACTCTAGCATTGCACTGTGAATCAGTAACATTCTCTAGATTCAGCCACCTCTGAAGAAGCCACACCTATGACTGATGAGGCTTTGAGGGAATATCTAGACACAAACCGTAACACTCATAATGGAAATTTACTTTTGGCAGGTTTAGGAAGGGGAAACACTTGTTTTTTAAATCTTTTAGCATGAGATGTGGCTAATTCAGATCATTAAAGACAGAAGCATCTCCCATCCCCTTCTTTATAGAAGACAGAGAAGTTAAGGGTGTTTTGGCATTTTTTTCCCCTACTTTTTTAATCCTTTATTGCAATGAGCATGAGAAGAGTGATCTTTGAACAGCATCGTTAATGTTAGATTAACATTAATTATTTTAATGTCTTATAACTGGCCATGGGCCACAAAATGATAAGGTAACTCTCAGTAAACATATATGATAAAATTAGAATTGGGGAAAATATGAGACAAAATAGAAAATCAAGATCAGGAGAACAAAGTAGAGTACACAGTGTGAGCTAAGTGTGTGTGAGCAGCTTCTATCTTGGTTTTGAGATTGCTGATACAATGAAAAAGGAGATACTGCTACAAGGCCCTTATTATCAAAGTGTAAAAAGGTTTGTTCCTCTGGTGAAGCTTTCCCACCACTTAGGTCCCCAGGAAGATCTCAGCAATAGCTTTAGAGAAGAGGCTTGACGAAGATGTAGACTGGGGTTTATCACATCCCCTCCCACAAGTGTAAATTAAGGGCTTCCCAGAGCTGTTTGATGTAGCATTTCTTAATAGAAGCCAAAGACATCACATCTAAACAAATACGCAGAAGCATTTGAATTTTCTAAGGTGCCAACTCATTGTAGGCCAGTTTTGTAATAATCAAGCTGTTTTCACAATAAAACCTAAAACACTTTTTAAAAAGTCACTAGATTGATTCCATTAAGCTGTTCACTCTCTGGAAACACTGAATTACTAAGGCTTTGATGTCTGCTGACTCAGCCTCCCCACATCCTGATCACTTGCTCAGATCTTATTTTCTCAGCAAGGCCTCCACTGAACACTGAATTAGCCATCTACCTGTGACCAGCGTAGAGCACCCAGGCCCTCTCACTTGTCCCACTGTGCTCTCTTTTCAGGATCACTTAGCACCCCGAGGCACTCCTTGTTTATCTACTGCCTTCTGTGGAATTTCACTTTATGAGAGGAATGATCATTGTTCCTATTGTTCACCACTATGTGGCTGGTGTGTGCAGTTGTGTCAGACACAGTAGACACTGAAAATTCTTACGTGCCAGGGAGGTGGATGAATAAACTCAGAGTGAAAGTAGATTCAGGCTGTAGTCTCAGCCTGTGCCAGGGTATGTTGTTATTCTGAATTGTTGGGTAGATATGGAACAAGACAGTGAGAGACTTGTTTAATAGAGGTGCTCTGCGAACTCTTCCAGGATGTTGCTGTGATTGCTTTAGGGAATTAAGACTAAGAAGTAGCTTTTTAAAAAATTTCAGTTATGTTTTCTTGACTGCAAATGGGCAAACTTAAGATGGTGTTAAGGACGTATTTCTGTGAATACTTAAAACAACTTCAGTTGAAGAAGACCAATCCTTGATATATACTCTAATTTTATTGTTTGTGAGTAGACATTTTTAGAGTATAGTTCTACAGAAATTACCATAATTCATAGGTAATCCTGAGTTGATTATATATGTATTATCGATGTAATGGGAAGACATTTGGAAAAATATTACATCTGAATAACACAACTGAAGTTTGAAAGTTTGTTAATGAAGCAGTTCAAGTGGGTAAATACATTGATTCCATAGTGGTTTATCTTTCAGAAAATTCCAGTGGGGAATACAAATTAGGAAGAAGGAGATAAATCAGCACATATATTATACATGTGAGAAAGAAAGATTCTAAAGTAGCATTCGAAACTTCCTACCAAGAGTCTAGCTTAAAAATGAGCCTATAGTGGGCTCAAAATAATCAAGTTTAAACTAACTGTGACCTTGTTCTTATGCCAGAATAAATTCTGTCCCGAATCAGCTAATGTTCACATTTGTCTTCTTGTTAGGTTCATGCAAATATTGAAAACTCTTGGAATGAGGAGGAGGTGTGGAGGATTGAAATGTACATCTCCTTTGGCATAATGAGCCTTGGCTTGCTTTCCCTTCTGGCAGTCACTTCCATCCCTTCAGTGAGCAATGCTTTAAACTGGAGGGAATTCAGCTTTATTCAGGTATGTGGGGTTTTGTTTCGTAAGGGATTGGGCAAGGTAGATTTGATTGTTAGGTGAGTTTAATTTTAAATATGCTACAGTACTTACAAAAAGGTCAGACTTACACAACTAGGTCAGAGAACACCTACTGCTGAAAGCCAGTTAAGGACACTCTGATAAGTGAAAGACCAGTGCATCACTGTACTGCAGACTTCGACAGTACTGTCTACTGTGTTAAGGACGAAGATTTTTTTTTTAATATATTTTGAAGAGAGAAAGAAAAAAATAAAATAACAATAAAATAGAGCTTCAAAACAGGCTAGTGGGACAGTAATAATTAATACACTGCATATTGTTATCTTTATAGTAGTTATTCAGAGTAAAAGATATAGGCAAGAAATATTGTCCAAATAATATTGCACAAATCTTTCTTTTGAATGCATGAGTGATGGTAATGACCCCACACAATCACAGTGCCATATGGAGAGCAAAACTGATTATAGCAGGTATGGTATTCTGGCTAAAGTAGTACAGTTAACAGTAACAATAGTCTCAAGTGTGGCCTGGCTACTGAGAAACTGTGGTAACTATTAGCCTGATACTTTTAACCATAGGAGCAAATTCTACCATTGTGTAACAGAATCAAGCATATACTAGGAACCTGTGTGCAGTGATTTTCCCTTTAGTGGAATGATTTTACTCTGGTGGAGGTGAGAGAGGATAAAGAGGGCTAAATTTTTTTAAAAAAACCTCAACTGGACAGAAAAAGAAAAACCGATCAATCAAACATAGAAAAATAAACAGAATAAAATTCCTCTGGTATTTGCAGTTTCATCTCAGAAATGTGTTGGGTATTGCAGCCAGTTTTGCAGTGGGACTTGTGCTGGGTATAGGGCCGGCCACGGTCTCTGGCTGTGGGATTCAGGATGGTGTTCTCCAAGCCTTTTGGCATATATATATGGAAAGAATGACGGCCCCACCTACCCTCTTCTAGTCCACCTGTCTGTGTGCCAAAGCACAGCACTGGTTCATCTGACTTACCAACAACTGGTGTGTGTGCCCACGCCTGGGTCTTACGGAATCCCTGCTTGGTGTGGTCCGGCCATGTGCCTCTCCCTGTCACTGCTGCCACCACAGGTACCTTGCTGTGTCAGTGGGGTCCCTACCTCAAAGATTTTTTTAAAAGAAAAAAAAAATGGGAGAAGAGTGAGCTTAGATCAAATTTAATGCTGAAAGTGAGTTTGTTTTTAGCAAAAGTAATGAAATACTATATATTAAGTCATCTGATCTTTCCAGGAAAAAAATTCTCACCAATTTTAATTCAAGGGGAAAAAAGCTAACTATGAATATTTTAAAGAAATGTTAAAAAAAATAGAAATGTGTGTATGCGTATATGACAGTCAATATCCGTGGCCAGTGGACATTGATAAGCAGCCAGTCCTATGAATCTTGTTAGTATGTGTGTTTCGTATATCAGTCATAGGTGTGTCCACAAAGGGATTTCAGAGCACAGTGTTTCCTTTAAAAATTAAACATTCATTTTTTTTCCATTAGTATCTATATACATTCATATATTTAAAAAATATGTAATTGAAATTTAGATTCTACCTATATGGTCACAAAATAGGTATTGATTGCATATCCAAATGGTTTACAACACAATATGTGGATTATGTAATTTGGTGGCATAGTAAGCTTTTGTTTTGTTTTGTTTTGTTTTTTATCTATTTTTTGAGCTTTTTGTTTTGTGGAAGTCATGTAAAAAATTTTTTACTCAAATTATGCACATAACCCTTTTCTAAGTTCATTATTTTTTTGTGGAAAGAGACTGTGAATACTTTTTCAGCTGCTACTGTAATCACACCTAAAAAAAATAGAAGGCCCCCTGATAAAAGGTGCTAGACAGATGCATATTATCGCTGTAAATTTAGATGAGTAACTGCAAACATTTTGCCTACTGGAGAATTTACATTTTCCTAATGAAGTTAAAATGTTACATAATACTAGTATAATATTACTTTTATGTAAGACCATTTCTCATAGTAAGCAGTCTTAGACATAATAGTTTATGGAAATGAAAAATGCTGATCTTCAGAATTTAATCTATGTACTGCTCAACTGAAATATTTAATGATCTCATTTAATAAGGTTAATAAAGTCACATTTGAATTGCTATTTATACTGTACAGTAATATGACAGAATTTTGTGTATTTTCTACTAATTCAGGTAGCATATATATGCCTGTACTATATATATATTATGTGTATATCCATGAGAATGCTCTTTGGCATTTAATGTCCCTATGTACATTTCATTATATATATTATATATGTGTAGGTAACTTTTTATATACAGTCAGTGGGGATATGGATAACCTTTATAAAGAAGTTTAAAATTGTATCAATATACTTAAGAAAAAACAAGACGGCAGTATGTGGTGGTGTATACCTATTATCCCAACACTCAGGAGGCTGAGGCAAGAGGATCATCACTGAGTTAAAGGCCAGACTGGGCTACATAGGGAGACTCTTGTCTCAAAAAAAAAAGAAAAAAAAGTGTTTTGATCAGTGCTGCCACTGGTAGAAATCAATCTCAAGGAAGTAAAATAAAATATAGAAAAAGGCCTAAAGTGACACTATGTATAGTTAAAGAGTATTTGAAACAAAGTAGATGATCAACAAAAAAGAATGACTAAATTCTGTACATCCACTTAATTAAATATATTAACAGATTTTCAATTTTAATGACAAAAATATTCTTGATGTAATAAGTGAAATAGACTATGAAATGACAATCTGGCCTTATTCCTGTGAAATAACTACAAGTGAACATTAAGTATATATATGTATGTATGATATGAAAGAAATGGCTGAAAATTATTTAATACAGTAGAAGACAAGGAGCTTAGCAGTTTAAGAAAAAATAGCTTTATCAAAATATAAACATAGTATGTTTGAATAGTTTAATTTCGTGAATATTAACTTACCTCTTACTCTGTTTCTTCTTTCCCTGCACCAAGTCTACCCTTGGGTATGTTGCTCTGCTCATAAGTACTTTCCATGTTCTGATTTATGGATGGAAACGAGCTTTTGAAGAAGAGTACTACAGATTTTATACGCCACCAAATTTTGTTCTCGCACTTGTGTTGCCCTCAGTTGTAATTCTGGGTAAGATCGTTTTATTCCTTCCATGTATAAACAGAAAACTAAAGAGAATTAAAAAGGGCTGGGAAAAGAGCCAGTTTCTCGAAGAAGGTCTTAGAGGAACTATTCCTCATCTTTCCCCAGAGAGGGTCACAGTAATGTGATGACAAAGGTGCCCACGGAGGCCATGGGAAGTTCTATCCGTGCCGTTGTTTTTATGGTTTCCTCTTCATTCAGTTGTTATGTGTAAAATTACTGTGGTTTGAAGTCTGTTAAATGGGATTGTAACTAAATTAGTGACAGAATAGTCTTCAAATTGTCACAGGCGTCTATTTTACCAATTAAGATTTTTGTCTTCAACATATTGTTGAAATTTAAGTATTTTTTGTCTTGTTTTGCACAACTTAACACCATTGGTACTTTCCTGTATTTCATAAGCAAGAATATTTAGGAGTTAATAATCTAGATGTAACAAAATGTTAAACAAAAAAACACTTCACAAAGCAGAATTTGAAACTTTGAATATAATTTAATAGATACACTGTACTTCCCATGAAGCAACAGCAAGGTTGTATTACTCAGCTTAAGAAATAGAAACGCATATCATAGGTTATTTAAAAAGGCCACATTACATTAGCATCTACATAAGGGTGCATGGTAACAGTCCCGTACTCCTCTCATGTGTTAGGGTTTGAAGAAGGTTATTACTTTTATGAAGCAATATGATTATATGAACAAATCCAAATTTAAAAAGAGAAACCTGAGATTATATTTGAAATGCACTGATACTTAAAACACATACAGACAATGCACGGCTCATGAGAGAGTTTACTATTTATCATGTTACCGAGCAGTTTCATTCCTCGTAGTGTGTTCATCAGGGAAGGGACTCAGGAATATGGCCTCCAAAATCAATACCTTTAACACAGTACCAATCCTGGGAATGGTGTCATCTTTCTGTGAGGAAAGTGTCGGGTTTACATCCAGGGTTACTTGATAGCTGATCCTTGTTGCTGCACTGCTCTCTGTGGCAAGGATTTTACTGATGTTCAGCTGGGCAGAAGAATGCACCAGGCATGGTTCTAAGCATTTCACTTGTGTCCGCCCTTGTAATACTTAAATCCCTGAGATAGTTATCCTTACTTTACATAAGAGGAGCTGAAGGACAGAAAGGGGAGTCCCCCAGGTTACTCAGTCAGAGGCAGAGTGAGCTTTTAAATCCCAACACCACCTCCTGGAAGCCCTGAGCCCTGCTTCATCCCCATGCGGTCTGTTCATGATGCCAGTCTGGAAGCTTCTTTCATGCAAAGCGATAGAGCAGGCAGTGTGCATCAAAAGACACATAAAATAGCCCAGGATTACATTTACTATTGCTTGTGGTGGCCCATGGTTATTTACCCTGGTCTGGCCTAAACATAAGCCCAGACCCCATGACAGCCCGTCCATCTCCTATCCAGTGAAGAATTCAGGCAGAAACAGGCGCTGGCAGTGTTAACAAACTGCCAAGACCTGCAGATCTTTAGTGAAATCCGTCATGTTCTGTGTTCATTTCAGCAGTACCTATACTGCAGTCAGTCACCTCCTTTCCTGTTCCTGAGGAACTCTCCTGCCTGCACAGCCATTCATTAGGGAGCAGTTTATTAGCGTAAAGGGCATTAAAATAAGTGGTTAATTATAAATTTACTCTAAAGAGATATAATCATTACAGACTTTTCATAAACTTTCTCAGTGGCAACACTGCACATGTAAAATGCACTTGGTTCAAACCTTGTAATGTGCTGCATTGTTTCCATTTGCTCCTTATTAAGATAGAAAGTTGTAGACAAGATATAATTATACGCATCTCTGTTTCTCAAATTATATCATTTCACTAATTTAATCTAGCTGCGGGAAACAGGACTTTTATTTGGTGGAGTCCACCTTTCCACCAGTGGCTCTTTCCATACTGTGGCAATTTCTTTCCAGTAAATCACTCATAATTCTTTGATGTGCTCTTGGTGGTAAATATAGTATCTTCTACTTTCTAATTGAGCTCTCCACTTAATTTAATGTCAATTAAATCTCTGCCCTCTCAATAATCACTTGCTAGTTTCAGCTGGATTATAACCTTTAAGGAAAATACCTAAATGTGTTATTATCATGGAATAGTGAAAATAACAGCAGATTTTCAATACTTGTTCCTTAAATTTCCATGCTTTAACCATTTAATGTGAAAATACAATGTAGTATTTCTACAAGTTAGATGACTATCAAAAAATATTGTCATATGTATATAATAAGTAACCAGTGATATAAGTAAAACTATCATTATTATGAATAAGTAGGACCTATAAAAAAACAAATTTATGAAAATATGTAAAAGATGCAAATGTTATTTCAAGTGGCAATATTTCCTTTTGAAATTAGCATATCCATTATAATTCTAAATGCTTAAAAGCCTTTCTAAAAGTGCAGCTCTACAGTTATCTTTTAATTGCTTTGTTTTACCGTTTCTGGGATTCTTGTCCTATTGTTTATTATTATTATCACTTTTAAACCATTTTGCTGGCCTCAGAAGTAGGACTGAATTTGGCTGTTACCACATGTCAGGAAGTACATGTGGCTGTCACATGTCAGGAAGTACATGTGGCTGTCACATGTCAGGGGAACTTTAAGAGTAGAGATTGTTTCTAGAGCTATGTTCTATGAAGTGTCCCTGAGAAGTTGTAAGACTGTAAAAAATATACCCAGTGTTAATCCTATGCAAAGAAAATCAGGTACAGTGCGTTTTTCCTGTAAGGAAAAGAACCATTAGCTGTATCATGCTACTTAGCTTTTGTGTACTAATTTCATGTCTCCTCTATTAAAAATATTTAAAGTCACATTTCAATATAAATTTATTCATGCTAACATTTATTTTTATGACATTAAAAAAGTTAGCTCAGATAATCTACATGATATTTTTATTTAAATTTTAAAATATTTAGAAATGTGAATAAATTATATTTGTAGTTATTTATCAGAGATAATTATTTTGTGCTACAGGGTATCTAATGAGCTCTAGTGTTAACTACCTGAGTAATTTCTTATAAATTAGCATAGCTTGAGTTGATTAGAAAATCGTATTTTCAAAATTAACTTGATAATCATAACAAGGTCTATTCATACGCTAGTCAAATTATGAAAATTATTTGTGTAAAAGGGCTTCAAGAATATATCCAATTTTTGTATGTTATCTCCTATGTAATGGTAAAATGCCATTTGTTTTGCCTTTTGCCATTAAAGTATTTCATAATTCTGTATAGACCTCCCCCAAAAGAAGCTTATTTATGAAATTTAAAATTTCTTAGGTGGTATTTTAGATAAAATACCGTGAATGTAACTCTTAAGTATTTTGTTGAGAATGCTGTAATCGCTGAACTAATCATACCTGTATCAGTGTGTAACATCCTCCATTAAGTATTTAGGAAGCCTAATGTGTTGTATTGAAATTACTTTGTAAAAGGAGTACTTTGTATATCCTTTACTGTAATAATTTTTTAAATTTAAGCATTCACTGCATATTTTCATCACCACCTATATGATTTCCATACCACCAGGTATGAGGATGTTTTCACTGAGATTTTTCTGTAAAAGTTTTCATAGCTTTACAGATGCCCAGCAGACGCAGAGACAGACCCTGCCCCATGGCATCTGTTTGCCTTTCTCTGTCAACACTGCTGTCCTTCCTGTCCTCAGCCACCCTTGCATTAGCTGTCCCTGTGCGTGGCGTGAAGCTGGCCAGTGAAGCCAAGGGTCCTCAGTGGAAATCAGTGTGTTCTTTATTGTCCATCTGTCTTGCTGTGGGGTCATGGATACAACTGGAGCTGTGATGCCTGTCCTGAAAGGTCAAAGCCACACCCTATGGAAGGAAAATGAGAATGTAAGAGAGATTCCGGTGGCTTGGTCACTTCCTGCCTCTGTCCCACACTTAAGCCATTCTAAGTGAGTCTGTGTGTTCCACGGTCAACATAATCCTCTATTACTTCTCCAGTTCTTTGTCATGATCCCAATTCAGCACTGTTTGTGTAATAGACAACTGTGATTCTTTTAAAAGCTTTTAAGGATAATATGCAATTCATATCAAAATCAATTTTCCATTTTAATTGGATTCATTTTATTGCTTTGAACTTTCATTAGATATTTTGTACTTGCTTGGAAAAAATATTGTTTCCTTTGTAACTATGTAATTCATATTTGCTAAAACTATGTAATCTCCAAAATACTGCTATCAAATTACATGCCATGTTTTTGTATCTTTCCCATAGAGCTGCCTTATAAACATTTAAATAAAGAGTAATATTTAATGTTTTAACTTCTCTTTTGAAATGCATAGAAGTATATTTTTATTTTATTTAGTAATAAGTCCAGTAGTTGATGATGTCATATTTTCCCATTTATTTTTTAATTTTTAAAATTATTGTTAGTGCATACATATTTGCAGTACATAATGGTTACATTCATTGTGGGAAGTCAGCATTTGGACATATCTTAATTCTTGTTTCCCTATTTTTTCAGAAGCATACAGGAACTAATGATTGATTTTGTTTTTGTTTGGGGAGGAGTTGATTTTACCAAAATAATCATTTGAAAAAGCCTCCATTTAATGAGGTGATTACTCTTAAAATTATTTTATTGCTTTGGGGGGTTGTTTTGTTTTGTTTCTGTTTTTGTTTTGAGATGGTAATCGCTATGTATTTCAGGCTGGCTTAGAACTCAATATGTAGCCCAAGTTTGTCTCCAACACAGAGATCTTCCTGACTCAGCCTCCTGAGTGCTGGAAATACAAGTGTGTACCACTACGCCCAACTATACATTTTAAAATTAGACACACAATATTCAGACTCTTCTCTAAGCTCCCTAATCACAGAATATTGTCATTTCTTACTAAATCTCCAGGGTACATTATGTTCTACAATACATATAAAACAGACATAAAGATTCATGTCCTATTACAGGAAATCATGTTACTATTTCGCATCCACAAAGCCAGCTCTGTTGGCCTCCTGCTTTTTCCCCCTCTCCTCATTCTTGCCTTGCCTTCAGGAAGGACCCTGTCCTCCCAGACAGGCCCCACTGCTGCCACCGCAATCCCACAGCGCATCGTGAATTGTGGCCACAACTGCCGCCTCCCCCTGTGCACAGACTATGTGTAAGCTCTGTGCAGACCGCCTGTTGGCACTGCTGGATGACAGTGGGGACACACAAGCTGGATACACTTGAGTTGCAGATAAGCAAGTGACTTCTTAATATATTTATATTGAAAGTATGGGATGGCCCTTTTTTTTCCTTCTTTTCCTAAATCTAGCAACCCTACTTGGGAGATAAACTTCAACCAAAGAGGTACAGCACAAAGAGCAGCCTGTAAGTTAAGTTTTCTCCCTCCTCTCCCCCAGATGGACCATTCCAAAATGCAGTGATACTTCAAGACTCTCCCGAAGGCCACACCTGATCCTGACTTTCACTGCTCACTTCTGTTTTTCCCTCCGCCTCCTGGAGGTAGGGCCCTGGCTGTTCACATTTATGGCAGCTGGGAACCTATCACAGACAGATTCTCTAAATGGAACATGAAGCTGGAAATAAATGATTTTGACGAAATCAGACACGGGATCCTGCCAGTTTAAAACCCAGATTTGCTGAGAGTAGAATCACTTTGATAGAGTATATAGTGATAGATTATTAATCAAGTATACAGTGATAGGTTATCACTGCTGTGAGGAGTAGTAATGTCCTGTATGCAAGACTATCAGTACTGCTGTAGCTGAACATATTTTATTTTTGAATCTGTTGTTTATAAGAATTCAAATTACAGTCCAAAGGATTATGAATCTGTTATGCCTGAACCATTATATTCTTATAAAGGCCAAGCCCCCATTTCCTCAGATTGTGTGTTTCAAGATACGGCTTTTAAAGAAATAATGAAGGGGTAAGGCCAAGTCATATGAGCAGGCTCAACTCCAATACAACTGGCATCCTTAGAGAAGTGTAGAATACAGACACAGGCCTGACCACATAAAGAAAAAGGAGGAAGCCAGACATGGTGGTGCATGCCTGTAATCCTAGCACTAGAGAGACTGAGGCAGGAGGATTGTTGCAAGTTCAATACCAGCCTGGGCTACAACATGAGCTGAAGACCAGCAAGACCCTGTTTCAGAGGAGGGGGAAGAGGGAAGGAGGTGGATTCCCAGCCAAGACAGGGCCTTGGAAAGAAACCAGCCCTGCCCTTGGATTTCTATCCTCCCAAACTGTAAGAAAATACATTTTCTTCTTTGTTTGTTTTGGTATCGGGAATCAAACTCAGGACCTTGCACTTCCCAGGCAGGCGCTGTGCCACTGAGCTATATCCCTAGGCCAGGAAATACACTTCAGTTAGAGTCACCTAGCCTGCAGAATTTGTCACAGCAGCCTTAGCAAACATACAGAGAGTCCATGGAAGCAGACCAAATTAAAACTTCAGTAATTACTGGCTTTGAAATACACTCATCTGATTAATCTTGTACAACAAAGACAGTTCTAGCCTGCCAATAACCTCTAATCATGTAAATGCAATAAATAGTTGTTCTCAAAGCTCTGGAACATTTTGCTTTCATGGAAATACTCCTGTCACAAAGGAAAGCTTTGGCCAAAGTAGATCTTCATAATTCATTTCGTTAATGACCATTTATGAAGTTTTTCCACTAAACTTGAGTGCTATAGTTCCTCCAGCTTCTACTTAAAAATCACTTGTACTATGGATTATTGTTAGTACACATTTTATTAGCATGACTGAATTCTGTTCATTGACTTTCACTTTCTGTTCCATTTTGCTATTATTTCCTAATTTGTATTAATAATTACAATGGAAAGAGGTAACGCCTCTTATTTATTTGGTAGGCCTTATTTTTGTATTGATCAACCTAAAATACTGCTTAAAACACTGAAGAAGATTAAGTGCAAGATTTATACATTTTCTGTTACAAAATTCCTCTAAAGCTAACTTGCTTAGCCTGTACTTTAATTATATCTCATATATGCAATAAAATTTTTCTATTAAAGTAAGTTACTCAGAAAGCAATAAATGTTGCTTGAACATTTAGAGCATTTGGCATCAGTTTAGAAGCTACCAAATTTATGTGTAATCTGAAACACTTAATACAAATGTTCTTAATTTATGCTAATGAATATTTACCATTTTACTAAACATTGCTAATTAGTGTAAACAACAAAAATCATAAAATATCAGAACTGCGTTATGATTACATTTATTTATTTACAAGTATATTTAGCTTGCTTTATTACATTAAAGTAAAAATTATGTATAGGTCAATATGTTAAAATTACTAGTTAATCTTTATGTCTATAAGTGCTTTTAAGAAATTATAATTTGTATCTTAACAGAAATGTTAAATTCTGCAGAATTATTACCAGATTGAAGTGTTTCTATATGCTAGGTATAACTTGTGTCTCATAAGTTTCTTTACTGACTTATCTTCTTGTTGAAATAACTTATTTCAATATTTATTTAGCCCTCAGGGACAAAACTTAAAAGGGATTAAGGGGAAAAATAGAAAAAGAGGAAGAGATTAGAATTAAGGCTAGGGGACAAAGGAAGATTCTGCAAACTTTGGGAAACTGGTGAAGAAGATAGTGTTAGAGTTTTTCAGTGCAATAAAGGAGCAGAATATAAGAAAAAGTAAAAGTGGCCTTTATTCCAAGGATGTGGAGAGGAGCCCACAACCAACAGTGCTCTGGCTTTCTCCTCTGCCTGGATATGGGGGTATGGGGTATATTTAACCTTTAAGCGTAGGTGGTGCTTAGGGCAGGTATTGATGAAGCTCGAGGATTGGAATTTTCTTTTTTTTTTTAATTGATACCGGGGATCAAACTCATGCAATTGTATGCTTGCAATTGCAAGGCAAGTGCTTATGCCGCTGAGCTAAATCTCCAGCCCCAAGGATTGGAATTTTCTTTGGGAGCACTGAGAGAGGAAAAAGGAAGTTATAACAGGGAAAAGAGGAAGTGACCATCAGGGTAAACATCCCCAATTTGGCCTTCCACCACTATAATGTCCTGTAATTTATTCTAGGGCCAAACTCTTTCAGATAGGAGAGCAAGAAAGAAGGGAAAAATACAGACAAGAACACAACAACAACAGAACTAGAAACCATGTTCATACTCATAAAAACAAGAACAAATAAGAAAAAAAAAAAGAAAAAAATTAGAAAAAAGAGGCCACTCCAAATCATGTTTCTGCTGTCACTGGTAGGTAAGTGTGCAGACAGAGTTCATATCTGAGCTGAGTAAAGCTGTAGCTTTAGAGCAGAGGTAGTGAATAATCCCAGAAAGCCTGCATCTTTAGTTTTGCTGATGTTCAGGCTGGTTTCTGGCTGTGAGGCTGGATCCCATTGTTTCCAGCCTGTATCCCTCCATGCACCTCCTGCTGAATTAAACTCAGCAGCCTCACCCTGCCTCTAGGAGCTGCTAGATGGAGCCCAGAGCTGTTCTGAGTTCCAGGCTCAGCTGACTTTTCTCCAAGATGGCTTCCAGTCAGTCGCTTTTTACTGGGGGACATAGCAAAACACCACCAAAAATCAATCTGACAGCTGGTAGATGACACAAAGAAGAAAAACGTAAGATGGATCAGAGTCAGTAGAAAAGCAAGAGATAGCACACACGACATTAAAAATAAGCTTGTTCACAAAGTAATGGCAGAAAACTTCCCAAACAGAGATAAGGAGTTTCACATACAGATAAGTGAGGTGTATAGATACCAATTAGCCATGATCAAAAAAATCTATGCCAAGGCATATAGTGCTCAAGATACCAGAATTCAGCATAACAACAGAATATTGAAAACTGTTACAGAAAAGAAACATTATCTATAAAGGAAAACCCATCAAAATCATGGTAGCCTTCTCAACACAAATCTTCAAGTCAAGGAAAGCTTGGAGTGAAATATTTCAAGCCCTCAAAGAAAACAACCTCCAACCCAGATTGATGTATCCCCACAAAACTCTCTTTCAAAATTGATGAAGAAGTTAGATACTTCTATAACAAAGAACACCTGAAGAAATTCACAGCCCCCGAACCAACCCTCAAAATGTTCTGAAGGTCATTCTGGAAAGAGATAACAAGACCTGTAACTACAGGAACCTCATGAGAATGAATCTACCAGGCAAAGCAAGCAATTAACAGAGGGAAGAAAAAGGGAGCCAACAACAGGAAGCATAACAACAGGAAAATAACATAACATGGATAAGTCAATACATACTGGTTATAAACATCAATGTTAAAATGGTCTCAGTTCTGGCACAATGGTTCGAGAAGCAAAATTCAACAATATGCTCCATACAAGAAACATATTTAATTCAAAAGGAAATTCACAGACTGAAAATCAAAGGATGTAAAACAACAATCCATATGACAGGAACCTGGAAGAAAGCAATGGGTAGCTGTTCAATTTGCAGACAAAATGGACTTCAAGCCAAAATTGCTTATGAGAGACAAAGAAAGTCAGCACATCCTTGTAAACAAAACAACCCAAGAAGAAGAGATAATCATAAATACATATGTACCAAATACCAGTGCACCCAACTATAAAAAGTAATTATTAACAGACATAAAAATCCAACTAAAAGGCTTGCCCTATAATCTCAGAACGTGAGATATTCCAGAAATTCAATAGGTTGATGCAAGAGGATCTCTGCAAGTTCAAGGCCAACCTCAACTGCTAGTGAAACACTGTCTCAAAAGATTTTTTTTTTAAAAAAAACCATGTGTTAGCATTTTAAGCTTCAAGCTCCCAGAACATAGCCCTCCACCACCAACACTTAATCTTCTCAGTTCTTCTGCTGAAGAATTTGGCCTTCATGATGACAGGCTGCTTTGGGAGCTTTCCCTTCCCAAGAACTTTGTAGTAGCCCAATCACACTACATCAGTGATGGGAGCTACTCCAGTATGGTTTTTGGCAGCATTTACTTATGTCTGCTCACTGACCAATGTCCACAATTTATCAAGGTTGACAGTTGGGCAGAAGCTCTGGTTTCTCTTTTAAGTGGTAATGTCTCATACCAGCCTTCCCAGAGTAAACTGGGTGGTATTTGTTGAAGTTGATCCTGTGGTGTTGCAGCCTATAGCATTACCCTGGCCTCCAGGGTGCTTCCTGTGCTTGCTGATGGGGTCATGGCAGGGGCTCACATGGCCCTGAAGTTTCCCAATCTTCCTTAGTCTGGATGGCATGTCAGCAGCCGAGACAAAGGAAACTCAAAAGATTTTTTTAAAAAAATCAAATAAGCACTAATATAATTGTAATGCTGGACCTCAAACACCTCACAAATAGAAAAACTAGACAAAAAAGTCAAGAATTAAATACCAGACCTAAATCAAACTTTTGAACTAATGGACTTAGTAGATGTCTACAGAATGTCCCACAACACAAAAAGAATACACAGTCTTCTCAGGTGCTTATAGAGCATTCTCTAAAATAGTCCACATACTAGCTTGTAGAACATGCTTAGGTAAATGAGATGGAATTTACATTATCTCATGCATATTATCAGAAATTATCCCATGCATATTCCATAATGCAATGGAATTGAAAATCAATGGCAAAAGAAACCACAGGAACTTCATAAACACATGGCAATTAAATACTACCCCCTGGCAAACAATGGGTCACAAATCAAATTAAAGAAATCTAACAGTTTCAACAATTAAACGTTAATACAATATATCAGAACTAATGTCATGAAAGCAGTTCTACAATGGAAATTTATAGTGGTGAATACCCATATCAGAAAAACAGAATGAACTCAAAAGAACAAACTATTGTTAAACTTTGAATTTGTAGCAAAAGAAGAGCAAGTCAAGTCCAAAGCTGGTATAAGGGAGGAAGTTATTAAGATCAGAAATAATGGTCCGAAGATCATTACAAATGAAAGTTAAAGAAAAAGAGACAGTACAAAGAATCAGTGAATTAAAAAGTTTATTATTTGAAAGAATGAACAAAATCAACAAACCCATCATCGATTTTATAAAAAATAAAAGATAAGAAAAGACTCAAATCCATGCAATTAGGAATGAAAAGGGTAAAGTTCTAACAGATCCTGCAGAAACCCAGAAGATCATCTATATCCACTTTGAGAAATTATATTCTAGTAAGATAGGAAATTCTGAAGAAATGCACAGGTTTCTAGATACACATATATTAACAAAGCTGCATCAAGAAGATATAAAAAATCTAAACTCAGTTCAGTCAATGAAATTGAACATAATTGAAAACTTAGCAAAGAAAAATCAGGCTCTGAATTCTACAAGACATTTGAAGAACAGGTAATGTTGCTATTTTTGTAAGTTTTTAATGAAATTGAAAATGAAGCAATATTCCTAAATTCCTGGACACAAGCATTACTCTGATGCCAAAACCAGACAAGGATCCAACTCAGAAAGAGTACTACAGACGAATCACCCTGATGAACATAGTTGCAGCAAATTATCGAGAAAATTATATACCTTGACTGGGTAGGATTCATGCCAGGAATGCAAAGATGGTTCCATATATACAATAAATCAATAAATATAATGCATATCAACAGAGCCAAGGACAAAAAACATGTGATCATCTCTATAAATGCAGGAAAAGCATATGACAATACCCAACACCCATTCATGAGAAAAATCCTCCAAAAATTATAATACATGTTCTTTATCTCAATCTGATAAAAGCCACCTATAACAAACCAACAGCCATCACCATACTAAGTGAACAAAAACTGAAAGCTTTCACTCAAAATCAGAAACGAGGATCTCAACTGTCACCACTCTTATTCAATATAGTTCTGGAAACTTTAGCCAGAACAATTTGACAAGAGAAAGAAGGATTAAGGACAGGAAAGGAAGAATTTACACTATCATTATCTATAGATCACATGATACACAGAAGACCAAAAGATGTTTATATTTAATAACCAAATTCAGTTTTATAGCTGAAGTCTAGAAGTATAGATACAAAGTCAACACTCAAAAATCAATAACATTTCTGTACATGAATAACAAATTCACTGAGGGTGAAATCAGAGAAACTATACCTTTCACAATAGCATCCAAAAATATGAAATACCTAGGAATCAATCTAATAAAGGAAGTAATATACATCTATATTAAAAACCATAGTATTCTGAAAAAGAAGATTGATGAGGATATCGAATAATGGAAAGATATCCCTTGTTCTTAGGTAGGAAGAACCTTTATAGAGAAAATGGCCCTACGACCAAAGTTGTTCAACAGATTTAAGGCAATTCCGATCAAAATTCCAGTAGCATATCTCACAGAATTAGAGAAAAGAAACTTAAAATTCATTAGGAACCAGAAGAAACCTGGAATAGCAAAACCAATTCTGGGCAACAAAAGCAAGGCAAGTGGTATCACAATCCCTGTCCTGAAATTATGCTACAAAGCTACTATGATAAAAATAACATGAGGGCCAGGGATATAGCTTGCTGGCATAGTGCCTGCTTGACAAGTGTGAGGTCCTGATTTCAATTCCTGAAACACACACACAAAACTAGCATGATACTGGCAAAAACGCAGACCCAAGATTCAGTGGAACAGATTAGATGTGTAGACATACTCAACCACCCTATCTTTGACAGAAGAGGAGAACCCCTTCACTGGAAGAAAGTTGACCTCTTTTTTACATAGTGCTGGAGAAACTGGCTTTTCATAAGCTAAAGATTAAAATGACCCATATCTCTGGTCATACACTAAACTAAAATTGAAGTGAATCAAAGATCTAAATATTAAAACAGGAATATCTAATCTGCTAGAGAGAACAGGTAGAATTCTTGGAGACACTGGTATAGACAAAGGCTTTATTTTCCAAACTCAGTTTTGTGAACAAAACTCCAGTCACACAGGAAGGATCACAGTGAATCAGCAACTGAGTCTCATCTTATTAAGAAGCTTTTTCACAGAAAAAGCAACCATCAACTGAGTGAAGAAACAACCCACAGAATAGTAAAAAAAATTTTAGCAGTAATTCATCAAGCAAATGCCTAATATCTAAAATATATAAAGAAATAAAATATATCAGACCCCCCCAAATGTAAAGGTCTGATCCAAAAATGGGCATCTGAAATGCATAGACACTTCTCAGATAAACAGGCAGAAATGACAAATAAGTATATGAAAAATGTCCAGCATCACTGGTCATTCAAGAGATGCAAATTGAAACAACAGTGAGATTCCATCTCCAGAAAGAGTGGCTTTTATCAAGAAATACGTCAATAATGAATGCTGGAGAGGCTGTGGGGGAAAAGGAACCCTTCTCTACTGTTGGGCATGTAGACTGGTACAACTACTGTGGAAATCAGTGTAGAGATTCCTCAAAAAACTAAAAGTAGAGGTTCAGTTTGACACAGCTAATACCCTTCTTGGGATCTCCTAAAAGAATTAAAAGCATCATACCTTGGCAATATATGCACGCCCGTGTTTATAGCAGCACAGCTTGTAATAGCCAAATCTTGGAAACAGCCTAAATGCCCATCAACCAATGAATGAATAGAGAAGATAAAGTGTTTTTTATGTAATGAAGTACTACTCTGTCATAAAGGATAGATTTGAGACATGTCTAATTAAATGGAAGCACCTTGAAGCCATACTTATAAGTGAAATAAATTGGACAAGTGTGTAAATATCACTTGATTTGTCCCTTGTGAGAAACCAAAAATGTAAATAAGGATGAAAACGTACAGTAGATATTGGGAAACGGGAAGAAAATGTTCAAAAGAGAAGGGGAACAATGGAGACAGGAGGGAGGGAAGGAAAGAAGGGACAAGGAAAAAGAGGGGGAAATGGAAACAAAGCTTTTGTAAATACGGAGAAGAGAGGTTGACCGGAGGTAAGAGGAATGGGGAAAAAGGGAACAGCAGATATACCATGTACAGGTACAAATTCCCTGTAATGAATGCTACCACTATGGTACTAAGGTGGGCCAGTAAAATAAAAAGAGCTTTTTCCTAAAAACATTGTCAGTTTGCCCTTTCATTCTTGTATGTTTTGGTGTCATAATCAATGAACCAATGAAAAATGATTAAAATTAAATAAACATTCACGCTTTAACCTGGGAAAGTTTTTAAAAGCCTACTTTTGGTGAACTAAAAAAGAAGAATAAATAAACCCAACCTTATCATAACTAAGGGAACAAAGAATATGGAAAATTCACAAATGCAATAATTACAGCAAGTTTTATGGAGACTATTAAAATTACTTCAAAACAATAAATGAAGACACATATGAGAGAAGTGCTTCTCAGATATGATTGATCACTTTGTGTTATATTCTTAAAATGGAAATTCTGATTACAGTACATTGTGAGGGCTGAAATTCTGCATTTCTCACAATCTCCAGGTCAGGCAAGTCCAGCCTATGGGCTACCTGCGTTTGTATATTTACACATTAAAAAAACAAAAGAAGTTTGGTTACTGATACACATTAAGTATATTATATATTTTACAGGCAGCGCAAGACAATTCACTCTGTGCAGCTCAGGAAAGCCAGAAGTTGTGTACAGCTAGGCAGTGCTGAAGCAGGAAGTTACACCAGCATCCACATTCTGATTTGCAAGATCCTCAAGTGTTTATGTTACTCTAGGTAACCTCTGAAATGCTTTAACTTGGTTTTAACTCAAATAGAAATTTATAATCTTTGAAATATTTAATGAATATTTATTTCATGCCAGACCAAGAGTTCCCAGAGTATGATTTCCGGACAAGTGGCATCAATATCATCCAGGATCTTGTTAAAAATGCAAACTCTCGGTCCTCACCCCGAATTACTGAAGCCGTCAGTCCGAGGATGGGGCTCAGGAGTCTTTTTAACTAACATTCCAAGTGATTCTCTTGCATTTAAGTTTGAAAACCACAGCTCTGGTATTATGTTACAGGCTTGGAATATGAATATGAATGACTGTCCTTGCTTTTAAGAATCTGAATAGTAGAAAAGTGTTGGTGTACCAAAAATCAATAAATATTGGCTGGGGATTTAGCTCAGTGGCATAAGTGGCTGCCTGGCAAGCGTGAGGTCATGAGTTCGATCCCTAGTACCAAAAAAAAAAAAAAAAAAGACTGCCTCAAAAAGAAAATAAATAAATAAATAAATATCATTAAATATGTAGCAAGTACAAAAAAAAAAAAAAAAGAATGTCACGTAACGTGGCACCTAATAGAATGGATAAAGTTTTCTATAAAAGGTCAGATAAGCTGAGTTTCATAGTTAGCCATCTGTTATGTCTTGTATCTAGCTGTCCCCCCAAAACCTTATCTGGTCATAGCTGGGACTTCTCAGAAGTGACTGGATCTAGGGTTTGCGATGCTGGGATCAAGGATTTGGTGCTGGAAGTGATTCATGATGCAGAGCTAGGATTAAACATGCTTCAACCTGGTTGTGACTGCTGCCCACCTAAAAGTGGGTAACCTGGACAGGATATAAGGGACAGAAAGAGGGTCACTGCTTGTCACTCGCTGCTGGCTACTTTACTGCTTTTCTGTCTTCTGCCTGCCATGGACTATTTCTCCTCTGCAGTGGCCCTCTGCTATGCTGCCCTGCCTTGGAGCCAACTGACTATGAACTGAAACCTCTACAAACTGTGAGCCAAATAAATCTTTTCTTGTTTAATGGTGGGTGTCCAGTAGTTTGTCTCAGCAGCAAGAAAAATAACTAAGACACGATATGAAGATTGGCATGTACAGTCTGATCTCTACACCATCAGGTTCCATAGCAGTGCATCTAACCAATTTGAAGCAAAAAACTTCAGAAAAAAAGTGAGCCTGTACTGACCATGTACATACTTCTCATCTTGTCACTAGTCCCTAAATAATAGCTCCATCTAATAATTTATCTATATTAGGTATTAAAGTAATCCAGAGATAACTTAAGTAATATATGCTGAATGTGCATAGGTTATAAGCTGAATGTGCATAGGTAATATGCAAATATGCTATGTCGTATAAGGGACTTGAATACCCTTTGGTAACAAGAGGGGATGAAGCGAGTCCTTCAGGCATATGAAGGGGTGATTGTACAACAGAATTCAAAAGTAATGCTAGAGAAAGCTTGGCACCTTTAGAAAAGTATAAGTAATTCACTCCAAGTGACTGAGTGTGGAATGTTCTAGAACTACCGTTCTCATCACTATTCACCTATCAATGAATAAAGTATGTGCCCTAGAGCAAAAACGATTATTTTTACAAATCGTCTATTAACATTATAGGTAAGGAAACCCAGCCATGAAGAATTTCACTGAGAAGGAAAAGTCAAGTTTCTAAGTGGAAATTCTTCAGTAACACCAATTAAATATTGGGAACCGCCATTTTTGATGTAGGACAGACCAAAGGTATAAGCCTGTACATAGTGAATATAAAATATCCCATTGTCCATTTTTCAGGAAAGTGTCTTGAATTAGGTCCAAAGAATAGAGTCAAACTCTATTCCAGGACCACAGAAGTTTAAGGGTGTTTACCAGCTCCAGCTTATTGCTGAAACACAACAGTCACTTGGTATTTCCAGAAAATACCAAATATTTTCCAGAAAATATTTATATTAAAATGTCCTTTGCAGTCTTTATCTTTTCTTATCCTGAGATGTCAACGTAGCCACACAAAGTACAAGCAACTGATCCAATTTTTAGCTCTCTACCACCATATTGGTTGGTTTGGATGTCATTCTCAAAGGGCTTCATGGAGTTTACCCAAGTGGTTTCAGGCTTTTTTTGATTGCTATACTTGGGCCTTTCAACAACAATTAAAGTTATGTGAACAAAACACTTGGCACATGCCTGAGTAATAGCAACCTTAGACTTTCTGAGCTGGCCTCAGGGTGCAAGCCTAAGAGCAGCTATAAAGTTACCAAAGAGTGGCTGTAAAGACAAAACCAAAGAGAAAGTGAAACTTGGGCAAAGGAGTTTCAAGAGGGGAAGGCTGTCACCATGCAAACCACTAAGGACAAATACTGTAGGATAAGGACAAAACGTGTTCACAGACTTCAATAAGCTTTGGCAACCTCTGAGCAGTTTCATAGGCCCACAATGAGGAAAGTAGAGGAATACAGCCGGGAAATACGGATTGGAAGTGCTCCTAGTTTCTTTGAAGAACCCTGGTTTCTTTGACTACAAATTACATCAAGTGCTTCCATTGTTTAGGGCCAGAGATGTCATTGGATGACTGAGGTGAGAGAAACAGAAATCACTGATCAACTCATTCATTCGACCAATGAGAGGGGAAAGCCAAGAGAAGCAAAGTGACATTTATTTATTATTCCAATTGTTATGTCTACATTCCATGGAAAACACAAAACACATTTAAATCTTGAAGAATCACTGAAGTTTACCCAAAAAAATTTTTAAATAAAATGATTTAAAAGGGTAAAAGTTCTGTTTTAAAGGTTCCAAGGCCATTGTGTTTGAATTTATGCAATTATACTAATGTTTACTAATTTTCAGAAGCTTTGTTACTCAAATCTAGACCCTTGCATTGTATTCAGGACACGATAATAGTAATAGTAGAGATAATCATAGTCCTGACCATACTGGGTGTTTGTTAGGTGCCAAGAACCACCTAACAAACACGATTCCAGTCACTGCTTATAACAATTCTCGCGGTTGAGAAGAGTAGGTTTCAAAGGGTTAACTTGCCTTAGAGCCAATGAACTGACTCAAAGCTCACGGATAGGATGCCTTGTTGAAAGGTGCACCTGGACCACTAAGATACAGAAGAGGTAAAAACATGAGGAATTTGAGTAAGCTTGGTCATACATCTGGGGCGAGATAGACTCGGGTTTCAGCCCTATCTGTCCTTCACAGCTCCCCAACCCATCCCCACCTCAGTGCATCACATTCCATCCTTTGCCACCCCTCCACTCCTCAAGCCCCGCTTTAAGCAAGGCCCAAAGCAAATGATCAAGACTGAAACACCCTCGGCGCCTAGGGGGCCGCAGCTTGATCTGTACTGAGGTCTCCATTGGCCGTGGGTCCCTTTGGCACACCTAGAAATCACCCTTCCCCTTCTCCTCACCTGCCCTGCAAGTGTAGAGGAACAGACTGAGCTTTGAAGTAGTCTGACTCTTCGGGATTCCGTACACTGAGCCGAGGCCCCGCCCACGTTCCCGCCCCTAGCAACGCCAGCGCGTGTTGGCAACCGCAAGGGATCCCGCGTCTCCGGGCTGGGTGGGCTGCAACGACGCTATGCGGGCTGTTTCGTGGCGGCCAAGGCCGCAGCCAGACCCCTGAGGCCTCTCGCCTATCTGGTGCAGCCTTTAGTCCCCGTCTGCCATGCCTACGGGGGAGGCCGCTGCGACGGCCGAGGGCCAGGACCCTCGCGGCAGGAGCAAGTCTAGCAGCCCCCGCCACATTCCCGTGATTGCTGTGGTGACTGAAGATGAAGAGACGCAGGTGAGGACAGGGGTCTGCGCTGTGGGGGCGGAGCCTGGGTCTCCAGATAGCAAAGGTGGAAATGAGGACCTTGGTGGAGACGCGGGGAGCCTGCGGCGCGCAGGTTCCAGGCGCAGAGCCGACCCTCTGGGAGCCGAGCTTCCAGGGGGTGCTGGTTGCCGTCATCAGCCCGTCTGGGGACGCCTGTCGCGCCATCCTGGTGGAGCGAGCGTCCCGCTAAATTGAATAGGAGAGGCCTATGAAGAAACTATGAAGAAACTGGGAGGGAAGGACTTATTCTCAGTGGAGTTCTATTTGACAGCCAGATGGCTTTGTTTGTCCTGGGCTTTCTCTGCAGATCTCTGTTTTCAAGTGATAATCTTGATATAGCGGTAAATTCTCCCCTGTTTAAACTTGCTGCTACGAAGCCTACACTCAGAATGAGGTAAAATGCTGTTAAAATTAGAAATTAGGGATAGGTTTTTTAAAATTAAAAATTGTTATAAGGTGGTGCAGAGAGAATTGGTTTGTTTCATTGTATTTTGGCTTGGGGTTTTCTTTTATTTTCGCTTCTGTTATGAATACAAAGCTAGTTCTGATTGGGTTGAAATCTTTTACTTGCAAACACTTGCTTGAGCCTGAAGGTATTTAGAAACTCTAATTTCTTCTTTTCATGCTAGGGTTCCACTTGTCCCCAGGGAGAGCCATGATTGCGCTTAAAACCATGATTCCTAAGGAAGAATTCTTTCATTAGCAGTGCAGGGACACTTTGGGGATTCCTGTTGAGGCTTCATGAGTCTCAGGCTGCGTCAGGAACCTCGTCTCCTGTGTTCGCATCCTGCGGGCTTGGAGAGCTCCTTGGGAATGGCCTGTTGATTGGGGAGTGCTTTGTGGGAATAGGGTTCAGCTCTCTGAGGACGGTCAGACATTTATACAGTAACCTGCAGAGCAACAGTGCTGCTGTATGAGGACCAATAAGTGTCCGGGGAATTTATCTCATCCATCTTGTGGAGATATTCCAAGCCAGGTGGGGAGAAGAGCTTTGAGCAAACCTAGCCGTCCACCCCGAAGGTCACAAGGACGCCCAGCAGTTCACCGTGGCCCTCTGCTCGAAGCAAAACCGAGAAGTAGGTCAAGTTTGCTAACTACTGGCTCTCATTTTTCCATTACTAGATGTAAGAAAAAAATGGGTGAGCACAGGTTAAAGAGAAAAAACAAAAACTTTTAGCAGGCTGTTGCAAAAATAGTAGATAATGTAAGAAGTACAACAAAGGAAGTACATTTGTGGTGTGTATGTCTATGTATTTCTCTTTTCCTTTTAATTTCTCTTCTTTCATTACTACCCATTCATTTTCCTGCCTCTACTACTCAGAGTAATTCCATTTTTTAAAACACTGAGACAAAATAAAGGCAGTTGCTAATTAAAGAAACTAAGAAATGGTATTGGAATATTTAGAACTGGGAGAAATGCAGTGATCACTCAGCCTTCTTATTTTTTGTTCTGTTTTGTTTTTGTATGTTTATGGTTGCTTTTACAACTGAAGCCACTAAGGTAGTAAGAAATTAACAATTACTTGGTTCCTTTGCTCACAGAATGGATTTTAGAGTTCTTAGTAGTAGTTATGATAATAACTTTCTCAACTTCTGCCTCTAGTCAGTTAAGGAAAGACCTTTGGAATTCTAAATGTTTGCTGTGCTTTCAAACAAATCCACCTTAACAACCTGTCCTCAGCCTGTGCTTGAAAGACAGTTATCTCAGTAGCTAAAAGTAAGATGAAGTCTACTTTAGTTCTTTATGCCAGCTCCCTCACTTAGCTGTGTGGCCAAAAACAACTGTCTCTTAAATCAGCGAATATACTAATCATTCTGATGTCCATTGAAAAGACTAAAAAAAAAAAAAAAAAATAGAGAACTTACACAGTGACCTATTCAGTATATTGAAAATATATAGTTTATCTATAGTAATATCACCCATTATCCTGGAGGATAGGATTCCTAAAATTATTTTGACCCTAAAGCTAATGGATTATATAGAATTATACAGTGACAGCTGGGGATTGCATAATATAGAAATGCCACTTTGGATACCTATGTTTTTGATAGCTGTTTTGTGTAGTTTTCCTTATTTTAGACCTAAAATCAACCATTTTTATTATCCTAAATTGAGTTTATGTAGTTTGAGAAATAGGCTTGAAAACTGTTGCCTAAGGCAGTACATAAAATACACAGGCTATTTTGTACATTTTTTATGTATGCTTCACTTCTGTTTTAAATAGTTGGTTTGGGTCTGGGATTCCCCCTCCCAAACATGCTGTAGAGCACACCAGGTCTTTATGAAAGCAAGTACTTTTGTGTTTTTCACTACCATATCATAAACACTTAGAACAATGCCTGACATATAGGTACTTAATGAATATCTGTAAAATAAATGGACGACTATAATAAGTTAATCTTATTTACCATCAGAATCTTCAGTTATCACTTTAACCTCATGATTCAGAAACTTCTGCCCCTAAATTTAACTAATTTCCAACTCCATCTCAAACCTCCAGCATTGCCTGTCTTCATAAATGGTGAAAGCGTTCATGTGATCACTCATGCTGGGTGATTGTTCTAGCCTTTCTTCTTGTCTTCCACTATATTCAGTCACTCATTAGGTCCTGCTGATTCAAACTGCTTGATTTTTTAACCCCATACTCTGTCATCTATACCATTACCAAAGCCTTAGCCAAGATTCAAGTTGCAGACTGGTTTCCTACCTCCAGTCCAGTCCTCTTTAGTTTAGTATTCACATAGCAGATAAAATGATCTTTTTATTATTACATTCTGCTGGTTAAATCTTATGGATAAATGAGAACGTACACCATTCAAAGATTGTAGGAAAGATGTCATTTACCATCCCTTAGTAAGGAAGATTATAATAGTGGGAGAGAGGACCTATTGTGCTCTGACTGTAATCTTTAAGTTGTTTATTTGACTTTCTCAGGTTGATCCTGAGTTGGAATCAGGGAATACAACAACAAAAAAAAAAAAAAAAAAAAAGAAGAGGGTGAGGGAAACTGACAGTTATTCGACAAATATTAAATATTGACTTTTCTGAGCCAATTGCTGTGTAGGTTGTGACTTGGCTTCCCATGCTGATTGCTGCAGAGGTGTAGGCCAGCGTTCTTTTGTCCTAAGTCGTCTGGCCATTGTCCATTTATATTTTTGTCCTCTCAAGCTATTCAGTGGTTTTGTAAGATCTTCAGTATAACATACAAGGTTTTCTTTAGTATTGCATTGCATACTGACACCTACTTGAATCAGGAAAATGTGCAGTCCCATACCTAGAATATTTCCTGAAACAGAACCTGCTGATAAACATTTGCAGAAACAGAAAAAGACAAAGCATGATATGAGGAAGAAAAATTCTTTTTCTTTTTCTTTTGTACCAGGGATCAATTACCTTGCACTTACTAGGCAGGTGATTATACTGCTAAGCTAAATCTCCAACGGGAGAAAGAATGTATTTTTTGTCATACAAAATATAACACAGAAATCAACATGAAATGATAATGCAAGATAAATCCAAAAGAAAGTTGCTTTAATCTTCACTACTTCTTGTTTCTTATCAAAAGTTTTATCTGTTTATTGGAGAGTTCTGATAATACAGGCAGATATTAAAAAGAAAATCTTACCTTGACTTTTCATTTCAATATAATTGTCTAATTTTTAAATTTAATATTGTAGAAGATCCTAAAATAAAAACCCACTGTATCTGTGTGTATGGTCTGAGAACATGGGAAACAGAAAAGACAACTGATGCTACTGGCACAAAAACAGACATGCAAATCAATAAAACAGAATAGAAGGCAGAAACAACTCCAGGCACAGCCAGCTACCTGATCTTTGACACAAGCCAGAAATACCTGCTGGGGTAAAAATAGCCTCTAGCAAATGGTGCTGGGAAAACTGGCTACTGACATGAGGAAGATTGAATCCAATATGGTGTCTCTCACCATATGTCAAGCTTAAATCAAAATGTATCAAAGTTCTAAATGTTAAAACAGAAACAATATACTGGAAGATAAATAAAATCCTTGAAAACAGACATAAGCAAGGACTTTCTGAATGTAACCCTAATTGCATAAAAAATAACATTAAAAATCAACAAATGAATTTATATTAAATTTTAAAACTTCTGTACAGCAAAGCAGTCAACAAAGTGAAGTAAAAGCCTACAGAATGGTGAAAAAAAGATTTTTTTGCCAGCTACACCTTAGACACAGAACTAATATCTATGGTGCATAAAAATTGAAAATATTACACCTACCAAAATAAAGACCCAATAAAAAAGCAGTGGCAACTGAAAGAAGTACAGGTGACCAATAAATACTTGAAAAAATGTTTACTACCTCTGGCTATTACAAAATGCAAATTAAAACAACACTTAGATTCCATCTTACACCAGAAAGAATGGTCATCATCAAGAAATCAAATAATAACAAAAACTAGCAAGGCTGTGGATAAAAACGAACACTTCTGCATTGTTGGTAGTTGTAAACTAGTACAGTCAGTATGATGACTCCTCAAAAACCTAAAACTATCTGTCTGGCAAGCACAAGATCCCGAGTTTGATTCCCAGTACAAAAAAAAAAAAAAACCCATAAAAATAGAAGTTCCATTCAATGCAGCTATTCTCCCTCTAGATACTTCTCAAAAGAGTTAAAGACATATTACAGTGACACGTGCATTCTAGTGTTTATAGCAGAACAACTCATAATAACTAAAATCTGGAACTGGAATTGAACTACATATCAACATGATTTGTTAAAGAAAATGTGGTATTATGCACAACAGAGTCCTACTCTGCCATAAAGAAGGATACATTTGAGTTATCTGTAGGGAAATGGATGCACCTTGAGACAATAATGTTAAGCATAATAAATCAAACACACAAGCTTAACTACTGCATAGTTTCTCTTATATGAGAAGCCCAAAGTATAACTAAAGAAGAAAAGAAAACATACAGGAAGCAGGAAAGTAGATCTTTTGCAAAAGGGAAAGGCACTGAGAGATGGGGGGTGGGTGATAAAAAAAGAATGAACATGTGTTATGCACCTGTATGGGCTCCCCATAATGAATGTAATCATTGTGTACAGCAAACATGTACTAATTAAAAAAAGAAAACCAAAAAAGACAACTGAGGCTGTGGGAGGAGGCCCTGTTAAATCTCTAATTCATAATAGGCAAAATTCTTTTAAGCAGTAATATATAACAAACTATAATACCAAGTATAGACGTATGTTTAGCATGTCCTTTTCTATTATTCTTAAATCATTTTAGTAAGTAACCTCATTCTGATGCTTATCCTGAATAAAGTTATAATTGTTTAACTGAAATTTCTGAAAATTTCTTGATAGAATATATGAGATTGTAATTGTAAAAGGCAAAGAAATTATGAACTTCCTATGCAGTATAATTCCTACACAGGAGTATGGTAAAGTGTACATTATAGATATACTGTAGATTTAAAATATAGGAAATGCAGTGGTACTGTTAGCACTAAGTGAAATTATGTATTTGTGCATCTAGACAAAACTAGAAAATATATAAAATAGATGTATATATACTTCGTATAATAACGATTTTTTCAGTGTCAAATATTTTACAAGTCATTTAAAAGTGGATGCAAGTGTGAAAGGATCAGAAAAAGGAAGTTGGACAGCTTAGGTCCCACACTGGGACTAAGCAGTATCTACATAACATTCAAATTAAAGAGAAAATGCAACTCAACAAAGTATTAATGTTCCCTATAAATGTAGCCAAGATTGCATTTAAAAACTCAGAGATTTCTATATTATCCTAAATACTTAAACTGAAGGAAGCACCTTCTGCTTCCTTTTCCACTTATCCACAAGCAGTTGTACAGTGAAACGACTTCCCGGCTGCACGGTATCAGCACTTATTAAACCGCTCACAGTACCTGTGCCACAACCAAGTCCGTGCACCCAGGCAAACTCAGGGCAGGGAGGAGTGGGAGGACAGGTCTGTAGAGGTGGAGCCTTTCAGAACAGCCGTTTGCGTGTGCGTTCAAGGCCTGAGGAGCAGAAGAAAGGCGTCCTTCGCCTTTCATTCCTTTGGGAGAGCAAGTCCGAGCCTCATCCTGAGGGCCCCGTGGGAGTTAACCTGGACGGGAACGAGGCTTGCAACCAGCTCGGAGTAAAACAAAGGCACCAAGGAGCATAAGCAGGAAATCCCTGCATGGTTCACCGCATGGTGTTCAGATTTGAGTTTTATTTAGCCATAGAAGAGTGCTGCAGGGTGCCAGAGTAGAGGCTGGGACTGTGACAGTGAACAAGCACAACTCAGTAACAGATGAGAATTGAACTGAGTCAGGCACGGGATGGGCTCACAAAATGCTTGAGAGGTGAAATGTGACTTCTCAGGTTCTTGTTTTCTACGGTGGATGAACCGAGGAATGCTGCTACCGTGTCATATACCTGCGCAGGCCAGCTCAGTCTAATGCAAGCGTGTGCACGATGCTTTTAATTTTACTTTCCACAGCACACGCATGCCATGATTCCACATGCTTTCTTGGTTCTTTTAGGGCTGCTTAAATTGAAAATTAAGGGGCTGGGGATTTAGCTCAGCGGCATGAGCACCTGCCTTGCAAGCAGGCAGCCGTGAGTTCGATCCCTGGTACCAATAAAAAGGAAAAAGACAAAAAAAAAAAAAAAAAAAAAAAAAAAAAGAAAATTAAGATTATACTAGAATTCAGGAGGGTGTTTTTTTTTCTTCCAAAATTCATTCACCTTCCTATAAGGTCTCATCTTTTTTATTCTCCCCTATGTTATTGGCGTAGGTATTTTTAAGTCACTAAGGAAAAATATCATAAAAATAGTATGTTCAATATGATTTCTTAAATTTTCATGATTTAGGATATTAAAAATTGTATTTTTTAGGGTGTTTTCAAACCTATGGACCTTAATCACATCATCAGACTCCTTGAAGAAAATGATAAAGTGAGTAAGCTTTGAGAACAAATTATTCTGCTATACACTTCTAAACTTTTATTCCCTTGAATGGTAACATATATTTACCAAGTGTAAGTCTCATTTCTCTCTTTTTTGTGGAAAACATTTAAACAATGTTCTTTTTAGAAATTTGTTGTTGTTGTTCTTGTAGTTTTTTGGTTTCAATTTTGTGAGCTTCATTTATGAGCCAGCACGAACTGGTCTCAAAATAATGTATATCTTAAATTCAAGAACTGTTTAAATTTAACATGAATATATTTAACCAGATAAGTTAACTATCTGGTTTAAAGACGAGTTGCTTTTGTGGTTGGACAGACCCATGGTGACTATAAGCAGTGGAATTACTAAGAATATGCAAAAGGTCATTTAACCTCAGTTACCAAATAGGATTGGAGGAGAGAGATGGTAGGAAAAGGGATTTCATAATTTACTAATACAAATTTAGTAATGTAAAATCAGTACATACACAGTCACGCATATATATATAGATAATTTGAGAGAATTCTTTATAGAATGTAATAGAAATAAAATTGTTTCAGACACAAGCTAAACACTGACAACTCAGGCATCTTTATAGAATGTAATGAAAATAAAATTTTGGAGGTTGGGGATTTAGCTCAGTAGCATAAGCACCTGCCCGGCAAGCACAAGGTCATGAGTTCAGTCCCCAGTGCCAAAAAAAAAAAAAAGAATTGAAAATAAAATTTCAGAGACAGGCTCAAAACTGTAACTCAGGCATCAAGAAAAAGGATAGTAAAAATATATTCTTACATGTTCACACACCATATCTTTCTGAGGCCAAGCATTGACAAAATGCCTAAAAACCAACAAAAACTATAAAGATATGTGTAGTCTTTTCCAAAGAGTTTATATTCTTTTTTTTAATTTTAAGAGAATAAAATCAAACAAAACAGAATAAAGCCAGACAAAACAAAACAGTGAAAGTGATACAGAATTTCAAAACAGGATAATAGAAAATCAACAAGGGTTACCATAATGCCTCTTGTTACCTTCAAAATTGCTGCCCATACTATCAGACATAATGAAATCAAACAAAACAGAACAGAATAAAGCCAATCAAAACAGAGAACTGAAGAAAACAAAACAATAAAATGGAACAAAACAAAACAGTGAGAACAATATTGGATTTCAAAAGCAAGACAGAAGGAAATCCGACATATTTGCTATATTGCATATTGTTATTCTCTAAATAGATGCTCAGACTACTGGCCTTAGGCCTGCAAAGTCAATCAAACAATACCAGAAGTAAGTTGTTTTGTACCTCAGTTGCTATCAGCTCAGCTTGTGATCCTCCACATAAGCTGGTTGCTTACAGTGGGGGCTCTTCTTGTCTCCCAGCCTGCATAGTGGCTGGCACATGGGAAAGGCAAACTGGCTTCTTGTTTCTCTTCCTGGCCTACATGGCCACTGCTGGCTCACAGGAAAGGCAAATTGGCTAAATTTGACATTCTTAACAAATAGGAAATGAGCCATCAACAGAAAACAGTGAGTCCTGAGCACATTTAGTCATCGTTTTCTTTTAGTCTCTAGTTTCTTAAATAGAAGAAAAATAAACATAATTGCTAAGGTTTGTTTATTTTTTACTGAGTATAATTTTGTGAAAATTGATTTTTAAATTGTGAGTATGTCTCCATGTCCTTGAAAAATAAAACTCAACTACAGAGAGCTTCTTCCGGTTGATACATAAGGCCTAGGATGGAAAAGTATAGACAGTATGTAGCCTTTCCACAAATGGTTTTAGACACTTTAAAAGAACAGAAAGGATTCGGTCTTGAAAACACATCCTGGTCAAGAGGCTTGTTTTGTTTTTGTTTTTAATTAACTATGGAGCTTGGTTTCCACAATATTCTTGGGCATATTTTAGAGGTGAAAGATACAAATTTACCAAAACTGACTCCTAGTATCACCACTTTTTAGCATTGTATATTTGGACAGATAGAGTGTTTTCAGGTGAGTTTCCTGTTGTTGGAAAGAGGGATAATAATATCCTGGTAGTAGAGTTATTTTGAAGATAAACTGAGTGATCTTATATATAGTGTCTATTTGATCCGTGGCATACAAAAAATGTACAACATACGTCAGGTATTACTAATGTTTCTGAAGAGAGTTAATTTCCTCCCAGCACTTGGTAAGCTGAGGCAGGAGGATTACTACCGGTTCAAGGCCATCCTGGGCCACAAAGTGATTTCAAGGCCATCCTGAACTGCATAGCAAGGCTATCTCAAAAAGACAAAAAATAAAATAAAAAATACATTTTTAGTTTCCCAAATTTGAATGGTAATTTTTTTTTACCATCACTGTTTCAAGAAACATTTTATAATGCTTATAGTATTTTAAGAATAACTTGATAATTTTAATGTTTCTACTTTCTTTTCACATTGAAGAAATTTTTAATACTTTCAGCAAATTTAATAGAGCAAAAGAACTAAATAGAACATTTATTCTAGGGTGATTTAGAAGAAAAACAACTTAAATCTGTCAAGAAACTGGTGCAGTGTTATCAGAATGGATTTGTATCCTTTATGCATGTACATTTGTTTCACTTATCATGGAATGAGAGAATTTCTGTTCCAAATGTTTTAGTTTCCTATGGCTGCTGTAGTAAATGATTACAAATTTAGTGGGCAGAAAGAGTATACATTTGTTATCTTACAGTTCTGGAGGTCAGAGGTCTGGAATCGGGCTAAAGGCGGGCATGCCATGCCGGCAGGGCTGGGTCCTGCTGCGGACTCTGGGGAATCCATTTCTTTGCCTGTCGTCCCCTCCCCCAGGCTTCCTGCACAGATCTCATCTGCTCGGCCTTTCCTGCCAGGGCTTCGCTCTCTCACCTCTGCTTCATCCTCTCTTCTCTGTTCTCTGACCCTCTTGTGCCTTCCTCCTCTTTGCCTTATAAGGAGCCTTGTGCTCAGGCTGGGCCTACCTGGAGCTCTAGTACGGAATTGCCATCTCAGGGGCCTTAATTTAATGGCATCTAAAAAGTTCCTATGCCATCTAAGACATATTCACAGGCTCCTGAGATCAGGATATTGACATGGGCATATTTAAAAAAAACATTGTTCTCTTCGTTGTACTCTCTGTGGGTAGTGTCAATGACTGTAGATTCAGAAAACAGATGTATTTAGGAGGGATAAATTAAAATCTTGTTTCTGACAATTTACATGGGCAAGTGTACCTCTCATAAACCATCACTTTTCCTATTGTTATAAAATAAGGATAATTGTACCTCTTGGTGTTATTACAATTAAATGAGATAATGTTATGCAAGTGCTTGATAATCTTAAAAGTATTATATAAATATATTGCCCTGACAGTATACCACCCTGATCAGAATGTGAAACCAGGATGTCTCCAACCTTTAAAACTCTATCTATAGGGGCTGGGGATTTAGCTCAGTGGCATAAGCACCTGCCTGGCAAGGGTGAGGTCATGAGTTTGATCCCAGGTACAACAAAACAAAACAAAACAAAACCCTTTTTCTATATAAGAACCAGTTTGTTGTTGCCTGACTTTTAAACCATTTACATGTGTATGCTGTTATAACATACAAGTGTCACAGGAATATTAGATTGCTATAAAAGTTTTTCAAAGTCCACGGTCCCTTTCTATATTCACCTTGTTACAGATAAAGAACATAGAATCTCAGAACAGGCTGTGATCACAGACTGCACTTGGAAGAGAACTGACCCAAACCATCGCTGACAGTTGTCTGGCCTCCTCTGGAAAATACCAGTCTAATATTAACTTGTCCCAGTGCAAGGCATTGTAAACCATTTTCATTCAGAGAAATGTGCCATATGATTCATCAAAATCTTTTATTTTAGCTTTGATGCATGGGTCCGTTAGGCCCCTGTGAATAGTAAGCACTATTGGCAGAAGCCAAGAAAATCCTCCAGCAAATGAATTTTCCTGTCTTCACCTGATACCTCAACACTGCCACCATTTTCCTTCAGGTTAGCCCCTTGGTGTCAGATAGATCTATTTCTGCATGCCTTTTAATCTGGCTTTAGAAGCTGTAAAACACCACCGATGAAGTTAAAGAAGTATCTTGGTCACTTGTCTAGGAAGTTAATAGAGCTGAATCCTTCTGGTGTGCTAGCCTCTAGATCTTCAGGTATATGCACCTTTTAACTGTTTAAAAACCCTATTGACACGTAAACAGATATAACTGATCATTTTTACAGCTAGGACATTATCACAGTTATGACTTCTAGCTCCTGGTTGAATTCTGTTATTTGTACCTCCTTTCTAGGCGTTTCATAGGAAGAAATGGGAGAGCTGAGTACATTAGCAATGAGTAACTAGCTTTCTATACTAGTTTTAAATGAAATAAAATCCCAACCAATGTAAACCCAGGATGTAAAAAAATGCAGAGTTAAATATTAATAAAGAAATGCAGTAATCTGGGTGTGGTGGCTAAACAAACGAAAAAAAGAAGAAAGAAAGAAAACGAAAAAGTGCAGTAAAAGAAAAGTTTGAGCTGTTGGTACAGATGGGAAGAAAGGACATTACTGAGCCAATCACTGTTAATTTTAATGTGTTTTTACTCATTGCTCATAGTTACTTATTCTCAACTGAGTACACAGTATGGTAGTTAGTAACCTAATTCTAAAGTTGTGAGAGGGAAAAATTTTAAATAAAAGTTTTGAAGAAGAAAATTAAATGTTCATTACTAAAAATATGGTTCTAAGTTTTTCTCTTCAGATTTCAAAATAAGAATAGAACAGTATCTACATTTAACAAAATAGATGCAGTTCTCTAGACTTTCTTAAAAGAAGTGCTGTAAAGAGTGTGATAATGGAAATATTAAAGTTAATAATATTTCTTAACTAAAAATACTAAAGCCATTAAGGGATTTAGCACAGATATTTAAAATTCTGAGTCTGTGTGCAGGAAAAATTGAAAATCAGCACCAGTTTACAGAATCTGTATGTGATATCTTAAAATTGTGCAGGTAAGTGTTTTTAACTTTATTTTGTATTAGCATATAATATTTTATTATGTTTATAAAATATTAGGCATTGTGGTGTAGCAGAGTGATACAGAACTCAGAAAATTTCAATTTCTGATTGAAGCAGATGGCAAATATGATCAGTTTTATTAAGTAGTATAATACTGGTAGACGCAAGAGTTTAAACTACAAGTATATAAAATGTTTTCTTGGAATGAAGTACTTTTAGAAGCAACCACCTTTACAAAATTTGGCTCTCAAAAATATATTAGGAAAAAAAAAATATATATATATATATATTAGGTACCATGAGATAACCTATTGATTTTCCAATTTTGAATGAAAATACTACCACTTAAATTTGGTATATATTTTAAAATATAGAGATAGTAAAAGATAATACAAACTTGAATATAATATAAAGTAGATATTTTAAGATACAGAGAAATATAAAAAAATTACCAAATTAATATGTTATCCTTGACCTACTCTACACTCTAGAAACTAAATCATATATAATGCATCTTTGCTGCCACATAGTGGCTAACCAAGATATACCATTTAACATGCTGTGACCACTTTTAATTGTTTTGATGTCTGAATAAAATAATCAAAAATAATTTATTGAATGTCTACTACCTGATGCCTCACTTCTTAATAAGAACCAAGGAAAATAAAATACATAATTGATCTAGTGCTCTCAAGGAACTAACTGGAAATCTTTATTTTTATCAATAGGGGATTATATTATGTACAACACTTTCAAATTCAAGGCCATGCAAATCCCAGAATACCAAGTTCATAAGCATTTGTTGATATCAGTGCTCCTATGGAGCTCTGTGCAGAGCCATTTCTCTAAAACCTTTGGTAAATGTTTTATTACATAGTATGACAAATCTTTTGAACTGTACTCTTCAGCTTCCCTGATTTTGTAATTATTTTACTTTTTTCTCATTTTATTAATTTCTGATGGTGTCCTGTATTTCTCTATACTTCTTCCTTACTTGGTTCTCTTTTCAGAACATTTTGAGAGATTAAAGCATTGAAAATAAACAAAATCACCAGGTGTGGTGGCACACACCTGTAATTCCAGCACTCAGGAGGCTGAGGCAGGGGAATTCATGAGTTTGAGGCCAGCCTGAACCAGCAAGACCTTAGCTAAAAGAAAAAAAAAACTGAAAGAATTGAAATCAAGCCTTTCAGTTTCCAGTATGTTTTTTCTCATAACATTGAAAGTATATGCTTATTTTTTTCGTAACTTTCTTGGTTGAAAATACTTCTGATGCTTTACATGATTCAAAAAGTTTGGGGACAAGAAGCAAAACTTTTAGAGTTGTTTTAAAGAGCCAGTCATCAATTGGCTAACAAGTGATTATTTATTCCAAATGATAATTCCAACAAATGATAGAAATAAACCTGTGAAATGTGTATACATTTACACAAGGTCCTTTTTACAACTTGCCCTCAAAATATCTTTAAATTCAAAGTAACATATATTTTACAACCAACCACATATGATAGTTTCCCATGCCATCTTTCAGCTACTTGGTAACATGAGTGAAAAGTCCTATATATGACATACGAATTTTGGATTTATGAAATGCCAGAATAGTTTATAATTTGTATTTAAGACATAACTTTTTTCTGTACTTTGGAATTTCATAACTCAGGTTGATGTGCTTGACCTTTTATGATTGGTAAATAAGCTATTTACAAATAACTTTGGTTATAGTAGCTGTGAGATGCAAGTTTAATATAATTAATATTTGTTAACTGAATTCCTTATTGTCTCCCAAACATCCTGTTCTTTTGTGAATAGTAGTAATCCATTTAATAAGGAAAAGGGCCTGACCCTAAAAATGAGTAAAGCATTGGTCTATTAATTAGAGTTTCAAAAAGTTCAGGAAGAATCCATAAACAGTTTTCCACTTACAAGTGAGCCTAAACCTATGGTTTATATCAGACTATCTAACGTTTTCCTAACTTTGATACAATTATAAGTTATACAAGGTATAATTCATTATTACTTTGCCTTCAAATGGAAAGAAGATAAAGATTTTCATTCATACAGTGACACAAAATTACTTTTTTAAGCTCATACCTTTTATATCCCTTTCTCTTGATTAAAAAATTTTATTTTCTTTCATTCAGTTAAATACAAATACAATTATTTTAAAGTCATCAGTTCCCCACAGCTAAAGAATAAGATGTCATCCTCATTTTATTCTTTAGAAAGAAAATTTTCCCTGCTTTACAAATGATGCTTCAATCAAAAATTTCATTTACAGTTACCCTAACATTCTTTATTCTTACTGAAGCTTGCCATTTTTGAAAAAAAAAGTATCAGATGAAATAACTTATGCTGAAGATACCGCTAATTCAATTGCACTTCTGGGTAAGTAAAGTTCTTTTCAAAATATAAGGGTGTGACATATGACAGGCCCTGTCAACAAAAAGGAAATGTTTTTTTTTTTCACTAGGTTTCACTAAAAGTATCCTCTCTCCATATCTAGGCTTTTCTCTGATTTTGTAATTCTGGTATTGATTTCTGTCCAGATATTTTATGATACTAACAAGATTGCTATGTTCCTGAAGTGCAAAAATGAGCAGAGTAGTCCTTGTGCTTACTTGACTTGATGTTAGTTAAGTTAATTAAATATTCATGAACCTTTTTTAGCTCAGAAAGTTTATGTCCTGTTCTTTCAGTAACCACAAACATGTCTTCAGCTTTGAACCCTTGGGTTGAATTGCTGGAATCATTAAGGACTTTATCATTCTTTAAACGATCTAAGATTTTAAATGAAAAATTATTAAATGAAACATTAAAAACTTTAAAATACACATAAAGATGCAGGTACCAAAAATATAAAAAACATCATAAAGAACAGGCATTTTTATCTGCTTAATATGATCATATTGTTATATACCAATGATATTGATATCTATTGATATTGTTATTGCTTGATTTTCTAGAGAAAGAAAATAATTTCCTAAGAAATGAGGCCAATGAAACACTTTTAAGCCCCTGAGACCTGATAGCTTGTTCTCAAAATAAATTCTACATCAAAGTTGTGCTTACTAATGTAGGTCTTTATTTGTAAAGGAAAAACAAGAGATACATGATTGACCCAGTAAACCTTTTAAATGATGATCACTCAATAGTTTTATAGAGAGTAGGTGAAGGTGTCATTAAACATTGGTGGAAATTTTATAAAGAGAAGCCAACCCAAAAAAGGACATGGTTAATACTAACAGGTAAAAAATATAGATTTGTTGGCAATATTTGTTGGCATTTTAAGAATAAAATGTTTCTGTTATCCTCCTTATTTTAAAATACTGCCTCCAAAACTGTTAGCAGGTATTTGTGGGATACATACATGGCCATTTCTTGAGTGTCAGTCTACTCTCCTTGATGACTGTCTACCAACAAAACATATTACTATTTGATGGCAATATCATTATGAGCTCCCTGTATTACTTGCTTATTATAAATACTGCTCATTTGCCCCTGTTTTTATTCTTGGAAGCATGAGTTTAAACTAAAATAGTTGTGTACAGAATGAAGTATTGAAGGAAGGCTATTTATGACCACCACTAATAACTTCCAGCTTCTACTATGTACTAGCAAGTTATGTTTTCTTCTAAATTATATATGAATATTTGTAATTCAGGAGCAGGAGTCCAGAAATGTATCAAGGAAGAACTTGGCACTCTATCCAAAGATGATAAAACAGAAAGCTGTGGAAAATTATTTAAGTTTATAGGAATTTAAAGAGTGGAGAAGCAGATGAAAAACCTAGAATTTCCCAAAAGTTTGCATGTTTTGGCTAGTTTTGTTCAAACAGTTTAATTGTTCTTGTTACCTAAAGTTTTTCAAAACCTAAATAGTGTTTTTCTAACTCCAAAAGAAGGGTCCAAAAAGTAAAATTGAGAGAATAACCTTTACTTTTCTAAAAGTAAACCTTTACTTTTCTAAACATCGTTTGCAAACAAATTCTTCTAAGTCCAGGGGGAGGCTTTTCTCATGTCTCCTTGTCATCTTGTTTCCTTTCTGCTGTTTGCTTGCAGACATAAGTATTAACAAGACCTAGGCCAAAATTCAGATCATGGGGAAAAGCCTTCTCAGTCTTTGGTTCGCAGAGAATCCACCCAGACTGAGTTTAATCCTAGCACTAATACTACAGATTCCCGTTGTCCTCACACATCCCAAGAGCACAGGTCCCTTGTAGAGTACGATAGATTATCTTCAGAGTCCCTTGAGAACTATCCCTGTACATTAATATAGTTTAAATTATTGTACAAACTCAGGCTAGTTCAGCAGTATTTAGATATGGCTGAAAAAGAACCCTCCCTATTCTCCAAGCCCATCCTGTAGCTTGAGCATAAAACTATGATGTGTTGGACAAAGACTCCTGGACACTTTTGCTCTCTGGTCTGCCAACAAAATGAAGAGGCAAGCTCACCTGGAATTTTTAGCTGGGGTATGATGCATTACAAATGGCAACCAATTATTGACTAGGCAACTCAAAAGAAAAAGGCTAGCCTATGTCTTGGAGATAGTAGCTAACACAGGTAGCGCTTACTAGATATGCCAGATTTATGCTAGATACCGTTCTCAGTCCTTTTATCACACTAACTCATCTGATCCTCAGACCTCACATCTACTGTAGCTATATTGTTACACGCACTGTATAGATAAGAGAGCTAAGACACAGCTATAGGAGAGCCAGAATTTCATCTTAGTCTGATTGCAGCATTTGAGGTATAAGTCATCATTCTGTTCCAATGAGGGACCAAATGTATAAGGATAAATCCAGATTGTTGTTGTTGTTGTTATATATGGATGTATGTTTGCATATGTAATCATGCACTGCAACACTACATTTCAGTCAATAACCAGTCACATGTATATAAGACAAGTAGAACCATAGAATTAAAATGTAGCATAAAATTGGCACATGTCATTACTCACGTTTGTGATAACACTCATATAAATCAACCTTTTTCATTGCAAGTTGTATAAAAGTATAGTACACACTTGTATAATTATGTACAATACATACTTGATAATGAACACCTGTGTTACAGACCTATGGATGTACTGTATTTTTATCACAAGAGCATGCTCTTTCTGCTTATTAACGAAAAGTTCACTGTAAAGCAGCATAGCATGTTATGCCAGCAGCAGCTTTCTACATCTGGTGTTTATCATGGCTCTTGATTGCACCACTTTCCCTTGTACTTGATTTAATCTTGCGTTTGCCTACAAATACTCAGATGTTCACACAGTGAATTGCCTGTCGTGGGATCCAGCTTGAATCTCACATGAGAATGTCTTATTTTTATAATTGTAATATTTTGTGCTTTAACTTTGCAAAGAATCTTACAGCTGTATTGTTACATAGCGTTCATTTATCCCTCTGGCAGGTGACTTAATGAAAATACCAAGTTCTGAATTAAGGATACAAATTTGTAAGTGTATTGTCAACTTTTATCATGCAGAACCACCAAAGAAGCATATTCCAGGTGAAGTCTTGATGGTGTGTTGTCTCCCTTCTCTGAACTGGACGGACACAAAGGGCTCACAAACCCTAACATGCTGAAAAGTTTTGGATATTTTTTGAAGGTTTCATATATACATATATATAGATATGCATACATACACACACACACACATATCTTTTCTCACTTTTGGGGTTTCCATGAGATTTTTATTGCCAGATATTTATGACATAATAAATTCACATGTAAATAAGCTTATAACAATTGTTATTTATGTTACTAAAATTTTCTAATACATTTATTTTTCTCACATACTTAAAAACTAATCAACACCCATCCAATTAGATAACAAATTTCTAATACTAGTACAGTTCTCTATCATGTTTGGGAAAAGAGTTCTGTATGTTACAACTAAAGGAGCTTAATATATAGTGGCAAAATGAACCACACCGAAATGAGTACTATCAGGACAGAAGGCATTGGCACTGTGAGAATAGAATGTTGCTGAAGACCTCTTACCTTTGTAGAGTATCATTCATTTATAATTAACCTAGGAAGGGAGACAAAATATAAATAGTAGTTTAAATTATATATTTAATAATATAATAATAGATTTTTAAATGTGCTACCTGAAATATCAGTTAACCTGGAAGAAATGTTTGGTAGGTAGTAAAAATTGGATATGAAAAGGACAGGAGCCAGAAATACAGGTTTGGAGTAGAAATGAATCAGTAGTTGATTCTGTCAGAAGATGAAGCATAGAAACAGCAAGGGCCCGAGAATGACATCAAAGAGAGTGCCAACACTGTGGTTTGGAAAAAGTGACCCAAAGAAATTGGAATGAAGGGAGATTCAAAAGGAGGAAGAACATCTGAAGTCTGTCAGCTCTTCAGGGCCTGTGAGGGAGATGTCTGATGTAAGAAGGAAGTGGTCTGAGGGGCTGGGACTGCAGAAGCGTCTGTAAAAGAGGACGGAAAGATCAAGCTAATCTGCTGTCTGAAAGTCTGTAACCCATCTTTGACAGATCTGTTGACATAAAGCGAGCATAGCAGAGGCAGAGCTAAAGGACAAGAATGCTGTGAGAGTGGAGACAGCAAGTTTGAGATGAGAGAGCACAGCTAGCTCATGAATACACTCTTGTATGTTAAGGTCAAATTGTAAAGAAGCAAGATGGAAAAGTGCTCACCTGGTAGCTAAGTTAAAGAAAGGTGGCTTGGGTCTTATTGTTCATAGGGTAAGGAAATAAAGTTTTTAGACAAAGGAGTGCTGACAAAGTGTTTAGACAAAAGAGTTTAGTAAATGGCAAATGAGAGGGCAGAACTCTGGGAAAAAAAGTATGAGAAGATAGAATTAAGAGCACAAGCTTGGCAGAAAACAGACACCCTTTAAAGAAAGGAAGCTAGTGATGCACAGGTTAACACAGGACTGCTGAAGTGCAGAGATGGGAGGTGAATCTTTATTTGATCAAGCTTTGAAGACTGAGCATTAACTGTGTTTTCTCTGTCACACAGTTTCAAATGATGGGCATCTGGGGGACATCTGGATCATAGCTAGAAATGCCACACTAGAACAGTTGGAGGAGACATGGCTCTGGAGATAGGAATCAAGTCCATGAGGCTTGATGTTATCATATCCTGCTATAGAAACAAACTCAATAGAAAAAAATACATAGCAAGTAGCACATTTTCAACTATCCATACAGTAGACTATTACACAAAGAAAATGATTTTGGGAAATAATTTATAGCTAGGAAAAAGCTTATAAATTTAGTAGGTTACTGTAGAACATAAGGTTATGTGCATAAATTAAAAGTATCAGCAAAAATATATGAATATATCAATGTTGTTATCTATTGGTGGTAAAATTAAAGGAAAACAAATATTGCAAAGTTAAGGAATGTAATTGGTCTCAAAAGACAAGCTGTCAGGGAGTTAGAGAAGTGAGATCATCAAAAGAGAAGAGAGCCTTATCGCAGATGAACGAACGTTGCCCAGTGTTTACTTAATCCTTTTAACTAAGATGTAGTCAGCCAGGCACCTGTCCAACTGCAGCAGAACTTAAGACAGAAGGAAGTTCTTATGAGAAATTCCAAGACTCGATCTTCTCAAAATACCATTTCATGCATGGCCATTTGTCAAAGGAACATTATATTTTTGTTCTTGGCTGCTGAAACCATGTAATTGTAATGTAATCCATTGAAAGCACAGAAGTAAGGCATTGTCTTCAATAGTGAAAGCTTTCAGCATTTGTAATCGTCTCACTTTCTTTTACCAGAAAATTATATCTATTGAAAAATAAGCAATATTGTCTCTTTTAGAAGTTGAGATGTGCTTCAAAGATTTGAGATAATAGTTCAAATGCAACCCTAGGACTCAGCAAACTATGGACCTCAGCACTGCAAATAAAATGTTGCTGTAATACTGTACCCCTTGACTTTGATATTGTTTATGGCTGTCTTCTTGCTATAGTAACATGATACAACACTCTAGTTGAGAAGACAGAAACCTTAAAATCTGTATATTTAAAATACATACTATCTGGTCCTTTAAAGAAAAAGTTTGCCCAAAACAATAACAATATAGATTTTCAAAATAGAATGAAAGAAATTTAACAATGGTTGTTATGTTGCATATTGTTATCTTTTTTTGTTTTGGGTTTGTTGTTGTTACCTCTTTTGCTTTTTTTCTTTTCTAACTTCTTTTTCCTTTTTAAAATAAAATTTAAAAAATTAATATAAAAAAGAAAAAGTTTGCCCAAATCTGTGTTAATTTTTAAATGCTATACACTTTTCATGAAATTTTTGTTATTGTTATCATTAAGTAACAAATTAATCATTCCTTTGTTTTAATTATCATTATATGGAATAACCATACAGATTTACTAATTGTGTTAGGTTACCAGCAAGCTAGTTCATCATACAAGGCTAAAATGGCTGAGGTCGGAGGATTGGCAAAAACAATGGTTCAGTCAATGACCTTGCTTGAAAATCAACTCATTGAGAAACTTTGGGTACTTAAAGTTCTGCAGCATCTCTCAACTTCTGGTTTGTATACCTTTATTAAATTTGAAGACCTCATTGTCAGTTAGTTTGGTTCCCTTTTAACAACATTAAGGCTATATAACATAATTTTTCAAATTTATTTTTAGAAGTTAATTGTGTTTTAATGGTGAAAGCACAAGCAGCCAGCACAATCTGTGTTCACCTCAATGACCCAGATCCCTCGGGACAACTTCTGTTTCGTTCATCAGAAATACTTTGGAACTTACTGGAAAAGTCTCCAAAGGAGGAAATCATACAGCAGCTTAGTACTTTGGAATGTTTGGTGTAAGTATATGCAACTGGATAGGAATGTTTTTTAACTGTTAAAAAAGTAGCCAGAGATGTAACGAGCATCTTTTTTGAATGCCTATTTAATTGTTTGATTTATAACCTAGCTGTATTTCAGGACATTTGTATATGTGTGCTATTGTGTAAAAAGATCTCCAGTGGAAGCCATGCTTTTCTTTGTGGAAGGCTTTTAAAATGGCCTGTTAAGGCTAATTATGCTTTGCATATATATAAAGTAAAATTAGACATTAAGGAGAACTATTTCATTTATTCAGTGAATCACTTGTAAAGGGTTTACTGTCTTCCAAATACTTCAAGAAAATTAGCAACAACAGAATATAAAATCAACAATAAATAGCTTTTCTGTACCCAAATAATGGACTAGCTGAGAAATAGATCAGGAAACAATTATATTCACAATAGCTTCAAAAAATACAATAACTAAGAATCTAACCAACGAGGTAAAAGTCCTCTACAATGAAAATTTCAGAATATTAAAGACAGAATTTGAAGAAGACATCAACAGATAGAAATACCTCCCATGTTTATGGACTAGAAAAATTCATATTGTCAAAATGGCCAGTTATCAAAAGCAATCTACAGAGCCAGTGCAATACCTATCAAAATTCCAGTAATCATACAGGATACATCATACAAGTAGAAAAACAATGACGAAGTCTGTATGGAAACACAAAAAATCCAGAATAATAAAAGCCATCCTAAGGAAAAAGAGCGAGGCTGGAGGCATCAAAATACCTGATCTAAAATTACACTACAAGACAGTAGTATCAAAAACAATATGGAACTGGCATAAAAAATAAAAATGTAGTCAAATGAAACAGAATAGAGGTCACAGAAACAAACTCATGCAACCACAGCCCTCTGATTCTGGACAAAGAAGGTAAAAATATACCTTGGAGAAAAGGCAACTTCTTTAACAAATGGTGCTGAGGAATTAGGCTCTTGTAGAAGATTGAAATTATATCTTTATCTGTCATCCTAAACAAAAATCAACTTAAAATGGATAAAAGACCTAGATATAAGACCTGAAAAATTGAAACTGCTAAAAGAAAACATAGAGGAAATAGGCATAAGCAAACACTTCGTGAATAAGACTGGGTCACTGAGGTGAACATTATATAAAGAACTCAAAAAATGTAAGACCAGAAATTAAAATAGCCCAATAAATAAAGGGGGAAATGAACTGAACAGACATTTCTCAAAAGACAAAATACAGTTTGTCAATAAGTATATGAAAAAATGTTCAACATCTTTAACCATTATGCAAACAAAACCACACTGAGATTACATTTACCCAAGTCAGAATGGCTGTTACCAAGACAATAAATGCTGGTGAGGATTCAGAAGGAAAGCAACTCATCTGCACCACTGGAAGGAATACAACCACCATGGAAATTAGGATGGAGGTTCCTGAAAAACTAACGAGAACTGACATTTGGTTCTGCTCTGTCTCTCCTAAATACTCAAAGGAACTAAAGTCAGCACACTTCAGTGATACTCACCTTCCCATGTCCATGTGTATGTCCAATAGCCAAGATACAGAACCAACCTCAGTGCCTATGATGAATAAGTAAATAAAGTGTGACACATACATATATATATACATATACATCAGATAGATGATAGACTGATTTATTGATTGATTTCAACCATAAGGGTAATGAAATTTTGTCACTTGCAGGAAAATGAATATATCTGGAAACTCCCATGTTACATGAACTAAAGCAGACTCAGAAAGACAAATATTGTATGTATTACTAACTAACAACAACAACAAAGACATAAAAGTACAAGGAAGTCTTATTATCAGACAAAAGGAAGGGATTAAGTGGAAGGGAAGTGGAAAGGGAGGGTAATGGGAGATGGATATGATCAAAATATATTATACACATTTAAACCAGGCGTAGTGGTACATGCGTGTAATTCCAGAACTCTGGGAAACTGAGGCAGAAAGATGGCATGTTTGAGCTCCACCCGTGCAATTTACTGAAACCTTGTCTCTAAATAAAAAAAGTCTAGGGATATAGCTTAGTAGAAAAGCCCTAGTTTCAATCTTTAGTACTGAAAAAAAAAATCTGTGTCAAAGCAAAAACATTAGCAATAAAAAATAAGGCTACAAGTTTATTATTCATTTATTCCATAAATAATTATTGTTTGTTCTGTGCCAAGTTTAGTGGTAGGCTGTAAAGGCACAACTGGAAACAGTACAGCCATGCTGTCTACTTTCTTTTTATTTATTTTTTTTTTTTTTTTGTTTAAAGAGAGAAAAACAAAGCAGTAAAAGGGTACAAGTAATACAGAATTTCAAGACAAAAAGAAATCACTAGTTAAAGATACATATTGTAATCTTAGAAACAGTTGTCCAAATTACAAAATTAAAGCATACAAAGTGGACATTCATATAGTGAGATTGCAGACAGTTCTGTTCAGTGATCCAACAAAAACTCGGTAATATGGTTTTCTATCCTACACACTTAAATATACATGAAGTTATATCCTTTAGATCACTTTCTTTTCCTCTCTTTTTTACAATAACAATTACACTTTTTAGGTTTTATTACTCCCATAGTTCTTATAACCTTTTTTTTAAAGAGAAAAAAAAAAAAAACAAATGTGACAAAGCAAAACAGAGTCAGAACACAAGGATGGACATAGTACGTGATGCAAAACAGAATACCAGGTGATCAACAATGGTTACCATTATGCCTCTTGCTATCTTAAAAAGAGTTGCCTATATATCATCAGGTATAGTAGAATTGAACAAAACAGTATAGAACAAGACCAATAAAACCTACATTGGAGACCTTACAGGACTTCAAAAGAAAATAATAGTCAAACCATAATGGGCATCATAGTAAATCTTATTGCCTTCGACGTGGTTGCCTTTACCCTCAAATTTGATACTATCAAACAAAACAGAATATAGTAAAATCAGTCAGAACATGATGGGGAGAGCATTACAGGGGTTCAAATCAGGTTAATAGGAAAAAAAATTACTATAATATATCCTGCTATTTTTTAATTTAGTTTTCCCTTAATTAAAAAAATAAGAAAAATTATTTTTTTAAAAAGGGGGAAATTGAGATAAAAGAGGACATAGCAACAGAAAAACACAGGTCGGAACTGAATAAGCATCACTGTGTTTCACCACGAGATAACCTGACATAATAGTAGTCACCATAGTGTCTCTTTCCTTAAGATATTTGAGTATAACTTCATATACTATAGCATCAAACATATCAAGACAGTGTGAAGCCATTCAAGAGAATGTAAGAATTACAGGGTATTTAGAACCAGCTAACAGAAAACGAACAACGGTTTCTATATTATCTCTCTGCCTATAAAAAATTTTGTTTTTACTATCGCATATAGTAAAATATAGTAAGATACAACATGTTAAAACCAATGGAAACAGATGAACAACAGCTTGATGGGACTTCGTCTACTTTCCTGGTGTTTACATTATGCTAGAAAAAAAAAAGGACAAGTAAATAGGCAACTAAAAGAAAGTGTGCTAAATGTTATGAAAGAAGTTACCGGGGCTGGGGATGTAGCTCAGCGGCGTAAGCGCCTGCCTTGCAAGCAGGCAGTCATGAGTGAGTTCGATTCCCGGTACCGATAAAAAGAAAAAAAAGACCAAAAAATAAAAAAATTAAAAAAATAAAAATAAAATAAAAAAAAAAGAAAGAAGTTACCCCAAAGTTCTGACTATTCTTTAGAAGAAAGTAAAGTAACACCTTTTTGTTTCCAGTTGTCCAGCACACCAATCCTACATGTGCAGTGTAGGCCGTTTACATAGTAGCCATCCTCAGGCAGCTTCAAAGTGAAAGGTGACACTGGCCTTACCTATTGCTGCATGCAAGACTCAGCAAATACCAACCCTTGGTCCCTCTTTTCTTCTTGCTGTCCTCTGCTGTACTGGCATCATTCCCAAGCTCCATGCATTGATATATTACAGGTGAATCCTCACATGTTCTCAATTCCAAATAAAGCAGAAGCAAAGGTTTGCTACCTAAAAGCCCAAAGAAGGGGCTTCACACTGAGTCCCTGTTCATCCAGAATCAGAAATTCCTAAATAGAGACAAGGATACTGTCAGCATAGAAAGTGCAAGTTAGTCCTAAGAGGCAGAGTCACAAACGTCTACTTTAGCAGCAACCTGACCCAGACTTGAATTAATAAGCACTTTGTGATAAACTTAGTCTGGTATCAGAACAGTAAATAGGAATTGACAACATGGAAAAATTTTGTATGGAGAGTATCCTAGACAGGAAAGTGGAGGAATCAATGAAAACAGAACTTAGCAAAATAAAAAAAAAAATTATTGTAGTAAGGGCGAAAAGAATAGAGTAGACTGCTAAGAGATGAGACTAACAGTGTTAGTGCGGATTCAAGGAACCATAACATCAAAGACCTAAGAAGCCCTATCAAGAAGACTTTATCCTAACACTAAAAAGATTTTAAATGGTTTTCTAAAGCCTTTTAATCGTTTTAACATGACATAGTTAAAGCTTTTAACACAGTCACTTTTACAACATTGTATAGACTTATGGGTCAGTAGGTTCTTTTTTTCTTTTCTTTTCTTTTTTTTTTTTTTTTTTTTTGTCTTTTTCCTTTTTATTGGTACCCGGGGATCGAACTCACAACTGCCTGCTTGCAAGGCAGGTGCTTATGCTGCTGAGCTAAATCCCTAGCTCCGGTCAGTAGGTTCTTATCTAGTACATATGTAGTAAAATAAAGACAGATTGGGAAATGTGGAAAAGACTAAAAATACTTTTAAATGAATAGAATAATATAAAAAGTAAGATTTTGTTGATAGACCCAGTATTACACAGTTCAAGTCACTAACAATAGCACATACTAGATGGTTTATAAGCAAAATTTATTTCTCCCAGTTATGGAGACTAGAACCTTAGATCATGGTACAGTACGATGTTCTAGTGAAAGGATTCTTCCCAGCTGCAGACTGCTGAGTTCCTGTCTCTTCACATGGAAGATGTGCAAAGGAGCCCTCTGGGTCTCTGCTGTAAGAATACTAATCCTATTTGCAAGGGGTCCATTCTCATGACCTAATCACCTCCATGGGTCCCATCTCCTAATGGTACTGTATGAATTTTGGAAAGACACAACATTTAGTCCATAACAATAGTATTTTTAAAATATGGTTTTATTTTCTAGGACTCTGAAGGAAATATTTAAAACTCTTTTTATGAGAGGTTTTAGTCATTATGATCGCCAGCTTAGAAATGACATATTAGTGATTACTACAATTATAGCTCAAAACCGGGAAGCACCGATGATTGTAAGTATAAGTCAAACTGCATTAATTTGAATTGAAGTGGTGGGCATGGGAGCCAGAAGTCCGAAGTTACGCTGTAATGTTTATGTATCTTTATAATGCCATGTTCCATTGTAATGTCATGATGGTCACCGTTATACTTTTGCTGTGCCAGTCCTTTGCACCCCTGTGGAAAATGTCAGTCCTCCTCATTCACACTCAGATCCACCCCTTGTGAGGCTTTTCTTTCTTCCCTGTCCTGATGATTTGAGTCTGCATTTGGTACCATTTTTCTTTCCTGAAAAAAAATTCCTGTATCATTTCTTGTGATACAAATATACTGGCTGTGTTTATATGGCTAGGCATCAATCAGGGATTTGATAAGTGTTTATATTCAGAAATTAGGATTCTCCACCGTAAATCTTCCCTTTAAGAGATTTACCCTTTACTGACTGTGGTTATCTCTGTTGTATGATTCTTCAGGCCAGTAAGACCTCACTAAAACTTTGAGTTTTAGTTTCCTTACAAGCTACAAAATAGTGCATGCTCTCGTTTTTTTAAAAAATGGTAGATAGGAATTTATAGAATGCCATTTGCATTTTTCAAGGTTCTCCCTTCTGTTCAGTATCTACTTGCTCTTTGCCATTAGGTGGCTCAGGGTGATTTTGTTTTGAGGTGTTTTGTTGTTGTTGTTCTTGTCCAGAGTTTACAGTTCCTGACAACATTCATCTTCAAGGAGCTGCTCAGCTATGCAGAAAGCTGAGCCTCTGTATACTTTCTAATGTGAAAAAAATCAGTAAATGATTGCAGTCTTAGAATAGAAAGATCTGCAACAATACTCACACACCAGCCATGTCCTTTCTAAACTGTGCTTCAAGGACTGGCTGTCAGTGTGAGTCCCTGGTAAGGAAAATTAAGTGGTCCCAACATTAGAAACTCATGCTGAGCAAATGGAAACAGTCCTGCATCCTCATCCTGCATCCTCATCTGCATCCTAATCTGCATCCTACTGAAGGCTGCAGTGAAGGCAGAGCTCTCCGTTTACCTGGAAAGCCCTGGCCAGCCAGTCAGTCCTCACGACTGGAAAATGGCCAACCGATTTCACCAGTACAACTCTATGCAGTAATATGCTCACATTTCAAGGAAGCCCCTTCATTAAAAGCAGTAGAATCCTAAAGCAGTAGGAACACAAAGTCTTAAGCTCAAAGTGTTTGTATTTATTAATTTCTCCTAACGTATATCAAGGATACATCTGTCAGATGTATGTTTACAAATTTGGTCATTCTTCAGGGCTTTTCATATTCATTGCCACTATTTTGTTATCTCTTAGCCAAAGATTTCATATAATGAGAGGGCTTGGCAAAGGGTGGGTTTTTTAAGGAAGAAAATTATTGAATACAACTGGATTTTTCTCCCATACTATGTCACGTAAAGGTATGGATAATGAGCTACTGAAGTAACTGTACAGGCCAACATACTTTGGGTTCTTCCTGAATGTTAAACTGTATCCTACAAAATATTTGCAGAATAATGTAAAATACTTCTTAGAACCTACAGAAGCAAGTTTAAAATTAAGTAAAATATAACTCTTATCTAACTATGTGCTTTTATTTTCTTTCATTTCTTAGTAGTATTAGTACTTATAATTTAAATGAATTATACTACGTAAACTTCATAAAGGGATAACTGAAAGGTAAATTGAGTGTCATTATCATAACTTCCATCCTAAATAATTCACCTTTCTGAATGTTTTGTGTGTTTGTATTAGGAATGTGGCTTTACCAGAGATCTGATCTTATTTGCAACTTTTAATGAAGGTAAAGAAAACATAAAACTTTAAACTTCTGATAACTGTCCTAATGCGTCTTACATATCATTTTATTTTACTTTTTTTCTTCACAGTTAAGAGTCAAAATCCTTTGGTAAAAGGTCTGAAGCTTTCTAACGCCTATGAAGATTTTGAGTTGAAGAAATTGCTATTCAATATAATTGTGATCTTATGTAAAGATTTGCCTACTGTACAGGTAAAGAATAAACAAAATAAGAAAATACAGTTAATCTTACTTTATAGTATAACCTTTTCAAAGTCATGACTAAGTAATTCAAAAGTCCATATCTTTGTCTTGTATTGTTTTATAATTTTGTTTTTTGGTTCTGGGAATTGAATTTAGGACCTTGCACTTGCCAGGCAGGCGTTGTGCTGCTGAGCTCTATCCCCAGCCCTATCAACCCATATCTTTACCATAAAAAATAACAAACTCCTCTTACTTTGAATTTTACCTTTTTCTGTTTGTTTGTTTTTTGGTACTGGGAATCAAACTCACAACCTCACACTGAGCAGGCAGGTACTTATACCGTTGAGCTAAATCCCCAGCCCTGAATTTCAGCTTTTTAAAAAACTTGTACCAGGTATAGTGGCTTACATCTATAACCCCAGCACACAGGAGGCTGAAGCAGGTGGGTCACTGTGAGTTCCAGACCAGCCGCTGCTGTATGGTGAATTCAAGGCCAGCATGGACTACATAATGAGACCATGTCTCAAAAAACAAATGAACAAATTTTAAATTTCCTTTCTTACCCATTAATAAACAATAAAATAAATTTCAATTTAAGCTACATAAGCCAAAGAAAAATAGCAGAAACTAAAATATTTACTGATGTATGACTGTTTGGAGTACCTAATAAGGTAGCAACAAATGAAAGAAGTTCATTCAGGCCAGTGCAACCAAAGTGTCTGCTTCTGATGATGGTGGCAAGAAACTGTTTAAAGCTAAAATAAATTGTGAACCTCTCTGTCACCAATCTCAATCCCTTATGAACTTGTTTTTTCTTTTTTCTTCTTGGTACTGGAGTTTAAGCCCAGGGCCTTTACACTGAGCCTGTGCCTCCAGCCATTTATTTATTTTTTATTTTATTTTGAGACAACTTCTAACTCAGTCACTGAATGCCCTTGTGGAGCTCAAACTTGTGATCCTCCTGCCTCAGCCTCCCAAAGTCCTGGGATTACAAATGTGTGTCACCACAAGCATCTTGAACTCACTTTTTCTTTACACAAACCTAATACCTTTAATGTTTTGATTATTTATTAATTATCTTAGTATTTTGTTTCCTATATAGCAGCACAATGAGGTTTGAAGAACACTGGAACTGACTTTACTTCTCACTTAGCACCTGCTTCTGTGGGGCCTCAGCAGATAACCTGCACTTCCAGAGGTTCAGTCTCCCTGCAGGGGAGCGGTCCGGACACATCTGCCTCGCTCACGGGACTCTTATGAGGTTGCGATGGAGGTTGAATAAACTCTAAAGCGACAGAAAAATGATTAGAGTTCTATTAGCTTACTCACCATGTTAATTAAAATTTCCTTTTAGTCCTAAAACTCTTTTACTTTTCATAAAAATAAAGGGAAATTTATTCTATCTGTGTCAATATTGATAATATAAATGTGGTGCAGTACACTGCTGTAAGGCTTTTGTAGGGCAGAATTCCAGTGCTGTTGCTTTCTATAGAAATATGTCCTCAAAGAGGTTTTTAAATTTCTCTGAATTCCAGGTAGCTCATCTTCCACGTGAAAATAACACACCATCGTGGGATTTTTATGAAGGTCTGAAGAGCCCAGCATTCTCTTAGTCTGGCCACTTTGGGAAATATATATATTTGGCCTAGAAAAAGAAATTGTGCCTAGAGCTATAACTTTATTATTAGTATCAAAAATATGTAATGTATAGATCCTAAATGTATTTTCTAAAATGCCAAATAGAGAACCATTCCATAAAGTATAGTTTATTATTATAGTAGAGAATTATATAACTAAAAGTCACAGATCTAAGGAAATAAATAAAATTTGCCCTATACTTGCTGATTTTAGTTGACTGAACATTTCACAGACAGATGAGTCTATTACTGTGGTAAGAACGGGGGCTGGGGATATAGCTCAACAGCATAGCACCTGCCTGGCAAGCACGAGGTCACAAGTTTAACCCCCAGTACCATGACAAAAAAAAATTAAAAGAATAAAAGAACGTGTATGGTCATTTGCGGTTCATAGAACCCTTCATAACCATTATCCACTTACCTCTCACAGTGATGCTGGAATGAGGAGTTACTCCTTTTTTCTCAACTCTAAATCTTACGTCCTTGTCATATTAAACTAAAGTGAGAGACTAGTAGACTATTTAGAGAATCTAGACAAATTAATAGTTGCTATTTTAGAAAAGTCTGTAGAACAATGCCCAATGAATGGAGAACTAAGTATAATGCACATATTTTATTATAATTATGATCAGTCAGAATCAGCTCTATTACCTGTGTTGTCATTTTATAATAACAATGCATTCTTTTTTTATTGAAATGCTACATTCAAGAAAATTTTAAAATACTAGACATATAGTTAAACACAGCTTGTAACCTGACTGACTTCACTTGATGAAACGCTTATGTAAGTTATTTTGTGTGTGGTTGAAAATTAGCTGCAGTCTTTACTTCAGATGGATACAGTGAGCCTATGAGACGCTTCCTCTCATGACCAGGGTAGAGTATGTTGGGAGAGTGTTGCACAGCATGCACATGACCTTGAGGCTGACTCCCTGTTCCTCCAACATTTCCTTTGAAAGAACAGAGGGGAAAAAATGCCAAAGGTTTATTTACTCTAAGCTTTCTACTCAGATGATTTTATACTAAGCAGAAGCTAAATTATGTAAGCCAGGTAGACAAAATAATTATGCTACCATTACTGTTTTGTTGTTGTTTGTTTTTTCTATGTTTTTTTTGATACCCACCATATATGTGATGTTTAGAAAGGGAATGTTTTGAATTGACCAAATGTTTTGAATGTGCCAAGTTTGACCTCTTTAATTTTCTTAGATTAAATAAAGTTACTTAATTATGCTTCTGACGAAAGTGTCTTTCGTCCTTTCTTGTAGCTATTAATCGATGGCAAAGTTGTTTTGGCTTTACTCACCTATGTTAAAAAGCCTGAGAAACACAAAGCAATAGAATGGTCTGCAGCACAGTACGAAGAACTACAACTGCATGCGATTGCAACTTTGTCCTCCGTGGCTCCCTTGTTAATAGAAGAGTACCTGTCATGCCAGGGGAACGCGCGCGTCCTGGAGTTCCTGGAATGGTGTGAGAGTGAAGGTGAGTGTCCGTCTCGCCAAAGCTGAATCTTGCCTATTTCTTGATTTCTCAATGTGTATAAAGCTACAGGGACAAGAAATAAAAAATACGTAACTCTGTCCTTTTAATATTAAAACAACCCACTGAGATTTCAAAGTCAGATGTTAGTAAATGTTGTAACAATAATTGATAAATGCCTAAATCATGCATGCAAACTCCTCTGCAAGAATTGTATTTAGAAGGAAATGAATCCTGGCCATGTCTTAGTCTATTTACTCAACAAACGTTTCCTGACTGTCCACTAGCTGCCACATACTATTTTAGCTGCTGAAAATACATTTATATTTAAAATAAAAATTCTTACCTTCATGGAGGTTAAAATTTAGATTTCTAGCCAGACATAGTAACTCCATATATAATCTTACCAAGTTAGCAGAGACTAGTGTGTTTTAGTATATTATTTCAATTTTGGGAGAGGAAATACATATTTTCATATATTTAAAAATTTATCAGAAAAATACTATTTCTTTCCTTTTTAAAAAAAAAATATTTTTGGTACCAGGGATCGAACTCTTGACCTCATGCTTACAAGGCAGGCACTTATGCTGCTGAGGTAAATCCCGGCTTTCTTTCTTTTTTTTTGAGATAAAGTCTCAGTATGTTGCCCAGGCTGAGCTTGAACTCTCAGTGATCCCCTTGCCTCAGCCTCCTGAGTGCTGTGATTACAGGTGGGTGCCACCACACCCAGAACTATTAGTTTTGCTCTTAAATAACTTCGTACCACATGTATGCATAAGACCAAGAATAGCCAAGTGCAGTGATTTGTATGTGTATACTTCTTGCTACTTGGCTGGCTGAACCAAGATCAGTTGAACTCATGAATCTGAAGCCAGCCTGGGAAACATAGAACCCTCTCAAAAAAGGCTATTCTTTATTGTTTATTGCACTCATCCAAAGTAAGGAAGGGGATCAAGGGACACCTGGAGGGGGAAGAGAGAAGGGAAAGAGGATTCAAAACAATTAAGATCCATGTATGGACCAACTTCCCCCAAAATTGTAAACATTATGCACTACAAACATGCACCAATAAAAATTTTAAAACAGTATAATTTGTCCCTGAAGCAGATAAAAATTTTTAGCCATTTTATTGTCTAATTTCTAATATACAGAGTTACTAAATTTAATCTTGTTACTTTTCACTAAATAAAAGTTAGTTGTCTACATTTACATCATTTATGTTTACAGAAGGCTGCAAAACAAAAGTAAAAATACTGCCTATTCAGAGTGTACAAACAGCTAACAATTGTTTAGTATCTACTATATGCTAGGTCTTGAACACTTTACAAGTATTACTAATTCATTTAGTCCTCTGAAAAATCTGGAGACATACGTACTATTATGGTGGGTGTGTTTATGGGTGGAACTTGTTCTTTGAAGTTAAATAACTTCTTGGCCACAGTGTAAGTAGCAAAGCGAAGCTTTAACTCAGGTTCGAAAGCCCCCACATTAAGCCCACACAATACTCAGGACAGTACTGTATTTGAAACTTCTAAATTTTAAACATAAAGCTACCTCTTAAAGTTTTAAAGAAAACTTACAGAAGGGAAATTTGTCTTGCTTTTTTGCCAAGCTATAGTAAATAATTTTTCATATATCCATAGACCTGGGCCAGCAGTAAATCAGTAGATGGGAATCTATAGAACACTGACATTTCATTTTCAGAGATGATTTTGCCAACCCATAAGTGAAGAACACTGAATAGTTGCCCCCAGTGTAAAAAGGTGAAAATTAGATCCTTCCACTTGGTTAAAAAGAAGAAAATGAATTAAAGATTTAAAATGAGAATTTAAAGTGTAAAACTTTTAAAAGAAAACATGGGAAAATATCTTTTTATAGATATTTTATAGATGCTCAGTATTGGAAAAGATTTCTTTAAGAAACACTTAATAAGTTTAAGCTGTACAGGGAAAATCTGACATATTTGCCAATTGTAAAACTTCAAAATGGTTGTATGACAAAATCTAAATAAAATATCAGCCTATAATTTGAGATAAGATATGTACTACCCTTGTGACTGGTCAAGAGTTAAAATCTAAATTCATAAAAAGCTCCTAATGTATAAAGAGATATTTCATTAAAGAATCATACAAAAATGGAGATCAATGTGTCACAGGAAAAATCTTGAATTTTTCAAAAACACTCAAAACCCTCAATCCAATTAGTAACCATAGAATCACTCGCCACTTGACATGCAAATCAATATAAAAACAAACTACTATTTCACACTTAGTAGATGTGGAAAAAAATCAATCCCATGTTAAACCTTGGGAAGCACCTTGGCAATTTGCTCATCTTCAATGAGGGTAGTGGTGTTAGGGTCACTCGGAAAAGCTTCTCAGTGTGAAGAAATGTGAACCAGAATGTTTCTCCTGGCAGTTTATACTAGTAAGTAGATAAACAGTGATTCATTTATGCAAAGAATACTGAAAACAATTAAAATGACTGATCTAGGTCTACATATGAATGATGAGAATAATTTACAAACATAATACTGCATATTTGAAAGTTACAAAACCTGCAAAAAATATATTTTTGAGTAAGAAGTTAAAAGCACGCATTTCATTCTGAGAATAGAAGGGGGGAAGGGTATTTTTCTCCAGACAGTGAAGAAATTCGGCAAAATTTTAACATCTGTTTAAACTTATGTCTGACACCTTGTTTATGTTTACATTTGTTTTATATTATAAAGTCTTTTGTGTAAAGTAAATCCTTAATGTTTCCCCGCAGATCCTTTCTTTAGTCATGGTAACAGTTTCCATGGGACGGGTGGCCGTGGCAACAAGTTCGCACAGATGCGCTATGCATTAAGGCTGCTGAGAGCCATGGTCTACCTTGAAAACGAGACAGTGAACGCAGATCTTTGTGAAAAGGGAACAGTGCAGCAACTGATAGGTAAAATCTAGCATGGCAGTTACTGGTGAAAGAATAGTTGTATGTTAGAGATTTTGTTTGAAATATTTTCCTATTTATTTTGTCTTTATGGCTGATAAACTCGTGGATATTTTCCTGATCTTCATTCATACTGTAACTTGCATGTACTTTTTCTTCTTAATGTAACCTCACCGTCATTATTCCTTTAAACGTTGGTTTCTTCAATTCAAACACCATTTGATTTATGATCACCTTTTTAGTGCACTGTTATATTTCATTCCTCTAATAATATGATCACTACTTTCGGTCAAGATCTCGGAACTATTTTAAAAGAGGACCACATTGTCTTTTCCAGTGCATTTGATGTGCTAGATCACTGACACTCAGTGTATAAGTTTACAACTGATTATGGTAAGTCCCCTTGTCCCTTGGACGGTATACAATGAGCTCTGTGTAAAATGTAAGATGCCTAAACAAAAACCATTACCTTTTGGTATGTAAAATGACTCTGCAGCCCTGCCCTTTCTTACTCTGAAAAGTAAGAGTTGTGTCAGTCATACATAGTCAGTGACTGCTTCATATAAATCTTATACATTGGCCCTCCATATTTTTGGATTCTGTGTGCAGGATTTCAAGCAGCTGCACATCAAAAATAGCCGAGAAATAAATGCTATGTCTGAACTGGGATTGTTCAGACTTACTTTCTTGTCATTACTTCCTAACATTATCATTGTGTTAGGTATTGTAAGTAATATAGAAATTAAAGTACATAGGAAGATATGTATGGTTTGTACACAAATATACACAAGGCAGTGGACTTTCATGAGTTTGGTAACCAAGGGGCTTCTGAAACCAATCATACAAAAACACAGAGGAGCGGCTCTGCTCTGCTCACTTCACGTTTCATTACCATGACAAATGATTTCTGAAAGAAATGGACTTACTAGGAATAAAGGTTTATTTTGGCTCAGTTTCAGAAGTGTCAGTCCACGGTCAGTCAGCCTTTCACTTTTGGTCCTGTGATAAGGTAGTGCATCATGGTGGGAGCACTGACAGAGGAAGTTGCCACCACATGGTGGCCAAGAGTAAGGAAGAGAGGGAAGAGGGAGGAATCAGGCCCCCTGGGACCCTTGTTTCCTTCTCCTAGGGCCCACCTCCCAATAGCATCAAAGCCTTCAACATAGCAGCCCTTGTAGGCAGTCGTGATCCCAGCTAAAGCAGTGCTAGGTATCAGTTAGTTACAGATGCCGACTCAACGACATCTTTTACCTTTTCTAGAGACTCATAGAAAGGGACAGAGCCCTCCAATTATACGGATTGTAAGAGAAATGAAAGTGTATTGTAAAGGGAGTAGGCAAAAATGTCTGCCTTTTTCTCTTAACTAGTAAGAAGCTGATCTTTATCATGTGAGTTCTCAGCAGCAGGGAGCTTATCTTTTTTCATCTAACAGGGCTATAGAGTACAGTACTGACATACCCAATAGTAATTATGTTATAAGTTGTAAATGCAATTTCTATGTAAATATAATTTTTGCATAGACACTGGGATCAGTGTCTATCATCAGGACACTAGGAACCTTGTGTCCTGTGATAACAGGAAAATATGTGTATCAGGGAAGAAAGCGAATGTTACCTAAGTTTTGATTAGTCAGGCTATCTATCCAAAGCTGTGTTTTCAGATGAAGAATCTGGAAGAAATAGAATGATTTGGAGTAGAATAAGGAGAGGAAAAGGCAAAGAATTAAAGGGTACCTGAATATGAAGAAATAATCCAGTATGAATGTTTTATGTGTTACCAACTTCAAGGAAATTTCAAGCCTGTACCTGGAATGAGATAACCTAGAAAAAGAGGAGGAGGCCCAGGGACAGCTGGTCTCAGAACTCTTGGCCTTGTTCCTGCTGAAGGAAAGCAGACCCTCTATCTGCATGCCCTGGCCCGTCAGCAAATTCCTCCCTAAGGCCTGGTCCCCACCCATATTTCATCAGGGGCAAGAGTAGTTCTTCAAGGCAGGGTGTGGATCTAGCCTGTGGTTTCCATGGGAACATACCTTCATGCCTTCCTCCTAAAATCAGTGATCACTCTAACAGAGGAAAAAATATTTTGTTCAACATTTAGAACTTAAAGAAATTCATGTTTTGAGGCTAGATTTCATTGTGAATGTCATTTCATCAGCAATAGTGCTGTTTTTACATCTTTTTCAGTGTTGATTAGAAGGGAAGAGTTTTGAAGGACATGGGACTCTCTAGATATGAGAAAAAGCAGAGAGAAATAAGAGGTAGAAACAGGCTGAGAGAAGTCTTCCACTTTTGTTAAAATGAAGAGAGGGACAGACAAGGCAAGCTACAGTCAGAAATTTGATCATTATTTTCAAAGGTCAGTACTAGGAATTGAACCTAGGAAGCACTGGTCTCAAACTTGCAGTCCTCCTGCCTCGGCCTCCCAAGTAGCTGGCATTACAGATAAACGCCACCACTCTTAGCTGTTAGGGAATCTTTTCATGACACTACATTAATTCTGTATTAGAATTTCTATATATGTGGGACTAATGATTGTACTGAGCCTGTCTGCATATGTGGGGCTATATACACGTTTTAAAAACTTCTGTGATTGATTTTATTGCAAGCTTGAGGAATCCATTTATCACCCTGTCTACAATTACTTCTGCATTACTATGCACCGAAAATAGCCCCTTATATAATAGTTTCTCTAGGTGAAGAGGTTTTTTGGAAGTATTTCCAAAATAAAACTAATTCAAATTTTAAAAAGCAGTGTCCAATAACGTTACATTCTTTAAATTTTTATACCAGGAATCTTTAAAAATATTATAAGCCATCCTAATGAAAAAGAAGAGGCCATTGTTTTAGAAATCCAGTCTGATATATTACTTATCGTATCTGGTCTTTGTGAACATCACATTGAAAGGAAGGTATGTTTGCCTATAAATCAAAATTTTTTTCAGATCTCCCAATCAACTGAAACTATTATGTCTTTTTTTTTTTTTTTTGGTCTTTTTTGTTTTTATCGTTACCAGGGATCGAACTCACGACTGCCTGCTTGCAAGGCAGGCGCTTACGCCACTGAGCTAAACCCCCAGCTCTATAATGTCATTTTTTAACCTTGTGAAAGTTTAATATTCTTTTTTATAATTAGAGTATAGTTACAGTAAAGTGCATAGATCTTATATATCTCGGTAGGTTTTAATGAACCAGTACTCTAATTCAAACATGATATCCCCATCTCCCTGTAAGATTTCTTTATCCCCTTACCAGCCACTCAACACTTCCAGCTGGCCGTGATTCAAATTTCTATCCCTATAGATTGATTTTGCCTAATCTTTAACTTTACATAAATGAAATCACACAATACTTTTGCATCTGCTTTCTGTTATCCAGAGAGAAATAATAATAGTTCTGAAACATACATATATCAATATAGATATAATATAGATATTCCATCCAAAAATACATACACACCTCAGGAAAAGAGAAAGTTGTATAAATATTTTAATATTAAATTTATTGAGACATCATGAAATTAATACAAATGACCTTTGGCCTCTACAGTTATGAGAGGTGCTCACACTGTTGCCTTTATCTTCCACACATTTGTTAGTATGATGAGCTGCTGCCTGGAAAGCCTTGGACATTGAGCTGCTGCACATGCATTTCTAATTTCTTCTCCCAGGGCCGGCAGCATAATGAGTTTTCTGTGATAATACAGTATCCTCTAGGGTCCCCCAAAAGAGGAAAACAAAAATCATACCTTTTCATTTAGTGCGTATGTACACATTTTTTTGATTCTCAGACAGCTAGATAGATCTCAATCATTAAGTAATTCCTTTTTGTGACTCATAGAACAAAATCTATTTATTCATCTTACAAATTATAAGCACTTGAGTTGTTTTCCTTTGGTATAATTATGATTTTTAAATTTTATTTATTTGTTTATTTTGGTACTATGAATTGAAATCAGGACCTTGCACTTGCCAGACAGGCGCTTGTGCCTGCTAGGCTATATCCCTGGCCCTTGAATAAAGTTTCCTTGAAAGCTTTTGGACCAGACTTCCTTGTGGATATAATGCTTTCATTTTTCCTGAGTGGAAACCTGGAGTTAGAATTGACAGACATAAATGAGGTGTATATTTATCATCATGAAAAACTGCCAGTTTTCCAAAGTGGACAATACTATTATGAATGTTGTTTGGGAGTTTCAGTTAGGTTCACACCTAAAAGTAAAATTTATAACAAGAGCTTAATTCCCTTAATCTTTTTTAGCTCCATAGTAAGCTGTGTCTCAAAATTTATAATTTAAATAAAGAAAGGTAGGGGCTGGGGATTTAGCTCAGGGGCTCAAGCACCTTCCTGGCAAGTGTGAGGTCATGAGTTCAATCCCCAGTACCAAAAATATAAATAAAAATTTAAAAATAAATATGGAATTGGAAAGATGATAATATAAAATTATGAAGGCTTAGATAGATAGATCTTAAGAAGAGGCAAGGAAGAGTAAATGTAGGTTTAGCTCTAAACCTTGATGTAGTTTCTTGTAGTCTACTTGCCTGTGTCTGAGCTCTTCTGGAAATATCATCATAATCTGGCTGATGAGAACTAGAACAGACCAAGACAATAAAAAGAAACAACCAGTAAGGAAAAGATAGGAAATGTTAATAATTTTGCATATGTTATTAAAAGATCAACTATCATTTCTATCTTATTTCTCTCTGGAGAGTATTATAAAAAGTACCATGAAATCTTCTATGATAATTACCACCACCTAGTATTCATCTGGTCTGACTTTAGACTGCATTTATTGTAACATAAAAGAAAATTACAGGGCAAGTATTACCACTTTTTTAAATAGAGGAAAAGAAAAACCAAAAATTTTAAAGTTGGCAAGTTGATTGAGGTAAGTATACTACACTTCTTAAAATGATAAGCTTTTTATAATAATTTGTTATGAATTCCTGAGAACCAATAGGTATAATTTTTAAATTGTATTAAAAATATTATTTCCCTAACAGTGTTACTAATAATATTTTTCTGGCAGAAAGATACATAGTTTTAGGGAATGAAATGGGGAAGATAAAGGATTATATATTTATGTCAAAAAATAATTTCAAATAAATTTCTTCTACAGGAAATTTTTGGAACTGAAGGAGTAGATATAATTCTTCATGTAATGAAAACAGACCCCAAGAAGTTACAGAGTGGCTTAGGCTATAGTGTACTTCTTTTTAGTACATTGGACAGCATTTGGTAGGTATTACTGTAACCAAGTTAGTTAAAAATCACATATGAGAACATTAACTGGACAACTATAGATATCAATTTTCTTCACCCAAACCATACCACAGAGATCACCTTCCCTGTGCCATTTTCCTTAAGATAGTCCAAAACTGAAGCCAGTGCCCTCTGCAAAATAACACTGTGTATCATTTAAATATAAATCATTCTCATATCTAAATTTAAATCTTTGTTTTTGTGATTTAAACTTTAACTTAGTGCAGGAAAAACACAATCTACAATTGTCCCTCTTACAGTGTTACACTTTGGCGCTGCCTCTAGGATCTGTGTTCTGTTCTACTGGTCACTTGTCTGTTCTTCGTAATACTGAGCTGTTTTGGTAGTCATATCTTTTGAATAAGTCTAGAGATCTGATAATCCTCCAGCTTTTTTTTTTTTTTTTTTTTTTTTGGTACCAAGGATCGAATTCACCTCACCCTTGCCAGGCAGGTGCTTATGCCACTGAGCTAAATCCCCAGCTCCTAAGCTTTTTCTTTCTTTATCAAGATCATCTTAAGTTTTTCTTGATCCTTTTCATTTAGATATTGCCAAAGATCTCCAGAGAAAAAGAATCTATAAGGGTTGTATTTATAAAAAGACTTATTATAAGAAATAATAATAATTATTGGCTCATAATTATGAGGGCTGAAAAGTTCCAACCTGGAAAATTAGTCTGAAAGCGGGAGCCTAGGAGGGCTGATGGTATTCTTCCAGCCTATGATTGAAGGTCTGAAGATCAGCACAACTGATGGCCTGAGAAGTGGGCTTTACACACAAAAGGAGACGGCTTTTCAGTAGGAGCCTAAAGGCTTATCTTCTAGCTCAGCCATCAGGCAGAGGAGTCCCACTTCCTTTATTCTCTTCAAGTCTTCAACTGATTAAGGTCCACCCACATTAGGCCAAGTGGTTTATTAAGTCTACTGATTCAGCTGTTACTCTCATGGAGAAATACCCACACAGACCAAGCAGCTACATGTCTGGTCACCCCAGAGGAAGTAAAACCTAAAGCCACTGTTTGGGGGGAGCCAAGCTCTTGTCCTTTTGAGTACCAATCTCTCCTTACCCCCCACACAAACACACACACGTGCACACCATCATGACACAGTAAAATCAACATTCACTTGCTGTCAAAAGGGAATCATATTTAGCACTGGGACAGGGAGGCTGGCCCTAGCAATAGCTTATTCAGCCCGAGTTCCCCCACAGGTAAAACAGTGAAAGTAGCCCTGGTAGCAGCCTCAGTTCTTTACCTGCTGAGATCCCCAGTCTTTAGCAGGCATTTAAGCAAGTAATCTCAACTGCAAAGGTGAGATGTCATCAAGCAGCTTCATATGTTTGAGGAACACCAGCCTTCGGAAAAAGAGACAGTACTCAGATAAACTTTGAAGGGATAGTTCACTAGAGCAGCTAGAGGAGATCTTTAAGAATAACTATGGTCTTGAAAGCAAAGCACTTGCAGAAAAAAATAGATATGAAGAACAATGATGTTTTAAAAAAATTAAAATTAACTTACATTGATAAAGTGTCTTCAAAGTTCCATTTTTTTAAGTAAAAAAACACTAGTTAATTGATTTAAAGGATGAAGAAAAATAGTCTTTGAAAATTCCTTGATGGAAAGAACGCTCTATACATTGAATTTAACAATAAATGTTGTCGGTGGTAACTTTCTTTTAACTTAAGGTGCTGTGTTTTGGGATGTTATCCCTCAGAAGATTACTTTCTTGAGAAGGAAGGCATCTTTATCCTTTTGGATGTTCTGGCTGTAAGTAACGGTTACAACAGTGGTAAGTCCAGAAGAAATGGGCGGCGGGAAGTGTGCCTGGCACATCCTGAGCGAGCGCTCTGCACTGGGCTGCATCGCTGCCCCGGCTGTCACCTTTAGCCTTTTCCACACCAAGGACCGCAATAAGCGCATCCCCAAATCAGGGTTAAATATAAATTGTTTAAATCTTCCCTGGAGATCCATGAAACACAAAATGTGAACATAAAATATTAATGATTCTGAAAACTGCTCTAGTTAAGAAATCAGTTTACTTAGTGTTCCTAAATGCCTAAGAAACAGTTTGTAATGAGCACATCTATATCACATCTCTCAGACATTATTATAACTTCTAGCTCTCCCCCACATATTAAAAGGCCTCATTAGACAAAGCTAAGGATTTATAAAGAACTGCACATAGTGTGGCAGGAGCTGAGGAAGCCAAGATGCGCGGGAATGAACGCATTAAGCCTTCCAGTTACAACAGTTGCCATCGAGCAGGTGTGAAGAATTAAATTTCAATTCTAGTCTCAAATCTTAAGTTTTTTGGTTTTCGGTTGTTGTTTTTGTTTGTTTTGTTTTTTGGTACTGAGAATCAAATTTACAACCTCGCACTTGCCAAGCAGGTACTGTGCCACTGAGCTATATCCCTGGCCGTGGTCTCAGTTCTACTTCAGGATGCTATGGAAGAAACATTATACTATTGTCCTAGTAAAACTTTGAGAGAGATTCTCATGGGGAGTGTTAGCTGCGCCACAGTCTGTGATTTCCATCACTATTGATTTTATTAACAGCATAATCTATTTTGATTTCACAAACATGCTAAAATTATTTGTATACCTTCATGTCTGTAAAATAAAACTGGTTAATAAGTGTTTTTACATCATCTTCTGTAAAACAAGGATAACAACCATATCTACCTCATCACACCGTTGGAAGAATTAAATGTGTGATACTGTGTGCACATGCATACATGTGTATACATATACACATTCTTGGTTAAAATAGTGCCTGATACATCACTGTGTGCTTTATTGCTGTATTATTAGTACTACATTATTTTAATGTGGACTGAACCAATAAATTTAATTACAAATAATAAATATGCTTTAATGAAGTTTTTATGTCAACTTCAAACTTAAACATTTGTCTCTTCTGAAAGTGAAGTATCCACCTAATGAAATTCTACTAAAATATTTATCTAGTGTACAATAGTAACTGCTAACATTGGTTAAATATTAGAAAGCTTCCTATATGACAGGCAGTCTCATATAACTCACAACCCTTCATAGGTCACTGGATGGAATACCTAAATTTTTGTTTTCTGGTCTGGCGTGGTGGTACAAGCCTATAATCCCAGCACTCAGAAAGCTGAGGCAGCAGGTTCACCACAAGTTCAAGGCCAGTCTGGACTACATAGCCAGAGACCCTGTCTCAAAAGAAAAAACAAAAAAACTTTTTTTTTTTTTGGTTTGCTGAAAAATAAAGAAAATGCACTTGATGATAAGAGAATTTTTGCTGAATTCTTGAATATTCTATGGGTACAATTTTTAAGATACAAAAGTCCACCTCATTTCTTAATCTTTGCATTTGCCTGTCACAGTTTTATCATCAATCATTTTCTTGATAATGAAGATATTGTATCTAATATGATTTTTCAAGTTTTAATAAAACACAGAATGTGAAAACCCTTAACTATAGCAAACCATGTCACTGCCAACCTTTCTGGGCGTGGGTATAGCTGAGTGGTACAACACTTACCCAGCATGTGCAAAGCTGTGAATGTGATCCCTAGCACTGCAAAAGAAATAAATATAAAATATCTTCACTCAGTTTCACAAATCTCCTTTTTCCAAACCAAATCAATTACATTTTTTGATCATGATATATGTTTATGACTACTTTAAGAATTGTAATAAATCTTTTTTAATCTCTGATTTCTAATATTGAAAATACTCAGTGTTCTTAGTATCTATTTTTAACTGGAGATTGTCCCAAATTAAACTTAGATTCTTGAATTGATAATACAAGTATTTCTCTTTTTTAAAATAAAAGTAATCATTCTCAATTTTTATCACAATGTTCTTTGTTTCTGTTTTCTTGCTAAAGTTAAACCAAAAAAAATTCTGCAATCTAATACTTGGAATAATGGTTGAATTTTGTGATAATCCCAAAACAGCGGCTCATGTCAATGCTTGGCGAGGGAAAAAGGGTCAGACAGCTGCTAGTCTTTTAATTAAATTGTGGCGAAAAGAAGAAAAAGAACTAGGAGTAAAGCGTGACAAATACGGGAAGATCATTGGTAAGTATATTTACGATTGTTAGTGGAAGCAATCAGATATGTATTTTTAAGTGATTTAAAGAGTACTAGGAAAATATGAGGATTTTCACCCCATTGTCTAAAGTTTTTTTCATGAGTTTGAAAAAATTGCTGTCTTAGATCCTGAAAGACTGGCCTAGACTGTGATGCAAGCTGTAACCCCAGCATTCCGGAAGGCAGAGGCAGGAGGATCTCAAGTTTGGGCCCAGCTTGGGTAATTTAGTGATTTAAAGAGGCCCTGTCTAAAAATAAAAAATAAAGGACGGGGATGTGACTCAGTGCAAAAGCCTTGGGTTCTATCCTCAGGATGGCCAAACACTATAGTTAATATAAATTCTCAGTGACTAGAAGGAAACTAAGAAAATCAATGGCAGGTTTATATTTTTATAAAATAATTGTATAACATGATGTTTGGCTACATTTTAACTCAAAACAGTACTTTCTAATGAAAGTTTCCTGCTTTTGGGTTTCTTGCTTTTACAAAGAGATTCAGTATTCCATTTATCAATAAATTTTGAGGATACAAATAGCTTCATAACAATTTTAATAACATTTTATACCTTAATATTTACACAACTTATAAACAAATGGTTTCCTAAATAAAAATAAGACAAAGTTTGATATATTTTAATTACCATACTCCCATGAGGTTTACAGTATCAGAATATATTGTTCATTGATGTATTCTATAATGCTATTGTACATCTCTTAAGCCCTTTTAAAGATTCTAATTACAGTTGTTTTATCAAAAATATCAGTGTTATTTATTTTTAAATGAAAATGTTTCCGCTTCTGATGGTTTCTATCTTCAGCCCATTTTCATTTCTTGAAGTTTTTGCTCACTTGTTTCCTGGTACGGGGGCTCACGTCCAGGGCCTTTTCACTGAGCTACTTCCTCAGGGCAGTTTTCATTTTGTTATTTTGAGACAGGACCTCTTTAAGTTGCTAAATTGCCCAAGCTGGCCCCAAACTTGGGATCCTGTTGCCTTAGCCATCCAGAATGCTGGGATTACAGAGATATGCCACCATGTCTTAGTTTTTAATCTATAACATCACAAAATGTTTTATATTCATAACAATGTATAGATACCCAAAAAAGTTACATTACTGCTAATCTGACATCATTCAGTTTCTGGATCTCAAAATTGTACAAGTTATTTACATTAAAAATAATTTTCTGTTTTGTATAAATAATAAAAATGAAAGCTTTAAGTTTTGCCACAGAGTGAAGAAGAAATTTCCGCATATACTTTCAAAAAAGTAACTATGTATAAGGTACTGTTTCAGGATTGTAATGTTTTTAAATATTTTTGTCCTATTGGCTAAAGTTTCAAAATTATTTATTTACTATAGTTTTTATCTGTTCTTCCCATATGTTTGTGCTGTCCAATGATTAGATACAAAGAGACCTCTCTTTACTAGTTTTCAAGAAGAAAAAAAACCCATGCCGCTGCCTGCTAACTGCCCTTCGATTGCAGTCATGGATGTATCTGAGAATATCAGAGCAAAAATTTATGCTGTGTTGGACAAACTAGGTAAGCAGCTACTACTCAAATTCATAAGCACCACTGGACAGTGATTTTGTTTTGGAATCCATTTTTCAGGCAAGAATAAAAGCCCCTTTGTATGGATAAATGTGTGATCCGTTGTTATCCCGGTGCCTAGAGTGCACCGCTAAGCAAATAAATCTGAATCTCTGGATGTCCCACCCACTCCCACCCTGCATCAGTCTATTTTCAAGTTTCTCTGGCAATTCCAGAGAATTGCCAGCGCTGAGTAAGGGCAGTTAGTTCAGATGATTAGCCTGAAGCACTTAGCATTCTGAGTCTCCTAAGCGTGCTTAAAGTCTTTGCTCCATAGGACAGTGTCCTCATTCACCAGCTTCCGAAAGTTAAAGATGACTGGATGAGGACACAGAAGGAGTGGTGTCTCCAGGTACAACCGCAGGAGGGGACCTGCCATGGGAGTCACTGACACTCGCCAGAGCAGCCCTTTCATAAATCGAAATTAAAGTCCAAGGAACCATTTCCATTTGTGTTTCTGATATGCTTGGATCACTTGTTCTATTTAATTCTCTATAAACCCTATTTAGATTTTGAAAACTTACCTGGCCTGTCTGCTGAAGATTTTGTCACCCTATGTATCATACACAGATATCTTGATTTTAAAGTAAGTACCATTTTAATAATTTTATTAATAGTTTTATTTAATAATGTTATTAAAATCTGTTATGACAAAATTGAAAAACAAAGATTTATTCATAGCTGTGAGCATCGACCGCATGTTGTGTGGTTTTTATTTTCCGTTTTCTACCTACATTTGTAAACATGCCATTAATTGGGTATTTTTGTGAAGTAGGATGTCATCCAACATTAGCTTGTAAAATAAAATAAATATAGACAAAGCGATTCGGAAGCCTAGCAAACTTTTAAATAAAATAAAATTGCCTGTCTTTGGAGAGCATTAAGCGTTAGAATTAAATGTTATTATGTACTAAAATGAAGTATTCATTTTTATCCAAGTATTTCTATTATTACTTTAAATCATGATCAATTTTAAAACTACGCCATTAGGTTGCGTACTTCACTGGTTCTGTTTTCATCAGTGAATAATGCCACCTGCCATCACCGTTCTCTTGCTCAGTGGCTTCTCTGTAAAGCAGGTGAGGCAGGAACAGGCTGATTGGGACTGGCATTTTGATCTCTAGCTTTCAAAGATGGTTTTCTTTCCAGTTAGGTCTCACTCTGGGGGAAATACGATATGTGTTTGAATGCTACAAATGCATAATCCTTTGTTTTAAAATGAAAACAAAACCAAATTTAATCCCTATGTTAGATACATAAATTTTTCTCCAGCTTTAAACATGCTCTAACATGTTAATTTCTAGATAACCCCAAATATGAGTGGCAGTGTTTGGCATGATGCGTGGAATTTGTACTGCATTAAAAGATGGAGATTTAGGTACAATTTGTCTTAGCAACAACTTAAGTGGCAGGGCCCTATTCTAGGAGTGACTGTGTTCTAGGGTTGCAGGAACCCCTGTTTACCATCCTACGCGCTCACCTTGACCTAGCCTTCAGTACAGGACCTGAGGGAGGAAACAGAAGTCTATGAGACTAAATCAGCAGTTTCTAAAGCTGTGAAAACAATGTAACTACTAAAGGGCATTGAGGAGGGCAGTGGAGTAAGGTCCATTAGCCATGAACATGAACACGAACATGCAGAGTCATTGAAAAATGCTTGGTAAATTGTAAATACTCAAATGCAGCTGGCAGCCTAAAGCCTTCCCAGTGCACTTGCTGATAACTGATCAAGAAGGAAGGCATTACATGTCAACAAGAGTGACCCCTATCTGCTTAAAGGAGTGTAGTTTATCATTGTTGGTTATTTTGACTTTGTTATATTCTATTATAATAGATTGGTGAAATATGGAATGAAATATATGAAGAAATAAAAATGGAAAACCTAAGGCCAGTCTCTTCAGATAAAAGAATTTTGGAAACTATTACCATGGCCTCAGAAAATATTGGCAAGATGGTTGCTTCTCTGCAAAGTGAGATGATCGAAAGCCAAGCGCGCCAAGATGTGCAAAATGAGCAAAAAGTATACACGAAAGTAAGTATAGATGCCCCAAAGGTACAAAATACTAATGTCCATGTACAGATGAGATGAAGTTATCCGTGGGACGCGTTCGTCTTGTGAGTTCTTTCGGTTTTCTCTCATAGTTATTTTCTGTGCAGTTTTAGAAGAAATCAAGTAAAAGTTTAAGATTGAATTACTAATTTCAAAGCTGTTCTGTAACATTGTAATTTGATTTCCACTGCCATATTTTTAAAAGGTAAAACGATACCTAAGACACCTCCATTTTTTTGAAGTGCCCAACAGGCTTCCAAAACTGTGGTCCACTTAAATGCATTCATTTCCCGGATTCCGACCAACAGTTTACTGTAACAATACACATAACTTCTTGCATTACTGGCACACCAGCTGTGGGCTTATTGATCAATCAGATCATCCTCCTCTCAGTACCATGAGCATCCATTCTGTGACTCCAGAGGTAAACTAAGCTCTGATGTTAGCCAGTCGGAAAACTCTGTCAGGAAAATAGCAACCAGTTTCCTAAAACTTTACAAAGATGAGGAATTGAATGCATCATTTGTTTTCTGAGCAATTAAATTAAATGGCTATTTCAATTAACTTATCTAAGATACAGAAATGATGTAGATTCCCAGCTTCTGCTTTGTAATCCTTTATTGATTACAGTGAAATAGTTTAAACTCTTCCAAGTGTTTTCTATTGCCTATTGACTCTGCAATATTTATATCTACAACTGTGTCCATCTCTGATTTCTACTTCACTGCATAGAACCAGTTGCTTTAAACATGTTGTTTTCAGAGAGTTGAAATGAATGCTTCCGTTTAATCCCTTTGTTTGCTCTTAAATGGGGCAATAGAATTGCAATTTATACAGCCTCATATTAAGTCTTCTGAATAGAAGAATGTTTACTGTACTAACTAGTGTTGATTTATTGATTATTGATTTATTGTTAGCATAGCTCTGATCTCATTGTCTAGCAATTGTTTAACTATTCTTAGTTCATAATTTAAGCTTAATGGAAACTGCATGTGACAGACCAGTGCCACAGGTGGTAAAAAGAATTTACCAACAGTCAAGAAACATAAGAGAGTTAAGAGTTTATTGCTACAATGTAAGAGAGCAGCAGACAAGTCCAGGAGACAACTGTCTTTGTTTTGTTTTTTAATGTGAGGAGGAGCCTGGGGGTCTGGAAACACCTTCCCAGGAATGCATTCATCAGGTCACAGAGGCTCCACTGTCCAGCCAGCTCCCTCCCAAGGATAGCCAGCTCCTGTGTGAAGGCTGAGTAATCTTCTGTTTGACAGGGTTCAGTGCTCTGGGAGTTATTGAAAACAGCCATCCTAAGTAAACCTAATTAACAAATATGAATGGGCTAACTGGGGTTAATGATCAAGAGAATCAGCATAAAATGTATTTGCTTATATTTAAAAGAGACTTCTGGTGTCACACTGGAAAAGGGAGAAAATAGTGTCTTAAAGACATGACATGTGGTTAGCTGATCATCACCAGCTAGTGATGAATGTGCAGTTCTTGCACATGGCTTGCAAGGTCGAAAGTTAATGTTCCACTACAGATTCTTCACCCAGCAGCAGTGATTCTGCATCTGGCATGCCTTAACCAAGGCCCAAGTTCTCAGGGTGCACGGTTAGCCAGTCACTCCACAGCTTGCTCGCAGTTGCTCTCCTAGACTGCGATACAACAACCAACCCAGCACTCTCACAGAACGTCTTGTTGCAGTCATAAATTAGAAGTAGTTTCACCCATATAATTTTACTTAAACTTATTATTAGTGGCCAGCAGGAATCTCTTTATGTTCTCCTGTGAATTTTCTCTTAGGTCATGTAGTTTCCTCTGGATTATAGTGTCTTCACAGATGGTAATCATGCAAAACAAACAGTCTTGCTGAGAACGTTTAACATTATTAAAATAGCAATTTTGCATCACATCTCATGGAAAGTGGTTCAGAGCTGAGCTGTGGGAGTGAAAGATTTTTCATTTGAAGATTTTATATTTTTAAATTAAGTTCTATGAATACTCTAAACCTTCTGCTACTCAGCCATAAATTTTACCTTAGTAAAGAGTAGGTGCAGCCTTCAAATAGGGGCTCTCAAGCCCTTTCTTACTCTTTTTAAGAAACTGAAATTCTTACTTACCTTTCTCCTTTCAGATACAAACTGCACACAAGCAGAGAGAAATGGCTAATAAATCATGGGAAAATTTCTTGGCTAGAACATCAAATATTAAAACATTAAAGGTAAGATTTTTGAGATATCACAATATATACAACAAACAACCAATATCCTAAGGAGAGATTTTTTTTCAGATATTCAGACCTTTCTATAGAATACGTCTTCAATTATTTCTTTACTGTAAGAAACCCCAAGGCTTTTTCCTCTTTAACTACCAAAAGAAACAAAGTTTAAATGGGAATTTAAGATGAATGTCTCTTTGGAAAAATTGTGGGAAAACTGTTTCTGCTAGGATCTAGAAATCAGTTTAAAAGTTTACAGTGCTAATTATTCGCTTTGAATTCTGAGATGCATAGTAGATTTCCAAGACTTCATTACAGTTCCTTTACTGCCTTTACACACCTTTTCCATTTTGCTTTAAATGTTGTTTGCTTAATGTTACAAACCTGCTTCTAGATATAAAATTGGTAAATGTTAGCTAGTCCACAGGAATAACCATATTAAGATAGCAGAACCTAAGAACAATGTCACTTGGGGCATCAGGTATCCCCTTTTCCCTAGATGTTCCTTCTAACTGTACTCACAAAACACCCCCATACGTTCTTGTATTTTTAAGGAATTGGTTAGTGAAAAGAAGTCCCTTCCATGCAGGGCATTTGTTACCTCACATTTTACCTGTTTAGTGCCTCAATTAGTGAGCTTGATTGTAACTACAATGAATTATATAACTTATATTATTCCAAATATTTGACACTGTTAAGTGTATTAGTATTTAATTCATGCAGCATATTCTGAAACATGCATAGCCTATGAGTTTTGTGGCTTATTAAATTATGTGCTAAAAATGAAATCTGATTTCCTCAGTGCTTGCTTCACTCCTTTGTCAAAAAGGACCAGTACTTTTGGAAATCACCAGAATGTTTTCAGGTATTTTCTTTAATGAACAAAGAATCCAGCTTACCTTCATCAGTAAGCATCTAAATGAGTAAAAGCAGACTGTAGGATTGTATAATAAGCAGCCAGAGATTAAGCCAAGCAATTAAATGTACTTTGTATTTTCATTATAGATATACCATAGTTAATGATTTAATAGCAATCCGTGTTCTTTTCTAATTTAAAATTTTTTCAGAAAGCAAAAAGGCTACAAGAAAAGGCTATAGAGTCCTCTAAGTACAGTAAGAGACCACAAAATGCAGTTTTTCACCCAACGGTTCTTAAAGGCCTTAACACAACGGTAAGATTTTCAGAGTATCTTTTTTAATAGATAAATACATGCAAGTCCCTGAGCTGTTATTTCTATGGGCATTTTGTGCTGTACTTTTCTTCTTCCAATTCGGGTTTCCCATCATTAAGGTGTCTATATCTCTTGGGGCTGGGGATTTAGCTCAGTGGCATAAGCACCTACCTGGCAAGTGTGAGCTTGTGAGTTTGATCCCTGGCACCAAAAAAAAAAAAAAACAAAAAAAAAAAAACTAAAGAAATCAAAGAAGGACAAAATTTATTTTAAAAAAGGTATATGTATCTTCAGGGACCGACGCTACCTTCCCCAGCGCTGGGTCAAAAGGGAACCCAGCCCTCCAGGTCCTGCGGAAATCATAGAGGCCCGCAGACACAGCTGGCATTCCTCGCGCCCTCTGCTGGTCACACAGCTGATAAGCACTAGGAGTAGATTTCAAATCTACTTTTCCTAGCGCCGGAGTTCTTACCTTTTCATTATGCCCTGCCGCCCTTCTAGTTGCTGCTTTTTCAACTTTTTAAAAATTAGTACACGTTTGCAGTACATAAGGTGTAGATTCCTTGTGTTATGTCCATGTACATAACACATCTTAATTTCTTTTCCATCCCTCTCCCTCCCATCTGTTAGTCCCGTTGCCATTTGAGCAAAGTTACTTCTGTGTATACTTTGTAACTTTTTCAAAGTAAGGTGAAGGATAAATGGGTTTTTGTTTTATGGCAAAATAGACTTTCTTAGACGTTTATTTACCTTTTGCTCTCTTAGATTCCCTCTGGAGGAGTAGTGGCGGTGGAAAGCACTCCTGTGAGACTGCTGGGAGGACCTCTGGCTGACACAGATTTAGCACTTAAGAGGCTGCCTATACGAGGAGGAGGACTGAAGGCCGTTAAGGCTGGAGATGAGACAAAAAAGAGTATTCCTACTTAACACACATTAGAGGCTTTCTGAAATAAATCCTGCTTATAATTTTTAGGTAAATATATCTTTATAGAGAAATGTAAAGCAAATATTTTAGTAAAGTTCTACAAAGAATAAAAGGACACAGAACTTATTTTTGAAAAGATCAACATAATATTAAAAAAGATGTCATTAATTTCTTTGGAAAGACTACAAATTCTCTTAACTGAAATGATTAATATAATGGCTTAATTAGGACTCTTTCATTTGCATGGGAACTGCTCTAGATCTATTAGTGTAAGTTCTGTAACTCTCAGATGTAGGAATAATTTAGACTGCAAGCATGGTAGGATCTAGGGACCGAAGCTAGGTGAGCGGGATTGTCTTTAAAGGAGAAGGAAAGATAGGACTTGTGGAGGTGGCATTTCTTCAGCTGGCAGTGAAGGTATCCTGTGAGAGAGCAGGAGATGGAGGGAATAATGCTGGACCTAGAGCCAAGCTTCCTGTTCTTGGATGCCACCGTGCAGCTTCTATCCCATCCTTAGCCCCTGACACTGTTCCTCCAACCAGGAATCCACAAAGTTGGGTTCAGGTCCAGGTCTGGGAGAAAGAAATACCCGTTTTCCTAGAAAGACAAATTTATTGAAATTTGAGTCTAGAAGCCAGGCGAGGTCCTATTTAAATATATATCAACTGGCTCTCCAGGTGGGGAAAGCCCTCATCCACAGCATCTGTCAGATCAACGGTGTCAGGGCTGTATGACCAGTTCCAAGTGACCAGCATGATGTCATCGAATGCAGAGTGGGAAAGAGATGCAAGCATCCCACTTTCATTACCGCAGGCTCCATCTGCCTTCAAACCTCCTTTTCCTACCAACTTTCTCCTGCTCTTTCCTTCTCCTCCTTTGCTACTGTGCGTTCCTTTCAGAATTTTCCATTATCCTGTCTGTGAGGACAGTAACATCTTCTGCGGAGGGAGAAGCTGGACCTGTGGTATTCCCATAAGAATGCATTGCCAGTTTGCTGGTGGTGCCTCACCCTTGGCCAGTCGTCCAGTCCCTGCAGCCCCCCAGGGGTAAATGCTATAAATCAGCTTATCACGGGGGCTTATTCTTTCCAGAATCCTTTTCTCTATTACCACCACCCTTGAAAAGATGTGAGAACACACAATCTCCTATCCTTTAGAGAAAACCCTAAAGGTAAAGATGTCATGCAAAGGAGAGTAACTGAGATACAAGAATAGAAGTGGATAGGGCATGTCTGATGAGATCTCCACCCTAAACACACCAGGCACACATCTGGCTCACCTCAGAAACACCTAGAATCCATACAAAGACTACCCCATTTTGTAGACTCTTAAATTTCCCAAAGACAGCTTGTGTCCATTATTCTAATACCTCAGCACTACCTCAAAAGGAGGAATCCACCCACAGATTACTATAAAAGTCATGCTAAATACAGACACGTTGAAGGAGTCAGATGTGTTCACTTCATAACAGTGGTAGACTTCTTCCAAAGCAGTGAGGCATAAGTACTATGAAATGAATATAACTAATATGTAGAAAGTAATATTCCATGGTTGTGCATCACACAACCTGCTATCCCCAGACTGCTTAGGACTGACTACATCAAGATAATCTGTGATGTCTGTGGCCTGAGATATGAGGAAGAGAGAAGATAAAACAGGGCAGGTTATCATCTCCTGTAACTTGGTAGTAAATGCAGATGCTTGCATTTAGGTAGAGACTTCACCCAGGTTTACATTTATAATCTCAGCCACTACACAGTGAGCAAGTGAAGCCTTCATCTGTCTGCCACAAAGCTGTTTTTCTTTCTCTCTCACTGTGAGGAGTGGCTGAAGCTAGAGATGGATCACACGTGTGGGGCTGGAACACAAAGAGCGCTTGGGAAAGGCCATGTGAACAAGCTGCTCCAGCCCAGAGAACACAACGGTTGCCAGGCGGAGGGGTGTCACATGACATCAACCTGCCGAGCATACAAATCCATCTGGTGAGAGGGTTCCACCTGACCTCAGCTCTGTTTCCTGACTCTTACCTTTGTTTCTTCATCCTTCACCATCCTCACCCTGAGGATTTCAAGAGCTACACTGGATGTGACATCTCACATCTTACACGTCCTACTCTTGAGCCTGGGGGTATACTCCGTAGCCTAGCCTAGCCTGCGTACCTGAAAGGTGGAAGGTGTATTTTCTTCCATGAGTCTGTCAACTAAGACAAAATTTCAAATGAAACCTTGACTAATCAACCAAAAAGAAAGTCAGGAAAAAAAGTGATGGAGTTCAGTGAATAGAGATAAAAAGTGCCATCAAAAACTTAGTGATGATGTTTTTACCACACGAGGGAGCCACATGAGGGAGCTCATTCATGGTTAAACTCCATAATTATTGCTTCCTTATAGTTGGCAAAAACCAGAGAATAACTGAGTAGCCTTCATTCATTTGGTCCTTTATCTGTCTTCTGGAGAACAAAAATGCATTTCGTATCACAAGAAGCAACCATGATACCCACCCAAGTCTTTTCAGGTCTCAGATTCAGTTTCTTTAATCATGGTCCTGATCATGAGTCTTTTTGATTATAGTTTCCCAACTTTGTAAATGTGACCAGCCCCTTGTGAAGTGCTTATCGACATCCTAAACTGTCGCCTGCCAAACCAAATAAAGATTTCTAGGTGTAACAGGACTAATGAGTAAAAGATGAGTCCCTCTTGTGTTTCTATACTTTCTGCCAAGTTTGTAAAGAATAGTTTCATTTTAGCAACCAACAACCATGTTTCATTACTGCTTGTTTCCGTTTGACAGTCAAGGGAAATACCAAGGATGCTTCATGAGGAAGAAAACCAGGAGCTGGCCTGTTACCAGGTCATAATCCTGTAGACAGATCAAACACACAGATGATTGCTCCTAATTACTCTCCAGTGAAAGGAACGAGGGCTCCATGAAGAAACAACTGCCTGGGACAGAAATCTAAAGATGAACCTAAAAGTTTCTTATGGAGCTGTCTGAAGGCCAAAGCTGGAATAGTTCAAGCAACAAAACAATGTAGTGTGTTATATTATAACCCGAAGTATAAATAAATGTCCTTAAATCCATACTGATAGGAAGTTAGGGGTAAGAATCTCCATAAAGCCTGGATAATTTAAGTAGATTTTAGGGAGGTGGACTATAACTCCACCTTCTATTCCATAAGGATTATAGTTAGTAACTTGCTTCCAAACAGCACAGTTTAGACAGAAGGAAAAATGGAAAAACCCAGCAAATACTAGCTTAGCCAACATTACATGGTATCAATAATAAGTCATGTTGATAACATGCACTCTTGACCTTGAGTTCTAAAAGTGGTACTTTGCCTCTATGGTCTTCATTCCAGAAGTACACAACCCCAGTGTCGTGATAAGAAAAACATCAGGCAAACCCAGATTGAGCAGGGTGCTACATTATCTATGATCAGTACTTGAGAATGTCTCAGTTATCAAAAACAGTTTAAGAAACTGTTACAACCCAGGGCAGCCTAGAAAGACTTCACAACTTGATTTAGTGTGGCATCCTGGATGGGCTCGTGTCCAGTGGAAGACATTAGGGAAAAACTAGTGAGATCTGAATAAAAAACTGAATTTAGTTTAATAGTGTATCAGCATCAGTTCATTAGTTGTAACAAATATTACCATACTAATGGGCAATGTTAAAATAAGAAAAAGTGAGTGACAGATACACAGGCACTCTATCCTTGCAAGTTTTCTACAAATCTAAAACTATTCTAAAATAATAAAAAAGCAAAAAAAAAAAGTCTGTAGGAAGAAGAGTAATTTTAGTCATAGATACTTAATTACTGCCTTTCATACCCACTTAAAATATTTTAGGAGCAATATTAGATGTTTTACTATCTATTCCTAAACTATCTGCAGAGTAACCAGTCATGAGTTCAACTAAATAAACTTAGCATAAGTGCACAAAGCTGTGAATCTGATGATGTACCATAATACAAGAATTGGTAGATTCTTTTAAAAGATCTCTGTACTGAACAAATGACAACTTTGAATAAGCCAAAAGAAGCACAGATTGCTTCCCCACTCAACACCAGTTTGGCCACATGACACTGATGGCCCTGTGCAAGGGACATTTCTGTTTTGTTGTCATCATGGTGGTGGTTGTTGTACTGGAGATTAAACCCAGGCCTTTCACGCTAAGGTATACCCCCAGCCCTTTTTTCTTTTTATTTGGAGACAGAGTTGTGCTAAGTCACTAAAATGCTCAGGATGGGCTTGAACTTGAGATCCTGCCTGGTTCATGCTGTTTAATATATGTTGATGCCATAAAACTGCTTTTGAATAATTATTTCACTCTACCTCCTACATCTTCATCCCACTGCAGTGACAACTATCTGGTCGTTTTTATGAGACCATTATCCCTACCCTTCAACCAGCAGGATTCCTGAGCTTGGGGATCCATCTTCTATTAGCAGGATGGAAGTTTCAGTCTAGGAATTTATTAGACCTAAACTTCATGTTACTTGCTACTCAAATATTACGCAAACTTGGTTTTACAAAAAATAATTTTTTTGGTAAAAGAGTATCTCAAAGGTGTGAAGTTCATTGAAGATTCATAACCGGGGGTTCACATACCTTCCTCAAACTTGTGTGTGTACAAAATCCCTAATAAATTCTTAGTACAGCTTCACCAGAATGATGAAGTGGTCCAAATTGAGGAAAGAACGCCCTCTTCTTTAATTCAGTTTATTCATGGTTCAAGTCAAAACTATCAGACAGGTACTTGTCCAGTTTCTTTGTGCTGTTTTAGAAGTTGTCCATGTTTAGTTGAGTTTGGATATCAGCATGCATGGGAGAGATTCCATTGTTGTAAAGACACTAAAAAAAACAATGCCCCACACAATGGCAACCATCAGGAAAACCAGTGGGACAGATTTTTATTGGTTCCCAGGCCCCGCAAAGGCTGGGTTTGGTTTTGCCTGTAAGCAATGTGAATCTTAAGGCCCATGAATCTCTCTTCACTTTGAAAAGTGGGAATCTCACACCAAATTTATGTAGCTATATTAAAGCTATAGGCTTTTATGGCATGCAATCAAAAATACTGCAGGTTATGAGTTCTGTCATCATTAGCATTATAACTTCCCATCTTTCCAATTTCCTCATCTGCCTCCTGGTCCTCCCTGTCTGATGGATTTCATTCAAGCACCATATCCTTTTTGAAAAAAGATGTAAGAGGTAAATGGGTAACACAAAAATGATTCCACTGGGGCTGGGGATTTAGCTCAGCGGCATAAAGTGCCTGCCTTGCAAGCAGGCGGTCATGAGTTCGATCCCTGGTACCGATAAAAAGGAAAAAGACCAAAAAAACAAGAAAAAAAAAATGATTCCACTAACACATAGACAAACATTCTATCGAACTGTGCTTTACTAAAACGAAGCTTCTTTTGTTTTTGTTCCTTTTTCAAAATCAGAAAGACACACAGTTTTCAGTCCTTAATGTATAGAAAAATATTTTACAGATAAGCAGGCTTAGTGATGAAATCCACATCTCAGAAGCCTCTCAGTACATTATATCAAGATTAAACATTACATCTTAGGACAATACTGGCATTTTTGGCACACTTTTAAATACTGAGGTATAAAATACCTTGTAAAATTGGTTACAATTATACTACATTGACTATTTAAAATTTATCACTTTTGCATTGTAAGTAGTATTTTCTCTTTTTTAATTTCATTTTATTTACTTTGGTCTTTCTAAGACAAGGTTTCACTATGCAGTTCCAGCTGGCCTCGAACTCACTTTATAGTCCAGGCTGGACACCAGTTCCTGAGTGCTGGATTACAGGCATGCGCCACCATGCCCAGCAGTATTTTCTTTAAAACAAATACACTATGAAGATACTTCTGAATCAAAATTACTAACAAATTACAAGAAAATATGATAATAATTCAGTTATCAATAAAGCAGTTATAAAAACAAAAAAATAGCCATCAATATTAAGGTATTGGAAACTGGTACAGAAAATAGTATTTCAATTGGTGGCATCTTGCCTGAATTATTTTCTGTGTTTTCTCTCTTAAATGTAAAATGCACATTTAAAAATATTCAACCCTATAAGATTGAAGAGGCAAAATTAATATGCATTCTAATATGATTCTTAAGCAACCACTTTGTGTGCAACCCTATTGAATTAATTTGCAAAGGCTAAAACAAGTCTGATGTTTAAAAATAACTTCAAATATAATCTTAATAGTTACCAGATTAAGTGGCTTTATTATGAACTATGTATAAGAAAATAATAAAAAAAGATACTTTTTTTTGAGATAGGGTCTCACTGTGTAGTTCAGGCTGGCCTTGAACTCACTATGTAATCCAGGTTGGCAGTCCTCCAGCCTCCGGAGTACTGGGTATGAGCCACCACACACACTGTATTTATACCAAGTATTTATACATCAATGCTTTCATGATTCCTAAGTAATATAAAGTCATTAAAAATTAAAGACTCATATTAGGGAAAAAAAACTATGGAAAACTTACTAGCTTGTTTCATGAATTTCATAAATCACAAGAATTAAATGTTGAACTTTTAATAAAATTAAACTGTTACACTTTTAAGTACACACTTAGTCTATCTCCTGTTACTTTCTATGGAAAACCATATTTGAAAGATAACACCTGTCTTCTGCTCATTCTGTGAGACCCTGAAAGCAAGCAGTACATATACATGTCCCAGAAATCCTAAGCTGTCTCAGAAGACCTCATAATGGCCAGGCCACTGGGATTTTTGCAAGAACAACATGAAATTCCAGAAAGCATACTCACTGTTGTTTGTCTTGAGATCTTCAAGATCGACCACTGTCAAAGAGCAAATGTTCCAACACTGGGGATCCAAGTCAGCCGTGATCCTGGGGCTGAAGCCAGAAAGCACCCCCTTTTGAAATTGAAAAACAGCATTAACCAGACTGATCAGCACAATGCAGCCCACTGGCCGGTAAAACCAACTTCTTGTGGCAGAATTCAGTCTTTATAGAATAAATGAGGGCAGATATTTTTATCTTAAAAATCACCCATTGTTTAGTAATCTAATAGGAAATAAATACATGTAATTTTTTAAATAAAGTCAAACACTATTTGTTGGATTTTCTGTAAGTGACTCTCAAGCTATCCTTTGAAAGAATATTACAATTTCAGCTTGATAGGCAGTGTTCTGATCAACAGTCTTTGGGATCCAGTGAAACCCGGCACATATTTATGAAGACCAAGTTGGTTCATGTCATCACAGACATCCACAACTAGAAGAAACTACATAGCCTGGTCTGTCCTGAGACTCACTATGACCTTCCTGCTTCAGCCTCCTGCGTGTTGGGATTATAGGCATGCACCACTGCACCTGGTTGTTGCTTGATATTAAAAGATAGCTTGTCTTGGACCAACAGGTTATCTGCCTGGAGGGAGATGGATGATTTGTGGGAAGGAGCGGTGAGGAAGGGAGAAAAGGAAGGGGAAGTGAAAGAGAAAGAGAAGGGAGGGAGGAACAGAGAGGCAGATAGATGAATGGGTGGAAAAGTAGATGGAGAGAGTGTGGTAGACAAGAATCTCTTACCCCCTGGAAACCCTTTTATGTATATGAGGAAGCGAGTTTGTAAGTTTGCAGGTTTGTTATAATAAGGGAAAACTGGATATAATGGCAGATGTCCATCATCAAATGAATACTATGTCAGGTTTCTGCCATTGTAACAAATATCTGAGATAAATCAGCCTCTAAAAAGAAAAAATTTATTGGCTCATGAATTCAGAAGGCTCAGTCCATGGTTTCTTGGCCTATGGCTTGGGCATGGCCAAGAACATCACAGAGTTTGTGGCACCTGAAGAACACAAGAGAAGAACAGACAGTAGATGGGGGGGGGAATAAAGAGAGGGTGACAGGAAGAGGATAAGAGTGGCAGGGAGAGGTGTGGGGAGCAGCTGACATAGGAGATGGATTACAGGTGCAGGCTGGGAGCAACACCAGCCTGGGAGCAGAAGGTGCCAGAGGGAGCCACATGAGCAAGCTGATAGGCAGAGAGCTGTCAAAGTGACATCAATCTGCTGCATGTATAAAGTGCACTGCAATTATTGGGAAGGCAGGCTCCACCTGATCTCAGCTGTCTGTATTCTAACTCTTGCTTTCATTTCTTCATCCTCTACCAGGTGCCTCCCTGGGAATTTTGAGAACTGTGTGGACATAGCAGAAAGGGACAGAAGTATAAGAAGTATAAGAAGTATAAAAATATCTTTATGGATATTTTTAATTTTTTTTATTTTATTTAAAGAGAGAAAAAGCAGTAAAATGGTACAAGTAATAAAGAATTTCAAAAAAATAAACAGAAATCACTAGTTACTAGATTACATATTGTCCTCTTAGAAATAGTTGCTCACGTTACAAAATTAAAGTATACAAAGTGGACATTCAAACAGTGAGACTGCAAACATTTGTGTTCAATGGTCCAACAAAAACTTAGTAATATGGTTATCTATCTTACATACCTAAACACACATGCAGTTGTATCCTTTAGAGCACTTTTCCTCTGTTTTTACAACAACAATTACACATTTTGGGTTTTATTACTCCCACAGTTCTTACTACATTTTGTTTGGAAGAGAATAAAACCAAAGGTGACAAAACAAAGCAGAGTCAGTCAAAAATAAAGGATGGACATAGTACACGATGTAAAAACAGAATACAAGGTGATAACAGTGGTTACCATAAAGCCTCTTGCTACCTTAAAAAGAATTGCCTATACCATCAGGCATAATAAAATTAAACAAAACAGTACAGAACAACACCAGTATAAAACTGAAACATTGGAGACATTACAGGACTTCAAAATAAGATAACAGCCAAACCAGAATGGGCAACAAAGTGAATCTTATGCCTTCAAAATACTTGCCTATACCCTCAAACTTGATACTATCAAACAAAACAGAATAGAATAAAATCAGTCAAAACAAGATGGTGAGAGCAATACAGGGCCTCAAAGTTAATAGGAAATCAAAAAAGTTGCTATAATATATCCTGCTAATTTTTTAATTTGTTTTTCCTTTACATAAAAAAATAAATAAATTTTTTAAAAGGGGAGATTGAGATAAAAGAGGACATAACAACATAACACAGGGCAGAACAGAACAATTTAAGCAACATAGTGTTTCACCACAAGATAACCAAACATAATAGTAGTTGCCATAGTGTCTCTTTCCTTGAAATATTTGAGTATGACTTCACATACTATAGCATCAAACATATAAAGAAACTGTGAAATGATTCAACAGGATGAAAGTATTACAGGGTATTTAGAACCAGCTAACAGAAAATGAACAATGGTTTCTGTATTATCTCTTTGCCTATAAAAATTTTTGTTTATACTATCACATATAATAAAATCCAATAAGATGCAACATGATAAAACCAACAGAGAGAGAACAACAACAGTTTGATGGGACTTGAAGATGATATTAAATAGCTAGTGCTGACTAGCTATTATGATGTCTTGTTTTCTTCAAAATAACTGTTCATACCATCACAGACAATAAACTCAAACAACCCAGAATAAAACCATTCCAATTAATGAGGGAAAACATTATAAGGCTTCAAAGCAATATAATAGGGAATCATGATTACCACGTACTTTTATGTATTCATATCATTTCTTATGCTAGGGAAACCATTTGGTATTCATACATGTGAGCTTAATTTATTTCACTTATGAGTATAGTCTCAAGCTGTGTCCATTTATTTATAAATATCTCAATGTGATCCTTTATAGCTGAATAGTACTCCAATATATAAAAACACAACTTTTTTATCCATTCCTCAGTTGATGGACACAAGGTTGTTTCCAAATCTGGATATTACAAATTGTGCTGCTATAAACATGAGTGCACATATATCATTGAGGATGATGCTTTCAGTTCTTCTGGGAATATGCCTAGAAGTAGAATATCTGGAACAAATGGGACTTCCCATCCCAGCTTTTTGAGAAATCTCCAGACTGACCTCCACAATCGCTGCACCAGTCTACACTCCCACCAACAGTGCAGGAGAGTTCCATTTTTCCCACAGCCTCTCCAGCATTTGTTGGTCGTGGTTTTCTTGATCCTGGCCATTCTTTCAAGAGTGAGATGGAATCTCAGTGTGGTTTTAATTTGCATTTCTCTAATGACTATTGATGATGAACATTTTTTCATGTATTTATTTGCTGTTTATATTTCTTCATCTGAGAATTGTGTATTCATCTCAGATGCCCATTTTTGGGTTGGATCTTTGAATGTCAGGGGTCTGATTTTTTAAAATTCTTTATATGTTTTAGGCAGAAGTACTTTGTCTGAGGGGCAGTTCACTAAGATTTTTTCCCAGTTTGTGGGTTTTCTTTTCACTATGCTGGAGATTTCTTTTGACATGCAGAAACTTTTTAATAAGATGTGATCCCAGTTATTGATTCCAGGAAGTATTTCCTGTACAGTTTGATTCCTGCTTATGAATTCTCTACCTACCCATATGTCTTCAAGGTTTTTACCCATTTTTTTCCTCCAATAGATTTAGTGTTTCTGTTTTAATATTCAGGTCTTTGATCCATTTAGATTTTAATTTGGTTCATGGTGATAGGCATGGGTCTAGTTTTAGTTTTCGGCATATGGAGAGCCAGTTTTTACAACACCATTTATTAAAGAGACTGTCATTCTTCCAGTGAACATGTTTGGCCCCTTTATCAAAGATAGGTGGTTGAGTGTGTTTGTAAGTTGTGGTTGTATCTTCTAATCTATTCCGTTGATCTTCAGCTCTGTTTTGATTCCAGTACCATGTTGATTTTACTACAGTTGCTTTGTAGTATAACTTCAAGTCAGGGATTGTGATGCCTCCTGCCTTGCCTTTGCTGCTTAGAACTGTCTTTGCTATTCTAGGTCTCTTCTCGCTCCAGATGAATTTTAGGAGTGATTTCTCGAGTTCTATGAGGTATGTTGATGGTATTTTTATCGAAATTGCATTGAATCTGTATAATAGTTTTGGGAGAATGGCCATTTTCATAATATTTATTTTTCCTATCTATGTGCAAGGGATGTCTTTCCATTTTTTGAGATCCTCTTCAATTTCTTTTTTCAGTGTATTATATTTTTCCCTGTATAGGTCTTTCACTTCTTTCATGAAAGTAATTCCTAAATATTTCATTTTTTTGGTTGCTAGTGTGAAGAGTGTGGCTTCTCTTATATCTCTGTCAGTGATTTTGTTGCTAGTGTATAGGAATGCTATTGATTTTTGAGCATTGATTTTGTATCCAGCTACATTGCTGAATTTATTTACCATATCAAAGAGTTGTTCAATGGAGTTTTGGGGGTCTTCTGTGTAGAGTATCAGGTCATCTGCAAATAATAATTTAACTTCTTATTTTCCTATCTTTACCCCTTTTATTTCTCTCTCCATTGTCTAATTGCTCTGGCTAGTATTTCCAGGACTATGTTAAATAGGAGTGGTGATAAGTGACATACTTGTCTTGTGCCTGATTTTAAAGTAAAGGCCTTTAATTTTTGGCCATTTAGTGTGACACTGGCTGTTAGTTTGTCATAGATGGCCTTTATTATATTGAGGTAAAAACCATCTATTCCAATTTTCTGTTAGGTTCTTATCATAAATGAATGTTGGACTTTATCAAAAGCTTTTTCTGCATCTATAGAAATGATCATGTGATTCTTACTTTTGGCTTTATTGATATGGTGGATTACATCTATTGATTTACGTATGTTGAAACATCCCTGCATGCCTGGGATGAATTCCCACTTGGCCATGGTGTATAATCTTCTTGATGATTTGCTGTATCCTATTTGCCAATATTTTATTGAGGATTTTTGCATCTGTGTTCATTAGGAAGATTGGTCTTTAGTTCTCTTTTTTAGTTGGGTCTTTCTCAGATTTTGGTACTAGAGTAATATTTGCTTCCAGGAGTGACTTAGGAAAGATTGCTTCCCTTTCAATTTCATTGAAGAGTTTGAGGAGTGTCGGCATTAAGTCTTCTTTGTACTTCTTATAGAATTCTGCAGTGAATCTGTCTAGGCCTGGGCTCTTCTTTGTAGGTAAGGACTTAATTATATTTTCAATTTCTTTAATAGAAATTGGGTTATTTAGCAGTTTTACATCCTCTTGACCTAGCTTTTGTACTTCATATGTTTCTAGGAATCTGTCTATTTCTTCTGTGTTATCAAACCTTTGAGAGTAGAGGTTTTCGAAATAGGTGTTGATGATCTGTATTTCTATAGAGTCTCTAGTGATTTCTCCTTTTTCATTCCTTATTGCATGAATTTGAGCTTTTTTCCCCCTTTTTAAAATAAGGTTGACTAGGGGCTTAGCAATTTTATCTATTCTTTCAAAGCACCAACTCTTTGGTTCATTGATTCTTTCTTTGGATTGTTTTCTTAGTCTCTATTGCATTGATTTCTGCTCTGATTTTTATAATTTCCTCTCTTCTTTTGGCTTTGGGCTTGACTTGAACTTTTTCTAGATGTTTGAGGTGTAACATCAGGTTATTTATTTGTATTCGTTCTGCTTTCCTGATGTGGGAATTCAGTGCAATAAATTTTCCTCTGAAGACAGCTTTCATTGCATCCCACAGATTCTGGTAAGTTGTATTTGTATTTTCATTTTCTTGTAGGTAATGTTTAATTTCTTCTTTAATTTCCACTGTGACCCACTGATTACTCAAGAGTGTGTTTTCAGTTTCCATGTGTTTGTGGGATTTTTGCAGTATCTTTTATCATTAATTTCTAATTTCATAGCACTATGATCTGATAACATGCAAGGGATAATTTTAACTCTTTTGCATTTATTTAAATATGTTCTGTGAGCTAATATATGATCTGTTTTTGAGAATGATCCATGTACTGCTGAGAAGAATGTGTATTCTGATGTTGGATGGAACACTCTGTATATGTCTATCAAGTCCATTTGTTCACAGGTGTGATTCAGTTCTGTTATTTCTTTGCTGATTTTCTGTCTGGTTGATCTGTCCCTTGGTGTCAATGGTGTGTTAAGGTCTCCTGTTATAATTGTGTTACTGATAATTTGGTTTTTCATTTCAGTTAATACTTGTTTTATATAACTGGGTGCTCTGGAATTTGGTGCATATATTTTTAATATAGTTATCTCTTCCTCTTGAAGTTTTTCCCTAACCAGTATGTAGTGACCTTCTTTATCTCTTCTTGGTTTAAAGTTCACATTGTCTGCAAACAGAGTAGCTACCACCACTTTTTTTTTTTTTTTTTTTTGGATTCCTGTTGCATGAAGTATTGTTTTCCATCCTTTGACTTTCAGTCTGTGAGTATCCTTTTGGGTTATATGGGTTTCTTGTAGACAGCATATGGTTGGATTTTTTTTCTTGATCCATTCTGCCAGTCTATTTCTTTTAATTGGTGCATTGAGACCACTTACATTAATGGTTATAGCTGTTATATGTTGGTTTATTGTTGACATGTTATCTTTCTGCTGTTGCATCTTTATCTTTCTTTCTGTTTAGTTTTCTGCTTTGCTTAGTGGTTTTTTTCCTAAGTGTATCTAAACTGTCTTTCAATATTCTTTGCAGGGTTGGCTTGGTGATCATCAAGTTCTTCAGCTTTTCTTTGTCATGGAAGTATCTTATTTCTTCATGGATTTTGAAGGACCATTTTGCAGGGTACATCAGTCTAGGTTGGAAATCATTTTCCTTTAGGATCTGAAATACTTCACTCCATGCTCTTCTTGACTTTACTGTTTGTGCTGAGAAAAGTCTGCTGTGATTCTGATAGGTTTTCCTTTATAAGTGATCTGTTTTTTCTCTCTGATAGCTTTTAATATTCTGTTGGTATGTTGCATTTCTGGGATGGTGATTATTATATGTCTGGCTGTAGTTTTATTTTGATTATGACTATTTAGAGTTCTATGTGCTTCACTGATCCTGATGTCAGTTTCCAATCTCATGTTTGGAAAATTTTCAGCTACTACTTATCTAAATATCCTCTTGACATCCTTTATGTTGTCTCTTTCTCTTTCATTTATCCCTATCAAGCTTATGTTGTTTTTCTTTGCATCATCTTACAGCTATTGACTTGTTATTTCCTGATTCCTTGCTATTTTTAAAAGATCTTGCCTTTCCTGTTCACTCTCTGCAATCTTGTCTTTGAAGTCTGGAATTCTATCTTCACTTTTGTTGAGATGGTTTTGACAACTTTCAGTGGAATTTTTGATTTCCTGTATATCTCTTTGCATCTGCTTTATGTATTCTGTTTGTTTCTTATATTGCTCATCCAGGGATTCTATCTTTTTGTTTAGTTCCTCCAATTTTTTAACTGTGTATTCTTTAGTTATGTTCAGCATCTCCTTCATTTCTTTTCTCATTTCTTCTTTTACCTGGGAGATTATTTCTAGTCTGAATTCCTTTAAAGCTTCCTGAAGTTGCCTCTTTATTTTAGTTGCTATTATGTCCAATATACCAGGTGTATGGCATATATTTTCTTCTATGTATATAGTTCCTAAGGTTTCTTGGGATGGGCTCGAGGTTTGAGATTGTAATTTGGTCTTTCATTTTGTCATTTTCCTATATTTCTGTGTTTTAAGTGTTATTCCAAGGCTTCTCCCAGGTCTGTTGGAAATCTTCTTCTATGCCCTCAGCTCCTGGGACTCTGGCTGCCCAGCTACCCGGATTGAGAGAGGGTCACTGGGGGTGGGACAGGCAGGCTCAAGACAGCTGGTCTAGTGCAACAGCAAGCCACAAAGTTCCCTGTCCAGGGCTGAGCAAGGAACTAGCTGGGCTCAGGGGAAGGTGCGGGGGACACTCACCCCTGGCCGTCCAGCCTCTGGAACTGATGGTGCCTGCTTACTTAGAACTCCAGAGTCCACCAAGCATGGCTGGGAGCAGGGAGGCCGTTCGATGTTTTTAATTGTTTTTTTTTTTTTTTTTTTTTTTGCCTTTTTCCTTTTTATTGGTACCAGGGATCGAACTCACAACTGCCTACTTGCAAGGCAGGTGCTTATGCCACTGAGCTAAATCCCCAGCCCCTGTTTTTAATTTTTTTAACTGAAGGACATTAGAGACAATCTAATAAAAAGAATATGTGGTTTATACTGATATCATATTATGATATACATTCTACATATTCTAATGTTCTGATTTATTAATAGACAGTCTCTACATATATCATTTTCCCAAAGTAATACATGCATTTTCAACCAAGATAACAAGTTAGTAAAAACATAACTTTAAAAATTATTTGCTAAAGCAAATCACAAAATAGCTAAAATTATCCTTAAAAAGAACATTAATGAGAGAAAGACACAGGGAAGGGTGTTGTAACCTTAGGAACAAAGAAATTAAACAATGGAGTAGATTAAAGCCAACAAACACTACATCGATTGATCAGTTTATAGCCAAATGGGCTTTTAGGAGGTGAGGGCTGTGGAGGAAGTAGTCAGTAGAGACACAGCCTGGCAGTGTATATCTTATCCTTCCCTGCCTATCTCTTTCTGCTTTCCTGGCTACCATGAGGCAAGTAGCTTTCATACATCACATCCTTCTGCCATGAGTTTTTTGTCTAGCCACTTGCCTAAAAGCAATGGAGCCAGCAGCCATTAACTGAAATCTCTGAAACTGTGAGCCAATAGAAATCTTTCCTCCTTTAAACTGTTATTCTTGGGAACTTTGTCACAAAGATGAAAAGCTGACCAATACAGACTCATACTCCATACTATCACAAAAATCACCCTCTGGTATATTAAGAACATCAGAATATTCTTCTAATTTGAAAGTTAGGAAAAAAGTCTTCCAAAAAACACAAACTGCCAACCATAAAAAAGAATAATAATACATTTGGCTACACTAAGGTTCTGTTAACTACAAGATATCATAAAGAAGAGGCTGAGGATTTAGATCAATGGCTTAAGCACCTACCTGGCAAGTGCAAGATCATGAGTTCAATCCCCGGTACCAAAAAGAAAAAAAAAGATGTCATAAAGAAAGATAATTATATTCTGGAAGAAGATATTCTCAACACTTAGAATAACAAGTGGATTAGAATTTCAAGCTGAGATATAAGAACCTCCAAGAATCCATGAAGAAAAGATAAATGCCCTAGTGAAATCTGAGCAAAAAAGTGAAGACGCATTTCACAGGTAAGGAAACATAAATAATGAACTGTGAGGGATTAACTAATGGGCAACTTGTAACATCCAGCTGAAATGAATCAGCACAGTGCTGAGTGTAGAAGGCCCATCTGAGGATTATTGCCTGCAGGCTAAAAACAGAACTGAAGGGGAAGAGGTGATGCTGTTGATTCTCCTGGTGAAGCTTGTCGCACTGGCTCTTCTGATATGCACTCAGCTGTTCTCATCGGTGGAGCTCAGGTCCTCATTGTTGCTGAGAATGGTTCTCTTGCAGGGAGCTCTGGTCCTTTAACCATCACTTCTTGGCTCCAGTGCAGATTTCTCAGCCTATTGGCACAGATCCTTTATCCCGTTAATGCAGACTTTCTAGCTTCCACCATTGACCTTTGGGCCTTCCCAGTGTAGATCCTTGATACAGACTTGCATGAGACATTATCATGGGCTCCAGGTCTCCAGTTGGATTCTTGCAGGACATTGCCATGGGATCCAGAGCCTCGGTTGGGTTCTTTGGGTCTCTAGTGTATGGACAGATCTCTTGCACACCTTTGTATTTGGCTCTTTGGAAGAACATTATAAAATAATCCTATAGATTATGTGCCCTGGGTTAAATCTTTTCCCTTGTAAACCCTAACTGCAACAGTCATTAATAAAACATCAATAAATTAGCTGTACTTAGCAAAATGAGATGTTATTCAATAGTGAAAGCGAATAGAGGACAGCTGTATGTATTATAGATGAAAAAGCAAATGACAATACCATCTTTATAAAGACAACCGAGATTGGAGTATAGAGTCTTCAAAAATATCTAGTTGGGATGAAGAAATTTTATACAAGAAGCCCAAAGTATAAACTAAGAGCAAAATTTAAAAAATAGATATTAGGAAATGAGGAGATTGGGATGGGGACCAAGAGATGGAGGGTGTCTTAGTTATATTTTACTCATCTCTGAGACAAAATAGCTGATGCCCAAAGTTGGGAAAGAATTTCCCAACTGTAATTTCTTACAGTTTTTGGAGGTTTCAGTCCATACTCAGTTGGCTTCAAGGCAGGGTGGCATGGCAGGCTGCAGTTCATGGTGGCTGCAAACAGCAAGTTGAAACCAGCAAAAGAGCAAGACACGCCTTCTTCCTACCATTACATTACATCCTGGCTCCACCCTGAGGCTGGTGTAGCACTCATACCCCCAATCCAAGCACTAGACAATGAACCAATCACAAATGCATAATGCAAAGGCATGAGACTTGAGGCCACCAACATAAACCATGACAGAGTAGAAGGGAAAGAAGGAGAAGAGGACATAAAAATAAATAAGATGTGTTGCATTCATGTAACAATAAAGAAAATTTTAAACATAAAACAACTTTAATAGTTAAGTATACAACATAAAATTCAGGACAGTGGTTGGGTTTGGGCATATGAGAGAATGAAATCTGGTCTTTTTTAAGGTTATAGCTTCTAACATATCTGTCAAATATGTTATTTCTATTGTTAGAAAAACAATAAAATTTGTAAAATAAAGACCAAGACTGATGACTGATCACACTGATAAGACATGGAAGGAAAGAAACAAGAACCAACATTCTTAGCATACTTGCTCTTTGGCGTGATATCAACAAATATGAGAGAAAGGAAGATGATTACTGAAGATGAATTGATTCAGGATGAATTGTATTCAGGATGAGTTGATTCTTCTGGATCTTCTGGAATATCTAAAATTTAGAAATATTGCTGGATTGAGAGACTTGTGTTTTGATAGAAAATCAGTTGCTGCCATGAGGTACACACTGACAAAAGAAAATTGAGATGAATATGAGGAAGTATGCTCAAATTTAGAGGCTAGAGTTCCAGTTACCTGGCTGGGACAATAATACCTGATGTAAAAAAAACTTTAAAGTAATCCACAGATGAAATCAGAGATTTCATAATCCTGTTGTCTCTGGAATTCCCACAGACCTACCCAGAAGTGTGCTTCACTAATTTCCTAGGCATTTCTCATTCTACTCAAGTTAACAGTCCAGATCAATCATCATATCTATAAGCTGAAAACCTAAACAATGAAGAAAAGAAAGGACAATCAGCCTATACAAAGCTCCAGGAAAGTATAAAGTTACAGAATCATAGGCAAGATACAGCTGAGATCCAGAGGATGGCTGGAGTGTCAGTCACTTTAGGGAGGGCTGGGGGAATTGGACTTGAAATAATGTTCCACTTGACAAAAAGGACAGACAGTGGCAAAGTGCAAAACAAACAACACATTTTTAATGACCATGATAGATTTTTGCACCTTAGGTTTCACACTTGGTTATTTATAAAACCAAATGTACTACTCAACTCATCTATCTGACCCATCACCGTATCCAAAACAAGGCACCTGACTAGTGATAGTAACTTGCAGTTTCCAAGTTATTTATTATTTTATTAAAATCATCTTTACCAGCAGCAATATATTCATCACCATACTATCAAGGACATCCTGTCCCTTGTATCTTTCCATTGTCCCCAGACTTCAGATTCCATTGTAGAGTAGCTTCCTTTCCTTTAGTTACTGTCAGTTCTGACTCCAGAGTCGCCTTTGCGCAGGTAATTCAGCACTGCACTCTGACGAGGTGTGCCTTTTCACTGCACTCCTTGCTGTCTGGAATCACTAGACTGCATGTTGTCTTTTTTCCCATAAAAGCATGTAATCTGCCCTAGTAGTTTAAAAAATAGTATTCTTGTTTCATGTTCTTTTAGTGACCGGCATACAGTACAAAGGGTGCTCAATGAATATGCTGCGGTGATTTCTATGTCTTATTTTATACTTTGTGCTGTTTTCTTCTCTTAGGAACTTTTTCAACTTAGCCATATCCCTCAAGTCTTTCAGGACCCTTTATTGCCTGTACAGTTTTCCTGGTTTGATAAGACTCAGATCCTACTCATTTACCCTGCCTTGCCATCATGAAGATGCAGTTTCACCATGCTTGTGTCTGTATTGTTTCTCCTGTGCAGCACATCCTTCCCCAGGTAATACTGATGCTGTGACTCCACACAGAACTCAGAAGAGCACTCCACAGGAAGCAGGGTTGCGTTGATGGAGTACTGTTGCTAAATACCTACAAAAATAATTTTTCAACTCATTGACTTTGACTCATTATAATGAAACATATTAATTTACAATATCTACTATTTCACTTGCCTCTAGTAAACTTTAATACTAATATATTTATCAAAGTATGATTCAATGACCTTGGGGGGAAGAAAACAGAAAATAAGGCAAAAATAAATAAGTACCCTGCAGAGAAAACAAGTGCTTGTGACTAACTGAAGCCAAAGAAAACTTTTTTTTTTTTTTTTCAGGAACACAGGATGGGAGATGAACAAAATACAAAATACTGCCTCTGAGACAAGATGAAAAAAAAGTTCAGGAGATAAATTTTAAGAGATTATTAATTTTTACTTCTACAAGAAAGTTTCATTAGCAAGAAATATTTTGTTATTGTTTAAGAAGAAATAAAAGTTTACTTTGAACATGAAAATGGAAACATTAAAGGCATATAAATATTGGGTATTCTAGGATGCTCATTTTCCCTTTGTATTAGTTTTCCCTGGCTCCTATAAGGATCCAATATATATTCTTAACTTTTCACAGATTATTTAGGGGTTACTATTGAATTAATTCATGGAAAGTATAGAAATCTTGGAAATTATCAGTTTTTTCTTCCCACCCTTTTTGCTATAACCGGTTGAGGCAAAAAGATCACAAACTCGAGCCCAGCCTGAGCAAATTAGTGAGACTCTGTCTCAAAATAAAAACAGGCTGGAGATGTAGCTCAGTGATAGAGCACTTGGCTAGCACATATGAGGCCCTGAGTTCAATCCCCTAAATGGAAAAATATATATATAAAATAAAAATCCAATACTCTTTTTTTTTACTCTTAAGATCTGAATTTTTATCTAGCATTCTTTTTTTTTCCCAAAGAATGTCTTTGCACTTTCTTAGGGTGCACAGCCACAGAAAATGAATCTGCAACAGTCAGTGCTCACTAGAGAAACAGATTATAAGACATGTAAGTATATAAGGATATACAAGATTGGCTTACAATGCCTGTGCATGGAGTCAAGTGTGTAACAGTGCAAAAAGTCTGTCTTTGCACTGGGATCCAGAGGATCCAGTCGAAGGCCTGGAGCTCAGTATGGTATCCTGTGTGAGTCTGTATCAGGGAGCCCAAGAGTATGCACTGGAAGGCAGTCTATCCTGGAAGCCAGGAGACTGCTGCCAACAAGGAGAAGACTGGAGCTCCTCTGAAGAAACACAAACAGCTGTTGGTTCACTTGGAGGGGACCAAGGGAGATTTTTACAGATGAGATACCCAGGTTAAAGAATGTACGTGTACAAGACATCAGCAACAACAGCAAGCAGCATAGAGCAGAGCACAACACAAAAGTACAAGAGCCTCCTGCATCTTTATTGTCTAAGTCTTGTACAGGTTATCTTATATTTGCATTCTTACATAGCTATAACTCGTACATGCATGTTTACTTGTGCTAAGTCATGGTTATATAATTGTATCCCTCTGTTCTCTTACACTAGACAGTGAGGTCACATCCTTAGTGTCCTCAGATGCCCCTGAACTTTGAAGCAGTCTGAGTGCTTGCCCACACCAGCTTACCTGAGGCCTCAGTCCCCAGAGTTTTTACTGGAGGTTCATTACATGAACAGGTTATAATCATTAGCCACATGATTGACATCTAATACCCCCAGAGACTGAGGTGAGCTGAGTCATTGACTGTAATCACATGGTCTTTCCCGCATGGTTAGCCAATGGCCCATGATGAACAACAAAAATGCTTCTATGACTCCAAGAAAATTCAAGGGATTACCGTAGAGATTTATAAAATCTAGCCAAATAACTTATAATACCATAAATGTCATTTTCTTTATATTTATACCACATGGGTCCTTTGAACTCTTGAACATGTAAATCCATGTCTCATCAAATTTGAAAAATATTCATCATTTTTTCTTTTATTGCTTCTGCTCATTGCTTATCTCTCTCATCTTCTTCCGGGATCCTAATTATACTTGTCTTAGAGTATTGATATGGTCCCTGAAGTTTTGTTTCAATATTATCTGCATCCTTTAAGTTATATAGTTTCTATTGATTTATCTTCAAGTTGGCTGATCCCTTTTGTCATCTTTATTCTGCTGTTAAGTCTATCTGGTAAACTTTTATTTCAGATACCATAAATTTACTTCTTAAATTTCTATTCATTTTTGTTGTTTCTAGTTCTCTGCTACATTTCCTTTGTTTTATTCCTGATGTATTTTCTTTTATGTTCTTGAATATGTTTATAATAACTGTTTTAATTCTTTTTCTGATATTTCCAACATCTGGGTATCTACTAGTCGATCTCTGATGATTGTCTTTTCTCTCATAAATAAATCAATTTCATACTTCTTCATTTATTAATTCTAGATTTTATCCTTAACATGTATATTAGTTCTTCAAAGAAAGAAAACTAAAAAGACAAATATACCCATATAGAAAAAGATTCATTGTTAGGGATTTGATCATATGACTATGGAGGCTGCAAAGTTCCAGGACCTGCCACCTGTCTACTGAAGGCTCAGGAAAGCTGGTAGGGTAGTTTCAGTGCCAATTAAAAAGCCTGGGAACCAGGGAAGCCAATAGTGGAAGTTCCAATCCAAGTCCAAAGACACAAAAATCAGGAATATTGAGGACAAGAGTGCCGCGACCCATGCAGCTCCTGAGGTTGTTGGGGTTAAGGACCACAAGAGCATGAGAAAAAGAAGACACAAAGCTGGGGTCAGGTGAAACCCTTACTTTCCTGATGGGAGGAAAGGTACTGGCTCTTCACTGCAGGGGTGTTTATTTAAACCTTTTAGCAACTTAATGTCCCATGAAATCCTGTTATCCTACCAACCCACTATTCAGATTGTTTTGGGGCCAGGTTTTCTCTGGGCTGAAGCAGCTTCTTCACGTGGTTTGCCCCAGGTGCTCTTTGTTCTTGGAATGATCATGCTCCAACCTTGCACATGTCCTCAATTTCCAGCTTCAACCACTCCCAACACAAGAGAAGATGGATGCCCTCACTCAAGCAAAGAAAGCAAATTTGCTCTTCAGCATTCTTGTTCTGCTCGTCAATATACTGGGAGATATATACTCACATTGGTAAACGTGACCCTCTTTACTCAATCTGCCAATTAAATGTAAATCTCTTCTACAAACAGCCTCTCACACCAACCCAGAAATAATGCTGAACCAGCTACCTGAGCATTGTTTGGCCCAGCCAGTCTGCTACATACACCTAACCATCAGAGTATTGTTAATTTTGGAAAAGCAATGGATTCTAGAATACTCTTCCTGTCTTATTTCTTCGGTTGGGTTTAGCATATTATGGACATGATTGAGCTCTATATTTTAGGTCTCCATTCAAATATTAAGTCAGTTGCTTTAGACTTAGATTGACTTTAAAATTTGTCCCAATAGGCACAGTTTAAGGGTCAACAACAAATTCAGGCACAGTTTTTTCTGACTCCTTCCTGTTTTTTGAATTTTCTTACTTTCCAGGAAATGTGTCTCCAAACTTTGCCCTCTTATTCCTTAAGCTAGAGTTTCCTATTAGAATTATTTTTACCCTATATAGAGCTGACTGAAGTGTGCCTTCAGGGTGGAAACTGTGATATGGTGAGGTCTAAGTTCTCCCTTTCTATAGCAGTCTTTTTGTTGTTGTTGTTTCTGAGATAAAATAACCTGGTCCCTGCAACTTGAGGAGAGGCTTATTTCAGCTTACAGTTTCACAGGTTTCAGTCTATGGTTGGTGGAAAGGCACGGTGGAGGAAAGCTGCTCACTTCCTAGCAACCAGGAGCAGAGGGAACAGCAAGAGCCAGAGAAAGACATACCCTCTAAAGACACCCCCAGTGACCCACCTCCAACTGGGGCCCACCTCCTAGTAGCACATTCCACTTTGGATCCTAGCCTGAAGACAATGAAAGGGAAAGGAAGGGTTGCTGACTGCCTCCTACCTGCTCTGTCAAGGACGGAGCTTTTTTCTGTGATGCTCCTCTGCCATGCTGCTTTGCTTTGAAGTTAGCCAACAACGGACTGAGTTGTAGCTGAAATAAACCTTTCCTCCTTTAACTTGTGAGTGATAGGTATTGTGAAAACAAGAAAAGTAATTAAGGCAATGTAATAGTGATAAAGAATTAAAATAAACTGGGAATATGTTAAATTATATTTATTTCCTTATTATTCTTTCCTGTTAAAATTATCTAAAAATTCTGTTTTATTCTTAGTGGTTATTGCTTTATGAAATCTTAATAAGCCACAAAGAAATAAACTGGGTAAGCGAGTGCTCTGAGTATCCTACAAGCCTTTCCACTGAGTACTTTTGTTTTAGACAAGCAAGAAGCATCATTAGGAAAAGACTTTCTGGTAATTCCATTGCTATGAATATACCTGTTGATGATTAAAAGTATTTTTTAAAAAGTTGATGACTAATAATATAGTAGAAACAACTTGAAAAATATTTTTGTTCACCTAATAAGTGGTTAAAATGAGGGTACTAAAAACAATTTAATTCTTGAGAATTTTATAACTACTTCAAAAAAGAAACTTTTGAATGCTTTCAAATTAAAAACAAGGCATAATAAGAACAGAGCAAACAATGTTCAATAGGAACACGGTTTTGCTATTTTCTTGCATATTGCTATTCTGTTTGGTTAAAATTGCACTAGCCTTGGAAATGCCAGCACATGGCTGTGTGTGTGGTGACAGATCAAGAATTTAGAAATTATACTAATAAAAAAGTAAACTGAAATGGAGAGAAATCTTTGCTACTTACTTGTACTTGTCTGACAGAAGATTAATATCCAGAATACATAAAGAACTGAAAGAAAAAAAAAAACAGTCATGAAACAGACAAATGGGCAGACAGTTTTAAAAGAAGAAGTACAAATCACAGGCCATAATTATGTTTAAAAAGTTCATCTCTGTTTTTTTAATGACCCATGGTGGCCTCAAATTTGATACATAACCCACACTGTCCTTGAACTCCTGACCTTCCTCTTCAGCTTTTGGGAGAGCTGAGATTACAACTGTGCCCATCACGAATTGGTTAAAAAATGTTCAATATCTTTAGCAATCAGAGAAATGTAAAAAACTACAATGATATGCAGCTAGTGCACACCTATAATCCCAGCACTTAGGAGTTTGAGGCAGGAGGAACGCTGTGCATTTGAGACTACCAGTGCTATACAGTGAGTTTAAATTTGAAATCAAACTATAGATTATACCAATGGCTCATGTAGGAGTAACATGGCTAAGATACTGTAGTGTCACTGAATTTAATGGTTAGTCATACTTTAATTCGAGAAAGCTCAAGGAAGATATTCTTTTTTACAGTGGCAGAAATAGTACTTTCATCCAATAATGACTTTTGCATTAGGTCTGGATAATGATCTGTCTAGGTCATTTTGCCTTACGTTAACTTTAGCTACAAATTTAAAAAAAAAAAAAAAAAACGATTTTGGGATTCATGTTTTTTATTGCTGTCAGGTAACCAGAACCATAATAAATATTTAAAGTTCCGCTCATGTTTTGCTTAAAGTAAATTTTATACTGTTTACTGTACTCAATGATCCTCAACATTTTGGTATTGTATATGGGTTTATCTTTTATCACCTGCTATCTTCATATATATATATATATATATGTATGTATGTTATGGGAAGAATATGGGCTTGCTCATTAAGAAATAAGCCTTAGGAAACGAGTATCTTTAATAAGTACCCTGGTGGAGATAAGCATCTAATCATGTTTGAGTTAATATTCAATATGAAAATAATCCGTAGAGAAAAAAACACAACTATTACAGATTAAATGGTAGCTATAGTTTCATTTATGGTAAAGGAGTCCAGAAACAGCGAAGGGAAAAGTTATTTTCAACTAATCAGTTGTTGAAATGTGAAGAGACTGACACGTTGAGGGGCGAAAAAGATTAGAAATTACTAATATTTGCGATTAAAAGTGAACTATAAAACTGGCAATGCAGTGACACGCGTTTAGTCGGCCCATGTACTTTCTCATCCTAGGGCACAATGAGAAGAGTCATATGAGATCCCAGCCTCCTAACTTCTTTCTGATTTTCAGGAAACCCGGCTTTAAGTAGCAGTCGTTCGGACTAACACTCTGACCAGAGAAGCCACTGTCTGACACATTTCTTTGCCCTACTGCACTCATGATTCTTCTCACAGGTCTCAAATCTCGCCCCTTTTTCTAATATTTTTGTAACGCAAGTTTTTAATCCGCTCCTGCAGCTCCAGCTTTGCCTGCAGATGGCTCACTTGTCTCTGAACAGCACTTTTTGGGCTCTTTCCTTCCGGCTGAGTTTCTCTTTCAGGTATTTGGCATCTTAGCGATTTGTTTTTTTCTTCACTCTTTGAGAGTGATCGACCTCCTAATTCCTCAATTAGCAGTGCAAACCAGCCCAGGTCCACTGCCACTCCACTCAAAATGTGAATTCCAAAGTCGACCACTCTTTATCCTCCGGTCCCTGGGCGGACGCCTTGCCGACGCCTCCGGGATTCTCTTCTCTCTCTTCCTCTGAACACTGAACCCCTCCGCCTCAGGGGAGAGAGGACACACAACGCATGCGCTAATTCTCGCGCGCACCGCATTACGCACGCGCCACTCTGCAAGCGCGTGCGCAGAGGGAAGACGCGCGGGTGGCTGGGGTGACGCAAGAAGTGGCGCGGTGCTGAAGTTTGCCCAGCGTCTGCTGGGAGGAATCGTGGCCTGTCAAAGTCATGGTGCATTGCGGTTATGTGTTGTTCAGAAAGGTCCGTGTCTGATGCCCCTAGGTCCGGTGACTTTGTGCCGTCTGAGGTCTCTTTGTCTTTCTCGCTCCCTTCCCACCATTGTCCCGGGCGGGGTTGCGGCGGGGTAGGTGGGAGGGGAACGTGGTCTCCTTGGCGCCCTTGGGGCCAGCTGCGAGCTCTTTTGGGGTTGCCGTGTGCGAGTAGGAGAGGAAACGGCCCCTGCCTGTGGTTCAGACCCGAAATACGGCCCACGTGGAGTACGGGGTTGTGTGTGCTTCTGTCTCGAATATTGTAGGATGCCCCTCCCCCGGTTTTAAGTATTATTAATGCCATGTTTTTATGCATTTTCCCCGTCAGCACACTGCTTTTAAGCTGTTTTAAAGAAGACTTTATCAGGAAACAAAAAACGTGTAATTGATATGCATTCTTGCCGAAAAAGTAGGCCAGTTTTTGTGTAATGTCAGACTTAGAATGATTTTTGTTAAAATTCACAGTTACTTAAAGGAAAAAAAACGTAATAACCCTACTGTTAATTTCTCTTTGAAAACTTGCCAACATTATATATTGGCCGTTGCCTTTTCATTACCACTGTGAGATACTTTTAACTGAGTCTTCTACGCTTGTGAATCAGGTGAATAAAGCTACAGGAGTTCACACGTTGAACAGAATTTTATAACTTTTCGAGGAAAACATGTGAGGTTGGATTTCAGAAAAACTAGTAAACACTAAATATGGTGCGAGATTTCCAAAGATATAACCAAACTGCAGAGAGAGCCTGCAGTGTCAGGATAAAAATTGATTGGAGAAACTAAGAAATCTGTTTCTTCAGTGTTCTCTCAAGTAATGAGAAACTATGACATTCAGATGGGCGTGATGTTACGGTGAAAAAAAGCAAGACGTTCTACCTAGAGGAAAAGCGTTCACAGAGTGGCGTGGACACAAGCCGTACATCATGTGTAAAAGCTAAGAGGATGGGGATAGTAGGAGTTGAATAAATGAAGTTGATACTGGAAGAGTGGAGTAAGGGCTTTGCATATAGTACTATAAATTTTGAATTTCATTTCATAAAGAGTAAACCCACCCCCAACCAAACCCAAAAAGAGGTTAAGTATTTGAGAGGTTTTTGAATTACAGGCCTGCTCTCAGTTGCTTTAAACTGTTACTAGTCTACATCCTGATGGAGCTGTCCAACAGGTTAGGCATAGGAAGTATCTCTTAGGTGATAGCAACACTGAGATCACCCAGGAGGAAAGTTTAGGATGAAAAGAGAAGCAAGGTCTGGTCCTTGGAGAGATGGAGCAGTATTTGATTATTGAAAAAAAGAATTCTAAGAGAGAAACGAAGGCGAGCTAAACAAAACAACAACAACAACAAAAAACCAGCCGTGGAATGGGGCATACAGAAAGTTGTTATTGATTCTTTTTAAAGAAACTTTTAGTGTAACAACTAAAAAGTGGTTCTCTAAGTTGGTAAACGTTTTGTGTAAACATGCCCTCTCCTTTCTCTCCTTTTAGTATGGAAATTTCATTGATAACCTAAGAGTCTTCACCAAGGGAGGAAGTGGTGGAATGGGTTATCCTCGCTTAGGTGGAGAAGGTGGAAAAGGTGGTGATGTCTGGGTTGTAGCCCATAAAAAAATAACTTTAAAACAACTTAAAGACAGATATCCTCAGAAACGGTTTGTGGCTGGAGGAGGAACAAACAGTCGGTAAGTATTACCTTAAGTTATAAAAACCCCTTTAGAAGAAGAAAAACTATAAGATAAAACTTAATTGGCAATTTGAAGTAAATTATTTCATGCATTTGTGACTAAACAAGATCCAAAATGTCTAAACACATGAAAAGGTAGGACTAAATCTTGCAGAGTTCTTAAATTTTGTATTAATTTCTTGTCCCAATGCTGCTATTCTTTTCCCTACTTCCTTTGTAGAGATAAAGAATGTTCTGACTCCCCACTGTTTTCTTCTAAATTTATCTTGGACAAATTTGAAGTCTTGCTCAAATGTCAGCTCAGATGCTCTAAACTACTGCCATCAAAAGTTAATCATCCTGCCAGCGATATAGCTCAGTGGCACAGTGCCTACCAGGCAAGCACAAGGTCAAGTTTGAGTCCCAGTACCAGGGGGAAAAAAAAGAGTTATCTAAAATTTTTCCACCCAGACATAACCATGACAAACCTTTTCTTAATTTTTCTGTATGTTTACACAAATGTAATTACGTGTATTTATAAAGTCCAGTCCCAAAAAAGAGAGCATAATATTTTCAACCTCTTCTTTTTTTCATGTTAGAAACTTATTTAGGAAGCTGCATAATATTATAGGCTAGAAAGTAGCATTTGTCTATTATTGAATATGTGTAGGTACTTTTTATATAATTGTTCTTTTTTTTTTTTTTTGATAAATTCCCAGAGTGGAATGAGTTAGAAGTTTGTATCAATTTGTTCCTTCTCTTAAGGGCAATTTGAAAATAACCAGATTAGCTTCTTAAGTGCTTGTGTTTGAGATCAATTGTGTTTGGATTTTTTTCAGTTTCATAGGAAATTTTCTTTTTTTTTTTTTTTTTTCTTTCTTTCTTGTGTTGTGGCAGTGATTTTATTTCAGTGGGACAATATCTTAGCTCATTTTGGGTTAAGATGACTTTGTAGTTAATGATTTAAATCATTCATTACCTGTTTTATAGAATATAGTAGTTTAAAATGCAACATATAGGAATAATTTTAGTTTTTCTCTAATGTTTGACCATTTAATAGGTGCATTAACTTGAGAAATTGTTTGCTTTTTGTTTTTGTAAACCATATTTGCTAGAAATATAAACCATTTGACTTAGTGGGTTTTCATGTTTTAATGTCGGATTTTTGTATCTATTCTTTTGGAGGGTAGGATTAATGCACTGAAAGGTTCCAAAGGAAAAGACTGTGAAATTCCTGTACCTGTTGGTATTTCAGTAACTGATGAAAATGGTAAAATTATAGGTGAGTGTACTATAGCTTCTAAGATTGTAAAAACATTTTCCAAAATTGAGGATTTTCAGAAATAGCCTTTCTTGGGTTTCAGAGGAATTTTTTGTAGGCATAAATAATTTTAGCTAATTGTTAAAAAGAGTTTCTTAAGATATACATAAAAAATTGTTGAAAATTTACTGATTTAAAGTTACTTTAAGGACATAAAACTACTTGGTTTTAAAAGCATAACTAATCTCTTCAACTGCTTGCAAAAGCATTTTCTAGGGTTAGAATTTTTTTTTTCTTCTGTCTGTTTTGAGACAGGGTCTTGCTATGCAGTTCAGCCTGGCCTTGAGCTCACTTTGTAGTCTAGGCTGGTCTCGACCTTGCAGCAGTCCTCCTGCCTCAGCCTCCTGAATGCTGGAATTACAGGCGTGAGCTACCACACTCAGCTAGACTTTTTTTCTAAAAAAAAATTATATTATTGTCTAGTAGTTTTGGAGATTGAACCTAGAGTCTTAAATGTGCTAGGAAAATATTCTACCTCTCAGCTATAGTCCTCATTGATCAATTTTTTGGCAATGTATTATGAAAGAAAAATAGAATGTATTATTTATCCTTGGTGTATTCTTTTATTTAAAGGAGAACTCAATAAGGAAGAAGACAGACTTTTGGTAGCTGAAGGTGGCCTTGGTGGTAAACTGCTTACAAATTTTTTACCACTGAAAGGCCAGAAACGAGTGATTCGCCTTGACCTAAAACTTATAGCTGATGTAGGACTAGTTGGGTAAGTACCATTATATTTTTAATGTACTTTATAAATATTAATAGTAATTTGGAGGCAAAATTAGTTTGTATAATTTGTATATTAACTGTATTTGGAAAACATATAACCAAGTATATGGTTGACCATTAACCAATGGAAAGTTGGGGGTGTCAGTCTCAACACTTCTTCAAAAGTCTGCATGTAACTTTTGCTACTCCCAAAATTTAGCTACTGCTAGCCTGTTTGTTTACTGGAAAGCTTATAAATGATATAAACAAAATATATTTTGTGTCTGTACTGTATAGGAAAAAACACAAGAACTTCGAGATCACTTTGGTAAGGGGAGTTGTTTGTTTGAGACGTGGTCTTGCTTTGTAGTTTAGGCTGCCCTCACACTCACAACAATCCTTCTGCCTCAGCCTCTCAAGTACAGGATTACTGGCATACATCACTGCACCTGATTTGTGTGAAATCACTTTTCACTGTGGTCTGCAGTTTACTGGAGAAATGATGAGTTGCTCATGTGAGATGTTTAGCATTACATTGCATTTTAAGCAGACACGTGCAACGCGTGAGCACATTGTGATAACAGCAGGATGTGACTGAAAGTATTACAATAGTTAGTGTATATGCTACCCAGTATTTTGTAGGTAGTCATTTTTATTGACTGCAAATGGCACCTTGTACATTCTATTCATGTGCTTAAGTTGTGACAAATTCTAATTTTTATAATAGATTTGTATTTTATGTAAAAATAACAAAACAGACAATATATATTTTTGTGTATTCATGATATACCTTTTTCTTAATTTCTTCTGAAATTAAAAATTTCTTAATTTTTATCTGAGTTGCCCATTTCATCTGCAAGTTTTTACAAATTTTTGCTGATTCCAAACCCTTTGCCCCCCCCAAATTTATGCATAAATGAGCCCTTGTAGGTCAAACTTGTGCTGTTAAGGGTCAATTATAGTTATTTTCGAATAGTCAAATAAGAATTTCAGTTACTATTCGTTTGTAAAAGGAAGAGCAGAACAATTGAATGGGTCTGTAGGATGTTAAAAGAATGGATTTTTAAAAATTGATCAGTCAACTTATCAGCTAGTGTTTGTGACTAAATTGAGTTGGGGACTTAAAAAAAAAAAATTTAGGGGCTGGGGGTTTAGCTCAGCGGCATAAGCACCTGCCTTGCAAGCAGGCGGTCGTGAGTTCAATCCCCGGTACCAATAAAAATGAAAAAGACAAAAAAAAAAAAAAATTTTACATTCCAGCTATAATCATGAATAAGGACTGAATGAAAGTGTAGCAGACATTAGAACCATGGAGGAAAAATCCACTGATCAGCAACACAGCTGACTAGATGTGGTGTTAAGGGATGTTTTGAAAAAAATTCAGTCAAATGCAATTTTATAGTAAAGCTAAAGAATGTTACAGATATAAAGTTAGAAATCCAAACAAAATACACTTATAATAGTATACAGAAGAGCCAGGTGTGGTGGCACACATCTGTAATCCTTGCACTTGGAAGGCTGAGGTAGGAGGCTCCTCAAAAATTTGAGACCAGCCAGGGCTACATAACCAGACCCTGTCTCAAAAGAAAAAAGAAAAAGAAAAAGTATATAGAAGGAAATAAAAAGGGGGATGTGATTGAGGTACTTTTGAGAGTTTAAATAGAAAGACTGAAGTTAGGATTAGACAAATGGCCAGTGACACATAGAGGTAATCCTGGGGCTCAGACTTGCACCCTTCTGGGCACTGAATCAGTTCTTGCTTTCATTGTTTCTGTGTCCTTCATGAATCTTCTTAGAATCTTATCCTATTCACAGAACTGCAGGCCTCTTAGTATTCTGTTTCTCCAGTCTCCATTCTTTTGTTAAGCAATGCTGTGCAGTGGAATTTGTAGTGCCGGTGGCACTGGAGGTAGATTGACTGACAGCAAGACAGAATAAAAGAAGAGAAAATTTCAAATTGCTTTTCTTCTTTCCTGTTTTTCTTCTGGGTCCTCCATTATAATTACAGTTGCTCAGACAAAGCTTAAGGAAGAGGGAAAATGGTGTTACTGCTGCTTTACTTCAAATTTCTAGTTCTGTTTCTTGCTTTTAAAAAAAGATCTCTTTTTCATATTTCTCTCCAACTGTCTCACTGCTTCTTTACCAGCCTCTTAAAGACTAAATCCCTTACTACTTATCCTGTCTACCAGCCACTGGCTCTTAACCATCATTAGCTTAAAGTTCACAGAGGCCTCATTTTCATCCTGGCTGTTCACATTTAATTTTTTTTAAACAAATACAGTTACGAGAATTATAAGGCATGATTCTGTAATTCTCTGTATTTTTCAGGAATATTGTGGGTTTAATAGGGTTTTATGGATAAGACTGGCAGTCCGATGATTCACCATCTCATTTGGTAGAAAAATGTGTTTCAGATTCCAAAGAGACATCTCTACAGATGAAAAACAGCATGGCAGAGCTGAGCAGTAAAAGTAAGGAACTCAGGATAGACTGGGTTTGGATCTTAAATCCTCCAAAGGATTGGCTTTGTATCAGACAGCATTAGAAAATACAGCCACGAAAGCGGGCAGTGTCAGATAAGTTACACAGCCTTCTCAAGTTTTATTTAGCTCGTCTTTAATAGTGGCTAGAGGTGGTTTTTATTGTTAATATTGTGAATAAAATGACACATTTACAGTGGAACACATGCTGTGCATTTGTGTATAGCTGATGAATTGTAGCTTCTACCATCATCATTATCTTTGTGTTTCTGATTTATTGGAGACTTCATATAGTGAAATACTGGCTTTTCAAAAGTGGATCTGAAATTACATTTGGTAATGAAAGCATCACAATTGTTAAGCAAAACATTTAATATATTCTAGTGCTTTTATTTATTTACTTACTTACTTAATTTTTTGGTACTGGGAATTGAACTCACAACCTTGTGCTTGCCAGTCAGGCACTGTGCCGCTGAGCTATATCCCCAGTGCTCTAGTGCTTTTAAATCAGACAGCTATTCTTGAAGCTGCTACTATGTATGAATAGCAGTGTAAATACATAACCTTGTTATTTTGAGGAACGAACTGAGCCTGGGAACTAATATACTGTGCACTGCTGTTGTCAGATCTGATCTTTGCATTTCAGCCTGTAAAATTTTCACTTTTCTTGAGAAAAATCTCTCAAGTATCTTCTCTATAACTGTGAACAGCCAGCCTTCTATTTATATACTTTGATTTCCTTGGAAATAGTTACTTGAGTTTTTCTGAGTTTAACCATGATTATGAAAACTGAGGATAGCTGAAAGGAAGTAAGATAATCTAGCTAGCTTACTGTCATAGACAAAAATGCCTACAATTTTCTTTCAAAAAAATTACTAGAGCATAAGTGATATAGGATATGGGAAAATAATTTATGTTCTGTAGGAAAGAGATCTCACATAATTCATTATAAAAAGACTGTATGAGGAAAATTATTAAAAGAGCTGCACTGCAAAACTTACAAATTTTTATAGATTTCCAAAGGAATGTTTCTGTACTATACCATTATCCCAAGAAAGCTTGGAGTTTTTGAAAGATCTTTCTCAGCCTGTGTGTCCTTCAACAAATAGGTGGATAAAAAGATATATAAATAACAAGTAAGGACAAATAAGATATGTACTAACTTCCCACAATGAGTGTAATCATTATGTATTATATAATGTACTAAGAAAAATTAAATTTTTTTAAGAATTTTTATTAGTATATGTTTGCTGTACATAATGATCACGTTCATCATGAGGGATTTGTACATATACATAACACATTTTTTTTTGTCCCCTTCACCTATCCCTCTAACCCTTGTTCCCTCCTCATTTACAAAAACTCAATTTTCATTATTTTTCAATTCTTTTTTCCTTTAAATCCCTTTTCTCTTCTTTCCCTCTCCCCTCCTCCATCTCTTGTTCCCCTTCCCATTTGAAAAAATTCTTCCTGTTTCTTAATATCTACCTTCCATTTGTTCCTTATTCATACTTTGGGTTTGTTACACAAGAAAAAAAAAATGTAATATTTAAACTTATGTGTCTGATTTGCTTCTCTTAAGATTATGTTCTTCAGGTATATCTATTTACTTGCAAATGATTCAAGTTTATTCTTTATGACAGAGCAGTACATCATTGTATATAAACACTACATTTTCTTTATCCATTCATCTGTTGATAGGCATATGGGATGTGTCCATTATTTAGCTGTTATGAATTGTGGTGCTGTAAACCTGAGTATGCAGATAGCACTGTGATATGATGCTTTAAATCATTCTAGAAGATACCTAGAAGGGGAATGGCTGAGTCAAATGGAATGTCTAGTTTTAGTTTTTTGAGGAATCTCTATACTGATTTCTATAGTGATTGTACCAGTTCACACTCCCTCCACCAATAAAGAAGGACTGCTTTTTTCCCCACAGCATAAAATTTTTTTTAATTATTAAATATTATTTTTAAAAAACACACTTCCCCAAAGTTAATCAAAAACTCTGAAGGCAAAGGATCATGTTTGTCTCATTGCTGTATTGTTTTGTTTTTTGGATTTTTTTTTTTTTTTTTTTTTTTGAGACAATGTGTCATTGTGTAGACCACACTGGCCTTAAATTTGTGGTAATCCTCCTGCCTCATTCTCCAAAGTGCTGGGATTATATGCATGTGTCACCACACCTGGCTTTCATTGTCATACCTTCCAGTGCTACCTGATACAAAGTCAATGCTCAAATAAATATTTGTTAGATAAATTTAATGCAAATATGTTATTGAGATATAGTAAAGAATCTTTTACCCCCACTCTTGGCACTTTTTAAAAATTTTTATTTTAAAGAGAATAAAACCAAGCAAAATAAAACAATAAAGGCAATCAAAACAAACCATTTTGAGTGACAGAAGACTTCAAAACAATAAGAAATCAACAATGGTTACCTTAATGCCTCTTGTTATCTCAAAATAGCTGCCCATACCTTCAGACATAGTAAAAATCAAACAAAACAGGACAAAATAGAACCAGTAAAAACAAAACAATGAATGCAATAAGTACTTCAAAACCAGATAATAGTAAACCCAAAACGATAACCATAATATATCCCATTATCTTTAAAATAGCTGCCCATGTCATCAGATACAATAAAAAAAAAACAAAACTAAACAGAATAAAACTCAACCCAACAAAACAATGAAAATGATACAGGACTTCAAAACAAGATAACAGAATTAACAATGGCTACCACCTTCAGAAAGAGATTCTCCCATAGATGCTACATTGTGTGTTGTTATCCTCTGAATAGATGATCATACTGCTGGCTTTAGACCTGCAAAGTCAGTGAAACACTAAACACTACAAGCATTAAATTGTATTTTACCTCAATAGCTATCATTGCAGCCTGTGTATCTCTAGATCAGCCTGTCCCTTACAGGATAGGGGTGGGATTTGGCCCTTCTTGTTTCTAAGTCCATGCACCAGAAGAGCTGGCACCTGGCTCTCCCCACAGCAGCTTGCACATGGCCCTGATTCACAAGGAAATTTTGCTTCTTGTTGACTTCTTGTTCTGTTCCCCTGTGTCTTAGTTACTTTTTACTGGTTGCTGAGACAAGATTCCTGAAGCCCAAGTTGGGTAAAGGAAAGGTTTATTTCTTACAGTTTTTGGAGGTTTCAGTCCACACTCAGTTGGCTCCTAGGCAGGCTGCATGGCTGGGCCACAGTTCATGGCGGCTGCAAACAGCAAAAGGAACACAGAGAGCAAGACACACCTTCTTCCTGCCATTACATCACATCTTGGCTCCATCCTTATGTGGGTGGAGCACTGACACTATCAATCTAAGACAATGAAAGAATGACAAATGCACAATGCAAACTCATGAGGCCTGGGGGACACAGACATAAACCATGACACCCTGCAATCTACAAATAGCACTGAATCGTAGGAAAAAGCTGGCATCTGCTTTCTTCCCCCAGCAGCCTTCGCGTGACGCCAACTTATAGGAAGCGCTTGCTTCTTGTTGACTTGTTCTCCTTCCTTGCAATCTGTGAATGGCGCTGACTCATGAATAAAGACTGTCATCTGGCTGCCCCTCAGCGGTCTGCACGCAGCACCAATTCCATTCGTGGTACTTTTAAATACATGGCAGGCCTTTTCTAAGCACAGTTTAACAAAATAAAATCAATAGTCTTTTTTAAATGAAAATAGATTTTAATTCAGTATATTTTCACTTCTAGAAATTTATTCCAAGAAAGAGATTAAAGATATGTGCAAAGGTTTATGGATAGTCACTTTAAAGTTTTAGAAAAAAATTAGACCAATGGTATGTCATTCAGGAATGACTATTAACACTGTCTTTTTAGCTATATACATTTGCATTTGTTTTTAGTATTGTGGATTGAACCCAGAGGTTGGCACATATGGAGTCAAGCGCTCTCCCATTGAGCTATGTTCCAGCTTTTTTTATTTTGGGATAGAGCCTAATTTAACTCCAGGCTGACCTTAAACTTTTGATCCTCCTACCTAGGCTTCTCAAGTAGCTGGGATTATAGGTACGCATCCCTGTGCCTGGCATACTTTTATAATGTTATTTATAATGGCAAACATAAACTAAAATTAGTTAAGTTTGTTATGCTTTGCTATGGGATGGGGTGGAGCCTCAGGCAACATGGCATGGAATTTATTGTGCCTGGGTACAGGCAGACAGAGAGTATTAAGATCATCTGTCCTGAACAAGAAGTGTGTCCCCCTTTTATATTGATGGAAAAAAGTCGAAGGACATTGGGAAGATTTTAATATACATCTGCGGTCAAAGTTTTCTGGCAGTCTTGCACCTCAGTTGGCAGAGTTCTTGAAGTATCTGGTACCATGAATTCTTGGGTGTCCCCAGATGTTTCCAAATGTCTTGGGACCTGCAACAGTCCTTGTCCTATCTTATCTCCTTCCCTGTGTTTGTTGATGACAATGTCAGTACTAAGCTGAGTTCCCTAGGGAGAGTAGTGCCTCTGCTGGAAAGCAGAGGGGGGCTGGGGTAGTCAGGCCCAATTCAAAAGTACTAGTCCCTTTAAACTGTTTAGTTAAAAACCACGCCCATCTACTCTTTTGATTTTGTTTTTTGATCAGTATTTTGGAACTACCAATTTATACAAAATTCAGGCCAAAAGAGGGTGTTAAATGATACCCTAGAGATGCCAGTAAAAAAAAAAAAAAAATCCAGACTGGGGCTGGGGTTTAGCTTAGCAGCATAAGCGTCTGCTTGGCAAGCACAAGGTCTTGCAAGATTGTGAGTTCAATCCCCAGTACCAAAAAAAAAAAAAAAAAAGAGAGAAGAAAGAAAAGAAAAAAAGAGAGAAAGAGAAAAGAGAGAAAGAAAGAAAAGAAAAAAAAAATTCAGACTGCTTAAAAAAGAAACAATGACACAGTTTTTTAAAAGTATATTGCAGGGCTGGGGATTTAGCTCAGCACATAAGAGCAAGGTAGAGTTGGATCCCCAGTACCAAAAACAAAAAAGGTATATTGTAAAGGGAAACAACATGGAGAGAGAGCTTATATCAAAAGAGATTCCAGAGTCAAATTAGCTAATTTAATTGCATGAACTATATTTGGATATCTGTTCAAACAAACCAGATTTAAAAATTATACTGACAGTGTATTAAAGCTAAATAACTGGGATTCAGTACACTTCTTTGCTTTTGCGTATGTTTAAAAATGTGGATTGCAGAGTTTTTAAAATTTTTCTTTGTTTTTCAAGATCTCTTTTTTTATATAATTAGGATGGCAATTATTTTACTCTTAATTCAAGTATTTTCTGTATCCAGCATGATTTATTTTTTCGTTTTTCAAAAAGTACATTTTGTTCTCAAACAAGTAAGTTTTTTCAAGCTTACTTTAGATTTATAGTCTGTTTTCTTTGGGGAGGTTTCTGGGTATTGCAGCCAGGGCCCTGTATATCCTAAGTTTGTACTTTATCACTGAGCTGCACTCCCAGACCCATGATTTACTATTCACCACAGAAGCAAGCAGGATGTCTTTTCAATTTAGAAATAAGCAACTGTGAATAATATTGATATTTATTGTAATGTCTAGTTGTATTTAATTATTTCAGATTCCCAAATGCTGGAAAATCCTCTTTGCTGAGTCAGATTTCTCATGCAAAACCAGAAATTGCAGATTATGCATGTAAGTATAATTTGTGCATTTTAATGTATGGAGGTACATTTTTAAAGACTGATTTTTTTTCTGTGTACACATAAACTGATAACTCCAAGGGTTCTTTTAGTTTGAAAACTTCTTTTGGAAGTTAGAATATATACATTTATTTTTATTAATCTTTGAAACTTTATAGCAAGCAGTAAAGTTTCTTGTACTTGTTAGATACTTTCGTGCATTTACTTCTCTGTTGTGCAGTCAATAATTTGATTTGTTTAGGATTTTATAAGCTATTTGAGTTAATAGTGAGAGAGATAATGGAAACTTAGGTTAAAAATGAGTGAATATGATAGAGCTCTACCATTATTAAGAGATTTAGGATGGCATTAACCTGAAAAATAAAATTATAGAATCCAAAAACTAAACTCTGACTAAGTTAATTTTGTACTAATTGCTGCTTGCAAAGAAGAAGAAATGTAAAAAAGCATGGGAAAGAGCCTAATGTAGGACTGGAAAAGCTTAACAATAACTGAATTAGAAAAGAATAGGTATTCTTCACCTTAAAGACTTAACTTACAGAAATTTAAATTCTGAGCCCTCCAAATATCCTTTAAATTGCAGTTGAAGAAATTTTGAGACCCAATTAGGTGAGACTTGTGCCTGTACAAATACTGAAAATCACTCTTTGTCCTTTCTCAAGTATGATGCAAAAGACAAAGATAATTGTAGCTTCCATTTCAATAAATTAGAAAACAATCCAAAACTGTTCACAGAAATAAAATACTATTTATTCTGTACATAAGGCCAAGATAGTTTTAAACATACCAGTCTTTATTTTAGTCTTAACTTGTTGTATTTTCTTTCAGTTACAACATTGAAACCTGAACTTGGAAAGATTATGTATCATGATTTCAAACAGGTGATTTTTTTTTTTTTTTTTTTTTTGGGTACCAGAATTGAACTCACCACCTCATGCTTGCAGAGCAGGCTCTTATGCCACTGAGCTAAATCCCCAGTCCAATTATTTTTAAAGTAAAAGACTTGATTAGAAGTGGAAGTAATTTAAAAGTAGAATTTTATAATGCAATTTTTTTTGCAGGTTTCTGTGGTGCTAAGTCAAAAAAATAAGATTTTTTTATTGTGCTAAATGAAATTGTGCTTTTATTCTGTTGGGCACCATCATAGTAACATAGTCACATAAAAATTTAATATTGTGTTCTTCTAGATTTTATGCCCTACAATATCATGCCTTGTGGCTTCTTTCATCTGTTTCTTCTCATTACAATCCCTAGTTTATTACCCTAATGGATTATTGCTCTTCATTTCCTAAAAAGTTTCTAAAGTTAATGATTTTTGTTTCAACTTTTACTTGGGCAGGGAAGGATTTATTTTTGTCATTTTCTTGGGGCTCCAATTAGACATATATTTTCATTTTCTGTGAGTTTGTTACTTTAGTATGTTCTTTCTCTCTCTCTCTCTCTCTCTCTCTCTCTCTCTCTCTCTCTCTCTCTCTCTCTCTTCTCTCCCTCTTCCTCTCCCTCTTCCTCTCCCTTTCTCCCTTTCTCCCTCTCTCCCTCTCTCCCTCTCTGCCTCTCTCTCCCTCTTCCTCTCCCTTTCTCCCTCTCTCCCTCTCTACCTCTCTCTCTCTCTCTCTCTCTCTCTCTCTCTCTCTCTCTCTTCCTACCTTCCTTCTTTTCTTTCTTTCTCTTTGTGGTGCTGGGGATTGAACCCAGGACCTTGTACATGCAAGGCAAAAACTCTACCACTAAGCCACAGTCCCCATTTAATAGGATTTAATATCATCTAGTTACTGATTTTTATCTGATAAGAATTACAGATCTTCTTATATGTCTACATAGAATAGTGCATTTAGATGTTCATAGGAGCTTTATTCATACTTACCAAAATCTGAAAGAAAATATTTGTCAGTAAGTAAATCAGTAAGTAAACTGTGCTATATCTAGAAAATGGAATGGTCAGATTATGAAAAGATATGCACGAATCTTAAAATGTACATTATAAGCAAAAGATTCCAATCTGAAAAGGCTTCAAACTGTGTGATTCAAACTGTATGACATTTCTGTGAAAAGCCAACTAGAGAAAGCAAAAAGAATAGTGGTTGCCAGGAGGAAGGAGTGGTGAATAAGCAGAGCACAGCAAATATTAAGAGCAATGGATCTATTCTGTAGGAGACTGTACGTGGATACATCACACATTTGTGACTTAAAATGTACACTACCAACAATGGAACATAGTACGAAATACAAGGGTGGGTGATAATGACATGTTCATGTCAGTTTATGTAGTTGTCTGACATGATTCATGAAAGAGAAGCTCTGAAGGCAATTTAAGGACATGAGACTAACATGCCCATTTGTTTGTCATATAGCCTCAGTTTCCTTTTAAAATTTTGGATTTCTTATGTACACTGATCAGTGTATGTAGAGCTCCTACTTTTCATCCCTTTCTGCGCTCATTCTTATTACCTTTAAAAAGAGTTTAGGAATACTGTAGCCTTTTACTCTAAAAGAGCAGTCAGTAATTCTGCCGGCTAACTTGAAAAGAAGAGGAACACTGATACTACTTATAAATTGAATTTAAAACTTAGGACTACTGAGCTAATAAATATCTGCTTAATTAATATTCTTGTAAACTTTAATGAATTCAGATTGTGAAAGTTAAAATTCTATTAAAAAAAAAACTATAAAGCAATTTATGGCAATACAGATTTATGTGATTAGTAAATGTTAAAAGTAATAAACTAATATCTCAAACCCTAGATTATTAGATGAATAATTTTTTTTTTTTTTTGTCTTTTTTTTCGTTTTTATCGGTACCAGGGATTGAACTCACGACTGCCTGCTTGCAAGGCAGGTGCTTATGCCGCTGAGCTAAATCCTCAGCCCCTAGATGAATAATTTAAACTGGGACTCTAATACCTGATAACAAAGGATTTTGATTCCTAACATTTATTTTGCTACAAAGCTATCTTGGCATTTCAGAGGCATAGTGGGAATTGTAAACCATGAATTGATTGTATTTGAAATATAAAAGTTTGGGGATATAAATGAACTGTGGTTTTAATACATTTTTCTTATCATACTGTTAACTTTGTAACAGATATCAGTAGCTGATCTCCCAGGTTTGATAGAAGGAGCACATATGAACAAAGGAATGGGCCACAAATTTCTGAAGCACATAGAAAGAACTAGACAACTACTTTTTGTTGTAAGTCATATGCATACCTACATGATGTTCAAATGAGTGAACTTAGTTTTTTTAGAAATGTTTTATAAGTAAGATTTAAAAATAGAAGCTATGTGCCACAGAATCACACTTTGGTAGCAATGGGCTGCATATAACATATGGAGGTTCAATAAGATTGTATTGTCTAGTGACATTATAGCTTGATTTGTATAATTTATGATGTTCACACAGTGATGCAGTTACTTTCTGATAGAGTTCTCAGTATATCCCTATTGTTAGGTGATGCATGACTGTACTAGCAAAAATCACTCCACTAAGTATTCAGATTCAGTAGAAAATTTTTATTTATATGATATGGGGATGGAAATGATACTAAGTGTATTTGTAACTGAAGATTTCATTTCTTAAGAATTTTTCCATATTATATATGATATATAATATCTCTTTCATACACTATTGATGGTACTTAAGTTATAGATGAGATTGTCTACGTAGTTATAAATTGTCTTATTAATGAATACATTTTATCAGAATTGTAGTTATTTTGATATTTAAATCCTGTTACCTCAAATTACTTAATTATCAGTGTAGATTGAGAAATTTTTGTTTGTTTTTTTCCTTTTTATCGGTACCGGGGATCGAACTCACGACTGCCTGCTTGCAAGGCAGGCGCTTATGTCGCTGAGCTAAATCCCCAGCCCCAGATTGAGAAATTTTTAGCTGGAACAAAACATTTCAAAATATAGGCATGTGTAACCATTCTTATGTTAACTGTCTTTTTTTTCAGGTTGATATCTCTGGATTTCAGCTTTCTTCCAAAACTAAATATAGAACTGCTTTTGAAACCATAATACTACTTACAAAAGTAGGTTTTCTGTTTTACTGTATTCTATATCTGCTCTAATATGTAGGCTTATAACATAATAATTAGAGTAAATGCATATTCATTTTTTAAAGGTATTATATCAGTTAAAGCATTACTTATTTATATTTTTTATTTCCAGTTCTTTAACATTCACTAGCTTCCAAAACTATTACAATGAATAAAACCCACCTGGTCTCCCAAATCCCCATTATTCACTTCTTACATTTTATCTTACTTTAGCTTTGACATGTTGTATATTTCTTGTTTTCTTTTTAATTTTTTTATTTATTTAAAAATATTTATTTAAAAAATTAAAAAATGGTAGGAAATTAACACTGATTAATATATTGTATATGTTGAGGCTAGGGATTTAGCTTAGTGGCATAACCGCCTGCCTGGCAAATGCAAAGTCATAAGTTTGTACCAAAAACAAAACAAAAAATATTTATATATGGTATATGTTATTTTAGAAGTAGTTGTTCAGGTTACAAGAGTGAAGCATGCAAAAAAAGATCAAACAACAAAAGCATAAACTGTTCTTTTGGATGAACTAACAGAGATTAGTAGTATAGCTGCCTACCTATCTTTTGTGTGTGTGTGCACATACATATACATGTATATTTATATACATGTCATCATTTTCCCTTCTTCCTACTCTTCTTTCTCCTAGCACAGGTGTATTTCTTCTTGACATACTGTCCATTCTGAGCTTCACAAACTAATCTGGCTTTATTCTTGCTTCTTGGACTATTTCTTAGTCTACTTTTTAAGCTCCCCCTCCTCCCCCACCATGCTGGGGATCAGTCTTTGGGCCTTAGCAAATGATAGGGAAGTACTGTATCACTCAGCTACATTCCAGGCCTCTGCTCATGCTTTAGCTAATATTCACAGTTTGTAGGAACCCAGTTGTGCAGTCTTACCCATTCTCATCGTTCAATTATAGTCACTATACTGGTGACTTTCAGGTTTGCATTTGATATCCAGATCTTTTGTTTGTGCTTTAGGATAGAGATCTATTGAAAATCCTTGGTTGGATATTCTGTTAGCCACTCAAACTTAACGTGTATAGAAATGAACTCTTTTTACAAAACAAGCTCTTTAGTCCTATCACCTAAGTGAGTGTGTAAGCTGAAAATCTGGGTGGTGGTTTTGATTCTGTCTCTTACCCCCTACATCAAGCTCTATCAGTTTTATGTCCTAAATCTCTGAAAGCTATCCAAATGCCTTCAACCACACTGTCCTAATCATGAACTGCTTGCACTGGAATAATGTATCTGGTCCTACCTTGGCTCTCAAGTACTGGACTTATACCCGACTTGCTTTTTTCCAGTACATATTTTTATATGAGCTAGTGTAAAAGAAGCAAGCTCATGTTTGTGTCCTGCCTGAAACACTTAGATGATACCCTGTTGCTTTTAGGTTATATGACCTAATCTGATCATGGTCTGAGGTTTGGCAAGTGTGGGGACCTTGCCTAGTATGTCTTTCAGCCGCATTCCAGCCGCATGATTTCTGATACAAGATATTTACCTGTAGGACTTTGTAGATGTTTTTTGTTGGCTAATTTTTATCTATAATGAATACATTTCTGTGAACATTTGTGTATGTGGCTGTGAGACATGTTTTCACTTCTCTTACATGTATACATAGGAGAGGAATTAAAGTATCATGTTTTAATTCTTTTTGACATTTTGAAGAACTGCTAGGCTGTTTTCCCAATTGTCCGTACCATGTACCATTTTGCATCCAACCTGGAATGTATAAGAATTCCAGTGTATCAATGTCAACACTTGTTATTGCCTGTCATTTTAATGGGAGAGCTCTATTATTTCATTATTGTTTTGATTTGCTTTTCTCTTATGATTAATGATGCTGAGCATATTTTCACATGCTTGTTAGCCATTTGTATGTCTCTAGAGAAATGTCTATTCAGAGTCTTTGTCTATTTTTTTAAAAAATTAACTGATAAAAACCTAAATGATACATATTAATCGAGTACTGTGTAATGGTTTGATACATGTACATGTTGTATAATGTTTAAATCAGGTTAGACATTTAGCCCCTAAAACATCATTTTTTTATGGTGAAACTTTCAGTATCCTTTTGTATAGTTTTTTGAAATAATAGTGTATTAGTGTTATCAATAATCACCCTACTGAACTGTGATAGTCCACCAGAACTACTTTAATTAACTGTACCTTAATACCCACTGATCAACCTTAACTTCCTACATCAGACCCTCACCCTTCCACCCTTCCTCCTATTCATAAGTCCTACAATACCAGCTTTTTAAAGTTCTATATATGAATGAGATCACTTGGTTCTCTGTGCCTGGCTTTTTTTCACTTAACCTGATGATCTCTGGTTCCATCCATGCTGCCACAAATGACAGGGTTTCATTTTCTTTTGGGCTGAACAGCATTCCATTGTGTGTAGGTACCATGTTTTCTTTATCCTTTCATCAGTTGGTGGACACTCAGGACCTGTTTCCCCTTTTTGCCTATCATGAACAATATTGCAGTGAACACGGGAGTGCAGATATCTTTTCAACATGCTGATTCATTTTTTCTGGCCAGTGGTGGGATTCCTGGCTCATATGGTAATTCTGATCTTTGGAGGAATCTGTTTCCCATAATGGCTATACTAATTTACATTTCCACCAACAGTGTACAAGGATTCCTTTTTACCATATCCTTGCTACCACTGGTTATCTTCTTTTTGATAATAGCCATCCTAAAAGGTACAAAATGATATCTTTGATTTTAATTTCTTTTGCATCCTGTTGACCAATAATATTGAGGTTTTTTTGAGACAGGGAATGGCTATGTAGTTCAGCCTGGCCTTGAACTTACTCTTCTTACCTCAGCCTCTCAAGTCCTAGAATTATACCCAACTTATGCTACCATGCCTAACTTGTGTCTTTTCTTTTGAGGAATGTATAGTTAAATTTATTGCCCATGTTAAAATCACTTCTATACTCTCTAAAATAATCTACACACTCACAATGTCACCCCTATTAAAACTCCAGTGACAGTTTTCACAGAAACTGAAAATCCTAAAATTCATAAGGAACTACAGAAGACTCCCTATAGCTAGGGCAGTCTTGACTAAAATCAACCAACAAAGTTGGAGTTGTCACACTACCTAATTTCAAGACCAACTACAAAGCTATGTCAATCAACATAGTAAGGCACAGGTGTAAAACAGACATGAAGAGTAGTGGGGCACAACACTGAGCCCAGAGATAAATGCACATTTTTACAGTCACCTGAGCTTTGATAAAGATGCCTGTAACACAAATGGCGAAACAACAGTATCTTTAGTAAATTTTGGAAAACTGAATATCTATATACAGAAGAATGAAATTTGTGTATCATGCTATTCCTTATGTAAAAGTCAAATCAAAATGGATTAAAGACTTACAATAAGGAACTGTTTAATGCACGCTCTACCATGAAGTACACTCCCAGAAAATGTAAAGCTTAAAACTATAAAAGAAGAAAATATATGGAAAAAGTTTTTTGACATGATCTGAGCAATTTTTTGGATATGATCCCTAAAGCACCTGAACAAAAGTAAAAGTAGATAATTGGGATTGCATTAAATTAAAAAGCTTCTGCACATCAAAGTCAACAATCAGCAGTGAAGAAACAACCTAACAAATGAGAGAAAATATTTATAAACCATTCATTTGAAAAGGGCTTAATACCCAAAATGTGTTAGGAATTCAGCAGGTTGATAGTATATACCTAAATCTCAGCTGCTTGGGAGTCTGAGGCCAGCCTAGGCAGTGTAACAAAGCTCCATATCGGGCTGGGGATTTAGCTCAGCGGCATAAGCGCCTGTCCGGCAAGCGTGAGGTTGTGAGTTTAATCCCCAGTACTGAAAATAAAAAATTAAATTAAAAAAAAAGCTCCATATCAAAAGGAAGAAAAAGAGCACAAGGCATGATGATACATATCTATAATCCCAGCACTCTCAGAGGTTGAGACAGGAAGATCAAAAGTTAAGGGCAGTTTTGCTAGCTTCCCAAGACCTTGTTTCAAAGTAAAAAAAATTAGGTGGGGTAGTGGAGGAGCATTTGCCCTGCATGCACAAGGTTATCTGATGGTTCACCCCCAGAACCATAAGATAAATAAAATAAAAAAGTAAAATAAATAAAAATGGGCAGCTGTTATAGCTTATTTCTAGATGTCCTCCAAAGCTTCATGTCATAAGTAGTAGGGCTTTTTCAGAGCTGAATGGATCTAGTATGTGTGATACTGGGAGTGATTGATGGTACAAGGATCAGGTCAAGGTCACTAGGATTCAGGGTGGGAGGAGTACCACCTGCCATAAGGGTGGGTAGCCTAATTAAGCTAGGGGGGTAGAAAATGCTGTGGTCTCCCTTGTTTGCTCTTACTCTCTCCTGCCTTTCTTGAACTATTTTTCTCCTCTGCAATGCCCCTCTGCCAACCCATTCTGCCCAGAAGCCAGCTGATTATGGGCTGGAACCTCTACAAACTAAACTAAATGTTTGCCCCTTTACCTTTAGGTGTCGAGTTCTTTTATCTCAGCAAGGAGAAAAGCAACTAAGACAAGCAAGGGATATAGCTCAATATGAAGTCCCTAGTTTAAGTCCCCAGTATTGTTTTAAAAATGAAAATTTATTAGGAGCTTCTCAATAACAGGAAAACAAAATAAAGACAAACAAAAAAAAAACATGAATACTGTAAGTATATATTACGGCTTATGACTAGATGTCTCCCTAAAACTTCATATCATCATAGGTGGGGTTTTTTTTTTGGCGGTGGTTGGACCTAGAGTGTGTGATGCTGGGAATAAGGGTGTGTAGTTACTAAATTAGTCCACTGATTGGCTTAGCATAGTTCTGGGTGTGAGTGCTACCCGCCCCCAGGGTGGGTAGCCTAAATAAAATAGAAAGGGACAGAAAGAAACTGCTATTGTCACTTGCTGCTTGTTGCCTTCTGCCTGCACCAATTTGCCAAATAAATCTTTCCTCCTTTGGGTGTTGGATATTTTGTCTCAACAATGAGAAAGTAGCTAAGACAGTATAGTATTGTATGACTACTATAGGTGTGCTGTTAAATTATCAGTGTATTGACTTAAGAAATTTGCTTCTGTGTAATCCAAATACCTACACTTGGTTTTAGACACAAAATCATCTATCTCCTGGAGCCACTTGAACTAACATACTCTATCACATAACCTAACTAGAAGCATTTTGTAAATTTCCTGTGTTTTATGGTTGTTGACATTCACTGTATTTCAGTGATGTGAATGGACCTTAGGTTTCTCATTTGAGGCTTGGGAATGTAGCTCAGACTGTTTTGCATGTGCAAGGCCCCAGATTCAATCCTTGCACTGCAAAAAGAGAGATTTCTCAGATTATTAAAGGACATTACCAACTGGTTAATTTATATAGATACTGTTACAAAGTTATTTTATTTTTCTATTAATTTAAAGGAGCTGGAATTATACAAAGAGGAACTTCAAATGAAACCTGCACTCCTGGCAGTTAATAAAATGGATTTGCCAAATGCCCAAGATAAATTTCATGAACTAATAAGCCAACTCCAGAATCCTAAAGGTAAACCCATTCATTCCACTTAATTCTAATTTAGTAAGTATTTAACTGTGTACAGTGACTGTTACATGTTACAATCAATGGAAAAGAAAATTGATAGTTTCTTTCTTTAAAAAAGTATCTTCCAAGAAAAACACATACCATCTGAAACATTTCAGTAACATTTTAATATAGTCATTATGCAGCTCTGTAATATGTGATGTAGAGTATAAATTAGAGAATACCAAAGAAAGATTTATTTGATCTGAAAGGTTAAACATTATGAAGAAGACTTAATATAGGCCCTTGATTTTTTAATTTTTTTGTCTTTTTCCTTTTTATCTGTATGGGGGATCAAACTCACCTCTGCCTGCTTGCAAGGCAGGCGTTTTATGCTGCTGAGCTAAATCCCCAGCCCCAGTATAGGCCCTTTAATAATGCATGGATTTGGATAAAAGGAGGAAAAAGTCAGCATCTCTTTGGGAAGTTTTTCAGTTTAACATACACCACAAGCTCTAGCGCTTCATTTCCCTACTACACCATAGATACAAGAAAAGAGCCAATTAGTTCTGAAGAGGTATGTTTCTTTGGAACACCAACTCTGTAGATCTCTGAAGACTATCAGTCTTCTGAAAAGGGTTGACCTTATAAAGAAACATAAAGGCAATCTTTGTAGTTTTGTATGTGAACCTTATAGATCACATACTTTCTATGATGAGGATGCTTTCGTTCTTTTTTTTTTTTTCTTTTTTTTTTTTTGTCTTTTTGAGACAGGATCTAGTAATGCAGTTCAAGCTGGCCTTGAGTTCACTTTGTAGTCAAGGCTGATCCCAAACTTGAGAGATCCTCCTGCATCAGCCTCCTAAATATTGGGATTATAGGTGGGTACCACTTCACCCAGCATAGTTCTCAATCCAGTAGAATGAAGAAAGACAGTTTACTTAGTAATAAGTGGCCTTGTTTGTTTGAGACAAGGTCTTGCTATGTAATTCACGCTGGTCTTGAACTCACTATGTAGGACAGGCTGACCTCAAACTCAGAACAGTCATACTGCCTCAACCTCCTTGAGTGCTAGGATTAAGATGTGTGTGCCACCACACCAGGCTACATATTTTTAAGTAATACAAATTTTTTTTTTGTTTTTATGTTTGGAGTAAGATTGAAGGAAATAGATTGCTGCATATTAGCAATTTCAAACAATACCAGAAGGTCCTTTCTCTCCTTTCTAAAATCATTTTTCAACATAATTTATATAGACTCATTCTTTTCAGAAGACTGATAGCCTTCAGAGATCTATAGAGTTAGTATTCCAGATAAACATACCTCTTCAGAACTATTAGCTCTTTTCTTGTATCTATCGGATAATAGGGAAATAAAGTGCTAGAGCTTGTGGTGTACGTTAATTAAAGTAAAATTAATAATTTACTCATACAGTATAAGTATTCCCTAGTATTATTAAGTGATATATATTCCTTATATTATTTGCTTTCTAAGGTCACTAGTTCTCTTCTGTAGTTTGTCTTTTGCAGAGAAAAGAATTTTCATGAGTGATACTAGAAGTGAGAGTAACTCAAGAGTTTAGAACTGTTGTAGACCATCGTAATTCTTGAGTCAGCCTCTCTGGACTTTCTTGGGCATCGTACAGATCTCAGAAACCATGTTCGCTCTTGCCTTGTCCAATCCTTTTCAGTCTGTCCTGTTTAGTTCTTGTCATTGTTAACCTATCCAGTCAGTGTGCTGTCCCCTCGTCCGTGGCCAAAGAGGCAGGGAAGAGGGAGGAGTAACAAAACATCTGTTTGCATCTGAGAGTAACAGGTTGCAATCTGAAATGATTTCTATTTGAACTGTTCCTATTCCCCCCTCAGTTTTAGTATGGACCTTGGCATTCCTTACACTCAGGGAAGTGAAAGATCACAAGTGTACAAGGCCAGCTACAATGTCCCAAACTATAAACGGTATTATTTTTGCAGAAACTTTCTTTAAAAGTACTTATGTTGCCTAACGTTATGAAGCCCCCCAAAACAGATTTTATTAGTTTTGTAAATATGTCTTTATGATTCATCTATTTATTTTTAGTTTTATTTAAAATATATTTCTCCATAAAATACTAAGTACCTTATGTGACAAGAACCTTATTGTCATTAGAAAAATCTAAGTGTTCCACAGTTTATTACAGAAAGGAGAAAGGGAACTTAAACTTAACTTGGTGCCCTACTTCCCAAATCAACCCTCTACTACAGTTTTGATTTACTTTTTTAAAATTTTAGTTTATTACTTCAAGTATATACTACCTGTTTACATCTGTTGTGGGAAATTGGTACACGCATAAAACATCTTAATTCCTTTTTCATCCCCTTTCCCTTCCTTCCTTCCCCTCTTCCTGCTTGAGTCCTCCCTTTGTACCTGTTTGTAGTATGTGTTTACAGCCCTTTCGTGGAGTTGGCACATGTACATAACACATCAAGGACAATAGAAATCACCTTGGCTTTATATTCTCTGTTTCAGCTTTATTGCATTTATTTGAAAAGAACATGATTCCAGAGAAGACTGTGACATTCCAGCATATCATCCCCATCTCTGCTATTACTGGAGAAGGAATTGAAGAATTAAAGAACTGTATAAGGAAATCACTAGATGAACATGCCAGACAGGAAAATGAGGCATATCATAAGAAACAGTTGCTTAATTTGGGGATTTCTGATACAGTATCTTATAGTGAGCCAACATTAAACCGTGCTGTCACTAGTTCCAAAAAGGATGTAATTTAAGCCTGCTAAAAGTAGTATTAGTGAATTAGTATGTGGTCCAAAGAGAATGAAATCATGTCCTTTGTGACAGCCTGGATAAACGTAGAAAAGATTATTTTAAGAGAAATAAGCCAGTCATAGACAAATGCCACATGTTCTCACTTCCTTGTAATGTAAAATATTCACAGATCAGAAGAGAGGATGGAGAGATGGAGGAGGGGGAAATGTTAGGTCAAAAGATAGAAAGTTTCAATAGTATAAATTTTGGAGATCTAGCACACACCACTGCTCAGTGTCTATGGTTGTAACAGTGTATTATATTTTAAAAATTATTAAGAAGGTAGGTTGTAAGCTCACAAAAAAAAACAAAACTGAGGACGTGCATATGTTAATTATCTAGACTGAGCCGTTGAATACTCTTTATATATTTCCGAACATCGTATTATACATCAGAATGTAAAAGTTTTAGCCATCAATTTATAAAAGGGTAACTATTAAGTTGCAGACTTTTCCACGTTGTCTTAGTATTGATGTTATATGTGCTATCATTCAAGATCTATACCTTTTAAATTATTCTTTTTGTAATTAAGTGTATCAATAATAAAAATGTAACTGAGAACTAAAAAATTACAAGTTTAGGGTCAATCTACCTGTGGTGAAATTTTCTGATACTCCTTTATTGATTGTGTACTTACTGAGAATTTTTTTTAATTACATAGGATGATTCCTTAGATGGATTAGTGGAATGAGCAGATAGGGTTTGCATTTGGGGGTTAGGCTCTGTCATGTACCTGGTTGCACTTAATATATAATAGTTCTGTTTGTGGAAAACCTCAAAACCCTAAGACTGAACATATAGTCAGTATTAGATAGTATATAACAGAAACCAGCAAATCAATGTTTGTGAGTTGAGTTCTTAGAAAATTTTTCTTTCCTAATATCTTGGTTACTTTTCTCTCATTGCTGAGACAAAATTCTTGATGCTTAAAAAGAAGGAAGGAAAGGTTTATTTAGCTTACAGTTTTTGGAGGTTTCAGTCCATACTCAGCTGGTTCCAAGGCAGGGTGGTGTGGCTGAGGGGCAGCTGTTCATGGCAGCTGCAAGTGACAAGAGCAAAAAGGCACGAGCACACCTTCTTCCTTCCCTTATATTCTATGGTGACTGCCTGCCCCTGGGCAGGTACGGCACTCACAGTGCCAATCCCAATACTAGACAGCGAACCAGTCACAGATGCTGGATTCAACTGCCTTTGAAAGGTCTTCCCCCTGTGACCACATGTGGCTTTAGGAGCTCATCCGAACAAACCATAGCACCAAAGTATAAGTGCTTTTTCATGCTTTGGAGAAGATTGACCCATGTTTCATTTTCTTAAGCCTGTTTCATTGTTCATGTTCATATTTTAGTAAAGAGAGAATAAATAGTGAAAACTTTGAGGAATGTTAATCACCTACATACAGATTAGTATAAATTCCAGATTTCTGCTTAGGTACATAGAAAATATTTACAAATAGAAATTTCATATTAAGGACCTGGGGTTTAGCTCAGTGGCACAAGTGCCTGCCTGGCAAGCACAAGGTCATGAGTTTGATCCCTGATACTAAAAAAAAAGAAAGAAATTTTACATTAAAAGACTTTTATTTCAAAATGTACATATTGTAAACTCAAACAGTATTTAAGCAAAAAGCATTTCCTTTTTGCATGAGGCTACTCAGTCCTTTCAGAGAAAGCTACTGTTAATATTTTATGTCTTTGAAAAAGGTTTTATTCATATATCTTTATCCAAGTTATTTCTGTATAAAAATTTTTCCAGCTTTTGGTGATTGTTGTGCAAACATAGACAAATTATGAAAGCTACACATTGTATCACAAGGTGATACAATCTTGTGGGATCACCATCATATATGTAGTGCATCCTTGGTCAAAGCAGTGTAGTACAGTATGTAACATGTTGTTACAGTATTTATTATAACAGTTTGAACTTCATTTTCCTTTAAATGATACATTGTCATATAATCGAGAAAAGTTTACTTTTATAATGAGATAAAGTAGGTCAAGAGTATTTTACTTCAGGTTTTATCCACTTAGAATTTAGCGAAGTTGCATGTTTCCTTTGAGTTCTGTGTTTGTTTTGCAAGACAGAAATAGTAGTGGTAATAGTTCAGGTAGTTAGTGAAAACTATTTATTTTTGTTACAAAAAAAAATACATAAGCAAATAATATTTTCTAAGCAGTTTTATAAGCTTGGAAACATTTTGTTTAGAATTTAGAGACTTATAGGTAAATGGATGCAACTTGAGACCATACTCATAAGTGAAATAAATCAGACACGTGCAAACATCATATTGTCTCACTAGTATGACAAGCTGAAACAACATATATATATATATATATATATATATATATATTTTTTTTTTTTTTTTTTTTAAGGTAGTTATACTACTGATTTCTCTTGAGTTCACTAAAGAGAAAGATTTGTGCTGGTGGTGTTCTAACAATTGAATGTAGATGTCTTTTACTCTGGGTGAATGATTTGGGGATGACAGTGTATAATGTATGTATAATTGTTTCCCCCTCCCAGGAAGGGGGGCATTTTGTTTAGACCAAATAATGAGTTGAATGTATATTTTAAAATCCTTAACACCTAAAATTTGGTTTAAATCTTTTTTCTGGGCTGGGGATATAACTCAGTGGCAAAGTGCCTGCCTGGCAAGTATAAAGTCCTGAGTTTGATTCCCAGTTCCAAAATAAAAATAAAATAAAATACATCTTTTCCTCCTTACAGAATAGTCAAGTGCAACAAATTCAGAAATTTTGAGTACAAAGACTGTTTCAATGGTGATGTCACCGTAGGCTGGATATGTGCTGAAGACATTGCATATATTAACTCCTTTAAACACTTTATTACATTGTTATGATCATGTATTACTTTTTTAACCTGTTTGGTACATAAATGTGGGTTTTTAAAAAACCTTTGAGACTAAATGTTTATTTTTTAAAGGACAAGAAAAATACTTTCTTTGCTTTACAGATTTATAATCTGGGAATTAAACAAATGAGATGAACATAATTAACATAAAATGTTAGCAGAAAACATGCTATATTTTTGTTGCAAACTTAATGAAAGTTTTTCTTGAAATACTTCCTCTTTTCTGTTTTCTAAGTGGAACTTGGCAAGTAGAGGAAAAGTATGTATTAGAGAAGTCTTTTTGAGCAGATTTCACTGGCTAGCTAAAGGAAAATCAAGATCAAGTGATAGGAGTGAGAAAAGGAGAAGGAAAAGAAAGGAAGGTGTTAACACTGCACAGCTGGACGTCCCTGTGGACAGCTTGGGAGTAATGGGTGGGGTCCTGGCCTCATTTGGCCCTGGGAAATCTGAAAAAGCCAGGGGCATTTTAAACTACCACTTCTCACTATAACCAACGACTAGTTTTAGGCAATTCTATTTTTTTAAAATGTTTCTCACCACATGACTGTTGCTTAATAATTGTTGGGTAATTGGAGGATTTGAACACGTAGTCACCTTTATGCATATTACTGCAGTGTTTTATCACAGAAATGAAGTTCTTCAGGCTGCTCAGATACCCAGCTGTGTGAAGGATAGCCTTTTCATGTCTTTGGAGATTCTTGCAGTTTATAGTAAACTCATTTAGGAGCAATATATGACAAAGTTGGCTTTTTTTTTCTGTTTTGTAAACAGTGCATTCGAAGTTGAAAGCAAAGGACAAAAAGCTTCCTGTGTTTAAGGCCCATATTCGCATAGGTTTTTCTCAAATTGCCAGTATTCTCTGACCAAAGCCTTAATTTTGCATTGATTGTCAAACATCATTATTAATATTATTTTTATATAAAAAGCTTTAAGGGGACTAAAATAGTTTTCCTATGTTAAGAGAAAGACATGATTATACAGCTAAAACATCATCTTTATTTGTACATGTTTGATACAAATTGATGCAGATGGAATAGTTTAAGGACAGATGTTGAGCAAAAGCTTATGATCAGATAGATTTGAAGTAAAATTGTGTGACAGAGTAATAAAAGCCACTGGCCAGCTGAGTCTTAATGGAGGAAATGAGAATGCTATGTAATAACAGAGCTCCAGTTTACAAAACAAGGCTTTCCAGGAAGCTGTACTGCTTCTCACCAAGAGAAATGGTAAAGACAGTATGAGTACACCTGGATTTTCCTAGAAACATGAGCCAGAAAAACAGATGTACTTAAGAACCAATAATGTTATAATGCCAGATGTGTAATACATTCATTTAAAAGTTTAACATGCAAGTTTCTTCAAGAAAAAAAAAAAAAAAAAGCACCTCCCCTTCCATCCCAGAGATGCCTGCAGCTGTGGTATCATCAGCAACACCTCAGCCACTTACCCAAAGACCTCTGCAGCTGTCAGGATCATCGGCAGCACCTTATACGTCAACCTGGAGACTTTAATGGCCCAGGGTCTGTCAGTGACTCTGTCCACCATCTACAGAACCCTGGTGGGCTGGTGGAAGCTTCAGCAACCCCTTACCCACACAGGACCTCAGTGGGCCTGCAACAGTGTAGTGAGTTTCCCCCTCAAATAGAGGACCTCAGAGGGTCAACAGGAGCCACAGAAAACCCTCCCCTCCACCTATAGGACTTTGGCAAGAGTGTGGGTGAGTCCTTCCATACAGAGAACTCGAGGCAGGTTGAGAAGAGCACCAACAAGGCCTCCAACCGGGAGGATCATGAAAGGGGCTAGGAGACACCCAGTGGCACAGTAGGGTCTCAGCTGAGGTGCTGAATATAGCCAGGTAAATCTGGCAACCTGGAATAGCCTAAAGCCATAGTAACAATAGGAGCTAAGGGTTGGCTTACATCAATACTCCTAGGTGAGTCAGCCTTGGGAAAATACAAGACTCACCCAATAGGATCAGCAGGAGGAATTCAGGTGACTGGCCACTGCCCTTCATTGTGGAACCCAGCAATTGGACAAACATCCAAACAGTAGGACCTTGAGACACAAACCATGGTCAGTTAAGACTAGTGGGATTGGAAAGACCAACCTATTAACTCAAGAGAAAATGTCAAAATGAAAAAGAAAAATGCAATCTCAAATGTCCAGTCCATTAGGAACAAGTACAGGAGACATTGACATAGAGGATATTGTATGTCATACACCTGAAGTTTCTGAAAAGATACCAAGTGAAATAAATCCATGAGGCTATAGAGGAAATCAGATTAGAAATAATCTCTCAGGTATTGAAAGAAATGACAACCTTAATAAATGAATTACTCAGCATAGCTAGAAAAGACATAGATAAAAAAAAAAAGTACAGGAGCATTGGGAAATGATGGAAACCTTGAATGAACAATTTAGGAAAGAAATGGAATGGATGAAACAAATTCAAAGTGATATCCAGGAAATTTAATACTCTATTGAAAGCTGGTGAAACCATTTGAATGAAACTGAGGATAGACTTTTGGACTTCGAAGACAATATCACAGCTAGTGATCATGAAAAGAAAGAACTTTTAAGAATAACAAGGCAGCATGAAATAACAGCTTCAAGACATTGCAAAGAGATGCAATACAATATTGATCGGTGTCAATGAAAATGCAGGAGTCGATGCAAATGACTTTTAAAAACTATTCACAGAAGTAATAGCAGAAAATTTCCCATAGGAACAGAATTGGATATACAGATAAGTGAAACATATAGAACACCAAACAGTCATAACCAAAATAAATCTACACTCATATAGTAATTAAGATTACAGAAATATGGCATAAAAACAATACTAAAATCTGTTAGAGAAAAGACAAAACTCACCTATCAAGGAAAGCCCATTAGAATCATGGCAGACTTTTTAGCACAAACTGTTAAGATGAGCTTGGAGTAAAGTATTTCAAACCCTGAAAGAAAACAGCTCTCAACCAAGATTGATGTACCCTGAAAAAGTTTCTTTCAAATTGATGGAAAAATAAGATACTTCATGATAAAGAATAACTGAAGAAATTCATGTCTACCAAGCCAACTGTAGAAAGAGTACTGAAAGACAGAGAGAGAAAAAAAAAAAAAATAACTACCAGAACAGCAACAGAAAGAAACCACCAGGCAAGGCAAGCAATTAAATGAGGGGGGAAAGGAGGAAACGGGAAAATAATATGACAAATTTAAGCCAGTGCTTATTAGTTATATCTATCAATATAAATGGTCTCAATTCATCATTTTAAAGAAAAAGACTGGCAGAATGGATTAAGAAACAGGATCCAACAATACTCTGTATATGAGAAACACATCTGGCTTCAAAGGAAACTCATAGACTAAAAGTCCAAGGATGGAAAACAATACTCCATATGACAGGAACCTAGAAAAAAGCAGGAGTAGCTCTTCTGTTTGCAGACAGTGTAAACTTCAAACCAAAAATGATCAAAAGAGATAAAGAAGCTCTTAACATACTTGTTAGGGGAAAAATTCAAGAGGAAGAGCTAACAGTCATAAATATATATGCACCAAATTCAGGAGCACCCATCAATATAAGACAAATATTAATAGGCATGAAAAACCAAATACACAGTAACACAATTGTAACAGGGGACCTTAATACCCCATTGTCACAAAGAGATAAGTCAACTAGACAAAAAGTAAGCAAAGAACATAACTGAATCATACCTATGAACAAATGGACTTAATAGATGTTTACAGTATTCAACCCAACATCATTAGAATACACGCTTTTTTCAGCTGTACATGAGATGTTCTCTAAAATAGACCAGTACTAGCCCACAGAACATGCTCAAGTAAATGCAAAGGGATGGAAATTATCCCTCAAATATTATCTGATCATAGTGCACTAAAACTGGAAATTAATGGCAAAAGAATCTGCAAAACCTACACAAACACATGGAAATTAAGTAACAACCTCTTGAACAACCAATGGGCTACAGATGAAATTAAAGAAGAAATCAAGGAATACCTAAAATTCAATCAAGATGCACATACAACATACCAAAATTTGTGGGATGCAATGAGAGCAGTCCTAAGAAGGAAATATATAGCAATAAATTGTCACATCAAGAAAACAATGAGCACAAATAACCTAATACTATACCTCAAGCTTTTAAAAAAGAAGAGTACATCAAGCCCACAGCTCACAGAAGAGAAAAAATTATAAAGATCAGAGCAGAAATTAACACAATTGAGACTAAGGAAACAATACAATGAATAAATGAATCAAAGAACTGGTTCTTTGAGAGAAATAAACCTCTAGCCAAAAAAGGAAGGGCTGAGGATAAGCCCTTCAGCAGCATAAGCTTACCTGCCTGGTAAGTGCAAGGTTATGAGTTCAATCCCCGGTAATGGGAAAAAAAAAACCCTCAAAATTCAAGCCAACACTCAAAAATCAATAGCATTCTTGTACACAAACAACAAACTTACTGAGAAGAGAAATTATGGAAGTAACATCTGATAGAATTGGATTCCAGGTCAGGGAACCATATGATAGAATTGTGGCATGGCCGAAAAGTTAAGAAGTATGAAATATAAATGACCTTTATTTTAAGAATGTGGGGAGAGACTCCCCCAACCCACCGGGGCCTGGCATTGTCTCTGGGGGCTGGCATACTCTTGGGGTCTGCAATCTTTCCGGGGTCTGGCAATCTCTCCCTTAGACACATGGAGTGGGGGCATACATATAGTTTAGGTTTGGGGTGGAGCCTAAGGGGCATCAGTGATGCACAGGTAGCCCATTGGTATTCATTTCACGCCACAGGTAAATTCCTAGGGAAGGGGAAGATGGAGCCCGTTGGTTCCACCCCCAAAGGCTTTACCAGCTACAGTGTCCCATCTGGGCCAAAATCCTTTCAACATCTTTCACAATAACATCCCAAACAATGAAATATTTAGGTATCAACCTAACAAAGAATGTAAAAGACCTATATGCTGAAAATTATAGTACTCCAAAAAAGATTGAAGAGGATATTAGAAAATGGAAAGATATCCCTTTCTTTTGGTTAGGAAGAACAACATTGTGAAAATGGCCATACTCTCAAAACTGTTACACAGATTTAATGCAATTCCAATCAAAATAACATTAACATACCTCAGTCCGGTAGGAGCTCACGTTCTCTAAAATTGAAGAATGAATTTTAGGAACAACGGAGATTAACAGCAGAATATATTTATTGAGAGAAACCTGTCTGAAAGAGGCAGATGGGGTCCTGAGTGAGCTGCCAAAGACTCTTGTCTTTTCTGTGGATTTTATAGAGTAAAACCACAAAGTGAGATGGATACAAAGTTAGGAAAACCTGGGAACTCTCCAGTTGGGCATAAGGTGAGACAGAACTATCGTTAACCAGTAAGATTAATTGCTCAGGTAAAATTGATTAAATCAGGAATAAATGAGGAGTCACACAGGAAGCAGGCAATCTTAAGAACCAGTGACTCTTCCCTTAGGGGGTTGGGTTGGTGACTCCTGGCTTCCTCAAGGAAGAGTGACCTATTTAGAATATCAATGTGGGTGCATTTGTTTGATCTTTTGTCTTGAGGCCTGGCCCACAGCAGGAGGTGTGTCTCCTCTACAATTGCTAGGTATCTGGGCTTCTGCACTGGCTCCTTTGAGGACCTAGCCCTGCTTGCTGCCTATATTTCTTTTTTGTTTTTTTGTCTTTTTCATTTTTATCGGTACCAGGGATCGAACTCACGACAGCCTGCTTGCAAGGCAGGTGCTTATGCCGCTGAGCTAAATCCCCAGCCCCAACTGCCTATATTTCTAACTAATTCAGCTGCCTGTAACAGAGTGCATCAAATCCAGGCCCTCTGTTCTGTGCCTACTAAAATACTTTGCAGAGGGGCGAGGGAACATTAGGATTTGAGGATTTATGCTAACCGTCTATGGGAAAATCATATTTAATTTTAAAAATACTAACTTGATACTTAAAGCAGAGAGATGCATTATTTTATTTTATACTTTTCTGTGTGCATATGTTAAAACGGATAAGCCAAATCTAGAGCCCAAGACCTACAAACCGTGAAGGGCGGGCTGGGGTTACAGGACGCGGCCTGGTGGATTCTGGGAAGTATAGTTCAGAAACCCGGGGCGTTCTTGTGCGGGCAGCGCGCGACCCTGACTCTGCTCCCAGAAGCCTCTGGGGGCGCGTCCTCGCTGGGAACGCACTTCCGGGACGCGGAGAAGGAGACGCTCCGAGAGGCTCCTCCGTGTGGATGAGCGAGATACTCTGGCTGTGAGGAGCAGGTAGGTGTGATCCAGAGCGCTTCGGTCTCGGAGACTTGTGAAAGTAGTTGACGATTTTCTGTAAAGTTAGCTAAATTAACGGGGAGCCAGGGGCACTGAAAAATGCTGGCCGTGCTCGTGGACGTGGAAACTGGAGGAGGAGGTCTTGGATACAGGTTTACAAAAATTAGCGCAGCCCAGTATGCAAGTGTCAGAGTGCGTTGCTGGAGCTCTGCGGGCCGGCAGCCTGGTCGGCGGGGGCGTGCAGTGCGGAGGAGCCTTGAGTTGCTATTTTTGAAAAACAGCTGATGCTGGTTGTGTAACGCTGCCCCCTCGCCGTTCTGCCCCATCCGTGCCGCGGGGAAGGGCTGGGCTAGAACGGCGACCGTCGCGGTGCGGTTCTGTGTTGGCTCACTCAGGAGGTTGTCACCCCGCCCCCATTCTGCCTTGCCGGTCCAGAAGACTCAGCTGCGAGTGGAGGAAGGAGCGGACGCGGGGTGCTGCTCCCCAGAGAGCAAGCTTCCCTAGCTTCCGCAGTGCGAGTTCTGTGTTCTTGGCCTTGGAAAGAACGTTAGAGACTTGGCGAGGTCACGTAAAATGATTCCCCAGGGACCCTGATGGGTGTGATTTATTGTAAAATAATTTCCTTTAACCTCAGAGTAAGCAGTTGGGCTTGATAACACTCAGGAATACTTTGACGGGGGCGGGCTTGATTGAAATCTCAGCAAACAGTATTCTTCTATATAAAGATCATAATGAGGCTAGTGACAACCGCCTTAATCCAGGAAGCTCTTATGCGTGTACAGGTTTTTGTTTTTGAAAGCAGGGTTTCGCTAGATTGCATAAACTGGCCTCACACTTCTGATCTCCTTGTTGAGGCCCTCTGGTAGCTAGAGTTACAGATGCCTACCACCACGCCTGGCAGGTGTTCATGCTTATATTCCCCGAGATAATAATAGGTAAAGAGGAAGTTCCTGGTATTTGTGGATATGGAAACACCTTAAAATGGCAGATGGAGGCATTGGTGGTATATAAAACGAAACGCATAAGTCACTTTTTTTTTCTTATTGTTCGCTCTTTTTTAGTGATGTGAGGTGTTGCTTGTGCATGCCAGGCTAGCGTTGTACCGCTGAGCTACACTTCTGATGATAAACTGCCGCTTCAAAAACTGCCTTTTTTGGTTTAACATTTTATTAACATTTTAGGAAACCACCAATTATTTTTAATTACATTTTAATTCAAATTGTGGTTTGGAGAAGTACTGCACTAATTTGGGCCCTTTTCTTATATCTCCAGGCCCACAGCATCTCTATATTCACAGTGTTTCTTCTAAGTTAAAAATAAACCTGTTTTAGAACTATCAGATACCTAAAAGGTAAGTATATCCTTTGACTTTATCTTATTTCTTTTTCCCACCTACCGCAGTTAATAATGATGCTTGCTTTACTCTTCTTCAGTGAAATGTAGAACAGATTTCCCTTTGAGTGTAATTATTGATGACTTTTTAGTTTCTCAGAAAACCCAAATTATATGTAGAAGAAAATGCCAGTGTTACTATCAAGAATTAACTTAGCTGTTATGAGACATATATTTTGTATCTGTTCCTTGAAATTGACCCCGAAAAATACTGAAACAGATTTGGGAATTCCTAAAGTTCTTAGCTACTGTTCCTGCTCCAGTCTTCATTGAATTCTACTCCAAACCATATCATTTTGCAGATACTTTTGTTGAGAGTGATATCTTTGATAACATTTAATTGCATATCTGAAAATCACTGTGGAATAGTCAAATGACAAATGGGAAGTGGTTCTGAAACAGTCTTTTTTGATTTGGTTATAAGTACACCAAAAAGAATGCAGCTTTTATTATTATACAGTTATAATCATCAAGTAATTTGCTGAGAATCCAGAAGAAAAATATCCTGTCTGAAGGAAATAAATTACTTATCATTACAAACTTAAATTTCTGACCATAGTCTGATTTATGTAGGGCTATTCATCTCTCAGCTACCTTAGAGGATATTTTGCTGATTAGAAATTTGAAGTTCAAAAGCCATAGCTGAAGTGCTCAGTTTGTATGGTCATGATGGCTATTGAAGTCCTAGATGACAAGACCAACCTGCCTCCTAAATGGAAATAGTAAGCTCACATAATTTTTAAGGTAGTGGTTTTATATTTACTGAAGGTGACTAGTACTGGAATCCTGCATTTTGAAGAAGAGTCTCAGGAGTAGTCTTACTGTTGTAAAAATTTTAGTGACTATTTCCCAGGGAGGATTTTTATAGCTTTCCACTCTTGAGGAAGGACCAGTTTAATGGATCTTCAGGAAGTGGGAATAATAGTAAGGTCTCTGAGCTATAAGGCTTCCCTTCTTGCCTGCTTCCCAGCCATTCAATTTCCTGAAGAGACTGTAGGCATGTCTTTTTGATGCCCTTTGCATTCCATGCCAGCATTCTGCTTGAAAAGATGGACTGCCTCTAGGAAAAGAATCCCCTGCTTGTGTTTTAAATGATTGCTGGTTTTAGTTAGCAAGTTTCCCTTCTTTTTTTTTTTTTTTTTTTTTTTACATTGTTGCATGAGTATGTAGGACCAGAAAAGTGTCTTTGGAGTCTGTTTTAGATATTTTGCTTTTTACCTTTTCCTAATGTCATTGCCTGAGTAAGATCTACCACGTACTTTGAGCAGAGGTTCCTGGGGGAAGGCAGTGGCTTGTTGACTTTGAGCAGGACACCAAATTACAAATATGTAGCTAATTTTCCCTGAAGAGTGAAAAAGCGCTATGAAGTATCAGAGTATGGGGTATGGAGAACAGAAACAGACAAAAAGACATACAGAAATCTAGGTTGCACCCGTGAAACCTGACCTGTTCTGTGACTAGATTAGTAACAGGCTTTCTGGCTGCTCTTTACTGGTTTTGTACCTGCAATAAAAGACTGAAAATGGGAAAGACAAGAAAGAAAAAAGGAGTCATAGATTTCAGAGAGAAAGAGAGAGAAACTGCAACAACAACCACAAAAAATTGTGCCCCAAAAGACCTTACCTCCTCTTGGCTGGCTTTCCAAGATATGCTACTGAGTTTTGAGGTGCTTCTGTCTGTTTGCAGAGTTGGTTTCTAGGTTCTTCTTGTCTTGAATAAAGAATTGGGCAAAACAAGCACAGAAGGTAGAAAGGCTTTGTGTTTATGAAACATAGGAAAAGAAACATGCTTTGCCGAAAGAGTTTGGACCAAGTAAAAATAGGAGAACAGTCTCCAGTATGAGTGTGCGCTGCTACAAAAGGACATGGCAGCCAAACTCCCCTGTTTATATACTTAATCCCACTCAGAGTTTCACCCACCTTGTGCTGTTTACCTTGTCAGGTTTACCGGAGCGCATTCTCAGCTTTGCACATCTCCAGTCCTTTATAAGGAGTTTTCATATGACAAATGATGTGTTTTCCTGAATTGCTATTTAAAAAAAAAGAAATAGAAGTTGTATAGCTTTGATACATACTAATTTGATACATTAGCCACTCGTTATGAGGTGGGGTGTATCCAATGAGTAATATAGAACCAATAGTTGAAAGCAGAAGAATCAGCCCATAATCCATTTCCTAACCATTGTTGAAATTAACCAGAGTTGCCAAGTTTAGATATAAATATAGATATAGATATAGATGTAGATATATATGTATTTCTCTGCTGCCTGCTAGTCAGTCTCATTTTGTACTGTGTGAACGTCTGAGGCCAAATGGATGATGTTTGCAGCAGATGATTGAGTGCTTTAGCCCTTTTTACATATCTGAATGCTTTGTACATAAAAATGATCAGTATTATATATATATACATACACAATATGGATGATTAGGGACAGCCAAGGAGATTTTTAAGTAATATTAAGAGAATTTTACATTATTTTGGTTGTCCTAATTAAATGAAGAAAAACACCAATGGCTAGAATATTGTGACAGTAATAACCAAGTGAGCGTGTGTGCCCCTGGGCTCTGAGGTCACACGCATGTGTTTATGTGTTTGTGTTGTGCAGATGGATTCCCTGTGTACAAAGGAGTTTGCCTCCTTGCACTGACTGTCATGCAATGTCTTGCCAGTTGGTACTACCTGTTGTGCGTGACTCTTATTGTCCCTTCATGATTTGTCCTCTGTCACTCCTAGCTTCACAGTTGTGCGCAAGGCTGTCTGCCATGGGCTGTCGGGATGTCCACGCAGCCACAGTCCTTTCCTTCCTATGTGGAATTGCCTCGGTAGCAGGCCTCTTTGCGGGGACTTTACTTCCCAACTGGAGAAAATTACGACTGATCACATTCAACAGAAACGAGAAGAACTTGACTGTTTACACAGGTCTCTGGGTGAAATGTGCCCGGTACGATGGAAGCAGTGACTGCCTAATGTATGACACTACTTGGTACTCATCAGTTGACCAGCTGGACCTGCGTGTCCTGCAGTTTGCTCTTCCCCTCAGCATCCTGATTGCAATGGGTGCCTTGCTGCTCTGCCTCATTGGAATGTGTAACACAGCCTTCGGATCGTCGGTGCCTAACATCAAACTGGCCAAGTGTCTGGTCAATAGTGCAGGCTGTCACCTGGTGGCAGGGCTGCTGTTTTTTCTGTCAGGAACTGTGAGCCTTTCTCCATCCATCTGGGTCATCTTCTATAACATCCATCTCAACAGGAAGTTCGAGCCAGTCTTTACCTTTGATTACGCAGTTTATGTCACTATTGCCAGTGCTGGGGGGCTGTTTATGACTTCCCTCTTACTGTGTATTTGGTATTGTGTGTGCAAGTCTTTGCCTTCTCCTTTCTGGCAGCCGCTGTACTCCCATCCTCCCAGCATGCACACTTACTCCCAGCCCTACTCAGCACGATCCCGCCTCTCTGCCATTGAAATTGACATTCCAGTAGTTTCACACACTACCTAATGAGAATACAGTTAATTGTTAAAAAAAATTCTTGAAACCCTTGACATTCCCCTTGTATAGAGAGCCTTTTTGAACCTCTGTACATTTCCTTTGTTCCTGACCAGTCAAGAAAGCCAGATTTGTATGTCTTGGTAGAATGAAGTGCTGCTAGTTTTTGTGAGTAAATTACATTATTTTAAATGTAAAACATTTCTCCTTGTACTGGAAGGATTTTTAGCCTCCTTATTGATATTTGATCATTTATTTAAGGGGAAACAACATGTGTCTGGTTTAGAATAATATGGTAAAGAATGATGGTTAAGAGAAGCTATTGCATCTAATCTTTCTAAGTATTTCAGATTGTGTTTTGTCCTTTTTATGTAATACTTTACATTGGAAAAAGGCAATTTTAAGAAGTTTCTTTCAACTAAAGGTAATTTAACAGTAGTTAGTAGTTTAGCAGCTTATGACTATAACTTTTTTCTCTGGAGGCTAATTGTATTGAATACGCTTCAGAGTTTTGAAGATTAGTTTCTTTTTTTTTTTTTTGTACCAGAGATTGAACTCACGACCTTGAACTTGCAAGGCAGGCGCTTATGCCGCTGAGCTAAATCCCCATCCCTGATTAGTTTTTTTTTTTTTTTTTTTTGTGGGTTCCTTATCTTCTACCTCATGCCAGTGTTTAAAAGTAAAATGCATTTTAAGTGAAGTCAGAATAAGACTAACATTTTAAGTATCTATTAATTTTGGATAATATTAACATAATTTTATGATTCCATAAATTGTGTAGTTAAAGTCCATGTCTAAGATACGTGCTTCCCCTGGGACAGAAAATTTTTTATTCTAGATACCGTCTATCAGGCAGTACCCAGGCATACTTACAGTTGCTTAGCGGCTAAGAGAAACGAAGGGAAGATTCAGACCTAAGGGTTTGTTCTCTTTAGACGTAGTGGTAGGGGGCAGGAATCAGTTCTTCAGTGCAACAGGAGTGATTCCCTCCAGTGACTGCTGTCTGAGTAACGGGTGAAGTAAGCATATGGCTTTACCATAACCACCTTCGCCCTTAATTCACTTCCTGCTCCTTCATGGATTACTGTCGAGCATTTTATTGGCCTAAATACTTTTAGTAGGTGGTTTAGAGGATGTGGGAAAAGTAGGGAATCAGGTTCCATCCATGAAGAAATTTAAATCTAATAGATAAGATCAAATTCTCAAACTGTTGTCTGACAGTTTGTGAACAGTTTGACTTCAATGGCAGCTGGTCTGAATTTCCCAGTCATTCATCCAGGAATAGTTTCAGTCAGAATCATGACTTTCTGACAGACTAATTGTATAACACCAGCAATATCCTGGACCCTGGAAATTCACTGTGCTTGAATTCATCAGATTCTTATGGTACCTGCCGTCACCTATATCTCTAATAACACTACAGCAGAATCACGAAGCAGGGCAAAAATGGTAGAGAAATTAAATTTCTCTAAAAGTATAATGCTGTATTAAGGAGGAGGAGTTTTTAAAATCTGTATCCTTAGGTGGGATCAGGTAAATGTAACTGTGTCAACACAGGTAATACTTAGAGATTCAGGGATTTAGGGTGTTTGCCCTTATGAATTTGAGCTGCTTATTTAGTTGGAGTAATTTGCTATGTATTACTATAATGTCCGTAAGGATTTCGTTTTATTACAGAATTTACAAATAGCTAGTTGTATAATAAACAGATTATGCCTCTTTTACAAATCTGAATATGATTCTAGTATTTCTATAGATATATATGGATTATAGTACCTTTTTTCTAATTCCAACACTACTTTTTGTAAATAGAAAATAAATCCAGTTGCATAGTTTTTAAATGCCATCAGCAGAAAGCATACAAGGTTATGTTTTTCAGTTATAGCTTCTAATTTCTTTCAGTTGTGATTGTTTTCATTGTCATATGTAGCTAAGTCTTGATCATTCCAAGACAATGACGGGTAGCATTTTGAGATAGAATTTCATTATTCCTTGGTCTTTGCCATAAACAATGTTAAAGGAAAAATATGAGCCATTGAGACACACACTACACAGTTTAGTTCTTATAACTACTTGTATATTAAGCTTTCCTATACTTGGTAATTTGTAGCCTCAAATTAGTATCTGTCATGAATTCACATGGCATAAGAAAGAGCTGTCTTACTGTTCATAATGTTTCAAATTTGCTCTCAGTAGCTGTTTTTTAAAACCTTCAAATGAAACAAGTATTTACAGTTCCTCTTGCACACTAATCAGGTTAATCATTGTAATTGGAGATAACTTTGTTAAAAGCCTATTTATGTTAAAAGCCTTTTATAGAAGCCAAGTTGGAAAACAATCTTAAATGTAGTATGGTGTATCAGGTTTGGTTTATCTAGCCTTGGGAAAAAAAAAAATTCTTAAGTTTATTTTACTTGTACATATAACTAATGGATAGTATATTTGCTGTAAACTGCAAGATGAAACCTCAGTAAAAGTGTACTGTACTTCTTGATGTTTATTAAAAGATGTATTTTTACAAGTTCCTGTTTTTGTTCTTTTCTTACCTTCAAGGTAAAATAGTTTTAGAAATGTTTCTCAGGTGTTTATATGTCAAAAAAAAAAAAAAAAAAAACAAATCTCATTTCAAGTCCTGTGCAATAAGTACTAGAAAGGAATTAGAAAATGTGAAATTATTAATCTAGAAAGAGCAAAATCCTTTATTCATTTCTAAGAGTGTTCCTAGGAGTTCACTAGAATATTTTCAGTCTTCAAAAAAGTACTTAAATTGTGGCCAGAGGTGCCTCATCAATGAACTTTAAATGAATGCTCTGTGATCTTGGAGATTGTTACCACTAACAATGTATATCCTGAGTCTATAACAGTTCATTGGTCTCACTTTGGCTTTTTACTTCTTTTTGCTCATCTCATGCTTCTTCATTTTTATAAAAATGTATGATTATCTCCAGAATATTCTCTTTTAGAAGAGGTGTTGAAGAATTTGTGTCAGGTCTTCTGCCCTGAAAAACTCAAAAGGAAAAGTCCTTGCAGAAGAATGCAAACCAAAGTCACAGTCCCAGGTGTGGATGGGATCTGAATTAGCTGTTCTGTTTCTTTTAGCAATTAAACCCTAAAGCACCCTGAGGGGCAGCCTCTCCTGTTTCCTAGACCCCTGCAGTCCTCTGGAAAAGAGGAGCCTTTCCAGGAGAGCGTCACTCTCCCTTTACTGCTGGGTATCTCACAACCCTGAGCCCAGGAAGTTTCTGCTCCAGTGACGTGAGCATGTCAGGACTCTCTGAACCCCACTGTTTCACTGTGGGATGGGGAGAAAAAGCATCTCCATCGTCTGCCTAGTGTTTATAGCCAAACTAATGGGGAGATGGTTGGTTCATTGTATTTTGTTTTGAAATATGCCACCTTTCCTGACTTCTGTAAGGAAAATGGTTCAGCAAATTGTGGGGAAGAAAGACAAGGAAAAGAATTTTTTTTTAATTGTGTGAAAAGCCACTTATGTTTGGGCCTGTTAGCGGGTATCTGGTAAATCACAGTCCAGGTGACCCATTTTCACTAAAACCTTTTTAGAACCTAGAATTCTGCATCCTAGAAAAGGTGCTGTAAATTCCATAACTGTTATATCCAATAGCTTTGCTCCAGTATTTTGTTTAACGGTTTGAAAGGAAATCTCTAGTAATTACATCAGTGTCAGCCACTTGAACATTTGAGTAATTTTGCCTCTTTTCCTGTGCTCCTTTCGCTCCACTGTGAAGATTATCTTAAAGGGTGGCCGCAGGTCCTGACAACCATCGGAGAGCTGGTGTCCTGGAAGTTCTTCACTAGCCCTGGTCACGAGGAAGAAGGCTTCACCTCAGCCAGTCCCTCGAGTCCCAATCTGCTAACCTCTTCCTCATGATATTGCATGTGGGGTTCTTCGTGCATTGGAGAAATTGAAAACTGTTGGACCTCCAAAACAAGCCCCCAAAAATGGTGTCCAAAATATGGGGCAAGATGTGTTTTTTAAAGAAAAAGGAGCGCTGTTTATTTATCCTGGCACCAGGGACACAGTGCTGTTGGAGTTTGCAAAACTGTGTGTCTGGCTTAAAACTTTTTACAGACTAATGTAGAAAGAACAATTACAAAGTAAGTGGTTTATGGATGTGGATCAGGAATGAGGAAATCCTTGTTCAGCTAAGGAACAAGGAAGACCTTTGTTTCCTTTTGTTTGAGAACAGAGAAGATTCCCAGGATTTTACAGTCCTTTGCAGAGGGGAACAATGGTAAACATATCAATCAGGTCACCCAGGAAGATGGCGCATACAGAACAGTGTGACTGCACACTACAGCTATTTTATAACAATGTGGTCGGTGCCCCAGGGTGTCCGCTTGTAGAAAATAGTTATGTTTGCAAAGGGAATTAACAAGTAATTTGGTCATATAACTTGGGCTTTGGCAAACAGTACAGGATGACGGAGCTCTTTTTGTTAGTATACAGCAGAAACAAGCCAAATAAGAATCCTCACAAAGCTTTTGATTGAGAAGAAAGAGAATCTGGGAAAGGAAATTCATCATAGAAGATGAGCTGGAGGGAAGAAAATTTGACAGAAAATTTGGCTGATGGGTTAACAAAGAAAAGGGGTTGGCTTTTATTGGGTGGCTGGAGTCTTGCTCATGATCTCAGCTCTGGCTTGGTAAAGTGACTCCAGAGAAGTCCTAGGGAGTGAGGAGGCAACCCGGTTTCTGTGAGATGGTTGCTCCTGCTTTGGGCTGGACAGGCAGCCGCAGTGTTGTGGATGCTCTTCTGGAACCCAGGTAACTGCAGTTAGGGCAATGCCTGGAGAGTTCTAGGTGCCCCTCCACGGGGTCTGGAACAGGGCGTTGTGATGTGTCTGCAAATCTTGAAAATACCGTAGTTACCCCTATCTTCATGCCCTCAATCTTGGAAGGAGGCATCTAGGTTAATTTAGGGGTAATAAAGTTCTGGTGTGCTGGCTCATGCCTGTGATCCCAATACTTGGGACGCTGAGGCTAGAGGACTGCTGTGAGTTCAAGGCCAGCCTGAATTACATAGTGAGCCCCTGTCTCAAAAACAAAAACAATGTAGCGATGCTAGGGAAGTATTCGTGCTCCAAAAGTTCGTAAATGTTACAAGCTAGGGTTTTGCTTTTCTCTGATGTTTACCAGCACATTATTGGTTTGACTAGATTAATTTGCTGAGTTTCAGGTTAATTGATGAGAAAATTAGAAAGCAGCCAATACTGAGAGATGAAAAACTTGATCTGAGGAACGGACTGTGAAATCGCCTCTTAGCAGGTCTTCCTGTCTTCAGTTTTACCCTGTATTCCACCACAAACCCATTCCACGTACAGGCCACAGAATGAGCCTAGCAGAATTCAGCTGGCCAAGTTTCTCCTATACATCATTGAGCTCCTGTGCCCTCAGAGCAGTTTAAGATCTTGCTTTAACTTCAAATAGAAGATCTTGGGAGAAGTACTGAAGTGGGTTCGTAAGCAATATAGAAATCCAAGCAGCCAGATTGTTAAACTTGGAATTTTATTAGCTGAGCTCAGGACAACTCGCATATAGACCAGTTTCAGAGTCCCATCAACTGGAAAGTTACAAAGCTTTTAAAACAGAAAACCCCAAAAAGACATTCTGTTGGAAACAGTTTAGCTAGAATCTTACATTAATTTTTGGTGGACACCTGTATCCTCCCTCTTTGTTGAACATGTTAATTTTTCTCTTGTGGGTACAGTTCATTTTGCTTTTCTCAAGGGACTTGTACCTTGAGTAATTTTTCACTCTTTTGGGTCAAATTCGAAGTATAAGATGGTGTTAGTTATGCAAAGCTACAACGGTACAAACAAGAGTACATCAAAGAATATTGGGCCAGGAAAAGCAGACTTCCTGGAACAGCATAGAGACATAAGTTTTGCATGGCATTTTTCAAACTCCCTTAGTGATTCCTGACATTAACGATATCTCAAAGATTAATATATTTAAAAATTCAAATTCTGTTTTTAGGTTTTTTTTTTTTTAATTGGCACCAGGGATTGAACTCATGACTGCCTGTTTGCAAGGCAGGCGCTTATGCCGCTGAGCTAAATCCCCAGCCCCTAAAAATTCAAATTCAATAATTTTATTCTGTCACAGTATCCCTATATTATAACTAAATTAGGCACATTTCTTATTCAAAAAATTTCTGTTTCCTGTGTGCTGAAAAGTGGCATAGCACATCGGGCAGCTGTCCTCCAAGGAGGCCCCAGGGATCTTGCCTCTTGGTGTGCCTGCCCACTGTGGTGCTGCTCTCCATTAGGAAGTGCTCTTCTACGTTACTAGGTTTTTTCTTTATTTTGTAGAAATAATGATATATGATTTCAAGGAAGCCTGCTGCCGTGTTGTAAGAACATGCACAGCTGTATGATTAATAAAAGAGGATTTGAGGCCCCTGGCAACAACTAGTACCAATCCCCCAGCCATATAAGAGATCCATCTTATGTGGTACATAAGTAGTCTTTTCCAACACCAGTGAAACTTTTAGATGACTGTACCCCAGCCACCATCTCAACTGGACCCTGATAAAGGACCCGGTTTTGAAGAATACTTATTTCCATGTTATGAGTTATTTTGAGCTTTCTGTGTTCCATATCAGAAAAGATTTATTTCATGATCCCAGATTCCTTTGGAAACATTGTCAAATGTGATGAAACCTAGCCTGAACAAAGTGGGCAGAGGGAGGTCCTAGACTAGGAGTAAAGTGCTATTGGTAGGTGTAAGTGACTGCCCTTATTATCAAGCAATACACTGAACACAGACCCAACATGGAGATTAGAACAGGAGTTAAATGATAGGATTATTTCCAAAAGATGAGAAGTATAAAACAAAAGAGGCCTTTATTCTGAGAACACGGAGAGAGAGAACCAGCACCCCTGACCGCTGGAGTCTGGCTTTCTCTCTGGCAGACACGTGGCACTGGGGTGTGTAAGTAGCCTCGGTTTGGGGTAGAACCTAAGGGGGCATGAGGGATGCACGGGTAGCCCATTGGTCCTAGGTTTGGCGCCATAGGTAAGTTCCCAGGGGCGGGAAGATGACATCACAGGTAAATTCCTAGGGGCGGGGAGATAGGAGCTTCCTGGTTCCCGTTGAGGCTTTTCTGGCTACAGAGTCCTGTCTGGGCCAAAACCCTTTCATTAAATACAGTTGCAGTCAAATTAATCTGAGAAGTTAAATACACTTACAGTCAGATTAATGTAATGTACATAGTGGTTATGTTGTCAAATTGAAAGAGTTTTGCCCTAGATTAAATTACTGTATGGTTATGGCAGTGGTCTAATGAGGCAGAAGGCCAAAGCGGAAACACTTACCACTTCCTGCTTCTTCCTCAGCCTGAATTGCAACTCCCCTCCCTGTCTGCGCACGAAAAAACTCCAATCAGCTCCTGGTGTCATCAATGCCCGCCCTAAGCACCACCCCTGCTCAAAGGTTACATATGGCCCATATCCCTCATACTCCGGTGGAGGAGACAGCGCAGCTGCCATGGGTTGTGTGCTCCTTTCCACATCCCCATCTCATCTCAATAAACCTGTTCTTTTTGCTTCTCTATTGTGCCAGAAAACTCTTAACACAAATGGTTATCAGAAGTGAGTAAACCATTGCTGTTTTAAAAATACTTCGTTTATTTTGTATGTAACTAACTGACTGTATCTGGGGTCAGCCCTTTCAGATAGATAGTCCGTGGTAGTTTCCAAGATGGAAGAGGAAGTAGGTGGTCTTAAGGCTCATTGATTTCCTTCTAGTAAAACAAATAACAAGAGAACAGCCTGTGGCAGTGTTGTGAGATAAGTGTTGGGAGAAACAAGCATAATTGTACTGACCTTTTAGTACAGGAAACAGTCTGATTGTTTTCCTAATACTTGGCCAGATCAGTTGACTTCAGACTTCCAGGGGACCACTGAACAACTTGATTGCATAGTAAAAGACATTCATGAGAGAAAACCTGATCGGGTAGAGAGATGGCTCTCTCTCCTCTAATGTTCTTAGGTATCTCTCTCTTTCATAGCTTGCTAGGATTAAGGTTGAGAAAATCATAAATGCTACAGTGGAGTAAGGAAAGACTTAAACTTTCAACCAAGTGGAACCACGATGCCAAAGGACTTAGGTAGCTTTAACAGAGAACAGAACAGGAATTAAGGAAACCCTAACACATTGTGAGAAATAAAAATTATCTCCACTTCAGCTCAGAAGTGGAATTCTGAGCCTTTAAAAATGATAGAAGGAATGAACACAAGTTTATTCTGAAAACAAAAGTATGTGAGTGTTAAGGAAATAAAGGAATTAATTTAAAGATGTTTCAAAGAGAAAATGGCAAATAAAAACATTGTCTTACCCTTATTGCATAAAAACCTTACCATTATCAGTCTCATTTCAACTCACTGTCAGCCTGTTTTTTTCTATGTTTACTCGCATTTGTTTTTGTTTTCCATAGATTCCTCTGAGATCTGTTTTAGAAGTAAAGGGACACGGATTGCCCAAAGAAATGCACATTTCCCCAGTGGAACAGACGGGAATCACAGCAAGGACAAACAGAATTTCCCCCCACCCCAAGACACACATACATACTTCCACATCTCCTGCTGGGTCTGTCTTTTGTAAGAGATTGATTATGACATGAGGGTAGGGCCAGTGTTGTAGTCAGAGGTTGCAAGGAAGACAATTACATACAGGATACAGAATTTATTATTTTATGATGGTCACCCAGAGTTAAATATAAGAAAGTGCAAGAAATCTGTCAACAACACTAAAGACCTAGAAAATCCAACCAAGGGCCTGGATCCCACAGCAATGTCCTGCATGAGTCCAGCTGAAAACCCAGAGCGCATGACAGTGCCTTCCACAAGTCCAATTGGAGGTCTAGAGCCCACGACAAGCATTCATGTCAGTCTGTTTTTACAGCTCTGTGCTGGGAAGGCCCAAAGGTCAGTGGCATTGGAAGCTAGAAAATCTATGCCCGTGAGGTGAAGGATCTGTGCTACCAGGATGAAGGAGCTGTGCCAGTAGGTTGAGGGTTCTTCACTAGGGCCAAGAAGTGACACTCAAAATAAGGACCAGGGCTGACCTGAAAAGTACCACAGCCATCCTCAGCGACAGTGAGGTCCTGAGCTGCTCTGATGATGAAAACAGTCAAGTACATGTCAGAACGGAGCGTGACAAGTTTCTCCTGGAGGTTAAACTACACACATCTTCCCCATGAGAGCCCAGATGCAATGCTTCATGTAAGGACTAGAGCTCCCCCAAAGTGAACTGCAGCCATTCTCAGTGACAAGGTCTTGAGCTTCTCTGATAATAACAGCTGAGTTCATATCAGGTAAGCAAGCATGACAAGCCCCTCCAGGGGAACCAATGGCTCCAAACAATGACACTTAGGAGGACCCATAATGCCTCACTGTACCTCTCCACGTCTCATTTTATGTTTCCCCAGGTGGGCCATCTACATGCAGTACCATGCTGATTTAATTCAGCTGGTGTTAAGTTTTTAATCCATAACAGCCAGCTTCAATCACAGAGGACCCTGCACTCAAAAGGGCCCTGCCCTTGGTTTTATATTCTGGGCCCTGTGTTTGCATTTTGCACCAGCCCACATAACACAAGAGAGCACTGTGTGGAAGGTACAGAGGCAGGCAGACTTGGGATTCTGTCTGGACCTCACATTTAGTTGCTGTTCCCTGGGAAGTTTACTTACCCCCTGGGCCTTAGACTTCCATCTGCAATAAAGTCAATCCCGTCCGTCTTCTAGGGTTATTATGAGGACTGGGCAGTGCTGTGAGCAAAGGTAGGGAAAGTGCTTATTATTGTATTCCTGGCTTTACTACAATTATTCATAAAACCAGAGCCTGTATATTGAACCCCAATTGTTAGTGCTGGTCATAAAAATTAGTACCCTTAGAAAAACAGATCTCTATTTTATATTTTACAGCAATCTGTGGGCTTACACGATCACTGCTGTCACTTTGGCAGGGATCTTCATGGCTTCTAATTCAGCTGCAGCCACAGCAGAGACAGAAACTTAACAGTTCTCCTCGGCATTTGCTATTTCTTACAACACAATTATGTTTATGTTATTTCATTCCAGAAATGTAGTAGTCAGTGACTTTCCCTGATTCTTCAAGGATTTAGGAAGGTTTAAAGACATCTTATTTAATGTACATTGCGATTTGTTAACACAGAACTCAAGGGCATTATCATTTATGACTCAAGGAATCTTATCAAATATTTTCCCTGTGAGGCTTATCAGACGTCTACTTGAGAACATTAGGCAAACTGTACTCGAAGGCCATTTTAAACAGCAAAATCACCACTAAAACACGAACAGCATGGCACTAGATGATATACTCTAAAAAGGACACTGGTTTTCAATACGTGAGTGGAAACAAAAAGGCAGAGTGGTGCCTTGTTAGATTACTATGGGAAACATGCATATCGAACCATTCCTGTGCTTATCTGACAGTGCTCGTAATCCATAGGGAATAGAGACTCTGGGGCTACAGACATTTTAGTGAGTAAACAAATTTGCAAATATAGAATCCAAGAATAATGAGGGTCAAATTTTATGCAGAAGAGATAGTGAGTCTACTATCTAGTAGACTTAGAGAAAAAAGTGAATGCAAGAGTTGGGTAAATTATGTGCACAGAGTAAGACCTTAGATTGCGGATAATTTATGCCACCAGTGTTTCGCAAGATGTTTTGCAAACATTTCTGATACATTTTAACTTGATAAACAAGTGATACGTTGTTACCTGAGTATGTAACAACCTCACATGATTACAACTAAATTGGTGCTGCTTCTTTGTCTCACTGCAGGACTGCGGATGAGCCATTCCTAATGGCAAGAAGTTATGGAGGAGATCTCATCTGCAGAGGATGAGGAGAAAAAGAGAGAAATCCCTCACTCCAAATGCGACTAGGGAGATGCATCAAATTTGGGAAATAGTAGAAAAGCACTACCGGAATAAGGCTATAGCAGTGCAAGCAATGAATCTGTTTAACAACAATGCAATGTCACATTTCCACGAAATCCTCAAAAGGAGTCAAGGGCAAATGTCACCGGATGGGTTTCCTGTTAAAGCACAAAAAGAAAACATCTCACTTTGCGAAGAGTACTGCTTCCGTTAGTGACAGTGAAAGTTGTCCTATACAATAACCCTTCTCTCTCATCTCCCTCATGCCAGCCATAAAGGTTTTCAAAGGTAAGTGCAAGTTAATTTGTCTTGCTTTATAGTTTTTATTTTCTCTATTATTTTGTATTGTATTACAATATTGTAATTTTTATATGAATATTTTTAAGTTGTGAAACAAATCATTTCTTATGGGAAAATTCGCTTTGATATATTGTTGCTTTGATTATAACCATGTTTCTGGAACAAATGTTTGCAAAATCAAGATTTTACTGTAAATATGACCTCAGTCTGTATCTTTAATATCATTTCCAAGTAGGATACAACAGAGCATATGGAAGGGGAGAATTGAATCTCAAACTCCAGGTCTTTGTCTTACTAGCTGACTAACTTTAGGTAGATGTCCAAATCAATTTCTTGTGCCTATTTCTGTTTCCTCTTCTGTAACTTGAGACCAACAACATGCATCTTACTATAACATACATTGATGAGTGTGGTTGTGAAGATGCAGTGGATTTTTCTTTAAGTTCTCAGCTACTCTTACCAAATGTTGAGGCCAGGACTGAAGAAAGTGAGGCAAAGGTCAGTTGTGCATGAGAATTTTCCTTTGCAGATGGATTGTTTTCCTAGGGAAAACATGCCAAATCTATGCTCATACTGGGTGTGGATAGTGAGTATGTTTTCATTCAGAATGCTTTACGATTCCAAGGGATCGCTGTAATTTTAGGTATTTGTTTTCTGGTTAAACTGAAACTGGTTAAACTTATTTGCCTTCTGATTCAACAGCCTAGGTAGATGGTCACTGAAAAATAGGCTTTAATGGGATCAACAGGAGTGAGAGTAGGCAGAGGAGAAATTACAGTGACCCAGCCAGCCCAGAGCCACGACTGTTCTTCCATCCTGTTGGGGTAAATATGCAGCCTTAACTTTTTATTGCTAGGGTAGAAGTATGGAAGGGGCACATAGGAACTGGCAGGACCATCCAGGGTGCATCAGATATCAGTCGTGTCCTCAGACAGGAGATGTGTGCCTGAGCTGGCAGTGATCCGCTCTGCATCTGACCCCTTCTCCTAGGAATCTGGTTTATGCGCCATTTACATGCTCTTCCGTAGAACACAGTGAATCTGTAAAACTGTTTGGCAGTTAGTACTCAAGTGATCACACCATCTAGAGGTGTTTTACAGTTTAATATGTCTCTCATAAAGGTTGGAAACTCTTTAGGTTCCCTAAAATGAATCTTCAGTGGTGGAATTTCATACATCGAGGCCAATAGATTTCTTTAAAAAGAAAATTTATAGATCGCTTTATGACACACTCAGTTTTGCAAAATACTGTACTATTACATATAGCCAAACATCTGTGTCCTATCCTTGCACTGAGGGGCATGTGAAAGCCACCACCATTTTAAAGTGAAAGACTGCATACTTGAAGTCCTTTTAATTTCCACATTCAGCTGATACACCTGGATATTGCTTTATTTTTGTAGAACAGTTATGACATCTAGTGGTTAACCCAAGTAATTCCAAGAACTGCTTTGATATGCTATTTTTCTCAACTACTTATATTTAAGTATGAGAATTTGCTATTGAAATATCACCTTTAAAATATCCTTACACATATCTCTTTACATAATTAATAATATACAATAAAGATTAAGACTTAGGGGCTGGGGATTTAGCTCAGCGGCATAAGTGCCTTCCTTGCAAGGGTGCGGTCGTGAGTTCGATCCCTGGTACCAAAAAAACGAAAACAACAACAACAAAAAAAAGACTAACACTTAGAATTTTTAAGTGAAAGGTTATGTACATTTAAAATGCTGTCATTGTCAATTTGTCCTTTACAGGAGGTTTGTCTACTTTCTCTTTTACTATAGTAGCTTGTTTTTAACTTTTGACATTTTGATTTTTCATGTAATGTATATAAAGGTTTTATTTTAAAATTTAAATTTCATAACATTTAAAATGCTATCTTCCCTCCTGGGGTATAAAGAATTGAAAATCAGATATGCTTATATATCATGTATTTTATGCAAAGTTTTGGGGTTTTTTTGTTTTGTATTTTACATTTAATCCTTTCATTTACCAAGTATTTCAGTCACATAGGAAATGTAGAGATTTAAATTTGTTTTTCCCTAACAATGTAAAGGAGATTGGTAAATTTAAATATATAGCTATTAAAATAGTTGAGGTAGACATCTATATATACTGATGAGAAAATATGTCAAAAATTTACACCAATAGAGAAGAACAATTTTGATAATATAATTCTATTTATGTAGAAAACTATTTCCATGCAAAGGCACAGAAAATGTCTGAAAGGACACACACACACACATACACTCTGGTCACATATATGTTAATAGGAGATTTTTCTAAGGACTACATATTGATTCTTGACAATGAAAAGCAGATTTTAATGCTTATTTTTATATAGTCTTTTAGTGTTTGATTGTATTAACCTGAGCATACATTACTTATATTTGAAAATTATTTTGTAAAGAATGTTTAGTAACATGGGATGATGCTATGGTTTACATCTGAAACGTCCCCTAAAGGCACAAAGTACACAAAGTTAACCAAAAATCTGAATTTTATATATTAATGTATAGACATTAAGATAGTAGTTATATTTAACATTTTTATACTTTTAAAAAAAATTTTTGGTACCAGGGATTGAACTCATGACCAAGGCAGGTACTTATGCCGCTGAGCTAAATCCCCGGCCATATTTAACATTTTTAAATGCAAATTTTTGTCTTTAAATAAAATTCTAAGTTTATTATTTACATAAATATAATCTACCATTGCAAAACTTGTTTTGTATACTCAACATTGTTTTGGTATTTACGTTGCTATTTAAGGCTTAGTTCCTGCTGTGCTAGGGCTGTGGAACCCTTGAAGGGGCGGCTGATGGCAGGCCTCATGAGCAGATCGGGGATCTCAGCTCCCTTTTCTCTCCTTCACTCCCGTATGCAGCAAGAGCTTCCATAAGCACATGCTTTTGTCTCAAAACAACAGGCAAGCTAGGGACTAAAAGCTCCAAAACTATGAGCTGAAAAACTCTTCCTCTTTTTTAGTTCACTGTTTTTCCCAAAAAATATTACTTTGGTTCACAAGAAAGTGTTTGATTTTCATGAATTTTTACCTGGAAATTAGTGAAAACTGTGTACACAGGATGCTATAACATTTCCACAGAAGTAAACAGCCTTACATTTTTATTACTTCATTTACTTCATTTACTCATTTTTATTACTTCATTTACTTCATTTACTCATTTAACCTGTGCAAAAGAGAAGCAGTGAATACTCATGTTTCATAAATGAAAAAACTGGGGACAATAGGGTGTAACTTATGCAAGGTCACCAGGTAGTTGACAAAACTAGCATCTAAATTCACCTCCTTTTCCCACAGTGCAGAATCACTGTAACCATCTCTGTTGTTATAAATGCTTAAAGGATGAATTTCTCTATAAGGGAAAATGTAAAAGGCTGTTTGTCTAAACATTATCACTTCCAGACTTGTAGGTTACAAGTTGCTTCATGCATTACTTTATCTTCTGGCTAAATTGTTGATGAAATTCGCTAAAACAATAAAACCATGTGTACATTCAGACCTTCATTCTCAGATTTTCCAACTGGAATAAGAGTCCACTAATGAGAATTTCTCTCCCACTCCTGATAATTGCACTAGTACTTTAGACACTTTATTGTGAAATAAATAAAACTATAGAGGATAATAAAGATAATGATGTTGGCTATCCAGCTATCATGCAGCTACATATTTTGTCATATATTTGCTTTACAATTTTTAAACAATAAAGTTCCTGCACGTGTTTGTCCAATCCCATTCTTTTCTTGTACAACTCAATCTGAATTTTATATATTAATTTATACATAGTAATACAGTACTGTTGCATTTAACATTTTAATTTTATTTTTTAAATTTATTTTTTGCACTTAACATTTTTAAATGAAGATTTTTTATATTTAAATAAAATGAGCTAACTTTATCTTTATATATATCTACCATTCCACATTCATGTTTGGGTGTTTATCTTGCTATTTAGATCTAGCAATTGTACACCTGCAGCTTTTGTGATATTATGAGTGAGGTCTTTGTTTCAAGTACAATTTCTAATTGGTTAGATTCCTACTGCTACTTTCTAGAATAAGACGCTCACAGGATATCTGATTTCTAAACTAAATCACTTCTAGTATCAACAAACACATGTTCACGCATCACAGATACTCTCTTAGTCCTTATCCGGAGTGTTTTCCAAGAGGTACAGGTGAAGCTATGTTCTTTTCTTACTCTGTCACCCAGAGAGCTTATTTCCCAGGGATTTCTTAATGTGTTTTCAAATGGAGAACTATAAACCCAAGCAAAAACTGCAACTCTCCAGAAAGACTCTTGGACTGGATATCAAGAGATTTGGGATCTCATGTTGGTTTGACCTTGATGGCAGTCACGTAGACTTGTGGATCTCCTCATGTGTAGGAAAACTGGAGATGGAGAATTGTAAGGATTTCTAAACTAAGAACCTTTCCACTAGGTGAATTGTAGCAGAGATACCTGTGGAATTATAGTGTGCGACAGGCAAGTTTTTCTAGCTGATGCCTTTCTGGGGATCCTTTACATCATCAGATGCTTGTTTATGTGTTAGTTCTCTCTCTCTCTCTCTCTCTCTCTCTCTCTCTCTCTCTCTCTCTCTCTCTCTCTCTTTTTTAAACCGGTATCAGGGATTGAACTCATGACCATGTACTTGCAAGGCAGGCATTTATGCCGCTGAGCTAAATCCCAGCCCTATTTGATAGTTCTCTTGTCTAATGTTTAAATTCTTAAGTGGTAAATAAGCAGTTTTATACATTCATGGTTGAAACTTTCTTATGAAACCATATCCAATAAAAGCATTCAAAAGACAGCATATCCAAACTCATAAAATGCTATTCTTCAGATTTGTACATTTCATTATATGTAAATTTTACGTGAAAATACAGGGGGCATAGCTCAGCAGCACAAGTGCCTGCCTGGCAAGCACAGGGTTATGAGTTCAATCCCTGGGATTAAAAAAAAAAAAAAAAGAAAAGAAAAGAAAAAAGAAAACACTATAGAGACAAATAAACATAAAGAATATCTGTGACTTCATATAACTGAGATTTTAGGAGAAATAAAATTTGGATTTAAGCTTCTAATCAGATTTCTGCATAGAGTAAAACAAAGGTCTTCTTTTTTGTTAATAATTCAAGCAAGATAAGAGCTGTGAGTTCAACATGATCTGCTCCTATTGAGATAAGTAGAGTCACGTAATGAAAATGAAGGTTAAAGGTGCATGATATTTGTGACATTTATTCTGACCACCTGTCAGTGCTAGAGAAAAAGATCAGTACTTTTAATAACACCAGAGTCTCCTGGGTGAGCACTGTCTGGTTTCTATGAGAACTGGAAACCCGAGCTTAGACCGTATTCATTCTTTCTCACTGTTTTGAACTGACATTATAAAAAGACATTTTCCAAAACTACTCAATAGAAAAATTACCAAACAAATAGGTGTTGATTAGGGTTCTTTGTATGCAAACAAAAGCAACTAATTTATGCAAAATAAAAAATCACTGGAAATATTCTTGGTAACTCAGGGAATCAAAGGAAATGTTGAGCAATTATACCACAAGCAGGAAAGCTCTGGCATGTCAGCTCTAACTATTTTTCACTCTGCTCAAGATCCAGAATCTTGGAAAACAGACTGATTTGCCTGACTCATGCCATGTGGCCCCTCCTTGATTTGTGTGTTGTTGGCTAACAGAGGAAAACAGGGAGGAAACTTTCATCATCATGTACTTCCAGGATTGCGCATGACAGTGAAGGGAAGATTTCCAAGAGAAATCAGAACTCTCTTACTGAAGAGGAGGGAATATCTGCATAAATGAGTCAGGAGGGCACAGGAGACATTCATTTACCCCTCCTGTCATGATTCCTCGTGAGGCCACATATACCAGGCTCCTTGCAGAGTCTCCTAGCATAAGCACCAGAAAGGTCTGGGATTTTGAGAGGATGACTCCAAAAACAGCAACCCCAGATTTGGGAAATGGAGCTATGATCTAGTCTTCGGGAGGCACCAAGCTGCCAGTATGGACTTACATCCTCTCAAGTAGCTTTATTTGAAAACTCTTGAGCGTGCTCAGAGCACACTCATGGGCAGGCTGACCTAGAAAGATTCCAGGAGAGCGTAAACACGTCCAAGAGGACTCCCGCCCTGCCTCCCCCCATCTTGTTACAGTAGGTAGTTCCCCTTCAAGATCTCTGTTCATGTCCCACTTGCACTCAGCTTAAAAATACAACTTCAAAATGTTTCTCCCATCGTCCTCGTTTTGCTCCTCTGCTACTGCCATTGCCCTCGCCTGAGAAGCAAATACTGCAAATGTGCAGACTCTAGGGTGGACTATGGGTCCGAGTCTTGGCTCTGTTCCTCTTTGCTAGATGGATGTCCCTGTCCTCTGTCCCTATCTGAGCTACTATGAGTGCTGCCCTTTCACCACTTACAGTAAACTCCCCCTCCACTCTGCCTTCTCACCTGTGGCTTCTTACCTATCCTCTTTGTGATAATAGCCATTCTAACTGGTGCAGGGGGGCTCATTTTTGTTTTTGAAAAAGGGTCACAGGGCTGGGAATTTAGCTCAGCACTGTAAGCACCTGCTTGGCGAGTACGGTATCCTGTGTACGATTACTGTACAAAAAAAAAAAAAAAGAAAAGAAAAGAAAACAGAAGGTTACACTCTATAGTTCAGACCAGCCTAAAATTTGCTAGGTAGCTCAGGCTGCTCTTGAGCTCACTCTCCTCCCACCTTTACCTCAGTGCTGGTCATTATGGTTTTAATCTGCAGTTCTTTGAGGATTAGTAATACTATTTTTTTCACATGCCTATTGGTCATTTATATGTCTTCTTTGGAGAAATGTCTATTCAGATCTTCAACCCATTTTTATTTGGAATACTTTTTAACTATTATCTGAATTTTTAATATATTTTGGATATTAATATCTTATCAGATAAATGATTTGCAAATATTTTAACCCACTTTGTATTTTCCACATGAATGTACCTTTTGCTGTACAGTTTGATCCATTCTCATTTGTCTATTTTTGATCTGGTTGCTTGTGCTTTTGGGATCTTATTCAAAATATCATTGCCCAGAGCAGTGTCCTGGAAAGTTCTCTGCATGTTTTCTTCCTATAACTGTAGTTTTATAGTTTCAGATTTTACCTTTAAGTTTTAATCCGTATGTATATGTGATGTGAGATAAAGATGTAATTTCATTTTAATCTGTATGCCATCTCATTTTTCCAGCACCAGTAATTGAAGAAACTGTCCTTTCTCTATTGTGTGTTCTGTGCATCTTTGTGAAGAATCATTGACTGGTCCCTGGACATATTTTTAGGCTATTATATTCTTTTTTTATTCATTTTATTTCAAAGAAAAAAATACAACAAAATATCAAAACACAATAATCAGAGGACAACAATGGTATATACATTGTACATAGGCTATTATATTCAATTGGTCTATCTATCTTTTTTCTACCAATACTAATGCTGTTTTAATTACTGTAGTTTTATAGCATATTTGGAGGTCAAGTAGTGGCTAACTCTAGCTTTGTTCTTTTTGTTTAATATTGCTTTGGCTTTTGGGGACTTTTGTAGTTCCATACAAGTTCTAGATTTTTGTTTGCTTGTTTGTTTTTTAGTTCTGAGAATTTTGAAAGAGACTTAATTGAATCTTTTTGGTAGTAGGGGTATTTTAACAGTATTCTTCTAATTTAAAAACATAGGATATCTTTCTATTTATTTGTGTCGTTTCAATTTCTTTCTTCAATATCTATAGTTTTCAGCACATGTCTTTTTATATGGTGCTGGGGATGAACCAGAGCCTTGTATATATCAGGTAAGTGCTCTACCTGTGAGCCACACCCTGGCCTTGTAACTTGATTCTTAAGTCCTTTCTTTTCCTTTCTCTGTCTCCTTCTCTGTCTCTTTCTCTCTTTCTTCCTTCCTTTGTTCCTTCATTCGTTCTTTCCTTCCTTGTGCACCTATTGTGAATGGGATTGTTTTCTCCATTTATTTTTTTCAGCTTGTTCATTGTTGGTGTGTGAAATGCTAATGATTTTTATGTGTTGGTTTGTAGCCTATCACTTCGCTGAATTTGATTATTGGTTTTAACAGTTTTTTGGTGAGTTTTTTAGGTTTTTATATGTAAGATAGTGGTTTGGGAAAATAGTGATAATTTGACTTTCTTTTTCCAGTTTGGTTGCTCTTTAATTTTTTTCCTCTTACCTGATAGCTCTGACTATAACATTCAGTACTAGGTTGAATAAAAATATCTTTGCTTCTTGTAGATCTCAGAAGATTTTCAGCTTTACTCAGTGAATATGATATTAGTTGTGAGCTCATGATATTGAAATTGTTTCTAAGCTTAGTTTTCTCACGGTTTTTATCATTAAGGGATACAATTTTATCAGATACTTTTTCAACACTGTTGAGATAATCATATGCCTTTTGTCCTTCATTCTAGTAATAGGATATATTACATTTACTGATTTGCATGTGTTGAAACTCTCTGGTAAATGGACCTTTTTCACATTTTATTTTTTATTTTTCTAATTTTTAAATTGGTACATTTTAGATACACATAATGATAATATTGATTATAGGGAATCTGGGCCTGTACATGATGTATCTTTCTTCTCTTTCCCCATTCCTCTCCCCTCCCTCGGACCTCTCTTCCCCTCCTATTTACAGAAACATTGCTTCCATTTATTTCTTTCTGCTCTCTTTTTTCTTGTCTCTTCTTTCCTCTCCACCTCCCCTTCCCTTGAACACCTTCTCATTTGAACATTTTCTTCCCATTTTCCAATATCTATTATATATATTATTTACATTTTCAGTCTTTGAACTGTTTTCAAGATTTAGCTTACAAATTGTGCTACTGTAAATATGGGTGTGCATATATTGCTATGGTGCTGTGCTTTTAATTCTTTTGGGATGATACCAAGCAGGGGAATGCCTGGGTCAAATGGAACCACTAGTTTTAGTATTATGAGGAATCTCTGCACTGATTTCCATAGTGGTTACAACAGTTTACATTCTCACTAATGGTGGAGAAGGATTCCTTTTTCTCCACTGGTTCAGCAGCATTTGCTGTTGGTTGATTTCTTGATAATAGCCATTCCAGGACTGAGTTTGGGTGTATTGCTTCCCTGTCCATTTCAATAAAGAGTTTGAGAAGTAACAACATTAGATCTCCTCTAAATTTCTTTCTTTTTTTCTTTCTTTTTTTTTTTTTTTTTTTTTTTTTTTTTGTCTTTTTTGTTTTTATCGGTACCAGGGATCGAACTCATGACTGCCTGCTTGCAAGGCAAGCACTTATGCCGCTGAGCTAAATCCCTAACCCCACCTCTAAATTTCTAATAAAGTTCAGCAATGAATCTGTCAGACCCTGGGCTTTTCATTGTTACTAGGTTTTTAATTACATCTTCAATTTCATTGATATTTAAAATTTTTATATCTTCTTGCTTCAGGATTGGTAATTTATAGGTATCTAAGAATCTGTTCATTTCTCTTGTTTTTCAACTTATCAGAATACAGGCTCTTGAAGTAGGTATTGATAACCTGACTTTCTGCAGGATATGTTGTGATTTCACTCTTTTAATTCATAATTCTTTGGATTTGAGTCTTTACTTTTTTGATAAGGTTAGCTAAGAGCTTGTCAATTTCATTTATTCTTCCAAAGAACCAACTCCAATTCATTGATTCTTCATATTGTTTCTGCTTTGATCTTTGTAATATCCTCCCTCATACAAGCTTTAGGCTCCTCTTTTTCTAGAAGCTTGAGGTTCATCATTAATTTGTTCATTTGAGATCACTCTTTTTCTGATATGGGAATTCACTGCTATAAATGTTTTCCATAGGACTGCTTTCATTGCATCACATAAGTTCCTGTATGTTATATTGGTATTGTCATTTAATTATAGAAACTATCTAATGTCTTCTTTAATTTCATCTGTGACCTATTGGTTGTTCAGGAGAGAGTAATTTAATTTATTTTACTTTATTTTTTTTATTTAAGGAGAAAAAGGAAAAAAAAAACAAAAAGGGTACAAGTTATACAGAATTTCAGAAAATATAACAATAGGAAATCACTAGTTAATAGATTACATATTGTTATCCTAGAAATAGTTGTTCAAGTTACAAAATTAAAGCATATAAAGTGAACTTTCAAACAATGAGACTGCAAACAGTTTTGTTCAATGATCCAACAAAACTCAGTAATATGGTTATCTATCTTATACACTTAAATATATATGCAGTTATATCCTTTAGAACGCTTTCTTTTACTTTCTTTTGTACAATGACAATTACACATTTTGGGTTTTATTACTCCCACAGTTCTTATTACTTTTTTTGAAGAGAGTAAAACCAAATGTGATAGAACAGAGTCAGTCAAATCAAAAGATGGACATAATAGATAATGTAAAAACAAAATACTAGGTGATCAACAATGGTTACCATACTGCCTCTTGCTATCTTAAAAAGAATTGCCTATATCATCAGTTATAATAAAACTGAACAACACAGTAAAGAATAAAACCAAAACATTGGAGACATTACAGGACTTTAAAAGAAGATAATAGTCAACTGGAATGGGCGTCATAATGAATCTTATTATCTTTACAGTTGTTGCCTATACTTTTGAACTTGGTAATATCAAACAAAGCAGAATAGAGAAAATCAGTCAAAGCAAGATGGTTAGGGCTATACAGGGTTTCAAATCAAGTTAATAGCAAATCATAGTGGGTTACTATAATGTATCCTGCCATTTTTTTATTTTTCCCTTAATTAAAAAGATAAAAATTAAAAAATTTTAAAAAAGGAGACTGAGATAAAAGAGGGCATAACAACAAAACAGCACAGGTCAAAGCATAACCATTTAAGCAAAATAGTGTTTCACCACAAGATATCCTGACATAAAAGTAGTTACCATAGTGTCTCTTTTCTTGAAATCTTTGAGTATAACTTCGTATACTGTAGCACCAAACATATCAAGACAATGTAAAACCATTCAAAAGAATGACAGTATTGCAGGGTATTTAGAACCAACTATCAGAAAATGAACAGTGGTTTCTGTATTATCTCCTTGTCTACAAACTTTTTGCTTATATTATCACATATAATAAAATACAGTAAGATACAACCTGTTAAGACTAATGGAGACAGAAAAATACAAGCTTGATGCAACTTCAAAGCAAGATGATACTAAATCAGCACTAGCTATTATGATGTCTTGTTTTTTCCAAAATAGCTGTTCCTACCATCCAATCTTCTCTGCCTCATTTCTGTTGAGCTCTTTTTCTGTTGTTTGTTGTCAGTTTGTCTTCTTTATTTCACTTTCTGCTCCATTCATTGTGGCCTCTCTGCCACTGTTTCTGACATCTTGGAGTTTTCCTTTTTTAGAATGTCCTGCAGTATTCTCTGTAGAGTTGAATTGGTGGTTGCAAATTCCCCTAGTTCCTCTTTATCCTGGAAGCACGTTATTTTTCCATCAATTTCTAGGGACAGTTGTGCAGGCTATATCAACCTTGACTGACGGTTGTTATCTTTCAAAGCTTGAATTATTTCCCCCCATGGTCTTCATGATTTGATGATTTGTGGTGAGAAGTCTGCTGTAATTCTGAGCGGTGTTCCCTTGTAAGTGATCTGTTTTTTGTCTCTGACAGCTTTTAGTATTCTGTTCTTATATTGGATTTCTGGAATTTTGATTATTATATGCCTGGGTGTAGCTCTGTTTGGGTTGTAGGTGGCTGGGGTCCTGTATGCCTCATACATCTGAGTATCTTTATCTTTTGCTAAATTAGGGAAATTCTCTTGGATTATTTCTGTGAATAGCTTTTATAGTCCATTTGTTTGTGTCCCTACTTCTTCTTTTATGTTCTTAATTCTTAAGTTATAGATCCTCTTATCATCTTCTAGCCTTTGTATTATTGCTGTTTTGTTATTTTTAAGAAGTTTTTCATTTCATGCTCCCATATTACAAATCTGCCCTCCAGTTCAGATAATCTATCCTTAGTTTCTTTCAAGCTGTTATGCCAGCTTTCACTAGAGTTTTTAGTTTCCTGGTAATCTCTTTGAACTTGCTTCGCATATTCTATGTTTTCTCTATTTTCTCCATCAAACAATTCTCCCCTTTTTTTCTGTTCTTCCATTCCACCATCTGTTTTTTCTTGGGCGGTGCCTAGCATTTCTCTAACTATTCTACTTATATCTTGCTTTATTTCATTAAATACTTCATTTTTAAACTGGTCTATGAGGCTCTGGAGATATCACTTTATGCCTATTGGTGCCATGTCTGATGTTGCATGTTTTCTGCTTCCTTTGCGTTTCCCTTTCCTGTGTTCTCAGGATTGGGGACTGAGGACCCTTTCTTGTTGCTTCCTCTTCCCATACTTTTTGTTCCTTCCATACAAGCGAATGTGGGAGGCCCAATTTTTTTCTCTTTTTCAGTTACAGTTTGTTTGAGTTGCACCGGCTAGATGTTCCCGCCCACTGCAGTGTACTAGGGAGACACAGACCTGGGCAGCCTCTGCTTGGCCCTCCCCTCCAGGTCAGCCTACTGAAGGCTTCACTGCTAGGGTGCACTCCAGGCACTGGGACCTGGTTTGGCTCCAGGCACTGGGACTTGGTTTGGGCAAGCCTACTGGGTCTTAATCAGCGGCATCACACAGGCCAGGCACTCCCCACCAATCCCGCTTGAGAGGGAAATATACGACTAATGTCACTGCAGCGCCCTGTTCTGGCAAGTCTTCCTGGTCCCAGTATGTCCTTTGCTGGAGCCTCCTACTCTATGAAAGGGTCCCTGTTCCACTCACTCACCGCAAGTCGATGTAGGGCTCCCTGCTAGTCCTGCTCTCAACTCTGTTTGCAGATTCCTGCTCTCAGAGCTTTCACGCATCTCTGTCCCTGCCCTCCAAATTTGGACCCAACAGCGGCAGCAGGAAATTCTAATCGTGGCTTCCAGTGGCACGGTTCCAGCTTCTGCACTGAGATTTTATCTGTTCCTGTTATAGTACCAGGATTGGATTTCTAGTTGGTTTCTCTTAGCTTAGTTCATTCCTGGATCGGCAGGGTGTATCTCCCCTTTCTTAGGACTCCTCGTACTGCACCATTCCTTGATTTTACACAGGGTATCTCAGAGGGCCTCCATAGCTACTATCTATCCACCACGTTCTTTCAGAAGTCGGCAAGCTTACTTTTGGCCTACCAGGAAGAACAACTGATTAGAACAATTGTGTCATCTTGGCTAAAGTAGTACAAACAGCAATAGCTGTAGCATCAAACACAGTCTGGAAAATGACAGACTGTGGTACCTATTAACTTGCTACCTTTGACCATATGAACTAGATTTTGTGTTATAAAAGAAAACATAAAACAAACCAGAAAATTTTATACCTTAAATATGCCCTCAATATAGTATTTTTACTCTCAATGGAGAAAACTTAAAAGGTCCTTGGGGAAAAAAGTAGAGGAAGAGAAGAAGTGGACAGATTAGAAGTGAGGCTGGAGGACAAAGGAAGATTACACAAACTTTGGCAACTGGAGAATAAGGCAGGTGAGAAAGAGAGAAGGAAGAAATATCAAGAACAGAACAGTATTAAGAAAAAAATTAGTAACGATGTTTACACTTATAGAAAAACAAGAACTAACAATCAAAACAAAACAAATACAAAACCAAGAAAATACAAAAAGCAAGAAAAAGTCCACTTCAGGGCTTGTCTCTGATGTCACTGAGAGACACAATGGGTAGACATAGCACAGGCCCATGTTGATTAACCCAAGCAAGTCATCTGTAGATTTATGGTGAGTTAGTGGATAATCCCAGAAAGCCTCCCTTTTAGTTATACTGATGTTCAGGCTGACTTCTGGTTGTGAGGCTGAAACTTGAATTGTTCAGCCTGAAACAATCCATATGCCTCCTACTATCTTGAATTCAGTTCCGTGACCTTTTGTTTACTTGAACTCAGTTCTGCCTCACCCTGACACTGGGAGAAGATAGATGCAACCATACGGTAGCTATTCTGAGTTCTGAGCTTGGTTGGCCTTTCTCCATGATGGCTACTGGCCAATTGCCCTCTCTTGTGTGACATCTGAACCTGAATAAATCACCAGCTTCTGTAGTACACTGCAACTGCTGCTTTGTTCCACTGATGTGTTTCTCTGTGGAGGCCTCTGGCTGGCCAGTAGTCTCTGTGAGTTTGCAGGTTTGAGCCACTCATCCCATGCAGTGAGTCAGAGCTCAGGAGAAAGCACCACTTGACATCCCGTTCTTCTGCACTGAGGTCTGTCTCTTGCCTCCCTCCCTGAGTTTCAATTCTCACTGGGTCCTGGGGACCCGCTTTCCTCCTTCTTCTCTTCCTCACATTGCTACATGCCAGCATCTGGATACCAAATCTTGGAGAGTCTTTTTCTTGCCATTCACCACCTTGGTATCTTCCTGGAAGTCTTCGAATGGGTCTTTTAGCATTTTGTTGAATTCAATTTGCTAGTATTTTGTTGAGGATATTTGGATCTTTCTTTATTAGAGATAATGGCCTGCAATTTTCTTCTCTCATAGTGTCCTTGTCTAATTTTGCTTTTAGGGTAATAACCTCAGGGAATGAATTTGGAAGGATTCTCTAGAATTTCTTTCTTTCTTTCTTTCTTTCTTTCTTTCTTTCTTTCTTTCTTTTTGGAAGAGTCTGGGGAGAATTTGTATTAGTTCTTCTTTAAATATTTGTTATCATTCAGAATGGAGCCTTCTGGTCCTGGGTTTTGCTTTGACAATTTTTTTTTCCAGTGCTGAGATTAAACCCAGAGCCTTGCACATGTTATAATTACTGAATCAGTCTCCTTATTCATGATTTGTCTGTTTTAGATTTTGTGTTTCGCTATGATTTAATTTTTGTAGGTCTGTGTTTCCAGAAATTTACATATTTTTAAAAAAGTTTTCCAACTTGTGGGAGTATAATTATTTTTAATAATATCATGATCTTTTTATTTATGTGGTCTCAGTTTTAATTATAAATTTCATATATTTATCTTCTCTCTGATTTTGTTAATCTAGCTAGAAAGTTTGTTGATTTCGGTTATCTTTCTTCAAAACTGAAATTTTATTTACATATTTATCTTGAGACAATGTCTTGCTGTGTTGCCAAGCTGGTCTCTAAGTCCCATGCTCAAGTGATCTGCCTGCTTTGGCTCCCCCAGTAGTTGGGACTCGAGGTGTACACCACTACACCCAGCTTCCTAAATCTTACTTTGTCATTTCCATTGTTCATCTAGTCTCTATTTCATTATTTCTACTCTGATCTGTACTGTTACTTTCCTTTTACTAACTTTTTTTTTTCTATTTCCTTTGAAGTATAATATCAAATTGTTTGTTTGGAATCTTCTTTTTGAATGTAGGTATCTATTGCCTAGCATGTCCTGAACCTTGCACACCACCATTGTTGCTGGTGTTATTTTTTACAACAGGCAGAAGTTGAAGTGACGATTTCTGAAAATATTTTTGAAGCCAGATGAAAAGTTTTCTAGTAGAACTACAAACAATTCTGTGGAAAGAGGCCACTCAGCTATCCTCCTGAGGAATCTGAATTTGATTTAAGTCTGAAGAAAAGATTGAGATTTAATTTTAAAGACTCTGCCAAAGACATGACCTTCAGTTTTTTTTTCCCCCAAGAATGTCTCTTAGAGCCCACAACACAAATTCAACTCACGTGAGAATGTAAATCAAGTTAGGCTACACAATCACATATGCTACTTCTTACTGGCTTCATCTAAGTTTGATGGCAAAGTTTAGGTTGCAACAAACTTGGAGATCCCTGAGAAGGATCTTTCATTTCAAGGTCTGAAATGATTAAATGATTAAAATTGCTCTTTAATAATTAAACATGCCATCTGTGTAAGACAGAGTGTGACCTTTCATCCAGGGTCTCTCAGGCGCTTCTAGAGTTTCTGCAGTTGGCATATATGATATCAAAAACCCATTGCTATGCTTCCTTTGAAATATTAGAGGTGCAGACTTAGAGCAGCTGTTTGTGTGCTGCTAGATTTTATTGAAAAGTGGGTTTTAAAAGCCCTTCGCTTGTCATTTTGAGTTAGCATACCTTAATCACAAATCTCACCATAATGTAATTCAACTGATGCCTGAAACTCAATACAGCAGAACATTGGCTGAACAGTACACTTGGCAGCAATAACCACCTAGAATGTATGTTTTCCATGGAAATGTCCTTTTACATTATATGTGGCCTCAAGAGTGTCTAATAGATTATAAATATCCCTTTTTATATAACAAGACACGAAATCTCCATTATGCTTGCCCCTCTTTCCTTTAACCCCTACAGGGAGTATATAAGGGGATATGATCATCCATTCACTTTCAGGTTCAGAGACTAATAATACTACTAAAAAATTGATGTGACCCTGTCATTAAGCCAACTGTAGTAATTAGTCAGTGGTAAGTAGATTTGTTTGTCTTAAAGGTCCTATGAGGAAACTTCCACAATTTAGTGAACAGTTCAGTGATCAGAATGGAGGAGTATCAGTCACATAAACAAAAAGGCCTCTGTGTGTTTGGGAAATGAAGATATAAAACTTGGTTATCGTAATACTCAACCAGCAGTATACTGGAGACTTTTTATCTGCTTGTCTTCAAAAGGCTGTTTATTTAAAAGTTCATCTGTTAAGACTACATTTGAAAGGTTTCAGTGTTGATTTTAGTGCTGCTTTTCAAGATAAATTTGACTGCTCAAGTCCATTTAATGCCTTCATATGGACCTTTAAAGTCCGATGCAAAGATAAGTAAGCTAGTGTTATTTTTAAAATACACTACAAATTTTATTTTTAAAAATCAAACTGCGGGGTAAGTTCTTTTAGAATTTGTTTCTCACATAAACTTATATCCAGGGCTAAAGCGAGGTGATCTTGGTTGCTTTGTTGATACATTCATGCATTAATGCATGGATTTAAGTGGACTGAATCCTAGGCAGAATTCGCTAGGCACTGGGACTTAACATAGAATGGGTTACATGTGCCCATTTTTCCCCCCAGCACTATTTTAAGTCCTGAGACAGATCATGGGTATGCACTCATTTGTTTATTTATTTGAAAATATTTACTCATGAGTTCTTCCTATAATAGCACAAGAAATAACATGGATGAGATGTTGAAGAACATAACCTTGGATTGCTACAGGGAGCTAAGGTTGTAAGATAACTAGACCTAATACAAAGTGACTTCATTTTAGTACATGGATACGTTGTGTGTGTGTGTGTGTGTGTGTGTGTGTGTGTGTGTGTGTGCTGAGGGAGAGGCAGTTCCCTTTGTGCAGGGAGAGTGTGCTATTTATTCACCCTTCGAATCCACTTTCCATCCTTTCCTACCCGGCTGTTTGTTTACAGCTTGACGGAGCTGAGTTTCTTTGCCCTCTGCTTTAGTAAGGGTAGACAGCAGGGAAGGGAGAGGCGTTTATTCCTCTCCTCTCCCAGCCAAATGGATTTCCTGTACTTTCTCCCCACAGTTTATATTGGGCAGCTCTTCAGTTGTCTAATTCCAGCCTCTCCACCCTCACCGCATCACTGGGTTTCAGGGCTGCTAACAGCTTCCCTGTATCATTGGTCCTGTGTCACCATCCTCTATGCTAGTCACTGGTCCTCATCTCTTCCCGCCCTGGAGCTCTCTCCACTTACTGTTCCCACTTGGCTGCCGGCTGACACAGGGAGCACTACGGATGCCCAGGAAGATACTGCAGAGCTTACTTTAACTTGGTGTTTTCATCGTGTACACAGAACAAAGCTGCCATCAGGACTAAAAACATCCCATCTCTGCTGTCAATAGATGGCATTCAGAGTCGTGCACAGATATTGAGTGCGTGAAGTGTTCTTTTCTAGAGTCCATTGCCTGCTTCTACTTTAAATCTTTTACAAATTTTAACTCTATACTAGATAAATGCAAAACCAGTGAAAATAGATATATTTAGGATTTATTAAGGCAACAATAGGGCTTATTTGAAAATATGTAAAGAACAGAGAAAGATGTATGTGCACAAGGAATAAAATTTTTTTGACAGGAACAATTCTGAAAGACGGAGAGTAAATTGAACGACAAAAGTGCTGTACTTAACTACTATGGACTGAATTTTGTTGTACTTTCCCCCCATTTATACATTGAAACCCTAACCCCCAGCCTGATCGTATTAAGAAACTGCTAAGGTTTGATGAGATTATAAGGGTTGAGCGCTATTCTGAGAGGACATGTGGGCACTAGTGAAAACTAGAAGCCAGCTTGTTTAAAAAACAACAGAATGAAACGAGATGTGGGATTGAAGAGAAATCAGCCTTGACTGAGTCCAGTGGACAAAGCATACACAGTGCTGTTTGGGGCCCAAGAAGCCTCTCCCCAGCGGGACGAGGATTATTTTACCAACATTCCACATTCTACCTGGAACATTAGGGCTTCCAAGATTCTGTAAATTGTGCTGGGATTCAGGGCTCAGAAAGGCCAGCCTCAGAAGGGCCCGGCTGTGATGGTTCACAGTCCCTGAGGAAGGGCCACGTGTCTAATCAGTACCACCACGTCCACATTTGCTGGGGTTAGGAGCCATGTGCCGGCTGAGGGGATGGGGCCAGCTCTTCCTGCCGGTTTTCCTCTCCTTGTTCCTCATCCAACTGCTTATCAACTTCTCAGACAATGGGTTTTTTCACATCTTCAGTCAGAGGAACAAGCAGAGAAGAAAAAGTGAAATAGAGGATGGTAAGTGCTCCTGAGCCCAGAGGCAAGTGCTGGACAACTTTCACTCCATTTGGTCTTTTAGCTGTGCCATCCTGGCCCGCTGAAATTGCCATCTCAAAAGCTGCTGCTTGATTTTGAAGGATGACATCTTTAAAGACTCTAGATATTTTGGGGGAAGACATTGTTAAGCTGGAGTTAAATCAATTTCCTTTATCTGAACCATAAAAAGGGAGGTAAAACCAGGCGAAATTTGAGAAAAGCATGATTTTTCCTTCCTGTTTTTTGTATGACTTATAGCAAATAAATTTCATGGTGTAAGACTGGGATTTTGTTCTAATCTGACCCCACTCAATAGCCATAGATCTTTTTCTTATAAGGTCTCAGCTAATAAATTGCTCAATTCAGTTTTCTTTTGTTTTTGTTTGCTTGTGGTACTTGGGACTGAATCTGGCCTTTGCACTGAGCTATATCTGCAGCGTTTTTTGTCTTTAATTTTTAGACAGGGCCTGCCTATACTGCTAAATTGCCCAGGCCAAGCTTGAATTTGTAATCCTCTTGCCTCAGCCTCCTGGAGTGTTGAGATTATAGGTGTGTACCACCACTTCCAGCTAATTGGAGTTTTTCTTAAGCCCTAATTACTTAGTTTGGAGGATTCTTTTAATTTTTCTCTGCAGCTGAAAATTTTTGAAATGTTAAAATTCATGCTGGGTTGAATTCATAAACCTGGAAATAAGGTTTTCTTGATACCCTAAATTGGAACTGTATACATAAAATAGAATTTGAATTACTCTGAAAATATGCTATCAAGCAAAGAATACCATTTTAAGAAGACAGAATAATTATTTCTGTCACTTTTCAAAAGTATAAAGCAGTGTTAGTATGTGTAAGTGAACCAGGCTTCCTTGCTAACCCGAGGGCTGCTCTCAGGTTTGCACTGAAATTAGACTCTTCTAGGTGGAGGGGCTGGGCAAAGGCTGAATGCTAACTTGTTTCCATTTGCCCCATACATTGCTCTTTTTTTTTTTTTTTAAGCCAGTCAAATTTAGCAGTGTGTGGGGGGGGTGGTGGTGGTATACCAACTTTAGTGACACTAATGTTAATAAGTTCTGATAATCCACTGCCATCGGACCAGCCTGATCTTTTGTTTTAACCTCCTGATCACTCCCATGCATACTGTGTTCTAGGGCAAGTCTGACTCCTCCTCCTAATAAACGGTACTCTAAATACAGGCCAAGCATAGAAACATACCATTGCCTTGATTACCTAGCAAAACAAATATATGCAGAAATTTTTTCAACAAATTTTATTAAAATACTGAACAAGAGCACAAAAAAATGTAAATAAACATGAAAAACAAATGAAAAGTCATAAACAATCTTTTCTGGTCTCCAAAAACCGAAGTTTCTGGTTTCAGCTAGCTCATTCCTAGCACCGGCCAATTCTGGTCCATGTTTCTGGGAAAGCAGCTCACATTTGCCTAGGGAACGCAGTTCATCTTGCCATCTGCTTCCTGACTGCTTCCTAGTGTCAGGTAGGTTCCCTGTTAGGCTTGCACTAAACATGCCCATCTAACAGAGATGTGTCTTCTTAGATAACAAAAGGCATCCCGAGCCTTCAATGAACATTTCACCTATACCCCTGGTTGTGGTGTAAAAAAGAGCAGGTGTGGTTAGTGTAGAATTGTCCACCAAGCCCTGAGTTTAGCTAAATATTTACTCCAAGGAGGCTGAATTTGACTGACTAAACTAGAACTTTTCGGGTTTTTTCTTCCACTAGGAAAAATGGGGGATTTTGAGGAATGCTGAACTATGACATGAAACTGAATTCTCATAGTGAGGAGGTTTTCAAAACTTTGTGCCAGAATGGAGCAAAAAATTATTTTCTTAACAGTTTAAGAACTAAATAGTTAACCAGGAATATCTTGGCAGAACCATAGTGAATTCAAGTTCCTAAAGGAAGTTTTAAATTTTTATTTTCATTAGTACATGTTTGCAGCACATAATGATTTCATGCATTGTGGGAAGCTGGTGCCTGTACACAACATATCTTTATTCTTTTTATACCCTTCCCATCTCCATCCCCTTTTATTTACCAAAGAGCTATTTAAAGGGGTTTTTACAGTGCAGTGTTTTAAATGTACATGATGTTGCCAACTTGTTTTTCATTTTTGATGGGAAGAGCTATCTTTTACAATTTGGCGAACTGATCTAGAATGATGCCATTTCATGTTCTTCCAAGTAACAAGAGCAAACAAGTTCAGATTTAAATAGGGCTGGTGGGAAGAATATCCATATGAAAACAATGGAGTGTAATCCTTGAGCATGGGTGAATATGACTGAAACAGAAATGAAGGCATGAAGTATACTTTTAAAATCTAGCTGAGCAATACATAGGCTTTGAATTTACATTTTGTACTTCACTTTCTTTTTTCTTTAAGCATGTGCTCAAAAGAGAAACTGTCAACTGTGCACAGGAGATAAAAGAGTAAGTTAATTTTCTTACAAAGACATTATCTCTGGAATGTTATAAACCCACATTTAAAGTTGCCATCTAAAAACATTAAGCTTTGTTTTGTCCACATTTTTATAAACAAGAATAATTAATAATGATTAATGATTATTAAGATCTATTTCTCCATTGCAAATCATTCTTTGGTATTCTAGAATAAATACTAGAAATAATTGAGTTGCAAACTTGTACTTCTTTTTAGAAAATCATACTTCAAAAGAAAAATAAGTCTTAAAAAAGAAAATCACACTGAATCTTGGGAAGGATATGCTGCATGTAAAGGAAAAGATGCTTTTGGAGATGCAGTGAAATTTCCTTGGCACGTCTAATCTCACAGACTAGAAAGAATGGCACCCCATTCATTACCAATAACAGAGCAGGGCCCCTTCTCTGATGAATAAAATGTTTAACATCCTTAGCTTTCAGTCCAGATTTGGAGGAAAGCAGAAACGTGAGAAATAAAGAAGGAAGTGCTGTTCCTTTGTGCCAAGAGCTCTGCAACAACCTTTCCCAAACCATTCTAGTCTAACTGTTATTGGTGAACTAACACCAGAGACAAGGCCCAAGATCACTACGGAGCAAAGGCACACTCTGGGCCTGGTATGTATTACAGTGAACCGCCACTCTCTATTTTTTTCCTCCTGGTCACTTGTCTGCTCTAATGAGGGCGTGGGCTTCTGGTTTATGAAATTCTCCAACCAGTTCTCACCATAACCTTCCATGTTTTTCATGAGTAGCGATGACCCAAACACACCTGTCCCACAGGGTTCTGCCTTGCTCACCTTACACAACAGGACTTCACTTCCACAGCATAGCTGGACCCAGCACATTCTACATAGGCTGTCACTTTCTTATTTCCTAACACACTCTACCTACTCCTGGGCCTCAACAGACAGGATCGTCCTCCAGTCCTTAACTCCATCATTTTCCCTCTGGTTATTGGTCCTCCTATAATGCACTTCCTTCCAATAAATTTTCATAGGAATGTTCACTTGAATGGAATATTCCTCCACTTTTTGATTGGTAAGTGTTCCAATATTAAATGGAAAAGCTCAAACGTACAAAAACATTGGGAACCTGGAGTACATACTTGGAATCCAATCTAGGTGGGTGACTGAGACAGGAGGACAACTTGAGCTCAGATGTTCATGGTCAGCCTGGACACCAAAGCAAAATCCTATCAGATAGGAGAGAGAGAGAGAGAGAGAGAGAGAGAGAGAGAGAGAGAGAGAGAGAACAGAATAATAACACTTTATAACTCTAAAAACATCTTAGCAAACCTTGTCTCATGTATGCTTTCCCTCCCAAAATGGAGTACTTTGAAGTAAATAATGATACAGATACTATATTTTGTTAGTGATATTTATGTATCACAAATATATATAATATATATGAAATAAAGACTTTAATACTATAAGTCCATGATCACAACCAAAGGTTAACATTAACTTTTTAAATTATTAATCACCCTGGAAATAATCCATTTATGTTTTTACATTTTTGTTTAAATCAAATTTATAAGCTGCACTTGGATGATACATAGCTTAATTCTATTTTGATCTACAGTTTCCTTTGCCTTCCCTTTTTATTGCAATTTACTTACTGCAGAAACTTGACTGTTTGCCCATCACCTTTCCTGTGGTCTGGATTTCGATAATGACATCCACATTCCTATAAGAGGCTTAATTGTGTCCTTCCTTTCCCTGTTACTCTGTTCTTCCAGATTGATAATTAGATCTAGAACACTGATCACCAGATTCATTTTAATTTTTTGGAAGGTGTATATCCTACTGAAGACTTTCATTAGAAGGTAAATGAGGATTGTTGTCTAGCGTTTGGTGATTTTAGCTATCAGTGATGATCCTGGCCTGGATCCATTATATCCTCAAGAATTGCAAAAACCCCCATAGCCTTATCTTCTTAGTTTTAACTGTGCTGGATCTACATTCCCCAGATTTGATTAGTCCCTCGGTTTACCTATTCATTTGCTATATATTATTGGCTGACTGCTGCTCAAGCATATGACATTAAAGTTTGCACTAGTACAACAAGGAATTTGTAATTTCTGAGCTCACCTTAGCTCAGCCCTGTCCACTTGCCTTTGGTTACCAGCATTTCCTAAAATATCCCACCACAGCAATTTCAAAATTTTCTCACTATCTTTAAAGTTCCAGTATTATCTCACTGTATAAATCTTAATCAATAATTTCATCTGGTTTTATATTTAAAAAGAGAGGCTCAAAATACAAACAGCCCCTTGAATTGATAGAATTGCTGTCATATTTGGCATTTATTTATTTATTTTGGTACCAGGAATCAAACTCACGATCTTGCAGTTGCCAGGCAGGCACTTGTGCCACTGAGTTATAGCCCCAGCCTAATATTTTGGTATTTTTTAAAAATTGCTGTCATTTTTACCCAACTTTATCCACCCTTACGACTCCTCTTAAGAGACTGTCTTCTCTAGTTCCCACATACTTCTCATTTGGACTTAACCATATACACTTGTGAATTGTAACTCATATCATATAAATTGTTTTTATTTTCTCCTTTCATCTGCTCATCATTCCCTGTGGAGAAGGGGTGTATTTTATTCATCTCTGCATCTTTAACAGCTCACACATTTTCCAGCACATGATGAGCATTCAATAACTATTGAATTAACTCTCAAACCATTAGAAAAGTTTCAATTACATTTTATATACTCTATAATATAGTGAGATGGAAAATTTTATCTTTAAAAATTTCCAGTGTAACCCATTATGGCAATTCTGGGAATATGTGTATCTGGATGTAATTTTAAAAATATTCCCAGTACCTCATAGAAATGAAAAAGGGATAATTCCACATAGTCAATATAGAATTTGGAAGTCATCTTTTGGAAAAAGATTTCCTATCCTCATTGACAGTCCTCATTGACTGCCCTCTCTGTGCTCCCAGAGAATGCCTGGGTTTATAGATGGCTATCTGTGATGAAATTAAGAATACTTGAGTTATTCTTAGACTGAGAAGAACAGATTTTTAATACACTTGAGACTTACACTTTGTATCCTCTGTTCCATTGACCCAGAGAAAATATTTATACCAACTGCTAATTTCCCCACATATTGTAGTTTGGATGATAAATTATATCCTTAGCCTTCTTAGCTGTGGGGGTATTGCCTTAGATTCTGTGTGAAACCTTCCTTGTGAATTAATAGTATAAGACCTTCCTTCCTAGAATTTGGAAGTATTCTTACCAAAAACAAATCCATAGAAAACAACTTATTTGTAGCCCTCTCCCTCAACACACTACTCATCAAAACATCATGTTAAAAGCATTCTGCTTGACATATTATCTTCCATTAGAAGAAACTCTTCAAATATCATGCCAACCAAGACAGGTTTAAGCATTCTTTTACTTGGGCTTCATTACTATTTACAGTTGTTATATATCATCATTGAATCCTTAACATGATAGACCTCAATTATGGTGACATAGTGGTGAGAATGTCATAAATAATTTTTATTTTGCCTAATGAGAATTATAAGACTGAGTTTTTCAATTGATTTAAAAACTATCAGAGTAGATTCTAGATTTTCTCCATAATCATCGCATTTGATATAGATTGTGGGTCAAGACTGGAATTTGTAAATCTCCAACAGCCTAGCTTATCCACTGAAAAGTTCACAGAAAATGACTATTGCCACATACTTGTAAAGTTCGTCTATAATTGCCATAATTTATACCCTATAAAGATTCCTACTTCAATGTTTATTTTTCTAAAAATTGTGTATGTGTCTTAGGGCATGGCATAGGGTAAGATAGATAGGGTTGTGGGTCTAAATTTGGATATCAATGAATATGTGGCTCTCACCTGTCAAAAGCTCCTAAGCTAAAAAGAAGATGGAGAGAGGGAGAGGGGAGAAAACAGAAGGAGGAAGAAGAGGATGAAGAGGGAAGGGAAGTCTAGACTCAGAGACTATTTTCCCTTGCAACTCTTGTGCAACATCTTGCTTGTTGTTGGCATAGTCTCTCTACTTTGATTATTTTCTTTGTGAAGTATAAGGCTATCTGTCAGGCTCAAGTTCCCTCATTTTTCTTCTGAACAAACTTACTGTCTTTTTTCTCAAGTCTCTCTTACTTTAAGAAATTTATTTTCATTTTCCAAGGCTAAGCCCTAGCTCCTTGCCTGTATGCATGCATTATATTCAGAAACACATGCACATTCACAAACTCAGAACCTTTTTTACATCCTTGTTTGAAGTTGGCAAGACCTCATATTTATGCGGGTTTTCTTTCATAGATGCAAGAAAAAGGAATCCATGTAATTTATCCTAAATTATACACTACTAATTTAGGAATGTCAAATAAATTATACCATTCCTCTAGGCAATGAATGTGATGCTCTGGTCATTGAGAATTTAAAACTTAAAAAAATTAAGGTATCACATCTTTTCGTGGTGACAGAAACCCAGGGGAAACTCATAAAAATGGGAGCTCACTGGTTGGCAAAATTGGCTTCATGCTCAGCTCAGTCCTGGAAGATGATACCCCCATTTCGCTCTGTCTTTCCATCTCCCAACTTTACTTCTCTGTGCTGGCCTCGTTTTTACCACAGTAAATGGACATTACCATTTACCACAGCAAATGGAAAATGCAGCTGACTGCCTGTATGTCTCTCCTAATGTTCCTAACTCCAGAGAGGACTCCATCTGCCCAATTCAGTCTCATGTTCAACCCAGGACCAATTACCGGGCAGGAGGGATGTGCTACCCTGAATGTTACTGCCTGGGTCACCACTAGTCTTGTAGTAGGAAAGGGGCGGGGCAAAGCTGATTGACAGTTGTAGGAACACACAGAGTTGAAGGAAAAATTCACAACAGAGAGGATGGTTACCAGAGGAGAATGGGGACTCCAGATGGGCAGGCAAACAGTACAGAAATAAAACTCTTTTTTTTTTTTTTTTTTTAACCCTTTGCCCTTTCAGGACCTGCTTATTCTACTTTCTCTATCCCCATACTTTAAAAAGTGTTGCTGGAAAAATGACACAGATAATCCTCAACTAAAATTGTGCTTACCAAAGTTACTGTCAGCTGCTGTGCTTATTTCTAAATCTGGAGGCTCAGCAATAGATGTGTGTTACTCTGATCATGTTTGAATATGGCCCCTTATGCTCCATGCTCTCCCAAGTCAGCTGTATGATCATTTAAACCACACCCCAAAGCCCACTACTCACGGAAAGAGAAAGCAGCATTAGAACAGTAAAAGCTCCCAGAGATCAGTTGTCCTCCTGCAAACTGAGTCTCTCATATACTGTGTTGAGCTTGCCTGGCTGGCTGAGCGGGCAGTTGGTCACCTGCCTGGTCACCCTGAGCGATGTAAGAGTGAAGTCTCCTCTGCCGTAGGAGCTCATGTGCTCTGGGCTTGGTTATTGGAGAATCGGTTTAGCACCTAAGTAACCCACAAGGGCCTCTCTGCTCAATTAAGGTGTCTTCTGGCAATTTATTTCCCTTAAAACTCTTCAAAAAGATACTCCAGGAACTAATTCCCAAGGCTGGAAGTGTCTAGGCTGTGGACCTTGAATCTAGGACTTGTCTGTACAGTTTCAGTCTTAAAGCAACCATCTAAAAGGACAGGGACATGCTGTGTAAATCTTTTCAGTTTAGATTTGCCTAATAGCTTAACTTGATTTTGATCTGGGCCAGCATGAAACAAAAGCTGACCTGAGGTATAACTCTTGTTCTCAGGTGGCTCTTACACTGGGGATATCATTACCCCTGCTGGTTTCACATACACACCTAAGTGACTTAAAGGGGTGCAACATCAGTCCTACAGTACTGGTTACCAACATGGAACTGAGCTGCTTAAATTATAGCCCAGGCTCTCTACTCACTAGGTGTGTGGCAAAACTATAGAAGTCATAGAACTACCCGTGCCTCATTATCTTCATCTATGAAATGGACATAATAATACCTAGCTCATAGATTCGTCATGAGAATGAAACAAGTTAATGGCATACACAAAACCCTTAAACCATACGTATCACACAGTAGGTCCCATGTTACAACTGTTCTCTCTGCTCTGTCCTAATTTGTTTTTTTTTTATTTAAAGAGAAAAACAAAACAAAACAAATCAGTAAAAGGGTACAAGTAATACAGAATTTCAAGAAAAAAATATGCAGTAAGAAATCACTAGTTAATAGGTTATGTATTCTCATCTTAGAAATAGTTGTTCAAATTACAAAATTAAAGCATACAAAGTGGACATTCAAACAGTGAGATTGCAAATAGTTCTGTTCAATGATCCAACAAAAACTTAGTGATATGGTTTTATATCTTACACACTTAAATATACATGCAGTTATATCCTTTAGATCACTTTCTTTTCCTCTCTTTTTTACAATAACAATTATACGTTTTGGGTTTTATTACTCCCACAGTTATTATTACTTTTTTTTTTTGAGGAGAAAAAACCAAATGTGACAAAGCAAAATAGAGTCAGTTAGAACAGAAGGATGGACATAGTACATGATGTAAAAATAGAATACCAGGGGATCAACAATAGTTACCATTATGCCTCTTGCTATCTTAAAAAGAGTTGCCTATATCATCAGGTATAATAGAATTGAACAAAACAGTACAGAAGAAACCCAAACATTGGAGACCTTACATTGGACTTCAAAAGAAGATAATAGTCAAACCATAATGGGCATCATAGTAAATCTTATTGCCTTCAAAGTGGTTGCCTATACCCTCAAACTTGATACTATAAAACAAAACAGAATAGAGTAAAATCAGTCAAAACAAGATGGGGAGAGCAATATAGGGGTTCAAATCAGGTTAATAGGAAAACAAAAAAGTTACTGTAATATATCCCACTATTTTTTAAATTTATTTTTCTCTTAATTAAAAAAATAAATTTTTTTAAAAAGGAAAAAAAAGAGGGAGATTGAGATAAAAGAAGACATAACAACAGAACAACACAGGTCAGAACCGAACAATTTAAGCATCATTGTGTTTTACCACCAGATAACCTGACATAATAGTAGTTACCATAGTGTCTCTTTCCTTGAAATATTTTGAGTATAACTTCGTATACTATAGCATCAAACATATCAAGAGAGTGTGAAACCATTCAAGAGAATGAAAGTATTATAGGGTATTTAGATCCAGCTAAACAAACAACGGTTTCTATATTATCTCTTTGCCTATAAAAATTTTATTTATACTATCACATATATTAAAATACAATAAGATACAACATGTTAAAACCAATGGAAACACACAAACAACAGCTTGATGGGACTTCAAAGCAAGATGATATTAAATCAGCACTAGCTATTATGATGTCTTGTTTTCTTCAAAATAGCTATTCGTACTATCACAGACAATAAAATCAAACAACCCAGATTAAAACCATCCCAATTAATGAGTGAAAACATTATATGGCTTTAAACCAATATAACTGGGAATCATGATTACCACATACTTTTATGTATTCTTATCATTTCTTACACTAGGGAAACTATTCGGTATTTATACATGAGTTTTTTTCACTTATGAGTATGGTCTCAAGCTGTGTCCATTTATTTATAAATATCTCAATGTGATCATTCTTTATAGCTGAGTAGCACTCCATTGTATAAAAATACCACAACTTTTTTATCCATTCCTCAGTTGATGGACACTTAGGTTGTTTCCAAGATCTGGCTATTACAAATTGTGCTGCTATAAACATGGGTGCATATATATCACTGTGGTATGATGCTTTTAGTTCTTCTGGGAATATGCCTAGAAGTGGAATAGCTGGATCAAATGGGACTTCCAATTCTAGCTTTGTGAAAATCTCCAGACTGACCTCCACAATGGTTGCACCAGTCTACATTCCCAACAGTGCAGGAGAGTTCCTTTTTCCCCATAGCCTCTCCAGCATTTGTGGTTGGTGGTTTTCTTGATCTTGGCAATTCTTTCAGGAGATGGAATTTCAATGTGGTTTTAATTTGCATTTCTCTAATGAGTAATGATGATGAATATTTTTTCATGTCTTTATTTGCCATTTGTATTTCTTCATCTGAGAATTGTGTATTCATCTCAGATGTCCATTTTTGGATTGGGTTGAATTTTGGGGGTCTGATTTTTTTTAGTTCTTTTTATGTTTTAGGCAGAAGTCCTTTGTCTGAGGGGCAGTTCACTAAGATTTTTTCCCAGTTTGTGGGTTTCTTTTCACTATGCTGGAGATTTCTTTTAACATGCAGAAATTTTTTAATAAGATGTGATCCCAATTATTGATTCTGGGAAGTATTTCCTGTGCAGTTTGATTCCTGTTCATGAATTCTCTACCTACCCCTATGTCTTCAAGATTTTCACCCAATTTGTCTTCCAATAGACTTAGTGTTTCTGTTTTAATATTCAGATCTTTGACTCATTTAGATTTTATTTTAGTACATGGTGATAGACATGGGTCTAGTTTTAGTTTTTGGCATATGGAGAGCCAGTTTTTCCAACACCATTTATTAAAGAGACTGTCATTCTGCTAGTGAACATGTTTGGCCCCTTTATCAAAGATAAGGTGGTTGAGTGTGTTTGTAGTTGCGGTTGTATCTTCTAATCTATTCCACTGATCTTCGGCTGTGTTTCGGTTCCAGTACCATGTAGATTTTACTACTGTTGCTTTGTAGTATAACTTCAAGTCAGGGATTGTGATGCCTCCTGCCTTGCCTTTGCTGCTTAGAACTGTCTTTGCTATTCTGGGTCTCTTCTTGCTCCAGATGAATTTTAGGAGTAGTTTTTCAAGATCTATACGGTATGTTGATGGTATTTTTATTGAGATTGCATTGAATCTGTATAACAGTTTTGGGAGAATGGCCATTTTAACAATATTTATTCTTCCTATCCATGAGCAAGGGATGTCTTTCAATTTTCTGAGATCATCTTCAATTTCATTTTTCAGTATATTATAATTTTCCCTGTATAGATCTTTCACTTCTTTCATGAGAGTAATTCCTAAATATTTCATATTTTGGTTGCGAGTGTGAGGGGTGTGGCTTCTCTTATTTCTCTCTCTGTGATTTTCTTGTTAGTGTAGAGGAATGCTAGTGATTTTTGAGTATTGATTCTCATTTCTGTTTTTACTGTTGTAGTTCTAGTCTTATCTCCCATGTTAGTTTTTACCATTGTGTGTTCCTTTTGCTCACTTCAACGAAGATCTTAGAGTTCATTTGTCCTACTTTCACATGATTATTTGGCCACAGTGAGCAGAAGGGCGATGGAGATAAAGTAAGGCTGGTTGACAGCAGTACGAGTCAGTGAGACAGAAAATTTCCACAGAGCACACTGCAGACAAGAGGCATGGGAAAGAGTGGAGTCAGTTCAAAAGCTGTCTAACATGATCTTCGGGACAATGTTGTGAAATAGTGGCTTGGATTTAGTTCCCTAAATGTGAAGTCTGAGGAAGGGGTTTGGGTGGATGAGGGATTTTGCTTTGGCAAAATCACATGAAAAAGATGAGATTTAGAGAATAAGGGACAAGAACCAAGAAAGAATTAGCTCTCAGTTAAAGCCCACATTTGTTGTGAACTATTTGTAACCTTGGGCAAAAAATCAGGCAGAGCTGTCCCTGACTTGAGGCAAGGGCGCCCACTGTAGGGAGCCCCACACCTATCAGTGATTGCCTAGAGGGATCCTAGTAGCCAGGGTGAGGTAGTCTTCATCCACTAAGAACTGTTAACCAAGGGCAGGGGGTGTGGTGAGCTATTGGCAGCCAACACTCACCACAGCTGAGGTTTTGGTGCAAGGGTGGGGTACGATGACCTGGGTAGGTTGCCAGTAGCTTTACTGTGAATAATAATGATTACTTACTGAACTAGTGCTAAATATTTAATGTTATTAAGCTTGACACTCTGTTCTTTTTCTTTCCAAATCCAGTGTATTTGGTGCAGTGAAGAACGCATTTGCAAAAAATACTGTTTTCCAAATTATGGCTGCAGTATCAGTTCTGTATATTGGGCAAACTGTAGGAGTGAGTTATCCTTTTTTGAATTGTATATACTTTATTTCAATTGACTTTCAAATATTAGTCATTTACTATGCATTTGGAGGATTTTAAATTGTTATATTTGCTCTATTAAAATGTAGCAAGTACAGGGCTGTTCATCAGTGTTTCCTTCTCTCCCCGCCCCCTTTTTTTTGATACTGGGGATCAAACTCAAGAGCTCACACTTGCCAAGCAGGTGCTTATGCCGCTGAGCTAAATCCCTGGCCCTGCTGTTTCTCTTTGAAACAGGCTTATTGGTCGTTTTCAGCCAGTGTTGACTCAGAATCTGATTGGTGGATGCTGTGCCATTTATGCCACTTGTTAAGAACTTTAAATTTCCTTTCTAAAAATCTATGACTTATGATACACACAGCCCAGTTAAGGAATATTTATGTTGTTGTATTATTTTAAGAGTTTCTGATGCATTCATCCTAGAATGAGGACATACTGAGCCCCAAAGTGTTATTATACTAAATTTCCTCAGCTACTATAGTTTATATTAAAGTAGCTGTTCTGAATGTTGGCTCCTTATAACTGAGAATATGTCAATCATCAAAGAACCTTTATTTCTGTAATATCATACTTTTTGTATGTTTTATGCTACTTATCAAGTAAAAAGTACCAGTGTCTTTAAAGAATTTTTCAGAAAAGTTGAAACAAAATACTTTGTAGCTGAGTCCTAACTATACAAGAAAACCTAACTAGAATAATGAGTTGTGAAGAAAGAGGTACAATTTTGCCCTCAATTATCTATGTGCTTCAGGTATTATGTGATATATGTAATTCATATGAGTTTGTAGTTTATAAAGAAATAATATTTCATGAATTTAGTATGAACAGAAAATCTGGTCTCCAACTCGTGCCTGTTTCTTCTCATTTCATTTTACTACCCACCTAACAAGGGACATAGAATTGAGAGGGAAAATTTTACCAGAGTTAGAAGTCCGTTTTCCCAGAAAGCATGGGTTTGAAAAACGAGAGAAACAAATTGCTACTAACAAATTGCTGCCACTCAAGTAACAAACTGCTACATCTTCTTGCAGTAGCAACCTGAGCGAATTGCTACTTTATCCATAATGTAGCCAGAAGTGAAATTAGCAGTAAAAATAAAGGCAACAGTAAACCAGCAGCCTTACAGTTTCATCAGAGAGAAAGTATTCAGTGTTAACTCCTTTAGCAACCCAGATTATTTTCAAATATTACTGTGACTGTCATGTTAAAGGTAGTTTTATTGGAATGTGCGATGCATGTGATTCTATCATTATTTTCAATGATGATTTGTGACTGTGTGTTTAAGAATCAGACTGTACTAGGAAAGGTAAACTGTAGCATTACTGCTCTTGTTCTAAAATATTGTTATTAAAATATATTTCCTGTTATTAAAATATATTTCTCTTCATTTCAGTTGACATGTTTGGAATCATAATGCTGACACTTATTGCAATATTATCGACAGCATTGTTGTGGCTTTGCTGTGCCTTTTACTTTTACATGAATGAGTATGTTCATTTTATTTTTTAGTAAGTGCACTTTGGAATACACAGTATGTTTGAAAAGAATGCTAAGCTACTTATCAGCAAATGTTTTATGCTTTTTATGTAATAAAAATAACATATCTATATGGTAAGGAAAAGCCAAAAAAAACCCCTGAAAACTGTAAGATAAAAAAATTAGCTTTTCTATCCCACACACATTTTTCTCAGAGCTAACCCTTTTATATGATCCCATTTGTAGTTCTGTGGTTACTGCCATATATTTGAACAGGATGACTCTGTCTTCTTTTCATGACTTATTAACTGTACGTTACTCACTGAATCTCCACTGTGGAACCTGAAAATTTTAGCTTCCGCTATTTTTGTCATTTTGCTGTTAGTGGGTAATATAATTTTGTATTTTTAAACTATTGTTTTTCATTTTTAAAATCTTTAGCATATTTTATTGGTGTTTTGAGATCTCACGATAGTTTTTAAAGTTCATTTTGTTTATTAGTAGATGTTTGCAGCATATAATATTTATATACCTTGTGTGAAGTGGGTACATGTGCATAACGTACCCCAACTCCTTTTTCCAACCCCTTTCCCTCCCTTTTCTCTGCCCTCACTTCACCTCTTGACCCCCTCCCCTTAAGAAAGGCCTGTCTCCCTACTTCCTGTTATCTACATTTTATTTTTTCTTTAAAATTTTGCTTGCTCATAGAAGAGAAACCATGCTACCTTTAAGAGTATGTGTCTAATTTACTTCACGCAACATTATAGTCTCAGATTGCATCCACTGTCCCACAAATGACTGAAGTTCATCCTTCCTTATGGCAGAATAGTATGCTGCTGTGCATAAATGCCACACTTTTTTTTTATCCATTCACCTGTTGATGGACACATGGTTCAGTTCCAAGCATTAGCTATTATGAGTTGTCTTGCTGCAAACATGGGTATGCATGTGTCATATAATATGATGCCTTTAGCTTTTTCAGAAAGATATCTAGAAAGGGAAAAGCCGGGCCAGATGGAATTTATAATTTCAGTTTGAGACATGTCCATAGATTTCCATAGTAATTGTACTACTTTACATTCTCACCAACAGTATAGGAATGTCTCCCAGCCAACAACCTTACCAGCATTTGTTAACTGATTTCTTGATGACAGCCACTTTTTTCTGGATTAAGGTTGAATCTTGGTGTTGTTTTAATTTGAATTTTTCTACTGGTAAAGATATTGAACTTTTTTTTTTGGTAATTTTTGGCCATTTGTCTTTCTTTTGAGAAGTGTCTATTCATTTGGATCTGTTGAGGGGGTCTAATATTTTTGAGGTCTTTAGGCATTCTAGATATTAGTCATCTATCCTCCTATTATTTAAGAGAAAATTTGCCTTGCTTTCAACAAATATTTGTTGAGTATTTACTGTGCAATAGGTAGTGTCTTTGTCACCAGGGGTATAATGATGGAAAAGAAAACTGAATCCTTGCCTTCGTGAAGCTTATATCCCACTAATGGGACACAGACAAGTAAATAATTCCAATGTTAATTCCATTGCAAATTTGTTATTTTAAGTGACATTCCACTTATTTTGATTGTATTTTCTTAAACATATTAGTTCTCCTGGTGGATGTATAAAAGAATTCAATTTAACAAAACAAAGATAGTAAAATATTACACAAATATAGTCTATCAAATAAATAAAATAATTTCAACTATAACCTTAAGTATTATGTAAATAAACCTAATTCTCAATTCATCATCATTTTGAACAGACGTCAAGCTTATTTTTATGGAAGACATGAAAGAACTATTCATGGTTGGGATCCTGGCAAGTATTTTTATTTATTTAATAGAATGTCCCAGGCTTTTTCATTCACTGACAGCTAGCAAGTGTTCCTTTACTTATTCCAAGCACCAAAACTGAAATACAAGTAGCAGCCTCAGGACAAATTTCATTGTTCTCCTTTCTTAGGTACTCTTTTGTAACCTCAGTAGCTACACCAGGATTGATAAGTCACAATATTCATAGAAATTAGAGCAGAGTAGAAATATGGAGGGAGACTCAGCTGTGTTTTTAGGGTTATCAGGAGGGCATTGGTAAGCTATCTGCATGCGGTAATCCTAAAAAATGTGCACAACAGATTTAGCAGACTTGTGCAGTAGGAAAATATGGAGCCTGTAAAGCATTATACAGATTGCATGTTATTTACACATGCAACTCTTCACTCCCAAAGAGTTACTTTTCAGGAGTGCTTGTACTAGCAATCTTTTTGGTCTGTACTTTTTCCTATGCAGTGGATTCAGAAGATCATTTGCTGGGACTAAGAATTTATTGAACATTCACAAAGTCACTGCCACTAACCATTGCTAGTCTTATGGTTACCTTGAATATTTGACCTTTTCTTCTTTGTCAAGTTAACCCCCAAGTTATACACCTTAACTAACTTAGCCCTAAATATTAAAATATCAGTAACTTTAAAATCTCAGACTATAAATCCTTTCATTGGTTATGAATATTTTCTGTTCAATTTTTTAAAAATTAGGTAAGTTTTCATTAAATTTGTTAGAATACATTTGAAAAGGTAAATTTGTGTTCTTTCTTTGTAGCATTTGATGAATAGATAACTGAAAAGATGAATCTTCCAGAGGGACAAGCAGAGAGTTTCTTCAATGGTAAGATTTCCAATGATTTCCTCTCCTAAGCAGTCTTTCAGGAATATAATCAGACTTACCAAGAAAGAAAATAAAAATAAACTTTTAAAATGTAGAAATATTCCACTGCCTGAACATGTAATAGAGGACAGCAGTAGATGGAAAGCCAATTGTTTTTGAGTCAGGAAGTCAAATCTGAGCTTCATTAATCAGACTAAAGTTTGCCGATTTAAGTTATCTTTTTAAAAAAACTCATAATCTTGCTGATCTTTTTTATTTTTCTAGTTTTCATTTCATTCATTCCCACTCACGTTGTTTTTATTTTTTTCTCTACTAACTTGAGGCTTAGTGTGTTCTTTTAAAGTTTTTTTTACATGTAACATTAGGTTCTTGTTTTTCCGTGTAATCACTTTGGTTATAAACTTGCAACTTAGAACTTTTACTGCATCCTGTTAATTTTGGTCTGATATTTACCTCAAGGTATTCTTTTCTCTTGCTTTGAGTTCTTCTTTGACCCATTGGTTATTCAGCAGCAGATTGCTTAATTTTCATGTTTTTGTGAATTTTCCATATTTCTTCCTATTAGCAATTTCTAATTTAATACTACTTTTACCAGAAAAGATATTTGATGTGATTTCATTTTTATTTTGAGGCTGAACCTGATCTATCCTGGAGAACATTTGTATTTGACAAGAATGTGAATTCTGTTGCTGCTGTTGAATAGAATGTTTCATGCACAGGTATTTCTGTCAGATCTATAAAGAATAATTCAAATCCAAAGTTTCCTTTTATTTCTGACTGGATTTTTTTTTGTCTAGACGATGCATACATTGTTGATTTCCACATTGTTGAAGTTTCCTACTACTATTATCTTTCTCTTCAGATCAATCAAATATTTACATGATAAATTTAAAGATGCCAATGTTGGGTCCATACACTTTTTAAACTTATAACTTTTATATTTTCTTGATGAATTGACATTCTATCACTATACAGTAACTATAAAATGACAGTAGTAAAACCTTACCAATCAATTGAATACAAATATATTAAATTCCGTAATCAAAAGACACAATGGTAGAAAAGATTAAAAAACAAGACCCAACTGCATGGTAGTCCTTTCATTTCTAGGGACATTCAAACTAAAAGTAAAGGTATTGGGAAAGATATTTTATACAAATGAATACCAATTAAAAGCATAATTTTTATGTAATTATAATTTGACATAATTATATGAAAAAATAGAATTTAACCCAAAAACTATAAAAAGAGACAAAGAAGGTCACTGTATAATGATAAAGAGGTCGACTGATTTACCTTAAAAGTCCATCAACCAATGATATGAGATGGAATACTTTTCATGAATTGAATTTCCATGGGTATTGGAGTATATTTCTGTATACCTCTTCACTGCTATTGTTCTGCTTCATCATCCCCTAATATAATTGTTTTATTGTGAAAGCTATATAATAATTTTATATATATTAATAAATGAAACTACTCGTTTTAAGTTACTTTTTCTTCTCACTCTTTGTTTTTATTAATGCATATTTGCAATACATAATGATTCCATTCATTGTAAGAAATTTGCATTGTAAGAAGATGTGTATATATACATATTAATTCATTTTACTTTCTCTTTTCCTTCCCTCTCTCCTCCCTCTCTCCATCTCTTGGTCCCCTTCTCATTTGTAAACTCCATCTCTATGTTTCTTGTTTTTATTTTTTCTCTTTAATTTGTTAACACTATGGGTTTCTTACATGAGGGAAACTGTATGATATTTAAGCTTGTGTATCTGAATGGTTTTCTCATATAAGATATGATATTTAAGCCATATGATATTTAGGCTTGCATATTTGATGTATTTTACATTATTTTCTCAAGGTGCATACATTTTCCTACAAATAACTCAGATTTATCCTCTGTGGTAGCGTAGTATTCCAGTGGATATAAATACCAGTTTCTTTATCCACTCATCTGCTGATGGACATATAGGCTGCTTCCAAGACTTAGCTACTATGAATTGTGCTGCTATAAATATGGTGTCATGGTTTATGTTGGTGGCTCCCAGGCCTCATGAGTTTGCATTGTGCATTTGTGATGGTTCATTGTCTAGTGTTTGGGTTGATGGTGTCTGTGCTACACCCACATAGGCGTAGAGCCAGGATGTGATGTAATGGCAGGAAGAAGGTGTGTTTCGCTCTTTTGCCAGTTTCTGCCTTGCTGTTTGCAGCCGCCATGAACTGTGGCCCAGCCATGCCAGCCTGCCTTGGAGCCAACTGAGTATGGACTGAAACCTCCAAAAGCTGTAAGAAATAAATCTTTCCTTTCCCAACTTTGGGCTTCAGGTATTTTGTTTCAGTGGGTGAATAAAAAGTAAGACAGAATTTGGTACTGACAAGTGGGGTCGTTTGCTGTGACTATACCTGACCATGTTTTTGGAGAGGCTTTGGAAATGACTTGTGGGCAGAGTTTGGAAAGGTCCGGACATGTTGTCTGGATGCATAGAGCTGGAGCAGCTTAGGCTGTTCTGTAGAGGAGATTCTGGTCAGAGCTCAGGAGACCAGAAGGCTGATAGAAAGACCAGGTTAAAGACCAGGCTTGGGAGGTTTCTGCTGGGAAGAAGGACTACATTGGTTGTTGAACTCCCCATGATGTGTGTTAGGGCTTGACAGAACGTTTGTGTGCATTTTGTTCATGCCCAGAGACTTTGCCTGAGACGAAGACAAAGAGCAATGGACTGATTAATCTTGAAAAAGAAATTAAAAAGCAATTGAATATTGAGGCTGTGGCATGGCTACTGTTGGGGGCTTTTAGCCAGCTTTATGTTGCAAATCAGGAGCAAAGAGCCCAGCAGGATAATTTGCAATACTATGACTTTGGCCAGAAGGAAAATTCCAGGAATACTATGGATTTTAAACATGGAGCTGAGACTTTGCTGAGGAGAAACAGAGAGATAAGAAAGATGGCCCCAGGTCATCCCAGGAAGCATGGGGTCAAAACTGCAAAAGTGAAAGAATTTGTTCAGAGGAGAGTGCTGCAGAGCACCATGCTCCAGAATGCAATGGAGGCCACATGAGGTTCCAGAATGGTGGCAACATAGAAAAGCTTTTCTCATAATCAGGTAAACAGAGCTCTGTGATCCAGGCAACTGACCTCTACAGCCAAGAGAGAAAAGCCTGTCTACTGCTTCAGCTGGCAGCAGACCTTGGCGGCATCCATATGGTGCTGATTTTAGGTGCAAGGAAAATGCACAAATTCTGAGGGTAAGATGGCTTCCACTTTGATTGCAAAGCGGGGAGGCCAAGCAGTGTGCCCCTGAGAGGGCAATTTGTGAAGATGTAAGGGCGAAGCCAAAGGTACAATGGAGACCCTAGAAGTTTGGAAAAGCCAGGAACGTGGATGATCCAAGGAAAGCCACAAAAAGCGAGCAGAGAAGATTTAAGAGAAAAGCTTTGGGAGTTGAAATCCCTGGTAGTGCCATGGGGATAGAATCACCCAAGGTTTTTGGAGATTGCAACCAGATTGCTTCAGATGCTGAGCATGGAACTCTAGGACTTAATGTTTGCCCTGCTGGATGTTGGACTTGCTTTGTTTCCAATGCTTTATATTCCCCTGTTTGTAACTTTTAGAATGGTAATGTTTATCTTGTGTCTTTGCATTTCAGAAATGTTTAACCTTATTTCATTTGTACAGGGGTTACACTTAAAAGTTTACCATAAATCTTGAAGGAGACTCGAGGCTTGGACTATTCAGCAATGCTGAAACTGTTAGGACTTTGGCAACTCTTGGAGGTGGACTAAATATCTTTTGTATAAAGGATATACATGAGTCCTAGAGGCCAGGGGTGGAATGTCATGGTTTATGTTGGTGGCCCCCAGGCCTCATGAATTTGCACTATGCATTTGTGATTGGTTCATTCATTGTCTAGTGCTTGGATTGATGGTGTCAGTGCTACACCCACAAAGGGGTGGAGCCAGGATGTAATGTAACGGCAGGAAGAAGGTGTGTCTTGCTCTTTTGCTGGTTTCTGTCTTACTGTTTGCAGCCTCCATGAACTGTGGCCCAGCCATGCCAGCCTGCCTTGGAGTCAACTGAGTATGGACTGAAACCTCCAAAAGCTGTAAGAAATAAATCTTTCCTTTCCCAACTTTGGGCTTCAGGTATTTTGTCTCAGTGGCAAGTAAAAAGTAACTAAGACATATGGGTATGAAAGTATCACTGTGATGTGATTGATGTCTTTGACTGTTTTAGGAGGATATTGAGAAGGAGAACAGCTAAGTCAATTGGAATTTCTATTTTTAATCTTTTGAGAAATCTGCATGTGGATTTCCATTGTGGTCATATTAGTTTACACTCTTGCCAGCAATGATACTAACTAAAGTGATCTCCATAATAGCAACAAAATGTTTTCACTGTAATTGACCAACAACCCTGAAAATCCAGAAAAGAAAAGAAACACATAAAACAAGGCAACATAATGCCTACAAAAACTCCCCACTTCACCCAAACTAATTCATAGTACCTTATGAATTAATCAAAAGTCAAACAGCTGATTGACATGAAATTATATAAGAACAGACAGTAGATCAATTGAGTTCTCAGTGAACTCAAAGATGATGTAACTAAGTGGACAAGGGTTTACTAAATAAAAATGCTCAGTGAGTTAACAAAATATACTAGTTAAAAGTTAAACAAAACAATAGAAGTATGAATGCCACTGTAGCAAATAAAGTTCATGAATAAGTTCCAAGAAGAAACTCAGGAGATGAAGTTTCTATTGAAAGTATGGGCAACAGAAATGAACAGTGTGAGGACTCAGTGTCAGACAAGACTGATGCAGGTTGGGGAGAACATGGTGGACAGATAACAGCAGCTACAGAGGCTCTCTGAGATTGCCAGGCTTAAAATCCAGGAATGATGTGGTGTGAGGAGTCCTAAGCAAGGGGAGATATACCCTGCTGACCCAAGAATGAACTAAGCCGAGAGAAATCAACTGGAAATGCAATCCCAGTGCTATAACAGGACCAGATAAAATCTCAGCTCAGAAGCTGGAACCCGCACCTCTGGAAGCTGCGATTTGAATTTCCTGCTGCCACTGTTGCGTCCCAATCGGCACAGCAGGGAGAGAGAGTGCGTGAAAGTTCTGAGAGTGGGAATCGGCGAACGGAGTTGAAAGCGGGACTAGCGGGGAGCCCTGCATCGACCTGAGGTGAGTGAGAGGAATGGGGACCCTTTCACAGACTAGGAGGCTTCAACAGAGGACATTCTGGGACCGGGCAGACTAGCCGAATCAGGACGCTGCAGTGACTTTAGTCGTGTATTCCCCTCTCAAGTGGGATTGTTGGGGAGTGCTTGGCCGGGTGATGTCATGGACTAAGATGCAGCTGGCTAGCCCAAACCAGGTCCCAGTGCCTGGCGGTGCACCCTAGCAGTGAAGCCTTCAATAGGTTGACCTGCAGGGGCAGGTCCAGCAGAGGCTACCCAGGTGTGTGTCTCCCTAGTACACTGCAGTGGGCGGGAACACCTAGCTGACAGATTCAAACAAACTGTAACAGACAAAGTGAAAAAAAAAAACTGGGCCTCCTATATACGCTTGTATGGAAGGAACAAAAAGTATGGGAAGAGGGAGCAATAAGAAAGTGTCCTCAGTCCCCAATCCTGAGAACACTGATCCAGGAAAGGTAAATGCAAAGGAGAATGAGGACAGAAAACATGCAGTATCAGACACGGCACCAATTGACATAAAGCGATATCTCCAGAGCCTCATAGACGAGTTCAGAAATGAAGTATTTAATGATATAAAGCAAGAAATAAGTAGAATAGTTAGAGAAATGCTAAGCACTGCCCCCCCAAAGATGGTGGAATGGAAGAGCAGAAAAAAGGGGAGAATTGTTTGATGGAGAAAATAGAGAAAACATAGAATACATGAAGCAGGTTCAAAGAGATTACCAGGAAACTAAAAACTCTATTAAAAGCTGGCATAACAGCTTGAAAGAAACTAAGGATAGATTATCTGAACTGGAGGACAGATTTGTAATGTGGGAGCATGAAATGAAAAACTTCTTAAAAATAATAAGAAAACAAATAGCAATAATACAAAGGCTAGAAGATGATAAGAGGATTTATAACTTAAGAATTAAGAACACAGAAGAAGAAGTAGGGACACAAACAAATGGACTACAAAAGCTATTCAGAGAAATAATCCAGGAGAATTTCCTTAATTTAGCAAAAGGTAAAGATACTCAGATGTATGAGGCATAGAGGACCCCAGCCACCTACAAACCAAATAGAACAACACCCAGGCATATAATAATCAAAATTCCAGAAATCCAATATAAGAACAGAATATTAAAAGCCATCAGAGTCAAGAAACAGATCACTTACTAGGGAACACCATTCAGAATTACAGCAGACTTCTCACGACAAACCATCAAATCACGAAGACCATGGGGCGAAATAATTCAAGCTTTGAAAGATAATAACCTCCAGGCAAGATTGATATATCCTGCACAACTGTCCCTAGAAATTGATGGAAAAATAACGTGCTTCCAGAATAAAGAGGAACTAGGGGAATTTGCAACTACCAATTCAACTCTACAGAGAATACTGCAGGATATTCTAAAAAATAAAAATACCAAGATTCGAGAAACAGTGGCAGAGAGGCCACAATAAAGGGAGCAGAAAGCGAAATGAGGAAGACAAACTGACAACTAATGATAGAAAAAGAGCTCAACAGAAGTGAGGCAGAGAAGGTTGGGTGGAAGGAACAGCTATTTTGGAGAAAACAAGACACCATAATAGCTAGTGCTGATTTAATATCATCTTGTTTTGAAGTTCCATCATGCTTTTGTTCTTCTGTCTCCATCGGTCTTAACAAGTTGTTTCTTATTGTATTTTATTATATGTGATAATATAAACAAAAACTTTTATAGACAAGGAGATTATACAGAAACCATTGTTCATTTTCTGTTAGTTGATTCTAAATACCCTGTAATACTGTCATTCTCTTGAACGGTTTTACGTTGATATGTTTGATGCTATAGTATATGAAGTTATACTCAAAAATTTCAAGGAAAGAGACACTATGGTAACTACTTTTATGTTGGGATTATCTTGTGGTGGAACACTATTTTGCTTAAATGGTTATGTTTTGACCTGTGCTGTTTTGTTGTTATGTCCTCTTTTATCTCAATCTCCTTTTTTTTTATTATTTACTTTTTCATTTTTATCCTTTTAATTAAGGGAAAAATAAATTTAAAAAGCAGGATATATTATAGTAACCTACTTTGTTTTCTTATTATAACCTGATTTGAAACCCTGTATTGCTCTCACCATCTTGTTTTGACTGATTTTTCTCTATTCTGCTTCGCTTGATAGTACCAAGTTCGAAAGTATAGGCAACAACTACGAAGACAATAAGATTCATTATGACACCCATTCTGGTTGACTATTATCTTCTTTTGAAGTCCTCTAATGTCTCCAGTGTTTTGGTTTTATTGGTTTTGTTCTTTACTGTTTTGTTCAATTTTATTATAACTGATGATATAAGCAATTCTTTTTAAGATAGCAAGAGGCATTATGGTAACCATTGTTGATCACCTTGTATTTTGTTTTTACATTATGTATTATGTCCATATTTTGATTTGACTGACTTTATCCTGTTATGTCACATTTGGTTTTACCCTCTTCAAAAAAAGTAATAACAACAGTGGGAGTAATAAAACCAAAATGTGTAATAGTCATTGTACAAAAGAGAGGAAAAGAAAGTGTTCTAAAGGACATAATTGCATGTATATTTAAGTGTATAAGATAGGTAACCATATTACTGAGTTTTATTAGATCGTTGAACAGAACTGTTTGCAGTCTCACTGTTTGAATGTCCACTCTATATGCTTTAATTTTGTAACTTGAACAACTATTTCTAAGATGACAATATGTAATCTATTAACTAGTGATTTCCTACTGTTTATTTTTTCTGAAATTCTGTATAATTTGTACCCTTTTTCTGTTTTTTTTTCTTTTTTCTCCTTAAATAAAATTTAGAAAAAAAGACTGATGCAGGTTATCATGTACTTAGAGAAACCTTAAAAATAAGAAATCATGCAAAATGGATCCAATAGCTGCTGGATTACCTATAGAAGACTAATATAAGATTAATTGGAATTAATAAAAATCAGAAGTTAGCAATAGTGGCATTTAAAATCTCTTTACAGAATTAATTGCATAAAACTTTCCAAGTATGGGGAAAAATTTAGCACAGAGATAAGGAAGGCATATAATACCCCAAGTCAATACAATGAGAAGAGAACTTTCCCAGTCATAGTCAAAACACAAAAAAGAACAGAACCTTAAAAAGTGTTAGACAAAAGAAAAAGATTACTTATAAAGATAAATGCATTAAAATTGCAACAAACTTCTCAAAACAAATTTTAAAGGCCATAAGAGTCTGAAGTATTTCAAGCCCTAAAAGAGAATAACCTCCAACACAGACTAATATATCTTGCAAAACTATATTTCCAAATTGCTGGAAAAATACAGTCTTTCCAAGTCAAAGAGCACTTTAAGAAAGTCAGGACCACTAAACTAGTACTCCAAAAATTCTGAAGGATTTCCTAGAAAGAGAAAATGAAATCAATAATGCCAAAATGTCTAGAGGAAGGAATATATCAGGTAGGGTGAGCAGTTGAACAGTAGGGAGAAAAAAGAAATCAGCAACAGGAAAGTAATGCAGTGACAGGAATAAGACAGTACCTTTCAGTAATAACCTTGATGTATATGGACTTAATTCACCAGTCTAAAAACAAATTGGAAGATTGTATCAAAAAAACAAAACCCAGCAGTATACTATATACATGAAGTAGAGTTAATCCAAAAAGAAATTCATGTATTAAAAATTAAAGTATATAAAACAATATTTCATGCACTAGGAGCCTCTACGCAAGCAGGAGTAGCTTCCAACAAAGTGAATTTCAAATCAAGACTGATCAGAAGAGTCAAAGAACATTGCTGTATATTGGTCAAGGGAACAATTATACAGGAAAAGATGGAAATTATAAACATTCATAAACACTAAACACTGGCACATCCAACTTCATAAAGCAAATACTACTGGACATAAAAGACCAGATAAACATCAACAGAATTATATTGGGAGTCCTCAGTATCCCACTATCATAAATAGACAGATCTACTAGATTTTTAAAAAATCAAAAAAGGCTTATCAAAGTTGAAGAACACCTTCAAACAAGTGGACTTGATAGATACCTACAACTGTGCAAGATAGATAACCATACTGCTAAGTTTTGGATAGTTCATCAAACAGAATAGTTTGTGCTGTCATTGTTTGTTTGTCTGTTCATTTTTTATGCTTTGGTTTTTTAACTTGAACAACTATTTCTAAGATAACTGTGTAATTTATCAACTAGAGATGATTTCTTATTGTTATTGTTTTGAAATTCTGTATTATTTCAACCTTTTTTTCTGTTTTGCTTTTTTTAAAATAAAAAAGTAGACACGTACAGTGTTTTACCCAACAATAATAACACTCACATTATTCTCAGTAGCACACAAAACCTTCTTCAAAATAAATCAGTTACCAGTCCATGAAGCATACTTAAGTAAATACAAGAAAATTGCAAATATCCCATGCATGTTATCAGATCATAGTGCAATGAAACTAGAGATCAATATAAAAAACCTACAGAAATTTTTCAAACATATTTTTGAAGAAATGATGGATCACAGATGAAATCAAGGAAGAAATTAGTTACTAGAATCAATTGATAATGACAGTAAAACATGGTGGAACCCATAGGACATTACTCTTCTTGTTTTCAATTTTTCTTAATTTTAATATCCAGGAGAAAAAATATTCAACAAAATTAAACATTTGATATTGTTAAAGATAATAGTGGCAGAATTTTCAGAGGTACTAGATGCAAAATAATTCATGAATTTATAAGGACTTCTTTCAGATTTGTTTCATTTGGTTTCCTTTCCTCTTTGTCTTTTCTCTTTCTTCCTATTTTCCTCTCTTCCAGGTCCCTACTCTATCTCTTACCTCTTCCCCCTTACTCCCATTCTCCATCCCTCCTTCTCTTTTTCTTTCCTCCCTTCCTTCTTCCTGAAACAGGCTTGTTAAAGAACAACTAAATATTCAGAACTTTAAAAAAATTTGTGACATCTCCCCTTATTGTTCAGTTTTTATACTAGACCATTTTACTTTAAAGCAGGGTGCTACTGCAGAAGTGTTTTCATTATACACTTCACCCTATAACAATCATACAAAGACTTCTAAATGTGTAATATAAAAGACACAATTTTGGGGGAGTTAGATATTCTGTTGGAAAATAAAACAGTAAAACATTTTAAAAATTTGGCTTGTCATTTGAAAACAGTCTTTTATGAAGGAATATTTTGAAAGTTCAGAATAAAATATTGAAACAGAGTAGTGCAAGTTGTAGAGCTAGCTACAAATTTTTGCTCATATCTTACTAATAGATTTAAAGAAATGATACTGAACTCTAGTAAAAGAAAATGTATTGAAATTTAAGCAGTAACACCTTGAAGAGAAAGAAAAAAAATCTAGAAAAGTAAGATAGAGGAAAATAGAGAGAAAGAGAAGGAGAGAGAGAATTTGAACAGAGAAGTTGAGTTCTCTGGAAATAGGTTTAAAGATAGAGATTGGCTTGAAGGAGGATTGGGGATGTTCGCGGAATAACACAAGTAAGGGGTGGACAGAACAGACTCAGGCACTAGGAACAGTTGAATTGTCTATTTATAGTCACTGCCCATGCCTCCCTAAAATATAAGGAAAACTCTGGAACCAGCTGGCCTTTTGAGATTGTAAAGGATGTCCAATCTTGTATAGCTATCATCAGTTAGATGTAGGATGCCCTCCCACAAGAGGCTTAACATTTGAGTGAGGTAGCTGGCTGCCTTTGAGGACGATTTCCAAAAAGGAGCTGACATATGGGGGAAAAAGTTCCTCTATTCCTGGATGAGAGAGCTTAGCAGTTCACTGTGGTATTCACCATAGCAGTCATCATTAATCTAGGGAAATATTGACAGCAATGATCTGGGATAACAGGGTTTCAGAAGTGCTCCCCCATTCATGAAGATCTTGATCTTTCTTTATCCCTTTGGCATCTTTAAGAGCCTAAGGAAATCCTTAAGTTTCTTTCAATCATAGTTTTTCATTGTTATTGAACTAATTTTTTCCCTTTGGATTGCCCCAATTCAGCAATTGGATTTTATATGACCACTTTTATATTAAAGTTAAATTAATTGGGATGAAAGCAACTGTGATGGTGACTGAATAGGAAAACAAATGTATATCATATATACGTATATATGATATACATATATTTAATAGATTTACTAGAAAACTTAAAAATAGTGAAGTAGAAAATAACAGATCTAATGGATCAGATAGTAGAATAAAAATAGTGAAGTAGAAAATAACAGATCTAATGGATCAGATAGTAGAAAAAGCTAGAAGGCTGTATCTAGAGAGTATGAATTCCACCTAAAGTAAAAAATTGGAATAATTTAATTCAAGACCTTGTCAACTTTTTCTAATATGAAAGTCTTGGCATGCTCCTTTTAATTGGTCTAGGCTCTTTAAATTGATATCCTTGGTAGGTTTGGGGGTCCTTATGATCGATGTTATACAAAACTTTTATTTTAGCATGGTAACAGCCATGCACAATATATAAATGGATATGAATGTCTATGTTCCATTAAAGTTTTATTTACAAACACACAGAATAGATTGGATTTGGTATGTGAGCCATAGTTTATCGACCCCTAATTTAAGTGATTAAATTGCTAACTAGTATTTGCCTACCTTACTACACTGGCTAATAACAAATAAAGTAGTCAAAAGAAAATATAAAGAAGAAACCAGAACAAAGTAGAGAATATGTAACCCATAATCACATCACTTTTGCCAGATTGTTGATTTTGTATGTACAGCCTCTCATTTCATGACTTACTACTTTTTTCATGCTTTAGAATGTTTTATATTTATATTTATATACTCACTTTAGAATAATCAAGACTTTGGAATAATCATTGGGACTTTTTAAAATTTCTGGCAGAAATCTATTTTTATTTTGAAAAGAATAAAACTGAATGAAAAAACAAAACAAAACAAAATGGAGTCATTCAAAACAAAACGATGGACATAGTACATAATTTAAAACCACAATACAAAGTAATCTGCAGTGGTTACCATGATGTCTCTTGTTATCTTCAATAGAATTGCCCATATCATCAGATACAATAAAACTGAACATAGCAGCACAGAACAAAATCAATAACAACAAAACATTGGAGACATTATTGTACTTCAAAAGAGGATTATAGTCAAACCAGAATAGGTGTCATAGTGAATCTTATTGTCTTCAGAGTAGTTACCTATACTCTCAGATTTGATACTATCAAATATAACAGATTCGAATAAAATCAGTCAAGATAAGGCTCAAATATAACAGATTCGAATAAAATCAGTCAAGATAAGGCAGTGAAAGCAATACAAGGTTTCAGATTAAGTTATAGGAAATTAAAAATGGTTACCATAGTATATCCTGCTATCTTTGGAATAGCTGTCTATGCCATCAAATCTAGTCCAAGTAGACAAACAGGAACAGAATATAACCAAACTAAACAGACCGATGAAAGCTATATGGGTTTCAAATTATGATACAAGATTACTAATGTTTTCTGCCTTCCCTATTTAGACAATTCATCCCCTTTTTACTTTCCCAGGGTACACTGTACATTTTGAATCCACTAACTCCTTTAGGTTTTAGATTAGGGAGGCAACCTGCTATTTACCTAAGTGGTTCTGAACATTTTTACCCCTGAACTTGATCTCAAATTGTATCCGTTTACCTACAAGAGCCTCAAGGTTTTCCTTCCTTACAGCTGAGTAGTTCTCTGTTGTATAAACATGTTATGTCTTTCCAACTAATCTGTAGATGAAGGGTGAGCTACCCCCACTTTTTTCTGGTTCCCTGTCACATAGAGCATTATTTTCTCATCTCTGACTTTCAATCCATAAACTCTCTTTCAGATTAAATATACTTCTTATACAGAGCATCTTGATGGACTCTATCTCCTGATCCACTCTGTGTTTCTTTTTATTAGTATATCGAGGCTATCCATGTTAGCAATTATGGCCAATCTTCTCTCCCTCATCTCTGCCATGCTATTTTTCTGCCATTGGTTATCTACTCTCCCCTTCATTCCACTGTCTGCTCCATTCAGTGAGCCTTCTCTGTTCTTGAAACCATTGTCTTTTTTCTCTCTCTTTAGAATGTCCATCAGTATTTTTGTAGGGTTAGATTGGTAGTCACAAACTCCCCCAGTTCCTCTTTATCATGGAAGCATCTTGTTTCTCCATTAATTTTGAGAGATAGTTTTGCAGAGTACATCAATCGGGGTTAGAGATTATTTTCTTTCAGGGCTTTGAATACTTCGCTCCAAGCTCTTCTTGCTTTGATGATTTGTGTGGAGAAGTCTGTTGTGATTCTGACAGGTTTTCCTTTATAGGTGATCTGTTTCTTTTCTCTGATAACTTTTAGTATTCCATTCTTGTGTTGAATTTCTGGGTTCTTGATTATTATATGTCTGGGTGTAGATCTATTTTGGTTATAGCTGGCTGGAGTTCTATATGCCTTCTGAATAACATTTCCTTTTCCCATGCTTGGGAAGTTTTCTTTAATTATTTCTGTAAATAGTCTTTGTATGTCATTTGTGTTTACCCCTGCTTCTTCACTCACATTTTTTATTCTTAAGTTGTAGATCCTCTTCTAGCCTTTGTATTGTCACTTTCTTGTTCCTTTTTTTTTTAAAGAGATCTTTCCTTTCATGATCACATGTTGCAAACCTGTCTTCAAGATTTGAAAGTCTATCTTTAGTTTCTTTCAAGCAGTTTTACCAGCTTTCAATGGAGTTTTTAACTGCCTAGTAGTCTCTTTGAATCTATTTCATGTATTCTAGATTTTTATATTCTTCATTGAAGGTTTCTCTCCTTTTTCTATGTCTTCTTGAGAAGTACTTAGCATTTCTTTTATTATTTTTCTTATACCTTCCCTTACTTGCATTAGAATTTGTGTTTTTAGTTCTTTTATAATGTCATGAAGGTAACTCTTTATGTCAGATACCGCTTTTTCAGACACCACAGGTGTTCAGTCCCCAATCTCTTCTGTGTTTACGTCCCCTGGGCCAGTAGTGTTTGTGTTGGGGAGCTGGAGATTTCCTTTTGTTTCTTCCTTTGGTCTTGTTTCTGGTTTCTTCCAGATAAGTGGATAATGAGGGCCCCTGGCACCTCCTGTTATGGCCAGGATTACTCTGAAGCATGCTGGCTAGGGATTACTGCCCTCCCCAGTCTGCTGATGGCCACTGAAGTACAAGCAGGGGTGGGGCAGGCTGGCCCCTCCCTTCTGAGCTGGTCAAGCTCTGGGAGTTTTCACCATGTTAGTGTGTGCTGTGCAGATGGGGCCAGTTAGGTATAGTTTCAGAGAGACCTTGTCCTTTGCTATTGGGTCACTCACAGAGGTGGGACTCAGTCTGAGCAGTTCTCACCAATTTTTTCTGAGCTAGGAGTGGTTGATGGAAGCTGCTGCAGTTCTGGTTCCAGATTTACCCTGCCTAACTCCAAAATGCCACCTGGCCCCCTCACCTGCTCCTGTGGGAGGACTGATTTTGGTGCACTCAATGCAACCCAGTACAGATCTTTGAGCTGAGTGCTGCTCTCCATTCTGTTGTTCCCCTCTGTGACTGCTTCCTCCTGCTGAGGCCCTCAGGCTCGCCAACCTGGATTTCATCATGACTGTGCATCTTTGAATTCCAGTGGTGTTTTGTACACAATGGGACTGGCCAGAGTGAGTCTGGCTATAGCCTTCTATCCATGATTTTTCTTTCTTTCTTTCTTTCTTTGTTTCTTTCTTTCATCTTTCTTTCTTTCTTTTCTTAACCTTTAGTTTCTTCCTGGGTTGAGAAGATCCATCTTCCTCCATCTGGTCTTCTCTAGGATGTTTTATTCTGGCATCTGAGCTGTCTCTCTCAGAGAGGCTCCCTATTTTCCTGCTTACTGATCCATCATCTTCTAGAAGTCCTAATCAGGGGAATTTTAAAGACAGAGACAATAATTAATCTAACTACTCTGTCTTTGTTACTTTTCTCATCGCTGAGACAAAATACCCAATATAGAAAGTTAAAGGAGGAAAAGTTTATTTTGACTGACAGATTGTGGAGGTTTCAGTCCACAGTCAGCTGGCTCCAAGGTGGGATGGCATGGCAGAAGGGTGTTGCAGAGGAGAAACAGTCCATGGCGTGCAGGCAAGCACAAGGCAGCAAGGCAGTGAGGCAGCAAAGCAGCAGCGGCCTGATTCTCAATTTTATCTCTTCCAGACTAACCAGGCCCTCTTGGGGTTGGCCTCCCATTATCTACACCAAGAAAAATGTCGAAACAATCAGTGGACTACTTTAGTAACCACAAAGCCTTAATCCAGGATCACACACCCTAGATCCAGCCACCTCTGAAAAGCTCCACTATGACTGCATGAGGGTTTGAGGGGACATCTAAACACTAGCCCTAACATACCCTATGCCACTATGACAAAACCAAGTGGGTTTTGCCCAACATACCATAAGATCTAGCTAGTTTCATAAAAAACAGTAATAACCCAAAGGCAGGGGTTTAAATGTACATGTACCAGGGAAGGGGTCTTTTTGCTTAATTTGCATGGCTCTTGAAAAATATTTTACCATTTATACCTCATTATTTAGATATCCAATAAGAGCATATTTTATAGTTAGAGCTTTGAAATTCTTTTGTATGTAATAAACTTTAGTTCTATTTGAAAAGAATATCCAATGCCTTTTTGGAATGAGGCTGTATTTTCCATATCCAAGTTGCTCAGTCAGATCTGTGAGCAGGGATCTTACTAGGGCAGGCCTGAGCTGGACTGTAGGTAAGATGAGATGATCATTAAGTTGGTGTAATATAAATTTAGCTCAATTTTTATTTATTTCTAATTTGGGTGCCTGAATAATTAAGAAGGCAGAATTAAAGAGAAATTTTTGTTCCCTTGTGTGGAAAATCCAGAGAGTAAATAAGGAACATAACAGAGGATAGATATTAGGAAGTAGGAAGAATATGTTCAAAGGGTAAGAGGGATGGGAAGGAAGGGGAAAAGAAACAAAGAGAATGGAAGGGAAAAACGTAAACAAAGTTTTTTGTGGGCAAGGGGAAAAAGGGTTGGAGAGAGGGGAGAGGAATGGGGAAAGAAAAAATTTAAGATATATACAAATACAAATTCACTATGATGAATGTGGTTATTATGTATGAAAAATATGTACCTATTTAAAAATAAATCTAAAAAGAAAAAATAAAAAGAAACCTTTGCGTCTCTTGGTTGCCTTTGATGAGCATATGGCTGTTAAATTACATATTAAGCATGCCAGAGCCTAAAGAGCAGATTGTGACTGAAAATCATGGAGAAAAATTTAACCTGTGTTTTTTTTCTAGGACTATGTGCCAGATGAAAGGGTAAAAGGGAATGGCAGAATAATGCCTTTGTTAACCTGACTCTACATTGGATAATTTTTTGCCTGAAATACAAGCTTTCTGGTTGGCTATAGGAAAATGCCTTTTTAAATTATTCTCATCAGCTTCCTTCCTTCATTGAAATGTTATTTACACATTTATAATGCACTGCAGATGTCTCTAGATTAATTTATTCTGAGAACTCTACAAGAAGGGTTGTACAAGAAGGGTTAATCTTTTGTAGTCATTTCTTTAGGAATATTTTGGTTCTGTTATTTTGTCTTGTTTCCCATGTACCCCCTCCCACTCAAAACAATAGGATTTTGCAAATTAAATGGTGAGCATTGGCAAAATTGAATCATGATATTCAAATTGGTAATTTTAAAAATACTACCTACATTTTGAGTATATTTTAATTACCATATTATTTGTTATGTATGTGTAGATTTTGTATTGACTACTGTTTCTCTCATAAATATATCATACTAATTTCCAGTGAACTCCTCCCCAATTTTTCTTTTTTCAAATTATGTTCTTATATTATTTTAAAATCTAACACTTAATTCTGATGAAACAGTTTTCTTTGCATGGCATTTAGTTAAAATTTTCTTTTAAACTCTCCAAATCTTTTGAATATAGAAGATATAATAGAAAAAACTTAGAAATTTGGTGAAATTAATAATGACAAATATATGAAAATAATGACAAAAATCCATCAACATATCCCTGATCCATTGTCTGTACAAACAATTAATTAACAGTTAACAATTATCCAGTTAATATCATGATCAAATTCTTGGGCAAACCAGCATTTTTTTACAAATTAGTTGTCATAAATTAACTAGTTAGTATACAGACAAAAGTCAACCAAAATATTATATAAGAATTATGCTTTTTCTGTCATTATATATATTGATGATTTCTATAAAAATGGTGTCTAAATCAACCAGAACTATATAAATAAAATTTGTAGATGATAATAATAATAGTGAAGGAAATAATAGTTTTTCAAGACATTCCTCCCCAAAATGGGTAAGAGCTTTTTTGGGGGGAGGGGGCGTGGAAAGAAGGTTTCCAGAGCTAGGCTTAAAGGTTACATATGGAATTCACTGGCTCCGAGATGTAAAGTACATTGCCTAGTAATTCAGAGCCTCATCTGTAATATAATAATAATAATAATTGTAATAATGACCACCTTGCAAGGAAAAGATCGGGAATAATACAAGAAAAATGTCTACAATATAATATAGAATCATAAAAGGAAGCTCTTGATCAGAGAAAGGAATCAGATTAATATCATGAAGTGCCAGAAAAATCTTAGATTCTTGTCTATGCCTTTGCTGAGTTCAGTTATGTAAGGCAATTATTTAAACTATTTAATTATTCCCATATGAAGGGAGGAAAGTTCTATAAAAATTGTGTTAGAAGTAATTTAAATACTATATGTAAAGCACTGCTTATAGTACCTGACACATAATAGGGACTCGGTCAATAGTTCTACCATTATCTACTGTGTTTCCTAAAACAAAAAAGTTATTTGGAAAATAACCTTAAAAACTATTTTCCAGATATGTGCATTTTAAAACTAACTTCATTGGTATACTTTTGATACACATAGCGATCACATTCATCATAGGAAATTTATGCCTGTACATGATATATCTTGATTCTTCCTCATTCCCCTCCCCGCTCTTCAGCCTTTCTCCTCTCTTTATTTACAAAAGTTTTGTTTCTATTTATTCCTCTTTAGTCTCTTTCTTTCTTATCTCTTCCTTCCCATCCTCCTCCTGCTTCCCTTGTTCCCCTTCCCATTTGAACATTTTCTTCTTACTTTCCAATATCGGTTAGTCACTTTGGTCCCTATTTGCACTTTTGGTTTGTCATATAAGAAAAACAATGTAATTTATTTCACTGTAAAGTATGATCTGAACTTGCATCCATTTGCCTAAAAATATCTCAAGTTTATCCTTCTTTAGGCACAGTACTACATTGTATATTAAAAACCACATTCATCCATTCTTCATCCACTGATGGGCATCTGGCTGCCAAAATTCAGCTATTACAAATTGTGCTGCTATAAACATGGGTGTGCATATATCGCTATGGTTTGATGCTATTCTTTCTGGAAGACACTAAGAAAGGGAGGGAATCGCTGGCTCAAATGAAACCTCTAGCTTCAGTTTCTTGAGGAATCTCTGTATTGCTTTCCATTTTGGTTGTTCCAAGTTACTCTCCCACCAACTGTGGAAAGGGCTCCTTTTTCCCCACAGCCTTGCCAGCATTAGTTACTGGTTGATTTCTTAATGATAAGCGTTATTTCTGGAGTGAGATTAAATGTCAGTGTTGATTAATCAAGTTGCATTTCTCGAATTACCAGTAATGTTGAAAAATTTTTTGTATATTTATTTGCTGTTTTTTATTATTCTTCTGAAAATGTCTATTCATTTCAAATGCCCATTTTTGGATTGGGTCTTTAAATTTGAGAAGTGGTCTGATTTTTGTTGTTGTTGTTGTTCTTTATGTATATTCTAGAAATTAGTCTTTTGTCTGAGGAATAGCTGGCAAAATTATTTTCCTGTTTTGTGGCTGGTTTGGGTTGTCTGTTCATTCTGTTGGTGATTCATTTTGCTATGCAAAAGATTTTTAATAGAATGAGATTCCAGTATTGATTCTTTGTAATAGTTCCTGTACAATCAGCATTTTGTTCATGAAATCTTTGCCTACACCGATGTCTTAAAGAGTTCTACCTATTTTATCTTTCAGTATATTTAGTGTTTCTGTTTTAGTATTTAGATCTGTGGTCCATTTCAACTTTATTTTAGTTCATGGTGAGAGACTTGGGTCTAGGTTTAATCTTCGGCATGTGGAAACCGAGTTTTCCTGGCACCACTTATTAAACAGGCTAGTTTCTTTTAGTGAGGACATTTGGCCCATATGTCAAAGATAAGATGGCTGAGTGTGTTTAGAGTGTGTTTGCACCTTCTGTTCCATTGATTCTCAGGGTTTGTTTTGTTTTGTTTCATTTTGGTCTTACCCGTACCGTGATGATTTTATTGTGATAGCTTGTAGTATATTGTTATATCAGGGATTGTGATGCCCCCTGCTTTGCCTTTATTGCTCAAAATTGCTTTTCTATTCAAGGTCTCATCTGGTTCCAAATGAATCCTAAGATTACTTTCTGTAATTCCGTGAGGTACGCTGTTGGCAATCTGATTGGGACTGTATTGTCTGTATAACAGTTCTGGAAGTATGGCCATTGTCACTATATTGGTTCTGCTTTTCTAAGAAAAACAGATATCTTTCCATTTTCTGATACGCTCTTTAATACCCTTTTTCAGAGTACAATAGTTTTCATTGTAAAGGTCTTTACTTCCTTCATTAGGTTGATTCCCAAGTATTTCATTTTGCTTGATGCTATTGTGAAAGGTATTTTGCTGATTTATCTTTCAATGAGTTTCTCATTTGTGTATAGGAATGCTATTCAGTTTTGAGTGTTGACTTTTTTATGATGCTACACTACTGAAATTTGCCTATTAAATCTAGTACCCTTGGGTTATTTTAATCTTGGAGTTTTAGAGGTTTTCATGGAGACTATCAAATCATCTGCAAATAACAATTTAACTTCTTTCTTGATCCTTAATTTCAATTTTTTGGTCTTGTTTTTTGTGTTGATGTTTGTAAATTGCTTAGAATAGGTAGCTTTGTTATTAGTATCTTAGGAAATTACTACTTTTCAGAGATTCCTTCCAGGCATAGCTGGATTTTGTCTTTTGAGTCTTATCAGGATTCTGATTGTTCATATGAGCAGGGCTGAGGAGTTGCTGCCTATTTGGCTAGTACCCAGTTCATTGGTGTTGGACTATGATATTGTTTATGATCCTCAGAAAACCTCAGTATTCCTATACAAGAATTAACAACTGACCACAATGATGTTACTTTGAATAAAAAAGAATAATCAGTAATAAAAATAGCTTCAAGTATAGTTTAGAAAATGACAAACTGGGGAGAACTAGCAGTGTCTCCTGAGATCCACGCCATGTTGGAGCTTAGGACTCTGGGAATCCAAGCCAGCACCTCCCCTCCCTGGTAAGCGGTGTTAGTGTGGCCCACTGCAGCCCTTCCAGGGGGAGAACTAGCAGTGTCTCCTGAGATCCACGCCATGCTGGAGCTTAGGACTCCTGCAAGCCAAGCCAGCACCTCCCCTCCCTGGTAAGCGGCGGTAGTTTGGCCCACTGCAGCCCTTCCAGGGGGAGAACTAGCAGTGTCTCCTGAGATCCACGCCATGTTGGAGCTTAGGACTCTGGGAAGCCAAGTCAGCATCTCCCCTCCCTGTAAGCAGAGGCAGGGTGGCAGCCTGCAGCCCTTCCAGGGGGAGAACTAGCAGTGTCTCCTGAGATCCACGCCATGTTGGAGCTTAGGACTCTGGGAAGCCAAGCCAGCATCTCCCCTCCCTGGTAAGTGGCAGTAGTGTGGCCCACTGCAGCCCTTTCAGGGGAAGAACTAGCAGTGTCTCCTGAGATCCACGCCATGTTGGAGCTTAGGACTCTGGGAATCCAAGCCAGCACCTCCCCTCCCTGGTAAGCAGTGGTAGTGTGGCCCACTGCAGCCCTTCCAGGGGGAGAACTAGCAGTGTCTCCTGAGATCCACGCCATGCTGGAGCTTAGGACTCCTGGAAGCCAAGCCAGCATCTCTCCTCCCTGTAAGCAGAGGCAGGGTGGCAGACTGCAGCCCTTCCAGGGGGAGAACTAGCAGTGTCTCCTGAGATCCACGCCATGTTGGAACTTAGGACTCTGGGAAGCCAAGCCAATACCTCCGAAAAAAAAAAAATCTATGTAAATTATATGTAAGTTGCAGTACACCAAAATGTAATCCACTATTCTATGCAATTTACATGAACTTATAAAATCATTTTCAGATTCTATAAAATAAAAACTAATGTGATTGATAGTATCAAGTTTGGGATTATAGGCAACTACACTGAAGAAGACAAGACCCTATGATATACATTCTGGTTTGATAACTGCCAGTTTTTGAAGTTCTATACTATATACAAAGTTGTGTTTTTATTAATACTGTTATATACTGATATATTCAGTTATACTATGTCTGATGATATAGCCAGTTCTATTGAAGATAACAAGAGACAACACAGGAACTATGGTAGAAGTCCTTGCACAATGGTCTTATATGTCTTTTTTTGTTTCATGTGTTTATAGGACTATGTTTTGTTCTGTCTTGCTTTGTTTCATTTCTATCTCTAATATAGAAAGAACAGAAATACATGTTAAGACCCATGCATGTGTAGAATCCATAAACAGTTTATGAGAGCTGATCTTATGACACATGATGAAATGAACAGATACTTTGAGGAAAAAGAGTCACTAAAGAACCCAGTGCTGATTCTGGTGTGTCATAATGTGAAACCCAGCAATAGTATTATTCTCTGTTCAGAGTGATATTAGCCTGCTTGGGTTTTTTCTATCTCAGCACAATTGAAGATATGGATAACTGCATGTATGTTTAAGTGTATAGGATTGATAGCCATATTTCTAAGTTTTTATTGGACAGTTGAACAGAACTGTTTGCAGTCTCGCTGTTTGAATTCTCACTTTACATGTTCCATTTTTGTATCTTGAATAACTAATTGTAAAATGATAATATGTAAACATTGACCAGTGATTTCTTACTGTTTATTTTTTCTCTGAATGCATGTATTATTTCTACCTATTTTCTGTTTTGTTTAGTCTTTCTTTAAATAAAATTAAAAAAAAAAGAAAATGACAAACTGTGGGAACTATTCATTGACCACATTAAACCATGGGTATAAGATTTATAGTTACATAACAAAATCGAAAACAAATCAGAAGATTATCTGCAGTAAATATTCCCTCCATAGAGTGATTTACTCTCTGTGGAGAATATTTTAAAGGGGAAGGAGGAAAAAATAAAAAATAAAAAGGAAGAGGAAGAGTTAAGAAACAGGGCTAAATAAAGGACAATGAAAGTTTTAGAAATCTGGTGAGGAAGACAGCAGGAAAAGAAAGAAGTAAAAGATAAAACTAAAAAAATGTTGACACTCATGAAGAAAACAAAAACAACAAAAAAAGAAAAACAAAGAAAAAATGATTTCTGGGGTATAAGTACACAGTTATCTTCTGGGGTCTGCAGTTTTATGCTGGTGTCTAATCAGGAAGTGTCTCTGCTGACTCTGATAGACAAACGAGGCAGACGTGGCCCAGATCTGTGCTGGGTGATCCCCACAAGCCTGCAGTAGGGGCAGGGCTGCTGATTCTGGTGCTGTTGGCTCCATAGAAAGAAGTTCAGGTGGACCCTGGCCTCTGGTGGAGGGATTTGGGGCCTGGGTTGTTTAGCCTACCATGTTCTGGGTGTTCCAGCCAATCTCAGCTTCCTTACCCTGGACGTCGCCTGCAGGTGTGCCTCAGTCAGTAGTGAGAGCCCTGAAAGGGAACCAATCCACGGCTGCTCTTTGTCCTGGATTCATTTGGATCCTTCCTAAAATGGCCAAGCACTGTCTCCAAGGGACACTTGGGCTGAAGTCACTCACCAGCTATTGTAGTTCACAGCATCCACTGCTCCATTCCGCAGGTGTTTTTTCCACGGAGGCCTCTGGAGTCACTTGCCTTCACTGTTTCCTGTAGATTTGAGCCTCCTGCCACACCGCAATCCGCGCACCAGGGAAGAGGTGGACTTGCCCTCACCTTTGTCTGTCTCTTCACCTTCCCTGGGGGCTCCAGTTCTTCCTTCAGACCCTTCCTGAGTCCTCGGAGTCTCTCTCTGTGCTTCTTTCCCAAGTTGTTATATTCCATTGAGGAGGGATGTGAAGGAATGTTTAAAAGGGGTGAAGGATAACACATCACATTTGCAAGGAAGCTTACCTTGATGATGTTTTGGGGATACTGAGAAGCTTTGGGTTTGGGGAGTGGTTGGGGGGGTGGAGTTTCAGGCAGGAAGACCAATTAAAAGGAGCACAGCAGGCATTAAGGTAAACCCAGACGAAAGCCCAGATGAGGGCAATGGCACTGGAGACTTTAGGAGGTGATAGGCTTGAACCACAATTCAGAGTTGGAATTGGGCTTCCTCACTGATCCTAGAGATACCTGTGAAAGCCGCCTGAGGGAACTCTGAGGTTTCCAGCTTGGGTGACTGGGAGACGGAAAGGCTGTTAATACAAAACAGGAAAATGGGAGGAAAGACAGAGAGGAAGAAGCAGGATGAGGTTCACGGGTTTCACTCCTGTAATAGCTGAACATGCAAATAGAAACTCCAGCCAGGTCTGGGCGTGTTTGAGTTAAAGAAGCGGTTCACAGGAAGCCGGCTGTGGGTGACTGTGGAGTGTGTAGAGAGGCGCAGAGGGCTGAGGAGCACCCTGCAGGGTGACAGTGAGCTAGGACACAGAAGTAGTCTGTGACGTTCCTCAAGGCGGTGGAGCTGGGCTCACAGAGCAAGTGAGCCTGGAAACAGTGTGGTGTAGGCTAAGGGAATCCTGAATGCACGAAACAGGCAAGTGCCTTTCCACGTGTCATCTGTTTTATAAACTGCAGTAATGCCTTTAGACTGTTGGGGTGCTTCAAGGCACTAAGAAGCACTTTGCAAATAATGGGTCCTGTGGCAGCTGAAGATATAATGTCGCTTTCCACAGGGCAGCTTATGTACTAAGAGAAAGGTTGTATCTAGTGACTGTTTATCTTAGAAGAGGGGGATCGCCTTTAGCCCCACTCAGATGAGGAGTCTGAGCAGGGCGCAGGAGCGAACGGAAAGTGCACGGCAATTACTAGGGCTGCAAGAACTGCGCTGTGAGGAGCAGTGGGGAGCTGCCTCTTCTGGGTGCTACCTGCTTTGTAAGGCGTCATTTAAACTACAACTAAAGGTGGGGTGAAAAAAAAGAGGCCAGGTTCATCTCTTTATGGTTTTGTAGCACACTGTTTTCTACTGCCAGGATTTGTAAAATGAGCCTGAATGTCAAACTCTCAAGAATGAAAGAATGAAAACAATCTTAAAGGCTGTTTGCCTTTTGATAGGATAAAGAACGGAGAATCATGAACACATTTTTGATCAGCCCCTTAATACAGGCTTTAATGTGTGTTTGTGTACAGGCAAGCCTTTAATTGAGACTTGAGGTAAACATGCTAAGGGCAGGGTGGTGGGGATATGCAAGGGAAAATTAAGTCATTCTTAGTGAAAGAGAAAGGTAATTTAGGTTTCTCTAGTTCAAGGACATTCATTATAGAAAGCCACAGGCAAAGGACATAAAAAGCACAATCTGCAGGACTTCCTAGTAACCGTGTTAATAAGTTTTAGATGAGACTCCACTGTTATGAGTAAATAACCACGTTACAGCTTTCATTTTGTAGGTACTTGTATTCAGAAACTCACAGCTTTCTGTTTTACAATGTCATGCACAAACATTCCTGGAAAATGCTATTTTAATTTAAATAACTATTGGAGTTAATTTTTAAATAATTTTGTATATTTGAAGGCTGTAACCCTTCATATTTCTTCTAACATATTTTCTCTGGTGTGAGAATTTATGCCAATCATTGTATCTATGTCAGGCTAGAAGCCCCTTGAGGTTAAGGACAGTGTTTTGTGACTACACCACTGTCCTCCCCTCATAGAGCACCTGGACTCTTGCTGGTCCCCTGTGACTTTCTTGTCCACTGATGGAAGATGTTGATGGTACTTGCCATCAGAAAACTGAAAACTCAATTGCTCAGGGGAGAGTCTCCAGAAGTAGATAATGAGGAAGGGAGGGTTTCCAATAGCATAGAGACCTGGTCTGCAATAATGGTCACCATAGCTTTTAACCTTGGCAGCATGTCTATCCTTTTTCCATCTGGTATAAATTTCCTTAGTAAGACAGCAATGTGCCTTTGCAATTTGGGCTCTGATAGGTGACAAAATGTAACAATTACACCATTGGGATTACTCATGCTTAGTATCTCTTTTCACTGCAGGTTTGTTCTATTTACTTTCTGATAATGGCCTCATTTACTACATCCTGGTATTCATTTGTCAAAACCTTTGTTTTTCACTGCTCAGCCTCACTGATGTATCAGCCAATGCTGATTCTAGAGAACCAGATTTAACGTAAGATATACAAATACGTCAGAATTTACCAGACTGGCTCATAGTGGCCCCCACATAGCCAGGTGTGGAAGAGTGCAGTGAGTCTCCTGCACCCTGGAGGGCCTGGAGCTCCCTGCAGCGTCCTGTGTGAACTGTACCAAGAGGCTGCGGGTCTGCTCAGGAAGCCGGGAGAGGACGTCCAAGTTGAAGGTGAAGCCTGGAGCTGCACGGAAGAAACAGAAGCAGGCCTTCCTTCCTTGTTTGCCTTTTGTTCCATTCAGGCCACAAGCCTTTTGTTTGCTGTCACTCACACCCACAGTGGGTTTTCTGTCTTCAGTGAATCCCCTCAGCCATATCCAGAACTATGCGGATCCAATTTCAGAGGGCGGTTCTTACTGGAGTCCACAGGATCAGTGAATACAACTGCCACCTACAAATATTTCTGGTTGGGCCTTTGATCTCTTTCCTCTGAATTTCCATCTTGTTTAATTTTCCCCTCTCTCTTAGAATGCAAAGTAAAATGGAAACTGTGCTTTTCTCAGTAGAGTATGGAGTCCTGACTCGTTCACATAGTTTGTGGTGGGCATGTTATTAATCTTCCTGTGTCTCATTTCCTTACCTGTCTGTATAGGGAGCAGAACAGTTGTGTGTTCACAGAGTCCCGGTGGGACGGTGAGATAATATATGTACAGCACTGATAACAGTGCCCAGCACACAAAAATACTCTAAATAACATCTGCCATAATGCCACCTTCTAGTAGCACCTTCCTTAGAAAAAGTAACTCGTTGACTGGAATAGTCATGATCAAACTGGTTGTACAATGAGTTTGCCTTGCCCCGGTTTAGATAAGAATAAAGGGAGTTTGAGTTGGGTAGTATGTGGCTGGTGGAATAGCTGCGTGTTGGGTTTTTGTTACCTGCCAGTACTGGGGACACGATCTGAATAAGAAAGGCAAAGCTCTCTGCCCTCTAGAGCGAATATTCCAGCATGACTACAAAAAAGCACACAGTAAAGAAAATAACTACACACTGTAAACTGCTGGGAGAGATAGAAGGGCTGAAATTGGGGCAAGTAGCTTGTGTAACCTGTCTGAGATAAGTAGGAAAGGCCTCCTCAGGGAGTGGGGTTTAACCAAAGCCAAAGTCCCAGGAGGAGCCAGCTTGGCAGGTGTGGGTGTGGAGAGCCTGGGGTCAGCTGGCTGGAGACCCTCGGATCAGGTCAGCCAGTGACTTAGAGGCTGTCCTCGGGAGTCAGAATCACACTAGTCCCAGCTGTTCTAAAGGCAACCTAAAATGTAGCAAACGCTGTGTGGGATTAGACATGTGAGCCAGAAAAGCAGAGCTAGAGGACTGTGGTGAGGAATGGCAGGGGGGAACAGAGCTGGGTGCAGCTGGTGACGGAGCTGTTCTCCAGTAGGAGGGGGAGAAGTCGGACAGGCTTGTGACCTTTGAGAACAGGTGGCTTCTTTATGCCACGCTGAAGCCTTTCGAGCTTTGACCCCCCGCACAGGGTGGGTGACCGCTGTGCCTCAGCCGCCCAGCGCATCTTGCCCTGCTCTCAGCAGGAGGAGCCGCAAGCTGTGCTCCCTTGGGTCGGTGCAAAGCGCACTTCGGTGTGTGTGTGTGTGTGTAATAAATTATAATTTGTAATCATCATTACTCCCTGTATAGCTTTTCAAGGGATGAAGCACAAGTTGGAAAACATTAGATTTCTATAAAAATTGGCCTACTGTCTTGAATTTAAGTTTTCTAATCTGAATGTGCAACTTAAAGAGTTAACACTATGTTGTAATTTTCAGTAATGACTCTGTGTTTTTTGTTTTTTGTTTCCTTTTAGGCTTCCTTCAGGATCTTAACCATCTTTACAGTTTGTCTGAGAAAGCTTGAACATCCAAATTCCCTTGTTAAAATTTGAAATTCTATTGAATTTTTTTGTGTGGAATATTTCATTACTTTGATGTTATGAGTTGTATGGTAATTTGAGGTTCATGAGTGAAAAGGGCTTTTTAAACAAGATTTTATGGTTAAAAGCTTTTTTTAACCTAATGAATAATGTTCTTCCTACTTTTCAATCTTCACCTTTCCCCCTTTGAACAGAAGGTGATATAAACACAGAATTCAATCATCTGACATATAAATTTATATGTGGCTTGAAGGCTGGAGTCTATCCCCTCTAACTGCGTCTGAAATTATTTTCTCTTCATTGTTACTGGGCAACAAAGAAATGCTCTCTTTTGTTTACATTTATTATTACACTAGCACTTCACTATTCAAAAGCTTTCCTACAATAGCAAATTTGAGATAATTATATATTATTAAAATCTGTTCATGAAATTTTTATTGAACCAAGATATTTTAAAATATACTACTATTCAAATAAGATGAAATCTCTTTATAGTTGAAGAATGTTAGATGCTCTTTAAATAGAATAAAATTATGACATTTGTTTCAATACTAAATCATTTCTCCCTAAAATTCGGCAGTATACTAACACATTTATTTTTTTAAATTTTATTTAAAAGGAAGAAGAGAAAAAACAAAACAAAGCGGTGTAAGGGTACAAGTCATACAGAACTACAAAAAAAAAGTAAGAAATCACCAGTTAATAGATTACACATTATCGTCTTAGAGATAGTTGCTCAAGTCACAGTATCAAAGCATACAAAGTGAACATTCAAACAGACTGCAAACAGTTGTCTAACACATTTATTAATACTTATTTCATTTTTTTAAAAAAGTTTCTCATTTTAAGCACAACTTGGAAATGTTTGATACTGTTTCTACCAATAGTAGTACTTTGACTTCCACTGAACTTAGGGATGTGAGTATGGAGTAACAGAAATTATGAAAAAAAGTATCCACTGTTATAATGGGAATGAATGAAACTTGACCCTGCATATATTTAGAAATTTTTCAATAAGATATGCAATTAGAACTATTTGAGTTAGAAAAAATTGTTTTTGTCTATGATCCCAGCACTTGGGAGGCTGAGGCAGGAGGATCTTCATGACTTCAAAGTCAACCTGGGCAACATAGCGAGTTCAGGGCCACCTGGAAAGCAGAGCAAGGCCCTATCTCAAAAGAGAGAAGAGAGAAGGAAAAGAAAAGGAAAATTAAAATGTCTAAATTGAGCTGGGTATAACTCCAGAAGACAGATCTTGTGTTGACCGCTTTCTTATGCTATGGATTAGCTTTCCTTCTATATAGCTAGAGACTTAAGCAAATCAAAGTAAGAAGAGGAAAGGTTTTTGCTCGCTCTCGGTTTCAAAGGTGTAGTCCATGGTCACTTGACTATTGTATTTGAGCCATGGTGAGGCTGAGCATCAGGTGGGGAGTAGAGCAGAGCTGCTAACCTCATGGTGACTGGGCTGGAAAGACTCAGGAGGACCTGGGCCCACTGTCTCCTGGAGGGCAGGGACTTTAGTGACCTGACTTCCTTCCACTAGGCCCTGCTTGGGAAGGTGCTACATCTTCCCATAGCACACAGGTTGGCAACCTAGCCCTCAGTACGTGGTGTCTGTGGACTATCTCAGCTCCAAACCATCGGAAGCAGAAATCTTGACTTTGTTTAAAGAAATGAGAGAGCCATGTGGTAAAATGTAACCTGTTATGTTTCACCAGAACCCATTGTCCCCTGCCTTGAGTCCCATCTAGTCAGCTGGATCATTAAGCCATCTGGTCAATGGAAATCCTCTCTCCTGTGTTAAATTATTTTTTGCACTCAGATATATTCTGGGTTTTGAGCTCACTTTAGAGTAGATATTAAACCTCAGCTGAAGGGAGAATGTTACGGTGCCCTTGGTGTGCCCTGATGCTTTATTGGTGATTTGTTTTTAATAGCTTCCTGAAGTTGATACCTGCTGTGTATAAAATCAACCACACTCTCCTGTTGGCAATATAGTGCTGGCAATAAAGATAAGATGGAGCCAAAGAAATTCAAGTTTTATTGAACTTTCCACAGATCAGCACTTTATTCTCATAATTCTACATAAAGATGAGAGTTTGTTTGAAGAAAATTTAGGGAAAAAAATAAGAGTATATTTGTTTTAACCACTTATTAGATTACCATTGTAAGGTTTAACTATATTTTATTTTTTACTAGAGGGATTTGTATCTCATTGTGCGTTAACTAGATTGTTAAAAGTGTATCCAGTGTTTTGTTAAGTCTCTCCATATGGCCATTTTCCCATAACTTTAAGAATCTCATTGATTGGTATCCCTGGGGGAATTTAAGATTTTTCCCTTTCCTCATAATAAATTCTAATTTAGTATCTAAGTTCAAAACAATGCAGACTGAAAGGGAAGAAAAATAAAAATAAAACATATATTTATACACAAGATAGTTAAGATAGTCATACAGCTGGTTTCTCTTAGTTCACTGAAAAGTTTGTACTAAAATTGTCTGGACAAGATATCATGCCTATATCCTGTACTCTGACTACTACAAAAACAATAATTTGCAATGTATTAATTATTGTAGCCATCCCAACATGTTTTGAAACTTCATGTTATTTTTATTTTTATTTTTTCCCTTTAAAAAATTTCAGGCTACGTTGTGTAGGATATCCTCTCGCTTTCAATTAATTGTGAAAAAAGTTGTTCTTTATACCACCTAAGTACAGCTTTTGATTTATAACAATCTGAAAAAGATTTTTTTTGTACTGGAAATCAAACTCAGGACCTTGTGCTTGCCAAGGAATGCTTGTACCACTGAGCTATATCTCTGGCTAAAAATAGATTTCTATAAAAAACACCAAAGGGAAAAATATTAAGCCATAGCAAACTTTATTTTATTATAAATATTGCAGGTTTTCAATTTATTTCTACATGACTAGTTATAACTAATTCATTTTAGAATCTACCATAATTCTGTATTTACAGAAACCACTTATCAACCTTTTTCCAATTTTTCATATAATGTATATAGTCAGATTTAATAATTGACTATATCATAATTCCAAAATAAATATTATATTAAAAGATTAAATTTTGAATTTGTTTGGTGCTAAATTATGAACAGCCTTTGTCCTCTATGTTCTGTTTTTTTCCCTTTCATCACCTATTAGTGAATGTAAAAAAATTAGAGTACAGCTCAGCTGATTGCCTCTGAAGAATAACAACTCAAAATAAGAGTAAGTTGATAAGGTGGTAATAAGGTTTGGCAATCGCCTTCCCAAGAGATATTTTATGGAAAAATGATGGAGGGCTGCCCATCACTGCATGGGAACACTACCATTCTGGGCCTTAATAGGAAAGCATTTATCTTTCGCATCTGCTGCAGTATGTGACTGGCTGTCATGTACCCAACAAAAGAGGGGGAAAACTGCACTATGATTTAAGAAATATGCACTGGCATAAACAAGCAAAATATTTTGAACAGTTAGGATTTATTTTTCTTGTTCTATTATGCTTGTTTTCAATAGTTATTTATTTTTCATTTAGTAGCATCAATATTTTCCTATCTCATCATTAAAGAAATATCTCTGAATTATTAAAAAGTGATTGCACATTCTTGAGGAAGAAAAGGTTAATACATTTATCACTGTTGAATTTTCTTTGGTATGTAACAAAATAAAGCATCAGGATAAAATGTAAACTCAGTTTTTAGGAGTATTTCACTAAGTTATAAAATTTAAACTTGATAAACTTAAAATTTATTCCTAGATTTTCATTTGTTAAAGCAACTAAAATAAAGGAATAAAATGTATTTTGAGATTGATTATTAGAAAAACAAAAGCAAGGTTTTGGATTCTTTGCACATTAGCTATGGACCTGGCCCTTTAAATGTGCTAACAATATTGAAATGCAACTGTCTTTTCATAATATTTTTATTCCTAGATGTTACTGCTTTTCTGGGTAGAATGATGAAAGAGGCTTGTCAAGAGCCTCATGTTTTTCTAGCAAGTGTTTCTTCCGATGGCATTTTACATGCTAATTTTTCTTCTGCTGCTGTCTTTCAATTTCATTTTCCTTTTAAAAATATACAAGAAGAAATATGCAAGAGATTTTTAGGATTATTCATACACAAACACATGCTTCAACTATGTACGTATATACTATGTACTTGCAGTTTAACTCATCTTTTAATAAACATTTTAAAATAAGCCACCAAAAGTAATTTTCTTCCTTGAGACATTCGCCACCAGCGTTTAAAATGTCTTTGGACCTCTCCCTTTGAAATGCCTGTAATAGCCTGCAGAATACTTAAAATATATAAATATTCAATGGTGTAGGTCATCCGTCTTTGAGGATGTTGAGAAACAGGGACAAAGAATTGGTCTTGAAGAAAAAAAAGGCATTCAGAGCTGTACAGGATGAACAGGTAATTGACTATTTCAAATAATTTATTTTTGGTCAAAGTTAGGGATCAGTTACAAAGGACTTCTTATGCAGGTGCACAGGAAAACTAAGAATCAGGGAAGAAAAAGAGGGGCTCAATCTGACTATGATATCAATTTGAAAAGAAAAACCTAGAATGGTTCCAGCAATTGTTTAAAGAAGCCCAAGATTTCCACCATGATTATTTTTTAAAGAAGTGCAAACATTTGGAACTACAGGTGACCCATAAAGCAAGAAGGCTTTACATATTTTCATTTATGTTTGTGAGCCCACCTTACCCATTTAAATTAGAGATTTAAATTAAACAGCATTTAAGTTAAAGCCAAATCTGGTTAATTCTCCCTAAAGCCTGTTCATCTAGTATTCAAGCATTGGTGTGGCCAAAAACCTAATTCCTTGTCCACATTGTGCTCTCCTGTTTGATTCTTAGTGAGAGGCATCCTTTTAGCTTGAAAAGTTTCTGAGACCTCTTCCATAGATAATGTTGAATCAAGATAGCTCCATGAAACATCAACTTTAGGCAGAGGGAGCAAAGTAATTTAGAAAAGAGGGAAGGATGCCCACCTTCACCACCAGAACTCTGAGCAACTTTTGCATGAGGAAACTACAATCAATCTAGCGAGGGACCAGAAATGACCACTTTAATACATTCTGCTAGCTGAAACTTTGCATTAATTATCCAAGCTCCTTCATATTTTATCTCAAGACATTGAGTGGTAAGTTTAATATTATGGCTTATATCTAGATGTTCCCCCCAAATCCCATATGCTCATAGAGCTTTTGAGAGTATCTGGATCATGGGTGTGTGACACTGAAATAATGATGTGATGACTGAGTGGTTTAGCATAGTGCAGGGTGCAGATGGTGGGAATTCCCACCCCAGCTGTGGGAGCCACCAACCAATAGGCCCATAGCCTGAATGGGACAAAAGGGAAAGGAAGGCTCACTGCTACCTTCCCGTCCTCTTGCCTTCCTGAACTGCCATGGACTGTTCCTCCTCTCCCCTAATGCTCCTCTGCCCTGCTGCGCAGCTTTGGAGCCACCTAACTTTGGACTGATACATCTATAAACTATGAGCCAAAATAATCTTTCCTCCTTTAATTTATGGGTGTCAAGTATTTTCTCCCTGCAATGAGACACTCTTGGAATAAGGAATAAAGCTTTAGACTTAGGAAATTTCATTGCTCATTCAACTCTAACACTTACTTGTTAGTGATCTTGCCACATGACTTCAAGAAAATGGTAATTTTCCTCATTTTTGAAGAATCATTTCAGATAGATAAATACTAGTGTTCTATTTGTAGACAAAGAATTTAAACAAGGAAATAGCCAAAGGAAAAAAAAATGACCAGGATCACATGGTATTAAAAGATAGAGCTAGATTTAAAAGCACACAGCTTTTTTTTTTTAAATAAGAAGCTTCTGCTTCAAAAGAAATCACCAACAGAGTGAAAAGAAAACCCACAGAATGGGAAAGAAGTTTAGCCAGCAACCCCTCAGACAAAGGACTTATATCCAGAACATACAAAGAATTGAAAAACCTCAAGCCCCCCAAATTCAAAAATCTTCTCCAAAAATGGGCATCTGAGATGAACACACGTTTCTCAGATTAAGATATACAAATGGCAAACAAATACATGAAGAAATGTTCACTATCACTGGTCATTCAAAAATGCAAATTAAAATAGCACTGAGATTTTATCTCACTCCAGAAAGAATGGCTGTCATCAAAAAGTCAACTGATAATAAATGGTGGCGAGGCTGTGGGAAAAAGGAACACTGCTCCACTGCTGGTGGGAGAGTAGAGTGGTGCTGCCACTGTGGAAATCAGTATGGAGATTTCTCAGAAGACTAGGATTGGAAGTTCTATTCAACCCAGTTATTCCCCTCCTGGGTATTTTCCCAGAAAATCTGAAAAGATCATGTCACAGTGATATATGCGCACTCATGTTTGTAGCAGCACAATTTGTGATAGCTAAATCTTGGAAACAACCAAAATGTCCATCAACCACAGAGTGAATAAAAAAGATGCAGCATTTTTATATAATGGAATATAACTCAAGCTATAAAAAGGATGATCTTGAAACCTTTATAGGTAAATGGAGGCAACTGCAGACTATCCTCATAGGTGTAATAAATAAGAGTCATATTTATATCACGTTTGTCTCCCTGGTGTAAAAAGTAATAAAAACTGCAGGAGCAATAAGTTCCAAAATGTGTAATAGTTATTATAAAAAAGGAAAGGGAAGGAAAGCACTCTAAAGGATATAACTGCATGTATGTTTAAGTGTGTAAGATAGATGACCACATTACTAAGGTTTTGTTGGATCATTGAACAGTACGGTTTACTCTCACATTGTTTAAGTGTCCACTTTTTATGCTTTAATTTTGGACTTAAACAACTATTTCTAAGATAACAGAATGTAATTTATCCACTAGTGATTTCTTAGCATTAATTTCTTTTGAAACTCTGTATTACTTCTACCCTTTTTTCTGTTCTGCTTTATTTTCTTTAAATAAAAATCAAAACAAAAAACCAAAAAAAAAAAAAAAAGAAGCTGCTGATTTGTGAGATAACAGCTCAACATTTATGTTTAAATTTGCCTAAAAATAGAAAAAGGTTATTATGCTAGTAAAAATGTCTGTGTCACTGAAACAGAGCAATTCTGGAGGATAATATTCTCTCAACTATGTCAAGAAAAATGTATTCTTGGTTTTAAAGTAAAGAAGGGGTTTTCTGTTTATTACATTTTTGTTTGGTTCAAATGCTTCCAGTGGCATCCAATTCAAATGTTTATTTGTTCATCACTGTGAAAATCCCAGAGTGCATAAATTTATATATTAAAGGCAGCCTTTTAGTCATCTGGAAGTCAAATGCTAAATCTCAAGGGAATCATGTCACACTTTTAGAAATGATTTTATATCAAGTATTTATTTCTACCAGTATTTTAGAGTTTACTATATACAAACACAATGAGTTCCAAATAATTGCAATAACAATATTGTGTATAAAACATGAAATAATGGTACCGGACATCATGTACCGTGCATGTAAATTCTTAACTGGTAGCATGCTTTCATCTCCCCTTGCACTGCTGATCTATATTACCTAGAGATTATTTATTTTGAAGGATAATTACAGTAAAAATGCCATGAATATTCATAAAGATTTGCAATTGCCTATGTGGCTTTTTCTTCTATGAGAAAACAGTAGAAAAATAAAACATTCAGTTTAAAAGACTTAAACAAGTATCTGATTCTTTGTAATTTCACCTTAAAGATGACTTGCAGAGTACCTCCAAAAGAATTCTTAGCAGATTATAATCTTATACATTCTAATTTGTTGCACTAAGGCGAAACTAACGCCTGAGATTTCTTATAAGGTAGAAGCATTTACAATGTTTTATAAAATTAATACATATTGAACATAATATTGAGTTGTACTATTTAATATATGCTTTTTGATATTTTAAAGTTTATACCACTTTGTTTAAAGATAAATATATTTTGCAGTGCATTCATTTTAGATAGCATTTTGTTAACTTCACAAAATATTGATCCTCAGATCCTATTCAAGATGTAGCTTTTGCTATGTTTTTTATTTCAGGAAAAAATAATCACTAATACATATTATCAGTTTACATAATAAGAATAAGATGCCATGTAACTTTACATTATAGCATTGTCCCAGCTGTAGACAGGCCAACAAAACAGACTGTTTAGTCCCAAATCCGTCTTCCTTCACTTCCTTCATTCTCCTTTACCTCTCCCAATTTGTCTAAACATGTTCCAATTTATGTCTGTTACCTTAGTGTAAATAAAACTAAATTTCCCTTGAGTGAGCACACTTATTATTGCCATTGTTCTTTAGGAAAATAGAAAATAAAATCAAACTGAGATACTTTTTTAGAATGATTAAAGTTAAAAGTACTGAGTATATCAATTATTGGCAAGGATGTGGAGAAACTGTAATTTCACACATTGCTGTGAAAAACATGCAATGGTGTAACCACTCTGGAAAATTATTTGACAAGTATTTTTTTAAAGCAATTTAAAAACCAATACCATACCATCCTGCAATTTCACCCCTGAATATTTACATAAGAAAAATATATACAAATGCCCATACCAATATTGTGTACATCAGTGTTCATAGCACCACTGTTTAGAATAACCCTAAACTGGAAAGCTAAATGTCCATCAACCGGAGAATAGATACACAGATCATGGCTGACCCATACAATGGAGTACAGTCAAATAGGAACAAACTGTTTATGGCCGTGAGAAGTCAAATGATAAAGAACCTATATAGTATATGTGTTAGTTACTTTTCTTGCTGCTGAGACAAAATACTCAGCCCACAAAGTTAAAGGAGGAAAGGTTTATTTAGCTACAGTTTGTAGAGGTTTCAGTCCATTAATTCACTGGCTCCAAGGCAGGCTGACCTGGCAGACAGACATTGCAGTGGAGAAACAGTTTATGATGGGCAAGAAGGTAGCAAAGCAAGGAAACAAGGGACAGCTAAGCATCTTTTTGTCCTTTATTACTGTATCCAGGCAATTGGCATCAGGGCGGTACCAAACCTCTTAGTGGAATGATTCAGTAATTGCTCACCCTTAATCTTAGCACTGCACCATGAATCAGTCACGTACTCTAGAAACCCACCTCTAAAAAAGCCCCACCTATGACTTTATGAGATTTTGGGGGGACACCTAAACACCAGCCAACACAGTATATTATTCTGTTTATATAGAATTCTAGAAAATAGTAACTGTAGTAATAGGAACCAGACCTGTGGCTACCCAGGAATAGAAAAGGGTGAAAAAAGATTATAGAGACATGAGGAAAAATTTTCGGTGTTAGATATATTTATTATCTTGACAGTAGTAGTAGTTTCATGGTTTTCAAACTCATTTATATAATTCAAGTATGCACGGTTTATTTTATGTCAATTATATCTCAGGCCTTTAAATAATAGTTTAACTTTTTCATCTCAGAAATATTTCAGTTTGAGTGCTGCTAATATTCTATTGCTTGATCTGGCAACTTGTTTAACAGATTTTTAATCTAAGTGCTTCATAGATTCCTTCAGAGTCTGAAAATCTAGTTACAGAATGTGAAATTTGCTGTATTTCAGCAGCCGCCCTCCACCATACCCCACCCTTGCTTCCAAAAAAGGAAAATTCCAAGAAAATATTAGATGTTAAATGATAGAGAGACTCCAGTGAGATTTTTCTCTTTTTTCAACATTAGGGAGAAGAAAACTAAGACTTAGAAACCAATTGCAAAACTCCACAAAAACAGTAAAATATTTCTTTGGAAACAAGTTGGGCTTCCCTCTCCACCTTGAAAACCTTTGTTCATTGTTGTGATTTGCAAGTCAGTGGAAGGACTGGCTATGTATGTTAATAAATAATCACAAGATCCCTCTATGGTTATCCTGTCCATGTTCATACAGTAATTCATAATGACCAACATCAGATTCCTTCAGAGGTATAAATAATATTCATTTCAATAGTTACATCCAGTTATGAGACACAAAGCAACCAACTCTTGGCAGTTACAACCGTAACAATATGGCTCTGGGGACAAGGAACTATTAAAAGGGGGGGGGGTTAAAGAAACAAAGAGATCTTCCACTAGTAGAGAATAGAATTGTGATTATAGGATGGAGTAACCAGTAGAAGAAAATAATACATACTTCTGAAATACAATGAGTGCTTTAGAAGAAAAGCCCATGCATGCATCGATAGGGATATTTTACAGATTTCAGTGGCAACAATGCAGTGGAAAACCTTTTTCTCTGCGGAAGATTATTGATTATTAGGGCATAAAGTAAAGAAGAAAATGAACCTTTGGTATTAAATAGCAATTATTTAGAAATTGATTTGCAAAGTAATAGACTGACTTTGGAATAAGGTTCATATAAATTTAATCAATGTGTCCTAACTTCAATTTGCAGAATAATTTCAGCTCGCAGTTTAGGAGAGGAAATGAAAGGTGATAAGACGAACAAAGAAGAAAAAACCCACAATAGACCAAAAAACAGCTGAAAAATGCCCTATAGGCTTCTAAAATGTCATTTTCAGTGATTGTCAGCTGTTCCTTGGGGCTTTGGTCTGGAACAGAATGTAGAAGATTCTCCTGCTGCTTGCCCAGCATCTGTTTCTTGCACATGTGTTTAAAAGCACCTGATTTTGTTCAAGCAGCAACCCTTTCACTGTGATCATGTGTTTAGAGAAGCTGGTCTGAGTCCCAGTAAATCCTAATACATCTATAGTGCTTTCCCTTCGAGAGTAACTATCTTAAAAGGACAGATGACCCAATTTTGGCGGATTAGAAAAGCGAAATCCTCTTGAATGTCTTAGGAAAGACTTGAGACACAAGAAAGATGCCTTCTACAGTCAGGCATTATTTTGTCAAAATGTAGCCTCAGACCAGCTTCAGTTACTTTCCTGCCACAAATGTTAGAGGGAAAGTCAGTACACTGACAGAACAGAACTGAAAACTGGAAAAAAAGAAAAGGAGGTCTTTGATGGTATCTCTACACCACTCATCTAACTCCAAGGGCTGCTACCACCAGCCATGAGATCTGTGAGAATCTGGGCTTTAGTTTCCCCAACTATCAAATGACGAAAGTGAGGTTTTTCCTTTGATCCATCTGGGACCCTTCAGCCTACCATAATTCCAAGACGTTCATACTCTACAAACCATTTTGCTGATATTCCTGAACATTTTACTTTTTTTTTTTTTTGGGTGAAAATGTACCACTCTGAGAATGCAAACATCACTGAGGTCTAATGTGATTTTTTTCAGAGTAATTTGTAGGAACACAAGTTTTTTTCCTTATTTAAAGAGAAAGAAACAAAAAAAAAACAATGGAGATTTTAAAAAAGGGTAGAAATAATACAGAATTACAGAAAAGTAAACGGTAAGAAATCACCAGTTGATAAGTTATGTATTGTCATCTTAGAAATAATTGTTCAGGTTACAAAATTAAAGTATGTAAAGTGACATTCAAATAGTGGCACTGCCAACAGTTCTGCTCAATGATCTAACAAAAATTAGTAATATGGTTATCAGTCCTACACACTTGTTTTTTATCTTCAAGAGGGTGAGATTAAACATACTAAAACAGAACAAAACAGTTCAAAAAGAAACAAAGAAATACAGATTTCAAAGCAAGTCCACTGGAGATCTTCACTGTTTATCTAATTGTCTCCAGGTTCTTTAAAATAGTTGTCCCCATCTTCACACACATTAAATACATACTGCATATTACAGAAGTAATCAAATCATTACAGAATGATGAAGGTTTTTTAGGTCTTCAAGATCTGACATTGGGGAAGACAATAATAACTACCATAGTGTCTGTCATTCTCTTCGTAGTAGCTGTCCTTATCTTTACATATGCTGAAATTGAACTTAGGAGACCAGACTAATATCACTCTGATCAGTGAATAATGGTATTGCTAGATTTTATATCATAATGCTACAGAATTAGCATTGGGTTTCTTAGTGTCTCTTCTTCAGAGTATCTGTTCATTACATTGTACATTATATAATCTGTTCCCATAGATAGTTTTAAAAAATCTTCTCATGTGTGAATTTCTACATGTATATCTACCCTCTCTGTATGACAGGGAAAAACAGACCATAACAAGACAGCAAAACAAATTCTTAGAAAAACATGCAATGAAAAAGACACATAAGACCACAATATTAGGTGATTTTCCGTAGTTACTATGCTTTCTCTTGTTATTTTCAATAGACTTGTCCACATCATCAGGCTTAATATAGTTAAGCATAGTATTACATAGCTATTTTTATAAAAACACAACTTTGAAAACATTGTAGGACTTGAGAGCTGTTAATAATCAAAACCAGTATGGATCTCTTTTATATCTTGTCATCTTCAGAGTAGTTGCCTCTACTTTTAGGGTTGATACTATCAAGCATACCAAACTCAAATAAAATCAGCCAAGGCAGAACCGTGGTCTAATGAATTGGATTCAAATAAGATCAGTCGTAGTAAGACAACGTAAGTAATACAGGGTTTCAGTTTAAGTTAATAGGAAATTACGGATAGTTACCATGGTATAACCTGTTATTTTTGGGTCAGATTTCTGTGCCCTCAAATCTGATATGAGTGGACAGACCAGAACAAATTAAATTCAAATTAAACAGGGCGATAAGACTACTGTGTCTTTTAAATCCTGATACACTATTAACAATGACCTCTGCCTCTTTTTTTATAATGTATCAAAGCTATCTAAAGATTATAGTTTACCACCTCTGCCTCATGTCTGCTACTCCACTTCACTGCTATAATTTGTCCACCTTACTCCCTCATTCCACTGTCTACCCCGTTTATTGAGGCCTCTCTGCCATTGTTGCTGGAATCCTGGTATCGCTTCCTCTCTCTCTCTGGAATGTCCTTCAGCACTCTCTGTAGGGTTGGGTTGGTGGCCATAAACTCCCACAGTTCCTCCTTGTCTTGGAAGCATCTTATTTCTCCATTAATTTTGAGAGAGAGTTTTTCTGGATACATCAGTCTTGGTTGCAGATTATTTTCTTTCAGGACTTGGACTATTTCCCCCCCATTCCCTTCTCAATTTGAGAGTTTGTGTTGACAAGTCTGTTGTTATTTTGATAATTTTTCCATTGTAGGTTATCTGCTTCTTTTCCCTGGCTGCTTTTAGTATTCTGTTCTTTTGGATGGAATCTTGATTATTATATGTCTGGGTGTAGATCTGTTTTGGTTGTAGGTAGCTGATGTTCTGTATGCCTCATTTATGTGGATATCATTCCTTTTTCCTATATTTGGAAAGTTTTCCTTTAATATATCTGTGAATATTCTTTGTAGCTCATTTTTGGTTGCTGCTGCTTCCTCGCTCACATGCTTTTATTCTTAAGTTGTGTATCCTTTTGTCATCTTCTAGCCTTTGAATTGTTTGTTTCTGGTTTGTTGTTATTTTTAAGAGGTCTTTTCTTTCACAATCATACATCATAAATCTCTCTTCAAGTTTCAAAAGGCTAACTTCAGTTTCGGTCAAGGCATTTTGCCAGTGTTCAATGGAGTTTTTAGTTTCCTGGTAATCTCTTTGTATCTGTTTCATGTGTTCTGGGATTTGTTTAAATTCTTCTTCAGAAATTTCTTTTCTGATTTCCTCCATTCTTCCACATGTGTTCTCTTGGGTGGGGCTTATCATTTCTTTAATTAATCGCTTTATATCTTGCTTTGCTTGGATCAGAAGCACAGTTTTAAATTCATCTATAAAGTCATGAAGGTATTTCTTTATTTTAGTTGATGCTGTGTCTAGTATTGGATGGTTACTTGCTGGTTCTCTTTCATGTTTACTTCTCCTGGGCGTATTTTCTCACGTTTGGCAGCTGGAGATTTTTTTTTATTCTATCTCTTGTCATGTTTCTGGTTTCTTTAGACTGGAGTGTCCTGGGGTTCTCTGGCCCTCTCCGTATTGCTTAGGGCCTTTCCAAAGCATGCTGACTTGAGGTTTTGCTGTTATCTGAGGTAGGCAGGGATGCAGGGATGGTGCAGGCTAGCCTCCAGACTCTGAGGAGCACAAGTTGCCTAGGATCAAGCTATTAAAGTCTTTCCAAATATCACAAGCTGATATGTGCCCTGTGATGATACAGTATGAGAAATAATTAATAAAAAGCTACAGTGTCAAGAAGCAAAATTCAAGAAGCTAAAATCCCCAGTGTTCCTATTATAATAATTTCAATACAAAAGGAGAAATGGATTCCTATCTCCTTTTGGGGCCATTATATTTTCATATTGAAGCATTTAATAAGTTGGTGATTTTCATGGTACTCTAAGTACATTTTTGAAATTTCATCTTAAATAAAATGAAATGGATTTTTTTTCTGGTGCCAAGAAGCCATGGGGGATCATTCTCTCTGTGCTCCCTGTGGGGTTCTTACTACTCCTCACTCTTAAATTACAGCCTCTGTTTTGAAGCCTTTTCCAAGCCTTTTTGAAGCCTTGGTTTGTAGCAATGCTTCAGAATCATTGCACCTTTCAATGTTTTATTAATTCTTATTCTCAAAGACAAACAGAAAAGGGTGGGGATCTTTGTGTTAAATGGGATGTAAGCTAAGTGATCTCCAGACCTCTTTCCACTCTTGAGCATTCCTGAGAAGTACACATTTTCCCCAGTAGAATGTTTTCTGTTTTCAAAAGCAACTGCTAATATTTGCAAGTTATTGATAGAAAACAAAGTTAGTGATTCAGGAATGTAGCTCAGTGGTGGACCTCCAGCACTGAAAATAAGAACAGTTTTAGACTTTATCAACAGCTTGCTTTGAATAGAACCAGAGGAGGAAACAGTGATTTTCAAGTATCCTGGATATTCTTTATTTGTCCACTCTGCTATTTGTAAAGTCCTCATGGGACAGGTAACCATTGCTGAGATAGAATCATCTCCTATCAAGAGGAGAGTGGATGAGTCCTTCCCAAATGTTTTTCTATGAATCAAAACAAATGCATTAGGAAATTTATGGCCTATTTTATTTTTTTTCCACATAACTCAAATATTTGGTGAGTCTCTGTACTATTCAAAACACCATACTTTTATTTCATCCAATAATTCAAAAGTTTTAGCCAGAAACCTAAGCTTAAGTGTAAACACCACCCTAGAAAATCAGAGTGAAGTGAAATGAAAGAGATAGTAGTAGAAGAAGGATATGAGTAAATCCTGCCACCTGTGGTTGAGGTCAAGTTGCACCTTGTCTTCTACCTGTGTAACGGTGAAGTTAAATGCTTCTGACTATCAGTAAAAGCTACACTTTTCCAAAGGGCTTAGCACTCTGGTTTAACAAACATAAGCATGACTTGGGAATTGTTAAAAGAACTAACATTCTCCTCAGATACTTTTTGAAAAGTACATCAACTCTCTTTTGGTCATAATGATTCTAATATCACACTCATGAGACCAGCTCTTCTCTAGAGTCTAATTTTTGAAGTGGGAAAGCCAACCTCCATTTTCATTCCTCTGCCCTATCCCCTTTGTCTTTCTCTTTTTCATGAACAACTCTGCTCACGGGCACCACTTCACATGTTTCTGTCCACCTGGAAGTTCCTTAGTCTACCTGCAAGCTTTTCACACATAATGCTTCATACCAGACTGGGATCTGTGGCCTGTTCCTCTAAATGTCTACTTCCATCAAACCTGGACTCTCTGGTTTGTCTCTGTTGCCTGGACACCCCGGAGCTATAATGCTCTTTTTCCTCTCCCTTGTCTCCTCAATTGTCCTGCTCATGGCTACTGTATCTCCCTCAGTCTCTCTGTCTGTAGACCCAGTTTCCTTTCCTAATAGTGATCCTCTTCTTCTAGGGTCAACCAGATCCTTCCAGGCTGTATCATCAAACAAGGCATCAAGTATTCTAGAACAGACTTCCAGACAAAATTTTCCAGTACTGCACTTGGACCCTGTCTCCAGCAACACTCCCAATTTTTGCTTGGGATCTACCCCACCCTCCATTTTAGCCTAAGCAGGCTGGCTGCATCTTGGTCCCAACTTCAGGGTATGGAGGTTGAGATTTAAGGTCTCTCAATCCCACAGCATTTCATTCTGAGGTGGGTAAGTGACTTTAAATTTCCCCACCAGAGAAAATACTAGGATCTCTCTTAGAAGTGAGATAGTTACTCACTTTCTTTCATTACATTTTAAATATAGAACTATATGTCTAACTTTGTTAAAAGCATAAAACAGATACAATGTTGAATAAAAATTGTTTTCTTCTACCAGGTCAAATATTTTATATTGACCAGCAAGAGCAGATTCAAATCCTCGAGTGTGTGCAGTGGAGCACAACTGATGAGAAGATAGCACACACTTGGGTCTGTTTCTTTCTCTTCTCAAGCTTCCCTCAATTCTTTTTTTAACTTTAAAGAGAGAAAAGAAAACAAAAATTTAAAATGATACATATTTTCACAACACAATAATAAGAAATTAACAATGGTTAATATTTTGCACATTGTCTTCAGATTGCAAGATATAGGTATGCAAAATTGGTCAAACAATACAAGCACAAACCAATTTTCTCAATGAACCAAAAGAAATTAGTATTATAACTATGTTAACTGTTATATATATTCTCTTCCTTCACTTCTCCTTTCTTCCATCCTAGTTGTTCTTTCCTTGTGAACAGTTTCTTTCCCTTTCGCTTGCACAGAGCAGTTTGATTTATTTCACTTAGGAGTATGGTCTGTAGTTGCATCCATTTGCCTATGAAAGCCTAGAGTTATTCTTTATAGTTAAGTAGTACTCCATTATTTAAATATGACACATCTTTTTTGTCCACTCTATGGTTGATGGGCCTTTGGGTTGTTTTTCAATTTAGCTATTACAAATTGTGCTGCTATAAACATTGGGGCACATATACTGCTGTGCTAGGATGTTTTTTATTCTTCCAGAAAAAACACATAGAAGGGGAATAACTATGTCAAATGGAAACTAATCCTAGAGTTTTTTTTGCGAAATCTCCACACTGATTTCCACAATGATGGTACCAGACTACACTACCACCAACAGTGGAAAAGGGTTCCATTTTTCCCACAGTCCCACTCGCATTTGCTACTGGTTGATTTCTTGATGTTGGCCATTCTTTCTGGGGTGAGGTGGAATCTCAGTGTCATTTTAATTTGCATCTCTTGAATGACTAGCAAGGTTGAACATTTTTCATACACATATATTTTTTCACATATTTTCCATTTGTATTTCTTCATCTGAAAAGTATATATTTATCTTAGATACTCATTTTTGGATTGAGTTTTGATTTTGGGGGATCTGATTTTTTCAATTCTTTCTATGTTCTAGGTAAAAGTCCTTAGAGGGCAGTTCAGTAAAATTTTTTGTCAGTTCATGGGTTTTCTTTTCAGTTTGTTGGTGATGTGCAGAAAATTTTTTAATATGAAGAAATCCCAATTGTTGATTCATTGAAGTACTTCCTGTGCAGTTTGTTTTTTGCTCATGAACTCTCTGCCTACCCCTATGTCTTACTAGATTTCTATCAACTTTCTCTCATAGTGTTAAATATTGAAACAGTGTTTTTGTTCAACTATTTAGACCTTTGATTCATTTTGATTGTAGTTTACTGCATGGTGATAGACATGGATCTAGTTTTAGTCTCTGGCATAGTGGAAAGCCAGTTTTTCCAAAACCACTTATTAAAGGAATTATCTTCCTTCCAGTGGACATTTCAGTCTCTATCTTAAAGATAAGGTGGCTTAGTGTGTTTGGAGTTGTGTCTGCATCTTCTAATGTGTTCCATTGGTCCTGAGGTCTGGGCTTTTTCTTTTCTTTTCTTTTCTTTTTTTTCTTTTCTTTTTTTTTTTTTTTTTTTGCCATTAGCATGCTGATTTTATCACCGTAGCTTTGTAGTGTAACTTCTAACCAGGGACTGTGATGCGTCTTGCCTTGCCTTCGTTGCCCAGGAGTGCCTTTGATATTATAGATTTCTTCTATTTCCAAATGAATTTCAGGAATGTTTTCTCTAGACCTGTGAGGTATGCTAATAGTATTTTGATCAGGATTGCATTAAACATGTATAACAGTTTTGGGAATATGGTCATTTTCACAATGTTATTTCTTCCTATCCAAGAGCAAGGGGTATCTTTCCATTTTCTGGCATCTTCAGTCTCCTTTTTAAGAGTGCTGTAATTTAAAATGTATAAATCTTTTATTTCTTTTGTTAGATTGATTCCTAAGAATTTCATTTTTTGAATACTATTGTGAAGGGTATGGTTTCCCTAATTTCTCTCTCAGGATGTTTGTGGTTTGTGTGCAGGAATGCTATTGATTTTTGAGTGTGGAACTTGTATCCCACCATGCTACTCAACTTGATTATTTATTCTAGAAAGATTTTGTTGGAGTTTTTTGCATCTTCTATGTAGAGTATCATGTCATCTGCAAATAATGATAATTTAACTTTTTCCTTTCCTATCTTTTATTTCTCTCTCCTGTATAATTGCTCTAATGACTCTAGAACTATATTGAACAAGAGTGGCAATAGTGGACATCCTTGTGTTGTTCCTGATTTTAGGGCAAAATCCATTTCCATTTTTTACCACTTAGTCTGATATTGGCTAATGGTTTGTCATAGATGGATTTTATCAGATTGAGGTAAAAACCATCTATTTCAATTTTTTGTAGGATTTTCATCATGAATGCATGTTGGACTTTAATTACAAGCTTTTGCTGCATCTATTGAGATAATCATGTAATTTTTGTTCATGTGATGTGTTGTGTTTATTGATTTCCATCTGTTGAATCATCCCTGCAAACCTGGAATGGATCCCAAAAGGTGATCACGTATGATCTTCTTGATGATTTGCTGCATTCTGCTTGCCAGTATAATATTGAACATTTTTTTAGGTTGAGTGTTCTACACTGGAGCCAAGAAGTCACACTGATAATAAGAACCAGGGCTGCCTTGAAAAGCACCACAGCCATCCTCAGTGATGGAGGTCCCGAGGTCCTCCGATGATATGAACAGTTTAGTACATGACACAAAGCCAGCATGACAAGTTTCTCCTGGAGATTAAACAGCACATGTCTTCCCCTCTGGAGCCAGGAAGTGATTCTTGATGTAAGGACCAGAGCTCCCCAAAGTGAATAACAGCCACTCTCACCAGCAAGGTCCCCAGCTCCTCCAATGATGATGGTTAAACTACACTGGAGAAGCTAGTCATGACAAGCTCCTCCAGGAGAACTAACAGCTCAAACAGCAACACTTTGAGAAATCCACAATGCTTCACTCATCTTCTCTACATCTCTATGCTGGCAACTTTCCTCAAATGGAACATCTATGCTCAGCACCATGCTGATTTAATTCATCTGGCTTTAAGTTGGCCACCAGTTTTTAATCCATAACAAGAAGATAACTAAGATAATCATAATTTCTTTTAGTTCATTGAAAAGAATGGTATAGTTTGATTAATTTTTCAGATCTGTATCTTTTAATCTGAGCAACTATTTTGAAGATAACAGTACATAATACATTAACCATTGTTAATATCGATTATTGTTATGAAATTCCCTGTTATTGTTTTTATTGGTTTTTTTTCTCTTTAAAATAAAAAAAACTAGAAGAAGATTGTAAGAAGCATGTTGCCTTGGCCCTGTGGAGGGGTTTGTCCAGGACAGAACTAGAAGAGAAGTTCTACATAGCACAGTGTCCAGCAGAAATGCCCTTTGGCTTGGATCTGCAGATAGCACAGGTAATCATTTCACAATCCTGATGGTAGGATCTGTGCTAAAACAAATCTAACATAGTTGAGGACAAACAGAGGCAATCCAAGAGATGGACAGACCTGGGTTATGGTTATGTCATGTGGGTCTCCACATAAACTATACCGAAAATCAACCCTATCCTTGGACTTTCTAGTTATACAAGCTAATTCATTTGTTGCTCCGGCCAATTCAGAGTGGAATTTCTGCCATTTTCAGGCTGAAAGGAATATGTCTGATAGACTTCTGGATAGTTTCATGTGAATGGCTTGAGTAGGGGCTGCACCTCCTCCTAACACTGTGGTGAGTCTTTGAAAGCATTGATTTATTATCAGTTTTTTTTTAAGCAAGGGCAGTTAAAACATATTAACAGGAAACACATCTATAAAACGTTCTGTTTTCAACAGATGGCATTCATAATTTTAAGATAGGCATGTGTATATCATCAGTTTTGTTTATTTCCCAACCTCAATGTCCTGTATGATTGTAATGACAGTAAACAAAGGTTAACCTCATACTATGGCTATCTACCAGCTACCCTAATTCTCACCATTAACTTCTTGTGGTCATATAGAACCTATGTGATCAGAAAGCATAAATTACTATAGTGCTTGATTGATTGTGTCAAATTGAGACATTTAGAACTTAACTAAATAAGCTTAGCAATTTTACACCCTAGGATGTAGAGGACCCACCCTAGGGTAGCTCATCTCTGGGACAGTATAAAAGGGAAGGAGGAATGGATGAGGTGCCATTCTTTGGAGGAGCTCCAGTCTTCACCTTCAGCTAGAATATCATCTTCTGGCTTCCAGTGAACACTCTTAGGCTTCTTCCTTGAATCTTTCAGCCTTCCAGTGTAGACTTTTCAGCCTTCTGGTGTAGAACCTTTAGCCTTCTGTCACAGACCTATTGGGCTGCTGGTGTAGACTTGCACAAGACACAGGGATGAACTCCATCCGGACTGTGGATTGAATCCTTCGGCCTCCAGCATGCAGACACCCTCTGCAGATTCCTCATCCAACTCTTTGGCTGACCAGGGTGAGCAAATCTCGTAATTTTTTACACATGTGTCTATTTTGTGTTATATCTGTTTTCTCTAGTAAAAACCTGACTAATATAATTACTTTATCAATTTGAATTGGTGTATCAACATTTTCCCTATGAAAGTATGTTCTAATTAGATATATGGCTTTTTATGTCAAAGAACATATTCAGATGGAAATATATACATTCATGTGAACTTTTAAAAGTAAATATAACAGACTTCTCTGGTATTAGCCCAACAACAACTCAGCCCCTCATAAACAACTCCTCAGCTATACATCTGCCACATGTGTATGACATGCTTGCCAACACATGAGGCTCTGGCTCAGAGATCAGTGATCAGGAAGGTGGATGGTGCAAGAATGAAGCTAATGCATAAAAGGAGAGACCAAGAGAGGCTCACACACAGAGCAGGACAGCGGCCCGGTTCCTAGGGGCAGTGCTCCACACACTAAGGCCCACCCTCCTGCCCAGGGGTTCTGAGAGAGACTCTCCATAGCTTTCCAACAAATTATGGGGATTTCCTCCATAACCTGGCTAAAGTAGATTTTTGCGATCTTAAATGGAAATTCTTAATTAAAATACATAATTTGTAGAAGTTTATCCTCTCACTTGTATATTATGGATTTTAGCTCATAAATGTTATAGAAAACTCTAAGTAACTTTTTTTTTCTGATCTGAGCACATACATTTTTACTATTGCCTGAAAAATAATTTAAAATATAAATATATCCTCTGTCTTAGTTACTTTATGCTCGTCGCTGAGACAAAATACCTGAAGCCCAAAGTTGGGAAAGGAAAGGTTTATTTCTTACAGTTTTTGGAGATTTCCCTCCACACTCAGTTGGCTCCAAGACAGGTAGGCATGGCTGGGCTGCAGTTCATGGCAGCCGGCAACAGCAAACTCGAACCAGCAAAGAGAAAGACACACCTTCTTCCTGCCATTACATCACATCCTGGCTCCACCCCTATGTGGCCATCTACCCAATGTGGGTGGAGCACTGACACCATCAATCCAAGCACTATACAATGAACCATCACATATGAACAATGCAAACTCATGAGGCCTGGGGGACACAGACATAAACCATGACATCCTCTGACTTTCTCAATAGTAATTACATTTTCTAGTTAGTTATGGAGGTTGTGGTGACTAAAATCAATGCATTTGAAAATATTGAACTTTTAATTTTTAATGGTCTCTGTATTTAAATGATGCTTCCACATGTTGATGTTGTTTGCCAGAAAAAAATTTTTTATCTGTTTTTAACCTTGATTAATCTACTAGAGATTCATTTATTAGAAAGAGATAAACTTCTTCAATACTACCCTATCAGCAATACATTTGAATCTGTTTGATAGTGCTACTGTAGTAAATTTATACAGACCAGGAAGTTTAAACAATAGAAATGTGCTTACCTACTTACTTACAATTCTGGATGCAGACGTCTGAAACCAAGGTGTCAGAAGAGCTACTTTCCACCAATGCTGCTTCTCTTCCAGGTTTATGGATAGCTGTCTTTCTCTCATATCATGACATCCTCTGTGCCTGTCTGTGTCTAAATGTCCTCTCTTTCTAAGGACATTAGTCACACTAGATTAGACCCCTCCTTAATAACCTCGTTTAACCTTGAAGCTCCTATCTCCTAATACAGTCACATTGTGAGGCATTGAAGTTAGGACTTCAACAAACTCATCCTATGGCAACATTCAATCCGTATTTTCTGAGTGCTTCATAAGAGCTGTTCTAAGTGCTGGGAAAAATTCTGAAAAACAAATAGCCTTCTCACTCACCCTCACATAGTTCAAATCTTGAAGGGTATATTTTGTCTAGAATGTAATAAAAGCCTCTGTGACAGAGACCTCAGAATGGAATCGATGGAAGTTTCTTCCCACGTGAGAGCCCGAAGGTAGGCAGCTCAAGCCTGCAGGCTGCTTGTGCCATCTACCCAATGCCTCCTCTCTGGGCCCAGGGCTGCTTCTGCAGCTCAGACTATCTCCTGTTCTCCATGACCAGCAGGAAATACAAGTGGGAAATGCACACGCCTTTTAAGGGTATAACCTGGAAGTCCTATATTTCTGTTCATATCCCCTTGAGCAAAAAAGTGTCACAAACACACAACTGGCTACAGCAAAGCTAAAAGTGTGTTCTTGAACTGAGTCTTCATGAGCCTGTCTGAAACAGGTACTATGGATAAAGAGAAGTGGCTATTAGCAGGCAGCTTGTGGGAAGAGAAGCTATAACCACGATTCTATGTAGAAAAAGACACTGTGTATAGAGGCAGCAAAGGCAGGGACAGAGAAACAGATGGGAAAAGATGGAGATGCACAGAAAAATGGAAACCAGAAACCAAAGACCCGAGAGAGGAAGCAAATGTGAAAGAAGCTCTTTGTATCCTTAAAGCTCCCTCATGTTATAGCAGCATTTTCTTATTCTTTCTTTTTAAAACCCTAAATTGCTTATAAATTCAGGTTTGGGTTTCCTTTCAAAGTAGTTTTTCTATTTACAGTGCTTACCTACCTGCCAAATGAACACTGGCTTTCAACCAACAATTCAGAACATCAGGTCTTACTGTTTATTCTTACTAGAAAATAATTGCTGCAGTAGTAAGTGGGGAAAAATCATCTCTGTAGTTGCTTGATAATATACACTCATATTTTAGCTATGAAACTGCAAAAGAAAAATGTATGAGAAAGAGAAGTTCTATATAAAAGATGCTGAAAGTTGTGGATAGGATTTGCCAAACCTGGTAAACGCTTGTATGTTTTAGTAAATCATCCTTTTAGAGATTATTCCTCATAGAAATTCCACATATTAAAATTTCTGTATAAGAATTATCTCGTTTTCTGACAAGTGTTTTTCTATTTAGTGTGATAAACACATGCAGAATGTTCCCAACCAAAATTTGATCTCCCAGTGGTTGCAAAAGCTATAAAACTCAGATAATCTTGCAAAATTTTTAAAGAGAAATTTATTTATTTTACATATTTCCTAGATAAGTTTATAAATGACATTTCTCAAGATAAGTGTAGTTAAAAAAAATTGGAGATTTAAAAATGTGTTCACTCTGCCTGTATTCGGTGTCAGTGACAACTCATCTGAGAGTATTGTTTTCTGTCTGTGGATGCTCGGGACTGCCCCAGTTTCCTTTGGGAAACTATTTTGGCTGAATTGGAAATACTCTTGCTAAATGATAAATTTAAGTGCCTGTCTCTAACTATAAATGAGAAAGGAGTGTTGTAGCCTCTTTCCATGAGGCCTTTTCACTGTGCAACCAGATGGAGCCAGAAGATCAGCCTCTGACAGAAAGTAGGTCAATTTAAAACTCTCTCCTGGGAACTTAACTCTTGAATAAAATTTAAAAAAAGAATTGATATTTGTAGAGTTTACTTGTTTCTGCATTGGTATTATCCTCACAGAGCCGATACCTAAATCTCCAAAGGTAATGAATTATATTAATTCACATATTATACTATTTTCCTTAGGTTCAGCTGACTTGGTTTCCATTGGTTTCCAGTCCAAAAGCCCTAACTTATTAATTTCCTATCTACTGATTTATGAATTCATCATGCTTAATTATGCCTCAAAAAAGAATAGAAAAACTCAACAAGCTTAAACCTATGAAAGAACTTATGTAGGGAGAACCAAGTGACTAAAGGAGAAAACCATGAATAAAGCTGTTACAAAGTTTTCTCATATTTTTGAAAAATCTTCTTCTTAAGTATTGTAATTGTTCCCAAACGAAAAGACAAAATCATCAAAAAGTCACAGAAAGAATAGTTCAATTTCATCAGTAACCAAAAAGATATGAAACTGAAAGATACTGACATTTCCCTGTAAAATTGAAAGTGAGTTAAAACATCAAAACTGTCAAAAGGATAAGGTGATGGGTATTTTCATAAACTTCTGGTGGGTGCTGAAATGAGTATGAGTTTTCAGGAAAGCAAACTGGCAATATGAAATAAGAACCATCAAAATACTTATCTTGTGCTAGACAGGGAAGCAGAGTTGCTCTAAAAGCTGCAGAATAAAGGAGATATTATATTAATAGAACTTACACAGTTCACTTCCCCACACAAGCTAAGGAAGTGAAAAACCAAATTGCGGGAAATTTGAGAGAATTGTAAGTCATTAGGCTAACTTCTATCACTGGAGTGGATAGATAACCAGTGCAGGAAGAATCTGAGCTACTGATGTGGATTCAGATGTTTGATTTCCCAAACAAGATTTGCAAGAAGTCTCAGGAAGTCATTGCTCCTGATGGATATGTCATCAGGCACCTGCAGCCAGGCCACAGTCCATCAACAGGGCAGCCATCAGGAGCAAGGCTGGATGCTAAGAGAAGAATCAGGATAACATGGATCCTGCCCTATTCTGACAACAAAGACCTGCACCAAGTAAAGGAGCCACTGCCTTGCTTTCATGCTCAACGCTTGCACAAGATCTTCTTTGGCCAACTCCTTCTCTAAACTGCAGAGAAAGGAATTCTGGGAAGTGTAGTTCCCAATTTAATCAAGATGACAATAAAACAATGCAACACCCCTACCTCTTGATCTTGTGGCCCCATTTCACAACAGGAATTGATTTTTTTTTTTTTTTTGTCTTTTTCCTTTTTATCGGTACCAGGGATCGAACTCACGACTGCCTGCTTGCAAGGCAGGCACTTATGCCACTGAGCTAAATCCCCAGCCCCTCAGGAATTGATTTTTTTTTTTTTTGTCTTTTTCATTTTTATCGGTACCGGGGAAGGAATTGATTTTTATAAGGTCAAAAATATAGTCAAAGATTAAATAAAAGCATAACTACTATTGCCATGCTTAAAACAGGGAACACTGGGAGCAAATATCAAAATGAGAATAGTAAAATAAATAGAGGTAAAATACAGGCAAGATTTTCATAAATTAACTCTTAAAGTACTTCAACTGACTTTTAATAACACAGTTATATCCTCATGATACAGAGGTTTAAAAGCCATAGAAAATTGTATCTACTCTAGAGTACAGTTTTGGAAATATCTTCATAGGTTTAATTTTATTTTTTGTACTTCCTTCTAATCCTTATTCATGCTTCACAAAAGAGCCAAAGTAATCCTTTAAAAATGGAGATCAGATAACGTGCATTTGTTGGCTAAAATTCCAGCCTGGCTTTCTACTCCAAAAGTAAGATGCTATCTGCCCGCAGACCACAAGGTCTTTCATGGCCCTGCCCTAGCCAGTAGTGCTAATTGTCTCGTACAGCTCAGGCCACACTTTGCTTTGGTCCAAGTATAGCACCGGTTAAGTCTTCTACCATAGAAAATTTTGATAACAGTTATTACACTAAAAATCCTCTTCCACCAGACTTCATTGGAAGCTTAGCCTGTGTCGCTGTCTGAGGACCACATCTAATGTGCCCCACCCCATCCAGCAGTTGCTCTCCAGTTCATTGCCCTGCTCATTTTTCTTCATTAATTAAAATTATTATGCTTTTCACTTAGCAGTCTCCCTCACTAGGAAGCAGGACCTACTGGAGCAGGGACTTTTATTCATTATTATATCCATGTCACCCCTAAGCTCTGTTTTCATTGAATGAATGAGTTCATGGATAGCTCTGTTTTTTTGAGTTTTTTTTTTACAGTAAACACTTTTCCTTGTACATTGAGGAAAAAAATGCACGAAAGGGACATATTTGAAGGTCAGTCTTGCATCAGAAGGAGTTATCTTCTCCATTGTCATATCTACTAGTAGTTATCCAGGCCTGATTGAGCTGCTTTGTTTCTCTTACAAGATCAAGTAGGAGTATCCGCTCTGCAGAAGGATTGAGGATTAAATGTTAATAAAACACAGAAATATGAAAAAGATTCTCCTGTTAATTCCTGATAGGTATGGCAGTCAGTGATGTGATAGATAATCCCATGATAACACTCTATGAAACACTTAGGGATCATGGAGTTTCAAACTTCATCTTTAGGGCCTACCTGTTTACCACAAAGCTCAGTGACCCATTCGGCCTTTCCCCAGCAACAGACCTGCTCTGCCCACACTCCGCCTCTGCTGCCTTTGTGTCCTATTCCTTCATGACCAATGTGTCAACACTCCTACTGGTTAATCCTGAACTTTTTTTAGCTTTTTGTTCTTCAGAACCTAAGAAAATATCAACTATCCAAGCAATGCAACTGCCTGTTTTCTTCAAATAGGTCCCTTGGTTTTAAGCTGTCTCAAGAATAGCAAAATGTTATCTTCTTTCACCTTAGATTGCCATTTAATGTCCTGCTCTTAGAGTGCTCCTTGAATACTAAGCCTGAAATTGGTCAGGTTATAGTGCTTAACTGATTTCACCTTCTCCATCCAACAAAAGTGGGAGACAGGACTGCACACGTGAGTTATCTGTCAGTTCCTGCCCTCTGCCAGGTGGCTGATGCAGAGATGAGCTCACTTGAAAGAAGACAACAGAAAGAGAGCAGCCCCTATTACCTATGGCCCACCGGGTGATGTAACTTAAATCTCTGGGGAGGCTGACTCTTTCTTTTGATGATAAGGAAAAATTTTGTAGACCAGAAATGAAGCATCAAAGTAGAGCTTTTTAAATTAAACTTTATCAGAAAATAGAGTTCATATGTGGACTTATTTCTTAAAATCGTACTTTGAGAATTTTCTCTAAGATAATATTTCTAGTATCATCCATGAAAAGCCTCTAGTGCTGTTCTGTGATTGATGGATTTGACTCTACTCATGAACAGGAATTTCAGTGAAAGCAGCTAAATCAAAAACTTTATGGCATGGAACTTAGTAGCCTGGCCAATTCTGCACTAATCTGATTTCTGTGAGCTCTAGAGCACATGAAAACTTTCTGTGTGACAGATCCCTAGACTCTGAAACTGACAGCTATTTTGCTAGATTTTATGGCTATAAGAATCTTGGTGTCAGTCTTACCTATTTTTCACATTTTCCCATTTCTCCATAAGGAAAGCAGATAATCATGAGGAAGCAGTCACCTACTCAACAGCTCACGGCGTTCCCAGCCAACCTTGTGTGTCAACTCAGCTCTTTCTCTTGTTACCTCTTCTTCAAAATCTCTCTACTATTTTCACACCATGATATTTATCTCCACTATCAAAACTCTACTCGTCCTAATTTTGTCTTTGCTCTCAGAATGGTCTTCGTGTATGTAGAAAACAGAACTGTCTGAGAGTATTCTTGTCATTCCACCACAACTATACAAAACTACTCTAATTGAGAAACAACTTTTCCTCTTTCTTTCTAATACCAGAGGACTCCTTAAAGTTTATCACATGCCAGGATATATGTCACCAGCATAAGCACCTGCCTGGCAAGCACAAGGTCCTGAGTTCAATTCTCGGTATCTAAAAAAGAAAGCAGTAGATCACGCTGTGTTGGGCATCCACGCAACAGTTCACAGAGCCCCGCTTCTTGATTATTCATATGCTGGTGTAAACCTCTCCTCTTGAGGGACAGTTGGAGTTCGTGACTTGCTCCTTCTCAATTGAATATACAAACATTGACAGGAGTCACTTCCAATTTTAGGTTACAGGATTGTGACTTTGATCTCAGATGCCCCCTAGGTCTCTCTCATTCTTGCTTCCTCTGGGAGGAGCCAGTTACCATTTTGTGAAGTTTGTGTTCCAAGAGAAGTGATGTGTCTGGTGATGGGCTGCAGGAAGCCAACGTCCTCAACCCATGAAAAACTGAAGCCTGACAGCAAACTGGCTTTTAGACCCAGAGTAGTTTGAGTGGAGTCTGTGGAGGAGGCCACAACCCAAGCAAATAGTCTGACCATAGACTCATGAGAGACATTGGGCCAAATGGATCTGAGCCCTGGAGCTGAGCTAAATTTTAGAAGAATTTAGTAGCAAGCAGTAGATATCTAGTGCAACCTTCATTGGTGCTCCAGATCAGCGATGGCAAACCATTGAGAATTTTCAATGATACAAACAGCCCACTACGGTACGCGTGCCCCAGGTTCGCCACCACAGCTCTCACAGATCTTGTTCACCTGTTTCTCCCTATTCCATAGTTTCAAATCTTCCATCTCTATCCATTCCTTCTAACTAGCACTCAAACACGAGTGTGATATTTAAAAGAAGATCTTCAGTTGCGATTCCTTCTGCAACATTGCTATATCTCTGCCCTTCTCTTCGAGAAAGCCTCAGGTTGTCAGCACTTGCTGTCCCCACTCCCTTCCAGTCATTGCCCTCAGGCTCGTTCCTTTCTACACAGTCTTTAACCTCCTCAGTTCCACAGAACTTCTGTTACCAGTGTCCCCAAGGCCCCTCATCGGCACTTTTAGACCTTATTCCACTTGACATTTTTGTATTATTCTGGAAAGCCCATTCTTTTGAAAACTCTTTTTCTTCCTTTATAGCCCTTATTCTACACTCCCTGGTTTTCCTTTGCTGGCTCTTTATGCTCTGCCCCCGTAGTTGGTGCTCCTCAGAGCTCCACTGCAAGTTTTCTGTGCTTCACACTCTCTACAGTCTATGTAGGGAATCTCACTTCCTAATGAATCTCAGACTGAAACCTCCATCTCCTCCCTGAGCTCCAAACACAAAAGTCCTAAGTTTCCTTCTGCAAATATCATCATTAGCCATGATCCCATTTTCCATTTTCCTCTTATTCCTATTTTAGAATATAATATTATTACCTGGATATTATTTGCCTAGAAAAAATAGGAGAGTAATCAGCTTGACTCCCATCTGTCCATATATCCAATTGTTATCTATTCTGCATTCTTCTAGTTTATAATTCTTCCCATTTCTTTACATGCACAATACCACAGTTGTGGCCTAGGTTACCATCATCTCTTGCCTGAATAGTTATAACAATGTGGTAACTGATCTCCACTTCGTTAATCTCTCTAAAGTCAGAAGGATTATTCCTGAACACTTAAAAAATATCCACTCCCTGCTTAAAAGTGCTCAATATCTTCCTACTGTTCTTAAGATAAAGTCAAAGTTGTATGTCAGAGCTGTGAGATAGTGTGACTTACCACTCAAACTTACTTTACAAATGAGATACTTTTGAGAATGAAAAAGTTGTGCTGTTAATAACTATGAAGGCACAGGCATGTATACTGGAGAAAATGGGATATAAGATCACCTTATTTGTAAGGCCATGTGTGATCTATTATATCAGATACTGGAAATGTAGCTAGTATGACTACGGAAATGAATTTTCATTTTGTTTAACTTTACATAGTTTAAAGTTAATGGCTTGATGTAGCTAGTGGGTATTGAACTAGTGCAGTTCTGCAAAGCAGTGATTCTCAAGTGTGCCTCAGAGTGACCAACTGGGCTGGGCTTATGTTACAAATTTGAGTCCTCTCCTTCCACCAGGTTTCCAGTACCAAACCTCTAAAGTGGGTCTGAGAATTTGCACTCTAGCCTCTTCCCAAGTGAAACTGATGCTTGCAGTTTTTTACTTGCCTCCCCTCCCCCAGCGTGTTTACGCTGTCTTCAAGTTATCTGTCCATCCAGAATACAAATCTCTGTCTCATCTGAAGACCAGAGACAAAGACAAAGTTTACATTTTCACTCTTGATTGGTGTGAAGCCTGACCCAGCCAATTTTGTGTCATGATCTGCAGTATAATTCTGGAATCCTTCAAGCTCTCCAATCTGGAAGAGATTTTAGTTTTATCTTTGCATAGTCAAAAGGTTCACTGAAAGTTTCACTGCTCCTCTTCCCCCAGAAATGATTGTTTACTTGCCTTCAAAGGCTTCTATTGAAAAATAAAAATGCTGAAAGTTTTCAATAAAGGATTGAGCACTCTTTCCATACAAAATAATTTTGTTAGTTCATTTAGGTCTTGCTGTCGCATGTTCGTGTGTAAGGCTGTACTTTTAAAAAAGATATAAATGATCATTTCTACATGCTTGCTATACGAGTACAAAGAATGACTCAAGTATGAGTCAAGGAATCATTTTTACTCCTACTTTCCTTTTATAATCTTTCAAAAACTTCCTGTTTCTTGGCATAATTTCAGGGAAATTAAACTTGAACAAAGCTATTTCATCTAACAGTGCTGGAACAACTAGGTACTCACATGGGGGAAAATGGACCTCAACTCATACCTGATGTCATACACAAATAGTAGTTTAAGAGGGACTTTAGACCCAAATAGAAAATCTGTAAGTATAATGCTCCTAAAAGAAATTATAGGGAAATAGCTTTGCAACCCCAAGGCTGGCAAAGGTTTCTTTAGGGAAAATACAGAAAGCAGTAATCACAAAAAGAAAAAGAAAAAAAAAAGTAAGGTGATCTTTATCAAAATTTAATAATTTCAAAAATCACCATTAAATGATGAATAGAGAAGCCACAGCCTGGGAAGATGTGTTCAACACGGAGCTCTGAGCAGACACAGGCACTCGTAAAGAAGGGATACAATTTAATGCTGATTTTTAAATAAATTCCAAACATTATGCATTGTATTTCTCTGTGCACATGAACTTCATGGAAATTCAATAGGTGAGATTAGTCAATGGTTACAGGAATCAATTTTGGTAGCATGGAGGGAGGTGGGGAGAAAGGACCAGGAAGTGGCTGGATAGGGGTCTTCCCCCCTACAACAGCATGTTCTGTATTGCAATGGGGTGCTGAGAGGGGTCAGTCATATGCGTCAAAACTTATCAGCTTGTATGCTTAATATTTGTGTAATATGTAAATGATTAATCTATCCTTTTAAATGTTAAACAGCTTAAAATACCCAGTTAAGCTCTGTTATAACCATTGATCCTACTAACTCAACTATACTACTAACTGTAGCTATTACTACTGAACAATTGCTCCCTGGCAGGGCAGAGTAGATGTTTTATGTATGCTTTAATTAGGTAAAACCGTTGTTGCTATAAATCTTCTGAAATTCATTAAACATACCTGTAAATGTCTTTTAACTTCTATACTTAGCTATAATATGCTATAGGTTTGTTTCAGAAAATAACCGTTTTTAAACTCAATTTTGTTAACGCTTTCACCAACATCTGAGTCTCTCCCGTGCTTTCTTTCTTATTTAAGTCTGAAGCAAGCAACATGTTAATTCACTGAAATCTTCCAATCCATCACAGCCCATTTGGGTGCCATTTCCTCACTGAAGTTTTGTTTCTCCCTGCAATACAGTTTGTAGTTTTTCTCTGAACTATAGGAGACTTTTATTCTCTCAAGCACTACTTCCTTGATGTAATGGCCTGACTCTTCTTTTTTAGAGTGTAAATCATATAGGATCAGGAACACAGAAAGTAATCCAGTGCTGAAAGAAACATTCAGATATTGGGGCTGGAGATTTAGCTCAGCGGCATAAGCGCCTGCCTTACAAGCAAGCAGTCATGAGTTCGATCCCCGGTACTGATAAAAAGGAAAAAGACAAAAAAAAAAAAAAAAAAGAAACATTCAGATGTCAAAAACAATCTCATATAATGTGGTTCCCCTTTCCCTGAACTCACAGCATATAGAATACATGACAAAATAAAAACTTTAAATTGTCCGACTGAGATCTTACCTTGGTTGAAAAGAATAACAAGAAAGGTTGGGTGATACTTTCACTTTTAAATTCTTAGGGTTTTATGTATCATTCTCATGGCTAAGGTCATTTTATACATTAGAATCCTATACACGAGGAAAAGTTCAACAAAGTGAAACAAAGGAAATTAGTGAAGATAATTTCGATTTTATTGTTGAAAGGCAGGAGATTGGTTTGACAAGAAATATCTTTTTATGAATGGGCACCTACCACTTATATTTGGCAGAAAGCTAAAAGCAGCCTGCATTTTAATTTGTTTGCAGCAGTGACAAACATTTAGTCAATTTAGTAATAAGGACGTACTATGCTTGTATTGCAAAGACTAATTATATGGTTATGCATGATAAGAGAGGTTTAATATGTATTAAGGACAACCTAAATATATCTTAATTTTCAGATGTTTTGGGTTGTTATATTTTGTACACTATGACTGACACACATTACTCAGTCCTGTACTTTAATGACAATAATAAAAAATAATGCTCATAAGTAATGATTAATTACATTGGGTGTACATGAATTTGCTGGTTTTCCATATTCTACACATTAGTAGTCTTTCTCATTAAAAAAAAATGTATATCAAAGCCCCTGCCAAATAAGTAAATATAAAATTTAAGGGCTAATATGGTATTAAACAAGCTACAGTACCTTTAATATATTATGTATCAGATACTATAAGGTAATTAAAGGTTATACCGAATTTAAAGCCGCCAAAGGGTGGCTTCATGCAGTAGTGACGGATACTTGCAACAATATTGCGGGTGTAACGTTTTAAAAGAAATATCAGTAAGTCAGATATTAGATATGGAGGAAAGAGGGCGAAAAGAAACATTTATATTATTTTTACATTCAGTGAACATTCTTAGTTTACTGTAAAATGTAAATACAAATTTAAATTATTCCTGTCTTTTTCTTTTCTTTCTTCCTAGCAAAACTGGCCAGGAGGAAAAGCAAGCAGGCTGTTTCAGTTTGGATACAGAAGTCCCTTCGAAGCCTCCAGTCTGCAGAGGCAGAGCTTTGAAAAGGCGATTGGTCAATAGATGATTCCAGACAGCATTGGGAAAGACACAGAAAAGGCTTGCCAGTCTATTTATCCTCTTCGTGATGTCTTTGTCAGAAAAGTAAAAATGCTGAAGAAGCCCAAGTGTGAATTGGGAAAGCTCACGGAGCTTCATGGTGAAGGCAGCAGCTCTGGAAAAGCTACTGGGAACAAGGCTGGAGATAAAGTTCAAGGAGCTGATGGATATGAACCACCAGGCCAAGAGTCTGCTTAAAATCCAGGTTTTTAATAGTGATAAATAAAATCCTATGACAAAAGAAAAAAGGAAAGGGGATTGGATCGTGAGAGTGCGGCCCTCATCAGTGGATTCATCCACGGAACACGTCAGGGCTCATCGACGGCTAGGAGGTGGGGAGCAGTGGGCAGAAGACAGTCTTTGGGATGTGACCAGAAAGGGGTCCTTTCCCTCCTGGCTGCGCTGATGTGAGCCATGTCCTCAGTAGGCCCCTCCTACCAGGCCCCTACTACCAGGCCTTTTCTGCCTTGGGGCAAGCTGACCCTGGACTGAAACCTCTAAAAACCGTGAGTCAAAATAGGCCTCTCCTCTTTTAAGTTGTGGTGTTGAGTGTCTCAGAGGCAAGAAAGTGCCAGATAGAGGCCAGTTTTCCATTTTAAAGAATGTGACCTCAGGGTGTGAATTAAGCTCAGCAGTAGAGCGCTTGCTTGCCAACCACATGAGAGGCCCTTGCTTCAATACTGAAACAACGAAATTAAAACCCCTGTGGGTATCTTCAATTTTCTTTACTCTGTGGTGGTCAGTGCTCCTTGTGTAAGGAGGATTTTAGATCACTAATTTGTTAGTTTCTCATTTAATGAAATGTAAAAATTTGAATATTAACAAGGGGATACTTTTCTTTGAAGCACTTTCACAATTTTTAATTATGTATTAATGTGTTTGTTCTTTGTCTCTTCTTCTATTACTTTGAAAGCTCTCTGAGGTCAAGCACATTTACTTTAAGGACTTGCCAAGTGTGGTGGCTATCGATTGACTTTTGATATGTTTTTGTCCATTCAAGTAATTAATTGTAAAGTCTTTAAAAAGTGACCTTTCTACACACTGTTTAATGTCCTCATGTGGTCACCAGCAGTGTCTTCCTGCTATCTACTCATCTACCTATGCGTACACAGTCACCCACACCTCCACCACCCACATTTATCCCTCTTCTATATCCACCTATTCATTCATCTATCCACGCTCCAGCCAGCCATGCAGCCATAAACCCATCCGTCCATCAGCCCATCCTTCCTTACATTTCCCTAGACACCTAACTGGCAAAGGCAATCTTAAGGAAAGATTTCTGTTTGTTAATTGAAAAATAAATGTTCCCAGTGAAAGAATTTCCAGTTTAGAGATCTTCATTTCAGAACACATAGTCCGTAGAGGTAGCCACAGTTTTAGAGCCTGCTAGCATCCTTCAAACTCGTGTCCACGGCCAAGTCACTAGTGAAAGTATCCACAGGACTTACTACTTTGTGTCCATCCCCACCTAAGACCCTGGTTGCTGGTTAAAAACATTTTTTTTTTTGACAGAGGGAATGACAAAGCCCTTTCTCTTTCATAGAATTTATTTTTATCTTGTCATATGCCAGAGTTTTTAAACAAAATTCATTGTTATTCTTCTATCTCTTTAAACAAAACATGATTCCTTGGCTTCTTTCCTCTGTGCATGATCACACATTTAACTGCACAGTTGAACCAACACCTGTATGCTGAGGCCTTCTAAACCTGTATGTTGATCCCTGACTACTTCACACACCTTGAGACTTTCGTATCCACCATTTCTCATCAACAGTGGGAAGACATGGAGAGGAAAAGGAAAGAAAAAGTGAAGGAAGGGGCAAGAAAGCAGAGAGGAAAGACTGGTTGTTTTGTAGAATTTATTTAATTCCGTCTCCCTTGAAAACTATGCGAATATAGTAGAAAATTTTCATCTTCTGTTCACCCTAGGGATCTTGTACTCCTATCATCCTGTTAGACCGGTGTCGCGAGGAAGACTCCAAGGGCCTCGCTCTCATGTAAGAACAATGGGGTTTTTATTATTCCGTGTACACGGGGTCCTCCAAACAGGTAGAAACGGAGAACCCCTTACTCGAGCAGGGCTGTGCCTTTTAAGGCCTAAAACCGCAAAGCAAGCAAGCATTGTTACAGAAGCCAATCATAGCGGTTAGAGCAGAGCTGATGGTGAGCTGTCCTTAAGGGATTGGGTTTTTTAGTGGGGCAAGGGAGTGTCTCCCTAGAAGGGGTGGCATTTCTTAGGAATGGGCATTTGTCTCATGACTGAGAGATCTGTCTTAGGTTAAGACTGTTTGTCTTAACTGTTTAAGAACACTGGTTCCTGTGGGGGTGGAGCTGCACATACTTTAGCACCACAACCGTTCTATTTGTAGAGGGCAACAATGGTTAGCATATCGATTAGGTAAGATTTTACAATTCTTTACAGAGAGCATTGATCAACATATCAATCTTTTACCCAGAGTAAAAGGAAGACACACATTTACAGTTACAGGTATTACTATGATATAAACGAAGCTATTTTTGTGAAGAATGTACAATCTAATACAATCTGATGTAATTAACACAATTTGTGATGGGGCTTCTGGATAGGGAAGACCCAGGATGTCAGGAGCTATTACCTCAGGCCTTTGTTTTATGGCCTTTAGGAAGTTAAAACTTAACCTAGTTGGATTTGAAGGGAGAAGGGGGGGGGGCAGCAGATGGAACGAGCTTTCTTGGTCTCTTCAATCCAGAATTACTGGAAAGGGGCTGGGGATTTAGCTCAGCGGCATAAGCACCTGCCTTGCAAGCAGGCGGTCGTGAGTTCGATCCCTGGTACCAATAAAAAGGAAAAAGACCAAAGGAAAAAAAAAAAAAAAAAAAACAGAATTACTGGAAGAAGGCCACTTAGGTAGGCTGACATTGACTCACTTGCGGCACACACAGAAGATGGAGAAGATAACCTCACTCCCTTGTTCCTCCAAGTGCACAAGGCAGAAAGAAAATACCAGTGGGTCATATCCTGGAGGTTGGGACTGCTGAGGAATGGGCTAGTGGCCTTCCAGGAACCACTGGGAAGGGAGGACTTAGAACCCAGGGTGGGGTGTTAGAGAAAGTGAGCTGAGATTGGAGAGATGGGTGTGGAAAAGGAGTTGGGAGTGGACAGTGGCAGGCTCTTGATAGTGGGTAAAATAGACGTGAGCAGAGGGAAAGACACCCAACCCCTCAAAAGCACAAGTCTTCAAGATAAGCCAGCAAGACCCCTGCCACCTCCCATCAGTGAGAACCCGCAAGGGGAGCGGGGTGGAAGCTGGAAGCCGGGATTCCATCTCCAGGGCCACTGTGCCCTGAAAACCACTGCCTCTCCCAGAGATCCTGAAGAGGGAGGAGGGGACGAACTCTTGAGAAGTAAAGACAGGATTCCAATTTTGAAATGACCAATTAATAAACCAATTCTGACTGGAATTGTCTAAAAGGGACTCGTTCTACTGAAAGTAACTAAGCCACCTCAAGCTGGCATGATCTGACCTCCAGCTGAGCACAGTTTATAGTGATAAAATAGTATCCCTGCTTCTTGGAGATGTGGGTCTGAAATTGCTAACGTCCACACAAAAGTTATCCCTTGAAACATACGTTACCTTGGTGCAAATTTTATGTTGCATGGACTCTCTTTTGGATAAAATGAAATGCATATAATGTTGGGAAAATATTTAATACTGTTTTTTAACCAGTATCTTTAAAAAACTTAACCAAAAATCACATTTTCCCCAAATTTTTGCTCAGCAAAATTTTTAATAACCATATGATAATTGATGATGTGTTAATTAATTCTTTGTTTTGTTTGAACAGTATTTAGTTTGGTTCCTATTTTTGCTATTCTTAATTGCATCATGATCTATGTACCTATCTATCTATCTATCTATCTATCTATCTGTATTTCCTTTTCAGGCTCCCAAAGATAATTTCTTTAGAGTAAATGGAGCTTGTGGCTGAAATAATATGTATATTTTAATGACTTTTAGCACATCTGATTAAATTGGATTTGAGAAATGTTATGCTGCTTAAACTCCAATTGATAGTGCATGTGAATGACCCTTTTCTTACATCCTCAGCACAGGGGCTCTGGAAATGTTTAAATTCTCTCCAAAAATATCAGTATTATGAAAGCAGTAAGTGTTTGTATGCATAGCCAAAGTAGTTATGCTTCACAAAGATGATTAGTGGATAGTGGTCTAAAAGTCTCTTTGTATTCCTGCCAAGGTTAAATACAGGTCAGAACAGGCAGACCAGAGACAGAGCGCTGAGGAATGGTTGCCAGAGCCAGCATGAGGAGGCAGTGAGAAGCCACCCACTGGCTGCTCCCGTGCTGGGCTTCTTGTTGGCGTGATGGAAATGTTCTTGAATTAGACAGTGGTCGCAATCACCCAACTTCGTGAAAGTAGTAAAAACCACTACATCATACACTCTAAACGGGTGCATTTGATGGCATGTGAGTTACATATTGACAAACCTCATATTTAACAAAGTTAATGCAGTTGTTTTCAAAAGCATGGAGTATATTCCAGTTTGAATAAAAAGCACAAGATACACTATAAATCATTTTTATAAGGTAAAGGGAAGAACAGAGAACTCTAGACTTACTGATTCAATACTATTTTAAAGCTAATAGGGTCCCTGTGTGGTGTGGTTGAAACACTTTTTGGAGTTCCATGATGGTGATTATTTTGTATAGCTGTGTGGGTACTGCAGCGCAGTAAAATGTACTACTCAAATAGTGACTTTTACTTTTATGTGAATTGTATTTTAATGTTCAAAGAGTGAGAACAAATTTAGACTCAGTTCCTGTATACATCCACACAGAAACCTGTCTATCCAAATGGTTATGGTTATGGCACTTCACTCATAGTACCTCCAAAATGAAAACAACCTGAATGTTTCTGAGCTGGTGAAAGCGTTAGGGTTGCATATTTTAGTGGTGGACTATCACTCAGCAGTTAGAAGAAATGAAATGCTGACACATGGTGCATTGAGGATGGACCTTGACAGTATTATGTTGAGTGAAGAAAACAGTCACAGAGACCGCATGCCATGTAATTCCATTTACAGGAAATATTTAGAACAGGCAAAGTTAGAGAGATTGACAGTCAAGCAATGGCTGCCCCTTGGGGAGAGGAAAATGCTGAGTGATGATTAGGTGGGCCAGGTTACAGGGGTGACAAAGAGGCTCTCAAATTAGATGGTGGCGGTGATTCACCTTTGTGAATACACAAAACTCATTGATTTGTACATTCTAAAAGGATGAGCTATACACTAAGCCAAGCTGTTTCTCAAGAAAGCTATTGAAAAAAGAAATACTGACCAATAGTCACCAAATATTGGGACAAAGTCTGATACGAGATGAAATGTATAGTAGGAGAAAGCCTCTGTTAACACGACATGAAGAGAATTCCTCTTTCTCTTTCCCAACCTCCTCCAGGAGTTGTAGCCAGCGTTTAGCCGAGTCCTGAATTGTAACGCCTCCTTTGCCCATTTCTCAGGCTCGAGTGCGCATGTTACTTTAGATTATCTGCTCCTTCCTCTCCTCCTCAGGAACTCCTTGCTCTACCCTTGTGCCTACTGCAAAATGTTCTGCCTCCTTTCAGAGCCCATGTCGTCCACTTGTATTTTATGCAGTGATAAATTGCAAGTAAGACTTTAGTGCCATCTTCAGTGTTTGCTTTAACCCTACACTCTATTTAATATATATAAATGTTAAGGCATTCATGTTGGACAGTCATTGTAATTGTTGAGCCTGCCAGATGAGCATTTACCATTTAGGCTCTGGTTCTTGTTATTATTCAGTTTCCACTGCATGAAAGTTGTCTCCCTAGTTACAGTGTTGTTTGGGCCATTGTTTTGCCTCTGGAGCCTTTGGAGTGAAATCTTGTCAAATGTTTTACATTATAGTACTTCCTAATTCATTCAACAAACATTTATGAGCACCTACTATTGGCCAGACTCGTTTTGTTTATAACTAACGTTAAAGCATTCCAGATGACTCATTCAGTGTGAATTTTCTCTTGTAGATATGGTATTAACACTTCTGAAAAGTGAAAGGTGTTAATTTAGGTATATTTCTTCTAGCAGATAAACCAGTCTACCTGCTATTGAATGGCCTGCCAAAATTATTTAAGAAGAGCTTTGCTTGTAGTTTTTCTGTTGTATTCATAGAGCGCTTTTATTTTTCAGTTTTAAAAAAATTCTTACAAGAACCTTGGGAGTTGGGGGAGGCATTTATTTCCCAATGGTTCTTCTGTTGAGGAAGATACAGAAGTTAGAGCTTATAAGATGTTTCTTCAGTGGTGCCCAGGAATCCAGGAAATGCCATATTCCTCTAGAATTCTCCAGAAACAAACAAAACTGATGGCCAAGTCTCCTAAGAAACTTGCATCCGATTCGAAATTGCCTTTCATGAAAGAACCCCATCTAGATATTTGCTCAATGAGACTTGAGTTTCTTCTAATCTCCGTATGTCAGTGTGTACACTGACTGAGGTGAAAATGAAACTGAATCTTTTGTCATTGTTTGGAATGAAAGTTGGTCAATTCATCTGTAAGGAATAAAAAAGTGAAAGGAACCTCTGCTGTTTGGTGAGACAAATTTGGAAATAACTTTTTTGTTGGTGAGACTTTCACAAGAGTTTCTTTTGGCTAAAAATTATACATGAAAAATACACCCATTTAAAATGATAATTTCTGTAAAATCATATATAATAAAAACCAATGAATCAGATTCTTCATCTGTTGCAGCAGTTTTGAGTTTAAATGTTGCCCAAATGTTTTATTTGGAACCATTTTCATTGTTTCTCACTTGTATTGATCACTAACTATACACCAAGAACTGTTTTAAGCAGTTCATGAGTATTAACTTAATTGGAGCTCTACCCAGCACAGTGCAACATAACATAATGTGACATGACCTAGTGTGACATGACTAACATAAATGTAACATAAAAATAGTCTGCCATTTTATAAATGATGAAATCAAAGCGCAAAGAGGTTGAGTATTCATTTATTTATTTGTTGCTAAGGCCCAAACCCAGGATGTCACATATGCTAGGCATGTACTCTATTCTGACCTACATGCCCAGCCTAAGAATGAGTTCTTTTTTTTATTTAAGGACAAAAACAACAACAAAACAAAACAAAACAGAAAAAAGGTAGAAATAATACAGAATTACAGAAAAATAAACAGTAAGAAATCACTAGTTGATAATTGTCATCTTAGAAATAGTTGTTCAGGTTTCAAAATTAAAGCACACAAAGTGACATTCAAATAGTAACACTGCCAACTGTTCTGTTCAATGATCCAACAAGAACTTAGTAATATGGTTATCAGCCCTACACACTTGTTTTTTTATCTTAAAGAGGGTAACATTAAAAATACCAAAACAGAACAAAACAGTTCATAAGAAACAATTTAAAGCAATATGGATTTCAAAGCAAGTCCACTGGAGATCTTCACTGTCTATCTTATTGTCTCTAGTTTTCTTCCAAATAGTTGTCCCCATATTCACACACATTGAATACATACTGCATATTATACAATTAATCAAATCACTACAGGATGATGAAGGCTTTTTAGGTCTTCAAGATCTGACATTGAGGAAGTCAAAAATGACTACATAATGTCTCTCATTCTCTTCTTAGTAGCTGTCCTTGTCTTTAAGTATGCTGAAATTGAAGTTAAGAGACTAGACTAGTATCACTCTGAACAGTGAATAATAGTATTGCTAGATTTTATATCATAATGTTACAGAATTAGCGTTGGGTTTCTTAGTGTCTCTTCTTCAGAGTATCTGTTCATTACATTGTGTATTATCTAGCCTACATATATATCTAGCCTCTCTATATTATAGGGATAAATAGATCATAACAAGACAGCAAAACAAATTCCTAGAAAAACATGCGATGAAAAAGACACATAAAACCACAATATTAGGTGATCTACCATAGTTACTATGCTTTCTCTTGTTATTTTCAATAGACTTGTCCACTTCATCAGGCTTAATATAGTTACGCATAGTATTACATAGCTATTTTTATAAAAACACAACTTTGAAAACATTGTAGGACTTGAGAGCTGTTAATAATCAAAACCAGTATGGATATCTTTTACATCTTGTCTTCTTCAGAGTAGTTGCCTCTACTTTTAGAGTTGATACTATCAAGCATACCAAACTCAAATAAAATCAGCCAAGGCAGAACCGTGGTCTAATGAATTGGATTCAAATAAGATCAGTCATAGTAAGACAACGTAAGTAATACAGGGTTTCAGTTTAAGTTAATAGGAAATTAAGGATAGTTAAATGGTATAACCTGCTATTTTTGGGTTAGATGTCTGTGCCCTCAAATCTGATATGAGTGGACAGACCGGAACAAAATAAAATCAAACTAAACAGAGTGATAAGACTACTGTGTCTTTTAAATCCTGATACACTATTAACAATGACCTCTGCCTTCCTTTTTTAGGCTATTTTTCACCTTTCCCCTTCTCAGGATGCTTTGTATGTTTTGGGTCCCACTAGCTCCTTTAGTTTTTAGATTAGGAGGCCTGCCTGTTATCTGTCTGAGTGTTGCTGAACCTTTTTACCCCTGAACTTGATCTTGAGCTGTACTCCTTTACTTACTAAATTCCCAGGGTTTTCCTTCCTTCCAGCTGTGTAGTTCTACACTACCCAAAAGTGTCACAGCTTTCCAATCTATCTGTGGCTGCTGGACGAGTTGTCTCTATTTCTCTCTGGTTTCCTGTCACATACAGCATTATTTTCTCATCTTTGACTTTCAGTTTATTGACCCTCTTTTGGGTTGAGTGTATTTCCTATTCAGAGCATCTTGATGGAACCTGCCTCCTAATCTACTCTGCCTGTTTCTTTTTTCTATTTTTAGTGTATCAAAGAGCTCTGTATTAAAGATTATAGCTTACAGTATCTGCCTCATGTCTGCTATTCTATTTTTCTGCTATAATTTGCCCACTTTGCTCCTTCATTCCACTGTCTGCCCTGTTCATTGAGGCCTCTCTGCCACTGTTGCTTGGATCCTCGTATTTTTTCCTCTCTCTGGAATGTCCTTCAGTGTTTTTTGTAGGGTTAGGTTGTTGGCCATGAACTCTCACAGTTCCTCCTTGTCTTGGAAACATCTTATTTTCTCCATTAATTTTGAGAGAGAGTTTTTCTGGGTACATCAGTCTTGGTTGCAGATTATTTTCTTTCAGGGCTTAGACTATTTCCCCCCAGGCTCTTCTCAATTTGAGAGTTTGTGTTGATAAGTCTGTTGTTATTTTGATAATTTTTCCATTGTAGGTAATCTGATTCTTTTCCCTGGCTGCTTTTAATATTTTGTTCTTTTGGTGGGTTTCTGGAATCTTGATTATTATATGTCTGGGTGTAAATCTGTTTTGGTTGTAGGTGGCTGGAGTTCTGTATGCCTATTTATCTGGATATCATTTCTTTTTCCTATGCTTGGGATGTTTTCCTTAATTATATCTGTGAATAATCTTTGTATTTCATTTGTTGTTACTCCTGCTTCTTTGTGCATGTGTTTTATTCTTAAGTTATAGGTCATTTTGTCGTCTTCTAGCCTTTGAATTGTTTCTTTCTGGTTCCTTGTTATTTTTAAGAGATCTTTTCTTTCATGATCATATATCATAAATCTCTCTTCAGGTTTCAAAAGGCTAACTTTAGTTTCTTTCAAGGCATTTTGCCAGTTTTCAATGGAGTTTTTAGTTTCCTGGTAATTTCTTTGGATCTGTTTCATGTATTCTAGGTTATGTTTAAATTCTTCATCAAAGGTTTCTTTTTCTTTTCTGAGTTCCTCCATTCTTCCATCTGTGTTCTCTTGGGAGGGGATTATCATTTCTTTAATTAATCTTTTTATATGTTGCCTCACTTGGATCAGAAGTACAGTTTTAAATTCGTCTATGAGGTCATGAAGGTATTTCTTTATGTCTCCTGATACTGTGTCTAGTATTGGATGGTTACTGCACTGGTTCTCTTCTGTATTTACTTCTCCTGAGCTTATTTTCCCAGGTTGAGCAGCTGGAGGTTTTTTTTTTTAAATTTCTATCTCTTGTCATGTTTCTCGTTTCTTTCAGACTGGTGTGTACTGGAGTCTCTGGTCCTCTCCCTATTGCTTAGGGTCTTTCCAAAGTGTGCTGAATGTGGTTTTGCTGCCCTCCTCAATTTGCTGTTATCTAAGGTACATGCAGGGATGCAGGGAGCAAGAATGAGTTCTTAATCAAAGTCTCAAGTAACAAGATCAAGGCTTGAATCCACACACTTAACTACTTTTTCTTATTTAGACCAAATGCTCTTGTGTTAGTGCAATTCTGTATCCCTCCAAATGTTGAAATCCTAACCCCTAAGGTGATGGCGTTTGGAGGTAAGGCCTTTCAGGGTGACTGGATTATGATGATGGGAGACTTAGTGAATAGGATTAGTGTCCTTAAAGAAGAAGCCCCTCACACAGTGCCCCTTCCACTGAGAACAGAACTGCTGTCTACTAACTGGGGAGAGGCCATTACCACCTGCATCACCAGGCACCTTGATCTGAAATTTCTCAGCCTCCAGAACTGTGAGAGATGGCTACCTGTTGTTTAAATCACTTCAGTCTATGGTTTTGTTTTTGGGGTTTGTTTGTTTGTTTGTATGTTAAGCAGCCTGAACAGGCTAAGACACTTTTTCATTCAGATACCAGCAGCTTCCCTTATATGAGTATTTATCAAAAACAAGTAGTAACACCAGGGCCCTACACACAGTTTGAACTTTTTCTTTATTATCTTTCCATTTCCCTCTTTATTTCTGTCATCCCCTTCTTTTTGCTTTTGTTCATCCTTTTCCTGCCTCTTGTAGGCTCTGACTCTGGCCTCCATCCTCCACAGTGCTCTATCTAGGGTATCCCTTCCATCCTTCTTTTTCCTAAATCTAAACAAACTGCACTACACCTCACCTATTATGGAGTAAGTTCATAGTATACTTTATACCCGATGTAGTATTTTATGTCTGAAAGGAACCTGTCCAGCAATGTAGAGCAAATCTGGTCAGGATTTGATGGTAAGTGGAAACAATGATTTCTTTCTTGCTTGCTTTTTTTTTTTTTTTTTTTGTACCAGAGATGGAACTCATGACCTTGTGCTTGCCAGGCAGGTGCTTACACCACTGACCAAAAACCCCAGCCCAGAAAATGATTTAAAAGGCTGCCCTCTCTTTTGCTTGTTGCAACCCAGCAGAAAAGCAATACAAGGAATAGACAGGAAATGAAGGAGTGGTTATGACCCCCCACTGTCTCCTTAGTTCCCTACCTGGTATATTTGGTGTTTCATGGAATTTCCTAGTGACAGTGAAAAAGCTCTAGACCAGAGGAGCCCAACAAACACATGCACTTTGGCATACATGGTAGGGAAGAAAGGAATCTTTGTCAGGATCCTGCCCTTATAACTCACTAAGAAATGCTTAATTTTAATTTTATTTATTAGCTTTTGTATCTACAGAGGAATTTACCATAAAAGCTAAAGAAAGTTGAAGCTTCAGATATTGTCATTTCCACAAGCCTCTGTGAGGGAGGGCTGGGAATTACATGGAACTGTAGGGGTTTCCAGGTGGGGCATGGAAGCCAGTATGCAATTAGTAAGCACACCTGTATAGAAGTTGCCAGTAAATTTCCTATGGTCTTCAAAAGAAAAAGATTGGCTGATCTCTTCGCTCATTGTAGATTAGTAGCCACTTTTGCGCTTTGTTTGTATTTGTAATTTCAATTTATTAATTTATTTAAAGAGAGCTCATTAAATCCTATAAAAATCTGGAGCCACGTCTGTGGCCTGCCTGGCCCACATTATCCTAGCTGAATTACAAATAATGGGATGTGTTGGAAAGACATGTGGAAATGCGATGGGAATTTGGTTTGTGACTTCCACTCTCTTTCATTCTCTGCATTAGTAATCAGTGGAAATGATCCTGACTCCCTTGTTGTCAGGCTGAGGCCCACCTGAAAGATAGGAGGCCTGGAAGAAAGACCATTCAACTTATGCTTATTTGTTAAAAGTGGGTTGGAAGCAAGGCAGTCTTCATGGGTTGCATTCAGTGTAGTCAGAAGGGCTTTGTGGTCAGAAGGGCCCTGAACTTGGCTTAATGTTTTACTGCTATTGCTGTGTTTTGTTTTGAGACAGGGTTTCATTATATAGTTCAGGCTGGCCTTGAACTCACTATATAGCCCAGAGTGGCCTTGAGCTCAAGGAGGACTTCTTACCCCTGCCTCCTGAGTACTGGGATTATATGTGTGCATCACCATACCTGGCCTACTGTCACTGTCTTGCAAGTCTTAATAAATCTGTATTTGAATATGTCTTGTGTTTTTAAATGAAGCTTGATGGAAGAGTAGCACATATGGATGAGTAGTAGAATTATGTGCAATATGTATGTCTGCAAGTTTTGGTTGTCCATTTGAATACAGCATTGCTAATGCCCTGTGATAATGGAATTTCCCAAGCACCCATATACAAGCATGGAGTACAAGGAAACGCAACGCTCTTTCAAAGCACTTTTCAAAGTAAGCCTGTCAGAGCTACTACTGATAAAGCTCTAAGATGCCACGCTTTCAATTTCAACCAGGACTTGCTTCATATTCAGGAAAAAATACAATGGTATTTTAAGAAACATCAATAATCAACAAACTCTATCTTTTCTCACTCATGTTCCTTCTCTGTATTAACCAGCTGCTTTCACACACACACACACACACACACACACACACACACACTCACACACACACACACACACACACACACTCACACACACCAGAAAGAAAGGAAAGGAAAAAAAGTATTGATGCCATAGGAAGAAGGGGAAGTGTAAGGCAAACCATGAGTCCTTCCTGACTCATCAGTAACCCAAAGGAAGAGAGTGATATAAAGAAGTCCTGAGTATGAATAAAGACATGAAATAAAATGAGTTTTATTTTATTTCTGCATTGTTTCCACTGCTTCCATAAGAACAAAACACATAGGTGTGTACAATTAGTGAAATATGTACTATATAATTTTGGTGATTCTCTATACAGCTTAAATGCTCTTACAAGGTGTTTAAAGCTGGCATTGCATAATTAAAGATAAATGATAAGATCATGCTAATCATGTAAAATGCTATAAGTTAAAAGAATTTAACACAGAGATAAGTGAGGCAGATGACACTCACATATCCTTAATCAGGAAAGAATGTCTTCCTGACATATCATAGCCAAAATCTCAGAAGTCCAACACAAGAACAGGTTAAACATGGTTAGAGAAAATCACTTTTAAAGGCAAAGCCATTACAATAACAGCAGACTTCTCAACAGAAATCTTAAACACAAAGAGAACTTTGAGTGAAGTATTTTAAACTTTAAAAGAAAACAATTTCCAGCCCAAGCTGATGCTTCTTACAAAACTATCTTTCAAACTGGAGAAATACAGTATTTTCATGATAGAAAGCACCAAAAGAAATTCATAACCAGACTGCCAGCACTAAAAACTTCTCAAGCATATCCTAGAAAGAGATAATGAAGCTAACAATGACAAAAGGTCTAATATAGTGAACACACCAGGTAGGATGAGCAATTAAATAGAAGGGAAAGGTAGAGAATCAGTAACAGGAAAACAAGACAATAGCAGGAATAAGTCACTACCCATCAGTAACAACCCTTGATGTGACAATCAAAAGACATAGACTGATAGAATGGATCAAGAAACAAAATCAAAAGATATGCTGCATACAGGAAACACATTACGCCCAAAAAGTAACTCATAAGCTAAAAATCAAAGAACGAAAGGCAATAGCCTATACATCAGGAATCTTAAAAAGGCAGGTGTAGATGTTTTGTATTCAGAAAAGTGAACTTCAAGCCCAAACTGATCAAAAAAGACAAAAAAAGTCACTAATATTGGCTAAGGGCATAACTCAATAGGAATGCATAACAATTATTAATATATATGCACTAAACAATGATGCACCAAATTTTACAAAACAAGTACTACTGGTTATAAAAGACCAGATAAACACAAATACGGTTAAATTGGTGGACCTCACTTCTACACAAATAGCTCAAGTAGATGAAATATCAACAAAGAAATAATTGGTATTGAAAAAAAACCTTTGAACAAATGAATTTAATAGGAACCTACAGAGTGCTCCACTCAACAGAACACACATTCTTTTCTCAGCAGTACATGAGACTTTCTCCAATACACACCACACATTTTTCGCAAGAAAATTCAAGCCCAATACTAGTTTTCTAAAAGAAGGAACTAAAGATCAGAGCAGAAATCAATGAAACAGAGACAAAAATATGAAGAATCAGTGAATTGGAGAGTTGCTTCTTTGAAAGAATAAACAAGATAGAAAAACCCTTGCCAATCTTAACCAAAAAAGGAGAAAAAAAGATGAAAATCAATGCAATTAGAAAAGTTAAAGGTGTAATCACAACAATCACTGTTGAAATAAAAAAATTATTAACAATTACTTCACAAGGCTGTATACCAATAAACTGAAGAATTGAAAAGAAGCAGATAGATTTCTAGATACTCACGAATTACCAAAAGTGACCCAATAACCTAAAAACCCTGAATAATTCAGTAACAGGCAATGAAACTGAAACAGTGCAAAACAAAACAAAACAAAAACCTACCAGCTAAGAAAAGCCCAAGTTAGGATGGGTTCATTGATGAATTCTAAAAAACTTCATGGACATTCTAACACCAGTATTTCTCAAGCTCTTTAAAGAAACTTAAAGGGAAAGAGTGCTAAAAAGAACTGACTGGCCATTAGTCCACAGGTTAAATGCTGTAAATAAATAACCTTATACATCATTCTGGCCTATTCAGTGAGGCTAGATTTCTACTTCCCTCCTGGTATCCAGGCTCATCTTAAACTATGTGTTGTTTTTGTACATAAAGTTGTAAAGGGAGGTATATTTTGTGGCATCTACAATAAGTGAATCACATTAATCCACAGTATTTATCTTCACAGATTAATAATGCTTTCTCCTTTAATTCTTAACATAAAATGAAACAATTATTCTTTTTGTGAGAGGATTATTTGATCATAATCAGTAACATATTTGTCTTCTATAATTTCATGAAAATACTTTTGTCATTAATGATATTTGCTCATAAAGCCAAAAGGTTGCACTCACAAGGAAAGAGTCATTTGTAATACCGGACCCTGGTCTCTTCTCAGTAGGATAAAAACATTTCCTTGTTAGTCCTTTTGCTGGTAGATACAATAAAAGTTGCATTCTATTTTATAAATACATATTTAGAATTAGACCCTGCTTCAGCAAGTCCCGCCAGGGGTATCACAGAACTGTTTAAATCAATAGGAAGATAGAGAAGGAAGGGTGTGGGGAAGAACTGACATTTACTGAATGCCTTCTTTGTGTTGTGAGCACTCTATGTTCAGTATCAGCGTAATCTCACAGTGATCCTGGGAGGTGGAGGCTATTATTGCTGGGTTACAGAGAAAGACTGTAAAACTCAAAGAGGATAAATTGCTCAAAGGCCTCCAGCTACCTAATAATTACAATAACCACTACTTAGTCTTTATGTACTTGACTCTGAAAGCACTTTACATCCATTATGAAATTTAAGTCTGTGAGGTAAATCACATTACACCCATAACACAGATGAGCTGAGTTAAGCATCTTGCTCATGGTCACACTGATGACATCTGTCAGTGTCAGAATTCAAAGCTGATTCTGCCTGACTCAAATCCTCGCCGTGCTCACTGTTCTCTTGGTCTCCCAAGGGATGTGGGCATGCTGTTGCAATTTCTTTCTCAGTCTCAAGTTTCTCTTTCCCTTTACCGATGTACCATCAATCATTCCTGGTTGGAAGATCTTATTTCTAATGATGGCCACAAAGGCAAATATAAGTGGACAGGTTCTCTGTCATCATTCTGCATTGCACACTTCGTCTCTGCAAAGCCTGGTCTTTCCCTGATTGTCTTCTTGTCCAGCACATAATCCTCTCTTTTCACTGGTTAGGTGTTTTCACACATTTGTTTGTTTGATTTTAAAGACAATAACACAAAACAATGAGAATGATACCGGCCTTCAAAAACAAGACAGTAAGAAATCAACCATCGTTACTGTTATGTACATTGTTATCCTCTAAGCAGATGCTCAGACTACCAAACACAGGCATGCAAAGTTAATCAAACAATACAAGCAGTAAGTTGAATCTTTACTTCAGTTGCCATCATTTCAGAAATTTTGTTTATGCAACTTCTATTTATTTTGTGTCTGTGTTTTCAGGACTTGTTCTGGTTGGGCAGAGGTCTGAGATTGCGCCTTGCTCCTTCATCTTGACATTTTCCTGTGCTCCTCTGAATCAGCTGGTTGCTGAGTCCCGGGTGCTTCCTGTACTGGTTGACCATCCCATGGTGCAGGGGCCCTGGCCGGACACCTGGGCACGACCCATTAGAGTCTCCTGAGTTGGTGGAGGGATGCAGGGTGGTGGTCCAATGATGCTCCCCTGATGGTGTTGGGGCCCTGGGGTGGCATCCCTTTTCCTCTGGTAGGCTCACAGGGTGGGGAGAGGGATGACTTCTTCCCCTCCAGGTCTTCGGAGGCAGACTTATGGGAGTGCTGGGGACATGGCTCCTTGGGGTCTATAGAATCAGGCCTCCCAATGGGCATCCAGTCTCTGTGGCAGCTGGACCTTGAGAGGCTCTTTCTCTGCTGCTTATCAGTCCTCCAACTTCCTGGAAGTCCTAAAATACTTTAGCAAACAATAGACTCCTTTTCTAATGCCTAAAATTTTTGATAAGAAGGTAAAAGAGTTATACATTTGTATTTATGCTTATGTTATAAATACATATTTTTCAATATATTATAAGTAATATCATTTAAAAATAAACTATATGTGACATCTATACAATAGAGTCTAAATCGTATAACAAATTCATGACCCATTAAACTTTTAAATTCATTTTTTATTATATATACTTATGATATGCCATGATATTTGGTACCTATATTATATAATTTTACGTGATTTTTAGTGTCAAACAATTCCTCACTTTTCTATTTGACTTTTTTGTGTGTGGTAAGGGCACATAAAAATCTACTTTCTTAGGAAATATTCAGTATATAGTGCAGTATTACTGTCACTCACATGCTGTATATTAGTATTGTAATAATATAGAGAGATGCTTCTTTACCAGTAGAAATTTTAATTTTTGTTTATTGTTCTCCTTGAAATTCATGTCCATTCCATTTCCTACTATATGTTTATACTTGAGTATTTCATGACTAACATAATTCTCTGCAATTAAAGTATATATATGATTTTGTATGAGCATAAGATTCTGTTAGAAAACGCTATACAGTTTCTTGAAACAATATAAATATATAAAGAATGCTAATTAATAATTACTAAACATAGAATGTAAGTTTATGTAAGGATTTCATTTCTTCTTGAGATTAGTAATGTCTCCCCTCACCACATATCCAGGGGTAATTCTAACAAGAAACAAAATCAGTGCTATGATTTGCTAGATATAGGTGCTGAGAAATCCTTCAACTAAATGAATCAATGGGCATGTTTGAAGTATTGATTGTCTTCTTTTTAACACTAATGGGGCTTAAATCTTTTTCTTATTTTATTTTAAAGAGATTAAAAGAAAATAGAACAGTAGAAGCAATACAGGATTTCAAAAAAACTTGATAGGAAATTACCAATTATTACTATCTTGCTTATTGTTATCTTCAAAATAGTTGCTCAGATTACAAGATACAGACATGCAAAACAGATCAAACAATATAAGCAATCACAATTTCTTTCCCCAAACAAATAGGACCAATAGTACAATTGCCTTATCTAATATATATGTATATATATTTTTTCCCCTTGTTTTTTTTTCCCCCATCCCAGTTTTTCTTTCCTTTTGAGTAGTTTCATTCCCTTTCATAATATCTATGGTACCTTTTGGATCTTATTTAATCTTTTAGTTTCTTATGCAAGGGAGACAATAGAGTGTTTATACATGTCAGTCTAATTTATTTCACTTATGAGTATGTTCTCTAGTTGCATTCATTTACCTATAAAAGCTTCTAGCTTATCCTTCTTTATAGTTGAGTAGTACTTCATTGTATAAAATACCACATCTTTTTTTTTTTTTTTTTTATCTATTCCTCAATTGAGGGGTATTTGGATTTTTTCCAAGATTTAACTGTTGCAAATTGAACTGCTACAAATGTAGGTGCACATATATCATTGTGGTGTGATGTTTTTATTTGGGGAAAATATCCACAAGAGGAATAGCTGGGTCAAATGGGGCCTCTAATCCTAGTTTTTTTGAGGAATCTCCATTTCGATTTTCACAGTGGATGCACCAGTCTACACTCTCACCAACAATGGAGAAGTGTTTCTTTTTCCTCACAATCCTGCCAGCATTTAATATTGCTTGATTTCTTGATGATAGTCATTCTTTATGGAGTGAGGTGGGATCTTAATGTTTTAATTTGCATTTCTCAAATGATCAATAACATCGAACATTTTTCACATATTTATTTGCCATTTGTATTTCTTCTAAGGAGAAGAAGATGCCCATTTTTGGATCAACTCTTTAAATTCATGGAGGCTGGGGATTTAGTTCAGTGGTGTAAGTGCCTACCTGGCAAGTGCGAGGTCATGAGTTCAATCCCCAGTACCAAAAACAAAACAAAAAAAACTCTTCAAATTCTTCTTCAGCTTTATAGCAAACATTTCCTTGTGGTATAACCATTGACATTTAGAGGAGCTTCCTTTGGTCACTTTAGGAAAGAGTATCAGTAAATGGCTTCCCATGGAGCTACCCACGCCTGCTTATCCTGGTTACTTCTTTCATTGCTTGTCCCCTGCATGAAGCCTGATGATCTGGTTTGTTTTTCCAAGTCTGGTGGTTTAGCATCCTACACTGAGCTAGTTATTGCTCTGTGGGATGAAATTTTCCCGCCCTTTAGTATGTATTTTTTGAAACTTAAAGCTGCTTTGGAAACTCCACTGGAGACTTTAAAATAGCAACATGAGTCCAGATGTCTAACTGTACTGGGGAGGGGGAGAGAGAAAGGAGATACGGGAATATGGTCAGAGACACAGGGGATTCTAAATTACTAGAGATTGATTCTATATTTAGGGTATTTACATGTGCGTCAGACACGTAGGGATTCAGAGCGCTGTGTCTCACGCCTACCCAGATGTGGACTGCTGTCTCTGTTCAGCAGCTTTTCTGTACTTCTGCCAGCAAGAGCACTCCTAGTTCATTCTTGATGTGGTGTTAGTGATTGATTCCATCTCAGATCTGGTAATTAACTTAAGCCAATCCTACACTCTTGGCCATATGAGCCAGTTTGTGTAAGTTAACATATAATTCAACCCAAGAGATTGCACCCATGCTTCTAGGCAGAAAGAAAGCACATAAGAATTTCTAAAGTAATTTCTAAAGTAATATATTTTGGCAGGTGCCACCAGCATAGACGCTTTCTTTGTTACTGGACATACAGGTTGGGAGACAGAACCTCTGATAGCCATCTCATCACCAGCCATGAGGGCAGAGATGTCTTAAACAGATCCAACAATATTTTTTCTATTACAGTTAATTTTTCCACCCTGACATCATATCCTCAGAGCTTTCTGCTAAGCAAAGAAATAAAGGAGAGGGCTGGCATTGTCCATGATCATCCCACTAAGATAGATCTCTGCCTCATCCAGATAAATTCTCAAAGATGCTATTATGTGAACTGTCAAAGGGCAAAATTACGTTTTAATTTCCTGTATTTTTGATTCTGGAAGAGGGCAACAATTCATTCTCTCACACAGAGTCAGTATTCCAATGAGATGAGCAGAGGAATTTTACAGAAAGAAAAGAACAGAAGAAAGCAGAAACCAAAAATAAATAAATAAATAAATAAAAGGCTGGCTGGTCATTTCGAAGTTACTTTTCCTGTGAGGCAAGGACGGGGAGCCAGAACAGTAGAAAAACAGCTGATTGGTTAATGTCAATGTATTTTAGGTTACCTTTATGTGAAAGGATTAGGGCAGAGAAACTTCATTATCTTCTCAAATGAAACTGGTCGTTCTGGAACATTTATGTGTTTTGTTTCTAGTCCTGATTTCTCAAAGGTCAAGCTCATCAACTTGGTGATAAAAAATAAATAAAAAAACTTCAGTGTGAGTGACTCCATTTTGATTTCTAGCCTGATCTGTCTGGACCTACTACAGAAGCTTAGTTCAAAACAATGACCCCTTATAGTTTTTATTTAACAAAAGGAGTGATGTTTTCTTATTGTTCATCAGTTTGAGTTGGATAATTGGAGAAACAACAGCAAATTAATTGATTTGGTAATTTTTATAATCATCTACTATAATGAGCACATGTATTTATTTTACTGTTTTTCCCCCTTTCACATACTGGGACTCATCTCTGCATGGCTGAAAGAAATAATACCTTTGTTAATAACACCAGCAAGACACAGTCCCCTGATGCATGCACTCCTGTCAGGTGTACACAGGCATCGCCATATGAATGCTCTTTTCTCTACCAGATCGCAGATGCTCTTGAGAAGGAGATGGAGACCTCAGCTCTGACTGATGGGGCTGCTGCAGACACGGCTTAGCTTTATCATCCCAGTGATTTACCTGAGCATTCAGATCTTATACTTGCATCCGTACTACCAGCAATACTGAACCAGCGCAGGACTGTTTTTGAGAAACTTGAGTAAGGGTATACAGACAGGCTGACTTTCAAGAAACACGAAGGCAGGAACACTCAGCTGTATCTCCTAGTGTGAACCAGTATGTCCATTTTTTTCTTTAGAATAAAGTAAGTGTGGGAAGGAGTGGAGAGTCTAGATGAAAGCGCATACACAAAAAGATGTCATCACAACAGTGGTAAATATCACTGTGGGAGGCTGAGGTAGGAGGGTCACAAGTTTGAGCTCAGCCTGGGGAAATTAGTGACTTAGCAAGATGTAGCACAGTGCAAAGACCCTGGCTAAGTTCAATTCCCAATACCACTCGCATCATCCCCCCAAAAGAAAATCAAAGAAAAGAAAATTGCGACAAATAATAAGTAGGAAACAAGCAAGCAAGGCCCCATAAGAAGGGATCTCTAAGTGGTTATCAGAAGGCTTGCTTCCTGCAGGCAGCCAGTGCAGGCAGGGAGATGCAGCCAGATTCGTCTCTGCTTGCCAGCCACCACCATCAGAAGGCTTGCTTCCTGCAGGCAGCCAGCCTGGTCAGGGAGTCACAGCTAGATAAGCTCCATGCACCCACAGACCACCATCAGAGACCCTTGCTTCCTTTGGGAAGCCAGCACCCACTGGGAGAATCAGACAAACACACACCTACAAAGCTTAGTGATCAAAACAGTAAGGTACTGGCAAACAATAGACTTGAGGACCAATGGAAAAAATACAAGATCAAAAAGAGCTCCAATCATGCTCACTTCCCTGATCTTTGACAAATGAGTGAATCACATTCACTGAAAGAAAGATAGCCTCTATAATAAGTGCTGCTGGGAAAACTGGCTTTCCACATGCCAAAGATTAAACCTAGACCCATATCTTTCTTCATGCACTAAACTAAAATTGAAGTATATAAAAATTTAAATATTAAAACAGAAATACTAAGTCAGGTGGAAGATAATAGGTAGAACTTTTGAAAACATTGGTGTAGGCAAAGACTTTATGAACAAAACCCTGATTGTACAGGAAATATCACAAAGAATCAATGACTGAGATCTTATCTTGTAAAAATGCTTTTTCATATCAAAACAAACCACCAACAGAGTGAAGAGACAACCCACAAAGTAAGAAAAAAAATTGCCAGATACTCCTCAAAGGACTAATATCTAGAATTTAAAAAGAATTTAAAAATCAAGCCCTCCAGAGACCCACCTCTGCCTCCCAGCTACCACCGCCAGAAGGCTGCTTCTTGTGGGAAGCCAGCAGGAGGACAGACACACAGCCAGTAAGCTCCATGCTCATGTAGGCCACCATCGGAGGCCCTTGCTTCCTTTGGGCAGCCATCACACACCAGAAAAATCAGACAAAAACACCCTTGTGTACCTGCCACCATTGTGGGAGTTGCGGTGTAAACACACAGGCTGAGAGAAGCAGCTCCACCACCACACACTCCTGGCCATCAGGGAAGCCTCAGTGTACCTTCATAGGTGTGGAGAAACCTGCCCCATCCCCTGCTACCTCCCTGTAAATCTTGGTTCAGAGGAACCCAAGTGTCTGTCCCATTTCCCCACACTGCTGAGAAGCTGCCTGCCGCAACCCAGTGCGGCTTCTGAGGTTCTTGGGGTTAAGGATAGTGAGAGGATGAGAAAAATAAAGACAAGACAAAGCTGGGGTCAGGTGAGCCCTTATCCTCCCAATGGGAGGAAAGGAACTGCTCAACCACTGAAGCATTTTTCTTTATGTACTAGGAAAGATGATGTCAATTTCAGCCCCTCTGCCTAGCAACCCATTGCTTGGCAGGCCTGGGTCCCTTGCCTTCTTGGAGCTGGCACAACCTATTTACATAGCTTGTTTTGGTCTTTCTGTTTTTCTGGGCTGGCCTTGCTTTAGCCCCACACATAAGATCAGTCCCTAGCTTCAACAGCTCCTTACATATCCCTGTTTTTTCTTTTGTTGCACTGGACGGGTGATCAGTTGAAGCTGGAGGAGCTGTGTTGGAGAGCTCTGTAGATCTTTTTATTTTAAGTGCAGTCCAAAGATTTCTGCATTCTGCAATTGAAACCCTGTGCAGTCCATTAATCTATGATAGTAGTCAGCTACCAGTGTAGCTGACAATTGCTAAAAGGTAGTAGTGATTTGAGATTCTTTTTTAAAAAATTTTATTTAAGGAGAAAAAGAAAAAAAAAACAGAAAAAGGGTACAAGTTATACAGAATTTCAGAAAAAAAATAAACAGTAGGAAATCACTAGTTAATAGATTACATATTGTCATCTTAGAAATAGTTGTTCAAGTTACAAAATAAAAGCATATAAAGTGGACATTCAAATAGTGAGATTGCAAACAGTTCTGTTCAATGATCCAACAAAACTCAGTAATATGGTTATCTTATACACTTAAATATACATGCAGTTATATCCTTTAGAACACTTTCTTTTCCTCTCTTTTGTACAATGACAATTACACATTTTGGGTTTTATTACTCCCACAGTTCTTATTACTTTTTTTGAAGAGAATAAATTCAAATGTGACATAATAAAACAGAGTCAGTCAAATCAAAAGGATGGACATAGTACATAATGTAAAAACCGAATACAACGTGATCAACAATAATGCCTCTTGCTATCTTAAAGAATTTTCTATATCATCAGTTATAGTAAAATTGGACAAAACAGTAAAGAACAAAACCAATAAAACCAAAACATTGGAGACATTAGAGGACTGTTTTTTCTGGGCTGGCCTTGCTTTAGCCCCACACATGGGATCAGTCCCTAGCTTCAACAGCTCCTTACATAGCCCTGTTTTTTGTTTTGTTGCACTGGATGGGTGATCAGTTGAAGCTGGAGGAGCTGTGTTGGAGAGCTCTGTAGATCTTTTTATTTTAAGTGCAGTCCAAAGATTTTATTTCTCTCTTAATTAAAAAGATAAAAATAAAAAAGTAAATAATAAAAAAGGAGATTGAGATAAAAGAGGACAAAACAACAAAACAGCACAGGTCAAAACATAACCATTTAAGCAAAATAGTGTTTCACCACAAGATATCCTGACATAAAAGTAGTTACCATAGTGTCTCTTTTCTTGAAATCTTTGAGTATAACTTCGTATATTGTAGCATCAAACATATCAAGACAATGTAAAACCATTCATGAGAATAACAATATTACAGGGTATTTAGAACAACCTAACAGAAAATGAACAATGGTTTCTGTATAATCTCCTTGTCGATAAAAGTTTTTGTTTATATTATCACATATAATAAAATCCAATAAGATACAACCTGTGAACACTGATGGAGACAGAAGAACAAAAGCTTGATGGGACTTAAAAGCAAGATGGTACTAAATCAGCACTAGCTATTATGAATGATGTCTTGTTTTCTCCAAAATAGCTCTTCCTACCATTCAACCTTCTCTGCCTCATTTCTGTTGAGCTCTTTTTCTGTCATTTGTTGTCAGTTTGTCTTCTTCATCTTGCTTTCTGCTCCATTCATTGTGGCCTCTCTGCCACTATTTCTGGAATCTTGGTATTTTTCTTTTTTTAGAATGTCCTGCAGTATTCTCTGTAGAGTTGAATTGGTGGTTGCAAATTCCCCTAGTTCCTCTTTATCCTGGAAGCACCTTGTTTTTCCATCAATTTCTAGGGACAGTTGTGCAAGATATATCAATCTTGCCTGGAGGTTATTATCTTTCAAAGCTTGAATTATTTCCCCCCATGCTCTTCGTGATTTGATGGTTTGTGGCGAGAAGTCTGCTGTAATTCTGATGGGTGTTTCCTTGTAAGTGATCTGTTTCTTGTCTCTGACAGCATTTAATATTCTGTTCTTTTATTGGATTTCTGGAATTTTGATTATTATATGCCTGGGTGTAGTTCTGTTTGGGTTGTAGGTGGCTGGGGTCCTCTATTCCTCACACATCTAAGTATCTTTACCTTTTGCTAAATTCTCCAGATTATTTCTGTGAATAGCCTTTGTAGTTCAATTGGTTGTGTCCCTGCTTCTTCTTTTATGTTCTTAATTCTTAAGTGATAGGTCCTCTTATCATCTTCAAGCCTTTGTAGTATTGCTGTTTGTTTTCTTATTATTTTTAAAAGTTCTTCATTTCATGCTCCCACATTACAAATCTGTCCTCCAGTTCAGATAATCTATCCTTAGTTTCTTTCAAGCTGTTATGCCAGCTTTTAATAGAGTTTTTAGTTTCCTGGTAATCTCTTTGAACCTGCTTCACGTATTCTATGTTTTCTCCATCAAACAACTCTCCCCTTTTTTTCTGTTCTTCCATTCCACCATCTGTTTTTTCTTGGGTGGTACTTAGCATTTCTCTAACTATTCTATTTATATCTTGCTTTATTTCATTAAATACTTCATTTCTGAACTCATCTGTGAGGCTCTGGAGATATCACTTTATGTCTATTGGTGCAGTGTCTGATATTGCATGTTTTCTGTCCTCATTCTCCTTTGCATTTGCCTTTCCTGGATCAGTGTTCTCAGGATTGGGGGCCGAGGACCCTTTTTTGTTGCTCCCTCTTCTCATACTTTTTGTTCCTTCCATACAAGCGTATATAGGAGGCCCAATTTCTTTCTTTGTTGGTTACAGTTTGTTTGAATTGTGCCAGCTAGGTATTCCTGCCCACTGCAGTGTACTAGGGAGACACAGACCTGGGCAGCCTATGCTGGGCCTGCCCCTCCATGTCAGTCAGTCTACTGAAGGCTTCACTGCTAGGGTGCACTGTCAGGTGCTGGGACCTGGTTTGGGCTAGCATACTGCATCTTAGCCCGCGGCATCACCAGGCCAAGCACTCCCCACCAATCCCACTTGACAGGAGAATATGCGACTAAAGTCACTGCAGCGTCCTGTTCCGGCTAGTCTGCCTGGTCCCAGAATGTCCTCTATTGGAGCCTCCTTATCTATGAAGGGGTCCCCATTCCTCTCACTCACCGCAGGTTGATACAGGGCTCCCTGCCAGTCCACTCTCAACTCCGTTCACCGATTCCCACTCTCAGAGGTTTCGCATCTCTATCCCTGCTGTGTTGATTCAGATGCAGCTGTGGCAGCTGGAAATTCAAATCACTGCTTCCAGAGGTGTGGGTTCCAGCTTCAGTGCTGAGATTTTATCTCTTCCGGTTATAGCATTGGGATTGCATTTCCAGTTGGTTTCTCTCAGGTTAGTTTGTTTCTGGGTTGGCAGGGTATATCTCCCCTTGCTTAGGACTCCTCACACCACACCATTCCTGGATTCTAAGCTGGCTAACTCAGAGAGCCTCCATAGCTGCTGTTATCTACCCACCATGTTCTCCCAGAAGTCGAGATTCTTTTATAACATATTACTTTAGTATTGATTTATATACCTCTAGTAGTTGTATGTTTTCTGCAGGATATTCAAGACAAAGTTAAGGTGAGACCTGTTTTAAACACAATCAATTTTTGTTATCTACCAAGGTCAGTTAAGTCTCCTTAGGAACCTTGGAACCATCTATAGCACCTCTTAGTCCTTCTGTCAGTGTCAGCCACTCAGATGTGTCACAGCCATTGCTTGACCAAGTTGCTTTCTGTGAAAGCTTGCGAGATTTTTGCTCCTGATGACTTTCCTTAGGCACACCACACACTGATGATCATTTTCCTCAGTAGTTGTCATGGTTTATGTTGGTGATCCCTAGGCCTCATGCATTTGCATTATGCATTTGTGATTGGTTCATTGTCTAGCACTTGGATTGATGTCAGTGCTACACCCACATAGGGGTGGAGCCAACATACAATGTAATGGCAAGAAGAAAGCATAGCTCTCTCTCTTGCCAGTTTCTGCCTTGCTGTGTGCAACTGCCATGAACTGCAGCCCTGCCATGCCATCCTGCCTTGGAGCCAATTGAGTACGGACTGAAACCTCCAAATACTGTAAGAAATAAACCTTTCATTCCCCAACTTTGGGCATCAGGTATCTTGTCTCAGTGATGAGTAAAAAGTAACTAAGACAGTGTTTCACAGTCTTCTTGATCAGAAGACCAGGGACTCACCAACTACAGGATGACACAGCAGAGGTTCTCTTAGTTCCTGGGTCCTGATTGACCTTGGAGGGCCAAAATACTGGCTGTCCTCTTAGAGCATCTATCTTTCTAATTATTGGTCTCCAAACCTCAGTTGTTGAATATTGAGAAGAAAAGATTGATAACAGTACACTGTAGTTAGAGGAATTATTATCTTATCTAAATATGAAACATCTTACAACATAAAACAGAACCATTACTTTTTAACAACCATGAATGTTTTAATATTTGAATACCTTAGGAATGTTAACAATTACATATATTATATAGAAAATTAGAAATCAAAACCATACCTGATGTTATAACATGAAAATCATGATGACATTTTTAAAAAATACACTTGAATTTGCATTTTTTTAAACAGAAGATATCCCCTTTCTGGTCAATCATCCCTATCTAATACATAAAAGCCTTTATTGAACTTGTTGCCCTTTAGTAGGATGTACATCTCATAAGCATTTGTTAGAGGCAGAGGTATGAATCTGACCCAAAAGTTTGTCACCATAAACAATCTGTTTTTACATTTTAAAAGACATGTGTATCTGGAGGCATGAATATATAAATACATTATGAGGTTAACAACAATCATTTGTCATAACCTTTGTATGGACATTTTTTAGAATCAAAAACCTTTTGTATTATTTCTTTTAATGGTGACCAATGTGAACATATAACAATAATATTTATATAACTTTAGTTAGAGTGTCTCCCATAAGGCTATGGAGATCATCAGGGCCTCCAATCAATGAACAAGAGCTGGAAATGTTACCAGGTGGCCACTTTCTTATTCATCAACTGAAGTCCTGTCCAATAATCTCAACCCCAAGGGATTTTTAAAATCATTTTTATAATAATTTTTTCTTAAGAAAACTCCAATATAACATTTAACATTATTTTTTAACAATGAGAGACTCTCAAGTTATGATAATGTACATTACATTTACACAACTGACTTTAGCATCATTTTGACTAACTGGGAACCCAGGTGGAAGCATGTTTTGTAATTCTATAACTCAAATAAACCTTGATTAAATGACCTATAAATGCAAAGGAAAAAGGAAAATTGATGAGCTCAAAATAAAAAGAACAGCTGATCAGAAACAGAAAACGGACACATGGACAAACATGGACAGATGATCTGTAGACATGCAGATATTCAAACAGACATAAACAAATGCAGAGTTGTCAATGTCCACAAGAACTCTCTAAGTTCCTGGGGGCTATTTCATACCCCTTTGCTGAACTAGCTCGCTTCTTACACCCCATATCCTCAGGGTTGAAACACCTATCACCTCCAACAGCTCATGCCCTCAGGATGTTTCTCAGACACCCCATGCCACTTGGATACTCCTGCTATTGACTCCACAAGTGTGAGTGATCACTAGCTCAGTGACTTCCAGCAACAGCTTAACAGACTGGACAAATACATACACAGACAGATTTACAAACATCTTTCAAAATCATACTGTACTCAAATATATTTATTTTTAAATTTTTGTTTATTTGAAAGAGATTAAGACAAAAGAGGACACAACAAAGCATATCAGAACAGAACAATGTAAGCAACACAGTACTTCACCACAAGACAACTGATACTAACCATAGCTACCATAATGTCTCTTTCTTTGAAATAGTTGAGCATACCTTCACGTACTATAATATCAAACATAGCAAAATAGTATAAAACCATGAAAGTATGGTTTTATAGAATGAAAGTATTATGGAGCATTCAGAACCAAATAACTGAAAATGAACAATGACTACTATATTATCTCATTTTCCATAAAAAATTTGTTTATGCTATCATACCTATTAAAATTCAATAAGATACAACATGATAGAACCAATGGAAAAAGAAGAACAAAAGCATGGTAGGACTTCAAAGCAAGATGATATTAAATCAGCAATGGTTATCATAATGTCTTGTTTTCTTCAAAATGGCTGTTCATACCATCACAGATAATAAAATCAAACAAAACAATAAAACCTTTCCAACTAATGAATGAAAACATTATGAGGCTTCAAAGCAATGTAATGGGGAATTATGATTACCGTGAAATCTTATGTACTCTTACCATTTCTTACACTAGAGAGACTATATGGTATTTATACATGTGAGTTTGATTTGTTTTGCTTATGAGTATGGTCTCAAGTTGTGTCCATTTATGTATAAATATCTCAATGTGATCATTCTTTATAGCTGAGTAGTACTCTGTTGCATAAAAATACCACATCTTTTTTATCCATTCCTCAGTTGATGGACACTTACATTGGTTCCAAGATCTGGCTGTTACAAAATGTGCTGCTGTAAACGTAGGTGCACATATATCACCGTGGTATGATGTTTTCAGTTCTTCTGAGAATATGCCTAAAAGTGGAATAGCTAGGTCAAATGAGACTTCCAATCTCAGGTTTTTGAGGAATCTCCAGACTGACCTCCATAATGGTTGCACCAGTCTACACTCCCACCAACAGTGCAGGAGAGTTCCTTTTTCCGCACAGCCTCTCCAGCATTTGCTGTTGGTGGTTTTCTTGATCTTGGCCATTCTTTTAGGAGTGAGATGCAATCTCAGTGTTGCTTTAATTTGCATTTCTCTAATGAGTAATGATGATGAACATTTTTTCATGTATTTATTTGCCATTTGTATTTCTTCATCAGAGAAATGTATTCATCTCAGATGCCCATTTTTGGATTGGGTCTTTGAATTTCAGGCATCCAATTTTTTAAAATTCTTCATATGTTTTAGACAGAAGTTCTTCATCTGAGGGACAGTTCACTAAAATTTTTTCCCAGTTTGTGGGTTTTCTTTTCACTATGCTGAAGATTTCTTTTGACATGAAGAAACTTTTTAATAAGACATGATCCCAATTATTGATTCTGGGAAGTATTTCCCTTGTGGTTTGATTCCTGTTCATGAATTCTCTACCTACCCCTATGTCTTCAAGATTTTTACCTAATTTGTCTTCCAATAGATTTAGTGTTTCTGTTTTAATATTCAGATCTTTGATACATTTAGATTTTGGTTTAGTACATGGTGATAGGCATGGATCTAGTTTTAGTTTTTGGCATATGGAGAGCCACTTTCTCCAGCACCATTTATTAGACTATCGTTCTGCTAGTAAATATGTTTATCAAAGTGAACATCTTTATCAAAGATAAGGTAGTTGATTGTTTTGGTAGTTGTGGTTGTATCTTCTAAACTATCCCATTGATCTTCAGATCTGTTTTTATTCCAGTACCATGTTGATTTTATTACAGGGGCTTTGTAGTATAACTTCAAGTCAGGGACTGTGATGCCTCCTGCTTTTCCTTTGCTGCTTAGAATTGCCTTTGCTATTCTAGGTCTCTTCTGGTTCCAGATGAATTTTTGGTGTGATTTCCTTAGATCTATGAGGTATGTTTATGGTATTTTCATTAGGATTGTATTTAATCTGTATAACAGTTTTGAGAGAGTGGCAATTTTCACAATATTTATTTTTCCTATCTATGAACAAGAAATGTCTTTCAATTTTCTGAGATCCTCTTCAGTTTCTTTTTTCAGGATATTATAATTTTCCCGGTATAGATCTTTTACTTCTTTCATGAGATTAATTCCTAAGAATTTCATTTTTTGTATGCTAGTGTGAAGGGTATGGCTTCTTTTATTTCTCTCTCAGTGATTTTGTTGTTAATATATAGGAATGTTATTGATTTTTGAGCATTGACTTTGTATCCAGCTACATTGCTGGATTTATTTACTATATCTAAGAGTCTTTCAATGGAGTTTTGAGGGTCTTTTATGTAGAGTATTATGTTGTCTTCAAATAATGATAATTTAACTTTCTCTTTTCCTATCTTTACCCCTTTTATTTCTCTCTCTTATCTAATTGTTCTGGCTAGTATTTCCAGTACTATGTTTAATAGGAGTGGTGATAAGGGACATCCTGGTATTGTGCTTGATTTTAAGGCAAAGGTCTTCAGTTTTTGGACATTTAATATGATGCTGGTTGTTGGTTTGTCATAGATGGCCTTTAATCATATTGAGTTAAAGACCATCTATTCCAATTTTCTGTAAGTCTCTTATCATGAATGAGTGTTGGACCTTATCAAAAGCTCTTTCTGCATCTATAGAAATGATCATGTGATTCTTACTTTTGGCTCTATTGATATGGTGGATTACATTTACTGGTTTATGTATGTTGAACCACCCCTGCGTGCCTGGGATGAATCCCACTTGGTCTTGTGTATAATCTTGATGATTTGCTGCATCATGTTTGCCAATATTTTATTGAGGATTTTTGCATCTATGTTCATTAGGGAGATTGGCCTGTAGTTCTCTTTTTTAGTTGGATCTTTCTCGGGTTTTGGTACTAGAATAATATTTGCTTCCAGGAATGACTTAGAAAGAATTGCTTCCCTTTCAATTTCATTGAAGAGTTTGAGGAGTGTCGGCAATAAGACTTCATTGTATTTCTTGTCGAATTCCCTAGTGAATCTGTCTGGGCCTGCGCTCTTCTTTGTAGATAAGGACTTAATTACATTTTCAATTTCACTAATAGAAATGGGTTTTTATATCTTCTTGACCCAGCTTTGGTAGTTCATATGTTTCTAGGAATTTGTCCATTTTTTCTGTGTTACCGAACCTATGAGGGTAGAGATTTTTGAAATAGATATTGATGATCTGTATTTCCCTAGAGTCTGTAGAATTTTCACCTTTTTCATTACTTGTTGCATGAATTTGAGCTTTTTCTTTCCTTTTTAAAATAAGATTGGCTAGGGGCTCATCAATTCTATTTATTCTTTCAAAGAACCATCTCTGATGCATTGATTCTTCAGATTGTTTTCTTATTGCATTAATTTCTGCTCTGGTTTTTATAATTTCCTCCCTTCTTTTGGCTTTGGGCTTGACTTGTTCTTTTTCTAGACGTTTGAGTTGTAGCATCAGGTTGTTTATTTGTGTTCATTCTTTTTTTCCTCATAATGGTGACTCAGTGCAATAAATTTTCCTCTGAGGACCACTTTCATTGCATCTCACAGATTCCAGTAACTTGTATTTGTATTTTTGTTTGCTTTTAGGTATTGTTTAATTTCTTCAATTTCCCCTGTGACCTACTGATTGCTCAAGAGTGTATTATTCTATTTCCATGTGTTTGTGAAATTTTGCAGTTTCTTTTATCATTAGTTTCTAGTTTCATGGTGCTGTGATCTGATAACATGCATGGGATAATTTCAACTCTTTTGCATTTACTTAAATATGTTCTGTGGGCTAGTATATGGTCTGCTTTAGAGAATGTCCCATGTACTGCTGAGAAGAATGTATATTCTGATATTGTTGGATGAAACACTCTATATACATCTATCAAGTTCATTTGTTCACAGATATGATTCAATTCTGTTTTTTCTTTGATGATTTTCTGTCTGGTTGATCTGTCCCTTAGCATCAATGGTGTGTTAAGATCTCCTGTTATAATTGTGTTGTTGCTAATTTGATTTTTCATTTCTATTAATACTTGCTTTGTATAGCTGGGTGGTCTGGAATTTGGTGCATGTATATTTTAAGATTGTCATCTCTTCCTCTTAAAATCTTCCCCTGACTATTATGTAGTGACCTTCTTTATCTCTTCAGATCATTCCTGGTTTTGAAGTTCACACTGCAAACAGAATAGCTACCCCTGCTTTTTTTTGGGTTCCTGTTGCATGAAGTATTGTTTTCCATCCTTTGACTTTCAGTCTATGAGTTTCCTTTTGGGTTAGATGGGGTTTTTTGTAAGCAGCGTATGGTTGGATGTTGTTTCTTGATCCATTCTGCCAGTCTGTTTCTTTTAATTGGTGCATTGAGACCATTTATATTAATGGTTATAACTGTTATATATTGGCTTATTATTGACATGTTATCTTTCTGCTGTTGCATCTTTATCTTTCTCTTCTGTTTAATTGTCTGCTTTGCTCAATGGTTTTCCTAAGTGTATCTAAACTGCCTTTCAGTATTCTTTGCAAGGTTGCTTTGGTGATCATGAAGTTCTTCATCTGTTCTTTGTCATGGAAGTATCTTATTTCTCCATCCATTTTGAAGGACAGTTTTTCAGGGTACATCAGTCTAGGTTGGAAATCATTTTCCTTTAAGACCTGAAATACTTTGCTCCATGCTCTTCTTGATTTCATTTTTTGTGTTGAGACATCTTCTGTGATTCTGATAGGTTTTCCTTTATAGGTGATCTGTCTTTTCTTTCTGACAGCTTTTAATATTCTATTCTTATGTTGGATTTCTGGGATGGTGATTATCATATGTGTGGGTGTAGTTTTATTTTGATCATGGCTATTTGGAGTTCTGTATGCTTCACTAATCTACATGTCAGTTTCTATTCTCATGTTTGCAAAATTTTCAGCTATTGCTTCTATAAATAGCCTCTTGATATCATTTGTGTTGTCCCCTTCTTTTTCATTGATCCCTATCAATCTTATGTTGTTTTTCTTTTTGTCATCTTACAGCTGTTGAATTGTTATTTCCTGATTCCTTGTTATTTTTAAAAGATCTTTCCTTTCCTGTTCACTAGCTGCAATCTTGACTTCAAAGTCTGAAATTCTATCTTCACTTTCATTGAGGTGGTTTTGACAACTTTCAATGGAATTTTTGATTACCTGTATATGTCTTTAAATCTGCTTCATGTATTCTGTTTGTTTTTTATATTGTTCATTCAGAGATTCTTTTTGCTTTGTTCCTCTAATTTTTAAGTTGTATCTTCTTTAGAAGTACTCAGCATTTCTTTCATTACTTTTATCATTTCTTCTTTTACCTGGGAGATTATTTCTAATTTGAATTCCTTTAAAGCTTCCCGGAGTTGCTTCTTTATTTCAGTTGTTATTATTTCAGGTTTTTCAGGTATATGGCATATATTTTCTTCTGCATATTTTCTTCTATGGCTTCTAAGCTTTCTTGAGATGGTTTGGAGGTTTGAGATTGCATTTTGGTCTTTTGTCTTGTCATTTTCTATATTTCTGTGTTTCTAGTGATGTTTCAAAGCTTCCCCTGGGGTGTTGGAAATTGCCTCCTATGCCTTTGGCTTCTGGACTGAATGGAGGTTGCTGAGGATGGTCCAGTCAGGCCCACAGTGCCACCTCCGGTTTCCAGGAAGCTGGGCAGACTCCTAAACACTGTGAGTGATGGTCCAAAGCTCTCCCGAGGCAAGCACTGAGGTGCTGAAACTTACTTCATGTGCCCTCAGCACCCCTGATTGAAGAAGGTCACTGGGCATGGTCTAGTCTGCCTGCAAAACCTCCCAAGCCTAGTCTAGTGTGGCTGGAAGATGGGATGACACTTAACTGCTGGAAGTGATGATCTTAAACTCTCCCCAGGCCTGCTGGTGTACTGGAACTCACCTCTGGCAGCCCCAGTTCCCTGGAGTGAAAGAAGGTCGCTGGGCATGGCCCAGCTAGGCCCACAAAACCTGCAGAGCCCAGTCTAATGTGGCTGGAAGCTGGGTGGGCACTTAACCACCTGTACTCAAATATATTTTAGCCAAATTGAATTACATGAAATTTTTACAATTGTAGAATTTGTAATTTTAAATAGACTAGTCACATTTGTTGTAGTTCAGTTAGCAGAGATCTCATCAAAGAATTTGAAAAAGACAAATCTTATCTATAATTAATATGTTTTTGTTGTAGGACTTATCATGTACTTCTATTTGGACCTTTTTTATTTTTGGTTACCATCTCCTACACATCTTGGGTCAATTAAGGTTGGTTCTAGCTTCATTCTTTTCTATGAGTTGTGCCATGGTCTCCAAGGCATCACTGTCATAGGTCCAAGCATCAGCTTCTTGAGAGGTAGCATCAACTCCTTTCCTGGGTTTGGGCCCATGATATAGCTGGACAGCACTCACTGGCATCCAGATAGGTCATTTAGCTTTTCCTGGAAAAACAGAAGCATACCCTCGACCCCACATTAACACTTGACTAGGAGACTTTATTGTCCAGTATGAAAATCTTTCCAGCAGAATATTTTTAGATTTGATTTATTTGATTACATTATCTATCCGCTGAGGTAGTTACATCTTTATTAGAATTTAAATATTTTAAATGGTATATACTGCCAAGTGAAATCTATTATAAGGTGAACTCTCCCTTTTGTTTTTTTAAAATTTAAATTGTGTGCACATTTAGCTTACTTTTAGACCTGAAGATTATAAAGAATTTTTGTGGTAAGGCATAAAGAAAATGGAAGCTGTATTTTATATTTAAGTGCCTTGGCCTCTCTTGTGACATGCAGGTGGTGCTCCTGCTCTGGGCTGGAGGCCCCACTGTAACTGAGGATCTGAGTACCAGTGTAGTGTGAACTTTTGATTCATAAAGCATCTACATAGGCAATGGGAAAAACCAGGGTGGCTTGGGCAGGCCAGAGCTGTGTCCTAGCTCTCTAATAAGTATCAGAAGATCCAAAATCCTTAGGCAACCTTTCTTTATTTCTAGATTTTCCAATTTTTGTCAAGGGAAGAATAACCTATTGAGCAATACGATAATCTAGGGAGATTCGAACTGTGTTTTGAGTAGATTGAACCATAACCCTCATTTCTCCTTGCTGCTGAAACAAGCAACATTGCTTCTTTACCTTCCTTGTCTGGGCCAAACTCCAGGCTCAGTGGAGGTTTTGGTGCACTCCCCTGCCTGGGGGCTGTGAGCAGTGGTGAGAGAAGCAGAAAGCAGCAGTTTTATTAACTAACCCTTTAAAATCTGTACAGGGCCAGCTAATTTCCGTTGGTTTGTTTTTTTCACTAGTCTTACTCTAAGCTGTTTTTCAGTTTCCTCCCAAGTATGTAAATGTATAATTTCTTCTTCTGGAGACAAACTCAAGAAATTTAGCAAGCTGTGTAGTATCAATGTATTGAAAACTAAAATTGACTTAAGAAAGCAGAAGGGACCTAAACAAACATAGTTACATCAATCGTGAATTTGAAACAAGTACTCCTGCAGTAAACAGCTTTGAAAAACAATGGAGTTTGAGAATTTATATTACCATATATCAAGACCCACTACAAAGCTATAGTGAGACTGATATACTGGAGCCAACCTATTATCAGCTAGTGAAAGCCATATGTTGAATATTTAGAAGTTTTAAAGGTTAGTTGTTGTCATATTGGTCATTTGAAATTGTCTTTTGGCAGAGCATTTTGTAAACAGGAATCAGCAAACCACAAATCAGGACCATATTACTCCCTAACCATTAGAAACCAGCTGGGCCAAGCAGGGCCAGGCCATCTGGAGAAGCCATTTGAGCTGTCACACCCCTATTTTTGGCAGGGCTGCCCCAGGCCCTGCTGGAAGTTTTGAATTTACATCAAGTGGCCCAGTGATACCATCCTCTACACTTTGGACAGATAGTGGAAGGTTTGCTGAATGGACAGTTAGTGGCTCAGTTAAGGTTATCAGGATGGTGGTCGTGCTGCCATCTTTTCTCTGCTCGGGACCTGATTCTGAAACAGTGTCTGGAGCCAGTTCCATTGTGGTTGTCTCGAGAAGCTTAAGATTGTTTTTTTGTTTTTTTTTTTTTAATTTAAGAGGAAAAAGAGAAAAACACAAAACAAACAAAAGCGGCGTAAGGGTACACGCAATACAGAACTACAAAACAAAACAAAACAAAACAAAAAAACATAACAGTAAGAAATTACCTGCTAGTAGATTACACACTATCTTCTTGAAAATAGTTCCTCAAATCACAGTATCAAAGAACACAAGGTGGACATTCAAACAGGGAGACTGCAAACAGCTGTGTTCAATGTTCCAAAAACATTGATAAAGTCAGCTATTTAACACCCCCAAACACACTTGCTGTTATATCCGTTAGAGCTCTTTTTCTTTTTTTTTTTTTCCCTCTCTTTTTTACAACAAAATTTACACATCTTGGATTTTATTACTCCTTAGTGCTTATTACGTTCTTTGGGGGGGGGGAAGAATACAGTCAAATATGGCAAAACAAAGCTGTCAGTCAATACCAAGGATAGACATAGCACATGGTGTAGAACAGAGTACAAGTTTATCAACAATGGTTATCAACGTTGTCCCTTGTTTCCTTAAAAAGAATTGTCTATCTTATTAGATATTATAAAGTTGGACAAAACAGTAGAGAACAAGACCAATAAAACTTAGGCATTGTAAACATTACAGGACTTCCAAAGAAGACAATAGTCAAACCAGAATGGGTATCTTAGTGAATCTTATTGTCTTCAAAGTAGTTGCCTATGTCTTCAAACTTGATACTATCATATAGAATGGAACAGAGTCTAATCAGTCAAAACAAGATCGTGGGAGTACTACAGGACTTCAAAACAAGTTAATAGGAAATTGAAAAGAGTTACTATTTATATATCCTAATTTTTTTGAATTTTTTCTTTAATTAAGACAAACATAAGAAATGACTAAATAATAATTTTTTTTGAAACAATAAGGGGGAGATTGAGATAAAACAGGACATAACAATATAACAATAGAGGTCACAGCATGACTGTTTCAACAACTTAGTACTTCACCACCTTATAACCTGACTTAATAGTAGTTACCATAGTGTCTTTTTCCTTGAAATATTTGGATAAAACTTCATATACTCTAGCTTCAAATATTTTCATATCAAGAAGCCCAGAATAAAGCCTTTCTAATTAATGAGTGAAAACTTTATAAGGCTTCAAGGCCACCTAATGGGGAATCATGATTACCACATATTTTTATATATTTGAATCATTATTTACATTAGGGAAATTATTCAGTATTCACACATGCGAGATTGATTTATTTCACTAATGAGTATGGTCTCAAGCTGCGCCCATTTATTGATAAATATCTCAATGTGATCCTTCTTTATAGCTGAATAATACTCCATTGTATAGAAATACCACAACTTTTTTATCCATTTCTCAGTTGATGGGCACTTGGGTTGTTTCCAAGATCTGGCGATTACAAATTGTGCTGCTATAAACATAGGTGCACATATATCACTGTGGTATGATGCTTTCAGTTCTTCTGGGAATATGCCTAGAAGTGGAATAGCTGGAATAAATGGGATTTCCAGTCCCAACTTTTTGAGAAATCTCCAGACAGATCTCCACAAAGGCTGTACCAGTCTACACTCCCACCAGCAGTGCAGGAGAGTTCCTTTTTCCCCACAGCCTCTCAAGCATTTGTTGTCGGTTTTCTTGATCCTGGCCATTCTTTCAGGAGTGAGATGGTATCTCAGTGTGGTTTTAATTTGCATTTCTCTAATGACCAATGATGATGAGCATTTTTTCATGTATTTATTTGCCATTTGCATTTCTTCATCTGAGAATTGCATATTCATCTCAGATGCCCATTTTTGGATTGGATCTTTGAATTTCGGAGGTCTGAGTTTCTTTAATTCTTTATATGTTTTAGACAAGAGGCCCTTGTCTGAGAGAGAGTTCACTAAAATCTTTTCCCAGTTTGTGGGTTTTCTTTTCACTATGCTGGAGATTTCTTTTGACATGCAGAAACTTTTTAATAAGAAGTGGTCCCAGTTATTGATTCTGGGACGTATTTCCCGTGCGGTTTGAGTCCTGTTCATGAATTCTTTACCTACTCCTATGTCTCCAAGGTTTCTACCTATTTTGTCTTCCAATAGATTTAGTGTTTCTGTTTTAATATTCAGATCTTTGACCCATTTAGATTTTAATTTAGTACATGGTGATAGACATGGGTCTAGCTTTAGTTTTCGGCAAATGGAGAGCCAGTTTTTCCAGCACCATTTATTAAAGAGACTGTCGTTCTTCCAGTGAACCTGCTTGGCTCCTTTATCAAAAATAAGGTGGTTGAGTGTGTTCGTAGTTGTGGTTGTATCTTCTAATCTATTCCACTGATCTTCAGCTCTGTTTTGATTCCAATACCATGTTGATTTTACTACTGTTGCTTTGTAGTATAACTTCAAGTCAGGGATTGTGATGCCTCCTGCTTTGTCTTTGCTGCTTAGAATTGCCTTTGCAATTCTAGGTCTCTTCTGGTTCCAGATGAAATTTAGGAGTGATTTCTCTAGATCTATAAGGTATGTTGATGGTATTTCTATTGGGATTGCATTGAATCTGTATAACAGTTTTGAGAGAATGGCCATTTTCACAATGTTTGTTCTTCCTATCCATGAGCAAGGGATGTCTTTCCATTTTCTGAGATCATCTTCAATTTCCTTTTTCAGTGTATTATAATTTTCACTGTATAAGTCTTTCACTTCTTTCGTAAGAGTAATTCCTAAATATTTCATTTTTTTGCTTGCTAATGTGAATAGTCCAGTTTCTCTTATTTCCCTCTCTGTAATTTTGTTGTTCGTGTATAGGAATGCTATTGATTTCTGAGTATTGATTTTGTATCCAGCCACATTACTGAATTTATTTATTGTATCTAAGAGTCTTTCAATGGAGTTTAGGGGGTCTTCTATGTAGAGTATCATGTCATCTGCAAACAATGATAATTTAACTTCTTCTTTTCCTATCTTTACCCCTTTTATTTCTCTTTCTTGCCTAATTGCTCTGGCTAGTACTTCCAGTACTATATTAAATAGGAGTGGTGATAAAGGACATCCTTGTCTTGTACCCGATTTTAAAGTAAAGGCTTTCAATTTTTGGCCATTTAGTATGATGCTGGCTGTTGGTTTGTCATAAATGGCCTTTATTATATTGAGGTAAAGACCATTTATTCCAATTTTCTGTAAAGTTCTTATCATGAATAAGTGTTGGACCTTATCGAAGGCTTTTTCTGCATCTATAGAGATGATCATGTGATTCTTATTTTTGGCTTTATTGATATGGTGGATTACATTTATTGATTTGCGTATGTTGAACCATCCTTGCATTCCTGGGATGAATCCCACTTGGTCATGGTGTATAATCTTCTTGATGATTCGCTGGATCCTATTTGCCAATATTTTATTGAGGATTTTTGCATCTGTGTTCATTAGGGAGATGGGTCTATAGTTCTCTTTTATAGTTGGGTCTTTCTCAGGTTTTGGTACTAGAGTAATATTTGCTTCCAGGAATGACTTAGGAAGGATTGCTTCCCTTTCAATTTCATTGAATAGTTTGAGGAGTGTCGGCATTAGGTCTTCTTTATATTTCTTGTAGAATTCTGCAGTGAATCCATCTGGGCCTGGGCTCTTCTTGGTGGGCAAGGACCCAATTACATTCTCAATTTCATTAGCAGAGATTGGGTTATTCAACAGTTTTATATCCTCTTGATCTAGCTTTGGTACTTCATATGCTTCTAAGAATCTGTCTATTTCTTCTGTGTTATCAAACTTTTGAGAGTAGAGGTTTTCGAAATAGGTGTTGATGATCCTCTGTATTTCTATTGGGTCTGTAGAGATTTCTCCTTTTTCATTCCTTATTGCATGAATTTGAGCTTTTTCTTTCCTTTTTTTAATAAGGTTGGCTAGGGGCTTATCGATTTTATTTATTCTTTCAAAGAACCAACTCTTTGATTCGTTGATTCTTTGGATTGTTTTCTTAGTCTCTATTGCATTGATTTCTGCTCTGATTTTTATAATTTCCTCTCTTCTTTTGGCTTTGGGCTTGACTTGCTCTTCTTTTTCTAGCTGTTTGAGGGGTAGCATCAAGTTATTTATTTGTATTCGTTCTGTTTTCCTGATGTGGGAACTCAGTGCAATAAATTTTCCTCTCAGAACGGCTTTCATTGCATCCCACAGATTCCGGTAAGTTGTATCTGCATTTTCATTTTCTTTTAGGTATTGTTTAATTTCTTCTTTAATTTCTTCTGTGACCCACTGATTACTCAAGAGTGTGTTATTTAGTTTCCATGTGTTTGCGGAATTTTTGCAGCATCCTTTGTCATTAATTTCTAATTTCAGAGCGCTATGATCCGATAATATGCAAGGGATGATTTCAACTCTTTTGCATTTGCTTAAATATGTTCTGTGAGCTAATATATGGTCTATTTTAGAAAATGATCCATGTACTGCTGAGAAGAATGTGTATTCTGATGTTGTTGGGTGGAACATTCTGTATATGTCTATCAAACCCATTTGTTCACAGGTGTGATTCAGTTCTGTTATTTCTTTGCTCATTTTCTGTCTGGTTGATCTGTCCCTTGGTGTCAGTGGTATACTAAGGTCTCCTGTTACAATTGTGTTACTGATAATTTGAGTTTTCATTTCTGTTAATAATTGTTTTATATAACTGGGTGCTCTGGAGTTTGGTGCGTATATATTTAAGATAGTTATCTCTTCCTCTTGGAGTTTTCCCCTTACGAGTATGTAGTGACCTTCTTTGTCCTTTATGGTCATTGTTGGTTTAAAGTTCACGTTGTCTGCAAACAGAATGGCTACTCCTGCCTTTTTTTGGATTCCTGCTGCATGAAGAATTGTTTTCCATCCTTTGACTTTCAGTCTGTGAGTATCTTTCTGGGTTAGATGGGTTTCCTGTAAACAGCATATGGTTGGATTTTGTTTCTTGATCCATTCTGCTAGTCTGTTTCTTTTGATTGGTGCATTGAGACCATTTACATTAATGGTTATTACTGTTAAATGCTGGTTAATTGTAGGAATGTTATCTCTCTGCTGTTGCATCTTTATCTTTCGGTTCTGTTTAATTATTTGCTTTGCTTAGTGGTTTTTTCCTTTGTGTATCTAAACTGTCTTTCAATATTTTTTGCAGGATTGGTTTGGTGTTCATGAAGTTCTTCAGCTGTTCTTTGTCATGGAAGTATCGTATTGCACCATCTATTTTGAATGATAGTTTTGCAGGATATATCAGTCTTGGTTGGAAATCATTTTGCTTTAGGATCTGGAATACTTCACTCCATGCTCTTCTTGACTTTATCGTTTGTGCTGAGAAGTCTGCTGTGATTCTGATAGGCTTTCCTTTATAAGTGATTTGTCTTTTCTCTCTGACAGCTTTTAATAATCTATTCTTGTGTTGGATTTCTGGGATGCTGATTATTATATGTCTGGGTGTAGTTTTATTTTGGTTATGACTGTTTGGAGTTCTATATGCTTCACTGATCCTGATGTCAGTTTCTGATCTCATGCTTGGGAAATTTTCAGCTATTACTTCTCTAAATATCCTCCTGACATCCTTCATGTTGTCTCCCTCTCTTTCATTAATCCCTATCATTCTTATGTTATTCTTCTTTGCATCGTCTTGCAGTTGTTGAATTGTTTTTTCCTGGCTCCTTGTTATTTTCAAAAGATCTTTCCTTTCCTGTTCACTAGCTGCAATCCTGTCTTCAAGGTCTGAAATTCTATCTTCACTTTCATTAAGGCGGTTTTTACAACTTTCAGTGGAGTTTTTTATTTCCTGTATATCTCTGTGCATCTGCATTATGTATTCTGTTTGTTTCTTATATTGCTCGTCTAGGGATTCTATCTTTTTGTTTAGTTCCTCCAATTTTTTATCTGTGTTTTCTTTAGATATATTTAGAATCTCTTTCATTTCTTTTATCATTTCTTCTTTTATCTGGGAGATTATTTCGAGTTTGAATTTCTTTAAAGCTTCCTGGAGTTGTTTGTCAACTTCAGTAGCTATTATGTCCGATATATGAGGTGGATGGGATATATTTTCTTCTATATACATCGCTCCTAGGGTTTCTTGAGATGGGCTGGAGGTTTGAGGTTGTAATTTGGTCTTTCGTTTTGTCATTTTCCTATATTTCTGTGTTTCAAGTGTTATTTGAAAGCTTCCTCAGGATCTGTTGAAAATCCCCTTCTATGTTTGGAGCTACTGAGACTCTGGCACCGCGCTACCCCAAGCCATTAGGCCTACAGAACCAGTGGCCCTCCTCTGCCTGCTCAGAACTCCGCAGTTCCAGACAAGCTGGGCCTCAGGGACACTGTGCGCCCACCTGCCCCTTGGAAGCTCCACAGTTCTTCAATCGCAGCCGGGTTAGGGTACTCACCACAGGCCGCAGTGCTTCAGGAACCTGTGGACCCTCCCTGGTTGCAGAGATATCCACAGTCCTCCAGACACATGGAGAGGCCAATGCAGGCACCCCAAATCTGCCCAGCTCCTCCTCTGCAGACCAATGGCCAGGCGCAGCAGCTAAACAGGCTGGGCTAGGCTGGTAGTGTGGGCCAGCCCACCTATCGGGAGCTCAGCAGGTCTCCAAATGAAGCCGGAATGGGGAGGCTGATGTGGAAGCCTCAAACCCAACTCTCCCCTTCACTGCACCTGGAAGCCTGAGGGAACTCTAGCAGTCTGGGTGCAGATATCCAGAGTCCTCCAGACACGCAGAGAGGCCAGTGAGGGCACCCCAGATCTGCCCAGCTCCTCCTCTGCAGGCCTATGGCCAGGCGCGGCAGCTAAACAGGCTGGGCTAGGCTGGTAGTGTGGGCCAGCCCACCTATGGGGAGCTCAGCAGGTCTCCAAGTGAAGCTGGGAATGGGGAGGCTGATGTGGAAGCCTCAAACCCACCTCTCTCCTTCACTGCACCTGGAAGCCTGAGGGAACTCCAGCAGTCTGGGCGCAGATATCCAGAGTCCTCCAGACACGCAGAGAGGCCAGTGAGGGCACCCCAGATCTGCCCAGCTCCTCCTCTGCAGACCTATGGCCAGGCGCGGCCGAGAAGCTTAAGATTATTAAGACCCTGTCTAATCCAGACCCACAGAAGGAACATAAACACTGGAATGAAGCCTACAACAAACAGATCCTTATACATTTGTGATTCTTTTGGATAAGTTTGTCCCATAGTTAGACAGCTGTTATAACAATATACCTCTTTTTTTTTTCTTTTCAGGGGAAGGGATTTCTCTCAGGCCCATTTGTAACTGGCCCTAGGGAACAAGGGAGTTTCAATGCCCCACTCTTTACAACTGATGAAGCCAATATCAATACACTGCAGTGATGACTATTGACCTATACCACTGCACTTCTCCCTCTAGTTGTGCGCACATGGGAAGTGTCCCCTCGCCCTCAATCTCTTATCCCCTTCGTGTTCTGGTGCCATATACAGCAACCCAATGTGGCCCCTGAGGTTCTTGGGGTTAAGAACCAGCAAGAGGATGAGAAAAATAAATAAAAGACAAAACTTGGGTCAGGTGGAGACCTTATCCTCCTGATGGGAGGGAAGGAACTGCTCAACCACTGTAGCACATTTATTTATGTACTGGGAAAGATAATGTCAATTTCAGCTCCTCTGCCTAGCAACACATTGCTTGGCAGGCCTGGGCCCTTGCCTTCTTGATGCTGAAACAACTTGTTTTGGTCTGTTTTTTCTGGAGTGGCCTTGCTTTACCCCACACATGGGATCAATCTCCAGATTCAATGACTCCCTATAGCTGCTAAAGTGGGATGTGCAGGAACCCCCATAACCAGCTTGTTGGGAGAAACCCAGGAGAATGTCAAGATAAAGGAGAAAAAGGCAAACTCAGACCTCTAGCCCACGTAGAATAAGTCTGGGAGATACAGTCATGGAAGAAAATAGAAGTCACACACCTGAAATCCCTGAGAGGCTAGCAAATGAAGTAAGGAGACAACTTTATGAGATTGTAAAAGCAGTCAAACCAGAAATAATGTGTCAGATAGAAGAAATCACAAACATAATGAAAGAATTGCTGAGTGTATATAAAGAAGACATAGATAAAAAAAAGAGCAGCATAGAAAAATGATGGAAACATTGAATGAACAATATGAAAAGGAATTACAATGCATGAAACAGATTCAAAGAAATATCCAAGAAATGAAAAAGTCAATCAAAAGCTGGCAAAATCGCTTGAAAGAGACTAAAGATAGACTTTAAAACCTCAAAGAAAGGATTGCAGCTATTGATTGTGAAAGGAAAGAGCTCTTAAAATAATAATGAATCAGGAAATAATTTTATATCTGCAAGATGCTTCAAAGAATGATAATTTAAGAGTGATAGGTATCAGTGAAGAAGCAGGGGTCCACGCAAATGAAATTAAAAGGCTTTTTACAGAAGAGCAGAAAACTTTCCAAACATGAGAAAAGGATCAGGCATTCACATAAGTGAGGCATATAGGATTTCAACTAGCCATAACCACAGTAAATCTACACCCAGACATATAATAATCTAGATCCCAGGAACTCAGCACAAGAACAGAATATTAAAGCTGTTAGAGAACAGAGACAGATCACCTATAAAGGAAAACCAATCAGAATCACAGCAGACTTGTCAACACAAACCATCAAGGCAAAAAGAGTTTGGAGTGAAATGTTTCAAACCCTAAAAGAAAACAACTTCCAAACTAGATTGATCTTACCTGCAAAGCTATCTTTCAAAATTGATGGAGAAATAAGATACTTTCATGATAAAGAACAACTGAAGTAATTCATGACTATCAAATCAACCCTAGAGAGAGTACTGAAGGATATTCTAGAGAGAGATAAAGATGATCTTGGTTCCAGGAACAGCATCAGAGGGGAGTCACCAAACAGGACAGGCAACTGAATGAATGGGAAAAGTGGAAGACCAACAGCAGGAGGATAGCATGGCAGAGATGAACCAATGTATGCTGTTTGTAACCATTAATGTAGATGGCCTCAATTCACCAATATAAAGAAACACAGGGAAAATGGATCAAGAAACAAGTTATACCAATATATTGTACACAAGAAACACATTGAACTTGAAAGGAAATTCATAGACTAAAAATCAAAGGAAAATAATTGTTCCACATGACAGGAAACCAGAAAAGCAATGGTAACTTGCCTATCAACCACAGAATGAATAAGAAAGATATGGTATTTTCATACAATGGAAATCTACTCAACCATAAGTAGGGTAATCTCAAGACTCCTGTAGGTAAATAAATGCAACTCGAGATCATGCTCATGGTGAAATGGTTTGAACTTATACAGGTGAACATACAGTCATCTCTCTTGCATAAAAATCTGAAGGAGTTAGTGAGATCCAAAAAGCACAATAGATATTATGAAAGTGACAGGGAGGAAATGGCTAGGAGGGGAAAGTGGTAACCACTGTTAGTTTCTTATTGTCTTTTCTTGAACTCTTGTATCATTTTCATAATTTTATTTGGTTTAGCTTCATTCTGTCTTGTATTATTAGATTTTACTCTGTGTAATGCCATGGGCAGTTATTTTGAAGATAACAGGATGTATTGTGGTAACCATTGTTGGCTTCCTATTAACTAGTTTTAAAGTTCTCTAATGCTTTCATTTTGATTAGTTTCATTAGGTTTTGTTTTGTTTGATTTTAATATGTATAATGGTTGGAGAGCTATTTTGAAGAAAACAAGACATTATGGTAGTCATTGTTGATTTCCTATTATGTTTTAAAGTCACGTAATGCATTTATTCTTTTATTTTCATTGGTTTTATTCGGTTGTGTTTTATTTGATTTTATTAGGCACGATAGTATGGGTGGCTATTTTGAAGAAAACCAGGAATCATAGCAGCCATTGTTCATTTCTTGCTATCTTGTTTTGAAGTCCTGTAGTGCTTTCATTCTTTCATTTCAATTGACTTTGTTCTGTTTCGTTTTGCTTGATTTTATTGTGTGTGAAGGTATGAACAGCTATTTCAAAGAAAACAAGAAACATTATAGTAATCACTGTTGATTTCCTTTTGTCTTGTTTTGAAGTCCTGTGCTGCTTGTATTGTTCTGTTCTGATTTGCTTTGTTCTGTTTTGTTTTATTCTCTTTAAAATAAAATGAAAAATATAAAGATCTGTAGGCAAGGTCACCCAAAGGAGGTTGTCCTGCTAAGGTCTGTAGGATGGCCTTTACATTGAGGCTTAAAGGAGAAGGAGAACTTGTCATTGAGTAGAAGAAGGCAGGTGGAGGGGGAGACCATGTCAGACAGAACTGTCAGCAAACACGAAGTCCAAGTTCTGAGGAGAGTAGGAGTGGATGTGCACAGATGAAGCTTAAGAGGTAGCCAAAGGCTGAGCTGCTGAACCTCAAGGAGCCATGGGAATGACCCAGGGTTCAGGTTTTATTCCAAGTGCATTGCACAGGGTTTGGGCCATCAAGCAGGAAAATAATGTGAACTGGTTTGTGGATTCAAAGGTCACTTTGGTTGTTCTGAAAGTGAACTGAACACATACTTATGTGGTGATGGGGAAGTTTTTGAGGAAGATAACATACAGTCCAGGTGAGATACAATGATACCTAGGAGGAAGTAGTAGCAGTGGAGAGAAGAATGTGATGGGTTTGAGCCATATACTGGAGCTAGGCACGGTTTGCTGATGGATTATACATGGGGAGTAGGGACACATAGATTTTTGGCTAGAACCAAAACACTCTCCTCTCTCTGTCTCCTTTTTTCCCTTTTTTCTTGTCTTTATTCTGTTAAGATTTAAAATTTATAAGAGGTCATTGCTTTGGACTGAGCTTCTGCCAGAGAGAGAGAGAGAGAGAGAGAGAGAGAGAGAGAGAAAGACAGAGAGAGAGAGAGAGAGAGAGAGAGAGAGAGAGAGAGAGAAAGACAGAGAGACAGAGACAGAGATACACAGACAGACAGACAGACAGAGAGGCCAGACAGAGCAGTTTTAGTCTGCATAGTAAGGGAATTCTCTGTTTTAACCTGTAAGGAATGTAACTTTAAAGTGATCACCCAATTCACTTTTTGCTCTGTTTCTGCATTCTGCAGGCTATAAAGCCACCACCTTCCACATAGCTCATTGAAATATTTATTCTATTTTTCTCAGTTCCAGAATTGCAAAAACCATCAAAATCTTTAACCTAAATTTGTTAAACTTTTGTATTTTAATGCCTTCTTTCCCTCCCTTTCCTCTTCCCTCCTTCTTTCTTCCCTTTCACCCTCTTTTCTGTCTCCTTTTCCTACTTCTCTTCTTTAGTTTATTATTATTTTTCAAATGTGAAGAGTACAGTTAATACATTTCATTTATAGACATGTTAAATGAAAGGTATTTGAAGTACATAGCTGAGATCTAAGTGTATCGGTAAATGAGTCTTGAATTTATTGGCAATGTTTAGTCTGGAGATACATATTTGGGAATTGTCAGCAAGTTGATGCCATTTAAAGCTGCAGGAATGATGGCAAGCATCTTGAAGAAGACAGATGAAGAGGCTAAAGTAATCAAAGAATCCCCAACATTTAGAGAGAATCAAAAGAGCCAGAAAGGATATTGAGACTGAATAGTCAGAGTTTGGCATCATGGAGGGCATGAGATTATTTCTAGGAAGGAGTGGCCAACTGCATCACATGGACCACAGAAGGTTGTAAGACAAGGACACAGAAGCTTTTATGTTTTATGCCATGGAAATCTTAGCTCACCCTCACCTCACCCAGAATTTTAGCTGAGGAAACAAAGCTAACTGTAGTGTACTGAATAATGAAAGGGATGGGGAAAGAATACGCTTATCAAATAGATGGTGTTGGGAGAACTCCATATCCATATTCAGAAGGATAGTTAATTTTTATCTCAAATAAGTCAATATAACAATGATCTCAAAGTAGGTTAAAGACTTAAACATGTACTTGAAACTATAATACTACTAGAGGGAAAAAACTACTAGGAAAAAACATAGGGGAAATGCTTCATGATGGAATATAATGTAATATTATTGAACTATAATAAAGAAAGAAATAGTCTTATTTGCTACAACATGAATGAACCCCAAGGGCATTATGATAAGTGAAATAAGCCAAACACAGAAAGACTAATAGTAAGGAATCTCACCGATGTATGGAAATTTAAAGAAGTTGAACTCAAGAAAGTGGAAAGTAGAATAGTGGTTACCAAGAGCCAGAGGGAGAAGGGTTGGGGAAATGTTGGACAAAGGATATAAACTTCAGTTAGACAGGTAGAGTAAGTAACCACTGTTAGTAAAAGAACTTTTGACCCAGGCATGATGGAACATACCTACAATACCAGGACTGAGAGGGCGAGGCAGGAGAATCTAATGTTTTAGCCCCTGTCTCAAAATTTTAAAAAAAATGTTTTTTAAAGGTCTGGGAATACATCTTAATGAGAAGACCTTGGCTTCTATTCCTGGTACATGAATAAATAAATGACAGTTTTTGAAAAAAATCATTATGAGTGCATATAAGTATTCTTACCACAAAACGATGTGCGTATGAGATTGACGTGTCTATTATCTCTACTTAGTCTTTCTAGCACATACACGTTTCTCAAAATGTGTCCTGAAAAGGTGCATAACTTTTACTTATCAATGAAATAAATCACTTGAAAAGATGAATTGTGTTCAAATTAAAATTAGAAGCCTATTATAAAGAAAAAAGTAAGTGATCTAAATGTTAAAAAAATGAGTCAGAAATAACAAAATGGAAACAGCTATTAGCACCTCTTGAAATGTTTCCTTGTAAAGGGAATAAAGAAGCTATAAACAGAGAGAGAGGGGTTGGGGAGGCATTTGTATATGTGTATATTTATCTGTTTCTTTGTTCACTTAGAGATAGAAGATTCCACAGCTATTTGTTTGCTGATGGTGATGGTGTGGTAGGATGTGAGGCAGTGACCCGGAGATGGGGGGAGGTGGAGCAACTCAGAAAGGTCCTCAGGAAAGGAGGAGAAAACTTAGAACACACAAATAAAGGCTGGAGTGCTGAAGGACATTCCAGAGAAAGAGAGGAAGGGATACCAGGATTCCAGCAACAGTGGCAGAGAGGCCTCAATGAACGGGGCAGACAGTGGAATGAGGGAATAAGGTGGACAAATCATAGCAGAAAAGTGGAGTAGCAGACATGAGGCAGAGACGGTAAGCTATAGTCTTTAGTATAGACAGCTCTGAAACACTATAAAAAAAGGCAGAGGTCATTGTTAATAGTGTATCAGGATTTAAAAGACACAGTAGTCTTATCACCATATTTAGTTTGAATTTAATTTGTTCCGGTCTGTCCACTCATGTCAGATTTGAGGGCACAGACATCTGACCCAAAAATAGCAGGTTATACCATGGTAACTCTCCTTACTTTCCTATTAACTTAAACTGAAATCCTGTATTATTTACATTGTCTTACTATGACAGTACTATGTCTTACTACTGATCTTAATTGAATCTGAATCATAAGACCATGGGTTGGCCTTGGCTGATTTTATTTGTATTTGGTATGTTTGTTAGTATCAACCCTAAAAGTAGAGGCAGCTACTCTGAAGATGACAAGATGTAAAGGATATCCATACTGGTATTAACTATTAACAGCTCTCAAATCCTACAATGCTTTCAAAGTTGTGTTTTTATAAAAATAGGTAATACTATGTTTAACTATATTAAGCCGGTGTTGTGGACAAATCTATTGAAAATAACAAGAGAAAACATAGTAACTACGGAAGATCACCTATATTGTGGTCTTATATGTCTTATCCATTGTATGTTTTTCTAGGAATTTGTTTTGCTGTCTTGTTATGACTTGGTTTTCCCTATAATACAGAGAGGATAGATATATATGTAGAAATTCACACATGGGTTTTTTTTTTTTAAATTATTTACGGGAACAGATTATATAATACAAGATGTAATGAACAGATACTCTGAAGAAGAGACACTAAGAAACCCAATGCTAATTTTGTAGCATTATGATATAAATTCTAGCAATACTATTGTTTGCTGATTAGAATGTCATTGGTCTGGTCTCTTGAGTTCAATTTCAGCATATGTAGAGATGGGGACAGCTACCACGAAGAGAATGAGAGATGCGATTGTCTTCCCTAATATTGGATCTTGAAGACCTAAAAAGCCTTCATCATCCTGTAATGATTTGATTAGTTCTATAATGTGCAATAAGTATATAAAGTGGGTGAAGATGGGGACAACTATTTGTAAAAAACTAGAGACAGTTAGATAGACAGTGAAGATCTCCCGTGGACTTGCTTTGAAATCTTTAAATTGTTTTATTAACTGTTTTGTTCTGTTTTGATATGTTTAATCTTACCCTCTCTGAGATGTAAAACAAGTGTGTAGGACTGATACCCATATTACTGAGTTTTTGTTCGCTCACTGAGCAGAACTGTTTGTAGTGTCACTTTTTGAATGTCATTCTAAATACTTTAGTTTTGTAACCTGAACAGCTATTTCTAAGATGACAATATGTAACTTATCAACCAGCGATTTCTTACCATTTGTTTTTCTGTAATTTTGTATTATTTCTACCCTTTTTTATCTCCATGTATTTTTTTGTTTCCTTTTCTTTAAATAATAAAAAAAAATAAAGGCTGAAAATTGGGAAGGAAAAGGCCTTTTCTCTGGCCTAATAGGAGAAAAAGGAGAAGACAGGTGTAGGCAGGAATGAGTAGACAAAGATAGGAGGGGGCCTTGCTGATGTTTCCATTTTCTTATCACTCATCATGGCTTACGGTAGAGTAATACAGCTATACAGCACCCTCCGACAAGCCCAATGTCTTTAAATTATATTTCTAAATTGCCGTTTTAAGTAAAAATACAACTTGATCTATAATATTATGAGAGTTTTCATAGATACAAATTCACAAATTGGATTTCTTTGTTAGAGCACACGTGCAAATTAAAAAACATTCTAACTGACCATATTTAGAATTAAATACAAGAACCAACAGTATTCTGTAATTGTGATTGTAGATACAATCAATGAAGTCTGGAATCTGCTTACTTCAGTCTACCACATAATTGCAATATCATGTTACCTAGGCTGAGGTTCAAATCCATACAAGACTGAGTGCTTTGCAGAGATGCATGTTTCCCATGGCTAAAGAACTACATTCTTAACTTGGGCTAGGTATTTAAAAAAAAATATGTTGGTCAGGTCATAAGTAAGCACAGGGAGGAGGTAGGGTGGGTGGAAAGAAAAGCATTGCAGATGACTGCAAACCTCATCCCCAGTGCAGGAAAAACAGCCCCAAACCGCAACCATCTCCATAACATTATGCTTGGCTTCTAAAGACCCAGTACATTTTAAAGCTGTCTTCTCAATAATTTATCTTAATGTTTTGTAATCTTTCCTTAAGGAGATTTAAAGGGCTCCACACAGGGTATTTAAGGGAAACCATCCGGACCAAAAGTAATCCATATCTATCTATCTATCTACCATTTCTAGTAGCTACATTTTTTGAAAGTGAGAAATGCAACAGGTGAAATTAATTGGAATATTTCATTTAACTGAATGCATCTACAATATTATTTCAAAATGTGATGAATATAGAAAACTGTTTATGAGACAAATTACAGTAGTTTGCTTTCATTGTGTTTGAAATCTAGTGTATATTTTACATCACAGCACAATTCCCATTTTAAGTGCTCAGTAGGCCACATGACAGTACGACTCTAGAGAGGCAAAGGAAGGGTGATGGCCACAGAATCCTCAGCCTGGGCTCCATCACGAGATGGTACCACAGAAGTCACACTGTGCCACTGCCATGTCAGGAGCAGCTGCCTAGCACGGTAGGTAAAATCCTGTGCCAAGCTGTGGACGTGCAGCCCTCGCCTGCCTGGCTGATTTTGCACCTTGCCATTCCACCCTCCTTCAGCTCCGGCCTCAGGCCTTCAGGTTTGCGGAGGTAAGTTCATTCCTGCCTCCTATTCCTTCATTGTCTGATGCATCTTCGCATGGCTCCAATATTGAATTATTTCAGATTTTTGCTGAAACGTCATCTTAGAAAGTCCTAGGACTAAATATCGCCTTCCTTGGTAGCCAACTCTGTTTTCTTAGTGCTTCCTACACTAGGTACCAAAAGTATACATGGGTTTTAAAGTTTGCTCACTGTCTATTTCCTGCACTAGAAAATAAGTTTCATGATGTCAGGGGCTGTGCTTTTCACACTTTGGAGTTCCCAGAACTTGGAATTCTGCTTGGCGCACAGTAGGTTTGTGGAACCAGCAAGCTGATGGTGTTTCTTTGGGCAAATAGGAACAGTATTTAAGAGTCTGTGTTTTACAGATTCCTGAGTTTAAATTGCAGCCTGGTGACCAGTGTTTTTCCTGTGGATAATTGCTTAACCTCTCTCTACCTCCTAATGTAAAAAACCCGGAGATACCAAGAATAGCATCCCTTTGTGAAAGTGATGTGATTTGGAGGACTAAAGATGAAGGACGTAAAGCTTTAATGTGTCAGCCCTTGAGAAAACCTGCAATTAACATGTGTTAAACAAAGATGAAGGTGAGTGAGTCTGCTCCCAGGTGCTGGGCCTGCCCGTGTTCCATGGCCTCAGCTCTGGTCTCTCGGGTCCCTTCCCGTCTTAGTTACCTCACTGGACTCGCTGCAGTCTTGCACACCCTGTCCCCGCGGTGCTCCTGCCTTTGTGTCTGCCCCTTACATCTCTTCACATCTCTCCCTCTGCCTCAGCTTCTATTTCAGGTTCTGCCTTGAATGCTAATTATCCCCTCCCTCATTTCATTACTGTGTTAAGTAAAATACACAGCATACAAAATTTGCCATTGACTCTTGGTAAATATGCGATTTAATGCTATTAAATATTCATAAAATTACACAACTGTCACCTCATCACATTCATAACTCTTTTCATCATGTAAACCCTAAATGCTATATCCATTAAATAACTCCCCATCACCCCCTCCCAGTCCCTAAGAACCACATTGATGTGATTACTCTAAGTACCTCATGTAGGAATCATAAAGTATTTGCCTTTTTTTTTTGTCTTTTTCCTTTTTATCAGTACCAGGGATTGAACTCACGACTGCCTGTTTGCAAGGCAGGCACTTATGCTACTGAGCTAAATCTCCATCCCCAGTATTTGCCTTTTTTTATGACAGATTTATTTCTCTTAACGTAATGTTCCCAAGGATTAACCATGTTGCAGCATGTGCCGAGATTTCCTTCCTTTCTAAGACTGAATAATATTCCATTGTGTGTATTCACCACATCTTGCTTATGTAGTCATCTGTGAATGGATATTTGAGTTGTTTCTGCATTTAAACTGTTGTGAAAAATGTTGCCATGAATGTGGGTGTAAAAGTATTCCTTGGAGGAGACCCTGTGCAATCTTATACATGTTTGTGTCTTCAGATGCCATGTCTACACTAATTCCAAATCTACATCTCCAACCTGGTTTTCTCTCCCGCTCCTAGCCATTCCACTTTGTGTCTGATACTGAAACAATTCATCCCTCCAAACCTCCTCTTCAGTATCTCCTGTTTAAATGAAGGACATCACTGCACATACATTGTCCAAATTAGAAAAATGTAACATCAGTCTCCAGTCTTCTTCCTTCCATCCCACAGTTCAATTAATTGCAAATTACCCTTGCCACCATACCTGCCACCATCACTTCCTGTCCAAATCCCAGGCTCCTAGTAACTGATGGCTTCCTATTTGACACCTGCATCCACTGTTTCTTCCTCTAATCCATCCTTGGACAGTGACTAATTTTAATAAAAATGTGTATCTTATACTGTATGACGCTCAGAGCTTCTGAATTTAAAACTCTAGGATGATAGGTGGCTCTCCAGTGCCTGTGGTGGTGAGTTATTATGTGTGCATCTGTCTATGCGTAACGAATGAAACAGCGGTCCTCCACCATCCTCTGTCCCATATTATTATTCACTATTTCTGATGCTTCAAAGGTAATTATTTTCAGCTATTCCACATGATTATATTTTGGATATCTCTAACTTGCTTTTATTGAGATTTTAGAGGAATTTCAGTGGCTTCTAATTCTACCAACAAAGATTTAGCCCATTTTTACCGAACTCTATGATACCCACATACATGCACACCCCTCTAGCTTCAATTCTCAATATGGCCACACCTTAATTATGCTGCAATCAGGATTTGCACTGATATGATTGTACATTTTATTTGCATCTGAGCCATAAAATTTACTGTGCCATAAAACTTTTCTGTTTTGTACAACATTTTTTTCCCCTGAAGTTAATTGTCTTTTTCTCTGCCCTTATGTTTTTGTGATGAACCTGACTCTATTTTTGGTGTTTGTTGATAGCTGTTAATACCCAATTCCTTTCCTCTGTCTCCCCCATATCTTCATTTAAGAAGGCCTGTTGTGGCCCTAAGAAAATGGGAATTTGAAACTGAATTGTAGCACGTACCAGGGGAAATCCCTACCAGGCCGACCTTTCTTTTTAGCTAAAATAAAAGGCCCACATCATCCCCAGAACTTTGTTCAGCTTCTCACCGTTGGGTGAGCATTTTCTCCACCTAGAACCCTAGACTACCAGATGTACTTTATACATATTCATGGGAAAGTACTTCTTAATCTAGCCCCAACTATCCTCACCTCTCATGTAAAATGTAAAATTTTCTTGACATGCTTCAGACACTAGTGCTATCAGTGTTGTTTTCTCAGTGAAACTTCTCTTCAGGTCTTCCTCCAGGTTTCGGTCCTGGACCAGCATCCTCCAGTGCTATGACCATGGGTTTTCCCCTTATCCACATTTTGTCTTTCCCATATACTAGAACTCTGTGTCTTGAATTCCATCTTCTCTTTTCTTCTTTGGTTGAATCAATCTTCTGATAGCTTCCTAAGAAGTAGGTCTGTGAGGGCATGTTTTTGACTCTCCCTGTCTGAAAATGCATATATCCTGCTCACTTATTGGATTAATAATTTGGCTAATAATGAAATTCTACATCATCAGTCTTCTCCTTCTGCTATTGTTTAGCATGAAGTATTGCCATCAAGAGCCTAATGTCATTCTGATACTTAATTCTGTTTAGAATCCTGTCTTTCTTTCTTGAAAGCTTTTAGAATATTCTTTTTTTTTTTTTTTTGCCCATAGAGTTCTGCAGTTTCATAATGTTGTGTCTCAGTGTAGATTTGTTTTCATTTATTGTTATGGGGCTCTAGGCCTTTCCAATTTGGAAAGTTGTGTCCTTTCATTCCAGGAAATTTTCTTGAATTGTTCCTTTGATAATTTCCTCCTTTCTATTTTCTTTGATCTTTCTTTCTAAACTCTTATTATTCAGATATATATTGAGCTTAGTGGACTAGCCTGCTACCTTTCTCATCTTTTCTTATCATTTTTCCATGTCTTTATCTTCTTTGTTTTCTCAACTTTATAATGTGAACTTTCGACTGAAGTTTTAGCCTATGCTATTTTTAATGTCTGAACATTCCTTTTTTCCCCTTTGCTACTTTTTAGTAGTCAAAATTTAGAGTAAAATCAGAATATTTATAGTACCTAATTCTTGCTTAATGATTGTAATATTTTGTATTCATCATATTTAAATCTTAGAAGATACATAGTAGTGAAGAATATGAATGCTTAAATTTTGAAAAATTAACACTAAAAAACACGCTACCATGAATCTCCCTCAAAATGCCTTCTATTACTTCAAACACACTTGTCCCATTGTTTTTGTTACTTTCTGAAGCAGTTCTGGAAATCTTTTTTTAGTGTTTTTTGAGTGGTCTTAGTTGCACTGTGATGGCTGCCTCACTATTCTGAATCACTCAAAATATTTATTTTTCATGATCTTTTTGACTTTGATGAAGAGCCAGAAGTCTGTGGCACGGTAATCAAAGTGGCTAAGGACATACTGATACTTTTATGAGCCTTCCTTTTTGTCGGATGGCTCTCAGATGTTACATTCACTGAATTTTGGTCAAATCTTATAAAGACACTCTCAAGAGAGGACTACCACAATTGTTCCAGAAAGTGGCAAGATTAATAAAGTAAGTGTATTCAGTGTGTTCATGTGTGTATTTTGAGGCAGATTATTGGCAATAGTATTATAGTATCTCATACTATAATACATTTCTAAAAATCAAAAAGTCTTATTGCTAAGTCTGTAAGCTGTGTACCCTAGCTCAGCATAGTTCTTGGGACAGAGGAGGTGCTCAAAATGTTTCATAAATGGACAAAGGAAAAGCAGTACACTTACACGCTAATGAAAAAAGAAACAAGACTAGTACTGAAGTCTATTTCTAATTTACAGATAAGGACACAGGATTGGTGATGCCATGCAGGTTGTGAACAAAGATTCTAGAGCCAACAGTCATCTTATTTTACCAGCCTTATGTGTCTTTTCACTATTTAAAACTGGGTCTCCAACTCTTAGGTCAAGGACCTGGACAGATGAGGGGGTGAGCAGAGGAGGAGGGCGCAAAGCTTCAGCTGTGTTTGCAGCTTCTCCTGGGCTCTCGTCACTGCCCAGCTCAGAGCAGCAGAAGCATTAGAGCTCACAGGAGCTGCAGCCCTACTGAGAGCTGCTCACAGGCACCATCTAGCTGACAGTGCAAGCAGATGGCCACTCCCAAGCCATCCTCCCTCTCACCTCTGCAACCCTAATGTCTTCCATGTGCTGTGGCTTTCCTCTCTGTGCATCTTCTGCTGAGTAACTGTCATCACGTTCCTATTCCAGAGACCTGAGCAGTGGCTCTCACTCCTGGGGCTGTGAGCACCAACCGGGAGGTATTTTCAACCTCCTCAAGACACTCTTTCCTTTAAGTATTTCTGCCCTTTCAGACTCTGCTCAAGGTGATTATCTACAGTGGTCCTTTGAAAATGCTCCCCATGTAATTTTGGTATGACTGATCTCTATAGATGAGGATTATTGGATTAAACATTATGGCCAAGTTGCACCTTACTAATGCTTTACTGACATTAGTACAGTACTTCTCATTTTTTCCTCAGATATGGTACACCGTGAGCCAAATACCAGCTTTCCAACTTGACTGAATTCTGCCACTTACCAGCTGGGTTGGTTTATTCTATTTCACTGTTTCATTTGAAAATCTAAAAGCCTACATAAATTATATATATATATATATTTCACCTAAATTCATCAATTGTTTTCCTTCTTTCCTCTGTGTGTATAGGTATGTATATATACCCATGTACCTATTTTTGTTGTGAAACTATTTGAAATTTATATGCATCATGTTTTATTTATAAATACCTATCATGCTTAAGAAAACTATTTAACTCAATAGTATCAGCTAGTATACTGTTTTAGTTTCCAAAATGACTAAACAGATAATATGGGTTATCTCAGGGAGCACATGATATCAAGTTATCTCCTATTGGGAAAGTTATACTTGATCACTTAGGTGAGGAACTGACAGCCAGTTTCTCTATTTTGAAAAAATTCAGTGGAGCTTCACATTGAGGCTGATTATAACCGCTATGGTCTGAGCATCTGTGGTCCTGTTGACCCCAAATTTATAGGTCAATATCTCATCCTATGATGAAATGGTGAGGCCTCCAGAAGGTGAGCAGATCATGACAATTGATAATGAAAGGGTTTACTGTTCTGAAAGAACTCAAGAAAATTTTTAGTTTCTTTCACCAAGTAAGAATGCTAGAAGTTACCACCTATGAAAAACAAGGCCTTCTGACACTAAATCAGTCTTCACCCTGATATTGGAAATCCCAATATCAGAACTGTAAAAAAAGAAAGTTAATGTGTATAATTTATAAGACATATAGTTTATTGTATTGTTTTTATAGCAGTTCACATAGACTAAGATTATCAAGACATTTATCAGCTGAATATGCTTTACTCAGTAACTGTGTCCTGTGATTTCCCTCAATTGTTACATCTGAGTTTGCAAAAATTGTGATTTTTCTACAGCTACTACAGGTTTTACCCTACACTAACCAGCTGAGTAGTTTTAAGAAATCAATTTGAGTTCCATGAGATATCAAGTGGGACAATAAAAGATACCTCACGAGGTGATGGTGGAGTTGGATGTGATATCTTTGAGTTCCTAGCATGCAACAATAGTTCAACGAATGACAATTAAACAACGTTTGGTTTTTTAAAACATCAATTAGAATAGAAAGCAATCTCTTTTTCAAAGTCAGTTGTGTATTTTTCAATTCCACACTTTTAATTTATTCCCTGTAAGGCAGGAAAAAGTGAAATGTAACATTAGAATGTAACCTGTTTGTCTATGGTAAGTTCTTTGAACCACTTGTCTTTCCATAGAATGAGAACAACCATGATTGTCCCCAACATGTGCCAAAATAAGAAATCACGTATGTCATGCTACAAAATACTTTATTTTTTTAAAAAAAGACTTTGTCATAACCAAAAGTGTGATTCAGTCTAAAACGTGAACCTTTATAATCTCAGGTACATTCTTGTGGCGTCTGCAGGCTCCTTCCATGTGTAACACAGTGATAATCATAATGCCACCTGAAGTGATATGGCTTAAAACAAAATGAGTTCGTCAACTCATAGCCTATTATAAAAGTATGTTATTTTAATTATAGTTTAAAACTACAAATTTCAGAGAGGGAACACGATAATGTGTGGTGATACCATATGATTATTCTGTAGATAATTTTTCTGGCTTGTAAGTGCTTGATTAGGTAAACTATCAAGGTTTTTACAAAGAAAAGATGGCATGTTTTTGATAACAGAGTGAATTTCTTAATTTAACTGCTCATCATAAGACTTCCCTGGACCAATAAAAAAGCACTGGATGTTAGTTCTCTGAGGCAATAGCTTCTGACCACTTTCACATGCACGCACAGAATTCAATAAAGGACTAGTTTCTGAAGTTTGTTCTAATGGAAGCAAGGTGATACACAAGTAACATGGAAGGGTGTAATTAAGCAAACTGTTTTAGGAATGGTGGTAGACACTTTCTTATACAAACTGCTATGGTACAAAGTATGTAATGGTGAGACATGGGAATTAGAAATAGGAATATGCCATTTTAATCTTGAAAAATTGCTTATTAGAGAAAGGGGCACTCAGCAGTTTTAATGCATGCCTTGACCTTTATAGCTTATTTTCCTCAAAATTGCTCTGAACTAATTTTTGTTTAAAATCATTGGGATGTTTTTATAAGTTCTTTGTTCTTCCTGTAGTCATTCACAAGCAGATCATTTTACTTAGGTTGCTAGAACTCTTCAAATGAATGATGAAGAATGTGAGATTACCTATAAAACAATTAGGCAAATTAGGTTTTGTTTCTGATAAGCCTACAAGTTTCAGCAGATTTCTGCGAAGGTGAAAAGGAGGAGGAGGGGAGAGAATACAGTCAAATATGGCAAAACAAAGCTGTCAGTCAAAACCAAGGATAGACATAGCACATGGTGTAGAACAGAGTACAAGGTTATCAACAATGGTTATCAACGTTGTCTCTTGTTTCCTTAAAAAGATTTGTCTATCTCATTAGATATTATAAAGTTGGACAAAACAGTAGAGAACAAGACCAATAAAACTTAGGCATTGTAAACATTACAGGACTTCCAAAGAAGACAATAAGCACTAAGGAGTAATAAAATCCAAAATGTGTAAATTTTGTTGTAAAAAAGAGAGGGAAAAAAAAAGAAAAAAGAAAAAGAGCTCTAACGGATATAACAGCAAGTGTGTTTAAAGGAGTGTTAAATAGCTGACTATATCAATGTTTTTGGATCATTGAACACAGCTGTTTGCAGTCTCCCTGTTTGAATGTCCACCTTGTATTCTTTGATACTGTGATTTTAGCAACTATTTTCAAGATGATAATATGTAATCTACTAACAGGTGATTTCTTACTGTTATGTTTTTTTTTTTTTGTGTGTGTGTAGTTCTGTATTACGTGTACCCTTACACCGCTTTGTTTTGTTTTGTGTTTTTCTCTTTTTCCTCTTAAATAAAAATAAAATAAAATAGAAAAAAAAAAAAAAAGAAAAGGAGGAGGAGGAAGCGGAGGAGGGTGGAGATGGGGGAGGAGGGAATGGCATCAGTGGCTAATGGGGTGAAGTGGAGGAGATGGAGAAGTCTCCATTTACCTGAGTCTGAATACACTGCTTTCTGCAGCTTTCCACGTTCCTGTCCTTTTCTGAGTTCAGTTTTCTCTATGCTGAAAAAAAAGTGGATTCTGTCTAGCAGTGAGAATGTAAGAGTCACAGGGAGAGTTTTTGATTCCATGTACCAGTTTCATGGATGTGGCACTGAAACATTGGCATAAATTACTTAAATTCTTGGTACTTCAGGTAGTACACTTCTTGGATGTGTTCAAAAAGGATAATATTGGTCCCCAAAATAATTAGCTAAGGTAAGACTTTTTAAAGTTCTAAGAGAATAGCTAATTCCACAAATTTCCACTGCTTTAATAATTACACGGTGATAGGATATCGATCTTTACAGTTTGACTACATTCTAAAATTTTATTATATACACATTTTCTTGTTAAATTCATTTTGTACTTACTAGGTATATTGGTATTCTTATTTCTTGAATTTCTTTTCTCTCATAATGCTTTTTCATACTGTTTTGAATCAGTGAGTCCTTTCAGCTTCTGTTAGTACTTGGTTTCTAATCACATTATATTACATCTTCTTTTAATTAGGATTCTTTCCCTTAATATCTACTGCCAGGATATTAGCCTATTTTTCTTATATGTAAAAAGATAAATCACATTTTATTTTTAAATTAAATTAAATTTATTTAGTTTTCGTCTTTTTGAGACAGAGTTCCCTGTGAAGTTCAGGCTGATCTTGAGTTCACCCTGTTGCCTAGGCTGGTCTCAAACTCACAGTGATCTTCCTGCCTCAGCCTCCCCAGTGCTGGATTTACAGGCATGTGCCACCATGCCCAGCAACATTTTATTTTTAAACAAAAACCTAATTTAGTTTTCTATGACTAGAAATAATGTATCTCAAATTTCACATAATTTTTGACAATGGACCTTTATCTTAATTGTATATGAATTACTCTTCATTTATGTATGTCTGTTACTTTTCCCATCCCTGAGACAAAAATACCTGACACTGAAAGTTAAAGGAAGAAAGATTTATTTGGCTCACAGTTTGTAGAGGTTTCAGTCCATAGTTAGCTGGCTCCCAGGCAGTGTGGCATGGTGAAGGGGCATCACAGAGGAGAAGCAGTTCCCAGTAGGCAGAAGGCAGCAAGCAACAAAGGACAAGCAATGACCCTCTTTCTGTACCTTATATCTTATCTAGACTACCTGCTCTTGGGGTGTACAGCACTCATCCCAAGGTGGGGGACCCTTAATCATACCCAGAACTAAGGAAACCAATCGGTGGACTAATCTAGTAATCATATACCCGGATCCAAGCATCACACACTCTAGACCCAGCCACCCCTGCAAAGCCTCATCCGTGACCGAATGAGGCTTTGGGGAACATAGAGACACAACACTGAGTGTGAGTGTGTGTGTGTGTGTGTCTTTATTTACAGGCTGCGAGAAGCAAAATTCTACCATTTAAGGTTTAGAACTAGAAATTTGCAACTATGGATGTCCCTAGAGGTCATCTATATCTCTGCAAAGTCACAGTTCAGACCTGGCTGCAATCATTCTTGGATTTTTTTTCCCCTTAGAACCTAATAATTGTTCTTGGAAACTCCCAAAATTTTGTGGAAAGCATAAATATCCTCTGCAATTTTGGGGAGTGTGGTGGTGGTGGTAGGAGGGTTGCAAGTAGCCAGTCTAAGAGCATTAGTCAGTTCTTGCTGCTGATTGGTTGCTGCCCTAGAACACATCTGAGCAGAGGCACCAGCATTGGCCTATCATAACAGGTTGCTGTTCCGTACGTGTGTGTGTGTGTGTGTGTGTGTGTGTGTGTGTGTGTGTGTGTGTGTGTGTGCCTAGTGTTCTGGGTTTTGTTCTTCTTAAAGCTTTAAGATCCCTAAGATGCCCCAAAAATGTCCTGTACCATCGAAGCCCTTCTTAATACAGGATTTTATTAAATTAAATTATATAACTGTGGGAGACATAGTGTATTTAGGATTTAAACTATAAAAATAGGCATTTATAGGTATCTTTCAGGCCATATCCGAAATTCAGTTTTTTTATAATTCGCTGGTGCTTTAGAAATGGAACTCTGATGAATTTCAGGGTCCACTGTTCAACAGTTGGTGGTGGAGTAGGGACTAGACCTTCTGAGTCCTGAGTCCCTAAATCCTGTTGCTATGGTTCCACGGCCTAATATACCTGAATGTTTTAATTCCTGAGTCTGGGTTCAGGTCAAATCATGGTGACCCGAACCCTCAAATGAGTTTATGTTTATACTCAAGTTGCTGCACCTTTAATTTAGGCCATCCACAGCTGTGACCTTTTGAACTAGGCGCTGAGACAGAGAACTGACACAGATCCATCTTTTATTTGCTGAAAAGACATGAGCCACACTGAAGCTCGGGAGTCAGCTTTCCAAACACAACTCACTGCTTCTCAGAGTCTGTTCTCCAATTTACATTCATTTGACATATTTCATATCTTACAGTCCCTGCCCTCAGGGAACATAATCTAAGACAAAGGCCAATGTGAAGTAAGTAACTACACAAAGAGTTGAATGGTAAAGTAGAAATCTATCTCTTAAAAGCGTGATGTTAATTTCCTTTTTTGTACTATAGTTTATTGTAAACTTTGCTACTTTGATAAATAACCAAGAAAGGGAACAGTTGAACAGATAATGGAGGGTTACCTGTTTTTTTTTTTTTTTTTTTTAGAAAATTTCCAGCAATATGGAAACATACCGATGTGTATTTTTTCCACAAATAATTTAACATTAAATGTCTTTATCATTTGCCCTGGATATAAATCAATACATGTTAACCTATTTCACTTTAACAAATGTTTGCATGCTTATCTTTGTATGAATAAACTATTAAGCAAAAATTGGTTATTTTTTCAAGAGCCAGAAATATTAGGGAGGTAAAAGAAATATACATTAACACATGGGCACTGCATTTGAAACAGTTCTCAGCATGAACAATAGCACCACCACAACCATATTTGTCTAAATCTACTCCATTAATGATTGTCATTTCATCTTCATTGACTTCTAGAAACCTGTTAGTGTTTTGATGGCTTGCTTTTTTCTCTTCATTCATAACCGTTTACAGCTTTTTCCTTAACTAATCTGAGGAAGTAGTAAAAGTCAAAACTTTTTCCTGTATGAGGCCACATTTGGTGCTGTCTGCAATCATCTAGTGAGCGACTCCAGGAGCCAACATCTTTGTGTCTGCTCTCATACTGACACTCCTGAGAACTCCTGGCCCTCTCTGCCCTGCACTTGGCCGACTTCCTGCCTTTTATTAGCAGTAATCTATCAGGGCCTGGTAGTGTGCAGAACAAATCCGTATTCCACTTCACAATTTATGGAAGGCAGGGGGCTACTTTTTAAGATAAAAATGTTTTAGCAAAACACGAACTCCTAAAACTTCCTTTAAACCACACAGCACTGTCACGCCCTGGCAAGCTGTTACAGTTCACAAAACCAGATGACTGGATCGCAAGTATTCTATTCATAAGACCTCGAGGCCCGTCATCACTTCCAGGCCCTCCCTGTCTTCCTTCATTCTCCCCAGGGAGGGTGAGGTCTGGAGTTCCAGATGCACCGCACTTTATTGGAATGAAGATGAGTGTGTCCGCTGCCAGAACTGTTTGTCCTGGGGTTTCATAAAGTATCCCTTATTCCTCTTTCTCTTTCTTGCTCTTCTTTTTTCTTTTCCTCCTCTTCTTCTCTCTGTCTCTCTCTTTGATGTGGAGGAAAACGAAGCCAGCATCTTTTTGAGCTGCTACAACTTCTAAGGCAGAGGTGTATTATAAAAACAGGGAACACTAGACTAAAGACTGTCCGGCATTTTCTGCAGAACAGGGTATTCACATTAGAAACCCAAGACACTCCATTCGGGTCCCCAGTGCCAGACACCGCGTTGGGGGCAGATCTTGCGCCATGCCTCCCGGGGTTACAGCCAAAGCTTCCGCTTCTGCACTTGATCTCAAGGCCGGGGTGGGGGTGGGGGTCGTTACCTTTGAGTTTTTCACTTTACAGATGCTTCTGCACAATTAACAAAACATTTCCACCAGCCCGCTAAGGTCCCCAGGTCCCGGTGCGGCGTCCGGGGCGCCGCGCCCGACTCCGGGAGGCACCGAGGCCGCTCCGCCAGCGCGCTCCCGCCCCGCAGCCTCGCGCGGCCGGAGTTGGGCCCCAGCGGATCGCGGACGCTGTCCTCGCGCGTGGGCGGGGCGGGCGGCGAGAGGCGGCCGGGAGAGGGCGCCGTCGGGAGCGAGCCGGCCTCAGGGCGCAGGGAGGCTCGGAACCGGGGTCGCGCCGGGGTCCCGCGCTCGGGGCCTTCGCCGAGGGGCGGAGGAGACTAGGGGCGGGCGAGTGGGCGGCGGGTCCCGGCCGCGCTTCTCCCTGGCCGGGACTGCGAATCGGGGCCGCCAACTTCTCCGCGCCCGCGCCCGCGCTCTCGGTCCCCCGAGCTTCCGCGCGCGGGCTCCGAATCGCCGCCGCCGCCTCCTCGCCGCGCCCCACGCCCCCGCCGGCCGCGCTCCTCCTGGTTACAAAGGAGGGAAAATGAGCCGGGCGGCCGAGCAGCGCGAGTCCCGCGCAGCGGCCCCCGGCACCATGTAGAGCGCCCCTCCCGCCGCAGCCGGCCGGCCCAGCCACCCACCGCCCGCAGCCCACCGCCGGGCCGGGCCGAGCCCGCGCCGCCCAGCCCCGAGCCCCGCGCGGCGCCTCCGGCCGGGAAGAGGCGGAGGAGGAGCACCGCCGGAGCCCAGGCGCCGCCTTCCCGTCCCCGCGCCGCGCGCCCGCGCCCGCGCCGTTGTCTGCGGTCGGCTCTGGACCAGTTTGGGGAAGTTGCAGGGGCCCTGCGTCGCCCAGATGTGCGACCTCATTGAATCGCAGCCGGCCGAGAAGATCGGCAAGATGAAGAAGTTGCGGAGAACTCTGTCGGAGAGTTTCAGCCGCATCGGTGAGTGGCGAGCCGTCCCCTCCCGCCTGCGCTCCAGGCTGCGGCCGCGGCTGCACGGTGGGCTGGGACTGGCGCGGGGGCGCAGTCCAGGGATGGAGAAGTGCTCCCGTCCCCGAGGTGGGCTTCGCTGCGGGCTGTTTCCAGCCTTCAGCCGGGTTCCTGCTCCCTGCGCAGTCCTTGGCGCCCGCACGGGGGACACCCTGGCACCGCTGCCCCCGGGCTGGGCTGTGCGACCGCCCTGGCCCCTCGGTTTTTATTTTGCTCGGAGGCTTTGGTATAGGATATTTTGTCACTCATTTAGCTTTAGAAATTGGTGAGATGTTGGATCGTGCCCTGGTTTTGAGGATGAGAGAAGTGGGACAGACACCTTGGGACCTTTTGTTTGGGACTTCGGGTCCTAGAAAGCCACTCTTGGGTGTTGAGGCTCGAGGTCTCTGGCTCTTCAGCAGCTGGGAACAAATGCGCTTTGCGAAGTTGTTGGACGTTTAGGAATGTCTCCCGAACTTGTTCTACTTACTAGAGCGCAGGGGCTATTGTCTCGAAGCCAACCAATTAACAAACACCGGCCTAGGAGTGATTAGGATACTTAAAAATGCATCATGTCATAGGCTAAACAGGGTGACAACACTGTAGTGTGGAATGAGCTGGTTCGATTTGCAGTGTAGAAAACCCTCTTTGAACCTGAAGACGCAGCTGCTTCCTCCTGTCATAACTTTTCATTAATACAGGTAACTGCCCTCAGCAAGAAACTAATGCAAACAAACAACAACAAAATCAAAGTGCCCAAGAAACCTTCCCGCCTTTGTTTCACATATTGTCCATGTTAATGAAGGTGTTAGTAAAAAATAATCATCAACGTGCTAATTCCTTAAAACCCTGGAGTGCCAATGAATGTTACAGCTCTCCTTCTGCAAATTCATTATAAATTAGGCAAACTTTCAAGTGAGAGAAAATATAAATCAACGTTTAATCTTTTTTGATTTAAATTTGTGTATTGGTATATAAAATCCTTTCGCAAAGTCACTGTAAATTTATGTTATGAAACCTGTATTTAGTCCTGGTTTTATGTAATGGGTTTATTGGATAGTTGCAGTTTTTATTCTTCAGCTGGGAACCAGTAGGAATCCCTACATTCACATGAAATTTGGGGCCAGGAAGAGTGTGAGAGAGCAAGGTGTTGACTTTCAGCCCCTGACCCAAACTATCACAGAAGCAGGTTCTGAAGTCCATTAAGCCCTGTTCTCAAACACATTAACTATGTATTTACTAACGGTAATGACTCAGTTGGAACCCCTCCAGTTTTGTGTTAAATAATTAATTGCAGTTGAATCTCAGTAAGAAATCAAGAACATTAATATAAAAATTCTTTATGTTTACATTTTCCAAGGTTTTGATTGACAATCAGTAAAATTTGGATTAACTACAATACTGACAAGTGGGATATTACAGTTAATTGGATTTTCTAGTTTAGTGAGATCTAGTGATGTGAGCCTCCTTTTGAACCCAGCTCTTGTTAAAAATATCTTATAAGATCTAGTGGATTTTTATATTCTCCCTTTAGGAAATGGTACAGTGTGGTGAACATAATTGATTTTTTTTGTATTGAAGTCTGTGATTTGAATAGCAAATTTCATCGTAGAATACTGTAAAAGGAGTTACTGAAGTTTTAAGTGATTATGGATATGTATGTACCAAGCCCAGAATGTTCATTAGGGCTATCACTACAGAAAAATAAAACTTTTTTACTTATTTTCTTGGTTTGTTTTTACAAAATCCAAAGTATTGAAATAATTATGATTTAGATTTTGAAGTATGAGAGGCTGTTGAATTGAGGTTTTACTATATAGATTTATGTAGCATCAAAGCTACATAAATGTCAGACAGATTGGAAATTCCTGATATTACCACTCCCTAGCTAAGTGACCTTTGATGGGTCCCTTAACTTCTCTGAGCTTCAGTTTCTATGTGTGTCTCAGTTTTTGTTGTTGGTACTTAATGAAGTAAAGCACATGATGTCCTGTGTGGTATGTAATAAAGACGCAATAAATGTTCAAAATATGTTGTCATTATGTTAGGGATCATAGCACTCTGATATAAATGACCTTATAGGTAGGAAGCAAGAGAAGGTGGGGGGGGATGGCCATTGACTTGATAGTAGTCAGTCTGAAAGCAGGATGGGTTTCAGAGGTAGGGGGTCATGCATTTAAACCCTATTTTTCCTGAGTCTTGGGCAACTGGTAATAATTCCCCAAATTCCAGAATTCTCATCTGTAAATCTTCATGCAGTTGTTGTGAAGATTGAATGAGACAGAATATCTAAAATATCTGATGCAATACCTATCACCACATGGTGAAAATCAATACTGGAGGCTGTTGTTATTCCTCCCACTTTCTCTCTTTATCTCTATTGTCCCCTCTGTCCCCCATTCATGAGCTCCAAGAGTGATTTACTCTAGGTGAATAATCCAAATTGCAATGCATTCATTCCATTTAACCAATCTAAGATGGCTTTTGAACTAAACAGGACTTCGTTTTGTTTTCTTATTTGTTATTTCTTAAATTGTGCAATATCATTGGTTAGCCATAAGAAGTCACTAATCACTAATCACTAATCAAAATGAGAACAGTGTATAAATGTATGTGATACTCAGGCAGTGTTTACCATCAATAACAACAGTTCTGAATACCAAAAGTAGAAATGCTGATGGTTAGTTTATTCACTCATTGGAATAGAGATCTTGCTGGATTTGTCACCACCCACCCCAAATACAGTTGACCTGAGATTACAGCATTATAAAAAATCTAATAAAACACATTAGCTTTTAAGCCACCGTGCTCTAATTTATGACATCTGCCAGGAAATGACTATAATATGGCCATGGTTCTTTTATAAGATGTGTATAATTGAATTTTAAAATCAGCCATCAGTTTCAGTAGTTTTTATGGTTTTCCACTAAAGAGTGTCAGTGTGGTTCCTAGTTTGAAATTAGTAGTTTCACAATTTTTTTTCACATTTAGGCAAACAAAGACAAATGGGAATTTAATTATTGAATAGCTTAAATATATTGTAATCTATTTCTTCTTTCCTTGTTTCTTTTCCATTTTTGCATGGAAGCTAAAGGCTCTGTGCAATAGCTAGTGTGTGATTAATGTCAAACTGACATTTCTTCACATTCAATCGAATGCATTTCTTCACATTTATTTGGATCCAGTCCTAGAGAAAGGAAGTTTATGCTCTGTGATATTTGAGATGGACTCATGTATACCATTTCTTTAGAGGAGGTGGTTTGTGAGAGAACCGAATGAAAGGACAAGTCTGGGATTACCCTGAATGTTTGGGTTCATCACATTGTGCTGTGAGTGTGTAATCCTAGAGCCCAATTGTCATTTGATGAGCCCATTCTGTCAGAAAAGAGAAATGTAAGGTTAAAGGTTTGGACATAGGATTTAGCTTTTGTGCCATATCTCTTTACAGCGAAGTTTCAAAAGGTTTTAATTTGGGCCTGTGCTGTAGCTCAGTGGTAGGGCGTGTAAGGCCCTGAGTTTGCTCCCTGGTACCACAGGAGAAGAAAAAATTAATTTGAGAGTTAGCTCAATAGTTCTTTCATAAGACAGAAAAATGTGTAGTTTTCACATGTTCGAAACTTCAGTGTTGTCTCACAATATAAGATGCCCTCCTTTTGCCACTGAGGCAGGCTTTACTAATCCATTAGTGTGTTACTGAATGCATTCTATGTGCTGGCACTCAGATTTACTGCCTGTGGTATCTGGTGCCTGACTGCAAGGATTTTAAGGGAAGACAAACTAATGAATAGGTATTGACAATATAAAGTGACAACATCTACCTTGTGGATTAGTGAAATTTGCTATTGGGAGACCACAGGAGGAGCCCTACTTTACCTTGGTAAAGTTATGAGAAGCTTGCTAGAGAGAGCAGCATCTGAGCAGGGGTCTGAATAGAATATCTGGTTATCTCATACTATTTAGCGTATACCCTTTTATCAATCTAGAATAATGCAGTATGCTTGGTATTCCTCATATCCTTGAAGACAGTTTCTATTTTACATTTACATAAATGATTAATGACAATCAAGGAATGTAATCAATAACAAGATGTTGTGGTGCATGTTTAGGTCAGAGAGTGTTCATCAGTGACCTGATAAATATCTGGCAAGGACACTTTAATTGGTCTGTGTTGTCCCGATTAACTGTTTTGCAGAGAAAGAGTCAATACGGAAGAAATCATGTTAGTTGTCAGTTTAGCAGTGAAAGATTTTAGTTAAGTTATGGATTCCTTGGTCTAAAAATTTTCTCCCTTATTGTACTCTGGACTTCCAAGTATTCTGCAGGGGAGAAACTCTGGCTTCCTGCTTCTTGTATCCTTAGCCAATATATCTGCAATTGCTTCTTTATTTTCTTCTTCTCTTGTTACCTTTAGTTCCGCATTTCTTCATGCAGGAGGTTGGAAAGATTGCCAGGATTTAGGAGGCAAGCAGGAAGCGGTCCAGTGTGGGTGTCCAAGACATTCTGGTTTTCTGCTATCTTCATTTCTTAACTTCAGTTTGATGTTTGTAATTCCCAAGGAGATGGTATCACTTGTAGTTTAGCTTTGTTTAAGAAAACACATGGCTAAATTTCCAGAACTTATAATGCTCAGAGCAGAGAAAGTATCTTTAAAAGTTTATTCTCTGAATTATACCCCACTGTGTCTTGCATGTTAGTCCTAGAATATGTGCTCCATTCATCTTTGTTAAGTGAAGTAGGTATGAGACTATGTAACACTTGTTTTCATGGAACTTTGTGTTTTAAATCAATGAGCTGTTCATTTCTTACTCCAAAAACTAGAGAGTTTTTGATTAAGAAATGTGTCTATATTTTCAAAATCACTAATATTTTGTAAGGGACTCACTAGTCTGTTAATTAAAGGGTATATGTTGGGTTAAGTGAGTAGGTAGCTTTGTTTATAGGGAGCCTTCTGTGTTTTAAGTTAAATTCTACTGAAAATGTAGGTGGTAGGAATCATCTAAGGTTTTACATCTTTTCATCAAAATAGGTTTTTAAAAAAAATACTGTAAATTATATCAGATTTATAATAAAACATGCAAATATGAATGCAGAATTAGCTGTCTGAGACTGGGACAAAGGACTGTCTAGTTTTTTTTTCATATTCCTATTCAAAATAAATTGTCCTTTAATAAAGAAAGTGAAAAAAAATCTATTTTAGATCAGTTTCCTGGGAAAAAGGGAAGAACTAAGAACTAAATTTTCAGAAACATTGTATTTCCCTTAACTTACTACCATAATTACATACTCTTGAGCCTTTTGGAAAAACAAATTTACTCTGTGAAATGGAGAAAATTACTTTTTCAAGATTGCTGAGAATATGTGTCTTATTAACTTTTATATGATCACCTCATTTTAGGCACATCACTTTCCTCAGAGCTTAATTACCAAAATATTTTTTTCATTGCTTTTGTTTTAAAATAGTTTTCTAAGTAATAGCTATCCAAGTCCTAACCAGGCTAGGACTATGTAATATAGATAGTACACATGTAGGCATGTATAATTCTGTAAATTTGAAACATTTCTGCAACTAGTAGTTTCAGACAAATTAGTATTCATAGGAAATGGAGAAATTGTAGAATTCATGTTTGCCAACCATAAGTGATATTATCTTTTTCTTCAGAGTGATAAAATTCTAGTTCTGAACTTAACTTGTATCTAAAATAAGTTTGAAGTATTTGGTAATACTATAGAATACTCTGAATGCATTATTTTCTAAAGAAAACACTTTATAATAAACATTATTACATTGAAACATTTGAATCATATCCTTTATTTTGCAGTGTTTATTTTACATGCTTAGTCTTTTATCTAAATGCTTCAAGTTTGCTCAATATGAAAATACCATTTAGGGTACTATGAAGAGTGGATGTTATCTTTTTTAAGACAATTGTGAAATTTATTTAATTAACATTTGCAAATAATGTTTTTCCCGTGATTAACATTTTTGAAATACGTAAAACAGTCATTGTGTGGTATTTGTATATATTGCCTCTTTATCCTTTTTGGTTCCCCTTCCCTTCTTGTCCTTTCTTCTCTGCACTCCACATCCCTTCCGATCTCCACCTAGTTTATCTCTCTGTTTTCTATCATCTATCTTTTATTTTACTATTTAAAAAGAGTGGTTGTCATCTTAGCAATTGCTTTGGAGGGCCTTGCACCATGCTTGATGATACATGCTCAGAAACAGGATTTCAAGGGGAAATTTCTTTAAGATTACTTTGTGCTTCTTTTATACTTTCAGTAAAGCATGTTCAGCTAGAGAAGAGATGGGAAGAGATATGTATATGTCTTCTCTATGTTTGGGAAGATCATTCCATTTGCATATTTATGAAAAATGTTTCACAAAGATGCATGCTGTGCAATTCTTTCTTATTTGCAGCTTTCATATTTGTATCATAACGTTGCTGTTCACATTGAGGTACAGTTTTACTTTGTGAAATGAAAACACCCTACTGCTTTTGTTTTTGGTTTTTGTTTTCTAGAACTTAGATACTCGGTCTTTCTGGGATGTTTCACAATAACTGTTTCCTTTTGCTTTTTACTTTTTAGCTTTGAAGAAAGATGACACCACCTTTGATGAGGTAAGCTAAATTTCCTTATCTAATGTTCCTCCTATTTAATTACTGCTAGGGAAAGTTGATGGCTGCCAGTTTAGCACTTAGAAACAAAAACATACGCCTTCAAATCAACAAGAGCTAGCATTTGTTTGTGTAGTTACACTATATTATTTTGAAATTTTAAAGTCCTTTAAGTGAGTTTTACAGGATGGTTGGAAACATGTCTTTTAAAATCAGTTAACTAAACGACAGATGAGCCTTGGTACCATTGCGTTCTGGCACACGGTAGCTGGAGAGGCCTGGTGTCGGTCGTGTGCTGCAGGTGATCTGGAGCAGTCGGTAAGTTGGAAGTTGGCCACGGTGGCTACCTGCAGACATCAGGACATGATGTGCTGTTGACGCCACACATTGTCTGTTAAGTCTCGGGAAAGGGTAGCTGACTTTTCCTGTACTAGTTTCCCTTTTCTTTCTCTATGAGACATGTCTTTATTTACTAGATATGAGGTAATAAAAGAGCCTGTTCAAGTGGGGCTGAGGGTTTCTGTGTAATCAATAGCATGCTGAATGTGATTTTTAACTTGTCTTGTTTACTGGGTTTGCATTACTGTTTTCAGAGTACCACAGAGTCAAGTGTTTCAATGTAAATGTCCAAAGCTGCAGCACTGATCTGTGTTGTAGTCTGGCCACGTGTGTGTATTTGTTGATAAGCAGAGTTGTGTCTGTACAAGATGCTTAGCCTGTTGCCTAATGAGCATAGATTGGCTTGGTGTGGTTATTTAAAACCTGCAGGTCCCATATAATATGCTACCAGTCCTCTCTCAGCTCTGGGCAGGGCTCCAGTGCTCAGAGTCTTCCTGTTCATGGGCTGACCCTTTGGCCATGTGGCGGGACCTGGTACATGGCAGGTACCAGGGAGAAGCTGCTGCAGGCTGGGATTTCTGGACGGGGCCAGCATCACTTGGCTGGCACGGTCTGCTGCTTCATCGGCTGCACCTGTTCATTTTTTCCTGGGCTGAGCTCTACAAAGCTGTGACCCTGACTGCAAAGCAACTCCTCCTGCCAGCATTCCTGTAACACACCCTACAACTTAATTCTTCCAGACCGGTAGCAATAGAAGAATTTTTTTTCTTTCCCATCGATAGTAGGTAATAATGGTGTTTCCTTCCAAACCTGTATTTCTGGAATTTCTACCATGTTGTATTGATATGTTTTTAGGAGAATATCTTCTTTCTGCTTAGGAAAATTAGTGGGGGAATGTTTTTCTTTATAAAGAGAGTTCTCCCCTTTAATTATGGACTTAAGATTATGTTAAAAAATAAAAAACATTTAAAAAAGAAAAAAAAATCTCCTGAATCCTGCTATTTAGATACAGTCTCTGTTGAATGTTCTAGATTTCTTTCCTTGTTTTAAAATCACAGTCCATTCTTATATCCTACTTTTCCCCTTAACCTGTAACATATTTTTGCCTGTTAGGAATTTTAAAAACTTCTTTTGGTGTTTGAATGATTGTTAATGAGTGTGTCTTATCTGTCATGTGGTTGTGTGTAGTACCATTGACTTAAACAAACAAAACTAAGCCTTTAAAAAAAATTTTGTTTAAGGAGAAAAAAAAAAAAAACAGAAAAAGGGTACAAGTTATACAGAATTTCAAAAAAGATAAATAGTAGCAAATCACTAGTTAATATATTACATATTATCATAGAAATAGTTGTTCAAGTTACAAAATTAAAGCATATAAAGTGGACATTCAAACAGTAAGACTGCAAACAGTTCTGTTAATGATCCAACAAAAACTGAGTAATATGGTTATCTATCTTATATGCTTAAATATACATGCAGTTATATCCTTTAGAGCACTTTCTTTTCCTCTCTTTTTTATAGTGACAATTACACATTTTGGGTTTTATTACTCCTACAGTTCTTATTACTTTTTTTTTTTTTGAAGAGAATAAAACCAAATGTGACATAAGCAAAACAGAGTCATTTAAATCAAAAGGATGGACATAGTACATAATGTAAAAACAGAATACAAGGTGATTAACAATGGTTACCATAATGCCTCTTGCTATCTTAAAATGAACTGCCTATATCATCAGTTATAATAAAATTGAATAAAACAATAAAGAACAAAACCAATAAAACCAAAACATTGGAGACATTACAGGACTTCAAAAGAAGATAATAGTCAAACCTAAATGGGCATCATAGTGAATCTTATTATCTTCACAGTTGTTGTCTGTACTCTCCAACTTGGTACTGTCAAGCAAAACAGAATAGAGTAAAGTCAGTCAAAACAAGATGGTGAGAGCAATACAGGGTTTCAAATCAAGTTAAAAGGAAACCAAACTGGGTTACTATAATATATCCTGCTATTTTTTATTTATTTTTCCCTTAATTAAAAGGATAAAAATGAAAAAGTAAGTAATAAAAAGAAGATTGAGATAAAAGAGGACATAACAACAAAACAGCAGAGGTCAAAACATAACCATTTAAGCAAAATAGTGTTTCACCACAAGATATCCCGACATAAAAGTAGTTATCATAGTGTCTCTTTCCTTGAAATCTTTTGAGTATAACTTCATATACAAGATAATGTAAAACCATTCAAGAGAATGACAGTATTGCAGGGTATTTAGAAACAACTAACAGAACATGAACAATGGTTTCTGTATAATCTCCTTGTCTATAAAAGTTTTTGTTTATATTATCACATATAATAAAATTCAATAAGATACAACATGTTAAGACTGATGGAGACAGAAGAACAAAAGCTCGATGGGGCTTCAAAACAAGATGATATTAAATCAGCACTAGCTATTATGATGTCTTGTTTTCTCCAAAATAGCTGTTCCTTCCATCCAACCTTCTCTGCCTCATTTCTGTTGAGCTCTTTTTCTGTCATTAGTTGTCAGTTTATCTTCTTCATTTCGCTTTCTGCTCCATTCATTGTGGCCTCTCTGCCACTGTTTCTGGAATCTTGGTGTTTTTCTCTTTTAGAATGTCCTGTAGTATTCTCTGTAGAGTTGACCTGGTGGTTACAAATTCCCCTAGTTCCTCTTTATCCTGGAAGCACCTTGTTTCTCCATTAATTTCTAGGGACAGTTATGCAGGATATATCAATTTTGGCTGGAGGTTATTGTCTTTCTTTCTTTTTTTTTTTTTTTTTTTTTTTGTCTTTTTTTCATTTTTATCGGTACCAGGGATCGAACTCATGACTGCCTGCTTGCAAGGCAGGTGCTTATGCCACTGAACTAAATCCCCAGCCCCTGGTTATTGTCTTTCAAAGCTTGAATTATTTTGCCCCATGCTGTTCGTGATTTGATGGTTTGTCCTGAGAAGTCTGCTGTAATTCTGGTGTTCTGTAATTCTTGGTGTTCCAAGTGATCTGTTTCTTGTCTCTGACAGCATTTAATATTCTGTTCTTATATCGGATTTCTGGAATTTTGATTATTATATGCCTAGGTGTAGTTCTTTTTGGATTGTAGGTAGCTGGGGTCCTGTATGCTTCATAGATCTGAGTATCTTTACCTTTTCCCATATTAGGGAAGTTCTCCTTGATTATTTCTGTGTATAGCCTTTGCAGTTCATTTGTTTGTATCCCTGCTTCTTCCTTTACATTCTTAATTCTTAAGCTGTAGATCCTCTTATCATCCTGTAGCATTTGTCTTGTTACTGCTCGTTTCCTTGTTATTTTTAAGAAGTTTTTCATTTCATGCTCCCACATTACAAATCTGTCCTCCAGTTCAGATAATCTATCCTTAGTTTCTTTCAAGCTGTTATGCCAGCTTTCAATAGAGTTTTTAGTTTCCTGGTAATCTCTTTGAACCTGCTTCATGTATTCTATGTTTTCTCTATTTTCTCCATCAAACAATTCTCCCCTTTTTTTTCTGTTCTTCCATTCTACCATCTGTTTTTTCTTGGGCGGTGCTTAGCATTTCTTTAACTATTCTACTTATATCTTGCTTTACTTGGTTAAATACTTCACTTTTGAACTCATCTATGAGTTCCCGGAGATACCGCTTTATGTCTATTGTTTCTGTGCCTGATATTGCATGTTTTCAGTCATCATTCTCCTTTGCATTTACCTTTCCTGGATCAGCATTTTCAGGATTGGGGACTAAGGACCCTTTTTTGTTGCTCCCTCTTCCCATACTTTTTTTCCCCTCCCTACAAGTGTATATAGGAGGCCCAGTTTCTTTATTTGTCAGTTACAGTTTGTTTGAATAGCGCCGGTTAGGTGTTCCTACCCACTGCAGTGTACTAGGCAGACACAGACTGGAGCAACCTATGCTGGACCCTCCCCTCCAGCTCAGTCAACCTGCTGGAGGCTTCACTGCATTAGGGTGCACTGCCAGGTGCAGGGACCTGGTTTGGGCTAGCCTACTGGGTCTTAGTCCACAGTGTCACCCAGATCAAGTGCTCCCCACCTATCTCACTTGAGAGAGGAATATGTGACTGAAGTCACTGCAGTGTCCTGTTCCGGCTAGTCTGCCCGGTCCCAGAATGTCCTCTGTTGGAGCCTCCTACTCTGTGGAAGGGTCCCCATTCCTCCCACTCACTGCAGGTCAATGCAGGGCTCTCCACTAGCTCTGTTCTCAATTTGGTTTGCTGATTCCCGCTCTCAGAGCTTTCGCATCTCTATCCTTGCTGTGCTGATTCAGATGCAGCAGCAGTGGCAGGAAATTGAAGCTGTGGTTTCTAGAGGCGCGGGTTCCAGCTGCAGCGCTAAGACTTTAGCTGTTCCAGTTGTAGCACTGGGATTGTATTTCCAGTTGGTTTCTCTCAGCTTAGTTTGTTCCTGGGTCGGCAGGGTATATCTCCCTCTGCTTAGGACTCCCCACAGTGCACCATTCGTGGAATTTAAGCTGGCTATCTCAGAGAGCCTCTGTAGCTGCTGTTATCTAACTGCCAGAGGTCCCAAAACAAAGACCTAAGCCTACATGAAAGTTAAGGGTGTATAGGATAAGGGCATTTGTATAACTGCCGTCCTGATTTTATATTATTCTGAAGCCTCTGTGGTCCAAGGTTTGGATTTTGTGATTTGGAGTAAAATAATTCTTTGCCCTTCTTCTATGGCACAAAGGATTGGTAAATTGCCTTAAGTTAGTAAATCACAGAAAGCTAAACTAGAAGAGCCATTGGAAATCATCATTTCCTCGTTGCATCATTTTACAGATGAGATTAAGATCCAAAGGGTGATTTCCGGTTAAAGAGAAACCCAGGGCCATGAGTCTGGCAGGAAAGGCAAGGCACACCTTGGTGTAAACCCTAATGCAGCCACCTCAGTTAAGCAATTGATGCATTCATTCCACGTTTTTTGAAAAATAAAGGTAATGGTAGTATAACTGTCTTAAGGGAGTTGAGAGGATTAAACATACACCAGCACACACACACACACACACACGCGCACGCACACACACTCCAGAATAATAGCTGCCAAATTACATGTTTTATCACCAGTACTGTCTTCATTGATTTCATCATCATCATCATCGTGTGTATTCTTACCATAGTGTGCAACTTCTGTAGTTGGAAGGCCATAAAATGTATGGAGGATTCATATATACCTGAAGAGTTAGGGCTATGAGGAGAGTTTATTGCAGATTTTCCTTTAATATTCCAAATAAAGCTTTGTGTGATGATTGTGTGTTAACACTGAAAATATATAAAACCAACTATCTTTTAGGTCTGATGAGAGTGTGATTACTTTCAGCTTTGTCAGTCTGGGTGTGTTGCATGTGATTCACAGTTAGTAAATATCTGTCAGATACATTTGAGTGAATGAAAATGATGCATCTGGTGTCAGTGGATTCCCACATAGTCCTAGCTATTTGAGCAAGTGATTTCACTTCTGTTGAGGATCACAAATTCACAATGGCTAGTTCTGCATTCTTCCTTAAGAGATAAAATGGAGACTTGGGATGATTGGTACCATCCATTTGAGATTTCCGATTAACTATTTAAGGATGAGCCATCCTTTCCCACTCACCAAGACTAAAACTAAGACCACTATGTTTAAAAAAGACTCTTGGGCAAGCTTCTGCTGAGCATAATATCATCTCTGCACTCTTGGGTCTTCCCAAAATTATACTCGCCCTTTGAGTCCTAGGCCTCTAAGCCTTCTACCTACTTTGAATCCTCTACTAGCCCCCCCCCCCCCCCATACTATATACATCCAGTAAATTGTGGCTGTCTTGGAGTATTGTGCTCTGGCCCACCTGGAGATGTTGACTTCCCAGTCACTCATCATGTATTACTAAATTTGTCTCTGTTTCTGTTTTATCCTCTTGCTGTATCCTTAACACAGCTCTGGGCTGGGTCCTCAGTATACATCAACCTCAGTTTTATTTGTAAAGACCAACCAGTTGAACTCTGATCTTCAAGCTACTTTGTAGCTCTAAATGTAGTGTCTGTTTAGTATAAGGGTGCACTTTGAGCAAAATCAGCAAAGTTAACAGAGCATAGTGCATGCCGGTAATACTTGCACTAGGGAGGCTAAGATACTCAGCAAACATTACATTGTGAGTTCAGGGCCAGCTTGAACTTCATAGTGAGAGCATAGTGAAACAAACAAACAAAAAAACCTCCACCAAATATAGTCCCTATATAAATGGGAAGTAGCTGAATTCTTTTATGCTCTTTCCAGATTATAATGGTAGATGTTTCTTGAACTTGTGGATTCCCCCTTCTCTTCTGGAGTGACCTTACAGTCCATTGGAATTCAGTTCCTATTTGAGTCTGGAAGTGTGGGGGCTGAGTCAGTTTCTCAGATAGGTAGCAAGGTGTGGCAGCTCTCTTCTTACTCACTATGGTGAGCTGGAGGCTTCTTATCTCTAGAAACAACTACCTCCAGCAGAGGCTTGAGTTGGAGTTGAGTTACTGGTCCCTGACTCATGTAGAAGGTATTTTTAGAATGACTATAATGTTTGCCCTTGGACAGAGAAGAAAAAGGAATTCATTCATTCATTCATTCATTCATGATCAGACTGCAATACCTTGACTGCTAATTTTCAAAACAGCCTTGGAATTACATTAAGGAATGGTGGGCTACTGCTCATGGTAAAGGAGGCTGTGCATACGCATGAGCGTGCATCTGTGTGTGTACATGGGAACAGTTTGGACATTGTGTTGAGGCCTTCAGATATTTACAATGACAAGCAAAGGATAGGGAATTTTGATGAAGCTCATCATGATTGGAGAGAGGATATTTCAGTAGTGATCAGTTTGCCCTTCATTCATTGCATATTTGAGCCCTGATGGAAATGTTAGCCAATTTATATTCTGGGGGTTTAATGCATATTTTGTTGCGAGTAAAAAATAAATATATTTTTAGTTTTAAGTCCTTTCTCCCAACTTTTTGTTGTTTGTATCTTTAGGGTTTGGTGTAGTGCTTGGCTAAAATGAAGGTTCGGCTAAGTATATGTAAGAGAAACAAAACAAGAACAAGTGTAAGAAGATTGGTTTCTTACGTCATAATTTTTAGTGGAGTGTGGTTTTGGTGACACTATGAGGAGGCCTCCAGAGTGAACTTCATGTATGCGACACCGTTGCAAAACTTCCTAAAGTCTTTTGAGTCTTTAGTTCTCACATCTGTGCCCCCTGAATGGCTCTGTTCCTTCTGAGGAAGTGATCAGTGGTTATGCTGTTACAGTGGAGCTTTTAATCCTATTTTTCAATATAATTATTTTAGAGTGATGATCTATCATATGTAAAAGATCAGACAATATAGTTAATCTTCACCAGTGTAAAGTAATCAAATACAATGTTGTTTGGACTTTGGAAAAAAAAGCTCCAATTAAATATAAAATTAAAAACTATAAATATATAGAAAGGGCTTAGAAATACCTAAAGCTAGAGCAATCCATGAGCTATCAGGAATGAATTAAAAGGTTAAAGTACATTGCTCTGCTTCATGCTTCTCTTACATTAAAAAATAGATTCAGATGAGGAGCCAGAACCGAGTGCTGGCTCTGCCATTGAGAGAGAAGTTCAAAGATTTTAGGGATTGAAAGGAAGCTTTAAGATGTAAGATGTTTCATTTGTTTATGGTATGTAATATTGAGAATTAACCCCTTATTTGTGCAGAAGAAATGGCTGATCCTTTATGAATTTTCTAATTATTTCCCACTTTGGCCAATTATTCAGTGTTTGGGAAATAGACCTTCCTGTACCTTCTTGATATATTCTAGCTATTTTAATAATTTCCCAGCCCTAGAAAAATATACAAAATGTATGCAAATCTTAAAATTTCTGTATGTATCTGATGTGTGAGTGTCTCAGGCATAATATATAGGCTAACATTCTTAGTACGTGTTTAATTTTATAATTGTCAGATGGGAGACTTGGGTCTTAGTTTCCATCCATCTCCTTCTTTGGTACTTTTTTTATAAAGATACAATAGCACCTGGGAGGAAAAACGCAGCAGTGATCTTCATGAGCACGAGAGCAAAGAGGTACCTATGGAGATAACTTGGGAGTAGTCCTGGGGGTGGTGGGAGCTGACTCAGTCTTTTTTCTCTACTTGTCATTGTTGCTGATGGTCTCTGTCCGTGCAGGTGATGTATATACAGTGCTGTGTTATGCGTCAGGCTTTTCCAGCTTTCTCAGTTCATGCGTACTTCATCCATACTGTTTCCAGGGGACGTGGATCATTTCACTGGGACTGTCACAAAGGAAAATATTAAATCCCAGTACCAGCCTGCCCTTCTTGGTTCTTTCCCATCTGCTCTACCCAGTGTCTTTGCTGTTTGCCTTCCTGGATGACCCCTTTCTGCCTGCCTCAGCCTTTCTCCCAGGCCAGTTCCCCAATCCTTCCCTGCACTGTTGCTTCCCCTTCACTCCTGTGGTCATTCTCTGCCTATACTTTCAGAAGCCTTGGCCCTGGTGGTTCATCAGCCCTCTACCCTGCCAGCCTCAGTTTCTCATCTGTCATCTTTTCCTCCCTTACCCACAGGCAAGGTTACTTCTGTGGACGGCATGGGAAGGATGTGTTCCAAGCCTTTGCTTGTGGACTCTGTCTTCTCCTTTCTGTCACCAACTCGCAATGCATGACTTTGTTTTTGTAAGTACCAGAGATTAAACCCAGGCTTTCACACTGAGCTCCATCTCCAGCCCTTTTTATTTAGTGACACATTGTCTAGCCTGAACTCAAAGTTTCGGTTCTCCTTTCTCACCTCTCAGAGTGCTGGGATTACAGGCATGTGCCACCATGTCCTGCTGAGACCGTTCACCCCAGTTTCTCTTTTTTGTATGGGTGCCTATGACATTGGATGGGGAACTCACCCACTGTAGTATGGCCAATTTATAATGTAACTAATTACATTGGCCACATTCCCCTTCTCAAATCAGATCACTTTTGGAGGTGCTGGGGGGTTAGACTTGGACATACAAGTTGTTAGTGTTACCGTTCGGCTCCTGATGCTTTCCAGATTCTGAAAACCATCAATAGTAAGTTTCCTGCCCAGAGATGGACCTTCATGTATCCCACTCTTACTTCCTTCCCCCCGTGATCTCAGAGGAGGGTGTGTTTTTTTCTTGATCTAGGCTAGTTCCTCCTCCTGTTCTCTGAGTTCCTTCCCTTCTTTTCTACTTCAGAAGCTTAGATAATTGATTCTGTCCTTCCCTGTTTTTTGTCTCTTCCTTTTACAGGTCCTTGCACCACGGTTTCTGAACATGCACTTCCTCTTCTCTCCTTCATCACTGCAGCCCCTGGTCCTCTCTCATGGTTTTTCCGTGCTGTCTTTGACTTGCTCTTCTTCCCCTCACTTGCCTGCTCTGTTATTGTACTCACGTCGATGCGGCCGGCCGATTTGCCTTTGTATTCTAACTCCTCCCTAGCAATTGGACTGCCTGGTTAGATGTTTCTGCCCCGGTGTCTCACATTACTCATGACTGGGAACAGAAGAAATATTACTTATCCCCGTATTCCCCAAACCTGCATCTTCTCTCTTCCTTAACCTCACAGTTGGCTCTCCCAGCCACTTGATTTTTTAAGACCGACATCCGATGACAGCCCAGACTCCCCAGATCCCAGGTCAGTGGCATTGAGTGGATCTCTTTGCCCCCTGCTGTCTCCATTTCCCCTTACTGATGTGCATACACAACCTCATCCTCCCGTTCCTGGGCTTGTGGTATTCCACCTGCCTTCCCTGCCTACAGCTTGCCTTGCATTCCAGCAGGATGACAGATCTGAGATACAGATGACTTGTACTCCCGCCCTCCCCTTTACAGGTTCCTGTCAGCTGCAGGGTCAAGTCCAGTCTCCTAATTTGGCTTTCAACGCTTTGCATCATTCGTCTCCTTACCTACCTTTCCACTCTTACCAAGGAGTTTTGTCTCTTAGTCTAGCGCCTGTATTATCATCCAGCTGCTGCCATCTGAGATGGAAACCTTACCACTTTTACCTATTTTTGTCTCAACAGGTTCTTCATTGGTGTCGTACTACATCTCTCACAGCCCCATTGCAGCCTTCCTAAGTGTTTCTGTTGTCACACTACTCCCTAGTTAGAAATGTGTGCATCAAGTGCTTGTTGATGTCTGGCTTGTGTCACACAGGATATGCTCACAGCCTGATTGTAGATCTAGTGAGTCACAGCAGCCAGTCTTTGGGGCATTGTTTGGTTGACCAGCTTCTGGCATCTTTCTTTGTTGGTCCCAGGCAGTCAGTCTTTCTTTGATGGTAAACAAAACAAAACAAAATACCACAAAAAAATATATTCTTTCCTATCCTGTTTTACTGTGGCCAGAGCCTTCAGCCTTAGATGAACCTATTCCGTAGAAATCTACTTATAATCTTCTTTGATTATAGTAGATATCTAGGAAATCATATTTCAAGTTCAACATGTTTTGGATGATTGAAAGGGAAACTTTACTCCTTGATTCTCTTATTGGAAACTTGGTTTGGATTTTCAGATGCTTAAAACTTTCTGTGCCTCAGTTTTTTCTTTCTATAAATGTTTGATTGGATTTGCTATCTCCCTAATTATGGTAGGCAAAATTACCGTAATTATGTCTACTCCCAGACAGTGGCTAAAACGTCTGGACAGTGGTGCAAAGCTTTGGAGAGGAAGTACGTGTCACAAAATGCAGAGTGCATGACATTTGGGAGAATTAGTTACTTTCATATTCCTCTTTCCTGAAAGGCAGAATGTTGTAGCAACCGAGAGCCTCAGGAAGGTCCTCTTTCTGTTGCTACACCTCTGGGATGTCCTGAAGGCCTGCTCCCCAGGCTGCACAAGGTCTGTTGGTGGTGGGGCTGTGAGTCCTCTCCCTGGGGGTGCTCTGATTTGCATGTTTGAGTCATATGTAGAAAGCTGAACTTGGAAGTTGTGTTTCTATGCAGCCAAAGTTCTTATGGCTTTCTTCCACAAGTACAAAGGAGGCCAAGCCTGTTTTCTCTCTGGTTGGAATGAGAGCCCTTAATCTTGAAGTCCTTATGTTGTTCCATTGTGACTGAGAAGGCTTCCCACACAAACAGCTGTGGAGGTAATTGGAACTAAACTAGGGGTAGGTATTGGGGTTTTGAAGGCCCAGAGTCAGAAGTCTACTCTATATTTTTAGTAGTCCAAGACACCTCTTACTATCAGTGTTGTAAAGTGCACAATTGGCCTACCTACAAAATATTGGAAATAGCAGTTTGCTCTCAAGTTTGAAAGCTTAATTTTTTCAGGATATATTATTATCTCTTTAAATTTTTTTTTCATCATTTAAAGACAATAATTAAAATAATTTTCTATTTTATTTTTAATATAGAAAGTTGTGTTTTATTATTTTATTATTTAGTTTTAACTTTTTTTCCCTTAACTTTTAGTTTCATTTGAAGGCAAATAAGATTCATTATGATACCCATTCTGGTTTGACTATTATTTTCTTTTGAAGTCCTATAATGTCTCCAATGTTTTGCTTTTATTAACTTTGTTCTGTACTGTTATGTTCAATTTTATGGTGCCAGATGATATGGGCAATTCTACTGAAAATAGCAAGAGGCATTATGGTAAGCATTGTTGATCACCGTGTATTTTGGCTTTAAGTCTTGTACTATGTCCATCCTTTTGTTTTGACTGACCCCATTTTGTTTTCTTTCATTTGGTTTTATTCTCTTCAAAATTAATTAAAAAAACCTTTTAGTTTCAGTAACTTTTGTTAACTGTATCATATCAGCCTAGGTATTTTCTCCAGAATAAATGTGTTTAATGATGTGGAGCAATGGGAGTACTGTTCAATGTTCTGGTACAAAATTTTATGCCTAATTTGTTAATGAGATTAATAGTTTACTTCATAGCTCTTTTATAGCTACTCTTATTTATATGATATTAAATCATGTATGTATGGATAGAGTGTGTTGAAAAAGTCTTAGATTTTTATGGTCTTGTAATTAAAGTAGAAAAATGATGTTGTAATGTATACTTATATACCCAGGCTAAAATGTATCAGGAAGTGTGTATTTGGTTTTTCATTGATAAAAAATACTTTTTTTTTCAAGCTTTCCAAAGCATCCTCCTGCATATTAAGAGTTCGAATTGGAGATAGAATCCCAGGAAACTTGAATCTCCATCTCTATTTGCTTATTTTTTTTTTTCTCAACTTGTGAACACTCTCCTGTGAGATGCCTGGAGAGTGATGTTTGAAAGATTTCTTTGTGTTTAGGGTTTGAGAATTACCATTCTAGTCTAGTAGACCTCAGACATGTTGCAGCCCTGTCTTAAGTCAGCTGAAATACTGAAGTGTGCCAGTAGTTTCTTTAAAAGAAGAAGTCACTGACACTGGCCTTTCGGTTGTGTTTTGATGGCTTTTTAGAGTGGGGAAAAAGGCGCAGAGCTGCGGTTGAATGCTGGGGGTTTGGCCTGTCCAGAGTTTGTCCGTAGGAATGTGCCAAGTGTGAAATTATCACCAATGACATATGTCGTGGTGGAAACAAACTGAAATATGTCCCTCTCAATACTTGCCTTAAGGCCAGGCCATCACTATAACTTAGTTACATCTGAGCATTATTCACTCTGTTTGAAAGAGTTTGTGAAACAAAAGGTCCTAGAAGTCACAGGAGACAGCATTGGCCATGCTGGAGGTGGAGGTGTTTCCCAACTGTGTGGGCAGATGTGGGCCTGGCCCCTTCGCTGGCTCTGCCCTGCGTAAGCCTGCCAGAGTCACCCGGGGTTATCTTCAGAGTGTGCCGTGCCCTCAAGTGTGGAAAAGCATAAAGTGATTTTTATCACACCACTCTAAAATACCTAGGACTAAACTATGATAAAGGAACTAAAAATGGACTTTATTGTATGTAGTCTAGGGGTTTACACTAGTTATTGATTTCAGGTCATGGTTTCTAATTTTTTTTTTTGGAATTTTTGCTTTTTATTGGTACCCGGGATCAAACTCACGACTGCCTGCTTGCAAGGCAGGCGCTTATGCCGCTGAGCTAAACCCTCAGCCCCTGGTTTCTAATTTTTGGTTTAGAAAATTTTGTCTTCTTAGTTCTATAGTAGCTTAATTATTACTATCATGTTAATATTCCAGATATGTAGCAAAAAAAAAAGAAAAACAAAAAACAAAAAACTAGGGCAATGACAGGAATGTTTAACAAAAGGAAAAATAATCATAATTCTATGACAGGTACAAATGACACCTATTATTCCTGTTTTGGTTTAATGAAAATATTTTTCATTAAAAGAATTATAGAGAAGAAATAAGATGGATGAGTAAAATCGTATGTTAGTAATAGTCATTCAAGGCATTAATTGCAAGTTCTTTTGTGTTGAGGGGTTATTTATTTTAAATTTTCTGCTCTGTAGCTCTCTTTATATTGTTTTCAAGTGAATATGATAGACGTTGTTCTGCAGTACTTGATTGTCTTCTGTTAAAAGCCAGACTATTCAATCTTATACATGAGCATTCTTGGGTCATTAGATATGGGGGTTCAGGTGTGCAAAAGCCTTGGTAATATATGGCCTGTCCCCAAAGACCTTAATTGAGTTCAGAACTTCTCCCAAGAGAATTGCATTACTTTATCTAAATAGTGTGTTACTTGTGCAATGACAAATTACTTTAGTTCTAAAAAGAAAAAAATATATACTTTATAAGATATTCTTCAAATTACAGTGTACATCTTTATTAGCTTTATAATTGTTAGATAAAAAATTAAAATCCATATGACTGACGTTAATTGGATGACTACAACTAATGTTCTGACTTTGATCATCTTCAGCATTTCCTTTATTTTTCTTATTACATTATCATATATATACACATTTTATTCCATCAGAATATTTTTCAGGCAGCAACCAGGTAAACTAAATACACTCAAACTTTTTTTTCAGTTTCCAAACTTTTTCTTTTATCACATTACATATTTTTCACTGGGCAATTTTAATGCATGCCATTAAAAACAGTAATTATATTCATTGCTGAAAAGGTATAAAATACTAAAAACATAAAGTGAAAACTAGAGTGTTAAATGAAAACAATCATTTGTATGCAGAGTGTGACTCAGCTTTGTAAGATTCTGTGTGTGGGATAAATTCAGAAAAAGGAAATACAACGAAAAGATAGTATGGAAATGGAGATCAGTGATATGGTTTGCGCGTAGTCTCTGAACTAGAGAGTGATTTCTTCTAGGATTCCAGCCTTGTTTCTGTGTTTCCAGAACACATGGAGCATATTACCTAGCTGCTTCCTAGAAGGGAGGAATACCACACAGGTCCCATGTGGTAGCAGCTTTAGGCTGGGAAAGACTTTTCACAGAGAAACAGTTGATGCGTGGTAGTAATTCTGGCAGATGTATGATTTTCCTCATAAGACATGATGATCGAACCTAAAAGACTTCTGCAGTAGATCTATCATTTCTGAGGCAAGTTTTAGTTTATTGAAAGGGAAACTAAGACTTAAGGAGATTAAATACTTTAAAATGAAAATGTTGCTGAAAAGAATGTAGTTGGCTAGCTATTGTGAAATGAAAGAGGCTCTTTTCTAAATTATTCTGTACATTTCAGATTCCAATTTCAGGATCACTTTATGTTTGTATTGCCATTTTTGCCTGAATTAAGTTGGGAATGGGAGGAATTATTTGGTGAGATATAAGGTGATCCTTTTAGTAGTAATTTGCTTAATAAGAATTTCTGGCTGGATATCAGAGTTCTGCAGAAAATAGAGATTATGGAGGGTTAACTATTGGATTCTTAACATGAGCTATAGACATTGGGAGCCACAATGAAAATGATGCTGGTGTGTTATCTTAACTGGTGTGTTCAGAAAACAGTTGAGGACATGTTTCAGTGAGTGTAAACTGCATACACTGAACAAGGCAAAATGGTTAATGTTGCCAGATAAAAAATGCATTATTTTTCTTTGAGTCTTGAATATGTAAACTTGGATTAATAGCTTGTGTATGTGAAATGAACCCACATTCACATTTATTTCATACTGAAACAGCTGAAATCTTGGTAAAGTTAAGAATATAGGGGACACAGCAGATGTTTTAAAGAGTTAAAAAGAAAGGTGAAAGATTTTTGGTAGGCCTGGGGGAGAGAGATTGAAAACTTTCATTTTTTATTGGTAGTTTGGTTGCTGAGAAAATAAATGGTCCTTTTTTTTCTCTCTCTCTTTTTCCCCTCTTCTTCCTTATATGAGTCGATTTTCTTTTTTCCTTTTTGTCTTCTGAAAGAGGTTTGGTGTTGGTGGGAATGGGAATCAGCTGCCAGCAGTGGAGCGTCGTCTGCCCTGAACCTTCTCACAACTGAGGCTTTGGGTTTAGAAATTTAGTGACCTTTGAATGCCATCCTTTCACTGAGGCCAACACAGTCCTCTTCTGGTGCATGGCAGTGCAGGCAAGGGAAGAAGAAGGAAAAAGCTTAGGCAGGAAAGGGAGATATTCCATAATGCCTTGGTCCTCTCTGCCTTGGTCCCACTGTGTTGTGACTAGTTCTGGTGTGTGTGTACCGTTTCACTGACTTTATCTTCTGCTTTTACAATGACTCGAGTTGAGAAGATGTGAGGACACACACATAGAGAATAATTTCAGACTCTTCTCTGGTACCATTTGCATTCAAGAGTAGGAGAATTTGCTTCTTACACGTGGATTTTTTCTCCTTCTTGATGAGAATGAGTAAGGAAGTAAAAATCTCAAGATAGCAGGATCATCCGGTCACCAAACTCGTTAAGTTAATATTTACTTTAAAAATGAATGTATTTGCCAGCCCTTCCTGCTGTTTGTCTGGGAAGCACTTAAGGTCCACGTGAGAGGCCCGAAGTTGTTTCCTCTTTTGCTGGGCATGTCTCCTGTGAGGCTGGTGGGTAGCGCCATGTGCGGACCCCGGGTTGTAATGTCTATTCTTTCTCCTTGAGTTACATTTAGCTTGAAGATAAAGCAAGAGAAAATAAACGATGTTAAGTCAGTTTTTCTTGTTTCTCTCTGTCTGCTGCTCAATTTTGGACATATGAGACAACATTACTGCTTTTAAAGCCATTTCTAACAACCCAATTTACATATATGCAGGAGTTTAAGGAAACTGCACATTTGGTTAAATGTACAACCTGAAAACTGAAAGATTTCATTTGTTCATGTTTTTATTGTTATTAATTTTAATAGCATTATGTCATTAATAATACCTGGCCACTAATGGAAAGATAAAAAATATGGGTGATATAGAAAAATTAGAAGTTTGGCAAAATAGAATTTGCTACTTAGCAAATATCTCTCCTTGCAGGAGCATAATTTTTTTCTTTTAATAATAATTCTTTCATAAAGTATTATTGCTGTGTTTATCCCAGTGACCTGCTTTTAAAATTATCTGCCTTAATTTTGAGGCATCTTGTAAAATTTTGTTTTCATTTTTTTTTCTTTTTTTGAGGGAGGGTCTCACTATGTAGTTTAGGCTGGCTTTAAACTCATATGTAGCCCAGGCTGGCCTCAAACTTGCAGCCATCCACCTGCCTTAGCCTCCCAAGTGCTAGGATTACAGGTATGTGTTGCCATGACTGGCTTAAACATATTCATTAAGAATGAAAATCATTTTTTACTGATTTTATTCTTAGTGATTTTTATAAATTTATTTCTGCTTCATTATTTCTACTAAGTTCTGTTGGTTCCAGTATTTTCCAGAGGTTTTGAGTGTTCTAGATGCACAAACAAGTGATCCGCAAATAGATTTTAAAAATATCTCCCCTTCCAATATACTATGAAATGATTTCGTCAGTTTTTTCTTCTTGATATTGTAACTTCCTAAATGAAAGCTGTTAATTTTATAGCATTAAAACTATGTATTATAAAATCTATTTTTAATAATATTAAAAGCATAACAAACATGAAATATGAAATATTATTTAAGTTCAATAGATATCTAATAACTGAAAGGTTACCCATTGCTTTTTTTTTCTTTTGAGATAAGGTCTCGCTATGTCATTCAGGCTAGCCTCAGATTGACTGTGTAGCCAAGATGGTCTCAAATTTGTAATCCTTTTGCCTTAGCCATTAAGTGCTGAGGCATGTGGCACCATGGCCAGCTTCAAAACTTTTTAAGGTAAGTTTTGTTGATGAGTTTTAAGCGTCCTGTGTAAGAAGATGGCCAATTATACTTAATTACTTGAAAGCTGTTTTGAGGAATTTTTAAGTTTACATTGAAAGAAAGAACAGATGTATGCATCTTTATTTATGCTCTGGCTGGCATCACTTTACCAACTGGTGCATGTTTGTTAAATACTATTGTAATGGAAGCCACAGGTGTGTCCTACAAGGTATAATAGTTATAGTATGGCAGTTATGTCTTGCTGGAGATTTCAGAAAGATTAGTGTGTTTTTCATGGGTTCCTATTATGAACTTTTAGTGGGGTATCTATTATCATTTTGAGGATGAACAAGACAGAGATGAGTCACAGGAATTATTTAGCAGTTGGTTGGGCAGGGTATTTCCTTTGAGATTGCTTTTTAACCACTTGACAAATTTGTCCATGCCTCTCTGGGTTTCACTGTGCATGCTCTTGGAATGGCTGCCTGCCTGTTAGATGGTGAGTGGAAAGCCCAGGAGCACAAGTTTTAGAATGTTCCTCCACCCTCCTTTTGGCCCCCACCATTTACAATCTATGTGATGCCTCCTCAGAACCTTCTTTTCCTTATCTGTGCAGTAGAGATAACAGTCCCTGACAAAGTTGTGAAGATTAATCAGGTAATGCTTATAAAACCTTTTAAGATCCCAGCACAAGGCAGGCAGCTTTGCTTCATACTCTGATCTCAGCACCTGTCATGTTCATTGTGCATGCACACTACCCTCATGTCTTCCTCCTCTCCGCATGTGTCATGGCATCTGAGGACATAGCTCTGGGACATACAGCACTGTCTGTCTTTATCATGGGCAGTCTCCTTTTAGGAACTTGCTTAACTAAATGATGAGGAAACTGAGCCCAATCTTAGGCTTCCTCCTGTCACTGACCCTTCCTCCTTGTCAAAGTGGATTTTCTGTGACCTTATGCTCACTGGATCTGGTAGCAAGACTGTCTACTAGTGTTTTTCCCTGTCAAGTGGTTACTGGTGGGTAGGATTTTGCATCCTGTAATCCAGGAGCCTTTGTGAGCACTCTTAATCAATGCTTGAAAAAGAAACAAGGGTTGCATGTCTCATGTCACAGTGGACCTATGGGGACAAGAATTTCCAGAAAGATTAACGATGATTGTCCGGTAGAGAGGGCAGAAAAATCATCCTTTGCTATCTCAGTTCTGGCTTGGTGCCTGCCTGGTAAACTCTCTGATTCTTCTTCTTTTTTTTGGTTCCTGACATTTCTACTGGAATATATCCATTGTCTGCTAGGGAAGTCCATTTGTCTCAATTCTATATGTCCTACGCCTAGGAGTTGAGTAATCTTATGCTTCCTCCATTGTGGACTCCCTATGTAGCCCAGGCTCATCTCTCATAGTCACTCAGTATCAAGATCTTAGTACCTGTTGCTTGAGCTTATGTTTGTATCTTTAACATCATCTCCCCTTCCCCTGCAAAGGATAATATTCCTATGGGCAGAGGCAGCATTTCTCCCTCTCTCCAGATATAAGTTGTTCGACACAATCCTTTGTATCTAGTAGGAGCTGAATAAAATGTTTCTTGAAAGGATGAACAGCCACAATTTTGGGGGTTTTTTATTGAGTTTGTTTGCATAATTTGTATTCCCCCATTATAGAAATTCACTAATTACTTGTCAATAGAGATGAATCTAAAGTGTTTTTTCCTTGTGTATATTGTTTAATTTTCCTAATAATGTTGGCATTATTATTTCCATTTTTTTAAATAGAGAAATTGCTAAGTTTCAGAATGAAGGATAACCTATATGAGCCCCTTAGCTACACAGTACCATAGCCACCGAGAGAACTTGATGGGTTGTTGGGGGTTGAAAAGGAACATTAGAAGTGAATGAAGGTTGAGTTACATTTGCTGTTGTTTTGGTTACTTTTCTTGTTGTTGAGACAAAATACCTGACACCCAAAGTTAAAAGAAGAAAGGTTTATTTGGCTCAGTTTGTGGAGATTTCAGTCCATAGTTCACTGACTCCAAGAGAGGGTGGCATGGCAGAGGGGCACTGCAGAGGAGAAGCAGTTCATGGTGGGCATTAGGTAGCAAAGCAGCGAGCAGCCACCCATGTGGCACTCTTTCAGTCTCTTGTATTTGATCCAGGCTATCTGACCTTGGGCAGCACTCACCCATTTAATTCTAGCATCACACCATGAATCAGTCCCAACACCACATCCTGGATCATAGAATCAGACATCCTACATCTAGCCACCTCTGAAAAGCCCCACTTGTGACTGCCTGGGACCTTGGGGGACACATCTAGCTACAAGTCATAGTGCCTGCTGAAGTGTAACTTTTGTTTTTGAGACAGGGTTTTGCTGGCTTTGAACCCGAACTCCCAGCAGTCTTGCCTCAGCCTCCCAACTGCTGGGATTACAGGCATGCAGCACGTGCCATGTGTGAATTGTAACTTTTAAGTGGCAAATTAATGCTGAGTGTATTAGGATAGTCTTTGGGAGAGGGGCTAATTGAGATACAAAGTACAAAATGAATGCTGCAAACTAAGTGATTTCCTTACTTAGTTCCTTACTGTGAATTCTGTGGCAGTCTTTCTTATCTAATTGAATTGTTGTGCACTGCCCATAAGTTCATACCTGTTTTGTTTGCCCTGATTGTGTGTTTGCAAACAGTACGTTAGAATAATCTGTGTACATTTTAAAAAATTATACAGTGACTTGTATGGTAGTGCTTTTGCTTGTAAGTGTGTGTATCAGCAGCTTTAGCTTATGAGTTTTCTGTGTTGAGCTGGAATCATCTAGATAAACTGTTAATCCAGTATGGTGACCTTTCTCCATAGCCCATTGCTTGTAATTGGACAAAAAAAGTTATGATCTCCAAGTGCCTATTAGTTAATTCTATTTGTATTTGTATTTTCCCCTTTGATTCTGGGGATTGAACTCATGATATCATGTTTGCCAGGCAGGCACTTGCGCTACTGAGCTAAAACCCCAGCCCTACCTTGACTGTTTTTACTGAAAGCTTTTCCTGTGTTTTGAATTTATGCTCTTCATTTATTTACCATTTGTAAGGAAATTCCTTCTTTATCGTACTGTCTTATCTTTGATCAGAGTTTCCACTCAAGGCTCCTTACTTAAACAGTGTTATCTGTGACTACATGCTCTCCTTTTTTTCTTTCTTTTTTAAAATTTCATTTTCTTTTTCTTCTTATTCCTTTTCTGGTGCTGGGTATCAAGCCCAGGCCCTTGTCTATGCTAGACAAAGGCTGTACTACCGAGCCATATCTAAGCTTTCTTTCTTTTAAAAGCTGATTTCCCATCTGAACTCTCTTACTTTTGTTTTACTATTTATGGCAATTATGTACTGAATATTCACAATTCCCTCTAGTAATGCAATTGTATGCCACTTATCAGCTAACTGGCTTTCTTTCCTTTTATTTATTTATTTTTTGTCTTTGTGAGACAGGGTCTCACTGTGCAGTTCAGGCTGGCCTTGAGCTCACTTTGTAGCCCAGACTGGTCTCAAACTTCAAAGGAACCTCCTGCCTCAGCCTCCTGAGTGCTGGGATTACAGGCATGAGCCACTGTGCCTGGCCTAACTGGCTTTCTTGTATTATAATGTTTTGGAAAAATTCTTTGCTTTATTGGTTTTCACATTTTTGTTGTCTTCGTCTTCTTTCATTTTTTTTTTTTTCTAGAGTTTGTGATTGCGCAAGTTCTTTTTCTCTGTTAGACACATTGTGGGTTTAAAACTGCATAGGGCAGGATGTCAAATAAGTTGCAGAGATTTCTGCAGTGAACTGAGAGTGGCTTTGTGTCCTCCTGCATGTATAGCCTGACTGTGAATACTGTCTCTTTCATTCGGAGACAGGTATTTCAGTTTGGAGATTATCGTTATTTTGTCCATGTAAACACTACTCCATATCTGTGTCTTTTTGGCAGAGTTGTTGGTGGACTGGGACAGTTATATCCAAAAAAGAAAGGTGAAAGAATTCTGAACTTTAGATTTTAAGGTATTATTAGGTTTGCTTCCTTAAGTTTCTTCTTCTTTTTTTTTTTTTTAATCTACTTTAAAAAACACAACATGTAAGCATTGTGCCTGTTGTTTCATTTTTTTTTTGTCTTTTTCCTTTTTATCGGTACCAGGGATCGAACTCACGACTGCCTGCTTACAAGGCAGGTGCTTATGCCGCTGAGCTAAATCCCCAGCCCCTGTTGTTTCATTTTAAAGTGATTTTTATGGTATAATGTCCACCATATCCCACTTGATCAGAGTCTAGCAGTTAACACGCTCAGCCATCCCTGGGAGACTTGACCAGGGCTGCAGTTGCAGTAGTGATGATACCTTGCTGGACTTTTCAAGCCTTTTATTTAAATTAGTGCTTATTATCTCTAAGGGTTGTTTAAAAAACAGAGTTCTCTCTCCTTCCAATCAAGTGATGATTCTATCTAGAAGTTACTGAGTTATTGGGTGTGTCGGATCAGAGGGACAGTGGTCTTTTCTGTCACTGTTAGAGGCTGTGAAATTCTTTCCCATGCTGGCTGCTAGCAGGTGAAAGTGTTACCGTATATTCATAGCAGGTTTTGTAGGGTTCCAGAATGCACACAGCAATTTCATGTTCTTTCAGCGAATTCCTCTGAGAATCCTGGGAAGTGGTAGACCCATACTTACATCTCTGCCTTGTAGAGGAGGAAATTGCACACACAGAAGGTGAATATTCTACTCCAGGCCCCAAGTTTTTGTTCTCCTCGTTTACCTTTTTGTGGAACCCAGGTTTTCTCCCTTTCACCCTGATCTCATTGTTCTGCCTAACCAGAGAAAATCAAGATTTACAGATAACACATTTAATATCAGATTAAGGGGAGGCTTTGACTTAGAAGCCTTTCTAATGTTGATTTTCAAGTGATATTTATTTCATCAGTATTAGAACATTATTAACAAATGAGACGTCTACTAATGTTTTTCATGCATAAAAAGTATTTTGGTTTCTGTGCTCTGTGTTATTCTGGATTTGTAGATGTAAGAGCTTAATTTACATGATTGTGAAAGCATGATTCCTACTTTGAAACCTTAAGATATATAAAAAAACAGTAGCTTATCTGTAGTAGGAGTCTTAGCAGTATGGTGAGAGAAAAGAAAGGTCAATGACTAGCAATCTTCCTGTGAGAATAGGAGAAACCAAGGTAATTTTGATAGCAACACAGATTGGGGCAAAATGTTTGGTGATGACAGAAAGTCATGTATGAGAAAGATAATTGAGGATGGATTCAAGTGCGTGCTCCAGAACTCAGTAGCCTTGTTATGAAGAGCAGACAGTTGCCAAATCACTCTGAGCCTCACTTTCCTTACCCAGGAACGAAGGCCTAGGTGTCTCCTGTGCCCTGCAGCCAGGGTGCAGGGGCAGTGCTGCCTGGTGTTCCCACTTGGCAGCTGTACTCAAGCTCCAACACTTTTTAAAAAGTTTCATTCAGTGGAATAAGTTAGGGAAGTATCCGGTGTGTATACTGAGCCATCAAAATAGCAGTTTCTTTCTGTCCCATATAGATGAGTTGAGGGTAAGCCTGAGGAAAAGTGAAAAATCACTGGACATAACATTCTGACATTTGCATCAGATTTAACTCATGTACTTATGGACATTTTACACCTCGGATGCCTATTTTTTTAAAATGTGATATTTTTGCACTATTAATCACTTAAAATATGGTCTTATGTCTAGGAAGTTCTATCATAAGCCTTTCCAAGAGAGGAGGCTTTGTGATAAAAGCCAGCTGCTCAGACAGCTCCCTCCTCGCCCATCCCCCGGCAGGCTGCAGAAGCTGTATTCTGGCAGGGCTCCAGATTTCCTAAGTGATGGGATTGTTTCGGGCCAGGAATGAGAGGAATCTGTCCAGATTGGAAGTGGCTTGAGCTACTTTCTTGCTTCAAATTTATAGTCTTACTCTAACTTCATTTGACCCAGCACTGATTTCTAGTATTGGGGATGCTGTTTTAACTTTGGTATGTGGGTGTGGGTCTTGCTATTACAGAATGATTTTGAATCTTTGAAATTCCATAAAGTTTTTCTTTTTTTTTTTTTTTGTGCTAAAGAGGTACTACATTTATTTTAACTTATAGCTATGCTTCTTTAGGTCAGTGTGATCAGAGTTGGAGTGTGTTTCTGTATGTGGTGGCCTTCTTGATACGGGCAAGCGTAGAGACTGTGGTTTTCCTTGCTCATTTTACTGAGAGTTGGGACAGCTTAGTTACATGAATGGCCTGCACCAGGAAATTATTGGCTGTTGTCAATGGAATTTGTTTATCTTCTCCACTCCTGCATTCCTAGACTCTGAGTGAACTGGCTATCCCTGTGACAGCCTTTGGTTTGGATTAGCTCCTCCCCTTGCTTTCCTTAGATTAAATGCTTGATGTTCCACTCTTCTGGGTGTAAATTCTGGGACCCCCACACAGATGTTTTAGAAAAGCCTCTCAGAACTTGTTAAGAAGATCAGTAATGCTCAACTCTTTTCCTGTCCTATTTTTAATTGGCCACTGCCTAAATATACATTTTCTACAGTTATTCTCTAGGATTAAGGATTTATCTTTATGTATAATTTTATAGAGATAAGGTTAATGTAAGCATAATTCTAATTAGCTGTAGACTATCACTGTCTGCTGGAAATATAATACAAGCTTCATCTAATTAAAATTTTTTTAATAGTCAGTTAAAAAAGTAAACGAAACTGATATTTTTTGCTTCTATTGTTCTCCTGTCTTTTGTCTGCCTCTCTTATGGTTTTAGCCCCAGATATAAAGAAACACTGTAATTTGTACATGCAATCAGTCTGGAAATTATTTTTGACATTTTTGGTTTTTTTTAATTAAGTGTTCAACAAATTGCTTTTGTGTATTTTGCACTTCATAGCCTATCTCATTTTGGACTAGGTATTTCAGGTGCTCCATTTGCTTGTAGCTGCCTTACTGGTCAGCATGGATCTATATTGTAAATTTTCTTCTCTAGAAAAGGCTTTGCATTGTACTGGCAATTATTATTCCTATCAAAGTGGCCCAGAAAAGTAGCATGGACTTGTGCCTCCTCTCCTGGCCTCTGCAGTTAACACCTCTGTAGAGAGATTTCCTTTGTTAAAAAACCTAAATATGGGATTTAAAAAAAAACCCAAATAGGAATTTAAATGTAGTATGTGTCAAGTCACCTAAAGAGTAGGTTGACATCTTTACTGATAGTGATACAAAGAAATTTTTTTTCCTTATGGTAAGAGTCAGCATCTGACCCAGCATTCAGCACAATGCTGTGCATTGCCTCACATACAAACTGTGAAACAGTTTTATGTGAAGTCTGCTGCAAAGCTGTGAATTGTTACTTGTTTGCGGATGGCACTTTGAGCATTCGCTCCAATTATTTTCAAGGTCATGAAGCTTCACTCGTTAAGCATGATGGATTTGTGGGATGTTAACTTGCTTGCTTTATGTTTCATCTTGAATCTTGATTTTGCTAGGATCCCTCAATTACCTTCTTTGGAAGGTGGTCATTAAGTGCTGAAGGTCATTATTGAGTCTGAAATGTAGGTGGTTGTGGATAATTTTAGCCATTGGGGGATAAATGTGATCTGTTCTAGGACAGTGCTTCTCAAACTGTAATGTGGATGTGGATCTCTTGGGAATCTTGTTAAAATGAGATTTCATGGAATAGTCTGAGGCAGGGCCTGGACACTTGCACTTTTTACACCATGTATCTGATTCTGTTGGCAGCAAAAATCTGGTATGATGGTAACAAGATACTGGGTTCTCCTAAGCTTCTCACAGCCCAGAGCAGAAAGAGTAAAGTAACAATAATATAGTGAGATTTACCCACCCGGTGAAAGTATTCTGGTTTTATGTTGTTTTAAAATTAAGGTTAATTTTTTTTTTCTGCCTGGTCACTGTAGTTACTGTAAGTGGTTGTTATTATTATTTTTAAAAATGACCTTCCATGGAAAAATTTAAAGGCTGACAATACTATTTATGGCTCCAAGTTAAGAAAATAAAATAACTTTACTGGTCCATAGACTCCTGAAGTCTAATGGCATCTAAACATCTAAATTATAGTTTTCTTTCATAGCATCTTGCAACATTTTGTATTAATGTAAATACTTAGATATTTGTTTAATATCACTTGGCTCACTAACTGTATCTCCTTTTTTCTCCTTTTAAGACCAGCTTGTCCCTAGTGTCTGGCTTGGATCCTGAGGCCTGCTGGTTCCCAATCAATATTTTTGAGATAGAAATGGCAGAAGTTCCTATTTCAGTGTTTTAGAAATTGGCCAGAATTAGTTTTGGTTGTTTCAGGAGTGACATATGCTGCTGGGGTTCGTGAGTAGGGGACAAGGACATTCTGGGGTATACAGAGGAGCCAACCAAGTGAAGCCTTATCTCCTTGGGTGTTCATTCTTGTGGCGTTTTCATTGGTGAAAAACCTATTAATAATAATCCAAGCCAAAAACCCAACTCCATTTAACATGAAGGCCAACATTTTTTGCATGTGTGCCCAGTTTTAATGTATTCTGAAATTTTTAGGAATGCAGCCACTGAGTCCTTCAAAAAGTTTTATTTTGATTTATTGGTTATTTTTTAAAGAAATGTATCATTTTAGCAAATCTCATTGTCAGAAGCAGTATACTTATAGTATTTGACTTGTGTGCACATCTGTACTAATACAGCTGTAAGAAGTATGGTGCTGTGAATGTATATATGCATTCCTTATTTAATGACTGAGCGAAGATCCAGTGACTGAGGTTGTTAAACAAATTGGTTGCTAAACAAGGAGCTGTATAGAGTACATGTATTACAATATAGAGAACAAAGAAATGATCAAAGGAAATGCCAACCTGATGACTTTGGTTTTATTTACATAACTCTTACAAGTAGAACTGTAGTGTGTAACAGAACATAAAAACAGAGTACTGTACTGTACAGTAAAGTCAGCAAAAAAATACAACATAGTGCTACAGAAGAAGCCATTGTAAGGCCACACGGCCATTTACATTCCTGTGTTCCTTACATCTGAATAGTTGTTAAACAGGTAGATGGATAAATGAGGACTAGCTACATGGACATACATATTTAGCTTTCACTTCAAAATAATTGCCTAAGTGTTGAAAATATTTCAGGGAATGTATTTTTATTTCTTTAAAATTCAAGTTTTCTAATTAAAAGCAGGTTCAAGTATCTTAGTGCATCATTAAATAATTTTGTGTGGTTAGACCAAAGTACTTATATATTTTATTATTTGCAATTATACATATGTATGTGTATACTTGTATGCCACATATAATTTGCTTAGGCACACACAAATTATTTTGTACATACGCATCCACGAATTATACATACGGAGACAATTAAAATTACTCCTTTTGTTTTGCCTTTGTAGTACAGCTTAGACATTTTATTTCTTTCAGTGTATAAACTTATTATCTTTGTAGATTACAAATGCTTGTTATCAAAAGGTGGCACTAGTCTGATAGAGTTGAGAATCATTCCTGTAGAAGGTTGTCTCACTTCTGGCCTTGGTTTTTTTCTCTGAGCTGCTCATTTAACTTCTCTGGGTTTGCTGATGGTCCACAGGGTTACTAAGAAGGTAACAGGTAATTATGTGAAAGGTCATGGAACTGTTTGAGGAATGGGCCTGTGCAAAGTCCCTTGGCTGGATTGGTGGCTCTTGCCTGAGGCTTCTTAGCAGACTGGGCCGCCTGTCTGAGAGCCAGGGTTCCACCTCACTTGTGTACAGGTGGGCACCCAGACAGATTTTCTTGGAGAAGGGCTTTGGCTCCTGAAGAGGTTTGAGGTTGCGTTGGGGGCATGGTACTAGTGTCCCTGGGCAGTTCAAGGTGGTCAAAAGCGTGTTTTGCCTTTCTCAGAAGAAGCAAAAATACTTAGACCAGAAACCGTGTGGTAAGATGTTTTTGAGAGTGTTGTATTTTTTTTTTTTTTCCTCAGCGACTAATAACAAAATGTCAGAAGATTTCTGCACTAGAAAGTGTGTCGCACTCAGCATTTTGCTCAGGGTAGCTCAGAGTTCAGCAGCTAGAGAGCCGAGCACAGTGCGCACTTGCCATGTAGGAAAGGTGCCCGGCAGCGAGGCAGGGGTGGGGAGGGATAGGTTCTGCCCCAGAAGGCCTGTTTAAAACCAGGTAGTTTCAGTCTGCTTAGGGCTGGCAACCTATTGTTCATAATGGAGGCCCAGGGATACAGGAGGCTCAGAGGGCCAGATAAGGTCACTGAAGGGGAATGCACTTGAGCTCAGAGTTTAATGGTTAATATATATGTAGAATGTTTGACTAGAGGAGAGTATTTCAGAGAACAGTCATGAAAAGAAAGTTCATTTATTTGCATTGGTTTAGAAAAATATACAAGATATTTTGGACCTTTGTCTTGTCTTTTGTCTAAGCATAATTACAAAGGTCCTATGTTTTTATTTTTATTTCCCAAAGAAATTTTTGAAATACATTTTATTTGCTTTTGAAATATCTGTAAAACTATAGATTTTTTTTTGCCTTTATTAATTATAAATAGGGTCCTCCGGTCCTTATTTTCTGTGGTCTTTTGTGTGGTTTAAGCAGTTAGCCAAAATCACTTTTATTAGTCTATTAGTGTCTGTTTGTCAAGATTGTAGCTGATTTCATGCGCAAACAAATGGTGCAGAGGCCATGCAGGAAGCAGTATTTGTGGAGCAGATTTTAGAGGTGATCAGTTTCCTAAAGAATATTTTTGAATTACAACAATCTTAAGTTTGGGAATAAATATTTGGATCGTGAATTCTTTGGTAACCCTCAGATTCTTGGTGTATTTTGTGGTGATCACAGTCTTTTTCCAGCTGACGTGTATTTACCATTTACAGTGCATACCCATGAGAAAGTCTTAGGGAAGGTGACTTTTTAATGGATGCTTATTTGATGGAATTGTTGAGTATTATGAATTTATATCCTCTCATATTTTAATATTTGGAAAATTTCTCTGGTTTGCCCATGTTTGTTATTATAAAATTCAGCCTAATATCTTTTTATGTTATACTTAATATGGTAACATTTTCACCTAAGATTTGGATCACGGCTACTAAGTGTTTTGTTCATAAAGAACACTTTGTTCTTTGAATTTAATAATAATTTTTAAAAACCGCACACAAGATAGCATCTTGCAGGGATCTTTTCCTTCATTACTATGAGCAATTATCAGTCATGACCAAAGAGAGACCTTGTAAATTATGAATATTCTGAAAACAATGAAGCATCTTTTTCTGCTACAGAGATAATGCTGGAGCTAATGGAAGTGTCATATGCCTAGGGGGAGATGTCATCAAGACAAACATTGAGTTTGTCAAAGTGACATTTAGATGACTGTAAGCAATATTAATCCAGTCACAAGCTCTTGTCAAACTTAGATCTGATTTTAAAAGTAGCTATTTTAGACTTATTTGGTTATCACTGGTAGAGTAGTAAGTGATTTGAAGCCATCAAACTTTTATGTGAAAAACAGAAAATGACATAAAATTAACAAGCATTTGGATCTGTAATTAGCAGCTACTGAGTGAAGCCCTTTGGCTTGAGTTGTCTTGATTGCTTGGTTATTTTATTATGAAATATTGAGAAAATAAGTTTCTTTCTTCGTATGTTACCACTTCTGTGTAGAAAGAGGTGTTAGCAAAGAGAGACTGTATATAATATCATTAGACTTCATCATGTACAGTGATCTCAGAGAACATAATCATGTCTACGATTCTCTAAAGGAGATCTCTTCTGACCAAGGAACATGTGCGTAAGGATGGAAGTGCAGAGAGAGACCTTTCACAAAGGGTGTAGGCCTGGATAGTTATAAGAGAATTAATTTCCAGATCTCAACTTCTGATGTATTTTTTTAAAAGAGCTGAATGAAATATTATGTTCTGGGCATCATGCAGAATCTTCTTTTTCTCCTTTTTTTTCTGCTATAACCTTATTCTATTTTTGCAGAAGCAAAGCAAAACAAAACAAAATAAAACAATAAGTACCCTCTCTACCACCCATAATCTCAGTATGGCATACTGACCTTGGTTTGAAAGAAAGCTCTCATCTTCATAGGGCCAACTACTTCATTGCTCTGATATTACCCAAATCCTTTCTTAAATAATTATTTTTAAAAATTTTATTTTAAAGATAGTAAAATACAACAAAACAAAACAGAACAAAGACAATAAAATAAAGCAGCAAAATTGGTACAGAACTTCAATGACCCAAATCTTACGGCCATGTAAGCATCCCATATCCTGCTTATGTTACTGATGGTAAGGAATGCATTACCAATAAAATTTATTTCTTATGTTTAGTAACTATTTACTTAGGAAATATTATGCTTATTGTGCTCTGTAAATAATTACAGTAACTGAATCCAGGATAGAAATATTAAGAGTTAGAGTTTTGTGGTCACAGGAAATGAAAAGTATTTAAAAATTTCAAGCTATGTACATGTTTTTTTGGTTACAGAAACATGTGATAGCTATAAATCAGTAAAAATTTCAATAATAAATACATTAGGCTGAAGTTTTGAGGTGGGGGAATGAAGTAAGATTTCAAGGAGAAAAGGGTACAAATAAGTTTTCTAGTCTTGTTCCATGTATATTTTATATGTACTGTATTAGGTATGACAGCTCCATGGTATTCCAGGTTCTCCAGATACATTTAATGGAATAATGTGAGAAAAGTGAAAAGACAGGCAATAGAATGGAAAAAATCTTTTTGCAAGTAATATTTTTGATAGAGGGGCTATTTATTTTACAGAATATTTAAAATTACTCAATTATAAAAGGCAATCCAGTTAAAAATGGAAGATGATCTTAGTGGACGTTTCTCAGAGCATGATGTACAAATGCCCAATAAACATATGAAAAGATGCTAGATATTAATCATTGGGGATGTGCAGATAAAAACCACAATGAGATACAACTTCATGCTCACTGGAAGACTAATATAAAAATGACAGATAATTACAAGTGTTGAGGTTGTAGAGAAATTGGAACCTTTATATCTTGGGATTGTAAAATGGTCTAAGACTCTTTAGAAAATAGTTGGTAACGCCTCAGATTATTAAACACAGTTGGGATATGATCAGATAATTTCACTCCTGGTATCTGCTCAAGAAAAACAAAAGTATATGTTGACAGAAAAATTCTACACAAATGTTCATAGTAGCATTGATTTAAAGTGGGAACAGTGCAGGTGTTCATCAGTGGATGAATGGATGAATAAAATGGTATATATTTAAACAGTAGTATGTTCCTTAATAAAATGAAGTACTGATAGATACTAAGATATAAATGAACTTTGATACTACGCTGAGTGGAAGAAGGTAGTTGTAAAGGATCATATATGTGTGATTCCATTTATATAAATTTTCCCCATTAGGCAAATCTATAAACAGAAAGTGGATTACTGGTTGTCTAGGCTGGTGGGGAGGGTAAAAGGCATAGGACTTCTTTTTGAAGTAATCAAAATGTTTTAAAACCAGTTGTGTTGATGTTTATACAATTCTGTGAATTGGTAAGTCATTGAATAGTGATCTTAAAATTAGTATGTCATATGGTATGTGAATTATAACTGAAGCTGTTTAAAAATAATGTAATTATTTTATTTTTAAAATGATATGTTTGAATATGTCAGAAATGACATACTTTGCATAAACATGTGATGAACTGTTTTCTCACATGATCTTAAAAACAAAAACATGCACCATCCTTCCTCAGTCTTAAATGATCAGTTGTAATGACTCCCTGATATTTCACTGGAGATTAAGGATACTCTGCTCATTCTTCTCTGTATAGGTGCTTCACATATTTTGATGTTTTATCTGTACTTTTTTTTTGATGCTTTAAGTAATGAAAATTTTTGTTTGTATTAGTTTTATTGTTTGGATACAATTCTAGTTTACTTCCAAGGATGAGTAGGTTGCTGAGATTTTAAACAGATACTCAAATTACTTTTCTTACAAGTGGAACCAATTTTTTTTTATTTAAAGAAAGATTAAACAAAACAAAATAGGTAGAAATAATACATACATTCAGGGAAAAAAAGTAAGAAATCATTAGTTGATGTCGTTTTACAAATAGTTGTTCAAGGTACAAAAATGGGACATGTTCCCAAAAATGGGAACATGCAAAGTGGGAATTCAAACAGAGACTGCAAAAAGAAGTGGAACCAAATTTTGTCATTCAAAAATTTTTACTATTTTGGTAGGAATATAGTATTGCCCACCACAGTAAAAATTGCCTTAAGTTGTATTTCTTTAACTGCCTAAGCAAATTGTTTTAAACCTGTGTTTGTTTCCTGTTATTATCCAGGAGTGAAGGGTGCTTTTATTTGTCAGCACTGTTTACACTGTCAGGATTTGTGCTCCGTGCTGAAGTCGGAGACACGGAGATGAGAAAGTGAGCCTGTATAGTGAGGAAGTTCCCCTTAGCTAACTCCGGGAGGCCGAACGAAGACTGTAATCAAAGAATGAAAACACGGGAGGCGGCTGCTGGGGCCGGCCTAGGACGCAGTGGGGACCTCTGTGGGCAGCTTGAGAGGTTAGCAGGTGTTTGCCTGGCTGCAGGATGGGGAGCGAGGTGAGCGCCCTGTGGGTGGACATGGCATTGTGTGGACTCGGCCTTCACACTGTGTGACATGGGAAAGAGCTACCAGAGGTTCCCTCTGAGTGAGCTGCGTGTGCATTTCCCGTTGATTCTCTGGCGTATGAACTTGGATTTGTTTTCTTGTTATTTTATTTGTGTGTTTTCAATTCGTGCAGTTTAGTCTTCCTGGGGAGTGGTTGCTTGCACACACCGCAGCTTGTTTCTTTCCCTTCCCTCCTCTCCCACTTTCCTCCTCCAGGTCCCCTATGCCGTTTTCATTCTTGTTGATATTATTAACCTTATTTCATGCTATGGTATATATTATTTACACACACTGGGTTATTAGGCTCCTGTGCATGACGTGTCTTGCACTACTTGTCCTACTAATCTCCCCTTTTTCTCCTCCTCAGCCCTCACCCTTGTTCCCTCGGACCACTTCTCTATTGCAAGATGTCTCTTTTAGCCATTTTAAAAATTTCTCTTTGTTTGTACCCTGCCTCACTCAAGTGAGAGATGCCACGTAGTATTTAAGCTTGTGTGTGTGTTTTACTTCACTCAGTGTTATATTTTCCAGGTGCATCCATTTTCCTACACATGTGTTAGTCTGTCCTTGTTTATAGCAGAATGCTATTCCATTATATTTCTGTTATCCAATCATTTATTGATGAGTATACAGGCTATTTCCAGGATTTGGCTATTGCAAGTTATGCTATTGTGACGTTGGTATGCATGTATTGCTGTAGTATGATGTCTAAAACTCTCTGGGGAAGATACTATACTTAGAAGGGGGATTGTTGAGTCATGTGGAATTTCTCATTTCAGTTCTTTGAGAAATCTCCATCCTGATTTCCACAATGATTATATGGTACTAGTTACCATTCTCAACAATAGTACCGTTTTCCCTTTTCACCACAGCTTCACTACCATTTATTATTGTTTGATGTCCTAATAATTGTCATTATCTTTGGAGTAATGTGGAATCTTAGTGTTGTTTTAATTCACATTTCTCTACTGGCCAGAGATGTTGAGCATTTTTTCACGTATTTGTTGACCATTTCTATTTCTTCTTCTGCGAAGTGTGTTTGTTTCTTTTGCCCATTTTAGATGGTTCAGTTTTTTTGAGTTCTTTGTGTATTTTCAGAGTCCTGTGTCAGAGGAGTATAACCAAACTTATTCTGTAGGTTGTCTCTATTCTATTCATCGTGGTCTACAGAATCTTTTTATTCTGTTATTATCCTATGTCTTCATTCTTGGTGTTATTTCTTGAGCAGTTGATTTTTAGAAAATCCTTTCCTGCACCTATATCTTCAAGGGTTTTATCTGTTTTATATTCAGTCAGTATAATGTTACTGTCTTACTTTTTTTTTTTTTTTTGTGACAGGGTCTCACTCTGTAGTTCAGGCTGGTCTTGAACTCCCAGCATTCCTGCCTTAGCCTCCCAAGTGCTGGGATTACAGTGTGTGCCACCATGCCTGGCTAATGTTTCTATTTTAATGCTTAGGTTTTGATCCATTTTGATTTTAATGTATATATGAGAGATAACAGTCCATTTTTAATCTTGTGCATATAGATAACCAGTTTTCCCAGCATCACTAGTTAAATAGGCTATCTTTTCTTCAGCACATGCTTTTGGCCCCTTTATCAAAGATCAAATAGCCAATTGTGTCAGGGCAAGTTTCTGTGTCCTCAGTTCTGTTCTGTTGACTCACATACATATTTTTGGTGATAAAAACCATTCACTACTGCTTTGTAGTATTGTTTGAAGTCAGGTATTACTATGCCTCCTGCTTTGCTTTTATTGTCCAAATTGCTTTTGCTGTTGTGAGTCTCTTCTGGTTCCATGTGAATTTTAGTATTGTTTTCCAGATAGGGGGCCTAGGCCTGGGACAGACTCACAAGTAAACACGGAAAGCCAATTGGTTAATTTTAAATCCTGCTTAGAGCTGCTTTGTAGTAGACTCTATCAGTTTATCCCTTTTATTTCTTTCTCTTGCGTAATTGCTCTGGCCAATGATAGTGAATCTCCTGGTCTTGTTCCTGATTTCAGGAGGAATGCTTTTTAGTTTTTTTTTTTCTGTTTTGTATGATTCTAGCTATTGGTTTGTCATATATAGCTTTTACGATATTCAGGTGTGGTCCTTCTATAGTTGTTTTATTCAGGGTTTGTATCATAAAGTGGGGTTGGATTTTGTTGAAAGCCTTTACAGCATCTAATGATGTGATCATATGTTTTTTTGACCTTGCTTCTGTTTATCTGATGGATTGCATTTATTGACTTATATATATGTTGATCCATCCTTGCATCTGTGGGATAAAACCTATTTAATCGTGATGTATGATATTTTTGATAATGTACTGCATTCTATTTGATAGTATCTTGTTGAGGATGCTTACATCTGTGTTCAGTAAGGATACTGGTCTGTAGTTTTCTTTTTTTTATTGAGTTTTTTTTTTTTTTCCAGTTTTGGGATTAGGGCGATACTGGCTTCCATCAGTGTCTTCGGAAGCACGTCATCTTTTTCAGTGTCTTTCAAGAACTTGAAAAGTATTAGTGATATAACATCCTTAAAAATTTTATAGAATTCAGCAGTGGCTTTATCAGGTTTGTAGATTCTTTATTACTGATTCAATTTCATTGCTAGTTGCTGGACTGTTTAGCGTGTTTATGTCTTCTTGGATTAGTTTTGGTGATTTGTATGTGCCTAGGAATTTGTCCATTTCTTCAAAATTCGGTCATTTGTTGGAATATAATTTTTTAAAGTACTTTCTATCTTCTGGATTTCCACAGTGTCTCTGGTGATTTTACCTTTTTTATTTCTTTGCTTCTTTTTCTTTCTCTTTTTTGGTACCGGGGATGGAACTTAAGACTTCACACTTGCCAGGCAAGTGCTTACTCCAAGGAGCTAAGTCCCTACCCACTTGTTAAATTTCTAATTGCACTGATGTGAGTCTTTTCTTGCTTTCTCTTGGTAAGTCTTGCTGGGAGCTTAACTATTTTATTCTTTCAAAGAACTAGTTTTTTACTTTACTGATTTTTTTTCTGTATTTTTAGTCTCAATTTCATTGATTTCTGCTCCAATCTTTATAATTTCCCCTTTTTTTTTGGTTTGGGGCTAGCTTGTTGTTCTCAAGCATCTTAAGATTTCTCTAAGGATGTCTGTTTTCCTAATTCGAGCTTTTTTTTGTGATGAATTTTACTCCTAGATATACATTCATAGTGTCTCAGAGGTTTCCACAGCTTGTACCACTGTTGTTAGCTTTCAGAAATTTTTAAGTTTCTTCTTTGGTTTCTTCTGTGACCCACTGGTTGCTTAGTAGTATACTGTTAATTTTCGAGGAGCATTTGCCTTTTCCAAAATTTCTGTTGTTGTTGATTTCTGTTTTCAGTGTTTTGTTTTTGCTTTGGAGACAGGTTTTCACTAGATAGTTCAGACTGGCCTTAAACTCACTATGTAGCCTAATCTGGCCTTTAATTTACAGTAATCCTCCTGCTTCAACCTCTGCAGTGCTGAGATTACAGGTATGCGACACCACACCTGGCAATTTCTATTTTCATTGCACAGAAGTGTGATTAGTATGTGTGAGATAATTTCTATCCTTTTATATTTACTTAAGCAGGCTTTGTGGACTAGTGTGTGATCTATTTTGCTAAATAGAAAAGAATGTCTACTCTGTTGTAGAGAGGTGGAATACTCTATATATATCGGTTAGGTCTTTACATTTAAGGGTGTGGTTCACCTCTGAAATTCATTTATTGATTTTTTTAGTTGATCTATCTCTTTGTGAAAGTGTGATGTTAAATTTCTCTATGATGATTTCATTAGTTTTTATTTGATCTTTTAATTTCAGTAGCTTTTGTTTTATGAAGATAGGTGCTCCAATATTTGGTTCATATATATTTATTGATGTTATCTTTTCTTGTTGGATTGTTCCTTTATCTAGTATGTAGCGACCTTCTTTGTCTCTTTTCATCAGTTTTAATTTTAAGTTTACCATATCTGATATTAGAGTTGCCGCCTTGCTTGTTTTTGGAGTCCTGATTCATGAAATGTTGTTTAACCATCTTTTTGGATTAGATGAGTTTCTTGAATGCAGCTGGTTGTTGGATTCTGTTGTTGGATTCTGCCAGTCTATCTTAATTGGAGAGTTGAGGTCCTTTACATTGAGAGATACTATTGACTTGTGTTGGTTATTATCAATGCCTTCTTTATTTGTTGGTGTATATATTTTTTTTTCTGCTGTTAATCCACTGACCTCACTGGCTTCCTCTGTTTTTAATTATGTCCAGTTGTTTCTGTAGTGAGTATTCTTAAGTATTTTCTCTGGAGCTGGTTAAACACTTATGTTTCTTGGGCTGTTCTTTTTCATAGAAATAACTTATTTTCCAGTCTGTTTTGAAGAATAGCTCTCATACATCCCTGAGCTGGTCTTTTTCATGGAAATAATTTATTTTCCAGTCTATTTTGTAGTAGTTGTGCTGGTTAAGTTAATCTGGGTTTCAAGCTCTTTTAGGGCTTGAAATACTTCAAGGTCTTCTAGCCTTTAGGGTTTGTGTTGAGAAGTCTGCTGTAATTCTAATTAGTTTACCTTTATATGTGATTTTTTTTTTTCCTCTGGCTGCCTTTGGAATTCTGGTTTTTTCCTATGGAGATGAATTTAATAAGGGTACACCTTTGCGAGCTTTTCTTTTCATCATGATTGTTTGATTTTTCTGTAAGCATCACTTTTGAACTATTTTCTTTGGGAAATTTTCTTCCTTGATGTCTGTAAGCATATTAGTCAATCTATATATGCTGTCTTTTAGTTTTTCTCTATGATTAGCCTTAGATTTGTCTTGTTATTGTCATTTAGTAGCCGCTGAATAGCCTTTTTTTGTTCTCATTTTCTTTTTGGCTTCTGTAAGCTCTTTATTGTAATTCACCATTTTGAGGAGTATCAGGTACTCTGATTTCACATTGGTCATTTTTGAAGTATATAAATTCTATATGGTTTTTCATTTCAGGTGTTTCTGTCTGATATCTTTTTGAGGATTCCATATCCATGTTGAATCTGTCATTCAAATTTTGAACTGTTTTGGTTGGAGACTAGCCAAAGTGTGGAGAGTTTATGGCTTATATGGAGATTTGTAGTAGGATGTTAGCTCCCTGGGAATAATTTTCAGCTTTGTATGTCCAGTGGTAGTATTTAATCCTTCTTTTATGTGAGTTTGACTCTGTCTTTATGTTTTGCCAAAATAATTACTTCTGGTTATAGAAGCACAGAAGTCACATATTCAGTCTTACAACACTCTTCTGTATAATAATCCTTACAGTTACTCTTCCCCCTGTGGTGGATTAAAACTGGTGGTCAACTTAAAGCCAGCTGAATTGAATCAGAGTGGTGCTGAGAGGGGGCCCACCTGAGGATTGCTGATAACATAAAGGAGAACTGGAGAAGAAGTGAGTGTTGCTTGGTGCTGTTGGTTCTCCTGTTGCTGTCAGTTCTCCTGGAGGAGCTTGTTGAGTTTCATCCCTAATAGGAACTTGGCTGTTCTCATCATCCGAGGAGCTTGAGACCTTGTTGCTGTGAATGGTTGTGATTCACTTTGGGTGAACTCTGGTCCTTACATTGAGCATTGCTTCCTGGCTCCAGAGGGGAAGATGGTGTGATGCTCTGTCTCCAGGAGAAGCTTATCACTCTGGCTTTCTGATATGAACTAGACTGTTCTCATCATTGAAGGAGCTTAGAACCTCATTGTCACTGAGGATGGCTGTAGTACTTTCTGGGGGATCTGGGGTTCTTACTTGGAGCGTTGCTTCCTGGCTCCAGTGCAAAACCATCAGCCGGCTGGCACAGATCCTTCACCCTGCTGGCACAGACTTTGTAGCTTCCACTGTTGATCTTGGAACCTTCTCAGTGCAGATCTGTGAATTGTTGTCGCTGGCTCTAGGCCTTCAGTTGGACTTATGAGTGACATTGTTATTGGATATAGGTCTTCAGCTGAATTCATGCAGGGTATTGTGATGGGATCCAGGCCCTCCCTCCTGAAGTTTTTCTTTTGTATTTAACTCTCAGGTAACAATTACAAAATAATACTATAAATTATGTGTTCTGTATGGTCTTACTCTCCTTGCAAACCCTGATTACAGCACCCCCTTTGTATATTCTCTGTGTACACTAGGACACTTTATTTTTCACCATTACTCTTCAGAGAGGTAGGTGAGGTGGGGTGAGGAGAATGGGAGGTGGTCAGATGAGAAATATGAGACACTAAGGGGGAGGTTTGCAAGTGGGAACTGGTGGATAAGAAGACAATTTTGATGTGTTGTCTGATTTTGTTGGAGTCCTTTTAGTTGAGTTGAAGGATTAGTACTGAGAGTTTTCAGAGGATATTTTGTGGGAGCAAGAGTGAGATATGGGAGAAGAAGGGTTTGTTTTCTGATTGAGGAAAGCAATGTAGTTGTCAGAACTTGCTGACAGGGAGGATGGTGAGCTAGGTAACATGTGGAAGAGCTTAGGATGTGGGGAATTGGGGAAGGATCTAGAGAAGACAGAATGACCCTAAGGAAGCTAAATGTGGAGGAATTTAAACACTTGGCAGGCGGAGTTTACATGTTTGGTAAGAGAATAAAGGAATATGTTAGTAATATTGTTTTGGGGATTTGAGTTGAAGATGCTAGATAGGGAGCTGAGAAGAGGGAGAGAACTTAAATATCTATAAACCATACTTAGAACACATAAACCATAAAATAACTCCATAATACTAAATAAATTAAGAAAAATACAAAAACTCAAAGCTGTGTGATGGGAACATATTAAATATTCCAATGACACATTGCGTATATGACTCCCAAGTAGTTTCTTTGCCAGAAAGTCTTGAGTGCTCACACCTCAGTACTCCTCTGATCTCTCCACCACAGTACTGAAGTGAACTCACACTCAGGGCTTCTTGCTGCCAGGTTGCAGGCCTTCTTGCGGAATCTGATCCAGTCCGAGTTCTTGGGTTAGGAGCTCTTGCTGTCCCTTTTCTAGGTGTGATGGAGGGATCATCTGATAAGTTCATAGGCACTACATTATCTCTGTGTCAGGATTATTCCTAGGCAATCAAATCAGCTACACAGTAAAGGGTTAATCTGTTACAGTGATACCTAACAGGCTACTTGACAGACAACATTCCACAAGGTCCTGTCTGTGGTCTCCCTTTAGTCTAGGGAAGAAATCTACCATTATAGTGTAAACATCCTAACAACCCAAGTTTTGACCTGCAGTTTAGTGTGCTGTGTCTCTTCTGATAGTGAGAAAGCAGCATTGAACAGTAATTTTGTAGAATCAATTATTGGAAACCCAGGGGGCTGGGGACTGGGTAATGCCAGAGGGGGCAAGAGAAGAGAGAAAACAAAACAAAATAAAACAAAACAAAAAACAATAAAGAAGGTGGATTTTCTGTTTTTTTAAGCTCTCTGTTCTGTGCTGTGGAAGGAGGGTACAGGAGGAGGGTAAAGGATCCCAGTGATGATGAGGATGTTACGTTTTTAGATGGGAATAACAGGGGAACCTGGGTGCACAATTGTTAGTGAGAACTGGGGAAGGGAAAAGATTCTGTTACTGATGCAAATATGAGAGAAAAAGTTAAAGAGAAATAAATGAAAATCAGGAGAGGAAAGGAAAGATTGAGAATGAAACACAGGAGAAAGAAGTCAAGCAAAAAGAGACTGATAAAAAAGTGATGTAAGGGACAAGAGAGAATTCCTTCTCCCTCTGTGAACTACACTGGGAGGAAAAAGGCAAGAGGAAGAGAAACACTCATGAAAGAAAAAAGGGTACAACAATGGGGGAAAATATACAGAAGGAGGAAAACATCAAAGTAAAATACAAATAGATGAAAAGAGTAAAATGATTAAAAATCCATTGAAGAGTTGTAAATTAAGTGGCATTGTTTTGGACGCGTGGCCCTTTCCTCTGCTCAGGCAGGAGGCGTCTCTGTCCTCACTGGAGGTCCTCGCTGTCCCGATGGGAACCCCGCCGGCCTGAGCTCCAGTGCTCGCAGCCCCGGCTGCACCTGGCCTCCCAAAGGGAGCCTGGCCGCTCCCCAGCGCTGCTTCTCAGCGGCTGCCCAGGCTGCGCCTCACCTGCCCTGCCCTCTCCCGCACCGTCCAGCTCACGTGCACTCTGGGAACTCGCGGAGTGAGGGGCCGAGGGCGCTCTGGGACCCAGCTTCACCCTCTCAGCCGCCCCACAGCGGGGTCCACGCAGGCTCCTGCTCCCTGTTGTAGCTGTGGCCGCCTGCTCCAGGGTCACTCACCCACTGCTACTGTGGAAGGTCACTCTGGGAGCAGTGTCTTGCGTTCTCCGGGCTGGCTCCTGCTGCACAGTGCTGTCTTGGTCTGGCTTTAGTTCTCTGGCTCTCTGTGGGCAGAAAAGTTGTTAGTGTCACTTTGCCTCCTAGCTGGAGGCTGACCTTAGATGGCCTTAGATGGCACTGCATGGTTTTCCTCCTTCTGAAGTATCACTTGGTTCTATTTTCTTCTCTTCTGTCAGTTCTCTCCTGGTTTCCATGGACCCTCTACTCACTTGCTTCCTCTTCCAAACTATTTTTTTCCAGATTCCAGACACTTTACTGTTGGCACTCATTGCTCTGCCATTTTGGGACTCCCTCGCTTCTTTTAATATGTACCTGCTTTTTGAATTTCATAGAAATACAAGAAATAGTGCTAATTTGTTTTGTTTTTGATGCTGGGTATTGAACTCACAACCTCGTGTTTGCCACGCAGGCACTTGTGCCGCTGAGCTAAATCCCCAGTCCCTAATTTGTGTCACTTTTAACACATTTTTATTTAATCTGTTCTTTGAGTATTTTGGCTTTTACATTCTGTTTAAATTTGATTATAACTTATATTCATGTGCACTACATGAAACATTTTAAATTCTGTAATATTATCAGTTTAGCTTACCTAGCAGTAGCAAAACCTTGTTTTGGTAAGTGCTTTTCCCAGTAATATTTATGTGGTGCTCAGATTTCTCATGCCCTAGCTTTTCCCATTTCTAACCCCTTCTTGGTATCACAGGCTGATAGCATCCTAACTGCTGAGCCAGGAAGCCAGAGACAGTTCTGTGTTTCACGCCCATCTTCTCAAGATAAGTGATTTCTTTCATTGAACCTGAAGAGCTAGACATCTTTATCCTTCGAGTTCATGGCACCTGTAAGTGGACAAAGCCATTGTTGACATTTCAGTAGCCTCTCAGCGGTAGATATTATGGAGTGAGAGGGAGAAAATCAGATGAAAGAATTGCTAACACAGGTGTTTGCTTCCTTGCTGTGTCATCTCATGCCAAAGAAAGTTCTCTACTGTCTCTACTTATAGAGACACTGTTTCTAGTCCTTCTCTGACTTGTCTTTATGATATTGTTTAATAGTAAGTGCTTCTATAAAGGCCCAGTCTCCAAATACAGCTTCATTGGGAGTTAGGGCTTTAATATGTGAATTTGGATAGGTAGGAAAAATTGGGTCTGTAGCAGAAAAAATAAAAATTGGAATCTCATGGAATTTACATTGTACAGAGATATGTAGATTAGGATTACACACATTGTTTTCAAGATGTTTAAGTCTCCCCACATTTTATTATGGTTGGAAGGTTTTCTCTATATTTTGTCTTTAGATATTTGGCATTTCTTTGATAACTGAGTCTTTATTTTCTCAGATGTTTGTTTTTTTTTTTTTTTTTTTTTTTTGTCTTTTTCCTTTTTATCAGTACTGGGGATCGAACTCACGACTGCCTGCTTGCAAGGCAGGTGCTTATGCCGCTGAGCTAAATCTCCAGCCCCAGGTGTTTGTGTTTTGATTAGGCAGGATGACTTTGGCTGTATTCTTGGTTTATAATGTTTCAGCCTACAGATGGTTCTTATTTCTAATTCATTTATCAGTTTATCAGAAGTCATTATCAATTTATTCAGAAGTCTTCCTTCCATTTTCTGTAACTCAAGGCAGTTTCAAAAATCTAGAATTTTATAGGTTTGAGTTGAAAGAGAATTTGAGCATCTGAGGTAGGTAGCTGTTCGGACAGTTTTCTGTGTGGCTTCATGCTAACATTGCTTTAATAATGTAGAAGGGAAACTGGAGCTCTAACTTATTTATAGGCAAATGAAAAAGAAAATACTTCACCTTTTGCTGCTGAGAGCATAAACCCTTTTCAAGGGTCTCATCTGTAACACACTGGCCAAAAGAGAAGAAGGGTGTTCTTTTTTGAAAGCGTGTTGCCCTACTTTAATCTCCTTTTGTGTCATGCACACTGAGAGTAATTAATAGCCACTTACTAGACCTCCTTAAAACAACTTGCACATCTGGGAAATGCTCTCAGTCTCCAAAAGGGTTTGGTCAGTGGAGAAGAAAATCACAGCTGACATTTCTGGGTGGAGTCCGCGGGCAGGAACAGCCAGCTTCTGGATAGCAGTTGTGTGCTCCGGTGATTCCCCTAGTTAATAGAAAAAGGAAAGGTGGCTTCTTTTTGATTCTTAGTCCTTGCTACTCTTTCTTTCAGTACCCAGGAAAGAGGTTTCCATCACGGGATTTCCAAAGCCTAGGGCAGGAGGATGGTCATCTTGGGGACGCCATCGGGTGCTAGGTTAGTGGTTTACAGTAAGGTAGCAGAGAAAGCTCTGGTTCCCTCATCAGTGAAGGCACAGTGACATAGGAAGGAACCTTTTTTTCTCCTAGAGGTGATTTGTAATGGCTGAAAGTGCGTGTGAGTGTTCTAGCACAAAGCCAAGCCATGGCTACTAGATGGACTGCATTATAAATTAGTCAAAGAGTAACTACAACTTAAGCTTTTTTTCCCCCTTTCTCCTCTGTTTTCCTCATTAAGGTTTTCCATTACTTTTAAAAAATTGAAAATATAATATGTGCATATAGTAAAAAGAGCATACAATACAGTTGTCCTCCATACTCAAGTCCCTCGTTACTTTCCCTGTAGCTGAAAAGCATTTTAAAAAACCAGTGCATTTTGTTTTCTTATAGGTCCAATCTCCTTGTTTGTACTAGAGTGACATATCTTGTCCTCTGGTCCCTCAACAGTATATTTTTTTTTTTTTTTTTTTTTTTGGTCTTTTTCACTTTTTATCGGTACCAGGGATCGAACTCACGACTGCCTGCTTGCAAGACAGGCGCTTATGCCGCTGAGCTAAAACCCCAGCCCCTTGAAAGGTTTTTTATGTCACCAGTTGTTAGAATCAACTTGTTCTGTTTATGGGATGTATGCTCTTTCTTGCTGGGCTGTGCAATAATTTATTTGCTCAATTTTCACTGATGATACATTTTATATAAGTTCTGTCCTTTCAAACAGGTGAGTGGACAGTTTTGTTCACAACTGTAAATACTGAGTTACACAGACAGTGTTCACTTAAGGACAGGTGACATTCTAAGCAATGCCATGTGTCAGTAGGCAAGTTCATTGTTGTGTGAACCCTAGTGCTTCTATAAAGGCCCCGTCTATTCCAGAGTGAGTAATCTAAGTAAAAGCACAGTGGAAGCACATGTCTTTTATTATCCTGAAAGTCACACACTGGCACTTCTGTGGTATCCCTTTGGTTATGCAGGTCAGCCCTGCTCCATATGAGTGTGAATATTAGGAGTTAGAAATTGCCTGGGACTCCTGGAGAATGATGACCCTCTGACCCCAAGGAGTCACATCTCTCCCACTTGCCAGACAAAACACCCAATCCTCTGAAGGAAAACAACAGTAAAGACTCCTCCCAGTTGAGTCCAGTTGTATGGGAGAAGGAAGAGACAATTTAGATACATTTTGGAAATTAGAAATCTATTAAGAATTTTCTTTATTTTAAAGAGATTAAAACATAACATAAAGGACATAACAAAGCAAATCAGTACAATGTAAGCAACACAGAATTTCACTAGAAGACAACCCGTAGTTAACAGTAACTACCACAATGTCTCTTTCTTTGAAATAGTTGAGTATAACTTCATATACCATGGTATCAAACATAACAAAATAGTATAAAAACATTCAAGAGAATGAGATTATTAAGAATTTTTTATGTTGGAAAAAATTGTTAGATTTGGGTAGTGTTCTTAATTATAAAAGAATTTCTTTATGCTCTGCCCTATGAAATTTCTGGCTCAAATAAAAACGAAATAGATTTATAATCACTATAGAGAAATGGAGTCCTAGTGCAATATTTCAGGTTATTTTTAGGAAAAAAAGTTTTATAACATTCACTGGTTTGCAAATATGATTCCTGGAAAACCTATATTGAAAAGTTCTCAGTTAAGGAATTTGAAAGCTAACAGAGAAAATGTGGATATACTGCTGATTTAGTTGTGGTTTTAGCTTCACATCTGCCATTTTGTATTCTTTTGTGAGACCAAAGCTGAAGCCCAGCCAGTAATATTTCCCAGGTTTCTCTGCCAGTTGGATTCCTGTTGGTTTTTGGCAATAAAAAGCACCCCAATCCCAGACTTGAAATGTAGGAGGGAGGAGGAGGACCTCCATTACTGTTGTTTTCCTTTAAGGAGCCTGTTGGCTTTTCTTGTGGGCAAGCTATAGCAGAGACTTATGCTAATTTCTTTAGGAACTTCGAGCACCAACTTTGCCATCATCTTCCAACCAAGATGCAAGCAGAGGTTGTTCCTTTTTCCCCATTTCCCACAAAGGCCTATTAGCAGTCCGGCCTTTGAGGACTGAGAGTCTGGAAACTCTGTTATCTTCTTTGGTGTTTCTTGATAGCAGCTACCAGTATTAGGTTATCTGTGCCTCTTTTTTTTTATTTCTGCCTTCTTCTAACATCTATGTACCCAATTTCCTATATTAAAGCTTTATCACTTAAAATAACAATGTGCCGGGCTTCTGCTTTTCCACTGACTGAAATAGTTACATTTTCTAAATATATCATGGCTTAGGATCACAACATGTTTGTATTTTTTCTTTTTTGCAAAGTGATAGCCATACCAGGAGGCTACTGTTTCCTCCAGCTTTGTACAATGTTGAGTGGTTTTCTGATTTTTAGTTGTCATAACCATTGATTTGTTTCATGGCCGGACCTCATGGAACAGGCGTCTAGGGTCTTGCTTTCTGGGTGTGTAGCTGTCTTCATCACCGTCCTTATCACTGAGACATAGGACTGACCTCTGATCCTTAAGGAGGAGAGGTTTATTTTGGCTCACATTTTAATTAGTAGCCGACTTGCAGGCCAGAAGGCACAGGAGCAGGGCCTGATGCCTGAAAGCTGCTCATGCACAGCTGCCAGAAGGTGGAGAAGAGGAGCCTGTAAGGACTGCATACCTTCTGGGTCACACCTCACACCTGCCTGTGCCAAGCAGTCTCCTGCTGTCGTGGATGGCCCCAGCACCCAGTGACCAGCCACTTTTGGAAGGCTCACTCGTGATGCATGAAGCTCCGATTCTAGAAGTTTATCAAGGATGCTTGCTAGTTATGTTTAATCCTTTTAATGCAGGTACTTTAAAAAAACGATTTCTCAATGTGAATGGGCATGCACAGCCTGTCTGAGCTCAGTGGTGCCAGCTCTGCCTGTTTGAGCTCCTGCTGCCCAGCCTCTGTGTCTCACAGATTCTGCTCACCAGTGGGCAACTCCTCGGTCTGCATGCATTTTTCTTCATCTTCCTATATTTCCCCAGGACTTTTAGTCTTGCTTTGCCATCTGTTTTATTTCCTTTTTCTCTTATTATCGGGCCCCGATTTCCTCATTTCCTTATTATCCCCGGTTGGCATGATTGATAGTTTGTGTGTTTTAAAATGTGAAGCTCTTGCTGCGAAGGTGTATCTGCTGCTGAATTACTTGAATTTTTATAAAAGGAGAACTCCTGCATGGAGAAGCGTAATTATATCAGTAAGCACTTTATAGACACAATGAAAGCAGTGGTTTCACTAGTGGTTCTTCTCTTTTTCAGGTTAATAAATTGATTAACCCTTTGTACTTTTATGTAGAGGCACTATATATTTTTTTAAAATAAATACTTAACTTGTTGCCTCATTTACACAGCACTGTATCAGACAGATGTGTTGAGATAGACTGGAATAAAATGACCCACCTCTTGCCTGTCTTGAAAGTCTTTACAGTATAACTGGGGAGATAGGGAACATACTTTAAGCAGCAAAGGGATGAGATTAGGTGTAAGATGATGTGAAGAAATTGTCTTCAATTAGGTGCTGTGGGCAGATAATGTGACAGTGCTTTCTGTGTATAAGCATCTTAGAGCTGGAGTTTTCTTATTTAATCCTTATGCTTGTGAAGTCATGTTTTGCAAGGGCTGAATCTGAGGCTTAGAGGTTAAATCACCTGCCCAAAGATACATACATATATAGATAGATAGATATATAGAGAGAGTGATGGAAGTTCGGGTTTGAGCGGTAAGCTGGTCTGAGTTTAGAGAGTATAATTTACAGACAAAAGGGTTCCATACACTTGTGCTGTGTTTTGAGTGTGCTAAGTACCTCCTCTTGGCTATTCTGATCCCTTTTCCTTGCTTTTTCTTCTTGTTTTGTGCTCTGGTGGCTAATGTGTGTGGATTTCACAAGTGAACATTCTTGTCCTTTATCTTCCAGTCCTTTTGATCACTGGGAAGAACACAGAAGATCAAGGGCTGCTTAAGAGTGATAGTGGGTACTTACTCCTGCATTCTTCTCTGCCGGCCTCTCCTGTGGGCTACGTGCCTGTCGCTGGGTGTCCTTTGGTCCTCTCTCCCTCTTCCTATCACCCTGCCTAGATTTCAGGAATTCTCTCATCCTTTGCTCCTGCAGCACAGAGGCGTGTCCCTTCTTTGTCCTCAGTAGTAACCCTGCCCACCGCTTTAAAAGTTGTCTCTTGGTCAGACTGAATCTGAATGTGCTGTGACCAGTTTGAGTATGTCGTGCATTCCTGCTGAGGCTCTGACTGGTATCTGGGGATTCCAGTAAGGCATTCATTCCTTCCTTTCTCCTTCACTTCTTCCTTCCATCCTTTCCCGTATGTTCAACATTGAGGTTAAGAAATAGCAATGGTGTGGTCACTGCCCTCAAGGAGCTTAGAGTATAGATTAAAATTTGATTCATAGTAATGGAAATGAAAATGGTAATGTGCTTGAGAAGTGGAATGATGAAAGAATTTACCACATGAAATTGGTTGGTACTTAGAATGCAGCAATAATTTAGAAATTGCTCTTTCTTTCTAAGTATGTGTGTTAACCATTCTTAGACCAGAATTTTGAAAGGCTCATCTTTTCTTTGTTTAGCTTTAATAAAACAACATTGTGGAGAGTGCAGGGTCTTTCCAAAGGAGTCACAAGCTGAAATTTGTTTAGAGCTCATTGGTATACTAAAAAATAAAGCTCACTATAAGAGGTATCCCTCAATAAAATTCCTGACTGCATCCCTGGATCTAAGATCCATGTGAAGTATGTGAAGTCCTACCAGTGTATCTTTTTCCTGCTTTAAATTAATAGACAACTCTTGGAATCAAGCTTAGATTTGTAGAAAAGTTGTACAGAAAATGCAGGGTCCTCAAATGCCTTCCCCACTTTCCCGTCTTAACACTGTCTTGGTTATTTTTCTCTTGTTGAGACAAAATACCTGATTCCCAAAATGAAAGGAGGCAAGCAAAGAAGGGGCAGTTTTTAGAGTTTTCAGTCCGTATTCAGATGGCTCCACAGAAGGATGCCCTGGTTGAGGTACAGCTGTTCATGGCTGCCTCAAGCAACAACAGCAAAAGGGCAAAAGAGGAAAGCTTGCTCCTTCCCTCCCCTATATTGTATGCCAATTGCCCGCCTCTGGTGGGTGCAGCACTCATACCGCCAATCACAATGAACCAATCACAAGTGTTAGACTCAGTTGCCTCCATGACTGAATGAAGCTTTTGGGGGGACATTTAAACAAACCACAACGAACACCTTGCAGTTGTTAGAATTGATGAACCAGTATCAATTCATTACTAACTAAAGTTCATAGTGTACCTTAGGGCTCATACTCTGTTACCGAGTTCTAGGGCTTTTGGCACATGCATTTAGCATGTGTTCACTATTCCAGTACCATACAGAATAGTTGCAGTGCCCTAGAAAATTCCCTGTGCTCCTTCCTTCTTTCCTTGCCCCGAACCCATGCTGGTTATTAGTTTGGTTATTATCTTCATTGCTTTGCTTTTTTCTAGACTGTTGTGTATACTTAGCATCAAATAGTACACACCCATTTCAGGTACTCTTCTTGCACTTAGCATAACAAATACAGGGGTCTTCTGTATCTTTGAATGCTTGGTAACCCATTTCTCCTTTTTTAAAAACCCATTTATTTTTATTGCTGAGTAATAATCCATTGTTTGGCTACATCATGGTTTATTGTTTGACCTGTTGGTGGATGTCTTGGCTGCTTGTAAGCTTCTGGAATTAGGAATAAAGTGGATATAACCATTCTTGCATGAGTTTTTATATACAGAAAAGTTGATACAAGGTTTTAAGATGCATGTGGATTTTGGGAAGGTATATTAGGTTTTAATTTTTTTTAATCTTCTATTTCTTTATTTCCTTAATAGGGAAAAGTGTAGCTTTGTCTCTGCCAGTGTTCAGTTCTCACCCTGCTATAATGGCTTGGCTAATTAGACAGTCACTAACGCAGGAACATAACATTGAAAGATAATGTGGGAAATGCAGTAATTCGGGAGTCAATTGCCCGATCTCAGATGAGAAGTGAATTCACTAATCTCAAAAAGGAGGTTTCTTTGAACTAGTCAAAGCCAAGAGCAGATACTTCTTGCCAGACACACTCAGGGTTAATTATGTTATCAATTAATCATGTATTTGTATATGAGCTGAGAATTAGAGTTGAACACCTTGCAGATGTTAAAATTCTGATGTAAATCAACTACAAAATATTTGTTTACTAGTTTGACATGAACAATTTGCTTGATAATTTTTATTTCAAAGTGAGAACACTAAACACATTATAACTTGTGTTATAGGCTAGAGTATGACTGCGTGTTTGGGATGTTACCGTGACTCTTGCTTGCTTTGGAGTGAGCAGAGAGCCCTTTTTTCAAGACTTCCATGGCCACCAATAATAGTGCCTGGAGGTCTGATACCCTGGGACTTAGCCTTTCTTTGAGACTTTGACTTATGCTAAAGCACCCTTAGAGTTTCTAGTGGTCTGCTTAAATCTTTTGGCTCAGTGTATGTCGATGTCTTCAAGCTGGAATATGCTCACTTCGCATCTGAAAGCCTAACTGTGAGTAATGTAACTTTAGGAATGCCACTTCAGCTTTCTTATGTTTTAGAGAATGCCAAATCTTTCTCTGCTGCCTGGCGATATTATAAAGGTGGATTAGCCCATGTTTTCAGAGCTCTTAGAGCTCCCAAGGGAAAGTGCTGTGCAACTTCCAGGCATGATTACTGGTATATTCCAGCTGGAATAAGGCAAGCAAAGTGCACTCACTTTGAAGCTAAATGCTCACCCTTTTCTTCCATTTGGCTCTTTCAGAGGGGTAATTTATCTTGCATGTGAAAACATTTGAGTTACAATAAGGAATATTTTAGTTACTATTCAATATTCCATCACAGATCTGGGCTTTTTATTAGTTTGGTATATGAATCGTACATAGCTGCCCAGAATCTTTCTTAAATGAAATTGGAATGGATAGGCACTCCTTGCTCTTGTGTATTAGGACACGCCGAGCTTCTAGACTGGCTGGGGTCTGGTGAACTGGAGCATTGCAGTCTGCAGGCTTCTGTGCAGCCAGAGCCAGCGATGCGGTGATGGCAGGAGAGGGCTGATGGCCTTCTGATTCTTAGGGTTACTCACAAATGTTCTAAACAGGAGGCTTAAGAGAGCAAAAGCACATACATAACTAACAATGGTGAAAAAGTCAGTCTGTTTTGCAGAAAATTAATTCACTTCCATCTGCTGACTTCAGCAGAGTCATATGATCTGGAAATAGTCACTTAAAATGTTTTCTAAGAAATATGATTTATAGTGCCAGGTGTGGTGATGCACTCCTGTAATCCCAGTACTCGGGAGGCAGAAGTTGGAGGATCATTGCAAGTTCGAGACCGCCTGGGCTACGAAGGGAGTCCAAGGCCAGCCTAAACTGCATAGTAAGGCCTGTCTCAAAGAGGGGAAAAAAAAAAAAAAAGACTTATAGATGTAAAAAATGCCTTGTAGTAGTTGGTAAGAGACCACTATTGCTTGTTTATTTAATTACTATTCACTTTGATGAGAAAGTTGGAGACTATCCTAGTTTTACATGTTGAAAATGCTTAGATTGTTAACTGTGGTAATGGCTTTGGTTACAATTTTACCTTTTTCTTGCTTAATAAAGCATTTTTAGATATTTTTAGTGAACATTTGCCAACTTAGTTTTATCCTCCATCATTTTATTGTCTTGACGGAACTGTCAGTAGTCATTGATAACGATTTCTCAAACTAGGATGCAAAGTTTAAGGCTAGTTGTAAATACGTGATAATTGGAGTATTTTTAGTTCTCTAACAGTGATGATAAAATGTTCTAGATTTATATAAAGCTGTAAAATTCTCTATAAACCTATACAATTCATCCTGTAATTTTCTAGATCTATGGCATGTAGTATGGTAGCCATTAGACACTTGTAACTATTAATTATGTGGATGTTCCTCACGGGAATGAAGAACTGTATATATTTTTCCTGTGCTAGGGCTTGTACCAGCCTTGTTACTAACCTACATGCACAGTACTTTTATTTTTTATTTTGAGACAGGATCTTGCTTAATAGGTAAATGGCCCAATAAGTTACAGTTCTCCTGCGTCAGTCTTCCAGAGTGTTGGGATTACAAGTATGTACTACCATGCTAGGCTTAGAACTGAATATATACTAAAGGCTTGTCCTGAACTTCCTCTTTTTAAAAATTTTTATTTTTATTAGTACATGTTCGAAGTAAAGAATGATTACATTCATTGTGGGGAATTTGATACATATACATAACACATGTCCTTTTCCTCCTCCCCATTCCCCATATTGTGTCAGCATCAGATCCATTTATTTATCTTAGAAAAGTCCTTATAAAGTAAATTATCATATGTAGAGACTAACAAGCCAAAAACATATAAAACACATAAGACAATTACATAAAATCAGGGTACACATTGTCCATGCTGTGTTGCAATAATTTTTTTCTTTATTTTCGTATTGTCTTCTATTTTGCACTTCATTTATATATTGAGTTTTCCATATAACAGGAACCATGTGATATTAAAGCTTGTGTGTCTGATTTACTTCCTTTAACTTTGTGGCCTCCAGGCTAAATTTTATCTTAATGTGCGGACAGACACAACCGAAATATCATTGGATCTCTCTTTACTTTATACCAGGAAGATCACTTAACATTTAATTTTTGCCGTGTGCGGGAACCCTGTGAGTTCCTGTCTTATTGTAAGCAAACGGAGTCACAGTGAGTATGAGTAATGTGACCAAGACCATAAAACTTGTTCTCATCTTTATTCGTTTTTGCTACAGGATCTAATTTTGTTCACACTGTAGGATCAGTTGTTTTGTCAATTGCCTGTTAATTTGGACCTGTCCAGTGTTTTCTGAAGTAATCAATATTTTCTGGTATTTCTATCACCCTAAAGTGAAACCCCATATGTACTAGCAGTCACTGGTTCCTCTCTCCCATCAGCTCCTGGCAACCACTTATCTTTCTGTTTCCGGAGATTTCCCTATAAATGGGTTCCCGTGTCTTAGTTCACTCACATTGATATAAGGAAATGCTTTAGACTGGGTGGCTCAGCATGGTTCAGTTCTGGCTAGGACACTTTCGGGCTGCCTTTTGCTGTGTCCTCACATGATGGAAGGGATACTCTGATCTTCTTAGCCCTTTGAAAGAACACTAACCCTGTTTGTTGGTGCTCTACTCACATGATCTTACTGCTTTCCAAAAGTCCCATCTCCCATCGGCATGCATTAAACTGAAGCATAATGAACTTAGGGGTCAGGGACCCATTTAGGCCAAGCATGTACTGTGTGGTTTTGTGAATGGGCTTTTTCCTCTGTCATATTTTCTTTCTTTCTTTTTTTTTTTTTTTTGTCTTTTTCCTTTTTATTGGTACCAGGGATCGAACTCATGATTTCCTGCTTGCAAGGCAGGTGCTCCTTTGTCATATTTTCAAGATTTATCTATGTTGTAGTGTGTTACCAGTGCTTTGTTCCTTTTTATGGCCTAGTAATTCTCCATGTATGATTATGCCACAGTGTGTTCATCTATCAGTTGGAGATTTAGGTTGCTATTATAATGTTGCCATATGTGCATTGGTTTTGTGGGAAATATAGTTTCATTTTGCTGAGATATATACCTAAGAGCAGCACTATGGGGTCTTATGTAACTGGCATTTTCTGACTCATGTAGTTTCTGTTCAGTAGCAAATTAGGACAACAGGGGAGTGCAGATTAAAGGCAATAATAATTAAAGAGCAATAGTGTGTTGGGGACTTTCCTTTAGTTCTGAGTTAAATGTTGTGATTTCTGAACATGGGAGCACACATTGGGGATTTTTTTAAATGATGAATTTTTTTCATTCAGATTTTATTTTTATTAGTGTGTGTCTGCAGCATGTAAAGATTACATTCATCCTGGGGAGTTGTTGCATGTAGACAACACATCTTCATTCTTTTTGTCCCCTCCCCCTGGTTCTGTCTTTCAGTCCCTTTTCCATTTTCAGAAACATTGGGGATTTAAAAAATGCAGAACAGCCTTCCTTCTTTCTTACGTGCTCATACTTTTGTTTGCAAAAATGCATTGGTTGTTGTTTGTGTCAGTGGCATTCCTAGTATAGTGTGAACAGGTGTCCATAGATTGTTGATAGAATATCAGTTGAAATAACCTCACTTTTCAGTAGCTATTAAAGATATTTGGAGAAAACTTCATGAATTCAAAGCAGGACAATAATCTATGATAGTTTGTGGCATTTTTCTCGATCTTACTGTGTTCAGCTCCTGGAGGCCAGGAGTCTGTGCCTCCTTGGTGATCTGTCTGCAAGAAATCACAGAACCTTAAGGTACGATAGCTTCTTTTTGTTTAGTAAATAGACATTTCTCGCTGAAATGACAGGAATCTGAAACTATTTTTTAGAAATACATTTTAATCATTTCATATGTATGCTGCCAGAAATGATCTTTTAAAAAGAAGGGAACTTTGGCCTGTAAGAATAGTACCCTGAATTGCACAGAAGAAGAAAGAAGAAGAAAAAAGAAAGGGGGGGGGAGGGGGATGGGGAGGAGGAGGGAAAGGAGGAGGGGGAGGAGGAGGAGGAGTGGGAGGAAGAGGAGGAGGAGGAGGAGGCGGCGGAGGAAGAGACATCTTTGTACTTGGATATTTTCCTGGATCTCGGAATGGTACAAAGAGCTGTGGGAATGTTCCAAGTAGTTCATAAAGAGCTCCATCTGAGGCTCTTGGTAGTGGTTGAATCCTGTACCCAGGGGAAGTATGTGTGTGTGTGTGTGTGTGTGTGTGTTGGGGAGGGTGAAGTAAATCTTTTGATTGACTCTTTACAGTAAAAGTATAACCTTATTAATTTAGACTTCATACGTTAGGAAATTCTTGTGAAATGGATAAGAATTGAGCCTAAAATTTAGATAGAATTTCCTAAGGTACTGCTTTAGTCAGGGTTCTCCAGAGGAACACAACCAGTAGACTGTCTTTATAGTAATGAGGGAATTTATCAGATTGGCCTGTATGAATAGAGATTAAGTAGTCCCACAGTGAATGTCTTATGTCCAGTGAGCTGAGGGAACCCGTGGCTGTTCAGTGCAATCCTTGAAGTCTTTAGATAAGAAGAAACAGTGCAGCCCCAATATGAGGCTAAAGGCCTGGAAACCCCTAGGACAGTCTGTCTTCCAAGACTGAAGAATCTGGAGTTTAATGAATGGGTAGTTGCAGCAGCAAAAGATCCCCCACTCCGGAAGAGTGGGGTGTGAGCACAAGCCTACCCCTTCTGCTTTTTGTGCCATCTGGGACCCTTGCCTGTTGGATGGTACCATGCATTTTCAGAGTTGGTCTTCCGAGCTCACGGATCCACCTGCCAGTTGCTTCTGGAAACATTCTCACAGACAATCCAGAAGTAAGCTTCACCAGTTTCTGTGCATTGCTCAAGTTGACAGTTAAGAGTAACTGTCACAGAAGTAATGGCCTAAATGATATAAATTTTAACCCAATTATGAAAAGATAGTGATTTAACACATTTCCACCTGCTTGAACCCCTGGAGGTACCTGCATGACTGTTCTCTCAGGTACCCACTGGGTCAGTCCTGTGTGTACCACTGGTGGTTCAGAGCAACCCGGCAGAAAGATACACAAATTACAGCCTGGGTGTGAATGTGTTAAAGCATTTCTATAATTTTGGATCCATACATGATCATTTCAGGCACCATTTTCCTGGATCTTGGAATGGTACAAAGAGCTGTGGGAATGTTCCAAGTAAGTTCATAAAGAGCTCCGTCTGAGGCTCTTGGTAGTGGTTGAATCCTTTGTGAGAAATGTTAAGAAAGAATAGTGTGGAGGCTAAGAACAAAAATTCTTAGCCTCCTTGGTGTCATCTGCTGGTTCTATCCTTTACTGGCTATGTGCCCTGGATGAATTTCTGAGTTTCACTAAGCCTCACTTTCTCCTTTTGTGAGATAGGACTAATAATATTATCTACTTTTAAGTATTACTGTGAGTATTGAATGTAGCTATGTACAAAAAACCCCACAAGATCATCCTTGGTTCCTGCTAAATTCTCATAAGCGCTAAGAGCAGAGGAAGATAAGAGAATTTCAGGAGTCAGAAATCTTACAGACTAGCAAGTAGGATCCTGTGTATTTATGTGGACGTGCAGCTTCAGCATATTGCAGTGCAATAGTAAATAGTTTGTTTAGAAAAAATCTGCAGAATTTTGGTTATCAAAAGTTACGTATGCCTGTTGCTGCTCTTTGTTTTTTTCCTAGCTTCTCTGCTATTGTGGAAGTGTGCTGAGCAGGGCCTCTGCAGTGTACAACTCCTGGTTTATGTAAATCGTGCTTTCTGGAATGGCGCATAGGCACATACGGAGATCCTGGTGCTGAGTTTGGCGATTGGTTATGTTCTTAGACCTTACTGTTGCAAGGTTTTGGAATGTGTGCTAGTCGTACTGATTGAATTGGGCCTTTAAGTTGATGAGATTTTGAACTGCAAGTAGTTGGGTAGCTCTGTGTGTACCACATGCTTTCTCTGTGTGATGGTGTCCACCCCAGCTCTTTTTGTTATCACCCAGGCTATTAGGGCATATCTTATCATTGTGAGTCATCTTGAGACTGGTTAAAGGATTCCTAAACCTAGTTTACTGGTGCTTTACTAAGTGTTCTTTAATTTCAAATCTGGCATGTGATATTGAAGCCTTTCTTGCCACAGCTGATAATTCTGTTGTTGCTTGAAGATCTGGGAGGTTGTGAATGTTTTAATACTTGTATGCAAGAGGCTACTCAGCCTGCTCCTCAAGACTGGTTGTGCTTTCCACACCCTGGGTCTCCAGCAACTGTGCTGGCTGCCTGGGAGCAATTGGAGATCCTTCCTGCAGGGCAGAAGTATTGAATGTGCTACTTGCCACAGTGGTGTTTGGCAGGAGTCTTAACATTCTTCTAACAAATAACACAGTTGTATTTCAACAAAGGAGTAATAAAATTGGCAGAGATCTCTGTGCCGTCAGTTGATTTGGGACAAAAACTGTACACAGAATAGTCTTTATTTTTGTGTCCTGTTTTGTTGTTTTTTGAGAAAGGTTATCCATGTGTACCTCAGATTGGCCTTGAACTGGCAATCTTTCTGGTTCAGCCTCCCAAACACTAGGACTGCAGGAATGCATATTCTTTGGTTTAGCCCAGGTTTGTGGGTTTGAAGAATACTTTAATTTGATTCTAATTTAGAGAGAGAGAGAAAAAAAAAAAGAGAAAAACCTCCAATTTTGGTGTGATTGTAACCTTGGTGATAAATGTGACTTACATGGATGGCATTATGCTTTTTGTTTTTTGAGAAAAGATCTGATTATGTACTTCAGGATGGCCTTGAACTCACTCTGTAGTCCAAGCTAGCCTCAAACTCATGGCAGTCCCCTTGCCTCAGCCTCCTGGGTGCTGGGATTACAGGCAAACACATGGCATTGAACTATATTATAAAGTTATTTTTACTTATCAACACATTAGAACATAATTATGTATGTCCAAATTAATTTTTTCCACATGGCTGGTAATTAGGAATGTTGGTATAAAGTAAATCTGCTGATTGAGACCTTAAGCATATAGAAAAGAATGAAATGAGCTCCTGATTTTACAAGTGACAAAACTAAAGCCCTTGTGTGATGGTTAATACATTGTGTCAACTTGAGAAGTTAAGAAGTTTCTCAGCAGGAGTGGGGGTGATTAAGTGACTTGGCAGGAGGCCAGAGTGCTTACTTCATAAACATTCTCATCCTGTGCAAGCAGAGGACATGGAAATGGTGTGAATGTTACACCTGCCCTAGTGGGTGGTAGCCTACTTGCAATACAAGGCAGGATAGGAGGCTTGTTCTCCCTCTTTTGCTCTTGTTGCTTTTGCTGTCTTCTACCACCATGAATGATTGCCCTTCTGCCATGCCACCTTGCTTTGGAGCCAGCTGATTATGGGTTGAAACCTCCATAAACTGTGAGCTAAATACACTTTTTTCTCCTTTAACTTTAGGTATCTGGTATTTTGTCTCAGCAATGAGAGAAAAGTACCCAAGACACAGTTTGGTACCAGAGAAACAGAGCTGTTGCTGTGACTGTACCAGACCATGTAGTTCAAGAGCCTTTGGGAATAGCTTGTGGGAAGAGTTTGGAAAGGTTCAATGCCATTGCCTGAAAGAGTAGTACTGGAATGTCTTACGCTGTTCTATATGGGAGATTTTGGTCAGAACTCAAAAGACCAGAAGGCTGATAGAAATCCTGCTGATAGTGACTGGGCTTGGAGGTTTCTGCTGAGAACGAGCCTGCATTGGCTGCTCGACTCTAGATGATGTGTGTTATGGCTCGGTATTTAAAAAATACTTGTCTGCATTTTGTTCATGTCTAGAGACTTTGCCCAAGACTAATGACAGTGAACTAATCTCTGGCTGAAGAAATTCAAAGTAGTCGAGTGTTGAGGTGGTGGGATGGCTACTTTTGGGGATTTTTTATTCAGATTGATTTTGAGTGAAGAACCCAGCAGAATGATTTAAGATGTTGTGAGTTGGGCCAGAATGGAAGACCCAGTAAAGCTGTGGACTACAGTGATAGAACTGAGGAGATCCCAATTACTATGAAGGAATAGAAGAATATAACAGATAGCCTGAGGGCATCACAAGAAGCAACCAGTCTTGAACCTTTTCAGCCTCAGAACTACAAAAGTGAAAGACTTTGCTTGGAGGAGAAAGCTGCAGAGCACCATGTTCCAGAATGGTGTCTGTTATGGGTTGTGTTTGGTTGTCCTCCTAAAGCCTCATAGTCACAGGGTGGTGGGATTTTTGTAGGTGGATGAATCTAGAGTTTGTGATTAGTTCATTTTCTAGTGCTGCTGGAATTGGTGATATGGGTACTGCACCTGCCCTCGGGGAGGTTGCTTGCATAAAATGTAAGAAAGGCAAAGAGGCTTCCTCCTCCCTTTTTCTCTTGTCTGTTTTGCTCTTTTCTGCCACCATGAACTTCTGCCCTCTGCCATGCCACGCTGCTTTGGAGCCAACCAGGTATGGACTTAAACTTCCCCAACTGTGAGCTAAATAAACCTTTCCTTCTTTAACTTTGGCTGTCAGGTATTTTGTCTCAGCAATGAGAAAAAAGTAACCAAGACAACAGCAGCATGAAAAATTTATTCTTCAGAACTGGATTCAGAGTGCCCAGTGATTCTGGCACTCAGCCCCTACAGCAAGAAAGATGAAAGCCTGATTACTGGCTCTAGCTGGCAGGAGACCTTGGCGCCATCCGTGTGGCATTGGTTTTAGGTGCATGCAGAATGCAAGAGCTGTGGGATTAAGAAGTCTTCTACTCAGATTTCAGAAGGCAGGCAAGGCGGTGTGCCTCTGAGAGGGCATTATGTGAAACTGTAAGGGTGAAGCCAAAGATGCACTGGAGTCCCCAGAAATTTGGAGAGGCTAGGATTGTGGGTCATCTGAGGAAACCTGCAAAGAAAGAGTAAAATTGGCTTTCATGGAGAGAAACTATGGGAGCTATAACCACCAGAAGTGCCATGGGAGTGCAGTCATCCAAGCCCTTTGGAGCTCACTGTTTGTCACAGATTGCCTTAGATGCTGCACATGGGGCTACTGGACTTTAAAAGTTTGCTCTGCTGGATTTTGGACATGCTTGTCCTTTGCATTCCTATGTTTGTAACTTTTGGAATGAAAATGTTTATCTTGTGCCATTAAATGTTTAACTTCTCATTTGTACAAGGGTGTGCAGCTAAGAATTTGTTTTCGGACTTGGGACTTTTCAGCAGTGCTGAATCTGTTAGGACTTTGGCATCTCTTACAAGTGGACTCTTACAGGTGCCTTTTGCTAAAAGGGATGTGCATGATTAGTGTTTGGGAGTCCCAAGAGTGGAATGTTATGATTTTAATATAATATAATGTTGATAGACTTAATACTGGTTTTTAAGGATTGTTAAACCTATTCTCTAGTGTTCTAGTTGTGAAATGATAAGAATAAGCAGGTTTCTGTATCTGGAGACCAATTTAAAGAAATGTGTTTGCTTGCCAAGTTGACAAGGGGTGGATTGTAATAGCTGATGCATTGTGTCAACTTGAGAAGTTTAAAAGCTTAACTAAGTAATGTAGTAATTCTACATCCAAGGGTGTAGAGGACATATTCTTCCCACTCAAGGATGTTGTTCATTGTGAACTTGAGAAGTTCAAAGGTTTAACTGAGTAACTCAGCAGGGGGCCAGGCCCTTACTTCATAAACATCTTGAGCCTGTGCAGGGGGAGGACATGGACATGGTGCGAGTGCTACACCAGCCTAAGGGTGGGTAGCCTGCATACAATGTAAGTAAGGAAAAGAAGCTTGTATCCCCCTTTTTGCTCTTGTTTCTTTTGCTGTCTTTGCTGAGTAAGTAGGGAAAGTCACAGGTTTTTTGTATAGTAGGGCATGAACTAGCACTTAGGCTATGCTGTGCCATGCCAGTGAAATGCAGTCCTGCTTTGCTCTCTATGGGTGTTCATTGGAGAAGTTGGGAGACCTGAGTGGAGCATTTAACTTAATCCTTCTTTGTTAAGAGAGATGACTAAAACACTACATTGGCATGGTGTGGGATACTGCTATGAAAGCACTTGTCACCTAGTAGAGGAAGGACCATCTCCTCCCAATCTGTAAAATCTTGCTTACTTTGCAAAGCTGCTGTGAACACTTGTACTTGAAACAGAGCTTGGCTCAGAACAAGTGCTCCCAAATGAGCTATTGGCTTAGTTACTTTTCTCATTGCTGAGACAAAATACACAACAACCAGAAGTTAAGGGAGGAAAGATTTATTTAGTTTACAGTTTGTAGAAGTTTCACTTCATAATTGGCTGGCTCCAAGGAAGGGTGGTGCGTGGCAGAGGGGCAACTGTTCATGGCAGGGAGAGACAGCAAAACCAAGTATTGAACCTTATCAGCATCTTTGTGCCCCTTTTATAGTCTGTTCAGTCTATTGAGAGTTTAGGGAGCACCAGTTCAGTCAATGGATTGATATAGCAAGCACCTACCTTTAGTCCCAGAACCCTTAATTTCTGCATTGCACCACCAACCAGGCATATACAGTCACCTCCGTAAAAACTCTATGACCACATAAGACTTTGGGGAGGACATCTTGACCCAAACCATCAGCTGAGTTTGGTTAAGATAATATGTTCAAAGTTATCTTTAGTTTCTAGAAACTCACCAATAAGAAGAAATGCCTGTCAAAAGGTTAAATAATCATCAACTTGTGACTATGCACATATTAGAAGTTGGAAGGTCAGGACTTTCAGCTTCAGCATAAATGATGGACCTGAATCTGGGTTCTTCCACTTGGGCATAGAACCTGCCACCGTCAGTTTGTACAACTTTAGAGTGGAGACATGCGTCTACACCTTACTGGGAAAGTTGGAGAAATGGAGAGAAACACAGCCTTGGCACACGTGTGCTTTCCTTTCCATGGAATGGAATGTCTACCATTGTGTGGGGTGATCATAACCAGGAAGGGATGTGCATATGTGCATGTGTGCATGTGCACACATTCACGCCCATACATGCTTACATGAAGTTGTTTACTCTATCAAGCTCCCCCTTCTAAATCACTCCAGCTTTCACAAATTTATTTCCGTATAAACTGTGACATGTCATTTTATGCATATTGTCTTGACTTAAAACCATCCATTGTGTAATTACTTTATCTTTCAGAATTTTTTTTTTTTAATTGGTACCAGGGATCTCATAACTGTGTGCTTGCAAGGCAGGCACTTATGCCGCTCAGCTAAATCCCCAGCTTCCATATCTTTCAGAATTTTGAGCATTTTAAAGAAAAAGCATTGCTTTGTACTTATTGGGGACGATGCTCTCCTCAGTGTGGAGGGTATCAAAGGGACTCAGAAGGCCCTATTATGTTGGTGGAGGAGCTGTCATGGTAGTCTGGAGTGTGCATGCTCTGCTGATGTGTTCTGCACTGCTGTACTGCAGCATTTTCCTCTCCCAGGCACTGTTACTGACTTAGCACCTTATGGTGTGGTGCTTGCTTTGGATCTCCAGGGGAAGCTGATGTTCTCTTGTCTTCATTTTTTTCTAGTGCAAGAAACTAGAAATCATCCCGGGCACTGTATTGTTATTAGCAGAATTTTTGGTTAAATGTTTTGGTCATTCTTGTCTATTGAGTAATCATTTTGAGATAAATTCATTGTAATCTTTAGCCATTTTTAACTTTAATAAAACAAAACCAAATATCTGTTCAGTTTTATAGATCAGGAGCTCCTTGGTAATGCTGGCATGAAATACATGCTTCTGCAGAGTAGAAAAAAATATTGACTTTTGCAGTTATAGAGTCTGAAAGCCAGTAAACATTATTTACACTATCAATCTGGAAGTTTTAAAAATACATTATTTTCTGCTATGCTTTGTGTAGCTAACTTTTATATTTTGCTTCTCACATTTTGCTTCAAAATTTTCTAAATTGATTTTTTTCCCTCTGAGTGTTGCTTAAAATTCATGTTGTTATAATGATACTTAGAAAGTGTTCATCCATTGCATACTCATTATGCTTTCTCAGCAGTCACTCTGATGGTCCTGGGAAGTAGTGGTGAATGACACAGACTTGGTCTTTGCTGTTGACAATGCAGTGGAAAATAGGTTAAACAAAAACCTTCCAAAGAAGTCATGGCTGGGAGTGTTATTATAGTCGGCAGACATGACTAAATTTTACTAGCACTGAAACTGAGCATTTTAAAAAACCTTTAAAGACATATTGACTTGTGAAAATAGGTCAAGAGGAAATGTGTTTCCCCCTGTGATTATTTACTTTTGCAAGATATACAGAAATTTATTTCTGTGAAGTTTTGAATGTGGCACCAAACTCAGAGATCTTTGACTTTTCTGTCCAGCCATCTGACATCTTCCACAGTTAACCCGTTAGAACACAGCGTGAGCATTTCCACGCAGCAGGCCAAGAGGAAGGACAAAGCATCTTTCTGTAGAATGTAAGACCACCAAGTAAAGACAAAGTGGTTTTCCTTTTCTGTTTTCTTTAGAAAATGGACATCTTTACATCAACCTAGGTGGAATTTTGGATGTCTTTGTCGTGTGCTAGATATATATTTGGTGGGGCTGGAGATTTAGCTCAGCGGCATAAGTGCCTGCCTTGCAAGCAGGCACTCATGAGTTCGATCCCCGGTACCGATAAAAAAGGAAAAAAAGACAAAAAAAAAAAATTACATATTTGGTGATTGGGTTACAACAGTGAGAATGTTACCTCCTCAAAGCAAAAAAAAAAAAAAAAAAAAAAAGGAATGAGCAAATAACATCAAGTCCCATTTTTTTCTCTACAACTTGATGATGTATCTCACATCTGGTGTGAAATGCCTTCTCCTTTTAAAAGAGATAGAGTATTGACTGTTAAGTTAAAGGTTACATAAACAACTGAAAAAACTTAATACATTTGGTAATGTTAAAAAACCATAAATGCTTTGTGACATTTGCTTTCTAATTGATAATACCTACAGAGATCAGATTGATAAACCATAGAAAGACCATAGCAACGTGGAATCTGTTCTCTTTCTTGAGAGAATTTGTTAAAATCTGAGGAGGACAGTGATTTCAAGGAATGCTGCTGTCAGGGTGTAAGGGGGTTGATGATCAGGTCAGTCTTTTTCTGGAACCTCAAAATTCTTTTCAAAAGGAGTGATAACTTGAAATTATATTGTGTGTAAGCAGGGTTAAGATTCAGCTGTGGTGATTAATGTCCACCAGCTGTCTGGAAAATCTACTTGCTTGTTTAAATGATAGCTGCTGTTTTTACTGTTTTTTAAAATTTTTATGTGTTTGACAAATGGCTTACCTTGTTTGGGTAAAATTTAGATCAGTCTAATTCTCATTTGATAAATGTAAACTGAGGATTACAGTCTGTACTATGTGAATATAAATATATAATGTGCATGTGGGGACATGTGGAGGGTGGGGAAGATAATTTTATTTCTAGCTGTTGTATTTTGAAAAATTAAAAACTCAGTATTCTGACATCTTCAAAATCACCAAAGAACCCAAGCAATATAGGTTTCTATGTTAAATTCTAAATATTCTTAAGTAATTTTTTTTCAAGAGTATAGTGAATTACAAGAAAGAGAGTTAAAATCCCTACCCAGAAAGCAAGAGAACGATTTTTAACCTCAGTTACAGTCAGAGCTGATAATTGAAAGTTCAACATGAGAAATGACTGTAGAGTAGCTTTTTTTTTTTTTTTTTTTGGTGCCAGGAGTTGAACTCATGACCTTATGCTTGCCAGGCAGGCACTTATGCTGCTGAGCTCTGAAGTAATGAGGAGAAATTCTTTCAAGTGGCATCATGTCCTGGAAGTGCTCTGTTCTTTCCAGAAATCTAGGTAGCAAAGAAAGATATTTTCCAGTGTGTGCAATAAGGTGAATCACCCATACAAGAATCCCTGTATTTGTAACTTATAGTGGCTTTAGTGGGAGTATGAGTACTGCATGAATCAGTTGCTCTTTGGCTGAATTACAGATATTATCAAGTTTCCTGTGGACATGGGAATTATCCAGAATGGCTCCTTCCTTAGAACACATGCTCATCTATTTGGGACGTTGGAAGGCACTGCAGGTTTGACTACATCACCATGCTCTGTTCTGTGATTGGCTTTTCACTGCTCACGTGTCTAGTTCTGCCACCTGGCAGAGTCCCAGCCTGGTCATTGCACGACCCCATAGCTATCCGTTGATCCCTTCTTCCTGAGTACTTAGGGCAGCTCTGCACTTCCAAGGGTTGTATGGGTTCTTTTGTTTTTGCATCCCTGTACCTGCTCTTCACTTTCCCTGGAATACAATGTTGCCTGTTAATCTCTTTTATTTCTAGGCATAGCTAAAACATTTCTGTAAGGAATTCTAAGCCAACATTTCATAAAATTTGGTTTAGGTTGGATCTCAAAAGGCAGACAAAACTTACATTTATAGCATGCTCTGAAAGTAATTCTGATTTTCTTATCAGGGCAGTAAACCCTGTGTTGTCCAAGAACCACTTCAGGAGCTTAATAGGTGTGCTGTGGAAATGAATGGATTCTATGTTTCCCAAATGAGGGATGATCTAGCTCCTTTTGGATGATTCACTAGGCATGTGAGCATATGAAGGCTTCTGAGAATTAGTGTAGCAAATGCTTTAACTTTCAGTGTTTCTTAAACTTACTCATCCAAGAAACAGTTTTGTTTGAGAATATTCATTTGTATCTTGGGAAATATTTGGTGTTTCACAGAATGCAGTTCGGGAAAATATTGTTGTAAGACATGGTTTTAGTTAATAAGAGGAAATGTCTTAGGAAGGAATGACATAGTGGCCATGGAGACAGCAGACCCAGACATTGTTCATCTCTTTGAATGGATTCCACAACTTGGCTTCAGTATTTAAGTCTTCACTTCATTATCAGCAGATGCTCCTTAAAGCCACAGCTGGCCTGATCATCATATAGTGCAGTCATAAGAAACGGTACACTTTCACACATAGTCTTTCAATATTTGAATTATAAATTAAAAAAAAATACAAAACTTTTCTCTACCAATACCCGTGGCGAGGATATGGGAATTAACTGTAGCAGGTTGTGAGAAAACTAATAATTTCACAGCTTTATTTAGTGTATTTTTGAATAAAAATCCAAGTAGGCTTGGGATCCTTAGTCCAACTCATTCATTAGACAGAGAAAAGTTGATCCCATATAGGCTTGGGATCCTTAGTCCAACTCATTCATTAGATGGAGAAAAGAATTGTAGCCCTGGTTGACTTCAGGATGTGCTCAACGTCACACGCAGGGCTAGCACTATAATCTTGGTTTCCTTATTTGTGGGGCAGCCTTTGCACTGTTTCATATATTCTTCTATGTAAGGCTTGCCCTTATGGGAGGGGATATTATAAGCTGGTGGTATAGTAAATTCCTGAGGGAAGATACAAAGAACAGACATTATTTATGTGAGTGATCCCTTCGTGCAGCCCATTGGCAGCTGGATGTTTTAATCTTCTGTGTTGGACTCTGGACTGCACCAAAATGGCCTCATGGCCATCATTTTCACTCAGATGGTGCTCCCTGGGCTGCTAAACTCGGCGGGACATTTCATCCTTGTGCAGATTGCCGGCACACCTGTGTCCAGAGCTTGGGATTTCTAGCATATTGAATTTGTGATGGCATAATCTTAGAGGGGATAGGCTCCTTTTGACTCATTCTAGGGAGTGGGAGAGATTTGTCCATCGAGCTGCTGTCTATCTTCTGCCCTCTGCAGCCTCCACTGTAGGTTCCATGGATTACTCATAGCTTGGAATGAAGTTATCAGAAGTAATTTTAATGATATGCTCAACATTTTTATGTAGGACAGGCTTGGGAGGGAGATCTATGGTGTGGGTTGAAGATGACTTGTCTTGAAGTTTGATTTGGCCAGCAAGCCTGTGTTTTCTTATCTTGTATTTGTTTGGATTGGCGGAAGAGGGACGGCTGTTGGCAGTGTGGGAAGAGGTGTATAATACAGTGGTTTTTAATGTGTCAAAGTTGTGCAACCTTAATCAACATCAATTTTAGAACATTTTCATCAGCTTAAAAGAAACCTTCCACTCTTTAGCCATAATCTTCCATTGCTGCCCCTCACCTTAATGACTAATACTCTTTCTTTGCTTTGTTTTCAAAAATTTGTAACCAGTGTGGTGGCACATACCGTATAATCCCAGCACTCTAGAAGACTTGAGGCAGGAGGATTTCAAATCCAAGCACAGCTCGGACTATGTAGTGAGGCCCTGTTAAAGAAAAAAATAAAGAGGACTGGAGAAGTAGCTGAGTGGTGAGCATTGCGGAGTTCAAAACCAAGGTTGGGGTTTGTGACGTAGCCCAGGCTGTCTTTAGATTCATGATCCTCCTGCCTCATCCTTGCAAGTGCAAGTAGGCAGTATCATGCCTGGCTGTGGTATACTTTATGTTTTTGTGGATTTGCCTAGTCTGGACATTTTAAAAAGGATGGAATTGTATAACTTTGTCCTCTGTGTCTGACTTCTTTCACTTAATACAGTGTTTGCAGGTTCATCCCCATTGTACTATGCATCATTACTTTGTTCCTTTTTATACCTGAATAGTTTTTCATTGTGTAAATGTACGACATCTAATTCATTCACCACTTGAATGACATTGGGATGTTTCCAGCTTTTGGTTATAAACATCATGAATGAGTATGTTTTACTATGACATGGATGTCATATGGAGGAGTAGGCCAGTGGGGAAATTGTTCTGCAATGTTAGAATTACTTTAGTTGACCACCGTTTAAATGCTGGTTGACCTTTTATAACACAAAATACTGTGTTTACTTATCAGGAAGAGATAAAAAAGTTAAGAAGACTGGTTTTAGTTCATCCACAAGTTTTCACCCAATTGTATCTTATGGAATAATTAAATTTTTTTCTTCAAAGACTAAGATAGAGGCTTTTGTATTTTATCAGTTCACTGTGACCATCCATTCCTCCCCTAAGAAAACCTGGGCCCCTGTGTAGTGTTTCCTCAGGGGTGTGGAGGGGCAAGAAGTGGCAGAGATAAAGGTGTAGACATACTACAGAGTTCTAGGGGCCACTGCAGAGTTACCAAAGCCGGGGAGGAAGAGGAAAAGATGCCTCATCCAGAACAGTCAGGGAAAGCATCACTTATAGGCATGCTCACCTTCCAACCCACATTTCTAGAAACTGTATTAGAATCTTCTGATTTCTTGTACAATGTAAAATAGTTAAGTTGTTTAATTTTTTCATCAAGTCAGTATTGACATTTGAGTTTTCTTTTCTCTTTTTTTTTTTTTTTGTTAGGGAAACAAACCATATTTATCAGAAGAAGCAGTCAGTTGCACTAAGTTCAAAATGAAATTTCTATGAATTTTGGTCACTGGTACATTCTTTTGAGCTATTTTATATTGATGTTTTAACTAATTTTTTGGTCTTTTTATCTACCTACTAACTCAAAAAACATGTTAATGGAGAGCAGTAAGTAAAGCATTATATGGAAGAAATGAAATTTTTATATATTTTACTAGAGTTAAAATTTTATTCTAATGTTGCAATGAGTAAGCATGTTTGTGTAACTTGTGCCAGTATAGTTTCATTACATAAATGACATTTGAAATCCTACACGAGTGTTTAAAGAATACTGCTGACCCAAGTTAATTGTTATTTTATTTACAGATGTGTAAATTGCTTACATCAGTATATTGAAGACCATAGAATTTGGAGGAAACAAAATTAATTAAGTCCAGAGACACAGGAGATGTGCTTGAATAAGATTTTGTCTAAAAGAAGTTTAGTATGACACTTATTCCTACACACATCATCACACTGAAAAGTCTGTACATGAATAACGACAGATACATTTTTTAAAGAATAAGTAACAAAACTACAAATATCATGACTTACTTACTGTGTTACCATATCTTTACTTTGCTTTTGTGGTTAATTATGCTATTCAGATACAGAATTGTGTAATTAATTTTTAAGCATTCTGACTTCCACTGATTTATGTCGCAGTTAAAACTTATTTTTACATAGATTTTAAGGACCTCATAAACTGAAGTAGCAACTTGTTCATCATTCCATGTTCATATGTTTGCAGCTTTTATAGGATGTTCAGTTATGTAGATTGCACTGAGATGAATGTGTTGGAAACAGTATTTGACATCTGAGGGCTTGGCTGAGTTGCCCATTGGCCTTTATTTTCCTAGTGAGATAGTCTATTGTTCATCATACAGGGGCTATCAGATTGCACAGAAGTTATAAGAACACCAATCTTCAAAACATAGTTGTCTGCAGCAAGAGAAAGAAAACTCTTAAAACAAAGCCTCATATAGGTTAATGGATGTGGATCAACTGGGAGAGATGAGCTAGGTAAGTCCTCCCTGTTGGGGTGTGAAGTCACTAGGTGGGACTGTCAGAGTTTGGCTTGGAAGTTTCTGTGTCAGTGTGGCTTACAAGTCTGGAGAGAGGCTGGCCATCACTGCAGAGCAGCAGTCAGTCAGGAAAGGTCTGTTAGGAAAGGCAGCTGTGCTAGGAAGAATGTGAGGTGAAGGCCTGAAGCTGTACCCATGTTCATGGAGAGGAATGCGCCGCAGATCAGCCTCAGCAGCTCGATTTGCATCCATGATTATATTTAGAAATGGGAAAGTGCAAACAACTTTAGGCTTTTAAATTTAGTTGTTTCAGGGAGGATTCTCTTTTCAGAGTGCTAAAAAAAATCATAAAATACATAATTATGGTTTCTTGAAGTATCTTTTTCAAAGCAATTTCATCTAGGCAGTTTAAAAAATAGTGAGTAGAAACCAGAGTGACATACTTGCCTCCCCAAAAAAGCACTATCTTCCTGCCTGGCACTTTGGTGACTCTGAACCTGCTAGGGTGGAATCCCCTCCCAGAACACTAATACCTGTCTAGGCTACAGAGCGACCCTTCTGTCACATCCCTTGCCCTGCTGGCCGGGCATCTGAGGGTGGAACCAGCCTCGTCCATTTGGAGTATATTGGCATAAGACTTTTCCCCCTTCAAATAGTCAATTTTTAGAATCACATTTATTTCTTACAGCTTTCTCATTCTGTGCTCTTTGTCTGTGGTTGAGCGGAGGAGCCTTTGCTGAGTTAGCATCAGCATGGGTTTATGAATGCAGAGATGGTCTCAGGTGGGGAATGCTTCTGAGGACAAGAGGTCTAGGAGCCCTCACACTCAACCTTTGCTTTCCATGCATTCATCTTGGATATGTAGTAGGGAGTTTTTTCTTGAGGCATTATTTCCAACTTATTTACCTATGTATTTTTGTGCCCAAATTGCTGTTTTATTTATTGTAGCATATCACAATTTAATATTTGATATGGCTAGTTTAGCCTTTAGTTCATTTTATTTTCAAACGTCTTCTACCTATTTGAGGATAGCTATCATCAGAGAGGACTGAATATAGGTTATTTACTTCCCTAAGGGAATGGTGGTATAAACCATGTAAAACATCTTTCTTGAAATATAAATTTGGCGATTGCTAGCACAAAGCCTCAACAGTTAATTTTGGGTATCATGAAGGGTTGCTAGGAAGGGATGTGCATATAAAGTAACTAGCTGATTGTGACTCTATTAAAGGGATTATGTGCTTAACTTAAACAGCATGCTCTTGAAATTTCTTCAGAAATAGAACCAATTTAATGCACCTATGCATGGAATTTTCTAACTAGGTAGACAGATACATAAAGCAGCTGTTTTCCTCATCAGATGTCAGCTTTTCCATAATCTTAGACTAATATGATTGTAGAGTTAAGGTTACAAAAACATGCACCACTGAGGGAGAAAAACTTCCGTGGCAACCATGGTCTTACTTCTACCTTGATGATTTCTTTACATTCTGCTTACTTTCACAAATGATTTTAGGGTGCTGATAGTAAAAGTCTGTTTTTAGTAACATTCAAAACAGCAATGTAAGAAGAAAGAAGAAAACTAGGAGAGGAAGTGAAAGGTGAGGGTAAGAACTTTTGATGGACCAAAACTCCTGTAAATATCTACTGTTCAGACATCCTGAACACTAACCTAAGAGCAGTTTTTGTGTAGATTCACTCATTTATCCTGGAAATATTTATTGGACACTTACTATATATCTGGAACACTGTAGATGCTGAGAAATAAGCAATTTAGACACAAATACTCGTCCTCACAGAACTTACCTTTTAAGGAAGAGAGAACTTTTATGTACCATGTTAGTTACAAATAAGTGCTAAAGAGAAAAAGGAATACTGAGGGGCTTTACATTTTTGTTGGAGTGGTCAGAGAGGGCATCCGTGAGGATCTGACTTTGTTAAGTGGCCCAAACATCGTGAAGGAGTGGTGGGAACCCCTAGAGCAGGCCCAGCAGAAGGAATTGCAGATGAAGGGAGGAGCTGGAGGAGGTGAGGTTGCAAGCAGTGACCAAGGAAGTGTTAGGAACACTTGCTATCAGCTGGGGTCACATCTAGATGTTACGAGGTCTTCTGATGAGAAAGGGCAGAGCCACACATCAAACCAGAGGAGCCAGCCTCGCCACACTTTCTTCTTCATTTTATTCAGTTATCACATTTTTAAAAATGTGTTTAGAGTTTCCAGCATCTTGAAGAATTAAGTAAAGATGTACACCTGTAAAAGTTTATAATTTCTCTTACACTGTATTTACTGTAGACCTCTGTGACATTGTAACATATATTTAGGATATATTTCCAAATTCCATATGCCATTCTTTTAGAAGCAGATTTAGAGAAGATCTCCCTAGATATACTAGGATTTATGAATACTCATTATCATTATTGTGCTATATCAGATAGTGAGCTCTGTGGTCTGTAATCTTGTTTAAGCGGCATTGCAAACAACTATGAATATAATTTCCTATCATCCATCTACCTGCCAATTTTCCCCTGAGGATATTGGTTCCGATAAAACTTACTGTGAAGCTAGAGTGATTGTAGTGGTTAATTTCAGAGTAATTTTACTTTCTTCTAGACAAAGTTAAAATTATGCTGTTGAAGTTTTGTAATCATTTTCACGCTGTCTTATTGTGTTGTTGTTAGTTTGTTAATCTGCTTGTTTAAAGGAAATAGAATGATGTTTTGTAAAATCATGGTTTCAGTTCTCTTGCAGAAATGGGCCCTGATCATCATTTTTCTAAGGTGTCTTGTGTGTGTACACTAAAGAAGAAAACATCATACCCCTTGGATGTGATAGAGAAGAAGACATAATACGTTTTTCTGGAGCTGTTTTTTCTCCTTAGGAATAGGAAGAGAAAGAGGAAAGCCTACCAGCTGTGACTAGTGCATATCTAAGCAATCCTGCTTCCTCTGGAACTGGTGTTCGGTGCCTGTGACACCTAGATTTTGTTCATTTTGGTGACATTTGATTCCCAAATTCTTCCTTCGCATAATGGAAGAGGAAAATAGGGGCCAGTGCTATGAATCTTAGGTCTCTGTGTCAGTACACAAGTTGCACTCTTCAGGGAGTGCTGTTGCTTCAGGCATCCAGGAAGATGGGTTAGGAAGATGTCCAGTGGTGCCAGCTGTATGTGTCTAGAAGGCAGCAGGCCAAGGAGGTATCTGTTTGGCAGTATCAACATTTGGGCCAGAGGGTCAGAGCTTCTCATCTTGGGTTGTTAGCTTGTAAGAGTAGAGTGGAGGAAAGCCACAGCTGTGTTGCAGACAGTGTTTGAAGTGTGTAACATAGGGGCTTTAAAGGGAGCCACTTAGGATTGGAACAGCAAATGAAGCTTTGGCGTTGAACAGATGGTTGGTGGGTCTCCACCGCTGAGTAGAAGGACCAGCAGCAGAAGACGGAAGTGGCTTACCTGATACCCTTGGCCCATGTTGAGGTGAAGGCACAATGTCGGTTGCTGAGCCCCTTCATAATCACATCAGTTAGTACGTGAGCATTAGTGGTTAAGAAGCAGAGGGCAGAGTTGTTGCATGAAGTATTAGTTGAGTTTACATTTCCTCCAGTAGACCGTGGTGCCCTCAGAGGGGTAATTGTGTTTATGTGACTTCCAGAATTTATTGAAATGAACTGAAACAGATGAATTTCTCTTTTCAGTGTGCCTTTTTTTTAGCCCCTTCAGAGGCTGTTATTTAGATAAGCTCAGAGGAGACCACAGTGTGTAGTGCCACTTTCTGGCCTTCTGAAGGTGTGGAGTTTCATGAAGGAAGATCACAGAGAAAGATCACAGGGTCATCTGCACATAAGCACTGAAGTCATCACTGGCTCATTGTACACTCACCGCCTGTTTAATCATCCTCAGATGTGTGCTAGGGACTCCCTGTATGCGTAGGGGCTTTGGGTGCAAACATGATTCAAGCAACAAGGACCTCCCAGACTTCTGTGTTTGGGATCAAAACAACAATAGTTATGAACTTGAATGCGGGAGTTACTTTAGGAAGAGTTGCAGGAGAGTGGGGAGCAGATCTTAAGAGACCTAGCTCATGGATAATATGTAAGCAATATAAAATGTATATCTTGCAACTCCAGGTAAGATAATTTGAACTACATATTCAATAAAACATTTAAAAACTTGTTATTTAAGATTTTTTTCTTAGGGGCTTGGAATTTAGCTCAATGGCATAAGTGCCTGCCTGGCAAGCATGAGATCATAGTTCAATCCCTGGCACACACACAAAAATTTTTTTTTCTGATTATTTACCCAAAGTATATCTTGTTTTCCCTCTCCATCTTCTCTTCTTCCTTCTTCTTCTTTCTCCTCCTCTTTTGCCTCCTCCTCTTCCTCTCTCCTCTTCTTGTAGTACTGAAGTCTTACCCTGTTTTAATAGCCTGTAGTGCAAATTGTCCCTTACTGAATGTGTGTATATTTTGTTAAATTGTCATGAATTCCTTTTGAGAAACTGTAGAAACACAAGCCCCAAACCAGTTTTGGAAGACTGTTACAGGTAATATAGCAAAGAAGAAAAAGCCAGTGGGTATAATTTCTGAGTATCTTAGAGTGCCATTGTGAATATGCAAGAAATGCTCTTAGGGGATCTGAGAAGTTTTATTGAATCAGAAGAGACAGTTGTGTTTTTTACAAACCAGTCCATGTTTATGGGCAGTGTGTAGTTGTATTCTGTATTTGCTGGATTTGTCATTGAATCTCATTTTTTAGAATGAATTTTTAAAATAATTTTTTGCTCTGCAGACCTGTAGTCATCATTGGTGATTGAAGAAACCAGCTTAGAGTGTTGGGGACAGATTATGTCCGGCTCAGAAAAGAATTTGGTTCTTAGAGTCTATTGACTGAATCCATTATCATTCTCTCTTAGAGAGTATTAACAATAATTCTGTGTAACCAAGCATGAAAGATTTATAGTCTTAATATCTCCATTTTCTTTATATATGTAGTTGGCTTACGTACCTTTAGTTTATACGTACTTATGTGTATGTAGGGTTCTGTGCAGTTTGGTGTATCTCTATAAAACCTTTATGTAATTCGTGGACTAAAGAAGAAAATTTCTGCATTGTTGTGGGAGTTTTCTATAGCATCTCAGTTTCTTTATGTTGTGAATTAGCTCAACTAATGACATAAGAAGAACCTCAGTTTACATCTCCCATGGGTTTTATGGCAACCTCTTTGAGATTAATTCAAATTTTGTTGTATTGAGTATAGTTTCTAATGAATATTAAAAATATTCAGTTTGCTAGAATATTTTAAGTTACTAAATATTTAATAAAATTAAATTTATACATCTATAACGCAATATGGCTAGAAGAGCACTTGTTCATTGATTGGAGAACTACAATACAGCATAAAAGAAACTAGATTAAACCCTCTGGTCAGATGGAGTGAGCTGCCGTTTGTCTTGTCTTCAAAGTCACTGTTGAAAGTCTGTTGGACAAAGTAATCAGACTCTGTCTGCGACCCCTCGTGACTTTCCATGATGTGCTGAGTCACGTATTCGGTGTCAGCATATATTAGATGTGGGTAATGCGTAGTGGTTCACCTAGTCAGTTGAAGCGTTTGAGTGTCTTGATTTCATTGAGTCTTAGAGGATAGAGAAGAGGTGGCATGCATGGAATTAGCTCTGGCTCTCCTGATATTTTCATTCTCTTGGCATGTGTCTCTAAACTCCATTTACAAAAAAAAATCATTTTTAGTGGCTTGAAATCTGTGGGGCAAGTTTCAGGCATGCCTAAAAGTATTTTAGATGTGCATTGTGCACCTTTTTTTCTTTTTCTTTTTTTGATACTGGGACTCAAACTCATGACCTCATGCTTGCCAGGCAGGTGCTGATACCATTGAGCTAAATTCCCAACCCCTTTTTCATATTTAACACATTTCCTAATAACTCTGTTGGAAAAATTAACAGGTTCTTTGTTGAGTTCTCTAGAGAAGTAAATTCTATGCTGTGATTATACACATTTGAAAATATCGGTGCTTTGGTTTATTTTACAAAATACAATGAGAGCTAGGATTCTAATTCTCTTCCTCATATTGTGCTGTTCCCTTTTGAGCTTTGTATTTCTGGTTTTTTGAAGGAAATAATTTAACCTCCACGACTTGTGGAGCACGGATTTCAAACTAAGGCATATTATCTGCATGAGGGGTCTCTGGTCCTGCATTGTTGGTCTCTAAGAAAACAGGGCCACTTTTACCTTGCAGGGTAAAGCTGCTCGCCTGTCCCCTTAATTCCTGAGCACACTGGAGAACCAAGAGCTTACTCCTGGAGTACTTGAGTTCATGTGAGTCCAGGACTTTGCATCTTTGAAGGAAGTATCTCTGTTTGTTGTCTTCTAGAGGTGCTCATAGTCACCTCCACCTCCTGGGTGGGTTTGGTGGGTGCTCCTTGTGATCCTGGGAGCCTCTCTCTTGCTGGTGGCAGCCAGCCTTTAGGGTACCACACCCTGCTGCCCACACCGTCCAGCAGCAGGTATGCCAATGTACATGTGTTTGTAATAATACAGTATAATTAAGTGTAATAAACTGATGACATACAAGTGCATAAAGATGTGGCCTGTGGTGGCACGTACCTGTAATCACATGTAGGAGGCTGAGGCAGGAGGATTGGAAATTCAAACCCTGCCTGGACAACTTTGACTTACTGAGAACCTGTCTCAAAATAAAAAATATAAAAGGGCCAGGGCTGGTTCAGTGTGAAGGTCAGGGACTCAAACAACAGTATTCTCCCACACCCCTCAGAAAGAACATGATTATTTCTGTGAAAAGTAAGTTAAATGCATGGGGGAGATAGGATACAGACACACTACTAAACTTATTTTCCCCCTCTCTGTTGACCTAGGTATAGTACAGACAAGTCTAAAGAATGAAAAAGTTAGAAGACTTGTGTCCAAGATCATTTTTTCCTTTCCTTTCTTTTTCCTCCTCTTTCCCTGCCTCCTTCTTTTCTTCCTTTCTTCTTCTCTCTGTTCCTCCCTTCTTCTCTCCCCTTCTCCCTCCTCCTCTCCTCTTCTCCTCCTTCCCTTCCCTTCTCTTTCCTGCTCTGCCCTTCCTTTCTCCTCTGTTTCTTTCTCCCTCCTTCCCTTCCCTCCTTGTTCCCTGCTTTCCTTTTCTTTCCCCTTTATCTCCTTCTCCCTCTTCTGTGCCTCACTGAACGCAGCACCTTCTTACTTGCCTGCATCCTCAGCCTTCTTGAAATGTTGTTTTGAAGTAGGGTAACTGAGTTGGTTATTCGCTCAAGCTGGGCTTGAATTTACAATCTTCTTGTCTCGGCCTTCCAGGGTGGTGAGACTATAGGTGTGTCTACCAGTTTGCCATAACTCAAAAGTCTTTAAATCCTTATATTTTAAAACTTGATTCTGGAATTTCCAGGTGATGTTTTGTAACTGTGGTTAATGTGGAAATAAGAAAGACTGAATTCCTGAGTCATCTTCAAAGAAACTCTTTCTCTATTTTAAAACATACTTGAATGAATTAAATGTAGGACATGTGTAATAATTTACTTTTATTGACGGCCACTTTAATTGATATTTTTGCTTTGTCCACTTAATAGTGTATTGCTAGTGATACATTATTTCTTTATATTCTACATTAATTCACCTGTAATCTGTTTATGCACTGTGATATTAAGCCTCATTAATTTAGTATTTTTAACCACTAAATTAGAGGTCTATAATAAAGTTTACATTTTTACTGTCTAGTAAAATGTCTAGAAAACAATAACCTAGAGAAGTCAGCAGAGGAAAATGGGTAAATATAATGAAGAAGGTTTTTATTTTACGTGTAGATGCAAGTTAAATAAACTTAAATTTTTAATTTGCAAATAATCTAAACTTACAAAAAAGTTGTAAGGATAATGCAAACAGTATTAAAATACTCTTCGTCATTTGCTTAATTTGTTCTCCTTCCCTCATTCTCTCTAGACTTATCTCTTGATATCTCTATCATCTGTCAATCTACTAATTATGTGTATGTGTCTTTATCACTCACCTCTATATTTAATATGTAGATAATAGGTAGACACAATCTTTTTTTTTTAGGTAGACACAATCTTATTTGGAACTGTTTGAGAATAAGTTCAATACAAGTTAGTGTATATTAAAGATGTTCTCTAACATCACCCAGTGCAGTTTTCAACTTGAGTATGTTTAACAGTAATTCAGTACCTTCGAGCTAACCTGTGGTTCATTGTCCAATCTTGTCAGTTGACTGAATAAATACTATTTTGTGGTCTTTTTTAGCCTCCATGGCAGAACCAAGGCTAGAATCATACACTGTATTTACTTCATTCAGTCTGGCATAGTAAATAGTTTTTTAGCCTTCTTTCATATTTATGACATTGGCATTTCTAAATACAGATTTTTTCTTTCTTTTTTAAAAAAGTGAATGTTCTAATTATTATGTTTTTGTAAAGTTTTGTTCTGTTAAGATTTTGGTTGCGTATTCCCAGTCAGAATATTATGTAACTGATGTTATCCTCTCAAGATTTCACATCTGGAGGCACCTAGTACCCATCTGTTCTTCAGGTTTGATGTTAAATTTAGTCATGGTCCTGGTGTCTTTCACAGAATAGTTCGGTGTAGGGGAAGATGTTTTGGATTACTGTTTTTGTCACCTGCCTTTGATGAACTGATCAAAATGTCAGCCAAGAACCCATGGCACACATGCCCTATTGGACTGTTTGTGTCATTGAGAGGGCTGAGGAGTTCACCATCACTGTCCTAGTAGGAACATTAGTGTGTGAAAAATGAGCTATATGATACAGTTTTGTTTATTGATTGGTGATGTTCCTAGGTGATAGGATCTGTAGGAAAGATTTGGTATTCAGAATGGCATAGTTAAAAATTGAAGTCCAGTATTATTTTATAACCAGAAAAGGATTCTGTCTTACGTTCCCATTTCTTTTGGCGTATCCCATTTCTTTTGTTTAAATGCTCATGAATATTGTAAGCCAAGTCATTTAAACAAAAGTTAGGGAGTATATAGGATTAAGAGGGAATATTTTTGCCATTATTTTTGAAAAGTGAGGTGTTGTGAGGGAAATGATAAATTCTCATTGTGACAGACATTTAATCCCATGGATAAAGATATGTTGAGAGAGTTAAGAGAATGCTTTTGTCTTCCCTTAAAATTTTTCGTATGTTAAGCATTCTAATGTGCTTAAAGTAGAATTTAAGTGCATATTTTGATTCCATTCTATTGTATGACCAACTGTGATGAACAACTTTAACCAAATAGCACATTGTTTGTCAGCTAAGGACTGGGGAGGAGAAAAGAGCTAATAACAACACATCCATCATGACTGTCTTGGTGTGAATGCATGATCTAATCGTGAATGAATTTGTGTTAAGTAGCAGCTGTGACTTCACGCAATTTGGAAATGTTGACTTCCAACCAGATCAGACCATCTACATCAGGGCAGAAAAGAAAATTTATTCAGAAACGGCTTCATTATTTTTCAACCTATGATTGATCTGGGTGGGTTGCAAAATATCTTGTAAGTGGGAATGTCTACAATAGTGAAATTTATGTGTGCATTGTGTTTATCAAATTTTCCTTACTCTAAAAATTGTTCTCCTTATTTTAAACATTTTCCTTACCCTACTTACCTTCAGCATGGGTCTGCATAACAATGAAGACAGAGCTGGGCTGGAAGTTCGGCTGGTGAGAGGAGGTTTGGAACTAGATTTGGGCCCGGGGCAGCTAATTAAAACAAGAACTGGGAGGCAGAAAGGCCTTACTTAGGGAGGATTTACGTTCGTATTCCTGAGCGGGATTTTGGTTGCATGGGAGATTGGAAGAGAAAGTTTTGTTGACAAGGGGAAGATGCTATCCCTGAAAGTAGGAAAAATGGTGAGATGTAAGAACTGATGCAGATGCATACTAATAACTAAATGTGTGATGAGATGGCTTGTGGGGAAAGGATGTGCTGGGTTTGGAAGGTTTTTCTATCTAGGCAAAGGCTTTCTGACTTGTGCTACTTTGGGGTCTCAAGGAAGAGTTAGACAGTTATTTAGAATAATATTTTTAAAACACTTAACTTTTTTCAAAGGAATTTGAAAGAGAAAGACATTACGCCTGAAGAACAACTTAGATTATAAAAGAAATTTCTGAGGCACTTTGATAAATGTAATTGTGCTTTGGTGTCATCTCTCTCTGCTAATTATCTGGAACAGATAGAAACAGTTGTTGCAGCTAAAAGCAGGGGCAGCTGCCAAAGGACAGAAACGACAGCCAATACGTACTTGATTTCAATCACAACTGAGAAATGTGATTGGAATTATGATTCTTTATTCTCATTCTTACCTACATCAATACCACTGTTATTAGAATGACAAGATATAAAAGTAAAAAGGCTCAGATCATAAAAAATATTAGGAGGAATGTTCAAGAGACAGAGGTTGGATTGTGGTGATGGCGGCAGTCAGAATACACATGTATTAACACATCCCTACGTCCTGCTCCTGTGTCTAAAATGAACTAAGTAAAATTATTGCTCACAGATTTCCTGTGCTTATCCAGTATTTTATTTGGACACCTGAGATTGGATATAGACCAGTGAATACAGATTTCTAATGGAAATCTGGAATGATACCTGAGAAAACAAACACGAAATGGAAAAATAAATGGAAATACTGTGTCATCTTGTGATCATATTTAAAAAACTCAACCTGAAGACTTTTTCTTTTTTTCAACTTTATTAAAATATTGAGTTTATTTCACATGTGTATTTTTGTCTCCTCAACATCTCTATGTGTGACCACTACCCCTGCTATATCTTACAACTTTTTCTTTTAGATCTTCCCTCTATACTGCTACTGTTTAATTACACAATTAGAAGTCTAATAATTAAAGAATGATTTTTTATTGTTTACAGAACACATGAAATGACTTATCAATCATGAATGTTAAAACACTGGGTAATGTTTATAATATGTATTAACAAAATCATAGCTGACAGATCATTAGAAAGTAAACTGGAAAACTTTTGTGTGATATATTGCAAATAAACAAGAATGTTGTAAGTGTACCGTGGCAGTGTAATAAAGACTGTCATACTTAGTGACTCAGCGGGGAAGTGTTCTAAAACTGAATTTTTGAGACAGCAGGTATTAATGTAGTTTGTGCTGACTTCAGAGACAGTTTCATATGAAATTCTTGTGTAGAAAGTGTTTACAATGTGATTGTGTTATTCCACCAACCTGCAACAGTAATGAATTTGCAATCTTCCTCATCCCTTTCCTCTCTCCTCTCTTCCATCCCACTCACCACCATGACTGTATGTGTGCCTGAAATCTGCCAGACTGGGTGCAGTGGTTAACAAACAGCACTAGTAGTCTCTTGCTCACGCACAGCCACTTCCCTGGAGTTTGAATTCTGCCTTCCTATACTCCTTCATCCTCAGTGCCCCAGTTTTCACACTCATAATCACATAGTTAGCATGCAGTACAAGTATGAGGACTGAAGTTATTTATGCAGTTTTCTAAAATTCTTATATTGAAGGACAAGCAAATATAGCTTGATATAGTGGGAGCCGTGAGAGGAGACCCATGGAGTTCCTAGAGGGACTTGTTACTTGTGGGAGCTGTAGAAGGTAATGATGCTGATTCTCATGGTCAATGTAAACTCAAAAGTTATGATTTTTCTTTTGTTTGATACAGATTAGACAGTGCCTTTATCTATTATCATCAAGATCATTTGTTGATTTTTATATGGGCCAGGTGATACTGAAGAATACTTGGGTAAGGATAAAGTGGTTTGCAGGAAAATAGTTTTACCTTGAAGACATAATGTTAAGTGATATAAATCAGACACACAAAGATTGAACATTACATGATTTCTCTTGTGTGAGAACCTACCTTCCCCACCAAAAAATTAAGAGCAAAATAAAGGGTAGATAATAAGAATGAGGGAGATAGAGCTTTCTCATATGGGAAGGGGATGAAGTGAAGAAGGTGGGGAAGAAGTTAAAGAATTAAGGTACATGGTGTATTTGTATCAACTCGCCCTAAGGAATGTAATCATTATGTATTGATTTTTATTACGTACTAATAAAAAATAAAAACTAAAGAAGAGAACATCTTTAAATGTTGAGCAGGAAAGGTCAGAGAAAAGAGGAGGGGTTAAAGAGGCGGGTATGCATGAATGAAGATGAAAATGCCTCCTTGATTGAATGGTGGGCTGTGAGGCATTGGCTCACTTTATCAGGAGAAAAAGGCTAAGAGTGTTGGTACAGTCAGATTTCCCCACATCGGCCTCGGAAGGGGATTGTTAATCCAGGGTAGGGTAGGGTAGCTGCTAACCAGAAGTCTTCTTTGAGGAAGAATAGCAAATTCATGATTGTTGAGGGTAGACTGCTTACATATCTATTCAGTATTGATAAATAAAATTTAAAATTTCTATCACTTAGGGAATTTTTACCTCAGAATGGCATTAGAAGATACATGTAATTTGCTCTAAATATCCTGAGGACTTGAAGCATATTTTATCTATTTTTGTAGCCTTTTCTAAATAGTTCTATATAGTTAATGATTATTTGCTGGATGGGTAAAAGATTTTGAAAGATGCTCATACAGTATAAATTACTCAGAAATCAATCCTCAGTGATCCAATGGAAAGGGAAAGTTTGGTCTTTGAGAAAATTTTTATAGGACTGCAGGATTCCTGATTGTCATAAGACTGCTATTGTATTGATGCTTAGTCTTACACTGTTAGTTTTTTTTTTTTTTAACATTTAAAAATTAACATGTATGTTATGGACACAAATGAAAACTCTTTAGTCTGATTATTTGTCCTGGGCAGCTTAATTTCTCAAGTGATGTGCAGTACCCTCACAAGTGACAGTGCTTGTCTTTAGATTGTAAACTGTATAAGGCATATCTGAGCTTATTTTTAATGCTGTGAAAGGCACATGGTACGGGTTTACTTCGCATTTGCTATCGTAGGAGGAGCAGATAATGTCACAGTGAACGTTTTGTGCTTTGGAGCCAGACCACCTGGATTTGAATTGTCCCTCTAATAGGATTCCTATTAAGTGGTTTATGTTTTCAGGGTCTGTGTCCTCAACCATAAAATGAGATTTACAATGGAACCCAGTTACTTCAAGTCATTATTGTGTAAATGGCAATATATACCTTTATTATTTAAATTTTTATGCATTTCTTTCCTATATGTGTATGATTTTTGTTTAGGAAGTATTCATTCAGTAAATAAAATAGCACAACTTTATTTATTTACTCTTAAAAGGAAGTCCTGTTAGACATTCTAAGCACTGTGTGGTTTTCTGTCATATTGAGTCAGATGATGTTCTTTGGATACAGAGTGAAGAATCTTGTAGCTGTGTATTTTATAAGCAACTACAAGTATTACTTTAACATGAAATTAATACAAAATTAAAAATTAGTAGGGCAATTGTATAGACTTTTCCAAGCAGTTGTAGATAGGTTATTTTTGCATCAGGGTACGTTAAAAACAATAAAGGATGCAGTAGGACAGTTGTACTTTTCAGAATTTGTTTTACCATAGATTACTATAGAAAGTAAGCAAATAAAAATAAACACAGACACAATTCATACGTTTAATTATAAGCATCACCACCTTTTCCTTAGAGCTGTACTCTGTATTGTGATGTTTTTAAATTTAAATTTAGTGTGTAGTAGTGATTACTTGCAAGCATTTTTAGAATGCACTCCCCATTTGGGTCTGTGTGACTTGATGATGTACAGATCGCTTCATTCATAAACATTTATTAATTGCCTTGTGTATACTGACCTCACTTCTGGGCCATGAAAGTAAAGCAGTGAACAAACTTATATAATTTAGTGGTAGAGGGAGGCAGGTAATAAACATAGAAGTAGGATTTGTTTCTGTGGTGGTGGAGAAAAATAATGCAGTGGAGAAGAGAAGACAGTCATTTTAAGTAACATGGTTTGGAAAGGCTCTAGAGGACAGGCCTGGGAAGCCTGTGGAGGCTGGGAGAGTAGCGTTTCTGGTAGAGGGAGTAGACAGTGGCTGCTGTGGGTGGAAGAGGGTGAGCAAGGGGGAGCGGAGCAGGAACCAGCTGAGAGCCGGTCAGGAAATTCAGTCTCGTTGGGGACGTCAGTTCTTACACATGAAGGTTCACTCAGCCTCTTTGCCGCATCGTACGTCCGCCTGTGCAGCCGACAAGCGTCTGTGATACCTTGTCCTTCTTCTGCAGCTTTGTTTCAGCTTGACTTAATAACGCTTGCTCCCATTTGCTCACTCTTTACTGCCCCTTCCCTACTCCTTCTCCCCTTCCCCTTCTCTAAATCATTCATGTGCTTAAATAAGGTATATTTAAGTTCTTCTGTCCCAGGGTTCCAGCTTTCTAGTTTCAGTATATGTGGGTCTTACTCCCTCAAGGAGCCTCCATTGCCCTGTAGCATCCACTCCTGCCATGTTGCATTGCCTGGATCATGGTCTCACACCTTTTACCTTCTTATTCGAAAAAAAAATTAATAGCTTCTTAAGGAAATCAGTGTGGGAGGTTAATTTTTTGTCATTTTCATTATGATATTGCCTCTGATTCTCATGTTTGAATGATAATTTGGGCTTGATATAGAATTCCAGGTTGAAAATAATTTTTTCCCTACAGTTTAGAAATCATTATTGTTATTTTCTGGATCCCATTTTTATTGTCAGGATGTCTTTGTCACTCTACTTGCTAGTTAGATATGTGTATTAAATGTTTTCCTTTGAAATCAAAGATATTTTTATATTATCATTTTTAATAAATTTCATAGTTTATTAATTTTTTAAAGTTTTGAGACAAGGTCTCATCATGGGCAAAGGTAGGCCTTGAACTATATGGTACAAGCTGGCCTTGAATTCATGGCAGTCTTCCTGCCTCAGCTTCCCAAGTGCTGGGATTCTAAGCATGCACCACCATGCCCAGCTATAATTCACTAGTATTAGGCCTATTTTTATTCATCAGGCTAGTTACTTGGACTTTTTTAATTTGAAGATTTTTGGATTTAGGATGAATCTGGAGACTGTCCTTTTGTTCTAGAAACTCTTGGTTTTCCTACTTTGCTATTCTCTTCAGTTTTACTAATTTCAAAACATCTTGATAGATTTTGCATTCACTGAATTACTGCATGTCTGATATTACATATATATATATATATATTATTGTGTGTGTGTGTTTTGTTTTTACTTTCAAACTTCTTTGACTTTATTTTCTAGTTCTTGGATTTAGATTTTTATTACTGTCATATTTTTGTTTTTAGCAATTATCTTTCCTGGTCAATGTTGATTTGCTTTCCATAGCATACTAGCTTTCCATTGCTGCCAAAAAATACCTGAAAAACTTGCAGTGTAAAGAAAAGTGTATTGTTCACTAGTGGTTCAGAGGTTTCGGTCCTTGGTTAGATGCTCTGAGGCAGAACCATCATGATAGAAGAGAGGGTGGAGGAAAGCTGTCAACACACGGCATCTAGGAAGCCAAGAGCAGGGAAGATTTAGAGAGGAAGGAGCCAGTCATTGGAATCTTGCTGTAGGCCCTTGGCCAGAGCATTCTCCTTTATCAAGCCAGTATTTGCCCTTTTAGCATTGTTAAAAATGCTTCTAACTCTCCTTTACCCTAGTAGGTTTACATTCTTTTTACTCCTTTATAGGCATGTTCTTTGAGAGGGAAAGAGATAAAAGGTTTGGGTGGTTAATCTACAACGTTTAACTGGATAGTCTATCCAGTTATTTTAATTTTTATTTTAACTTACTTCACTAGAAGCACTTCTCCATCTTCTTTGAAATTACTTCTGGAGCAAGGCAGGATTTAAGCATTTTTGAATGCTTCTTATGAAGGATTTTATTGTGTGTGGTTACGAAACTGCAACACAGTGGGACACAGAATTGAAAGTGCAGTGAAATCCTAACACAAGTGATGTAGTGAAAGACTTCTATGCACTCAAAGCCAACCTTTATGTTTTTAGAGGTATGAAATATATAGTCACTATTCCTTCTACCCAGAATATCTTCCCTTCAAAAAGAAGAAAAAAAGCACGAAGCTGGTAGAATTTGCTTCCAGGCAATTTTCTTCCAGCTACTAACATTCTTTGACTACTTTTTCTACTTTAGAAATGTGGGCAACTTAAAAAATAATCATGACCAGCATAATTATGTCTAGATTCTATTAAAGAAAATAGATGTTAGGATAAAAAGAATTCATATTTTATAGTTTCAAGGTTTTATCTGTATGTATTTTTCTGTTTGACAGAACATTTCCATGAAGATTCACCATGAAGAACTATTCCCTGTTAATTTTCAAGGATAAGTTTGGCCTTGAATAGTCAGGTGACAGACATGTTTGGCCAATGGTAGTGAAAATATCAAGAACCATTTTCTACATGTGTTTGCTTAATTAGTATAATTAGGGCTGCCTACTTAGAGTTTCATCAAAAAAGACTAACACATTTTCTCATATTTGTTTTCTGTATATTATATATAGACTTAGCATGTTTTTTGTCTGCATTTCCTGAATAGGGAATAATTTACTTGTATAGAAAAATAATTTATTCACTAGAGTATTGCTCATATTTTTTTTAAATAATAATACGCATTTTGAATTTGAGATACATTTTTATTGATGTATGTACAAGAGGTGATTGGAAAACGTGGTAAATGTTTAAATAAAAGCAAATGATAGTAAAAGACACATTCTTGTTAATTCCCTTCCGAATAGTGCCCCCTTCCTCAAACACACTTATTCTGTTGTTTTTGCTAATTTCTAAAGCAATTCTAGAAGTCTTCTTTCCTGAGTATCGCTGTGTAGTAGAAGTAACAGTATGATAAATGCTGCTGTCTAGTATCATCCATTGGAAAGGCTGGCTGTAAAAGCAGTATTGTGTGTCCTTAACACCTTCCCGCCATTGGATTTGGCACTGTGTAACTGCTGGCTCTCCTCCAAAATCAAAATGACTATGGAAGATAAACATTTTGAATTGATTTAGGACACTGAAGCACCCACAACAGTCCAACTGAAGATACTTGAGAAAGGGAGTATCCAGACCTGCTTCGAAAAGTGCCAAGAAAATGGGATAAACGTGTTTGAAGTGAGGGGTGTATTTTAAGGGGGATTAGTGGCAGTGGGTCTGTCCTCTGTGTGATTCTTTGGCTATAAAGGGGCAAAATTCCCCAGGCTACTACCAACCCAAATTGGCCTTCATCTATTTTAAAGGTATCCAGAGGACCTCAACAGTGTAAGAGACATGAAGCTACCTAACATCACAGCAGTAGATATAATAATTTTTTAAAAATATAAGTGTACACCATGTTTTATGATTATACTGCCTATAAAACTTTAAGTTACTTAGCTTCTAAACACATGGTAGTTGGTTTTCCAGTGTCACTGGTAAGGTCTTTGGCAAAATCTCAGCATTTTCCAGTGTTATTTTTATTTTATATGTAGACACATTTGGAGAGATTATTATGTGGAAACACACTTTTTTAAAAAAAGAATCAACTAATTTAATTCTTATACCAATGTTCAGAGGTTGGTACTATTATTATTTCCATATCTTGATGAGTAAACCTCAGATGGTGGAGTCTAGACACTTGGGTCAAGTGATATAGTCACGATGTAAAACCAGGCAGTCTTTTCCAGGGCTCCTTCGTCAGTACCACTGAGACTTAAGATACTAATTGACAGCCACCCATATTGGTGCACATCTGTGATCCCAGCCTTCGAGGGCAAGACAGAAAGATTACATGTTTGAGCCCGGCTCAGGCAGCTTAACGATTTATGAGACTGGGGATTAGGTCAGTGGCACAAGCACCTATGTGGTTAGTGTGAGTTCTATGCCTGGTACAAAACCAAAAACAAAACAAAACTTAGTGACTTATGGAGTCCCTGTCTAAAAATAAAAAATAAAAACAAGGATTGGACATGGCTCTAGGTTTAATCCCCAGTACCCCCCTCCAAATAATAACTCACTAGAATGATCGATCACTCTGTGTCAACACAGAAGAGCTAAAGCTCTGTCAGATTTTATCTCAATCATGACAAACATAAAGGGCTTGCGCAGTACCCTGAAGATTCCAGTAAAACAAAGGACTTTGAAAGAAAGAATTGTTGATTGTCCTTGGATCAGCACAATAAAATTGGTAAACTGAGAGACTTATCCAGCCATATGTGTAATTATTCTAAAACAGGAAAGCCTGAATCTGTGTATTTATACTCCAGAAGGTAAGGAGGCAGAGCAGATACACACAGTTCTGCTGTGATTTCAGCTAGCTTCATGGAGGTAGGACTCTCTTACATTGGTGAGGTCCTTTGGATATCTTTAAAGTAGATGAAGACCAATTTAGGTGGTAGTAACCTGAGAAATTTTGCCCCTTTTATAGCCAAAGAATCCCACAAAGGATAGGAAGAGTAACACCTCTTGTTTCTAAAGTATGTATTATTGACCCAAACTTAATATATCCATTTTAACTGTACAACTGGGAATGGGTGGATTGGGTATAGTGTCTTAAAAGAAATCTACATGGCTTGATCATCTGTGTTTTTTAAAATTTTATTTAAGGAGAAAAAAGAAAAAAAAAACAGAAAAAGGGTACAAGTTACACAGAATTTAAGAAAATAAACAGTAGGAAATCACTAGTTAATTACATATTGTCATCTTAGAAATAGTTGTTCAAGTTACAAAATTAAAGCATAATAGAGGGGTCTTTCAAACAGTGAGACTGCAAACAGTTTTGTTCAATGATCCAACAAAATTCAGTAATATGGTTATCTATCTTATACACTTAAATATACATGCAGTTATATCCTTTAGAGCACTTTCTTTTCCTTTCTTTTGTACAATGACAATTACACATTTTGGGTTTTATTACTCCCACTGTTGTTATTACCTTTTTTTTTTTTTTTGAAGAAAGTAAAGCCAAATGTGACATAACAGGACAGAGTCAGTTAAATCAAAAGGATGGACATAATACATAATGTAAAAACAAAATACAAGATGATCAACAGTGGTTACCATAATGCCTCTTGCTATCTTGAAAAGAATTGCCTATATCGTCAGTTATAATAAAATTGAACAAAACAGTAAAGAACAAGACCAATAAAACCAAAACATTGGAGACATTAGCCCCGGCAGCTTGATTTTTGAGTCTTTCTCACATTTGTAGGTCAGCACACACTAGAATTATCCAGATCTTTATCACATGGGAGAAGAGAGAAGTTGTCTTTCCAATGAGTGAGGATGGCCTGGGTCCTTCATCAGAAGTAAGAATATGCTGAATGGAGGATGCTACACTGTTAAATCCTAAAACTACTATGGCTGCAAGTCTGTGGAGCTCACAAGAGAAGCATAGAATGTCTTCATTTGTTCTGAAGCCAACACAGCACTTAACATGTAAACCATGTGTGTTTAAGGAGAGAAGGACATGCTTATCACCAAGAAATAATTCATAGCCACCACAGTATGAGTAATATGGAATATCAGTATCTTATAAATAAGAGGCAGGTACTTTTAGGAAAGTAATGCTTTCTGGTCACCTGCAAATTCAGAATCCTGAGACGTATGGAGCATAGGGAACAATTTGGCCTGCAGGTTTTGACATGAGTAGACCTAACCTTGAATCTCAGTGCTACCACCAATCCTGTGAGCTTGGACCTTCTGCTTCCATGTGTAAATGTCGTTTTCTTTATATGTGAAGTGAAGAAAATAATAGTGCCCATCTTCTAGGGAAGTTAATAGGATTGAATGATCATCATGTTCATCATCAGCCACAGCAGCAGCAGTAGCACTTTCCTCCTTTATATGTGTTACTTATTTCTTGTTCTTTTTCTAGTGTTTCACTTCAGTTGTAGTTTTTATCTTTTGCTTATTCTACCACAGGACGTTCCAATTGGCTTTGTTGATTCTGTTGACACTGATCGTGTGCCCTAATTTGTCTGAAACTCATATGAACTCATGCCCCTTAGTGGTTAATCCATAAAAGTGTTTCTCATAACCTTTGGAGCAATGTGGAGTTTATTTGGCAGGAAACTATTGCTGGAAGCGGTGGTAGCCCATGATTCTGTGCTCTTTCCATCTTGCCCAAAGAATTGGCTGAGACAAATAATGAATAGTTAAATGCAAACTTGTATTTAAAGGAAAGGAAGAAAAGTAAAAAGTATAGGAAAGAGAAGAAAGGAAAAAAAGAGTAAAGAAAAGAGAAGAGCAAGAAGAGTTACATCCTCTTAAGCAGGACAGGCCACTGCAGAAACAGGAAGGTGGTAGAACACAAAGGTCACAGCAGCAGCAAAGTTACTTGCCATCTTGTCTTATACTCTTTTCAGATCCTGTTCATCTGAAGTTTCTCTGCTCACACATCCTGGCCTTGATTGACAGGTCGTGTCCTGTTGGTTAGCCTGTGTTTTGGGTTTTTGTAATTAACAGGTTACATCTTGTCTTCCAGCCAGCCTGCCATGTCCTAATTTCCTACTTCAAAACTGCATTGTAGATACTGCTGGCTGATCCATCTCATAGGGACATTTCAGGTTTAAGCCCAGTGTGGTTGTTTTCACTTGTTATTGTCTTACAGGAAAGTTTCTTGCTGTGTCACATCCTTGATCATGAAGTCAGTTACCAAGGGGCCGTCAATGATATGTGGACGAGTTTTATGAAAAGGAGATAATAATCTCAAGACTTCTGCTTGTGATCATCCCACTCTTTAGCCAGTCCTATAAATATTATGGAAAACCCTCCATGCATTTAGCAAATTTGATTAGACTTGTTCTTTTTAAATCTTATTCTCAGGCCTTTTCATTTAAATAAGTTTTGTGTTTACAATGAACTAGAAATTTTATTGGAATCCAATAGGGTCTGCATACTATGTATTTTCATCATATATATATATATATATATATATATATATATATGTATATATATATATATATTTTTTTTTTTTTTTGTCTTTTTCGTTTTTATCGGTACCAGGGATCGAACTCACGACTGCCTGCTTGCAAGCCAGGCGCTTATGCCCCTGGGCTAAATTCCCAGCCCCATTTTCATCATATTTTAAGAGTAATTCTATGTATCTGTTTTGACACTATAGAAAGTTTGAGAAGAAGGCTGGTAATCAGAATCAACTTCTTAGTAGCACACAGATTTTCTGTGGGAATATTATCAGGAGGGGTCACTACATGCTTAGGATTATTGATATTTTATTGTTTCAGTTTTGTGAAATAACTCTAATGCTGCTGATCTGATCTTTTTACGACAGAAACCCAGGTTTCATTTTCTGTTTTATAGCATTGACTTGTGGTTTTCATTGTATTTTGCATAGAGGTCACAGTACTGTTCTGATGAGAAAGGAAAAACTACTTTAAATTCAGGCTATTTCTTCTATCAAGTTAAAAAATTTTTTTTCCCCAGAGAAAAGCATTTTGCTAGCAAGATTTTTTAGCTTGTGGAATATTCTAAGAAAAGTGCATATAAATGTAAAGAGCATGAATGAAAGAATAGTACTTTCAGCTTGTGTGTAAAAAATTCAGATTCCTTTTTCATGGTGTTATAGGGAATATTTCAGATTTTGGGCATATCTGCTTTTTTCCATTTTGAAATGGTTGCTCTGTGTATTTATCCTTCCTAAAGGTATTTAAAATGTGACTGCTTCTGTGAAATGTAAATATTAAGGTTGGTGTCTAAAGGTCATTTTTAAAATTTAAAACATCTGCACTCCTTCATGCTTAAATATTTATTGAACAGAAGTTGTGTAACTTAGCTGTGCTGGTGGGGAGTCCTGAGCTGGCGTAGACCTTGGTCTGTGAAACCAGCATAGGTTACAAGAAACATGCCAAGGTCGACACTTAGCAAGTGTGTGCCCCAGGTGGGACAGACAGTTTTGGAGGTTCCCCTGTTGTTTTATAACTTATCTTCATAGCCAATAGGTTACTCAGATGCATGTTTATTGTTTTTCCTGTATATTCATAGTTATACTGTTGCGAACTTCTAGGAAAGGCTTGTTCAGGAAAGTGGCTCAGAAAGGCAGAAATTGGGCAGTTTTGTGCTGCAGAGGAATCACATCTTTATCCCTAGAGTGAATGAACCAGTGCTCAGAAAGTGGGTAACAGGATATTCACGTAGTCATTGACTTGAGGTCTTCTGCTGAGTTCATTCTTAATGATTCTCTTTTTAGGTCCTCTATGTGGCATTAGTCAGAACTTGCTAACTGAGCAGAGGAAAGTTGTTGAAGATAGTTCTGATACTGTAATTGTTCATTTTCTTACTAGTTTTGCTGCTTTTTAAAGTAAAAAGATCATTGAAGAAGAACATATGCCCTTGGAATGCAATAGTATGGGGAAATGTAAAAGCAGACATAGGCACGCCGTGTGAACTGAAGGATAGTTAGTCTGTATTCCTCTGTCTGTATTCTTCTGGATGCCTGACTGGTAGAAAGGAAGAGCAATGGTGTCGCTGACATCAATGTGGACATCTTAGCTTTTTATCTTTGCGCTTTAGTGCTCGACTCTGTGCCTGGTGTATGGTAAGTGTTAACACTATTTTGGTCACTGCCAACAAGATAGGGAGCATAAACTCTCAGGAAGAGGAAAGTAATGATTACATTATAAATACCAAAGATACCCAAGGAGTGGGCAAGTAGTTTAAAAACCAATTAAAATACCCATTCAATTTTAATCTAAAGATATCTAATTAAAAATAAAACTTAGTAAACTGGCAATGTACATTCTGTATTAAGCTTTTTTATATTAACAAATGTTTAATATTAAAATAAAATCTGTTTTAGCCTTTAAAATACAAGACTCCTTGTATGCTTCTTGTGTCAATCAGCTAAACTCTCTTTTTTACTTTAATTTAAACTTTGTATTAGACAATGCTAGATCTTAGATATCACATACCAGTGTATTTCTAATTAAAATAGCTGTAATTGAATTTTTATTGAATAGTACATTACCCAAAGTAATATTAATGTTGAATGTTATAAGGAATCTATTTTACTGTACATACACAGGAATCTGTGTGTTAATTAAAGATTGTTATGTAAGTGTTCTTCAAGAGCTAATTGATTAAAAGATGAAAATATTCAAATTGGAACATGCCAAGAGTGTGTTTCACAGGAAAATTGATCAGTTAAAGGTTGATGAACAAGAAATTATGAATATCATTTTTGGTATGAATAAGGGAGAAATCATTTAAGACAGCTATGCTTGTATCTTTGTGCTTCTGTCGGGCAGTGCAGTTGCTTCATCAACGGAGAATGCCTGATTATGTGGGTTGCATTCTCTGTGTCTAGAATCCCTTTTCCCGAGTGACATTCTGGCTGCTGTTTCCCTGCTCGTGACATTCTGTTTCCTACAAGCTGACACACACACAGCTCAGGCCTGCATGCAGACCTGTCCAATTGCCCTTTGTCCTGTTTTCTAGTTTTTCTCATCCCTCCTCTTTCACCTCTCTGTCTTCCTTACTGGACTTTTCCCAGCTTCCCAATGGAGAGCTCTCAGTATTCCTGTAAATATGTTGTAGTATCTACTACATCATTTGCTTTGCTCTTTCTGCCAGTAAACCTGAGAAAACTGTCCTTAAAGGAGATAGAGCTTATTACATTTTCTGTAGTGCTAAGATTGCCTTTTATAAGGTATCAGCTCCCTATGGTCACATATGCATTCTTCCTTTAAGTTTTTATATGTTAAATATTACCTTTTTGTTTGGGTAGTTTTTTGAGATCAGATCTTGGTATTTTGCTGTTTGGTTCAGGTGTTGTTCAGAATTGAACTAACATAAAGCTGAAAAGTCTTGTAGTTGATTTTTCTAAAAAACTAGAAGTAATTTCACAAAGCTATCTGAGACCAAGTTACTGAAAGTTATAGTATTCTAGTTCTTTTTGAAGTATATAAGTAGGATTAAAAGAGTCAATCACTTTTCAGACTATTTCTGATTAAAAAGAAGCATTTTGAGGCAGGCTGATTGTTAAAAAGAATTCTTAAATGTTAGAAAACTAGCTGGTACATACTACTTAATGTTTGCACTGATGGATGTTCTCACGATTACATGCATACGTATTCAGTGTTGGTGGCGTTGGGAGATATCTTTGAGAAAAGGACTTTATAGAGTCCTAGGGTGGTGGCTTTTTACCCGTGCTTCTATACAGTGGTCTAATAGTAACTTTTTTATTTTTTGCTAGTGTTTTTATTATCATTTTAATTTCATGATACTTGAAAGTTTGATAATAAATACAGTTTCTCAGTGGTACTATGTAAAATACTTTGGTATAACAGAGGAAAAACAGAACTGTAGTCGATTTTTCTTGTGGAGATTAAACAAGTGGTAGATTCTGCTTCTACAGAGATATATGCATTGTGGATGATTTACCAGATTTTATAAGAAAGCCTGTAATTTGTGTGTGTATTGAAAGCTGATGGCTGATAATTTCATTTCTTCTTTGATCATTTGGAACATTTTGTTTATTGCTGTCCCCGAAGACAAGAGTTTTGCTTTCTGATTGGCATCAATTATCTTAAAACACTCCCAATTTTTCTGAAAATGTGTGCCTGACAATTTAAAGCTATTTATTTGAAAGTTATTCGGTCGTTCTTGGCGAAATTGATTCCTGACGTGTTTTTGTTTTCTCAATCTTCCTTTGTTCAAAGTTTTCAGCAGCATTCAGGTATGAATACATTATGTAGCTGATTTTCTTGTTGGTAAGAGTAAATTTCACTTCTAGTGTTCACTTCCTCTAGTGGGGACACTGGTTTCCCTGGTGTGTCGTGAAGGTGGGTATATCATTGTTATCATTCTCATCTGTTCAGTAAATCTGACGTTTGCAGATTCCTTATGTAACCATGGGTTTTTAGTTCTGATGACTTTTAAGTGGAAGCTTTGCAGTTACAGTGGGGGAATAGGATACTGACAGAAGGAAGGCAGCTGAGAAAGCCAGAGGGCGAGAAGGGGAGCAAAGGAGTGTGTGGCAGGTGTGCTAATCCACTTTGTCATTAAAGTTACATTGAATAAATGTAAGTTTTACTATAAATAACTTCTTAACTACTTCCACCTTTATCTAAAGGAAATGTTAAGAAAGCCTGTGGGCAGCCGATAGCTTTTAAAAAAGTGTTTGAATTTCACAGAATGGTGCGAAGGTGAAGTGTAGTAGTAATAGAAACAGAAACACAGATAATGGAGCAATGGGCAGGAACTGAGGGGCTGAAACAGTGCTTGAGCACTGAGCTGAGACTGATCCTGTGCAGGGCTGAATTGTGTAATTTCGATGAGTGTGCCAGGAATAGTGCACCGCAGTGGGATGCACACTGTGCTCCCCAGGGGTTCGCTGCTCCTGTGGGGCTGCACAGCAGTAGTGGTTGTGATGAGGTCTGTTCGGAAGCAACTCTGCACTTTACCTCAGCTGGTTTAATAAGAGAATCAGGTATTACTAGAGAGGATTAAGAAAGTTAATTGATTTGATCTTTGTCTTCTGAGAAGTAAAGCTTCACTTTTTAAAAGTCAGAGTCAATGTTGAGATGAATCGTGAGGTAAATGTGTCTTCCCAGTTCTTTAAGACCAGCTGATGTGGTAATTCCCAAAGCTAAGCTTTCCTTAAGAAGCATGGGAAATAAACTTGGCTGTGTGCATCCAGGGCAACTAGGATAAAACACATCTTTGCACCACATGGCAAGCAGTGTACTTGGAGACCCTGGAGTCCATCCAGATGATCTTCCACCAGGGGGAGAAAAGAACCATTGTTCATGAGAGTTTGAATTACGGAACTTGCTTTGCTCTTCTAGGCTGTGCTGCTGTGATATTACAAAGGCTCTTTGTTAAATTATCAAATTACATCCAGATATAGATAACAATTCATGTGGTAAGAGTGGGCAGTGCTAGTCTTTGAATATATATATAGCTTTCCTCCACCCCACAACATCATACCAATTGAATTCTTTGTGACTCTAGAATTCAGAGTTTGATTGCACAGGCTGAAAATCTACTGATTTTGTTTGATTGGCCAGAGGTATTTCTCAATCTGCACTATCATGGTTTTCATTGTTGTTATTACCTTTATACAGGAATTATTTTCCATATTATGTTTATTTGTATAAGTATCTGTGAGAGCAGTGGTTGTGTCTCATTCTTTATAGTCTCTGTTATGACTAATACAAAGCTCAGTGAATGGCTGGTAAATGAATAGAAGATGGATAGAAATCCATTAGGTGTGAAACCCAGAAAGCACAGTTTCCAGTGCCTTCTTAGCACCTTCTTTATGGGTGCCACAAGTCCCCAGTGTACTTTTTGTGGCTTTTTCCAAAATCCCCTTGCTAGTTCTTCTTTAGTCTTTAATAACCCTCTTTCCTTTGTGGCCAGCAGCCTTTAAAGGCCAGGACTGATTTAACAGACCAATTTCACTTTCATAGTTTCTGTGACATTTTAAGCTGCTTATGAGTGGTTGTACTTACCAACAGTTTATAGGTAGTATGTGCACCACTAGTTAGTTTTGTTTCTCTGTAGATATTGTACATAAAGTTTTTAGTTTGTGCAATTGCAGCAATTTGGATGTCTGGTTAGATTAGTTGGTTAAAGCATTCAGGCTTTCTGTAGGTGCAGATAACAGGTTAATAGCTCATGTTGCATGACTTTCCCTTATGAATTATTAGGGTAAGTAGCAAAATTTTAATATTTATCATATTTAATATAGTATAAATTTATAGAATTGCTATATATAATTAGATGTGTAAAGTAGCTTCATGAAAACTTCTGATGGCTGTGAAAACCACATTTTGTACTATGTTATAAGTCAATATCAACCTTGTATTTCCCTTCCTTAGAGATTAAAGCAGCACATCTGTTAAATTATTTAGCGTAGCTGTGGCATTAGTGCGCTCCAGTAGCTCTGCATCCTTTTTGTACATGTGTTCGTGTATGAACTAGCATGCTTCGATGCAAGGGAATGAAAATCAGCCTGTAGTGTCTAAAGTAAAGAACGAGATGAGTTGGAAGGATCTGTGTGGCAGGATGGAGACAAGGCCAGGGCAGCTGTGCATTTACAGTCAGGCAGCCAGCAGAGCTGAGGACCCCAGGCCAGGCCTAGGGTTTCCACACTATCAAGGATGGCTATCTTGCTTGATGACTAGACACACTGCTACTTCTAAAACCAACATTTTCTCGGCTTTGCCACCATCAAAGGGGTGGGGGTTGGAGGGGTAATTTGTAGCCAAACTCTGGTTGCAGAAGTCCCAGGGAAGGAAAATGAGTGTAAGTTGGATCCTTTGGTCTTGGACAAGGTGCAGTTCTCCTTGGAATTCAGTGGATGGTGAATTCCCTCGGAAAAGAAAAGAACTATTTTGGTCATTAAAGACAATTGATTCTATTACCAAAAAGATAATAGCAGTCATATTCTATTTTAATGACTACAAAAGAGAAACATTCTATAAGGAATGACGGAAAGGGCTCAACCGCTCAAACACTGTTTGAATATTGCTGTTGTCACTTTCATAGTGGATGTTTGGAAGGTTGTAGAGTAACTTAAAGCATTTCAGAACTCTTAACATCTCTGCTATTTATGCATTTTTTGTAATGAGCCTGATTTTCTTTACAACAGTGAGCCGCATTGGTTAAATGATCTTATTATGCATCTTGCATGGTTTGGTTTGTCTTCTATTTTGTGTGGGTGATGTACGTGTGGTTTTAGCATGACCTAAATTATTACTAGTGTTTTGAGAAGGCAGATACTAAGACAGGAAGTAGCCTTCTCCTTCTTCTTCTTTTCTCTTCTCTCTCTTCTCTTTTTTCTTACTAGTACATGTTTGCAGTACACAAGGTTTACATTCATCACGAGAAGTTGGTACGTAACGCATCTTAAATCTTTTTTTGTTCCAAGCTTTCCCATCCTTTCCTGCTCCTTCCATTTCTTGGCCCCCTTCCCATTTGTAGGAGCTGTAATTCCATTTTTTCCCTCTCAATCCTTTTTTTTTAACCCCCTTCCTCCCCTCTTCCATCTCTTTGTTTTCCTTCCCATTTGAAAAATATTTCCCTACTTCCTATTGTCTGTGTTTTATTTTGCTCTTTATTTATACTTTGGGCTTCTTAAGAGAAATGATGCAATATTTAAGTCTGTGTGTCTGACTTATTTTAGTTAATAGTATGGTTTCATGGTGTACTCACTTTCCTATTAGTACCTTGAGTTTATCCTACTATGTGCCCATCAAGATATGCATGGATGAAAAAATATATTTATACACAATGGAGTGTACTCTGCCATAGGAAGAAAGTTGATTATAATTCATAGGAACATATTTTAATTTCTGTTGTTTCTTTATTATTTATTTATTTATTGATTGATTGATTGTAAGTTTCTTTGGTTTGTTATCTTTTTATTATCCCAAGTGTATATTTTGGAATACGTAGCATTGTTACTCATTTTTTCCCCAGGAAATGCTTCCTGTATTATTCTGTTTCTTAGGTATAGAAAGTGAGGCAGGGAAGCAAATTATTTAATGAGTACTTTTTATTTTAATATTTCAAGTGCAGAGTAGAACAGGGACAGGTTGTATGGATTTAAAAATATTGTGTATTTGTCTGTTTGACACTTTTAAGATTTTCTTAATTAATTTTCTTTCTGTATTACTTGTGTATTTGTCTGTTTGACACGTTTTTAAGATTTTCTTCCTTTGGGGAGCTTCTGACTAAGTGAAATTTTAGAAAGCTGGAATAAAGTTCCTAAAAGCAATAAAGCTCACTTATAGCCCTGAACTAGATATTATTTTTCCTTTTCGCAGTTACTTCAGAAACTTAGGTAAGTTTATACAACTGGGAGGCTTCACTCCTGAAGGCACATTTTGCTAGCCATGGGTTTGCAGCCTTGTCCTCACTGGCGCCAGGATACAAAGCAAAAAGCAAAGCCTCATGTCTTTTCTCAGTGCCTTTTGCTGATATCTGAGGATTTTGTGTCTGCCACTGAGATTTATAATTTAATTCTCATTTTTCAGATTGTAATGGTTCGCTAAACCTTTTGAATTCTGCAGTACTGTTTTTTTGTGAATGTGGTCATAACAACATCACTTTTACATCCCATCTTCATTCCACCCATTTGGGGCATGGCATCACATCTGAACTCCTTTGTGTTTCCACTGGCTCATAAAAAGGAAACAAGTGCCCACACGTTTTCTGTGTCACCTAAATAAATGTGTAAATGTGTGTGTGTGTGTGTGTGTGTGTGTGTGTGTGTGTAGAAATCATTTGTATGGTGGGTATGTAGAAAATCGGTATATGTTTTAATGCAGTGACAAGTCTTATATGATAAAGATTAGAAATTTAACCGAGGGGAGGCAAAGGCTGAGTGACACATACACCATTCCCAGTGCTGTTGAGGACTCAATATGAAAGGAGGAGGAACATTCTTCTGTAAAATGGATAGAAGTAGAACTGGGCTGACATGAGGTTTTCAAAAGCTAGGCAAAAGTAAGCTTTTTCCCCCCTTTTACTATAATCTACACCGACCTGTTTCTATTACTGGACTCCTGATTTTCAGCTTTCAGGCTTCTTGATACTCATAATGCTCTGAAGTTCCTTTGTAATAGCTTTGTCTTTGGACTTTTAATTTCCAACCTAGATAACATTTCTTTCTGAACTGTTTTCAGCTGGGCACTTTTTCTGCATTTTACAATGACCAGAGCAGGATGTGGCTATAGCCACAGAGCATGCTCCACTTACAGAGTAAGTATGCTCCACTTACAGAGCATACAGCAGTGTACGGAATAGAGTTGAAGATGCACATCCATCATTCCCACTTCTTGAGTATCCCCAGATTTGAAATCAGTTTAGAGATCACTTTGTTCATTGTAGCAGTATTCTCAGTAGCCACATCATGGGATCAACTTAAATGTTCATAAGCTGATGAGTAGATAAAGAAAATCTATATACACACAATCGATTAGTATCCAGCCTTCAAGAAGAAGGAGATTTTGTCATTTGTGATGACATGGATAGAATTGGAGAGCATAATACTAAGTGAAGTAAGCCAGAAAGACAAGTACCACATGTTCCGTGCATGTTCTCTTTCATGTGTAGAAGCTACAGTGATTGAACTCATAAAAGCTGAGAGTAGAATGGTGCTTCTAGAAACTGGATAGGGAGCAGAATGAGGTGATGATGATGATCAGTTTCAAGAAGGAGAAGAAGGTTTTTTTAATTTATTTTTTAGGTCTTTTGTACAGCATAGTGAATGTAGTTTAAAACAGTATATTTATACACTTCAAAGTTGGTAAGAGAGTACATATCAAATGTTCTTATGACAGAATTTATATTTCAAATGATGGATGTGTCGCTTGATTTAATTGTTGTACATTATTTTCGTATACCATAATAGCACTTAGTACCCCATCAATGTGAGGTAGAAAGTTCAGCTTGTTGAGACCAGGTCCTAGTGGGCCCTAAGGCTGTGCTGCTTCACCCAAAGGCTGTCACTGATGTCCATCATTTACCCCATCATGGAGTAAAGAAATCTGAAGATTGGGCTTGTTACAACCAACTTAAAAAGCCAGTGAAGTAATAATACATTTTAGAATTTTAAAAAAACCTCCTGTAAAGATGGGCATTTCATGAGATCAGTCTTTGTTTATCTGCAGAAATGACCAAGCAAATGTCAGATTCCAATCTTTGTGTTTGTCAATCTTCTTTCCTGTGTTTTCCTTATATTCATTGAGATGATTTTTTTCCAAGACCTTTTAGTCTCTTCTCTTTGAAACTAGAAACCTTGTTTCAACTTGTACTGCCATTCTTTGATGGTATGGTTTCAGATACACATCAGTATCTACTAATAAAGATATTCCTTGCAGCCTGAAGATAGGATTAATTTCCTGCAGCTTTTCCTGTAGCCACTGTCTTTATTTGGGCTTTATGGCTGACTATAAAGTTATATTAGTTGATGCTTTTTTTCCTCTCAGATTCATCTACTTCCTGTGCATCGCCATTCTACATGCATTCACCAGTGTCTCCTGTTTATTTATTCAGTAAGCGTTGAATGCTGTTTCTGGGGTCTCAGGAGATGCAGAGACTGAGTGAGCAGAAAGCTGTGCTCTTGAGCAGTTCACATCTAGAAGGGGAACAAGATAAACAACTAGACAGAGCAGGTGGGTGAACAGAAGCACCTCCGTGTGACAGAAAAGGGAGGGCAGCCTGGGAAGGACTGGGAGGAGGATATGCCTGAGGTTCATGCCCTCTTCTGGGGAAGGACGTTCTGTGCAGAGAGCACAGCTAAGATAAGAGCTCAGAGGCAGGCATCAGTGTTGAGGAAAAGAACGGGTGTCCACCATGGCTGGACTGCGGTTTGGTGGGTGTTGTGTGTGTCCTGCTTACTTACACTCGGTTGGTGGGTGCCTTGGGTCCAGTCATTCAACATGTCACTCATACTGGACATCTCTTGCCTCCTTTATCTTTCCATCATCCCCAGTTTTGTTACTTTCAATCAAGGCCTGTGTACTCTGTTGTCTCAACTTTCCAAATGACCTTGGCCTTACCCCTTTGACACCTCCAAATCCATCTCCTACACCATTTCCGTAGTTAAATGGAAAAATCTCATCTAGTCCCTGTTCTGTCTATAGTCAGTCCTTCAGAGTCTCCTTTTTAGCATAAATGGCAACTTCTGTAGGTTAAACTTTTTAACATCTTAGCATGGTATACAGGGCCTTTTATGATCTGGCATCAGAACACCTTTGCTTCAGCTTTCACAGAGGCTGATGTACTGGGGGCGGTTTCCGGAGACAGCTTCCAGTTGCTGATATTGTGCTGTTCCTTAAGTGCTCCTCCCTGCGGGGTGGAATCTGGAAGCCTCAGGTCACGTTAGCTTCTCCGTGAAGGCTTCCTTTCGGAGACCCTCAAGGGAGGTTACTTATATCCATCTGCGTGTTCTCAAAGCACGTATTTTAGTGTATAATAGTCACCTACTTCTCTAAGCCTCACTGGGTTCCTTGAACACAGAGAACATGGCTGTTCACATTGCTTGGCATGTCTGGGTGTGTTTGCTGACTAAATCAAAGTATGAACAAGAAAGCCTCTTTTTTGTTGTTGTCAACACTTTCCCTATTCCTTAGTAAACAGGAACACAGATTTACATTTTCTTACCAGCCAACTTGATTAGAGGAAAAGAAAAGGTATAGGAGCTACTTCAATGTAGGGAGCACTTCTAGCAGTAATTGTTTTCCAAAAACATAGAATAAGAGAGGAAGGGACATTATCTAGCTCTAAACTATGGAGCTGGGAAATTCATTAATTATTTTACATATTTATTTAATATTTTCTAGATGTGGGAGAATAAGAAATATGTGGTATATTTGGTTTATTCTTCAAAGGATTTAAAATAATAAAAATGCCAATAATAAAAGAATTTTAAGAGCTGGGCCTGGTGGCATATGTTTGAGGTAGGAGGATCCTTACAAGTTTGAGACCAGGGGCTGGGGATTTAGCTCAGCGGCATAAGTACCTGCCTTGCAAGCAGGCAGTCGTGAGTTCGATCCCCGGTACCAAAAAAAAAGTTTGAGACCAGTCTGGGCTCAAGTGAGCTTGAGACCATCCTACATAGCGAGACCCTGTGTCAAAAGGGCAAAAAGAAAAATTTATGGGATAGCATATGATTAAGTTTTAAATAATTCAGATAAGACACAGTATTGGTTCTGGAGAAGGCATCTTTGTGGGTACGAGAGATGAGTAGTCACAAAGAAAACCTCAACTTCTTGAAAAAGGTGCTGAAATAAAGTGCATTCTGTAGAAATGGTGTTCATATAATTCAGTAGTTTTTCAAAAACTCAGAAGGTAAATTTCTTTCTTGGCTTTAGTGAACAAGGAAATATGTATATTTTAAGAACATCTTGTAAGATTTGTGAATGAACTTGTGTGTTGTAGGAAAACAAAGTTGAATATTTTCATGGTATCTTTCAAACTAATGAAGATAGTTTACCAATAGGGGGCTGAAGAAATGATTCATTTAAAGCACTTAGCATGCTAAGGAAAAATGCTTTTCCTTGCTTTCTGATCACCAGTGAAGACCACAAGTCCCAGGAGCTAAGGGAATATTGACCACTCACCAGTGACCGAGTAATTACCGTTTCTTAATTTCTTACTTTCTTAAATAAATGAATATTTATGTGGTCAGATTTTATGCTTGACTTTTAAATTTCTTGCCTAAGGTGCTTAGCAGTTGTATTGTTGCGTCTTAATCTAATTTGTGAACTTTTGTGGTTGTTGGAGGGTAGGAAGCTTTTAACAAAGATGAACTGCAGATCAACCACATTCCTGTAGAGGTCGCTGAGAGAGTGGCGTACTTTCTTTGCCACCCAGCACCTTGTGGCATGACTTGGCACAATTTGTCTAAAGATTGTGAGATCTGGTTTGTGTTGCTGTTTTGTTTTTGAGTTTGGTATGAACTCTAGTCTGCCTAGTAATTTCTGCAGGCTCATAACTCTTCATTATGTCACTTTGGTTCAGTCAGTGCTTCACCTGTGCATATTTTCAGCTTCATGTATTTGGGGTATGGTTATTTTAGAGTTCTCATTGTACTTCATTTGTATATGACATGTATACACACATGGACACATAAAGCCATTTTCCCAGCTTTTGGAGCCTGAATGACGGTAGCCTACACGTGGCCTTCTGTAGGACCTCAGATTATTGTTTAATGGGGTTGTCACTCAGGACACTTATTGGCTTTCTCGAGTGCTTTTAAAAAATTAAATTAAGCACAATGAGGTGCATCCCCTTGATTAAATGTTTTTTCTCCTGTGCAATCACCATTAGCTGTTTGGCTCCCTTTCTGTCTTCTTTTGAAGCAGCCCTGCATTGCAAATCAATATCTTTGTGAAGAGACAGTATGTTGTGAATTGCCTGGACAGCATATGCACATTTACTTTGGCTGCAATGCTGCTGCAGAGCCTGGTTACTCTGCCTTCCTGGGAACTCCACAGGCAAGTCCATCGTGTTTGGAGGAAAAAAAATCAGATTTCTTGAGGGAAAAAAATTGAACTGTTAATGCAATTGATATTGAATGTTTGCATGTCCTTTTTGCTCCTTTGAAACCATTTTTTGGTCTTCTCCCCAGGGGTCAGCTTCTCTGAGATGATTTCTGGCTTTTTTTTTTTTTCCTGCTTATGCTTCCCCCTGTCTTGGTTGTAGTACGGCCGTACCATTTCAGCTTGCTAGTGCAGAAAGATGTGAATTCAGTTGCCGTAGGAGGCTGGCCTCATGCAAATGTGTTGCTAGAGATATGTTAAAGAGTTCCAGGTGAATTGAGCTTGAGAGAGACAACACCAAAACGGTAAGACGGAGGGAGCATGCTTAAAATCGTATCAAGGGTTTTAATTTGAAGCACCTCGGCAAGTCAGGATCTTGACTCACTCATTTACAACTTGAAAAGGGTTCACTTTATGCATGTCATTTTACTCCCTTCTATTTAACTGCCAAAACCATCGCAGATTGATTAAGGGTTATTTAAATCAGGGGTCTGAGTGGAGGTTACTCACGAGTCTGCAGAGGCTCCAGAGGCTATTGCCTGTAGTTTGTAAACACCAGAAGCAGCGAAAATATGAGGAAGAGGTTCAGTGATTGCTTCCTTGCCGTATCTGAGTCCTATTTTCCTGCAGTTAGTCTTGTTCATTATAGCTTACAGAGATCTTACAGATTGTTTTGCTTGGTTATGGTTGGCTCAGTGCCCGCTGAGGAAAGCCAGTGAAGGACGGGAGATCACTCTTTTTTTTTTTAAAACTAGTATTCATAAATGTATCTGAGAAAGATAAGTATCTCTCCTGTAGTAGGGATGTGGGGCTTGCTCTCTGCTCGTGTCACCTCTACCCCTCCAGGAGCACAGAAGTGCACCTGTTTAAGTGTGTGCTGTGGAGCACGGGGTCAGCGTGCTGGTATTTTGCATCACTACACCTGTAGTGGTTATGCTTTCACCTGCAGAAGTGCTAGTCTTTCATGCGGTTCTGCTCGAAGTGCTGCCTCTCGGAGTGGACTGTTGGCATTTTTGGATGTAATGCAGAACCCTTGCCTGCATGAAAGAGCAGGGCAGCAGACAGACTGCTTCAAAAGGATGCTCACCTGCTCCTAAAGAAGATAAAAATGAGGAGATTGAGATGCAGACTCTGACATCCATGGAGGTTGAATTTCTGTTTTCTTTGTTAATTGGCATACAGCTTTTGGTAGTGGGTGGTGGGGGTTGGAGTTGAAGGACACGTTTTAATATTGTTCAGAGTGAGACCAGTGTATCACATGGACCTGAAGAGTTCACATGAATTCACCTTTCTTATAGGTGGTGAATGTTAAGGATGTCAGCAGTTGGTTTTATGTTTTAAAAACATTCTACTTATGTACGCTTTAATATATATCAAGTCACTCAGTAATTCAGGTAAAATGTAAATGTTATACACAGTGAATATTAGTTGGCAGAATCATCAGTGAATGGCATGTTGGCCGTATGCCCATTCTGTATAATTCTGTGACATAGGTAAATTTTAAAAAGAACACTTGATTATTTGATAGGGGAATTAAGAGAAATATTGTTAGTGTGTGATGGTTCACAATGAGTTAAAAACATTTTTTTTTTGTTTCCCAGAGAAGGCAGCCTTAAATGTACTTATGTAGTCACTCAACTATTTATTGTAAAGGTTGGGCACTGATTATTGGGAATGAATACTTGGATTTTCTTTTATTGTGATTACTCCTAAAATAAAGACCATTATAGGATGTTCAGTTAAAACTTTTTTGTATATAGAAGACAATGTTCCTTATGTTTGCAGTTTCTTTTTTTGAGAGTGATATGTTCTAGCTATTTATATTTTACCTTCACTGTGTGTAAGCTGTGAGGTTTATTTTGTTCATTTTGTGACAGAAGGGACTGTACATCTGCAGAAAGTAATTTTTAAAAGAGAGAATAGTAGAGTAGTAATATGACACTGATTTTATAGCCATTTATTTCCTTTAATTGTCCAAAATATCTATTAAAAACTGCCTGCTATGTGTAAGATATTATAAGGCATGCTGTGAACGAAAGACAGATGGAATAGAAAGAGCTTGGATATAGTAATGTGGGTATTTTTCCTTGGAATATGCTCCATCATACTTTCTCATGAATAGTAAGTTATTTTTTAAATATTGTATTTCCTAACTTGGAGAACTTTTCCCCTACCTTTTAAAACATTTATTTATCAAGCAAACATCTATGGCTAATCTACTTTGTATAAGTGGTGGTTAAAGCAGACCTGGTCCTTGTCCTCATGCAACTTACAATTTACATGTGTGTATGTATGTTGGGATGGACGGATGGATGGGTGGATGGATATTTTGGGATAGGAACTGTTTCCCAAGCTGGGCTCAAACTTGTGATCCTTCTATCTCAGGTTTCGAGAGCATTGGAGTAATAGGCATGAGACACCACGTTTGTCCACTCCATTACTTGTTCTTAAAATATTTCAAGGAGAAATTCTGTTGCAAGCTGTTCTTTTTCTTCCCATTTTGGTAATTGTGAGAGAGATACTGTATGTTTTGATTTTTAGGTTGTGTTTAAAATATACATAACACAAAATTGACTGTTTTCGTCATTGTAAAGTTGATACTTCAGTGGCAGTAGGTACAGTTAGTGTTTTGAAACCATCACCACTATCCATCTGTCTATTTTCAGAACAGTTTCTTCATCCTATGCCTCTCCAATTGTTGAATAATAACTACCCGTCCTCTTTCTTCCCTAAGCCCCTGGTAATCTTTAGCTTACTTCCTCTGTCTATGAACTTACCTGTTCTAGATACCTTATATGATATCAAGTGGCATTGTACAATGTTTGGCCTTTTGTGTCTGGATTATTTCACTTAGCATGTTTTAACATTTCAGCTATGCTGTGAGGCTCATGAGAGTTTTATTTTTTCAAAGTATACTTTGATTTTTATGTGGAACAGCATTTTTTATCCTTATATGATGTCACTAGGTCAAATTTCCACATGAATACCAGTAAGAGGTAATGTAGAGATCCTAAAAAGAATAGCCTATGGTGGGGAGGGGAGGAGAATAGGGGACAGAAATGCACTGAGGGAGAGATCTATGGATGTATTTGGATTCTTTACATGTCCTGCTAATTGTACATGATAATTGAGCTGCTAATATTTTCATGTCTGTTCATTGCTAATAGAGAGCAACAATCAGTTGGAATATTTACTGGGAAGTTGAATTATATTTTTTGTCATTATTATCATTTAAATTTTCCCCACTGCTTATGGCCCCTTCTTCCTCAGTCTAATTTTGTAAGCAAAGAGTACTGAAAACCTTACTGTATCTCCTGATGCCATGAGCTGTCTTTCACTTCCCACTCCTTTTTGCAGTGGACGTTCAAGTAGGAACCCCTAGATACCCTCTGATTTAGACAGAGAGGATGGGAAAAGGTATTAGCTTCATGGCATTCTAAGCACTTTTCCCCTGGATGAGGTAAGTAAACCTAGCTTTATCAATGTAGGTTTCTCTTTCTCTGCTTCCTTTCTGATGTTGCTTCTTTTAAACTTTGATGGTTGTTCTGCTGGAAAGTCCTTTATACAAAGTCCAGTTAAAGGTCCAGAGCTGCCCCTTATTCACCATCAATGAATTTGACCATTTCTAGACTAGATCAGTCAACGTTTATATCCATGCTTTTAACTCCTGCCAGGCTCCCAAACATGCCTACAGAGGATGACAGGACGTTGTCTAAAACTCCAGTCATCTCATCTGCCCAGTTAGCCTGATCCTTTTTGCTTTCTGTTTCTGCTTCTCTGTTTTTCTGTTACGGCTTGACTTCTGTTATGAGGCTCATTCAGAATTAGATTAATTAGTGCACATTCAGGAGGGTGGTGAGTTATAGGGAGGAGGACATACTAAGCCTGAAAACCTTAACCCACAGACCAGTTATTTTGTGCAGCTTTGAAAGTGCTTTTCTTTGCATTAGGAGACATAAGAGAGAATGAATAGGAGCATTGTAGGTTAGGTTCATTCTTTATTTCTCTGAAGATACTGGTCTTGGGAGACACGTAAGACAGACAACATAGTGGTTAAGAGTAGTGTTATAGTCTGAGTCCTGCAGTGCATCTCGACTCTGGTTGACTCTGCGCAGCTTTGAACATCTTAATTCATGTGTGTCTCCATTTAATCACCTATGATATTGAGATAATTATAGTGCCCCACAAGGGATGTTGTAGAGACTGAGAAGTGATTTTGAAAGCAGTTTTCATAGTGACCATTGTATAATAAAAAACATCACCTTTGTCCTTGTCATCTCATCTAGAAGTCCTCAGTTTACATCTCTTTTCTGTCAACTGTGTTACATCTAGCCCAAGATCCTTCCCAGGTTTCCTTGATCATAGAGCATACAGGACTGTTTCTTAATGATCATGAATTTGGGTAGATAAAAAAGGCTATCAGAGAATGCTCCAGTGTTCTGATTATCACCTAGCAGACATCAGATGGGTGTGTGTTCAGTAGATTCAGTCTTCTGCCCAGTTGATAACACATTTGCCCTAGCAGCTTGTCCCTCAGTTAAATGAGATCTCGCTGAACATACAGCATTGACAGTGAAATGCTTCTGGAGGCACTGGGGTTTGTTTTCAAATGGCAGACAAGCAGCAGGATATGTGCCTTCATCCAGCTGCTCTTCTGAATTCACCTTGTGTATCTCAGTGAGGCATCACTATTGACTTTTCTCAGTTGTAGGAAAGGCTTACAGAACCCATCTTCATGAAATCAGATAAGACTTTGTTATTTAGGGGATTGCTGTCAAATTTATTATTGTGAAATTTTAGCTCTTTACAGCAGACAGGCCAATTGTTAGAGCTGTGCTGAAAGATCTTTCCATTTTTCTCTTCAAAGCCTCATTGTTCCCTGTGCTTCTCTTCATAAGCTCTGTGTGGTTAGTGACCCATATATGATTCTCTGAAAATGTTAAGAGCTTCAAAAGTCAGGCCTGTATTGAGTGGTGCCCTATATTTTTCTGAATTCTTTGGGAAAGTTTGCTTTTAGATTTATTTTATTAGAAGACAGACATCAAACTTTTCAATTTTATAACATTACTCTTGACATTAACCACTAAAATACTATCTAAGCACTAATAATGCATCTAGATTTTATTAAAAATGGCTATAGTAGAGGAGCTATAAATTGTATTTATTTGTATAGCCATTTGTTTTAGACTAAGATAATAGTGCACATTTTTATTTCTCCTTTAGGGAAAGACTTAAAAATATTTCTAATCTTTTTTTTTTTTTTTTTTTAATGCTGTTCCTGTGGTTACTAGGGGTAGAGAATTCAGGTCCTAATGGATCATTCAGACCTGCAGTAGTGTGTTCTTTTCAGTTCCCATTTTTGATGTTTCTGCATCTTGCAGATGCTTTCTCTTGAAGGAGACACAAGAGCAATATTTACAGGCCGCACTACTGAGCCTTTGTGAGGTTGGCGGGAGCACAGGGATTCGAACTGGTGATCTCCTGTTTGTGGTGCAGGTACAGACTGCTGAGCCAGAAGCGCAGACAGAAGAGCAATATTTAAAGCTATAAACACGAGGACAGAACTGGTCTAACTTAGGACAAACAAACTGTGGGTGTTCCAGAGAAACTCAAAAGTGAGACAAAACGGGATTCAAATGACACCTGAGACTGTCTTTTGCACAACTTTTGAGACAAATGACGACATTTGCAAACCTTATAATGCTTAAAAAAATCTTCATATACTGCAACATATGTGCAGGTAGAAGTCATTCTGGATCACGTTATTGATCCAGCATGTTCTGAGTCCTAGTTTTTAGTGCTTCTGACGTGGTAGATGACCTTCACTGTTAAATTGCTGTGATTAACGTTAGTTAGTTCCCCTTGCCCAAGTATTTTGCACTTCCACACTATGTTGGCTTCTTTGAAAATATACTTTGATTTTCTCTTCTCAGGTAGAACTCAAGACAAAAACCTAATAAGAAGAGGAGCTATATTTAAATCCATAAATTCTGTGAGAGAGGAGGAAAATCCCTATGTGCAGAAAAAGACCTTTTCTTTTCTAGAATAGGAGCTTTAGGGAAATCCTGTCTTGATGAAGAAGCTAATTAAGCATGCAGTGTGAGGCACTTTGTGTAGCTTGATTCTACTATGTGGTTGAGAATGGGTATTTTATTTCTCCATTATAGTTGTGGGAATTTTGTAGGTTGGCACAGGTTTTGGCTTTGTGAAGTCTCAGGACAGAGTAACTCCCTTGCTTTATGTACAGATGAGAATGCATTTCCATACTCCATTTCTGAGGCCTCTGGCTCTAAACATGTGGGGCAGCAATTTAGATGTCAATTCTAATATTTCACCTTTCAGGACTGGATACTTGAGTGGCCATATGATATGAATGCTATGCCCCTGACTCTGTCTTTTTTCCATGATGGAATTTTAACCAGTTTATAATTGTGGCTATCAAATGGAAACCAGAGAGTTTGCATATGTTCTTTTTTTTCCCCTTGACCTTTTGGGATATTTAATTAAATTTTTAGTGGAAACAGTGTCTGACAAATGTCTTACCCAGTTTTCTACAGAATAGGAGTGAGAAATTATGTGCTTTCTCTAAATTGCAGGGGAAATATTCAGTTCTGCCAGGCAGCCAAAGGATCCCCTGCTTTCAAGAGTAGAATATGTTTTAGCTTACATAGTAGTCTTCACAAATGTAATTTCCTTTTAAAAGTTATTTTATGAATCCAGGAATAGTTTCCTTCTAAGTTTTTTTTTCTTTCTCTCTCTAAATTGCCAAATAAACCACAATAAATAATTCGTAAAGCAAGGTTCTGGATTTCTTTTTCCTTAAAAGAATTTTGTGGTTTGCAGAAAAAAGTTTTTTTTTTTTTTTTTTTACAGATATGGTGTCTAATTGAAACACTGCTTCTGTATTAAAAGTGTATGAACCTATACATTTCTATGTAAGAAATGATGTTACTTAATGCTCTTGTAAATCCATGTATTTTCTTTTTTCTTTACTCACTGTTGTCCCATTATCTTTTGTATTTGTACATCTAATGGGTACACATTATTAGAACATCTTATCTCAGACCTTATTTAAAGGTGGTCTGCAGTTGCCATAGTACTTTGTGGGAAGTTGGAGTAAAACAATGTTGCAAAAAAAAAAAAAATAGTGACATGATTATCACTCCTGTTATGTCAAGAGACTGAAGCAAATTTTGCCTCAACATGAGTTGACTTCTTTCTGAATTTTAATTCTTTATTTGACTGTATCAGAAAGTGTATCATACATGGTTTAGAGTACCATGTCTCAGACTTTAATGTGACAGTCTTGTTGAAATTCGGATTGTCACTTAGTAGGACTATGATGGGCTGGCATTCCAAGACATATCAGTGCTGTGAATTGGCAAGCAGCTAGGGGTTAGAGAATGTCCCAGATGAAAATCCCAGTGCCCAAAGATAAAAGTATCTGAAAAACTCAGTAGACCTCAACTAATATGCAACTGGTGCCCTTGCTGCTAGTGCTCATTAAGCCTTGTGTTACAACATTTACCATTATGATTTCACAAAACTAATAACCTAGAGAATTCAGTAAACATTTGCATCTTGTCTGTAAGAACCTGTGATCAAAACTGTATCTTATATATCTCATTTCAAGTACATATTGTATTAGACAACAAAGCAGTCACTAAGGTTATTTTAGGAATGTTATCAAAGCTTACACTGGTAGGAAGACCACAGTATTTCTTGATGGAATTAACAAGGCAGTTATCTAATGATACTAAGCATTGAAGCTCAGGAAGGGTTGTAACATAACTAATGGTTGCTGAAGCACATAAAAGAATGCAGTGTCCTCAAATTTTTCCATTTGACTGTGTCCATTAGTTGATGGATCCAGATTCAAGTGAAATTAGGTCAGACCCCAGAGTAACCAGTCAGTAGAGAAATTATCCTTTTAGAACCAAAACCACAATATTAGACATTGAATGCTTGTGAGTGGGAATAGCTGGTGAAATCATTTCATTGACAGGACCATATCCCAACTCAGAAGATGCTTTATTTTAGTGTAGTTTCTTAGGACTGATTTTTTTGAGGGGCCTATTTTTAGCTAAAAGGAAAGGCTTTTAGTAAGGAAAATTGACTATGTATTAACTGAACACCCACTCATATGTTCTGGGGTCACTAAAAAAACAGAAAATCTGATTTATGTAGCGCCCCAGGAGTTTACATTATGGTTATGGAAAATGAGAAAGAGTTCAAAACAAAGGCAGACCTACTGCCCCCCCCCTTTTTTTTTTTTAAAAGACAGGGCCATGGTTTATAGTACAGGCTGGCCTTGAACTCATTATGTAGCCTAGATTGGCCTTAAACTCGGGGTTCCTCAGCCTGCTTCAGCTTTCTGAGTGCTAGGATTACAAGCATGTGCCACCATTCCCAGAAACTGCCGCTTTTAAGATAATAAACCAAGCAGATGATAGAAAATTTAACAGTGTCTTATGTGAAAATATATGACAACAACTTACACTTGAATGAAAGTTTATGAGGTCTGATCAGAATATGATGTAGTTGGTAGTGGAGACAGTTTTGGTTGTGGCAGTACCAGTGATGTGGGGGCATCAGTAGCACTTAATAGCAGAACCAGTGTTGCCAAATGCTCTGCAGTACGCATTGCTGCACAGCACTGCACACAAGTAGTGTAATTCTGCACAAGAATGCCCAGGGTGCCATCCCTGAGGAACAATGCCAAGGTTTCATAGAATGCGAGAAGTTTGAAAACATCAAGAGGAGTGTTTGTGGTGTGTGCCTGGCTTTACTCTTTCTGAAGCCTAAGAGAACATGGTATGTAAAAGCAGGCACAAAGAAGCAGATTGTGTGCCTGGCCTTGTGTGGCTAATCTCCTCAGAGTTACTTAGCAGAAATACGCTGTTGGCCGCCATTGGTAGTAACACATTCGAAATGAGGAGGATGGAAGAGCTGCTGTCTCTGATGGGAAGACTGAGACCTGGTAAATCGAAGAAGCTTGGTTTGAGTGACTCAGTTCTGATTTATGTATATTAGTGTTCTGCAGGTGATTTTGGGCAAAGCTTGGTTCTCATAAAATACAGCTGTAAGCAACAACAATCATTGATCCATCCTTCTGTATATATATCCAAAACCAGCTAATATCTTATTCCACATGTCCCTTCCTGCTGCCGTCTCTACCCACACACAGGCACAGGGATGTGGACACACACACACACAGTTGAGGAAGTAAGAGCACAACCCACAACTGAAGAGAGAACTACATAGTTCTAGTCTTGCAGGCTCAAGTCATGATGAAGGCAGCCAGGGGTACCAGAAATTCCTTCTGTCCCCTCCGGCTCCCAAATGCCATGTCTGTCTGTGCCCCAATGATGGATGGAAGTTCTTACTACTTTTACAGGGGAATACTTTTTTTTTCCCTCTAGCTCTTTAAGTTCTAGTAATTCTAGGAAAGGTGAGACTTAGATTTAAGTTCTAAAAATCCTGTAAATATATGACTGATGATGATTTTCTACTGGGAAGAGATTTTGAGAGAAGTTATTGAGAAAATCCTCAATTCTGCATGGGGAGTGGGCAAGGGGAAAAAGAAAGGTGTCACAAGGTTGTCAAGATTTTGCTTATTTCATGGTTTTGCATTGGATTTGTGCTGTATATTTCTTTCATGAACATCTAATGCATTGTATATATTTGTAGTAGGTCAGCATGGGAGTCTTTTGAGCCAGTTCCTTTCTAGTAGAGAAGATCACATTCTGAACCTAGAGAAATGCCAATCATCAGAAAATGATTAATTTAGAGGGAATATTTTCAACCCAAATGAGTTTCCTTGAAATGAATGCCGACTGTATCTGAATTAAGTTGTACTCTTTTTACATCCATGGCTGTGACGTCAGTAGATAGTCATGTGTGGGTTTTACATAATCCTTAGCTAAAATTGTAGGTCAAATTGTGACTTTTGAAACCTTTGGAGCAGTTTGAATTTCTAATGGTTTTTACTAAGTTTAGATTGGCTAACAAATAAGTAAACCTCTCTGTTTATTTATTTTTTATTTTAAAGAGGATAAAACCAAGGAAAATAAAACAATAAAACCAATCAAAACAAACCAGTGTAAGTGATACAGGACTTCAAAATGATACGAAATCAACAAGTTAGTATAATGCCTCTGTGTTGTTTTCAAACTAGCTGCAGATACCTTCAGACATAGTGAAAATCAAACAGAGCAGAACAGAATAGAATTAATAAAAATAAAACAATGAATGCAATAAAGGACTTCAAAACAAGACAGTAGTAAATCCAAAATGGCTACCATAATATGTCTTGCTATCTTTGAAATAGCTGCTCATGCCTTTGGATATAACAAAATCAAGCAAAACAAAAGAGAACAAAACCCAACCCAAACCAACAAAACAATGAAATTGGTACAGGACTTCAAAACAAGGTAATAGGGAATTAACAATGGCTACTACCTTCAGAAGGAGAGCCCTTCTAGATGACCCACTGTGTACCGTTGTCCTCTCCATAGATGATCAGACCGCTGGTCCTAGACCTGCAAGTTCAGTAAAACATCAAACACCACAGGCATCAAATTGCATTTCACCTGAATAGCTATCATTGTAGCCTTTGTTTCTCTGGATCAGCAGGTAGCTTATGGTGGAGGGGATTGGCTCTTCTTGTTTGCCCCTGTGTTGAAAGGGGCTGGAGCCTCGCTGTGCCATCCCCATCAGCAGTGGCCTGCTCTTGGTGCTGGTTTGCAGGGAGGGCTTGCTTCTTGGTGAGTTCTCTTTCTCTCCCCCTGCAGTCTGCAAATGGTACTGACTCATGGGGAAAGGCTTGGGTCTGGCTGTTCCCCCACCAGCAGCAGCCTGTGCATATTACTGGTTTGCAGTGAGGGCTTGCTTCCTTGAGCAAACTTCTCTTATAGACCACATTAATTGATGAGATGAATAGCTATATTGTGGTTCAGAGCTCACCAAGACTGAAATTCTAAATTCCTGAATTTACTGGAAAGAAAATCAAAGAACAGAAGTTTGTTTGGTATTTGTGATAGTTTTTAATTTATTTTTTATTAATTAATTTATTTTGAAAGTAGTAGAAATGCAACGTGACAACACAGAACAAAGCCAATTGAGACAATGCAGTGAAATTGGTACAGGATTTTACAGTAGGATACTGAGATAGTAGTAATACGTACTATGGTATATCTCTTTAACTTCACAATAGTTGTCCAGTCAATTAGGTATAGCCAAATCAAACCAAAAATAGAACATTATAAAATCAATTGAGAATACCGAATAGAGCAAAAGAAATATAACAAAACAGTGGAAAACAACCTATGCCTTCGAACAAAGATAGAAGGAAATCCCCCATATTTGCTATACTGCATATGGTCATCCTCCCAAGAGATGCTGAAACAGCTATCCCCAGTAGCTATGGGGGGAGAGGGCATGCGCGGGAAGTCTGCTTGATTTTCAGCCCACGTGGCAGTAGGCTCACAGGTAATGGTTCTTCTCCAGGCCCACTCTGCAGGTGCTTACCAAGAGCGGGGATGAATAAGCTGCCCTAGTACCTCCATGGCCGGATCTCGGGAGTTCTATTCTCTAGTTTTTTATTTTTTAATGTTTTCAGATACATTAGACTTTTTTGCTTGTGTGATTTTTGTCACTTTCATTTCTGAATGGACTTAAGTGTGGGTGAAAACACATTGTCATAGACAAACGTGCATCTCTCACATTCATGTTTGCCTGTCTCGTTTCCACATGGGCTGCAGGCAGAGGCACCTGATACGTTTTCTTCTGGTCCTGTGAAGCCCCTTATTTTTCTGAAGTTAGTCAAAAAACCTTTATTAGACTTTTCAAGAGAAGATTGGAAGGCAGAGATACTTTTGGAGTCAATACAGTGAATATGAGACACAGTCATTTTCCTGTGGAAGAGGTCATCAGGTTAATGAGATTGTTAAAAGGAATTACAATTAAGTATGCAAAATATTGTAGAAGACAGCATATATAGTCACTATGGAGAATTCTAGGAAAGGGTTGATTTGTGTGGGTGGGGTTTGATCAAGAGCTTCTGAGTGCAGGTGGTTTTTGAATTCAGTTGTGTTTTGGGTGGGAGGAAAGCTTCCCAGGTTGAGGACACTGAGAGGCATGAGGAAGGGACAGTGACCGCTGATGGTGTGCGGAATGTCCCTGGTGTCTTGTGCCTGGGACAGCTACATGGCTTTCGTACTTGGCCAAGAATCCATACCCATATTCTTAGAAAAATATGTAGCTAATAAAAGTGGTTTTGAAAACTAATTTGCCTGTCTCTATTTAAGCAGAGATTAGTGACTTAATTAATTCCCTTAATTTTACATACTAATTTGGTGTGACTGGTTATTTTAACATATTTCAGACACTTTAAACAAAGAAAACAGGCACAAATATAATTATTACAAATTATATTACCACATTTATCACTTACCCTGTTGTAAAATACTCATACTGTGGGTTGAATTAATTTCATTATTATTTCTTTTTTCTTCTTTATACTTTCCTCCTAGGCTTATAGATCTATTCATTTAGATTCCTTCCAAGGAGTTCCATAATAACATTTTCTTTGGTTGTATAATCCTTGTAGACTTAACAAGTAAAATAGTGTGTACTAATAACTGCCTGGGTTACAGGGTCTGAGTTGTTGATCTTTGATTCTTGGTTGATTTTTCCAAATTAGTGATTCATATTTAAATCACTGTTTGAGAGCCAAGCTGAATTTCCATTTTAGTATTAAATTTCATAGATGTTAACTATAATAAGTTAACTGTAAAAGTTAACTTATTTTTTAAAAGTGTCTTTTGTATTGGTTTCATGTAGATTTTCCTTGAAATATGGTGTCTTTGCCAGATGAGTGCTTTGTAAGGTGTCACTTTGGGAAGCTTTAGCTTTGTGCTTTGTTATGCTGGCTGTGTCTGCCTTCACTGGAGCAAGCCTTGTTGCTCTTCTTTCCTGGAGCTTAGCCTGTCTACTCATGTGCTTCAAACAGCTCTGCCTATTCCTACTTTGTCTAACACAACTTGATTATTTTTTGCTGTGTCCTGTATTAAAATTAAGCCCTTCTTATTATATTCCTCCTTTTATATTATCTCATTTGCCCTTTGTTGCAACTTTTATCCTTTGAAGTCAATAAAGAACTCATGGTATTTCAATAATTCATTTCATTAAGGCATACTTTACTTTCCCTTTAGATAGTCATATATATATATTCACAGTTTGGTCAGTGGGAGCCACTTTAGGCAAATTTCTTTGCTCTACTAGCATTTTCCCTGATACTTGAAAATATCCTACTTTTCGGTTGGGTATTTCCCAGCTGTTTTTGTACTTCCTGCTCTGTGAGCTAGAGTCTATTACCTTGCAAGGATTCTTTCTTTTTTTCTCAGTGGAGAATTAGAACAAAAGTTAAAATCTTGGCACTAGGAATGCATGTAAAAATTAGCAATGGATAAAAGGGCTCATATTTGTTGGTTGGAAGAATGTACCTTTTTGTTTAGTGATTCCCACTAATTCTTTTTCATTTTGACATATCATGTTTCTGTCTCTATGTTTTATTTTGTGTGAGGTTAAATCTTTACCAACACTTTCTAGTGCACTGACCATAAGCATTTTGTTGTGGAAATAAAGAAAATTCTCTCTGGAGCAGGGAGGAGTTTATTTAGGTTGCCAACAGATTGTTTAAGGATTCACTTGTGTCTCTGGGTACTGGAGGATGAGACCACTGTATAAACTATTTTTCCAGCACTATTGTGCACTGATGAATCCAGACTGCCTATCCTTTTCTTCATGTACGTTAGGCACTTCAATAATTTCATTCAAAGAGCTGCCAGAACATGCATCTTTCAGCAGGGAATGAGCACTATTGTTATTTCACTTGCCTTGATCATTGCCCAGGTCAGACTTTCCCTGGTATTTTTAGTCTTCAATGTGAATGGCCAGACAGGTTTGGGATATATCCAACGACCTGGTTCTGATTTCTCTTGTACTCATAGTTAACAGAGATGGCCAGATCACATTTAAGTAGTTTGTCCCAAATATTGGAAATGTGAACCTTTTCCAGAACAGTTACTTTGCACTATGTGGAAAACTAAGTATAGATTACTTTCCTGGATGAAAATACACAGCAGATACTGATACCTGTGTTATTCACACAAACTCAGCTGCAGTGGAGACTGGAGTAAATTGTGTACAAACCTAGTGTGGAAAATTTGAGTGAGAGCTTTGTAAACTGATAGAATTATGTCATGCAACAATCTCTTAAGTCTACGGTTGTTTGTTGGTGTTGCTAATTTTCTCCTGGGTCTGATACAGTGTGTATCTGCAGCAGTGTTCCTTAAGAACATTGTGCTCAAATATCAAAGTGCTTTAAGCAAATTTAAGTTAAATGAATGCATTGGTTTTCTATTGCTGTGTAGCATAGTGCTGCAAATATACTGGCATATGATACTATAGTTTTTAAGTCTAGGCATGGAGTAGATGGCTTTTTGCTGTCCTTTCTCTGGGTTGAAATTAAGGTGTTTTCCTGGGTTCTGGTTGTCAACTGGGGCTCATGACCTTTTTACAGATTACTGGTTGTCAGCAGAAATAACTTTTTGTCTGTGCAGAATAGTGACCCCCATTTCCCTGCTCATTATGAGGCAGAGATCAGTGTATGCCATGTGGTTCCCTTTAGGCAATGCATAGCATGAGTCTCTGCTTTACTCCTGGCTACCCAGAGCACACCTTTTTGACTGTTCTGCTACTAGCTGGAAAAAAATGTCCTGTTTTTAAAGATCTCACCAAATTATATCAGGCCCACCTAAGTAACAGGAAAGAGCAAAACCATTGATAGTTTCATCATAATCACATTCTGAAGGGTGAAGGTTATTCAAAGGCAAGGGATTTTAGAATTCTGGGTGTCATAATGATTTTGGAATTAAGTTAAAACCTTGTTGATAACACTGTGAAAAAGGCGTTTGGGTAATATCTTAGAGCTTTAGCTCTTTGAGTAAGAAAGTACAGAGATTTCTTATTTAAATGAATCTTCCTGAATCTGACTTGTTAATTTAGCAGAACACTACAGAACTTTATTGTGGGCCAGCCACTGAGCAAGGCGCTGTGGGGAAACAGTGCAGTGAGATAGACAACGCCCTTTGCTGCATAGAAATAGATAAAAAGGTAAGGAGCCTCACATGTGTTCATGAGCGGTGCCTGGAAAAGACGGTACCCTGCAGACCACCATGGGATGATGACATCTTTTTAAATTAACATATGGACTAGGAGCTAACTAGCTGGCAATATATTTGTAAGCGTAGCAAGTGAAATCACTACCATAGACCAGTGTTGGTAAAAGTTTACTGTTTCTGAGAAGTTTGCTGTATATTGTTTTCTATTTGTATTTTATCATTTGCTACTAGATGGCAAAAATAATAAATGTAAAATGGTTAGGAATATTCACTTGGAAATACTTTAGGCTTAGAAATTTAAATATTTCCCCCCAAAACCATAGCTTAGCTATATCCTCACTTGACAATTAGAATTTAACTTGTGCTTCGTAGTGGAGACACTTCCTTGGTACAGAGTTGATGCTTAATACTTAATTTTAGAATTGTCTTTTGGTTACAAAACTTTAAAGAGCTTAGTTTAATTACACACACCTTTCTATGTTAATATTTTTTAAAATAACATAAATTAGCATATGTATAATTCAAATAATACAAAAGTGTAAAAATATTACTAATTTTACTATTTATTGTGCAATAATTCTACGTGTGTGGAGCTACCTAAAGTTAAGAAAGGTGTATTTCCTTCAGGACTTTTCACTGTGCTTCTATATATGCTTGCATATATAAATATTAACTGTCTCTATCTGTACTTCCCTATATTTGTATCTCTCTTGTATGTATATGTATGTGTATATATATATACAATGTATATGTATATTTATTGCTCATACGAAATCAACCTATACATATTAGTTCCCAAATTATATTTTTTCCTTTAGCAATATGAATTTTTGTTAAGTATCTTTTAGTTTTCCTTACTTGATAGCATATAGGAGTGTAGAAATCTTTTTTATGAAGAAAAATATTCTAAAAGCAATTTCATTTAGAAGTTACCTTTTCTTTAGACAGAATATAAAATTACCTAGTGTGTAGCTTTTTGTCATTCATTGTGACAAAATATCTGTTCAAAAACTTCAAATAGGAAAGGTTTGTTTTGGATCACAGTTTCTGAGGTTTTAGTCCATGATCCCTAGGCCTTGTTAGTTTGGGCCGGTGATAGGCAGGGCATCATGGTAGGGAGCATATGGTAAAGTTGCTCCCCTCGTGGTGGTTGGGAAGCAGACAGAGAAAGGGGCAGTGGTTGGGGCTCCAGTTACCTTTCCAGAGCAAGCTCCCAATGACCTGTTTTCATGAGGCCTCATTATCCTAAGGTTTCATTATCCTCAGTGTGCCCTGGACTGGGAACCATGCCTTTAGCACACAAGCCTTTAGGAGACATTTAAAATTCAAACCGTAACACTCAGATTTACAGACAAGCTAGAGACCTTACAGTTTCTCATTATGAATATCAAAGTCTCTAGAGGACAAAGTGTGAAAAGATCGGAGCAGAAAAGGAAAAGTAGAGTGAAACTGAAAGACTAAAACAAAATGAAAGTGAAGCAGGCTTAGAAAGAAGAGAATGAAGATACTGGGAAGGAATTAGCAGTCCACTGGAGTAATGTATACAGACTTTATAATGAGTGTTACTTGGTGTTTTTCATTGATATTGTTTCTTTTTATTTGTTAGCTTTGGAATTGAAAAGTACAGAATCCAGAAATGTGCTCAATTCTTTGGCTCTGTTCCAACTTGGCGATGTTTCAAAATGTGGACATATTTTAACATATTGCAATATAAAACTTTTGACTAACATGGTGCCATTTTTTCTCTAGCCTGCGTTAACTGCTTCTGTGATGACCATCAGTTTTTGACCATCTGATTATTTTTTATTTTTTCCGAAATAAGTCATTGTTTACCCTCTTAATGATTTAGAAATACTGACTTAAAATCAGATGATAAAAGATATGACAGTTCAAGAATAAGTGGGAACCACTTTATGTGTTCCACTTTTGTATCTTGAACAACTATTTGTAAGAGGCCAGTATGTAAAACATCAACTAATGATTTCTTACTGTTTATTTTTTCTTTGAACGTATGTATTATTTCTACCCATTTTCTGTTTTGTTTAGTCTTTCTTTAATTAAAATAAAAAAAAAAAAGAATAAGTGGGAACTAAAGGTCCATACTGTAAGGCTCTTGTTTTAGGGATAGCTTGTAAAATGTGAATTGTAAAAGTGTGTAAGTAGATTTAAATTATGATTATGAGGACTTTCATACAGTGATTGACGCTGGTCTAGCTTTTTAGAATATGAGCTTTGGTGGTATTTCCTGAAGTTGAAACTGGGATACTTTCTAAAATAAGTCAGCATCGTTAATGTTATGAAAGTATCAGTGGAGAGTTCTGAATTTAATTTTATTTTTCCAGATATGTGTCACAAAGATGTCTACACGGAACTGCCAGGGAATGGACTCAGTGATCAAACACCTGGACACAATTCCTGAGGATAAAAAGGTCCGAGTCCAGAGGACACAGAGCACTTTTGACCCCTTTGAGAAACCAGCTAATCAAGTGAAGAGGGTGCATTCTGAGAACAATGCTTGCATTAACTTTAAGACCTCCTCCGCTGGCAAAGAGTCGCCTAAAGTTAGGAGGCACTCTAGCCCGAGCTCGGTAAGTGCAGTCTTCTTATTTATCTCCGAGTAAACAGAAGGGATATCTTGCTAATTATAGGATCACACTGTGCTAAAAGATGCCAGTTGTTTTTATCAGTAAATTTTTATGCATTTTCTCCAAGGGTGGTTTAATATTTTAGAAAAGAGAGAGCAAACTATATGAGGACTATTTACCCATAAGTACCCAGCAAGCAAATGAATGAAATGATTCAACTTATTTTTGGAAAAGTCCCCTTTTAAAGTAGATTGTAGTCTCAGGAATTTATAATTAAAAATTCTTACCCTTTCAGACTCTTGGAGAGGTTCTTGAATTTTACTTTTTTTGAAATGTGAAGTGAGGATAGTTTTGAAATTGCCAAATTCACAAAGAATTTCGTTTCAGAAGAAATGTCAAAATGTGTTCACATGTTGCATTCCAGTTTGTTTTCAAGAGAAATAGTTCATAATTTACGAGCTAGATGTCAAAGTAGATCTTCAAAGGGGAAGTCTTTTCATCAGTGTGAAATTTGCTGAACTCTAAATCAAGGCAGTTCTTGTCTTTTGACCTAAGGAGGTTGTTTCAGTTGAGGGTACTGGAATAGAGTATCATCGACTAGATGACTAAAAACAACAGAAATCTATTTCTCATGGTTTTGTGGCTGCAAAATCCATATCAGTGCTCTGGCAAACATGGTGAATGCTAAGGGCACTCTTGGTGGTTTGCAGAGGGCCATCTTCTCTCTGTTTCCTCAGTGTATATGGGGGCAGGGCATGGCAATGAATCAGCTCTCATATCTCTAGGCATCTTAATATAAGGGCACTGACCTCATTAACAAAGGCTCCATTATGACCTTACGGCCCAAAGTCTCCATTTCCAAATACTATTTAATAGGGGATCACAAACATTCACTTGATAAAAAAGGTATAAAATTCCAAGGTGATTGCTACTCTTTGCCTGTAATAATTTTACTAGAACTTATTTATAAGACGTCTGCACTTAACATTGTAAAAAAAAAATGCAATGATCTTTTGATCATCAAGAATTAGTAATTCTCAGATTTAACCTACATTTGTGAAAGTTTTTTAAAAATTTTATTTTGAAAATGGTAAAATACAACAAGACAAGACAGAATAAAGCCATCTAAAATCGTACAGTGAAATTGGTACAGAACTTCACAGCAGGTTACCGGGATAACAGTAATAGGTATCACAAGTATATTTCGTTATCGTTATAATAGTTGTTCTTTCAATCATGTATATCAAAATGAGTGAAATACAGAATATTATAGAACTTATCAAAACAGAATATTGAATAGATCAGTACTATTAATCAGAATAGAGCAAAACATTAATAAAAATATTTGCCTTCAAAGAGATGGTAGAAGGAGTCACCCTTATTTGCTATGGTCAACCTCCCAGGAGACACTCAGATTTCTGGTTCCCATTTCTAACGGGGGTGGACAGGAGAAGTAGGGTAAGGGAAGTGGGATGTTTGACTCTAGGCCGTATATCAGTAGGTTCACTATTGCTTAGCAGGGAGGCAGGCTGGTTGTTTGGTTTCACAGCATCCTAAGTTCCAACATGGGGTGGATCTCAGGGGCTGCTGCTGGTTCTCCCCCTGGAAGGGCCGCAGTCTCTTGTGAAAGTTTTGACATAGATACAATGTTTAAAAGGTAAGAGAGTGCACAGAGCATTTTGATTCCGTTATCTTGCTAAGAAGCATATGACTTTTCATAAATTTTAAGTGGTATATTTTAAGGGGAAAACCAGAATATGAAATGTCACCTTTAGGAAGAATATTGACACTTCCACTTAAAATGTATAAGATTGCACAGTTCTTGCATTGTATTTTTTATTAAGAAAGTTAAATATTATTAATATTGTGAGAATTGATTATCTGATTTCTCCCATACTAGTCTGCATAATCTTTATCTGTGATTATAAGGTAGGTCCACTTGTGTCACAGATACCCACTAATTAGATATAATGTCATCCTAGAAGAAATGAAAGGAGTTATTGAGAGTGATTAAGTCCACATGGTACCAAAAAAATCACACATTTTACTGGATAGTTATATTAATAACAACTTATACATGTTGTATGGAAATTGGCATACTGGGTATTACAATAAGTCATTTTATACTAAAAAGTCACTGTGTATCTAAATTCACATTTAACTGACTATTCTGTATTTTACCTGGGAAACCTAGCATTAGTGTATTGGTCAGATTGTTCTGCTTTGGCCACTGGGAAGGAGCTCTTTTAGATTGTTTATGGAGTTCTTTTGAGAGATTGTTATCATTTTATTTTGAGCACTTTCTTAATTTCTGCTTCCATGAGGTATTCCCAGTTTATGTTACTTTCTTCCTCTGACCTGAAATCACTCATTTCTCTTAACTAGCTCTCTCCCCACCATTAAAGAATATTATTTAGAAACCAAGGTCTAGATGCTAGGTATGCTTATTGGTACTGGGTGTCATAGAACTTCAAAAGTCAATGCATAGCTAATAACATGAATGATAACAGTGGGACTTTGATACTCATTTTTAATTTTAAAAAAAGCAGTCAGTTAAAACCCTTATATGAAAGGTGAGACATCTCTCTGATGTGTTCTGTATCCCTCTCCTTAAAGTTAATATACTTATTAAAATAATACTTGAGGATAACAAAAAAGGTCAAATAAAATATGGTTCTGCGAAGATAACAGTGGCAATAGGTTTCAAAACTTTTCATATAATTAGAACAACTAGTGGGGTAAAACCGAAACCTGTGCATGGTGTCTTTAGCAAATACAGGTGACCAGCCGTGACCCTTAGAAGCAATAGTTAAGGTTTGTGTGGTGTCAGGAAATGTGATGGAGGTGGTTCAAGGAAGACAGGAAACTGGTGACTCCTCTTAGAACCAGGAACTCCCCAACTGTCATCAAGTACCTACCGGTGGCTTGTTGGGCCATTCACAGGGCTACAACAGCCATCACCAGGGGACATTGGTGGCTCCAGTGAATGGAAGAACAGGAGGAGATCTGTGGCGACCTGACGGTACTGGGACGATCTTTTACTCCTGCCACTTCTCCAGAATGACAAATTGAAGTACTTTCTTGCCCTAATAGAAGATTTTGGAGTAGATTCTGTGCGGTGCAGGCTCCTAAAGGCCAAGGGAAGGAGAAGATCCAGGAAGCAGTGTTGGAGGGAAAGTGACTTTAGTACAGAATAAAAGATGCATCAAAATGATTTTCTCTATTATATTTCTGTTTCCACGTGTGTTCATCCATTTTGGCTTAAAATAATATACAGTATTTAAAACTTTTGGTTATATATATATATTTTTTTTTGGTACTGGGAATGAACTCAGGACATCATGCTTGCCAGGGAGGTACTGTGCCGTTGGTGACATAAATAAATATTGTTCATAGTGAGGAAGCAAAGTGTGCTGTGATTAAATTTCCATTCTTTCCTAGTTGTAATTGCTCTTTTCCTTTATTAACTATTCTAATTAATATCATTAATATTACCTAACTTACTGTAACTTTTTAACAGAACAGTGGAAATCCTCTGAAGCAAATCAGAATCAGGTACTTTTATCATTTTCTCCTGAGACTCTCTTTGCAGTTCTTTGTGGTCCTAATCTGATACAGATTGATCAGTCTGTAAGCCTGTGGTCCTGAGATTTCTGGTCACCATTTTCCTGAGACTTTTTTCCTTTTTTTTTTTTTTTTTTTTTTGTTATCTGGGTTTCTTGTCATTCTTTTCATTGGTTTATTTCAGTGGTTCATAGAAGCACATATTCCAAACATTTTTGAGAAAAAGAGATGGTTTTTTTTTTTTTTTTAGACATCACTATAACTTTATTATACTAATCTTTTGTTGTTATTGTTGCCATTCCCTGGAGTATGTTTCTATTTTATTTTAAAACCAAAAAAGAATAAAAGGGATGATACAGAAGTTCAAAACAAAATAATAGGAAATTAACCCTAGTTATCTTCAAAGTAGTTGCTCAGATTACAAGATATAGACAAGGAAAAATAATGAAGCAGTGAAAACACAAGCCTTTTTTTGTTGAACTCGTAGAGATTAGTAATATGACTGTCATATATAGATAGATAGAGACAGAGAGTCTTTCCCCTTCTTTGTTTTCCCTTTCCCCCAACCCAGTTGCTTTTTTCCTTTTGAGAAATTTCTTCCTCTTTCACTTTTACATTTTGGATCTTATTTATTTACTCTTTCAGCTTTTTACACTCGGAAGACAGTACGATGTTTACACATGCAAGTCTAATTTGTTTCACTTACGAGTATGGTCTCTAGTCGCATCCATTTACCTATAAAAGCCTCGGATTTATCTTTCTGTATAGCTGAGTAGTATTCCATTGTATAAAAATACCACATCTTTTTTTATCCAGGCCTTGGTTGATGGACATTTGGATTATTTCTAAGATTTAGCTATTACAAATTCTGCTGCTATATGCATGGGTACATATATATTGCTGTGGTATGATGCTTTTAATTCTTCTGGGAAGATGCCCAGAAGGGGAATAGCTAGGTCAAATGGCATCTCCAACCCTAAATTTTTGAGGAATCTCCACACTAATTTCCACAGTGGTTGTACCAGTCTGCAGAGCCACCAACAATAGAGAAGGGTTCTTTTACCCCTACAGCCCTGCCAGCATTTGTTATTGGTTGATTTCTTGATGGTAGCCATTCTTTCTGAAGAGAAATTGAATTTCAGAGTTCTTTTAATTTGCATATCTCAAATGACCAATGATGTTGAATATTTTTCCATATATATATTTGCCATTTGTGTTTCTTCATCTGAGAAGTGTATATTTATCTCCAATGCTCATTTTTGGAGTAAGTCTTTGAATTTGGGGAGGCCTGAGTTTTTTTTAGTTTTTTTGTATGTTCTAGATAGAAATCCTTTATCTGAGGGAGAGTTGTCTAAAATTTTTCCCCATTCTCTGGGTTTTCTTTCCACTTGGTGATTTGTTTTGATGTGCAAAAACTTTTAAAATATGATTAGACCCCAGTTATTGATTCTTTGAAGTACTTCCCATGCAGTATGTGTTTTGTTCTTGAATTTTCTGCCTACCCCTATGTCTTCAAGATTTCTACCTATCTTGTCATCCATTAAGTTAGTGTTTCTGTCTTAATATTTAGATCTTGAGTCCATTTTGACTTTAGTGCGTGGTGATAGACATGGGTCTAGTTTTAGTCTTCAGCATGCGGAAAACCAATTTTTCCAGCACTATTTGTTAAAGAGGCTGTCTTCCAGTGAACGTTTGACCCCTTTGTGAAAGATAAGGTGGCTGAATGTGTTTGTAGTTGTGTCTGCATGTTCTAATCTATTCCACTGATCCTCAAGTCTGTTTTTTTTATGCCAATAACATGTTGGTTTTATCACATATAATACTAATGTTATCAGATATATGATTCTAGTTTAAAAGATTATTTTCTTTTAATTTTTGAAAGACTTGTTTTGTAATTGTTTTTTTTCCCAAGGTGTTGTGTTGTTATTGAAAACCAAAGGACTATTCTGAGTCCTAATTTGTTTTGTATGACCTTCTTTAAAATCTGGCATGAACTTTTTCTTGATATTTAGTGATTTTTATTTTTAAATTTTTTTTCTTTTTCGTTTTTATCGGTACCGGGGATATGCCGCTGAGCTAAATCCCCAGCCCCTAGTGATTTTTGTTTTAAAATGAATTTCTTTTCAGTTTCAGGAGGATATTCTTTTATTATTTAATTTTTATTTTTGCATCTCTTTTTATTTGCTTTTTTCCACACAAGGGTTGAACCCAGGGCCTTGTACATACTTGAGAAACTCTATCATTGAGTCTACCTCTTTCTTTTTAAAAAAAATTTTATTAGATGAAATGTTGGTATTTTTGCCCTGATCTTCTAATTTACTTATCTTTTCTGTATTTATGCCACTACCACCCCCACTGCTGCCTGCTTTCTGGGAACTTTTTGTCTTTAACCTTTAACCCCTCACTTGAAATTTAATTTTTCTAATGTTTATTTCCATGAACTCTCTCTATTCTTTGACTATTGTTATAAAAAACACCCCATCTTGTTCTTAGCAATAAATAATATATTGCCTCATATATTTCTAAGGATATTCAGTGTGGATTAGGAAAACTTCCATTGTTTTCCCCCTATGCCTGGGGGGCTTGTCAGCTGGTGGCCTTCAGCATGGGGCATTTTAGTGAAGCCTAATTATCTGATAGGAGTACCCTCCAATGTTAGCCTCTTGTGATCTGTTTTCCTCCCTTAGATGATGGTTCTCCCTCTTGGATTTACCATCCTGTTTTTAGGACATAAAAGCCTAGCTGCCATTATTCTGAGAGGATCATTGTGATTCTCAGGGCTTTCTGCTTTTCTATAAAGACTTTTTTGTCTTGTTTTCATTCCAGATGACTCTTTTAGCATCATATCCACTGTGCTTGTGTCACGATTCTGAGCTATTCTGATTAAGCCTTTTAGAGAATAAACATGTGCTGGGACCAGAGAGGGACAGACACCTGTCTGAAAAAGTCTAGCAGAAATGACCTCTTTCTTATTTCAGCCAACCATTTAGCATTTAGCCCACTTTGGGCCTCTGTCTCCAGTTCTTTTATCCCTCTCTGCTGGAGTTCAAACCAAGGACCTTGTGTGGGCTAGGAAAGTGCTGTACCATTGAGCTGTACTCTAGCCCTTCAATTTTTGATTATTTCTGGGATTCTGAAGTATGAATTGACTTCTTGTTGGGTTAGGATTTTGATCTTATGGGTATCAAGCTACTCTGTCTTTATCTATGCTGGCCAATGACTTCTCATCACTCATCTCCCTTCTCAGACTTCTGTTTCTTTATCTCATTCTGTTTGGTCTTACAGGTTACAACTTTACTGTTGTTTCCATATGGATTAGTAGGGTGGAGATACAAATATGTGTTTATGCCATTGAGTTTAATTGGCAATTTTCTTTGTTTCTTCTGTTGTAGTTTTCTTTTCTGTTGTATTTTATGCTAAAAGTTTTTAAATTTTTTGAATTTTTGCATGAAATTCATAGAAAAATTCAGTGGATGAGAATGTGAATAGAACACATTTCATTGTATTGCACTGTTGTAGAAATTTCAAAAATGGAGTACTAGGCATTGAAGGTTTAATTTCCTTTGGATTCTCTTTTGTGAGTTTTGTAAGAGGTGTACCCTAATCCTACTTCAACTTGGGATTTCTTTCTGATGTGTCAGGGCACTTGCATTACTTTGTGTAGATATTGCTTGTACTATTTTTAAATTAGTCATCTAATAGCCTTTTTGTATGCCCTGGAAAATGTCTTTTCTCTTTCTCCATCAAACTGGAGAGAGTTTCTTTCTATCTTTTAGCAGAGTGCTACAATATTTGCTTCTGTCTTTTTGCCTGCTGTCCTTTTGTTCTCTGCCTTTTGTTGAAAGAAATGGATGTTTTATTATACTTTTTTTTTTTTTTTGTGGAAAAGCTAGTTTCCATTGTATTTCCATTTGTGAAAAAGTGAAAGCATTGACACTTCATGTGTAACACCATTTTGTATCTCCCACAACAGAGTGTGCATTTGATCATTTCATATCATTTGGTAAAAATGAGAAAGCATGAGAGCTGTATTGGCACAGAATTTGTTATTCTTAAAAGAAAGTGATGTAAGAGTGGTAAATATCAAGGGAATCCCTTTCCCTATGAGTCACCAGGATTAATTCATATCTTTAAGCTATTTCAAGTATTATTTGAGTAGTCTCCAAGAGTAGATTTGAGAAGGAAGAAACAATTGAAAGTGTAGCAACACACCTAGTATTTTAATGAAGAAAGCCTTGTTTCTTGGAAGTACCGTGGTGTAGAAACTATTTTAACCACATTCATACTGGTGCCTATATCTGTATAAATAGTTCTGGACTTGCATGTGTTTGGAGCCATGGCTACATTCAAGGATCTATGAGTGCCTTGATATCAATGGCAGTAATACTAGTCCATATTTGATGACTTTTTTATTCCAGACAGAAACATTTTAAAGTTCTGGAAAATTGTAAAAATAGAGTTTATTACAGTTGTTATATTTCAAGGAAACTGTTTGTTTCAGACTTTTTTTGGAATGACCTACCTACTTTTCCCAGTACCATTCCCTGGGTAGTACTTAATGCTCTCACTGATGTGATAAGCTTTTCATAGCCTTTCCCTGTCATTCTCCAACCTGTCTGTGTTCTTCAGTAGCTACAACTGTTGGGAGTCTGTAGATAAACTGCCCATCTTGCCAGCCCAATTTTAGAAGGGATTTCATTGAGTTGTGCTATTATAAGCTGAGCTTAGAGAGAACATATTTCCAAAATTTCTTACTTATGTTAATGTTCTCTATGCATTCTACAAGTTGCTCAAAATTTGCTTCTTTCAGTCACCATGAAAACCTGCTTCCCCTGATACACAGATCTGTTCGGCAGAGAGGGGAAGAATTGTGAATGACAATTCATTCCATTCTTGCTGTAGTTTCCTCTTGGTATTGCTTCAGGTATAACCATGGCCCTCATCTGCATGTTAACATGTGTGACATTTGGGTTCATCCCTGTGTCCAATGTTTAGATATGCTTCATAAACAAGTTACCTATTAACTGTGGCTTCCCCGAGTATATCTGTTACAGGAGTATAAGGACTGGGTAATAGAGCCTGTTGTGGAAATGAAGGCAAAGCCAAGTCTGGTTTGACTTCAAGTCTTGCTTAAAGGGTTCACAGAGCTCTGGCTGAATTCCTCCTTCCTTATCCTCTTAATTATGGTTGTCCTGCATTCAGTATTATGGTCTGGATCTTAAATGTTACCTATAGGCCTTGTGTTGAAGGCTTTGCTTCCAGCCAGACTTTTAGCAGTGAAAAGATGGTAGAGAGTTGTGCCCTTGAAAGGAATATGAGGACCGTGCCACTTTCTGTCTCTCTCTTTAAGTTTCCTGGCTACCATGAAGTGAATGGGCGTCCTCTGTCATATGTTCCTGCCATGATATATTATGCAGCTATTGATCTGGAACAACATGGCTAAGTGACCATAGAATGAAATTTCTGAAATGAGCCTAAATAAACCTTTCTTCCTTTACATTGTTTATAGGGTTTCAATAAAAAACAGACCTAGTTGTAATTAATATCTCCTCCATATGGGTGGGACTGGGACTTCATAGGAATATTCTAACAGTATGAGAGTAGTAAAAAGATAGACTTGGTTCTGATAAGTTTTTTTTTGTTTGTTTGTTTATTTTTTTATTTTTTATTTAAAGAAAAGGAAACAAAAAAATACATGGAGATTAAAAAAAGGGTAGAAATAATACAAAATTACAGAAAAACAAACGGTAAGAAATTGCTGGTTGATAAGTTACACATTGTCATCTTAGAAATAGCTGTTCAGGTTATAGAATTAAAGTATTTAGAATGACATTCAAAAAGTGACCCTACAAACCGTTCTGCTCTATGATCGAACAAAAGCTCAGTAATATGGTTATCAGTCCTACACATTTGTTTTACGTCTCAAAGAGGGTAAGATTAAACATATCAAAACAGAACAGAACATTTAAAAAAAAAAACAATTTAAAGAAATACAGATTTCAAAGCAAGTCCACTGGAGATCTTCATTATCTAACTGTCTCTAGTTTCTTACAAATAGTTGTCCCTATCTTCACCCACTTTATATACTTATTGCATATTATAGAACTAATCAAATCATTACAGGATGATGAAGTCTTTTTAGGTCCTCAAGTTCCAAATTAGGGAAGACAATAGTAACTACCATCGCATCTAGTTCTGATAAGTTTTTAAGATTTCAAATTCTAGTACTGTCAGTAAATTCTTAGATGAATTACTTTATTTCTCTGGTCTTTTCATTATTTTGTTCAAATGGGAATGGTAGAACCAATCTCATAGTGGTATTACAGAGATTACATTCATGTAATGTATACAACACTCAAAGGCTGAATACAGTAAATATTCAGTATTTGCTAGTTGTTTTGGATATTGTTACACAATGAGCTAAGGTACCAAGGTCCAGGGACTACACCTTAATTGCAGGGTGGCAAATACTATTCAAGTGGAACATTATCTGTGCTTTCCATTACCCAAGCCTATGTTCCTCTGCACTGGTCTAGACAATTGGTGGTTGTCTGCATTTTTATTCTGTTTTTTAAAAAATGTATTAACTTTATCTCATTAAATTCCACATCTCCATGTGGTTAGTGTCTGTCAGCAATTGCAGATTAGCCCTCTGTATTTCCAAGTCACTATGTGAAGCAAAGACTGCGTTCTAAGTAAGCAAGTGATAAACCAGAGACTAGTTGTTCCATAAAGCTGTTTCCTGGCCATCCACACACCTGATATCAAAGAATGGAAGATAATATTTGGGATTGACCACATCTTAGTTTGATCCAGTATCATTAGTTAAGCGTGATGATTTAATACAGTTGGAAGAAAAAAAGACAGATGAAAAGCCTGTGATTCGATGATTGAAATTGAACTTCTCTTTATGAATTATTCTTAGTTTTACTCATTTGGTAGGAAAGATTATATTACTGACCTCTTTAAAAACTTGTCATTTGAATTCCTTATTTAGAGGCATAGTAATTACAGACTTATTTCTGAGTCCTTAAAATAAGATACTCAGTTTTTAAGACTCTTTAAGTCTTGAAGCTTAGACTACCTTGTGGACATGGCTTATCCATAGGAGCATTCTTTTGTAGATTTAATAGGACAATTTTAGAGTTAAATTATGTGTCTTTATCTTCCTGTGAATTCAGAATGATTGATCTGCAAATTACAGTGTATTTCCAGAATAACTATGTATTAGTTTCACAGGATAAATAATTGAGTTTTTAAAAACCAATAAATGTAGCAAAATATTAATTTTCTGCCATTGCAATGTTAATAGAAAGTACTTTTACTGTGGCAGTTAAGGTATCCAAATCCATTTGGTTAGTTGAGTGGACTACTTTGTACCATTAACATTTTTTACTTGTGAATAAATGAAAATCATTTGTGTAACAAGAGAATTGTCCTTGTTTTTACAATTTCCTGTTTTTTTAAAAAATAGTAAGGTCTGTGTCTTAATTCCATATGCAAGACAGAGTATGAAGAGTGAAATACACAATTTTTAGGATAGTATCTATACCTTTCCCAGAGGAAAAAGATGCTGGCATCTATTCTCTCTGACAGTTCTGTGAGGACTGCCTCTTGTACTTGCTCTGAATACCCATTAGCAGTCTATCTCCTAATAGGTGTAAAGAGGTAATTTTCTGCAGCCACTTTTTCCTTTTAACTTAGATTGGATTCATTCTTAAAGGAGCACAAAAGCAAACACACAGACCTCTCATTCTGATTTTAAATAATTTAGAGTGGAACTGTGAACATAATATTTTCCCCATTGAAGATCATTTTATACTGAAGTTTAGTATAGGTTTTAAAATTTCTATTTAAAACTTGGGCTCAGGAGGGTGATGGTAAAGTGTGACATTCGCAAGCTGTTTCTGGTGATGAAAAATGCATGAGAACGTAACCCACACAGGACTAGTCAGGCAACTTTGCATGTAATTTTCCATTAAATTTTACTTGATTCAGCTCACCACATGGTTTGTATCTTGTATGTATCTTGAAAGAAAAAAAATAAGGGATCCTAAATGAAGGTACTGCTTAGACCTCAGAAACTTGTCACTGTGGTTACATAGTTTAACTGACATGGGAACTAAATTCCTTGAAAAGCAAATCATAACCTTCCATTTTTTCTTCTCCTTTCTCCATTCCTGTTTGTATTCAATTTTGAAAAAGTGTTGTCTGTCTGTTTCTTCTTTATCTATGTAGTTATCAGCTGAATTATGACAACCTAAATTTTGGTGTTGACATCTCAATGCCCAGTACCTCTAAATGCTACTATATCTGATAATAAGTCTTTGAAGATGTGTTTTAGCTGAGTTGATCATTGAGATCGGCCCCTAATCCTAGAATGGGTGCTCCTATAAGGAAGGGGAGAGGTACCAAGGGATGCCCTGAGTTGGAGGAAAGGCATTGATGACGCGGTGAGAAGGAGAGGAAGGGGCAGAGCTGCAGGCTCAGGAGAGGCTCAGGGAAACCAGACTGGTCAATATTCTGTCCTAGGACTGACTTCCAGGACCAGGAGGAGTGCCGTTTACTAGTGTTGGAGCCACCCTGTCCATGCTGTTTTGGTACCTCTAGCAAACATATGTATTATATAATAATGTATATATTTTACAGCACATAGAGATACAGATGTGTATGCTTTTATATTTATATTTTTATATGCACATCTTTATTATTAATATATTTTATTAAAATACTGTAAAAAACTTTTGCTACTAACTTTTTTCTCATACTTGTTATATTAAATAAGAGTGGATTAAATAGATGAATTTTACTTTGAGAAAAAATGTGTTTAACTGAGACTCAATGTATGATCTTGGGCCAATTAATCTTACTGGGGGCTTTTCTATTTATATTAGAATAGATCGTGCTGACAGTGTCTTCTAGTTCTAGGAATTTGCTTTTGTGAAGGCTAGAGTTCTTTCCTTACTTAAAAAATTAGCGGCATTTTATCCTGCAGTGAAATTGACCCCTCCTTAAATACTTTGCTCAGGAAATGATTACTATGATGTTCACCACGGTGGCAGATTGAGTAACTGACTCTGCAAACATGCTCATGGGCTTTACTAAATTTTCCAGCAGTTGTTTCTGCATTCGCCACGATCGTTCTTCCTATGATGTTCAGTCACTGCCCAGATGAGATAGGCTGGGTAAATCCTAGGCCTGACAGAAATTTATTCTTTGCCCTCTTTTGAGTAACAGAAGTTTCCTGATGAAATCTCCTCTGCAAGTGCAGCTTCTAGTATCCATCCATCATACTCACTTTGAAAGATTTGATTTTACAGTTAGCAAAATCTTTAGTTCCATACACATCTTTTTTTTTTCCTTCACAGAACGAGCTGTATTAAGAAAGTTAACAACATGAAAGTTTATATATATGGTCACGGGTTAGCCATGGAGGCTGTGGGCTCTTGCCAGGTGAATAGGGTGTTAGGAATGTGCATGTGTTTGTTTTGTACAGTCCGTGTCACTGATTGTAGGCTCCTGACATTCACCCGAGTAGAGGTATATTTTGTATTTGGCAGTACAGAGCTTGTTCTGGTGATCAGCTGTCAGCGATTCTAGAATAGTCTGGGTACAGAGACTCCTTGTCCTGTGCTTTAATACGATAGTGAAACATATCTTTCACCCAAAGACTATAAAGTTGTCTTGGGCAATGACGCTTTTGTTTGTTTTAGTTTTTTTTTTTTTTTTTTTTTTTTTTTTCTTCAGTGCTAGAGACCAGATCTATGGTCTCACATGTACTTTACCATGGAGTTCAAGCCTAAAACCTTAAAATCATCCTTATTAAACTAGACTACTTCCCCTTTGCTTGTGAATCCCATAATTTATCTTATTTTGTTTTTGTTACAGATATACACAAAATTTTGGGGGGTGTACCGGGGATCGAACGTGTGTTTGCCAGGCAGGCGCTTATGCCGCTGAGCTAAATCCCTAGCCCCTAAAAATTTTTAAGAATTTATTATATTTACCTTATTTTCTCTTATGTAGTGAAATGTACCAGTAGATTTTTGGATGTTGAGTTATTCTTGAATTCATGAAACAGTTCTCACTTGGCCATGATTGCTTTAGCATACTTGAAAAAAGTCATCATCTTTTTTTAAAAATTTTTGCTTTTATGTTCATAATAGTTGGCCTCTTTTTTAGTTGATTAGATAAGGAGTTTTGATTTTAGAGTTATGCTAATCTCAGAAATTTATTTGGTAGCAGTTAATATTTTTATGATGCAGTAGGGTATCTGCTTTTTACAACTTAGTAATTATTTGTTAGCTAAATTTTAGTATAAGTAGCTTATTTTGTTTTGATTTTTGCAGGAGTAGATTTGGGTACATGATACTTCAACAGACAATGTATGTTTTCTAAATTTTTAGTATTTTGGTATAAAGTTAAACATGCAATTCTAGGTTAGCTACTGCAATAGAAGATCTGTTTCTACTGAGTAATCATCTCTTTTGAATGTTTAATCTTTATTTGGTTTGCTTTTATTTTAAGCTACAGAGAGTTGTCTCTTAATCGTCTTTGCAAATAGCATTAAGCTTTAATGATCATTTTTATGTTTTTCTTCATACTACATGAATGTTTTTCATTTTAAAATCTCTTTACTGGATCATTTTAGCTCTTTTTCTAGCTACAGTTAAAAGTTTAAATCACATACTAGGTATATATGTTTAAATTTTGGATACATTCCAGAGGTCCTAAAATATTATATCTTCATGTTTACTCATGAATTTTCACTTTTGATTTTCTTTTTTGGCTTTCATATAACTTTATTTTCACCACTTTTAAAAATTTTACTTTATTAGTACATATTTGCAGTACATGATGTTCACATGCATCTTAGGTAGTAGGTGTATGTACTTAGGGTGATTTGATTCTTTTTTATTCTCCTTTCCTTCCCAACTCTCTCCATCTCTAGATTTCTTTTCCCCATTTTCATTGTTATTTTTATTATTTTCAATTCATGTTTATGATATATAGTGTTTACACTCATTGTAAGTATATGGTACATGTACGTGACACATCTTAAATCTTTCTACTTCCTAGTTCCCCCTTCCCCATCTCTTGGACCCTTTTCTGTTTGCAAATGATATTTCTGTTTTCTTTTATCAGTCTTTTATTTTGCTCTTTATTTACATGTCACTCAAAAGAGAGATATCATATAGTGTTTAAGCTCATGTGTCTGGTTTATTTCATTTAGCATTATGTTCTTAACTTTTGATGATGAATTGTTTCACTTTCTTTTTATTATTATAATTTTAAAAAATGAATTTTATATATGTTTAAAGCAAACAACATTGTGTTATATAAAGATGAAAGTGTTCCTATAGTAACATATTGTTTTGCAGGAAAGCTGTAGTCTACTCATTTAGAGATAATCTCAAATTCAGTATACTTTAACATTACTCTTAATGTGTAATTTTATTGCATCACATTCAGAAAAAGAAGTTGAACCACAGTGTTTCTGTAGTTTTCAGTATTGAGATTTTATAGCCTAGTTTATGATCATTTTAAAATTAATGTTAAATGTGTGCTTAAAATGAATATAAGCATGTGTTAATATATATTAAAGTAAAATGCTCATTCTGATACTCAAGTTTATATGTTCTTTACTTATTGGTTATCTTCTTGCTTTGTTAATATTAAGCAATGTTTGTCTACTGTTATCACTGTAGATTTGATGAATTCTCATTTTATGATTTCATATATTTCAAAGCTATGTACTAGTTTATGGTTATTACATTTCTTAGATTTAAGATTCATTTTTGTGAGAAATAGCAAGTTCATTTATTGTTTTGTGAATTTTATATTGTCTATCAATATGTTTCATACTCTTTTCAAAAAATATTTTTAGCTGTATTTTCTCCTTGTTCTTTTATTTTTAGATTAATTCTTTTGTTTTAATTCTGTGTCTTCTAAGTAGCATATTTCTGGATCCTCCTTGCTTTTTAAACTGAGCTTTTATCTTGAGAGGAAGTTGATTCATTTATGTTTATTGTAATTATTGATATGTTTATATCAACTTCCTTTTTATTTGATGATATTTCTCTTAGTGTGGTTTTTCTATTATGAACTATTCCTCATACTCCTCTCCTTCTCCCTTTATTGCATTTTTTACTTTATTCTGTTGTCTTTTATTTGCTTGAAATTTGTGCATTTTATTTATATAAATCTAGTGACTGCCTTTTAAGAGTTTATAAACATACTAAAATTTGTGCCTCAGGAGTTAGTGTATGAAGTCTGTCCTGATGGAGTCAAGAAATCTCAACATGATATTATTTCTTCTTTGCGAGTTTTTGCCTTCCTGTGTGTTTTCCATCAGTCCAAACAAGTTCTATTTTGTGACAATATGGAACTTTCTAGATGTTTTTCCCAGTGCGGGGTAAAATTACCCTGTATTTATTGCACATTTGAGTGACTTAAATATATTAGTAATGTAAAGTTTTTCTCTTTTAATTATGAAAATTTTGGGGTTTTTTGGTAGCCAGGGTTGTCTGTAAAAATATGCTTGTTGAATAATTGTTTTACTTAGATACAGTAACTCAGGTTTTGTGGGAGAATTCATTTCAAAGGTTGAATTTATTATTTTTACAGGTATGTTAATTGTTTTATTTACTGCCCATTAAATATTTCATTTTACTGAATAAATTTTTAATCTCTAAGATTTCCAGTTGTTCCTTTTCAAATGTAATTTTATGTTTTGGCAATGCTGGGATTGAACCCAGGGCCCTGCACTTGAGAAGCAGGTGCTCCATCACTGAGCTATGTCCCCAGCCAGCGTTAATACTTTGAAGGCTGTGATCTCTTCAAATTCAAAGTTATGCTTACCTTTACACAGCACTCTGAATTCACTTTCCTGGGTTTTAATTTACCTGCCCATTAAATTTGATGCTTTTCATTCAGGCTGTCAGTTTTCCTGAAATGTTAGTGATTTTGGTTGTACACTCATCTTTGTGTTTCAAGAATCACCCATAGCTTATTCCATTTTCTCTAATTTATCTCTGTTGACTGTGTGAAAGAGGCAGTACATACTGTTCAGGGGACAGAGAAACCTTGCCTTTTCTCTGCGTGTTGACTAAGTCTTTGCTCTACCTCTCTGTCCCAAATACTGCAATCTCAGCTGTCTCCTCTTGCTGTTGTCCCTATAGCCTGCTTGAGAAGACCCCATCGACTCCCCGTATTGACCAGTGTTGTGTTTACTCATAAGATCTGGCTTCTCTGTCCTCTTCCCTTAATGTTAGGGCTTTGCTCTGAAGTTTTGTTGCTGATTCTTTATAAGTTTTCCTCAAAATTTCTTATTAGATATTGACATTTTTTTCCTTTTCTGATTCTGGGTTTTTTTTTTGACAGATGTCTTTTCAGTCACCATATGGAATTTTGAGTGAGAAAGAGATGAGTATATATTTAAACTGCCAAATAGACTCCTTAAAAATGATGGGAGTCCAAATCATTGCCTTGATACTGTGTTTTTACATAAATGGTTCAGGAGCACACCCAAAAGTAGTGTCCTGCTTTAAGACTAGGGTTCTCTGGACTTTATAAAAAGTTCCTTTATCAAACTTCTGAAGTTGGTATTAAATACTATTATTTTGTACACAATGGAGTACTACTTTGCCATGAAGAAGGATAAACTTGAGGCATTTGTAGATAAATGGATACACTTTGAGCCCATATTGTTAAGTGGAATAAATCAGACACATAAATGTAAATATTGCATAGTTTCTTATATGAGAAATTAAAAATGTAAATAAAGAGAAAAATAAAAAGAGAAAGTAGGGAGATATTTTTCAGATGAGAAGTAGATCAAGAGATGAAAGAAGAGAAGGAAGGAAGGAGGGAAAGAAGGAAGGAAGGGAAAGGAAAAGGAATTTAAAAGCAGAGTAAAAAAAAGAGTGGAACTAGAGCTTTTCCAAATAGGAAGGGAAATAAGAGTTGGAATAGGAAGTGATAAGAAGGAAAGGGGCCAAAAAAAAAAAAAAAGATGAATATGGTTATATACCAACTCCCCAAGATAAATGTAATCATTATGTACTGCCAACATGCTCTAAAAATTTAAAGTTGGTTATTTATGAATTATCATGAGCTTTAGTAACTTTCTATGAATAACCTATGTACTGTGATTAGATAATGCCTCTGGTGAGATGGTTTGAATTGCTTATGTAGTTGTAACTCAGTCATGTTTTGGAGTCACCCTTTTATAGTGTCACTGAATGTTTCTGCTCCGTGGAGGGCAATATGCATCTTTTATTGCTCCATGGTTGAAGTTGGCTAGGAACTGAGCACCGCAAAAGCCACTCTTCCTACATTTTTGGTCATGGTGTATCGTAATCTTGAGGAGTAATTTTGTTTCAGCTTTAAGTATTGGTTTATGTACACACAAGGGAGTTCCATTTTATGTGATAATATGCAAAGGATGCACCTTTGATTATCTATTTGTATTATCTCTAGAAGGTTGGAAAAGGTCCTCTCTATGATTGAATAATATGCAGCCATGATTTACACCAGGAGTGAAATAGTAAATATTTTCAGCTTTGTCTTATGAGCTTCATTTCAGTGAGAACCTTGTTATATCTAGAAAGCCATGAACAGTGTGTGAATGATGAGCATGATCATTCTAATAAAACTTTATGGTTGCTAAAGTTCAGTTTGCCTATAATTTTCACATAATATGAAATGTTATCTTTTTTATACAGCCACCTAAAAAGCCATCCTAAATTTATAAACTGTGCAAACATAGGTGGTAGCTAGATTTGACCCACTGATCGCGGTAGGTTAGTTCTAAATTTAGAGAATTATCACCTGGGAAATGATTATGATATATTGGCTCTAAAGTAAAAAACAGAATCAAATGCAAGACAGTATGTATAGTGAAATCTCAGCTTGTGAAACTGAAAAAGCAGTTATCAGCAAGGTAACACTGGGGGAGATAGCAAAATATTTGATTTCTTGGTTAGATTATGGGTAAATTTAATTTTACATGTGTTCATTTGCAGATATTAGATTTTATACTCTGTTTATTATGTTTTTAAAAATAAATATTCTCAACTTAGAAAAAAGTTATTTGACAAGTGACAGAGAATCTGTACATTTTCAGTAAAATCAGAGTATTTATTTTGTTAATTAATATGATACAATCTGTTTTGCTTACCCTCTGTCTGCTTCACTTTTAGCCAACAAGTCCCAAATTTGGAAAAGCTGACTCATATGAAAAACTGGAAAAATTAGGGGAAGGATCTTATGCTACAGTTTACAAAGGGAAGAGCAAGTAAGTTCATTATTTTTTTAATATGTAAATTGTATCTGCTCTCTTAATACTGAATAGCAACATGTTTAAGTAATCGATATAAAATAGCCTTTTCACTTGTTTTTTATAAAAAAATGTGAGAGCCAGTGCAATGGGTTGTCCTGCTGGTAAGCTTTCACAGGCTTGTCCAGTGTTTCTTTCTGTTTAACTGCTCCACCCAGCTTAGTTTCTTTTTCTTGGTGGAGTTGGAACCCTCTAGTGACAGTTCATTTCCAGGGGAATGATGGGATTATTCCCACATGGATATTCAGTGTTAGGTGTAAGAGTAATGATGTGACAAGAAACAAATGTACACCATTCTTGATGTCTTTTTAAATTGAGTTTTTACTTCATATTTCAAAAGTCACTTAGTTTTTAAAAAAAGCTGCAAATTTTTCTTTCTGTCTGCCGTCGTTGGCATCATCTGCATCTGTTCCCACAGAGAAGCCACTCTTGATTCCTCCTTGTTTTCCCCTCCCCATGGCTGTTCTGGGTCAGGACACAGATTTGGATTTTTAAAACTCTCACTGCCGTATGTTTTGGATGGGTGTTTTCCTTCCCCCTTACCGAGTAAGAACAGAAATCCACATTTACTGGTGTGTAGTTTGTGGAAAATGCAATGCTGTTTCTGAAATAACCACAGGACACATAAGCCTTAATAACCTTACCAAGTGATACTGAAAAGTGATCTTTGTAAACCATCTGTGTTACATCTTTTAGTAAGTCTTTATAGAAGAAGTGATTTTTTTTTAGCCTAAATTAAGTAAAAAAGAAGCAAAAGAAGATTCTGTGGAGGATCAATGTAAACACATAATTGGAAATTTTGAATATGTGCTCATTTATGTAATCTGGCTATTTTGGGACAATAATCTTAGGTTTTTCACGATTTTTAAGTTTAGAAAATGAAAGAAATATTTCTTCAAAATTATTCCTTATGGAAGAACATATGTAGGTAAAGAAATACAGAAATACTATTAGTTAAAAATAATAGTATTAACTTTGAAAGCTGTTAAAATTTTGATTTTTTATTTGAATGAAAAACCAGTATTATGGGGAATAGAAAACTAGACAAATCCCAAAGGGCTGTTTATGACTTAACCAATTGCTTGAGAATTATAGAATGTCAGAGTAATAGTCTTGATGGCTGAGCAAGTTTTATCAGAGCTTGTGTCCCATGTTTTTCCCTTTCCTAGGGGAACATAGTAGTACTCTACTGCATAAAACATACTTGTGAGTTTAAGGTTAATAACATGAGGTTAAATGCCCTTTATTAAACAACCACTTTGTTTAAAGTGCAGTAATACCCTTGCTTTATTTAGTCCTCACACTACTGTAGTCATGGGTTATGTTGTCATCATCTCCTTTGGACCGCAGAGTCATGGTATATGCAGAGGTCACGTGCTGTGTTCACACAGGTGGTTAGCGCCAGAGTTTATTTTAGCTGTGTCTGGCTCACAGCCATTTTCCCCTAACTAGTATACCATTATTGCCTGTACATAGTGAAGGCCTTGCAAAGATTTGATCTGTGTTGAATATTACAGAAGTTTCTTCCATATACTCTGACTTGTTTTAATTGTGACTCAAACGGAAGCAAATGTACTCTTCCACGAGAAAGAAACAGATCAAACTCTTGGAACTGCCTGCCCACAGAAGATGTGGTTAGCTGTTATGCAAATATAAATTAATAACACTGTGGAACACTTAACTTGAAGATTTATATTGAAATCTTAGAGATGAGAAAATTTTCAGCGTTATACCTATATAAAAGGAAAGAGTTTAAACTACCTTTAGTCTCTGAGAGGGGTAGTTGTGGACAATTGATAGTTTTTACTCCAGCAGCTCTGAATTTGTCTTGTAAGTATTTCTCAAGCAGTTTCAAGCCTTCTGGCATATGTAATATTTAATTTCTTCTCACTGGAGAACCAGGGAGCCATTGCCCACTCACGTGCTTTCAGAGATGACCAGCTGCCTGTGTTTGCTTGCTGTAAGGTGGCAACATCAGGGTGAAGAATTACTCAGTACAAGAGTTGATCAGAAAATGCAAGAAAGTGTGCTCGTTTTGGCAGCTCATATATACTAAAAAGTGCTTAAAGATTTTATTTCAGTAAAAGACACATTACCATTACTAATGCTCAAAATATCCAAAATGCTGCCCCCTCACTTCACACACACCTATCCCACCATTCATGGTAATGTGTCTTTTATGGTAATGTGTTTTGTACAAAATCATATTAAAGTATTCATTGTAGTTTTGATCTTTCCATGGTATGTGTCATATAGTGGGACCTGAAAGCTGAATTTGTTTGCTCTGTTCCTGAAATGCTTTGTGATTTAGAGTGCCAGCTAAAATAAATGTTGGATGTTGTTCCAGTACTCCTGACTATCTCCTATAAATGTCTGGATCCCTGCCTCCGTCTTTAAATGTTATCTTTAGCATCATCCTCCAGAGCAGCTCTCTATCATGTGCTATAGCTGCCTAGTAGTTGTAGAGATCCTGTGAATTTCAGTTGGAGATATATATGTTACTGGTTTATATGTGTTACGTTTGGATTTTACCGTGACGTTCATTGTGTTCGCTAGGACTGGCGTAACACAAAACACAAACAAATTTATCGTCTCACAGTTCTGGAGGCCTGAAGTCCAACGTGACAGTGGGCAGAATTGGCTTCTTCTGAGGACTGTCAGGGAGAATCTGTTTCCTGCCTATCTCTGAGCTGCTGGTGATGTGCTGGCCATCTCTGATATCCTGAATTGTAAATTCACCCCCTTGCTCATTGTCCTCATCGTCTCCTGGTGCCCTTCCAGGGTGGGTGTATGTGTTGTTTCTGTCTCTGTGTGTAATTCCTCCGTCTCTTCAGGATGACAGTCATGCTGGACTGAAGCCCGCCCTCAAGATCTTGTTTCAACTTGATGCCTCTGGGAAAGGCCCCGTGTTCAAATGAGGTCACAGCCCGAGGTGGTGAGACCTGGACCTTCCACATGTCTTATTTGAAGACACAGTTCAATCCGTAATGGTTATTAGTGTTAGATTTCACTAATTTGGCATGGCACTCATAACAGCATTCTTCTGTTTGTATCTGTGGTGCATGTCAGCTATTCTTTTTCTGATCATTCTTCTTTACCTGGCCTAAAGAAAGTGTATTCTCCTTATCAAAGGTTGGTATAAATCTTAATTTTGGAAGAGTTACAATGAGCTATGATTTAGAAACTTGAGGAACAGAGGGTTTATCACTGTTGAATTCTGAATGTATTCTTCCTTAACAACTGTTGGGGACCAGTGACATGAAATTTCTGTACAGGCGCCCCACTTGGTAGTGAGCTTGGCTTCTAAAGATTTTCGGCTGATTGTATCTGTATCAACACACAATATTCAAAAATGTAATTTGTTTATTTTTAAAAAAGCTTTCAACTTATCATGTTTCATATTTGAGCAGATTTTTTGTTTCATTTTGACTGATAACTGCTGACTCGTATTTTGTGTGAGTGTGTTGTAAGGAAACAGTTTATCATTAGATGTGATTACTAATTTCTAGTTTGGTTTTCCGATTATGTTTTCTCTTTTAAATTCCTGTAGTATTCAATATAGTTTAAAAAAAGCCTTGGGCGATACATTTTTCATTTGAAAAATGCATGATGTTTAAATTGTCTTTAATTCATTCAGCACTTTGAAATCATCCTTTTATCTGTTTGCTTGTCTTTTGCACATTGAAATTTGTTGATATTTTAAAAACTTATTCAACCAGTGATGAATATTTATTATATATATTTTTATAATCATGACCTTTTATACTATAGGTGAAAAGATGTAACTCAGATGTGGATTTTGCCCCGGGGAAATTTAATCATGAGGGAAATGGTACATAGGCACAAATAGTTCTACATAAATTAGCATGCCATACATTCTGTATAGACTAGCATATAGCAAGAGATGCCACACTAAAGTGGCGTGGGGTTTGAAAAGGAAAAGAGGATGATGTTGACTAAACAGTATTTTTAATGTGGTTTTTCTGGTGGGACTGACGGAGCTCAGAAGCCACAGCTTCATGTGCCTGCAAATCAAGTATCCTTCATCCCTGTGTGTCCCTGTGGGACCCTTGGCATGATTCCATTTTGTGGATTGTTCCCCCTACCCCCAGCTCTTCTGGAAAACACAGTGAAATTTTCACCTTTTGGTTATCAAACTAAATTTTTTGGACAATGATGGCCTTAAGCAAGTAAATGGGTCCATTTTGATATTATGCAGGTTCCTTTAAGCAACATGGTCATTTTTAAGTATTAAAATGGACTTGACTTCAAGCAATACGGTTTGGGAGGCTAATGGGAGCTGAGACCACCCACCAACTCGGCCCTCAAAGTCAGGATGTGAACCCCATATTCTTCTTGCTGCCATGGGATTTGCTGGGGGAGCTCCCTGAATTCTCTCTTCCCTGATGCCAGAATTCCATGCCTGTAAAGCTGTGAACTTTTTCCCCATCAACCTAGCAATTTAGGAAGGGTATGAAACTATAGCTGCTCGTGATTTTCTCAGACTGCATGTGGCATTAGAGGAAAAACAGCTTGCTCTTTGTTCTGTCGTTAGCCTTACTTCAGCTCAGTCATCACACAGATGGTCCTGATCACTGGTCATTTTCTTTCCTTATCTTTGGTTTCTGTTACTGTAGTGAAGATGTCAGAGCCTCACTCCTAGGACAGCCTGCTAAGGGGAAGCCTGCCCACACTGGGCTGTGCCAGCGGTAAATTGTTATCTCAGAGGTCAATAAGCACAATGGAGGAATTTGCTCACTTTATGTAACACGAGATTTATGTGATTGAAAGTGCCAATCTTCTTTTAGCATTTCATTCTGCCAATTTGTGCTGAATAATTGAACTTGAATTAAATGACCTCATAAATTGAGAGACCAGCCAAACCCAGACAGAAATATACTAAATACATTTCAAAGAGCTCTTCAGAGCCCCAGGAGAAATAGGGGGAAGAACATGCTGTTAATTAAAACAAGCAGCGGTGAGAAGAAAGGCAGCAGCGGGAGCTGAAAAGCAGCAGTAGTTAACCACCTTTTCAGAACATGTGAGATAAAGGATGTGGCGCGTACTGCTTGCCCCGAAGGTCAACTCCATTGAAACTCTATCAAGGGGTGTTTGAAGTCAGAAATCCCCAGATGGAAAATGCTGGACTCCTGGCTCATTGAAGTTTCAGTCTTAAGTGTTGATACCTGGACTGCCATGCTGACTTCTAGCATCCTGAGAGGTCACCTGCCTCCATCCAGGAACAAGAGAGGCCAATCTGATTCCATTCTGTAAGCTCCGCTTTAGGTTGCTTCTGAGCCCACTGTTTCTCCTTAGGTCTGCTCTGATTTCCTTTAGATTTTGGGTTTGTGTACTTAAGATTATTATGGTAGATTACTTCAGAAATCAAACCAGTAATCAGACTATTTGTCAGGATATGATATGAGAATGGCACTGCAGTATACTTCAATCGATGTAGTTTTATAATTTAAAGCACAAGGTAAGGCACTACAAATAAGTAGCAGGACATAATGGATTTTTTAAAAAGTGGATAATGGAGTAAATGAAGTTGGTACATGAGATGTTGAGATCTGTGTTCCTATTGTGTGAGTAAAAGTTGAAAAGGTTGAGTTCTTACTGTTATGTATCCAAGGCGTATAAAAACCTACCCACCAATAGCTGCTAATTTTATTTTTTAAAATCTTAAATATTACTCAAATTGCAAATTCAGCCATAGCTTCCTTTGGAGCAGAAATGCAGGCATTAGAGGCTGCTTCATAGGTACAGCTGGTTTCATTTAGCTTGGAGCAGATAAAACAAACAATGCCTAATCTTTTTGACAAAAGTGACAATGAGGTTATTGTTTAAGCAAGAAGCATGACTTCAATTATTAGACTAAATTGTGCAGTAATAACTTTTATTAGACAGTGTTTAAGTGTCTTGGCCTCTGTTATCTACTTTTGTTATCAAGGTTCTTTGATCACTTGATTAAAATGCTTTTAATATAATAATCAAAATAATAATAATCTGGAGGTATTAGTGTCTTCATTGGCTCTTTCCAAGAAGTTAGTATGGAGATTTTCCATTATTAAAATGATCAAATCTCATAAAGTCATGGCTCCTAGAATCTCTCTCCCTTATCTCATTTTAAGTGATTTATGAGGAAAATCAGGAGGAGTCTGTGATGATGAGACCATTTTATTTGAAAGCATCTCCTGCTTCCTGAGTTACTTCATTATTTTTGCTGTCCTTTTCTTGGTTGCTAGAAAGTAGTATGTTCTAGTCTAAACTAGCTGTTTTTAACTAGGGACCATTTTCTTTACCAGGATACATGTGCTAGTTCTGGACAATGTTTTGGTTTTTACGACCCAGGGCACGGTACTGGGATCTGGTGGGTAGCAACTAGAGCTGCTGTGAAAAACCCTAAAATTTACTGTGAGAGTCTCTTTGAATAGAGAAATAGTTGGGCCAAAATGGCAGTAATGCTAAGGGTGTGAAACCCTGGTTTAAACAAGGAATGCTTGCCAGGAGTTTCTATTTAAAAGATCTCATTCCATCTCAGGTACTTACTAAACTCCTACCATGTTTTCTGTTCTTGGCCAGGCAATGGATAAGTAGTGGTGAACAAAAAGCTCAGACAGTCCCTCTTTTATGGAGCCGGGCATGTAATGGAAAAAGTAGAAATCAATAAATAGCACATCTATGATTACAAGTGAGAGAGAGAGAGAGAGAGAGAGAGAGAGAGAGAGAGAGAGCAATAAGAAAGACAGGTGGGTGGTGTGTATTTCTATGAGAGAGAGATGAGCAATGGGTACGTCTTACTTAGATGGGAGGACAGCAGAAGGCTTGTTGCAGAAGAGACATTTATGCTTAGAGCTGAAGGAGGAGTTGTCACCAGCTAGCTGAAGAACAAATTTGATGTTTCAGGCCAGGCCCTGAGGAGAAAAAGAGCTTGGTAGGTGCTGCAGACCCGGGGAGGGAGGGGGATGCTGGAGGCTAGGTGGGGGTAAGAATTATGTATCTAGGAACATGGGCATGCAGGGGAAATTGGCATGAGCTGAGTTTTGAGAAATTAGCAGGCCCTTGAGAATTGTTTTGGGATTATCCTGCTGCAAAATGAGCCATTTCAAAACTTTGAGAAATAAAATAATTGTCATTTATTTTCCTCATCAACTTTGATTAGGAAAGGGCTAGGTAAGAAAAGTGTGTTTCTATTCTATGTGATGTCATTTTGTATATCTTGACCACGATGTGAGGAAACCCTGGCAGAACAGTTCACTCACCAACAGTTCGTTGTGCTGGCGCCTCAGACAGCCTGAACTTCTGCAGAGTATGCTAACAGGGTTCCCAGAGTGTGCATCTGAGGAAATAAAAGTGGGACTTCTGACTTTAGCTCTAAGATGGAAAGAATGTGAATGTCGTGAATCCCATCCTTACAAAGAAAAATGTGCATAAAATGAAAGTCAGTAACTTTAAAATCTGGCAGAGACTTGAAGTCAAAGGCAAACCCCAGTTCTAGGCTCTGGAGAGACAGAGGCATCCTGATGGCTGTAACCAAGATCTGCTTCCTGGAGCCGTGAGCTGGTGGAGACTCTGCAGTGTTAAGATTCATGCACTGCTGGCTGCCAAGTATGTGTGAGGGTGAAACGCTGCGGGCTTCACCATCCTAGCGTAGCTCCCATTCTTTCTTGGGCTTCAAGTCTAAGAACGCTGGCAGATTTTCACAGTGAAGATCGTACATAGGCCCTGAGAAGATCTGTCAGGGAAAGGGTGAGAATAAGCATTCTATATTATAGTGGTACCTTGGTTCATGACTTAATTTGTTCCATGACTATTAACTCATCAGTCTGAAATTCAGATGACCTGCCAAGATGGTGTTGGTGACATTAATAGCAGCCTTGGAATAATTCAATATTGGCAATCAGTATGGACATTTCTCAGAAAACCGAACCTAGAAATTTCATTTGAACCAGCTATTCTGTTTTTAGGTATCTTCCCAAAAGAATTAAAGGCATCATATTACAGTGATACATCCATACCATGTTTATAGCAGTGTAACTCATAATAGCTAAATCTTGGAAATAGCAAAGAAAGTGTGGTATTTGAACAAATGGATTACTGGTCTGCCATAAGTAGGATAAATTTGAGTCATATATAGGAAAATGAGTGTACCTTGAGACCACAATGTCAAGTGAAATAAGCCAGACATACAAGCCTAAGTATTGCATAGTTTCTTTAATATGAGAAACCCAAAATATAAATAAAGAGCAAAATAAAACATAGATAAGTGGAAGTAGGGAGATCATCAAATGGGAATGGAATCAAAAGGGACAGGGGAAAGAAGGGAGGGAAACGAATCAAAATTTCTTAGGTACCATCTTGGTTATTTTTATCTCATTGCTGAGAAAAAAATACCTGACACGCAAAGTTAAGGAAGGAAAGGGTTATTTAGCTCACAGTTTGTGGAGGTTTTACTCCATGGTCAGCTGGCTCTAAAGAAAGGTGGCAGGGCAGAAGGGGCAACAGTTTGAGGCAGCAGAAAACAGCAAAAACAGCAAGAGCAAAAAGCAAGCCTCTCTTCCTCCTTTATGTATTACAAGCAGACTATTCATCCCCTGGTTAATGTGGTACTGGTACCATCTCCATTCCCTCCTCTAGCACAGACTCAGGATGTTTACCATGTAAGAACCCTGGCCACCTGCTTATTTACTTCTAAACTTCTCAAGTTGACACAGTGTATCAACCATTATTGGTACGGGTACCAACTCCCACAGGAATATAATCATCATGTATTACAAACATGTACTGTACTAATTAAAAAAAACCCTGAATAAAAAGTATTGGGATAGCTGAAAATAAGATTGAGCTGGGATCTTGTGAAATCAGCTGATTTTCGAGTTTATTGGTAGGGAAAATGACAGAGAGCACATGCCCCAGAATTCAGAACCACAGATTATACAGAGTGACCCAGCGTAAGATTATATCATAAGTGCTGTGTAGACTGAGCAGATTTGAAGTGGACAGGATCCTGTCAGGCCATTGGGGAAAGGAAGGGCTTTCGACAAGGAGTGGCCCTTACCTTCAGTGTACTTGGGTTGCCCACAAGGCTGAGCTTCAGGGTTTTGTTGGTCCTTCATTATGAAGCCCTGGGCTGTGATACTTAGCTTTATCTGTAGCAACTGATGATGGAAAATATGATGTGCACTCAATAGCTTTGGTCTAGCATAGAGTCATAACTCAAAAAGTCTCCAACAGGAAGGAAATCATTTAAAGATCTCAAGCATGAGACATTTTTCATATTTAATGGTTGATTCCTGAGCAAATATATCCTCCCTTCCATCTAGAGTTCCAGAGAAAGAGGAACATCTTTCCATGCCTAAACAAATTCTTTGAAAATTTAAAAAAATAATTCCATTTGTACTTGAGAACAGTCTTTATGGGATTGCTATGCTTTAAACTATCTCTGTTTTCTGAGATCTAGATCAGTGATCCTGTAGATCCCACGCATTGTCTGAGCTGGGGAAAAACTAAACATGAAGTTCTCTGGTTCATAGCCAGAAATAGAAGTTGTTGAAGATTGGCCTGATGGGCAAAGCCTGAGGAAAAAGTCAAAAGCTGCATAGCAGTCAGAGCAGTTTAGCAGTCTCCAGCACAGACAAAAAAAGGCTCGGAGAAAGCAGAAAAGGAGACAAAGGCTTTTGTTTTGTGTCTGATGAAGCCTCTTACAAAAACAGGGAAATTGAGATTTTTGAGAAATCAAGTAAGTAGTGTTAAAATTGAGGCCCATTGGAGATCACAAAGGAAGCTGAATTCCTAATGAAAGACTAAACAGAATGGGACACGTTTGTTTTTTCTTATAAAACTATATTTTATTTTTGGAACTTCCTGTTCTTGGAAAGTTGCGATACTAAGCTCCAAAAGTGTAGAAGGCACGTGGGACCGTTCTCAAAAGCAACCATAGTGTATTATTGAATTAAAATAGGACATGTCTTATCTCTGAGTGGAATAGAAAAGAAAACAGCACACCACCAGTACTATAAATTGTGTGAAGGGAGGAAAAAAGACCAGGAGAAGAACTGCCCAGAGAGGCAACAAGAAAACCAGGCAGGCAGGCAGGCAGGCAGGAAGTTATAGATAGTGATGTTGAATAGTTAGGAAAGCAAATAGAATGATTTTTCTCAAGTATGTTTAGGTGACTAGAAGGGATGGAGGCATAATTACTTTGGGTTGAAAAGAGAAAGGAAGGTGAATAAAGAAGGGTGAAATACAAGCTACTCTTCTCAGGCATGAGGCAGGAAAGGAGGGAGAAGCAGGACGTGGTAGTGTAGCCCTGGAATCATAGCACTTTGGGTGGCTGAGGTAGGAGGATTCAAAATTCAAGCCCAGTCTGGGAAACTTAGTGATTAGTGCTACCCTGTCTCAGAATTCAGATAATAAATGAATAAATAAAACAAAGCCTACGGGCTGGGGATTTAGCTCAGCGGCATAAGTGCCTTCCTTGGAAGCAGGCAGTCGTGAGTTCGATTCCTGGTACCGATAAAAAGGAAAAAGACAAAAAAGAAAAAACAAAACAAAACAAAACAAAACAACAAAAAAAAAAAAAAACACAAAGCCTAGGGGTCTAGCTCAGTGCAAAAGCCTAGGGTTTAATCCCCAGGTGAATCTTGTCATCTTCAGTATAGTTGCCTATACTCTGACTTGATACTGTCTAACATAACAGATTTGAATAAAATCTGTTGATACCAAAACGCAATCTAACAAACCAGATTTAACTAAGATCAGTCATGGTAAGTTATACAGAACTTCAGATTAAGTTAGTAGGAATTAAGGATGATTACTGTACTATATCTTGCTATTTTTGGGATAGCTATCTGTGTCTTCAAATCTAGTGCAAGTAGACAAACTGGAACAGAATATAATCTATCTAAACAGAGCAGTATGAGTAATGTGGGTTTTAAATCCTGATACACAATTAACAATATCCTCTGCCTTCTTTTTTTAGACTATTCCTCCCCTTTCACTCCTACAGGTGCACTGTGCCTTTTGGGTTCCACAACTCTCTCAGTTTTTAGACTGAGGTGGGGGAAGGGACAACCTGCTATTTACCTAAGTGGTTCTGAACTTTCTCACTCCTGGACTAGATCTAGAGTTGTATTTCTTTACCTACAAAAGCCTGACTTTTCCAACCTATCTGCAGGTGCTGGTCGAGTTGCCCCTATTGCTCTCTGGTTCCCTGTCACATAGAACATTGCTTTCTCATATTTGATTTTTGGTCCATAAACCTCTTTTCAGGTTAATTATATTTCCCATACAGAGCATCTTGGTGGAACCTACCTCCTGATCTACTCTGCCTGAATTTTTCTTTCTTTCTTTTTTTTTTTTAAGTGTGTATTAGATTATAGCCAACCTTCTCTGCCTCATTTCTGCTCTGCTATTTTTCTGCTATTAGTTGTCTGTTTTTCTCCTTTATTCCATTGTCTGCTCCATTCATTAAGGCCTCTATGTCACTATTCCTGAAATCCTGGTACTTTTTTTTTTCTCTCTAGAATGTTCTTCAGTATTCTCTGAAGGGTTGAATTGGTGGTCATGAATTCCCCCAATTCCTCTTTGTCTTGGAAGCATCTTGTTTCTCCATTAATTTTTAGAGACAGTTTTTCAGGGTATATCAATTGGGGCTGGTGGTTATTTTCTTTCAGGGCTTAGAATACTTCACTCCAGCTTCTTGATTTGATGGTCTGTGTCAAGAAGTCTGCTGTGATTTTGGTGGGTTTTCCTTTATAGATGATCTGTTTCTTTTTTCTGACAGTTTTAAATATTCTGTTCTTATATTGAATTTCTGGGATCTTGATTATTATATGTATGGGTGTAGCTCTGGTTTGGTTGTAGGTGGCTGGAGTTCTGTATGCCTCATACATCTGAATATCGTTTCCTTTTCCTATGCTTGGGAAGTTTTCCTTAATTATTTCTATGAATAGCCTTTGTATTTCCTTTGTTTTTACCCATGCTTCTTCATTCACATTCTTTATTCTTAAATTATAGATACTCTTGTTGTCTTCTAGCCTTTGTATTGTTACTGCCTGCTTCCTTGTTATTTTTAAGAGATCTTTCCTTTCATGACCACACATTGCAAACCTGTCTTCAAGTTTTGATAGTCAATCCTTTCAAGCAGTTTTACCAGCTTTCCATGGAGTTTTTAATTTCCTGGTAATCTCTTTGAATCTGCTTCGTGTCTTCTAGGTTTTCTTTATATTCTTCATTGAACATTTCTCTCCTTTTTTGGTGTTCCTCCATTGTTCCATCTGTGTCTTCTTGAGAGGTGCTTAGCATTTCTTTTATCAGTCTACTTATATCTTGCTTTACTTGATTAAATCTTTCACTTTTGAGCTCATCTATGAGGTCCTGAAGATATCTCTTAATGTCCACTGGTGCTGTGTCTGATAGTGTTATGTTTGTGTCCCTCAATCTCTTTTGTATTTACCTCTCCTGGATCAGTGTTCTCGGGTTGGGGGCTGGGGACTTTTTCTTATTTCCTTCTCTTGTCATGTTTTTGGTTGCTTCCATATAGATGTATAGAGGAGGTCCCAGCCCCTTTCCTTGTTGGGTATGGTTCTTCTGAAGCATGCTGGCTAGGGATTTCTGCCCTCTTCAGTTTGCTATTGAGTCATTGAGGTGCAAACAGGGGCAGCACATGCTGGCACCCCTCCTCCAGGTCAGGAAACCTGCAGGGGCCTTCACTGCACTAGTCTGTGCTGTACATATAGAATTGGTTTGGGATAACTTAATGGGTCCCAGCCAGGGGTGTGACCTAGGCCAAGCAGATCCCACCAATCTGGTCTGGAAAGGGAATTACCAACGGAAGTCACTCCTGTTCCTTTCCAACATGCTCGATTCCAACATGTTGTCCAGTTGGTCGCCCCTTTTCCATGGGAGGGTCTTATTCCCAGCACTCACTGCGTGTTAATGAAGGTCCCTTTCCAGCTCTGTTCTCTGTTGGACTCATCAACCTTGGACTTCAGTGCGACCGCAGTTCCTGTGAGTTGTAGTGGTGGGAGTTTGGGCAGCTCTGGCAAGTTGTGGTGGTGTGAGTTTTGGCACTCTGGCGAGAGCACTGTAGCCACTAATCTTAGCTTTCCAATGGTAGCCCTGGGACTATGTGTTTGACCAGCTCTTTTCCCTTTAGTTTCTTCCTGGATCAAGAATATCCATCTCCCTCTGTCCGGACCTCTCCACGATGTTTTATTCTGGCATCTGAGTTGTCTGTCTCAGGGAGACTCTGTATTCTGCTGCTTACCAATCCACCATCTTTAGCTCCTCCCTCACTTGTTGTGATTTTTCAATGACAGTACCAATTTTGTCTTTCTCTTGATACTACCTTTCTCTTTGTAATTTAGAGAAATGGCATAAAGTAAAATGATAGAGTAAATAAGTATCTGTCAAGCACTAGGTTCAGTTCAGTTTTCTCAGTTATAAATATAAGTTAATGATAGAGGTGATTTCCTAGAGCAGTACCGCCAAATATATTCACAGTGTTTAGAACATAGTTTCACTTGTTCAGTGAATGTCATCTATCACTTTTTCCTTTTTTAAAAAATAATAATCCTAGGATAGATTTGAAGTTAGGTTATTTCTTCATTTCACAGATGAAGAACTTAGAACCATAAGGGTCAAAGTAAATTGTCTACAATCATGTAGCTAAACAGCAGAACCAGAATTCAGACCTGCTCAGTCCTCTACAAATCTGAATTTTGGTTTTTATCATTTTGGGGGAAAAGATAAAAAAATCTTTGCTTACACTACCCTTCTATGTTAATTATCAAGTCTGTGAATGCATAACCAGTTTATTTCCCTCTGTGCTTGTGTTATAATTTCACTTCAGTTATTTGCCATTCTGTTCCCACTGACCTAGGCAGCTCTCACAGTGACAGCATGGCTATTTTTCCTTCTTATTTCACCAAAGCCATTTGTGGATTTCCGTGGAGGTACCTGCATGAAATGGAGCAGTTTCTTTCCAGTGGGGTAGATTCATCTTGGCGACTTCTCCTTCTGATGGCATCTTACTACCTTTTCACTCTTTGCTATACAAGTGTGTAACAAACCTAACTCCTCATAGGCAAGCAGCATTACAGTCCTTTCATCCTTCTCACCAGTAATAGAGAAGTACTATTATAGGAAGGAGTGTGCCTTAGAAATAAAATTCTTTCAAATCAGATTTAGAATAAACCAGAGACTCAACCTTCTCAAACTCTATCTGAAATACAACCTGGCACTTGCTGTTAATGTAGTTAAGTATTTATTAAAAATGAGATATGGAAGACAAAGTTAGCCTCTGTATCGTGAGTCCTTTGAAATTCTTTCCAGGAATATATGGTGTTTGGTCCTTTGATGTGAGAGAGAAAAAAAGGAGAGAAAGTGGAGAAATAAAAGAGGTCTTTATTGGGGGCATGAGAGGGCTGCTGAGGATATGCAAGCATTCTCTGAGGGGAATAAAGAAAATTGTGGGCTTTTATTTGGAATTGACAGAGGTGGAGTTAAAGGGGCAAGCAGAAGGATGTATTGATATCTCATTGGGGAAGCACTGCCATGTTTGCAAAAGGTGGCAGGTTCAACTTTTGGATCTGCAAGAAGAACATAGAAGTCAGTGCTGTTGGGAGGCACTGTCCAGCAGCACCATGTTGCCTCACATGTGGGAAAAACCCATCATCCTGTCTTTTGGTTGTTAAGGGATGGCGTGTGTCTCTTTAAATACTTCCTGCTGAACAGGGAGGGAGAATGTTGTCATGCATGCGAAAAGCAGGAAGTTCAACTTTCAGATTTGCAAGAAAAACATGGAAGTCACTGCTGAAGGGAGGCACTGTCCGGTGTCATGTTGAATCACGCATGGGAAAATCTGTCACATGGTTCCCTATTCCCATTATTAGTCACTTCTTTGCATATTTTCTCCAAATGGGAGCATTTGCATTGGTTGTATGAATTTATTCAAGCAAACTGTCAGATTGAAGCTCCTTAATGTGACTTGACCTATATATTACCAGTCCCTGTCTTTTAAAAAGTCTGATTAGCAAAGCTTGGAGAGAACTTCCATATTTAAGATTATTTTTCCTACTAAATATGTTGTGAAGATGATGCTGATACAAAGTTTTGAAGCTGGCATGGCCAGATCTGTGCTTAATTGTGTTAGTAGCTACTTCATAAGCAGTGTGTTTAGTCATTTCCCTTTCTGTCTTTCAGTGTTTCTTGAATTATGTTCATTGGGATGTGTTACAGTTGATACACTGTGGCAACCTGAGCAGTTTAGAAGCTTAACTAGGAAACTCAGCAGGAAGTCAGGGTTCTTACTATGTAAATATTTTCATTCTGTGCAAGCGGAGGACACAGAGATTTTATGAGTGGTACACCTGCGCTGAAGTGTGTGTGTGTGGTAACCTGCTTACAATATAAGGGAGGGGAAGAGGCTTCTTCCTTCTCTTTTGCTCTGGCAGCTTTTTCTGGTGGCTGCCTTGAAGTATTGCCTTGGTGCCATGCCACCCTGCCTTGGAGCTAGCTGATGATGTACTGAAACCTCCAAAAACTGTAAACTAAATAAATCTTTCCTCCCCAAATTTTGGTTGTTAGGTGTTTTGTCTCAGCAACAAGAAAAGTAGCCAAGACAGACTGTGTGTATGTGTGTGAGTGCATGTAGTATGTATGGTAGAGAAGCCTTTGAGAGGCAGCAGAGAGGGCCTAGGGACACTCAGGAAAGCAATGGGCAAGCTGCATGATGGGAACTGTGCCAGTTACTTGGTAGCTGATCTGTGCGGAATGTGGATGACAGTGGTTTCTCTGCTGTCCCTCTCATTACACTTCAGAGTTGTAGCTATTCTGTCTGTCTGCAGTGAGCACACCTTTTCCTTTCTGTGAAATCTGTGTAATTCAGTTCTGTTTTCTCTTTAGTCTCTCATGATAAGTAGTTTTATAACCTATTGACTGGGATCTGTGCCTAACACATGAGTTACCTGACTCTTACTTTCTTACATTAAAACAAAATCTCTTAAATTAAATTGACTAATTAGTAGTCTGGATTTTTAAGATAATGGTAAAAAAAAGTAAATGACATGTTTTCTTGAATAATTTGTTTTTTTTTTTTTTAAACAAAGAGGAAAGATAATTCTCTGTGCTGTGTAACCAAAGTTATTCATCCTCTGTAGGTACAGAACATTACTTTTATAGTGTCCTACTTTTGAGACATTACATTCTACTTTTTTGAACAAGAAATGAGTAAATATAAGGATTAGAAAAAAACAAAAGAAAATTACCAATGACAGATTAAAGCTCTTGAATGGTTGGACATGATGGTGCACATCTGTGATCTTGGCTACTCAGGAGGCTGAGGCACAGGGATCAGAAGTTTGAGCTCAGCCTGGGCAACTTAATGAGGTGTTTGCTCAAAATAAAAAACAAAAAGGACTGGGAATCAGGGCACTCAGTGGTAGAGTGCCCTGGATTCAGTCCCCACTGTCACAAAAATAAAACACAAAACCAAATGAATACTCCCCCAGAAAACATGAATTATGCCAATAAGACTCCTGCCTGCAGATAATTGACATGGGGAGATTTATATATACATATTCAAACTATCCAGTTTTCAGGTCTACTTCTCTTTAAAAAGTATTCACTACTCTCTTAGATAGTATATTACATAAGTTAAATCTTGATTGCTTTTTTTTTTGTACTGAGCTTTGCACATAAGGCTCTTTTTTATTTTAAAGAGAATAAAACAAAAGAGAACAGAACAATACAAGCAACACAGCACTTTACAGCAAGACAACTAGTCATCCACCATAGTTACCATGTCTTTTTTCTTTGACATAGTTGAGCATACCTTCACACACAATAATATCAAACATAACAAAATACTATAAAATCATTCAAAAGAATGAAAGCATTATAGGACTTCAAAACCAAAGAACAGGAAGTGAACAATATAATATCTCATTTTCCTAAAAAAATTTGTTTATACCACCTCACATAATAAAATCAAATAAAGCACAGAAGGATAGAACCAATCAAAACAGAAGAACAAAAGCATGGTAGGACTTCAAAACAAGGTGATAGTATATCAGAAATGGTTGCCATAATGTCTTGTTTTCTTCAAAATGGCTGTTCATACCATCACACATAATAAAATCAAAACAGAATAAAACCCATCAAACCAATGAATGAAAGCATTATAAAACTTCAGAGCAATGTAATAGGAAACCGTGATTGGCATAAAATACCCCAAGATATTCAAGTGTTTCTTATATACAGTGTAATGATGGCGATTGTTTCTTGATCCACTCTCCCTGTGTTTATTTTTATTGCTAACCTGAGGCCATCTGCATTAATGGTTATAATCAGCATACATTGGTTTGTCTCTGCCCTGCTATTCTCCTGTTGTTGGCCGTCCACATTTTCCCTTCATTCAGTTGCTGTCTTGTTTGATGATCTTCCTCTGCTGCTGTTTCTGGAACCATGGTCATCTTTATCTCTCGCTAGAATATTCTTTAGCACTCTCTGTAGGGTTGGTTTGGTAGTCATGAATTCCTTCAGTTGTTCTTTATCATGGAGGAATCTTATTTTTCCATCAATTTTGAAATACAGTTTTGGTCAGTAGATCAATCTGGGTTGGAAGTTGTTTTCTTTTAGAGTTTGAAACACTTCAAACTCTTCTTGACTTGATGGTTTGTATTAACAAGTCTACTGTGATTCTGGTTGGTTTTCCTTTAGAGGTGGTCTGTCTCTTTTCTCTAAAAGCTTTTAATATTCGGTTCTTGTGCTGAATTTCTGAGATCTTGATTATTATATGTCTAGGTGTAGATTTACCTATCCTTTTCCCATATTTGGGACGATTTCTGCTCTTACTTCTGTAAATAGCCCTTTAATTTCATTTGTGTTGACCCCTGCTTCTTCACTGATTCCAATCACTCTTAAATTATCATTCTTTGCATCATCTTGCAGATGTAGAATTGTTATTTCCTGATTCATTGTTATTTTTAAAAGATCTTTTCTTTCACCATCAATAGCTGTAATACTTTCTTTAAGGTTAGAAAGTCTATCTTCAGTCTCTTTCATGTGGTTTTGCCAGCTTTTGATTGACTTTTTAATTTCTTTCAATCTGTTTCATTCATTGTGATTCCTTTCCATATTGTTCATTCAAGGTTTCCATCAGTTTTCTATGCTCCTCTTTTTTATCTGCCTTCTTTAGACCTGCTGAACAATTCTTTCATGTTTGTGATTTCTTCTTCTATCTGAGGGATTATTTCTGATTTGACTGCTTTTACAATCTCATAAAGTTGTTTCCTTACTTCATTAGCCTCTCAGAGATTTCAGGTGTGTGACTTCCATTTTCTTCCATGACTCTATCTCCCAGACTTGTTCTATGTGGGCTAGAGGTCTGAGATTGCCTTTTACTGCTTTGTCTTAACATTCTCCTGGGTTCCTCTCAACAAATTGGTTGTGGGGTGCCAGCACTTCCCACTTTGGCAGCCCCCCAGCCATGCAGGGAAATGGACAGACACCTGGGTTCCTTTAACCCCAGATTTACAGGGAGATAGCAGGGGATGGGGCAGGTTTCTCCACACCTATGAAGGTACACTGAGGCCTTCCTGATGGCCAAGGGTGCGTGGTGGGGGGGCTGCTTCTCTCAGCCTGTGTGTTTACACTGGGACTCCCACAATGGTGGCAGGCACACAAGGGTGTGTTTGTCTGATTCTCCCGATGGGTGATGGCTGCCCAAAGGAAGCAAGGGCTCCAATGGTGGCCTACATGAGCATGGGGTTTACTTGGCTGTGTGTACCTGCTCCTTATGGCTGCCTGCATGAAGGAGCCTTCCCATGGCAGCTCCCTACAGGTGAAGGTGGAACTGCTGGTTCTCTCTGCCCACACTAGCTGCCTATAGGACATAAGGCCCCTTTATGGAAGATTCATCTACTTGAGGTGGAGTCATGACAGTTGTATTCATGGACTGTTTTAGATCAGATATCTAATTTTTTTTAATATATCGTGTCCATAAATCCAGGGGATTTTCTTCTTTAACATTCAATTTAAGTGGATACTACATCAAAACACTTTTTGGTAGTGACTGTGAGGGTTGATGCTCATAAAGGACAGACACTTGGGGAAGCTGATTTTTGTTATTTCTTTGTTGCATAAATTTGTTCTGTGAGTAGAAAAGGCTGATGTAATCTGTCCTCTGTAGCTGTTTGTTGCTTTAGTTCTTATTTGAGGTGGTTGACTTCATTCATTATCTTGTTCATTGAAGCTCAAGTACATTAAAGATATTCAGTACAAGGAAAAATCACCAAACAGGGATATTCCTCAAAGGGGTTAAGTTATACTGTCTCACATGAAAGGAAATTAGGTTTCTTTCTAGAAGCCAGGTTTGGTAGCTGAGATTTAATCTGACTGAAGGGCTTTTTGTTTAAGGACTTGTCAATTTCCGTGTGGTGTAGCACTAAAACTATCAAAGTAACTGGCCCTGTGGAAGGGTTGCCAGTCCTGTGTTTGGCAATGACTGTGTGACTGTTTATAGGAAGTACAGGAGCATTTCATGAATTGTATATTCAGTTTTCTTTGTTATTATGATAAAGCTTTATCACTAGATATTTTATAGTATGCGTGCACCGCTACATAATGAAGGTGTAGAAATTTTGTTTTTTAGCATGTTTAATTATACTTATAGATGCATGTTAATTTTGAGATTTGTTTTAATATGTGCTTATGCGGTATGTTTAGTAGACATTTTAAACTCAGATGATTTACCTTTATTAGTTAGGCTTAAGCATGTGTGTTTAACTGCTTCAAATAAACATTGTTGATCTTTTGGTTGATACTCCTCTTCATTTAGAGCTTTGTCCTAAACACACGCTAGTTCTTTCTCTGCAGGCGTTAAGTATGCATGGCTCATCTCACTTCTGAAGCTGTGTTAAGATAGGTTCCTCATATGTCAGTGGCCTGTTCCTCTTCCTGACATGTCTGCAACCTGCTCGACCTTGAAGGTTAAGTCACATAGATCTGTAGGTCTGTGCAGACAGTGGAAGAGGCAGTATTCCTGCCCAAACTTTCTCTGCGCACTCTCTTGATCCAGTGTCTGCCATCTGTTCCAGGCCTGCCTAAGTCAGGTTAGCCTCACCCTGGATATCTGATCATGCTGCCTGCCTTCAGCAAGAATCTTGTTAGGTCACTTTAGTAAGAATCCCCTCACCCTTGATGTCTCTTCTTAGGAATTCTTCATGCTGCACTCCCCCTCACCTGCTTCTACTGCAAATTGTCCCTTTTTCTTCTTGCAGTTAGTGTTGAGTTCAATCTCTGTCTCCCCTCCTGCAGTGGTCTTGACATCTGTCTATCACAATAGTACTTTTATAAGGATCGGGAAAATATGTTTTTGTGATTCAGTTACTTCCTTGTGTGGTATCTCTTTTTTTCCTTACTTGTATGAACTTGTTCTTTCCCGCCTGTCACAGTGCTTTAACAGATGCTCAGCTGATAAATGCTACCCATGTGATCACTGGGGAAAGCAGTTAGGAGTACTTGGATCAGACTAAGTGTGATGACAAGAAACTTCATCAGGGGGCTCTGAGGACAGAGTTTCATAGCCATTCTTTCTTCACCTCATATTTGGATTGTGCAGGGCTTAATTCTCCCAGGTCTTGATAACCTGTTTCTGAAGATTGTGATTGGCTGTTTCATCCATCGGATACAAGCACTCCTTTTAGACTGAATTCTTGGCAGGCCAGCTGAGCGGCACTGTGCCCCGTAGGTCTTGCCCCATGTGATCACAGGGCCCACGCACTGCTTTCCCAATCAGTTCTTTACTGCTTTGCTAGTTTCTTTCACCTTTAAATGAAAATGCAGAAGTCATTAAGTTTTAGGAAAAAAACATTCACCTGAGCCATTTTCCTTAACAGGAAACTTATGATTATGAACTGGAGGCTTCTAGATTTTTATCTCAGCCCAGCCAGAAATAGTATTATTATACCCCAACACACACACATATACTCAACAAACAAACAAACAAACAAATACAAAAGTTTTATTAGGATTCCATATTTTGGAAAAAAAAATTCAATATGTAGCAAAATCTAGAAGATATTTACATATGTTAAAGGATTTTGTCTCTGAATAGTGGGATTAGTGTTGATTTAAATTTTATCTGTGTTTTCAAACTATTGTGCCATAAAGATGAATCATATTATTATTAGGATATGACATAGTGTCACTCTAAAGTATACTGATTTATTTTGAGATGTGTGAAACTTACTAGGAACAACAAAGAATGGAAAAATTCTACGGAGAGATAATTTGATTATGAATATTATGAAAAACCCAGTGGTATAAGCAGAGCACCTTTGAAAAGTGAAGTAGTATCAGAGTGTCATTTGTGCCTTTCCTTAGTGGCTCACGCTTTATTACCACCCTACAGAGAGTGCATGGTGTCTAACCTTCTAGGTCCAAGGGGTGGACTAGTCACTCATACCTGTATGATTTAGAACAAACTGTTGAGTTGCCCTGTGTCAAATTTTGTAAAGTGAAGTAGTGGTGTTTGTTATACAGAGGGATTAAATGAGATAATGAAAATGAAGTACTTGGCTCAGGACTACCGCATTATAGATATTTGAGGTATTCAGGATCAGTACTGTTTTGAGGTAAAGACTACTGTCTTCGTGTTCTCCCAGTAACTCCCTGTGTAGCAGATTGAATTCAGACCCTTGTCCATGGTAGTGAGCACTTCCCCACTGAGCTATCCTCTCATCCCTGTTATGGTTTTATTTTTACCCACTGTCTTGGTTACTTTTCTTTCATTGTTGATGCAAAACACCTAATATCCAAGGAAAGGTTTATTTAGCTTACAGTTTTTTGGAAGTCTCAGTCCAGACTCAGTTGGCTCCAAGGCAGGGTGGCGTGGCTGAGGAGCAGCCATTCATGGCAACTGCAAGCAAAAAGAGCAAAAGGGCAAAAGGGGGAAGCAGTCCTCTTTCCCTCTCTTACATTGTATGCACGCTCCGCCTCTGGGCAGGTATAGCACTCACACCGCCAATCCCAGGGCTAGACAATAAACCAATCACAAATGCTAGATTCAGCTGCCTCCATGATTGCATGAGGCGTGGGGGAGCCATCTGAACACATAACACCCACTGGTACGAATACAATTCATTTCAAATCAAGCTAATACATACTTTGACCCTGTTACTAGGTTTTAGAGTTAATATTACTATTGGTATTTCTTATGCCAACTACATGTAATTTTTATAAAGATCTTTATTTAATCTGTTCTTCAATAATATATAAATTAATATCAACTCTGACCTTCAGCCTGTACAAGTGAACTTTTCAGCTTTATATTTAATGCCATCATGTTCTTGTTTGACACTCTGCTTGCCTACAGAACAATCCATTATAAGTGACATTTATTTTTTAGGAGAATAATCTCTTATATTAGCTAATTTATGATGCTTTATGTAGCATTTTTCTGCCATTCTTTTTGCCATAAAAGATGTAAATCAAAGTATGTAAATTTGGCTTTGTTTGGTATTATTTAAAATTTCATTTTTAATATATTTAACAATAATTTCTAAAATTATGAATATATTATATTTTATTGATGAAAATAAAAATTACTCAATCAGTTTGGCTTAATCCAAGTCTTCTAGTCCTTTTACCAAGTTAGTGTGAAGTTTTCTTTGTTAGTTCTCCATGAGTTTTTTGCAGACAAACCAAAAAAAACCCAAAATACTGGCTTGCTGTCTTGGTTGTAACATAACCCTGAGAGGGTCTGTTTGTGTGTGTGCATGCATGCGTGTGTGTGTTGGTCTTTATTAGAATGGTAGAGAATAGTGTGAACTACTGAATATCCCTGATGTAACAACTCTATAGAGCTGAGTGAATTTTTTGATCCTGCTGTTCCCAATGTCACTTAATTTTGAATGGGTATTTCTGAATGGGACATGCAGTATCTTTGTGGTTTCTGTATTTAGCTGTGAGTATTTGGAGGCTCTTCAGAGCCTTGTGGTTGGGCCATATGATTTTTGGTACATCTTATTTATTTTGGAATCCTTTTTTCCTGAAAGTGGGGATTTAACTTCTCTCCAGTGGTGCTGGACATGTGCGCCTCTACCAGAGAAAGGAAACATCTGTGATCCTGCTAGAGGAACAAGGAAAGCATGGTGTAAACCAATCCTTAGACTGGGAAGTTTGAAATATATAAGGTGAGATATCAGATTATATACTGATCTCACCTTGTGTTATGACTCATTATGAAATGACTATAGTTAGAATTTTTAAAAAGAAAATCATGAATAAATATATTTGACTTTGATTTTGAGTTGTAGTGCAGAAGAATTAGTGAGAACATATTAATTGCAAACAAAGTTTGAGGGAAAGGGGTAATACCATTGAGAAGTCTATCCATTTCTTTTCTGTTTTTTACAAAACATTTTCTGTGGGGAGAAAAGCTACCAAAGGTGAACATCTATCTGAAGTGGCAACTTGACCTTAGAAGGAGAAAATTAGATTTCTCTGGAAATGTAAAATGCAGTATTTTCAGAGATCTCAGTAATGTGTTTCTCCAGGTAAGTGTGCTTGAAAGTGGGACTAGGAAAAGCCCAAAAGAAAATCCCATGATTACTGCCTTTTTTTAATCATTGGCATTTCTTTGTCTTTATTTTAGCACATCATTCTTACTTTTCAGTGCATGTGTATCCATGTACATGTTGTATTTATGAATGTAAATTTTTGTATGTTTATGAATAAAAATATACAGAACTAATTAACACAATAAATTTTAAATCTTACTGCATGTGAATCTTTAAAAATTCCTTATAAGCTGCTATGTAGTTTTTGGAGGAGATAATACTGTACCAGGAACCAGGAACTTTGCACTGAGGTGTATTTCCACCTACTTTTAAGATCTGGCATTTTGTGACAGGGTATCACCGAGTTGCCTAGACTAGGCTTGATCTGGGGACCTTACTGCTTCAGTTTCCCAGAGTGCCGTGAAGCACGCCACCACGTCTGGCATGCATTTTACTTAATTTTATTATACTGCCCCATCTCATCAAATAAATGTGTCCCTTCCATAGGTATTTTAAAGTCTGTGCAGCCAGCTGCCATTGCATCTGTTCCGATCCTGAGTATCTTTTTTTGTGCTTTGCTTTCCCTTGATATGTTGCCAGCTTTTTCATTCTATGTTAAGACCTGAGGTGAGTGTTTTACAGAATCTTAAGGAAATTTGTAGTTGAGATCTTCCGTCAGTATCAGTTATCTCGAGGAACTCTGAATGATTGGAGAGGCATTACTAGTATCTTAAAGTGTCTGGATATTCACAGATGATGAATTCTGTTAACCAGAGTGCAGGGAGATAAGATGATGCAAGCTTCACTCTGCATGCCCTCTTGTTCACCCTCCTCCAGTGAAAATTTTAGGGTAAATTTTTGTTCACATGGATTTAAACAGTTAGCAAAATACTGATGAGGTGTTAAAAATGATGTCATACCCAAATAACTGTTTTTCCCCTCAGATTGTTAAACTAGAGGACTAGCAGGATACTGCAGATACTTTATATATGTTTGATTACATAATATTATTGAGTATTTCTGATTATGTAATGGTAGGTATGAGGGTTATAGGCAGCTGGATGGCATGGTGTTGCTGGTGGCAATGTACAGCAAGCTGGTTTAATAGATCTAAGAGTGGTAGGAATTCTGGGTATTCTGTCTCAATACCTATGTCACCTGGGAAGGGGCTGGCTCACTTGTTCACCACTGAGCTTTAGTGCTATGGGGGAAATGGTGCTTTGTGCACATCTTCTGCACTGCCCACTGGAAGGAGAATGTCAGAGCTCTGGCACAAAGGGGCCAAGGACTGGATAGAAGAATGTGAACGTGAACAGACATGGAAAGACTGGGGCGGGGAGAAAGAGCGAGAATATGAATAAAGCCTTGGCTGTGCGGGAAAGAGTGTGAGTCCAAGACCATCGTGCTGGACCTCCTCCTGCTCAGTGTTTTCACTGTACCAGGGATGAGGACAAAGGCAGATGGGTGGCCGGTGCCTGCCATGGGCAGGATTGGAATTTAGAGCTGAAGGGAGAGTTTGACTATCTGAACAATGCTAACAGGTTGGATTTTTATTAGGGATAAGTCAGATTTCTGACATCATCTTGAAAAGGTGCACTATTAGCAATAGGGTGAGTTAGCAATAGTGTAATTGCATGGCCCACAAAGAAAATTCAATAGTTACAGTATTTAACAAGATCCATTGCAATGTTTTGTGACTACCACGGTTTAATAAATGATTAGACCAAGCTAGTACATGTTCAGTTTCCAGAAGGAGCCAGGCCCTATCTGCAACTTATCAGGCACATCCGGTACTATGTGCTCCCTGACAGCCACAGTGAGGGGGATGCATTATCTGAGGCTTATCAAGAAGCCTGCAACTGAGATACCACAGGTACTCAAAATAGTTGAAACATTTGTGATACAAGGCAGACTTAAGTGTGGGAAAGGCCAGTCTAAAGAAGAGGCAGCGAAAAGCTGGTGTAGGAAACTGGTTTTCAGTCATGATTATACATCAGAATCACCAAGGATATTTTTTTAAAAATACAGGTGCCAGGACCCTTCTTCACACCAGGTGGATTGGAGTGGGTCCAGCCATGGTTATGGTTTAGTTCCTGGGGTGGTAATGGTGTGTAGCACAGTCCGAGGAGCTCTACCTCAGTCTCCTGCACAGCTGCAGACTGGCCACATTAGTCTCCCTACCTCGCCTCCTGCACACGGACAGCGTGCTGACCAGGAGTCAGATGGCAGCCCTGTTCCACTGCTTCTAAGAGACTACCGGGCTGGAGTCCCTTCTGCTTTGCAGCACAGTTAACACTGCCCATGCGTGAAACTCCAGTTTCCACTCTTTCAGACCTCACACCCTTGCTTCTTTTTACCACTGTGCTGCACTCTCCCCAGCCTCAGCTGCTCCTCTTACCTTTGGTGTTTAGACATCATTCTCCCATCAAAGCATTCCTACCTCTTCTTTAAGTATTTTCCTTACTCCTGCTCAAACAGAAAACTGGTGTGTAGTCCTCCAAGAGGTTCACAAATTTATATCTGGCCCAGATTTTATATTTCTATAAATATAAGTGCTTCCTGCCATTTCTGTTTGGATCTTTCCAGATCCAAAATCTTCATCAGCTGAATTCTTTGAATTGTCTAAATCTCACATTTTCTGTAGTTTTTCTTATCTCAGTACATGGTGTCTCCAAACACTCATATGCTGAGATCAGGAAATTGAGAATCATTTTTATTATAATTTTCCCATTGCCAGTCTAGATGGTTTTAACTTCACAGTGTTATTATTTTACCCCATTTTTCTTACTGGTACCCTGGCATTACTGTCGCCATTTTTCACCAGGACCATGACAGCCCTCCTTGTCCCCGCTTGTACTTCTTCAGGAATTCTCTACACCATAGAGCACGAGCTGCAGACTCATATGCCCATGCTTTTTCCATTCTTAAATGGCTCCATGATTTTCCGTCAGTCCTTTATGGGCTTCAAAAAGGCCTCCAGGATTTGGTTCCTTGCCATCTCTCCAGTGGTTTCCTTATCTCCCAGCTAGCCACACCCACCCTATTTCTTGCTGTCTCTCTCCTTCTCTTCCTTTTGCTTCCTTCCCTTTTTTTTTTTTTTTTCATATTTTAGTTTTATATCATGTCCTCTGTGTCTGGATTTCTGTGCAGGTGTTCTCTCTGCCAGAAGTGTTGTTTGCTTACTCTTTTTCTTCTTTGAGGTCAAATGTTATATTTTCAGAGAATCTTTCTCTTTCTAATCTATATTCTTTATCTTTTTACATAGTATATTACCTTTCTTGCCTTTATTCCAATTCATATTGGGCTATTTAAAAGAACTTTTTTGTGTAAAATAATTATTAGAGAGCATAGTCATAATAAATCCCTGTGAAAGTATTACCCAGCTTTAGACATTGGTGACCCCCATCACTGATCTTGTTTGAAATATTTTTTTCTTCCAGTATTTTTGAAACAGGCCATAAATATGTTTTTTCATGGTATATTTATTCTTTGAAAGATAAAGACTGTTTTAAAACATATATAACCTCAGTGTTATGTGATAACATGCTAAAAATACTTGAAACAATTTTTTAGTATATGGTTAGTGTTAAAATGCAGTTTGTTTAATTCAAGATAAAGATGGGTTCGTATATTGCAATGAATTGCAGTTAGTTGTTCTGTCTCCTTTTTAATCTCAGGATTTTTCCTGCTTTATTTGTTCTGGTTCATTTTTCTTAGTGTCATAGTCTACATTTTTCATATTGTGCCCATTGGTATTAAACTTGGTCTTACATTCTTTAAATAAATACTTAGATTTAGATATAATCACATTTGGGTTGAATTTACTCCATAAAGGCATGAAAACATCCATTAGATGATCCATAATATCTTCTGAGTGTTTTTTTTTTGAAATTTTAGAAACTATTAACAATCTGTTAAGGGAGTATAGTTATTGCTGATACCCTACTCACATTCCATCTTCATCTGTAGAGAAATTCTATCATGTCTGCTGTTTGGTTATACTAAAGAATGTATGTAGAAGAATATGAAAGTAAATGTGTAATATAACTTCTTTATTTAATATGTTTTAAACTGAGATGAATATTTACCACCCCCAAGAATGACCAATCAATTTTTCTTTTCTTAGTTTCATTATGAGTTATAGATTGAAACATATTTGATGTCTTGCAGTTGCAGGTATTATTTTACTGGTGATCATATTGTCACTTTATTTATTTGTACCAGGAATCAAATTTAGGACCTTGTGCTTGCCAGGCAGGTGCTTTGTTGCTGAGCTATACCGTAGCCAGACTGTCACATTTAATAAGTGAGAGCCTAGGGACTGCCTTTGACCATGACTCTCTCCTCTGTGTACTTAGGTGATTATGTCTGTCTGCTTGGTTAGACTCATGTCCTTAAATACAGGAATGTATCAGCATTGCTTACTGTTTCTCCTAAGCACAGATTCACAATCTCTCAGTATTTGTTAAATGTATAGCATAATAGTAAAACTACTTAATGAAGGTCTGTTATGTGTAAGGACTTTATTCTGTGGACTCAGAATTTGAAGCAGAAAGTAGACCTTACAGGAGATAGGTTTTTGTCTCAACTTCATAATAATTAAATAATTTTGCTTATTCTAGAAGAGTTTGAATCCCACCAAAATCTTGGAGGGACTGCTTTGTATAAGGCTGTGAGAATACAAGGACAGAGAAGTCAATGAGGATTGGTTTGTCTATGCCTGACTTTTCAGAGGTTTCTTCTAATTGCAAGGTAGCAAGACTCCAAAGTCCTTTGTTGACAGATTTTATTTTTGGAAAGGTGCAAATCTGGTAGGCTTAAAATTGTTGAAATATACATAATTTTACTTTCTGCCATGAACATTATTCATGTTCAAAACATTATTCAAAATTCTAATTTTCATATTTCAAAGTATTATGATTCTGTATGTTTGGTAAAATATTGCTAATGTTGAATTATGCTTTAGTAGAAATCATTGGTTTTTATAATTTTGATTGAATATGTACTTTGATCACCATGTTACATCTTTAGATTTTGTGCTAATAAGTATCCAGTAGGCTATTTTATAATCTTCAGATTTTACAGGAACTAGCATTAATCTTCCATTTTTGTTGTATCATTTTGATAAAATTTAGGACCAGGTATAATTACCACTTACCTTGAAATTCCAATTACTTTGTAATTTTCTTTCCAGAATGAAGTAGATAGCTAGATAGCTCTGTCAAGATATGCCATATTGATATCATGTGCCCTTTGATCCTGATGATAACTTTGATAGCTTAAGAAATACTTAGCAGATTAGTAGAGCATGCCCCTGGGTACTTCTGGACAGGTCATGGAAGTGTGATTTTTAGATACTATGTGTATATTGTCCCTTACCGGTTTCTGTCTGGAACTGTTCCTCTCCTCTGCTTTCTGGAGGCCATAAACTGAGCTGAGCACTTCCTCCTACCATACTCTGTTACCATGGTGTTTCTGCCTTGGAGCCATTCCACCATGGACTGAATTCCTCACAACTATGAATTGTTTTTAGCCTCTTCTCCTTTATGTTGTGGGTATTGGGTATTATGTCTTATTGATGGAAAAGCCGACAAATGTAAAAATTGTGCCAGGGAAGTGGAATGGTTGCTATGATTGTATCTGACCCTGTGATTCAGAAGGCTTTGGAACTGGTTTATGGGAGGAGCTTGGAAAGTTTTAGAGAAGTAGTCTGTGAAGCCCTAGAATGCTGTAAACAGATCTTGATGGGTGATTCTGGCCAGAACTCAGAAACTTAGGATGTTGTGGAAATTTGGACATTAAGGCTTCAGATGGAAACAAGAACAACTCTGTTGGCAGATGGACTAGATGGTGTGTATGCAGAACTGTGGCAGAAGACTTGTCTATATTTTACCCATGTCTTGAGACTGCAGGAGACCAAGATTAAGGACAGTGAACTAATTAATCAGGTGGAAGAAATGTCACAATAGCATAATATTCAGGCTGTAGCATGGGTACTGCTGGCTGCTTTTAGCCAGATTTATTGTAAGAATTGGGGCAGAGCAGGAAACTTTGAAAAACTTAAATTTTGGCCTAGGAGGAATCATGTGTAAAATTGGAGTTAAAGAAGGTGTGGCTGCTAAAAAGATTAACACTATCAAAAATGAAATATTTTATACAGACTATAGAAGAAATATACCTTCAAGACATCTCAGGAATCAGCAAGACCCCATCCAATGCAGGCTGAATGGTGCCAAAGTGTTTAATTTCAGGAGAGATCCTCACAGATTCCTGCTTGAGAAGGGCCTTTTAGGAAACTGGTTCCTAGGATTCATCTCATCATGCCATTCAGGCACTCAGAGGACACTTCAGCTATGGTCCACGCAGCCTAATTGCTGCTTCTGCTGTAGGCAGAACTGGGATTTGTCTACCTGATGCTAGTTTTCCTGGCATGCAAAATGCAACAACTGAGGGATCAAGGAGGCTTCTACCCAGATTTCTGAGGAAGGCTTAGAAGGACAAACCTAGGAACTCCTGAGAGGGAGGTGCTGTGGGAATGAAGCCAAAAGTTAGTGAAAACTTTAGAACTTAGAACATTAGAGGAGGAAACCACAGATGTGAATGAAACTGGCCTGTGGGGGGCGAGGGAGAGAGAGAAAGAGAGAGAGAGAGAGAGAGAGAGAGGCTTAATGGGCTACAGATAATAAGGCCAGAGGGGTGTGACCACTCCACGCCTTTTGGAATTCACATTTTACCACCATTTGCCCTCTATGGTAGACACAGAACTAAGGAATTTAGTGTTTTTCCTGCTGGTTTTTAGTCTTATTTTTATTTCTTTTCTATACCCTTCTTCTTTTCTTGGAATGGGAATATTTACCTGTGTCATTATACTTTGGGATTATGTAACTTGTTTTTGATTTTTAAGTGTGTCACAGCTAAGAGTTTGCCTTAAATCATAAATGCTGAACCATTGAGACTTAGAGAAAGACTATTTGGTATCTGGATGTATGCAGGATAGTTGTACTATGTTGAATTATGAACTTGTTATTATCTTTATTGAAGATTAAGAATGGTTTAAAATGTATTTGTGTATATAGTTAATAAGGGATGGATTATTAATCTAATCATGATTTATCAACTTTATTGGATTAAAAAAATTCCTAGCAAATTAATATAGCAAGATCCTGGCTATCTCTGGGTGGGTCACAGAGGCATGGCCTTGGGTACTATGTATGGTTCCTTGCCCTTCCTTCTGGGAATTTTTCCTTGTTCTGCTTCCAAGTGACTATGAATTGAGCAGATTTGTTCATCATGCCCTTCTCTGTAAAGTTCCTGCCTTGAAGCTAGACAACCATGGACTGAATTCCTTGAAACTGTGTAAAATTTTCCCTTTAATTTGTGAGTCTTGTTTTTTTTTTTTTTTTTTTGTCTTAGTGACTGGCAAGCTAATAAAAACAGTATTGAAATGACTTCTCATTCATTCATACCTGCATAAAAATGTTCCAGATGACACTGAAAAGGGCATGACTAGTTAGGCTTTTTGCCTTTGAAATATATTTATAACCACAGGATACTAGTTTTTTAAAATTGTTAATAAATCACAATGTGAAATATTTTAACAAGTTTGCCAAAAATGATTTATAAACAGTCCAAAATATTTCCCTAGCTATACTACAGCTTGTTATTTTCACTCCCTTGGTGGTATCTACATTTCCTTATATTGCTTCTGTACTAATATATCAAGGAAACAAAGCATGTTTTGCCTGTACTAGGTATTATTTTTCTTAGCAGCTTCTCTAGAGACAAAATCATAATGGTTGAGAGAGACCGAATATATTAGATTTCCCAGAGTATATTAAATTTCTTTTAGGTATATTGGTTTAATTTCCTTTATATCCTGTAGACATAATTTTTTTCTAGGTGTTTGCTTATGGACACTATTTTCAAAGATAACCTAGATAATATTTATAATTTTGTTTCATTGTGCTAGGTTAGCCTATTAATTTGAGGGAACTAGTGGAATATAAAACCTTTAGACTTTTCTTTGAGAATTATTTATCTGTGAGGACTTTCTCTTTGAGCACGATAATTTTGAGACTGGAAAAGGTACAGTAGGCAAAATGAGTTTTCCTTTATAGGTTTTACAAGCCACTGAATGAAGAAAGAATGGCAGGATGATGAAATGAATAAGCTGCTCTCTTTTGATCAGAGTGCCTTCACTTTCTGTCTACCTTTTGTATCCACAAAATTAGAGCACACAGAGTTGTGGGCAGAGTTTCTGAAGTTGCAGAGCTTTGCATTTGCAGTTAGAACCAGTTTGAAGGCTGGATCCCCGTTGGGCATGGCTCTGCCAGTGTTTCTATGTCCTTACGTTTCCCTGGGTCGAGGTATCTTCCCTGTGCTTCCAGTTCCGCTGCGTGTCCACTGGAGTTGTGTCCCATGTGTTGGGCATACTGAAGAAACTAGTCATCCCTCCCTGGCCCTAATCATGTCTCAAAGAGAGGCCTAACTAACAATAGCAAGCTGTTGTTGGAAAGATAGGAGGGCTGTGGAGAATCTCTCAGCTAAAATGACTCTACCTAGCTTAAAATAAACTGGTGGCAAATTTGGCCATATCTCCAATGGAGCATTCTGTGGTAATAGGAATACAATTTCAAGTGTGTTTTTCACCATGTTATTTACCTGAATTAATGTCTCCACTGGCAATCAAACCTTGATTGCTTTCTATTCATTAGCTTTTGATTTAATTAATAAGACTTGTTGAAGAGGAATCTTCAATGTTTTTCTGTAAACAGCTCTAATTTATTGATTCAGTTTGAATTTTGCAATTATTTGAAGTTATTTATTTATTTTTTTTTTTTTTTTTTTTTTTTTTTTAATTTTTATTTAAGGAGAAAAGAAAAGGAAAAAAAAAAACAGTGAAGGGTACAAGTTATACAGATTTACAGAAGAAAAAAATGCGCAGTAGGAAATCACTAGTTAATAGATTACATATTGCCATCTTAGAAATAATTGTTCAAGTCACAGAATTAAAGTTTGTAGAGTGGACATTCCAGCAATGATACTGCAAACAGTTCTGTTCAATGATCCATTAGAACTCTGTGATATCATTTTCTGTCTTATACATTTAAATATACATGCAGTTATATAGTTTAGAGCATTTTCTTTTCCTCTCTTTTGTACAGTGACTATTACACATTTTGGGTTTCATTGCTCCCACTGTTCTTATTGCTTTTTTGGAAGAGAGTAAAACCAAATGTGACATAACAGAACAGAATCGGTCAAGTCAAAAGGGTGGATATAATAGATAATATAAAAACATAATACAAGGTGATCAACAATGGTTACCCTAATGCCTCCCGCTATTTCTAATAGAATTGCCTATATCATTAGTTGTAATACTATTGAACAAAACCATAAAGGATAAAACCGACAAAACCAAAACATTGGAGATATTGTAGGTCTTCAAAAGTAGATAGAAGTCAACGAGAATGGGCGTTATAATGAATCTCATTATCTTCTCAGCTGATGCCTAAACTTTCGAACCTGATACTATTCAGCAAAACAGAATAGAGGAACCTCAGTCAAAAACAAGATGGTGAGAGTAATACAGGGCTTCAAATCGAGAAAATAGAAAGTCAAAGTGGGTTACTATATTATATCCTGCTATATTTTTCCCTTTAATTAAATGGATAACAATAAAAAAGTATATAATGGAGTGGAGATTGAGAAAAAGAAAAAGAGGGCATAACAGCGAAACAGGGCAGATCAAAACATAACCTTTTAAGCAGAATAGTGTTTCACCACCAGATATTTCCGACTTAAAAATAGTTACCATATTGACTCCCTCCCTGAAGTCCTTGAGTACAACTTCATATACTGTAGCATTAAGTATATCAAAACAATGTAAAACCATTTAAGAGAATGACAGCATTATAGAGTATTTGGAATTGACTAACAGAAAATGAACAATGGTCTCTGTATAATCTCCTTGTCTTTAAAAGGTTTTTGCTTATGCTAACGTACATAACAAAATCCAATAAGATACAACCTGGTTAGACCATTGGAGACAGAAGAACAAAAGCTAGATGAGACTTCAAAACAAGATGGTACTGCATCAGCATTACCTATTAAGATGTCATTTTCTCAAAAATAGCTGTTCCTATCATCCAATCTTCTCTGTCTCATTTCTGTTGAGCTCTTTTTCTGTCAGTAGCTGTCAGTTTGTCTTCTTCATTTTGTTGTCTGCTCCATTCGTTGTGGCCTCCCTGCCACTATTTCTGGGTTCTTTGTATTTTTCTTTTTTTAGAATATCCTGCAATACTTTCTGTAGAGTTGAATTGGTGGTTGCAAATTCCCCCAGTTCCTCTTTATCCTGGAAGCACCTCGTTTTTCCATCAATTTCCAGGGACAGTTGTGCAGGATATCTCAATCTTGGCTGGAGATTATTATCTTTCAAAGCTTGAATTATTTCCCCCCATGCTCTTCGTGATTTGATGGTTTGTGAAGAGAAATCTGCTGTAATTCTGATGGGTGTTCCTTTGTAAGTGATCTGTTTCTTGTCTCTTACAGCTTTTAATATTCTGTTCTTGTATTGAATTTCTGGGATTTTTATTATTATATGCCTGGGTGTTTCTCTGTTAGGGTTGTAGGTAGCTGGGGTCCTGTATGCCTCATACAGCTGAGTATCTTTACCTTTTGCTAAATTAGGAAAATTCTCCTGGATTATTTCTGTGAGTAGCTTTTGTAATTCACTTGTTTGTGTCCCTACTTCTTCTTCTATGTTCTTAATCCTTAAGTGGTGGCTCCTCTTATCATCTTCTTGTTTTTGTATTATTGCTGTTTGTTTCTTTATTATTTTTAAGAAGTTTTTCATTTCATTCTCCCATATTTCAAGTCTGCCCTCCAGTTCAGATAGTCTGTCCTTAGTTTCTTTCAAGCTGTTATGCCAGTCTTGTATAGACTTATTAATTTCTTGATAGTCCCTTTGAACCTGCTTCACATACTCAATGCTTTCTCTGTTTTCTCCATCAAGCAATTCTCCCCTCTTTTTCTGTTCTTCCATTCCACCATCTGTTTTTTCCTGGGTGGTGTTTAGCATTTCTCTAACTATTCTGCATACTTCTAGCTTCAGATCATTGATAACTTCATTCCTGAATTGGTCTATGAGGCTCTCAATATGGTGCTTAATGTATACTGGTGCGGCGTCCATTATTGCCTGTTTCTCAGGATTGGGGGCTGAGGAGCTTTTTTTGTTGCTTCCCTTCCCCATATTTTTTGTTCCTTATAAAATGCAATCTTACAAAGGAGGCCCGGCTTCCCTGCCTGTCAGCCACAGCCTGATCAAATTGCGCTGGCTAGTTGTTCCCGCCCACCGCTGCGCACCAGGGAGTCGGAGGAGGCAGCCTACGCGGAAGTCAGTCGCTCCTCCGGGCCATCGTCCGGCTCTGGGATCTGGGTTAGGCTAGTCTAGCCTAGAGAGTCCGCCAGCAGCGTCACTCAGGCCAGGGACTTTTCACCAATCCCGTCCGAGAGGGGAATGGCGCCCAGAGAGATCTCCGCTAGAGTCAAACTGTGGTGGGGGGTCAGATTCTTACTCACCTCGCCACCAGTCAGTTTTCGTGTACACCTCTGTCCGTCCTTTTTTTTTTTTTTTCGACTCCGTTCTCCCGTTCCCAGAGCTCGGCGCTCCCAGAGCTCGGCGCGTCTCTCCTTGCTGAGCCGCTGTGGAGATAGCCGGCCGCCGCACGGCGGGAAATCCAAACCGGTTTCCAAAGGCGCGGAGTCGAGCCTCCACACCGAGATTTTTCTGTTCCTATTTTAGCGCCAAGACTGTATTCCAAGTTGGATTCTCTCAGCCCAGTTCGTTCCTGAGTCAGCAGAGCATATCTCTACTGATTCGTGTCTCCCTAGTCCGCATTATTTCTGGCCTCTGAGCCGAACCTTTCAGAGAGCCTCTGGTAGTTGCTGTTGTCTGTCCGCCATGTTCTCTCCGATCCTTCTATTTGAAGTTATTTAAATCAGTATTTAAATTATGGGTTGAAATTACATGTGTTGAGCCTTCATAAAATAGTTTAAATCTACAAGATAATAGAAGGTAAAATGCTCATTTTTATTTTTGTAGACTAACAAATATTTCATGTGATATCGCTAACAACTGGCATTTGATATATGAATAACTTAGAATCTAAAAAGTTTCAGTCTATACTGGAGTTTAAAATATGTGTGTAATAAAAGTAGATCCTTAGGAAATTTGTAATGCTATTTTTCCAATGGCAACTTTTACAAAGTTAGAGCTTATTGCTTACTGTTTTTACTAGTCTTTGAAACTGAGAACCTCAGCAATTGGTGAATATCCAGACATGTAGGGAAAAACTAATTAAGAAAGGGGAAATGTACAGTGATGCAGGTTAAAGAGCAATTTGATGATCAATATGGTTCTTAATAGGAAACCGATGAAGCAGTTGGAGAGAGGGAGATGCAGATTAGTGTTCTGTGCTCAGATTATTAAGGGATGGTGACTGTTTCAGAACATTTGTGTTGGACGTAAAAAGGTCAATTAACAAAGCATTCTACAAATTCTGAAACTTCAAGGAAATGAAAACTTATCTGTATCCTCATGCAACAAAAACAAACTACAGAAATTTTAATCTGGAAAAAATAGAAAACAATGAAATGAGATGTTTAGAGCTTTATAAAATTTTGGCGCTTGTAATTTTTTGGGAGATAGTTTTTATTCTTTATTCTGGATTTATTTTGCACATATGTCAGTGTGTTAATGATACTCATTTGTCAAAGCATACTCTGAACGAGGGAGGTTCTAGATACAGGTTACGTACCAGTTAACAAAGCAGTCCTTTTACTTCTGGAGCTCAAAGTTTTAGTTTCACATATTGTAATAAATAAAATTTCAGTGGCATCAAATATTGCAGCTATCACAACCTATAAAACATCTAGTACTTTGTGGTTTATTTTATGGAGCATTCAGAATTAGAATTCCACCCACCTGTGTCCTCTTTTATGCAGTAAAGTAAAGTAAATTTGAAAGAATTTTCACCACAAAAATAATGCAGGTTAGTCTGAGAGGTACTTAAAGGGGTTCTGTTATTAATTACTTGCCTTTAGAGAGTACTAACCCTGTGAATGGCTGGGCTCCTTTCACTGTGTAATAGGCCAATCAGAGTTTTATGGCCAAGAGTATGCCTGCGTTCCCAGCTCACTGTGCGTACAAGCTGACACTTCTCCAGGGAAATGGAGAGCTCTGTGGGAAGAAGCTTGTGTGTGTGTGTGTGTGTGTGTGTGTGTGTGTGTGTGTGTGTGTGTGTTTGTGGGTGAGGGGAAAATATCTGTAAATGAGGGGAAAATTCCAACCAGTTCTTGGAATCAGTTGTTTGCTTCCTCAGGGAGCCAGGGATGAGCTCAACTGGGCTGAGAAAAATCTGTGCAGATGTCAGCACTGACTGCATTGCGGCCTCAAGCCTGCCAAAGGCTTCCTCCTTCCTAAAGGGCAAAGCAGTGAGCAGAGGGTACAGTCTCCAGCTGAACCTGCACGTACAGCCATGTGTGCTGCCACCTGGCACCTTGAGCACAGACAGGGCTAGTGCATTGAGGTAGTGTGCTCAGGAGAGGGGTGCAGAGCAGAAAAGTAGCAGGCCTGTCCTCTTGGCTGACGCATACGGAGAAAGCAGCACAAATTCAATCTCAGAGAGACAGCATACTTCACTGGATGTCCTGCTGGCATTCCTCTAACCAGTAATACTGGATTCAACAATTGGTTCCATGGGAAATGCAACTGGGATTGGTAGACTGTGATAAATTCCTTAGCTTTTTAGGATTTGTGTTTGTAGTGGTTATTGAGCAAAATTAGATCGATTAGGCGTAGTTTTTTAAAAAAATACTCAAATTATTTCAGACTCAGACACTGGATTCTCTAGACCCATGATCTCTCCTTTGTGGTTCCTTAACCTCTGAGAATGTCCCTTTGGTAGTAATTTAACTTGCAACAGAAAGGCCAAAGGTGTAGCTCAGGCTACAATGCTTACCTAGCAGGAGTGGAGGACTTGGGTTTAATCACTAGGATGGAAAATGACTTAACTTGCAACATGAAACAGTTTTTGACTTACTGGGTTGAAAAAAATCAAACGTTGACTGGACACTGATGATATTCTTAAAAATCAGAGATTAAAAATTTATAATTTCTGTTTTTTGGTGGGGATACTGGAAGTCTAACTCAGAACCTCATGTTTGTCAGATATATGCTGCACCACTGAGCTAAATTGCTGGCCCCAGAAATGCATAGTTTCTTGACCTGTAGTTCTAGTTTTATGAAGCTATCATACAGGCATTTTATATTCATAAAGTTACACGTATAAGAATATTCATTGCATCACTTTTGCAGTAAAAAATGAGGAATAAGCTAAATGCTTGTTAGTAGAGAACTAGGATTAAATTAAGTGTGCCACAGTTATATAAGGAACATCTTGCGGTTTTTCAAAAGTGAGAGACCGTTTTCTATGACTTTATAAGGAGATCACTAAAATGCATTAAATGACAAAAACGACACAGACAGCATTCTGTAATATATACTATCATTTGTGTATGTGTGTGTGCATAATATGTGTGTGTATTATTCATGTATGTATACATTTGTGTAATGTGTTCCTGTGTGGAGGTCCTAACTCTGAAAGTATATAAATGGTAAGTGATGAACTCAGAGAATAGAAATTGGGTTACTGAGGAAGGGTGTGGCAGGGAGACTTACTCTTCACCAAATGACTTCCTGTACTTTTCATGTTTTTGATACGTGCTTTTAACAAAATCTATTTTAATTAATAAACAAACACACAAAAAAGAAAACCTAGGCCTAATGAAAGTAGAAAATGGAGCAATCAGGAAGAAGGTTGTTGTAAATAGTCATGTTTTTGATCATTGATAGAACCGACTAGATAAAAAGTTATTTCCATAGTGCAGTCTTGCTTTAATGAGAGCTGACACATTTAGGATATGTCTGGAAGAACCATCTGCTTGGATACGTCTGCAGAGTCTTGTAAGAGTATATTTGTAACTTTATGATACAATGTAAAACATGACCAGGACCCATATAATTTTAGGAAAAATTCTGCAGATTGTACTCTACAAAAAAAGTAGGAAAAATGGGGAAATGAGCTAGGAGACAGACAGAGAGACGGAGGGTGGAGGGACAGGGAGAGAGAGAGAAGAAAGGTAGGACATGTGCTGAGTGTCAAGTTTTTGTCCTTGGGGACTGAATGACTTCACGTACAGAAGAACAATGAGGACATTTCGGTAAAAGAAGCAAGGAAGTAGCCATTGAGAATCAAAGGAAGAGTTATTTTGACTGTTTGAATTTAGTTAATGTGACAATAATTGTCAGATGTGATTTTGTTAAATACTAGTTTCATTTTGGAAGGAGTACAATGAATCACAATTTCATTTAAATCTTGGCCTATACAAGTGTGAATATTTAAAATATGGATATGTATATGATGATATAGAATTCCAAGCCTTACTGAAATCAGTCTTGCTGTGATGATATAATTGAGTCACTATCATTTTTAGTGCAAAGTTACATAAAATAAAAATTGTAAGAAAGACAATTAGGCCCATGATAGGCACATGTTTAGGCAAATTCAGTTTCATCTTCTCTTTTGTTTCCCACAGGGTGAATGGGAAATTGGTAGCCTTGAAAGTGATCAGGCTACAAGAAGAAGAGGGGACACCTTTCACAGCCATCAGAGAAGGTGGGCACCTTTGCTTGTTACGTTTCCTTTTTTGTTTCTATGATGCTCATAGCTGTACATGTAACATCCATCACTGCATTTGCAGAGTGTTGAATTTATCTCTCATGGAATGTGTAAGTTGAAATTAACAAGTCAGTACCTTTTAGAATCCTTTCAGGCCATGTGAAATAAGAAAAGACATAGGTATGTTGATGATGGGGCTATCTGGGACACTGAGGAGTTTTTATACATCTGAATATGTGTGAAGAGCGTTTAAAATATGTTACTGTTGTAACACATTACTATTGTAATTACATTTGTGATTTTTATGGGAAATTCTTAAAAACCAGAGAGAACTAGGCAATCTTATTATTTCAGTTGTTTTCTTTCTTGATTTCTTTATTCTTGCTCTTTGCTGTATTTGTTGTTGGTTTTCATATTAATATACAGTCTTTGTGTATTTGAGCCATTTACGTTGTAATATTTTCTCTACTGTGCCATTTTTATAAAAATTGCTTTTATGTTGTAGTTATCATAAGATTTGAATTTTTGTGAAATGAAGTTGCCCTCTTTTGCTTTCTTAATTTCTGCACAGAAAAGTTTCTCTAGTTGAAAATGAGGAAAATATCTTCTCTCATTGATGGGACCTTTTCAGTTCAGGTTCATAACTCTGAGTTACAATTTGCAGCTTTATCACTACTACATTTTTAATAGTATTAATTATCACAACCTAATATCTGTGTTTATTTTTACATTGAATGGGTCACATCTCCTGTTTCTCTCTCTTTTTTTTTTTTTTTTTTTGGTCTTTTTCCTTTTTATCAGTACTGAGGATTGAACTCACAACCACCTGCTTGCAAGGCAGGTACTTAGCCGCTGAGCTAAATCCCCAGCCCCCCCTCCTGTTTCTCCTAATCCAAATAAGATAAATATCATTGATTTATGATAATAGCTTTCGCATGGTGTTGACAACTACATATACTCTCACACTGGTCTGGTTTGTTTCTCACCACTATCAATGGGATTTACAGGGGCCAGGGGTTTAGCTCAGTGGCATAAGCACACGCTTGACCAATGTGAGGTTGTGAGTTCAAGCCCTCGTACCAAAAAAAAAAAAAAAAAAAATAGGATTTACATTTGACATCTTAGTCATAATTCTGTTTCCATTTTCTAGTGTCTCATTCTCCATCTCCATTGATTTTAGTTTGGTTTCTTTCATTTCTGTGTAACTTTTTTAGTTTCACCAGTCTCCTCTTATGACCATATCAAAAATATGCCTCTGTGTTCTACTTTACCCAACTTTCCATTAGATAGCAAATGGCTGAAGCTTTCTCTTCTGGGACAGCAGATTTTTCAAGTAGGTAAGTCTTCTCTTATTTTGGGAGGACTCTAATCTGTGGAGTGCTTCAGAACAGGAAAGGGATCTTCCTTCCCCTGAAGACATTCTTTCTTAGGCTTCCTGAGATTAAATGGCAACTGAAGGATACACATGCGTCTCTGTGGATGTGGTCTTGCCTCCATTTGCTTTTTGTGTCCTCTGCCTGTGTGTCATCTCCCCTTGAATCAAGTAATGTGAGAATGGGAAGCTGGTTTAGTCCTTCAAGAATCCGTTGCATTGTATCACAGTTGTCTCAGACTTACCCTGCGATGGAATTGTGGTCCCTGCGCCATGTACCAAAGTACAGCCTTCCTATGTTAGTAAGAACATCTCGTGCTCCCCTTGCTCAGTTAGACCCTGAACAAGTCCTACTGGTTATTTCTTTCAACAGTACCCCCCAACTGTCATCAGCTGGCACGTCTCCCCTCACCGTCAGCCTCAGTCCAGGGATCATCATTGTTTTATTGGACTTTGGTCTCAGCTTCTTATTGTACCCTCCACTTCTGCCTTTTCATTCTGTCTGTCCTCTGAAACTAGTATCATCTACTTAAAACCTAAACTGTGTTATATCAGTCCCTTTATTTAAAACTGTTTCAAGTACTTCATGCCTGGTTTTTTTTCAGCTGTGCCACAAGGTTTCCTGTCTCAGGGATTTCATACCTGTTCTTGCTTCTGGCTACAATGTGCTTTCTTGGATCTTCTTACATTACAGGTGTCAATTCAACTATCCTCTTTTCAGAGAAGAGTCCTGTGGCCATTCTGTCTAAAATAGCAGCTGACCATCATCTTACCAATCTTTGCCCACCATGCTGTCACTCTATTTACTTGCTTTGTTGTTCTTGTTGGAATTTGAAATGGTTTACCCGTCTTTCTATTGGTACATAATCTTAGTGAGGTCATAAGCCTTAATCTGATTGTTCGCTTTTATATCCTCACCACCCAGCATAGTAATCACTTTATTGAGTGAATTACAGAAAATCATTAAGCTACAATCTATAAATATGATGGACTATTAGATATATTCTCAGTTCTCAAAGGATCTGCTTTTAGGTGACAGACAAGACAACAGATAATAAATTGAACAGTAATATATAGTGGCATATTAATGCCAGCTCATTTCTGAAGTACTGTAAATTCTAAGGAAACTCCTCCACTGGTGAAGGGTGGTAAAGTTTCAGCTTAAACCTGAGTTTTAGGAATAAGATACATAGGCATCCAAGAGAAGATTGCAAAGTTGCATTCCAGATAGGTATAACAAAAGAGGCAGAGATCACAGAGTGTCATGTTATGCCCAAGAGCAGTGACTAGGAATGATCAGTATTCTCAACTACTGGTGGAGCCAGGGCTGGTTATTGGTTTGTAGGAGGTGTTTTTGTCACCATAGTAATTGAACAGTGCAACTGAAATTTACTGGTGGGAGTGGGACATCTACAATATTTATGAGATCCTTGATTAAGAGAGAGTACTGCTTTCTGTGGCTCGCTGCATTCTGTTTGAACAGAGTCAATTCCATTTATTTATGTATTGCCTGTGGCTGCTTTCTTAAAGGTGTGGACTTGTGGCACACTATATGGTCCCCATATAGATAAACTATGTGGTATCTAATTCTTTCAAGGAAAAAAACTGTTGTTCCCTATTCTAGTACAGTGAATAATTGTCTCATGGTCTACAAAGCTTTCTAATAAACTGCCAGGCATTCATGAACGTGAAAAACCTAGTTATGTTTCTCTGAGCTTATAACCCTCAGTTGTTTCACATGTAATTAAAAGTATGCTCTGCTCAGGTTTAATACATGGCAAATTTTCCAGAAATACATCTATAGTATAAGTCAAGGGAGAATAGAATTGTATTTCATTGAGAACATAGAAGTTATTCATATTTTGGAAAAGCACATGACAATAGTGTTAATGCTTACATTATTGAAGTCACTTATTATTAATGTAACACCCCTGGATCAGTCTGCATTTGTGGTGGCTGTATTTATGCTGATTCTACATGTAGATATGAGCACCATTCTTTAATATGCTTTCCAATATAGTTATCTCTATTTTTATATTTAAAGAGATTGTTGGATTATAAATTACTTTCTATTTCTCTTTATTTCAGTTACATTTAGATGAATACAGTGAAATTATAAATACAGATATTTGCAATTATGTGTACATTTATCTTATCTATGAATTTCATTTCACAGTAGTTAAAGCTACACTTTCATATGCATATCTATATGCATTGCACATCTATCTATAGACCTGTTTTAGGTAAAGTAGATATAGACTAACATATCTGAAAGTGAATTGAAATTATGAATATACCTACATCTTATTACATGTGAATTTTATTTTATAGTAACAAAGATAATGAAAAGTACTAAAAATATTTGTTGTCTAAGGCAGGTGCTCAATTGTATTGGATTGAAGACTCTGACTGACATGGCACAGTGGTTTCCTACTGAGCAGTGGAAGAAGGCAGAGTGGCCAATGACACTGAATTTGATTCTGGTAGACCTTGAATATGAGGGAATAGGAGAGGGACAGGGCACAATGCCAGGAAGGCAGTAAGGAAAAGGAAACTGGCCGTCAGACCTGCTTCCTAGGAGGTAGGGTGTATGTTAGTATTAACCTAGCTAAACTTGCTGTGGTACTAGTTTAGGTTCAAGGTTAAGAGCAGATTCCTAATGCTACTCCAGGCCTATTGTGACAAATGGGTCTATTGGTAGAGATTCAGTGGATGAAGTAAGCAGGCTCAGATCATTCATACCGTCTGGAATGAGGCAAGGTTCTGGCACCTGGAAGGGTAGGTTCAAGGAAACATAAAGGAACAGAGAACATAATGACCCTGGGCACACTGACAGCTGGGTTTGTCCTGCTGGCTGACTATTCTAAGCCTTGAAATGAGCTTATGTGAGACCAGTATTTGTCTGCCAAGGAGCTGTAACAGAGAACCACAGAATGAGTTGTACAGGAAGTTATTGCCCTACAGTTCGAGAGACTGATGACTTCAAGATCAAGGTGTCTTGACTGTCCTGTGAGGCCTGTGAGGGACGGTCTGCTCCATGATTTTCTCTTTGGTCTGGAAGTGGATGTCTTCTCCGTCCATCTTCACAAGGTCTTCTTTTTGTGTTGAGTCCAGACATCTTTTTATAATGATGCCTTATACTGGATTGGGACTGATCCTAATGATCTCATTTTAACTTAATTACTTTATAAAGATCCTGTCTTCACAGTCAGTTAAATCACATTCTGATTGGACTTAAAGATACTGGGACTTAAAGATACGAATTTATGGGAGACACAGTTCAGCTAATGTATAACTTTATAACTTCAGGCCTTAGTGAACCTACTTTCAGAAAGCAGGAGTGGATTATGTCATCTCTCAGAAACTCTCTACTTTGGCATTGTGATTTTGATTTCTAAAGGAGTCTGTGAACTCAGATTTTTGAATATTCTGAAAACAAGATAGAAGTAGTATTGAAGCTTGGAAGGATTAATCACACAATGACTTGAGTTTTCCTTTGAATAAAATACTTTTTGGCTTTTCCTAGTAAAGTCTGATTTCTACTTGATTTCTATTAGAGATAAAATGACCTTATGGTAGGGGTTAGAACTTTGGATCAGTTTTGACTGTTTGCTTCTCTCTTTGCCTTCTCATTCCTGTCTTTCAGAGTCTTACTGTTATATTTATGTACAGAAACCAAAGCTATTGGTGTTGCTGAGCCTTTTTGTCCTTTGCCATCAGTACTTTTAGAAGTCAAGGCACAGTACTTCCTGTTTGTGTCTAGTGGTAGAACTTGAACTCTCAGGACGCTTGGGATGTTTCCGTTCTTGTACTGTGAAGGTAGCAGTGTGGCTTGTTCAGTGGGCAGGGGGCACTGGAATTTTGAGTTTGCCTTTTTTCTGCTGTTCTGGCCAGTTCTTCATTCACAGAATATCAAAAATAATGAGATTTTAAAGTAGGGAAACACCACATTCAGTAAAGTAGTTTAAAAGTGGTTGCTTTCCCCTTACAGGCTTTCCTAGGCATTTAGATTTTAACATAGTTTTCATCTGAAGTGGAGATACTTGTAAACAGCCCTAATCTTACCTAGATTTGTGTCTGGAGATGGACTTCCAGTCTTGTCAAGCTAGAGTGCATAATGGCTATTTCAGGTGTAGGTGTTTAGGTGCTTTGAAACTCATTGTCTTTGATAATGGCGTAGAGAAATTAGTAGCAGTGATGAGGGCCAGATTTTCTATTCTAATTTAGAATGCTGATGGTTTGTAATGCACTTATTAGAAGACTGGAAGGTACAGAAAAGGGTTGAAAGGAAGTGAATGATATGTCGTACAATGGCCTATTTTGAAAGAGCAACCTCAAGGTGTATGTGCTCTTATTCTTTGATGTTGTATCCTAGTATAATACAAAGTCTTTTTCTTTTAAGACTTTCTCAAAACAGAAAGTTTGAGGGAACCAGTTGTTTGGTTTCATATATTCATGATTATACAATGTTTCTTTTGTAGGTAAGAATTATTTTTAAAGAGAAATTTAAATCTGATAAAGAAGAACTTTAAACTAGTAACATCAACAATGGACAACACTTAGTGCTTCCATATGGCTCATACATAGTCAGAGACCAGTATCAGTTAATTCTTACAAAGATTGCTGACTTATGTACTGTCATTTTTCCATTTTAAAATGAAGAAAGTTAGGCATGCACTAGTTAAGTCACCCAGATAAAGTTACCTGTAGTTTATAATAGAGCTAAAAATTATACTTGAGAAGTTACTTTGTAGCAACTATTCTTAAGCATTATGCTATCATGGATTTTTAAACAGCATTTATGCTACATTTTTATTTCATGCGGAGGTATAACTATTATTTCAAGGAAGCAAAAAAGGTTTTGAGAAAAAATATTTTTAAAAGTTAATTTATAAAAGCAAAAGCAAGTTACTCCAAAAGTGTGGGAGACTGGTTCCCATGTAGGATACTAAAGGGTCAGAAGAGAGGAAAGTAATAAATGGGTTCAAAACTGTAACTAAAGGAAAGTAAAAATGTATAGAGGAGCAAGTAGCCTCTCCTGGTAAATTCTGTAATTCCGAGCTTTTAATTTGACGTAGTCTCTTGAATTCGAATCTGAATAACCCCACATCTTTTGCTCACTTTTTCTCTCCCTCTTCACCCTTCATGTATGTTTTGATTAACCTTTTGTTAGAATTGTATGATTGTGCAGATTTCTGAGAAGACTGTAGTACTCAAGAAGGCAGAGGTGGTTAGACGTTGAGGAAATTAAGGGAAGAAGGCAGTGTTTTTTACTTTAGTTATTCACAAACAACCTGTGTATAAAGTGAGTATTTTGGTCTTCTCATTGTTTATGTGTAATTTCAGTACAGCATTTGTAATAGGACAGTAAATTCAGTATGAAAATTAATTTTTATAAACTTGTTACCAGTTATGAAATAGAAAATAAGGCTTTTCCTGAGCCACTAACATTGTAATGTCTGAATGCTTTGAGTTTCATTATAACATTGTTACAGTTCACATTATAATCTTTTTATTTTTGTTGTTTTTATCAAGATACCATTTCCTTGTGGCTATCTGCTTTAACTGCTTGTGGAACTTGAATGCTGGGTTGATATCTCATTGAGTCATAATTCAGTTGGTAATTAACCAAGCTAAGCTTCACTTTTGTGTCGTTGCATTATATTTTTAGGGCTACCGTGATGAATCACTATACAGTTGGTTTATTTTCTTAACAATGTTAGAGGGTAGTAGTAAAAGTGGAAGGTGTTGGCTGACTTCTCCTCCCTGCAAAGACTGTAGGAAAGAAATCATCGCTTGCACTTTCCCAGCCTCTTGTGACTGCTGGCAGTGTTTGGTTTATAGTTGCAGCGCTCCAGCTTCTGCCTTCTGCTTTACACAGTCTTCTCTCAGTCTTACTGTGTGACTTACTCTCTTCTTACAAGGGCGTCAGCCTGAGTTTGAGACTATTTTAAGCTAGTATGGCCCTACCTTAACTCAGTTAATTACACTTGTGAAGATTAAGTAACATTGTGAAGTTCCAGGTGGATGTGAAATTGAAACATAGTACTCAACCTACTCCTGGTTATTATTTTTCTCAAGTTCACAAAGACTTTTGCAAGTCATAGTGGACTGAGACCTGCATTCACTTTCAAAAGCCTGAAAAGTATCTGTGTCCTATTGTGGTTTGGTAACCCTGTCATTGTTTTCCTTTTATAAATGTTTGTATATATTAGACAGTTGAAAATGTGTTCATTTCCTCCAAGGCAATTTAGCTCTTTTGTTACTGTTCATTTTTTAGATGAAAATATGATTTCTCCTGGGAGACAGAATGAGCCATGAACTATGGCCTGTGTGGACACAGATAAGTGGTTTTTCAGGGCAGTGAACGGCACTGAGACATCCGTAGTTAGTGGGGGTTGAAAGCAGGGAGAACTGTTGTAATGGAGATTCTCAGGGCTACTAAGAGATGTGAAATGATGAAAGCTTACTTCCACAATTCTGTAAATGGATGGTTGAGATTTCAGACACATTTACTCAAAGAAAAGATGTTATAAATCTTGATTAGATTCCCAGGCTGCTAAACAAGAGTCTCTTTTACTCTGATACTCAGGCTAATTTACATGTAGCTTCAATGATCAAGTAATATTTAAACGGTAGTGTATATCATCATCTTTGGTTATGGTCTAAATGTTCTTGTTAAGACACATCCGACCTCTGTCACCTTCGTAGTGGAGAGAGAGCAGTTGGACAAGGGATTGCAGGCTTTCTCTTCCTCCCTCTTCCCAAAGCTGAAGGATGCTGCGCTCAGGCCTTAGAAGTTACATGGTGAGAATCAGCACAGGCAGGGTGAGTGGTTGTGTGGCCATCAGCTTCTCTGTGTCAGGATTAGAAGGCAGTTCTAGGGAGCAGGACAAAGGATCACTATTTGTTTCTCTGTTTTCATTTTGTGAGTATTGGTGATTGAATTGTTTATCATCTTGCAGTGACTTCTAAATTAACAAGGAGAGTATAAACAGGATTTTAAATTGTTCTTAACTCAAGGTCACTGTAACATCTGATCCTAAGCAGTAAGTAAAATAGGTGGCTCCCAAGGACCATAATAATTAAAAGAGCAATTCTGTGCTTGCTTCATTTTTGAATTCAGTTATTTGAATGACAAGTGTTTTTAAAGACACTAATTACACCGTGCTAGTTTGCAGTTGATTAATGCTATATGAGCTAATTTGGAATCTAAGTCAGACTGTAGAGATGACCTCAGCCAGAGGTTTCTCAGTGGCCCTACTGGTGGATCTTAGTCTGCATGCTCAGCTCTTGTAGTCTAATTCAATCAGTACAATTAGTGACAAGCAAGAGGCAGTTCAGTCTAGTGGCCAGGTATTTGGGTTCTCAAGCGCAGCTACTAAGATTCAAATAATTTTGAGCAAGTCTTAAACATTCTGTACCTCAGTTTCCTCTTCTTGCAGAATGCTACTAACCTCATAGAATTGTTGAGAAACTCTAACAATTAAAAATGAACAGGAAGTTTTAAAGTAATGTCTCACTCATTTTCCTTGTCACTGAGACACAGTATCCCATACTTGTAACTTAAAGGAGGAGAGGTTTATTTTTTGTTCAGTGTTACAGTCCCTGGTCAGCTGGGTCCAGTGCAGAATGGCTTTGACAGTGAGGCATGGTGGAAAAAGAGCTGCTTTTGTCATGGCTGCTAGGAAGCAGTCTAGGGAGGCCTCGAGAAGGGAGGTCCACCCTTCTAGGTCACACCTGGGGAGAGCCACCTCCTCTGACCAGACCCATCTTCTAACAGCAAGCAAACTCAGTCAGCTTCCAAAAGTCCTGAGTGTGTGAGGCGTGGTGGAGGAGCAGCTAGATATAAACCACAGCAAGTTGATATAGTCAAGGAATAATGAAAATCCCATGGAAATGAAAATGTATTAACAAGAGTTAAAAATTCAGAAGGCAGTTTGTACAAGAAAGTTAAGAAACTCTCCCGAAAGAAGATCAAGAGTTAAGATTTAATATGTATCATTGTGAATAAATGATACAGTTCTTTAGGTTTCCGTCACTACTTGTGCTCTTTCTCTTCCTTATTCTTTTTCTCTCCCCTCTGTTCAATTTGGTTTCTGTGTTATTGAAGTTTTCTTCAGGATGCTTAGAGGTCTTGTTTGTCTTTTTGTATGTAAGAGTCAGTTATTGCTATGCTGACTGGAAGCTCTAGGTCCCTGGGTAGGGAATGTTGGTCGTGAGCTTCACTACAGTATGATGGGAATGAACTCACTGACCTTGGAACCCCTCACATGTCAGTAAGAGGTGTATCAGTTTGCGCAGAAAAGGATTATTTAACCTCCTGCCTTGATGATTCAAATTTGCTGTCCACGTGTGGGGACTGAGTGAGAGATAAATTTTAGGAAATTCTCACCTTGGACACACAGGTTTTCATCCAGGTGCTCCATATCAGGTCCAGGTCATGCAGACAATGTGGTGGGACCAAATACTTAAAGCACAATTCAAATGTGTCAAGATGGAGACCTTGCACTTATGTGGTGCCTGTTTACATGAGGTAAAATTTAAATGATTGATCAATTGTATCTAAATTGATGATCCTACTCGTCATATTAATGTACATGATGTCATTTAACGTTCAACACTGTGAAGAAGCTTGATATTGTCATCTTTTTGATAATCAAGCTGGAGTCTTAGGGGATTTTTGCCCCAAGAAACACAAATCATCGAGCCACAAATCAGAACTCAGCTCATATTTTCTAACCTGATTCTGTTATAAGTAGAAAAATGCCTAACTCATCATAGACACCTCAGACATGCTGAATCATTGAATGAATGAATAAGTGAGTAAATGAACTCCAGATCTTTGTTTTTATTCTGTTATTATGCTTTGCTATTGAGATGGAAGTTCACATGACCAACACTTGGTCATGTGTTAAATCTGTTAAGCAAAAAGGTAAAGTAGGGAACCACCATAATTAAGTCAGAAATTATTAGGTCTTTGTGGAGACTGTGCCCTTAGCTAGGTGACCATGCGTGAGTAATTAAAATACTTCACCTTAAGTTTCTTCAGTTTTAAATGAAGTTTTAATGAAGGACATTAGAGTCATCAATTAAAATAACAGTACTAGGAGGAATCTTTTACCTGGAATCTGTAACTGTGTCATCAGTATTCTTCATACACACATGCTATAGTATGATGCAAATGTACTGTTAAAATAGTACTTTTAAACTCCCTAATAATAATTCTTTATGTCTGTCACTTCAGATATTAATATGAATTGCTTTGGAACCATTTCATAAGTGACAGGCAAAAATTTTGTAAATGAAAGATAAAAATCTGTGGATCTTGAATCCTAAGTAAGCTTATGGAAATTGCCACAATTCATTCTTTGTAAGTATGAATAATTTGGTGGCTATCTGCAAACCGATAGCAACAAAAATCACAAGCTATTAAATCATATGATTTAAAACCTATAAAAATCATGTTATTTGTGTGTGTCACTGGAGTTTAAAGTTTATGTTTTTAACCTAGTAATTGGTTTCTTGTCTGCCTTAATTTATAAAGATGGATATATTTGTCCTTTTTGTCGATTTGAAAGGCAAATTAAGATATTATAGTTTTATATTTCAGACATTTTTAGAAGGATTATGTAGTCAGTTGTTGTCTGAATGCATTTATAAGTGCCTAAAAATTCTTATCGACTTTTTCAGTTCTTACTTTGCCAACTTTTTGAAAATGCTTCCTCATTTCATTCTCACATTAATCCTATGTGAATATGTAAGAATTTATATCTCCAAGTTAAAGATGAGGAAATCGGTACTTAGAAATAAATTTTCCTTTGTCACACAATTTGCCAGTAGACAGGATTTTAACTGGGATTTCAGCCGAAGTGTTCATTCAATGAAAATATATTCTTTCCTTCAAAATTTCTTGGCTGATTAAAAAAGTGATGAAAATTCATAATCTATATATAAACTACTTGTCATAATAGTTATTTCCATAGCTGCAACAACTCAAAAATTGATTATAGACAAGATTAAAAATGTAACTCATTGGCATACTGTCTTGGTTCCTTTTCTCTTGTTGCTGAGACAAAATACCTGACACCCAAAGTGAAGCAAGGAAGGGTTTATATATCTTACAGTTTTTTTGAGATTTCAGTCTCTACTCAGCTGGCTCCAAGGCAGAGTGGAGTGGCTGAGGGGCAGCTGTTCATGGCAGGCTGCAAGCAACAAGAGTGAAGGGGCAAAAGGGGAAAGCTCGGCTTCTTCCCTCCCTTACATTGTATGTCAGCTCCAGCCCTGGACAGGTACAGCACTCACACCGCCAAGCGCATACTAGATGATAAACTAATGACAAAGGCTAGATTCAGCTGCGTTCATGACTGCAGGAGTTTTGGTGGGAGGGCATCCGAACAAATCATAACACATACCTTTGCTACTGGCAATGCTTGAGAAACTTGTATTGTTTTGCTTCGTGAGTTATGAAATGATCAGTAGCATAGAAACAGTTGAAGGAGGACAAACTATAAAGCCCAGCCATTCATGACTATGTCATAACCACTGGCAAAGTTCAGTGTTTTATGCATTTAAAGCTGTTGACTGATAGCTTTTCTCCTATGTTTAAGAAGCACTCAAGGAGGTTAGCAAACAAAGAGAATTTTAAGTGATTGTTTTAAAAGCGGTACACCATGCATATTGAGAAAAACCTTCTGAAAAGGAGGTTAACAGTTGTATAAAAGGAAGAGAGAAACATAGGCAGAATATAGTTTTAAAAATGCGGTAAAAATTACTAACTTTATTTAAAAAGCATAATTAATTGGTTAATCCCAGTAAATCAGGGAACCACAATTAAGAGAAAGGGAAACAAATTTCAAAATTAGATCTATCATCATAAAACTGTTTTAAAGAAAAAGATAAACTCTTGAAGGCAGCCTGAGTAAAACAACTCATTACATGCAGAGAAAAATTATGTTTGAGATCTGACCTTTCATCTAAACTGACAGTGGCATGAAAGCAAGGTACTGACAGTCTCAAAAAGCTTACTAGCAAAAGACAGGAAAACAAACAAAAAAAATGACAATTACATTTCTGTAGGTAGCAAAACTTATCTTTCAAAAATGAAAGCTGAAAACATCTTCAGATCAGTAAAGCTTGATAGAAATACTAAAGAAAATCCGTGAAGCTGAAAAAAAGATGACACAAAACAGTAAGAAAAACATTGGAAATAGCAATTTGTTAGTAAGTATAGAAGAGTTTATAAATACGTTATCTCATTTTTGTCTTAATTTGGAAAAGCTCATTAGACTGTTTAGTGTAATAATTATAACATTATTGAACATAAATGTAGATGCAATGTATATAAGGATAATGACTTGAAAGGGGAAAATATTGGAATAAAGATAATGTATTTTATGCATATTCAGTCAATATTAACTGTAAGTAAAACAAGATAAATTGTTTTTGTAATTGTATTTGATAATTGTAATTGTAAATACGTTACGATTCCTAGAGCAACCACTAAGAAAATTATACAGTTAAAAGTCAACAGAAAAATATAAAAATATGCCAAAGAAGATTTTTTTGAAGTTAAGGAGACAGTAGTAGAAGAACATAAGTAGACATAAGAAATAGAGGAAAAATGAACAAACAGAAACAAATATATCTCCAGCGTATCAGCAATTGTGTATGGAAAACTGCAATCAGAAGAGATAGCTGTTCAGACTGGTTAGAAAGAGAAGTAGCAATGACATGCTGTTTATAAGAGAAGAACTTGAATTCTAGAGACTCAGTCAGATTAAAGGGAAAAGGATGGAAGAAAATGTCATGTAAATAATAGCCATAAGAAATCTGGAGTGAATATTTTTACATTAATAGCAGACAAAATAGAAAGAATTTCTATTTTTCCTAGAGATAAGAGACATTTCATAAGGTTAAATGGGTTATTACCTCAAGAAGATTTCACAAATGGTATACAACCCAGCGATAGAACTCAAGCTCACAAGAACAACAGACTCAAAGAATTACAAGAAATAAACATTTCTGTAATGTTAATCAGATATATTAATACCTCATTCACAATAATTGATGAATCAACTAGACAAACAACAATGTAGAAGACTGGAACATAAAAGCAACTTGACATATAGACAGCACTTCATCTAACCACAAGAAAATATGCATTCCTTTCAAGGATGCATTGAACATTCTTTTGGATAAATTATAGATCAAACCAGAAAACAATCCTCAATATATTTAAAGACATTTAATTTATCCATAGTATAGTTACTATCCACAAACTAATTAAATTAGAAATCATCAACAGAATTAACTAGGACTATACATGGAAGTTAAATAGCTTCTCAACAACCCATGGACCAAAGAAAACTCATAGGGGAAATTGGAGACTATGTTAATCTCATTGAAAAAGCCCACAGCATATTAAAATTTGTGGGATTTAACTAAAGCAGCACTTAGGGCAAAATTTGGCATTTTAAGCATCTATTTTAGAAAAAAGTAAAGATCTCAATTAATAATTTAAGCTTCCACCTTAAGAATATAGGGGAAGAAAAGTAAATTAGTCTTAAATGAAACAGGTATAATAAAGTTAGTTGTAGAAATCATCAAAATAGAAAGCAATGGTGAAATCAGTTAAAAAGTTTATTTTTTTCTATAACAGTGTAATAAACCTTCTAGGTAGACTGATCAAAGCAAAAATAAGCCAAAACAAAACAAAAGATGCACAATTTACCAGAGTCATGAAGAGAAAGAGAAAACATCACTACTGATCCTGAAGAAATTAAAAGGATTTGGGGGGAAGATTATGAGGCACTTTATGCCAACAAATCAGACAATCGGTATCAAATAGATAAATTCATAAAAAGCAGAAATGCTAAAAAATGATTTAAGAAATAGGAAAATGTCGTTAGGACTATAATATAAACAAACTGGATTAGTTATTTAAAATCTTCCTACACATACACAAAAACAAAGAAAACCCAAACATAGTCCCACATAGGCTTGCTGATAATCTTTATTAAATAATTAAAGACACGATATTTCTCCTGTGAAAACTCATTAACAAAATAGAAGGTGAACAAAAAATAAAGCAAGGATTACCCTTTTTATTAAAGGCATATATACTAGAAAGAAGCTATACTATTTCATATGATCATAAACACAAAATTCCTTAACAAAACATTACCACAATTTCAAAACTTCAGTGATCCTCTTATTGATGTGGTAAAAGTCATTAAACTCATGAAATATAATGAAAAATCAAAAATTAAACCCTTAAATTTATAGATAAATTTTTAGTTGATTGGTCATGACTGTTTAATTTTGAAATAATAATTTTCTCACGTAGTGCTATGAAAATGAGATGCTAAAATGTAAAAATGTTAATTTATGCAAAAGCAACTCAAAAATTGATTATAGACCTAAATATAAGAGGTAAAACTGAAACTTCTAGCCCTGCAAGCAGGCAGTCGTGAGTTTGATCCCCGGTACCGATAAAAAGGAAAAAGACAACAACAACAACAACAAAAAAAAACAAACTGAAACTTCTAGTAAATAACCTATTGGGAAAATCTTGTGATCCTGGATTAGACAGAATTTTCTTAGATTTGGTAAGAAAAATAGAATTTATAAATGAGGGTAGTTGATAAGTTGTCGTTTTGCTCTTTAGAAGTCATTGCTGACAAAATGAAACCACAGATCGTAGGTTGGGGTAACATTTTCAAATAATATATCTGGCCTACGATTCATATCCAAAATGTATAAAGCATGCAGAATCCCAAACACTGAGAAGACTTTCACAGTTTTGAAAGGAACAAATAATTTGCATAGATATCTTTCCAAAGAAAGGCATATGAATGGTTATTAATACAATCCTGAAATGGCACTTATATTTATTCATCAAATAGGAAATGATTTTAGTAAATAGTTCTATAACAATTACCATAAGTCGAGATTGGTTTTCTGAGTATGATTTATATTCTATCAACATCCAGTCCCTTTTCATGTTTAATGCTCACCAATTTTAGATGTGTAAATTAGTGGTTTTAGGAAATTTATATAGACATTAAACTATAAGCACAGTCCCATACCAGCACATTTTCATTAATCCAGAGTTATAACAATTTAAGAGGTAGATCCTACACCCAGTTCCAATTCTAGTCATCTATTAGCCTCCTTTGTCTTTGTACGGAGACCTTTTTTGAAAACTTGAAGTACATATAACTTACCTAATTCACCACAGTATTTTTGAGGTTCAAAATGTTGAAACATTTATCAGGAGCCAACTTTTTAAAATTAAATTATTTTTATTTTTAAGAGAAAACAGAAAAATCAGGAACCAACCAACCAACCAACCAACCAAACAAACAAACAAACAAAAAAGCTACAAAAGCAAAACAACAACAATTACAACAAAAATCCCAACAATTTCTGTGTAGGTTTTCAAAATAAGATAATAGGAATTTAACAGTAGTTGTTGTATTGCATATTGCTGTCTTCAAAATAGTTGCTCAAGTTACCAAATACAGGAATAAAAATAAATAGTAAAATGGAACAAAACATTGAATTTTAAATTACAAACAGTACATAAGAAAATTCCTCACAGTTACTGTAATACATATTGTTATCCTCCAAATAGATGCCTTTTGTAAAGCTCACCAGAGCAAAACTCCAATTTATCAGCTACCCTCATTTATAAACTCTGTTTTTCTTACCAAACCTAACCTTAGGCCTGCAAAGTCAGTCAAACAATACAAGCATTGTTTTCTTCCCTTTCTTTCTTTCTGTTTTTTTTTTTTTTTTTTTTTTAAGTTCAGTTGCTCTCATCTCAGCCTGATTTCCTCCAAATCAGCTAGTTGCTTATGGTGGTGGGAGGAAGAGGAGGGAGTGTGTATTGCTTTTCTGGTCTGCCAGCCCATGCACTACTGGCTGACTCCAGGGAAGGTGTGGTTTGGCTTACTGATTGTCTTCCTGTTCCCCATGACTGCCCTTGACTCACCGGAAGGCATGATTTTAGGTGACTCCTTTTAATTGATGTGCAACTATATCATATTTTGTTTATTCAGCAATTGATGGACATTTGGATTGTTTCCTGAGTTCTGTTATTGTGCATAATAATCTTAATATTAATGTCTTGGTGTGAAAGTATTTCATTTCTTCTGTGTAGGTGATACCCAGGAGTAGAGTTGCTGGCATTTAAGGTTTAATTTTTTAAAAATCAAACTTTTCCAAACTGTCTATGCTATATGGTATTTTTATAAGCAACACATATATAATTCCAGTTGTACCAGCTCTTTGCCATCACTTTGGTTTTGCTGGTTTGATTTTTTGGTGGACAGTAATATCATACCCTAGATCCTTCATGAGGCTCATCATCTAATCAAGTTGACAGTTAAACTTACTCATCATACTTCAAAGATCTTAAAATTAGTAGAGAAAAATAATCATTATATTGATTGCAGTACAAGACTGTAATTCAATAGGCTTTGTCAGATAGCCTTTTAAATAATCATGAGAGGGGCCACTGTACTCAGTCATCACGAAGGTTTCACAGGTCTTCCTCTTGGTACTGTCCACACTGTCCTGTCATAAGAAACATGGGCTATGTTTTACCTTAGAATTTTAAAAATTCAACATTGTCATTAGTATTGAAAAATAGTTTTAGTCATAAAACACTGTTCAATGAGAGAAGGGAATGCCATACAACAAACGCAATAACAAAGTAGTTATATATCTTGAGCAGCTAAGAAACTGAAAGGTTGGCAAATGACAGGTTGAACTTTTAGGACTCCACAGGAGACAAGCAGCCAGAAAAGCTGTGTGTCAGAGGGAAACACATCCCTTGCTCTTTCCTAGCCTGTGGTCTCCCAGCCCCGTCCAGTTCTGTTTGGACCATCCTTCAAGACCTCATTAAAATGCTCTCCTGAAATCATATCTGGTTTTCATAGAAATGTCTTTCCTGTCATGCTCTTTTCGTTCGTTTATTTTGTTGTTGTTGCTCACATATACACTTATCTTTTAATTCTTTCTGGTATAGTTAGCTGGTGGTATAACTGTTAACTTTTTGGTGCTTCATAGGACAAACACCATGAAACACTGACTTGATAACTTTGTGTTTCTTTATGGCCATCAAATTGGAACTGATCCAGGGTGCAGATTATGTTTTAATAGCATTTAAGTGGTAGTGAAATAAGAGCCCTAGTGGCCACTCAACTGAAAGGGGAAGAAATCACTAGGAGAGGTAGGATTTGGACTGAGCTTCAAGGTATAGTTAGGACTCATCTAAACAAATATGATTAGAGAAAGGCATGTCAGCTAAGGAAGCTGGATGAAGGAAAACTATCTTCTCCTACAACACAACTCCACCACTTTGGCTGGCACAGTTGGAGTTGGATCTCATGGCAGTGGTGTATGTGGTTGTTTCTAAAAGTTTTCTAATGAAAATGCAGGCTATTCTTGTGTTCACTGTTACTGTGCTGAAAAGTTAATCTGGTCATTGTTCCGGCAGCATCTTCTTTGTAGGTCACTTCTGAAGTATTTTCCCTCTTGCATCTGATGTGATAGCCATGAGTTTAACTATTGATGCTGCATCATTAATGTAGGGAGGGTATCAGGTGATCAATGAGAGGAAAAAGCTGATGATCCACAGATCTATATGAAAATGTCATGAAGCTTGAGAACAAGGTATTGAATAATGTGCCCAGTTAAGTGAGATTATTAAATGCTGAGAACAGTTTGAATGTCTTATTTATCATGAGTAAATTTGAGGGTCTTAGAACTGTTTATGAAAAAAGGAAGTCAGATGTGGCAGTACTTGTTAGGACCTGAGTTATGATACTATGTCATGTTGAAACTGAGCTGACAGCCATTTATCCCAGAAGGAGTCACTGAAGCCTAGAACATCACAGCTGAGAAGATTATTAGAGATCATGTAATCCAGTCCTTTCACTTTACAAAAGAATTGAGACTTAGGGAAATTTTTGATTTGATAATTTATATTACCAGGATCACAAAATGCAGACCTGAAGTGAAAGTTGTATCCGTTGTTACTGTAGAGAAGATGATTATCTGACATTTTAAAAATGTGCCTCTCATCACAGATTATATCTCAGTTGGGTGCAAAGTGCCAAAAAATAAGTCATTTAGATTTGTCTGTATTTCTCATTTTCTTTTGACAGTTCCGAATGTGATAGCATTCTCATGAGGCCATCAAATACATAATTCCTATTTTAATTTTGAGAAATTAACAGCACATATGCCACCTTGTACGTTGTAGAAAGAGTTTAGAAGTAGAAAGCTAGGGGTGGGGGTTTAGCTCAGCGGCATAAGCACCTGCCTTGCAAGCAGGCGGTCGTGAGTTCGATCCCTGGTACCGATAAAAATGAAAAAGACAAAAAAAAAAAAAAAATAAAGAAAGAAAAAAAGAAAAAAAAGAAAGCTAATGGAGACCTCAGTATGAGACACTTACACCTTTTAGACACATACTGTCTCAGTCAAGTCCCTGAGTAGACCCAGGAGAAGCGAACTGATATGCTTTTTCAAAGCCCTAACAGCTGGAACAGGAGACAAGGAAAAGATTGTAAGAAATCATAAGCAAGACCTTGGCAGTGCTTCAGTGCTCTGTGAGCTGCTGCTGTTCCTTTCTGTTTGTCCTGCAGCTTAGGAATAGTGTGGTCAGGAACCAGCAGCGGCATCTGTTTTAATGATGACGATTTCATTTTTCAGAAGTATTCATGACTATAAATTTTCTTGATGAAGACCGAGATTAGTAGGGGAACTGTTTGTTTTTTTCCAGAGAATTGTGCCATGATGAACAGCAGATTGGTAGTGTGTTTATTTAAGGTAACCATGTGTGATGTTTTTAAGAATTACAAACTCTTTAAGAGTCACTTAATACGTGGTTGTCTCTGATGTTACTTTCTAAATGCCTTCAGTTAAATTCTAAAGATAGTAAGCCTATGGGCAGCGTTAAGCTTTTCTCCTCTCAGGGATTTGTAAGGTTGATTTAGACCTGGAATAGGTCTTTCTTTCTGTCCCCTTTTTGTTGATACATTTGGGATAATATAGATGGTTGGTGGTTTTGAAGGCTACTGATTTCCTATCACCTGCCTACTCCAGCCAGCAGCTTATAAAATCCACAGAATTGATAATCATATGGATTCAAACCCATTTTCATCCTATTGAAAAACCCAGTTCTTAACAGTGGGATGTGCTACTTCCCAGAGGCAGGCTCATAGATGGGAGCTGAAGACTTGCTATTGCCCTTTACCTGGAGTTGTAAATTATTACCTCAGCTCCTGCTCAGGTTTAATCCCAAGCCTAAAATGTTCAGTCTTCTCTAGTAGCACTATGAATATGTTAGAAAACAGTCAAGACTTGCCTGGCAGGAATTCACTCATAATCAATTAAGTCTTGGAAAAATGGAGTAGCCAAATATTGAACATCTTGCTGTCTCATAAAACAATTAACAACAGAAACTTATTGGTGCTACACATATAGTAATTAATGCAAAAGAATTTTAAAACATTGTTGATCTAGTAGGAGAACTAAACCAAACTGAAAATGGAAGAAAACATGAAAGTACAGCTGCTTGTTACACAGTTTTGTTTTTAAATGCATGCTGTTTTTTTTTTTCTTCCAGAATTGACCATTACTGGCAGATGTTGAATAACTACACTTCTTGTTGCTTCCTGTGTTTCCCTGAAGATTTTTATCAAAGTAGTAGCTTGTTGAAAATACTTGGCAAATAAGCCCATGCTGTTATAATTTCAGATTTACCTAAATTGTTAAAAAATATTCTCACAGAGTACTTTGAGCAGGGAGTAGTACACTTGGTTTGCTAGAAATTACTTCCCTTAACACTGAAGTTCATACATGTTATAGAAAAACTACCGGCATTAGTTTGTCATATTTAATAAGAAAATCTACATTCTTTACATCAGGTATTCATTAATACAAAAACATTCCAGCAAAACAAAATCATAAAATCTGTACAGCAGATGACAAGTTTTATATATAGATATTTTAGTTGATCTTTTATTTCCTGGTATATTGCTATACATATTGCTATGTTTGGAGTAACATATGACTAGAGAAATATATGGGCATATTATTTTAATGATTTGGTAAACCAGTATTGCTTTTGGGATTCATAAAATATCTCCGGAAATCCTTAAGTGCTGTGATATATTGCTTAGGTCCACATGTGAAGTTGTTAGTGGAAGCTTTATGTGTCATTGGAGGGTAGTATATGGCCTTTTCTATTTCATGGATGAAGTATAATGCAAAAGCAAATTTGAGAAGACAGTCAAGTGCTGAGATTTTCAAATCTACAGACTTTTCTTTTGAAAAGATTTGTTGCAAGGAAAAGATTTATTTTGTGCATGTATCCCAGAGGGCTTTCTTCAATGCTAATATTTCCGGGATGCTTTCCTTTCTGAACACATGCACATGAATACACACATCAACAGATCCCTGCAAATTAAACACTTATTTTACATAGCTCATATTTAGTAAGTATATTCATGTTTTGAATTTCCCTAATGAGAGAGTTTTTTTTTTTAATTTTATGGAAATCAACATGTGGAAAAGTCTTGTTTTTAATTGCTGTGGACTTTTTGAATCATAAAATCACTCTAAGAAACTTGTGATCTTTAGAGAAGAGAGGGGAGACATTTCTTTAAGGTTTTAAATGGTCATTTAAGATGCATGTATTAATAAAAAAAACCAGTTTTCGTAGAGCTTGTAGCTTTGTGAGGAAATTTATTAACCTTGTGGTAGGAAGAGGAGAATTTGCATTGCCTAACATGTATCTTTGGAAGGGCAAGATAGTTTTTTTGGTGACAATTTACATAAAAGAATAAGCAATACTCAATAAGGTAAGGAAATAAGCACAATAATTCAAATACAGAAATTAGTTAATCTTTCACAGAGTTTTTTAAACAAATGCTAGAATATTTTTCCTTAAAGATTATCAGTGTGGCCAGGTGTGGTGCTATACACTTATAATACTAGTACTCTAGTGAAAGGCAGAGGATTTCAAGTTTGAGTCTAGCCTGGGAAAATTAGAGACACCCTGCGCTTAAAATAAAAAATAAAAAAGGGTTGGGATGTAGCTCAGTGTCAAGACCCTGATTCCATCCTCATTATCACTAGGAAAACAACATACCAAAACAAAACAAAGAAAAGAGGCCCACCAGATTATCAGTGTCTTCCAATTAAAAAAGCAAAAAGTTGAAACGACAACAAAACAAATTCTCAAATTTTTTGGTCATCCTTAACCTCATTTTGTGATTTGACATTTGTGATTTGCTGCTATAACTAAATATTTTCTCTTTCTTTGATTTTCCACAGTTTTCAGGGTTGCCAGATAATACACAGAATGATCAGTTAAGCTTGAATTTCAGATAAGCAATGAATACATTATTTTTTAGTATAAGAATAAGGATTTAACGAGTCATACTGTATTTTAATTTTCTAGTCTGCTATTTTGGAGTCCTCCCACGTATTCTCTTTCTGATTTCTTTGGGCATCTTAGAAATGACTTCAACCCTCTTGCTTTACTCAGGAGAGTTCCAACTATCCTTGCAGCCAGCTGTTGTCTCTTTATGAAGATTTCCCAATCTACATCTCTACCTGGACTGTTTCAACTCCATAGTAGATAGCCTGGCATAATTCTAACTGAATGTGCTGCTATTCTTTCCAAGTTAACACCAAACCAAATTCTGCTTTGTATACCCTGAACACAATATATCATTACTCTCAGGGTTAATATTATTTTCATTGACTCCCAGGTTGCCTATGTCTGGGGGTTAAATTAGACCTTCCTTTTTCTTCATAAGAAATCTATCAAATGTTTGTAGGATTTTTATCAGAATGACAGCTTTTTTCAAGTGACCACCTTTTCATGTCTTTCCTTTATAGCTTGATTGCCAGTCTCCTTCTCATACAGTATACCCAGCCGTGCAGCCTTGGAATCTCTCTCTGCCATTCCAGTTCAGCTTTAGGAACTGTCTATCTCTTCCACACCCTGAATCGTGTACCCTGCATTTGCCACCTCCCTCAGCTGCCCAGTGACTTACTCTTTGATCCGGCCTGCGGATCAATCCGTGGGTGTACCTGGAGGAAGAACGGGGATTAAATAAAGACATAGGGCAGACAAAGAGAGACAGAAGCAAGTCGAGAGAGAATCCGATCAAGCCCCCTTTTATTCCAGAAGTGATTACATCTTTTATAGGCCAAGGGTGGGAGATGGGACAGGAAGAGGCTACAGGGGTGAATACATAGGGTCATTGTCATGTCTGGGTATGTGACATAAGCAGGAGAGGATTATGGTTAATGTAGGCAGATGCAGTGCCCACAGGAGAGAGAGAGGCAGGGAGGCAGCAATGGGCTGTCGCGTGGCTCTCTACATCTCCTCCCTTTCTATATTATTTAATCAGGAGTATGGTAGGCCCTGCCGGACAGCATCTGTCTTAGGTCAAGGACCTCATTACATGAACCCAACCAGGCCTTACCCGTCATGGGCTTGCAGGAAAGCAGTTGGTCCTGTGCCTGTCTTAGGTGGCCGATGGAATTAACATGCATGTCCTAGTTGCCTGTCTCTGACTGCCTGTCCATTGCCCCTGGGCAGTTAGGCCGCATCATCACATGGGCCACTCGTGGGAATTCCTCCCCGGTAGGTTTGTTGATCTGCAATATCTCCAGCTGATGATAGTGTACCTGAATGGGCTTTGCCATAAACGCGTCTATCCAGTTATTAATGAGCATCATAATCCTCTGAAAAATATAAGGACTCACAGAAAGGAAAAGCAATAGGACAGCTAGGGGACCCAAAAGGGGCGCTAGGTAAGGAAAAAGCTCCCCCCCCACACACACACCGAGGAGAAGGGGTTGCAGCCATTTGTTGTTATCGGTGTTAAAGTCGTTCTTCTAATTCGTGGAGCTTGTCTCGCATAACACCAGATGCAGTCTCTTTGGCTGGTTTATGTTCTTCCAGACCGAGAAGAGCTTCCTCTGCAGTCACAGGGGGTTCTGTGCATGGCTGTCAGCAGTTGTAGTCTGTTTGGCAGGGTTCTAAATCCACCATGGGTGTGGTACGGCTCAAGGCGAAGGCTGAGTAGGCAGCATAGGGCTCCGAGGAGTTGTGTCACCTGTAAGAGAACACAGGGGATTGTGCCTCAGGAAATGACATTATTCCTGGGCGTCACATGGGGTCTTTGAAGAACTGTCTATTTGTTTTTACAAGGCGCTCAGGTAGCCATTTAGCCTTTCTATCTTGTTGAGAGTAAACACACACTGAACTGCATCTCCATATGAGAACGGGGTCAGGGCCATGCTATGAATTAGTCAGGGGATCTCGCCATAATACAGAAGCAAATTGCTTTTGTGTTTCAGTATGCCAAAAACGCATGGCTGCTGACTGTCCAGAAGCATCCAAATTTAAAAAATTAAGGATGAATAAGGCATGAGAATATTTTTAGGTGTCCTCCTTGTGGTACCATTCCCCCCTTTTTTATTTTATCAACAGTGAGTTTTAAGGAGAGATGTGCCCTTTTAACTATGCCTTGACCTTGAGGGTTATAAGGTATGCCTTTTATATGATCAATATTAAGATGTTGACAGAAACGAGAAAAGGCAGAACTAGCATAGCCTGGACCATTATCAGTCTTTAATTGTTGTGGGCATCTCAGAACTGAGAAGGTAGTTAACATATGGCTAATAACATTTGGTAGCTTTGCCAGTCTGGGGAGAGGTATAAATGAAACCACTAAAGATACCTATATTTACATGAACATTTTTAAGATTGCCAAACTCAGGAATGTGGGTGACATCCATTTGCCATAATGCACTGGGGATAAGTCCTCTAGGATTAACTCCGAAGTGTGGAATTGGGAGGTGCACTGTACAAGAAAGGCAATTTTTTACTATCTGTCTGGCTTGTTTTTTAGTGATCTTAATACAGAATTACAGAAAAATAAATGGTAAGAAATCAACAGTTAATAAGCTACATACTGTCATCCCAGAAATAGCTGTTGAGGTTACAAAACCAAAGCATGTAAAGTGACAAACAGTGACATTGCCAACAGTTCTACTCAATGATCTAACAAAAACTTAGTAATATGGTTATCAGTCCTATACACTTGTTTTTTTTATCTCAAAGAGGACAAGACCAAACATACCAAAAAGAACAAAACAGTTTTTAAAAAAAGATTTAAAGAAATACAGATTTTAAAGGAAGTCCACTGGAGATCTTCATTGTTCATCTAATTGTCTCTAGTTTCCTCCAAACAGTTGTGCCTATCTTTACTCACATTAAATACACACTGCATATTATAGAACTAATCAAATATTACAGGATGATGAAGGCTTCGTAGGTTTTCAAGATCTGACATCGGGGAAGACAATAATAACTACCATAGTGTCTCTCATTCTCCTCTCAGCAGCTGTCCCCATCCTTACATATGCTGAAGTTAAACTTAAAGAGACTATACCAATATCACTCCGATCAGTTAAATGAGTCAAAGTAATTGACATTGGAATCTCTATCTCTGGAGTCTTTTCTGTAAAATGACCAGTCTCTCCACAGGCAAAACAGTCCTGTTCATGCTTTTGAGACAAGAACTGTCCAACTGCAAACCCCTGTAAGGTAGCAGCGACAGCAAAGGTGTATATATCCTGTAAGGCCTGTTCTATTTTTACGAGGTCTGATAGCGGCCCGGCAGATGGTGCCGGCGCCTTTAAAAGCCAGCTATTCAACAAAATCAGTGCCTGCATGAGCGCGGCCAAAGACTCCGCTAGCAGCAGCAATCAAACAATCAACAAACTCTGAAAAGGGTTTATCTGGGCCTTGCTTAATGCTAGTGAGAGAGGAGCTTATATTATCTTTTGTAGGCAGCTTTCTCCATGCTTGAGTGGCTGCTGTTTGAATTTGAGCAAAAAGTGTTGGATTAAACTTTTTTTGAGCCTTTCTGCGTGCATAGGCATCTTCCACTATTAACATATTAAGGTCCCACCTATTGCCAGCCTGTGTATTGTGCCTGGCGGTCTCTTTGCAGTTTTTTGTATATTCTGATTTTTACAAAACATTATCCCCACCCGATAAAGTCACTCAGGCAAATCTTTGCCAATCTGTAGGTGTGAGCCAGCCGTCAGCCAGAGAATTTAAAACAGCAAGAATGAAAGCAGCTGTAGGGCCATATTGGGCAACCGCTGTCTTTAATTCTTTTAAAGTTGCCACTGTGAATGGCGTATGTGTCCTAATGACTTGTGGAGCTAGCAGCGCAGTGCCCACGCCGTCTTGCGGCTGTGCGGTGCCATCTTGGGGAGGTACGTTTGTTTCCGTCACTGGAAACGCAGTTTTGGGGAGGGACCCATGCTGATGTGGCGGAAGTGAGGCAAGCGCCATTTTAAGAGTGCCACGAGGCTTGCTGGAGGCAGGTGCTATCTTAGGAGCACTATAAGGCTGTGCAGCTCGGAGGGCCTTGTGCGACCGTCTCCTCAATCTTAGGATCTCCATGCCGCTGGGCAAGCAGCTCAGAGATTAAATTCCAATATGCAAAGGTGGTCACTGGAACCTTTTTCCAGACCGAAAACCCTATAATAATCTTTTAGAGCATCTCTTACTCTTTTCCACCTCTTGGTATCTATAGAACCCTCTAGGGCAAACCTTATGGATAAATTGAAAATACTGCAATAATTCTTTTGTTCTAACTCTTACCCCTCTTGTCTTTCATACCTTTATAAGGCCTCCCACGAACACTTCGTGTTCGCTCAATGCTTGACCCATGTCCGGGAAAGGGAATTGGGGTCACCATTCACTCACCGTGACTCGGGCAGGCACGTTGGGTAGTTGTCTATGCAGGCCTCGGTACTTGATTTAATGTCCTTTTGCTTTTAGCTTTAATCCTTGATTTAGTTTGCTCAGTTCTTGCCGCGGTCTCTGGTTCAATTTGCTTTCACTTTAAGCCGGCTGTCTCGAACGGCTCCCTTGTTGACTCCTCCGTGCCAGGAGCCCCCACGCTGGGCGCCACTTGATCTGGCCTGTGGATCAATCTGTGGGGTGTATCTGGAGGAGGAACAGGGATTAAATTAGGACATAGGGGAGACAAAGAGAGACGGAAGCAAGTTGAGAGAGAATCTGATCAAGCCCCCTTTTATTCCAGAAGTGATTACATCTTTTATAGGCCAAGGGTGGGAGATAGGACAGGAAGAGGCTATGGGGATGAATACATCATCATGTCCGGGTATGTGACGTAAGCAGGAGAGGATTATGGTTAATTTGGCAGATGCAGTGCCCATAGGAGAGAGAGAGGCAGGGAGGCAGCAATGGGCTGTCGTGCGGCTCCCTGCAACTCTTATCTTTTTTAAATGCAGAGAAGTCTCCCATGGACAATAACTGTAGGCCCTGAATCTTTCTGGCTACTGCTCCCCTTGAAAGGTGCATGAATAAAGGCCCTTTAATATACACCATGAAACTTGTTTCCTGAAAGGGTGCAGGTACAGGAAAGCACATAAAGATTGTGCAGAAAGGGGGCAAAACTAATCTCTGGGATTAAAAATCAGGATAGTGGTAATTCAGAGAAGGAGTAGTATTTAGAAATTGATATGAAAGAGCTTCTAGATTGCTAAGAATCTTGTATTGTTTGATCTGGGTGCAGTTTATGAGGATCTATAAACTATGTGCTGGCTGCTTGTGATTTGTGTGACTTTGTAAGTGTGTGAAATGCTAATAAAATGTTTTTTTAAAATTATCACTTTTCTTGGCAAAATGAGCTAATCATATTACTGTTTTTCAGAAGTTCAATTCTTGAGAGAATAGAAAGAGAACTCATAAACCTGTCCCTCTTTATTCACTCTCCTCCTGGTGGCTTTGGGGAGAACATAGAGGTCATTCAGCCCACCTATTACTTTGAATATTATATATTGATAATCAAAATTCTGATTCAGAATCTTAAAATTTTGTCTTGATAGAACCAAGATATCAGATTATTTTTCCTTAGTCTTATTACTTCTTCTACTCCAACTGAATACTTTTACTCTTTATCATTAGAAACATTTAAAGAATATTTGCTGATCCCAATTTGCCTTTGGTGTGCGAATATAACAATGACTAAAGTAGTTTGAAAAATTATCTCCCGTTGAATATGTCAAAATACCCAGGAGCCGAAGATTGAGGTACAGGAAACAGTTCTTATTCAATTATCTATTTTCTTTAGCTGGGGTAAATTAGTAATTAGTGAGACCCTTTCTCAAAATAAGAAGTAAAAAAGGATGGTGATATAGTTCCATGCAAAGGCCCTGGTTTAAGCCCCTCTAAAACTAACCAACAATTTTATGGTCATATGTTTGTAAATGGTCCAGAATCTCTCATAAATTCAAATGAAATCTGAGGTAGGTAAAGATTCTCCTCAGATGGAGTTTGTCAGAGAAGGCTTGACTTAAGATACTGTTATGCTTAGAGCTGAGTTTTGGAAAATTAAAGCATAGTGGTGCTAGAGAATGCTATTCTGCATAGACCATTATAACTAGGAACTTGACTTTCTGCCTTGTATGTGTTATCTCATCAGGTCCCCAAAGCTGCCCTGTGAGCTACTTTCATTATCTATCTTGTAGATGAGGGAAAGCACTTGCCCAGAGCAATGAAAAGAGGAGTGCAAGTGTCTGTACCCAGACCCCCTGCAGCCATCTGTATGCACATTCTAGGAGTGAAAATGGTGTTTGGAGGTGTGACTGCCCAAATAGTTTGAAGTCATTTGCTCTCAGGGGAACTGCGAGCCATTTGGAAAATCAGCGATTGTTTCTCTGGTTTCTTAAATTCAAATAGATTTAATAGTAACTACTAAAAATAGCTTTGTATATCACAAAGAATATACTTTTGAAGTGAGGGCTGATTTCAAGCCTCTGGCACTTGATAGCTGCTATATGGCCATGGACAGGCTCTTCAACAAAGCAAGGCATAATGTAATTTGTCATTGTCTACTGTATTGGCCTGCTGTAATCTAGTGAGCTCACGAAATTGTGAAGAGCTACAAAATAAGTCATTTTTGTAACAGTCCAAAAGATACACATAATTATAAGGTGATGGTGATGATTTCCTACCAATGACCATACTATTTGTTACAGTAATAAAAAATTGACATCAGTAGCTTAGTCAGATAGCCAGCCACGAGGATCAAATTACTCTTCCTTGGCAGTACTTCAAATATGTGCTGATTAAGTTGTTTTGGTAGATTCACAGTTTATGTCCTTCTGGGCTCAAACAAGCAATTAAATTCTCCTCAGGAAATCGTGAAAGGTTACCTTTGGTTGCGGTGCCCATGCTGCCACAGTTTTGGCTTCTGCTCAGGATTCATGGTACATTAACATCTGAATCACTAGAGGCCTATTCATAAAGAAGACACAGAGTGGCAACTTATGTCCCTATCTAATGTGACCTGTATTTCACAGTATAACTGGGAGATCCAGGCTGTGTTCCATGCTCCAGCCACAGGATTGTAGCCAGCTGTGCTCTGTGGTAGTGTTTGTGTATAAGCCAGCATATGATTGGGCTGGAATTTAATAGTTTCATGGAGGATCCTCCGGTTTCACAATCAAGATTTGTAAAAGGCCCCATTGTGCCCTCCAGGAAAAGTTAGCTGTAGAATGAAAGATAATGGGCTCATTGTAGTCATTTGCAAAACTAGTCTTTAAGTAAAATGCCCATGGAAACCACTACAACCATACTATAATTATTTCTAAAATTTAAAATCAAATACTCTTAGAGGGACATCTTCAGCATTAGAAAATGTTTCCTTCATTCTCACAGTGAGTAGTCTTTGCGCTTGCCTAACTTGCTGTGTTATAAGTAATGGAAATATTATGTGTATGCAAACTGTTATTCTGAAAGTGATTATTTTTAGATTAAAAACTTCTAAAAATAATTTTTTAAAGATAATGTGTTGCAAATTAGAAAATGTAATTCTTACATATTTTTCTGGTAGAATGAAGCTGAATTTGTGAATTATTTTGCATGAGCTGTTCTGCAAAGATAACTATCTGTGACTGACATAATTTGTGTATTACAAGTCTAATTATCATTGTTTAGAAAGTTTATTACTTATGATTTACAAATGATTCTTTGAAACTGTGTTAATGTAGAAGTGACTACATAGCGTGTGCCAGTAAAGTCTCTGTTAATCAAAAGTCTTAGCAGTGTAGTTTTTTTAAAGACTTGATTAGTCATATGGGTGGAAATTCAACAAATTGCTTTTGCAATTATAGCTGTCTTAGAAGAATTCCTGCCAGAGACACTGTGCAAGTATGCCAATTAATTCCAGCTGTTGAAATGAATTATGTGTGAATGTCTATGAGTTTAACCTCCAATAAGGTAGGAGAAAGCTTTGCTATAATTAGCAACCAAAAAGCTTGTAGGCAGTCAGTTCATTCCAACTGACTGAATTCTTGAATGAAGCATTCCTTTCTTCATTTCATTCTTTGAGAACTCATTGTTCTGACACTTCAGCATTCTTTGTGGAGATGCTAGTTGTACTAGAAAGTTCATGTTGAGGGAATTTTTTTTTAGCCTTTTTAATTTAAAAATTTTTAATTCCTTTTAATTTTTTCTTAAAGTCGCATATTCAGTTGCATGCTTTTTAAAATTAATTATTGGACTAGCTTTAAGTATATAGAAAAGTTTAGTGGGAAGTCCAGAACTCCATAAACTTCTAACCAGTTCCCAAGTGATGTTACATTTGCTAACAGAACACAAGTTGACTAGCACAGGAACTGTACATGGGAATGAAGCAGAAATTCCAATGAAATGTTGCAATTTTAAAACAGAGAGTTGTATAGTACAATATTTGAATTTCAGAAAGGTATAATATAAGATTTTTGGTGCAAGTAAGAGATGGGGAGAGAAAAAGAGGCTTTTATTGCAGGCATAGGAGGGCTGCAGAAGAGACCCAGCCACCCTTGGGGAGAACAAAGAAGTGGAAGTACGTTTATCAGGTCTGGCTATGGAAGAAGTTTGGGAGGTGGGCAAAATGACATATCAAATGCTGATTTGAAGGAGCATCTACATGTGCAAAATGAAGAGCAGAAAGATTTTCTGAGGGCGAAGGGTAGAGCACTTTGTGGAGTCTTGGGGTTGGAGAGGGCTCAGCATACATGCAAAAAGGAGCAGAAAGTTTTTTCTGGAACTAGAAGAACAACACTGGAGTTACTTTTGGAGAGATAAATTGTTTCTTGGGGCTGATGCCAAGTTGGGTGGATGTCGTATTAGAGACAGCTAAGCCCCAGGCTGGCAGAATCTATCAGTATACCATTGGACTTATATATGGAAAAAAGGCAAACTGGTCCAAAATGGTACAATAACAATATTGTACCATTATGGAAATATTGTTAGGGAAACTTCAACAAAACAGAAGTCTGAGATGGGAACTTTCAACAATAAAACCAAAGGTGGAGTAAAATTGATGAGTTATCAGCAACTATGATGTCACTTGAAACACACAGCATTGCCCAGTGGTGGTGTTTTACTCAATCCTAAGCATGTGTACCATAAATAATTTGATAGTTTACAGAGAAAATAACAAGTTCAAGATATCACAGAGAAATTTTCTTAGGGGATTTGGACTGGCACTCATAAGAGATCATTTACAGTGGAAGAAAAAACAAAATGGTTCTGCCCAAGAAACTACGAAAACCAATTGTAGAGCACCCTGGTGAGCTGACAGGTGAACAGGCAGGTACAGCATCACAAAGACCTAGTATGACAACAGGAAACAAAAAAGATGTCAACTGTGCCCAACAAGCAAGTACAGAAAAGCAAAACATGCACTATCAGTATAAGTGAGACTTGTGTATGAACATGTGCTTGTCATGTGTGAGGGCTTTCTTGGGTGTGACAGTTGAAGCAAAGCTAAGTTTTGTAATAGCGTTCTATTTGTATTTTCATTGTGGTTCATGTAGGAATTTCTGATGTTCTTTTTTAGACTTTGCACACGAAAAACCAGATGTTGAAAATTTTGATGCTTTTTTATAAACACTCAATAAATATTAAAAATTCAATACTTTATATTAGTGATTTTTTGCTGTAAAGTACTCATTGTTTAATATGATAAAACTCATAAAATTATAATTAATAATTCATCAATAGAAATATTCTAAAGGATAAATCTGGACCTAACAGACCCATGTTTATGCACCTTAGTAACAAAATTAGTCTTATGCTCTAAGGATTACAGGTCCTATGTGTCTTCCCATGGCTTGATAGCTTATTTCTTTGTATTTAGGATAATTTTATATTGTATAGGTATATCACACAGTATTTATCAATTTGAGTCCTCAAGGACATCTTGCTTGCTTCCAAGTTTAGACATTTAAGAATAAAGCACTGATAAACATTTTAGTACAGATTTTTGGGTGGTGTGTTTTCAACTCATTTGGTACTTTTTCTTCCTACTGACCCTGAAATCAAGTAGACACTAAGCGTATATATAAGGGTCAAGAAAAATACTCTGCTTTTACGGGAGTGGGTGATGGGGAAGTGTGACTATAGAAGGTTTAAACTTGTGTCTTGTAGAAATGGCAAACTGTTTCCTCCAGTGTGTCACTTGGGCTGTGGGAGATGCTGGAAGAATATTTTCCTGGTTAGTTGCATTCAGAACAGCCTAGGGAGCCCCAACTAAACAACTGTAATGTGGCTCAGTTATAAGCCTAGTTAGTTCAATTCCCATAAAACTTTAATAAATTTATTATGTGTAGCTCTTGTTAAACATTCCAATGCCTTGATAAGACAGTAGGACTTCTTTACATACATAAAGTATTCTTACTAACATGATAAGCTCATTGTTATATTTTTTACATTTTATTTTAGTTATTAGTATATTTTCAATATATAATAAATATATCCATCATTAGTTCATATACATAACACATCTTGATCCTTTTTGCTTTCCCTTCTCCTCCTCTCCCTCCTGTCTCCTCCTGGCCCATCTCCACAAAGTCTGTCTTCCTGTTTATTATCCTTGACCTTTTATTTTGCACTTTAAATTATTTATACTTTTGGCTTTTCATTTAAGAGGCCAGTAAAACAAAGAAAAAAATTTTTTTTGTCTTTTTGAAACAAAGTTTCGCTTTGCAGTTCAGGCTGCGCTTGAACTCACTTTGTACTTGCAGCAGTCCCACTGCCTCAGTGTCCCGAGTGCTAGGCATACAGGTGTGTGCTGCCATGCGCAGCCCAGAACCACAATTTTAGATATGGCTCTTTACTGCTAGCTGGCATCATCCATGTATTTATTTGCTATTACAAGTGTGTTGCACTAACTTCAGCACCCTAATTAGTTCTTGTCCCTAGTAAGTGTTCAGCAACACTTGTCACACAGATAATTGCTGAATAATGACTGCCACATTAGAATGAAAATGCAATAAAAACAAAGGCTTTGAGCACTCAGTAAATGCTTGTTGAATGAAAAACAGATTGATTTGAGTTCAGGTCTCTATGGGATGTTTCAATCTCTGATCTTAGATTCCCTTGACCATGTCTTTCTTGCTCAGTAACCGCGTACCATGTCCCCAGCTACTTGCACCCTTTCCCAGTGAGTCTTTGCTGAGTTACATATGAGAGACTACCATTAAGACACTTGGGCCTAGCTGGGTCCCTAGCTGGTTAGTTAAGTTCCTGCTCTTTCGTACATCTTTGTGTCATATAAATCCAGAAGTAAAAGTAGTGGTGTGCATATGAAGCCGAGACTAAAATGCAACTCTTAAAAATGACTTGAAGGCTTAGAGCTGCTAAACTTACTTCTTGTGCACCAAGAGATTTACATTAAACATTACCATATGCAGATTTTAAAAAGACATCTTACATACAGAGTAATTTATAATAAAATACAGAACAACAAAATAAGATAAACATGTTTAAAAGGAATAAATCTGAAAATCCCCTCAGTAAGTTTGAATTTTTAGGTATCAGTCAAAATGAATATATTGTTAAGTATTGAAGTGCCATCAAGGATCAAACAAGCTCTTGCCTTTGCAAGTGTTGTGCCTGAGGGGCAGTTACCCTGACGTGATCGTAAGCAGGGTGGGCCTGAGATGAGGTGTAATATTGGTGAGTCGCAGACAGGAGTGCCAGGGTTAGGCCTTGGGAAGTGTTTGAGGACTGGCGGTGGTGTCTGCGCAGGCTGTCTTCGTTGTTAGTGCCAGCTCGCCAGCCCTCACCTCATCACCCCACATCTGGACTTAGCACCCACCTCTGTTTGCCTTTGTCTTCTCTGGAGGCAGGGCAGGGCAATGAAGCTGTGGGACTCAGGATCACCAGACTGTGATATGGCTGCAGTGCTGCCCTTTACTGTTTAATGAGCTCATTTCATTCTGAATCTAATTTGTGTTCTGTAAAGATGGAGTGCTTCTCATGATTAATTGGTTGGTACTGGAAAGAGCATTATTTCTAAAGTTTGTGAAATCATTAGCCACACAGTGCCTATGATATTGTCTTTGTTTCTTTTCTCATTGCTGAGACAAAATATTCAACACCCGAAGTTAACATAGGAAAGGTTTATTTAGCTCACAGTTTGTACGGGTTTCAGTCTATAATTGGCTGGCTCCAAGGCTAGAGACACATGGCAGAGGGGCAACAGTTCATGGCAGAGGAAAATAGTAAATGCAACAAGCGAGTGCTAGAAAGCCTTTTCTGTCCCTTATACCGAGTCTACAAAGATCAGGGCTAGCTGTAGCCCTTAGAGCATAACAATCACTCACCATTAATCCCAGCACCCTTAATCCCAGCATTGCACTACAAATCAATCACATGCTAGATTCAGCCCCTCTGTAAAAACCCTGTGACCACATGAGGCATTTAGGGGGACCATCTAGACACAAACCATAACATGAACTGCATGTAGAGCTCCAGGGAGACAGGGAGCACTCCTGCACACCAGAGCCCAGGAAGCATGGGGGCATTCTTGATCACACCCCACACACACTGAGTCAGAGTCCTTGAGGCTGATGTTTGGGAATCTCATTTCTTAAGTTTCCCAGGGATTTTGATGTGCTTTCATGTTTGATATTACTCTTCCAGGAGGTGAAAGAATTTTGAAACATAGTTGCTTCCTTTAAAACTCATGTTCCTATTCAGGAAATAAAAATTAACAACAGAATTAGGCAGTTTTTTGAGATTGGCTTTTTTTTGTGTGTACTTGATGTGCATTTAGATAAGACAGCATGAGATTTGTGGCCTTGTTTTATTGTTGAATAAGGTAACAGAGAGTCCAATTAGGATAATGAGATCATTTTAGTATGTCAATTATTAGTACATCTTTGTAGGCTTCTTTATAGTTAATGGTCCATTTCTCCCATCTCGCAGCTGGGAACATTTTTCAAGAAAGACTTAAAAATAGACCTCAGTGGCTACTTTTTTATTTCTACTGTGAAATTAACACCTCTGCACCTTTTATAATTAAGTTTATTTCCTTTCAAATTCTGTAAAAGTGAAAAATATGTTGCACAATTGTGTTCATGATCTTCACAATGAATTGCCTCATTTAGACCAATCTGCCCAATAGCCTGATTAGAAACTGTTCATGCAGTGACTAAGAGACTGCTGGTGGTGAGGAACTAAACCATGAGCTCTTGATATTGTCCTTTTACAGTTTTCTGGTCAAAAAGACCAGTGCCATTCTGAAACTTTACTGTAAGGGGTTTCTGTAGGCAAGTGATCTGGAAATAAGATAGAATCAATTAGAGAAGTTGTATCTTGTTTCTCTCATTTTACTTGTAGTATTAATATATCTTCTCAGAAATTGGTTGAAGGACATAATAATCAAAAAGCTGACAGGTGTTCTCTGCAAAAAAACTGTGATTATCACCTAATTTTGGTTTGTTAAAAAAGTGGAAATACATCAGGCATAAAGATTGCCTTTTTTGAAGATTAGGAAACAGCAGGTAGAACTGGAGGTTAAAACGTAGAGGCCGAGGGGAGAATGATCAGGGAAAAAGGACCTCATGTGAAAAAGTTGCAGGTTTATTATAAATGAAATCAGAAGTCATTGGAGGAGTTGGGAGGGGTTTGTGTCGGTCTGCAGAATAGTTTGCAAGACTGTTGTGTGTGTGAAAGGATCAGAAAGAAAGGTGGTGGTGGTGGTTTCATTGAGGGTGGCTGTTTGCAGGTGGGAAAAGTAGAGATGCATGCATTTTTGATGGCATTATTATTAGGACATACTTCTGGACTGGTTTAGGGCATAAGAGAAAAACAGGAATCAAGGCTGACTTCTGGGTTCTGTTTAGGATCTCCTGACATGTGATACACTGTGAGATTACAGACCCAGGGCAAATCTGGAAGAAATCAGAGTTCTTTGAGATGCCTTTTAGTCATGTGTTCTGAGATGTCTATTTGACAGCCAGATATATAAGGCTAGTGCTCAAGGAACTACCCTAGGGAGAAAACCTGGAGATTTATCAGTAAATTGGTGCCCCTTAAAGCCCCACAAATTGATGATGTAATCTATTTAGTGGATGTAGATTGAAAAAGAAGGCTCAGGACACCTCTTAGTTTTTAAACATCAGAGAAAGAGACAGCAGCAGAAGAATGACAGACAAGGGACTCTGGGGCAAGATAAGTAAGAGACTAAAGTCATTGAAGGTGAGAGAAAAAAATAAAGACATTGAAGGAGAGAGCAGTCAAATCTGTCAGGCACTATTGAGAGGCGGAAATTCACTAGAGAGAGTGAAAGAGAAGGATGCCAGGTTCGATAACTTGTGAACCAGTCAGTAGATGAGAACAGAGGGCTCAGCAAGGATTGATATCTGTGGGAAGAGTAGGTGAGTAATGGTTGTTAAGAGCTACTAAGGATGGTGCATGAGGAATGAATTGAAAACCTGAAGCCAAGGAAGAACTTTTTAAGATAATGGAGAAGCACATTTGAGAAGAATGATCTAATAGGCAGAGAGGAAGACTAGCAGGAGAGAAGAGACAGTTACTGGAAGGAAGTGAAAGGAGATATGCTCTGATAGAAACAGTAGACTGGAGACACTAAGAATAAAAGTGCACCTGCTATATGCAAGACTATGCAAGACAGTGATTATGCAAGTCTAGTAACATGCTGGATAAATGTAAAGTGATGGTATCATTCAGTAATTTCTTTATTACTATTCGGTTTCCTAACTTCCTCCTTTCTCTCTGCTCTCTGAACTTCTTTCAAGTCACGCATGTTAGTGTGTGCACGTGTGTATATATATATATATATATATATATATATATATATATATATATATATATATGTACTATCATGTTTCCCTGAAAATTAGACTTGATTATAAAATAAGCCTTAGCATCATTTTTCAGGATGCTTGTAATATAAGCCCTACCCCCAGAATAAGCCCAGTTACAATCTTCAGCCAGAAGGACACATTTCATATCTCTGTTGCAAACTGTGGTGGAAGTATTGAATTATAAAATAATAATAATGATATATAATTAAATATAAATATGTAATATTTTTGTCATTAATACTTACACTAAATGATAATATAAGTTATAATATTCATAAATACCAAGCAGGTACCTTTGGACAAGAGAGGAATGTGTATGCAAACAGATGAACTCAAGTCTTACTGCCACATGACCAGAGTACAGACACAATGCACAAATAATGTGCACATGTGATAGTAAATGGATGTGGTTCTGTCTGGTGTGAATCTTCATAATTCAGTGTGTCATGTGTTGTACCAGAGGTACTGAATGTACTCATAAGAAATTAAGAAAGATCTCTTGAATTTTGGTGCCCATCATTTTTTCTTACTTTGTGTGACCATTGTTCTTAACTGCCATCGTTTCCGTTATGTCTTTATTTAACACTTTATTTAATGGAAAGTTTGTGAAGCCCAGCCTGCAAGAGGTTGTGACTTGGTGAAGAATTCATGAGATTTAACATCACTGACAGCTGTGTGGCCAGTGCCTATGAGCAGGCTGCATGGACAGGAAGTGGTCATTTAAGGAGAGCTCTGCTGCTGGACTGCAGAGATTGGGCCTACAGTTGTGTAGGAAATGGAGTTACAAGAAATTCAGGCTGGAATTTGGGCTTGGAGCATTGACAGTGTTCCAGAGGATGATGACATGACCATATTTGAGTAAAAGTATATTTCTGTATATGAGTAGATGTAGATTGTTGTCCATGAATAAATGTAATCGTTATACATGAAAAAAATAAGATATTCCCTCCAAATAAACCTTATGTGTCTTTTGGAGCAAAAATTATTACAAGATCTGGTTTTATTTTCAGGGAAATGTGGTGATACAGTATAGTGTGTGTTTGTGTGTGTGTGTGTGTGTGTGTGTGTGTATGTATTTGTGCATGTGTGTCGTTCTCAACCACTGAACAGCAAGTAGAACATTCACCTCTTTTGAGTCACAGATTCTTTCAAAATTCTTTATAAACAATCACCCTTCTCCCATAGGAAAGTATGAAGTTTTAAGTGGTAGTATACGTCTCAGGGGCTTCTTAGGCAACTGCTAATTGGTCAGTGTTTCTGGACTAAGAGCCAGTTCTAGAATTTAACGAAATAATCCATTTCCTCCAGTCCTTTTGGACTGTACACCAGTAACTATTCCTGGACTTCGTGATTAAGTGCAAAATGTGTATGAGAGAAAGTTTCTGTGTTATGCAGAGCTTATTTTATATTGCTGCATTTCTGCAGAATATTTTAAAATAGTATTCATTAAAGAAATACAATTGTAGACTTCAGGTTGATAAACAGTAGATTGGAACATAATTTCAAAGTCATTGCAGATGACACAGCAGGGACTAGAATGGCCAACTGCTACTGTCTCAGAAAGACCCTGGCTTTTTTGTTGCCCTTTAGTTTTGTCGCCCTTTTAGAGGCTGATGGATCATGTTTGTGGGAGAAAGGCTTGGGCCCAGAGGACCTTTGCTAGAGTGTCAGAGATGGATTCAGGAGGCCATCTTTTTGAAGGAGCAGAGCCTGTTCTTTGGGTTTTATTATGGGCTTCTGCTTTTGGGACTCCTGATTGTCCTAATCAGGGGCAGCTGAGCAGACATATTTAGAGGGACAAGTGGGAGCAGTACCCCATCTGATATATGGCTGGATTTTCTAAGATAAACCTGAGATTTATGGATTTTTAAAGCATAAGCATTACAGGGCTTACTGAATATCTTCTAGTGGTGATTTCAAGTGTGGGGTGGGTTTCATATCAGGGCTGTGGTAGGAGGAGAAAGCATACATTAATTGAAAAAGATGTGTATTATGATTCTTGTTTCCATAATACAAATTCTAGAATATACACTAATCAGAGTTCTCTCTGCTGCAGAAGATTTGCTGATAGTCTGAGGAAGTTTTATAGAAATTTTAGGTGAAAGAATGTAAAGATTCAGAGTTGAATTAAATTCCAGTTGCTTACCCACGGTTACGTAATTATGGGTGTGGAACTGAGCTTATATAGCTTGTGAAGCATATGCCCCTTGGTGCCACGTGAAAAAGTTCATTGGCTAGAACGGATATTTCTTCTGTTCCAGTAGAGTAGAATCCAAGGCAAAATAGCTTTCTAGGGATAAAGATTGGAAGCAGGAAAGACCTTTGTGTAGCCTTTTTGGTGTCTTGCTATAGATCTTACTCTCTTGTAACAGATGAGGAAAAACCCTTAGCCAGGTTACAAACTAGTAGGGACAGGGCCTGAAATTTGGAGCAACCTGATCCACTTACTGCAGTCAACACTGTGACATAACTTTGTTGCAGGCTGGGTAAATTTAGCACCTTTTTTATATATATCTCACCACAAGATGTTATTTTGATCCTGTGAAACTGTTTCTTGACATTTTGTTAGGCATTTTGACCTCATTTTCTTTGTTTCTGTCAGATGATCTCTTTAAGTACCTCAGACCCTATGAGTCGCCTGTGAAAGCTGGATGAAGGGTTTGAAAGAAGCCAGCGTAGGTGGGAAATGTTCACCTGTTAATGAACTGCAGAAATGATGCCAGTGAATGTGTGCACTAGGAAATAGCTTGGAGAATGAAGACAAAAACAGAAGTGGTTGGGAACAAATTGCATGGATGTCGTTAGAAACCCCTAGAAAAGGCTTTTGAAACAAAAATATTTTTTCTTAAAACAACCAGAGTGTGTCAGACACAATCTGGAAATTGGACACACACACATCTTGACACATCTGTACAGGCAAAATTATTTGTGTGTGTATGTAGCAGACTCATTGCAAAGTTGATAGCACAGCGAACAAGCGATTAGTACTGAGCACTCTGCATAACCAAAAGACAATGTTAGGATCTGGAATCCTGCTTTGCAGATCTTGCCGATATTTCTTTTAGGGTCTGAAATGAATACAGATCTGTACTTGCAAGTGAAAAATAACATGGTATTTCCTGACTTGTCCTACCGACTTTCACAGCAACACCAACAGCATTGCATTTATGTTGCATTTATGAGAAAGGTTTATAAGGCAAAAGGAACTTTCCCATTTGGTTTTGACGGACTAATAAATTATTTTACTCATGAAGAGAGACTGTTGTTTTGTTTGCTTGTCATAAGTAAATGAAAGAAATTTTGATAGCTCCTTAAATCTACATCTTCTTAAGTAAGAATGGAAGCTAATGATGTTTGATTTGAGGGCATTTGAATTTGATGTATTTTAAAATTTGCATCACATAGTACTATTTCTCTTCTAGCTCTCGTATTTCAGCTGACTAGCCCATTATTAGTCTGTCATTTTTCCCTTCAAAAATGCATACTGAACAGTTTAACCTAACTCATACATATTTGTCACATAAAGAAAAATGCAAGTTTCATTTTATCTTTATTTTTAGATTAATTTTGTAGGTTTACCAGATAATTAATGGCCTGATCATTTTATTCATCAAAATTAATTGATGGTAACATTGCTGTTTAAGCCAATAGAAATTAACTATTTCTATCACTGTAGGTAAACCTTGTATATGTGAGAGATATAATTATAGCTCTGAATTTTAAGGATAGTAATTGTTGGGAGCTGGGGGTTTAGCTGAGTGGCATAAGCGCCTGCCTGGTAAGCACAAGGTCATAAGTTTGATTCCCTGTACAAAAAAAAAAAAAAAATGTTTGGAAAACCAACATATTTAATCATATTCCTGAGTAAAATGCATCCTGGAAAGCAGCTAGTCTTCTTAATGTTTGGGTAGTTATCAGGGACTGATCAAACCAATAACTCCCAAACAAGTGGACAGCAAAGGCTTAAATAAAAGAGACAAGTAGTATGATTTTAGGGCCCCAGGTGGATCAAAAGCCTCTAACAGAATTTGCGACTCTGTAGATTGACATAAAGAACTTGTCTGGGCAGCCCATATGTATTTGGTTTTTAAACAAAGGAAGGAGTTAAAGTGGATAGCATGGGAACTGAGCACGACTTTGGAGTTGGTTCAAAGACCTCTCTAAGTAGTAAATTATGTTAGTTAGGAAAAGTGTTTTTTCTTCAAGTTGTCATTCACCACAAGAGTGAATCACAGTCTCCATCTAGTTAATTGGGATGGGAGCCTCCTCATTGGTGGCTCTGTGTCTTGTCATTTGGGGCCTAGCACACTATAGGCCTCAGCCAGGACCAGTGATTCATAGAGGTTCACTTACTATGAATCTCTTCTCCATACAAATGGCGTAGGCCTGGAACAGACTCACAAGTAAACACAGAAAACCAGCTAGTTAGTTTTAAATCCTGCCCAGAGCCACTTCCTAGTGGTCTCCATCAGGTGGTGGCAGGGCATCCTCTTTGACTCAGACCAAGATTGCCTGGCATAGGAATCCACTTGCCCAGAAATGAAACTTTCCAGCAAGATGTGGTGGCAAATTCCTATAATCTCAGCATTTGGGGAGGCTAGGTCAGGAGAATGACAAATTCAAGCCAGCCTGGGTGGCTAAAAGCAAGACCCTATGTCAAAAATAAATAATGAGACAGAAAGAAAGAGAAAGAAAAAAAGAAAGAAAGAAAGGGCTGAGGTTGTAGCTCAGTACAAAGGACCTTGACTCATTTCTCATTAAGAAAGACAAATCCCTTATGTGTAATGGTGTCAGGAGTGGTCTCAGAAGACAAACATCATTTTTCTGGTTAAAAGGAGTAAAACTTTTATAAAAGCATGAGGTAGGCACATTTAGTAGCCTGGAACATATCTGGACGGCTTATATACTGTTCTACTACAGATAATGAAGTGTTTGACATGATGTATATGGTATAGTCCTTATAGATATGTGTGCCATCATCAATTTTCAATAGATATATCATTTTGAAAATTTTACTAAGAAAATGGTAGGGGTTATACCCTGTTTTCACCAAGCTGTCAAGTTATGATTTTGGTTTTGTTTAAAATGGAATGGGTTCCTTAGAAAGAATTTCCATTGCTCTTTGCAGTGCCCTTGGCAACTGGCATCTAAAAGAGCAGTAACTTCTGAAAAGTTTAGAAAGATTTTGAAAAGTTAGGGAAGCATTTTAATAGCTAATTGTATAGGTAGTTGGAGGCTGGAGTGAGGCAACCTGCACTAATACAGTTAGGACTGAGAATCAGAGACGTGAATGTAGTCTGCTTTCTCTAAACCTTAATCTTGGTCAATGATTTAAATAAAAAGAAAGTGTGTTATCTCACATAGTTAGAAGGCGGGTCCCATATGGTGAGCGATACTCCTTCCTCATCTCTGTGCTCAGTGAACCTTAGTATGAGCTTTATTCTAAAATGCTAACCCTTATGTCACCCATAAGATGGCAGTTCATGCTGAAATGTCCAGCAGGAAAGAGAGAAGCATTAGAAAGAGAGGAGCATTAAATTTCCAGTATTGCAGATAATGCAGGGAAGAGGAGCTGCATTTGGGATGAGGATGGGATAGCTTTTAGTCTACAAGATGAAGAGTTTTGCAGGTGATCTGTATAAGCTCACTTTCCGCACACGCTGTAATTGTCTGAAACGGATGGTGGGTCTGGCAGTAGTCAGGAAGTGGGACGTTTAAATCCCTGTGCTGTGCTTTGTTCTCTTCTACTTCAACAAATTTAGATTGTGTTTTTAGGACTTCCACATAGACAGTTGTCTGTCTTCTGCTTTTCTTCATATTCTGTTTTCATGAATTTTCAGGAGATTCTAAGGATTGTCAGGTTTCTTTTTAAGCTTCAGATCAGTGTTTGATACACAGCACCATATCCTCATCAGGGTGTCTTCAGCTTCAAATCCCAGGAAACTTTCACTCAAATGATTTAAATGAAAAGGAAATGTATTACCTCACACATTTAGAAGGTGGGGTCTCCACATGGCCTGTGATATACCTTCCTTCTCTCTGTGCTCATCGTGCCTTAGTGTGAGCTTTATTCTAAAATGCTAACCCTTGTGTCACCCATTAGAAAAATGTCCAGCACAAAAAAAGAGATGCATTAGACATGAAAATCACTTATTTAAAAAAACTGTATGTCCTTTTGGTTGTCTCTCTTGACCAAAATATAATCATGAGGAGGACAAGAATTTGGCTTGTATTTGCCTTTTGTTCAGTGTCGTGTCTTCACTATCTAGCTCAGTGTCTCTAACGTGAAAGTTACTCAGTAAGATTTGTAGGATAACATCATAAAGCATGTGTGGCACTACATAGACTTATAAGCATTAAAACTACATCATCTCTGTCTTTGAAGGTAATTCAGTTATAGAAAACACATTATATAAATCTGACTAATCATTCTTGGACATCAGCATTTCTATTCCACTCATTGAGAGGTGTTATTTCATTCCTCATCAGTTAAGTTTGTTAAATGGAAACATTATTTTCTGGGGAAAATTTCAATCAGCAAATTGAGTAAATCCCTTATTTGAATTTGTCTTTCATTCCATTTGCTTTCTTTAAAATTAAATGATAATTTAAAACTAAGAAAAACCAATGAAAATGTCCAATCTTAAATTTACATTGTGTAGACAAGGGAAAATTGTTTTGCCAGCCCCCCCCCCCTTTTTTTGCTGGAGCTGTAGTAAAATTGTATTATTCATATGACAAGTAATAGGCATCACGCAGTACAGTCCTTTATTCGAGACATGTCCATTTTCATTTCAGTTAATATACTCTCTATGGGAGATTCTGAAAATTTGAAAAAATTCTCTGAAAAAACAAAGTGAGAATTCCCCCATCCCCAACCATGACACTGTTATGTCACTGTGCTAGAATGACATTAATCTGTTTTCTAACCACTAATAGCTGTTCTGTCATGTTATCACTAGAGTATTGGGTTTGGGTAGATTCATGGGAAGGACATCCTCTTTTGCAGCATCAATCCATTTTATCTGTGCCTACTGGGTCAGTCTTGTACCTGCTCACCTCTTGTTATATAGCTAGCTAGCTGGCTAGCTAGCTTTCTTTCTTAAATACTCCTTAAGAACCTGAACAGTCGACCCCAGCCCTTTTCCTTCATCTTTGTCTCTATCATTTTCCATCAGTTCTTTTCCAGAATAAGCTCCATATTTTTCTCAATTCATAGTGTCTTCTTCCCCCACACTCAGCTCATACGACACGTGTATTAAAGGTTCTGTACTCCTGCTGAATGTTATCGCTCCTTCCTGTTTATTCCCTGGTATTTTCTTTGTTCAGCTTCCATACTCTTGTGGCACTTAACACAACTCTGTTATGGGCACATTATTTGTGTGTCTCTTCTTTCCCATTCACTTGTGGAAATTTTGCTGTGAGGATCTAGAAAGTGTTACTGTCCATGTGTTGCTGATTGTTCTATGCAGTAGCTTCAGTCATGTTCTCACAGAGACTGTGTCAGAGTGCTTGAAGTAACATACTTGCACATTTCCACCATGTCTCAGGCACTGAAAGGGAAAAGAGAAATTATTTACTGTGGTGGTTGGAAAACCATACACATACGTCAGCCCAGTGCCGCTTGCCAGGGTATGTTGGGACCGTGATCTGGGCAAGCTGGGTATGGCCAGCTGTGCATGTGATTGATCGTCTTGGCTGTGTGGGCCCATAGCTTGCCTTGACTTTATAAGGTAGTTAACACTAAAAACATGAATGTCACTTGATGACTCCAAATGACACCCCGTAGTCTATGTTAGTACGCAGCTTTTGAACAGACTTCCCCTTCCCATTTCCACATGCTGTCACCAGCGTCTACATGGACTACTCCCCTGCCATGTCCCCTTCTTTCCTTTTACTCTTGTCAGGAGCAGTCCTCTTTTTGAGCGGTCCATTTCTCCAAAACTGTTCTGTGTAAATGGAAGAGGGGCAGCAGGACCTTGTTTTTCCTTGTCTTGTTTCCTTTTAAGAGCCCATCAGATTTTTTTTAGATGACAGTGATGTGCCACTTAATAGAACTCTTGCATGAATAACTGGATCACAGGAGTGCTATGATTAATCCATTGATGTTCACATCTGAATGGATTGTTGGCAGGTGGGTCACTGGGAGTGTGCCATTGGGGGTATATCTCTTGGTGATGCTGTTACCCTGCTTGGCACGATGAACCAAGCAGCTTTTCTCTTATCATTCCCTTCTGCCATTATGTTCTTGCTTTAGGTCCAATCAACTATAGACCATAAACCAAATTAAACTATACTTCCTGTAGGTTATTGTGTCTGAACAATGGGCAAGCTGACTAATACAGCTAAGATGACAAAGACACCGGTTTATTTATTTAGTTGCTTTATCTCATTTAAGGAAGCATAGCTTATCATTGTACTTCTTTAAGTATTTCTCTAATGATGTTCCAGGCAATCTAAAGATGTTCTTGGATTTTTTTTTTTGCTATACGTCTAGTATAATTTTTGCTTATATTGTAGGATGAATAAATATTGAAAGTATTCCTGCACTTGCTGTGGTTTTCCTCATCTCCCAAGGTTATATAATCATAAATAGGACATACAGGTGTTCAATAAATACTATTTGAATGAATGGATAAGTAGTTTTTTGGGTACATAACTCATATAAGAAACTAGAAAATAAATAATATAAAACCTTTGATTATTATTTAATATACATATAAAATAATAAAATACTTATAATTTTGTATTATCTTAATACAAAATTAATCTAGATAATATTAAGTCCAAAGTCCAAAGTTAAAGCACCACTCTCCTCATATGTCCTCTCCTGGACTTCGTGTCATTGCTCACAGGTAACCTTTGTTCTTGTTTCTGGAGTAGATCCACCCTCTCCTCTTTCTTTTACAATATGTACAATTCTCAATGCTTTCCCCTTGTTAATTAGATCTCAGACGTGTGCCAGTATAAGTACTTGCAGAGCTGTTGCATAGTTTTAAGTGTCCGAAAATTTTATGAATGTGCCATATTTTACTTAACCAGAACACAATGAATGATAGCTGAGATTATTTACTGTTTCATTGTTTTTCACTGTTGATAGCATTGGAATTAGTGTTCTTCTTAATGTATCTTTGCTTATTTTTGCAACCATAAATTACCAGAAGAAATGCTACTTCAAAGGTTATGGAACATAATTTAAATTTCATTAACATTAACATCGATTTCTCTTCCCATCCTAGTGACAGTCTGACCTCAAAAGCCATGTAATTGTACTTACTTTCTCGAATCCTTGTCTGTGTTAAATAATAGTTGGGTTAATTTACTCTGAGTTGCATGTGCTGGGCTTCCTCTCTGATACAGCACCCCCCCCCCATTCTGCTGTCTTGTGTGTGGGCGCTATCAGGCCATCATAAGCTTTTCCTGTAGCTTCCTCAGGCCAAACTCTGCAATTTTCTAGGAGGGAGCCTGGCAGCATGATTTGGCACTTGGCCCTGGTTGGCTGTTGGTTCTTTGCTGTTGTCTTGCATCATCCCGTTTTTTTTTTTTTTTTTCTTTATTCCTCATTATCACAGGGGATGAATATAAAAAATTCAATGTCCACCTCACTCTTCAGATTACTTAAGAATGAATTAGAGAAACAGTACTAGAGAGGGCAAGAGACACACCAAACTGTGTGCTTTTTGATACTTTTACTGGACCTGCAGCATCCATGTAGATCTGTCATTTAGTAAATCTATGTGCAAAGTGTCATGGAAAAAAGTCTTGTTCTAGAAACACGAGGGCACACCTGTGTAGTGGGAATCACTGGAGTTTTGAGATAAATGTTTCAAATGGTTGTAATTTTCTTTTTTGAGAGAAAGTAGGCCAAAATTGTCCTATATTAACTTCTCCCCTGTTTTCCTTTTTGTTCTTTCCTTACCTTATGGTTTTGTGAGGTCCATGAAACTTGTATTGAATTGGCTACTTCTGGTTTCTGTACAATTGTTTATCAAGTACAGTCAAAGTGATGCTTTTTTTGGTACTGGGAATCAAACTCATGACCTCATGCTTGCCAGGCAGGCACTGGACATTGGACTTTTATACTTGATGTTCAAGTATTAATTCAGGTATCACAAACCTAGAAGTCAAACAGATAACAGGGACTGGAGGCCTCTGCTGCAGGGGAGAGGAAAGAAAAGGAACCATAGCCCAGGTCCTGGTGCAAGAGCCCGGTTGGTATCTCCAGCCAGACAGCTTTTATTCAGGAAATGAAGCCCAAGATGGCAAGGATTTTGATTTTTTTCAGAAAATCTAGAGTTGTATGTCTTATGTGAACTCTTTCAACTTTAAATACTTAATAAGACATTTAAGCTAAGTGTGGTGGTATATATCTGGAATCCCAGTGCTTGGGAGGTTGAGACAAGAGGATCTCCTTGAGTTCCAGGCCAGCCTTAACTGCATATGAAGACTCTGTCTTACCAAACCAAATCAAGCCAAACCAAACCAAGCAAAATAAAACAACATTGAAAATATTGTACAGTTCAGGTGAAGCAAGTCTATTGGTTGTATTTATCTTTACCATATATAGTTAGACTTTATTTCTCTTCTCAAAGCTTCTGCCTTCTTATTTCTGAACTTGTGTCATGCTAGGCATAAAGAGGACACATTTGTAGTTTCCAGCATGAGCTTTAGAACTAAATGGTACTTTGAAAGCAGATCTTCTGCCATCTCCCCATAATCTGAAATTTTAATGAAAGTAAAATAATGCACTTTTAATGCTATCATTAGTACACAGAATTTCATTCACTTAGGAAAACTCCTAATTTTGTCTCATATGATATTTATTTTGTTTCTTTTTAAAATTCATTGAGTTTGTCACTAATATGTAGATGAGAACAGATTTTAAATATATCCAGGCTGAACTAAGAACATTATAGCAAGATAACCAATCTGCATCAACATTTGATACCGGGAACTGCACTTCTTGCCATGATTTATAGAAGATTGTTTAAGGATCTTTTCTGTTTCATGCCTGCATTCTCCTACCAGCATTTAGCAGGCATCTTCTTTAAACAGTGCGGTATTGAGTGCTGTGGGCTCAGCAGGAGTCAGTGCAAATAATTACTGAGGATAGAAACAGGTGGAAATGGGTCACAGGTCATATCTGTGACATGCTTTCCATGCCGAAGGATGGTGGAAAGTGCACCTCACTCAAACTTTGGGGGCCAAGGAAGACTTCTGAGGGAAAGAAAGCTAAACTGGGGTCTATTTAGTAGGAGCTGAGAATGCCAGGGGCTGTGAGAGACGAAATAGCAGGGAAATAATAAATGATTTGAGTCAAGAGATCACCCAAACAGGCTTCTGGGAAGGCGATGAGGCACAAGATTTAATACAGTTGGGTTCAAGCAGATGGAAGGTGAAAATACCATCTGTGGGAATGAAGCAAAGCAGAGTTCTTTTAGGATTTGGAAAGCGGGGATGAAGTGAGGCGATCAGGCAAGGTTTCCTGTAAGGAGGTCTGAGAAAACATAGTGGGGAAAGTTCTCAGAGCATCTGGCACAAATGTGTGGATGTTATCAGATGTCCTGGCGCTGGGACGATACTGTGCTGTCTTACCACTTCTTCACGACATCTTAGCCTGTGTTTGCTGAGGGCAGCTCTTGTGCTTGAGGCTGGGAACACTGTGGCTGCTAAAACACACATGCCCGAGTTGAATGTGACAGGGACAACTTCCCAGACATCTGAGAGGCCCCGTGAGCCTGCAGTTCAGAACACAGCAGAGCCTTGTAAGCCCTGTTGAGATGCTGCCTTGGAGAAGTGGTTAGTGAGATAAAGGCAATTCTCAAAAAGTGATTTGAGCAACAACTTTCCCATTATCTGCTTTCTCATTACTGTCTTTGTAAACCTCTTTTGTCTACCAATCGCTACAGGCGATTGGTTTTGAGTAGAGTCATCATGTGTCTGAAGTCCTTTTAGTCTTCCCAGGGTTTCTTGCCCTCAGTAACTGGGAAGATGCAAGGATTAGCAGAAGCCATGACAGTAGTAGGGACCATCCCCCCTTTCCAAGTAAACTAGAAACAAAGACAGGAAAGGGAGGCACAGAAGATGCTTCATCTAATTACAAAAACTGAATTGTGCTATGTTAGAAATCAGATGGCAGGATGGAGGCCCTAGGCCGAATTTCTCTCTGGCTTTAAGCCCTTTGTTGTCACATAGAGGGCTGGGATTAGAAGGGCTCTTGAAGGTAACACTCACCTTTACAGTTCTGTGAGGATTATTTCAGCTGTGCATGACAGATTAATCACCTTTTATGTAAGTCAGACGATGAAATTATGGTGTGTGTGTGTGTGTGTGTGTGTGTGTGTGTGTGTGTGTGAAATGATATTTCTTAGAGGCTGAGTACGTTTGGGAGGATGACAGCAGTGCTAATACTGGTTGGTGTCTCCTGCATTTCTCAGGACCTGGTGTCTGTCACAGAAAGGGAGACCGGAAGAGCAGTAGCTGTGTCAGTGCAGCTGCAGGTGTAGCTTGCAGAGGCACGAAGGCCCTGTTGTCGCTGTGTTTGAGGCTAAAAGTGCTGCGATTAGATAGTTTCTTAGCTAGACAAATGTATGATGAGATTAGCCTCCCTGTCATTCCTGTGCCTTGGCAGCAGGATAGACAGGGAAACTTTCTGGAAAAATTGAATCCTTAATAGAGAAAACTTGTGACTCTATTACAGTTTGTCACTTTATTAAAAAAAGTATGACAATCTTGTTAATTTAGAAAAAAATAAGACAATTTTTCTCTTTCTTTACTCATACAGTTATCACTTACCTTAACTGATTATAGAATACTTAACGTGAAATCTAGCAATTCTAAAAGAGTTTCTTATTTCTGACTGCTAGACAGTGATTTTAAAGCAGACAATAGGAGACTAAAATAATACTGTAGAGTTTTTTTTTTTTTTGTATTGAAGATTTGGAAAATTATTATTTTTAGGAAAAGTTGGAAGGAAACTCTTCCCAACTCACTAAGCAACATTTTGCTATAGGTAACTTTACATAAACCTTTGTATTTTTTTGATCAGAGATTTCAAATATTGAGCATACTTATTCCTTGGTCCTCATAAGTGGTAGGTTTGGGATGGGATCCAGGAAACCTCTATCACTATCTGATGCATACATTCACTTTGGTGAAGGTGACTGGAGGGCCATACTTTGAAAAGTTCTGCATCTGGCCTCTGGCTGTCGTAATATGAACTGCACAATTTAGACTGTGCAGTCTAAAATGTCTAAAAATATGCTGCAGAACTACCTTGTATTGTAGAAGGATTTGACAGTACTCTGCCTCTCGCCTGGATATCCTGCGCGCTGGCCTTCAGGCATTGGGGCTGGTAGCCATGGCAAAGGAGACATTTCCAGACTTCCCACTTAACTCTGTTTGTATAAAGGATAATGCTGTGGGGCCAGGGATTTAGCTTAGTGGCATAAGCATCTGCCTGGCATGCTCAAGGTCATGAGTTCGATCCCCGGTACCAAAACAAAAAAAAAGATAATGCTGTGTATATAGGTATAGTTTATATAGTCTTATGGGAAAAAGATTAGTATATGCCTTGTACAAAGGAACAGCTAATATTATATCCATGCTTATTGTTAATTAGAAGACATAAGGCACTGCTGTCAGCCCACATAACCTTTCTCATCTCCAGCTCTGTAGAGTTTTTACTGACTGTATGTGTGATGCACATGAAATAAAGCAACCTAACTTTACAGTCCAACAAAAAGCAGCTCTTCTTTTATGAAGTCTTTTAGAAACCCCTCTGTTTATAAATTGTCTCTTATTCCTGAAGATAGTACCTGAGGATAATCACTACCCTTTTCAATTCTGTTGCTAAGGAAATTCATTTCTGCAGAAATTTTTAGTAAGATGTTTGCATTTTAGTAGAGCCACATGTCCAACTTTTACATTGTAGATACATTTGTGCATATGCTTTAGTAACAAATAGGAACATGATTGGCTAAATCAATGAAAATCAGCTGATGAATATTTACAGGTTGGAATAGTTTCATAATAAGAGATATGGAGACAGTATGACAAAGTTTTGCCTTGAGCAAATTAATTTTAATATAGGAAAGTAATTATTTAGGCAAGGAAGAGTTTCAATGTTTTGGATTAATGTGTGATACAAGAAAATTATGTCTTAATTTTCCTGTAGTTGAGACAAAACACCTGACTTCCAAAGTTAAAGAAGGAAAAGTTTATTGTAAGAGCTCACAGTTTGTTGAGCTTTCATTGCATAGTTGGCTGGCTCCAAGGCATGTCGGCATGGCAGAGCAGCATCATAGAGGAGGAACAGTTCATGCCAGGCAGAAGGGAGCAAAGAGACAGAGCAGCAGCCCCAGCTCTTTCTGTCCTTTTCTATCCATCCAGGTTACCTGCCCTTGGGTGGTGCCACCCACACCCAGGGTAGGTCTTGCCATTATCCACACCCAGAACTAGGGCATTTAGTGGACTAATGCAGTGATCACACACGCTTAATCCTAGCTTCACATACCCAAGATCCAGCCGCCTCTGAAAAAGCCCCACCAATGACAGCGTGAGACATTGAGGGGGGACATCTAGACACAAGCCATAAGAGTGTGTGACTGACAGTGTACTAGGATTTCAAAATAAGACCCATATATTTCATTTCTATCAATATTCTAATAAATATGGATTAGCATTGAAGAATCTCACTGCAGTTATAATAATTTGTTACTGTAATTGTATTATAATTATATGTTAATTATACAGTATAATTAAATCTCTGTGCTTTTATTTTACCATGTTATTTAGTTTCTTTGGTGTACTTATAATAAAGATATTTCTCAGATAACTTTTTTTATGTAAGTATATCCTTATCATAAATAAGTCTATGCAGAAAGTTAGGTATGGAAAATTAAATTGTGCCTGTATCTCTTTCTTCACAATAGTTTGATGAGGAGGGTCTTTTTTTTTTTCATATGTCATCAATTCTTAACTATTTGGTGGCAGATTAACTGGTTCAAATATTAACATTAACAAATCTCTTGTGGAAGTTAAAATTGCTTAGAATCAGGTAAACTCTATTAAGTTGCAACATGCAAAATCATTGTATTAATAGGTCAGACAGGCCCAATATTGGCAGTTTCATGTGGTTAAGTATATGTTTAGAGGAATTTGAAGAGATTTACTAAGAGATTTGTGTGGCAGTGCGAGGCTGCAGTGTGGAAATAGGCCCCAGGTGACTGCTCCTTGCCAGTTATGAAGTGGTGGATAAACAGTTGGTGGTGAGGGGGATGTTTGAGCTGTTGATTCCAACACTACATTTCACTTCTCAGCTGTAGGGGAAGTCAAAGGAATATCTTGTGAGGTTATATATACATTTTTGCTCATCTTCCAACAGAAAAACTTAGAACTAAGAAGCAAGTAAAAAAAAAGAGACTATTGGGTGACTAGAAAAGTTATGTAGTATTTATAGCTTGTTCCTAACCTTTTGAATTACCTCTTTAGATATGGGTGCTATTTGATGAACAAAAAACATCCCTCAAACCTGAATGTGATTTAAGTTTACATGATGTCACGTTAATTTTAACCTGTGGTTTGTGTCATCTACAACTTCTCTCTCTCTCAAAAATCAGAATTGACTTTGTATGTATGTGTATACGTAGAGCAGATACAGAGTCAGAGACACAGCCAGACAAGCAATCCTGTCTTGTCTTTTTCATCTTGTCTTGCCTGTCTTTCTTTCTTTCTTTCTTTCTTTCTCTCTTTTTCTTTCTTTCTTTCTTTCTTTCTTTCTTTCTTTCTTCTCTCTCTCTCTCTCTCTCTCTCTTTCTTTCTTTCTTTCTTTCTTTCTCTTTCTTTCTTTCTTCTTTCCTTTCTTTCTCCTCATCCTCTTTAAGATTTTCCAAATGGAATATTTTAGCGGTGAAAATATTCAGAACCCACTAGTGTGTGAGAGAGAAGTTGTCAGTTGAAAGTAGCTTTGGCATTTTTAGTAAAGAGTGAATTTCAGCAGCCTTGCTGTTGGCTCGCTGGGGCTTGAAGAAAAAGTTGACCTGGGGCTGAAGATGCAGATCAGTGGCAGAGTGCTTGCCTGGTAGGACAATCCCCAGCTCCCTCCATTGTGTTTGTGACTGAGATATTGGTTTCCTTGTGTTTTACAAGTAGTAATTCTTATCTTTTGGAAAAGTCAGAAAGCAATCTCTGCATCCCACCCCATGAAATGTGGGCAATACAAATGTGTGATTTATTTCCAGAGACTGAAAGGGAAAAGAGGATGGATTGGGTCTTTGATCTCTTTTTTCCTAGTAGTGACATAGAAAATAATCTCAAATGTAAAAGAAGTTTTCTTTTTCTTTTTTTGGTACAAGGGATCGAACTCATGTTTTTGTTATGCCACTGAGCTAAATCCTCAGCTCTTTTTCTTTATGACCATTTATTAAAAATCACCATAGTGAGAACCTGACAAAACCAGCCTACTTTGATTATTTGCATTAACTCAAAATTTATTTTAATCGTGATGGGATTAGATTCAGATGAAATTCATCTCTTCCAAGTCAGTGGAAACTGAAAATATTTTCAAAGCAGTAGGCCAGGATATGACTGATGAGTGTGTATCTGAAACCCGCTACAAGCTGAGGGAGGTGCCCTGCCTCCTTCTGTCCTACGGGACTTTGCCAGAGGCACTGTTAACTTATAGAAAGGAAAGTGTTTTTGTGAAGTTTGACATCATAGCCCCAAAACTATTGTTAAGATTTTTGCCCCCACAGTAGTTACAAATCACTTACATCACATACAGTTGTACTTTATTGGAGACTTCGTCAGACTTCGTTGGAAACATGAATTTGAAGTGTTGCCCTGTGTGTGTGTGTGTTTGTTTTCAGGGAAAGCAAGTGTGTTACAATTACCAATAAAAACGTTACAGGATTTGACGTGTGGGTAAATGATGAACAAATAGCATGTATATTTATGGTAGCATTAGTATTGCATGGAGTATTATTTTGACGGTGTTTGTCACAATGAGGGACATACTGGCTTCAGAGAGTCCTCATCACTGGGTTGACTTGGCATCCGGAGGCTCACTTACCTTAATGACAGCGGAATTACAGTATCTGGCACCTTGCTGCCACCAGCAGCTCCTACATTGGCAGCCTCAGAGTTGGTCACGTCTGTCACCTGCTCTAATGTTGGTAGACAGTAGGCTGTTTTCCACTCTTCAGTGCCATTTTTCTGCCATCAGCTTTGGAATTAGAGGCTCTGTCCTTTTCCAGTGATTACTTCATTATGTCAGTCTCAAAAGCAAGGGATGTGCTTTTAAATTCCGACACTGGTACTTAGTTAACTGCCTGTATAGGTATATCTAAATGCATTCTGAAATGTTGATGAACTATCTCATTAGAAAGAGCTGTAGAGACTTTTAGACTTCATGTAGAAGTGATCAGAGATGCAAAAATGACATGATTCTTTTCTATATCAGAACTGTCACAAAAAAAATTGTTCCCTAAAATGAATGATGGGAGGAATTTGGTATTGTTGAAATTGAAGGAAAACTGCAGTGCAGCGTGATGTTTGTGAAGACATTACTTTGAGAAATGAAAAAATTTAAATGTAAGTGGTGAAAGAAGAGAGGCAGTAATGGAGGGGAACAGGGAAACAGTTCCTGGGGGTGTAGGACTCTCAGGGAAGTGAAGCCTCAGTATTGCTTTGCAGTTGTTACACAAAGGACAGATCATCATTGAACTTGACAACATAAGGGGCTAACTTGAAAAATGAAATTGGACAAGATTACAAATAATGTTACACAATATGTTTACAAAGCTTGCTTCACAAAACGGTCTTCCTTTCTTACAAGGTGGTACCGAGCAGGTCCTTGGGTTCATCTGCAAGCATTTTTGCACTGGCTGGCTGTTAAGCCCTATGCATCATGCTCATCTTCAGCACTGTTGAAATTTGAAATAATAACCTGTGAGGGAAGTCTTATATCTCAGAAGAGTAGTACAGATATGCTTATCTTTTTAAAAACAAGCAAATGTGAAGTTATTCCCCAGAATAATCTCTGACTGCTAGCTATGTAGCAAGATTTTAATTGGTTGAATAATTAGAAGAGAGAAAACTTTACATTATTAGAATTAATAGTACTAAACTATGATAAGTCTGTATTTCTTCAAAGTTCATGCACTATTAAAATTTTTCTCATATGCTATTTATAAAGTTCACATAAAAATTTTTAAAAATAATTTTAGGGTAACCTTTTCATTTTGCAGCATTGTTATTCTTGGCAGATTATCTGTGTGGTAAAGAGCATCCCTCCCCACACTAGTTGGCTCATACTTCTCTGGTCTAGAGACATACGTGTTTTAGATTCACTTTCATACCTCTTGGCATGTAGTGTTGGAACCAGCCACTCCATCAGTTGTCAGTCTGAATAGCCTTCATTTGGCCAATTATGGATTTATAAAAGTTTGCTTCTAAATAAGCGATTTGGTGTATTGTCCTGAGTTACCTTTGCCTGGGGAAGACAGGAAAATTTGCAGCAGTGATAATAGGAGCTTCTAGCCATTGAGTTCCCATCAGAACCATGTGCCTGCATCGTCTTTGCCTTCTCTGAGGACTGTCCCATATGGTGATCATATAGTATTTGAGTGACATATTAAATCATCTATATTTGCCTTACCTTTATTTATTTTAAAGATAGTAAAATCCAATAAAACAAAACAGAACAAAACCAATCAAAATTCGTAGCAGTGAAATTAGTACAGAACTTGGAAGCAGGAATCTAGGAAAACAACAATGACTTCCATAGTACATCTTACTATCTCCACAGTAGTTGTCCATTCTATCAAAGACAGCAAAATCAAACCAAAACAAAACAGAATAAAACCAATCAAAACAGAACATTGAATAAAGCAAAACATTTGGAACACAACAGTGAGAACAATGCTGGATTTCAAAGACAAGATAGAAGGAAATCTCCCATATTTGTTATATTGCATACTATCATCCTCCCAATAAATGCTCAGACCACTGGCCCCAGGCCTGCATAGTCAACCAAACAATGCAAGCATTTAGTTGCCTTATGTACCTTAGTTGCTGTCAACTCAGCCTGTCCTCCAAACCAGCAAGTTGATTGTGGCAGGGGTGGTGTGTTGATTCTCAGCCTGTGTGCAGGTAGGCTCACAGGAGGCACTATCTGAATTTTCTCTTCCTCCATGGTTTACCAGAGACGCTGGCTTGTTGGCTTCTTGGTGGGCTCCTCTCAGTCCCAGCATGGCTGATGATCAGAAGATGCTTACTGCTCTTTGTTTTTAAATTTTTATTTTTTTGTCTTTTTGAAACAGGGTCCTACTATACAGTTCAGGCTGGCCTTGAGCTCACTTTGTAGCCCCAACTGGTTTCAGACTTGCAACAATCCTCTTGCCTCAGCCTCCCAAGTGCTGGGATTACAAGCATGTGCCACCGTGTGGCTCTTTCTTTTAACGTGTTAAAACATGACTGACTTTTCAATGTTTTATATATTTTAATAAATTTCTAAGAACAATTTTAGATTCATAAGAAAACTGAGACTCAAGTATGAAGAGCTCCATTGCACCCTTGCATGGATGGCCAGCCTTTCCAGCCATCAGCATCTTGCAGAGCCCCGGCTATGTTGTATTCATTGAGCTTGTGTTGACATACCATTATTACTCAAAGGCCATGGTTTGCCTAGGGTTCACTCTTGATGATCTAGATCTTTTTTTGAAGTTGTGATATTGTTGTTTGTCAAGAGGTCAGAGTCTGCTCAGAGCGACTAGTGCTTGCACCTAGATTCTGAATAAATATTTGATGAATGAATAAAACATTACAAGTTCTTGGTATAATAATTCAATACATTTTGCTTTATTTTTCTTTAAGTTGTGTAGATTCTTCTAAAGCCAAACTGGAGGAAATCTGTTTTTTAAAGCAATCTTAGCAGAAATTTCTGTTCTTTGAATGTTATAATAGAATTGTCATTGCTGTATCAGGAAATCATTTTAATTATTTTGGTTCTTAGATGAAGAAGGTTTATTCTTAATATTTATATTTATAAGTATATAAACTATATTGAGGTTTCAGCTATTTGAAAACATAATGTGCTTTTTAAAGTATTGTATTTACATAGTTTTCTCTGTTTTATGGTTATTTTTTTTTACATGGACTTAGATGTAAGTTTAAATGTACCACCAAAATTTCATAAGTAATATTTTTAAATATATTTGTGTCCTCCAACTATAGTTCCATTTTAAACACATATTATAAGGAGATAACCCAAAATAAGTTAAAAATACCCAACTATTTTGGTGGTATTATTCATAAAAACTGAAATTGTAATATGTTTTTACATTTTTCATTTCTTATATTTTCTTCTCTTTGTGAATAAGCAATGTCATAAAGAGTCTGATTGTAATGGTTGGGATGGTTCATTCCTTTTTGAATCATAGTAGAAGAGGCTTATTTGGTATAAGGAATAGGATGTAAGAGGCGGAAACACATTTTTCTTGTCCAGGAATTGAACTTGCTAACACTAGTACTGGTAATTTCTGTGATCTGGGGAGGGTATGCTGTGACCTAGTGCTGCAACTGAATGTCACCAGCAAGAGATTTGGAGCTGGAGCTGGGTCTTAGAGTAGGGAGATGATAGCTCCAAATGGGGGAAGAGCTGTTGTGTTGCTGCTAGTTCCTCTCATTCAGTGAACAGCCACCCTACTCCTGACCTGATGGCAGTAAGTAGATTTGGCTTCCTCCTGTGTGTCGGTCCTTGGTCTAGCAGTTGGGTTACACCTCACAGCCCCCATTGCTATGAGGTAAGAAATTAGGAAGGCAATGAATGGTGGCTGCCAGATCTTGATTTCCACTCCCTCAAAGTCGTGATTCAGCATAAGAGCAAATAAAAATGCACATGATCTATTTTCAAGGCAATTAGAAAGGAGCATCAGGTCTCTGCATGTAGAGAGCAGTGCCTGGGAAGCTTATGGGAAGTTTAAGAAACTGTAAGAGAGTATAGATTTAGGTCTTGATGGAAGCACAGGCAAGACCACTGCAAAAAGAGAAAGTTGGGATTCCACATGTCTTACAGCACCAGCTACAGGAAAAGAGGCACGGTAGGAGAAAATGGTGGTCCTTGGAAAGTGTTGCTTCCACAGGGGGGCTTAAGATATGTAGAGAAATGGTAGCAGCCCTGAAGACAATTATAATGAGTAGAAAGAAGGAAGGAAAAGGGAGAAATTACGGATCTCATAGAAATGCAGAACAAACGTAGCACCTCAATTCTGACTTCCCAATTTCTTTTATACCAGTATCATCTATAAAAACTGTAGGCAAAACCGGCAGAAGAGAGGACTGCCATACCAGGAGTGCATTCAATGAAATGAGTAAGACTAGAACAGGTACCCTACATCTTTACAAAACAGCTGTAAGAATAAGAATACATGTATTCTAGCTGATACAACTCTAAAAATCAACTATGAGGTTAAAGAAAACCATATACAACACTATAATATGACCTTAACATTCTCATTCGGCCCTTTGGGTATATGGATCAAAATCATTGTTGAATTAAAAATACAAAAATAAGCAGAAAAATGGTAAAACATGAAATCAAAGAAGAGTTCATTGAATTTCTCATAAATATAGAAGACAAAATCAAGTCAGAAATGGCAACTAAATTGCAAGCTATTTAAGGAAAAAAGCAGATGTATTGACAAGTGACCCCACATATTAATATTTACATTAAAACTAAATGGCCTAAGTACATCAATAAAAAGCCAAGATTGGCAGCATGAATTTTGAAAATATACAACCCACCTTTATGCAGTCTCACATACATCAAATAAAATGATATTAATGGGATAAAAGAAAAAAGGACCATAAAAATCATCATGTAATCACTAATCAAATGAAAGTTCAAATGGCTGTACTACCATGTAACAGGTCTCGGAGCAAAAACAATTTTTAGGGACAGAGTGACATTTTTGATAAAAAAGTTCATTCACAAAGAAAAAATAACATTCTTAAATGTGTACTGCATGAGCTTCAAAATACGAGGAAACTATAGAACCGAAAGCATAAATTTACAAGTCCACAATTACAATTGGAGACATCAGCACCACTCTTTTTAGTAATCGCTAGTCAGAAAATCAACAGGGATTTAAGAGAACTCAAGGACATCATCAAATGGGAGGATCTGTTTGACATTGTAGAACTCTCTACCCAACATAAGCAGGATACTTATACACATGGGATTTATACAGGGATAAGTCATATCCTTAGTAAATAATTGTCAATAAAATAAACCTTACAAATTTTGAGGAATTGAAATCACACCCTGTTCTCTGAACATACAGATTCATACATACAAACTGAAATGGACATGAGTAACAAAGGACAAATGAAATAATTGGAAGAGTTTTATCTAAATGAAAACCTCATTCCTCTGACCATAATTCTTAATTGTTACTGTTACTGGCTTGGAACATGGGAAAATAGACATCTTTCCTCTGACAGTATGCCAAAGTGATAATGAAGCTAGTTGATTGTTACCCATGATAAATTGTCCCTTTGTCTACTTTATTTTACAGCTTCTCTGTTAAAAGGACTAAAACATGCTAACATAGTGCTGCTTCATGACATCATTCATACCAAGGAAACACTGACGCTTGTCTTTGAATATGTGGTAAGTGAAGTAATAATTCATACTTTTAAAATATGAATAAAATTCTTACAGTGCTATCATGAAATTTTGTTTATAGATTGCTGTACTGAAGTGAATATTGTATCTGAGTACAGTACATGAAACATAATAGTGGCCTTATAAGAGATTTTTGAACATACTTCTTAAAAACACATTCAGAAAAATGTTAAGTTGAATCTTCCTCAGATATATTATCTATTTATAGCCTAATTGTGACCATTGCAATTTTTAGGCTTATCAAACATGATTAAGTAGCATGATAATTATCAGTATCAAGGAAGTTCAAAGATAAAATATTTTTCCTTTGGTTTTACAAAATCATCCCTATGAAGATTTTTTAAAAAGGAAGTCTTATACTTACAATTTTTGCTTCAAAGTTTTTCCTCTGGTATTCAGCTATTAATTAACACTTATAATTTACATAGCACACAATGTAATGATCTTACTGTGTTGAGACTATTACTGCTGGAAGACTTGGACTTGAACTCATAATTAATCTTTCTTTGGTTCCTTAGAAAAACATATGGTATTTGTGCGACATCACTTCAGCCTTTAACTGTGGAATCATGAAATGTAACCATGATAATTAGCATCCCAATTTTCACAGATGGATCTGAGAGCATGTAATTTATAAGACACAAATGACATTGGTGCAGACTTTTATTGGGAAGACAAGCTATTGGTATTATGAATGTATTAAAACTCCATTTTGTAATTATCACACCACTTTTTAAGAAATTTGAAATAGTTTTCATTTTTTTAAAGCAAAACACAAAAGAATGAATACTTGCAGCATTTTTATCTTGCTAGTGTCTGCCTGTGTCTGTTTGTCATTTGAAAATTGTTGTCTTAGGAAGAAGCCATTCATCTTGTCTATTTACATATAAATGATAGATCCATTTGAATAATATGGTAATGTGGCTACCAGGCCTGCTAGAGCTGAGCAGTTGCATACATTTCATGCTACCAAGAATAGATGCACATTCACACATCAATGCGGATATAATTTCTTTTGTTTAAACCATGATTTGGAGTCAGTAACATATTCAGCTGATTTAGACTTGAAACTTTCGAATCATATTTTCCATTGTGTGTCGTTTACATACTTCAGTAAAATCTAGATTTTCTTCTACCTGTACTTTCTAAATTTTTTAATGCTTAATAGAAAAGATAGCCCTTGCTCAAGTTGACTAATCAAGTTAAAAAGAAGAAAAATAGTGTGAGCAATAAGCTTGGTAACATTGAAAGAGAAACCAGTGATGGAAACATGCAAAATATTCTTCAGATCTTAAAAGAAAATGAAAAGTATTGGTGAGGATACAAAATATGCCTGTTAAATCAAATGTCATTTGATGACTTTGTACTTTGTTGCCAACAAAAGGGGGGAAAGAATATGATCATCTTATAATATTTGCTGGTTAAGACTGACTTTTAAATGCACCCATTTTTCTTTGTGAGTGAAATGTTTCTTGTCCCAGTTCTTTCGGAGATATTTTAGGTCCTTAAATCAAACACATATATCACAGTGGTACGCGGTACCCACCAGGGACACTTCTGGGTTAACAGCTTCTTGGAGGGTGTCAGACTTCAGGTTTTCCTTTAGAAAATGGGGTTCATGCTTCCTAATTATCCTCCTCTTCTTCAGTTCTCCTTGCCATCTTTATCTCCTTTCCTTCTCTGTGATTCTTGCCTTTTTCTTTTCTGCTTTTTTTTCACTACTTTTACCACTGTCTGTTTGCTCTATCTCTGATAAAGCACTTTTGGTTGCTACACTTCGTTTGTTTAATTTTTGTTTAAATAAGAGAGCAGAGTTTGGAGAAAAGAAGAGCTCTGGACCGCAGAGAACATAGAACATCTCCCCAGTTACGGTGAGGAAGGTGTAAACTCCTCAGCTAGGGTTTGCCTGATGATGTGGCATTTGCCCAGTACAAAAATAACTTCTTCAAATATGCTCTGTTTTCCAGCTTTGTTCTTTATGAAATGCTGATATTGCCAGGAGAGTTACAGTTACTACTTTTAAGCGGGTCAGTTGGTTTGCTCTCCTCACAGCAGCTTGCAGAAAAATAAACTCCTTCTTCTTGTGTGCTTCCTAGTCTGGGGAAGGCAGCAGCAATTGAGAAATGCTTTGGGAATTAGAGCAGATTTGGGGGGTGGGGTTAGGGGTGGGGGTAAGAAGTTGGAGGGCCTTGTGGGTTTGGGATGATGAATGAGGAATGCAAAGAGGGAGATAAAGAATGTTTGGGACTAGGGTGAGACAATACAGAAAACCAACACAGTCATTTGTTGAATTTTTATATTGGGAACTGTGCTGAGGGCTTTGCATTCATTGTTACTTGCACCTTTCCAATGATTATCATCACTTTACAAAGGAGAAATCTAAGGATTAGGAGACTGAGTTGCTCTTCCAAGTTCTTGTCGTGTAAAAGTAAGATAGAGTCAGGCCCAGCTTTGCTGAATCCTAATTAGAGTGTACTTCCCTTTTAGTTTTATAGTTTTTTCTAAGTGTAACTTTGGATCAGAAGAGGGAAAAGAAACTTTGTTGTTTTAAATTCTCCCCGCTAAGATCACTGCACTTATGATCCTGAGTCCAGCAGAGCCAGTTAAACTGCTTTATAATGCAAATAAGTTTTGCCAGCTAGCCAAAGGGGGAACCATTTAAACTTGTATTTCAACTGCAAAGTATATTTTAAGTTTCCATGAAACAAACTGTGAAGTTACTGTATTGCTCCATGTATTCCACTGCAGTGAACTTGGTTTGCATGCACATGGAAGCAGAACCTTGTTGTTTAGCAATTTCCAAAATCGACGTAAAAATTCCAGCCTAAAATTTCTCAGACTTACACCGATATTACTGAGTTGTTAACATTAAAGTTATTTTCTAAGCAGTGTCAATTTTGTAATTTCATGTAATTAATAATATGCTGTTTGAAAGAGAGAACATAAAAACTTAAACAGTGTAGGAAAATTTAGTATTCCGTGCTCAATAAAACCCTGCATGTGAGTGGAAAGCAAAATAATTTCAGGTTTATTAGGCACTATTGGATTTTTCTTTTTGAGTTAAGAATTAAGTTTTCAGGGGCTTTGGAGGTATTTATGTAATATGTGTCTCAACAAGTGAAGATTTCTTATTTATGATGATGTACAAATAGTATAAATATATTTTTCACTGCTTTAAAAAAGAACTCTGATCCCTGCTCTTTTATATAATTGCTATGAATGACATTTTACATTTCATAAAATGCTTAAGGGTCAGAATAATGAAATACGTGATTGGAGTTAGTGATGTGGAAGACTGCTTGAGGAAATGACTATGGAGGTTAATATTAAAGTGATTTGGGAGGAAATAGGATGCTCTGGGCTCTCTTAAGTACTGTGAAAAGACTCTAAGGTGAGGTTAGATTCCCACACAGAGCACAGTGTGTGGAGGCAGCACTGGAAGCTTTCGGGGTGGGACATTTTGGGCTGTGTGGTCCCCAGCCTGCTACCCTCATGGGGCATATGATCCCATGGTGTGCACTCTCTTCAGCATTGCCTTCCCCCAAGGGGCATCAGTTCCCAAGGAAAACTCTCACCTAGAGAACGACTCCTCCATTCCTTGAGAAGCAGAACTCTGTCACAATGGTCTAAGATATTGCTACAGCCATCTTTGTTCATGCATAGGTTTAAGACCTTGGCAGACAAATGTAGATGGTAGTTTAGAATCACTGATTTCAGTAAACATCAGTTGTGAAACTGTTACCAAATGTTTCTTCTACTCAAACAGAAAATTAAATAATTTAGTTTTGTATATTTTTAGCCAAAGATAAATGAGGACCACATTGTCCTATTTCATACCATGCAGAAAATTTCAAACAGATTCCAAAAGTATAAATAAGAATATTAAGAGTAAACATGGTTTTGTAAATGCATGGTGCTGTTAAGCTCCTGTTTGGCTTTGTTGTAAATTACAAAAGAGCAAAACATGGAACATCACTGCATGTTTAATATAAAGAAAAGCTAAATAGAATGGAGTTTGTCAGGGGATAGGAAGAGGGGCAAATGGGAAATTATAAAATAGGTACAAACTTTCAGTTTTACAAGATGAGTAAATTACACAGGTTACTATGCAGCATAGAGCCTAAAGTTAGTAATATGATATTGTGCACTTAAAAATTTTTTAGAAGGATAGATCTTGACTTAAGTGACCTTAGTGCTAGAAAACTATAAACAAAAGTATGCAAGGAACTAGAGAATGTTTATTACTTGAATTTCCTAGATTGTGGTGATAGTATCACGTGTATGTGTAGGTTCAAACTCATCAAAATGTATATGTTAAACATATGCTAATGTTCATGTATCAATTACATCTCATTAAAGGTCTAAAATTCACAGAAAGTCTTGGTATTGTTAGGAGCAATCATTTTTTCTTTACACAATGATGTGAACTAATAAAATAGTTCAACCTAGTGCATAGCATTACATTTTTAAAATCCCACATTCCACATGAAATTTAAAAAAAAAAAAAAAAAACTGTCACCAAAGCTTTTACAAAGTGATCTCAGGATCTGATGAATCACGTAAGGTGGTTTTATAGTGCTGTGCATGCTGAAAAGGGCTCCCATAAAGATTTTTCCATCAGTTCCACTGTGGTCATACAAAGGATGAAGGACATGCATTTTTTCCAGTATTTTATTGATGAGAAAAAGTAATGAAGAATTTAAAATAACTTACTGGAATCATTCAGCTAAAAGGTTAAAGATGAAACTATAGCCCTGGTCTTCTGTATCTTAAGATTTCTGCCACCCCACCTCACCCTGTAGGCTGCATGTATGAACTGTCTTCATTGTTTTATGTGATGATCTGAGTTATGTACAAGATGGGCCCAAAAGCTGAAAGTAACAGTTCTGTCTTTAAACCTGAACACAAAATTTATGTGTTTAGTTTCTCTGCTTCATACATTTTGGTTTCTAAGTCTATAAAGAATACCTTAATTGACATGATTTTGTGCCATATGTTCTTGGAATGCTGTAGTTGCCCATCAGTATTCCAGTTTCCAGAGTGTGTGAAGGCAACTGACTCCTTCTTTGCTTTCCCATGATATAAAATGTAGAGTGCTTGAATGTGGCCATGCAAGTTTATGTAAGAGTTAGCAGGAAAGGCCTTGCTGAGATTCCAAGAGGTATTTGGGAGAAAATCTGAAGGAGGCAAAAGAGGATGGTCCACATGTATTTTAGAGAAGAATGTTCTCAACAGAAGGCTGTTGTGTGCAGCAAGACTTCTACAGCAGGAAAGAAGAGATCACTGATGGAGAAAGACACAAAGTCCAAAACATGATATGGATCAGATTGTGTTGGTCCTTGAAGGTTTTGTATTTATTTGGATTTATCTCAGGATGAGGTGGGAAGCCACTAAAGCGTGCTGGGCAAAGAAATGGTCTGATCTGATCTGATCTGCTTGTCATTAAAGAAGAAACTGAAAGTGGCAGGTTCTCCATCAGAGGCACCAGTTAGGTGGCTATTGAATCTAAATGTGATGTCAGTGGTAGAGGTACTAAGACAGTATTGGATTCTGGATTTATTGTCAAGGTGTAGCTGATCCTATCTGAAGGGAATCTGAGAGACAAGGAGGAGTCTAGGATGATCCTAAAGACTTAGCCTTGAGCATAGACAGTGGTAGAGCTTTCCTAAGGCAGGGATGCTACAGACTGCAGGAAGAGCAGTACGGAGCAGACCCAGTGTATTCTCCAGTGCTTCTTCAGTTGTCACTTTCAAATTCTGTGCTAGGACCACTTTGTGTTTCACTGGCTGAGATGACATCACATGTCTATGTTTTGATGGCACAGAACCCTCAGAAAAGCGAGTTTCTAGATTTTCCATTTTGTAATTAAGATTTGGCCCTGTCTTCCATCAGAATTCAGAAAGCAAGGAATTTTCTCAATATAGGGAATGCATTCAGATACAGGGTATCTAAATCATCTCATAAACATCTACTAGAATAGCTTTATTATCCAGTCCCAGGAAGTCTGTGTTTAGAATGTGTAGTGAATTACGGGTGGCATATTTGCAGATTCATTGTTCATAATCTTTGAGAAATCATTAATGCAGATAGGCAAGAATAATAGTAATACTAGTTTTTGAAAAGTGATGAGGAATAGATTTCTGAATCTAAAGATACATAAGCCTAACTCAAAAGTAATTAATCTTTAAGTTCCAATGATCTTTACTGTCTTTATGTAAGAAACGGCATTGTAGGGCCAGGGTTTAACTTAGCAGGCACAAGCGCCTGCCTGGCAAGTAAGAGGCTGTGAGAGTTCAATCCCTGGTACAAAAAAAAAAAAAAAAAAACCACTAAAAATTAATTTGCTGGAAATAGTATTTTTTTTAATTTAAACAAACTTGTCTCAGAAATTCTGGTAAGGTCCTTATAAACAGAATAGAAATAAAATATAGCTGTTAGATTATTATTTTTTTTCAGTTTATGTCTGGCTGAAAAATTTCACACAAACCCTGTTGAGTAATGAATTGATATCAATGAAGACAAAAGTCAGTTAGGACATGCTACAGTCAGTTAGGATGGGCATTGTCCTTGACCTTGTTCTGCATATTTTTATTAATGACTCATGTGAAGACATGATGATGATACGCCGGGGGCTGTAATTGACCCTTTGAGTGATATTAACAAGGGCTGGAAAAGAATCTCATCAAGCAGTGAGTCCACTGTGGAGGTCAATAAAACAGTATGTTTGATTTTTTTAAAAGCAACTTAACAGGCTGGAAGAAAGTTAATTTACAAATAATTCATTCTACAATATGAATAATTTCTTTGGTGTAGGGTGAGCTGACACAGAGGTAAGGCTGCAGCAGAAGGTGGTGTAAAGCTAGAACAAGAGGGTGATAACTTCACTGTGTGATGCCATCTGTGTCCGCCTGCGCAGCGGCCAGTGTGGGGCCTGTGTTCTGACCAGAAATGAAGCAGACCAAAGTGCGCACAGAGGACGGACAAGACAGGCAGATGGTGCCAGTATAAGTGCTGGAAAGACTCAGTGAGTTAACAACACATATGAAAGTCGAGGAAAAGGTGGCATGTGTGTTCCACACAGTGTAAAAAAGCCAACTGTGAGAGTTTGAGGAGGTCAGCTGTAGCTTAATCCTGAGAAGAAAGACTGTTCAAATGCTTTGTTATCCATAAATTAAATTCAGTACCTAATGGTATGGTGAGCACCTTCTCACTAAAAGCACTCACCTATAGGACAAATAGGTACATATTAGCAGTATAGTGGAGAAGTCTCCTAACATGCATTTCATTTAATATGCAATTCAGCTGTCTTATTTTATGTAGTCTGATTGCAACCATGAAGTCAGTATAAGATCCTTCCATTTTATAGATGAGGAAATTCACAATCTGAAGTCAAATGCTTGATGCATGCCTTTACCACCTCCTGACTGAAGTTCAGTCCAGGGTACTTCAAGTTTACGTAGCAAAGGATTGCCCAAGCTTTTACAGCAGTTATATAAACCTATCTTACATGGCATTATTTTTAGAAATAGAAATATAACTTGGGTTTTTCACTTAATTGTTCATTAATTTATTTATATTTTTCCTGCAGCATACATGTAGTGTTTTCTCTTATCAGAGATATTCTTAGGTTCTAGCGATACAAATGGCTCTTGCTTTAACAGAGATTAAAATGTTCCGATTTTAGACCAAATAATCTCTCTGAGCCATTCTGGCTCTAAGTTACTGTCACAGATCTACATGTGTTATGAACTGCAATATATCTATGCCTTAGTGACAACATTTGATTCAGACTTTCCTGTATGGAAGGGATTCAGGGGTGTTTCCTTTCATATGCTGCTTGTGGATGTAGTTATATAGTGTAGTACGTGTCTGCATATTTGGAAGGGGGAGGTTGTCATTCGGAAGAACCAAGAACCAGATGTGAACAGAGGTAAGCATCCTGGATGACTGAATATGCAGGCAGCAAAAGGCAGAAGAATTCTGAGCCAGAAGGACGAATCAAAGAAACGAAGAGCAAATAAGCCAGCTTTCAACCTGTGCTCTCTGTGAACCTCTTATTTTCTCTAACTGGTAGGACATGTCAATTAACTTCTTTCCTGTCCTTCTCCCTAGTGACTTTTTCTTGCCTCATAAAGAGTAATGGTTTCTTTTTATGACTTTCAACTTTTACCATCATACTGGGTGCCGAGATCTTACGGAATTGTTTCTCTTTTTTCTTTTTCTTTTTTGGGTTTTACCATCCATGTGTGTCAAATCTGTATTCTCTGTGTTCTAGTTTCATTTTCTGCTGTTGCCATCCTTACTAGGTTCTCCTTATCCTAGCTTAGTATTTTAATTCATGTGGTCTACATTGGATGTGTGTCTGCTTTTTAACTTGCTATGTAGGAAATGCCTGAATGCTCACAAAACACAAATGTATTCATACTGTTTTATAAACACAAATTAAGTCTCTGTAATTTTGTCTTAAAATTTGTAAATTATTTTCTCACTTTATTTTAGAATTTTATCATTTAAATTGCAACATTTAATGATAGAAAAATCAGAGGACAAGAGCAGTAGTAAACAGAATTTCTTTTGAAAGAAAAGAACATTTTTTATATTTTTCCTTCATAAATGACTCATATTTCTTAAGAAAACAATAATGTTGAAGAATTGTACTTTTGTGAGGGGATGGCAGAAGTAGGAAAGCAATGCATTATAAACAAACGAACAATAATGATAAGCTTGGAAAAACTGAGGAAAAACTTTGCTAAGATACAAAAGTTGCCATTGGATGAAAGCACCCAAGATTAGGATGAATCCAATCAATATTTCCAGTTATCTTCTCATTACACTTGATTGGATCATTAGGGAATTGGAGAAAAAAATCATTAACCAACTCAACTCCAAGTGATAAACTGTACCTAATTATATATTTACAAAATGAAGTGGCCATAACTTTTTACTGATGTTCACAATCAGTAAGTTGATAAATACATATCATTGTGATTAGTTTCTTTTATTTACTTTACATATTTTGACTATCATTCCTTGAAGTTCTTGAATAATTAACATCACATAATGTTTTAGTTTAATATACCTTCTTTCTTTGGGTATAGGAATAGTAAGACCAAAAATGATTCCGTTTTGCCAATATAATTATTCTTATGTAAACTATGGTTGCATGCAGATTAAAAAAGTCTGTTAGTCTATTCTCTTAGGTCTGCTCATGAGAACCAAGTTTTCGCCTCCAACATTTTACATTTTTTTGTTGATTATTTTTTTTTCTAAATATCTAGTAATTTTTTTATTGTCACTTTTGATTATTCATCTTTGGATTCATCCAATTATTCCTCAAGCATAAAATAGGAATATAGGTCTCCCCCATTCTTTACCTTAAAATAAATATAACTGTCTTCTCTGACCGGCCTTCCAGTCTGCTATCCTGTTACTATGGATGTATCAGCATTTTGATTAGATTAGAATTCAGTATTTACATTGTTTTTGTCTTTTTTAATTTTAATTTTAATTTTTTTTAGTATTTATATGAATCTCTGGTGCTGAAGGATGTGTTATACTGTGAGTGCTTCCCCTCCCTGTTCAGCTATTGATTTTTGTGGAATGTTAATTGACTCCACATTGTTTATTTCTATTAGTAATTCAAGGCCACATTGCATTTCTGAATCTATCTTTATTCTGTGCTCAACTACCTTTTAGCTCTATGTAGAGTTCTTGTTTGGAAATGTTTCATTAGAATTTCAGTGGAATTGCTCCATTGTCTAGTTTTCATTGTTTCTATTAAAACTTTCCTCTCATTTTCAGGGTTCTAAAATTTTCTGTGGAAACAAACAAATAAGAAAGGTTCCACTTTAATTTCGTTGATAACCTTTGTAATCTGCGCTCTCATGTTCTTCCATTTCTACCTTCTCTTTGGTAATTAACAGCTGCATGGAGACATAATAAAGTTCCCTTTTTGAAGTAGACCATTCAACTGTTATTAGTGTGTTCACCATGATGTGGAATCATCGCCACTGTCTAATTTTAAAAAATTTCCTCACCCTGTAAAGCTGCTTCATATCCATTAACAGTTATTTCAGATTTACCAATAAGCACTAATTACTTCATGTCTCTTTATGATTTGTCTGTACATTTCATGTAGATGGAATCCTATCAATGTTTGGTCTTTCAGGACTGGCTTCTTTCACTTAGCATAATGCTTTTGAAATTCATCTATGTTGGAGCATGGTGCAGTGCTGATTTCTTTCTTGCTTGCTTTCTTTCATTGTTTTTTCTTTCTTTTTCAGTACTTGAGGCCTTTGTACTGAGCTATAATCTGAGCATCTTTTTCAGAACTTATTTTGAGACAGTATTTTGCTAGGTTGCTATGTTCCCTATGTTGGGTTTAAACCTGTGATCCTCCTTCCTCAGCCTTTTAGAGTGTGTTGGGATTACATGTGTGTGCTGACAGGCTTGGCTAGTACTCTATTATTTTTTAAGGTTGGGTAATAGTCCACGTGTGGTTACAGTGTGTTTATCCATTCATGTTTTAATGTACAGTTAGGGTCTCTTCTTTCTTGTGGTTACTGTGAATAGTGCTGGTATGAACATTGTACGTACACAGTTTTTCCAGTGTCCATCTTCAATTCCTTTGGGCATGTACATAGGCATTCAATTTCTGAATTCTAATTCTGTCTTTAGCTTTTCGAGGACTGTTTTCAAAGCAGACACAGCATTTTACCACCTGACCAGCACCATGTAGATGTTTGTTTTTACACACTTGTGCCAGCACCTCTGATTGTCATCTTTATTATGGCAGATGTTGCATGGTCCATGATTGTCATTTTATTTGCATTTTTCTAGTGACTAATAATATCAAGCATCTTTTAGGTTGCCTATTTTCTTCTTTTTCAACAAATTATCTGAAATTAGTTTGTTGTAACTTTCTTCCTTCATCTTGTCTTGCTTCTGTTTTCTGGATCTTCTTTTATTTGAATATTTGACCTTTGAGTTGCTCTTGTATTTCTTCTCTTTTCTGTAATTTTCTTTTTTATTTTTCCTTTAGCTCAAAGGCACATCTCTTTATTCTGTTGAAATTTTTAGATTTTAATTTTTAAAATGCTATTTCCAAAATATTTTTTCAGAATATTACATGTATAATATCTCCTCTTGTGTTTTATAATTGCAGTATTTTTTATTTTACTGAAAATAGTCTTTTTGAAAATTAACTACTAGTAAAACTCTTTATTTCTGCCAAGTGCTTTATTTTTTTTTCCTTTTAGTTTGTCTCTGTTTTTCATATTAGTGTCTTTAATTAGATACCTGGTGTAGAAACAACCTAATTGAGGCCTTGCCTCAAGTGTTGTTCAGGTACCTGATTCACCCTGAACTGCACTGTAGAAACTCAGCCATTTTGTTGAGTAACCTTAAGGGTGTGTCCCTCTTTCCTGTGGTGCTCTGAGATTTTCAGCAAAGACTCTTCTCCTTCCCTGTTGCAGTTTAGCTGCTGTTCTTCTGGAAGCAGAGTGGGGATAAGGCCCCCCTGAATTCTTGCTTCAGGATGATATCTCTGGCTTTGACTGATCACCTTTCTCAACTTACGACAGCTCTGTGTTCCGGAAGGGCATTATCTGTGCAGCAGGGTTGGGAAGGAAATCTAAGGGTTGAACAGCTACTGAAAAGACATTTAATCAGACTTCCATGTCTTAGGCTTCCTTGCAGACCTTGTGTTTCTTCCTACTTCCTGGTCCCACCAATTCTGTGTTAAAATAGTATGTTTCTAGACTTTATTCATTGCCAATTTAGTATTTGTTTCTGCTTTGCTATGATGATCTTATTACTGCCTGTTTAAAGCACCTGAAGTTTGTTAAGTAGACACTTGGCAGAGTACAAAATAGATGTGTGTGTTCAGTTTGCCATTTTTATCTTGGAATCCCACCCATTCTTAATAAATTTAAATATAAAGAGATGCTTAAGCCTGTTATTGTTTAAGCCATTGTGTAAATAGCTACTTTTTCATCTTCATGTTGGGAAGCATGTAAGTTATCGCTGCTTATCAGTTGTCAGAATTTATCAAATATGACAAGTGGGAGTGAAGATATTTGAAAGTACTGTTATTAGGTTACTGTCTCATCATTAAAACTTTAGGAATACAAATAAGGTGTAGTGTCTTCTTAGGATATACTGCCTTGAAAAATGTTTATGCTTATATCAGGTTGATTAGTCAGTATTTTGGCATTTGTTAGGATATATTATAGTGATATTGATTGACATACAAATGTGTCAATTCATATCATACATTTGATAGTATTTTATAAGCAAGATAGATGGGCTTTTAATGCTAGTGTGCATAGGGTATATATGATGGTCTAATTTTAAAACTTAGTTATTAAGAATATATATATATGTATTTTGCAGGTCTGTTATATATACTATCAAAGCCTTCAGTTTTAAGGAATGAAATTTAGAGTTAACACACAGCTTCCATGGCTGATGTACTCCTTTCTCGCTGGCACATATAACCTCATTCTAAACCCTCAGCAGATGTTCCTGCTCCATTTCTTTTTCATAATTCAGGAACAAGAAAAACTAATTTGTCATGGCAGCTATTTGTAAAATAAGACTTTTCCATCTTTTTGGTTATACCTTTTTTTTCTTGACTATGTGATCTTTGTTTTCAAGCTGTAGGTCTCAGTTATTACCTTCTGTGTTAGCCTGTGGTAGGAACATTTGGAAGACTGCATTGATTCTCTTCGCTCTCCTTTCTGTTTCACTACCATTTTGCTATAATTGTGACCAGGGGATGCAGTGAGGAGAGATAAAACGTGGAGAGGTCCAGTTAGAATTTTAGGAAATATATTAAGGAAAGCTACCTGATTCTTTAAGTGGATTACTGAGAGTTCCAGGTCAGCCTACAGTACCTGTGAGTTCAAGGCACATCTCAATTATACAGCAAGACCCTGTCTCATAAAAAAAAAAAAAAAAAAAAAAAAGAAAGAAAGAAAGAGAAGAAAGAGAAGAAAAGGAAAGAAAACAAATAAACAAAACCCAAAAATTCAACACAAGATGTGAGGGCAGTCTGGCTGCTACATCTGTCACCCCGTTGGTTGCTAAGGTGGATCCGGCACGTCTATCTGGGTTTCCCTTCCCTCCTCAGCCAGCCACATGCTTCTCTCCCGAAGCTGCACACTCCATTGAAGAGGCTGAACATCCCTGTAGAGAAGAACCAAAAATTCAGTACCATTATATACATTTTTATGTGTAATATTATTATATTCTTTTCTTTTTTCTTTACTGTTGTCGCCATTTTTATTTTATGGAAAAACAAAACAAAATTTTATAACCAAACAGTAACAGAGCAGCTATAGTTATTTATTATTACTCTGTGCATTGTTATCTTCAAAATACAGTAGTTATCAGAGTATAAGGCACAAACTAAAGTTTGTTGAAAAGAAAATTTTGTGTTATTATGTTTATCTCTTTTTTTGTAAGAACCTTTTTGGTTTATTTTTTTGTTTTTAATTTTTTAAAAATTATTTTGAAGGTAGTAAAATACAACAGAATAAGACAGAACAAAGCCAATTGGGGCACTGCAGTGAAATTGGTACAGAAGGTCACAGCAGGTTATCGGGATAACAGTAATAGGTACCATAGTATATCTCATTATCTTCACAATAGTTGTTCTTTCAATCAGGTATAGCAAAATCAAATCAAATACAGAACATTATAGAACTTACCAAAACAGAACATTTAATAGAGCAATACAGTTAATCAGAACAAAGCCAAACAGTGATAACAATATTTGCCTTCAAAGAGATGGCAGAAGGAAATCCCCGCTATTTGCTCTATTGCATATGGTCATCCTCCCAAGAGATGCTCAGACCTCTGGCTCCCATTTGCTAAATGGAGGGGGGTGGGGTTGAGGTGGGGGGTAGGATGTTTGATTCTCATCCCATAGACTCATGGCTGCTTACCAGGGAGGCAAGTGGGTTGCTTGGTGTGCCAGCACTCTAAGTTCTAACTTAAGTTCTAACTTGACACTGGGTAGTTTCTATCCCTGGGGTGGCCCTTTTTGGTTTATTTATAGGATTTAATATTCTTTTTCTTTTGGCACCAGGGATCAACTTACAACCTTGCACTTGCCAGGCAGGTGCTTATGCCACTGAGCTAAATCCCCAGCTTAATATTCTTATTATATTATCAATGAAGAAAAAATTGAATAGGATTTGCCTAATGTACACTGAATTACTGTTATCAAGTATTTGGATGCAAGAGATATGCCCGCTTTCCCTGTTGAACTTAGGTGTGGCTGTGTCCTTTGCTTTGGCCAGTGATGACAATGCTTATTTGTTATTAGAGTGTAGCTTGACCTGTCCACATTAATAAATCCCAAATTACTTACTGTTGAGCCATTGGAGTCAGTGCTACTATGTGGTATCCTTGAAGACCTATGACTTAATGATCAGTGCATATTATATATGCATAATTATGTATATGTGTTTATGTGTGTAGTAGTCTCATGTGCAGTATATAGTATTATTTTAAATCAATAAATGATTGTATATTAATATTCTTTTTAAATGCATATTTTGTATTAAGATAAAATCTCTTGTTCATCTTTGGTATCTTTTTACATTTTGCACAAATTTGAAATTATTAATAAAACTCAGGTAGTGATAACTTTAAGATTTTAGTAAGATGTCGATTCTGGCTTTTTAATGTTTACTAAGAATCTCATATTTTCTCGGGACTGAGAATGTAGCTCAGTGTTACAATGCTTGCCCAGCATGCATGAGGCTCTGGGTTCAATCTCTAATACTGCAAAAGCAACAAAATGAAAGAATCTTTTATGTTTTCAGTGAGGGCACTGAGTTAGCTAGTTTATCCCAAATTTTCTGTATAGATTAGTCAAAGATAGAGCATACGTGTGGTCATCTTTACCAGATTTCTTCTGTTTTCCTTGAGAGAAATGACTACAACAGGCTTCATTTGTAACAGGCTTTATTATTTGTAATAAGTATATGCCAAGCCTGCTAATTTGTTTATAGGTAAATATTAACTGATATTTTACCCAAAATATTCTAGTTTGGCTTTCTGACATTATTTTTGGTAATTGATTCAAATTTGAACACCACTGATTTCTTCTACAGTTTTGCTAAGACTGACTTCAAATGGTACTTTAGCCCCATTGTCAGACAAGTGTTACCCAAATCCTCTAGACAGAGTGGGTGAGAAAAAATTCTTTTCTAGTGAACTTTTTATGGCAAACTGTACCAAGTACACAAAGTAGCGGGGCTAGATATTTTTTTAACTTTGATTCACTGACTACATGTTAGCATGAAAAAACTAAAAACATACGAGGACCAATAGTGTTGATCATTACTTTTGCAAGTTTCAGGAATTTTCTTAAAACCATCAACTGTATCTGCCACATGTGCCAGGCTCCTGGAAAAGTTATTTTTTGAAAGTTTGCAAGCATCTAATTAATTAGATAAAGTAAAACTAGTCTTTTTTTCATGTTGTCTTTATTTTCATATCCTTGTGTGGCTGTGGGTTACAGCACACTTTCTTTACCCTTGAATTCAGCCAAGCTAGCAGCAAAGAAGGAAATGATGAGTTAATTTTTGGCAAATATATATGCATATATACAATTTTAAAATATTTTTGTACATATATATGTATTGCTTTGAGAAAAATTCTTTTAAAATTGTTACCACTGAGTCAAATGATATGAATAAGGTGATAAATATTTTGATTTATTTAAGAAGTAGAAGAATATGTTGGCACTTATTTGATTGCCATTTTTTCCCCACAGTCATCAGTAATCTCCTAAATACTGAAATTTTTAGTCTTTATGCATTTACAATCCTTCACTCATTATGAGTTTGAAAATCATACTGGTTTTCAAATAATATGCAAAAAATATCGGAGGAAAAATGAACAAATTATAGTTTCTTAGTGTTCTCCTTTTGCTGAAATGCTTTAGAATTACTTTTAAGATTAAAAATCACATGTGCCTTTAGCTCATTACAGCATAGTTAATTGAGTTTTCGTACTTAGTCTGAGCAGCGCCCACACAGAGTTATTCTTGCTGCATAGACCCAAGTATGTGGCTCTTCTGTCCATCTTTGTAACCTGAAAAAGTTATCCCAGCTTAGCCCCTGTATTTCCTGTGTCTTAGAGTCTCTTCTCTCTTGATTGTGACTCCTTTCATTCACGTTGCTCTCACTCTGTAATTTTAGGATCATCCATATTTCTAGAAAGTAGCTTCAGAAGGTGTTTTCAGAGTCAGATATTACTGAGGGCCTTTCAAAAATTTCCTTTTTATTTTCTCTTCCATCTTGAATTTGAGTCCAAAAAGTTTATATGGCCCACTTTTACCATTATATAATAATATTATATTATTGTATATTATTATATAATAATATAATGGTAAAAGTGGGCCAAATATATATAACATAATATATAATATATATTCAAATTCTTGAGGAAGTTGGATGATCAGAACATTCTATTCTTTACATTCATTAACTTTTTATTTTTTCTTCAAAGGAATCTAGCTGGTTTTTATATCACATGAATCAATCTCTTTAAAGCAGTGAGTTGATGTAGACTGCTTCAGGAGAGTACATTGTACATAGTCTTCTAATGCTGAAACAGTTTGTTTCTATAGATTTATCATTTTAGAACTTCTCCTTTGTTTCTTCTAAAAGATTTTCATGAATTTCTTGAACTGTCCCAAGACTGTACAATTAAATTTAACTTTAACAAGTAAAATTGTTTTACCTAAAAATATTATAAGAATGTAAATAAATGTCAGTAAACGTATTACATATTTTGGTTTAAGGATTAGCTCCTACAATATTGAACCTACTTCAGAAACAAACTACTGAGACATGGATGGCTGCTTCCCTTGAATCAGAGAATGACTTGCCGCAGTCTCACTGCCTTGGCAGAGCGGCCGGTCTGTCTCCCTATGATGTCATTACAAGAAGACAGAGTAATTTTTTTCTTTTAATGGAAGAAATTTTTCAGGTTGCTGGTTTTACATGACGGGAATGGGGTTGGAAATGCTTCATGTTCCAGTTACCAGCCCCAGGCTGCACATGTATTTTTGGATTCAGAAATGACAGCTGAAACCTTTTAGACAGAACTATGGGATAGCCACATACAGGTTTATTATTACCGAAAGGGAGGAGAATACTTTATATGATTAAAAAGGAACAGATAATTTAATTAGAAGGAAACTGTACATTGTTATGAAAGGACTTTTGTATAGCATAAATTATTTTGCATGCTACACTTACCCTATTCCTAAGGGAATATGTATGTGGTTTACCAGAGGAATTTCAAGCATATTTTCTATGTGACTTTAAACCAGACGAAACTAAAATAATGCATAAATAAGCTTTGTAAATGTAATGTATGTCTGTGCAGTAATAAAAAAATTTGAAAATAGCATATCTTGATGTGATGATAAAGTAAATTGGAAAGCCATATTGTTTTACTGCCTTGTGAAACAGTTTAAAGCAAAATAATCTAGTTAAAAGTTAGTGCTGTACTTCAGAGGGAAGAGATAGACTTTTATACTTTCTCTTTTTAAACAAATGTTTTGTTTTTGTAGTTAAGTATTATAGAGTATTTTAATGCATTTGCAGAAAAACCAAGAAACATTTGATTGAATGCTTACAAAATATGTATTATGTATTTATTTATTTAGTTAGTGGTACTAGGGATTGAACCCAGGACCTTCTTTCTGAGGTGCATCCCCAGCCCTTTATTTTTTTCAGACAGGATCAATAAAGTCACTGAGTTATTTGGACGGGGCTCAAACTTGTGATCTTTGTGCCTTAGCCTCCTAGAATCCTGAGATTATAGGTGTGTACCGCCACATTTGATTTGTGCTTTTATATTTTAACCACTGTCATGGAAATGGATTCCTCTGATATACACACACATATAGATTGCCTTAATTAAACATTCTTAATGCCTGTGAATTAATTTTAAAGTATAAGTTGCCTAACATTTCATTTTTTCATGTTTTTCTCATATTTTGGAATTCAACATTGTAATTTCATCAATTAAAATTTGGAAATGAAATAAATGAATTTATTTCATTTGTATTTGAAATGTGATTGTGTTTGAAATACAATTGTATTTATTTCAATCGTATTTGAGATACAATTTCAAAATCAATTTAAACCTGTGGACTGCATGTAAGAGCAATGTGAACCTAACTACTCAATAAAGTGTTAATTCTTAATGTGGGCTGATTAAAATGGAGATTATACTTAGAGGAAATGGCAGTGATTGCTGTAGAATAAAGGAGGCTTGACTTCTGTAGGTTTTCTTCCATTCCCTCCAGCAGTCATAATTCCCCTGTGAATTCACGCGACCTTAGTGAACTTCAGGTGAAACAGACTAGAAACTGTAAGGATCGTACACTCTTCCAAAGTGCATAACCACCCCTCAGGTGTGGTGTTAGAGTGCAGACGTGTGTGCTGTGTTGCAGACATGGCGCAGCACTGATGAAGGGCAGCTTACGAGTGGAAGAGCACCTCAGCTGCACTGTACCGAGCGTCATGTTTGAACCCCTGGGATATCACAGAGTGGAAAAAGTTACCCTTTGCCTTCAGAAAATTATACATTTCTTGTTATGTTCTCTTATCATCAAGAGTATTGCTTAGAGGCTTCATTGATGGCTCAATCACCTGTATGAGACTGGGTTATCTAGAATCAAACTGTACATGTGATAAATGGGTCTCTTAAATCAGAGATCACTGGGAAAGAAGGGCTGCATATATTTTGCTTCCAACTTGCTTATCAGCTAGTTCTTAACACAGCATTTTTACATTCTGTGTCTCCACTTAATGTTTTTCTTTGGTAAATTGCATTTCATTTATCTCACAATAAAACTGTACTTTGTTGTTGAAATATAAAATAAAATCAACCATTAAGAATAAGAAATCTAGAATTATTTTTCTCTTAAGAACTTTTCATATTCTTATGCATATGTAACAGATTATCATTTTGTTTCTTGATTTTTATAGTGTACAAAAGCTACACCAACCTTGACTATATTGACTATCACTATCAAATGAAAGCTAAATGGAACAATAATAAATGTGCTTAGCATAACTTCAAAATGAGAATTTCTGTTCTTTATCACCAGAGAAAAACTTCCATATTTTTAGCCTAGAAGTTTAAAAATTCGTTGTGTTATTTTTCCATCTCATATTTTGGCAGTGCCTCTAAAGAATATCAGAATTCGTTGAAAAATATTATGAATATCAGACTTAATATTGTAAGCGAGTGGAAACAAAAATACACATTTTTTTTTTAAGGGACTTTACATGTTTGATGAGAAAAGCCAAGTCTGAAAGCCAAGGCTAATAGAAAAGCTGAATTACTATGAGGAATTTCATCTTTTTTGAATAGGAGGTTTGATTATTTGAAGGACAAACGATTGGAAAACTTCACATCATAAATAAAAGGTTAGATAAAGATACGTGCGTGTGTGTGTGTGTGTGTGTGTGTGTGTGTGTGTGTGTGTGTGTGTATACATTGATTGATGAAGTCTCCTTAACAATTGGTACACACTTCTTTCTTCCCTGAAAGATGGGTGGAATTTCTGTATCCAAGAGGTGGTCTGCATTTCAGGTAGTCTTCTTACAGGTGGTTTTATGTAGAGGTGTATCGTTTTTTCCCTCTGAATGATGCTTTTATATTTTAACCACTGTCATGAAAATGAATCCTTCTGATTTACACACACATACAGATTTCCTTAGTTAAACATTTTTCAGATTCAAAAGGGGTAAGGGGTAGATACTAGAGAGAGTCAAAGTGAGTATCATGGTTCAGCTCTTTATTCATCTTTTCATTCTGCTGTCTGTCTGTCTGTCTGTCCCTCCCCACCCCTGCTTCGTTGAAAAGCTGTTCTCACAAAGACCTTTTTAAAAGTTATCATGATACATATAATTTATCTTTGTAGTTTTCTTTCATCTCTTTTTCTTTAAACTTATGGCTGTATGCTACCTGCGGCTAGTGTTGGTCACTGTAGTTCTCAGGCTATGTAAAATTGATATTGATAACCCAGGCAGGGTGGTGCACATTTTTAATCCCAGAGCTGAGGCACGACGACTATCATGAGTTCCAGGCCACCCTGGGCTACATAGCGAGTTCGAGGTCAATCTGAACCTGTACAGCAAGTTTCCGACTAAAAGGAAAAATAGCAACCAAAAAAGATTTGATGTTGACTAAGACTAATGTACAGAAGTACTTATGAGTAAAAATTCTTTTTAAATTTCTGTGGTCTTCCTTTTCCACCCAAAACAGATTTTTAAAAATTTGTTGCTTTAGAGGATCACATTAATAGATGTTTTGAATGTTGAACTAATTTTTATCCCCGGGGCTAATTCCAATTGTTCTAGATATTTTAGTCTATGAGCTCCACACTGGGTCTAGTACCTAGTATCATTATTCTTAGAATTTGACATCTGTAATCATAAGGATTTTGGCTTGGTTGTTCCTGTTCTTCCCTTTGCTTCTGTAGGCTTTGACATTGTACCCTTAGTGATGAACAAGAAGCTTCTCACTTTTTGCTGTGTTTTGGAATAATTTGTATAATTCACTTGAAGGTTTGTAGAATTTTCCATTAAAATCATTTCAGTTTAGTTCCTTTTTACGTGTAGCTCCTCAATTCTTATTTCACATGGAATCAAATTTAGTAATTTAATTTTTTTAAAGATACAGTTTTATCAGTTCTAAAGAAGTGTTAATAGTCTAGTTTAGTTGATAGCCCAAATACATATATATATTTTAAATCTCAACATTTTTAGTTGTTTTTCTCATTCCTAATGTTGATTGCATTTTGGCCAAAGCTCCCACTCTAAAACAACAACAAACAAACAAACAAACAAACAAACATTCCCCAAAGACTTGTTTCACTAACTTTTTCAAACAAGTTTCTTGTTTAAATTCTGTTAGTTTCTTACTTTCTATTCAATTAATTTCTGCTGTTAACTGTATGCATTCCTTTTATTTTCTTTGGCAATACTTGCCTTTAGGTATAGTCTAGCTTCATTTTGTTTCTTTTTAGTCATTTCTATAGGAAAGTACAATTAGATGTCTAGAGTTCTTGTCGCATGAGTTCTCATTACTTTTTGAAATGTTCTTATTATCAATCACTTAGAAATATTGTCGTTTTAAATTTTTTAAATTTCTATGAAAAGACTCCTTTATTCACTCTCCCATTCTCATTACTTCCCTTCAACTTCTTTTCTTCCTTCTTCATTTTCTTTTTGCGGCCATTGAAGTTAACCTGCCATTGATTGGAAGAAACACTATTTTATGTATTACAGTGCTAAGAAAAGTAGACCCAGTTAAGCTATGATTAAGTGCTTACTTGTCAGTCAGAATTTTTATTTTATGCTTGCTAGAAGAAGCCTGTAAGTTTTAATTGTAGCATTAAAAATTGCCTGATATTTCAATAAATGATTTCCCGATAACAATTAGGGCTCATTTTTCCATGTTTTTGCTTGCAAGACATGTCCGTTGAGTTGTTTGTTGATGAGTTCTGATGATAGAATAAGCTAAAGAGCAGCCTCAAACACAGGCCGTGGCAGGTGTATTCCAGCTGCTGCCCAATAGCAAGTGAATGTTACTATTTCTTTATTACAGTTGAAAATTGTAGAACATAAAGTACTTTGATGTTCATCTTATTCAAATGTATGGAAAGAGTGTAATATGATTTCTGCTTTCTGGAATTTTTTTTGGGATTTTTTCTTTTTGCCTTTGTCTTTTTATATGTGGCATGAATTTCTTGGGTAAAAATAAAAGTGCTGTTTAATTGTATTCTTCATTGCTTTTATAGCCTTATTTTTTGCTAATCCCATTAGTTAATTTGAAAGATGCTATAAACTCTTTGAGATCTTGTAAATTTTTCATTTTCATGCTTAGCATTTATCAATTGCTTTACAATGATATGCCCTATTGTTAAGTTCCATATATGTTGAATATACATTTCTTGAACTCTTTTATTCCTTATTTTGCATTGATATATCCAATTCCTTTTTATTGATATGTATGGATATGCATAACAAATAAATAAATATGTAATATAAGATATATAAAATATTTCTTTATTTTCGTATCTGGGGTTTTGGGTATTGCTTTTAGTTTATATTTAAGAAGTAGTATGTATGATATTTTATTTTGTAAGCTGAGATTGTATGTTTTTAGTAAGAATTTTAACATATCAAATGTATATTGTTAGGTTTCTTTTCAGTTGCCATAGTGAAATATGTAGGCAGGGTACTAAGAGAAGAGGTTTATTAATAAGCTTATAATTTTGGAGACTAAAAGTATAGATAGCATAGTGCAGAATGCAGTGAACACCCCCACCAGAGTATCACAAAAGTCAGTCGCATGTGTGAGAGGCAGGGATTAAGTGGTGAGACAGGAAGCTTAGGCACACTCTTCTGAAACAACTTACTCGCTCAACAATGCCATTCTCAGTGTCACGCAGTAACTGCCCAATCCCTTCCAGTGGCCTCGCCCCTCAGTCCTTCTACCAGTTCAACACTGTGTCCTGGGGACCAACCAGCCTTTCAGCATGTGAAAATGGGGGACACACTTAAATCCCATCTAGACCATAGCGATGGCAAGTGGCAACATTGGATGTGCTTTCTATTTGCCATTTGGTTTGCTGTGTGGAAAGCACTGAGCAAATTAGCTATCATTCTTGTCTTCATAGATGTTATTAGGAATGGCAGTATGTTAAGTGATACTTTATACATTTTTTTTTGTAGGTAAATAGTATCATCTCATGTACTATTTTATTTGTTTTAAAAAATGTTCTCTGATAGTAGCATTCTCTTATTTGAAAGGATGGGGAAGTAAGTACACAAAGTTATAGAATGACAATTTGAGACCCAAAATTTACTTCTCAATTTGTGAAATGTATGAATTAAAAATTTTATAAATAGCTCTATTGAAAGCACTATAATTATATATTAGAATTTTGTTTTGTTTTTAATGAGCTGCCCTATATATAAAACTTTTTATCTCTCTTTCCTTCTTCTCTGTGTGTAACACTCTGCCTGGACCACAGAGTCAGTAATTTCTAAGTCAAACAAAATTTCCACTCTCACTGATTTAGAAGTTAAAACACATTGGATGTGATCCTAGACAATGCTGAGTTTACTTGAGAATGTATCTACTAACACATCCTTTGTTTTGTTTTGTTTTTTCCAAGAACAGCAAAGAAACCCTAATGTGGTCTAAAGATTTTTTTTTTTGTCTTTTTCGTTTTTATCGGTACCAGGGATTGAACTCACCACTGCACACTTGCAAGGAAGGCGCTTATACCGCTGAGCTAAATCCCCAGCCCCTGGTCTAAAGATTTAAGAAAGGCTTCTGGATGAAGTTGTTTCTAAGTAAGACATGATAGAAGATGAGAAAAGTTAGCCAATTGGAGGACAAAATCAATGAAACCTTACACGGTTTTTTCCTTAAAATAACATACCAAGTAGTCTACAATAGTCTCTGGCATGTCTGTTGTTTTCCTGTGAGCATCTGTTCTATTCTCTGTGTCGTTAGTGACTGGTTTGGTACCCTGGATTCAGGAGGTACAGGGTGAATGAATGAATGAATGAATGAAGACTGAATTCTGCCTATATTCTTAGCATTTACCATCTCTCATGCGATTAAAAACTCAGTAACAGAGTTGTCTGTTATAACCATATTGGGTTGTCTGTTATAACCGTATTGACTACAGCAAGATCCTTTACTACATTTTAAATTTGTAATTTCTAATAATACAAACCTATCAAAGGGACACAAATACTCATGTTCCTTGCCTTTATAGAATGAGTAGAAAGTTTCAGTCTGAAAATCCTATAGTAACTTCCTGTAAGAGAGGAAAAATTTGAGTATCAATACCACATTCTTTTTTTGTTTTTTTTTTTTTTTCCAAGATTCTGTGTAGTTTCCTGAATAAAGAGAAAAACATTTAAGAAAAAAAAGTACTCATTGGCAGAGGAAGGTTAAGGATAAGGGCCAGCATGGGCAACTGAGCGAGACTTTCTCTCAATATAAAAAGGACTGAGGATATTACGTGGGCTTTTCTTTTTTCCATTTATCTGAGTGCCTTTTTTTCTTTATAATTTTGAAAATATTTCTGTTTATTTATTAAATTTGTTTACTCATATTTAGGAATTCTAGAAACCTAAATATTATTGTTTGTGACTATAGATGTAAACATTTAAATAAGTCAAATTATTTAAATGTGATAAAAGATTTTGGGTATTTTGTCATAAAATACATAATAACTTCATTTACACTTGGAAAATATGTGATATTAAAGTTGTAATTGGATCAGGTGGATTTTGTGTGTTAACATAGAGACACATGTATTCACTGTGAAAGAAGTTAACAAAATATGGACATATATTCCTTTTAGTACACAGATATATTTAACATAAAATTTAGAGATAAAAATGATGCAGTTGTGGTTAAATATGGAAATGTGAGAGCATGCAACCACATACACTAAAAACATCCATCCACTTGTCTTTGCTTTGTTCAGAAGCTAATGGTGACTTTGAAGTAGGAAATATTAATTCATCGTGTTGTAGCCTGAGGGTTATTAATACATTCTCCTTTTTTTCTTCTAGCACACTGATTTATGTCAGTACATGGACAAGCATCCCGGGGGGCTCCATCCAGATAATGTGAAGGTAGGAAAAGAGGTTTTGAAAGCCAGATTTATCACTTTTCATGTACATTTTTTGAGCCTGCTATCTCTACCATATCTTAAATTTTAAAAATATTTCTGTATAAAGAGAACAGTATCAGAGTGAACCATAGTCTATACTTCAGTTTAGTTGGTGGAAATAGTGTTTCAATATTAGATATGTTTATTGGAAGGTTTTTATTTAGACCTTATCCTATTTTGAGTTCATGGAGAAGAAGCATTTGCCAACAATGAGTGAGTTTCAGGGAACCCTACTTCAACCCTGTGCTCAGGAGAGGGGCACATAATAGCTGTAACTTAGAACCCCGGGGTGCAGTGAAGTGCTGATGTAATCCAAACCAGTGTTAGTGTGGGTTCACCAGGCCTGAGTTTCCTTTTTTCCTATTGCTTTCCCCTGGTGCTGGGGCTAAGCAAGTGCTTACCACTGATTTAAGTCTCCAGCTCCTTAAGATCTTATTTATACAATCTTGTATATACGAGATATTGTATGTACAAGAAGCAGTTTCACTTTCTACTGCTTTTTTTTTCTTTTCGTTCTTTTTTTTTTACTGAAACTTAATGAGTATGGGTCAAAAGAACTATGTTTTTGTAATAGTTAACAACCATTTTGGGAAATTTTTGAGAACTTCAAGGTTAAAACGGGAGATTTCTTAGCATATGTTAGGAAATTTAAAGATATCAAAGGTATATCAGAAGGATTTCTGATGTGCCTGCATTTGTAATTCAGATGACTACATTTCATGATCCTGGAACCAACTGAGTATCATGGATGGGTTGAACTAAAATTACTTACATTTTGTCTTTTTATTTATACCACCCCTTGAAACGTGGTGTATTTTTTGTTTTGTATTTTCCTTTGCTTGTGTAAGTTTGTTCACACATGTGTGTAACTTTCTTTCATAAAAATGTATTTTAAGGGGTCAGGGATTTAGCTCAGCAGCATTAGCATCTGTCTAGCAAGTGCAAGGTTGTGATTTTGATCCCTGGTACCCTCCCCCTAAAAAAGCATTTTATAAGTTCCTTTCTTCACTTAAAATGTATCATTAAGATCCATACCGTACTTGACTATCTCAGTCTTTCTAATAACTGTGTTTTTTTCTAGTATGAATACACTACAATTTTTGACACATATTAAGAAATGTTGGGGATCTTTACAGACTGTTGTTATTATAAATGAATATAGAGTCAATATCAGTATAAAACCACTGTATCTAGTTAATAGATAAGACAGAGATATAGTATCTGTGGTAGTAAGACTGTGTTTTCCTCTACTCTTACTTTGGTAGGACTCAGTCATTTTGATTTTTGCCATTCTGATAAGAATGGAAAGTCTTTTATGTTGTCATTTGACTACTGAGGACATTAAGCACTTCTTCGTGTTTGGTGCTTGTGGATTTTATTTTAGGTGCTCTTTATTATGAAAATATTTTACTTTGCCATCATTTTGAAAGCCAGTTTTGCAAAATAAATCAGTCTTGCTTGTCAGGTTTTGTTTTTTCCAAGGACTTCCCTCCATGTTCTCCTGGCACTTAAAGTTTGTGATGAAAAGTCTGCAGTTTAATGGTTTACCTTTTTAAGTGATCCGTGGTTTTTCTTTCACAGCTTTAAGATCACTCTTTTCTGTTTGACTACTGGATTTTGACAATGATGTGTTGTGGAGAGGTTGTTTTCTGCCCATGGTTAGTCGGCATTCCTTGTGTACCATTTATTTTTGCATCTAAATCTTTTTCCATATTTGGAAAGTTTTGTGCTATTTTTTCAGTAAGCAGGTTTTTTATGCCATTTGTGCTGTCTTCTGATTTTTCAGTAATTCCAATTAGTCACAGTCCTCTTTGCATCATCTAGCAGTTTTTGGAACCATTTTTCATGTTTTTTTTTTTTTTTTTCCACGTATCTCTCGTTAGTTTCCACTAGCAGACCTGTCCTCTGGTTCTGTCTTTGTTCATATTGTATCACATCTGCTGCACACATTTATGATAGGACTTTTAATCTCCTGAGTTTCTGTTTGGTACCTTTTTATGGATTCTAGCTTTTTTCTGTGCTTGTAATTCATGTTTCCTGTTGTTTTGTTTAGCTCAGCTAGGTGTTTACTAGTGTCCATTATCTTTTTAGACACTGCTTCTCTGAGCTGGATGTTCTCCTTATTGATGTTCCTTATCACCTCTGTTCACCATTCACATAAGCCCATTGTACTGCTTTTGATTTCCTCCTCTTTGCAGTCACATGGTTTGAGGAATTCAAAGTTTTTGGCAGCGTTTTGTTGGCTTGTGTTTCTCTGTATCTTTTGTTGTTGTTTCTTTGTCTAAGCTGAGGCTTGTGAGTTGATTAAAATGGAAAGCTTCATTGGTACTGTAGCGATCTGTTTAGCTAATGTCTGGTTTTTCAGTCATGCTTTCCGGGCAACGGTTGGTGTTTGCTTCTTTCCCCGGATCCAGCATCTCCATTTATTTGTGAAGGGAGGTCACAGCATATTGTCCAATATCTAGTTCCTCAGGATGTTAATGACACAAAAGCAGTCAGGATTTTGGCATCCAGGAAGAAGCAGTAACAAAATAACATCAAAGCCAAACTGAATATTGATGTACTGGAAGGACCAATAATATGCCACATTTAACCATAAAAAGAGATTTTTAATCATAGTTTAATTACTCAGGCAAACCAAATATTCACCAATAGTAAATACGTACTAAATGAAACTATTTTATATCCACTAATGATATGATATGAGCATAGAGTTATCTAAAGATTGGTAATTCTTCATAGTCATACCAGCAAAAGTAGAGGGGTAGGGAACCAGAGAATGAAAAAAAGTAAAATTTGAACAATTAAGCAAGGGAAGAGGAGGAGGAAGAGAGAAAAAATGAGATAGGAAATCTGAGTGAAGAATGAAAAGAAATTAATATTTTTGGAAAACAATAACAAAAGAAGTATAAAGAAAAACAGAGCAAAATATAGGAAGTAAGAATAAGGTAAGGAAGAAAAATGTAAATAGGAGAAAAGAAAAATGAGAGGGAAAAATGAAAACTGCAGAAAAAACCTCAAGCTCCCAAATAACTCTGTTGATAGGAGTTGGCCCAGCGCACGGTCTGCTTGGTTGGTTAGTGCTTGCTTCTGTGGCTACACACCACAGAGAAGCAAAATGTAGAGGTGGCTTGGAGTTGGGGGAGCTCGTGGCCAGAGATGCAGGCAGTGCCAGTGCGTCAGCCCATGCCATGCTGTGTTCATTTTATTGAGCAGAATTTAGTGAACAGCGTGGAGCTCTTGAAAATCAAAAGTGTAACAAATTGAACACAATCTAAAATGTACAAAAACTGGCAAGTATAGAAAAACTAATAGTGTAGTCTGGGAGATTTAACATCTGAATAAACTTGAGTAACAGAAGAGAGGACAGAATTTTAAACTGGTAATTATTAACCTGTGCTTTTTCCAGATTGGAAAAAGTTTGAATTTTTGGATTCAGAGAGTTTGTTACTTTATAGAAGAACACAATGGATTAGGCACTAAGGACTGGGAAGGATAAGAACCAGAAGACAGAAAGAAATTCATTAAGTAGCACTAAAAACACTTGGACAAGAACAAACCCTACAAGTTCTTCTGCAACAAGTGGAGTAACTGCTGGGTAAAGAATCCCATGATATATTTCAAAATGTGTACAAAGGACAGTACAGGATTCCCAACATATAAAATGTTAATGGTTGAAGACATGGAAATGTCGATTACCTTTATTTTGATTAATATTCATTAAATGTGTCTCTTACATTACCATAAAGATATAAATTTTATTTTTGAGGAGTTGTCGATCAAACTCAGGGCCTTGCACATGCTAGGCCTGTTCTATACCACTGAGCTATATCCTCAACTTTACACATTGTGTAAAAAATGAAAAGTTAACAAAATAAAAACAGAGTCAATTAAATGCCTGAAACAGTTAGTGCCAGCAGTCTGACAGGGGGTTCATTGTTTCAGGATTTCAGAAAAATGTGTTCAAATAATAATTTTGCAAAAAAGAAAAATGTTTATAACTCCCCAGGATCGAGAACTGCAGTGGTATGAGCCTTTGGAGCAGTGATACTAGGAAGGAATTAGTGTGGGATAGTAGCTTAAAAGTTTGGACATAAAATTATTCCCAGGGTAGAATTCTATATAGACTATGCAGTGCCAGGATAAGTAATCATCTCCAGGTTTGCAAGAAGTTGACAATTTTGCCCGCATGCATTCTTTATCTTGATGCTACTTGAAGTTAGGTCAGACATAAGAAAATAAGCCAAAAAAAGATGACCAAGGGATCAGTTAACAGAGTTTTACAACAGGAGTGGTAGGGAATCCCACAGGACAGTGATGAAGGGTGCCACACATCAGGCTGGGAAACTAACTCCCCTGATTTACAAATGAAGTAGGAGTTTCCTATTAAGTTAGTGAATAATCCTAAGCCACACACACACACACACACACACACACACACACACACACACACACACATAGTCTACTAAATAGAGTAAAAAAGAAATAAAATACCTTAACCATTACTAGCACAAGGAAAAACACAATTTTATGCAAGGAAGAAATTTTCATAATAAACTTCATGATTCATCATAAATAGCAATTAAATAGTAAAAATAAATTTAAACATTGAATATTGACATATTCAAAACAAGCCAAACATCTTTAAAGTGATCTTGTGGTAGCCAGAGCCGTTTCAGGACCAGCACCCTGGAGTCCCGGTCCATTCTGACTTGTCATTTCATAGAACATACATGTGAGGAATTTTGAGATTAAGGAAATCTTTAAGAGCTTTTTGACTCTTTCCAGTGGTCCTTTCCTTACACCACATGACTGATGCTTTAAATTACTATGATTAACTGGATAACTTGTGACTTACAGGCCCTAGGTTGCATGGGTTTATCGTGATTTTCATGTTGAAGATGACAGTGATACTTTGTCTGTGAGTATGGAAAATCAAAAATAGGTGCAGTGTATTAATGCCTTGTGCTTTGGTAACTTAATTGCAGAACGTGGAAGCAGACAGCCCTTTTACCATGTTGGTTTCTGTGGGAGACCACACACCAGATTATGTGTCGGCTTTTCCTGACTGCGTGTCTGCTCAAGCTAAGGCACTCCTCCAGGGTTCCACACCATAGGTGAAATTACTCTTCGAGAAGCCTGATTATGACATGGTGACAGATGTCCCCTGGGTTTTTCTGTTTGATGTATTAACATATTTTTTTCATGTGGAGATATTTATTGTCATTTAAATCTATGAATATAAAATGAAGAACATAAGAATAATATTACTAAGTTAACAGCTGTTCATAATACCATACTAGATATTAATTAAGAGAAAACCAATTGAGCGAAAATCAGACATTATACTAGTTCTACATAATCTTAAGGAAATGTGAATACCAGGTGAATAAACTATTATATTGTCCTTTTCATAACTCTGAAGCTAAACATTTGATAGATCATAAAGTGGTCAGTATAATAAACACTGAATATTATGGTGAGAAAAAAGTACAATGATCAAATTCTCTTCTAAATTTGTCAATTTTTACTTTTAGTTTCATTGTAATTTAGCGTGACAATGTATAGAAATATTTTCAACATTTATCTGGGATTTTACAAGTATACATTTTTCGTTGTTAGCATGTCATGTAGTTTATTACAAAAATATGTCACTTAAGGATTAATGTGATTATTTATGTAAAATTTCAAGCATTACAAAGTATGCAATATAACAATGGAGGGAAAAATACATAATTTCTATTTTAGAGTGTAACATTGAGTATTTCATATATATATTTCTTTTAATTTTTTTATTTTTTATTTTTGGTAACAAGGTCTCTCTATGTAGTTGAGGCTGGCTTTGAACTCACTATGTGCCCCAGGGTGGCTTCAAATTCATGACCATCCTTCTGCCTCAGCCTCTTGAGTGCTCAGATTATAGATGTGTACCACCGCATCTGGTTTAACATGGACTATTTTTTTGAAAATTTTTTGTGGGGTACCAAGAATTGAATTCAGGATCTTGCGCTCCCCGGGCAGGCACTTATGTCACTGAGCTATATCCCCAACCCCTTAACATGGACTATTTAAAGTTAATTTTATTCTAATTTCTAGCAAAATATCTGTGCAAATATTGTTATTTTAATGCAAATTATAACACTGAAATGGGTTCTGAAAAAGAAGTCAATGCTAACTAAATTTCTAGAATCATTTCATTGCTTTCAGTGCCTACAAAATGTGTCTAGTATCAGTATTGAAATAAATATTCACCGTTAACTAATGGTTTGTTTCTAACCATTGTATCTATTTTTGACAAATGAGTATTTTTAGCAGTTAATTACTTGGAGGGCAATTTAAAACCTGAGCCAAGAGCCTGAGGACATTGGCCTTGTTATAAATATTTATAATGATTAAAGGCATAGTCATCAATGTCTAGGGCTTCATAATTGGTATGTAGGAAACTGGTTAGGATTTTTTGGTAGAGTCATTTTTCTCCCTTTTATAAGTATTTACATTGAATAATCTTTGGGTTGGTTGTGATAGTTGAGTTGAATGCTGAAGTTGCATTTACTTTGCAATTTTGTAATTCTCAGTGATTTGCAAATTGAGCATTGGATTTTTAAAAAATTACCATAACAGTTTATGTTTCCTCCTTTATTTTTTTGGTGTTGTATTTAAAAATTGATAAGCCTGTCAGAAAGAAAATTAGGATTCATGAAAAAAGAAAAGATTAATGCTGTCTCTAGCTGATATGCACAAATGTATGTGTTTGAATCTTATTGTCATGATAAGATTGACTCTTCCTGTGTTTTTATATAATATACTTCCATTTCTATAGTATCATGACTTTTTTAGAAGGCTTCCTACAAAACCACACTTGTCATTTTTTGAGAGTGATTGTGAATAACTGAAGTAATTTTGAATTCTCTTCTGTGTTTTTTGAAATATCTAGTATCCTATTGTTACAAAGTGGACTTTTGTCTTTGATTTTAACGTAAACTAATAAAAAGATATGAAGTTTATTATGATTGAAAAGTTGCTATTTTTTCATAGCTCAGAGAACAGGCAGGTGTGTAACATACAGAATAATGTTATGCCAAATTAAGATAATCTTGTACAGATGACACTGAGCATTGATTCCTAAGTGAGATTTTCAAATGTTGAGATAAAAAATCAAATGACACCTGATTTTTCTCATGTTTTTCATTAGCACTCTCATTAGCTCATAATGACTTCTTATCATGCATTACCATGAATATTACAGAACCATTCGTAATTCTGTATTTAGAAAATATGATTATTTCATGGGGTCATTAAAGGTTTTTTTAAAATTTTACACCCAACTTTGAACACCTGTTCAGACTTCTTTTTAATGTTTCCATCTTATTTTTACCATTATGAAATACTTTTCCATATCTAAAAAGTAGAGGATGAAGAATAGATGAAAAATTAAATATCAAGTATCAGTGCATACTATGGCAGACATTTGTGTGTGGGGGCATGTGAATTATTGGGTTAGGTCATGTGGTCAGCATTGAGTTGTTTAGAATGTCTTTTGTGTCCTTAACATCATCTGTAGATCTGCTTGTTAAAAGTTTAGGTCCAATAGAGGAATCAAGAGTGGCTAATTAAATAGTACACTCTTCCCCAGAGGTATTATAAAATCAAGATTGAAAAGAAATCACCCCAAAGAATGATGAAATGCAGGCAGTGACTACATGTTTGTTATGTGATGCTTTAGTTGTAGGATGGGAGTGCTCACTTTGGGGAATACCCAAATACACCTTAGTGGGCTTTAAGCTTCAGGACAGGTTGTTCACCTTGCCTTTATCTAGTCTTAAGATTGGTTCTGTGTGATAAAGCTTTGCATGTGTGCTTAGCAGGAGAGACATGACACTTTAGAAGGAAAATCAGCCCATGGAATAGATTATATACAGCATGCAGAATTCTTTTGATTGTATTAAATAGGCAGAGCAAAATCTTATGTGACCAGCTACTAGTAGAACTTACAAATATTTTCTCCTCAAAGTATAAGTTCTTACTACTTGTTAGTGTTTTACAAGCTTAGAGGTGCCTGTCAGTTGTTGCATGATTTAGGAATTATGAAACGTGTCACGTACCTCGCGTCATGTACCTCAGGGCCTGCCGGGTATGAAACAATGGAGCAGATACTAAAAAAGGAGAGAAAAGCGGCAAAGCAAGCTCTCTCTGCTCTCCTGATTTTCCAAGAAGTAGGCTTATGTGAAGTACATCGCACAGAGCTCACGAGAATGCCCTGATCCCTTTTTTGATTACTTGTGTTTTATACCTTCTCTGCAGCCACACTAATACTTCTAATTATGTTCAAAGCAGTACATAAGCTACACCATAATGTTGAACAGTTAAATTTATTTCAGTCTTCTATCTCTGCAGAAACTTACAAGAATTTTATAAAAATTCATGCATCAAATTTCAGTGTCGCTTTGTAAAATAGAAAGTGGGTGTGTATCAGATGCAGTTTTACAAAGTAGGACTTCAGTTTGCATTGGGTACTGTGTTTTGGAACTGTTAAATGGCATGACTCCTGATGAATTCTCTTGTAGATTTTAAAAATTGAAAACCTAGTACTGTAATAAAACTTATCATGAATATTATAAAATATTTGGATGTTTGTTACATGTTTTAGGGACTTAAATTTTGTAATTATATTAGAAAAATGGATGTCTGGATAATTTAATGTTTATGAACCTTTAGTTTTTACATAATATGGTATTAAATCTAGAACATGTTATTTGAAATGTCATGTTTTGTAACCTTGTACTCAGTGTGTAACTGCATCATTGAGACAGTGTGCATACTTTTAGAGGAGCTGTATTCTTGATTGTAGTGTCAGAGTAGGTGAAGATGGATTAATTTTTATTTTATTTATTTATTTATTTTGGTACTGGGGATTGAACTCATGACTTCGTGCTTGGCAGGCAGGTGCCTGTGCTCCTGCTGACAGGTGTCACTCATCATCACATTGTTGCTTCTGAAGCCATTTTCTCATTGGCATTTTCATTGCAGAAATTGAATGTACTCAAACCAGAATATAAATCTTCAGTGATCATACTGATGGATTTAAAGTAATCTTCTTTTAGAGAGAGTGAAATATTCAGAGGTAACAGTGTTCTGAGAAAGTCCTTATGGCTACTACATTAGAAAGATGGGAAGACAGTTTCAAATATAAGGTATCTACTTCAGTCCTTGAGCCTGCCTTCTACCATGTTACTTCTTCCCAAGAAGATTTTAAATGGCAAAAACAAATTCAGAATCAAGTGTTCATTATATCATATACCGATTGAGGCTTACAAACTTGAAATCACTTAATAATAAAAATGCCTTGATTATTTGGATGTATGAACATACTCATCCATTCATTTAAGGAAGCACCAGCCTCATTTAAAATGATGAGACGTGATGAAAAATTCTTAGGAACTATGTGATTGTTGATTTTGAGGAAGTTTTTGTTCTTCTCTTAGTTTTCTCATTTGTTTAAGAAGCAAAAGAAATTGCAGAGATGAAAAGGGTTGTATAATATAAGTAAAAGTACCAGGAATAGCCTCTAAATTAGACTAAGCTTTTAGTTAGTATTAGTGTCTCTTACTTTCTTTTCCGTATCTGAAACTCCAGCTGAGTGTTACTGTTTTTCTGTAGCCCTGTCTTTGCTGGGCCTTCTTGTTTTCAGTGTCCTTTGGTTTTTCACAAAAGATCAAATACAGCTTGCTGTGTCATGGCGTGGCTTTCCCAAAAATTTAAGTGGGAAAGTCAGATATTGGCTTGCTTTTCTAGAGGAAGACATTCCAAGTATTGAGTTCTCTGGACCTTCCCCGAGAGCAGTGCATGGGGCAAAGGTGCTTAGTCAGCCCACTGGTACGCTGCTAACCACACCGAAATAGGGTCTGTACAACAGCTAATTCTCTAATAACTTGAATGAAGTCTGTCATTGTCCCCTTTCTGCCATTATTTTTATGATGATGAACAGGTTTTATAAATTTATGTATTGTCTTCTTATTTAACTTTTTCTTGTGAATTTATATTACACCCTTTTGTTTGATCTCCTCAGCAAGAGGTTTATCAGGTCATCCTCTCACCTTCTGTGTTTAGTGAATGCTCAATTCAGTTTCCCTAAGATTTTTACATGTAATGGATTCTGTTTTCAAAGCGGCAAGTTTCCTGGTTCTTCTCTTCTCACAGACTCCTTTCCCTGATGGCAGAATCAATTGCAATACGTCATTGTCAAATCCTCCCTCCTTGGTGCCTTTAGTACCTTCATTGCCTTTATGGAAGTGGCACTCATCTGTCTGTGTCTCTAGCACACTGTGAGATCCTTGCATCCAGAGACCATATCTAATATCTTTTCTAGCAGCCTTTCATCCCTCTCCTATGACAGTACCTGACACATGTGGCTGGCACTGTGTAAATCTATAGAGAATTGCTCTATGGACATTTACTTAACTGCCTGCATTCCTCAAAAGCTCAACATTTGTTTTGGGCTTTGCCATGTTTGCTGTTTGTATGCACTTATAACTGAAGTGTGTGGACAGATTTTTTTTCTAATACTAGTTTTCCTAATCTCCTTTAGCATGATATCCTATTTGAATAGCTTCTGGATTAGCATGAGGTTTATATATTTTCATTTATTAGTGGAGGTATTAAAACAAGAGCCCTTTGCTAATTTGACATACCCACTTCTGCCCTTAGCTTCTGAAGAATCTTATCCTAGGGTTCCAAATTTATTTAATTTTTGAAATCAGTCACTATTCAGATGTCTCTCACTTCAGTTCAGTAACCCTCACTAATGTCGATACAGGAGTTCCAGGTACACACCCAAGTGATGTGCATGATTACAGCCCACAGTTCCTGGGAGGTGGGGTAAATAACACGCTATGATAGAAATATGCAGGGTGCACTGGAGCCTGGGAGGTACCTCCCAGAGACCTGTAGGGAGTGAGGTGGGTCGGGGGAGGGGTCAGAAAGGCCGCAGGGAGGTTCAGGTCCTGAGGAGCCACATAAGTGGCCAGTGCAGTTCAGCCAGCAAAGAAGGAAAAAAGCTTTTCTGGTGGAGCAGAGGTGAGGACAAAGTGAGTAGCTGGACAGCATCATGCCGTGTGCATAGAAGAGGGTGAGGCTGCTGGGAACCCCGGAACGCAGGGTGATAATGACTGAGTGCACAGTGGGGAACAGAGCTGGCCTCAGTGGCCTTGGGGCCACATTTTAACCTGTCAGTTAGAAGAGGCAGCTTCTGTGTTGGCACAGTGCATTGATTTCTTGCCACAGTTTCCACAGCGCAGGTGGTGAAGAGCATAGTCTTTGTAGTCACGCTGGGTTTGAGCCCTGGCTCTGCTACTGCACTGCTGTGTGATCTTGAGAAATGAGTCAGCTTCCTCCTGGTGAGTGTAGAGGCAGTAATAGCATCTACCTCATTAAAATGGTTGCAGAATCGGATGGAATGGTACTCTGGAACACATAGGTCAGTAACTGGCATGCACTGAGTGTTAGGGGCTTCTTAAAATCCATTGCTGTGGTTAAATAGACAACCGAGTCTCTGATGGTTCCCAGCGATCAGTTAACATCTTGTAGAATGCCAGGCTATTTCTTTTCAGACTGTGTATGTTTTGAAATTTATTTTTAGGTGGTCTATCTGGGCCTGGGCCTGGGCGTGTGCATATGCATGTGTGTTAAAGCCCTTGAAATAAAAAATGGTTTTATTTGCTTATTTTTTCTTCCTTCCTAAAGGAGTGTGGTTTTTATTTTTGCTAGTTTGTTTTGTTTTGTGTTTTTAGAAACTATAAACTAACCTTCAGGGTGCAGTGAGCCTTAGAAGTTAGTAACGGGGCTGGGAGCTGCTGCTGCTGGTGTTGTCTTTCTTCTTCCTGTGTAGAGAAGGTGGAGAGGAGAAGTCTAGGGATTTGTTTCCTGGGATCCTTATGCGACAGAATTTTAATGTAGACTAACACAAAATAGACTCCTAATTCCTGATCCTTGTTCTTGAAATAATAATACCAAGCCTTTTGTGCCCCAAGCATGTTACCATTTACCCAGAGCTTGAGATTAATTCATTTTATGTTACCTCAGGGTACCCTCCCTGCAATACATGATGATGATGATGATGATGATGATGATGATGATGATGATGTAGTTGACTTTCATAGCCTCTAGTTAGATGGAACATTCCAGAAATCTTAGCTTCCGACTCCCTCAAGGAATTTCTAATATTTTTCATTTCAGTGTTCCAGAACTGATATATTGTCACATGTTTTTGTTTGTTTTGTTCTTATTTTTTTTGTTGATTGGGTGAGTTTCAGTTTTTTTGTTTTGTTTTGTTTTTGAGACACAGACTCATTTTGAATTCACTATGTAACCCAAGCTGACTAAATTTACAGAGATCTTCCAGCCTCAGGCTCCCCAGTGCTGGGTTTACTGGTGTACATGCCTGGCTGCTAACAGTATTTTAACTCATTTAAAATCACCACAAAACTGCCTTTTATGACTCGCTGGTTGTATAGAAGAGAATATTGGTAGCACTTAAAAGTAACATTTATTTTTATTTTTGTTTTAGGAGATTGATATTTAAATACTATGTCAGAATAATTTTGGCAAGTAAAAATTGTTTCAAAGACATCTCTTTTATAAGAAGAGTATTGGAAAACCTAATAATCACACTTTTTTGTTATCAAATTATAAACATTTGAAAAGATCCCATGTGAAACTTCACAGTAAAGGCCATTAGTCACTTGTTAGATTATTTCTTGTGAAACTTTTGCTTTCGAATCCTTGACATCTCTGTTTTGAATTTCCTCTCTCTTTGGAATAAGTCTGCTCTGTAATTAGTCAAGGTGCAGGTTTGTCTTTAGGCAACAATGTAATCTCTATGGCTGTGTGTGCATAAGCAGTGTAATTACAGTGTGGTATTAATTGGACCATGTGACTGTTTTGTGTTAATTATTTCAGATCATCTTACTTTCCATTTCTTGAAAGAATGTTAATGAGTAAATCCATAGATACTGTGTTTATGTTTTTTCTGCAGAATTGGATATGTGTACATTTATATAAACGGTAAATAGTTCTCTTTTATCCTTTATAATGTTATAGATCTGTATAGATCTATAGATGTATAGATTTGTTTCTCTCATGATTTTAAGCCTGAAGAAATAGAGTATCATGAAGACTTGGTTTTTAAAAAATATTTTCCTTCAATTTATAGAACCCTAATTAGGAGTAGGTCTCTCTCACTAAGGAGGTATTCTCCATGTTGCTAGAAATTACCAGATTTGTTTCTCAATAAATTAGGGACTTACATGCTAATATGACACATTCTATTTAATGATCTATAGAAAATTTAGCTCTGGGTACCCGTTTCCATTGAATATAAATACTTAGAGGGGTATATGTAGAAACTGGCATTTATTTGAATTCAGATTTTAACTTTTGTTTCCCTGTCTTTTCAGTTGTTTTTATTTCAGTTGCTGCGAGGGCTGTCTTACATCCACCAGCGTTATATTTTGCACAGAGACCTGAAACCCCAGAATCTTCTGATCAGTGACACGGGGGAGTTAAAGCTGGCAGATTTCGGTAGGAAAGCAGTTAATTACCAGTCTATTTTGTCACACTGTGAGCGCACCAGGCAGATGGTGACACTGCATTTGTTTAGGTGTACTTCTGTCATCATAGATCATAGTGAATTTTTTCTGGAAAGAGGACTTTTAAAAAAAATTGTGATAACATAAAACATAGGTGGATAAGTTGTGGGTAAAATCTGCCATAAAACATTGGTGGGTTTTTATAGAATTTAGATTGTTCATCAGTCTTACTTAAATAACTATAAAAAATCATTTATCAGTATGTATTTTCAAAGGAAAAGTCAGTAAAATTTTGAGTGTAAAATATATTCTTATGAAAATGTCAAGAATACTCAAAGCAGAAGTGCAGTATGACCCATAATCGAGCTTTAGCAGATTATCAATATTTTTGCCAAATTTGAAGAAACCTCAAATTATCTGGCCCATTTCAGGGCATCATGAGATGTGTGCGATCAATAGTTTATTTACCCTAGGAATTTTATCCCCTAGAAATCTAACACTTTTTTAGACGTGACTGTTGTTCTCAGCATTTCTCATACATTTTGAAGTATTCTTGTTTTAGTAATTGGAGTCCTGGAGTGGGCCAGTGATGAATCATATTTTTCTTTGAAGCTCTAAGATTGCCCTTTCCTAGCTTCAAAGCCTCCTCCTTGAACATGGGGAGGACGACGCAGAACTGATATACCCACTTTGCTGAAGCTGGTTCAGTCCCAGGCTGACTTTTCTGTATCACCCAATGTTCTGCGCCATCTGCGGTCCTATTCTGAAGGTTCCCAGTAGTGGGGATGATGCCTCATGGTAGCATGATGTGTTGATGTTGTATCTCTGCAATTATTTTTTAATGCATATGCTGATTAGAAATTGAGTCCATTAAAAATGACATGAAAATATCACCCTTGGGACATGAAGATGCCGATGGTTGAGATAAGGGCTTTTTCTGAAATATGATTCTCTTTTCCTGCTCCAACTTATAGTACATAAAAGAGAACTAGAAAGAGGACGTCCTATCTCAGGGTCAGTAGGCTGTTCAGTGCTGTTAGAAAGAATGTCCTCTCTGGGCTTTGGGTATTCTTTTCTTCCAAAACTAAAATAAAGTAGAATTAACATGAATAGTAATATATTGCAAAAGTCTGTAAACTTTTTCTGCATCCACTTTGATGAAAATAATGAAACTCGTGTGTGTGTGTGTGTGTGTGTGTGTGTGTGTCTGTGTCTGTGTGTGTGTTTATGTCCATATTTGGATCAAGATTATACCAGGTGGCTAGATGTAATGTCTTTCTGTTATAGGGTAAAGTACTGAGAGTGTAGGTGGGTTAAATTCAAGATTATTGGTTTTATTCTGAATATGTTTTGTAGTTTGTTGGTGTGAGTAAACTAAAAAGGATTATCTCGTGATTTTCTTATGCTAATATAGAATAGTTAAGGTCCTAACTTACTGTGCTGAACATTTAATTGTGTTGAACATGTTTCTTGTATTTTTATAAGATATATTTTTATAGAATTGGTTTGTGTATATAACCAAGGTACAAAGTACTTACTGGGATTATTTTTTTAATTTTAAGTTGTTTTATGGTGGTCAGGTAAGTTTGTCTGAAAAGAGTCTCATGAGTGCTTAAAACTGACATTTTATAATATGAGGTTCAGAAACAAATTGAAATGTAAATTTTAAAAACTCAAATGATTGTTTTGGGAAGATTTGAAAGCCTGAACTACTCAAAATAACAAATATAACATTTTTGTTGCCTTTTTCACCAAATCAGATTCTTTTCCTCCTCCTCTCTCTCCCTTTGTGCTTCATATACGTATTGCATATACTCAAAAAAAATTAGCATACTATTTTATAAGCATTTGTGACACATAAAATATATATCACGGGCATTTTCTCATGATAATATGACAAAGTCATTTAGTAACAGATTTTTCTGTTATGCACAGAATCTGGGCTCTATTTAGTCTTCCTTAGGGTTTGTTTCTAGCTGTTGGCAGACAGGGATGGTGCTGAATTGTACGACTTTGTAAGGAAACCTAGCATGCTGCAGATGTTGCGAGGGCGAATGCATCGAGGTGCTGGATTCCTCTGCCCAGCCGGCTCTGCAGAGGCTGTGCTGCGCATCTCCCACTGTCATCAAGGCGGAGTTCCTTGCTTGGAATGCACGCTTGGCATGCGTCCTGTGCACAGGGTGTAATGAGCAGGACTCATTCACCAACTGACAATTTCCCCAATTAATTGTGCATTATTTTTGTCTTTTAATTTAAGACATGCAATTAACTGTGATTTACTGTGTTTGGGCACATGTGTGTCTGAGATGAAGGAAACACACTGAAAACTGCAGAGAAGCTAAACAGTCAAAAATTATTCTGGTTCCAGGCAGCAGAACAATTAGAAACACAAGGTCTTAATTCAGAATGTGACATATAAAGAGGTTTAGAAGCCATTTTTTGTCTTACGTTTCTTTTATGTGAGCAGTACCATAAAATTTTGATGAAAAGAGACAAATGCAATCTGTATAATTGCATTTCCCATATTGTAAATTCTTATTAGAAAAATACACCAGGAAAATAAAGCCACTAAAATTTATTAGGTTTATTCATGTGACAGCTATACATTTACAAATTCTTCTTTTATTCTTTTCTCAACTGAGTAAAAAATATGGTATTTCTGAAATTCAAAAAGTGGAAACTTCCCCCGGCTTAGTCACACAGACACCTGGCTATCAGCTTTAATTTCAGATGCTTGATCTGTATCTTTCACCGTCAGATAACCTAGCATCTGTACACACACACACACACACACACACACACACACACACACACACAAAGGGCAATCAAAAGATATGATAGATATTTAAATATAAAAAGAAAACAGTATAGCAAAAATCCCAAGAATGGTGGGATAAATGTGTTTGAAGGAGGTGATTTGAGGAAGATTAATGGCAATGCTTTTTTTATTATAATAAATTTTAAAAATGCAACCATCATATTTTTGGTCACTCCATGTTGATCAAATCTTCATGGCAATTTCTGTGAAATGAAGACTCTAGGGTCTATGTCTATAATCACATTTAGATGCTTAAGCACACACTACATGCTCAGTAAAGACTGAATGAAAAATATACATGAATATTTTGAGGGTTAGTCTTTACAGACTCAGACACGCTTATATTTACTAATTTATTTAATTAGTTTGGCAAATTAGCAGTATCCTGGCTGGGTAGGGTCAGGACCGCAAATGGAACTGATGACTTTTGATAGGGCTGAGCCCCAGGACTTCTTTGAGTCTCTTACACAGAGGGCTTGCACACTGGCTTGGTATACACTATGTTATAACTATGTGATATACAAATAGAATCACAGAGTGCACATAGATATACATGAAATAACCTTAAGTCTTGATGTTTCTACTCTGTAGTCTCCCAACTGATTGCATGCTTGAACTGCTGAGAGTAAAGTGTGTTAAACACTGAATTGGGAGACACAGCTCAGTGTAACAAGCTTCTAAATTTCAGGAAATTATTCACTTCTTTTAAGCCTTATTCTCCTTCTTGCAATAAAAAAGCATTGAGCAGATAGATACTATCTAAGATCCTCTTAGTGCTAGCTTTTTATGTTTTGCATTCCTAAAATTATTAACCTGTTTTGTGAGTAGTTTCTGATGGGTGAAGATCTGCCCACTGAATCTGGAATCAGTGACAATGTCCTCTCCTAGTTTTTGTTCTGTCTTTTGGAAATTCAAATAGATGAGCTGTTTGCTTTTATTATATTCATTGAGAGCACATTAAAAGAAAATGGCAGCAAGTAAATAATAAATTTTCCAAGAATTTAAGTTGGTTTTCAATGTGATAGTATGAAACCTTAAGATATTATTCGTTTTGGTACATTTAAAATAAAAGGATGATTGTGAAGGGTTTTAGTTTCCTGCTTTTCATGCAGATGATATTGGTGTCATCCACATTTCCCAGCCATTCTGCTATTTTTAAGGCTCACAGACTAACCACATTGCAAGACAGTTTGGTTAAATGTGCCCCTGAAAAAGAGAGACAGGAAGAAATCTGTAATATAAACATTTAAAGACGAGGCTTGTTTTATTGACTTTCCTAATGAAAGAATCCAAGTTATACAGTTCTGTGGTTTCAATCAAGTAAGACTTTTCCACCAGTGATCTAAATCTTACCTTCCTAATGTTGGTAGTTTTCTCTTTCAGGCTGATACCTAGGTAGATTTTAGAAAGAAAATAATTATAAATGTCATTTTAGGTTGTGACTTTATAGAGCACATGGTAAGTACATATTTATTATTGGCTTCTCAGAATTCCCATTTTTGAATGCAGAGAAGAGTCTGATAGTTTGATAAAGCCTCTAGATAAAAGCTGTTAGCCCCAAAGAAAGACATTGAACACTTTTTTTATTATTCACAAAAGAATTTATTGTTGTAGCTATGATGATAACTTTAAGGTTATATATAACTATATTCATTTGCTATGGCCTACAGAATTCATTCTTACTGTATTTTTGTTTTAGAATATATTTTTTAATAATAAAATAACTTTTCTAGTACGCTATCACTCTGCTTACCCTTTAGACAGTTTAACACATAAACAATTTTAATGGAAAATTTGGTTAGCTCTTCATGTACATCTAAAAGAATATATTTAGAATAATGATGCTATAATAAGAGCTAAAAGAAGCTATTTTATCCTTTTAATTTCTTTAGGAAAATCCTTTTAAACTACAAGTGACAGTGTGCATATTTTAAAATTTATCCAATAGATCATCATAGATACATGTTAAAATTAATCTTGATTTGACATGTGACTTGCCTTTGACTCCATCATTTTGAAGATAAAATTTTTGAAAAGAAATGCTGATACTGAAAATTGTCTTCTCCAGATCCTGAAATTATCGCTTAGCTTTAATTTTTAATCTTGTTTAGTACCTTGCTCATCCTTTCAAAAGTTCTTTTACATTGAAAAGGAATGATTTGATGGTGGTGGGGATGATGGCATCTAAAGTATATTATTTTTCTATTTTGTGTTATCACAATATAGCATTTCTCAGGCATATCAAAATGCTAACCATGTGAGAGCCTTTTTTTCATTTTACATATACTTTAATGTTTCAAGTAGTTTTATGTTCATAGAAAAATTCAGCATAAAGTATAGGGAGTTGCTGTATGGTACCTTCCTAAAAGCAGAGCCTCCCCACTATGGCCATGTAGCACCATTGTGGTGCATTTGTTGTAACTTTGACCCAACAATATCATCTCGAGTTTGCATTTATTAGTGTGACATGTAATCAACATTTTTGTTTCATTCATAATAGATGTACTGCCCTAAAACTTACCTAGGTGAATTTTTTTCAAAGTGGTAAAGGGATATATGTAAACTGCAACTAATATGCATATACTAATTATCTATGAGAAATCACTCTGTTCAGGAACCATAACCACGATTGAAACAGTGTGGATAGTGGTTGATTGCTAAGAATGGCAGCTTCAAGCTCCACAAAAATGAGGAAGTCTGTTTCAGCCAAATTATGCATACGTGGTAATGAGGCATCTTTAAATGCAGAACATACTGTTACAACTAAGGCTGATCATCTTATTCTCCAGTGTTTATGGACGCCTTCTTGGCAGAGAGATTTCAGTATGCAAAAATATTACCTTTTTTATATACAATAATAAGAATTGTTGGCAGTAAACCAGATAAATGATCCAGGATGTGAGTAAAAATAAAGCCATGTATCCTTAGGAAATGTCCACAGAAAAGATGACTGAAAGCTTATGTGCCAGACGTGATGACTGGAGTGCTGTTAGGGAGGGTAACATAGATTCTGAACCAAAGGATTATGCCACACTTGTCTGCTTCAAGGCAACAGTGATTACACTTGCTCGTGAGTTTTGTTAACATGAAGATAATTGGAAAGGTCACACAGACAACAAACGACTTCTTTGTGGGTCCTTCTCCATTGTCTGCTCTTTCCTGTCTAAGAAGCAAAGCAGACAATAGCAGTGCATGTGTCAGAACATCTAGTTTGTATCAGAATCTTGGATGACAGCAGATGAAGCATTGTAGTGTAAAGCACAGGTTTTCTACAGTCTTTATTGGAAGAAAAACTGACCAGCTACAACGGGAAAGCTGAGACATGTAAATTTGGAAAGTTAGGTGTCTTTATAAAACTTGTAGCCGTGTTAAATACTGGTTTTCTTCTTTTTCCCCCTCAAATTCTACATTTGTTGTCTTACTTTTGAAATAATGCATTTTTATGTTCACATTAAAACATTGCTTTCTTTCACTAATTTCTGCTGCATTTAATAGATAAGCTTGGTAAGTTATGACTTTTCTTTCTTCGTTTTAGCACTTGCCAGTCCAGTTATTTAAATACAAGATGATGAAAAAACATATTTTGCTAATTTTATAAGATAATATATAACAGGAAATATAAAAACAATAGTTTTATCAAATTTTCTCAGTGCTAGAATTGACTGGCTAAAATAAACCTGCCATCCTTAGAATAGTACAGAAACGAAGGTGTTGCCTGAATGATGCTCACAGTGAACTGTTACATGGTTAATGAGAGAGAAAAATACTAAAAAATTAGAAGTAAAAACTAGCTAAGAACTAATAATCTATACTGCTTATAAAGTTTAAATACCTTTAAAATTGTTTATTTTACCACATTCTATGATATAACTTTGATGTGCATAATTAACTTTAAAGACAATATAACTTTTTTTAAAAACTCAGACTGTTAAAATGGACCATTTCTCTATTAAATGTCTATCAAGTTATATGACATTCTAACTTTTAATTAGAAAAGATGCTGATATAAAAATGCAGACTAAAGTATTTCAGTAATGGAGCAGCTGTTAGCTGAGGAATATTATCCTGTGAAGCATGATCAGCTGATACTGGGTATGAAAATTATACTCCGAGCCAGTGGAGAAGTCATAACGAGTGGAGCAGATGGAACAGGGCAATGAGTTGGATAAATTGAGAGCCCATGTCGTGGAAGGGGATAAGAAGCCATGAAAAAAGTTGACAGATATTAGGTGATATGGTTATGATATTTTCTGAAACGTTACCATTAAACTCTCACAGTACTTAAAACTAGTTGGGAATCTGTCTTTTTAAAAAAAATCACTGATACTGGAATGGCCAGAAAGAATAAAATAAATATGAAATGTAAGCATTTTGCTCAAAGAATCTGGAGCAAGATAGTGCCTTCCTGTGGAAGTGATCATCTGTTTATTGGTAGGGGATCATGGCATTTGGGAATGTTTTATTATGATTTGTTTGCAGAATACAGTAGAGGCATCAAATCTATGAGGAGAAATTTAAAAGAAATCATTTAAAGTTGTATAAAAGGAAACTTTTACATTCATATTTTTTAGAACTTTTAAATATTGTGTTTTCTCTGAGAATTTTTATTTTATATTTTTCTTTTTGGTCTTGAGGATTGAACCTAGAGTCTTGCCAATTGTAAGCACATGCTTTACCACTCAGATGCACTCCAAGTCTCTCACTAGATTTTTATGCATCTGAGACTGTGTAGTCTAAACCATTGTATACTTTGGCCCAGAGCTGCAAAATAAATTAACTTGAGCCTGTTAAGTTAGTAAGAGATGTGTTACATAAGTAGTAGTAGTAGTAATGTATTATTATCATTGTCTGTAGTGTGTGTGGTAGTGCTCAGCATATTGGTATTTAACACAGACTCAGTTCCACAAACTGTGTGTCCTGGTGGAAGTCCCCCATGCTGGCTTGATGACCTGTGTGCACTAAAAAGTGCCAGCCCTGTTGAAAAGGCAGAAGCAGCTACTGCTGCACAATAGAAAGCACTGTGCTGAGGATGCCTTCAAGCGCCAACCTGGCTCATGCCAAAGGGCCTGCCTGAGTGCCTCAGCATCCCCAGTGCTGCGGGCCACCTGGCTGCTTGGAGGAAGAAGAGCAAGCTCCGCCCCTGTTTGGCTGGTGGGCTTGCCAGCTTCCCTCGGCACACCCCCACTGCCACTGCTGCCCAGGTGCCAAGCTTGAGGAAGCTGCCAAGCTCTGCCTGGCTCACGCTGCCGGGCGTGCCTGAGTGCTCCAGCACCCAAGCCGCCCACCAGCCACCCTGCCGTGTGGAGGAAAAACACTGAGCTCTGCCCCAGCTCAGGCAGCTGTACCCTCCCACTGCCACTGCAGGAAGGATCACCACTGTGCTCCTTCCTGGCTCAGGCTGCTGAGCCTTGCCATTGACCCAGCACTCTCCTCCCATGTGCTGACCGATAGAACCACCACACCCATCTTGGCTCAACCCGCTGCCCTCAGCTACCCTCCCCATCTCTTAGGCCAAGCACTGCTGTGAAGGTTTGGCTCCCACTCTCCCTCCCAGAACCTTGAACTGCAGTAGACTGGCAGTGCTAGTTTGATGGGAATCTCAGTGGCCCTTCGCCCTGACAGATCTGGTCAATATGTACCCAATAATGGGGCTGACATCAACCATACAGTAGGACGCTGGGGCATACACTGTCCACAGTGGTGACTATTGGGTTTAAATAACTAGATATTGGCCCAGAAGGTGAAAATGACAAAAGGAAGAACCAGAATGCAATCTCAAACATCTAGTCCATCAGGTGCAAGAACAGGTGACAGCAAAATGGAGGACTTTGAAAGTCATACACCAGAAATCTCTGAAAAGATAGCAAACTAAGTAAAGAAACAAATTCATGAGGCTATAGAGGAAATCAAATTATAAGTAGTATCTTACATAAAGACAGAAATAACAATCTTAGAAAAGGATTTGCACAACATAGCTAGGGAAGAAATAGATAAAAAAAATTACAGGAGTAGGAGAAATTGATTGAAACTTTGAATGAACAATGTAGAAAACAAGCAGAATCCATGAAACAAATTCAAAGAGATATCCAAAAAGGAAAAAATTCTGAAATTTTTGAAAGCTAGCAAAACTGTTAAAATGAAGCTGAAGACAGAATTTCAGACCTTGAGCACAGGATCGCAGATAGCGACCATGAAAAGTTAGAACTTATAAAAACAATAAAGCAGCATGAAGTGACAATCCAGCAGCTTTAAGATGATTACAAGAGAAACAATGTAAGACTAATAGGCATCAGTGAGGATGCAGGAGACAATGCAAAGGACATAACTAATCTGTTCACATCTGATGTGCACATATGTGAGGCATGTAGAATGCCAAAGAGTCCCAACCAACATAAATCTACATCCAGATACATCCTAGACATACAGCATAAAAACAGAATACTAAAAGCTGTTAGAGAAAAGACACAACTCACCTATCAAGGAAAACCTATTAGAATCACGGTAGACTTCTCAGCACAAACCTTCAGGTTAAGACGAGTGTGGAGTGAAGTATTTCAAGCCCTAAAAGAAAACAGCTTCCAACCCAGACTGATGTATCCAGAAAAACTATCTTTCAAATGCAATGGAGATACAAGATACTTCCATGAAAAAGAACAACTGAAGAAATTCATATCTAGCAAACCAACCCTAGAAAGAGTATTGAAAGACATACTAGACATAGATAAAAATGACCACAATCCCCAGAACAACAACAGAATGAAACTACCAGGCTGGGCAAGACATTAAACAAGGGAGGAAAGCAGAAAACCAATAATAGGAACATAATATGGCAAAGTCGAGCCAGTACATATCAGTGATAGCCATAAATGTAAATGGGCTCAATTCACGTATCAAAAGAAGCAGGTTGACAGAATGGATCAAGAAACAGGACCCCACTATATGCTGTATACAAGAAACACATTTGATTCAAAAAGAAACTCATAGACTAAAAGTCAAAGGATGGAAAACAGTATTCCATGCAATAGAAACTCAGAAAAAAGCAGGGTTAGCTATTCTGTTTGCAGACAAAGTGAACTTCAAACCTAAAATGATTAAAAGAGATATAGAAGGCCACTACATACTCATAAGTGGAAAAATAGAAGAGGAAGAACTAACAATTATAAATATATATGCACCAAATACAGGAGAACCTAAGTATGTAACACAAACACTAATGGACATAAAAAATCAAGTACGCAAGAACACAATTGTAATAGGAGACCTTAACACTCCACCATCACAAAGAGATAGATCAACTAGACAAAAAGTCACCAAAGAAATAACAGAACTGAATCACACCTGTGAATGAATGGACTAGTGGATGTTTACAGAATACGCCACCAAACCACATCAGAATCTACATTCTTCTCAGCTGCACATAGGACATTCTCCAAAATAGACTGTATATTAACTCATAAAACATTCTTACGTAAATGCAAATGGAGTGAAATTTTCCCATGCATAATATTGGATCAAAGTGCACTAAAATTGGAAATCAATAGCAAAAAAACTGCAAAACCTGCATAAATACATGGAAATTAAATAACAACCTTCTGAACAACCAGTGGGTTACAGATGAAATTGAAGAAGAAATAAAACAATACCTACAGTACAATGAAAATGAAGACACAACATACTGTAGCCCATGGGACTCAATGAAAGCAATTCTAAGAGAAAATTATATAGCAATAAATAGTCACATCAAGAAAATGTAATGAGCACAAATTGATAACCTAATGCTACATCTCAAGCTCCTGGAAAAGAAAGAGCAAGTGAAATCCAAAGCTCAGAGAAGAGAGGAAATTGTAAAGATTAGAGTAGAAATCAATGCAATTGAAACAAACAAACAAAACAATACAAAGAAGTAATGAATCAAAGCTGGTTTTTTGAGAGGATAAACAAAATTGATAAACCTCTAGCCAACTTTATCAAGAAAAAGTAAGAAAAATCTCAAATTCATCCAATAATGACTGAAAAAAGGGAAATTACTACAGATCCTATGGAAATTCAAAGATCATGAATACCTATTTTGAAAATCTCTGCTCACATAGGGTGAAAAACACAGAGGAAATGGACAGATTTCTAGAAATATATGAACTACCAAAGTTTAATCAAGAAGATAAAACAATCTTAAATAGCCCAATGTCAGCTACAGAAATGGAACATATGATTAAAAACTTAGTAACAAAAGCCCAGGTCCTGATGGATTCATGGCTGAATTCTACATCAAATTTAAAGAAGATTTAATTCAAACACTCCTTATACTCTTCAAAGAAATTGCAAGCAAGGCAGTCCTCCCTAAATCATTCTTGGAGGCAAATATTACTCTAATACCAAAACCAGAGAAAGACCCAACCAAAAGGGAGAACCCTGCTCCTATGCCCCCTTGTTCATAGCAGCACAATTTGTGATAGCTAAATCTTGGAAACAACCAAAATGCCCATCAACTGCAGAGTGGATGAAAAAATGTGGTATTTTTATACAGTGGAATACTACTCAGCTATAAAAAAGGATGATTTTGAGGCCTTTATCAGTAAATGGTTACAACCTGAAAATATCCTCATTAGTGAAATAAACAAGACTCACATGAGTAAATATCACATTGTCTCTCTAGTGTAAGAAACAACAAAAACTGACAGTATAATGGGATCCAAAAAGTATAATAGTGAAAGGGAAAGAAAGAGCTCTAAAGAGTATAACAATATGTATAGTGTGTGAGACATATGATCATATTACTGAATTTCTGTTGGAACACTGAACAAAAGAATTTGTACTATCAATGTTGAAGTGTCTAGCCACCATTTATCCTTTGATTTCATGACTTTGGCAACTATTTTTTAAGACAATAATGAGAAATATAACAATTAGCGATTCTATGATGATAATTTTTTAATTCGGTATTGTTCTACACTTCTTTTTAGTTTTTCTATTTTCTTTAATAATCTTTATTTGAAAAAACAAACAATATGCAATATAACAACCATTGTTAAAAATCTTTCATTCTGTTTTGAAGACCTGTATTATTAATGTTTTGAATCTGCTGTTGTTCTTTATGCCTTTTGCTCATTATTTTTCTTTTCTGACTTTTTTCTTTTTTAAAATAAAATTTTTTTAAAAAGGCAGAAATAAAAATGGTAGATATTGCCTTACACCACATGTGATGCTAGATCTTGAGTCTAGAACCACAGGAAATGATATAAAGAATATTTCCCACAGTAGACCTGTAAGTACCCTTGTTGGAAATATAAATTTTAGAATGAAGTGTCAGTAACTTATGAATTAAGGAACAATCTTCTTTATTGATGTTCTTGGGAAAAATTAAAGCACTGAGAAGCCCTGGAGGCAGATGAAGCCTGAATTACTTTAAAAATGTTTTGTAACAGTCAGCAATGCTGGGGAGAAGCCAAGAAAGCTGATGCCTCTCAATGGGATGAATATTTTGTTCAGCTCTTACCTTTTTTTTTTTTTTTTTTTAATTGGTACCAGGGATCGAACTCACGACTGTCTGCTTGCAAGGCAGGCACTTATGCCGCTGAGCTAAATCCCCAGCCCCAAGCTCTTACCTTTTTTTATGGTATTCTTTTACTCACAATACTTTAAACATCAACTTCATGCACACCCCACACCCCAGTAACCAACTTGTCAATGGTTCGTCTGAAGAGTCAGTATGGTTCTGACACTGATTACCTCTGGTTTGGATCTACTCCGCAGGTTAAGCACTCTGTCCACAAAACTGTCACCCATCTGATGCCAGTGGCAAGTGCCAGAACTCCTGTACTTTTGATTGACCAGCTATATGCTGAATGCCCTCTGTGAGTTCAGTAATTCTCTAAAATAGCTCACAGAGCTGAAAAAGCACTTTTTCATTACATTTATTGGTTTCTTATAAATGATAGAGATACTTTTAGAGACAAGTGTCCAAGCTGCAGCCCCAAACATGCTGCGATTCAACCTGGATACTGAGGTGTTTAGTTCAGAAAGACAACTCCTGCATTAACATCTCTGTCTTAAAAGAAAAGCAACACACGTGCTATAGGTGCTACCACTGTACAAAGGGTACAACTTGGAAACAGCCCAGTGGAAGAAACGCCAAGGCAGGGTTTGGGAGAGGAAAATGTGCGGGTCTTCCATCCTCTTCCCAGGACTGCAGATCAATACCCAGAACCTCCGTGTCTTCACCAGCCTGGAAACTCTCCGAGCCCCACCATTTATCAGGGGGACCCCATCACCAGACATCCCCTTAGCATTCAAAAGATGGTCTTCTTAAACATTTTAAAATTTTTATTTTTCTTACATTTGTAGTACAAATGACCCATCATGGGGAACGGTGCGTACACGTAATATACAGCTTGTTCTTTTACTTTCCCTGCCTTGCCTCCCTCTCTCCTACCCTCATCTCTTGGTCTTCTTCCCCTTTGCAAAAGGTCTGTCTTCCTGTCTCCTCTTACCCATTGTTTATTTTGTACTTTTAAGAGAAACCATGTGATATTTAAGATTCTGTGTTTATTTATGTTAAATATTGTGTTCTCAGCATACATCCATTTCCCTCCAAATGGCCCAAATCCATCCTTCTCAGAAGCACTCTGCGTTGTCTTCGCCCTGAGGCTGGAGGGCGGTGGCACATCACAGTTTCACCACATGTTTCTCTGGCCTCCCACCAGCTAGAACCTGCTGCCAACCTAGCAGAACTTGGAGCAGAACCAGCCCCTACCCGGAGAAGCTCCTGTGGCAGAGCCCTGATCCAAATGCCTATAATGTCCAGCTTCCCATGCACACAGCCTGTTGACAGATGGTAGGAAGCTGAGGCGGTGAGAGAGTCCCAGTCCAATTTCCCAGTCTCTAAGTTTGGAAGTGACAGCCAAGACTCATAGCAAAGACTGTGTCAGAAAAACTACCAACCCTGTGTCTGCTCTGGAAGCCTTTCCCTTGGTGCGAGATGGCAGCAAAAAGGCAGACTTATTTAGCAGTGAATTTAGTTATAATAAACATGTTTGCAAGGAGCAGGAAGGTCCAAATATTTGTCCTGGCTTTGTCACTAATTAACTCTTTGACCTTGAGCAAGTCATTCAAATGAAGAGCTTTGTTTTCTGTAGATTAAATAAAAGAAGACTAGATTTCAGTCATCTTTAAGTTTTAAATTCTAGGTTTTAATATTTTAAAATATTTTTTTCTAAACTATAAAATAAGTTTATTCCTTTCCCCACCAAGTATATGTAAAATTTCTGGTCATTTCCTTAAACATGCAATTGCCAACTTAAAACTGAATTTCTTCCTGGCCCATGAAAAATGGCAGAAACTCAACAAATATAAATTTATTGTGACTGCAGCCTTTTCTGGAATAAAGATTTTTAGCTGATTTTTTTTAAGTATCAGTTTCTTAGTTCGTTTTGGGCTACTCTACAAAGTGGCACAGACTGGGTCATTTCTAAAGAGTAGACATTTATTTCTCCTACAGGTAGAGGCTGAGAAATTCAAGGTCAAAGTGCCAATTTCTGGTGAAGGCCTTTGTACTGCATCAGCCTATGGGAAGATAGCAGGACAGGAGAGAGAGAGATTGAGAGACAGAGAGACAGAGAGAGAGAGAGACAGAGAGAAGTAGAAGGGGAGAAGGAGGCTAAACTTGTTCTTTTGTAACATCCTGTAATGATGGCATTAACCCCTTTCACTTCTTAGCGATTCCACCTCTTAATACTGTTAGAAAGGCAAATAAATTCCAACAGGAGACTTATAGGAAAGAAGCATTCAAACCAAACTGTAACTAGAACTAAGAGAAAGAGTGATAGTTTTAATGCCTATACAAATATTTTAAATGTAAATTCAAGGCAGATTTTGAAAAGAGGACTTTGTATTACACTAAAGGAGAACATACAATTTTCGTCCTTTTTCTCTATATGTATTATTATTCTAAACACTGAGGATAACAAACCAAAAAAAATCTAAAAGCATCTGCTCATTATCTTGTAAATCTAATCAGAGTAGCTATTTTATTGTTTTCTAAATACTTTCAATTCCTTGATTGCTTGAATACATATCTTCACATAATGACAGCTGTAGCATTAGTGACAGATTTGTTTCATTAATTTACCAACAAGATTATTCATAGATTAGTTTTTATAGTTTAACAACTAATATGTTATTTTAAAATGAGGTTGCAGGCAGTCATAGAAAAGAAAATAAACATTATTATCCTCCTTCCCTAAGGTAGCCCTTATTAACATGTCTCACAGCCTTGTCTGTATACTGCACTTTCACAATGATATACTTTTTAAAAAAAGTTGACTTATTTTTTACAAACAGTATTAGTCAGATTTCTGTTTCCTTCATCAAATATCTGGAAGGAAAATGGTAGTTTACTCCTGGTTTCAGAGACCTCAGTCTATAGTCAGTTGGCTCTTTTGTTACTGGGCCTATGGGCAAAGCCGAGCATCCTGACAGAGCAGAGCTACCCATCCCATGGCCTCTGGGCAGTAAAGAGCAAGACAGGAAGAGCCTCGAGTCCCATTTCCCTGCCAAGGACAGCCACAGTCACCGACTTTCTCAGGCCCCACCTCCGGGAGATTCCACACTTTCCCAGATCATTGACTGTTAACACAAGAGCCTTTTGCGGGGACAGGTAAGAGCAAACTGCAACCAGGCTTGATTGCCCATGCCTGTAATCTCCGCTACTCAGGAGGCTGAAGAAAGAAGGTCTCAAGTTCGAGGCCATTCTAGACAGTTTTAGAGATGCCCTGTCTCAAAATGAAATTTAAAAAAGCTTAGGAATGTACCTCAGGGGTAAAGTACTTGACTACTATGAATGTGGCCCTGGATTCAATCCTGAGTTTAGAAAAACAAAACAATAAAGATGTAAACTTTAACCACTATACGCATAGTGATCTTTAAGACCACATGATTTTATAAATTTGATGATTTTTTTCTCATCAGGCAATCACCAGTTTATTAGTTATCCCAAATACTGTAGCGTTTCTAGGAAAAGGGAGATTTATGTGAGATACCAGAAATACAGTAGGAAATAGACAACTGTTTTTGCATAAAATGGTCACTACCTTTATATTGAAATCCTATAACATTGTATTTCAACATGAATAAGTCTTTTGCATATCTTTATGTAGATATTAGAAAAATGTCCTACTCAAATTTTTAATGAAGAAAAAGCTCTGCAGAAAACAGGGATGATCTAGATTATTATTGTTTTTTTTCCTTTGAACTCACTATAGCTATTGAATTCTCTTAATAGGTAATAGGGTGGTTTTCTAGCTTGTTAAATGGTTACTGTTTTAATTTGTAATATCCACCTACAACTGAGTAATTTTTAAGCCCCTCTGAAAGTTCAGCTTGGGTACCCACAGGAAGAACACTGTCTTCGTCACCCAAAATGAGCTGCCTCCTGATCCACCATGCCCAGAGATGGATGAAAAACCATGCTGAATCTGGTAGTATCTAAATTAAAATGTTTTAAATAATTGAAAATATGAGGTGTTACAAATAGTAGTTTAGAGTAAGTTCGTTTTGTAATTCATATTATAGACCAAAGAACTATTTCTTTCAGAAATCACAAAGATTAGATCATTAGCTGATTTTATTATGTCCTAATTCTTTTCAATTTTAATAATTTTATTGCCCAACTACAATGTTCTGATGAACTTACCTTCAACTGTGAGTTTTACTGTTGTTATTGTATCATATTTTGTACAAAACAAAACTTATCAGTTAAAATTCCATGAGTTTGGTAAATGAATACCGTCTTACGAACTCCTCAACAATTGTTTCATTGCATCAAAGAATATCTCCACTAGATGCAAAGTAAATATTTTTCTTGCTATTATTTTTAATTTTTTCATACTTTAGTCAACCCAGAAGAGTAGGCTCCTACATCACAAAATATTATTTTGAAACAAGATCTCTTATGAGATACTCTAAACCAGAAGTTGGCTAACCTCTTCTGGAAAGGGCCAGATAATGAATATTTTCAGCCATGTATTCTGTGTTGTGACTATACAAATCTTTTTTTTTTTTTTTTTTTTTTTTTAATGAGAAAGCAGCCACAGCTGTCCAGATTTGATTCATGGAGCAAACCTTGGTAACTCCTACTGTAGAACTTTGTGATTCCGCTGTTCTTAGTAAGAAAACATTTAGTTCTGTGGGATTTTCAGAGGACTATAGATAATCAAAAAGTTTATAAAATTTAAATTTAGTACATTTTTCTCTTGAAAATAATGATTTCTTTATATATTTACATATACGTGGCATATTATATATCTGCAAAGTATAATTAAAATAAGTTGATGTTACTAAATTTTATTGTAGAGGCAATCGTACTGCATAGTTCAAATTTATATTTGTATTGGAAACTAAAATTCTTGATTTTCAAGTATAACATTGATTTATAAAATTTTATAAATTATTGAACTCTGTCACACTGAACTTCCTTTTTGTATAATTTTGCAAAATTATTTTCCTGCAGTAAATGACACTTTTTACTATTTTTAAATTTATTTTTTTTTAGTTTCATTCAATTTTTTTTTTTAACTTTAAACAGAATAAAACCAAACAAAACCAACCAACCAAAACAAAACAAAGCCAATCAAGACAAAATAGTGAAAGTGATACAGGACTTCAAAATAAGATAATAGAAAATTAACAATGACTACCATAATGCCTTCTGTTATTTTCAAAGTATCTTCACCATCAGACATAATAAAATCAAACAAAACAGAACAGAATAATCAAAACAAAACCAATCAAAATAAAAGATACACGACTTCAAACAAAATAACAGGAAATCAATAATGGCTAGCATAATATATCTTTTTATCTTTGAAGTAGCTTCCCATGTCATCAGATATAATATAATCAAAGCAAAATACAATAAAACCAAACAAAACAATGAAAATGATGCAGGACGTTAGAACAAGATAATAGGGAATTAAGAATGACTACCAACTTCAGAAGGAGATCCCCGATAGTTGCTATATTGCTTATTGTTATCCTCAAAATAGATACTCAAGATTATCAGCTTTAGCCCTGCAAAGTCAATCAAACACTAAACACTGCAAGCATTAATCCGTGAGCCAATGGCAACTCATATGGAGGAGGAGAAATAAGCAGCCAGCCCCTTCCTGTGAGAAGAATTGAGGCCCCTTTCCCAAGCAACTGGCTGATCTGGAGAAACACAGGCTGAGATGATAGCTACTGACGTAATGACAGTTTTTTAAAAACTAGGAATCTACCTGCATTTTGTGAGTGTTATAATCATTCAAACAACCCCACCTCATCTTGGAGGTTTGAGAGCTAGGGGTGGAGGAGGGTCACCCCGGCTGTGGTGCACAGTTGCAGGTGATGCTGGGGTTGGAGGGCTGTGACACTTTGGAGCTGTGCCTTCCAGACATGTGGTTTTGGTCATGAGCATAGTTTCTTACCACAGAAGTCCATCTTGCTAATGTCATATGCATTGTGTAGTCAATCAATTTTTGGATTAAAATATTGTAATTTAGCTAAACCTTAGCCCAACTTTAATACTTGTACACATTACCAACAATAGACTCATTTTAGGAGTTTGTCAAAATCTGATTAACTGCTCCTTTGTAACTGCAATAATATTGCAAACTGTAGATGCTTGTATAAAATAGCTATCTTTAGATAAAGTATATTTAATGGCTTATTTTTAAGACTAATAAAGTCAATAATTAAAGCAGAACAGTTTTGGAAAATTATTGCTAGTCTCAAGTATAAAAAATATTAAAAATCAAAAAAATATTGAAAATCTGTGGTGTTTTGCCTTCAACATTAATTTCCTTGATTATGCTTTTAAAATGTAGACTGCATTTGTTCTAAACATTTGACGCATTGTCAACTTGAAAGCAGTATGCATAGATTACATCTTGGAAAAAAAAAACAGTTTTTTAGAACAGAGGATGGTTGTAAAATAGACACAAAGTTAGCAAAATCTGTGCCCATGAATTACTTGTTTGTTCCTTGGGATTTTCAATAGACAATGATGAATCCAAAGATTGATTAATCCAAATATATATAGTTTTACTTAATGTGCAGACATATATTTCAAATATAGTTTCCTCTTGTTCCTTTTTTTAGTGAAATATTTAATAAATATTTTCTTATTAAAATGGGCAAAAAAAGAATGGATACCAAAAGAAAGAAAAAGAATAAAAGAAAAAGAAAGAAAGAAAAGATTAGAATGGATATAGCAAATAGAACTTTATGATTCTGGGCTCATATTTGGTTTGAAGAAAGTTTCTAAACTTAAACTATCGTCAGCTACATTGTAATATTTTAAATAATGCTTTATTCATTTATTTTGACTGGCAAAAATGGAAGTATTTAAAGAATACTTAACAGATTCTGAGAAAGTAGGGTACATGCTTAAGATGTTAGGATTCTGTTTGTAATTCTCCAAAGATAAGACAGTTGTTTAGAAGAGCTCTAGCAGACCTTATCTTTTCTTCCTGACAGCTCTTTTATAACCATAGTAGTCTCCTAGGGACACTCTTGGTCCTGGCTTTTCTCTAAAATCAAATGGCCATGAAAGGCAAATGCTTTAAATTGAGTCAGGACATCAAGGCAGCCATTTAACAGAACAGCTAAAGACACTTAGGAAAGAAGACTTCTGGAGTGGCTTCAGAAAATGAAAAGAACCATGGGTTAAGTGAAGCAAGAGAATATTTTGAGAGGAATTAATGGCAGCACTTCTTTTACTGTAATAATTTTTTAATTTAATTACTGTATTTTTAAATTTATTTAAAGAGAAAAACAAAACTAAACAAAGCAAAACAGTAAAAGGCTAGAAGTAATACAGAATTTCAAGAGAAAAATTATACAGTAAGAATTCACCAGTTAATAGATCACACATTGTCATCTCAGAAACAGTTGTCCAGATTACAAAATTAAAGCATACAAAGTGGACCTTAATACAGTGAGATTGAGAACAGTTCTGTTCAATGATCCAACAAAAACTCAGCAATATGGTTCTCTATCCTACACATTTAATTATACTTGCAGTTATATCCTTTAGATCACTTTCCTTCCTCTCTTTTTTACGCTAACAATTACATATTTTGGTTTCCATTACTCCCACAGTTCTTATAACTTTTTCTTTGAAGAGGAAAAGAAAAAAGATAAAAAAAAAAAAAAAACCAAAAAACAAAACAAGACAGACCAAAGAAAAACCCAGTGTGACAAAGCAAAACAGAGTCAGTTAGATCAGGAGGATGGACATAGTATATAATGCAAAAAAAAAAGATTACTTGGTGATCAACAATGGTTACCATTATGCCTCTTGTTATCCTAAAAAGAGTAGCCTATATTAGCTGGTAGCTGGTATAACAGAATTGAACAAAACAGTACAGAAGACCAATAAAACCCACATTGGAGAGCTTACAGAACTTCCAAAGAAGATAATAGTCAAACGATAGCAGGCATCATAGAATATCTGGTTGCCTTCCAAATGGTTGCCTATACCCTCAAACTCGATACTATTAAGCAAAACAGAATATAATCAAATCAGCCAGAACGAGATGTGGAGAACAATACAGGGATTCAAATCAGGTTAATAGGAAAACAAAAAAGTTACTATAATATATCCCACTATTTTTAATTTAGTTTTCCCTTAATTAAAAGATACTAAGAAATAAATCAATTTTTAAAAAAAGGAAAGAAAAAGTGGGGGGGGTTGAGATTAAAAAAAAAGAACATATCAATAGAACAACACTGGTCAGAACCGAAAAATTTAAGCATCATTGTGTTTCACCACCAGATAGCCTGACATTAATAGTAGTTACCATAGTGACTCTTTCCTTGAAATATTTGAATCTAACTTTGTATACTATAGCATCAAACTTACCAAGACAGTGTGAAACCGTTCAGGAGAATGAAATTATTGCAGGGTTTTTAGAACCAGCTAACAGAAATGGAACATCAGTTTCTATATTATCTCTTTGCCTATAAAAAAATTTGCTTATACTATTGCATACATTAAAATATAATAAGATACATCATGTTAGAACCAATGGAAACAGATGAACACCTTGATGCGGCTTCAAAACAGGATGATATTAAATCAGCACTAGCTATTATGCTGTTTTATTTTCCTCAAAATAGTTATTTGTAGTATCACAGACAATAAAATAAAACAACCCAGATTAAAACCATTCCAATTAATGAGTGAAAACATTAGATGGCTTCAAACCAGTGTGACTGGGAATCATGATTACCACGTACTTTTATGTATTCTTATCGTTTCTCCCACTTGGGAAACTATTCAGTATTTATACATGTGAGTTTGATTTATTTCACTTATGAGTATGGTCTCAAGCTGTGTCCATTTATTTATAAATGTCTCAATGTGATCATTCTTTATAGCTGAGTAGTACTCCATTGTATAAAAATACCACAACTTTTTTATCCATTCCTCAGTTGATGGACACTTAGGTTGTTTCCAAGATCTGGGTATTATAAATTGTGCTGCTATAAACATGCATGCACATATATCACTGTGGTATGATGCTTTCAGTTCTTCTGGGAATATGCCTAGAAGTGGAATAGCTGGGTCAAATGGTGCTTCCAGTCCCAGCTTTCTGAGAAATCTCCAGACCGACCTCCACAATGGTTGCACCAGTCTACACTCCCACCAACAATGCAGGAGAGTTCCTTTTTCCCCACAGCCTCTCCAGCGTTTTTTGTTGATGGTTTTCTTGATCTTGACCATTCTTTCAGAAGTGAGATGAAATCTCAGTGTGGTTTTAATTTGCATTTCTCTAATGACTAATGATGATGAACATTTTTTCATATATTTATTTGCCATTTGTATTTCTTCAGCTGAAAATTGTTTATTCATCTCAGATGCCCATTTTTGGATGGGGTCTTTGAATTTTGGGGGTCTGATTTTTTTTAATTCTTTATATGTTTTAGACAGAAGTCCTTTGTCTGAGGAGCAGTTCACTAGGATTTTTTCCAAGTTTGTGGGTTTTCTTTTCACTGTGTTAGAGATTTCTTTTGATGTGCAGAAACTTTTTAATAAGATGAGATCCCAGTTATTGACTCTGGGAAGTATTTCCCATGCGGTTTGAGTCTTGTTCATGAATTCTCTACCTACCCCTATGTCTTCAAGGTTTCTACCCAATTTGTTTTCCAATAGATTTAGTGTTTCTGTTTTAATATTTAGATCTTTGATCCATTTAGATTTTATTTTAGTATATGGTGACAGGTATGGGTCTAGTTTAGTTTTTGGCATATAGAGAGCCATTTTTTCCAACACCATTTATTAAAGAGACTGTCATTCTTCCAGTGAACATGTTTGGCCCCTTTATCAAATATAGAGTGGTTGAGTGTGTTTGTAGTTGTGGTTTTATCTTCTAATCTATTCCACTGATCTTCGGCTCTATTTTGATTCCAGTACCATGTTGATTTAATTATAGTTGCTTTGTAGTATAACTTCAAGTCAAGGATTGTGATGCCTCCTGCCTTGCCTTTGCTCCTTAGAACTGTCTTTGCTATTCTGGGTCTCTTCTCACTCCAGATGAATTTTAGGAGTGATTTCTCGAGATCTATGAGGTATGTTGATGGTATTTTTATCGGGATTGCATTGAATCTGTATAACAGTTTTGGGAGAATGGCCATTTTCACAATATTTGTTTTTCCTATCCATGAGCAAGGGACGTCTTTCCATTTTCTGAGATCATCTTTAATTTCATTTTTCAGTATACTATAATTTTCCCTGTATAGGTCTTTCACATCTTTCATGAGAGTAATTCCTAAATATTTCATTTTTTTGGTTGCTAGTGTGAAGGGTGAGGTCTCTCTTATTTCTCTCTCTGTGAATTTGTTGTTAGTGTATAAGAATGCTATTGATTTTTGGGTATTGATTTTGTATCCAGCCACATTGCTGAATTTATTTATTATATCTAGGAGCCTTTCAATGGAGTTTTGGGGGTCTTCTATGTAGAGTATCATGTCATTTGCAAATAGTGATAATTTAACTTCTCTTACTACTTTACCCCTTTTATTTCTCTCTCTTGTCTAATTGCTCTGGGTAGTATTTCCAGTACTATATTAAATAGGAGTGGTGATAAGGGACATCCTTGTCTTGTGCCTGATTTTAAAGTAAAGGCCTTCGATTTTGGGCCATTTAGTATGATACTGGCTGTTGCTTTGTCATAGATGGCCTTTATTATGTTGATGTAAAGACCATCTATTCCAATTTTTTGCAAGGTTCTTATTATAAATGAATATTGTACCTTTTCAAAAGCTTTTTCTGCATCTGTAGGAATGATCATGTGATTCTTACTTTTGACTCTATTGATACGGTGGATTACATTTATTGATTTACGTATGTTGAACCATCCCTGCATACCTGGGATGAATCCCACTTGGTCATGGTGTATGATTTTCTTGATGATTTGCTGCATCTTATTTGCCAATATATATATTTTTTTGGTCTTTTTCCTTTTTATTGGTACCAGGAATCGAACTCACGACTGCCTGCTTCCAAGGCAGGCGCTTTTGCCGCTGAGCTAAATCCCCAGCCCCTATTTGCCAATATTTTATTGAGGATTTTTGCATCTGTGTTCATTAGGGAGATTGGTCTGTAGTTCTCTTTTTCAGTTGAGTCTTTCTCAGGTTTTGGTACTAGAGTAATATTTGCTTCCAGGAATGACTTGGAAAGGATTGCTTCCCTTTTAATTTCATTGAAGAGTGTGAGGAGTGTCAGCATTAGGTCCTCTTCGTATTTCTTGTAGAATTCTGCAGTGAATCTGTCTGGGCCTGGGCTCTTCTTTGTAGGTAAGGAATTAATTACATGTTCAATTTCATTGATAGAGATTGGGTTATTCTGCAGTTTTACATCTTCTTGACCTATCTTTGGTACTTCATATGCTTCCAGAAATCTGTCTATTTCTTCTGTGTTATCAAACCTTTGAGAGTAGGGGTTTTTGATATAGGTGTTGATGATCTTCTGTATTTCTATTGGGTCTTGTCTACAAATAAAAAATACAGTTACTGTATTTTTTATCACATCATATATATTCATGAATCCATTAGTCACTGGGTATTTAGAGCAATATGACTGGCTATCACAGGAAAACACATGAAACCATTTATTGTATGAAGTAGAAATACGTTTTTAATTTGGTCAGTTTTGGCACACTGCAAAATCTTTTGTAAGTTTTATACTGCAAGTAAGGTTTGCATTGAGGAAGAATTTTCTTTTTTAACTTCAAAGTTTCATGATGATTCAGATTGTTCGTGTAGGCCTATCCCTAGGTTTAGTAGCTAACTAGCTATTATGCAGACAAGCCTGAGCTTAAGATAGCCACTTGGTTGTACTTGTGAGATATTTAAATAATGGTTTACTTGAGCTTGTTCTACCCAATCATTAACTCTGCTGCCAGCCACCAGTTTTCCTGTTCTACCAGGAAAGCCTGCCATTTACCAGCTGTGCCTATTTTAGGACCATACAACAAAGAAATAAGGCTGGAGTGGGGGAGTGGCGAGTGGGAATGGCTGAGATTGCAAAGGGCTGGGTGAAGATTTGTTTAACCTTTTTTCTTTCTTTTTTTCTCATTTTAAAGAGAATAAAACAAACAAAAACAGATCAGAACAAAACAATGCAAGCAACACAGGATTTCAGAACAAGACAACAGGAAATCAACAGTGGCTACCATAATGTCTCTTGTTTTCTTCAAAATAGTTGTCCATATCTTCACACATAATGAGTTCAAACAAAACAAAATAGTATAAAACCAATCAAAACAAAAGAATGAAAGCATTACAGGCCTTTAAACCAGACAATAAGAAAATCAACAATGGCTACTGTAATGTCTCTTGTTCTCTTCAAAATAGCTGCCCAAACCTCACACATGTTGAAATCAAATAATGGAAAACAGACTACTACAATTAAAGAATAAAAAACATTACCAGACTCCAAAACAATATGATAGGAAATCAGCAATGCCTACCATAATGTCTTGTTTTTTTTTCTATGTAGTTGTTTGATGATACCATCAAACATGATAAAATCAATTCTTGTAAATTCTTTAGGAGAAGATGTAGGCATGTATAAGCCTATACATGTACATTTATCCTTTCTGTATTAGAGGGAAAAGCAAAACAAAACAATACAAAAAACCCTACAAGAAACAAAAGAGAAAAATGATAACAATAACAAGGGCCCCTAAACAATGATAATATAGGCTTTCAAAACAAGGTGGTAGGAACATAACAAAGGTTGTTATTTTGCATAGTTACCTTCAAAAGAGTTACTCAGATAACCAGATACAAACATGCAAAACTGATCTAATTCCATGAATGTTAGCTGTTTTGTGCTAAGAACTAATAGAATTAGTAGTACAATGATCTTAGCTAACTTAAGTGTGTATCTACAAACTTATATCTTCTCCCCCGTCTTTCTTTTCTCTTTTTCCCTCAGTTATATCTTCCCCTTTGAGCAGTTTCTTAACCTTTCCATAATATTTATTGAAGATTTTGTATCTTATTTATTCTTTCAGTTTCTGACACTAGGGAGACAATATGGTATTTACACATGTGAGTTTAATTTATTTCACTTATGAGTACTGACCTTTTTTCTTTCTACTTTCTAAAACAAATTATTTTTTAAGGAAGTAACCCATATACATAACAATAGACATTTCAAAAAGTATGAAATGGGAATAAATTAAACTCCTTTTCTCCTCTTTCCTGATTACTTTCGCCATAGCCAATTGCCTTTACTAGTTTCTTATATATGTTTCTAGCGATACATTTTTACACAAATCATCCATACTGTGTCCTTGTTAATTTGTCTTTTCCCTTAGCTCCATATATAATATATATATATATATATATAGTTAGCTCCATGTGTGTGTATATATATACATATATATATATATATGTATATATATTGCTCTTTTCCACATTTTGAATCATTACAGTCATTTATTTAGCTAGCTCTCTCAAGGTTGTTATTTTAGTCTTTTCTACAAAGTTTCATAATGAGTCTCCATGCAACAAGTCCCTGTGTATACAAATGTAAGATTCAGCACCCAAAATAGAGTTACCATTGATCACGCTCTGAAACTTCTGGAACATGATCAGTGACTTGTGAGCTGATCCAATTAACTCAGTGGGTTCATTGTTCCTGTACTGATCCTGCAGGGCTTCAAGATGCAGACACAGACTCTCCCTAAGTAAATCAGGACCACTCCCTCCCTGTGACTGCCTGGCTTCCATTGGAGGTGCGGCTGAATCATGCAAGGCTCTACAACAACAAGAAACACATGTGACTTTTGGGGGTTGGAAGGATTTGAGATGGGTTGAAATGAGATTTAGCTATGGAATTGGCAGTAAAGGTCATGAGGAGCAAGCCCTGAAGTCTGTGCCCTGAAGTGCAGGCGAGACACACGACCCTCGACTGCCTGGACCTCTCACGCCTGTGACACACATCACATCTCTTCAGAATGTGGGGCTTAAGGTCCCCACCAGGGTCACTACTCCTAGGCTTCTTTTTGTCTTGTCCCCCTTTATGTGATGCCCACAGGACACCAGCCTATTTGCACAAGGGTGCCAACTGTTGGCATGCTTTGTTGAAAACAGGTGCCTCGTCGTCCTGTTTCCTGACATTTCTGTTGGTGCTACCTCAAAATTGATTGTGACCTTTATGCCACACCTGGGAGGCTCCCTAGTGTCTTCCACTTTCGTGCCTGCTCTAGTCCTGTTCACCATCTGCCCGAGCACACAGTAGGCCCTTGTTTTAGGATGTCAAAATGCAGTTGAAGTCTGGCTGATGTTCCCACAAGATTTTACAGGGGCTGGAGAAAGACCGGTAGGGCAGGACAGAACAGAGTATCACACTCTCCTAAGAATTTCCAAGTATTGTGCTTGGAGCCTTGAGACCCATATTCAGGCTAGAGGTAAAGGTTCCTCTCTCACTTTTGCCTGGTCCTATGTCTCGCTAGGCCTGGCTTCCCACTTTCTAACATGATTGTGTCCCAGAAATGCTACCTGGAATTCAGAACCTCCATCTCTAACGCTGGGGACACAGAAAGTTCTCCCATGAGAGTCTCAGGCACCAGGGAGGCCTGACTGCGGCTCTTCAGTGCAACCTTCACCTGCCAGATGCAGGACTGTGGACTTGCCAGTCACAGCCCGTGACGTTTATACCAAACACAGTCTACAATTGTAGGTCAGCACTTCTGGTGGGATTTAAACTTCAATGTAACACAGCTGAAGCTTATTGGGCATACCTTTGGGTGAAGAATAGGTGTCACACACACCCTTACTCTAGTTCTCTGGGGTCAGAAAGCTTCTGATGAAGAACTGGGAGAGGAAAGGACATTTTTGTGTAGTCCCTGTGTTCCTGGAAGTACCAAGCATCTTTCTGAAGAACCCAAAGCCTCCAAAATAGCTCTGCCAAAACATATACTTCCTTTACTCCAAATGTTTTCCTGTCTGTGATATCAAAATGCACATTAATTTCACAACTTGCCCCAGAACAGTAGGGAGGGATTTGCTCAACGTTTATATAACAGAAATCACCATTTAGTTGATTTTTCTAGAACAAAGAAACAGCCTCATAGGTAAATTTGGGTCTCTTTCTTTATTCAAACTGAACAGCTGGAGGCTTTGAAATGAATGTTTCTGTACTTCTGCCTGTCAAAATTTTCAACATCTCTGAAATCTGAAAATACCTCTTTCTGTGCTTAACTCTTTCAGAGGCAACTACGGTATCAGGCAAAATCCAGAGAGCCTGATGTTGCTATAGTTGATATCTAAGTTGGTTTACCACATCTGAGTAATATAATTTATGGCTTGGGATCCTCCTAACTGAGGAACACTGATGTGTTTCTGAATGTGTTTTAGGCAGACTTCACCTTGTCTAAGTTCTATGTCTTGCAGAAGATGTATTATGTGGTGGTGCAGATGGGGTAGGGAGTGGAAATAAGAAGTGATTTTTCATCTTAGGGAGCTTATAACTAGAGAAATAAACATAAAGATAAATATATGAAGCAAACCACATTTATACAGTGATTACCAAAGAGGCTAAATAATGAGAGGTAATACAAAAACTAGAAACAAGATTAATTCTTGAGGTTTTATTTACCTAGATTTTTTTGTACATTAGAGCTTTTTGGTACTGGGGTTTGAAGCCAAATCATCACTCATACTAAGCAAGCACTCTACTGGTGAACTCAAACCCCAGTTCTTTACCTAAATTTTAAATATCATATTAGATAAAATTTGAGAAATCATAGATTCTATCAAGAAAATACATCAATTACTTACATTAAAGAATGAGTAATTTGTTTATTAATTGCCTTATGGTAATTGCCAGATGGTATCTCAGTGTTTTTATTTAGAACATAAGCTTCATAAAGGGATTATTTTATGTATGTGTTGAGGTTACTTCTTGCCTTCCAAATGAATCTTGAGCTTCTGTGATTCATTTTCATTGCATTACATTTTAAATCATTTAAAAATCCAGGAACAGGTTTTTATTAAATTCTCAAATTATAAAGCTGGCAAAAGCAGAGGTACTATAAATCAAATGGGCTCGGTGTGCATCCCAGTTAACCTGGGACACAGGTGCAACCTGCTAAGGGGACATTTCAGAGGTTCCTGCAGGGTGGCTGTCCTAGCTGTAGGTCCCTCAGCAGCAGATGGGCCAGACACAACGCCACAGCTTGGGACTACAAGGATAAAATGAATTTGGAGCACTACTGTTAGGAAAGCCAGTCTTCAGGGTAATCCTGTACTGCATGTATGGGACTGAATTTTGGGACATCTGCCTGCAGTGGTGGAGCTAACATCAATCAGAGAATGGATAGGGCAGAATGAATCAGTGAAGCTTCTGGGGACTTGCCCTGAGTAGAGTTTTGGAGGATAAATAGTCGTTCTTTGGCTGAGTACTGCTGCATGTGAGGCACACCTTGCCAAGGATCTGACAGAAGGGAAGAAAATTACACCATTGGAGTAATCTACTGACACCTGAGTAGAATGTAGAAGGGGATAGGAAAAAAACAAGCTTGCTGCAGGAACAGAGGCTATGATTCCTTAGAGTTTAGATTTTCAAGATGAAGCCCAGAAGGTCCATTTCACAGATGAAGCATTGGAAACTCAGATTCGTCTTTCTCCCTAAATAATATCACATTGCAGGATGGTCCAGCATAACTTACACAGTGAATGACACTATCTTGTCAGGTGACAGGAAGGGAAGGACATTTGCAGCTGAGCATGGGAGAACAGAGAGGAGTTTTTTCTGAGGCCCAGGACCCTAAAGAGTAAGGCTGAGAGTCTGAGGCAACCATGGAGTTGGAAAGGAGGAAAGGAGAGAGCTGATGAGAGACGATACAGCAGGGTGGACGGAGCTCCAGACCTCGGCCTCCTGCCTCTGTGAGTGATGCGATGGTGCCTAGGAGAAGCAGATTTCCCACCTGCTTTCCAGCTTGAAGGCTCAGTGCTGATTCTCCCCTGTGGTGACTGGGACGTGTTCTTAAGCTATAGGAGTGAAATGTATTTTTGGAAGTGTTCCCCAAATGCTCAGTTTTAGAAATTTGAAGTTTGGCTATTTACTACTTTAGCCTTGCCTGTCTGATTGTAGGGCACCCAGGATCGTCATCAGATGTCACAGACTGTAATGAACATTCATGTCTCTTGGCTGATAGATTTTATAACAATATTATATGCACTCCTGTGTTGAGGACAGTGTTGAGGCCCAAAAATATAACTTGACTTCAAAAATAAGGTTAAAAAACAAAACCAACAGCATGATGGAAGATAATTTAGAAAACTTGACAATTAAGAAGTATAATAATCCAGTAAAACTAAACCTTTTTTTCATAAATTGACTCAGTAATTATGTCATTGATTTGCTTTGATTGAGAAGAGTGTGTTTTGTTGTGAAGACATTAAAAAAACCTCTTATTGGGAGGTGAAAAGTGGCTGCCTACCTTTCTTCTCATGCAACATTTAAAATACTCACCTTAGTGTGCCTTGAAGAGCTCTTTCTCTCAGTGCTATTTATCGCTGGCCCCTTCACTTTTGATGGGCTTTAGCCATCCCCTAGCTTGAGGTTTCTGGGGAGAAAATGGCTGCTCATGATCCCTCAGATGAACAGCCTTCATCTTGCTCCACTGTCCGCCGCTGCTCTCCCAGGCCTCAGGCCTGGGCGTTGGTGCTGCAGTCTGGGACACTGCCTTCTGCTGTTCCCACCTGACAACAGGTGAGCCAGGCCTGTGAGAGCTGCTCAGCACCTCGACCCTGTGTTGGAGATTTGAGAGAACTCTCCAATGTACTCCTTGTCAAATTTTGCTCTCCGTGGAGGGATGTTTTTCTACTCTAAGGCTCTTGAGATGTCTGTCTTTCTCTTGTTTGTCCTATTTTTGCAATCTTCTTCCAGGATAACCAGCTTGTGTTTTCTCCTTGCTCCTTCTTGTCTTCCCTGTCTTCCTTCAGCCCCATTCCTCTTTGTCCTCTCATTGTACTAACCTCTAATCATTCTGGACATTGAACCTGCTGACCTAGGGTTCTTCCCTTGGGCACTGGCTCCCACGGTTCCAGTCTTCACAGAGAGATGCTTACACTGCCTGCATTAAAATCCTGGCTTAGCCACTACATGCAGTGTTACCAAAGGTAAATTAGTTTTCCGGGAATTAGTTTTCTTTCTAATAAATTGGGATACTAGTAATCATACTACTTTCATGGTTAGTGTAACCATTAAATGATATAATGCATTTAAAATCCTGAGATCCTTAGGTTTCCTGGAGCTTTTAATTGCTCAATGAGTTCTCATCTGTTTTACATATGTATTCTAAACACTAAAGCACCCACTGATTTTTGTTTTGTATTGTATTACCTGGTCTGTTGGACCAGGTAAAAACTTTATTATGGGCAGGATTATTTCCCCAGGAGTTCACATGTTGGAAGTTAATCCTCAGATTTAAACACTAAGGATATCTGGAGATGGGGCCTGTAGGTGGTGGTTAGAAGCGGTAGTTGTGAGGGTAGGGCCCACACAATGTATTAGTGACTGTGTCAGAGGAGGAAGGGAAGCTGAGCTTGCATACTTCTCACTTTTCCTACTTTGTGACATCCTCTTACGCGTACTGCTACAGCAAAAAGACCTCCACCAGGTACTGCACAGATGCTGGCAGCCTGCTCCTGGCAACAGAGCGACCAGGACTATGAGCCAAATGTCTTCTACTCTATACATTACTCAGCCTCAGATGTTTTCTTAGAGCAACAGAAAAATGCCCAGGCAATTGCCCTGATCTGCCTACTTAAAAAACAAAACAAAACAAAAATCTGGGTGATTGAGGAAGGCGATAAGAATGATTTTCTCAAAAGATTTCCAGAGAAACATTCTAATGTCTTATTTATTTTAAAAGGTAAAGAAATTATCTGGGAGTGGTGGTCCATACCTATAATCTCAGCACTCTGGGAGACTGAGGCAGAAAGGTCACAAGACTGAGCCTAGCCTAAGCAACATAATGACGTGGGGAGACTGTCTCAAAGTAAAAAAACTAAAAGAGGACTGACGATATAGCCCAGTGCAAAGACCCAGAGTTCAGTTCACAATCCTGCCAAAAAATAAGTAAACATAAGCTTAATTTATTAATGAGTACATATTGACATTTCTAATATTATGTCAAGTAATACCTTAGGAATAAATCATAATTATCATTACTTTATTTGACCTACTTATCATTGTGATTATTTTCATAAATTTTTTTCCTTAACAATACAGATGCATACTCATAGTCTTTGGGTAATATATTAAGGTACATCTGCATGCAAATATTTTAAAGACCTGAATGTGTTTTGATTTAGAATTTAGATTCATATGATTAATTTGGTATTTTCTACCTTTAGTTTTTTAAACTTGAAAACAAATCAGCATAGATATAGAAATTCATTCAAATTGCTGATTTAGTCAAGTTATGAAATTCATTTTCTATATTGTGGTGTCATATAGCATTGGAATAATAACTATGATTTTCATTAACTGGGAAGTAGAAACTAGAAAATGAACTTTAAATCAATGAGCTGTGAAAATGATGGCAGTCACTTGTACTCTGCTGAGAGTGAGTTTGCGTTCTCTGCTAATGCTGATGTAGCAGGGTGCATGCACCAATGAGATGAAATTACTTCAAGCACTTGAAGATTTGCGCATTTATGATCTTCATACACTTGATGAACAAGAGTTTTAGTAATACTTTCATGGAGTCCTGAGTGTCAGTCCTTGGATGATCCCTAAACTCTAGTTAAGTAACCTAAGAAAGCTTGAAGGAATGCTTTAAGTGCAAAATATTACATGTTAAACGCCATGGTTTAACATACCACCTGTATCAACTCTGCTCTGCTCTTTGATGCAAACGCAGCTGTTACCATACATGGATCAGTGCATATGGCTGTTTTCTAAGAAAATTTATTTATGACAGGTGAGCATCTCTCAGGCTACAAATTATTGACCCAAACTCTCAGTGCCTCATTCTACATGTAAACTGAGGCTAGAAAGCTTCTGTATTTAATCAGGGAGCTGCAGTTGAGTAGTGCTAGATCACTATTAACTTAGTTTTGCTGCATATGCAGGTTAATGTGACAGCAAAAGCACTGGTGCTTAGCAAAAGAATTCTCACTAAGTGAACTTACCATAGCTATTATTTTCCTTTAAACAAGTATTTCCCAGAGAAGGATGCCATTTTTACAGTGGTTTATACAAAACTAGAAAAAAAAGAACCTTAAAATTTTCTATATAGGAAAGTTAATTATTTGAGTGTTTTCTTCCTTGTTTGAGACATCTTCATTAAAATATGATAATTTCAGCTATTTGAAACCAAAAAGGTTTTAAACTCTGCCATTTACATAGACAAGTTAGACATAAATTGGTGACTCTAAACATTTAGAGATAGTTAAACAATCAGAGTAAATTAAAATATCGTCTTACTAGTTAGATATCTCTGGGCTTGATTTTATGTTATTAAATGTTAAGTTCAAAGAATACTCTTATTCAGTAGAAAGAGTGAAATTCTAATAAAAACATTTGAGGAATGTTGGTGTCATATAAAGAGTTTCTGTTAAAGTAGGAGTTTGGCTTGAAATGAATACAAAGATACTACATTTGAGGGAGAGAAAAGGATACAAAGAATGGACTTGGCCCTAAGATTCCCAGATTCTTGGAAAGAATGGGTTTCCTGAGGTGACAAGAGGTAGGGAAGCAACTGGAGGCTGTCCTGCTTTCATAGTGATGATACCTGAAGATTGGGTGTGTAAGTCTTCTGTTTCTTTCATTGAAGAATGTTCTGTTGACATTTTAATTCTTAGTAAAATTAAATGCAATAAGTGCAAGCCATTTACTGTGTAGAATTTATTTTGGAATTGATTTCACTGTGTCATGACACATGTTAAGCTAATGGAATAGCCTTGTAAGAAATGATAATCAGGATGCAAGAAGAAGGAAAAAAGAAGGGAAATTTTAAAGTTAAATATCTTGCATTTTATAATTTTGTAAGCTGAGAGTGCCTGCAATAAAACAAGACTTCAGGCTTCAATAAATGGATGGTTGGTGGTATATAGTGGTTAATTATAGAAACTGGAGGAGAAATGCACACAGAGAAATTAAACTGAGATACTTATGGAAGATCTTAGTTGATATTTCTTATTGAGAATCTCAATATTTAAGGAAGATTAGTGCTACAGATACATTTGAAATCATCAGCCAATAGGAAGTACCTGAAGCCATGTGAGTAGCTAAGATTCTTCAAGGAAAATGTGTCGAGTGCAGAGGAAAACTCAGAACCCTGAAGAATGCCAGAAAATAAGAAAACACTTGCTTTTTTTCTTTTTTTTTTTTAACCTCTTGGTTCCTTATGGCTACCCTATAAAAGCAGCAATGGAGAGTATTGAAACAATTTCATTGCATGGTAAGATACTTCACATAAATCCTATAGAAGAAAGGAGACCCTATTAAAACATTATGTTATCATCTTGCTTGGAAGTCCTACCATGCTTTTGTTCTTCTGTTTCCATTGGTTCTATCATGTTGTATCTTACCAGATTTTATTATGTGTGATAAATTTTTTATGGAAAATGAGATAATATAGTAGCCATTGTTCATTTTTGGTTATTTGGTTCTGAATGCCCTGTAATACTTTCATTCTCTTGAATGGTTTTATACTATTTTGTTGTGTTTGATGCTATTGTATGTGAAGATATGCTAAACTATTTCAAAGAAAGAGACATTATGGTAGCCACTGTTAATATCAGGTCTTGTGATGAAGTACTGTGTTGCTTACATTGTTCTGTTTTGATCTGTTTTGTTCTGTCCTCTTTTGTCTTAATCTTTTTAAAATAAAAAAAATTTTAAAAATAAAAATAAAGTAAAAAAATAATAAAATAAAACATTATGTCAAAGAAGAAATTCTTTGCCAATCCTAAGGATTGTGGAATGGGAAAGAAATCTTTCTTCCTCTGCCTTTATTTACCAAGAACCCACTCATGGAATCTGAAGGTCTTTCACCAGCCAGCCTGTCCCATAGTGAAATGCAACACAAGCATGTCACATCTTTTTGGAGTCCAGTTCTAAAGAAAAGAGTCCTTCTAGACATAATGATTTTATAATGAAGAGCAAGGCACTCTTTCAAACGGGAATGAGATATGTTGAGAAGGAGTGTGGGATGACTCATGAAACCATTGTCAAGGACCAACAGTGGCCCATTCTCTTAAAGGACTCTCAAGTTGTCAGACAGTGCTGTGCACCCTATTTTAGTTGACTGCTGCTAATTCATCTAGCATTAGCCATTATTAAATCCATTTTCTTAGAAAGGAGTAAGTTTTGCCAGTTCTTTCCTGATTCCCTAGACAAAGCACAGACATGGGAAATATCGTATCTGAACCCTTATGCTAGATTCAGCACTTTTCTCCATAGAGTTAGGTAACCAAGTTCCCAACCGATTTTACCACCTACAGAAAAAGAATACAGTGGAACTGGAAACAGTAATTTTATGCTTGGAACATAAAATCTCCTTTATATCTATGTACAGCTAAAACAGCTTTGGTTGTTCTTCACCCAGAACTGTTTTACCAGTAAAATATATTTGCTCCTGTTCTGACACGTTCCTCTAGTAACTTCTGGCTGCAGTTGTCCTGAGTGCTGGGAGGACATTCTGGTACCTGTGTCTCATGGTGTACTAACTAGAACCAGATCCAAAGCTCAAAGATAAGTTTGAGTTAGAGGCAGCATTTTGGAGGAAATCACTTGTGTGTCGATTAAGAGCATGACATTGACTGCGATGCCCTACAGAGGGCTTCCATTTGAGAAAGCATGGGTTTCAGAGTGTTTCCTAGCAGATTACCCCTGAAGAGGGAAATGGGGCGGGCGGGCGCGGGGGGAGGGTGGCATTTTCCAGAAGACCATGTCTTTCTTGGCTCACTGTTCTGTAGCAGAGAGAATTTAAAATAAGAGAAGTGGTCAACCAAGTCTACCACAGATGAGGGAGCTAGTGAGGTTTCTTTATTTGTTACTGAAGAGCTCATCTCGCTGAGCATCATCTCAGCTGTCAAGTAAATATCAGAAACACTGTCCTGTTACTTATTCCATGCTAGAACCAGATGCAAGGGTGGCAGCCAATGTTGTCTGTAAGGTAGCTGACAGAGAAGAAAAGCAAGTCTTTCACTGGTGAGTAGTTGGCTAAAAGCTTCTTAGCTCCTTCAGCAATCTCTTGTTGCTACCCTGCTTATCTCAGGGCAGCCCAGCTGTGAATCACTGGCAGTAAGGCTTCAGTGGCAGGATTTCTCCTACTTTAGGGTCTTCTCTTAAGTAGATGTGCCAAACCTTAGCGCTGCATGCAGTGATTATTATGTATGGCATTTTAGAGGTCCTTACGTACTTATATACTTTCTTGTTCATACTCACCAAGGCAGCAGTGTGCAGATAACCTATACTCATCTGCTTACCATTTCCCATGGCTATTTGAGTTTTAATTCAAACCAAACATTAATGTAAGAAGTTTTGGTAATAACCCATGAACTTCATTTTTTTTTTAAAGGTAGTGTAGTTCTCTTCCTGTAGTGTAACCATAGCAACTGACAAAGGACAGAGAAAGAAAGCTTTCACACATGCTGTGCTAATTAATCCTGTCCTACAGGTTTCTTTCAGCAGGAGGATACAGTTTAATAAATTTTGCATGAGTAAGGGTGTTTTGATGCATGAACTGTATAAATACATACTATTATCTTTACTAAAAATATTTGGGGAAAATGTAGTTGTATGTCTATATCTCTTGTCTTTTTCCCCATCTTTGAGCCATTGTTTTAATAATTTGCTCCCTCCCTGAAATATTTGGGACTTATTAACAAGACAGAAACAGCTTTAGGGTGAAAAGCTTTTGTTCATCAGTATATAAGAACTTTCCACAAAAATTGCTTTATTTGGCTAACTATATAAATGTGAAATGATGTGGTTTTTCCTCAAGTGACACAGAAGGCTGTTTCTAAAAAATATAACGACATTCTTCACTCTCTATGACACGTTTACATGCAAACCATTTTAAGAAACTCAATCCTAATAGTTCAAAAAATTAGATAATAAAAAGGCATCTTCACTATTCTTTTGGGGAGTTATGTGGCCCCTCTGAATGAAACTAGGATATTTTTTGACCTCAGCTTGTGGCAGAAAGAAAACAATACAGACCAGGTACTTAACTATTTATGTTTCCCAAAAATATTTAACCAATTTAGCAAACTCATATTTGATCTGAAATTAAATGTAATATTTTGATTTACACTGTTTCTGAGGTATTTTGAGGTCTTGTTTTCTCTTTACAACTGGAAGTTCCACAATTTTTTAATAACTAGCCCGGTCATCTCAGCTGTCAAAGAAAACCTCATAGTTTTTCATAGTCTTATCCCTATGGCCTAACTTTCTGACAGCAGGGCTTCACGAAAACCAGAAGAACCCAGCCAGAATGTGTTTTGCATCCCACTTGATACAGCACAGGACATGAGCCAGAACCTGTTGGAGGCCTTGCGCTTAGCTCTTTGGGTTCTGTATGGTAGCAGAGTCAGATAAGTAACTAACTCTTTTGCTGAGATTATCAGATTTGGACACACTTTCCCATCCCTATTATTTTATCTGTTGTTTAGTTTTGCTTGAATTGAGGTAAGATAAAACCTTACAAAGTAAAAGACTATTATGGAACTCTGTTCCGGAAAATATTCTCTTCATGTGCATGTACCCATGAATATGTTTGTATGTGTATAATCTGTGCATTTTGATGTGTTTATAAACACACACCAAATGTAACATGCTATCACATTATTCTAAAACCCGCATTGTTGAAAAATTTGAGTGACTATTAATTTTGGTCTCACCAGCTGTCCTTTAAGTTTTTTTTTTTTTGTGTGTCTTTTTCCTTTTTATCGGTACTGGGGATTGAACTCACAACTGCCTGCTTGCAAGGCAGGCGCTTATGCCGCTGAGCTAAATTCCCCAGCCCCTGTCCTTTAAGTTTTACATGTAATTAGAAACTGTGACATTGTATTTACTAAACAGGAGAAGTCATGTTCCTAAATACTACATAAAAATTTAAGTAAGTATGTGATGGTAAGCTTACTGTAAAAAACTCTCAGAACTAGAGTTCTAGGTAACCTACCATGAAAAATCCAGAAGATTTCTCATCTTTCCTGTGATAGCCAACAGTTTGTGAAGTATTTATTTACTCTGCTATTTTATTAGATTTATGACACCATTGCTTTATTTGAGGAGGCTTCAAAACACAGAACAATATGTTCAACATGTGTGTTAATCTTGACATATCATGACTGCATTACAATGATGTTTAGCCTTTTAAAATTGCAAATATCCAGATTTGAAACTGGTTCTGTTATTACCTGTTAAACTTCTTTATATTTCATGTAACCCACAGGTCTTGCAAGAGCAAAATCTGTCCCCAGCCACACATATTCCAACGAAGTGGTTACCTTGTGGTACCGGCCTCCAGATGTGCTCCTGGGCTCCACGGAATACTCTACCTGCCTTGACATGTGGTGAGAAATGGGAGCTTTCAGGCGAGCTAATCTGAGTGCGGGTGTGGTCCAGGTCATCCCTGAACAGACATCCTCACTGGAGAATGAAGATCAGTGGTGCGGGAGATTCCCTATGTGCGGATTTTTCAAAACATGACTGGGAGAATTCCCCAATCACTGGGCCCCTGTAGATGGTGTCTGGGAATGGCTCTCGATGGACAGGGATAGAGACATTCTTCTACCTGTCTGTTACTATGGTTTTCTCCCTTAGGGTCCTCATTTGTGGCTTTATTTTACAGCAATGAGTTCTACATCTCCAAATAGCATTAGAGTTAGCATTAATGGAGAGCATGTTTTTAAATTCACAATAAAGCTCAGATAAGTGGACTGAAAATTTTGATATAACTTTTAAGCCCCAAATTAGGTCACAGTATACCCCTTAACAACTCCTGATAGCAGTGATCCAAAATGAAATAAAATGATTACTTTAAAAGTGTTGTACACTTAATTTCAGTAGAATCTCAGTTTTATGTAGTGGTTAAACAGAGTTTAAAAAAATCTATTTGATGAGTTCCAAAGATCCAACAATATTTAATATGTAATAACTATAAATGGTAAAACTACTCTTTGTTTCCAATCAAGTATAATTTAAATATAATAACTGTAAGAGAATAATCCTGTTTTTAGCACCGAGGAGAGGCTTACTAGTGTCTGTCCATCCTGTCTTTTATTCAGAGAGAGGTCCTTTTTCTAGACTCACAATTGTATTCTAAGTAAAATAATCCACTTAGCTATTCTATTTTAATAGTAATCTTCCCTAAATAATTTGCCCCCATATCATTTGGCTACATGTTCATAATCATGAGATCATAAGCATGAGATTGTGGCCTCAGTGAAACTTCAGCACATGTTTATCTTACTGCTATGAACTTAATGTATTGCCTTCACCCTGGTAGTCTTGGCTATTAGTAATAAAGTTGTGATAAGGCCTGGCTTCTTCCCATAACTGTTTGGTCCAACTATTTTAAGGAAGGATAAAGATCAGGTTCCTGGCAATGTAGGGCACAGAAGAGATTTTTCTTAATTTAGGTTCCAGCAATGCTCCTAAGAATGAAATTTAAGAATCTATATAGCCAGTGAAAATCTATGTACTATTTTATGTACACATAGATATATTTATTTTTGTAAGACGTAGATTAGTAGCTTTCAATAAAGGTGTAAAGGAATCTAGGTCATCAAACATCTTCAGATCAGTTCTCATAAATTTTGTAATGCCTTATAAATAAATTCAGTACCACTGAAATGCTGAAAATAAAGATGACTATTTACCATTCAATGGTTGAACTAATCTATTTTCTTCATCATAGTTCTTGCTTTTTTCTAGTGGTTGTTTACAAAGTTAAATGTTTTTTCTCCAAAGTAGGTTCTTAGGCTGTAATAGATACAGCAAGTCCCTGAATGAATATTCAGGTTGTAAACTTTCACAAGTGGATTGTATAAGACTCCCTTTGTTGGCTTACAGATGAATCTGACCTAGGAAATATTCTCCTGGAAAGAACGTTGTTTGTAAGTCAGGGGCTTCCTGTATTTGGGTCAGGTCTTGGGCAAAGCAGATATTTGGATCAGTGGTTGCAGTAGAGGAAAAGGTTGGAAACAAAGGCCAGTGCAGACATCAGGATATCCATTACTAACGTCCTCATTCATTTCACGCTTTCTGCTTTTACTGGAGAGTTAATTCTACAACTAATCATTTTTTTTTTTGAAATTCTAAAGTGGTGCAATGTTTTTTTCAGCTTTTTTATTAAGGAAATCCTAGGTTGTCTTTCAACAAGCTCAGTTTAAGGACTCTGCCAAGATAGCCTAGATTGGAAGCATTTGTGTTTTGGAGCCAGTTTTGTTAGTTGCTTGGCTGTTCGGTTAGGACTGTACACTCATAGTCAGGAGAAACTGTTTTTAATACATTGGAGGCTAATTTTGCTTGCACTTTTAAAGCTGCTCTGTAATGTACAAAGAACTACCTGGGTGGACTCTGACTTGCTAATATATTTGTTTCTGATATGTGTTTTCTAGTCTCTTTTTTCTTTCCATGTGTGTGTTTTCATGTTTTAGAAAGATAATGTGGCACTTCCTGCAAATTCACTTTGAACAGAGATAAATGGAAATCCAAGAAGTCTTTTATTTAAGAGGAAGACAGGAAAACTAATAGAAAATAGTAGACCCCAAATACCTTTTTGTCCATATGCCAGTATTATTCATTGCCAAAAACCAACAATAAATGTGTTAGATGTGAGAAACTTCCCCTGCTGATTTTCTCTTTACTTCTAAGCCCTAAAATCTGAGTTATGGCTATGCTATGCCTGTTGTCCTGAACCTGATTCATTCCAAGCCATTTTCTAAAAGCTATTTTGTTATTATGCTATAAGTCAAGTAAAACATATATGTTTTCTAGTTAGAGAGAAATTCACAAGGCAGTGATTTTTGTATAATCAATGACACTGATGCTGATATTCAGACCCCTAGAAATGGGACTGTAATCAAATCACGGTTCAGCTGCACCAAAGAGAAGTATAAATATTATTAACCCATAGACAATAACAGGGAGGCAGGTGGCAGTAGTTTTAGGCTATTTCTACAGTTCATTTAACATCGAGGGCAGTAGGGTATTAACTAAAAACTAGCGATCCCTATACAGTGTTACATTTTCCAGTTTTATGTTTAAATAGCCACAGGCAATGAAAATATTAATGAAGACACAGAGGCATTAACATTGTCAGCAAGTGATGAAAATCAGAGACAGACTATTATGATTCAGTCCTCTAGGTCTCCAACCGTTTGGGTATATATGAAAACATCGTGGGACTTGAGAAATCATCAAGAAAGATTGCTTTTTGAAATCTTTGTCTCCTTCTATAAAGAAGGCTCCAAGCAGAAGACTCATATTGAACATTACCTCTTGTATAACTTCTCTTAATTCTTGGATTTTATAGTCAGAGCATCGGAAATCATTGCTAAGCTTCTAAACCAAAACGGCTTACCGGATTCTGAAAATCACATTAGGAGAAGTTCAGATGTGAAAGCAGCTTCTCAGTGCAGCTCTGTGCTTGCCAGGAAGGGCTACTCTAGCTGAGGATGTTGAGATCATTGATCCAAAAAGCTTCATGTTCCTGATAGAAGCTTGTAAATATGTTTAGGGCTGCCTTTGTTTCCTAAACCTGGCAGTGCTTGGGATTACTTTAAGGGATTACTTTTAAATATCAGATGACTAAATTATCTTTAACTAAGAAGTGATTATCTCAACATCCTGGTGCTTTTAGGTTTCAAATATAGTGACCCCCAACACCATATGCAAAGAATGATAGCATGCCAGGGTCTCTCCCTTTCATCGTCTTTTTAAGAGGTAATTAACATATTAACTATGCTTGTCAAAATGTGGGGCAAATCATTTATAAATAAGCCTGTCAAATGTAATGAGATTGCATATTAAATCACTCGTTCCTCTATTACATCTCATTTAAGATTAAAATTAATTTATTTAACATTGTAGCAGCTGGGCGGTTAGGAAAAATTTTCCATTCTAATCTTGATATATAGAGAACAGTCTGTAGTGAAATTTCATTTTGCATGTATCAGAAGAGATTGCCTATTTATTAAGTATTGTAAAGCCATTTAGCATTGCATTTTATTAAATAAGCCAAATCACCAAAACAATCTGCCAGTAAACAAAGTTCTGCCATCATCTTTAATGATCTCTCTTGAAACAGGAAATTTTCCTAGGACTCAGGTTTATTTGCTGGTGACTCAGGAAAGTCTTAAGTGAACTTTGGTATAGCCCCATGTTTGAAAATAAGTTTGTCTCTCTCTCTTTTTTTTTTTTTATTAGTACTGGGGATCAAACTCTTGACCGCCTGCTTGCAAAGCAGGTGCTTATGCCGCTGAGCTAAATCTCCAGCCCTTAAATAAACTTGCCTAATTTGAGGTCCCGTGGTTAAATTTGCAACTCAAGTAATAATAATATAGGTATAGGTACTTCTATTGAATGAAAACTGTATTCTAATCCCTGTTTTAATTGCTTATGTACTGAGCTATGGTAAAAGAAAGCAAATAGTAGAAAGATTGAGTAGTATTGTTAAGAATGTGCAGGCAACAAATTGAGCCAACATCTAGACTCAAAGCCAACCTACTCAAGTTCCTCACCCTTTACAACATAGTGCATAATTTCTTACGGTGATTTTTAAGGAATCAGTCTTTATTTTGCTACTAAAGAGACTATAAAACACAAATTCATTTAAATTTGCATTCTAGTTACTCTCAAGCCTGTTAGATCTTCAGCACATCTAGAAAGCGAGAAGCTTTCACTCATTCTCAGTGGCCGGTGAACAACTTTCCTGTTCTAACATCAGTCTTCTAATAGAGTCTATGCCAAGGAATTTTTCGAAATAAACGAAGACCTGAAGCCTTGGGTTGAAGGCAGTGTCTAGCTCACATACATTTTTACAGCTTCTGTCCATTACTTATTTACCTCTTCTGCTAAAATGAAAGAGTCGATTTTCAAAAGAATCCAGAAAGAATGAGAGTCCAGGTTCATGAGCTATGTAAAGTCACCTCTCTATCATCACTGTTTGTACAATCTCTAATTCGTCAAGTCATGTGACCAAAGAGGACAAGACTTAGACTTTGTCAAATATCACAACTTGTTAAGAACTCTTGAAAGCTGCCAAAGAATTTATGATCCAAGAGAATTGATGTAGTGCAGTGGAACGTAACAAGAGAGCTAAGTATGGCCTGAAAGACTTCTGAGTGTTTGAAAGCAGAGCTCATGGTGGCAGTCGTGGTTTCTGAGCCCCCTCTCACTACCACGGTCCCTTCGATTTAGTGTCACCATATAGCTTATCCTCCTAGGAAGACATTTGTAGAGTTTCTTAATACTTGAGGAATTTGTGTCGTATGTGTATTAAACAAGAATTTAATTGTGACTTGTAGTTGTCTCATAATACATAAAAGCAATAATTTTTCTAAACACTGATCAGAAGAGATTTAATGCATTTAAAGTCACCTAAGGACTGTTGGTTATAAACTAAAATTTCTCACAAAATGCCTATAGGACAATGACTAATAATGAATTTTCTCCCTAAGTACAGTCCCCTATTATATTTTTACGGCATTTAGAATGGCCAGTGAAATGCCAGTTAGTGATGGCTTTGCAGTACTGAAACAAAGTGCCTCTTTTTTTTAATCAAAATTGTAATGTAGTTATGGTTTTTACATCTCACTATTAATGTATTTGTGTGATGAATAGTGTATTTATATCTTTTAGTGATAAATTAGTTAAATGATAATATATAAAATAAGGCACTGTATATAGTCTTCACTACCAAATATTTTAAAAACAAATTAAAATTTCCCCATTTTTTTAATCATTATTTTCAAATCGGCTACACACAAAGTAGATTTTCTTATGATTTTGATTTTTTAAATTTTGAGATAGTCTTACTAAATGGCTGAACTTCCCTGGCTGAACTCAAGGTTTTCCTGCCTCTGCCTCCTGGAGTGCTAGGATTATAGGGCTGCCCCACCACATTGAGCTCTTTAGTTCACACTACAAAAGTTGGACTCCTCTGTGTACTTAGCTATCTTACTCATTTATAAGGATAACAAAATAAGGTTACATAGGACATTTTTAGGAAATACAAAATTCTACAAATGCTGGGAATGATGTTCTTATTAACTCTTAGTATGTCAATCAACCAAGTTAAATGTATTGAGTCTCTATTAGGATATAGCACCCAACAATGCTGCATTTGGCTTTCAGTAAATAGCATACTTCTATAGAATTAGAAATTTTGACTCAGAATAGTCTCTCTCTCTCTCTCTCTCTCTCTCTCTCTCTCTCTGTGTGTGTGTGTGTGTGTGTGTGTGTGTGTGTGTGTGTATGTGTGTGTGTGTGTTTTAGGAATATGTAGATGAATACTCAAAGTTTAGAGAAGGTTGGATGTATGCTTATCCCTATTATATTTTAAGTTTTATATATATATGTATATATATATATATATATATATATATATATTCCTATAGAAATCTTTCTTCTGAACATGTAACAGTGCTTTGCTGTATAAAGAGGGGATAGCGATAGGCAGAGTTGTAGAACAAAACATACTACAAACCTGTGTTATGACCCCTCCACTTCTTGGATGTCTGGTCACCTTAGTTGGCCAAATCCCTTAGCTTGCTTTATCTTCAGTTTTCAAATCAGCAAATTATCACAATAAATCCTGTTGCAGAAATAACCAGTAACAATCAGCTGTCTCATTAGTAACAATCACTTCACCCATTCCCAGCCTTTAATTTTGCAGTTTAGATTTGGGGAAACAGTGTCTGCCTCATTTGTGTCACAGTAGTGCTCATGTTGCTGTTATGAATTTGCTGTTTTAGTGTCTCTTGAGTAGGTATTATGATAGATGTGGATGTAACTTACCTTGCCACCTTGTCCGTCTCCACTTTCGCTTCTTTCTCCCAGCATAGAATCTGTATTATAGTTTGAAATGTGAATATCAGTATTTCCTTTGGCTAAATCAAATAATATTTACTGTTATAAATCCTTGCCATGTAACCTTTTGCTTTCTCCAGATTTATTTGTTATTTTTGTTAATTTAATTATCTTCCTTTTATTGCTGATTATTTTTGGTTATAAAATATTTGTCAGTAGTTTTTGGAAAACATTTTCCAAATGTTCAAACACATCCATAAGTCTTTCTGACTGAGATGAATTTATTTTCCTTATGGAATTTTGCTGATTGCAAATTCTATACATACTGGATTTCCATATCATCCTCCTTTAGTTTCCAAAGAAAAGGTAGATTGAGAGGTAATTTTCTAATAATATTTTTTAGAAAATGACTTTATTCTACTCCCACACAAGTTGATGAAGTTTGGCTAAGTATGTAACTAATCATCATATTATATTTAAATATTAAGATTTTCAGTGCATTGTTACATGTTGTTAGCACTTACAGTATTGCTACTGAGAAGTCTGGTTTCATTGTAATCTTCTGTTGTTCATGTACTCCCATCTACTTTTCCTTTTGAGAGTATTATATTCTCTATCCCTAATATTCTAAACTTCATGATTATTTAGGTTGATAGTGTCTTTTATTGGTGCTAGGTATTTTCCCTCCAATATAAAAACTTAAAATATTTTAATTCTTACAAAAATTACTTCCTGAAAATTTGTGCTACTTTTTTATTGGCGCGCCTATTTTAATCTTCTATTTTTAAAAAACGTGTTCTTTATTTTACAAGCTTGTTAATTTCCTAACTTCCCATTTTTTAAAAATAAATCAGGTACTATATGTATATATGGTTGTTCGTGAGCCCTCTTTCTCTGACTTCACTTGGAAACTTTCTTTAAATAAGGGATAGCAGTTTTTGGCTGTGCATTTACTGTGAAGGGTGCCCATATCTATGTGTATACTTAGGAGGTACAGGTGAATGGTCAGCTTATTACATACTGTGCAGGCAGGGTTGGACTGTTCGTTGCTGAAAGTCTGTTTCTTGATCTGCTGAGATCCTCAGTCGGTTGAAGGAGAGAAACTAATGGCCATATCCACCCGTAAGCATGTGTTTCAGTTGACACCCCTTTTATTCTGCTCAGTGCCTTACTCTGCGCTCTGCTGTGGTTGTTTATTCTCTGCTAGTTAAGGCTTCTGGAGTTAGTTTCATGTGCCATGCTAGGGAGAATTTGTGGTAAGGTGGGAGATGGTCCAACAAGGTCTGTAGATCAGTGACTCTTGGTACAGACTTTCAAGCCTCCTTCCTCTACCCCAATTCCAGCTGTTAGACTCATCATTACAGATTTACCCGTTCCTCTAGAGGCTGCGCCTTTTCTGACTTGCTATAGGTAAATCCTCTGACTCTGAGTGGAAGTCGTAGAAGCCTGTGGTCTGCCCAAATGGCCATATATTTATCTACATCTTCTAAAAACAGGTCCTGGTTTAAAATTCTTGTTCCTTAAGTGACATCTTGGTTTTGGTGGAGAGGAAGCAGGTGTCTATGCGCATTTTGTATTTGTCCTACTCTTGTTGGTAATGTGGTATTCATGGCTACCACTATGAACAGTTGTCTGCTAGGACCCTTGCCCTGTGGGAATTTGTAGGTGGGGCAGAACTTTGAATTGCAGGTGCCTGTGCGTAGGAGCCCATCAAACAGTAGGCAAGAACCTCATGACTACCAGCTTCCTAGTGTGGTGGTGGAAGTTTATAATCCTTACATTTAACTGTGCATGAGATTATAGCAACTTGTGAAAGCAAATTTGAAAAAAAAAAAGTCATGTGGTGGTTGATCAGCTAGTAATGAAAGGGAATAAAATATGAGGTCATAATTCTTTAAAAAGATAAAAATTTTAAATGAATTTAAAGTCTGGAATGTAGAAAGTAAAGTCCTTTGGATCTGGTATGTGTAAACCAATATAAATTTGCTATTACAAGCAAAACCAATCAGTAAAACTCTTTCAACAAATATTCTTGCCAGTAAAAAATTTCTAGTCCAGTGAAAGTAGAAAGACAGACTGCTAAGTTAATGCACAAGAGTGACACAAATGAAGGGAGATGTGGTTGAACAGAAAGTAGGAGCCTCTGTATGCCTCACTCTATAGTAACAGTTGTAAGGAGACTAGTTTTTCTACTTCATACTTCCCTTCAGGGACTGGAAGTGAGGACATCTCACAATGCAAGTGAATGCACTTGCATTCACAAGTGCAGTTATGACACTTGTGAATTAATTGCTCAGAACACTGCACTATCTGGGGTGTATTTTAAGCGGGAAGCCTTTTTTTGTGAATGGGGTTGGGAGGAACTAGGGACTGAACCCAAGACCTCGCACATGCCAGAGAAATGCCCTGTCACTGAGCAACATTCTCAGCCCAGGAATCATATTTTTATGGTACTTATAGCTTTCTTGATTTTAGATATTATATAATATAATTAGTAAGCTTAGACATTTGTGGGTTTTTAAATTTTTTTTCTTTGAATCCTTAGATTTCTATTGGTAAAACCATGTCAGAAAAAAAAGTAATTGAAAAGTAATGGAAAAAATCAAACTCCAAGTTAGCTAAAATAACCTATCGCAGTTATTAAAAATATACTGAACTTAGGCGTAGAATATGTCAGGCACTTAGTAACAACTGATAACTGAATCTGAGTAGCTTTGTATTTTTCTTGTAGATATGTGGATCATTCATCTTTTACTATGACTTTTTATATTTCTCTGTGTTTCCATGTGAGACAATAGATTCTTTGAGTGAGATGTTTACCTAATTGGATTTTCTGTAGAGCTAGACAAGGCTTTTATCATTTGTTCTGTTTGATAATATAAATGATTCTTCTTTTATTGCTAAGCTTTACCATATTAGCTTTTAGAAATCTGAATATATTCATAACCTCATGGAAACTCAACAGATTAAAAACTTTATTATAGCAACCATATAAATTTTCATCTATTTATCATATTTAATCCTAACATTAACTTAGAAACTTTCAGAATTTTAGTAAGCTTGTGAAATCAATTTATAGTTTTCTTTAATCATTACTTTATAACCATTTTACCACTCCCATCCTCACCCCCAATCTGAGTTGTTTCCTTACGTTTCCCACACTCGCTGGTTGGTGCTGTTACAGGGCTAGGGGAGCAAGACCACAAAAAACAAAATAGCGCCGACAGAATCTAAGGCATCACTGTTCTCACAAAGATCTCCCTTATACATTGTCTTTATTCATCCATCCACATGTACAACAATACCTGAATGAATACTCAAGATTGAGAAAAATCTGGTCCCTACCTTCCATCAGTACCTGCAAGCACTGATCTTGTGCCTAAGTCCAGGGGCCTGTTCACTTAGAGTATGCATACTGTATCCAGTTCACACAGCTAGCTTTCCAAGCCAAGTCTTGGTGATATTCCAGTCTCACAGTTTTCCCTCCAAAAAGGAGCCATGAGGATTTACAATGGAAAGGTTTTTGCTTAAATATATTCAATATACTCTCTAAGACAGTTTTAAGTTACTTTTCCTGTCAAATATTGGCAATTCTGTCATATATCTTAAAAGAGCCCATTGTGCCAGGGATATAACTCAGCAGCACAAGTGCCTGCCTGGCAAACGCAAGGTTCTGAGTCCAGATTCTGGGACCAATAAATAAATAAGTAAGTAAATAAATAAATAAATAAATAAAACTAAAATAATATAAAGATAAACTATATGTAAAAGTACTCATTTCAACATTCATGACTGTAGTCCATCAAAGTGCAGCTATGCCATTTCATAACTGGAAATAAATATACCCACACTGGAATTTGAAGTTAGAATTCTCCTTTTAGGAAAATAATCAACATGGATGTTTTTAGCAGTCATTCTTTTTCATAATATGCCAGATATGCTTTCTCGAAAAAGATGTCTTGAGCACGTTATTTGTTTGATCTTTAAGATAATTGTCCATGAACGGTTTTTCCTGATTCCTGCCGTGTTGCATAAGGATTAATACATTTGCAGAGAGAAGCCTTAATATATGGCTTCCTTTTTTGCATTAGCAGTCATATAACCAAAGTAAAGGTGTTCACAGCTTAGTAGTGTTTTTGTCTTTTTTTCTTTTTGGTTTACATTTATTTCTTGGAGAAGAGCTGTCCCTGGTAGTGTTTTAGGTGATGTATCATCTCTCTTTTATTTCTAAATTTTAGCATTCAAGTAAATTGTACTGCTGACCCAGAAGTTTCCATGGAGACTGCTGCAGTTCCTTCTGAGTGGCTTATAAATTAAGTCAGGGTTGAGATATTTTGGTTAAGTTAATGAATTGATTTTTTAGTGTTCAATTTTGCATGATACTATTAGTCCTCAATGAAATACTTTTTTCTGCTGCTGTCCCATGTGTGCACTTGTAGACTGTGGAATTCACTCATCCATTTTGTACCATGCATTGATAGGTGCAGGGCCTACAAGGTCAGGAAAAGCCCTGTCATGCCTTCCAGGTCAGAGAGAAAGGCAATGTAATGATTGATAACACAGGTAGTCATTGGTGGATCTGAGGTCAAGACAAATAGTTTGTCCTTTATGGATGATCAAGGGTGCAGGGGTAAAGGAGGCTTTGCATCTTTGCCAAGAAAGCTGTTCTTTTAAGCTGAATTCACCATGTGGGGTTGAAGGACATGTAGTTCATACCACAGACAAAGGAATCACTAAGAGATAAAAGATCTAACAGTTGTGGATATAGATGAAAGGCATGGTTTGGGGAAAAAGTAGAGAAAGCCAGAGGAAAGTAGCTAGCGATTGGAATGGAGGAGTGTTTAGTAATATTTGAAATGTGACCAGTTAGACTGAATGTGCATAGTAAGGGAAAAACAAAGATTTCAAGAGATTTCTAGGTTTCTGGCTCAGATAATGGGAGCAGAGCAAAAGTATTCCTTTTCCACTTGATTTAAAAGTATGAATAACACAGCATTCATATGCATGTGCTGTGTAAAGTGTACATGCAAAATCATCTCTGAAAGCTCTGGGCTGCAGCCTCTGTCCATGTCAGCAGCAGGTCACCCAGGAAATGGACTCTTCTGACACATCTTTGCTTCCTGTGCTTCCTTCTTTATGTTTGTTTCATTTTGATTTGGATAGAGTTCCTTTATAAGTACACCTTTTTAGAGAAGAAATTGTATTGAGTAGTTTGAAATACAAATCTCAAAGTTTTCCTTTTATCAAAAGCTTACCATCTTAAATCAAGTGTTTTCTAAAAGGGACTTCTATTCACAGTCCAGGTTTTGTTTTCATGCCTCAAGAGCTAAGTATTCCATAGAAGTATTTGACTAAGATGTATTGTGCCCATCGGTGCCTAATGAAGCACTAACCACAGTAAATGATGAGTGACAGTTTAATCAATTCAGTTTCTTCAGTAGTCACGAAGGGCATGGTGCAGTGTAATTTTTTAATCTTTCACTTCTCAAATACTGTGAATGCCAAAGTGAAAAGATCATATTTGTTATGTATAATAAATTTTGTTACAGGTTATAGGCCAAAAATTGTTTTTAATTTTGTTCTTTTAGAAGCTACTCTCCTAGGAAACAAAAACTCTTTGGTCTGTTTCATGAATATAGACCTTCCCTCAGAGTAAAATGAGGTAAACATAGGACTACCTTCACGCATCAAATAGTTCTAAGCTTTCATTGAATAATGGTGTATTTCAGTGAACCATAGCTAAATAAAATTGCCTACCAGATTAATTAATGTGAAATGATTCTGACTTAGTATTTTATCTCTGTGTGTTAAATTTAGATTGTGTTTCGCATTTAATTTGCTGATCTACTGTGTCTTTTTTGTTCCTTTTGACTGGACCTTGAATACACATGTTCAGAGAATTCATTTGAATTATATAACTCCTTTCCAAACAGAATTATCTACATTCCTGTAGATGCTCACTCTTCAATACGTAGTTTTGAGAATAAAGGCATTAGACACTTGAAAATCTGTTGAAAACACAAAACCTCACCTAGTAGGTCACAAAACAGATTCTAACAAGATCATGTGATACACGCACACATTAAACAGGAGAGATTCTGCATCAAGTGCTGGTTTTGGATAGACATGGGCTTTGAGGATTTTGCTGATGCCAGCATAATATTGATAGGGAAAGGAAGAAGAATGAGCTTGCTCTGAGTTACAGCTCTCATCATCTGCTTACCTTCTGCCGGAGCAGCAGGAGAGTGCCTTTATCTACAGCCCTCCTTTCCCAGCATATTGATAATGCAGAAGGATCTCAGTGGCCTTAAATCATGCTCCATACTTGAGTAGAGCCCTTTACAACTCTTGAGTGTGGAAGTCTGTATGAGATGGGGCAGCCTCGGCTGCTGTGACAGGGGCAGATAGGCAGGCTGTTGTCCCCTCTGCATATGGAGAAGCACACAGACTGTGCTGCATCACCATCTCTCTGGGGCTTTCCAGGTAAACCTGCCACTTTAGTGGGTTTTTTTTTTTCTGTCTTTTTCCTTTTTATCAGTACCAGATATCGAACTCACGACTGCCTGCTTGCAAGGCAGGCGCTTATGCCGCTGAGCTAAATCCCCAGCCCCAACCTGCCACTTTAGAAACCGTCATCTTTGCTTTGAACTCTCTTGCCTAACTAATCTTAAACCTTTCTAATTAGGGGCTCAAATTATACACAAATATATTGTGACTTTTTTGAGCTTTTAATTGCACCATATTTTGAAACACTACAGTCTTTCTGCATTGTTTACTGAGATGTTTGGCCTAAAAATTAGGGAAAATCAATATTTATATTGTTTTTACTAAGACTAAAAAAATAGTGTCAGCTGGACTTTATGTGGGGTAATCATTTGTGGAGTTAATTACCATTTTGTATGTTACAATAATGTCTTCATGAAACAAATGAGTAAGTATATTACACTTGAAATACTATGTGCCGAAAGCAGCTATTCTTTGAGTGTGCATGCTGATGGATATAATTAGTTCCTATTATAGTAGAAAGATATAAAGTGATCTTGTATCATAAAATCTCAGCAGAGCTTTAATGTATGTTTAATGTGAACTGTGTAGCTGCCGTTGGCTTTAGTGACTGAGCTCTATTTCACTCAAGTCGGGTGATGTTGCTGTGTCGCTATAACTCCTTTCATTCATTTTTGGACTGTATCTTTACAAGAGATCAAATCCTTTCCTGAGAGGGATGTTGGTGGCAAGTACATTTGTAAATAAGTAAATCAGAGTAGTAGAGCATATAATGGCAGGCAAAGTTAGGAAACTAAACCCAGCCGAGCAATCAGAGAGACTTCCCAAACGTGTACCTTGATCTTGCCTTTTTCTTTCTCTAATGAAGAACAGAATTCTTATTCCTTCCCTGTCAGACTTTTTCTCTGCATTCCACAGACTACAGTCCTCTCCATTGTCCTAAACATAATAGTGTTAGTAATTTTTTCATATTGAATTTCTTTGCCATAGAGTATGTATATCAGCTTTCACATACTTTTATGTCAAACTTAATTAATCTTTAATTAATTTAGTGCACACGTACTTTCCTTTTGAATCTTAACTGGCATTTTACATCCAGAGCATATAGTTCATATTGCTTCCAAGAAAAAGACCATCAAAATGTACAGAGGATTTTTGTTGTTTCTATTCCTAGGGAAAAACCAGAAACACCATAGTTTTTCTACCTATCGTGATTAATTCTATGTAGCCCAGGGTAAGGCTGTTCTTCATTTTGTCTTTTTTAAAAATAGTATTTTAATTTTAGAATAGTAACATATATATATACACACACACCTTTTATTTTATTATTTTGTCTTTTTTTTAATGAGACAGGGTCTTGCTATGCAATTCAGGCTAGCCTTGGGCTTACTTTGTAGCCCCGGCTGGTCTCAAACTTGCAACAAGCCTTCTGCCTCAGTCTCCTGAGTGCTAGGATTACAGGAGTGCGCTATCACAGCAAGTTAGAATAGTATCATATTTATGGACATGTTGCAAAGCCATTAGAAATATGTCTCACCTAAGTTCCTCTATGTTTAATGTTTTATATAACTTAGGCATATTTGTCATAGCAAGGAGCCCACATTGGTGCATTACTGTTAACTAAATAATTGTGTTTTATTTGCTTTTTTTTTTTTTTTTTTACCTTTAAGTGTGTTTCCCAGGCTAACCCTGAACTTTTCAACTCAAACTGTTGTCCTGCCTTAGTCTAGGAGTGTCTAGGATTATACTATTATATCTAGCTTGTACATAACATTATTTTGGTTTTGCTAGTTTTTTCTTAAATTTATTTTTCTGTTTTAGGATTGTCACCTGGTTTTGGGATGATAGGGCCTCTCTTTAGAGGTGGTTTCTAGGTTCCTTCTTTCCTGAACAAAGAATTGGTCAAGACAAGTACAAGCAGTAGCAAGGTTTTACATTTATTAAAGGTAGGAAAAGAAATAGGCCTTGCAGAGTGAATTTGAGTCAAGTGAAAATAAAAGATGAAGGCACACTATAGGATGAAGGTACACTACAGGGAGAGAACACCGTAGCAAACACCTCAGGGTCAGCAGAATTACTCTATTTCCCTTCTCAGGCTGGCATCAAGTGTAGGTTAACCCATCAAAACCCTGCTCAGATTCTTGCAAGAAGTCTTCAGGAACCTTTCTGCGCCTAGGATTCTGTAGTTAACAGTCAGGCCTCCTTCCCCAGTCAGTTTTTCCACGCTCTAATCTCCTGCCTCAGGCTACCACATTACATTCACTTATCATATGTCTTTAGCCTCCTCTTAACTAGGATAGTTCTGCAGACTTTCCTACTTTCCTTGTTTTTGAAGACCTTGACAGTTTTGAAGACCAGTGCTTAGGTATTTTTTTAGTGTCTTTGAATCTGGATTTGGTAATGTTTTGGTAGAAGTAGCAGAGGTGCAGTGACACAGTCTCATTGCATCCCACCAAGAGTGTGTGCTGTCAGTGTGACTTACTGCAGGCGATGTAACTCTTGATCTTATGGCTCAGGTAGTGTTTGCCAGTTTTCTCTGTTGTAAAGTTGCTATCCACTTCTCTGGCACCCTCCTGCCTGATACACTCTTTGGAAACAAGTTGCTAAACTCAGTTCACAGTAGGTAGTCACGGGAATGAGATTTGCATTTCTTTTGATTCATTAACTCAACAATTATTTTTGAGCCTTTTTCTTCTGTTGCATCCTGGACACAAAACAATGACACAGCCTTGTCCTTGAGTTTATGGATTTTTCATTTAGAGGAGACCTACTCCCTCTCCCCAAAAAAGACAGCTTGATGTTTTTAAATGTTATAAAGTGGGGAAAAATAGGGCAAGGAGGATAAGGCATGGCTGGTTAATAAGGAAGAACTTTCCTTATGTATTTAAGATATTTTACCGTGGAAACACTAGAACTGCCCCTGCAAAACAAGTAGAAATTATTTACTCTCCAGGTAGGCAGAAAGAGGAAGACCTCATACAGAGAGCCTGAACTGGAAAAACTGGGAAAGAGTAGGCCTGTTTGAGGAACAGACAGAAAGTAGCATGACTGACAAGAAGACCTGCTTGGAGACGTGGAGGTGTGATGTGAATTTGAAAACAAGGTCAGTCGGAAAGCCTGTGGGGCCTTCCTTCGATGTGCCTGCTATAGTTTGGACTGGGTTAAAGGGTGTCCCTCCATGGTTCTGTTTTGGAATCTTGGTCACCAGGGCAGAAGTATTAAGAGGACTAGACCCTTTCAGCACAGGCATCCTGGGTAGGTCCTCAGGTCAGTGTGGCCTGCCCTCAGAAGGGACTGAGTTAGGTCTTAAGGACCTGCTTAGTTCTTCTGAGACAGTGGATCTAAGGCCTGGCCTCACCTGGTCTCCCTGGCTTCCTATCTTAAGAGACTATTTCCTTTTCTGATACGCTGTCACTGTTACCACCACTATGAGATAGTGTAGCCAAGGGCAAGGGACCACTCCACAACCTAAGAGCTAAATGCTGTTAAACTTTCAGCCTCCTACACTGAGCTAAATAAACCTGTTTTCTTTATAAAGTTAGCCTGCCTGGTTTTTAATGATAGTAACAACAACAACAAAAAAGAACTAACATAGCTTGCAGTCTCCATTGCTGATTTTAAAGGACAAATGTCTCAAAGATACAATTTTTAAAATCTGATTTCTTTCATTATGAACAGTGATACAGGATATACATAGAGTTGTAGGCTCTACCTGGTGGTAGATGGGGAAAAATTCTCTGAAATTAGTGTATGTCTTAGTTCCTCATTGCTGAGATGAAATACCTGATACCCATAAATTAAGTTTATTTTAGCTCAGTTTGGTAGAGGTATCTGTCTATAGTAAGCTGATTCCAAGGCAGGAGATCATGGCAAAACAGAAACAATCCCTGACAGAGCAGGGTCACAAGCAGTGAACCTTCCTCTTCCCCTTTTTATTCCATCCAGGATACAAGCTTATTGTGTGACGCTACCCACATTCAGGGTAGCTCTTTCCTCTTCAGTAAAACCATTATGCACGCCCAGAACTATGCTGAACCCATCAGTGGACTAAACGAGTACCACACACCCGTGATCCAGTTACCTCCCCAAAGCCCTACCTACCAGTGCATGAGACTTTGAGAGGACATCTTGATGTAAACCACAACAGTTTATAACCCTTACATTTGTAAAATTCAGTTTAATGTAAAATTTCCTAATGCTTATCAAATAAAAGGTAGATAGTACTTTTGATAAATGAGATATTATTTCCTGTCTCCTAAACACAAAACAAAAACAGTTTTGAAAGTATCATAAAAGGTAAATTCTCTTTCTTCTACCCTTCTTATGCAGTCAACTAACTCTTCTGTCTTCAGAAAAAAATCATGATAAAACTTGTTGTAGAAGCAAATGAACTAAAAATTGCTATGTATTATTTTCTATTTATCAGTTAAAATATGTTAAAGTTCAAATACTCAACTTTTTAACCAAGAGATGTTGGTCAAAAGATACAAATTCACAAGTAGTAGTAAGTTCAAGAGCTGTATTGTATAGTATGGTGACTATAGTTAATAACAACATGTTGCATCCTTGAAAAATGTTAAGAAAGTCAGTGTTAGCTGTTCTCACCACAAAAGTGATAACTATGTGAGGTAATACACATGTTAATTTCTAGATTTTATTATTTTACATGCATACACATTAAAACATGTTTTACACAATAAGCAAACATATAGATAAATATAAATATACCTATATCTATCTATCTATCTATCTATATATATATATATATCTGTCAATTGAAAGAAATTTGTGGAAAAATGTGTAAGTCATGCTTACCTCATAGACCATATAAAAATAGGCATATAGGCAGCAGGTGCAGCGGGGAGTCTGCCTGTAGGCCAGTTTGTGGGCCTCTGGGTCATTATGTGCTGACCCTGCTCCCAGAGTAAGAATTTGCACAACTCTTATTCTCGTGTATTTCTGCTGTTCTTCTGTTACTGGGAAGGAACAGGTGGCTTTTTAACTAGTGGTTATAATTATTTCTTGTCTGAAAGTCATTTCATTTCCTATTCACCATAAAGTGTGTGAGCCTCAAGTATGTCCTCTGTGAGTCCTGAGATACAGAAACAAATGGAAATCTCTGGCCTAAGGGAAGGACACCAGCTTCTTATCGTGCAATATGGTTTTCTGTTCTTTTAAAACTTTTCTTTTATTTTGCACACAGAAATGTAACAACAGCATTTGTGTCTCAAGATTCTTTCTAACTGGACTCTGTTTTCTCTATTGCCACTCAAATGCCACTCCAGACTCCGTCACCCCAGAATCCTTTTCTACCTGTTCTAGTCCTTCTGTCCAAGCAAATCCTTTAGAGCCTCCACTCTAAGCCAGCTGTGTCCTCTCATGCTCCTCTAGCATCTTATCGTGGAACTATGGGGCAGACTGTTTCAGAACTGTATTTATAGCATGTATATCTATGTGAAAGTAGCCTGATGTTTTCTCAAAATTGATAGCAATAATAGCAGTTCACGTGACCTTACCTATAAGGAGAAATGGAGCTGAAAAAAATTTAAATTATTAGGAACACAACAAAAACCAATGTTACTGTGCCAGAAGACAGTCTAAATTATCTTTATATTCTCTGTATAGGAAAGAATATTCTCAAACTTAGGATGTAGAAAAAGAGCAGGTGCTTACCATAGACCAGCCCCTGGATTTGACCCCCCAACACCAAAAAAGTAAAGAAAAGAAAAGAAAAGAAAAGAAAAGAAAAGGTGTAATATTTTTATGAATTCATTGAAGACTTACAAAATACCTGAAAAAATCAACTTGAAACAAGGAAGATACCATACCTATATTGTTGGTCAAATCTAAAATGAAAACGTATATTAAAATCCATCTGTATGGAACAACTTAACATTAATTTGGCTCATGAATTTAGAGGTTTCAGTCCATAGTAATCTGGCCCATTGCTTTTATGTCTGTGGTGAGGCAGAAACATCGTAATGGAATGGGATGGCAAAAGGAAGTCATCCCGTTGTAGCCAGAGAAGGAGGATCCTGAGAGGACAGGACCTGAGTACAAGATATCCACCACCCAAGGGCAGGCCTCTAGGACCCACTCTCTCCAGCTCGACCCCACCTCCTCAGTTTCCCTCACTTCCCCATGATACCATCAAATTACTGTTGTATTTTTAGTTTTTATTGGTCCATGTTTGTTGTACATAATGAGTTCATTCGTCATGGTGAGTTGATACGTGTACAGAATATATCTTAAGCCATCAAATTGTGGCTCCATCAGTGCACAGATCTACTTGTCAGGGTAGAGTCTTGTAATTTTATCACCTTCCAAAAGTCTAACCTCTGAACATTGCTGCAGTGGGACCAAGGTTTCAGTGGGTCTTTAAGGGACTTTTCAGGTACTGAGGATAACAAAGACTGTACAATTGCAGAAACAAAAGCATTGGATTTGCTAGGCAGTTATTGATAAAATTATCTTTACTTATTTGTCTGATCTTGAGAATATTGTATTTGCTAGCTTTTTAAAAACTTGTAATTTTCTTTGATTTATTTTCTTATTCTAAATTCACTTTTATATCTAATTTTTATTCTATGTTGTGTTCTTTTTCATAACAAAAATTCCCAGAAGATATGATGCTCAGGCCTGAAAGAACACTTGTCTCTGTTTTACTGCTAAAATTTAATTTTGAATCATAATAAAATTTGTTCATAGATCTGTGACATAAGTTTAATTTGGATATTTTGAATCCAAAAGCTGTAAGATGTTTGATGATGAGTGAATGTGTTATGTATTACATTAGCAGTTGACTAATCCTGAGAACTTGAACACACTGCATTCTAAGATACCTTTACCTACGACCAGTTCTTATTCTTAAAGAAATTAGACTGAGCATGTGATAATTACATAATGATTCAGTTTCTCTAAATGAGACATTTCTTGATACAAGATTATATATCATAAGTATAATGTTTATGTGGATGAATTCATTCTCAGTAAACCTCCCAGTGCAGTTAGTTTAATCTATCAGGAGAGAGGGAACACAAGGCTAATTAAAGGTAGAAAGCAGGAGAGAGAAAAGCAGCCAGTGATCCCTTTATACTAATTTAGAGAGCTTTCACTGCTGCTTGGCAATGAGGCAGTAATAAAAGAATTCTGCTATATTAATTTAGTGATATGTTTCATAATTCTACTTTTTCATTTTCTTGTACATTTTAATTCCTTTGTGTTCTCTGAGAATCGTTCTCTCAGCTTTATTAGTATACTCCAGGCATCTTTAAGAAAGAGGACATCCAGAGGAAGGAGGGTGGCCAGGGCGTGAGATATAAAAAGGATTAAGGTGTGTAAAATATATTATGAAAAATAGCCATAAGGTGGTAGCATAGGAAATATCCATTGGAAATGAAAGTTCAACTGCCTCAGCCAGCCAAGCAGATTAAAGTCTACAGAGAAACCACAGTTTCATCTCAGCTGCATAAAATGGCAACACATATGGATCTTTTAATCATTCTAAATATGTAATCTGGAGATGATATTAACTGACAAGTACTGATTAAAAGAAATTCTATATGCAGTTCCAACAGTGTAATAGTTAGCTGTGAGCAGTGGGGTGGCCATGGGCCTTCCGAGGGTCTTCCCACTCGGCATCACAGCTAGGGAAGAGCTAGAGAAGAGAAGGGAGTATGTGCTAAGTTTATATATATATGAGAGGGAGATATATTAAAGATCCAAGATATTTTATGGAAACAAATGAGACAATAGAAATGTAGATCAGTAGTCTTAGAAAAGAATTCCTGCCCAGAAAACATTTGGAAAACCACCACACTAATACTTTAGATAGATTTAATTCAATCACTTGAAATGTCAATATTCATAAGAATGTCATTGCATTTTATTACACCAATAAAATCCATACCTATGTTGTCGGTCAAATGTACAATGAAAACTTGTATTAAAATGCATCTGTCTGGAACAACTTAACACTAAGTTGTTTTTACTTATTTTTATGACACAAAGTAGAATTTGTTTAATTTTAGTTACTTTGACACTTGCATTGAAATAGAAGTTATGCAGTATACTATGAAAGTCATTCTATAAATATATTGCTTTAATTAAAAGTACTACTTATACATATCTTTGATAATAGGTGGAGCAGATGAATAAAGTAGGTCACTTGTCATTTACCTCCTGGGGTTCTGATGCACACTAAAAGCATGAGGGCTTGCCTGCCCTCAACTGAGTATGAGTGCAGCAATTGAACAAATGTTCTGATATGTTCATGGTTTTATTGGGATAGTTGCAGGAAACATAAACCCTTTTGAAGTATAATCATTCTTTTTTTTTAAATCTGAATATTTGCTCAGAAAAAGGAGTGGAAATTTCACTGGGTTTTCTGAACATCCAGGCTTTCAGAAAGCAGAAACCAGCTCAGCACAGGGACCGACTTCACCTGTTGGAACATGTGGCTGTGTGTGCAAGTTCATGGCCACTGATGTGCCTTATCCCATCTACCTGTGTACTTCCGTATCATCCTGCCCCTAGTGACCTGTTCTTCAGAGTCCAACCAGAAGTATCCAGTTGCATTTCTGCTAATGTGGATGATACGTTCCTGTAGGTTGAGGTACAGGGTGCTGTGACCTCTGAGAATCAGGTCCTTTGAGACAGTGGACTGTCTTGCCTCATAGGAGCTATGGGTGTGGCAGATTAAGGTAGACGATGAGGCTGATATATTAAGGGCTTAATCAGAAGTTTATAAGGGGTGCTGTTTTCTGGAAGGTTCATGGAAGCCGTCATGAAGGAGATGACACTTGAACTTCAGGAGTATAGAGGTTGAGCTGGAAAGAAGTAGGACGTATCGGAGAGGGAAGCCATTTACACCAAGCAGGTTAACATGGAGCACTAAATTAGTCTGCTCAGCAGTCCTCAGAGTAGCTAAAGCAGCGCATGTCAGTGAGCGTAGAAATTATCTCGAGTTTGTGGCCTGAGCATTTGTGGTTTTTAAAAGTTCCCTGGATGCTACTGATGAAACTGAATTGAGAACCACGGGATAGCTATAGGCTACAGTACACTATGCATTTGTGAAATACATTTGCAGAAGAATACTACAGCATAAGTGGACTAAGGGCTTTTTCAAATGCATCTTACAAGAAGAATCTACCAAATCTGCTAATTTGTTGGTTTCCACTGTGTTTTGAACCAGTAAGGCTGCATTTTTTTCAGTATTCTTTCAGGGCAATAGACCGGGAAGGAAAGCTGTGGTTGAAGTTTGTCACATACCCCTTTTCACTCATTGAAGAGAATTATTGATTCATTTTTTCTTCTCTTTCAAGGGGAGAGTGTTATCTCAGATTTAGTTTTCTAAGGAGAATAGATTGAAGCTTGCGTAATGGCTCTTTCTTCTCTCTCCAGGGGAGTTGGCTGCATCTTTGTTGAGATGATACAAGGTGTTGCTGCTTTTCCAGGAATGAAAGACATTCAAGATCAACTTGAACGAATATTTCTGGTAAGATCTTGCACCAGAGAAACTGGTTTCTAAATAGTGAAAAATTCTGCAGCGATCAGTGGAAGATATTTTGAAATGGTTTCATTTGTTGTCACATTTAGTTTTAGCACATTTTGTGGACCTTTGAAAAGCAGGAAATTACTTGAGAGTTGTGTTTTTAAAATATCATACATGAATAATGTACCAAATTTGGGAGAAAGAATAAGGTGGATAGAGAGGAATGGATTAAAACGACTGCTTAGAACAGTTCTGAAGAACTCTAGACACCCAGTCCCTGAAGTGGGAGAGTTTAACCCCCTGTCCCTCCCCACCCTTCAGTCCCTGACAGTAGGCTGTGATTTTAACTGTCTTCCTCATCTACAGCGTGGGCAGTGCAGGGTATAGAGAGGGAGAGAAGCCTGACAGTGCAGAGGTGGGCAGACAGTTCCTGCCCCTGGGCCCTCTAGAGCAGCATCATTGGTGATGAGCCATGGCTGTGGCCTGGACTTGAGATGATGTTTTGAAAACAGCACTTTGCCTTGGAGTTTCTCCTCTCAAAAAGATAAGCCCAGTCTATGCAGGCACATTACACAAAATCAAATTTTGGGACATTCTATACTGTACCTGTCTTGTTTTCCTCGAAAGTGTCAAGGTCATCAAAAACTGTCACAACTTGGAGAAGAAGGCATGATGTTTAGTTAATTATCAACATACAAATAGGCGAGGTCCTTGTCCTGTCCCAAGTATCACATAATGGAAGACTTTCTTGAAGGGAAAACTTAAGATGTATACGTGAACTCCATACTATTTTTTTTCTGTGACATCTATAAATCTCAAACTATTCTAAAATTAAAAGGGAGATGTTTTTTAATCTATATACAATTATTATTCTGGAACCAGATTATCGGGGTTTATGTTGCTTTTTAGCCTAATGATTTTAGGCAAGGGACTTTGCAGCCCTCTGAAATGCAGGCTGATAATAGCACGCACCACAATGGCTGCCTTGAAGAATCCCTCACTTACTACACAGGGTGCTTTCGCAATGCTTGGCATACAATAAATATGTCAGAAGTAAGATTTGTTATTTTCATTACATGGTTTTTATGTCAAATCAACTTATTCAGTAGGCTTTTCATGTTAGCTAGTAATCACATACACGTATTATTTAAATATGAAACCAGAGGTAGACAAATTAAAGATTTTATTAAAAGAAGCCAGACTAAATACATTGAAAATGGTTCACATCACTGTGCTTTTACTTTCTTTAATAAAACTCCCATAAGAAATCACTGAGGCAGATTTTTAGGATGGCCTGCATCAAGAGATGTACTTATTGAATACTTACTGAGTTATCAACCATTTTAGTGTTGCAGATACATTAAAGAGTGACTTTCACACTGAGTGTAGAACTGCAGGAGGATATAATGATATGAATTGAGACTTCTTCACTGTTGTGTTCTCTTGATGTTAATAAAATGGTAAGAAAAAGAGGAAACAGAGAAATTAAAGCACGCATGGCTTCTTCCTATAAGGCCCACTGTGCAATTGACCACTGTACCTCAACAGCAGATGGACAAGTGGAAGAGCCTTTAACGTAGCAATCCTCTTCAAGAGTTGTGCTGTTGATTTCTTTTTCTCCCAGAAGCTATGTTTGTCCATTTCCTTTCCATTTTATTGTATTGATACTCATAAATTCCCACACAGATGTTTACATGATTCCTTATTACTATAAAGTAATTTTATAGTGAAAAAGTCCCACATTGTCAAAAAGTATAAACTAAAAAAACCATTGTCCATCTTATTATTCAGAGAAGACCACATTTGGCATTTTGCTATCAGTTTCCATAGATTTTTTTCTGTATATGTTTTAAAAACTGAATCATAACTTTCATGTGTACAATTTATAACTTGCTATTTTCACTTAGCAATGTATAATGAACATTTTTCATTGAAAAATACATTCAGAAGCTTGTCATCATTTATACTGACATGGAGGTGTTTCATTGTGTGGGTGAGACATTCTCTGCTTAACTAGCACAATACTGATAGCTTATTTACAGCGTTTTTCTATAATAAAGTGCTGCCCAAGACACCCATAGTAATCTGTCCTATATTAAGAATAATTATTAGAATTGAAAGTCCTTAATTTAGTTCAGTTTGATTCTCATAAATGTACCAACTGTACATCTTTACCTTCATTTGAATACATGATACACTTTCTCTTCAAAAGTATTTATTTTCTTTATTGGATTACATTTGGTTGGTAGATCATTAGGAACAAGTGATTTAAAACTGAGTTTTCCCATGTATAAAAAAATTATTCAAGGCCGAGGGTTTAGCTCAGCAGCATAAGCACCTGCCATGCTAACACATGGTCCTGAGTTCAATCCCCAGTACCGATGGAAAAAAAAAATTATTCAGACTTTGTAGCACTTAATATGCGGGTAGTTTTTTTGTTTGTTTTTTTGAGACTTGTAGTTCAGATTGGTCTTGAACTTACTGTAAGGCAGACTGACCTCAACTCATGGTGATCCTACTGCCTCAGCCCCCTCAAGTATTAGGATTACAGGTGTCTGCCACCATGCCTGGCATAAGTGTAGTTTTCACATTTTCTTTTCCTTTTTCCTACTCAAACCTGTGTTTTCATTTAGTTATTTTAAATATCTTTGCCACAAATGTTTACTTAACAATATGATTAACTTTGCTATAAATTTTATAATTAGAAAAAATGGAACAGGGAAATTGAATTAACTGTAGTTTTCTTCATATAGATTCCATGCTCAAGTATATCCCCAAATATTTATCTTTGTAATTTATCTAAAGCTCAAGTATAATAATATTAGCACTGACTTGTAATTTGAGAATAATTTCCTAAATTTTATATTCCACTCACCTATCTTTTTTTTTACTCTGATAGTTACTGAAGAATAATTATATAACATCAAACTTCTGATTTGATACTAAAATAATTACTTTTCCTTGTAATTCAAATAAGAAAGCTTTAAGAAGAATCATATAGAAAGAAGTACCTTTACTTGTACATTATTTCAAGATGAGCTTAAAAGGAATTAAATAGTTACATAAATGTGTTACATTATTTTGTAATAAAACCAAAAAAATGAGTTTAATGAAGCATAATGTGTTGACATAGTATACTTAATCAGAGTTTTCATTTGAAATATTTACACAATGTAAGTAATTCCTAACGAGTAGCATCTTGGAGGATTGCTTCTTGTATGGGGATTTTACTATTCTTAATTTTATGTTAATACTATAGTTTCCTCATTTTATGGGTAGTCAGAGACTTTTAAGCAATTATTGGCTCTTAATAAACCAAAGAAATAACTCATTATAAATTTCTTAAGGGATTATTGATACTAAACTACTGTTCATTCTTGTTAGAGTACAGACACTTTTAAATGTAGATAAGCATCTTGACTGAGGGCAGTAACTCATTTAGTGTGGTTTTACATGTGTAGTGCTTTGATAATTGAGAGTTATAAGATCATCATTTAAATAAAATTGCTGCTTTAGAATTAAATAATTTACACGTTGCCCTGAAGAGTTAGACACAACCAAACTAAGGAAATCTAAAGACTTCTTTTGACATTAAATGTTATCATCTTAAATATTTTATTCTCTCCACTGAATGGTTTAAATTGGCAAAATATTAGCTGTATATCACATACTAAACATGTGAACTCTCTTAGGAATTGTGCGATTCTTCAAAGGGGAAATTTTATAGACTCAATACAGTTGAATCACTGGGGGAAAATGCTTTTCCCTGGTAACCTTTTAATCTGGTGTGAAGAAGAATGACTATTAAGTCAAGATTAAGTCTGCCAGAGATTCTTTTCTAAAGTGGTAGTTGTGTCTGGACTCAAGGCAATGATCTGTTAGAATCATGAAACCCTGGATTGTTTGGGGTGTTTGGTAATACAGGGATTAAATCCCTTCATTTGCCTGAGAATTGTATATGGGAAGGTGGCTAATAACTCTGAAGCACAAAATTAATAGGTTGTTACCCAAGGTAACTAATATAATTGGCTTCTACCCACTGAGACTTTGTTTAAAAAATGTGGAAAGCAACAAAGATCACTTAAGAAAAGCCTTTATATATATATTTTCTCCTTCTTCTGGTAAAAGGGAACAGTCCATATCTTTAACAAATCCAGTGAGTTAATTTCCAGAACATAATAACTGTGTTCATATATACTAGGCGAGCTGGCTTTGCTACCTTCTGAGATTTCACCATTAAGTAATTTTCCTTGAAATTGTGATGTTCACATGCAAGTAAGGAAGGAGAGCGATAGCATTTTGACAAATTATATTCAAGACATTTTCATTTGCCAGGTGAATAGGCCCCTATTTCTCTAAGCAGCAGCCCTGCTCTTAGGTAGAAAATGTGATTTCTTTTCATTTCTTTTAGCATTACCTATTTTTAAATGTAGGATAATATATTCCACTTACTTCCATTAGTGACAAAAAAAGTGAACAGTGGATGAATTCATTCAAATAAATGTATCTTCAGAGTAACAAAAATCAAAACTAATAAAAAGAATTTGTATTCTAATCACATTCTCTGAATTGGAAAAAAGGTCTTCTTGGAGAGCCCTGGGAATATGAGTCGTTCTCACTTCAGAACAGCTGAGCAAATGGCAGCCAGAGCACAGCTGTCTGAAACCTCGGGCAGATGCTTCCGGTGTGTGGCTCATGGCCCAGTACACTGCAGTCCTGACAGAGCGGGCATGATTCTCTTTTCTGGGCGTGTTGTTTTCCTCCGTGTCTTTGAATGTTGATGACTGATGGTCTCACTTTTCTGCTGCCTGGTCTCCTGGCATAGAATGGAATTCCACCTACCAGTTGTTGACCTCTTTTATCTGATTTGGTTGGTATACTTGTTAAAATGTTCTGTGTGTGTGTGTGTGTGTGTGTGTGTGTGTGTGTGTGTGTGTGACAGAGAGAGAGAGAGAGAGAGAGAGAGAGAGAGAGAGAGAGAGATTGACTCAGGATTTAAGTATGTCTGCCAGAGTATGTGGAAAGATCCCTTTGTAACCTTGAAAGCTACCTTTCAATCTTTCTTTTGAGTGAGATTCTTCTTTATGCCTCTGCTTTATACTGGACCAGCCATAGAGAAACCCGCTACACACCGAGCCACTGTCCTCATTTCCCCACTGTGGCTCTGTTTCCAGGGGCTTAGTAATAGAACCAAAATCCTGAGGCTTCCTAACAAGCTTTATAGCAAGGGCAAGCTGACACCACTGTTTTCCAGGGTTGTTGCTGTCCAGCTGGGTTTAGCAGCCACATTGTTCAGGTCTCATCAGTGCCATCATTTTCACTGTGCTGCTTTGGCTGTTTGTCTGCAGCACCAGGTGTAATGAGACATGCAGAGATTGTGTGCTATGTCAGCCCTGGAGAAGATGGCCATGTCAGCCATGGTGGGCAGGCAAGACAGACCTTTAAAAATGAAGTCATGATTAATGGCTGAGCAGTTGATCGACAAATGGAAAACTCAGTAATGATAGTGAGCCTCACACCAGTTAAACTATTGAACTCTAAGAGTTAAATATTGGATTGTTTTTTTTATCCTGCACAAGTTACCTTTTCTAATTGGATAGTAAATCTTTGTAGATTTTGAATACACCTCAAAATAATGGCAGCTAAGATACATTTGAAAAGCTTCCAGAAAATTAGAAAGTTTTTTTTTTTTTTTTTTTTTTTTTTTTTTTTTTTTTGTGGTATCGGTGATTGAACTCAGGACCCCACATTTGCCAGGGAGGCACTTATACCACTGAGCTAAATCCCTGGCACCAGAAGGATATTATTGCAAGGCTGTTATTGTATGTCTTAGATAATAGAAATAATGAAAATGAGAAAAGAGCTGAAGATAAAAAGTTCAAACTGGGGAAATGAAGTGATAGTAAGGCCATTGAAAATAAAGGCGATATGGGGAAGGGGTGCAGTGCAGGAGGGAACAAAAGTATTGACTTTATGTGCTAACAAGTCCCACTGCTATCCATGTCAGGTAAACAGCTCACAGGCAGCAGGAAGATGAGAGGGAAATCAAAAAGCCATTCACTCTTTAAATGAAAGAGACAGCGGTGAGCCCCGACCAGGACTTACTTCTGAGGCATACGAAGTGGGGATAATTCAGTAGAACACTGCCTGCAACCTGGGGGATGCTTAGAGATGAGTCCTGGAGCTAGGGAGCTGCAGCAGGAGAGTCAGTATAGAGACACAAATGAAAGGTAGGGCGAGCAGTGGAGACAGGAAAAAATTAAGAGAGAAAGAGTCACTATATCAGGGTTTAAGTAAGAAAGTGTGGACTTCCCATGTCTTATTTAAGGAGACCTGTGATTCTTATGTTTCTGATGCCAGAGGGAAGGCACAGCTTCAGGTGGAGGTATGGTTCAGGTCTTCCACTTCTGATCCTGCCTTTACTAAAGATTTTTCATAGAAAATAAATCACTGCAGAAGAAAGATTGAAAATTCCTCGACTAATACTTCTTAAGTAATAAAAAAGTGTACATGGAAGAAAAGTTCTGAAGTGAGATCCAGTGAACATGCAGATGTTAGAGAAATATCAAGCAACTCATTTATGAAGACATTAGACACATGTTCTAATAAAGAAAATTTCTGTTCTTCCAAAATTAATAGCAGTGTTATAGCAAAGTTCAGCAAGGCCATTTGCTATAAGGAAAAAAAAAAAAAAAACCCAGGGCCATAGAATATCCCATTATAGGACAGCTAATTATATTATTTGTGTAAAGAAACAATGTTAGAAGACACACTAGTTGTTACATATAGATTCAAATTAGCTCATATGGTGAAAAAATGTTTCTGCTCTGAATATTCCTGAATTATAGTGTTACACCCTTTTATACAGTCTGGAAAGTGAGATGCTTTACTTAAACCGTTGCTTTCCTTACTGTGTAATTCATTCCCTCAACAAGTATTTTTTTATATTATTACTCTGAACATTATTTCCACTTTCTGGGGAGACAGCACAAAACAAAGTCCCAGCTGTCACAGAGTTCATATTTCTGTAGGGAAGATAGACAGTAATTAAATAAGTACGCAGTGTGTCTCTAAAGGCAACTGTGAGAGATGCTGTTTTGTATGTTCTGAGGAGGTCTTTCTGAAGGCATTGTACATTTATCAAAGGTTGCAGAGTGAAAAACTCAGACATGATAGGGACCAGAATGTTTCAGACTAGGGGAATAGTTAATAACTCTTGTTCAATGAAGGAACCTTCTTGCTAGTGATCAAGGTGATTTCCGATGTTCTTATTACTTTCATCTCTTTATAGTAAGGATTTTCTTACTTGGAAAGGGTTCTTTTTGTGTGAAGCATTCAGATCCTCTCCAAATTGCTATTTAGGAATTAGATTGAATGAACTAACAAAGAGAGGGCGAAGTATGCTTGAGTGCATTTTAAGCTGGAATTGTGCAAAGACCTAGAGATGTGGGCTTTTTGAACTAGTCTACCATGAGAATTGGTAGAGATGAAAGGAAGTGAGAGTGTTTCTGTTTTGGAGAGTAGATGATGGTGCCGAGAAGAAAATACAGGAAGAATGTTCAGAGAGCAAAGAAAGCCGAAGCCTTAAAAGAACTTCGAGAAGGAAGGGCTTATCAGTGGCCCCCAATACTACAGCAAGGTCATGAGAGGCTGGCACCAAGTAAAGGTGAGAGAATAGCTCCGATAGCGTTGGACATGTAACTCAAGGACAGTGTGCTTAATGTGTGAGTGGGTAGGGAACAGTTGAAAACTACTGAGTATGGATAATTCTGAGATTTGGGTCAGTGAGGAAGATTGATGTTACCTTGAAGGTTAAATCAATATTTTAAATAATGAATCAGTGTTTTAAATGATAAAGTCCAGGATATTTGCAAGGTAGAAGGCACTGAAGATAGGCATATTTGATGGATCAAGGCACTGGCACAGGTCCAGAGGATGGATGGAGGACAGTGCTTTAAAATGTGGATAGACCATGCCATGTTGGGACATAGGGTACTGGGAAAGCAAGCACCCACTCACCTCATTGGTAAGCAGCCATGGCTCAAGCAAGTGGTGGGCAACCCAGGGGGAGAAATAGCATCTTCCGAGATCCATGCCATGTTGGAACTCAGGGTGCTGGGAAACGAAGCAACCCACTCACCTCCTTGGCAAGCAGTTGTAAGCCTACCGGCACATGGTCTGAGAATCAAAACATCCCACCCCCTAAGCCCTGTTAGCACATGGGAGCCAGAGAGCTGAGCATCTCTTGGGAGGATACATAAATAGAAAAGATAAACAGAACACTTTTATTTCATTTTTAATGTATATCTATACACTTAAGTATCTTACTTCATAGAACATTTACATTGTCTTATGTAAGTAGCCTCTAAGATGATTACCAGTGAACCCACCTGCAGGCATATGTGCCCCATGAAATACCCTCCTGTTAAGTGTGAGCCAGACCTCATGACTGGCTTCTGCTAGATAGAATATGGCAGAAGTACCACTTCTGAACTCAGGTTGCATAGAGACTGCTACTCCCTGCTTATATGTTAATAACAGGTGACTATTCTTGTGTGCACAAGCAAATGCCAATCCATAATTATCATATCTCAGCACTGTAATTTCGTATTGCTCCTGATTACTTGATTCTCATTCCATCTCATATTTTTTTTTATTGGTACATGTTTGCAGTACATAATGAATACATTCATCATGGGGAGTTGCTACATGTGCATGACATCTTAATTCTTTTCATGTCCCGTTTCCCTCTCCTCCCTCTATCTCTTTGCACCCCATCTTTTCTAAGGCTTCAGAAAATGTTGCCCTACCAGGTAGTTAATCCAGTTATCCAGGGTATTAATCTGTATGTGAGATGTGATTCAGTTCATGGAATAGTAGTATCTTTTTATATTCCCAGCAGTAGACTTTAGTGAATTTCTGTTTTGGGGAAATTTGGCAAGATGATCATCAAATTTTATTTGAAATACTTAGTACTGTGAGTGCTACTCTGAGAGGATTAGGAAGGTAAAATCATAAAGGTACTATAATTTATTTTCAATGCCTTATTAATATTCTTCCTAGGGGCATTTTTGATCTAAACTATAACATTTATAGAAAAAAATTCTTTTAGCTATAGATAATCAGGAAGTGAATAGGATACCACATCTGGTAATTTTGATTTTTTTGATACGTTACATACTGGCAAATTAGATGTGAAATGACAAAAGCATTAACTTTATCTTTTATTTTATTTTTTATTAGTATGTATTTAGCATACATATTTTAACCATTGTCATAGGGAATTTGTATGTAATATGCATTAATATATCTTGATTCTTTTTTCTTTATTCCCCTCCAACCTTTCATCCCCTCCCTGATGTCTTTCCATTTTTTATTTTACTCTCTTTTTTCTTTTCTGTCCCTCCTTTCTCCTCCTTGCCTTTTTCTTCTTTACATTTGATCATGTTCTTCCTACTTCCCAATATCTCTTCTCCATTATGCTCCTTGTTTACTCATTGGATTTCTCACATAAGAGAAATAATGCAATATTTAAACTTGTGTGTCTGATTTATTTCGCTGAAGATTATGGTCTCAAGGTGCATTCATTTTCCTAGAATGACTCACGTTTACACTTCTTTATGGCGCAGTAATCCTCCATTGCATAGAAATTCCACATTTTATTTATCTGATCATCTGTTGATGGGCATATGGGCTGTTTGAAAGATTTAGTTATTACAAATTATGGTGCTATAAACATGGATAGGCAGGTATCATTGTGGTTTGGTGCTTTTAACTCTTCCAGGGAGATACCAACAGTGGGCTTAAATGGAAACTCTCGTTTTAATTTTTGTGGAAATCTGTATACTGATTTCTGTAGTGGTCGTGCCACCTTACACTTGCACCAGCAATGGAGAAGAATTCTTTCTTCCCCACAGCCTTGCCAGCATTAGTTATTAGTAGATTTCTTAATGACAGCCATTCTTTCTGGAGTGAGATGGAATCTCAGTGTTAATTTACATTTCTCGAATGATCAATGCTGGTGAATATTTCTTTATGTATTTATTTGCCATTTGTATATCTTCATCTGAGAACTGTGAGTTCATTTATTTGCTGTTTTCACATGAGCAGTATCTCTTCATTTCAGATGTTTACTTTTGGATTGGGTCTTTAAATCTAAGGTTCTGATTTTGTTGGGTTCTGTATATATTCTGTCTGTTAGTCCTTTGAAGAGTAACTGGTAAAAACCTTTTTCTCCTTATGAGGTTGTCTCTTCATTCCATTGGTAGTTTCTTTTGCTGTGCTAATGATTTTTTACTTGATGTGATTCCAGTTGTTGATTCTATGTAATATCTCCTATGTAACTGAGATTTTGTTTATAAAGTCATTGCCTATACCTGTGTCTTCCAGACTTTTTCAAGTTTTATTTATTCTGTCTTCCAGCAGATGTTCTGTTTTAATATTTAGATCTTTGATCAATGTGAATTTTAGCTTAGTGCATGCTGAGAGATATGTGTTCAATTTTTAGCATGTGGAAAGTCAGTTTTCCCAACATCATTTATCAAAGAAGCCTTCTTCCAGTGGAAGAATTTGGCCGCTTTGTCAAAGATAGGTGACTGAATGTCCTTGGTGTTGTTTCTTTTATTTTATTCCACTGATCCTTGGGTCTGTTTTTTTCCAGTGTAACGCGGGTTTTTATCATCGTAACTTTTTAGTATGTTTTCAAGTCAGGCATTATGATGCCACGGGCTTGCCTTTGTTGCCCAAAATTGCTTTTGCTCTTCTACATCTATTCTGGTTTCAAATAAAATTTAGAATAGTTTTCTCTAATTATATGAGTTGCTCTGTCAGCATTCTAATTTGGATTGTATTAAATCTGTGTTACAATTTTGGAAGTATGACCATTTTCAGTATTTGTTCTTCCTACCCTAGAACAAGGGGTACCTTTCTTCAGTCTTCTCTTTAGAGTACTATAGTTTTCATTGAAAAGGTATTTTACTTCCTTCACTAGTTTGGTATTTCATTTTTTTTGGATGCTAATATGAAAGATATTCTTTATCTAATTTCTGTCTCAGTGAGTTTGTTATTTGTGTATCAGAATGCTATTGATTTTAGTTATTAATTCTATAAGTCTTTTGGTAGAGTTTTTGGGGTCTTTTTTGTAGAATATCATGTCATCATCAAATAAATGATAATTTAACTTCTTTTCCTATTCATATTCCTTTTTTTCAGTTGTAGAATTTTATTTTTAAGAATATAGCAACTAATAAATGGCAATTGCATAAAGATATACAAAGGTGCTTATATACATAAATAAAACATTTTTCACATAGGCAAAATATTGATACTATCACTAAACCATGGGCACAGCTTGTTAAGGTTAGTAACTTCTATAGAAAGTGAAAGGGTGTCCATTTTACCACAGCTTTCCCCATTCACTTTTCATTGTGCAGGTTCTGTTGAAGCTTGTAGTACAACTCAATGCCCTTGGGTAAGAGGTCTTGGTGGGAAGAGAATTCCAGTCTGTTAAAATTAGCACCAGGAAGCAGAAAGACATTGACATTACAAGTTAAGAATCTGGGATGGGGGCCAGGCATGGTGGCCTGAAATCCCAGCACTTCTGAGGCTGAGGCAGGAGGATCGCTTTGAGTCTGAGACCAGCCTGAGCTACAAAGTGAGCTCAAGGCAGCCTGAACTGCATGATAAGACCCTGTCTCAAAAAGACCAAAAAAAAAAAAAAAAAAAAAAAAAGAATGTGGGATGGATCTCATCAGAAAATTGAGCTGTGCAAAGACTTAGTTTAAAGCCATTCCAAAGAATTTGTGAGTTTTAAAGGTATTTACACCTTTCAGAGCTGTGAGACGTGAACTCGCAGACACTATATAGATGATGAATAAAAGTTATCTATAGAAAAACAGAGAGGACAGTGTAGAAATATTTGTAGAAGGAAAGCAAATTCAGAATGAAGTCATATTTACAGCAGTTAAAAATCACTTATCTTTTACCATAATGAGGCCCCTTGGAGCTCCCAGAGCCTCGGCTTTCTTCTCCTTCCGTTCTTGCTTGTGTTTCTTCCGTTGCTTTCCTGGCCTAAAGAGGAGGTTGCTCGTAACTTTTCTTATGGGAGCTCACTCTGCTCACCTGTTCATTCAGAGAATTATTTTCTTTAGATTGCCCTCATGGTTTCAGTTTTCCTCAGAGTCAGGGGACCAGCCAAACTTCTTTGAGATTAAATTCTAGTATTTTACTGGAGACAGCAGTCTGCGTTCCTGTGGTAGTCAGCCTGAATGGGGTAGTACCATCAGCAGCACAATTCCCCTGGGTGGGCTATAATGTGGAGCGTGGCCTTTAAACACGTTCCCAGATGTGGTCACATGTGGAGACTTTCTGGCCGGAGTCTTGGTCAGTGAATGCTTGCTTATGCTCCTTATCTTTAGTAACAGCTGAAAACCTGATGTTCATTTTCATTACTGAGAGACCAGTATGCTTGGCCAACCCTTTCAGACTCACAGCACTCCGCCTGGCAGGGCCTTGGGCCTGGCCTGTGAGTCCTGCTGGCCGGCAGCGGTGCAAGCCGCAGAGTGTTCTGGAGGATTGGATGTCATGGCCCCTTGCTCACTGCTGGGCAGCTTTTCAATTCATGAGATAAGTAGTGTTTCTTTCATCTTTTAATATATTCATTGATGCACTCCATTTCCTTAAAATGAGCCTCATGGAGCTTTTTAAAATTTTGAGTAGTGACTGCAGTTCTTTTCCTATTCCCAAGTTTGGAAAATCCTTCTATATGGCGGCAACTTTTTGTGAAGGTTCGTTTGACTCATCATTATCATTTTTTCATTTTTTTCCTGAGGAAACTGCATGCTTATCCACAAGACGCTTGTCTGATAGAGAAGGAATTTTTCCAGTAGTTCTGAGATCCCAGTGTTCCTGGTCTTCTTGATTCTGTGGTTCAGTACGATGACTCAGGCATATCTCAGAATGATGCTGGGAAGTGGGGTCTCTGTGGACCGTCTGGTGGTGCCTCCTTATTGTGGTGATGTGGCCCACTGGCTCCTCAGCTTGTTCTCTGATGTTCATCTGTTCCACACTCTCCTCACAGGAGGACTGAAAAGTTTGACTTTCATCCTGATTCTTACTTTCTTTTTTCTGTTTCTTGTTTAAGGTGGGTTTTCAAAGCCTTTAACAGCTTGTCTGCCTCAGGTTAGTCTGGAGGCCCAGCCTGTTGGCCAAGCTCTATAGGTCGCTGGATCTGAAGGAGCCCAGCTGCTCTGTAGAGGGGATAGCCATCATGTTCTAGTACTCCAGACGATACACAGAGGACCAGGATGCTGACCTAAGGTGTGCTGTTCAAAACGCTGGTGCTTCATATTCCTTTTATTTCTTTCTTTTATCTAATTTCTTTGGTTAATGTTTTCAGGACTAGATTGAACAGGAGTGGTGATAGTGGACATCCTTCTCCTATTCCTGATTTTAGAGTGAAAGTTTGCAGATTTTGTTTTTGTTTTCTTTTTTGTTTGTTTTTTGATCCTCCTTCTTCAGCCTCCCAAATGCTGGAATTAACAGGCATGTTCCAACATGCCTGACCTTATAATTCAATTTTAAAAGTTAAGCGGTGTGTGGTGGCACACATCTATCATGTCAGCATTCAGGGAGGCTGAGGCAGGAGGACAGGCCCTCAGTTTTTGACCATTTAGTATGATGTTCAGTTTTTTTTTGTCATAGATGGCTTTTGTCAGATTAAAGGAAAGACCTTATATTCCATTTTTAGGTAAGATTTTTGTCATGAAAGGTCTTGGGCTTTGTCAAATGCTTTTTCTTTGTCTATTAAGATAATTGTGTAGTTTTTGTCCTTCATTCTGTTAAGGAGATCGGCCTGTAGTTCTCTTTTTGGTTTAATCCTTCTCAGCTTTTGGAATCAGGATAATGCTTCCTTTCAGGAATGAGTTTGGGTGTACTGTTTTTGTTTCATTTTCAAAAAGGGTTTGATGAGCAGTGGCATTAGACCTTCTTTAAAATTCTCATAGAATTCAGCAGTTGGTCAGGATCTGGGCTTTTCTTTCTGGTAGTTTTTAAATTATTTCTTTAATTTCTTTGTCTGATACTGGTTTATTTAGAATTTCTCTATCTTCTTGATTCAGCTTTGGTCATTCATATGTGTCCATGAGTCTGTCCATCTCTTCTGAGTTTTCTATCTGATGAAGTATAGGTTCTCAAAGTAAAGCATTAATTATCTTCTGGATTTCTTCAGGTGTTTTGTGATTTCACCCTTTTCATGCCTAATTATAAAGATTTGGGTTTTTCCATTTTTTTGATGAGATTAGCTAAGGTTTGTCTATTGTATTTGATCTTTCAAAGAACCAACTCTTGAATTCATTGGTTCTTTGTATTGTTTTCTTATTCTCAAATGCATTTATTTCTGTTCTGATCTTTATAATTTCCTCTGTTGTACATGAATTTGGTTCAAGTTGCTTTCTCTTTATCTAGAAACTTAAGGTTCAGCATTAGGTTTATTACTTGAGCTCACTCTATTTTTCTGGTATGAGAATTCACTGCTATAAATTTCCCTGACAGGACTGATTTCATTGTTTCCTGTAAGTTCTGGAATGTCATGTTGGCACTATTGTTTAATTGTAGGAACTAATTTCTTTAATTCCATCTGTGATGGTTGTTTAGGAGAGTATTAATTTCCATGTGTTTATGTAGTTTTTATGTTTTTTATGTAGTTTCTTTTGCCATTGATTTCTAGTTTTATTGCACTGTAATCTGATAATATTCATATGGTAATTGTGATTCATTTACATTTACTTAAGCATGATCTTTGAGTCAGTATATGGTCTGTTTTGGAGAACATCCAATGTGCAGCTTAGAAGAAGGTATATTCTATTGGTATTGTGTGGACATGCTGTAGGTATCTACTGAGTCCATTTATTCAAAAGTTTGGTTCAGCTCTGACATTTCTTTGTTGATTTTTTGTCTAGTTGATCTGTGTATTTGTGATAGTAGGGTATTGGGGTCTCCCATTACAATTTTTTTATTTAATTAATTTATTTATTTTGGTACCAGGGATTAAACTCATGGCTTGCCAGGTAGGTGCTCGTGTTGCTGAGCTAAGTATCCCTGGCTCTACAATTGTATTAATGCTTATCAGTTCTTTCATATTCATTAGTGTCTGTTTTATGTAGTTGGGTATACCAGTATTTTGTACATATAATTTGACTGTAATCTCTTTTTGGATTATTCCTTTAACAAGTATGTATTGAACTTCTTTGTCTTTTCTGATCAGTCTTGGCTTGAAATCCACTTTGTCTACATATAAAATCACTGCTTCTGTCTTTTTTCAGGTTCCTATTGCATGGAGTATTGCTTTTCATACTCTGACTTTCAGTCTGTGAATTTCTTTTTGAGTTACATGTGTTTCTTATATGCAGCATATTGTTGGATCTTTTTCCTTGATCCATTCTGCCAATGTGTTTCTTTTGTTTGGCAAACTGAGACCTTTCACTGTAATGATTAGGACTCAGATGTATTGACTTATCCTTGTCATATTATTTTCCTGTTGTTGGTTTCCTTTCTTTCCCTTCTGTTTAATTGCTGGCCTTGCCTAGTGGATTCATTCAGTTGGGATTCTTGGAACTGTGTTTGTTGTCCTTTTCTAGAATATCCTGCAGAACATTTTGGAGTGCTGGTTTGGTGATCATAAATTTCTTTAGGTTTTGTTTATATTGGAAGTATCTTATTTATTAAATTTTGAAAGATAATTTTGTGGGGTACATCAGTTTGGGTTGGAGGTTGTTTTCCTTTGGGGCTTGAAGCTTTCCTTGACTTAATGGTTTGAGTTGAGAAATCTGCTGTGAGTCTGATGGGTTTTCCTTTGTATGTGAGTTGTTTCTTGTTTAATTTCTGGAATCTTGACTATTATATGCTTTATTATAGTTGTTTTTGTTTCTCTGATGCTGAGTATAGTCGTATTTCAGTTCATGAATTTTAATTCATCCCACAATTCTGGAGAAGATTGCCACATTTGTGTTCATGCAAGGAAAATGGCCACAGTCATCCTCACCTGATTTGGAGTTTATAAAGCAAGGAAAATTTTGCTGAAGAATTCTGTTTGTGAACCAACTTATTCTTGAAAGGAAACATTTGTGAATGCAGGCATTAGTACATTTGGAGTTTATATGCCTTACTTACCTGTATCTCAGATTCTTTTTTCTGTACTTGAACATTTTTCTGCTATTACTTTTGTGAAGGGGTTTTTTTATTCTGTCTTCTGATTTTTCATCAATTCTAACTAATCTTTTGTTAGTCTTCTTTCTCTTGTCTAGCAGCTGTTGGACTGATTTTTTTCATTGTCCTTTGCTACTTTTAAGAGGCCTTCATATGATGGTTGCTACCCTGAACCCTGTCTTCTAGATCTTCCGGTAATGTCCTCACACTGGTTGACTTTGATGAGTATAGTTTCAGTAGAAATTTTAATCTCATGGATTTCTATTTGCTTTATGGAATTCATTACTTTTCTATGTTGAGCATTCATAGTTTGCACATCTTTTCTAAGCTTTTCTATGTTTTTACCTGTATCTATTTTAGATTTACTAATGATTTTCTTCATTATGGCAATAGTCTCTTTACTTATCACTTTTGTTTTTCTGAAGAGACTTACTGATCTGCTTTGTTTACTTTGCTACTGTTACAGGCAGCTTAGCCAGTTAGAAATATTATAGGCTGTCAGGCAGGGCTAGGCCCTGGAAGAAGCGGGCACAGAGGACCAGATGTCTGATGATCTGGGAGGAGACACACCTCTTTTTATGGGCCAGATCTCAGGACAAAAGGCAAAACAAATGTAGCCACACCCTAAGTATAATCCTTAGGGATTAAATCTCGATCACCTTGAGAAGCCAAGAGTCACCATCCCACTCCCCTACTGCAGTCACTGATCTCTAAGAATTCCCAGTTTCTACGTTACTTCTCCCCATTTGTTTCCAATTTAATCTATTTTACCTGAGCTATTAATCTTATTGGCTAACAGCAAGTTCCCTGTTTTTCCCAGTTTAGACCTGCCTTACCTCCTGGTTTTACTCTATAAAAATTCCAAGAAAATACAGAATCTTTGACAACCTACTCAGGACTCCTTTTGTCTCTCTCTCAGATAGAAGCTTTCTTTCTCTCAAAAATATTTCTACTCTTAACATTCATTGTTTATAAAATTCATTCTTCAATTTTAGAGAACATGAACTCATTCTGGACACATAGTAGGTTGGGAATTTTATTCCCCTATATCACTGCCACCATTTCAAGAAATTGAGCTGTGTGCCTTTTGATTTCTTCTACCTCAATTACCCTTTGATTTTCCAGTTGAGTTATATATTGTGGATTGCTTCTTGCTTCCATGTTTTCTTATTTTCGATTTTTGTTGTTGTTCTTTATATGTTTTCTGCATCGAGGCTTGTAATTTACTTATGGTACATACCTTTATTAGTATTATCAAGACTTCTTTTGGAAATAACTGCTTTTTAGAGATGTCGTCTAGAGATAACTGCCTTTTGAGTTTGTGCCAGGAGTCTGCCTCTTTAATTTTTTAGAGATAAAGTGTTGCTACTTGTTTGACATAATACCTGGCTCTTCGATACAGGATTAAAGTATTATTTGTAACCCAATCTAGATTTTGGTATACAAAGAAGAGCAATTGATCCCAACAACTGTATCACCTGGCCTAAGCAGCACAATCAGTAATAACAGAGTAGCATCAAGCATAAACTGGAAAATGACCTTGATAATTATTTGTTGCCTTTATGTACCAAATTTTATAGTTTTGACAAAATCTCAGATCAGAAAGTTATATATAGTAAATATCCACTTAATACAGCAATTTCACCCTCAGAGGAGAAAAATTTAAAGGCATAAGAGGGGAAAAATAGAGAAATAAGAGAAAGAGAGTAGAAGCAAAGCCAAAGGACAAAGGAAGATTACCCAGGCCTTGGGAACCTGGAGAAGAAGACAGAAAAGAGACAAAGAAGGAAGAAATAAAAACAAGAAGAAAGAAACACATGGAAAAACTAAAAACAAGGTTCACAGGCTGTCTTAGTTACTTTTTACTCGTTGCTGAGACAAAATACCTGATGACTAAAGTTGGGAAGGAAAGATTTATTTCTTACAGGTTTTGGAGGTTTCAGTTCATACTCAGTTGGCTCCAAGGCAGGGTGGCATGGCGGGGCAGCAGTTCATGACAGCTGCAAACAGCAAGGCAGAAGCTGGCAAGAGAGACAGATACACTTTCTTCCTGCCATTACCTTGTATGCTGGCTCTACCCCTATGTGGGTATAGCATTGACACCATCAATCCAAGCACTAGACAATAAACCAGTCACAAATGCATAATGTAAACGCATGAGGCCTGGGGGCCACAGACATGACCCATGACACAGGCATAAAGAGCAAAATAAATAAATAAATAAATAAATAAATAAATAAATATTCACAAGAGATGAAAAGAGAAAGAAATTTCTCTATGATTTCAGTCCTGGGGTTGTCTTCTGGGGTCTACAGTGTCCAGTTCTAGGCATGATGTGCTCTCTCTGTAGACTAAGGAGGCAGACAAAACCCAGATCCATGCTGGATAATCTCAGCAAGCCTGCAGTAGTTAGGGTGGGGTTCTGGCTATGGTACTTTGAAATCCACAGAAGTTCAGGCTGATCCTGGCCTCTGGTTGTGGGGTTGGGGTGTTTTAGCTTATAACACTCAGGGAGTCTGTTGCCAGCCTCTCCGTAGCTCCCTAAGCCTGGATGTCTCCTACAGTTATCCCACACCCAGTCTCTGTGGGTTTTTTCAGACTAAGAGATCTGAGATGAAGCCTAGCCAACACTGTTTGGAGGCCTGAGTTCAGTGGGCCCCCCCTTAAAATGGCATCTGACCAAGTACTTTCTCCAGTGGGCCCTGCAGTCACCTGGAGGAGTCACTTACCAGCTGTTGTAGGGCCTAGCATCCATTGCTACACCGCTGGAGGTCTCTGGAGTTGTCTGCTTTCATTGTGTGTCTGTAGATTCTATCTTACTTTCTTATGCCATGAGTTAGGTGCTGGGTGTGGTGCAGACTGCCCCTTCTTTTTCTATTGTTGAGGTCTGTGTTTTCACTTTCCCTGTGAACTACAATTTTCCCTTCAGATCTTCTTGGGTCCCAAGAATCTGCCTTTATCCTTTTCTTCTCCAAGTTATTTTCTTCTAGTGTCTGCATCCTGACTCTTGATGAGGTCAAATTTTGTTTGTCGGTTTTTGGTACTGGGGATGGAACTCAAGACCTTGTGCTTAAATGACAAGGTTGAGTCTTTGTGGTTTACTGCTCTGCCATCTTCCCAGGAGTCTAAATGTATTTTTTGTGAATGTTTATTAGTACAAGATTGCTGTACCGAGGCATTATATTCATTGTGGCGCATTGGTACATGTACATAATACATCTTAATTCTTTTTACTTCCCCTTCCCCTCTGTCCCTCCTATCTCCCCCAGCTCTGAATCCTTTTCCCACTTGGAAAAGACATATTTCTGTGATCCATGACTTCTGGAAAATTATACTCTTTTTTAAAAAACAAATAAATGTTATGCAATCTTTCAAAAAATCAAGTTCAGTTTTTGCAAGGAAGAATACACAATGTACCTTCCTGTACCTTCCCCTCAATTTTACTGTGAGCCTACAACTGCTTTTTTAAAAAGTCCATTTTTTTTTAAAAAAGGAGGTACAGATATATTAAAGTAGAATCCTGTCTGAAAAATTAATTCTTCATTTCTGAGCTAATATTTTACTACTTCAGGAATTTTTTTTTTAATCTTCTGTCAGTGAGACAGTGTGGAAAATACTAGAGGCTCACGTGTGCTTTGCAGTGTATTAGAAGCTTTGGTAGGTGGTTAGGGAGTGCTGTGATAACTAAATGCCAGGTTCCAAAACTGAGAAACCAAAAGTGTAGGACTGGGATCAAATTGAGGAATTCCAACCTGTGCTAAGTCCCTCGGGGCAGGGGCCAGGGTTGGGAGGACATTACTGATGAACATTCTTCCTGTGTATTCGAGTTGGTATCCATTGGTTTAAATCAGACCATTTATTTGAGCAGAACCATGCCAATGTCCAAGAACGGAAAGTCATGCTCCTTTATGTGGTTTATCTTACAAAGCCCAATGAGTTTAATACAAAATAATATTTTACTTCTGAGTTTAAGGATATTGGCCTGTCTGTTCAAACATTAAGTTTTAAATTTTTATTTGGTTCCTATGTGCAGTACATAATGATGATACTCATCATGAGAACAAGCAGGTATTTTCTGACTTTTGTAAATACTGAATTATTTAGTAGTAAGCTATACTTACTGTTGTAGCATTTCTTTCATAATAGTTTTAAAAACTAAGCTGTACAGTGTTCATTTATTTTTATCTTTTACCTTACTATCCACTTGCAGGCCTATAGCCCAAAAATTGAGCTTGATAAGTCTCAGAAACTTAACCTATAATTTGTATTGAGTGCTTAAAATCCTGCATTAAAATAAAAAGAGCTACACACACAAAAAAAGCCAGTCTTTAATGGACTACTTTCATTTCCCTGCTATTTTCTCCTTTTCAGTCATAAAGCAGCTGTGTTCCACTTCTCATTGATCTGCATGTTTGCTCAGAACTGCTCCTGTTGCTATCTGCCAGGCCTGGTGAACCTTATGTTTAAAACAGCAGGATGAGCAGGAGTTAGAGAAATACTAGAAAAACATGGCTGCGGCTGCAGACACATGAAACATGGCCAAGGTTCATATTCATGTCAGTTGCTCCTTACTGTGTTGGTACAATGACAAAGGGTATTTTTTTTTTCTTTCCCCGTAACCTGGACTACTTTGATAACTTTCTTGTGTTTCAGAGCTAACTATGACAATATTTAGGACAAATTTTACAAAATAGAAAAAGAAAAAAGTAAGAATTTGTTTTAAAAGGCTCCTACTGAAGCCTGTTAAAACAATCTATCCTCAGTGAGGTCTTTGCATTTAGCAACATCTTCAGAAGAACAGCTTAGTTTTGGTATATACTTCTGTGTGCTTTGGGGGACTACCAAGAAATCAACATATTAAGCAGATTGCATATTTTTTTTAAAAAATCAATGTGTTTATAAATCTCTTCACTCTTATAGTCTTCATAGGGATAAAGTTTTTGACAGCAAGTTAGTCATACTTCAGAACAGTTTTTAGAAATATATAACTAAATCAGCAGACAAAAATGTTGATTTGTTTGTTTGAAGTTACTGAGTGGTTTTTAGACTTAGGATCTCAAAACTCTTCAAATTAGTATTTACTCTTATGTTCTTCAGCAGCTTTTGATTTAAAAATGCTTTCTTTTATTCTGGTTCATCTATGCATGGTAAAATTTCATTGCAGTGAAATAGGATTTCACATATTGTAGCAAAACATTACACTGTCGAAGATGACAAATTAATTACCTCCTTTCCTCCTTTAGAGAGCCTAGCAAGAATTTGGAGACATACTGTTGTTGATAGCTTAACTTTACGGTCTGTGTGTTCTACCAGACATAATGAAACAAGGAAATTTGGATCTGCTACTCCTCCTCAGAACACATAGTTTTGACAATATCAGGTTGTCATTTCAGGAGATAAGATTTTTTAAAATTTCAGGAAAGAAAAAGCAGATGATAAGATTTTATCCAGATTGTATGGTAGCTCACCTGCTGGATAACTAATAGGGATAATGGAAATACAATTTTCAGATGCTTTCAATAATAGCTTTTTTTCCAGCTTTGTCATTTCATGGAAAAGGCAATACTTTTTTCAAATGTGAATATGAAAGACTTTAAAATCCTATGACTATGTCCTTTATGTCTGATTAATATTTAATTAGTTCTCATGAAGCCCTGGGAGGAAATTAGGATATATTGTAGTAAATTATATATTCATCTCCTAGCAGTGTTTATAATAAAATTGGTTAACCTGAATGCCCTATGCTACCTCCATTAAAGTATCTGCTTCATGTAACCAGAGTTAGCCGAACTTTGAGGCAATTGCAGTCTTCAAAGGGCTTTCTCATTGGATTACAATGTTTAAATACAGCTTAGCCATTTATAATAAAATGTATGGAACTTATGGTAGATGAATTCTGGAAAAAAGGATCAAGATTTCCTGACTAGTTGTTAAAAGATCCATCTTCCAGTCTTGTCTCTATTTGTAACTAGATATGCTTAAACAGGATTCAGTTTCTTCATGTATAGAATGAGGTTACAGTATCCATGTCTTTTAAAAAATTTAATAATATAATTCCTTTTGAAATGAAAGTTCATTAATAAGACTGCTGTAGCCTCAAAACAGCGTGGTATGATTTTTATGATAGCTCCAAACTTACTCAGCTTGTTTCTACAGTAATTATGTTTGTTTTACTATCCCATACATTTTAAAATTAATGGAACTTACTAGTGTCTCAGTACACTGTTATAAATGTATTGCCTTCATTAAAATATCCATCCTAGTCTTCTGAGTTCCTTTAGCTAAGGTAATGATTTTGATCACTTACATAGTATAGGTGTGAATTTTAATTTCATAGCAATTTTTTCATAGTTCATAATGTGAGTTATCTGTTATTAAAACAAATTCATGGACTAACTTGATAAATATTTATTGCATAGCTACTTTATGTCAGTTATCGTATTAGAACACAGGATGTAAAAATAAATAACATATTGTCCCTTACTTCTACAAATATCACTGTGTGGAGATAGAAAGATCAGGAAGATCAGAGAGAAAGATCAGGAAGCAGATATTGTGATACCATTTTGTAAGTGCTGAGTTTCAGCCCCGTGTATCTAGCCTCCTTATTGATGATTACTGTTGGTATCAAATAAGAAAATCATATTTACTCCATCTAAATCATGGCTATTTATACATCACAAACAAAATCATTATAATTTATTTCTCCCCTAGTTTCCCTATTTCAGCAAATGGCAATGCCTCACATCCATAGGTACTCAGGCAAACATGAGTTATTGTTTGCAAGATACTTACTTTTATTTTGACTTTCTATTTGAATTTTTAAAACTGTTCATGTGTGCATATAAGGTATTTTGCTCATGTCCATCCCCCAGTACTGTCCCTTTTATCCTCTCCTCCTCATTCTCTTCCTCTTGTCTAGTAATATTAACCCTTCCACTTCTATGTCATCTTTGTTCTTTTTTTATATTCCGTATATTGACATGTCTTTCTGAGTCTGGCTTATTTCATCTAACGTGATGATCTCCATATGTTTTCCTGAAAATCACATAATTTTATTGTTCCTGTGGCTGAAAAATATTCCATGAGGTATGTGTACTACGTTTACTTCTTTTATTCCTTTGTTGCTGGGCACATTGGCTGGTTGGATATCTTGGCTATTGTGAATTGTGTTGCAATAAATATGGACATACAGGTATTCCCATAGTATATCAGTGTAACGGTTGATACATTGTGTCAACTTGAGAAGTTTAGAAGTTTAAGCCTCAGCAGGAAGCCAGGGTCCTCACCCTGTGAACATCCTCATCCTGTACAAGAGGAGAACAGGGAGATGGTGTGAGTGCTGCACCCACGGTAGGCAAGGGGGAGGAGGTATAGCTTGCTTACGATACAAGGGAGGGAGAGACTGCCACCCCTTTGCTCTTGTTGCTTTTGCTGTCTTCTGCCACCGTGAGCTTTTGCCTCCATGCCATGCCACCCTGTCTTGGAGCCAGCTGGTTATGGACTAAAACCTCCACAGACTTTAGGTGACTAAATAAACATTTCCTTCCTTAATTTTGGGTGCCACATATTTTATCTTAGAAAGACATAAAACTAAGACAATTTTCAATTCCTTCAGGTATAAGGAAATGGTATAGCTGGGTCATACTGCAGTTCTATTTTTAATTTTTGGAGTGATAGACACAGCAATTTGAATCATTCTTAACTCATCCATTTCTTATTCTGTGCTTCAAACTTATCAACTAATTCTCATTATTCTAGTTCTGTAGTAGATATGATTTGACACACATGCTTGTCTTAAATCACCATTAGTTCTCACTTGGTCACTAGAGCAGTTTCCATCTTGTCTTCATTCCTGACAATCTTCTCCTTATTTTTAAATGGAACCAAGCTTTATTAATGAGCATACGTTTTACCTACTTCAAAATAAGTAAAAATAGAATTTCCTAGAAAATAGATGATTCTTTTCTTTCTTACGTGTAAAGCAATATGGTGGGTGTTCCTAAGACTGTGCTCCATGAGGTTATCCAAGGTCCTGTGTTTCTTATTTGTGTGACCCTTTTCTTGGGTATCAGCATCATTTATATGGCTGAAGCAAATTCGAGACATTCAGCATCTTCTTAAATGTATGCTCTAGAAGTTGCGTGATTTTGCTCAGAATTTTGTCCAAAACTCTGGACATGGTTAGAACAACATAATCAAGATACTGGGTAAAACGTGTTCAGAGAAAATTCTAGGTGATTGATAGTTCAGTGGAGAAAATTGAGAATGGTTATTAGTAAATTCCCACATGGCATGGTTATTTCAAAACATCGTTACACTGATCTCCATGATAACATGCCTTAATAACTTTGTATTATACCTTGATTAAAAACCCAAATAGATTTTCCTAAATATATTTTTCCTAAATATTTTAAATCAGAATGTGTGGAATATGGCCAACACAATGTGTTGAGGAAAAAGTATAGCACTAACAGCTTATTCTAGAACACAGAAAATGTTTCAGATTATCTGTACTGTGAAGTAGTAGAAGCAAGTTATGTTGGAAGAAAACAGAAAGTAGAAACTCATAAATAGAGACAAATGAGTTGCATGAAATTGAAAACAAATCAAACAGAAAACACCAATGGAGTAAAAAACTTTTTCATTAATTATTGTCTTAGTTACTTTTCTCTTGTTGCTGAGACAAAATACCCAGTGCCAAAAATTAAGAAAGAAAAGATATATTTGGCTCGCAGTTTGTAGAGCTTTCAGTCTATAATCAGCTGGTTCCAAAGAAGGCTGGCAGGGCAGAGAGGCAACAGTTCATGGCGGCAGAAGACAGCAAAGGCAATGAGAGCGAGAAGATGGAAGAGCGAGCTTCTGTTCTTCCCTTATATTATAAGCAGGTTACCTGCCTGGCTGCAGCCCTCATACCATCTCCATTCCCTCCTCTTGCACAGGCTCCAAATGTTTACAAAGTGAGGATCCTGGCCCTCTGCTGAGTCACTAAACTTCTAAACTTCCCAGACTGACACAGTGAATCTAACATTACAAAACCCTGGAGTGTAAACAGCTGCCTTAGTGCATGTCTTTTATACTCTAGGATGCAGAGCTGCTAAGTAACTTAGACTTCTAAACTTTTCAAGTTGTCCCAATGTATCAACCCTTACAGTTATTCATCAGAGTAGTAAATAAAGTTCTAGCCAGAATGACCAATCAAAGAGAGAAAGAGAGGTAACAATATTGAAAGCACTGGGAAAGACAGAGGAGAGACATTGTGGGCCACTGGATAGCATCTCTGAGCCAGAGCTGGTCCACAGCTACAGAACAGAGGCTGACAGCCGGAAGTACAAGCCAGGACTAGCTAGCTGGGAACCTCTCCTGGGGTGCTGGGGCCCATTCTGTGAGTGGGATGCTGTAAGCAAGAAATTCACTTCTGTGTTCTGGAAGGCTGAGTCCAATGGCCTGGCAGAGAACTGCTGGTAAGGGCCAAAAAGCTAGAAGATGATCACCACTGGTTGGTGAGTGTGACCCCTGGATCAAGCCAATATCTTTCCTCCTCCACACTCCCTTGTCATCTACTGATGAAACTTAATGTTATGCCTACTGGCAAGGGAGAAATACTCCCATATCACAAGGCGGCAGTATAAAGGGTGCTTAAAGCTGAAAGGCCTTCCGCTGATAGCAGAAATTATTCTTAAGGTCTGTTAAGAGGATTCATTAAAAATTCCAAAGGCTTTCTTTTTTTTAATCCCATGTGAGTACATATAATTGTATTATTAATTAAAGGAGAATAAAATCAGTCTTACACATCAGGAGCCAAAGATTACAAATCCAAGTCCAAGCAAGATGACAGCTCCAGTCTAGGGGACTTATCATCAGGGAGAGAAGGGACATAAACAATTTAAACTGAATTGGCTACACTTGGATGCAGAGACACATTTTGGCAGAATTTCAGGGTCTAAGATTTCACATACCAGGGTGTGGCCCTGTACCATTCTGATGCTGAATTAATATCACTAATTAAATGTTATATAAAACAGAGGCCTGTGAGGCAGAGCTATAGGAGCTGTATTTCTTTGGAAGCAAATAGTATTTTTAGGACCAAACTGGATTTTTCTTTTAGGGTCCACGTGGCAGTTAACAGATGGCAGTGTGGGTGGCTGTGATTTAAGATCTGAAGTAGTTCGTGAAGACACCCAGTCTTGTCCTTGTCCCACTCAGAGGCAGCAGTGGCTACAGACGGGTCCAGACAACTCTGAGACAAGATGGTGTCAGCCGTCCCTGTGGGCGGACTCCACCGAACCCCAAGACAGCAGCAGCCTGGACCGCAGGGCAGCTGGGAGCTCAGCCTACCTCATCTGCTGGCTACCCTCAAAATTAGCATGCCTATGCTGTTTTAGTCTGAAAAGAAACCTGGAGTTTTTCCCCTAGACCTCCTTAATTCTTAAAGATGCCACCCTAACTTTGAAACTGCCCTTCCCCAAAGGGCTTCATCCTTAGCATTCCATCCTACATGCTAAACAGACTAAGTGTATCTAAAAACTTGGATTCTTAAATCCATAGTGGGGAGGGGAAAGACAAATCACTTAATACAGTTTGTGCTCTTGTTTTCCTCTCAGGAAATATTACACATTCTCTCAGAAAGAAACCTCTTATCACAGTAGCAGTATTAGTGAATTCATTTTCTTAATTTTATTACAACCCATTTTTCTTATCAGCTGTCTATACCATTATCCTGTTTTGTTTAAATGTATTTGATCTTTCTGGTTTTTTTATTTACTAAATTAAAAAGCACTCAGAATCCCATTAGATTTTGGACATTGGTAAATTTAGAAATTAAATTTCTTTAGCATCACTATATTACTTTTCATAGTAACTTTGATTAAAAATTCATACGTGTCTTCTTATTTATTCCTGTGGAATCATTCACATAAGCAATATGTATTTGTGAGTAGTATGTGTTTCACTGAGTGTTGCAGCTTTTTTTTTTTCTGCTTTCAGCTTGTTTCTTTAAGTCAGTCCTGGAAACCGTTCTCAGTCATTTCCTATAGATGTTCATTTTGTTTTAATAGCTGCATGGTGACCTATTCTGTGCTGGTACATAATTATTCCACCTACTTCTGCAAATGTAGGTTTTCCCCAAGTTCTCGATTATCATGAAAAGACAGCCCTGCAGGAGTCATATCCTTGTTCATACCCAGAGCAATTCACTTACACATTTTCTTTGCAGAAATGATGCCAACAAAGGAATGCTACTTGCACCTTTAACACTTTTATAGAGTTTGACAAATGATTCTCCAAAATTGTTGAGCCAGTTTGCAAACAGCCATCAACAACTGCATGTGTGCCCTTGTGTCTCCACCTGGATGCTCGGATTACTGACTGGTTGGCACTTGAGTCGGGTTCTTGCTCAGCCATGATTTGCTTTCCTGACAAGCAGCAAAATCAACAAAGCTTGTTTCCTGTCTTAGATAATTTGCCACAATAGTATTGTTCCCTGGAGAACAATATTCAGACCAGACCTTTCTGGGGTATATTCTATAGCATAACCTGTGTGATTAGCCAGGGTTAGTTCTCTTCATCTGATGGACAAGGAGATTTAGGTATGATTGGCATTTTCTAAACAGTAATATTTACAAATCAGAACAGTGCTAGACACATTTTTAAAATGTATAACAATCAGATAACTGTTACCAGTAATTGGCAGTCAAACAAATCCTCCCCAGTTGCAACCACCCACCACAGGAGCAAAATAAATGTTATTTTTCTTTTTTTCCTCCAGATGAATAGAAGCCTCAGATTCATTTCAGCTAGACAAAATGAAAAAGCCTTCAAGCTATCAACTGTCAGTAAACCTTTTTTCTCTTTAAAGACAATATAACATCAATAAAGATAGTTTATGAAACCAAAGGGAGAAAAAAAACACTGACAACCTCTATATTTTCATTTGTACATATGTTGTTCTGATTTTTATCCATCTGTCAGTATTTTTGTGTGGTTGAAACCTGTGAATATAATCTTACATTCAAAAAACTTTTGTTTTAAATTTTAAGTGTGCCAATTTGTTTGGTCCTTGTAATGGCCTCAGCCCTTGTGGTCTGTGTGTGTTGATTCTGGCAAGGATGATAACGGCCTCCCTAGAGAAGATCTTTGCCTCTTTATCCTTTCAGTGGGTATTCAGAGCACACTGAGCCTTACAGAATGTCAAGGCACAGGTGCCAAGGTCAGAAGGCCAGAAGGCCAGGAAACCATTGAAGACAGAACACTGTCAGTCCTTCTCAGGAATTCCTCTCAGTCTAGGTGAAACCAGCTGGCAACCAGAAACTGTGATTGTGATTGTAATGTGGCTAAGAGGAGTAATCAGGAGTGACAACAGGAAAGAGAAGTGAGGAGAAATAAATGGCTACCAAAACAGGCGTTGTGACTTTTAACTCAAGTTTAGAAAAAAAGCCAAATGTAAACTTCCTTGAATTCAGACTGCACTTGAGGACATTCTCTAAGATTTCTTGTGTGTGTGTTTTCAAAATTTTGTTTGTTTCCTCTCCTTCCTCCTTTTTCTTTGTTTCCTTTCTTTCTTCCTTGTCATATATTCATATTTCCAAATGCTTGTTTAACAGTGACAAACTTGCAAGTTTAAAGTATACAATTTGATAACATGTAAATATACTCCTGGGATCATCAGCAATAATGATATAATGTTATATATAAACATCAATAACTTAGGAAAGTTAGATATGCAAGATAGTAGTGTAAATATCATCCCCTAAAGTTTATTTGTACCTCATAATCTCTCCATGCATTCCTTCTTTCTCCTTTTATCCCCAGGCAGCCCTTGATCTGTGCGCTGTTATTGTACATCTGTGCCCCTTTTCTTAAATTTTAAATAATTAATTTCTTTAATTTTGTTTGAATAATTGTTCTTTTTTGGTGAAAGGTCTGACTTTTATTCAGTGACTGTAACTACTGTGAAAATCATTCTGTGTTGTTGCTGTGTCTGTAGTAGCTCATTCTTTAGAATGCTGAGTGGTATTCCATTATGTGGATGTACCACTTTTTCAACCATTCACATGTTGGTAGACATTTTCGTTTTGTTTTTCTATTACAAATAAAGCTGCTCTAAATAAACATGATAGTGGGTTAAATCCTTTGCATGAACACATTTTCTTTTTTCATGCATACATTCATAGGAATAAAAAAGCTGGATCCTGTGGTGAACTCATTCTTAACCTTTAAAGAACTGTCTGTTTTCCATAGTTGTTACATTAGTTTACAGTGCTCAGTAGCATAGTGGAGTTAGAACTATCATAACTTTAATTTTAGAGGGAATGTACTGATCTCAGAATGGCTTTGATTGACATTTCCCCGGTGACTAGAGATGTTGAGCTGCTTTTCATATATGTATTTGCCATTTGTATTTCCTCTTTGGTGAAGCATCTGTTATTTTTATTGCTGTTTTCCAATGATTGGGTTTTAGAAGTTCTTTATTTATTCTGGAGAGAGAACATCAGATATGTGGTTTTCAAATACTTTTTCCAGTCTCTTGCTTGACTTTTTATTCCTTTAAGTTTCTTTTGAAGAGCTAAGGACATGATTTAGGTGAAATTTTTTTTTAAATTGGCCACAAAAAATTACACAAAAATTTTCATTTTTTTCTTCTAAGGTTTTTAAACTTGTAGTTTTATATTTAAGTCTATCATCCAATTCTAATTTCTGTTTATGATGCCAGAAATTCTGTTTCTGGTATACATACAGTTTTCTTGTTTCTCCAGTGCTATTTGTGGAAAAGACTATTCTTTGTCCACTGAGTATTTTTGAAACTTTATTAAAATCAGTTCAATATGTAAGTATCTCTATTCCATTTTGATGACAGTATCCATAGTCTTGATTGTCACAGTTCAAATAGGTCATGATGTAAAATTTTGTACATCCTTCAATTTATACAAGGACTTTTCCACAGTTATTTTGATATCTTAGATCTGTTCTCATATGAATTTCCTTTGAAATAAGCCTAATGATTGTTTGAAACATTAAATTTATGTCATTTTGGAAATAATTGGCATTTTAGTAATATTGAGTTCATATTAACTATAAACAGACTGTATGACTTTTTTTATATCTTCTTTCAGTGTTTCATAGTTTTCAAAGTACAGGTCTTGCACATAATTTGACAGATTTATAATTATTTAGTATTTTTATATTATTATAAATGGTATTTTGTTTAAAATGTTGGTTGTGCATTACTAGTACATGAAAATACTGTGGATTGGGGCTGGGGATTTAGCTCAGCGGCATAAGCACCTGCCTTGCAAGCAGGCGGTCGTGAGTTCGATCCCTGGTACCGAGAAAAAATGAAAAAGACCAAAAAAAAAAAAAAAAAAAAAAAAAAAAAAAGAAAATACTGTGGATTTTTGCATTTTTATCTTGTATCTTGCAGCATTTCTAAAATCAATTTAATCTAGTAGCTTTCTTATAGTTTCTATAATTATATATGATCATGTCATCTGTGCCTAAAAGTAGCTTTTTTTTTTTTGGTTTGGAATATTTAGTTCTTTTATTTCTTTCTTTATTGCACTGGCTTAAACTTGCAGTACAATACTGAATAGAAGCATGGAAAGTAGACAGCCCTCTCTTTTGCGGGGACAGTGGTCAGGTAGGCAGGATCTCACTATGTAGTGCAGGCTGGTCTTGAACTCACTATTACATATCTTAGACTAGCTTTAAACTCGAGATCCTTATGCTCAGCCTCTCAAATGCTTGAATCACAGATATGAGACATGCTTGGTTCTTGCCTCATTCTTTATCTTAGGGGAAAAAATAATCAATCTTTATAAAAGGTGATGTTAGCTTTAGGTTTTTGCATAGATTGAGGAGATTTATCATGTTGAGATTTCTGTGTTTTCCTAGTTTGCAGAGTTGTTTTTTGTTTTTTACATCAGGGCTAGATGTTGGAGTTTGTGTGGTATTTTTCTCCTTTACTGAGATGATTATATGATCTTGCATTATTTTAGACCAAAAGAAAAATCTTTCACCTACTTAACCTATATTCTGCCATGTTAGTTAGGCTCTTTTTCTCTGATTACTTTTAAAAGCACTAACTTTAAGTAATTGATTATATTGTGTTTTGGTTTGCTTTGTATCATGCTTTTCTACTTGAAATTTCCTAAATTTCTTAAGTATTACTTTATAATTTTCATCCAATTGGAAAATTTTGGGCCACTGATTCTTAACATTTTTTCTGTCTCCCATTACTGCTTCTGTCCTTCAAGGACTCCATTTCATGCCTGTTGGACCACACAGCTCACTGGTTGTCACTTAACACCCTGACACTTGGGAGTTTTTGTTTGTCTTCTGTTTTGTTGTGTCTTTTTTCTTTTCTGAACTTGTGACTATTTTCCTCTTCTGCATTTTGATGTCTATTCTGCTGTTATCTCATATTCATAAGTGTATTCCTCATCTCTTGCATCATATTTTATTTCCAGAAGTTTTAGTCTTTTTAAAAAATTTCTTCCATATCTCTATTTAACGTTCATAGTTTTTCCCTTAGCTTTTTTAACTTATTGAATTTCCTGTATAATTTTCTTTATGAAACTTGTCATTTTTGTCATTTTTTAATTAATTTCATTGATTCTGTTGATTTTCCTTCTCATTATGAGTTGTACTTTCTTTCTTTGTATGCCTAGCTTGTATATAATCCCAAATATTATGAAATCATTCTTGCTAGATTATGCATTTTTTAGTCCCAAAAATGGTCTTCAGCTTGTTCTGTGACCTGTTTGATGTATGTAAAACATTTTCATCCTTTTGATCTGGTTTTTAGGTTTAATAGCTAGGACCTCAGCTGTATTTAGTCTCATGGGAATTTTTCTGCTACTAAAAAAAAGAAAAAAGAGCTTTCTTAGTAATGTAAAAATATCCTGTGAATTAGTTTTTCTACCCTAGCCACTGCAACAGGCACTATTCCCTCCTCTACACAAGCTCTGGGTATCATTCCCCTAGAATTGTGGGTAATTCTTTCCTGAGCATTGAGGCAGTTTCCTGAACTTTCAGCAATGATAGTACTTGATTGCCATGGGGTACTTTTTTGGATCACCTGAGTTTTCTCTTGATACAGATTTCTCCTTTGTTTACTCTACATTGTACAGCAGGTTTGATTTCCCTGGAATCCCAACAATGCACCAAGGAAGTTAGCAATTTCCCTGGTTTTCCTTTATCATGGCATGGAAATTGTCTTTGAGTTGTATGGATCAATCATAGATCTCATCTTGGTTTGTTTCCTGTCTTTCAGGAATTACTGTCTTTCACTGCTTGATACTTAAATCTGTGTGTGTGTGTCTACTAGGCATGAAAAAGGAGAGGGGCACTGTACCACTGAGCGACATCCCATCCTTTTTTATTTTAAGACAAAGTTTTCATTGATTTTCTCTGGCTGGCCTCAAACCTGCCATCTTACTGCTTCAGTCTCCCAAGTAGCTAAGATTATAGGTCTGTGCCGTTCGATATTTAAATTATTCACAGGTATTATTTGATTTTTTTTATCTTTTTCTCTGATATTTTAGTTGCTTCAAACAAGAGAAGTCCCGTATCTGTTTCTTGAACTTGACTAGAAATAGACATTCTTTTCTCCATGACCCTTGTATTTAGTGTGCTAGTAGATACGTAATACTCCCAAATGAGTGGCATTAGGAAGTCTCTTACATAGAACCACATACAAATAAATGGATGGTAAGTGAAAAAAAAATTAGTAATTTTTCAGGAGGATTTGAAATTCATGAGGAAATATCACACATCAGAGCATTTCTAAACAGGCTTCTCTAGAATTGCACCATGCCCTGGCCAGGTACTCAGGATTTCAGTGTGGTAGAATTTTATCTTCTTCAAGTACTGATGAATAATAGGAATATTACAGGTATAAAATTATTTAACTCGTTACATAGCCTGAGTAATTAGGAACAGTAAGAGAAGCAACAAGTCTCCACAGTTTCAAAAGTTCGTCACATAGGCTCAGATTTACAGAGTAAACAAATCCAAACTTCATTTTTTTTCCTATTCTTTTCTTTTCCCAGAAAAGCCTTGCAGGTCTAATGTGCTCCTCTATGGATCTCATATCAGCTGGTATTTTTTTCTCTCTTTTCCGTCTTTAGCCTCTCCTTTCTGGTACTGAATTTTTCTTTGTGTGTGTCCACCTGCTTCTAGCAATTACTAGCTGCTCTTTGTATTTTACTTTATTATACATGACTCAATGTGTTTTCCAGTACTAGGGAACTCTAGGGCTTTTGCTTTGAGCTACTTCACCAGCCTTTTCCTGCCCTTTCCTTTTTTGTTTTTTATTTTGAGACAGGTCTTCCTAAGTTACTAATTTTTGCAGGCTAAAATCAAACTTACAGTCCTCCTGCCACCGCCTCTAGAGTGCTAGGATTACAGATGCAAGGCATTGTGCTCAGCTAATTCTTAAGCCCAGCAAAACCGAGTCAAAATTTAAAGAGAGACAGTTTGTAATTCTCCAAAGGAAACTCTCAGGTTATTTTCTTTGTGGAGTTATTCTCCCCCCAACCCACTTTTCTTTCAAAATGTTATTTTGGCATTCAAAACATTTGAGCAATCTGGCTGAAAACTTGAATTCCTATCATGGTGGTTTACCAGTATTGTTAAGGAAAGATCCTCTGTAGACAGATTATCTTTGTGGAATTTTTCCCCCTGCTTTTTCTTAACTTATCTTCAGGTTAGAAAGGTTGATTTTCAAGAGCATCTTAGTATCTGTCATAATGACAAACTATATAACAGGATTATTTGACATAACATAAAATAAAGTATTAATTTTGGATAAAAGAAACTGCTAGACAGCATTCCAACCCTTCATAGGTCTGTGTGAACAGTGAAATAACTCTTCAGAGTCAGAAAATCGAGCTGGAAAGTGATTGACCTAATTTTATTAACTTGATACTTTCTCTTAGGCTGAGAGCAACTCATATAAGCTTTTCCATTGTTGAATCTGATTATATTTCTGTTAGCTGTCCAAGTATCAGAATCTTAATACATCACACTAGATGATACCTTTCTGCTGGTCCTATCAGTAGATACTACTTTCAGTTTATTATAATTTAGTGCTGATTTTTGTAGTTATACATTACATGAACCAAAGTTTTAATACTTTTAATCCTAGTAAAGAGTTTTTGGGCTTCGGTGAATAAAGGAACAAAATTTAAGTACAAAACAAACTTCATTGCCCTCTTACTATGCTACCAACAGTTTGTGTCCTCTTACTTTCTAAAATTAGTCTATATTTCAAAAATTTTACTCTTTACCAACTTTGATGTTTTATTACGGGCATAGGAAAACTAAGACACAGAGAAATCCAGAACAGAAATAGAGATTATTTTGTGAATCATTCCCTGTCTCGGCATCAAAACATAAGATCACATTTAAAATGATGCTTTAGTCCATATGCTTTTTTTCCAAGATACTTTATGAATGTTTCCTGTTGTACAATATAGAATAATAATGACTTTTTTGCTCATCTTTTTAAAAAGACTATATATTGTCTTTGGGCTAAATGTGTCAATGAGAGGCCTTAGTACAAACCAAGCAGAAGTTTGTGAGCAGTAAACAAGCTGATATTTTAAAACACCTTACCAGAGGTTACTTGTCATTAAACTGTTTGCTGCCCAAAAGGTAGGTTGTCTGTATCACTACAGTAATGGTGTATTTGATCACCATTATAGACATACTAACTTCTGTGGTAAATTCCCAGAATGAGTGAGGAGCTTTGAGTTCCAGAACCTGAATGCCCACCTGCATGGCCATATGGGCCAGCAGTTTATAAAGATGTGTAATGGATTGGTACAGCTGTGAAATCCCTTCCAGGCTCTTCATAGGAAAATACATATTCCTTAAAACTAAGTTTTAGGGACTGGGGATTTAGCTCAGCGGCATAAGTGCCTTCCTTGCGAGTGTGTGGTCGTGAGTTCGATCCCTGGTACCGATAAAAAAAAACAAAACAAAAAAGACAAAAAAAAAAAAAAGTTTTAAAAAAAACGCTTTGCATGATTATGCTTTTTTTTTTCCTTATTAGCATACTTAGCATTTTCCTTCTAGGATGCTGTCTTTATCTAAGAGAGAATATCCTACTGAAAGTGTTACATAACTTTGCCTCTGTCTGTCTGTTGTTGCCCTGCTTCAGATGAGGGTGAGTTGCACGTGCCCATTGTTGCTCTGATCAAATCTGATTTGTCTCCTTCCTAACCAAGCCCAGTCTTATTTTTGCTTCTCTTCTTGAGCTGTGACCTATTTCTTTGTGGTACTCACAATTTTCACTCCATTGTTCAAATTCTTGTATCTTCAGTATGCTGAGGTCTGCAACCTCAGCAAGCTCTTCCTCTGCTAATTACTCTTTCCTGGCAGTTCAGATCACACTGGTTTTGTATAGTAATTATCTTATTTGCCATCTGCACTCACATTGCTCACGATAATTACATATATATTCTGAGATGTTCGTCTTCCCATATAATAGTCTGCCAGCCCCAGTAGAACATGACTTGGTGTTTCATACCTTACTTCACAAAATATAGGTAGGATTTAGTTCTGTATTTTAAAAGTTTATGAGCATCTGCAAAACATTGGTTTCACTTTCAAGAAATAACTTAAAATGATAGTTGGTGACTTACATACTGCTAACAGATTATTATGGCTTAGTAGCCTTGTGAAAATCAGTGTAGCATATCAAGATATTTTCTGTTTCAAGTAATAAGAAATAGAATTTTCATACAGAATGTTGGCCTTCCCAAAGTTGGCTACTGAACTAATGTGAGCCATACTATATTAACTGCCTCTAAATAAATAGATCACTATTGCTGTCACACTGGAATACTGCTATGGATCATGTCTCCCAGAAGTCTTGTATATTCAGAGGTAGGGCATTGGGGAGGTGATTGGATCATTCACTGATGAGTTCATAGCTGCCTGTTAGCTGACTATTAGGAGGTGGGACCTCCTGGGTAGGAATAGACATATTCCTAGGAGCATGACCTTGTCCTAGTCTTCCCTTCCTTTGCTTCCTAGCTACTATGTGCTAAGCAGGTTTCCCCTGCTATGCCCTTTACCTTACTGTTTCTGCCTAGAAGCCAGACAGCTATGGACTTATTCCTCTGAACCACGCACTAAAATAAACCTCTCCTCCTCTGAGTTTGGGGTGTGTGGTATTTTGTCCCAGCAGCAAGAAAGACTGACCCATTGCAGACACCTGTGGAGTTGCTGAAAGCTGCTCACAAGAAAACTGACCTATTGCCACCTTTAGAACAGTGCCTTCAAGTTAGAGAGTCTTTGCTCATGCATTTGGATTTGGGAGTATTTGAAACCTAGTGTGCTTTCATTCTTGGCAAAAAACATAATATTCTCACATTATTCTGCTAGTCACTCTTTATAAAGCCTCTCATTTTATCATGATTCCTGGCAGCCTTTCAGGTCTCACAGACTGAATTTTGTGTCCTGTCAACTAAAGGACAGATTGAGAATCCATTAATCCACTGTCCTCAGTGATGCAATCAACAGACAGGTGGTTCTCCTTATTAATATACTTGCAGATTTTACTCTCTTCATTGCCTGCCTTTGGGGCTCACCCAGACAGTCTGTTTAAAGTAAATTGTGCTTTTTCCTGCTCCTCGCCAGCTGACCCTTCCCAGCCTAAAGTCACAACAGGTGGTCAGTAAGTACTTCTGAGAGATTGCAGTCTAGATTGGAAGCAGAACTGTGGGCTGCCACCTGAAATTGGAACAAGGTGTCCTTCATCTTGAGTCTTGCTGTGGCAAATCCAGAGCTACCACATGTGCCAGATACCTTTCGTTTTCATCATCTGTAGTAAGTTTCAAGTTTTGGAAACCAGATTCTGCTGCAGGGAATGGAGAAGCATGAGTGACCCCCCCCCCTCCCCAAGTCAGACTTGCAAGCAGAATTAAAGCGTTGTGGATGGTGCTTCTCATGCACCAGGACCGCAGTCACAGAAGGTGGCCTGGAAGGCGTCCCTAGGAAAGCCGCTCACAAACTTCCTATGCAGATAAAGAGGAAACGGAAATAAGAAGCAAGATCCTTCCATCTGGGGTGGAGAGCTGAAATTCCTCTGAGGTGCTTTGTGCTCCTGTCTCCAGTGATGTTCTTTTTCCTTACTTTCTCTGCTGGAATCCATTTGTAATGAGCAAAAATGGTTTAAGGACTTCGGTCTGGTTTTCTCTGAAGTTAATCCTTCTTACTGAAATGTATCATAGTTTTCAAAAGAAACTGACCTAAAACTACTTCCTACTGTTTTCTCCAATATGAAAAACCTTCAAGATAAGTAAAAGAAAAAATGCTAAATCCAAGCTAGGTCTAAGCATTAGAGAAAGAGTGAATGACTGAACCGATGGACACAAGGTGATGTCCGTGAGGGGGACAGAGGATTTCCAGCTGATGCTTTCCTGCCGTGCTCAAGCCCAGTCCTGTGCTAGCTGATTCACTTTTCATTGCACACTCTTACATGCTGCTGGTTGTTGTCATTTTGTTATCTGTGTGTGATGTTTTCCTAATATTTTTTTAAAGTGGAGATTAAACATTTTTGAAAGCAGAGCCTATTTAAAACAAGATAAATCCCAGTCAGCTTTCATAGAAACAGGCTCAGCAGCAGATTGGGTGTTTGGTGATGTCGCCTGAGCACAGGATTTTGGATCTGGGCAGTGCTGTTACCGATTTCTTCAGATGCCTGAATAAGCGTCTGTGCTTGACATAAGCAGGGCACATAGGCAATGCCTTGTGATGGACAAATGTCAGTTTCGGGAACGGCCCTGCATTCACAGAGCTCTGGTAGGAAGCGCCCATGCCAGTGTATTCTTTTGTTGCACTTGTTTTATGAGTAGGTGAATCTGTGCACAGAGATAAAAGACATTTGAATTACAAGGTGCAGGCACTCTCCAGCGTTCCAGATTATTTCTATCACTAAAAGATGGTGCTGCTAACCAGCAACATCCAATTCCAGGGGGTGAACGAAACCAAATTGGATTGGCGTTGCATCAACCAGAGATTGAGCTGGCACACGGCAGATAAATATGGCCCTTTTCCCTGCAAAAGCATAGAATGGTGGCATTTCCAAGTGAATTTATTATTTAATTCATGACTGGTGAGTAGAGACAGACTGGACACATTTGAAATCTTGAGTACAGAGCAAAAAGAAACCAAAAGAAAAGGAATTGAAGGAGCAATATGGAAGAAAACTAGACTTTAGAATCGGAGCCTCCTACCCTATTTTCTTCTTTTCGGTTCACAAGCTGTTTGTCTGCCTGCACTTGACTTCACTTTCCAAGCCTCGTCTTCCTCATGGGCCTAGAGGATTGCTTGGTCTGTTTGGGCTGCTACAACAAATCCCCTAAACTGAGTAACTTATAAATGGCTGAAATTTGTTTTTCACAGTTCTGGAAGCAAGAAACAAGACCAAGGGAAGTATAAGATCAAGACTGACAAATGTGGTGTCTGGTGAGGAACCTCTTCCTCATGGAAGGCGTCTTCTCACTGAGTCCTCACATAGTGGGAGGAGAGAACTCTGGTCTCTTAAGTGCCTTACAAGAGCATTATCCCATCCATGAGGGTACCACCCTTAGGACTTCATGATCTCCCAAAGGCCCTACCTTCTAAAGCCATCTTACTGGGGATTTATTTCAACATGTGAAATTGAGGGCTGGGAGAGGGGAGCAGGGAATGTATGTGTTTAGACCATAACAAGCATTACCCTGCTAAGATCATTATGATGATTAGATACAGAGTTTTTAGTAGCAAGATTAGGGCATACAGGAAGCCTCCCGCACCCCAAAAAATAAAGAGTAACTTTGTTGATACCAACAGAAGTGCGGCAGGCACTACATTCTCTGGCTTCCACTTGCACTGTCTCCTTTAGCCCCAGTGGACTGACCTGCCTCTGTGAATGGACAGCCCCATCCAATGGAGAGCTTCATAGGCTTTTCCTTCACATCACAGCATTGAACTTTAACACCCTACCACATCTTACCCAGGGGAAATTACAACAGATAGATCTGGCTTTGATCTATTTTTGATTTGGACTAGATGATAAACAATAATATTCTAATTTAAAGTATAACTTTAGAGACTCCTGACTATAAAAATTGAAATCCTTTTTAGTCTTTTCAGATATTGAGGCAGGTGATGATCTAGTGTCACATGTACATTGACTTGGACTGTCTTGGCTATTGAACACCTGGCTCCAGTTCACACTTCCATTCTCTTTTTAATCCTGTGCAATTTTTTGTAATGCTTTACTTTTAGAAGTACATGCTTATGTAGTGGGTATGGCATTTTATCAGAATTATGATGGCACATTCTAACATAAGAACTGCTTTTAGCCAAATGGTTACAGAGCATCCAAGAGTCAACACAAGAACTATTAAGATGTTAGTTACACCTGTCTTTACTGCCTGTTCTTTCTTCCCAGTGTGCAAGTGCTGAGAAAATCACATTAATAAGGCCTCTGCTGGACTAGCAGCCAAGAACCCTTCCTATTCTGCATTATCAAACCACCTCAAAACTCAGAGGCTTGGAGCAATTATTCTTGTTCTGATGGCCATGGATTGGGTCAGGTTGGCTGATCCCAGCTCAGCAGATCAACTGTAGATTGAGTCTGGATTTTCTCCACACATTTTTCATCTCTCTTGGAGTAGTAGACTAGTCAGTTTCTGCTCTTTTCTTGTGATAGCAGAAGGGCAAGAAGAATGAATGGAAGGATGTGTTGGTTGCTGACTTCCCTTCCAGTTCCAGCCCCTTCCCCTTGGTCAAGCAGTCAAACCACAATGAAGGAGCTACAGGTACTCCTGCAGAGGGTTACTATTACAGGAAAGGGTAAAGAAATAAGAGCAAAAATAAAATTGACCGTATCTGTTTTCACCACTGGTCTTCAGAGAACTTTGACCAGTCCTCAGGCCTCCGCTTCTCAGTGATGACATTTATAGGATAACCTTATCAGTGTCTTCTGCTGTCAACTAAAAGCAAGTCCGTTTGCCTGCATTCCGTGGAGAAGGTCTGTGCAAGAACGTGACCATTAGATCATCATCTTGGGATCCTGTCTTGTCACTGAGTGGCAAATAACGTCTCTGTGTTGCATCCTAGTTTTTCCCTTAGTAAAATGGAGTTGATGATAATAGTAATGTATCTACTTCACAGGGTGGTTTTGAGGATTAAATGAATTAACAAAAATAAAACACTTAAAACAATATCTATTAGAAATCCTGGCATATGTTACTCATTTCTGTTATGCATCATATATGGGGTCATTGTTAGGTGATTTTAAAAATCCTTTTCACCTAAAATATTTTAATTTTATTACTGTATACTGTAACACGAAAATAGCCAAATAAAAGAAATTCACTAATTGAAAGCCTGAGAAAGACAGAGAGAGAAACAGAACAATGTAGAAACATGTTGTAAGTAGCTTAAGTACATGGACTGTATGTTTCCAGGAGATGGGGGTCCATTCCTCTTCTGTGTTATTATCAGGAGGCATCCAGTATTTTATTTTGTTCTGTGCTAGTTTTTGGTTTTGTCGTGGGGATTGAACCCACAGATGCTGTTCCACTGTGATACATCCCTACCCCTGTTAAACTTTGTTTTGAGACAGTCTTATTAAGTTGCATAGGCTGTCTTCAGACTCAGCACCTGGCAGAAGTCATGTGCCGCTTCCCCTGGCCATTAACACTTTCTGATTTGAAAGTTTGTGGAGTATCTTGTCAAGGAGCCCTTTGTGGCCTAAAGCCCTCTTAGCAAATATGTGCTTGGCAGGAAACTGTTCTCTGTGGTCACCATATTCCTAAATGAGTTGAGTGTCAAGTTTGATGATGCCAGTGTCTTATAATGTAAGTGTGGATATTGTTGGCAGTGACATGTTTGAGATACAAAAATATAAATGTCTTTTAACTAAACATTTTTAAAGATGATTAATAAGGACAGGATAACCCCTAAGTGCCCTTTCCCACTCGTGCAGGCCCAGGAAGACAGAGCCCAGTGGTCGCCTTTGAGGCAACTGGTGGGTCTAGATCTTGTTCCTGCCCCCTTGCCAAGAGCTGCTGATGAAAGCTGTTCCTCCTGGACCAGTCAGGAAGCTGCTAGCTAAGGTGCAGCTCAGGATCACTTCCATTTTCTGTCTCTTTGGGTAATATACTCTGGCTACTGTAGTAAAGGAGCCAGAGGCATCTTCAGTAGTCATTTGTGTAATCCATACTTTATAGTTCCTGTCTGTCTGAAGAGGCCCATCCTTTAGAGAAGGGTGTCTTCGTTGGTTGTGTTGTCCTGTGCATTGCGGGATATTTAGCAGCAGCCCTAGTTTCTATCCACTAATTGCCAGTGCCGCTGCTTCCCTCAGCCCCAAGCTGTGACAACCAAAAATGTCTACAGAGAATGACAATATCCCCAATACTAAGTATTGATTCACTTGCATATTTCCATGGATATTTTAAATAAGTAAAACACACATAACAGTAAACAGTAAAATACGTGTCTCTTACTCCCCACACACCAATACCACTTTCCCCTAAAGAGGCAAACCTTGCGCTCTTATATAGCATGCAAAAGATGCCCAGCGATTTCACTGAAATCTGGAAATGCAGCTATGGGGAGGTGTGCACTGCAGTTCACACAGATGCATGGTTTGTTAGAGACTTTTTAAAAAGGGTGTTCAGGATGAGAAAAAAAAACTGTCTAGAATAAACCTGCTTTATTTCCACTGTGCTTCTTAAAAGACTCATAGCTCTTTTAAAGCTTTCTAAAGTGATTCATGTATCTCCAGGGGAACCAGTCCCTGCTTGGGAGAAGCTGTCCCCACACCACCTTCCTTCCATCTCTGGGGCCTTTCTCTATAATTTTTTAAAAGACAGAGATGCTTTACGGCTTGATAAAGCTCTTTAGAGCATCAGTATTTTGAGCCCTCGGAGTATATATTTTTCATCTAATGAAACAACTGAATCCTTCAAAAAATTGTAGAGGTGGTTTTTTGTTGTGTGTGAATTTTGGTTTTTATTGCTTTCCTCATGCCATCAAGGGCACAGTGCCCATCCTAATGTTGGATTTTTATGGTCTCACACCACCTTGCTACATTGTAGAATGTAGTGTTCTCCTTGAGGCAAGTTCAGTTATCAGTATATAAGATTTACTGTTTTACATAATAAATGCAGTGCTGCTCCTGCCACCCTGTAAGTCTGTTTTCTATATCACAGCACTGTGAGACTTAGACTGTGTGTTAATGGCGGGTAGTGGCATTCATTTTCTCATAAAGTTGAGTTCTGTGGCTTCAACAAGTCATAAAAATTTACTGTTAAAATTTAAATTAATAAATTGTAAGCCATTATAATTTGCTATTGGTGGTAAAATGAAGTAAGTACTTTAATACACCATTTGGTTATACATTGAGGCAGTGGTTCTACAAAACAGATTAGAAATAATTTGGAAATATTTAGACTGCTTGATTCAGCTAGTGACCTTCTCAGAATCAATAATCACAATGACAGCATCTCGACTATGTAGACAGGTGGTTTGTATTGTCCCGGCTGTTCTTGTTACCTGACCCCGCACTGTGCTGAACACGTTGGTGCATCACCTCACCAATGCCTGCAGCGCTGCGCAGAGGCTGCTGCTGTCAGCCTGAGTTCCGTGTGAGGGATGGTGCCCAAAAGCCCAGCGCCCATCCACAGTGAGGGGGAGAGGAAGGGTGGCAGTGGTGGTGGAGGTGACACCAATGGCACTGACATTTCCTGAGTACCATATGTGCCTTGGTACTTCATATGTATATAAAACTAAAAATATATATAATTACCTTATTTAGCAGTTTTTGCCAAGAACCCAATGAAGGAGATATTCACTGTTACCTCCTTTTTTTTTTTTTTTTTTTTTTTTTTTTTGCCCAACAGGAAACAGACATAGGTATATTAACTAAAAGAGTGGAGATTAAATCACAGAGTTCAAAATCTTCAAGTTGGGATTTTAATGAAGATAGATTGGATCTGACTTACGTCCTCTTACTGTGGCGTCTATTGTAACCATGATCTTCTGGTTAATAAGTGGCAGCCACAAACCTAAACCTGGCTCTGATCAGTGTCCTCTCAGTCACTGCACAGCAGCGGCTGGTTCATCTACCTCTGTTTGATGGCTAACATGGGATGCGATGTTTTATCATCTTCAAAGCTACATCGAGTAACCACATGGCACAAGGAGGTCATCACACATAAGGTCGAAATGCAAGGTTTTTACTCATCGTTACCCCCATGTTTTGGGCTCCCCCAGATGTCCTGATGGCTTCATAATCAGAATAAACACCAAAATTGAGGTAGTTTCATCCTAGAAAGGAGGATATAGACTGAGTTTAGAACCTAGAAATACTGTCTGTCATGTTAAATAAAGAATGTGACCTCTGGAGCCAGACATTTCTTATTATCTTTATAGTTTTATTTTTACCTTTTGACAAATTATAATTGCATACATGATGATACCATGATATATGGAGAGAGTGTGGTATGACTGAATCAAGCCACTTCATGTGTCTGTCACCTTAAATACTCCTCATTTATTCCTCCTGCCTTAATGACAGCTCATATCTTTGGACCACCACTACCTCTTTCTCCCCACCCACCATCATCAGTAATCACCATTCTTTGCTTTCAGGATCTTACTTGTTTTAAATTCCATGCATAAATGAGAGTGGTAATGTTTGGCTTTCTGTGCCTAGTTTATTTCACTTGGTATTGGTCTTCCAGAGCTGATGTTGCAAGTGGCCAGACTTCTTTCTTTTTGAAAGGAGAGCAACATTCAATATTCAGTAGAGCAATATGCAACTGTGTGTGTGTATTCTCCATTTATTTCTGAACTTTGGGGTTCACACATAGTCAGACAGTGTTCTCCCCCAAGCTCCATCACCTGCCCACCCACATTTGATTTGTTATCTGTGGATGGACACTGAGGTCCTTTCCATATAGTAAATGAACATGAGGGTACAGATGTCTCTTCCTCATACTGATCTGATGTCCTTATGTTATTTACCCAGATGTGGGGTTGCCACATCTTACCATCGATCTATTGTCAGCTTCTCAAGGGACAACTGTACAGTTTGCACTAATTCACATTCCCACGAACAGCAGGCATTTCTTTAAAATCCACCCTCTGCGCCTGCTTCTGCTGAGTCAAGTCTCAGCTTCTTTAAGCCTCAGTCTCCTCCTCAGTAATGTGGAAAGACTTCCCTGACCTACAACACTGGATATGTGTCTGTCAGTGTTTCGTTTGAACACTGGTATTTTTGGGCAGAGGGGTGAAAGTCTGTATTTCTGGGCATTTGTTTCTCACCTAGCAACAGAGATTTTCATGGTTCCTGTTAATAAGCATCTGCATGTGTTCTGTGTCGTGATCACACCATCACAAAAGTACATCACCGGGCCCAGTCCTGCGGTCACTTTGTTCAGACCTCTTCATTGTGAAGTCAGCTACAAAGATCCTGCTCAGGTAGAGATAGATTTCTCTCAAGAGAATTTTCCAGAGCTAAAAATGCAAATTTTAAGAGGTATCTTGGGAAAACTCACTGGTCAGTTCAAGAGGGAGAGGATAAGGCCTTTTTAGGGAGTAATTTAGGAGTGGATGTTAGTTTAATAACCTAATGCTCATTAAATGGCTCCCATGCAAGCTTAGTACAGAGAATGAGTGAGTGATGAAAAATGATTGTTCTTGAGTCTGGCAGTTAGGGGAGCATGAGTGACCGTGATCATATGGTCATTGCCTCCTGGTGACAAGGCTATAGGAGAAAGAAAGAATGGTTTATGCACTGTCTCTAGAGCAGTAGGAAAGCAGGCACAGTGAGGGGTTTCTTCCTTTTTGAATTAATTTTGTTTGTGGCACAAGATTTTTTAGTAACAAGATGATTGTCACAAATCTCAATTTGCTTTTTAACATTTGAAAAATCCCTTACCATCATCTATCCCTATTACTTAGCTTGGGGCAGTGTGAGTCTGTTTTACTACCAGAAGCATGAAGACAGATGTGGCTGATAATTAAAAACCTGAGTGAGCTTTTTCAGAGGACTGAGTCTGCCTGAGGACTGGTCCATGGATGGACTGCTCCTCGCTCTTTTGTGTCACAGCCATCTGGCAGCAGGAGAAGGGGCACAGTGGCAAGAGCGGAGATCAGAGGACAAGCAGCTGCCTCATTCCAGTTGCGCAAAGAAGCCGCACTGTGTAGATCTAAACTGTGGGGAAACTTTATCCTTTGCTGAAGATTATAAGCCATCTTGGCAGTGTTTTGTGAAATACTGCTAATCTGGAGTGAGAACAGCTGCTCAAGAAATAACAAGGCAGGATGGTCCTGTAGAAAAAAATATGATAGAATGAACTACCCCGGACTTACCTGTCTCTAGTTCCCATGTGTCCTCCTATGAGAGTAACCTTCTGTCAGAAGTCAGCATATGTGTTTAAGTGTTGTATGTCAGCATCCCAGAGTCCGTGCATCATGTCCTTTTCCTTCCCCTTTAGCCACCTCCAGCCATGTGATCTCTGAAAAGTCCCTCAGCCTGTTTATTTGTTTATACAACATTTGTATGTCTCCACATAAATCAGGGTCAGGGTTTATTGTTCATTCTTTCGGCCTTCAAAGCCCTGTACCATGGAGCCCTGTGCCTCCAGTCCCACTGACTAGCAGAGAAACTCTCTGTCCAGAATATCATGATGCAGGATGTGTCAAAATTGAGTGTGCTTCTCACTGGCGCTCCTATAGGTTTGGTGCCCCTTTCATTTCCTTTGGTACATTTTAGGTAGGCAAAAGATCTTTGTCCTACCCACCCTTCCTCTTTCCTGATTATCTGTGGAGAATACAAGACCAGTGTTCCAAAAAACTGATCAGGAGATGTTGAGGAGTCAAAATGATTTATAATTCAAAAGCAAGAAAAAGTGGCTGAAAGTTGTAACCGACTCTTTATAACACTGGCCAGTGTTGTCCGGAGAACTACAGAAGTCCAGATCTCTCACTGCACCAGAAGCTGGAAGATCTTAGGGATGCAGCAGCAGTTCTTGGGAGAATGTTTTGTTTTCAAGTTTAAGTTTACTAATTTTAGATCATGAGCACCAGATGGTGATGTCGAAATTCTGTGTCTCAATGCCTGGTCCACTGAAGCCTAGGAACCAGTCACCCATTTGCAAGTCACTGGCCTTGCAAATGGAGAGTGTTGATTGGGTGGGGGTAGCATGTGGAACTGGCAGTTTATGTGGGGTGTTACCCTTTACCAATGGCTGCATTTTGCTATAGTTATGTCCTGGCTTTAACATTATCTTGGCAAAAATACACTCTTGATAGCTTTTTATGAATAAACAAATAAATGTGAGATAATGTATACATACGTTAGGATCATAGCAGTGTACATTATCTAAATGGAATACATGCCACTGCAGAAACCACTGACAAAATAGTGTAAGTGCAGTTCATTTTTCTAAAACTATTTTGACCTAATTTTTTAAACAGATTTCCTGCTAGGACACTTACCAGAGGTTTGGTTATAACTCACACATTCCTGCATACCCCATTCCAAGCTCTAAAAATAGCAGCATCTCTTTTTAGAACAGGTATATGTATGGATTTTCTTTCCACAGGCAGCCCTTGACCTACATATTCCCTGCAAAAGAGCAGCCCTTTCCCCCAGTGCTTCCCTCCTGGCCCAGCATGTGGGCTTCTGTTCTCCTGCATCCACTGTCTACTGCAGACACAGCCGTGCAGTGTTCATCCTAGCATATCCCTTGGGTTAAAAAGCCTCAGGCCAGCCTGTCCTTCCTTTGCTTTGCTGGAGTTGTTGCCCCAGTTTGGGAAGAGAGCCAAGCCCCAGGTTGCCTTGTTGGCAGAGCACTGTGATCCCAGTGGTGGGTGTGTTTCAGTCAGAATGCTCCATTAGCTGAGTAGTTTGTCTCTGCCATTCAGTTTCATTTACTGTGAATTAAACAGTCTTTTGTCATCAGCCAGGAAACTGGCTCCTCTGTAGAGGTGTGTTTCTTTGGGGAAACATATGGTGATGCTGACACATTTTTTTTTAAAGGATAAAATTAAACAGAACAAAACAGATCATAAGATAACAATGTAAGAGATACAGATTTCAAAGAAAGACAGATCTTCAAAGCAAGGAGATCTTCACTGTCTAACATATTGTCTCTTGTTTTCTTCTAAATAGTTGTCCATATCTTCACATACAATGAATTCATACAAAACAAAATAGTATAAAACTGATCAGAACAGGATGATGAAGGCATTTTAGGTCTTAAAGACCAGCCAATTAGGAAGTCAACAATGTCTGCCATAATGTCTCTCATTCTTCAAAATAGCTGTCCATACCTTCATGTGTGTTGAAATGAAACAAAACAAAACAGACTAAAATCACTCTGAACAAAGAATAATAATACTGCTGGGTTTCACATTATGACGCTACGGAATCAGCACTGTGTACCTTGGTGTCTCTTCTTGAAAGTAGCTGTTCGTTTCATCATGCATTTTATTATCCACTCTCATAAACTTTTTAGAAGTTCTATGCATGCATGAGTCTTAAACTATTATAACACAGTTCCATTTTAAGTGCTGGTATTTCGTTTTCCCACTATGAAATTATGTAACGGTAAAGAGCCAAAAAGTTGCTTCTGAGCTTTCAACTTTGTTTTTCGTGTGATGCAGTTTCTCTTCTGTACCTTGGATATAAACCAATAAGCATGCAAATGCCCATCAGCAAGAGAGTGGGTGAGCACATTTTCACACTCACAATAGTTGTGCAGGAATTTGAATGAATCTTAGCAATAAAATGAAAAAAATTCCAAAATCTGTACCATTATATCGTGCATATAAAATTTAAAATTTTATAAAAGGATGATGTAATCTTCGGAAGGACAAGAAAGTTTTATAAAAAGGAAAGGGGGAAAATAGCAAACATGATTCAGGGTGGAGCTTTTGTAGGTGGGAGAGAGGCACGGAGAGTAGATGTGAGTTGTTAATGGCTTAGCTGCCTTCTGGGAAGACAAGCTCATGGTGCTTATTGGTTAAGCAGAACAAAATTCTGTGCACCAAGTCCTCATAAGGAAAAAATAATAATAAAAAACATTGTTTTCTTTTTTGTTTAAGGATAAACACTTGTTTTACATTTGCTGGGGTCAAATAAGGAGTTACGAAATTGGTTTGCTTTGGAAACAGCTGGATGTGAATGTCGCTTCTTGATTTTGAAAGCAGATAAAGTGTCCTGAGTCAGCAGAAACATAGCAGCACCTGCTGGGAGGAGAGGGGTGACTTAACCCCCGAGGCACCTGACTGACTGCCCTGCTTCTGTCTGTCGTTCTTGGCTGGCCTGGCACACATAAGGAGCTTTACAAGTTACTTGAGATTAATTAAGTTCCCCTTAATGAAAACATCCCACCAGATACATCTGTGTGCCATTGTGGGCCGGCACCAGGTGAGGGACTGCAATTCCAGGGTGGGGGACTTAAGCAGGCTCCTACACTTCACACTCACTATTATTGTCACACTTCATTGCGTTGACGTACAACCCATAAAATAACAACTATAAAGTTGCCAGCAGTAAAGCAGCTTATACAGAGTTATGGCTGCAAGTAAGCATGATTCCACAGACTCTTCTCTTTGCTTCACACTGTTTTGGATGTTCAAAGTATCCATATTGAGCATCATTTATAAATAATATATTGCAAATTTTGATTTTGCTGTGTAGTAGCCTAAATGATGGATGCCCAAAGATGTTACTTGGAGGCTTTATTTTCTCTTATTTGGAAAATTGATTTTTGCGAATCTGTTAAGGTAAAGATCTTGAGATTATTGTTGAGCATCCAAGCAGGCCATAGATGAGTCACTAGTGTAAGAAAGGCAGCAGGTGGAGATTTGACACAGAAAGTGGTGTGAAAATGGAGCAGAAAGGGGATTAATGTGGCCACTCATCAGGGCTGCCAGTAACTCTCAGAGCTGAAAGAGGAAAGAGATGGCTTCACTCCTAGAGAGATCCGAGAGGGAGTGAGTCCTTACTGACATCTTGCCTTCAACTGCCAAAAGCTGTGTTGGGATTCTGGCTTGAGTTTTATGGAAGAATAAATTTCTCTTGTTTTAAATCACCAAGTATGTGTTGTGATAGTAAGGTTTCACAGTGTTAATGGAACAATTAATGAAACAATTTGATAGGTTTGTCATATTTAATTTAATGTAATCAAAACTAACATTAAAAATAAATTTTTAATATTAGCAATTATAGCAATGCTTTTTTGCATCTCCTGATAACAAGCATATGAAAATCAGTAAGAAAACCACTTTGATTCAAAAACAAAAGTGAACAGAAGATGGTGACCAAGTAGGGCATGTTTATGAGACGTGATCAAAAACTGGTGAATATTAAAAATTTTTCCCTGTAATTATTAATAAAATGCACAGGGCCATTAATTCTCCTCAGAATACTCCCTATCCATTTGAACATATCCGGTAGCTCCTTCCCACTTTCTGAAGTAGTTCTGAAGTCTTCCTTCTTGAGTGTCTTTAGTTGCACCGTCAAGCTGCCTGAAAGTTCTGAATCCACCTGCCGTGATTATTGTGACTATGGAAAGTCATGAGATGCAGATGCAATGCATATGGTGGGTGTGAGGACTCACCATGTGTTTGTAAACCTAACTGTCCATCTGATGATACTTGGCAGTGCAGTTACCATTTTTTTGATTACTCCTCAAAGTCATTCAAGAAAGAGGACTTCCAGAACTCTTCCACAAAGTTTCAAGAATGATGGAATAAGTGTGTTTGATATGAGGTAGAGCACTTCAAGGGGGATTAATGGCAATGCATCTTTTACTGTAATGAATTTAAACATGTATTTTTATTGCATCTCCGGTACATCACATAAAACACATACACATGTCAGCAATTTGAATTGACCTCACATTTGCAGCTCGAGTACAGCACATCAGCAGATGAAGCAGGTGTTGCTTACATCCTGCTGTTTCCAGAAAGATTCGAAGCAGCTCATCTTAAGAGACACATGAGACACTGTGCTGTCAAAATGAAGGCAGAGGCGGTGTGGGCTTGGATTTACAGCACCGTCACCAGCATGGGTGGCAGCTCCTGAGCTGAGGTGCCCACACCACAGACCTTGAGGCTGCACCCCAGCCAGGTGCCATTTCAGCAGAGCATTTTACATGGACCCTGAGGGTGACTTCCTCTCCCTGCCAGGGCTTTTTAGTTTGATGAGTCCAGTTGAAGCCCACTGTGTAAAGCAGCACTTCTTAAGCTTCATTGTGCTCTGACTCTCTTGGGCTCCCTGCTGCTCTGTAGCCTCTCATTCAGCAGCTCTGGAGAGTGCAGGGCCTGAACTTGAGCCCTCATGCCACCACTACTAGCTGGAGGACCACACTTTGGGTAGCAGGGCCCTAGTATCCCCAGTATGGAGAAGCACCACCAGGGGAGGAAGGAGGGTTCTGCTGCAGTCAGCTGGCAGCCCCCACCCTGGAGCACTCAGCAGCGCAAGTGCATTTCATTACTGTGGCTCCCGCAAAGTGACGCACAGCTGGGGACTGGCAGTGTGAGGAGCTGTCACAGTAACTTCACTCAGCCTGAAAAGTCATTGAAATGAGAGCGAAATAGATGAGGGAATGGGGCCGAGGGAGAAAGGAATAAAAACAGTAGGAGAAAATAGAGAGGGGTGAAAATCAACATTTGACTGTGAAGAAATCATTTTTAATGAGCTGCTTTTGCTGTAGAATTTTCCAGTTAACTCAAGCTAAGAGCCCTTTCTGGAGTAATTTTGAAGTTGCTTTTTGGTTCTCTGTCACCTCTCTAAGAGTCACCTGCCTGTTTTGTTCATTCATCTACCACATATGATTTGGGATGTGGTATTCAGCTTGCACATATCTTTTGTGGTCCTCTGGATCATATAGAACATCTAAAAAGAGCGGCCTCAGAGACTGTCTAGTTAGGTCGGCCTGATCAGTGGTCCCAACTCTTCCAGACACAAGAGTCACCAGAGAGGTTTAGGAAATCCCACGTATCTCAGCTGCCCCATGGACCAGCTATTCAGAATCTTTAAGGTGGCCTCAGTCACTAGTTACCCATTTTTTATGAGTTATCTTAATACTTCCTAGATGATTCTCATATATACCCAGCACTACTAAACCAGACCGTAACCATCTATCGAGAAGTTGAACCCATATTAAAGAAAATTCCAAAAACAGACCTCACTTAAATCTTGGCTATGTTGACACTGCATAACATTTTGGATTCTCTTTTTCCTTCAAGCTGACACCTTCAGCCTAGCATTAAATATCCAAAGTGCTTTTGAAGCCTGGCAGATTTCACTTTCTCAGTGCAGGGACTCCCCCTGCTGGCCTTTTCCAGGTAGTGCTCACTGCTCTATGGACCCTCACTTGTTCTGTTGTGCTGCAAAACACAATTTAAAATCACTATTTTAAAAGCAGTTTTTTCATTCCACATGCACACATGCAGTTGCCAAAAGTGAACAGTCAGAGCACTAATTCCTTATCCAGTGGCAGTTTGGGTAAGATCTAGGAATGTTAGAAGAACATGTATGGCCAGCCCCACAGTGGGTACAGTGATACCTCAGCTCATGGACATTTTTGTTTGCAGTATTTTTTGCAAACAGAAGCATTCAGAAAAATTTTGTTTTTGTTTGCATACTCTGCATCTGGTAACAAACATGACTTTGGTCATCTTTTCCATACAAACATAAACAAAAAATGTAGAACAAATTAAGTTCGTGAACCAAGGTAACACTGTATATACTTGTATATGTATGAATATTTGGCTTATCTTGCTGCCAAAATACTACAGTGTTAGCTATTTGATTGTGCTGGTTCCCTGGAAAATAATTAGCATTTGCATTTCTTTGGACAGAAAATTAAGAAAGCTTTCATGCCTACGTTTTTCAGCTTCCTTCATACCTCTTACCAATTTACTTTTTTGTCTCTACTCCTTAAATTGTGATTGCAGACAAAGAAAAATAAAAGTAGATATGTTTGCATGCCTCATCATATCAGCCAAACTCTGTTACAGTGTTGCGTCCGAATTACCTGAGTGCATATGACCATTGTGTTTCCAGAGGCAGAAGTGGATACTTACTCCATCTGAAAGCAAGATGCTCAAACCTCAGAAATGCACTCACTCATTTTATGCAGCTCATGTCATCAAGATTACTTTTTTTGTGGGTAGTATCTTACCCCATGGGTCTGTGTTCATCTGACTCAGCACAGTGTAAAGTCAGATCCAATCAACAATGCAATGCTTCATTTATAGTCTTTTCTATATCAGCAGCCTCATGGGACCATGGGCCATCCCTGGGGACCCTACATAGACTGCATTATTTTTTGGTGTTTCACCTGGTACTGCCACTGCAACCCATGTGTGTTTTCACTACTTTAGGATGTGACTCATCTGTACTGATTGTTTATTACTGTGACAGTATTACCGAAAACTTAGCAGTAATACTTAGCAGTAATACCACTTGTCATTATCTAACACTTTCTGTGGGCCAGGAGTCTGCTGGCTTCGATCAAGGAATCTTCTGGAACAGCAGTCTTGTGTGAGGCCCACAGGGGAACGCTCCACCTCCAAGCTCATGTGCTTGTTGGAAATATTCAGTTTCTGCAGCTGTTAGGCTGAGGTACTCCGGTTCTTGCTAAGGTCAGGTTGCTGTTTGCTCTGCCTGGAGGCCTTATTCACATGGCTGTTTACTTCTGCAAAGCTAAGAAGGGTGAGTCTCCTACTGCAGTGGGAGCTAGCATCTCACATTACACAGTCACCAGGGCCGTCCCCTCACAGTTGTTGCATTCTGTTGGTTAGGAGTGAGACAATGACCCACCCACATACAGGGCAAATGGCATGAACATGGTGGCAGGAGAGGTTTCCACCGATGTCTCAGAATTTGTACTCAACACAAAGGTACTCAGTATTTTGTTGTTTTTGTTCGTGCGTTTGTTTTGAGTAACTGGCTGTTTGCTGGGGCTTCCTGTCTTGAGCAATTATATAACAGAAACCAAGTCGTAGACTTTCTGTTTTTGTATTTACTGCTCTCAGCTTTTCCTATGACTATTCCTGCTCTATTAAATATTTTGAAGTCTTGACTCAAGTGTTAGAATATTAGCACACACCCCGCCCCTGTCCTGTAGCTGAAACCCAGAGCCTTGCACAGGCTGACTGTGTATTGTGACCCTGGAGTCACACCCCAGCCCCGTATAGCCCTGTCTTCTTAGTGTTGGGCAGTTCTCAAGTGACTGATGAAACTGCTGCAGAGGATGGCACCCAGCATGCATAGATGCCACCATACACTGTCATACACATTTACATGCAGACACCTAGGCAGGTGTGGAAGTGTGTGTGGAGGAGAGCAAGAGAAGGAAAAATGCTTTGTTTCTAATGCTCAGAGCCTCCTTCCAGAATCTGGTGGTCAGCTTCAACTGATTTAGCATCTCTGAGCCACAATTCTGTCCAGTCCTCTCAGGAGGCAGGTAGTGCTGATCAGAAGAGCAGAATCTTTCCAGCCCAACCAACCTGTGTTTTGAATCCCAGCGTCACTAGGTTCTAGCACTGCACCTTTAACCACTTAGCTTTTCAAGGACAGCAAATGATGTCAGTAAGCGGCAGCTACTGTGTAAATGCTGTCAAAGTCCACGTACCCTGGAGCATAGGTTACTGGCTGCCCACGTTCTCTGGGTTCAGAACATGGACCCACTTTATCTGACCCATTTCACTTGGGATTTTTAATATTTGAAGTCATAATTTCTTCTGGAAACTTATAGTAGGTCAGTGGATTGGGGAAGTTTTGCTGCTCCATCCAGGGCACATCCCAGTCTCTTGAAAACCCAGCCCCACAAGGCCTTGCTCTGCTAGCCTGGCAGGAGCTGCAGCCAACCCTGTCCGCAAGCAAGGCCTGCGCTGCCCTTGGCTGCTTCCCTGACCAGGACCCAGCCCCTGCCCTCGGTCACCTGCCTGCTTGATCCCAGGAAAGTTGGAGTTTGCATTCCTATTCTGCGCTGAGAAATTGTAGTGTAGTAGGAGGGAAAACATGGCCTTGACATAGAGACCTAGACTTTGAGTTTAAAAGGCTTAGTTAGACCAGTCTTGTTTTCCACTGAAGTTCTTAAGCCTGAAGTTACTTGTTTGTCATTCATGAAGATCCTTCAGGTTTATATAGTATATTTAACAAATACTTAGTGCTTTATATTCCATGCTGTGATAAGCAAGGGAAATATAAGGATAGCAAATTAAAAAAACAATAACACAAAACAAAACCATTGATCCCAATGAAAAAATAAAACAGATATTCCCAGAAATAAATGTGAAGTTTCGACTGTGACAGTTACTACCAAGATGTCCAAGGCTCTTTAACTGCATATTATAGGGATTTTATCCTATTATATAGAATGTCAGGGGTTTGAGCTAAGAAAGTGACGTTTCCTCTCAGAGCTGCAAAATTAATTAGCAGCTAATTAGGTGGAGAGGACACTGATGTCCAGGTTTCAGAAATGCACATATACAGGTTCCGGGTGTAGGGAGGGCATGGCAAACTCAAGGGGCTGAAAGATTGTTGTGAGCAAAGCATAGGGGCAGGTGGTTTGCTAAGTCTAGACTGAGAAAGCTAGTATGCAGGCCAGGGAGCCAGGCAACGCCTTCAAGGCCATGTGTCAAAGATGCAGTTTACTCAAGAGCAGGAGAAGCTATCAAGCACTGGAGGATTTTATCCAGAGCAGCACTTGAGCAAGTTTAAAAGCCCATTAGGAATATGAGTGCATGACGTTTCAGAGAACAAGAATGGAGCTGGGAATCTGGTTGGGAAGGAAATGTGCTGAGGAGATGGTGTTGGCTGGCATAGCATGGGTGTGGCAAGAGGGGGAGCAAAATGCATGGATTCCAGACCTTGTAGGGAAGTTAAACTCAGAAACTGGTGATCGAGGTAACACCGATGTGATTGTAGGGTGAGGGCATATACCAAAGTAATAAACCCAGTGGAGTTCATCAGAAATTTTAGGAAGCCCCATCCTGCTTACAGCCCTCACTCTGGTCTCACTGTGCTGAGACAGTCCTGAGAGGTTCCCAGCCATCCAGTCTTCATTAATCCAGAGGGTGGAGATATTCGTCCTGGTCCTTCCTGGCATTTTGGCATGAAGATAAACCAGGCAGGCAAATAAAAGCCAATAGTTGTGATTCTGGTTGGCGGCTTGATACTCCTCAGTATTGCAGCCTCCTCTTTGAATCCCTGAATTGACCTCCTTATTCCACTTTGGACATTCTCGCTGTAGCATTCTTAACTTCATATTTATCTTTCAGTTGACTCATTTCAAGTAATTTTGTTTGGTCTCATCACTACAGAAAGTGCAAAATCTTCGTAAAACCTTCATGAATTGTCTTTAAAAGCAAGTAAAGTGCAACACAGAATCAGTAACTATGATTGTTAAGTCTGGACTTAACCACCACTGGCATTCCAAACCTGAGCCCTGCTCTGCCCGCGCACAGGGCCGTGAGCAGGTGTTTGGAAAGTTGAAAGAATGAGCACCAAGCTGACATCCTTCTTAATGTTCTCATAAGGACTAAAAGAGAATCACAGAGGAAATTGCTTTCTCATCATGACAGTGAATATCATGTAATGTTTTGCTCGTGCCCTAAAATAGCATTCTGGGCGGGCTTTTTGTCCGGCACTCTGGAGAAGGCCGCATTAGCCCTTTTTCCTGCCGCTGGAGCTCAGGTGCATGGTGGAACCTTTTATAGAGGGGATTTCATGGTGCTGGACTGGATCCTGGACAGAGGATACTTCTAAAATAACAACTGTCAATGCAAATAGAATGTGAAAGCAGGTTTGAAATTGAGACTCTTCTTAGTTTTCATCCTAAATAAAAATGCCATTGAAATTCAGTGGCAAGTAGCTACACTAGTAGACTGGCGACACTGTGTGAGTCTGTCACGCCAGATGAAGAACTGATATAATGGCCTCCCAGAGGCTCCTGTTAGGAAAAGCCTAGAATAACGCACTACTTTTTTTTATACATGTAAATTATAAGATGCAGCAAAAGAAACTGTATATAAATGTGTGTGTGTGTGTGTATATATATATATGCATATATATAATTTTGCTCAGTTGTAATATATTCTGATCGTGAATACACCAATAGCAGTGCTTAGGGTACTAGGGTACCCTAAGGGTATTTGAGATTCCAGTAAAACACAAGTAACTTCATCATCATTTGTAGCTGTGGTCTCAAATATATATACATATAAGCATCCAACCATTTTTGGTATCGTGTGATCCACAAACACTGTGGAGTGAAGTTGTGAAACAAAGGAGGAGGTTAGGGGAGCTTTTATTGAAATAAGGAGAAGAAAAATACCTCCTGGATTTCCAGGAGGTCCTGAATGGGTTGGCCGCATGGTCTCTCGGTGGAGAATTATTTATACACAAGAAGGGTACAGGGCTTGCCTAATCATTTTGTGGACTCCCGTGACTGCTATGTCTGTAAAGTTAAGAAAAAGCCAGTAGAAGCTCCTGCTCCCTAGCCCAGTTCTTTCACATAGCCATTTAGCATTTGCTGCAAAATGATTTTAGAAAGAACTAGTTACTTTACATTATAATGACCTCAAAAATCCTAAGGAGGGGTGGACTGCATTTCTTATTAGAGGAAGTTCATTGTGTTTTAAATTCCTTGAAATGGAGGCATTCTGTAAGTGGTGGCCCCTATCTTTAAAAGGGAGAGCCCATTCCATTTTGCCTAAGAAATCATCATTCCCTGTCCAGGTCCTGCTTCACAGTCTAGTCTTCATTGTTCTCAGTGTGGCCGGGTACTGCTCTCTCAGGCCCTTCTACCAGCCAACTACCTTACTCATAAGCTAACTAATGAACTATTTTCTACATTTCATTTTACTCTCAAGTCCATTATATTTGAGTTTTTCCTATTGCAATGTGAATTTTTTCATGACTTCTAAAACATCTCCTCCTCACTCATTGGTTATAATATCACATTGAGTTTTTGTTTTGTTTTGTTTTTTGTTTTTGCAGTTAGGCATAGGTACCTTTTAGGATCTGTCAGTTCCATTTCTGGACAGGAAGTGGTTGCGCCAATGGGGAGGGCACCTGGCAGGTGAGCAGGGCTGCAAAGCTTCTGCTGTTCTTGTGCTGGTCTCCTGCGGGCCAGAAAGAACTCTTGCTCTCTGTTCTGTGACCTCTCCACTGATGGCAGCTCTTGGCCTGCTCCTCCACGCCAGTCCCTAGGAGTTCAACATTGCACAAACATGCTCTCGTTGCTCCCACCCTTCATTTACAACGCCAAAATCTGAAGCCCTTTGCTTATCAAACATATCTTAGGATACAGCTGTTGCCTCTTCCTTCAATCCCCATTCACTGCCTCCTCTCCACACCACCCAGGACAGGGAGAGACAAAGATCTAGACTTTGGTGGGAGAATTCCTCCCAGACAACATCAGAACCCTACAGTATATAGATTGTAGTAAACTGTAGATGCAACAGAGCTGAAATTCTGGAGCAGAACCCCCAGCTCAGTACCACTGACTCCCATGCTGTGTGGTCCTTCTTGCATCCACTCTTGCTCGACCCTGGTCATCTCTGCAGGCTCCTTGGAGGCTGCTTTCTCTGTACACTGCTGCTGGCCTGCGCTGCAGTCTCCATGGCCTCATCCTGCAGCTGGGTGCTCTTCCCCTTTTCCACTCTGAGCTCTCCAGGCTGAGCAGCTCCAAGGCAGTCACTGGGTTCCTATCTGTCTGTCTCAGCTCCTATCTATCTGTCACTCCCACACCTAGCAAATGACTGCTCATGTGTGAGCACACAGTTTCCTTGTATTACATGGGTGGGAAAACAGTACGTAAAGGGATAACATGTATGGTGCAGATTTAAAATGGAGTACAAGCATCTCTAGGAGAAAGTAAGGTTTTTCCACCTGCGAGTCATCTCCCAGTTCTGCTATTATTTGCTTCTTTTAAAGAGATCTCTGTTTGCTCACGATGTTATTTACATAGAAAGGCAAAAAAGTGAGTATTTTTTGTCAAGCACATAGTGGGGAATTTAGGAGGATTTTTCTGCTCAAATTTGCTCTCTGGGTCCTCCTTTCTGTCTTAGGCACCTTCCTGCTCCTTACATCTTGTTGCTTCCTTAATGTAGCACATCCTTCCCCTTCTGCCTTTCCTACCACTGCTTGGTCCTCTTAACATTCTCATCTCACCGTGGTGATGCATGTGGGCCTGGATCCCGAAGCTTTTCCTCCTCACCAACTACCTGCAGCACCCAAGGCGCATTACTTGTCCTGCCTGATGTGGGCAGTGCAAGCTTCACAGGGCCCTTCTGTGCCTGTGCTGAACCACACTTCTAGATGGAGAGCGCACTGTCTGGACAAGAGTGCAGGGAGCCAGCTTTCTTTCTGACTCTTCTGATGTTCAGCCCTCTCCTCTGGGATGGACTGTGCAGTGCCTAGCCAGTTCTGCTGAGCCTTGTCACTGTGCTGTAGGACTTTTCACAGAGAAACCAGCAATAACCTGCAATGCTAGTAGAACAGGCAGGAAGCAGCTGCTGTTTGCAAAATGGTCTGTGTGTCCGTCTTCGCAGTTTTACTTCACAAGTGATGAGTTACTGAGTTGTTTTCGGTTCCTTGGAGTTAGAGCTAAGCCAATTTAAGAGCATCGTTTTTTACTGCAGCTGGCTCATAAGGCTTAAAAGTCTCAGTGTGGGAGAACACAGAACTTTCTACAGCACTGTGTTTGCGCACACTCCCCTGAGCCAGTTTTATCTGCATCCCTAGCTCATAATTCTCCCTTTCAGATTCCTAGGTCTCCTTGAGCCAGTAGGACCTGACAGCAGTCCTTTGTACCTAAGCCACCCGTGTTCTGGAGGGAAAGCCGTGGGCTCCTCTCACAACCCATAGTCCTGTACCACAGCAAAGACTAGAAAACTGAAAAGCTGTGGAATTACTAATAGTTTTAAAGAGGAAGTAACTATTTCAGGCAAACACTAGTTCTTGGGTTCTGAGTGCTACAAGTTTAGTTCTCAGCATCTTCCTCTGCCCATCTTAGAAGCTGACTTGAATAGCAGGATTCATACCATTCCTATCAGCGTAGCCCAGATGAGCAAGTCTGGAGTCATAGGTCAATAGGGTCAGGAGCATAGACCTCCACTGACAAAAGTATGTGTCCCCTATTTTTCTTAACAGATGCTAAATACTGGAATAAGTCACAGACACATCCTCTGGCAACTGTGTATGTGTGAACATAGGAAAGTGAGATCATTTCATAGTTTGTATTTGACATTTGCTTTCTATTACCATATATATGCTGAAGAGTTCCAAATATTTCTGTCTGAAATTCTTTCCCGTGTTCCAAGTATTTCCTGCCTGAAATTCCTCCCTAGTATCTGTATTTCCAGCTGCCTTTTATACACCCTGTCTTGACCTGTCTCGCATGTAATAGAACTAAACTCATTGCTCTCTCCCCCAATTTTGATTTTTCTACTTATTTGTGGTTTCAGCTAATAACTGCCTCTTAGAAGTAGAATTGGCTCTTAAACATCATGCTCATTTCAGAGCATAATTCACTATGCATATGCACACATGCAGATATAACTGGAACAAAAATTCTGTAAAACAATATGTATTTCTCACACACTCTCTGTCTCTATCTCTCTCTCTCTTTCTCTCTTTTGTCACCATTACGAGGAACTGAACTCAACCTCATGCTTGCCACACAGGTTCTATGCCTCTGAGATATATCCCCAGCCCTCAACAATATGTATTTTTATCATGTATATTTTCTCTGTGTCACATTTTTTTTAAAATTTTATTTAAGGAGAAAAAGAAAACAAAAATAGAAAAAGGGTACAAGTTATACAGAATTTCAAAAAAAAAATAAATAGTAGGAAATCACTAGTTAATAGATTACATATTGTCATCTTAGAAATAGTTGTTCAAGTAACAGAATTAAAGCATATTAATTGGACATTCAAACAGTGAGACTGCAAACAGTTCTGTTCAATGATCCAACAAAATCTCAGTAATATGGTTATCTATCTTATACGCTTAAATATACATGCAGTTATATCCTTTAAAGCACTTTCTTTTCCTCTCTTTTTTACAATGACAATTACACATTTTGGGTTTTATTACTCCCACAGATCTTATTACTATTTTTTTGAAGAGAATAAAATCAAATGTGACATAACAAAACAGAGTCAGTCAAATCAAAAGGATGGACATAGTATATAATGTAAAAACAGAATACAAGGTGATCAACAATGGTTACCATAATGCCTCTTGCTATCTTAAAAAGAATTGCCTATATCATCAGTTATAATAAATTTGAACAAAACAGTAAAGAACAAAAACAATAAAACCAAAACATTGGAGACATTCCAGGACTTCAAAAGAAGATAATAGTCAAACCAGTATGGGCATCATAGTGAATCTTATTGTCTTCACAGTTGTTGCCTATACTCTCAAACTTGGTAGTATCAAGCAAAATAAAATAGAGTAAAATCAGTCAAAACAAGACAGTGAGAGCAATACAGGGTTTCAAGTCAAGTTAATGGGAAATCAAAGTGGGTTGCTGTAATATATCCTGCTATTTTTTATTTATTTTTTCCCTTAATTAAAAAGATAAAAAAGTAACTAATAAAAAAGGAGTTTGAGATAAAAGAGGACATAACAACAAAACAGCATAGGTCAGAACATAACCATTTAAGCAAAATAGTGTTTCACCACAAGATATCCCGACATAAAATTAGTTACCATAGTGTCTCTTTCCTTGAAATCTTTGGGTATAACTTCGTATGCTGTAGCATCAAACATATCAAGGCAATGTAAAACCATTCAAGAGAATGACAGTTTGAAGCAAGCACCTCCCCTCCCTGGTAAGCGGAGGCAGTGTGGCAGACTACAGCTCTTCCAGGGGGAGAACCAGCAGTGTCTCCTGAGATCCACGCCAGGTTGGAACTTAGGGCACCAAAAAGCCAAGCAAGCACCTCCCCTCTCTGCTAAGCAGAGGCAGGGTGGCAGACTGCAGCCCTTCCAGGGGGAGAACCAGCAGTGTCTCCTGTGATCCACACCATGTTGGAACTGAGGACACTGTGAAAACAAATGACCATCCTGCCTCCCTGCTTAGCAATAGTGAACCTACTGCTACATGGCCTAGAGTCAAATATCCCACTTCCCTGAGCCTCCTTCTCCCCGTCCCCCTGCCCCTCCCATTAGCAAATGAGAACCAGAAATCTGAGCATCTCCTGGGAGGTTGACCATAGCAAATAAGGGGGACTTCCTTCTATCATTTCTTTGAAGGCAAATATTTTTATTACTCTTTTGCTCTTTTCTGATTAAGGTACTGCTCTATTCAATATTCTGTTTTGATAAGTTCTATAGTGTTCTATATTTCATCTCATTTTGATATACGTGATTGAAAGAACAACTATTATAAAGATAACAAAATATACTGTGATACCTATTACTGTTATCCCAGTAACCTGCTGTGAAGTTCTGTACCAATTTCACTGTACGATCTTAGTTGGCTTTATTCTGACTTGTTCTGTTGTATACTTTCAAAATAAAAAAAAGAGAGAATGACAGTATTACAGGGTATTTAGAACCAACTAACAGAAAATGAACAATGGTTTCTGTATTATCTCCTTGTCTATAAAATTTTTGTTTATATTATCACATGTAATAAAATCTAATAAGATATAACTTGTTAAGACCAATGGAGACACAAGAACAAGTCTGAAGTCTCAGCTTGATGGGACTTCAAAACAAGATGTTATTAAATCAGCACTAGCTATTATGATGTCTTGTTTTCTCCAAAATAGCTGTTCCTACTGTCCAACCTTCTCTGCCTCATTTCTGTTGAGCTCTTTTTCTGTCACTAGTTGTCAGTTTGTCTTCTTCATTTCACTTTCTGCTCCATTCATTGTGGCCTCTCTGCCACTTTTTCTGGAATCTTGGTATTTTTCACTTTTAGAATATCCTGCAGTGTTCTCTGTAGAGTTGAATTGGTGGTTGCAAATTCCCCTAGTTCCTCTTTATCCTGGAAGCACCTTGTTTCTCCATTAATTTCTAAGGACAGTTGGGCAGGATATATCAATCTTGGCTGGCGGTTATTGTCTTTCAAAGCTTGAATTATTTCACCCCACGCTCTTTGTGATTTGATGATTTGTACCGAGAAGTCTGCTGTAATTCTGATGGGTGTTCCCTAGTAAGTGATCTATTTCTTGTCTCTGACAGCTTTTAATATTCTGTTCTTATATTGGATTTCTGGAATTTTTATTATTATATGCCTGGGTGTAGTTCTGTTTGGGTTGTAGGTGGCTGGAGTCCTGTATGCCTTATAGATCTGAGTATCTTTACCTTTTCCCATATTAAGGAAGTTCTCCTTGATTATTTCTGTGAATAGCCTTTGCAGTTCATTTGTTTGTATCCCTGCTTCTTCCTTTACATTCTTAATTCTTAAGTTATAGATCCTCTTATCATCTTCTAACCTTTGTATTGTTACTGCTTGTTTCCTTATTATTTTTAAGAAGTTTTTCCTTTCATGCTCCCACATTACAAATCTGACCTCCAGTTCAGATAATCTATCCTTAGTTTCTTTCAAGCTTGTTACACCAGCTTTCAGTAGAGTTTTTAGTTTCCTGGTAATCTCTTTGAACCTGCTTCATGTATTCTACATTTTTTCTATTTTCTCCATCAAACAATTCTCCCCTTTTTTTCTGTTCTTCCATTCCACCATCTGTTTTTTCTTGAGAGGTGCTTAGCAGTTCTTTAACTATTCTACTTATATCTTGCTTTACTTGGTTAAATATTTCACTTTTGAACTTGTCTATGAGGTCCTGGAGATAGCGCTTTATGTTTATTGGTGCCATGCCTGATATTGCATGTTTTCTGTCCTCATTCTCCTTTACATTTACTTTTCCTGGATCAGTGTTCTCAGGATTGGGGACTGAGGACTCTTTCTTGTTGCTCCCTCTTCCCATACTTTTTGTTCCTTCCATACAAGCGCATATAGGAGGCCCCGTTTCTTTCTTTTTTGGTTACAGTTTGTTTGAATCACGCTGGGTAGGTGTTCCTGCCCACTGCAGTGTACTAGGGAGACACACACTTGGGCAGCTTCTGCTGGGCCCACCCCTCCAAGTCAGTCAACCTGCTTAAGACTTCACTGCATTAGGGTGCACTGCCAGGCGCAGGGACCTGATTTGGGCTAGCCTTCTGGGTCTTAGTCCGCAACTTCACCCAGGTCAAGTACTCCCCACCAATTCCGCTTGAGAGGGGAATATGTGACTGAAGTCATGAGCGTCCTGTTCCAGCTGGTCTGCCCGGTTCCAGAATGTCTTCTGTTGGAGCCTCCTAGTCTCTGAAAGGGTCCCCGTTCCTCTCACTCACTGCAGGTTGATGCAGGGCTCCCTACCAGCTCTGCTCTCAATTCACTTTGCCAATTCCCACTCTCAGAGCTTTCATGTCTCTATCCCTGCTGTGCAGATTCAGATGCAGTGGCGGAGGCAGGAAATTCAAGCCACCGTTTCCAGAGGCGTGGATTCCAGCTTTGGCACTGAGACTTTAGCTGTTCCAGTCGTAGCACCGGGATTGCATTTCCAGTTGGTTTCTCTCAGCTTAGTTCATTCCTGGGTCGCAGGGTATATCTCCCCCTGCTTAGGACTCCCCACACCACACCATTCCTGGAATCTAAGCTGGCTGTCTCAGAGAGCCTCCGTAGCTGTTGTTATCTATCCGCCATGTTCTCCTGGAAGTTTCTGTGTCACATCTTTTGAAAAATGACTTGTCCATTTGATTCTTGACCATGGAGCAAAAAAAAAAAAAAAAAAAAAAACACACACACACACATTAGAGGAAGGATTGCTTCTTTAACAGATTGTCCTGGGAAAACTGGATTCCATGTGTAGGTAATTTAAACTAGGTCCTTGTCTCTTACCCTGTGTAAAAAATTAACTCAAAGTGGATCAAGCAGGTAGGTGTTAAACCTTTAAACTTGCTAAAAGAATGGATAGAGGAAAGCCGTAGCTCATGCAAAGACTTTCTGAATAGACTCCAGTGACATAGATATACTAGCAAGAATCAACAAATGAGACTATATAAAATTTAAAATGTACAATGGATATTGTAAAGTAGGGGAAATTGTTGAAAAGAAAAGAACAAATAGGAATGGGTAAAGAAAGGAAGGGAAAAGGAGGCAAGTGATTAAAAAGGATCATTTTATCAAAGCTTTTTAAATAGGGAGTAAATAAGGGCTTGAAAGGAGGGAAGGGGATTGGGGAAAAAAGAATGTATCCTGACAGTTACAAATTCTCTATGATGAATATGATCATTATGTATATCTAAATTGTACCAATAAACAGCCATTTTTTTTTTTTAAAAAGAGAACTAAGAGAGTGAAGAGATATCCTTAGAATGGGAGAAAAGCTTTGCCTAGTACCCTTCTAACAGATGATTAATATCAAGGATAAATAAAGATCTCAAAAAACTTGAACTCCAGAAAATCATGTAACCTGTTCAATAAATGGGCAAATGATAGAAATGTACTTAGAAGGACTACAAATGGCCATCTAATAGGAATATGAAAATGTTCAACAATTTTAGTGTTCAGGGATATGCATATCAAAACTGTATTGAGATTCCATCTCATCCCAATCAGAATGGCTGTTACCAAGAATACAAAAACAGTAAATGCTCTAAAGACAGGGAAAGAGGAGCCTTTCTGCCCAGCTGTGGGGAGGGTGTTGTAAATTAGTACAGTCTCTATGGAATTGGTATGGAGATCCTTCAGAAAAGTGAAAATAGGGCTTGTCATTGAATCCCACTATAGTACTCTTTGGTGTATGCTCAGAGACAGTAAAGTCAGCATACTGCCAAGATAACGGAATACACGTTTACTGCAGCACCATTAGCAGTAGCCAAGATATATAACCAAGCTAGTTTTCTGTCAACAGATAAGTGGATAAAGAGAATGTGATACATGTATACAATGGGATAATATTCAGTCATAAAGAAAAATTTTGTCACTTTCAGGAAAATGAATGTGACTGGAGAATATCATCTTACGTGAAATAAACTAGACTCAGAAAGACAAGTATTGCATGTGATATAAAGGAATGAAACTCTCGACCTGCTGTGTCCAGTATGAGTTTGTGTTCTCTAAAATGGAAGAATAAATTTTAGGAACAATGGAGGTTAAGAGCAGAATATATTTATTAAGAGAAAGAAAGCTTTTGTCTGAGAGAGACAGAAGGGGTCCCCAGGGGGTTGTCAAAGACTGTCTTTTTTATGGACTTTTATAGAGTAAAATTATGGGGTGAGATGGGTTTAAGGTGGGGAAAACTGGGAACTCACAAGGCAGATAGGCATAAGATGGGACAGAACTATCGTTAGCCAATAAGATTAATAGTTTAGGTAAAACTGATTAAATTGAGGACAAATGAGGAAGCAAGTCACTGTAGAGCACAGGCATTCTTAGAGAATAGTGACTCTTCCCTAGGGGGTTGGGATGGTGACTCCTAGCTTTCTCAGGGTGATAGGAAACTATTTAGAACATCAGTCCTTAGGATGTGGATGCATTTGCTTGATCTTTTGTCTGAGGCTTCGCTCACAGCAGGAGGTGCCTGTCTCCCCAACAATTGCAAGTTGGACTTCTGCACTGCCTAGCCCTGCCTCACTGCCTATAATATTTCTAACTAACTCACTGCCTGCAACACATGTTCTTCGTAGTATGTGTAATTTAAAAAAGATGACATGAAAGTAGAAGAGAAACTATTACTAGACAAAAGAAAGAATAAGAAGTCTCAAGAAGGAAAGGACTAATGGGGAGATGGTTATGATCAAAATATGTACATTGAAACCCAGTATTTTCTAACATTCATAGGTACTAATAAAAGAAAAAAACTAATGTCATGATATTGCATGGATATGTCTATTAAAAACCAGCCTGAATGTTTCTTTTTATCTTAGTAAAAAATTAGAATATGCAACAAAAAGAAAGCAATGAGACCACTTGAGTCTATTTCTCTAAAAAAATCTTGTATTAGTATTATGAAGAGCAAGGTACAATGCACACACCTCTAATTCATCAGTCTGGAGGCTGAGGCAGAATGATTTCAGGCTCATGCAAAGCCTGGGCAACTTAGCTGCTTAATGAGATCGTGGCTCAAAAGTCTAAAAAAATTTTAAGCTGGGGATATAGATCAGTTTCAGATCTAGGTTCTATCCTCAGTAGTGAAGGAAAATTAAATATATATCATTATGTAACATGTCATAATAATATATAATATTATAATATATTATAATATGTAACATGTGACCTGCTGGTTGAGGAAACCTGAAATGGAGATAAGATGTAGTGTCTTTAGACTCAGTGTATGGCCTCAGCTCTCCTGTCTATCCCAGCTTGTGACCCAGTTACAATGACCTTAACCCTCTCAACCAGACACACCATTCATTCATTCATTCAGTCAGTCAGCATTTACTGTGTCCATGTTTGGTAGTGGACATGGGCTAGACACTAAGAATCCGAAAGTGCATGTTACAGTCTCCTCTTGAGGTCTGCAGTCCAGCAGGAGACATGGATCATCTCATCTCACAGTTCCAAGGCCATCATGATGTCCTACAAATAGAAGTCTGCATGGAGCTCAGAGGTGCTCCATAGGCCCAGTGTCCAAAAAGTCTCTCAGAAAGAGGTGGCCTGTGAGTGGGAGGTTTAGACAGACACAGAGTTCATCTGGCCAAATAAGAGGCAGGACACTAAAGGATCAGAGCGCTGGAAGAAGAAACCCAACTTGAGCAGTCAGATGATTTGGAGAACTTAAGTACATATTTAGTTACAACCAGAATACTCTTCCGTCACTTACGCCCTTTCTTTTTTAGCAAACAGTTGCTCACCATTCACTCTAGAGGCTGTCCTGCCACACAATTTTTTTCACTCATTTATCTGTAAAAGATTTACTCTTTACTTGTAGATAACTTTTACTGTTTCCTTCTAATTTAGAAATGTCTTGGTAATGGAATTTATTAGTCATTAATAAGAATGAAATCTGATACCAGGGACGACACACACCTATGTTCCCCACTGCACAGGTAAACCATCATTGCTAATCACTCATTTAACTCAAACTGCTGTTTCTTTTAATTTTTAATTCTTGTTTTCCTTTGTTACGTTTCCATTCACTTTGCTTTTCTCTACAGATGCTCTAGGGTAAGGAATAGAGTGTGGAATCTCAATAGTCAAGTCTATCCCTGAAAAAAAGTCTTATAAATTTTCTTCCTCTGAGTAATTTTTATGGAACAGCCATACCGTTTAATAATCTTTTGAAGCAGAACACTGGAAATGTACAAGGAGGAGGCGCAGGGAGACAGTTGGCCAACACGGCGTCATAGAGCATGCGGCAGTCAAGATAACAGCCACACTTTACTTAGAAACAGGAGAGCAGGCTTCAGGTTCTGACTGAGCTTTTCACTGTTTATGACACTTCAGGAGGGCTTGTTGTTTGTGTAACCAATTGGCTGTATTTCCAGTGGTGATTTTAGTTGCAATTTCCACCTTTTATTGGTTAAAGTTTAATGCTGCTGAGCCTCATCATCCTTCATGCAGAACTCAATATGAGAGCATTCCCAGACAGGCCACGCATGCCACCTGCTAAATTCATGGTCTCCATCTCTGAAAAGAATGGTTGGAACTATTGAAAAGAAAGGGGACAATGACTTTTGCAGGACTTTTGATTTATGTCACAGTCTGTGTTCCTATCTTAACAACTCTTACCTGTCTCCTTGCCCTCCCCACCCAGCCTAATCGATTACTCCATCTTGTAGGCACATCCACCTATAAATTTAATTACTGATTAGTGCTTGAAAAATTAACCAGTTATGATTTCAAAGAATTGTATCATCTCATGTGCTGATTCAGTGTTCCAGTGAGAAACATAAATGCAGGTATTTGACCCTGATTCATAGAGCACAGCAGGGTGAACAAACACTCGCTATGTCGGTGTCCCCTTGACACTGCAGTCCTCCCCTCCCCAGTAGATCCAGGCACTGTCAGGGCTCTGCATTGCCTGATTGCTGAGCAGTGCCCGTCAGTTCTCAGAAATAAAGAGAACTGCGCCTTGTTCCTCCCCTTAGTGCCTGCCCTTCCTCCTCCTCCTCTGTTCTTCTCTAGCTTTATCTCTGGCCCTGTCTAGCCTACCAAGCTCACCCTCACTGTCCGTCATAGTTTAAATATCACACCTGGCACTGACTGCCTTGGACAGGGAGCCACCATGGCACAGCGGTGGTGCGCATTCTACCCCGGGGCAGCCGCTCCCTAACTACTGCATCTTCCACGGGTGCTCGTGGATGCTTACCGGGTGCCTGCTTCGTGTTCTCATGAATAAAAGAATTTGAGCATTGAAAGCTGTCCTGCCACTATTGTCTCTTTGAAACTGATTGTGCTGCTCAGGCAGAGGGTGTGGGGGAGGTGGGGGGAGGGTGGACTTCCTGGAACTGGCAAATGATGTGACACAAGAGACTGAAGGAAGGGCCAGGGCTCAGGGCTCAGGACCGGATCACGAGGTGCACACATTCTTCATTCACTTCCACGGAGGTGACGTCTTGCCATTTGATTCCTTAGCCTGCTCATTAGCTCTGTGCTTAATAAAATACAGCAGATTTAACTTGTCTTGCCACATTCAGCTGCATTTGTTAGAACACAGAGATTCATCTTGGGTGGCTCCTTGGCCGGATTTGTTTTTACTCTAGTAAAATCCCTGGCACACGATAATGGAAAAAAAAAATTCCGAGTTTCATAATACGCAGTGTACTGTTTCTACACTTGAGAATTTTGAGTGTTTTGGAAATAATAAGTCTGTTTCCACAATTTTCTGCTCTCCACTAGGTTCTCGGAACACCAAATGAGGACACGTGGCCCGGGGTACATTCTTTACCACACTTTAAGCCAGGTATGTGTCATGCATTCCAAATGTCAAGCGCTTCCTGTATGCAAAGGGTGGATATACAGATGTTCACTCTCAAGTGCCAGACTGCCTTCTTAAATTCTGGTGACTTTCTAAACAGGGAATTTATGGAGTTGTCTTTCTGTTTTCACAATTCATTTGTACATAGAGTTAATGATGTCTTTCATAAAGATTTTCACCATATAAACTTAGTTGGGCTTGACCAATCTTTCAGTAACCACACATTTTATTGCCAAATAAACTAGCATCTGTGTCTATAAAAACAAATTAAAGTAGAGCACCACAACCCATCTGTGTCAGTGCTTTAAAATTATTACACTGTAAAAAGGAAATGTGTTTTGATTTCTCGTACAAAACTAGAAATATATGCTTTAAATTGAAACATGTAAAGTGTTCTGAAAGCCCTGCCATACAGCATTCAATATGTTTTAATGCAAAATATCTGAGAGGAAGTGGGAAATTTGAAAAATAAATTGTCATTTTTTCTCACCAGTAGGTGGCAGTCATGAAATTTTCAGTTTTAATTACAGTGTAAGAAAATTTCTCAATCATGGACTGTTTACTTTTTTGGAAGGGCAGAAAAAATTTGGAATAGGAAATTCAACAAAATCAGTAGAATGAATTATTTTTAAGATGATTCTCTTGAATCTTTTATTTTTTTTTTCTTTTTCTAGTTACAAAACATGATTTATAAAATGTGGACCCATCACAAAATTACTGAAAGAGATTTTATGGAACATTTAATAGTCCATTATCCTAAGAGGGAAAAACACTACGAATAATTTCTGTAAGGAGAGCCAAGTATATTTTTTTTTCCTCTTCCCTTCTTTTGGGACCTGTCAAAAATAAATTATCAATACCACAGAGTGAGTTGAGCTAGTTTTTATTATTTTTGTTCTGAAAGTATATAGTGTGCTGAGAACTCTTTTATCTTTTTAAGCAGCCCCAAAAAGTCTTTGTGGTTTTACTGAAAACTCTAAATGACTTCTATGTTCCAAAAGATGCTAGAAACTTAACAATTTAAGAGGATTTTTTTTTTTCAGGGAGACAAGAATCATCCTCCATCTAGTCTTTCCTAGCAGAGTCTAAATGAAGACACACAACTCTCTTTAAGTATTCAATTGTGAGGTTTTAAAGAAGGTTAGCTTTCTGTGTTAGGAGCTAAAATTTTAAATCCTACAAAAATGAGTAGGAGATAGTTAAAATAAAAAGTACACGGGAGAATTTAAAAAGATTTTAAATGAATAAAGTTAGATGCAAAAAAGGAACAATTGTAAAACAATCATTTAGCCTGCTGAGACCTGGACTAGAAAACACAGGAATTTATCTATTTTGGCGTGAACCTTCTTCAACAACAACATCCATGAGCATTTATTAAATATTTTCTAGAAAGTACTATGATAGTGTAAAGCAAGCTAACAGATTGCGAACTTCCTGAAACCAGAGACTGCATAGTACATACTTTGTGTTCAAAAAATAGCTATTGCTGTGACTAGTACTGAATATTTAGCACAGATGTCATTTTTGTGGCTCCTCTGGTAGACACAGATAGATGGGGAGATATGTGTATTCAGTATTATGTGTAAGGCCCGCACTAGACACATGGTACTCAGCGGGCAGTGGAGGCCCAAAGGACCCCAGATTCCTGTGGAGTAAGAGTGGTGCTGGTGAGCGTGGAAGAGACTGCTTGGCACTTGTGACCAGAGTACATGTGAGAAGTGCTTCTGAGCTGGCTTGAGAAGAGGCAAGGGCGCCTGAGATTACAGACTGGGGCAATGGAAGCAAATGGCCACAGACTTTCCTGCAGCGCTTAGCTGTATCACTGGGGAGTCCTGGTCTCTGACTCAGACAGCCTTTCCTCCAGGGGAAGAGAATGAACATCTAGAGCAGGAAATGGGAGTGCCAGTTCCCCTGCCTACACAGATCATGCCTTAGGAAGTAGGAGAGGAAAAGTGAGTGAGCCGTAAACAATTCCTTGTTTACTTTGTAAAAATGATGATAAAGTTACTTGCAGAGTTGAACATTATGTAGAGGAGTGGAGCACAAAGCTTTCCCCTAGCCCTGGCCCCATCCCCATTTGCCTAGGAGCCTGGCCCTCCATAGGCACCCAGAATATTCATTTCTAATGCTTATTTCCTTTAAGGAAATGTGAGAAATGTGTATTTCCCCCATATTCTGCATCTTTTCTCATTGATGCATCTTGTAGTCTTCTCATGTCACTGCATAAGGGAGGCCAGGTGACTTGCCTTGTGTTGCTTCATGCTGTGCTGTTTTCCGTTGTGTAGATTAACCTGGCCCTTAGTTGTGGACATTTGAGTTGTTTACAGTGAGTTTTGCAAGTTAAATGTTAATGCAGTTGATAACTTTGTACATATACATACACATATTGACTGTATGCAGGTATATTAGAAGAGCATATTCAGAGAAATGGTTTTAAACCTTCAACAACTATATACAACTAGAACTTTTAATACTTCTTCCGAACTGCTGCTGGATGATGCCCATCCTCCCTGTTGCAGCCAGTGGTGGCCAAACGGGTCAGCGAAGTGACAAAAGGAATAAAAGTTTCATTTCAGTTTGCCTGCTCATTTTAATGAGTTGAACATCTTTTCACCTGTTCTGGGGTCACTTGCATTTCCTCTTCTGTGAACTGTTTGTATCTTTTGTTCAGCTAACAGTTGAGGTTTGTGTGTCATTTTCTTGTCAATTATTATGAGTGCTTTACATTTTAGAGAAATTTTCCTTTGATCTATGAAAACCTTTTGCTTCTCTGGGACTTAAAAAAAGTGATCATTTCTATTTTTAAAGCAGTGTTGAACAGTCTTCACTCTCATGCTTTAACTTGCCTAAATGAATAAATTTTGCTTCAAGAAAGAAAGCCCATGGAGTAGAGCAAGAGCAGTCTTATAAAAACCAATCCCTGTTATAGATATACACATCTATGTATGTATGTAAAAGCAACCAGTTTGAATTTTCAAATACTTTTATTTTATGGCCATTTCTAGCTCATGTATATATCAAAAAAGCTGAATCTCTTGGTTTCAACATGTTTAACACATTCTTGTAGATAATTTACATAGAATAAAAGTCATTTATTGATTCTCTAATGCAGCATTTATTCGTACCACTCATATGTCTAGGGACTTAATGTTACATTAAAAAAAAAATCACAGAGTTTCCTGTCAGGAGACACGTGTGTGACGGGGTGGTGCGGTCACAGAGCAGGAAGCTCGCGGAGGAACTGCCCAGAATAAGCTGGTCTACAGGTAAACAGCGTCACCAAGAAACACCTCCCTAAAAAAGTGACATTTGACTGAAGGATTCGAGAGCAAGGGTGTGAAGATACCCTTCAGGCAGAACAGGAAATATGAATGCCCGAGAGTAGGGGAGAAAAGTCAGGGGAAAAAGCAGCCACAGGCAACAGGGCCTGGGGAGGCCGGGGCCCTTGAGGCTCCTATGAGCCCTTCACGGTTCAGGTTCCACAGGTGGGAAAGCCCGGACACCGTGACACGGAGTGCCCGAGTGAGTGTTAGTAAGCTCACCCTGGCTGTCTGCTGAGAACTAGGGGCCACGGTCAAGCCACAGAGGCAGGCAGAAGGCTCACCTTTCCTAGTCCTCCACCGCATGCACCTTGAAAAGCCCTTGAAAGGGCTTTTCTTCTTGAAAAGTATTTGCCCCTTGAAAAAAATCAGAGAGACCTTTTTTCATTGTTAAAATAGCAAAAGAACAATTTTATTCTTTGGTATTTAGCCCACATATATTCTCTTCTGCACTTAAATTATGCTACCACAGAGTGCCTTGTCCTTGGCTTATTCCCAGAGCAACCAGGCAACCATGACAGACCACACTACATTATACATACGTGCATATATTTATGCACAACCACACTTTGTAAATGGGTGCGTGCTTGTGTGTCTCACACAATAAGGAATCCTGTCCTTGGAGCCACTGTTTTTTCCATCATGTGTTTTAATTTAAATTTCTATTAAAAGAAGTGGGAAGAGGGTCTGTTTCTTTTTTTGAACTTCACTGCTTTCTGTTCCTTTCTCCATACTGTTAGAGCTCTGTGATTTAGATCCTTTCAAACAGGGTTTCTTTCTCTCCATACCTGTCTCTGTCTCCATCTGTCTCTTTTCTCCTTCTCCCCTCTCATTTCCTCTCTCTCTCTCTCTCTCTCTCTCTCTCTCTCTCTCTCTCTGCCTTCCTCCCTGCCTCTCTCCCTCCATCCTTCTCCCTCCTTTCCTCCTTTCTTTTATTGCTTTGCTCAGGATGCTTGCTTGGGACAGCGCAGAGTTGAGAGGTTACACTGGTGTTCTCACAACCTCATTCTGTCACATGCAATGAGATTCCTTCCAGGCCAAACCCCATTGTCTAAAAAAGGAGAGTCCACTGTGCACCTTTCTTTATTTCTGGGATAATAAATTCCCTGCCCACTGTGAACCTCATCTTCTTCCTCCAGCTTTACCTCCTTAGTGATGGAGACTGACTGACAGATGTCTAGAAAGTGCCAGAAACATACAGATCTCCATAATGACTGTGCTACTTTACATTCCCACCAGCAATGCAAGAGGGTTCCTTTCTCACCACAGCCTCACCAGAATTTATTGTTTGATTTCTTAATAATTGCCATTCTTAGTGTAAGATGTATTCTTAGTGTTGTTTTAATTCATATTTCTCTAATGGCCAGAATGTTGAGCATTTCTCATACATTTGTTGACCATTTGTATTTCTTCCTCCGTGAGTGTCTGTTCATTTTTTTCTTTTTGCCATTTCTTGACTGAATCTTTAATTTTAGGTAGTTTGCTTATTTTGAGTTCTTTGTATATTCTAAGTACTAGTCCCTCTGTCTGAGGAATGGTTGACAAACTTTTCCCCACTCTATAGATTGCCTTTTACTCATTCTTTTGCTGCACAGAAGCTTTGTAGTTTGATATATTTCCATATTTTGATTTTTGCTGTTATTTCTTATTCAACTGAAGTTTAGAAAATCTTTTCTTATACCTATGTCTTCAAATGTTTTACCTATTTTATCTCCTGGTTGGCTTAATGTTTCTGTTTTAATGTTTAGATCTTTGATCCATTTTGATTTTAATTTAGTATATGGTAAAAGTAAAGGTCAGTTTCAATCTTGTGCACACAGAAAACCAGTTTTGCCAGCAGCACTGGTTGAATGAGCTTTCTTTCAACATATGCTTTTGACCCCTTTGTCAAAGATCAAATAGCTGAATGTGTCTGGTGAGGTTTCTATATCCTCAGTTCTGTTCCATTGATCCACATATCTGTCTTTGTTTCAGTACCATGCTTTTTTTAATTTTAAATCACTATTGCTTTGTAGTGTAGCTTCAACCTGGTATTGCTATGCCTCCTCCTTTTGCTGTTGTTTCCCAGCGTGCTGCATTTTGCTAATCTGGGGCTCTGCTCATTCCATATGAATTCTGGGATTGCTTTTTCAAAGATCTGTAACATATGCTCTTGGTATTTTTATTAGAACTACGTTGAATCTGTATTACAGTTTTGAAAATGTGTCCATTTTGAAAATGTTGTTTCTGTCTACCCAAGAGCAGGGACATTTTGCCATTTTCTGATGTCCTCTTTTATGTCCTTCAAAGTATTATAGTTTTCTATGTAGAAGACTTTCACTTTCACTTCCTTGGTTAGGTTAATTCCGTAGTGTTTCCTTGAAACTAAAGTGAATGGAATAATTTTCATTTCTTTTTCATTCCTTGTGCTGTTGATGTACACACATGCTAATGATTTTTGTGTACTGATTTTGTATCCTGCTATATTGCTGAAATTCATTATTAATTCTCAGAGTTTTGAACGGAGTTCTTTGGTTCTAAGTAGACTATCATGTTATTGGCAAATAATGGTAATTTGAGTTCTTCCCTTTGTAGATGTATTCCTTTTCTTTCTTTCTCTTGCCTAATAGATCTGGCTAATGTTTAAGCTAATATCTGCTAATATTTCAGTAGAAGAGGTTATAGTGAATATCTTTGCCCTGTTTCTGATTTTAGGGAGAAGGTTTTTAGTTTTCCATGTAGTATGATGCTGGCTATTGGTTTGTCATATCCAGCTTTTATCATATTGTGGTATGAACCTTCTTTACCTGTTTTTTTCCCCGGGTTTTTATCATGAATCAGTGTTGGATTTTTGTCAAAAGCCTTTATTGCATTTTTTATTGCATCTATTGATGTAATTATATTTTTATCATATTTCTGTTTGTGTGATATATTTATTGACTTATGCATGTTGAATCATCCTTGCATATATGGGATGAAACCTACTTGATCATGATGTATGATTTTTGTTTGATAATGTGCTGCATTCTACCTGCTAATATCTCATTGACTATTTTTGCATCCTTGTTATTATGGAGATTGACCTGTGGTTTTCTTTCTTTCTTGGGTCTTTATCCTGTTTGGGGATCAGGGTGATACTGGCTTCCATAAATGAGTTTGGGAGCTGTTGTAGTTAGGGTTTTGAAAGATGCTTTAACAGAGGACACATAATTTGTGGGATTACTTCACAATATTCACCCAAAGAGTCAAATGCAGAGAGCAGTTCATACACAAGAATCCAGTTAAATCCATCCAAAGAATCTAGCTGCGGGTCTGGATCCCACAGCAATGTCCTGTATGAGTCCTGCTGAAAACCTGGAGCCCATAGTAATGTCCTCAAGTTCAGCTGGAGTCATAGAGCCCACAACAATGTCTCATGCAAGTCTGTACCGAGGATCTATACTGGGAAGGCCCAAAAGTAAGTGGTGGAAGCTAGAACGTTTGTGCCAGTGGGGTGAAGGATATGCCTCCAGGCTGAGAGATCTGCACCGGTGCCAGGAAGTGATGCTCAAGGTGAGGACCAGAGCATCCCTGAAGAGACCAGCAGCCATCTTCTTGGGCAGCGAGGACCAAGCACATTCAATGAAGAGAACAGCCAACTTTATATTCTGGAAAACTAGCATGACAAGCTTCTCCGGGAGAAGCAACAGCACACCATCTTTCCCTTCCATTTTCTTTTTGTACCATTGGCAGCAGTCCTCAGAGGTGGGCCTTCCACATCCAGCACCAACCACCCTGATTCAATTCAGCTGAGTGTTACAAGCTAACAGCTAGTTAATCTGCCACAGGTGCACTCCATCTCTGTCAGTTTCTTTGAAGAATTTGAGGAATATTGGTGACATAACATCTGCATTTGGCTCCCAATTCCATCAGATCTTGGGGTTTTTTTAATTGGTAGATCCTTTGTTACTGTATCAGTTTCTTTGCCTGTTATTGGGTTATTAAACATGTTACGTCTTCTCAGGTTAGTTTTGGTAGTTTGTGTGTGTCTATGAATCTGTCCATTTTTTCAAAATTTGCTAATTTAAGTTTCTTTTTTTTTTTTTTGGTCTTTTTCATTTTTATCAGTACCGGGGATCGAACTTACGACTGCCTGCTTGCAAGGCAGAAGCTTATGCCACTGAGCTAAATCCCCAGCCCCTAAAATTTGCTAACTTGTTGAATATAATTTTTCAAAGTAGTTACTATCTTTTGTATTTCCACAGTGTCCATTGTGATTTTACCTTTTTCATTTCTAATTGCACTGATGTGAATCCTTTCTTTCTTTTGATAATTCTGGCCAGGGACTTACCTATTTTATTTACTCTTTAAAGAACCCGCTCTTCAATTTGTTGATTTATTTATTTAACTTTTTAATTCTTATTTCATTGATTTCTGCTCTCATCTTTATAATTTTTCTCCTTAATTTTGATTTGGGGTTGACTTGTTTCACAAGTATTTTAAAATTTCTCTTAAGGCTGAGTTTTCCTCTCTGAACTGCTTTCATAGTGTCCCAGAGGTTTTGATGAATGATATTATCATTGTCATTAATGTCCAGAATTTTTTGTTGTTTGATTTCTTCTGTGATTCATTGGTTATTTAGGAGTGTATCTTTAATTTGTTTAGGATTTTTCACATTTTATGAAATTTCTTCGGTCACTGATTGCAGTTTTCATTGCATAGTAATTTCATAGTATGCATGGAGTAATTTCTGTTATTTACTTATTTACTTAATATTTACCTAAGTAGAGTTTCTGGACTAGTGTTTGATCTGTTTTGACAGAAGAACCAGGTACTGCTGAAAAGAATGTATATTCTTTTGTAGAGGAATGGAGTACTCTGTATATATCTATTAATTCCATATGTTTAAGGGTGTGGTTTGGTTCTGAAATTTCTTTGTTGGTTTTTTGTATAGTTGATTAATATCTTTCAAGAATTGAGATGTTAAAGTCTTATTTCATGGAAAAAGAAGTCTCCTGCTATGATTGTGTTACTGTTTATTTGATCTTTTCACTTCAGCATTTTGTTGTATGAACATAGATGCTCCTGTATTTGGTGCATATACGTTTATTGATGTTATCCCATCTTTTTGCATTTTCTCCTTAATTCCTATGTAGTGACCTTCTTTGTCTTTTCTAATCAGTTTTAGCTTGAGATATACCATGTCTCATATTATAATTGCTACTCCTGCTTGTTTTCATGGTCCTGATGCATGAAATGTTGTCTATCCTTTAATTTTTAGTCTCTGAATGTCTTTGGATTAATGAGTTTCTTGAATACAACAGATTGTTAGACTCTGTTTTTTGATCCGTATGCCAGTCTGTGTCTTTTAATTGGAGAGTTGAGGTCGTTAATACTGAGATATATTACTGAGATGTGTTGGTAATTTACTTTCATTGCCTCCTTTATCTGTTGGTGTATCCTTAGTTTTTCTTTACATGATTTTTTTTCCTGTTTGTTCATTGACCTCACTAGTTTCCTCAGTGTCTTTAGCTGTATCTGACTTGTTCCTGTCAAGAATATTTTTAAGTATTTTCTCTAGAGCTGTTTTAGCACTCATGTCTTCTGAGCTGGTCTTTTTCGTGGAAATATCTTATTTCTCCATCTATTTTGAAGAATAGTTTTGCGAGTAAATTAATCTGAGTTGTAAGTTATTTCCTCTTAGGACTTGAAATACTTTACTCCAAGCTCTTCTGGCCTTTAGAGTTTGTGTCGAAATGTCTTCTGTGACTCTTAATTGATTTACGTTTATCTGTGATTTATTGTTTTTCTCTAACTGATTTTAAACTTCTGTGTTTTGGGGTTTTTTTCTGAATATGTGGTAATTCAATAAGGAAGTGCCTTGCTGAGCTCCTTTCATCATCATAATTGGTTGATACTCTGTAACTATCACTTACTTGTATTTTGAACTCCTATGTTTGGGAAATTTTCTTCCATGATTTCCTTAAGCATGTTATAGTATTCGTCTATGCTGTCTTATAGTTTTTCTCTAACTCTGATAAGCCTTAGATTGGTCTAGACTATCTAGTTGCTGATAGTCTTCTTTTATTCTCTTATTTTATTTTCAACATCTTTTAGCTTGTTTTCATCCTTTAATATCCTTGTCCTAAAATCAGATACTCTGTCTTCACGTTGGTCATTTCTACAATATGTAAATTCTATATAATTTTTTATTTTAGATATTTCTGTATGATATCTTTTCAAGGATTGTATATCCTTAAGTCTGTCATTCAAATTTTGAACTATTTTGGTTAGCTCAATGAGTTTTTTACCTATTGTCTTGAAATTCACTGTGGGCATTTTGAGTGATATCACTGTGAATTTTTGTTTCTCTTTGAACTCATCTATGTTTTTTATCCCTTTTATGAACTTTTCATAGATTTCTGCTACCAAGAAATTGTTTATTTTTCCCTTTGTGACCCCTTGCTCTGCATGAGAGAGTTGGAATGGGTTTATACTTTACCATTCTCCTATGTGTATCTGTGTTTATTTGTGTGTATATATGTTTAAATTTAATTATACATAGCTCCCCCCTGTATTTATTTATTTATTTATTTATTTATGATGAGTTACAGTTTTACTCCAGGTTGGGAACTAGAGAAATGAGGAGAGTTTGTGGTTTATTTGGTGATTTTTGGTAGGATATTGCCTTTTTGTGAATACGTTTCAGCTTTGTACATCCATTGCTTGTATTTCCTCCTGTTGTTTATATTAAGTGATTTATGTCCCTACATTTTGCCCAAAAAATTACTTCGATTTATAACAGCATCCACGGATTCAGTCTTACACTTCTATATGATAATCCTTACAGTTACACTTCATCCCTTTGTATATTCTCTGTGCATACTAGAACAGTTTATTATTTGTGGTTACTCTGCTATTGTAATCCCAAATATTGTGTATTGTAATCTAACTATTGTAATCCCATTTTTAGTCTTCCACACAATCCAAATAGTTGTATCTGTAATCCTGTTGGGGTGTTATTGGAATCCCAGCAAGTTAATTCCAATCTACCACCTCCAGTGCAACCCATGATAAGAGTAAAGACACCAAGACATATTTAAAGTTAAGGGCAGCCAAGGGATCCTAGACCCAATCTCTGTGAGGGTGTGCTGATAAGGCCCTGATCCAAGGCCTCTCCCAGAATTCATTAGCTTGTGATGAAGGGGGTGACTCCAGGATAACTGACAGTGAGGATGGTGGAAACTTGAGCTGGCTATCCAGGGGGGGAAAAACATCCTTGCAAAATGCAGGGAAAATGACATGGAGAATAATCAATCTGCATAATACAATTATGATATGATGACATTTAAATAGGTTTAGCAGGCTGTTGCTTTAGTTTTGATATGTAAACTTTTGTGCCCTGGTGAGACATAGCCTCTCACTTTGAGGCTCCTACCCAGCTGACATTCCCCAGAGCTGAGTGGCTCTACCATCCCACTATAGTCACCTCTTATAGAGTACTATGTGAGAAAACAGGAGACTGATGGACGTTAGAGATTGCATATCAGTACCTTGGCTAGCCTTATTTGCAATACTTAGAGCCAATTGAAAAGAGAAAAAAAAAACATAGCTCTGTACATATCAGTGTATAAAAAAGAGCGTTGATACAATCAATGTTGCAGCAAATGTTCTGCTTTCAAAGAGAGTCACTCAAATTGTCTCCTGTACTACTCAGTGAGGTAAGGGAGATAAGCTGAGGAGAATGAGAGTTGATTGGATGAGGAGTGTTAGATCCTAAGAGAAAGGTTTGACGTTGTAAATAAGAACATATCCTTGGAATACTTCTAGTTTACTTGTGCTTAGTGTTGAGTTTTCAGAGGATATTTGGTGGAGGCAAAGGTGAGATATGGGAGAAAAGGGGTTTACTTTCTGGTTGGGTAAAGCTATGTGGTTGTCAGAACTCGCTAATAGGGAAGACAGTAAATTCGGTAAGATATGGAAGAGCCCAAGGCTTAGGATCAAGGAATAACACTAGAAAATATAGGACTGACTGTGAGGGAGCTAAGTATGGGAAATTTAAAAAGTTGGAAGGCATTCCTGTCGGTGGAGTGAGTCCGGTAGAGGCAGGGAACCCCACCCCAGCCCAGCAAACTCTCTTCTTTGCCTGAGGACCAGGCTCTGGCTTCCTAATGGGTGGAGTAAGTCCAGCAGAGGCACGGAACTGTCTTCTTCACGTGGGGGCCAGGCTCCGGCTCTCTGTCGGATGAGTCCATCAGAGGTGGGGAACCCTGTCCCAGTCTGGCGAACTCTTTTCTTCGCCTGGGGGCCAGGATCTGGCTTCCTCTCAGGTGGAGTGGGTCCAGAGGAGTCAAGGAGCCCCATCCCAGCCCGGCGGAGCTCTCTTCTTTGCCTGGGGACCAGGCCCAGACTTCCTGTCAAGATCAGTGAGTAAGGAGGGGGCAGGGAATTCCGTCCCAGCCTGGCTGACCTCTCTCCCTCACTTGGAACAACACTTGAAGCTCGAAAATATAGGAAAATGATAAAACAAAAGACCAAAATGCAGTCTCAAACATCCAGCCCATCCCAAGAAAGCCTAAGAGCCATGTGCATAGAAGAAAATACATGCCACACAACTGAAATATCTGAAATAATAGTAACTGAAATACAGAAGCAACTCTGGGAAGCCTTAAAGGAATTCAAACTAGAAATAATCTCTCAGGTAAAAGGAAGAAATGATAAAAGAAATGAAGGAGATGCTGAACATATCTAAAGAAGACACAGTTAAAAAATTGGAGGAGATGGGCAAAAAGATAGAATCCCTGGATGAACGATATAAGAAACAAACAATATATAAATCAGATGCAGAGAGATATACAGGAAATGAAAAACTCCATCAAAAGCTGTAAAAACCACCTCAGTGAATGTGAAGATAGAATTTCAGACCTTGAAGACAAGATTGCAGCCAGTGAACAGGAAAGGAAAGATCTTTTAAAAATAACAAGAAATCAAGAAATAACAATTCAACACCTGCAAGATGATGCAAAGAGGAACAACATAAGGTTAATAGGGATAAATGAAAAAGAAGGAAACAACATAAAGAATGTCAAGAAGATATTTAGAGAAGTAATAGCTGAAATTTTCCCAAACATGAGATTGGAAACTGATACCAAGATCAATGAAGCATATAGAACTCCAAATAGCCCATAACCAAAATAAAACTACACCCAGACACATAATAATGGCCATCCCAGAAATCAAACAAAAGAATAGAATATTAAAAGCTATCAGAGAGAAAAGACAGATCACCTATAAAGGAAAACCTATCAGAATCACAGCAGACTTCTCAGCATAAACAATAAAGTCAAGAAGAGCATGGAGTGAAGTATTTCAGATCCTAAAGGAAAATGATTTCCAACCTAGACTGATAATACCCTGCAAAACTGTCCTTCAAAATTGATGGAGAAATAAGATACTTCCATGACAAAGAACAGCTGAAAAACTACATGATCATCAAACCAACCCTGCAAACAATACTAAAAGCAGCCTAGATACATTTAGGAAAAAACCACTAAACAAAGCCGACAGTTAAACAGAACTGAAAGATAAAGATGCAACAGCAGAAAAATAACATGTCAACAATAAACCAGTATATAACAGTTATAACCATTAATGTAAATGGTCTCAATGTACCAATTAAAAGAAACAGACTGGCAGAATGGATCAAGAAACAACATCCAACCATATGTTGTCTACAAGAAACCCATCTAACCCAAACGGATACCCACAGACTGAAAGTCAAAGGATGGAAAACAATACTTGATGCAACAGGAACCAAAAAAAAAAAAAAAGCGGGGGTGGCTATTCTGTTTGCAGACAATGTGAACTTCAAGCCAATAATGATCAGAAGGGATAAAGAAGGTCACTACATACTGGTTAGAGGAAAACTCTAAGAGGAAGAGATAACTATCTTAAATATATATGCACCAAATTCTAGAGCACCCAATTATATAAAACAAGTACTAACAGAAATGAAAAACCAAGTTAACAGTGACACAATTCTAACAGGAGATCTTAACACACCATTGTCACCAATGGACAGATCAACCAGACAGAAAATCAGCAAAGAAATAAAAGAACTGAATCGCCCCTGTGAACAAATAGCTTAATAGACATATACAGAGAATTCCACCCAACAACAACAGAATACACATTCTTCTCAGCAGTGCATGGGTCATTTTCTAAAATTGACCATATATTAATTCACAAAACATATCTAAATAAATGCAAAAGGGTTGAAATCATTCCTTGCATGGTTTCGAACCATAGTGCTATGAAATTAGAAATTAATGATAAAAGATACTACAAAATTCCTACAAACACATGGAAACTGAATAACACACTCTCGAGTAATCAGTGGGTCACAGAGGAAATTAAAGAAGAAATTAAACAGTACCTACAAGAAAATGAAAACACAAATACAACTTACCGGAATCTGTGGGATGCAATGAAAGCCATCCTCAGAGGAAAATTTATTGCACTCAGTTCCAACATCAGGAAAACAGAACAAATGCAAATAAATAACTTGATGCTACACCTCAAACAGCTAGAAAAAGAAGATCAAGTCAATCCCAAAGCCAAAAGAAGAGAAGAAATTATAAAAATAAGAGCAGAAATCAATGCAGTAGAGACTAAGAAAACAATCCAAGGAATCAACGAATCAAAAAGTTGGCTTTGAAAGAATAAATAAAATCGATAAGCCCCTAGCCAACCTTATTTTAAAAAGGGAAGAAAAAGCTCAAATGCATGCAATAAGGAATGAAAGAGGAGAAATCACTACAGATCCTATAGAAATACAGAAAATCATCAACACCTATTTCAAAAACCTCTACTCTCAAAGGTTTGATAACACAGAGGAAATGGACAGATTCCTAGATGCATAACAAGTACCAAAGCTAGGTCATGAAGATATAAAACTACTGAATAACCCAATTTCTATTAATGAAATTGAAAACATAATTAAATCCTTACCTACAATAAGAGCCCAGGACCAGACGGATTCACTGCAGAATTCTACAAGAAATACAAAGAAGACCTAATGCCAACACTCCTCAAACTCTTCAATGAAATTGAAAGGGAAGCAATCCTTCCTAAATCGTTCCTAGAAGCAAATATTACTCTAGTACCAAAACCCAACTGAAAAGGACCCAACTGAAAAAGAGAACTACAGACTAATCTCCCTAATGAACACAGATGCAAAAATCCTCAATAAAATATTGGCAAATAGGATGCAGCAAATCATCAAGAAGATCATACACCATGACCAAGTGTAATTCATCCCAGCATGCAGGGATGGTTCAATATACGTAAATCAATAAATATAATACCATATCAATAGATCCAAAAGTAAGAACCACATGAATATTTCTATAGATTCAGAAAAAGTTTTTGACAAGGTCCAACATTCATTCATGATAAGAACCTTGCAGAAAATTGGAATAAATGGTCTTTACCTCAATATAATAAAGGCCATCTATGACAAACCAACAGCCAATATCATACTAAATGGCCAAAAATTGAAGACCTTTACTTTAAAATCAGGCACAAAACAAGGATGTCCCTTATTACTGCTCCTATTTAATATAGTGCTGGAAATACTAGCCAGAGCAGTTAGACAAGAGAGAGAAATAAAAGGCGTAAAGATAGGAAAAGAAGAAGTTAAGCTATCATTATTTGCAGATGACATGATACTCTATATAGAAGATCCCCAAAACTCCATTGAAAGACTGCTAGATATAATAAATAAATTCAGTAATGTAGCTGGATATAAAATCAATACTCAAAAATCAATAGCTTTCCTATACACTAACAACAAAGTCACAGAGAGAGAAGTAAGAGAAGCCACACCCTTCACACTAGCAAACAAAAAAATGAAATATCTAGGAATTACTCTCACGAAAGAAGTGAAAAACCTGTACAAGAAAAATTATAATACACTGAATGAAATTGAAGATGATCTCAGAAAATGGAAAGACATCCCTTGCTCATGGATAGGAAGAATAAATATTGTGAAAATGGCCATTCTCCCAAAACTTTTATACAGATTCAATGCAATCCTGATAAAAATACCATCAACATACCTCACAGAACTCGAGAAATCAATCCTAAAATTCATCTGAAGCGAGAAGAGACCTAGAATAGCAAGGACAGTTCTAAGCAGCAAAGGCAAGGCAGGAGTTATCACAATCCCTGACTTGAAGTTATACTACAGAGCAACCATAGTAAAATCAACATGGTACTGGAACCAAAACAGAGCTGAAGATCAGTAGAATAGATTAGAAGATACTACCACAACAGCAAACAATTCAACCACCTTATCTTTGATAAAGGGACCAAACATGTTCACTGGGAGAACGACAGTCTCTTTAATAAATGGTGCTGGAAAAACTGGCTCTCCATATGCCGAAAACTAAAACTAGACCCATGCCTATCACCATGTACTAAAATAAAATCTAAATGAATCAAAGATCTAAATATTAAAACAGAAACACTAAAATCTATTGGAAGACAAATTGGGTAAAAACCTTGAAGATATAGGAGTAGGTAGAGAATTCATGAATAGGACTCAAACCGTACGGAAAATACTTCCCAGAATCAATAACTGGGATCACCTCTTATTAAAAAGTTTCTGCATGTCAAAAGAAATCTCCAGCATAGTGAAATGAGAACCTACAAACTGGGAAAAAATCTTAGTGAACTGTCCCTCAGACAAAGGACTTCTGTCTAAAACAAAGAATTTTTAAAAATCAGACCCCCAAAATTCAAAGACCCAATCCAAAAGTGGGCATCTGAGATGAATAAACAATTCTCTGATGAAGAAATACAAATGGCAAATAAATATATGAAAAAATGTTCATCATCATTATTCATTAGAGAAATACAAATTAAAACCACACTGAGATTTTATCTCACTCCTGAAAGAATGGCCAAGATCAAGAAAACCACCAAGAAGAAATGCTGGAGAGGATGTGGAGAAAAAGGAACTCTCCTGCACTGTTGGTGGGAGTGTAGACTGGTGAAACCATTGTGGAGGTCAATCTGGAGATTTCTCAGAAAACTGGGACTGGGAGCCCCATTTGACCCAGCTATACCACTTCTAGGCATATTTCCAGAAGAACTGAAAGCATCATACCACAGTGATATATGTGCACCCATGTTTATAGCAGCACAATTTGTAATAGCCAGATCTTGGAAACAACCTAAGTATCCATCAACTGAAGAAAGGATAAAAAAAGTTGTGGTATTTTTATACAATGGAGTACTACTCAGCTATAAAGAATGATCACATTGAGACATTTATAAATAAATGGACGCAGCTTGAGACCATAATCATAAGTGAAATAAATCAAACTCACATGTATAAATACCAAATAGTTTCCCTGGTGTAAGAAATGATAATATATGAAAGTATGTGGTAATCATGATTCCCAATCATATTGGTTTGAAGCCATATAATGTTTTCACTCATTAACCGCAATGATTTTAACCTGGGTTTTTCGATTTTAGTATCTATGATAGTACAAATAGCTACTTTGAAGAAAACAACACAACATAAAAGCTAGTGCTGATTTAATATCATTTTGTTTTGAAGTCCCTTCAAACTATGGTACATCTGTTTCCACTGGTTTTAACATGTTGTATCTTACTATATTTCACTATATGCTATAGTATAAACAAAATTCTTTGTAGGCAAAGAGATAATAAAGAAACCATTGTTCGTTTTCTATTAGCTGTTTCTAAATACCCTGTAATTCTTGCATTCTCTTGAATGGCTTCACACTGTCTTGATATGCTTGATGCTATAGTATTTGAAGTTACACTCAAATAATTCAAGGAAAGAGGCACTATGGCGACTACTATTATGTTAGATTATCTGGTGGTGAAACACAATGATGCTTGAATGATTTGGTTCTGCCCTGCATTGTTCTGTTACAATGTCCTCTCTTATCTCAATCTCCCCCCCTGTTTTAAAATTAATCTATTTCCTCTCTTTTTTTAATTAAGGGAAAACCAAATTAAAAATAATGGGACATGTTATAGTAACTTTCTTGGTTTTCCTATTAACCTGATTTGAACCCCAGTATTGCTCTCCCCATCTTGTTCTGTCTGATTATTCTATATTCTATTTTGTTTGATAATATCAAGTTTGAGGGTATAGGCAACCACTTTGAAGGCAATAAGATATACAATGATGCCCATTATGGTTTGACTATTATCTTTTTTGAAGTCCTGTAAGGTCTCCAGTGTAGGTTTATTGGTCTTGTTCTGTACTATTTTGATCCATTCTATTACACCTGATGATATAGACAACTCAATTTAAAAATAGCAAGAGGCACAATGGTAACCACTTTTGATCACCTAGTATTCTATTTTTGCATCATGTACTATGCCCACCTTTCTGTTCTGACTCTGTTTTGCTTAGTCACATTTGGTTTTATTCTCTTCAAAAAAAAGTAATAAGAACCGTGGGAGTAATAAAACCCAAAAAGTCTAATTGTTATTGTAAAAAACAGAGAAAAAGGTGGACTAAGGGATATAACCGCAGGTACGTTCAAGTGTGTAAGATGGAAAACCATATTACTAAGCTTTTGTTGGATCATTGAACGGAACTGTCTCCAATTTCACTGTATGAATGTCCACTTTATATGCTTTAATTTGGTAATTTGGACAACTGTTCCTGGGAAGATAATATGTAACCTATTAACTGGTGATTTCTTACTGTATAATTTTTTTCTTGAAATACTGTATTATTTGTACCCTTTTATGCTTTTTTTAATGTCCTTTCTTTTTTTCTCTTTAAATTAAAAAAAAAACTTGGAAGGAAGAGTTTGTGTTTTGAAAAAGAATAAAGAAATGTGTTAATAGTACTTTCTCAAGGGTTTTGAGGTGAAGAACCCAGGTAGGGAGCAGAGACAAGGGAGAGAGCCTAGACACCTATTAAATCAGAGCCAGCCAATGCAAGAACAAGTATGCAAAAGAAACTCCCTAGTGAGTGCAGGACACTATAACATAACCCCACACAACTAAATAAATCAAGAAATATTCAAAATCTTAAATCTGTAAGATGTCTGATGGGAACACAGACTAAACTTTATAGTGAGACTGTGCATAAATGACTCCCAGGTAGCTTCTTGGTAGGACAGCCTGAGTGCTGACACCCCAGGAACTCCTCTGACCCCTCCACTGCAGTCCTGAAATTAGTCAGACCCAGGACCCATTGCTGCCAGGCTGAAGGCCTTCTTGCACAGTCTGATCCAGTGCAAGCTCTTGTTAGGGACTTGTGCTTTCCTTTCCCTGGGTGTGATGGTGGAATCAGCAGGTAGGATTAGTCAGTGGAGAGAATTGTCCACTGAGTGGGGATTATTCCTGTGCAAACACATCAGCTAACGGCAATAACAGGCTAATCCATTACAGTGGTATGTATCAGCAGTAGTCTTGCCCTTGTCCACTCCGGGAACTCGTGGTGTGAGCGGCTGAAAGTCCATTCGGACCCAGCCTCACCCTCTCAGCCTGCCCCACAGTGGGGTCCTTGCCGGCTCCTGCTCCCCGATTGTAGCTGTGACCACTTGTACCAAGGTCACTCCCGCACTGCTGACTGTGGAACATCACTCTGGGAGCAGTGTCCGCATTTTCCTGCTCATTCTGACTGCAGGTTATTCTTTTGGTTCCCGTCCAGTTCTCTGGTTCTCCATGAGTAAAATCGTCGTTAGTTTCACTTGGGCTCCCACCGTATGTCTAGCTAGCCCCTGCCGTGGTACTGTGGGGTCTTCTCTGTGGCGTGGTCTATTTTGTCTGTGTCACTCATTCCTGTTTCCTTCCCTGTCAGCTCTCTCCTGGTTCTCAGGGAGTATCTGCCCACTTCAGTTCCTCTGCAGGCAGTTGTTTCCCAGACTCGACACGTCGTTCTGGAGAAGCTGAGCTGCTGCCAGCCCCTGCTCTCCCCTCGGGACTGCCCTGCAATAACAAATTTTCACCTCTTCTGATTGTAGACTTACTATTTTTTTAACCCTAAAGAAACTCATTTTACTATTGCTGTTCTTAGTAATCTTGTTGTTTTCAGTATAGGCACAGCCCACACCTCACTTCACTGAAACTAATACAGAATGCTCATCACCAAGTAAAACTTTTTGGGGACCAAGGATTTAGCTCCACAGTGTAAGCGCCTACCTGGAAAGCCTGAGGTTGCCAGTTCAATCCCTGATACAAAAAAAAAAAAAACAAGTAAAATCTTTTTCTCTTAGGTTATACACCCTCAGGAGGATTGAAATCTGGTTATTGTCCAGGTTGTGGCATTTGATAACAATCATATGTAAGAAACAAGCTAAACTTTTACTCTAAGAGATCAGAATTAAATGACGATATAAATTTTATACTATTGAAGGAATTATTTTCTTTACAGTGGAGCCATTTGATAAGGTTTTATACAGCAGTGGCATTATCATAAGCTAGCCAGACACATTTTATGTTGTTAATGCATATAAACAGTTCTCCAGGACTCCTGAGCTTCAAGTCCCATTGTGAATATTACTTTAAAAATCAAGATCTGAGAAGGGAGAAGTTTGAATCTAACACTGATCACTGGTTTCAAGTTGGTTTTTGGCCGAGACTAGAAAGCTGTGTGCTGGGGAGAAGTAAGACTCTGTGAGGCAGAGGCTTACACAAGCAGTGACTCCACACCCCAGAGGGAGATTCAGGACTGTGTGGTTGAACAAAGGGTAGGATGCGTGGACTTTTCTCTTCCTGCAACTCTAAAGACAAAGAGCACAGCAATGGTGTTCTACAATCTGACAAGTCACATGATTTTGCAGCAATTAAGAAATGTGAAGTGCTTGCTGATTGATATATAGCTCCTTGGGTGCAAAGCACTTTCACAGACTCTATCGCATGAGATCCTCCTAAGTGGGCAGGTAGCCTGAGCAGAAGGTTGAAGCTGAAGATCAAGAGGAAAGCCCTGTTGTACGGCCCATGGAAGCACTGTTTGTGCTCAAAAACAAAGCCCCCAAATCATCATCATACAACAGTATGTGTCAGTCAGTTGCTTTGCCTGTGTGGCAAGCTGCTCCTCAGGTGTGTCCCATGCCTTTCCCATCCTCACTGGCATACCAGCTATGGAACGGCGCTCTGCTGATAACAAAAGGCAGACTACACCGCAGGTTTACTGCAATCCTCTTCTGTGTCAATACTTTATTCCCATTATTCACACCAACTGTCAGTGAGGCACAGAAGTACACTCTACTCATAAAGGTGGAAGGACAGGAAGGAGTGATTATTTGCTGAATAGTAACCCAGTCTTCCCTGTTAGATCTTCAGACCTCTCCTAGCTAAGGGAAATGAGATGAATTCATCTCTCTTGTTTTTGTTTAAAACCATTAAACAATTATTGTAGGGCACCTTGAAGACAAGTGCATGACTATGGACTGATAATTATTATGCTACTATACAGATGAAGAAACAGATTTCCATTATTTAATATGAAAGCAAAATTTTACTCCCAAAATAATCAAATTGGATCAGTAAACATACTACTAATGATGAGTGCAGTTTAAGAACTGGTGAAGTTTCTTTTCTTTACACCTGTCCTTGACGTGGCACTGTCAGAGAACCCTTTGTAGCTAACAGACAGTGTTTGTAATGGAAAAGATGTATATGTATATGTAAGAGATACTTGTGTCTCTACAGTTAGCCTTGTATATTTAAATAATTCTCTCTACTGTGAAAAAGAGAGACAACTGATACACTCTAGGAATGCAACCCTTAATTTGCGTGAGTGTGTTAGAATCACAGAATTACATATCAGGAGTTAAAAGAGCATCATAATGTACTTGAGGTTTTTATTCACTTACCTGTTGCTTCAAAAGAAGTAATGTAGGACAGAATGTATACCTTTCTTCTCCCTAAAGCAGTACTGCTTTATACAGTGTAGTGCAGTTATACAGATTTATATTGTCTTCCCAGTACAACAAAACTATGCAAGGTGGTTTGTTTTTCAAGGGTCTTGTTGTTAATAACAGTTGCAGGGTAATAATAATGGATGAAAAGTATTATTAATTCTCGAGATGTGTTTTCTTAATGTATATTCACAGTACTTCTGTGAAGTAGGAACTACCTACTATTACCCCAGTCTGGGGAAACTGAGGTACAGGAAGTTTATTAAATCCAAGGTCACTAGAACTTGGAAGATTCACGCCATGCATGTCTTGTGAACAGATTTGTTCTCCTAGACATAGAAGAGTGAGGCACTCTGGCAGTAGGTGGAAAGGGCATTGTTTGTGTGCATGATTTTTATTGCTGCTGAAGGAGCTTGCATCTGTTTGTCCCATTGCTGGCTTTGTGTACTTCTCGATTAAAAAAAAACTTCCAGTCTCTCCCACCTGAGATGCAGAGAGGAGTGAGTGCTGGTAACATGTCTGAAAGCATGTGCTCCACATCTAGATAGTGTAAGTTCAAATCCCAGCTGTGCCACTGGGGACCTGTGTAACATGAGCAAGCTGGACAATATCTCTGTCCCTCAGTTTCTCAGTGTACAAAATGGAAATAAGCAAGCTTCCCTGTCCCTTTGCAATGTTACAAGTATTAAGTTTGCATGCATCAGACACAGGAAATGAGCAGAATCCTGTTTAGTCTCTGCCTCCAGCCTGCATAGCGCTCACAGGCCGTAGCCTCCCTAGCCTCGGTTGCTGGCTCATGAGTTGAAGCAGTGGGACCACCTGATTGCACGGTCCCGTCCAAGCTCCCAGATCCTCTAGAAAGTGCAGATCCTCCCTCCTGCTGCTCTCTTTCCCTCTTTGGAGACATTCTCTATTTTCTTTCTTATTTCTCTTCCAGAAGTTGTAAATTTCTTACTATTTTTGAATAGTATGTTTACAAAGTCTAACAGCTTTAACTTTCTTCTTTAGAGAAACAGGTTTTATGGAAGGAGAAGAATTGGGAATTTTTAGCTTGAGAAAAGTGTGGATACTTTGAACACTTCCTGCGGGATTTTAAAAATGCTTAATGAACATAGTAGAACTTTTATTCATTTGAAAAGCACCCCTTTGGGAATTGAAGAAGGATTCACTGTAGCCAGGCAGGTACTGTTTTCAGGACTGGAGAGGGCTGCAGTACACTGTAAGGTGGCATCTCTGAGTGACAGGGACAGGCAGTGCAGTTGTCACATTGAAAGCCATGCTGGGGCTGTGTCAAACTGCAGTCATTATGTGTTTGGAAATATCAAATATTTTAAGCTACAGTTTGCTGTTATGCAACATAGTGTGTCTAAAATGCCTTTTGCAATCCCTAAGCTCCTTCAGAGTGAAGGTATATTTTTCAAGAGTTTGTAGCACATTTTGCCCTCTATTCAAAGTAAACTCTGTTTTGCTGTACTTAAATTTTATCTTCTGTTCTAAGGAATATAGATCTAGTTTTTTAAATATCTTAATTAGAATATTAACTGAAATGTTCACTGCTGGGTTAGGGGTTTTTTTCCTACTAAATATAAGAAACTAAAATATGCATACTAAAGTTTATGAATATTTTGTGAATATGGTTGTCTTCTACTGGAGACTCGTTTAATATTAGTTGGCATGATTTAGTAACAACTACTTGTGCTTGTGTGTTTTGTGCCCCGTACTAATCACAGTGCCTGGCAAACAGCAGACATAAAATAAACGTTTATGAAATGACTGAATACTTGTGCCTTCTCTGCAAAAAGATTTGAAGATTTTTATTGTTGCATAAACAAATAATTAAAATGATTGTTTGAAATGTAAGCAGAGCAATTCATGGCTGTGTTAATTGTCCACCCTTAAAAGGATTAGAGCCTTTTTCCTCCATCAAAGCAATTCCAAGAAAGGCACTGCACTCAGCACGTGTCAGAGGTGCCTTTTAGTATAGGCACAGTTCTCTGCTTTTTTACTGCCTCAGAATAATCCGTAACTTACATTATGAACAATTAAGTAGATGATTTGTAGGATTAATCATGAACAACATCCAGCATTGCATATAGCACTCAAAATACTCATTTTCATTTTATTTACTTATTTATTTATGGTTTTTTTCATAAAGGGTCATACTACACAGTTCAGGCTGGCCTGGAACTCACCTTGTACCCCAGGCTTGTCTCAAACTCTCAGCAATCCTCTTGCTTTAGTTTCCCGAGTGCTGGGATTGTAGGCATGAGCCACCAGGCCCAGCCACACTCATTTTTATATTGATTTATAAGTCAGTGCTTAGTCCCTAGATTTATTAGTGTATAACATAGAGCCCCCTTTTTAGAACTGTGCCAAAGTTTGACCTTTCTGTAATCTCCTCCTTCTTTTCACGTCTACTTCTTTGCCCCCACTCCCAAAAGAAGAGTATCAGCTGGAGATCCTGGTTTTTACTTGTTGCTTGAACTTTTTACTAATCTGTCTTTTTGTTACTGAAGTTAAGACACAGCAGTATCTTAAAAGACACAAAACCTTGGTGAGAAGGAAACAAGGAGAATAATATTTAAAATTATTCTTCTGGAGTATACAGTGCATATTTATAAGCAGATGAATAAAATCCAATTTAGGCTTTATCTTCCTGTGAGTTACAGTTTGCTTTCATAGTGCCTCAAGCCATGTCAGGTCTGGCTCTTTTAAGCCGGGAGACTTTACAATATGTCGCATTGTTTTCCTGTGGAATGTCAGGGAATTGCAGGGCATCAGCACTCATTTTGAGGGAAAACCTTTCCAGCCTTCTGTCCCCTGCATCGTATCACATGGCAAGTGATCTCCTCTCTGCAGGCTCTTCTCCCTGGGCTCCAGCTGGGTTGCGATCATCTTCTGCAGTGTCCCTGCCATCAGAGGAGAAGGAGAAAATCAGCCTGCAGGTTTAAATTAATTGCACTTCTCAGTTTTGTTAGAGTTAGCCAGTGCTTTAAATAACAACACTCTCCACTTCTAGTTGAAACATAATTGGAAAGAGAAAGTTGACATTAAAGTAGCGAGGGAGAATAAACTTAAATGAAGGTGAATAGTATAAAATATTCATTTGCAAATACTCAGATAATCTGACAAAGTCGTAGGTAGTTGACTGTGGTATGAAATACACCTGTTACCAATTTGGGACACTAATTTAAACATCTTTTTGTTTCCAAACCTTACACGGCTAATTATGTTACTTTCATTATAATGGAATGTTACTTTTCTTCATAGCAAGAAACACTTTTTCAGTGTAATCTTTTAGTCTGATTATGAATGCAGAAAATGTTAGAAATGTGTACTCCATTTGAAATTGTGTACTCTGGTAACTAAGATCTGAAAGATGCTGGACTCAGTGATGAGGTTCCTGTGTTCTTGGAGCTGGCTGCAGCTGTTTGAGTTTATCATGTCTTCCTTGGAGAAGGAAACAAATGTGCTTAGTGGTTCTGACTCTAGTCTCTCTGGGGACTGTTTCTGTATCCATGCTGTGGCATTTTCCACACTGCGCCTGTAATTCTATACTTAATATTTCTGTGCTACTGAACTGTAACCAGGATGTAACTCATTTGCGTGCCCATTGTCCAGAATGCACAGGCAGCACCTCAAGCAGGGGCAGCTGCCCAGCAGTATTTGCTAAGAGAATTAAGATTCTATATGAATAATGATGGCATGTAAATCTGAGAATGAGGCTTCAATCATGTTTATTTTTGTTTTTACTCTCATATGGCACATTTCAGTATCAATTTTGTTTCTTTTATGCATAGCTAAAATGGATATATTATATTTCTGAAGGAAGATTCTGTAAAGCTCAAAATAGAAGCAATGTTTAGAACTAATATTTATGTATAGTCATTAATTGCTAAAAATAATAATTTACTTAGAAATGCAAGACCATATTAATTTTATCTGTAAAAGAATTCTTGTTCATCCCTTGAATCGTAGTAAATCATTCAAACTACTTCCTGGGGAATACAAAGTTAAGGGAACCAAATTTGTCTTATAAGGATATTTGCGATAGTTAATTTTGAAAATATATTCTGCTTTTTAATGCCATACTTTGAATTTGGTTAATAATCTTTAAAACCTTATACAAAACAATTCTTCCCATTTTTCTTTTTTATCTTCATTTCATCCTCCAGCCTAGGATGTATCTTTAGTTTCTGTTCTAGGCTAACTTATTGAATTATGCTACATGTCAAGCTGCCTAGTAGAGTTTAGATTCAGAAAGTATATATTCTTTTGGGGCAAACAAATACATAATCATGACGATAAATAAATACAAATGGTTGATTTGCCAAATTCTTCAGAACAATGTGTATCTATAATCGGACTGATCTTTGTCTGGTCACACAATTGTGATATGATGCCTAGTTTCTGTTACCATGCATTCATACCTGTATTCTCAGCCTGACAAAAACCCCTGACACATGTTAGATATGTAAATATGTGTGGCACTGTCAAATAAAGAAATGTTCATACTCACCCTGATCACGTTTACCAAACAAGAGACACTAGTTAGCATAGAGGTTCTCTAAAAGATAATAAGAGGCATTCTAATTAAAATAGGATGGCACTAGCATAAGCAGTGAGCAGAAAAGAACCCTAGTTCTGGTGTATTTTAGAACAGTGTAGAATAAATGTATCATTTCAAAGAATGATTTGTGACGTAGTTTGGGCATAACTATCTGGTTTTCTTAAATCAAGAACTATGTCATACTATATTACAAATTGAATTCTAGATATTAAGATGAAAATGTACACACACACACACACACACACACACACACACTCATCTGTTGCTTGGAGACATTTGAAGGAGGAGTAGGAAGTGATGCTGTCGTGTGAGCATCATAGCAAGTGCTGTGCAACGCCCCGGAGGCATAGCCTTCCACAACCCGGCTGTGAGGGGCAGCCATGGCGCCTGGCTCGAAGATACGTGCCGAGTGCTGAACACTGTAGGCAGCTGTGGCACAGGGTGACATGTTTGTGTCTAAACATCAAAAATGGTGCAGCTGTGTGGAGCATCAGCTGAATGGGGCTGGCGGGGCTAGAGGTCACTGAGAGGCAGAGGTGAGAGAGCGGAGGCTGAGGCCTTGCCATGTGCTTCCCGGGCTTCACGGGTGCCGTGTGCTGTGCTGTTCTAAGTGCATGGCAAGTACTTTCCTTTCTTCAATAAGTTAATCTTGGCACACTGTAACTTTTTTTAAACTTTTAATTCTTTAAAACTATATATATATATATATAGTCTCACTAGGTAGTTCAGATTGGTCTTGACTCACTGTATTACCCAGGCTGGCATCAAACTCAGAATGATCCTCCTGCCTGGGCTTCCCAAGTGCTAGCATTACAGATGTGTTCCACCATGCCCCGCTGATTTCGGGGGAGGGTACCGGGGATTGAACTTGCGACCTTGCACTTGTCAGGCAGGCCCTTATGCCACTGAGCTAAATTCCCAGCCCTCACTGAATTTTTAAAAACATTTTGACCCATTTGTAATAATACATAGCTCAAAAAACATTTTATATAATATATATATGATTATCTGCATGTTATCTTTTTATTTAAAGAAAAAAACAGAAAAAGGTTAGAAATAGTAAATAATTTCAAAATAAACAATAAGAAATCACTAGTTGATAATTACATATTGTCCCCTTACAAATAGTTGTTCAAGTTACAAAAGTGAAGTATACAAAGTGGACATTCAAACAGTGAGACTACAAACAGTTCTGTTCAACTATCCAACAAAAACTTAGTAATATGGTTATGAATCCTATACATTTAAATATATATGCAGTTATATCCTTTAGAGCACTTTCTATTCCTCTCTGTTTTACAACAGCAATTACACATTTTGGGTTTTATTACTCCTACACTTCTTATTAATTTTTATGCTAGAGACACAATGTGATATTTATAAATATGATTCTTGTTTATTTCACTAGTGACGATAGCCTCAAGTTGTCTCCATTTGCCTGTGAAGTTCTCAACATCATCTTTTTTATAGCTAAGTAATATTCCATTGTATAAAAATACCACATCTTTTTCATCCACTCTGCAGTTGATGGGCATTTTGGTTGTTTCCAAGCTTCAGCTATTACAAATTGTGCTGCTATGGAAAATACCCAGGAGGGGAGCATCTGGATTGAATGGAACTTCCAATCCTAGTCTTCTGAGAATTCTCCATACTGATTTCCATAGTGGTTGCACCAGTCTACACTCCCACCAACAGTCGAGCAGGTTCCTTTTTCCCCGCAGCCTCACCAACATTTATTATCAGTTGATTTCTTAATGGAAGCTATTCTTTCTGGAGTGAGATGAAATCTCAATGCTGTTTTAATTTTTATTTTCGAATGACCACTGATAGTGAACATTTCTTCATGTATTTATTTGCCATTTGTATATCTTCATCTGAGAATTGTGTGTTCATATCAGATGCCCATTTTTGGAGAGGGTCTTTGAATTTGGGGGTCTTGATGTTTTTCAGATATTTATATGTTCTAGATATAAGTCCTTTGTCTGAGGGGTTGCGGGCTATAATTCTTTCCCATTCTGTGGGTTTTTGTTTCACTCTGTTGGTGATTTCTTTTGAAGTGCAAAAACTTTTCAGTAATATGACATCCCAGTTGTTGATTCTTTGAAGTGTTTCCTGTGCCATTTGCATTTGTTCATGAATACTCTGTCTACCCCTATGTCTCCAAGACTTCTACCTACCTTATCTTCCAGTAGATTTAATGCTTCTGTTTTAATATTTAGATCTTTGATCCATTTAGACTTTAGTTTAGTGCGTAGTGACAGGCATGGATCTAGTTTCAGTCTTCAGCCTGTGGAGAGCCAGTTTTTCCAACATTTATTAAAGAGGCTATCTTTCTTCCAGTGAATATGTTAGCCCCTTTGTCAAATATCAGGTGGCTGAGTATCTTTTTAGTTGTGCTTGCATCATCTAATCTGTTCCATTGATCCTCAAGTCTATTTCTTTGCCAGTACCTTGCTGATTTTGTCACTGACTTTGTAGTGTAGTTTCAAATCAGGAATTAAGATGCCTCCTGCCGTGCCTTTGTTGCCCGGAATTTCCTTTGCTATTCTAGGTTTCTTCTGTTTCCAAATGAATTTTATGAATGTTTTCTCTAGATCCATGAGGTATGTTAATGGTATTTTGATTGGGATTGCATTCTATTTGTATAATAGCTTTGGGAGTATGGCCATTTTCACAATGTTGGTTCTTTCTAGCCAAGAGCAAGGAATATCCTTCCATTTTCTAATATCCTCTTCAATTTCCTGTTTTAGCATAGCATAATTTTCAGCATATAGGTCTTTTACATTCTTAGTTAGCTTGATTCCTAAGTACTTCATTTTTTTAGATGCTATTGTAAAGTGCGATGTTTCCATAGTTTGTCTCTCAGTGAATTTTTTGTTTGTGTACTGGAATGTTATTGATTTTTGATTGTTGACTTTTTATCCAGCTACACTGCTGAATTTGTTTACTAATTCTAGTAGTCTTTTAATGGAGTTTTTTGGTTCTATATAAAGGATCATGTCATCTGCAAACAGTGATAATTTAACTTCTCCCTTTCCTATTTTTATTCCTTTTATTTCTCTCTCTTGTCTAAATGCTCTGGCTAGTGTTTGCTGAGTCATATTGAATAGGCGTGGTGATAGTGGACCTCCTTGTCTTGTTCTTGATTTTAAAAGTGAAATCTTTTAAAATCAGGAACAGTTTTTGTCCATTTAGTAAAATGTTGGCTGTTGGTTTGCCATAGATGGCCTTTATAAGATTGAGGTAGACACTGTGTTTTCTGAGTTTCTGAAGGGTTTTTATCATGAACATGTGTTGGACTTTATCGAAAGCTTTTTCTGCATCTATTGAGATGACCATGTGGTTTTTGTTTTTGGCTCTGTTGATGTGGTGTATTACATTTGTTGATTTGAGTATGTGAAACCATCCCTTCATTCCTGCATGCCACTTGGTCATGATGCATAATCATCTTGATGACTTTTTACATTCTCTTTGCCAGTATTTTATTAAGAATCTTTGCATCAATGTTCATTAGTGAGATTGACCTATAGTTCTCCTTTTTGGTTGGGTCTTGCTCTGGTTTTGGTATGAGGGTAATACTTGCCTCCAGGAATGATTTAGGGAGGATTGCTTCCTTTTGAAGAGTTTAAGGAGTATTGGAATCAAATCTTGTCTAAATTTCTTGTAGAACTCAGTGAATCCATCAGGACCTGGGCTTTTCTTTATTGGTAAGTTTTTAGTTACATTTTCAATTTCAGTAGCTGATATTGGGTTATTCAAAATTGCTATATCTTCTTGGTTGAGCTTTGGTAGTTCATATGTTTCTAGAAATCTGTCCATTTCCGCTGTGATTTCCACTCTATGTGAGTAGAGATTTTCAAAATAGAGATTTATGATCTTTTGAATTTCCATAGGATCTGTTGCAATTTCCTCCTTTTCAGTCCTTATTGCATGAATTTGGGTTTTTTTTCTTTCTTTTTCTTTATAAGGTTAGCTAGAGGTTTGTCAATTTTGTTTATTCTCTCAAAAAAACAGCTTTTTGATTCATTAATTCTTTGTATTGTTCTTTTAGTTTCAATTGCATTGATTTATGCTGTAATCTTTACAATTTCCTCTCTTCTATGAGCTTTGGGTTTAACTTGCTCTTCTTTTTCTAGAAGCTTGAGATGAAGCATTAAGTTATTTGTGCTCATTCTGCTTTCTTGATATGACAACTTATTGCTATATATTTCCCTCTTGAGACCACTTTCATTGCATCCCACAGATTACAGTATGTTGTTTCCAAATTTTCATTGAATTGTAGGGATTGCTTTATTTCTTCTTCAATTTCATCTGTAACCCACTGGTTGTCCAAAAGGTTGTTATTTAATTTCAATGTATTTATGCAGATTTTGCAATTTCTTTTGCCATTAATTTCCAACTTCAATGCACTATAGTCAGATACTACGCATAGGATAATTTCAATACTTTTGCAGTTACTTAAGGATGTTTTATGGGATAATATATGGTCATTGTGAAGACTGTCCCATGCGCAGCTGAGAAAATGTGTATTCTGATGTGGTTGGGTGGAACACTCTGTAAACCTCAACTAAGTCCAATTGCTCACAGGTATGATTCAGTTCTATTATTTCTTTGCTGACTTTTTGTCTAGTTTATCTATCTCTTTGTGACAATGGGCTGTTAAGGTCCTCTGTTAACATTGTGTCCTTATGTATTGATTTTTCATGTCCATTAGTATCTGTCTTGTATAGTTGGGTGCTCCTGTATTTGGTACATATATATTTATAATTGTTAGTTCTTCCTCTTGAATTTTTCCACTAATGAGTATATAGTGACCTTCTTTATCTCTTTTAATCATTTTAGGTTTGAATTTCATGTTGTCTGCAAATAGAATAGTTACCCCTGCTTTTTTCTGGGTTCCTATTGCATGAAATACTGTTTTCCATCCTTTGACTTTTAATCTGTTAGTGTTGTTTTGGGTCAGATGTGTTTCTTGTATACAGCATATTGTGGTATCTTGTTTCTTGATCCAGTCTGTCAACTTGCTTCCTTTGATAGGTGAATTGAAACCATTTACATTTATGGATATCACTGATATGCACTGGCTTAACTTTGCCATGTTACTTTGCAATTGTTTGCTTTCTGCTTTTCCCCATTGATTATTTGCTTGTCCTACCTGGATTTTTTCTGTTGTTGTTCTGGGGATTGTGGTCATTTTTCTACCTAGTATGTTTTTCAATACTCTTTCTAGGGTTAGTTTGGTGGATGTGAATTTCTTCAGTTTTTCTTTGTCATGGAAGTATCTTGTTTCTTCATTAAATTTGAATGAAAGTTTTCCTGGGTACATCAGACTGGGTTGAAAGTTGTTTTCTTTCAGGGCTGGAAATACCTCACTCCAAGCTCACCTTAGCTTGAGGGTTTGTACTGAAAAGTCTGCCGTGATTCTAATGGGCTTTCCTTGATAGGTGAGTTGTGTCTTTTCTCTAATAGCTTCTAGTATTCTGTCTTTATGCTGTATGTCTGTGATCTTAATTATTATATGTCTGGGTATAGACTTAGGTTGATTGTGACTGTTTTTCTTTCTTTATGCCTCACTTATGTGCATATCAATTTTTCCCCATGTTTGGGAAATTTTCTGCTATTACTTCTGTGAATATTTTAGTTAGGTCATTTGCATTGACTTCTGCATCTTCACTGATGCCTGTTAATCTTACATTGTTTCTCTTGGCATCATCATGAAGCTGCTGGATTGTCATTTCATGCTGCTTTGTTATTTTTAAAAATTCTATCCTTTCATGATCGCTAATTGTGATCCTGTCCTCAAGGTCTGAAATCCTATCCTCAGCTTCATTTAAACGGTTCTGCCAGCTCAGAATAGAATTTTTTGTTTCTTGGATGTCTCTTTGAGTTTGTTTCATGAATTCTGCTTGTTTTCTATATTGTTCATTCAAGGTTTCAATCAGTTTTCCATGCTCCTGTACTTTTTTCTCTATTTCTTCTTTAGCTGTGCTCAGCAACTCCTTTACTAAGGTTGTTATTTCTATCTTTACATGGGAGAGTACTTCTAATTTGATTTCCTTTATAGCCTCATGGAGTTGTTTTTTATTTCACTCACTATCGTTTCAGTGATTTCCAGTGTGTTACTTTTGAAGTCCTCTGTTTCAATGTCTCTTGTGCTCCTGGTGGACTAGATGTTTGAGACTGCATTTTGCTTTTTCATTTTGCCATATTCCCCTTTTGAGTTAGTATTTGGTCCTTCAATCCCACTAGTGTCAACTGTTGGTATGTGTGTCTTGGGGTCCTAATGTAAGGTTGATGTTTGTCCAATTGCTGAGTCCCTCAATGAAGAAATGGGCCAGTCACCTAACTTCCCACTGCAGGGCCTGTTGAGTGAGTCCTATATTCTTCCTAGGCTGACAAGCCTACTAGTACTGATGTGGGTCAACTTTTAGTTCCTGCTATTACTTTATCTTCAGGTTATTCCAGGTCACCAAGTCTCCCTGTCTATAGTGATTGTGTCCGCTGAGGCCCTACTGTGTCCCTATTGTGTGCCTGTGTGTCTCATAAGCCCTTTTGATTTTCTCCAAGTTGTGGGAGTGCTTATTGGCACACTTCTCACCCTGCCTGATATTTTCTGTGTGCAGGAAGGGGTTACCCACACTCTTGCCAGACTCACCAAGGTCTTACAATTAGTTGGAGGAAGCTTTACTACTGGCCCTATTTACCCACTGCACACCTCTATTTTAGGGGCATACTCACCACACGACTGGAGCCTGCTGAGATCTTCTGTTTGGGTGAGGCTGTTACTGAATCTCCCTTCAGCCAGCACAGTTAATCCACTGTATTCCATGGTTCTGGGAGAAAGGGTGGGAGCTAAAGATCAACAGCAGTATTAGGTCCAGAGGTAGGGAGTATCCCTGAGGGGCCAGCATATGTCCTGGGTCCAGGCATCTGCTGGGCACAGGCCAAAGTCCCAAGGCAGTGTGGCATTCTTCAGTGCTGACTGGAGTCACGCAGGAAGCGGGCGGTTGTGCAGGCCCAGGTCCGGTTGTGCAGGCCAAGGTCCGAGTGTAGCACGCGTTCCCCAAGGCCAGCAGGAATTGAGTAGGAAGCTCAAGGCGGCCCACGCCAAGGTCCCAGTGCAATGTGGTGTTCCTCAGTGCCTGCTGGAGTCACGCCTATTTCCAGTTTTTGAGCGATGTTTCAAAGCTTCCTTGGTGCACTGGGAATCACCTGGCCCACTTTTGGCTCCCAGAGCAGATTGTTGGCAACTGCTTGCCACTTGGAGCTCGCTGGGTGTGGACCAGTTGGGCCTGTGGGGACTCCTTGTGTCCTTTGGTGATTTCAGACACAAGGCGTGGTCATACTGACTGGGAGCAAACTTCCGAGGTATCCCAGTGTGGTCAGGGCCTGAGACTGGATTCCAGGCCCTGCTTGCTGCTTGGAGTTAATTGGGCATGCCCAGGTTAGGCCCACTGGTACCTCCTGTCCCTCTTACGGTGATTTCAGATGCAGGGCATGGTCTTACTGCCTGGGAACAAAGTTCTAAGCTTTCTCCGTGGGCTGAAATTCAACCCGCAAATAGTCTGGGCCCAGGACTGGATTCCAGGCCCTGCTTGCCACTTGAAGGTGGCTGGACATGGCCTAACCACGGGTCTTAGGGTGATTTCAAACACAGGGCATGGTCTTACCACCTGGGAGCAATGTTCTAAGTTTTCCTGGTGCACTGAAATTCAACCTGCGGGCAGGGTCAGGGGCCCGGGTATGTATGTATATATATATATATATATATATATATATATATATATATATATATGTGTGTGTGTGTGTGTGTGTGTGTGTGTATTTTAATACTCTATAAACTTTTTTCTATTTTTAATTTTTTGAACTTTTTGAACTTTTTGTTAAATGCTAAGACACCAGTGTTATCATTATCTTAGGAATGGAAGGATCAGAATCATCACTGTCCTGTCTTCCATGTTCACATCTCACCAGAAGATTTTCTGGGGCAGTAACACACATACAGATCTGTCACCTAGTGTCACAGCATTCCTTATGGAATCTCTCCAGAAGACCCTGCCCAGGACTGCTTTCCAGCTACTTTTCCTCAGTATGTCAGTATCAAGAGCATACTCTGAAATAGTGATTAAAATTTCCCTGTAGTTAATTCAGTAATGTTGTTGTTTTCTTTGTCATTATCAAGCACAGTGCACTTTACACAAATGTATGTGCTGTACAACTGGATGCACAGTGACTTTGTTTACACCAGTGTCTCCACAGACGTGCATAATACATTGTGCTGTGAAATCACAAGAGCTCTGTTGTCACTGGGTAATGGGAATTTTTCATTTCCTTTACAGTCATGGGACCACTGTCATATACATACACAGCCTGTCATTGGCAAAAATGTAATTGTGTAATACATCACTGAGTATGAAACAATTTGATCATATACAAACAAAAAATCTCCTATGAACTGGTAAAGTATCAGGGTCTAACTATTAAAATCAGTATCAGCTATGAAAAGTAAACTTGAAATAGCAGAGAAAATGCAAATGACCAGAGAGCATTTGAAAAGAAGCCCAAGAATGTTTTATCAAACACAGCTGTGGCAAAATATAAAACACTGATGACTGGTTCTGGGAAGCATGTACAGAAAGCAACATTCTTTTTCATTTCTGGTGGAAAATGAAAAGTAAACTTTAAAATATAAAACATGTAAAGTTTTCCAAACAGCTTTATATTAGGTAATCTACGTGACAGAAATGAAAGCATCCTACATGAGGCAGATATGCCACAATGTTTATTGAAATATTGTTACCAAAAAGGACCTGGAAACTACTTAAAAGTTTATCAACTAAATTATGGTACTTTTATCCTAGAGAGTACTGTATAACTTTAAAACAATTGTTACCTACATTTTCTTGATCTGAAAGACTATGTATGATTCTGTGTCTGTGTTCAGGGTTCTCTGCAGGAAGAGAATCAATAGAAAATACATAATAAAAAGGGATTTATTAGGTAGGCTCACAGGATGAGAGGTGGGAGAGTCCACAGTGGCCATGTGTGAGATCAGAGGCAGAAGACCATCTGTGCCCTGGAGACTTGGAGGACCAGTAGGTGCTCAGCCCACAGAAAGGGAAGCTACAGAATCAGAGAGATCAGGGATGCAGCACCAGTTAAGGTCAGAGCTTGGGAGCTCACTGGAGTTGCCAGGGCAAGTTTATATTGGAAGTTGAAAAACTGGGAGTCTGATGTCCAAAAGCAATGGCAAATGAGGACTGGAGCTTCTCTAAAACAAGGAGGCTTCCTTCGTCTTTCCCTTTTTATTTCCCTATTTATTCAATTTGCTGCCCTGATGTTATTTACACACACACACACACACACACACACACACACACACACACACACACACAGAACTGTGCTTTCCTAATCTGACACAGACAGTTCTTTTTCAAGTTTGGTTGACAAATCACAATTAGTGGCCACAATGTTAAAAAAAGAGAAACTTTCAGAGTGATGTTTATTGTACCATCCATTTTTAAAAGTGAAAAAATAATGTGTATGTTTGCATACATGGATTTTTTATATACGTATTTGTAAGGAAATGTGTGGAAAGGGATCTATCACTGAGCCATCAAGAATTGCTATATCGGGAGTGAAAAGCAGGGAATAGTTGAAACTCGTATCTAGTCCAGTCACATTATTATTTAACCTAGTGAAATGGACATGGTCTTTTAATTTTAAAAATCTAATAAAGGTTGTTCAGGGATAAATATTAATACACAGTATAGTATGTGAGTACTTTGGCTTTGAGCAACTGTCAATACCATGTATCCTGAGAAAGAAAAGCTGGCATTACTGTGCTTGGTCAAAGACGTCTTGTAGAAAAAGTATCATCCCACTGGACCAATATGGCAGTGTTTCCAAATCAACTTAGAGTTTATAGGTTGTGAATTTGAGTTTTTTATTTTCAATTCACTTAAAACTTGATTATTCTAAGAATTCATTACTGAAGAAACTAGATTATAAAATGTGTAGACAAAAAACAGTGCTTCATTGTTAAAATGTTACCATCTTCCAGTTAGTTTTTATAGACTACCTAGTTGAAAGGTGAAGACCTTGCTATGCCTAACCTATGATTAAATAGAGCATCATCTTATTTAAAATTTGAGCTTTCTTATATTTGATACAAAGATTGTTTATCATTTTTCTCTTTTATTTCAGAACGCTTTACCCTGTACAGCTCTAAAAACCTTAGACAAGCATGGAATAAGTAAGTCTTTACATAGATTTTGCTCATTTTTTTCTCCTTTTTTTTATATTTACAACTTAACCTGATAAGTTTGTCATGGCATTTTTCCATTTATTTGTATGTTATCTATTCATTCATTCAGCCGTCGGACTGTTACTAAGCCCTGTGTGCCAGCCGTAGTGTTCAGCCTGGGTCAACATTGATGTGTTTCAAGAGCTATGAGACATTGCATCAGAACTGTAAATCCAGAAATATTTCATGGTCCGTCTTTTTATAATTCCAAGAAACTTTATTTGCTGAACATTTATAAGATGCAACATAGTGACTTTCTGATCTAAATAAGTTTGTGGCAAATTTTTGGGCTGGATGAAATTGATGTCTCAAATCTTTCAATTTACTTTTTCTTCTAATATTTATTAGGAAGCTGAATATATGTGTCACTTGCAGTATATTTGCTTCATTTTTGTGTTCCGTTCTCCTGCCTGGCCTTGCTGAAGCAGTGTTACTTAGTGGTTTCAGAATTTCAGGAAATCGGATCTGGGTTCTGAAAGTTACATCTTTTTGCAGAAGCCAAACTGTTGGAGGTAGAAAGCAGAGGAACTGAGTCACTCCCTTTTGGTTGTAGGCATCACATTGCAAACATGTGGGAGAACTGGAACTTCTTAGATTAAATAAACTATCCTTTGTCATAACAACATTTTATCTGCAGGGAATTTATATGATCTCACATTTTACTGTTATGACATGTTTAATTTTGTACATCACCAGTTGTGAAAATAAAAAATAAGGAAAACCGTTTCACATCTACAGCGCTTGTAATCAGTGCTGTCAGTAGAGACAGTGGACAGCTGATGGTGAGAAACTGGTGGGATGAATACGGGCAGTTCTGTAGTAGTTTATTGAAATGAATTATTGAAAGGCTATAACCACTTATTTGTACTGAATCTGTGCTTAGTACTTAATGCCCTAGTATCAGTTTTGCCTAACACAGGCCTCTGCATTTGCCTTTTGAACAGCCAGTTCTCGACTTTTGGCGACTTCCCTGATATCCACCCTCTGCGGGGCGTATTCTACGTGGGCTCTTCACCTTTTCTAACCACTGACCTAACATTTTAATTAAATGCTTTTGTGTACCACATGACAGTATACAGTTCCTAACTTAATTACATAATTAGACATATTTTTCTCATAATCGCTCAAAAGTTTTGTCCAAATTAGTAACTACTTTGTGAAACAATTCTTGATAAAGCCCTATATTTAAATTATCATGAAAATCTGACAAATTGTGTATAGCATAACTTCTACAGCCATGTATGGTTGTGAAGAATAGGCATTAAAAAATATAAAATTTAGAGTTAGAACTAATTTAAATTCATTTCAAAAACTGGGTCCCACTTAATTTACTGTTTAAATATTTTAGAGAAAATATTAAAGGCTAAGCTCCAGGTAAGATTTTTAAACTACAAATATACCTTGTGTGGCTTCACACTTTTTTAAATGTTCCCATAAGTCTCACTTTTTGTAGCCTCAGGGGTTCATCTCAGAAACACTACATATTAAAATAATCACTAAGATATTACTAACATATTCCTTTCTGTTATGCCAGTATTGAGTGCTAAATCTATATCTGAACTACAACCTTTACCCTATTCAAACTCAGTGAATTTTCAAGAGAGCTAAAAATCTAGAGACTTTAATTAGATTATTGATTCTTTCTCTAAATGGACCTTGCAACCATCATTGACATTTTGACGTTTCTTTCTTCAGGAGTATGATCTAAAGTAGAAAGAACCACATTAAAATACTGTTACACCGAGTCTAGTTTTTTTCCATTCTGCTGATTAATTTGCTTGTATAAAGCATAACTGTTAAACTTAAGCACCTGATAAATTCTCTTGTACAGTGGTAATAGGTTCAAAATAAAGTGAACTAATTTGCAAGAACTAATTCGAATTCAATTTGGATGGGTTAATATAAGATAGGTGGGTTAATGTAAAAGAAGTATGTTGCTGTTGAAAATTAAGCATCACTGCCTTTAAAGATCTGTATTAACTCAGCTATTAAAACTAGTAGGGGTATTAACTCATTTAGGAGAATAGGAATTTCTCAAGAAATGAATCCATAAGTCTCTTGGAAGAGCATTGGTAAAGTGACCCAGGGGGCCATGTCTACCCCAGGGAATGCCGTGTAGTTCTCTGCTGACCTCATTTGTACAGTAACCATGAGTGTAATTTTATCCCTTGATAAGTTTTAAAAAAAAACATTCTAAGACAACAAAAGAGTGATGGAGGGAATATCAAAAGATCCAGTAGCTGGAAAGTATAACATAAAGAAGAAATCTCAATTATAGGATTGAGACTAATAATTTTATATCCATGAAGAAAGAAAGTCCGTCTTTTCCCTCACACTGGAAATGCCTGGTACGTATGAAATCTTCCTGCATAAAGAAATTTAGGGCTAAAGAGAGACAAATCTTAATTTTATAAAAACATGTACTGTTTTCTGAGTGCCTTCAAAACATTCCATTTTATTTCATTGGAGTTCTAAAGACTCCCTATTTCTCTTCCAAATCTCTCTATTTATAGTTGCCTGACAGTGGCATGTATGTGCAATCAACCAAGAATTTCAGCCACTTAAAAGATCTTTTATTATTTTGGCTAGAAAAGAAGCTTTAGTATATACTCTCCAGCAAAGTCAAGGGTAAGATTCCAGGAACACATTTGCTTGTTTTGGAACTTTTTAACAGCTGAACAATTTGGGAGGTTTGAAAGTGTCAGAATGAGAGCTAAGGATGAACCACTAAGTCAGAGGAGACAGATCTGGAAAACCCTGCATGAAGCAAAGCCCGTCCATGGGCTGGGGTGGGTGTGGGCCCACCTGGTGCTGTCTCTGCAGAGCCCTGCCTACAGTCATCCTTTGGCTGTTTGGTGCAACTGATTTCTCCTAAAAACTTACATAAGTTGATGTTTTTCAATGTGTAGTAAATGCAGAAACAGTAATGAAGGCATCACTATAGGAACACAAAATCAGAAAAGAAAACACTTCCCTGCTACAGTTGAGTGCACCAGCAGTCACAGGCCCTGATTTGGAAGATTTAGAAATGCTTCCTGATTGTGCTCTTCAGCCTCCCCTAAGGGTTTTATCAGACTCCGTGTTTATCCTTCAAAACATATGTTAAAGATGACTTGCTAGAAAGTTGTGCTACTTACACATAAAACATGATATGTTTAAACTAATAGTTTGAGAAATAACCTAATTTTCATTTTGTTAGAGGTGCACTATTGTGGTTTTTTTTTGTCATATCTGATGTATCCTATTAAGTTTAAGTCAGTGCCTTCTCAAGACTCTAAAATACTGTTTTCCACTCTACCCTGTAGTTCTAAATTGATCTAAACTTGTCTGACAGTGCTCGCTTCAGTAGCATATGTACTAAACTTGTCTAACAAAATAGTATACTGGGAAGTTAACAGCTGTAATTTCTTTGCCAGTTTAGAAATCTAAGCAAGGTAAGAGCATCCCTGGTACACTAGGAGGAGCAGTTGAGTTGAGAGAGATCTTTAAATCATCTTTCTCCACTTTCACATTTTTTCCCACTGTTAATTATTTAGCTGTAATTCTGTTTACTTCAAAGTGGCAGTTTTAATTTATTTACTACCTGGAGACTTTTTCTCATCTGTCCATTCATTGTTGGGCAGATGGGTTTACTGGGGTGACTAAGGGAAACATTGTGGAATCCCAGCTTCTTAACATCGAAGATGGCCTGGGTCTGTCGGCTGGCTGCCCAGCACTGTGAATCAGGTTCTTCAGTAGAGGCCCTGTGGATGGAGTTCTTCACCACATTCTGCTTGGTCCAAAATGTCCAGTTTTCAACACATGAATAATCTGACACAAGCAGATTCCTTGTCCTGAGCTTAGACACCCATATATGGCATTGTTTGAAGGTCCCAGATGGCCACCTGCTTGCTTGGAAGTTGCAATGAGAGCAGTTTATAGAGATTTGTTTTCCTAAGATTGAATCACTAGTCCAGTTATTGAAACATTATGTAAGGGTGGTGTTATTTAGATCCACTGAACTCCTTGTCACCTTACAGAGAGTAGAAATTCTAAGAAATTGCAGGTTGGATTCCTAAAAGAAAAAAAAAAAGAAGGATGACCTGAAGTAAGATCCCCTGGGTGATGCCCTAGAGAACCTCAAAGAAGATAGAATTGAAGAGTGTCCAAAAACACAGGCTGGGGATAGATTCCAGGAAAAGAAGCTATCTTACAAAAAAACTGATGAATTTGCCAAAGGCCTAGGCCTGGTCATTAGTAGTATCAACAGCATAAATGTAAACCATCTGCCACATACCTAGTCAAAGGCACAGCCTACATGCTGGCTAATGATTATTGTCATGTGGGGGGAGGGGTGGTAATTAACATTTGGAGTAACTTTTGCAATATAGAATGAGCTTTTGTATGTATTGTCACATGCTCACATGCCCTCACAGGTTTTTAGGATCTTTGGGACCATTCTATCTCTATTTTACAGCTTAAAATAAACCTGTTCAGTGAAGTCAAATGGTCAGAGTCACTGAAAATTACAACTTGGAATGTATGCCCCACACTGAATCTTGTGAAAGGAATACAGCGTTATCGGTTTTTAAGAATCTGGTATTCATGTATGCTTCTATCTAGTTTCATTTTATTCTCACAGTTTAGGATGGTGTACCAAAAGAATTCACTGTCACTAATACCCCATGGTGGTGGCCATGGACACCCCCTTGCTGTTAGTTACCTGTCTGGCGTGAGTTTCTGTTCCCCTTCCAATAGGTAGAAAATGTCCATCTTCTCTTTCCCTAATTGGCAGTGTGTGCCAGGCTTGGGAGTTGGCAACAACCATTGTTTTTCATGCTTGTGTCCTGGACTCCTTGTCTCAAAGTACACATTCCTGGGTCAGCTAATTCCATCCTTCTGCTACACAGGGCACTACAGAGTAAAGCCCAGCCACACTCGGAAGCAACATAGAGGTTCCAGCAGGGGTGGGGGGGCTGCCTGTTCCCCACAGGAGGAGGACAAAATTGGGTTTCTTAAACTGTGCCTCAGAGTAGACTCTAGCAATAAACACTGAGTTTCTCCCAGTGTAAAGTGGAGTACAGCCATAACAAATGGTAGCAGATATACTGGCAGGAAGTACCACAAATATACTATTTCTCAATCTGTCCGGCAGAAGTCCGGATGGGCTCAGCTAGTTTCTTTGATCTGGGCCTCGTGGAGCCAGAATCAAGGTGCTGGAACTCATAACTGGAGGCTCTGAGAAGAATTTGCTCTGAGGATCATTCATGTTTTTGGAAGAATTTTGTTCCGTGTGGTAGAGCTGACTGAGGTCAACCGAGAGCTTCCAGCAGCGCCTTAAATCTTCATGCATGGTTAATCATGTTGTCAATGCCCTTTTTCAAAGCAGCTTCAAATTGCTCTAGCTTTTCTGCTGCCCATGTCTTCTTCCTCCAGCAAGGGCAAGTTTTCTGCTTCTAAACTGGTTCAGGTAATTAGTGTGGGCCTGCTTTGATAACCCAAGTTCATCTCCCTGTTGTAAGGTGTGAACCTTGATCTCTCCTACAGGATCCCTTTTCCCACAGACGGTAACTTACTCTCAAGTGGCAGGGGTTGGCAGGTAGACAGCTTCTAGGGGTGCTCTGCATACAAACAGGTGCCGGGGTTCTCTAGACAGTTAGTCATGAGACCCGGGATCGAAGCAGAGCATGGTGCAAACCCAGGCCTTTCCAGGCTACACACAGTCTCTTCTGCCTGGTCTCTGGTCAGTCAGGCAGCAGGCAGAGACCTGACTCTGATGCTCACATTTCCTGGATGATAGTGGATCCTCTCAGAGTTATGGGTGAGGCATGAGTCATTTCCCATCCCTGGCACCGAGGGAAAAGAAGGTATGCTCAGGAAGGCTAATGATAACTGGAAGTTTGGCCCGATGTCTCTGTATCCTCACTGAACAGTGTGACAGCTGCTAGACCATTGTGACTCTGACCACCTGAAATGTGACCAGTGTGATTGAGGAACTGGATTTGTAATCGTATTAAATTTAATTAATTCTCGTCTAAAGAGACTCCCATAGTTAGTGGCTTTCCTATTGAGTGGCAGAGCTGTAAACCTACACGTGAAACAATTTTTAAGTACTTGCCAGTAAGCATGACACCTGACATTTTGGAAATTGTACTAAAGAGTAATTACATTTTGCACTCAAGCATCCAGACATCTTACTTTACATTTTTGCTTTCCACCCCATCTCTTTTTTGCCCCCATTTCTTTTTTAATTTTATTTTTATTTATCAGCACATATTTGTAGGTACATGAAGTTTATATTCATCGTGGGAAACGGGTACATTTTTTGTTTGTAAACACTGGAAAAATATCAGCTCTTGAGTTTCCAATAAGCATAATAAATCTGCAGGAGGGATTGGGGAAATATCAAAGAACATCAAGCAGACATCCCTGACCCTCCTCCTCCCCTGGAGAAGCCACGCGGTTCCCTCCTGAGGGGAGCTCCCTGTTGCAAGCATCTCTCTTCCTTTCTCCTTCTTGTGTTCTCTGTCTCTCTTTTCTGTTGGGAACTGTTAGGGGTTAGACACACAGCTCTCTACCCTTTTTGAACTCCCTGAAGAATTCACCTCTCTGCCGCTGTTGCAGTTCGCCTTGATCTCCCCTCACTCTGCTCAGGAAATATCGCAGTAGCATCTCACTCTGTAGGAAAAACTGTTGAAAGGGGGCTCAGTTTTCCAAATGAGCCTCCCAAATCAAGTGCCAGATCTCCCTCACTGGGCTGTGTGGGTACATATATTCTTAAACTTTAGAAAACACACACACACACACACACACACACACACACACACACACAAGCCACAGTTTAGAAAGTGAAGCCAAATAGAAATGCAGAAGTTTTTTACTTCTCTATATTTAGAAGAAACACCTGTATGATCCCTTCCATCAATATTTATTTGTATCATTTTCTTTTTGATTAAGAAAATACTTCAAGCAGGAGGGTCGTGAGTTCAAGCATAGCCTAAGCAACTTAGGACTTAGCAAGACTCTGTCTCAAAATAAAAAAATAATTTTAAAAGGTAATGATGTAGTTCAGTATAAAGACCCTTACTTCAATCATCAGTTACACTGCCCCCTACTAAAAAAGAAAGAAGAGAGAGGGGAAGGAGAGAGAAAAGGGAAAAGAAAGAGAATTTAGTGATGTTTTAGTCTCAAAGATGAACATACAAAGTCAACAGAGGGAGAGGTGATTTTGACAGCAGTGTCATCTTTGGTGTACCTGAGTACCTGCACACCCTTGCGGCCCTTTCTCCTGCATGAGTGTCATGAAACAAATCCCCCTCTTCACTGGGGACACGTTTTGTAGAAATGGGGCTCAGCTCCTGTTCATGACATTGGTACAGTTACTGAATTACTCATGTGTGATACGTGTATCTAACGTGTGTATTCAGTGGCTGCTAACCACCGAAGCATGTACAGTCAGTGAATATTATTAATATGAACGGAAAAAAAACCAGGGAAGGAAGGCTGTACAAGCCAATTGTTGGTCCAAATGGCAAGAAAATGCCCGAAGCCAGTGGCATCAGGCTTGCTATCCTGAGAGCCAAGTTTTTACCTTGGTTCTTTACTGATCTATGTAATATTCAGGAAGCTCACTAGACTCTCCAAGCCTCAGTTTTTGAATTTTTAAAACCCCTTGGCAGGATTATTGTTAATCTTTAAATAAGTTTCGAGTGTAAATTATGGGGCCCTTTATCAACCACAATCCTTCGACACACATTAGTTTGCTTTATTTTCCTGTTTTTCAGTGGCCCACCCCCATCAGAGTCTTACTCAGGTCATGTAAGCAATTGTGCATGACAGTGGCTACTGCCCCATTCAGGATCCCCAGACATCTGGAACATCCTTCTGTCTTCCTAGAAGCACAGTCCAAGCTGCTCGGTCACCACTATAAACAAGATTCTGCCTCCTCCAACAGTTGCTTTTCCTAAGAGTGATAATGTTAACAAATAGCAGTGTACATAATTAATGTAAAACTGTGGTTGATCCTCAATCTTAAAGTGCATCCGTTAGACAGTTTTCCTAATTAGACTGTAAGAAATTCATAGGCAACTCACTGTTACCAAGTTCAGATGTCTGCTAGACTTTTACACTGTGCCATCTGCACACAAAAGGATGGGTAAGCCTAAGCCAGGTGTGTCGGGCCTGAATGTCCTCTTGATCTAGTGGTTTTATGTTGAGACTAAAGGTAATTCTTGCTGTTACATTCAAATAGGGAGAATAGATGATTTATCTCTAGAAACACAGCAAAGAAAGGCTGAGATGTGGGCTTGCGCCTGTCATCACCAGTGAGGAAAACAGCCAGGGGACTGCAAAGGTGACTGGTCTTTTCTTTCAGACACTCAGCCAAGTCCATGCCCTACGGCACAAATGCCATGTGAAGTTGTTGTAACCATCATGTAAGTGATTCAGCAGTAGATTTTATGTCTTTATTCAAAAATACATAAAAATGCCTTAACTTACACACATCCCCAAGTCCCAAGTCAGTCGTTTTTGTCTTACCTGAAAGAGCATTTACGTATAATGCAAACATTTGAGGAATGTTAGAAAAATCTGGTGGTGCTTTACAATGGAAATCTGAGTGCATGTGTGCTCACAGGCATACACACTTGTGTGTTATATGTTGTTAGTCTCTACGTGAGATGGAGGTGAGTAGAAATATGATTGCGTGCTGTGGCTCTCTCCTCATTGCACTGTCTGACTGCATATCTTTGTGTATCTGTCTATGAAATCTTTGCTAGTTCTCAGCTGTATTTAATCCCGCAAGGCCCCATATACAAACACACTGCCAAACAGAGAACTTCCCTTAAATTATTTAAATCTTCCCATAAGTGATTTTCCACTCTTCCTGCAATGGAAAACATTTGATCATAAATTCAATTAAATCAGCCATCCTCCTTGTGATGTTTGTCCAGCTAAATCCTTCAGTGACTAAATCGGGGAGCAGGCCAGCTGTGCGTGTGCGTGTGTATCTGTGAGTGGGTGCAGTTATGGCATGGCTGTTGCAGAATTGATTTGAAGTGAAGATGAAGGGTAGTTCTCATTTCTTAAGTCAGATTTTGACCATTTCACTGCAGCCAGAGCTTAAAAGATTAAACTTATAGGTGTATTATCATGTATATTTGGTTAGATTCATTGGCTTTTATTTGTCAATTTATAGCAGAGTTTTAATATGTTGAGTTTTAGATCAAAAGTGATGCTGATATTCTGGCTATGTTAGTAAAAAGCTGTCAAGCCACATCAACCATTTTCCCTCCTTTCTTTTCCAACCCATCATTCCTAGGAAATCCAAGGAAAAATGACTTAAAATACTTCCAAGTTTCCAAAGGCAAGTGCCATAATTCCATAGTAGCATTTATTATTTTTCATGCCAGTGTCCACTTGAAGAGGTAAGGTTTATTAACAGCTTGATCTTAATCCTAAAGACATTCAGACACACAGATGGAACCAACTGAACCCTTACTGATGTGTATCTTTCTATGTGTTATTTCGATGTGACCTGCAGAGGGCACCATGCTCTGAAAAAAAATGTACAGCTCTCTATCTCCATAAAATGTGTGAGGTAAGTAACAAGAGAGATGTATATTTTTCATCCTTAGCAAAACAGTCACAATGTCTGTGGTACAGAAGCCAGAGCTCCCTTCTGTTGTAATTCTCTCCCTCCCTCTGCTGCTTTAGGTATCTGTTTAGATTATGATTTATTTTTTGAATATTGACTCAGCCATCTTGGTGGTTACTTAATTAAACATTACAACAGATCCTGTGTGTTTGCTTCCAAGAGGGATTAAGCACATCATTTTATTTTTTAAGATGAATACAAATGGGATTTTGCATTTATCTCTCATTGTTTGTGACCCTGACAAATGTTTAGAATTTGAATTAAATTATACCTGTAGTTCTTAATTTATTTGGTGGTCACACGAGGCTTTGCTTTCCTGTCTTACAGTTCTGCTATTCTGTATTCCTTATTTTTCTATCATGACCACTGAAAGAATTCTAGTGCTTCTTCTTTTTCTCAAAGAAATGAAAAGTGTTTCCTCAGGGATGTCTTTTATGCACTGTGAACTTCAGCCTAAAAGCGTGAGTCCCTGACCTAGATGTCTTCTCTGTAGCCACATGCATTGATTGGCTTAATCCAGCCTCTGTTCATCTAAAAAGCCAAATCTTTCCAGTATGTGAATTACTTGAAGAAAATATATAAAGTTTGAGAGCTGCATTCAATATTTTGAGGATATAGAGCAGCACTGTCTAGGAGATATTTATGCATTGATGGAAATGTTCTGTGTCTTTACGTTTTAGTATGGTAGTCCCCAGGCACATGTAATTATTAATTAATTTAAAATGTGACTGGTACAATTGAGGAACTAGATTTTTTATTTCATTTAATCTTTACTAAATTTAAATAATCATATGTGGCTAGTACCTACTAAATTGGACAGTGCAGACTGGAATATGACATCTGCTCAGTTTAAATTTTACCAAAATATATTGTGCAGTAGGTTGCATTTTCCAAGCTAAAGTAGGCTGTGTTTTTCCCTCAAGATTTTATTTTCTTCCTTTGGGCTTACTCATACAGCTTTAAACTTAAATCCAAATCCTCTGACTCTGTCCCAGAATATACCTTCTTTTTTAGAACACCTGAGAAATTTTTGATTTTCAAATTCTTAGTTTTGTTGATTATCAGACATTTCTTAGTTATCCAGAATGGAGTTAGAAAGTATGACTTCTGAAAACACTGATTCTGGACTTACTGGCTTTTCATAGTGAAGCTTTACTTCATTTGTATCTGATTTTCCTATATACAAAGACAAAACTTAGAAAATGTACTTATTTCCAAAAGTGGTATGTGTGTGTGTGTGATGCATGTGTATGTCGTCTACAAATAATGCTTGTGTATGTACTGTCTGTTTTTAAAGTGACCTGAATATTCCTTTGAAATATTTCTTCTAAATTCCCAAGTATTTAGATGGGATATTCTTCTCTTTCATTTTTAAACACTTTAGTATTTACACATGATCAATCATTTACATCATCTGCAAATCATTTACATGATCTACAAATCATGCCTTCTCTTTCCCACATTATTCTGATATTGTTAATGTTAAGGTGTAAATAGATGTGTTAAAAATTGTGTGTATCATGCCACCAGCTTGTGGCTCATGTTAAAAATGTTTCCTGAAAATACCCTTACCTACTATACCTAGAAATTATAAACATAACAAAAAGTCAACTTTTAAATTCTATTCATATTTGCTTTATTTCTATTGTAAAGATAGAATTAGTGCTCAGAAGGATAGACAGCTCTAGCAATTATGCTAATTTAACTTTCTGTAACCATCGCTATAAAATGACACTTTAGTATTATGAATTATTTTACAGAAAGAGCCAGATGAAGAGTTAGCTCAGGAGTGTTAGGAATGCAACTCCAAAGTTGTGCTTACCTTCAAAGACAGCCTCAGCCTATTTTGTGTCTCCATCAAATTACACCTGTAGTTCCTATGTCCCAGTTTCAAAATTCTTCCACCAGAGAGAAAAAGGCATGGCTGGTTAGTAGTTGGATAGGGAGACTGACTTAGAACAGTCAAGGAATCCTCACACCACAAGGCATGACATAGCCAAGCAGGATGAGACCATAGAGCTCCTGTCAGGGGTTTTAGTAATGGGCTTTCAAACTGAGCTCCTAGGCAGGAAGCCAGTTCCCTACCACTTTAAGATTGTTAGGTTTCCTGTTAATGGACTTGCATGTTATCTACAAAGAAGTCATTCTGTTAGGTTCATTGTAAGTTAACAACTAATACTGTGTGGGGAAAGTGCTTTGCAAACTTTAGAAGAACTTTAGACTGTTTGATAATAGTGGTGCAATCCTGTTCAGGTTCATATAAAAAAAGAAAAAAGTAAATGGTCAAAGAATACAAGGTAGGATTTCTTAACTTTTCTTCATAACATAGGCTAGGATTCACCCTGCAGATTTTTTGCTAAAATTACTCCTCACACGCATTCACCTTTATTCAACAAACAGGAATATTTTCTCTAAATATTTGAAATCTCTCCTCTAATAGAATCTTATATTTGTAGCATACATTATGGAGAGGAATAAATCATTCCCCAAGTTTTGAACCACAAAACCAAAACTAGCACAACAACAAAATGTTTTCTCTTCATACTAAGTTTAACATCTAAGCTTAGCATACTAAGTTTAGTAACACACAGTGCACCTATTTCAAATGTTAGTCAATGTCATTTTCATACTCTGTGACTCTGAGGGCCTTAACTGATTCAGATGCATGCAATTTACTGTCCCTGCAGCCCTTTGAATAGAAGGGTGGGAAGGGGACAGGAGGACAGAAGATGGCCAAGGTGGCTTTTGCGCTGTCTTGATAATCTATACTGAGCCCTGGTGGAAGGTAAGTCATGGGCCAAGGAAACAGGAACCAAGCAAGGCAGGTAAACCATAACTGAGGAAGACACTGTGTATTTAGAAAACAGAATAGGAAGAGCAAAGGAGAAATTGTCAAGGAGGGGAGTTTACTTTAGTGTGTAACCCAGCAAAATAGGTTTACAAAACCTTAAGATTTGGAGGTAGGTCCTAAACATTGTATTTATCAAGAGACTATTTCTATTCTAAATAATACTGAAAACATTTTACTTAAGGCGCTGTCTCATTACTGTTGTGAGCATTTTAACATTATGAGATTTCTTCTGTGTAAGTTCATACGTGACCTCAGTCTTATTTTTTTCATTCATTTTAATTCTCCCAATGTGGTGTCTCCCACCAAAGGATTTTCATAGATGTTCTCTGATTTGAGAAAGAAGGTCACAGTCCCAAATGATTCTTCTTACTGCATTAAGTAAGGCTAATGGAACTGTTTGCCCAGTACAATATCTTTGCATATGGCACACATGCTGTGCCTGACAACATGCCAAGTGCTGTATAAACATCATCTCATTTAACCCTGGAAACAATTCTCAAATATTTTTCCTTGTGGAAAAAATTCAAGCCTGGTTTAGAAATTTTATGTTCCTGCCTTCAATTATTCTTCAGCCTTAAGAATAGGTCTCTAATATGTTCCTCATTTGCCACATTTTTCATAGCAGGATTGAGACCAGGAGGAAGAACTTAAGTCACCTACTTTAAGTTCAAAATTTAAGACAGTGTAAGAAAAGAAAACAACTCAGTGATCAAGATACATAATTGCCTTGCTTTTCTCATTACTGAGACAAAATATCTGACACCCAAACTCAAAGTTAAAGGTGGAAAGACTTTATTTAGCTCACAATTTGTAGAGGTTTCAGTCCATAATCAGCTGGCTCCAAGGCAGGGTGGCACATGGCAGAGGGGCAACAGTTCATGACAGCAGAAGACAACAAAAGCAACAAAGGAGAGACTGAGACAAGTCTCTTTCTTTTCCTTACACTGTATCCAATCCACTGCATTTAGAGTGGTGTCAGGCCAATCAGAGGACTGATCCAGCAGTTACCCGCCCCTTAATCCCAGCATTTCATTACAAATCATTCTAGATTCAACCATCTCTGAAAAGCCTGCCACCCTTAACTACATGAGGTTTTGAGGGAACATCTAGACACAAACCGTACCAATAATGTTTTAATGCAAAATTTAAGAAAAAAAAAGCAAAAGGTTAATTTCTGTGTTTTTTGTGTGGTCCACGAAACTACCTTTGGTCAGGAGTGATTTTCTGGATACAGAGCCTTCTTTTTAAAAACGTCAGTACTGGACCACGGATTTAGCTCAGTGGCAGAAGCACCTGCCTGGCAAGTGCAAGGTGATGCGTTCCATCCCCAGTGTAAAATAAAGTAAAATAAAACAAAATACCAGTACTGGTATTGTTATAGAGCACTGGACCCAGTTAATCACTGCTGGTGGTCCTGAAAACTGGTAAACAACATGGAAAACTATATAGACCACATGCAAGAGAAGCCATTACGATATCATGCCATATTCATGAAATGCAGTTGGTGTCATTTAAATGTTCTGGGTGCTTGGGTTTACTTAGACAGGTTCTTACTGTCACAGACCTTATGTTCAGAAGTCATGAGGGCCATAAACAAATAGTAAGATAAACAAGGTCATTACAAAGTGATAAGTAAGAGTAGCAAATGGAATGATGTGATGAAAGGAAGAACATATAATGGCTAGGGTTTTGACTATTTTGTTCAATTATATATTTTAAAAATTAAATTTATTCATATACTTTAGATGCACATAGATATACATAATGATTACATTCATCATAGGGGATTTGTACCTGTGTGTGTGTGATATATCTTAATTCTTCTTCTTTTTGATTGCCCGTTCCCCAATTCTATATTTTTAACAGAGCCTGTAATAAACAGGTGTGCAATGAATATTAGCTGAAGAATGAAAATGCTTAGTAGTAAGAGTTATGATCAGTAATACAGTGAGCAGTTAGATTTTTTTAATTTTATGGAAAAAATAAAATTTCAATAAAATAACAGTAGTTAATAACATTGCATATTGTTATCTTCAAAGTAGTTACTCTAGGATAAGATAGTAAAAGACATGTTGCCATTAATCTCCATCAGAATATTCCTCTGTACTTCAAACACACTCACCCTATCATTCTTGCCACTTTGTGAAGCAGTTCTAGGAGTCCTCTTCATGTTGTACTTTCAGGGCTGCTTAGATGTCCCGAATATACCTTTCATGGTCATGCTGACTTGGGGAAGAGACAGAGATTGCATGGTGCCAGATCCAGTGAAAAAGGGGGATGAGGATGCAGCCTAATGTGTTTTAGTGTTCAGTTCAGTGGCATTGATTCCATTCCACTAGCACCCTTTCCATTGTATGGCACCCGACAGAAGTATATGCTATACTTTCACTCACACCTTGTAAAGACACTTGTTGTGTGGACGTGGGAAGAGTAAGAGGAGAGGAGAGTGGAGACAGAGACCAGGGAGGGAATGGCCTCCTGGGCTGTGGTTTGGAATTTCACTTTACTTTCACCAAGGAAGCCTGAGGAATTTTTTTTTATTTAGTAATTTAGTGTTTCTCTCAAAAATATATAAATCAACCAAATAAAAACCCAGTTCTCATGACTGTGTTGTAAGTTAAAGTTTTTGGACTTGACATGAATTTAACCAGGATTAAGTGAATGGAAATAGGCTTAATAAATCATGACTCACAAACCCAATAGAACATTGCACAACAGTGTTGGGATAATATGCATGAAGACTTTAAAAACACAGGAAATCCTTCGTTTGTTTCTTGAAATGAGGAGAATAAGACATTGTGTCAAACAAACATAAAAACTATTTTTAAAAAAGTCTGTGAACCAAAGCTGAAATGTAGTATACAAGAAGAAAATAGTTGTGTTAATATAGAAGAGTTTTGAGTTATTGTGTTTCTGCTTTTCAAAAATTATCTGTAATGTTGTCATCAGTTTAATAAGAAAAGTATGTTGTTTAATTGGTGCAGAGTTTTGTTTGGATCATGACATAATTTTGGAAATAGAGTAATAACTTGCATGATGTTGTGAATATAATTAGTGCCACTGAACGGAACCCTAAAAATAGTCAAAATGGCAAAAATTTAGGTCATGTGTTTTTGTCCATAATTTTATAAAAAGATCCCCCAGATTTCTTCTATAATTAATAAGGTCAGCAGCCTCCAAGATGGTTCACAGTGATCCCATCTTCTGGGCTTCACACCTGTGGGTCATCTCTTCCACAGCATACCAGGTTGGTCATAGTGACCAGCAGTATGCAACAGAGGTGACTGCACATTGGGTCCAAGGTTAGGTTATAAAAGATTGCCTCTCCCTTGGGCTCTGCCTCATCTTTCTGCTCACTGGCTCTGAGGAAACCAGTTTGTCATATGACCAGTTCTGTAGAAGTATTAGTGTGTTGAACTGAGGCACCCTGCCTGCAACACAAGTGAGCTACTTTGGAAGAAGATCTGGGTCCAATAAAGCTTCAAATGACTGTAGCCCAGGGTATCCACCTGGCTGCAACCCTAGGAGAGACCCTAAGGCAGAAATACCCAGTTATGTTTCATTTAGATTCCTGACCTTGAAAAACTATATGTAATAAATATTGTAATTAATTTAAAATGAAAAGTACAAAAGTTATGTCTTTCACTATAGCTGTTCTCACTAGTAAGCAATACATGCTACATAAATTGCATATGAACATATATATATGCATAGATATATATTGTTTAACCTTTGTCCTTAAAGTCTTATTTTTTCTATCATTAATAGAAGTTTTCAGTATAGCAAGTTTTAAGAGTAAAAGTACATGAACTGGAAAAGCTAGCTCAATGCATGCCAGAGATTAAAATTGGACCCATATCTTTTACCATGCACTAAACTAAATTCAAAATGGGTCAAAGGTATAAATATTAAAACAGAAACATTAAATTTACTGGAAGATAGAATAGGTAATACTCTTGACATTGGTGTAAGCAGACTTTATGAATAAACACTCGAGTTGCACAGGAACTATTACAGAGAATCAACAGTTGGAATCTCTTCATTTTAAAAAGCTTTTCCACACCAAGAGAAACCACCAACAGAGTGAAGAAACAACCTACAATTTGGGGGAAAAGAACGTTTACCAGTTGTTCCTCAAACAAAGAATTACTATTGAGAACATATAAAGAACTCAAAAAATTCAGACCTCTTGAATTTCAAGACCCAATCCAAAAATGGACATCTGAAATGAATACACACTTCTCAGATAAAGAAGTAAAAATGGCAAATAAATATATGAAAAAATGTTCAGCATCACTGGTGATTCAAGAGATTCAAACTTTTTTTGCATTTCTTGAATCTGTTCTATCAAGGTTTTCCCATCGTAGTTCCATCGTGGTGCAGTGGCTCACAGTGACCACCCACAAAGTAAGATATTAAAATACTGCAGAGAGTCTGTCTGTACATTGGAGTCCTAAGGGTTTAGTTGAAGGTATGGAGCTCACTGCAGTGTGTTGTGTGGGCCCATAACAAGAGGCCTGTAAGTCTTCAATGGAAGACGAAACAGTCTGTGCCAAAAAGCTGAAGGATTTGTGCTGGAAGCTGAAGAGTCTGTGAAGGAAATCAGGACATGCCCTCCAATGTGAAGACTAAGTCTGGAGCTCTCCAAAGAAACAAAATCAGATTCATCCTTCCACATTTCCCCTTTATACCATCCAGGCAGCCAACCAGCCTAGGGTAGGTCTTCCACACTCTAGGGTGTGGAATTGCTGAACCAATTTAGCTGAGTTTCTCCTACTGGAATTGACATAATCAGTCAGCCATCATATCATTTTCCTCATCCATGCATGAATAATCTGATTATTCACTTCTGACTTCCTCCAAAATTTGCAAAGCTGGTTTTTCATGTGCCATTGTATTGAATTGTGCTGCTTGTACCAGAAAAACCAAAAGAAAACTCTTTTTAAAAATCCTAAATGCACAGAAATTTAATAGTGAGGATTTCATGGGTAATATTCATGTATTATTGCTTTAAAGCACCTATACACACCTTGCCATTCATCTCTCAAGTGGGTCAATGTACAGATTTTTACTTTCCTCAGACACAGCTACTATGAGTCACGCCCACACTCCATTATGGTAAAATACATGTTTTCATAATAGAAGAGTTGTGTGGGTATATTTTACCCCTTGTGATGCTCAAGTAAACATATACAAAATCTTAGTTGGAGCATTATGTAGGTAAAAATCCAGCCAATGTGACATTTTTGCACATGTATGCACCTTGCCATTTGTCATATCAAGTGGGTAAACACAAAGATTGCTCCTGTATCTCTCAGGTGCAGTTACTAAGACACACAGCCAGCAATTATTATACCAAAGTACAAATTTTTAGTAGAAATGTATGAGATGGGTTGTAACCCATTTAAGAGAATATTTAGTGGCAGAGTGCGAATCAAGGCAAATAGCTTAAGTGAGCAGAAAGCACATGCCCTCAACAAGATATGATATTTGTAGATGTGTAAATGCGTTGATTGTAATATTTTTTTCTTTACTAGAGAGAAAAGGAAAAACTGTTTTGGTGCAACTTTTTAAAAACTTTTAAAATTCAGAGTATGAAAGGAAATTTTATCTTATGAAAATGTATGTAATTATTAAAAGTCCAAAAAACAAAATTACATACTTACTCTTACATCTATGGACAGAAATATATCTAATTGGTAAATCAAGGCTGATTATTGATTTATGAGCTATTTCATTTTATTGTATTCATTTGAAAACTGTCCAAATGTTCTAGAGTGATTATCTCATTATGATAATGTATAAAGTAAGCTATAAATAGAATCTTCGGTTGGGATGGGGTAGGGAAGTGCACACCAGCATTTGAGGTATGCAGCATGCTCTGCCTCTCACGTGCTGTGTGACCCAGGTTTCTTTTTTCCTCATCTCCAACATTCAGCTCTCTTGTGTGAAGGTAGAATAGTAATGATCGTCCCACTGCCAGGAACACAGCAGAAAGGAGATGGATATGAAAAGGCTCTCACGTAGAGTAGATGCTCCATAGACGCGTCCTTCCCCTATGTATGCCTTTGCACTTTGTAGACCTAGGGTTCTATTTCCTACTCATGGTTTCCGTGGCAGTCAGGAAAGAGCACATAGTTCAACAGAAATCTGGCTCAGTGTGCAGTCTAGGAGACTGTGCAGTAGGAAAGATCAACAGGAGACACCCTGTGGAATCAATAAGCATTAAAAGAAAGTTTTAAATTTTTCGTTTGTAGAGCTTAGGGACCTTATAAAGGACACCCAGCTATTTAGGAGTCTTCACCTAATTCTTTTTTAGACAATAGCGCCATTCTTTACATCAAAATAAAACCTTCTATTTTCAGGTTCTAGGTACAGTGTCATAAACAAGTTGAAATTAAAGTCCTCAACAAATTATTTGTTTGAGCTAAACATCAGTATTCTGCAACCTCTGACCTGAATATACTTTCAGTTTTACTTAAATGGGAGCAATCTTTTTCGTGACTTTCTCCAATCCTGGCCATTTAATATCTTTAATCTACAATACAGTTTTTTAAAGGGTGGCTAAACAGGTCTGTTATATCAACATAAGGTGCTAAACAGTACACTTTTTGACTTAAAATGAAAAGTTTCTTATATGCATGTAACAGCTTCCCCTATAATGCGCTCTAAATGTGAACTAATAAGAAACAAAAACTGAAAAAAATTCCAAGTTTCCTTTTTAGACATTTATTATCTTGGATCATGTCCAGTTTGTAAGGAAATAAATACTTGAAGAAAGAGTTCTGTGGAATGTTAGCTGCAGTACTATTTTTCTTCCTTTTATCATGCCCCAAGATGCACCAAAGTTGATATAAATTCACCATGCCTTCTTTCAAAAGCGGAACAGCAAGGCATTCTTCCTGTAGGAATCAGACTGTAAAAGGTGATTTCCTTTTACTCCATTTGGTTTAAGCCTGTAAAAAGCATTAAGTGAAAAATCTGATATATTTGTTAGGGCATTTTATTGCATTACTGAGTTATATTTTCAGTCCTCAGTGAAAGGTTTATTGAGAACATAAACTTTGAAGAGGTTTTGTTCAGGATTAAAGATATACATTTTCTTCTCTTTTGGTGAAATAATATCAATCGCACAGAATGATGCCTTTTGGGAGCTATTTTTAATACTATTTACAGTCAAAGCCACAGTTGCATTCTAGTGAAGCAGATATCAACCTTCTGAAACTTCCCTCTGATGATGAGGTTTGTGACTTCGGTAGGGCTGCAGAAGAATGAACTGTGTGAAGCCACCATTTCTATTAAGTGTTTACCCTAACACAGATAGACCAGTTAGTTAAACTGCTTCCCCCGAGACTTCTGTGGTAAAATGATTTTTTTTTCTTACTAACCATGTAATTTGCACTAAGGTGTTTATAATATTTATTACTGATCTGTATGAAACAGAAAAGTATTTCTAAAGTTTAATATAGGTTGATTTTTTTCCATAAATGGAGATTTGGATTTGAACTCCCAAGTCAATCATTTATGATCAAAAATGAGAGAATTGTTTGTGTCAGATGAAACAGTGCCTTAATGAGCCACTTTGAATTGAGGAAAATTGGATAATCTTTATTCTCTAAATAGTATAAATATCAAGAACATCATAGGAGTTTAACCTTCACAGACAGTTTCCTTTGCTTTGCTCCTGATTTCCTTAAAACATTTTAAAACTTGTGAAAGAGGTGAAATAATAAGATGTCAATGTCTGTAATCGATTTAAGCAAGTGATGGTAAGAAAAGGTCAGTCTTCACAGCAGTCCTGTGAAGTAGAGGGAGGCTATTAATCTCGTCCTGATCTGCACGCAGAAGTCTAAAAGCCTGATGTCCTTCAGGTGACAATAGAATTCCACATAGGGCAGGGGATACAACAACGCAGGTTGCTGCTTCCAACTGCATATTATCGTAAATAAAATAAATGTGGAACTAAGATCAATTGTTTTAAATGTACACATGTTTAGAATTTAAAGATATTTTATACTGATTTATGAGAATTTTCTAAATATTCTACAAGCCTTCTCTTCGTGATTACAGGTTTATTAACTAGATGTGTCATTAATTTCTGTGACTGACATAATTTATCCATCTTTTTCTGGCTTATCTCTCGGTCAGAGGATTGAAATGTCACTATTTATGCTGCTTCTGCTGTTAACTCTACTGTTAAGTACTTAAAACTTGTAGAATCACATGATCTCTGACCCACTAAATCTAAGTATCCTTTCTAAAACAACTCAGATATGTGTATATTGCCTGATAGATTTATACAGGCACAAAAATATTAATGTTCAGTAAACTCTGACAAATAGTGTATATTTTAAAAGTTACTCTGTTTAGATATGTAGAATTACAGGTGAAGTGCATATGAGTTACGATATTTTTATGTGTATACTACTAAAAAAATAAAATTCTACAACTCAAGAAAGTCACTGCCACCAGGAAATGGAGAATTAGGAAAAAAAACCTCCTGCAATAATAAAGTAGTGAAGTGGTTGACTCTTTCCTGTAAGTAGGTAGATTGGAAACGTGGTCTACTTGTGTGGTGTTAAATGAAAATAAAGTACATAAGGGCCGTTGTTGAAAAGAATGTAACAAGAAAAAAAATCGTAAGAAGAAATTCACTTAAGTTTTATCCATGAATATTTTCTAATATCTCCATCAATAGATTTATGAAATGTAAATGTGAAAAGAGCTTCATATTAGTATATGGGAAAGACTGGCATAATTTTAGCATAAAATTAACCAAATTTGAAAAGCCAGATTACCCTTTATTTGACTTTAGAGTGAATTTAAGCATTGGAAGATACCTCGTTTTGTGAGAAAGAGTCATTATAAATAAAATCAAGGCAGAGAAGTTTGGCGTAAATATTATCAAGCTAAATTCTGAGGTTCAGACCAAGAATTTAATATTTTCCATTTTCTGGCCCACTTTCAGGCAGTTTAGAATAGCTTTCAGAATTCAGCACCAGCTCTTTCAAAAACCTGATTCATGCGGATCCTGCTGCCGGCTCGTCAGCACTCTCTGTACTTTTCCACCAGGTAGAGTTGGCTGCGAGGTGCCTGTATGCTGAGGAGGGTCAGATCTCGCAGAGAGACTTATCAGTGTGGATTTGTGCCACTGGTTTTGGGCATTGTTGATCTTGTCCATGTTGACACACGACTCTCCCTTGGTGTTTATTTGATATAAGACAACAGATGTTCTAAAAATATAGGAAGCAAAGCCTTTACAGTAGTATAATTCAGAATAAAAAGAGGAAAATACAGAAAAATAGAACCTTCAGAAAAACTTTAAGAATATTCTAATAACCGCTCTACCAACATCTAGCTCACAATGTACACATTTTCACAGTGAATCTTTGGCAAGGCATGGAATGGATGCTAAGATTTAAGAAGTCTGGTCACTCTACACTTTCTAAATATGAACCTTTGATTATCTGGATAAAATAAAATAACACGTGTGAAAACATTTTGTAAACTGTAGAGCAGCCTGTGAATACTGTTGTCATTATGTAGCATTGACAATCAAAAGAGCCACCAGTTATAGCAATGAGTATCTGCCAGGAGACTGTGGCATTAAACTGTTTCACTAAAAAACTGAATGAGAAGTGAGTGATTTTCCCGTGCACAAAACCATAAACTGCATAAGAAAACTAATATGAAAATGTCACTTTGAGAGGAGTCTCATTTACTGTTTTTTTGTTTTTGTTTTCACAAGCAGTGCAATGACAAAGGACATCTCAGTGATCGGCAACTCTGTCTTTTTAGTGTACCCAGGAGTCCTGATTCTCATTTCGTTGGTGTGCCTTTCCCTGCATTAGTCTTTGTTTTCCCAAAAAGTTTATTCCATTTTCAGTGATTCCATTATGTTCTGGTTGACCAATGACTAATCTCTCTTTGAAAAGTGAGTAAATTCAAGTTTATTTTCTAGAAATAAGTGACTTTTTAAAAAATAAAAAGCAATTCATGCCCACACTCTTCCAAGACAAAAGTTTTGATAAGAAGGCTAACTGAGCATTTGACTTTTGATGTGTGGACAAGGAAAAGTTCTGAAGCTGACTTTGTTTGTGACTGTTAAGGAAAGCACACACACTGGCCTTTATTGGTGGGTGAACTGCTTCTCATATCACTCAAATCATTTTCAAGAATTGAGTGTAAACTGGTAGCCAGTGCTCATGCTGGCCTCTTTGCCACAGAATCAATACTGCATACTGCTAAATCCAGAAAGATCCAATCCAAAGATCCAGAACCTCTTATCTTGTACTCTGGAAAGTATATCATGAATCAGTCCTAAAACTGGAGATCCACCATATCACTCTGGGTTATTCTGTGAGATACAGCACACTACTGTGCTTTAGACATAGGCCCACTGTGTGTGTAATTCTAGACCATCTCCATACAAAAAGTGAATGAGGAATGTTCTAGAACTTTTCATTCCATCCTGCTTGCTTTTAGGCATTTATATGGAATTTAGTATTTCCATTGTATGTTCTATAAGTTAAACCTTCTAGTAAGTTAAGCCATACCTCCTACTTATTTTCAGCTTTGATGAGCTGAAGTATTAATAAATTCCTATGCAGATTTTTATAGAGATATTTAGAAGTTGACCCCTAGGAGTAAAATGTAACTTGTCTTAGTTCTTCCATAAGCAGGTCTATGCACAGTTTTAGAGGGACTCTTGGAAGTACAGTGTAAAACAAAAACAAAAAAACAAAAACATGCATGCCTATTTTATGAAGTAACTTCAAGATGCCAAGGACCAATTTCTTTCCCACTTCAAAAGAACAAAGAAAACAACATCCCCCAGGGGATATATATTTTGGAAGTTTCTTTAAGTACCAGGACTTGACCATAAGATATTTTTCTTGAAAAATGATGGATTAAATTCTTGTTTCTTAGGTTAAATGATACTTCTGAGGTTTAACTTACATTGATATCTTTGGTTCCGGGGCAAACATCTATTCGGTGAATAATGTCACCCACATGTGACCAGGAACCATGGGCTGTGAGAAGCAGCCCTCTTTGCCTGGTCTTACTCAGTGACTCTCTTTTTGCACCATCATTTTTGCCTTTCATTTTCCCATCTCTCTCTTCAATGTTGGCCAACTTTAGTCTGGCAGAGGACTCCAAATTTGCTTCTACTCTGTACGTGTTTTCAGGAAGGCTGAGAAATTTAAGTGAGTGTTTGAAGCAAAGTGAGCTGCAAAATTCCCTGGAGAGAGATGAAAAGCATTGTTTGAACTTTCAGTGATGGCAAGGGGCAAATTGTGTAGCTCAGCTCTGGCAGACAAATACAGCTACGTAACCCTGCCTGCCTCTGGTTCACAATCTACTTCTTAAATTGGAGAATATGTAGTTGGAGCTAAAAAACAACACTAAAAGACCATTTGCATCTTCTTTATTTCTGATCTACAATAACAGGTTTCCAAAGAATAAGAGATATCCTATTCAGTATTCATGGTCCAACACTGTATTTCAGTACTCATGTTGTCTTTCCTGGCTTTCATTAAACAAGCAGGTAAAGTGTGCACACTTGCAGGTCTTTTACCAAACAAAGCTGCCTGATTTCCAAACTCACTGAGTACACCATCAGTCTCTGGATGGACAGACATCACTGTCTTGATGGCACAGACCTGTCAGTCTGAGGTGGATCACCACTGTGTGATCGAAAAAGAACACTAAAATCTAGAGATGGAGGACCTCACCATTTGTAAGGGTGTCTCCCAATTTGCCAGATGATCGACTGAGGCACTATTGAGAGTCCTCTTAAAATGTTGGAAGTTCAGATTTCAACCACGTAAGGACGAGTCTCCACCCTTAGTGCTTGAATGTTCCTTGAAAAAGCTGTAACACTCCATATTTCCAAACAGCTCCTATTTTTTTCTTTTCTTTTCTTTTCTTTTCTTTTCTTTTCTTTTCTTTTTTTTTTTTTTTGTCTTTTTCATTTTTATCGGTACCAGGGATCGAACTCACGACCGCCTGCTTGCAAGGCAGGTGCTTATGCCACTGAGCTAAATCCCCAGCCCCACAGCTCCTATTTTGAATGTCCTTGACAGTTTCCCTGACCCTGCCATATCAAATGACTTGATGTTTATCCTTAGAGATCAAGATCCAGAGACATCCAAAAAGGTTCTCCAGTTCTCTTACTCAGTGGTATCCACTGATCAATTTTCTGTTTCTCTAATTTTGGCTTTTCCAGAATGTCATGTAAATTAAGACAGACAGACAGACAGAGGTGCACAACCTTTATTCTCTTCACCTAGGATAATGTATTTGAGATTCATCTCAAAGTTGTATGATAAAGAAATAGTAGCCTGAATCAACTTCAAATAGTTTTTGAGGCTAAATAGAGGCTAAATAAGAGAAATAGATGGGGGGGGTACCTATTTAGTTATTGTTCTATAAAGAAAGGTCTAAACAGTACAGATATACTTGATTTTATACTAATTAAATTATCCAGTATATAAGTTTCTACCTGTGAGAGTGTCTCTCTACTACCATTAAAAATCACCTACAGTACTAAAATACAGCAAATGCATCCTTTCAAATGCATCAAAAAGAAAACAAGTCAAATCTCCAGTGGGTCCAAGACTGAAGAAGAGGTTCAGAATGATGACTAGTGCCAGTATTGCAGCTGCCCTGAAGTTGTTATCATAGTAGGATTGTGAGAACATACCTATAGGATGGAGAAACACAAGGCATAGGAATTGAGATTTTTCACATGGAGTGAAGAGCCTCAAAGCACTGTGTCATAAGCATTTTCAATGGGCTGGGTTAAAACAAATCTACTTCTAGCAGGAAGGACTGCAAGAACAACATAGCCTTTGCTCTAACTGGAGACAAAAGTCTCCCCTGAGAATTCCTGCAGATTTGGTTTAAATTTACATGACTTGCAGGGTCTCAGAAGCCAACAGCAAGAACTTGGAGTCTTAGCTCTTGAGAGAGCCCCAGAACTCTTGGCAGAAGCAAAAAACATATCCCTATGGAGATAAAGACTCAATCTGGGCTCTTGAGGATTCCAACAGGTCAGTATTAGCCAACCATAAGTCACTGTCCATGATTATAAAGTGTGTTAGAGAAGTCACTAGGATTAAGGCTCGCAGCAAACCCAGCAAATTGAACTCTTTCCTCACCCAAAACTTAAGATAATGGGACTTATCAGGTATATTAGTGTTAAAATATTATAAAGAAATCAAAGATCAAGTTTTAAAATTTAAACAAGAGATAATCAGAATTATCTGATGTTAGAATTATCACATGTTAGATGCAACTGATTGGAGAGAGAGAACTAGTTGAAAGCTGATTCTGAAGAAATTACTCAGAATACAAAACCGGGGCAGATCAAATGGAAAATATGAAAGAGTGAATAAAAACCAAACATTCAATGAGGTAGCAATGCATGAGAGTTACAGAGTGAGAAATAAAGAGAGAATCGGAGAAGGAAAATACACAAAAGGTAACGGGATATTTTCTAGAAACAATGAAGGAAACACGATGAGTTGTAAGCAGGCTAAATAGAATATCTTACATTGCAACTATAGAACTCAGAAGAGGAAGCAAAGCACTAAAAAGCACCAACAAAAAATAAATAAAAGGACCAGGGGGATTTAGCTCAACAGCGTAACTACCTGCCTGGCAAGTGCGAGGTTGCAACTTTAGATCCCCAGTACCAAATAAATAAATAAATAGCAGCAATGATAGAAGCCAATGGAATAATATCTTCAAAGAGTAAATAATATCTTTAAATCCAGGTATGGAGTGATATATGAGCCAAACTATTATTCTATGTGAAAATAAAACTAACCTTTACCATCAAACAATCCTCATGAAAAGAATTTCTATAGTTTCTATTTCAAGAAAAAAAAAATCTTGGCAGGACTATCTGAAACATAAGGCTCTTTAATAAATAGTAAGCAACTACATAGACAATGTCAGTTACAAAGTGTTAATAGTGATAACAATGATAAGCAATAAGATCTACAGCAATGACAATAATTAGTGATAATTTTTAAAAATAAAAATAAGAAATAGGACTACTGTCATTAGAATTAAAGTATCTTAATGTTCTTGAATTAAAAACTATAAGTGTTAAAAAGTTGAGTTATCGGCTTAGAGACCTGAAGGTGAAGATATAAAGTGTGGAGATTTGTGTGGGAGTGTGGAAAGGTCGTTAAAACACAAAGCCAAGCTGTCTTAAGAAAGACCACTGCCAGTTACAGGGTGCAGATCTGTGGTAGGGCTGGTCACATGTTTGCCACATTCTGAAGGACAGTGGAGAGTCCTCCCAGACACTCTGCATGATTATATAGATATACACATACACACATGAGCACACACACACACTGGTGGGGGGTCCTTGCTATCTCACCAGGAAGCACCGTGAGCGGTGTTAACTAGGACATGGATGGGAGGATTGAATTAAAATGAGGAAAGCATGTTGTAAGAGCTCTGACCTAGATGGGTAAACCTGGGGAACTTCTTTTGTGTTTCCTCATTACTGGATTACAGATTCACTGAGTCTCATTAGAAGGCTCCTTTCACTCCCCTTTACTCCAGCTTCATGCACAAAGTGCTGAGAATGTCAAGTAGACTATACTGAAGTAGCCTTCCCTTTCTTGTACATCGTCTGTATTCAAATTCTTTTAATTCTTAAGTAATCCCTTAGAGTGCTTTATAATTCACATGACTCAAATGAACCAGTCACCTCCTGTGAAGTCACGCACAAAATAATCCAACTAGTATACCTTGAATGTATCTAAGTATTAGAAGTATGGTGTTTGCTTTAATGGGGAGAATGTGTGGGTGACTCATAATCCTGCTGTCCTAAAAAGCAAGGCATCCTGGTTATGCATTGGCTCCCTGATGATGACAAGCTGCCATCTAACTGACCTGAATACCAGGTTAGGTCTTCAGAAAAGGAAATCTCCAGAAAACCGGCTCTCGTATTGCTGTCTGTTGTGTCTAGTGCTTGCTACACTGGCATTAACTAAAGATAGAATGAAATATGAAGATGCTGTGAGGTTCAGAAGGCAAAGCAGAGTGGAATTCAACTTTTGTATTTAACAAAGTGTGGTCCTAAAGTAGACACCAGTAGTCATAGAAACTGTTAGGGCCAATAAAACTAGCATGTCTGATGCCACTGCCTTGGAAAGGGAATTTAAGACAGATTTAAGATTATTATGCATACAGTTTTAATGGCGAAACGTTCAATTAAGTTTCCATATGTATATTTATAAGTAGATTTACCAGTCTTCAAACCTGACAGAATCGCAGTTTCCATGTTTGAATGATAGTAAACTTGTTACAAAAAATCAGTGAAACATGCTTGCTATGTGGCGTTACAGTTTATATCTAGATGTTGCCTCCTGGCCTCATGCAGGTGGAGCTTTGTGGAGGTGATTGGATCATGGGTTCATGACACACATTAGTAGGGAAGCCTGGTTGGAGGAGGTGGGGCACTAGGGGCATTGCTCAGAAGAATGTACATATATTTCCATCCCTCCACTCTTGATTTCTCTGCTGCCTGCCACCATGCCATGAGCTATTTCTCCTTTACCATGTCCCTCTGCCATGTCACCCTGCCATGGAGTCAGCTGACTGTGGCTGAAACCTTTATAAATTGTGAACCAAAATAAATCTTTCCTTCTTGGAACTATGCATGTTGTGTCTCAGTGATGAGAAGGTAACTAAGATGGCATCATTTAAATTAAGCTTACTATTTGTATCAACTAACTTTTCCTATACTCATGCAGTATCAATTTGTCTTCTTCAAATCCATTCCCATGCTAGAATCTTGCCAATGTATAAGAAAGGTAGGGAGACTGAGTGCTACAGTACTCAGCACCATCCCTGTACGTTTTCATGGTCATACAGAGTTAAAATCCCAAGAACTGGGAACAATCCTGGGTTAGACCTGTGGTTTATTTCCTCAGCCATTTCAAACTCTGGTACTAGGCATTGTATAGCTATTTGCCTGCTATTTTATATCTTCCACATTTGAAACAGTATACATCAGATTTGTGTAAACTTTGGTTTTATTGGATTTTGTCCAAGCCTTATGATGATTCCTTAATGTCTTTCTATAAATTTCATTTTGTGCTATGAAAGCTTCCATTTTGAAAATCACAAACCATAGTAGAAAAGTTCATGTAAAGTCCGCATTGTACAGAAGCACATTATCTTTAATGTCTCCAGACAAAAAAGTCTTAAAGTTAATTTAATGTTTGCACTCTAGGGTGCAACTTGAAAGAGAGGGCCTGAAGAAAGATTCAGAGTGAGCTATTATTTTTAGCAAAATGAGTCTGCCTTCTGCAGGACATAGGCACTTTAATTTCATAAATATTTTTTAAGGTAGATAAGCTTTGTGGTTGTACCCAATATAATTCTAATTTTTAAAAATCCTATAATTTTTTCTATGTTTATTGGAAGCTGCTTACCAGCTATTTTTATTAGAAGTGTGATTACCTCTTGAAAATAAAGTGGGTTTCTGTTAATGAATTGAGAAGATATGTATTTTATATGCCTACTGAGCTGAGTAACTTAAATTTTGCATATTTCATAATTTGTTCTATTATGTAACTGATAAAATGGTGATATATATTGATGTTAGTTCAACTACATGTGTATATTACCTGAATTGTGTTTACATGTGATGTAAGCAATAATTTGTGAGTGTCCATCAGCTTATAAAAGCATACTAAACATCTGAGGAAATAATGAAATACAACTAAAAAAAAGTAAAAGAAGTATTCAGGGTAAACACTAAGTACATGGAAATGTAATATATGACTTCTAAGCTAGGAGACAGAAGATGGTGAATTTTAAATTCAGTTTGAATGGAGGTAAGAGAAAGGTAAAGGATGATAAGATATTTGAATACAAAATTAGGCTGATGGCAGTTCCAAACAGACTAGGTCTCACAAACTATAAATGAACTTTCTTCTTACAACACAGAGGTTGTTTAATTGGATCAAAACTAAGCCAAGATAAATAATATTTATGAAAGAGGAAACTTAAAAGTCAAGTGTATGTAATAGACAACTTTCTTGATGTTGCACACCCACAGTTTAAAAAAGGCAGAGAGGTTCAATTTGGCTCACATTTTAAGGAGGTCCATCGTCATTTAAGGAGGTCCATGGTCAGCTGCTCCATGACAAGAAGGATGTGGTGAAGCAGAGATGTTTAGTTCTTGGCAGCTGAGAAGCAGAACAGGGGAGCAGTACCAAATATAGTTCCCAAGGTTCCTCCCCCGCAACTTGCCCAGACACACCCAGGGATGTGCTCCACCAATCTGGCTCCCAAGCCAATAAGGTTGATATAACCACTTTCAATCATTATAGTATATAAAGCTTTAAAAGTGGACAGATGATAAAAGGTCATTAAGTTAATGTGAGGGAAAAAATGAACATTAGCTTAGTTGTGTTAGAGATAGAAAACATCACAGTGTAAAGTTTAAAGACTCATATCACAAAGGTATAATTGCCCAGCCTAACAACATATAAAACAAAAATTGTTAGACTTTCCGTTGAAGTCAAGAATGTACCATCACAATGGGAGACTGAGAACAATACACACTAAAAATCTGATAAGGAACACCCAAGGCTTCAGATAAAACTTCTAATTAGGATATTATACATGGATTCCCAAAAGTGTCATACCTCACCCAATTTAAATGGATACAAAAAGTAGTTCTAACAGTGACAAAGACTGTCATGTTAAAAATGCCTGGAGAACACTGGAATGAAATTCTTAAAAGTGCAAGTGAGGAAATAGAATTTCTAAACTAAAATTGTATATAATAATTTAATTATTTTGTGTAAATTGAACATAACAATTAAGAGCATGGTTATTTTATAAGCATTAAAATTTAGCCAATTGGACTAAATTACATTGGTGAATCTACTATATGTAAGCATACATATTACATCTAAATATTATCAACAATCTGTTGCAAAAACAATGATACAATTATAAATGTTTATAGGTCTTCAAAGCAGTGGTTCATATATGATTCATTGTTGGAAGAACTGCAAACACAGGTGATTCATCATTCTTGTTCAGTAGATGAGAAAGCTAAGATCAAAAATAATGTGTGTGGTTTGGTATTTCATGTGTTCTAAAGTAATGAATTTAGTGTTTAGTACTCGTACCCCAAGTGTTCAATCAACTTCTTACACACATTCACTATAACAGTTTTGCTGCTTAACAATATCTCTTGTTCTTTTTTTTTTTTTTTTTTTTTTTTTTGTTCTTGAAATAGATCGCAGGACCTCATGATTACTTGCCAGGCAGGCATGGCGCTGCTGAGCTATATCCTCAGCTCTCTTGTTCCTTTTAATTAATATATGTTTGACTTTTAAAAAAATTTTTCCAGGCCCCAAATTTAGATCTAGCTCCAATCTAGCACTATTTTACTGTGTCAAATCTATATAAAATTGTGTAAGTGTGCTGCTCATCAAGATTATATGTAAACTGTACATGCAATATAAGTCCATTCTTACCATGAAATCTATCTTAAACTTTGTATATGAGTTTTTTAAAATGAGAACGAGAAGTTTAATAGCTTCAAGAAAGTCTTGGGAAAAGGAAGAGGGAATTTGAGTGGTAGTAGCACTGTGAAGAATTTTAAGAATGTTTCCTTTCACAGGGACGAATCTTTCTTTACTAGGCAGAGTCATTTAAAGCCAATCTCTTCATCCATTTGTAAGCAAAACGAAACAAACAAAAAACAACACTGTAGCAAACTAATCACTGAACCAGACTGTGAGACCTTTACTATGAAAACAAAAAGGTCACTTAGTGTGGAGCTGTGCAATACTTCTTTTCTCCCCTTCTCTATCAATTCTTTACCTGCTTTCCTCTTCCTCATTCCTGACTCCCCCACCACATAACAATTTAAAATCAATCCTAAAAAGATGGGTTCTAGCTAATTATGTGTGCTGTGGCTTTAAGGCTTTTTTTTTTTTTTTTTTTTTTAAATCCTAGGTGAAGTAACTTTCCTCCAGTCCCTTCAATCTGCCCCGGAGAGTCACTGTGTACATTGTGTTGTATTCTAGAAATTCAGAGTCTCAGAACTAGAAACCCAGAAAGAGCACGGTTTGCTAATTCAGCAAGCCATGTTCACCACTGCCTCTTGTGTACTTCCCGTCTGTATTAAATCCAGACTGTTACTGGACTATAGTGTGAGAAATTCCCAGGGAAGGTGTCTGACACATTCAACTATCCATAAATGGTAGCCATTCTCAGTAATGCCCTTATTATCAGTTTTATGTTATTTATCAGTATTTGATTGCTGGTAACAGAAATAAAAATTCCATGAAAAACAAGGCTAGACCGGACTGCCAACTATTTGAAAGCTTATACCACATAAAAGACTTTACTTCTATCCTTTTTTTGATAATCTTGAGACACATATTTTCTATCTACCGTTGTTTTAAAGGTCATCTTGAATTGATTCAGTCCCATATCATTTAAACATGTCCCCTTTTGTTAAGCTGTAGGTTAATATTACGATAGTTGATATTTGGCAGTGCACTTGTTTCAGTAATTCTGTATTCAGTGCAAGAAAATATAAATTGTTGGAAAGAAATTTTAGTAACTAGGGAATTTAATAGCAGTTGCATTTTAATTTTTCCTTATTATTTGGTACTAATGTACTATGACTGTATCCAGATATATATATAATACATAGATTCTATGAACAACAATTTAATAAATTGTCTTTTGAAATATTTTACTCTAGACTTAGTTTTGTCCATTCTGAAAGTATCAACCCTTTGCTTATAGTAGAAATATGTTAAATCAGTGTAGTAAGGTATCTAGAGTAAAAGTCAATTTGGAGTAACGGTCTAGGAATCAGTGAATTCTGCTTGTTTTTTTCAGCAGGTAATTTAGGTTTCCTGACCAGGAATAAATTGAAATACAGAAAAATTGTGCAGTGATTTTTCTCCTTTGGTTTGATTTGTCTCTATTTTGTTTGTGTTCTTAGGCTCAGCTATGTGAATCATGCAGAGGATCTAGCCTCCAAGCTCCTACAGTGTTCCCCAAAGAACAGACTGTCTGCACAGGCCGCCCTGAGCCACGAGTATTTCAGTGACCTGCCCCCGCGGCTATGGGAGCTGACTGATAGTGAGTATGACACCTCTGCAGTGTGCAACCAAGGCACTTTGCCATCTGTGTACAAGATGAGTAAGATGCTGTATGTGTGTATGCATTACGTGTGTGTGTGTGTGTGGAGAGAGAGAGTGTGTGTGCTTGTGTGAGAGAACTGGAGGGTGATCATGTGTATATATTTAGTGGAATCCTGCCATTCAGTCGCTAGCTTACCAGACACGGGGAGAAAATGGATTCCTCTTTTGCTATCTCTGCTCTGCAGTCTGCAGCTGCATGTCTTTGTATTTGATTATGTGTCCAAAAACTGATCTGAGTGGTCATAAAGGAAAAGGAAAATATGATTTACATATTTACTACTTTATGCATGCAGTACTATTTTAACTGGCTGCAGTACACAGAGGAGAAATGATTTATTCCTGTTTGATTCTCAGAGACCATTTTGGTTGTAACAATAACCTTAAAAAGGTCTGCTATGCAGCGAGCTGAAGAACAGAGTTGGCCATTGGCTAATGCACTGAATTGACATGTAAGAACCAAAGACATGTAATTCATTTTAACTACATGAGCTCTTGGTATTTTTACAGACATCTCTTCTCCATGTCTTTTAAAACAAAGCACATTCCTGGGTGGATTTTTGTTTTGTTTTTTTACAAAAGTATTCGTATTTACACAGGCTTTTTCAATTACATTTAAAATATTTGGAGGAGGATTTATGGCTAGGAGGATCTAAGCTTTTTTTCCCAAGTGTGAAACAGAATTCTTGTGAAATTTTTCAAAATACTATTGCAGTGGAAATATTTTTATTCAATACTGAAACATTCTTCCCAAATGCCCATTAGAGATATTTTGTCTCATATACTTTTCTAGTAGCCTGAAAAACAACACAGTCCATATAGGCATAAGTATTTACAATATATTTATCAATCCTTGTACATCATTAATAGTAAACAGTGTTATTTCTTTTATCTCTATGATCTTAAAATTTTTCCATTCCATTGCAATGTTGAATTTACCTTAACAGCAATAACCCTTTGTTTTAGAACTAAATCTCAAATCATGGCTCTTGAATATCCCTACCTGCAATCTTTTTTGATACCTCACACTTATATTTGACTACTTTTTTGCTCTGAAGTGACTATAGTTATATTAACCTATTAGTTTGTATGTTTAGCAAATTCTTACTAAACTTTTCACATATCCCTTGTTCATATTTACTCTATGTATTGTCACGCTTCCTTTCTGAATGTCTACTCACTGATTTTTATGTAATTTCCCCAATTTTTGAAAAATATAAAGCAAAATGTCTATGAATTGGTGACTTGTCTTCCTATCCTGAAAAAAAAAAAAAAATAGGCTAATTAGTTGATGGTTCATGATGTGCAAACCTGTGATTTGTTTTCCCTGTGTAGCGTAAGTTATAACTTGCTATCGACTCTCTTTGCTGACATCTCAATCCCATCTGACTTGATGATTGAGTTTAAGCCAGGATTTTGATGGTCTATGGATTCTGAATTCTGTAGTAGTACTTTTCTGTTAATATGGACTTATTACTCACTTGCCACTTAGTTTATCAGCCAGTGGTTAAATCCAGTTTCTATCAGTGGGTAAATGCCTCCACATTATCACTCGGCAGCAGGCTGCCAGCAGAGACTGCCTTGTCCCCGTCATTAACAAGCACAATGTATGCAGAACACCAGAGGGGAATTAAAACCACAAAAAATACCTCAGGGTGGTATTTTTAATATGAGAATTTAATTTGTAATTTCACAGATTAAGAATTTTGGCTGCATTAATCCCTTTATCAGCTCACAGCAGGCTATTTGCAGAAGCATAACCATAAGGCGATATTCATTGGCAGAAACACGTCTTTGCATAACGTTAAACATCAGGAGCAGTGAAACCTTTTGAAGGGGGGAGAATAAAGATGAAAAATCATTATATTTTTAAAGCAAGATTCTACTAAATGCCTCCAGTAACAATTTTGAGTTACAGAAATGCTATTTCTGTGTCTTGAAGATAATCATTATGAAGCATAAATCCAGTCACAAGAAAGGACAATCCCAGTATTAAATACTATAGTCATTTCCATTTACAACAACCAGCGTGGCTATATTTGTAAACATGTTTACAAAACAAAGAATTCCCAGACTCCAGAGAGTTTGGAAATTTATTCCTTTGAGTGAAATGACTGGTTTTGGTGACTCTGTTGTCTGGGCTAATATTTTACAGACTATATTTAGAGATCCTTAAAATTTTTAAATTTAAATTTCATGTTAGCATACAGTCTTGTAAAAGTTCACTGCCAAATGGTAGCAGCAGCACAACTCTGACATGCTTCCCTTTCGAGGGGCTTTGGAAGGAGGTCCTCCTGGGAAGAAGCATTGCAGAACCAATAAACCCAGCTTCTGACTCCCCAGTTAGGAACCTTACCACCTTAGTCTACACAGATGCTATGATAAAACACCTGAGAGTGGCTTAAACAATAGCGCTCATTCCTCACAGTTGGAGGCATGGGGAGAAAGTCCCCGATGAGGGTGTCAGCAGATCTAGGTGCTGGTGAAGGTTTCTCCTGGTTGGCATAGAACCACCTCACGGTGTCCTTACCGGTAGAGAAAGCATTTGTCTCTTGCTGTCCTCAAAAAGCAACTCATCCATCCCATTGTGAAGGTTTAATTCTTTGACCTCATCCAACCTTTATCACCTCCCAGTGGCCTCAGTTCCAAATATCAACGCATTAGGGTTTAGGACATGAACTGTAAATTGGGTGCAGGATCATAATTGAGTCTATTGTACTCTCATTCCCTAAAATCTCTCATAATATTTTTTTAAAGACCATCCACAGCAGCCAAGTATATACATAGGCTAGAAGTGAGACTGGGTTAAAAGGAGACCAGGAGCCAAAATAAGTGACTAGTGGGCTCTAGTCTCATTGGCTGGCTCTGCTCTGCCACACCCTGTGTGATGAGCCTCTGTGTTGTTGGAGCCTAGAACATGTGCAACACTGCAGCCATTCCATAGGTTAGTATAAAAATGAGGTGGTAGATGAGGTGTGGTGCTGCATACCTGTGATCCCGGCACTCCGGAGGCTGACGCAAGAGGATTGCTGTGAGTTTGAGGACAGCTTGGGCTACATACTGAGTTCAAGGACAGCCTGAGCTATATAATGAGACATCTCAGAAAGCCAGAGACCTAAAGAGAGAAGGAGGGAGGAAGGGAGGGAGCGGGACTGAGAGAGGAGGGGGGAGATGAGAGAGAAAGCTCAAGTGAGAGAGGTGATAGGCTTATGCTATACTATCATACTGTCATTTGCTTTGGAATAATATGTAACAGTATATCGTTCATATTTGGTATACCATGAAACTTTATCTGGTTACTGTTTTAAGTAAAACTTAGTTTCTTCATCAGTTTAGCTGGTGTCTGCTGTCCCCAGCAGTCACCAGAGGCTCAGACCAAAGAACATTTGCAGAGATTTACCTGCACTCTGCAGCGCCTCAGGGTAGGGAGCAGGTCAGGGGTGTAGCTCCAGTGACATAACCATGGTGTGAAATATTAGCCATGTCCTGAGGGGGACATAGCATGCCTAAGGCCACACATACAGGGACCAAGGAGCACAGGCCGAAGGAGAGAAACCCAGGAGCCAGTGCTTTTATAAAATCCAGGGGTTCATCCAAACAGATTTCCCTTGCTGATTTAAGCAAGCAGACTGGCATCCTCAGGGGTCACTTCGTGACTGCAGAATATCCACACAGTGTACAGTGTGTGAAAGTCCATGGAGTCAGGCAAGCAAGCTGCCTCTCTCGATGTCTCATAGATAAATTGTCACCAATAAGCTGCAGTACAAGGCAGATATTTGAATGGACCAGACTGAGGAACAGGTGTGTGTGTGGGCGGCAGGGTGTGTGTGTGGTGGGGGGGGGGGCACTGGAAACTCTCAAGGGTAACTGCTCTGCTTTTGGTATGAGAAAATCCAGCTTATGTTGAAAATCAATGTGGAAGCACATTAAAACTGTAAGCATTTGTTAGTTACATAATACCAAAATTTAGAAGTGTTGTTTCAGTGGGTCATCGAACAAGAGCTTATAAAAGCGTCAAGCACAAAAAATAATGCAGTTCTCTGGATATCTGACACTTAAAGTTGTCTGATTCTGGTGACACCCTTTCCTGAAACCCCAACAGCCTTGCCCCACTTTTTCACCAAAATTTAGTTGCAGAGAAGCAAGGGGAAGGCTGAGTTCGAAGAAATTCATTACTCTTCCCAAATATACCACAGAGCCCTCTCCTGTGTATACTATCAAGTCCCATTAATAACTGAAGCTGAACTACCCTTGTCAAAGTAAATGAACAAAATACACTTCATAGCAGAGTCCTTGATTTTATTACATTCATTTGCTAATTCACAAAACTCCGATCCAGTGAATACAGACCACAGTGTGAAAAGTGCTGCGCTGGGAATGAGACCACCTGGGTTCTAGCTGCAGCTCCACTGTTAACCAGCCAGGCAGCTTGTCAAGTGGGCTTCTGACTTGCTATTTAGAAAATAAGTCAGATGGACACAGTAGTCCCAAAGGATCTTTCCAGATTCCATGTTGATGGGTTTCTCTGCACAGCGCTATGTGCTATCCTAAAACCACATGCCATTATGTAGCTTGACCACACCCACTTTGAATATGCCTGGTGCCACCAATTCTGTCCTAATTCCTTTCCAACCAGACTCTGTACCCACAACTCCTGAACTCCTGGTTTCAAAGCTTTGTTCTTTTCCCAAACTTCATCTTGCTGTATCAGAAGAATTTTTAATATAGTGACCACCACCCACTCCTAGTAACTAACATTTCTTGCACTTGGTTTCCAGGATGTGATTCTGTCATGGTTTTTGTTTTGTCTTCCTAAACTCTCCTTTTCAGATTCCTTTGCCTGTTTCTCCTCATCTGTGGGACTGCTTATTGTTGATAGCATCTCAAGGCTTAATCCCTAGATCTTTCTCTCTGCATAAACTCTTGGATGTCCTGATGACCTCACCCAGTGTCAAGACTTAAAACATCATAGAAACACTGACAGCTTCCAAGGTTCCATCTCCAATCCTGTGTCCCTGACTTACGGCTTTCATGTCCAGTTTCCTTCTCAGCATTTCCACCTGGCCATCTAGTAGGCGTCTGAAACTTAATGTTACCAAAACTAAATTCCTAATTCTTTCCCTAAACTTGCTTCTTCTATAGCCCTGCCCTTGTTAACAAACGGCAACACTATTCCTCCAGCTGATGAGGATTCGCCTTGCTTCTCTTCCTTTGTCACACACCCTGTCCAGTCCTCACCACATTTCCAACATCCTGCCCCATCTCAATCACCACGTACCTGCACCTGTGTTTTTATAGCCACCTCCTAACTGATTTTCTTTCCCTCCAGTGCCTCCCCGGAGTCAGTTCTGGCGTTTTCTCTCTTGTATTTTCCTCTAGGTAAATGCAAACTTGCCCTCTCACCTCCTTGTGGTCTCTGAGCAAATGTTCTTTATCAAGGATGCTTTCACAGACCTCCTTCTACCCCAGAACTTCTATTTGCCCTGTCTTGCTTTGTTGCCTTTGTAACATTTACCACTACTGTATTTATATCTGTCTGGTTGTTTACTGTCAGATTCCAGCTAGAATCTACAAGCTCAGGAATTTCCTGATTTGTTTGCTTCAGTAGTTACAATTCTTAGAACAGTGTGACTCAGTAAATACATCTGCTGACTCCATTCCTAGTCCTCCATTCTATCCTAAACCCTTTCCAATGAATGAATAAAAACTGGCACAAAGAAACAACAGAATATGTTGCTTCCCAATTGAGGTTAATCATTCTAAATCAGAGTAATATGAGAGATTATCTCAGCTATGGTTCCAAGGACTGGGAAAAGCAGACACTCTGTGTGTGTGTGTGTGTGTGTGTGTGTGTGTGTGTGTAAATGTGTGTGTGTGTGTGTGTAAATGTGTGTGTGCCTGAGACCTCTTGGCACTTCATATTTTAAGCAGTAACCTGTACCAGAGTGTTCAATGTGCTGGACATCCAGAATTCCATCTCCGTATCCAGTTGATTTATAAAGACAATATTATACTATGTCTATAAATATATAAATGAAAACTTCTCATTCTGTCCTCAGTGTCTTCTATTTTTACCGTCCCAAATGTGAGATTGCAACCAGAAGCTGGAGAGAGCATGCGGGCCTTTGGGAAAAACAATAGTTACAGCAAAAGTCTATCAAACAGCAAGCACTGACAAGCACAGTATTCTCAAGAGTGCACAGGTAAGGTGACATCCTTTATCTGGAAAGTAGTGTTTAATACATATTGAATAGATCTTTAAATAAAACATTTCAAACTTGCTTCTTCCACCCCTAAAACTATCTTCTGTGCCTTTTGGGTTTATTATGGCATTTGTGAGCCAATTTCTGAGACAGTTGGTTATGTCTACATTGCAGGTACCTACTGGCTTCTAGCCGGAGTTATATTTATGTTGCACTTCAGTTATGTGGCCATAAACAAACCATTTGAGTCATAAACAGATCATCTTAACGGCTCACATACGCTTCCTTGAGATTAGAGAAAATTTCCTTGTGGGCTATGTATCTGCTACAGACCTGCTTTGTATGGCCCACACAATTTTTTAAAAAAATTAGTTGCTCTTATTTTAAAATTGGGAGATTTTTACACAAAAAGGTCTATAGATTTCTAGATTTTCCTAAAAGGTCAGCAACTCTAGCAATAACGCACTCTGCTTCTCACCAGGAGGTTTTCTGTGTGACTGTGGCTGCCTCTTTTGGCAGGGACAGTGACCTCCCTGTTTAGTTTAGCTCAGCTGCCATGTGAACATGTCACTGTTTCTAATTTCTGCCTGGCCCATGACACAAACCTTATTATGACTAGGCTTATCTTTATCACTAATTGATTCTTTGACCACTCCTGTTTGGGAGATAGGAAGCATAATCTAAACATGACAATGTCTAGGCATGTTGGCCAGTCCCATTCGTCATATGTGCTGCGTGGTAACAAGTCAAGATGCCAACTTGTGAGAAGACTGTTTCTTCCCACACAGGGAAGACTTGTTAGACTATTTCCTGCGGAGAAGTACACACTGGTACCTTGTTCCTGGGAATGTCCAGTAGTTAACTGTGGAAGTAAAGCAAGAGACATACACAGTGTTGCAGGAGCCGTTCTTTCTAATTTGAAGTACGTTAAGCTAAATTGACAGTGTAGCAGAGTCACCAAATTAAACTTCACATTTCCTGTGGATCACTTGTGGGTGAATTATTTCAAGACTTAACTTTGTGTACTGTCTACATGGTGACCTATTTTGGCTTCTCTGGGGTATAGTGATGATTTCTGAATAATTTGAAGACAAAAGATTTTTTGTCAGGTAGCTATAATATGTAAATGTAAGTCAGAAGATGTTACTATTAAACTTGCTACTCCCCCAGTAAGAGTGGGATTCTTCTTTCTTCAGGTTATTTCTCCTTATACAGAACTCCTGGGTACAGAACTACCTACAAACACAACTTTATGGAGTAGTGTCTGGGCTCCCACTCTGAATTTCAGCTGGACAAATAGTAGGGCTGAGTTTTTCACCAGCTACCTCCTGGTTAAAAGAATGATTTTGATTAATGAAGGTTGTACCGTATGCTTTTTAAAAGTATTTAACCTACATTATCATAGTCAAGGCCCCTGGCTTTATAAATCCTTTAGTCAATTCATAGCACAAAACAACAAAAAGTAGACTTTCTGTGTACAGCTAACCAGCTAACTCATAGACCACACACACACACACACACACACACACACACACACACGCACACACAGAGGCCTGAATATCAATCACAGGGCCATGTCCTTTCTTCTTGACTCTTTCTGAACTCTGGACCTGAACCTGACCAATCGAAGCAGCTATGGGCTTGTTTTAAGTCAGCTCATCCTTGTAAAATAAAACCAAGTTTACTGGACAGAGCATTGCTCAAAAAGTCTCAAAAACTACTAATTGAAAAGATGTTTTTCAAAGGTGCTGAGAGGTGCAGTCATCAGTATTTGAAAGCCTTTATAATTTCAAATTTGGTGGGGTTTTTCGACAGTCTGTTTTTCAAACTAGATCAAGGGTTATATTGACACAGTGGAAGCTTTTTTTCATTAGAATTACTTGAATACAATACAGATATTTTCATCATCAGTTTTGTCTTTTTTTAAGTCAACTTTTAAAGCTTGAATATTATTATTGTTCCAAATCTAAACACCTCAGCTTGATTCTACATGATACTGAGGAAACATCTCAATTTTTTGCTTTTCAGGAAAGCTGCAGAAGAACTAGATTCTAACAGTTTTCCATCAGTTTGCAGAAAAAGAAATCATTTTAATGTCTATCTTTGCCAGGTTTATTTTTTTAATTTTAATCAAATGCAGCAATCTTGGAGATCAAGTAATACTGTCTCTTTATGAGTTTCATATATCATCTGCAATGACCCTACTCCAAGCAATAGCTCAGCGTCAAATTATAGATAGTTTAAAGCAAAAAGCCTACCCAAATAAGGTATCTTTCACAAGAAATATGTAATTCTCGAGACTAAATATTTTCTTGTTGTTGAGCTCATCAACTGTTTAGTGAAAACTGGCATCTTATATTTTCCTTAAATGTCCTAGTTCTTTATAAAACCCAGAGATTGGGAAGGGGAGAAGAGATGAAGAGATCCAGGACTCAGAGACTAGCATTTTAATCATCTGTCTCTGGGGAAGGACAGGGAAAATAAGTGTGGAAAGTGTAGAAAGTAAACTACATCACTCTATCATTGAAAGGATAGGGAGACAAGCAAAATGGGGTATTTCAAATCCTTTTTTCCCACATCTCATTGCTACATTATTTCTTTGCTTATATGTGAAGGTCACTTCAATTATTTAATTAACAATGCTGGATTTGCATAAGGTACATTTTGCTTTGTAGACAGAGCAATTTTAGTTTTAGAATCTTGTAACAAAATTAAATCAAAAGAAAACCACAAGCACCTAAGTTAAAAATGGGATAGTTTCCACTGTTGATCAAAATACTGTGGCTGCCCCCTTTTGTTGCCCTGTAAAGATACTAAAAGACTAAGTATTTCGTAGATTGCTCCCACTTATTTTATTGTCACTGAGGAGAATGACTCTTCAGAAGTCTGAGAAAGCCTTCAATGAAATTCAAGGAATTTCCCCCAAGGGCAAGCCCAGAAGCTGCATGGAATACAACACCCACTGGTGTTGCTTATATTTTCACTAGTGATGCCCAGAGGCCCCCGTGCTGAGCTCAGTTTCCAGTCATTCTAAGCTGATACAAGAGGTGCACGGTTACTGTCTACTTCTCCTTTCTTGCCTGCAAAGGATAAAGATGCCCACACTTGTTCAGGCATCTGTTTTGTTACTGTTCTGACATAGTATGTGCTCATTATGGAATATCTCTTTTCAATGAATTAGTTGTTCTTCAACCCCATTAAATTCATAGGGTATTTGTGAATATCTGTCTAGGGCATGAAAGAATTGTATTTGCTTCAAGGGCAGGAGGTTAACTACTTTGTTTACTCTTTCCTTCCCCTTTAGTATATTCTCTCCACTAGTTCCTGTTGTTTAAGGCTTAGTGAAAAATGGTCTGATTCTGCCCGCTTGGCTCAGTCATCGAGCAGTAATTTCCTACAAGCAGTCAGGTAAAGGAACTAGAATGCATTGATTGCTGGAGAAATTTTAAGTAAGATGAAAACTTTTTTTAGGAATCAGATTCTGGACAAAACTGAGTGCACTGGTGCTTCAGACTGTCTGGCATCGCCCTCTGGAGGTGTGGAGGACCAGGGCTGTCACACTGGAGCAAGGGACCTCCACCTGGTTCCTCAGATGCAGTTCCTAGTGCCCATGAATTTGCATCTTAAAGAACTCCAAGGGGTGTTGATGCAGGTAGCAGCGTTTGAACCACAGATAATGAAATCTTTAGTAGATCTATAGGAATTATATATTTATGAAGTAGAATGATCAACTTGTTTGAATCAGGATAGGATAAAGACAATCTAGGAAATAATGCTCTATCACATATAAGAAAGCATTGTTGTTACTCTTCCTCCTTCCCTCCTTTCCTCTCTCGCTTCAGCCCTTCCTTCCTTCTTTCCTTTAAGAATGAATAGAGTTGTGCTTACCACCATTAGCAGTGTATGCCTAGCTAAATTTTTAAATTTGAATTTTTAATTAACTTTAAGGAAACTAAAGCTTCCTCACTAGTAGTGTCATGTTTCAAGTGCTCAGTAGCATCCCGTAGTTGGGAACCCCTTTTAGACAGGGCATATTTAGATCATTTCTAAATATGTTCTGAAATTTCTAAATATGTTCATGGGTGATGAAGAGTGTTTTCTCACCCTCCTTTGAAAAGAGGCATCAGGAAAAATAACCTGACCTCATGAAATAAACATGTATTTTAGTCCTAGATGGTAACCACTGTAGGCATTCCACAGTGTGTGAGGAGGAAAATGTTCAGGTGAAGACAGAGGCAGGCCAGGCGAGAGGGATGGAGACTGATCCACTGAGAAGGACAGAAAGGAACACACCTTGCCCACTGCTTGCAGGACCGGAGGATCTGGGGAATTTGGCCTTGGGATTTTTTAGGAGAAAGCAACACAGCCAGGCTCCCTCAGTGAACAGGCTGTGAATGGAAGAGCAGCTAAGTAGTTGCACAGACAGTCTTCACAGAGACCAGCATGTCAGTTGTGATCCAACAGTACTTTGTCGGCCATCTCAACTCGGGAAACTGCTTCTGGAGAAGCAGACACCTATTGCCCTCTTCCACGCTGTGACTTTATGGTGGCTCACTTTTCCTGCTTTGCCTCAACTCACATAGCTTTCATATCTTCCTTCACTTTGTGGCTTCTGCTGACTTGTTTCTGCTTATTCGTGAGCCTGGCTCTTTGTCCTCATACTTCTGGTGCAGTCTACTGCTGAGCTCGTGTTGCTTTAGATTCAAACCTTCCCAGAAATCAGCTCTTATTGGGGAAACCATCCATCATCGAGTAGAGAGCAAGACTGTTATGTCAGTCACCGCTACGGGAGCTGCTGGCTGCTCCGAGCCCTGTTCAGTCAGCTGAGCCTCTGGGAACTGAGTGGACAGTCATTCCGAAGGGAGGCCCCAGAAGAAGGCTCTAGGCTAAGCCCCATGGAAGCACCTGTGAAGCAGACAGGCTGGGTAGCTGGAAAGTACCTTGCCAGGCCTGTGTACTGTAACGTACAAATCAATCCAGAGGGAAATTCTGTTTAGCATGGAGTGAGACACCATTATCATTGTATGACATTTAAGATCTTTACCATGTGATGTATTTGGCTACAAACTAAAGGTTTTTTAAAATTATGATGCATTTTCTCAAATGCAAGCGCAAAATGAGATAATGCTGATTAGATTGTATCACCATATAAAAAATTCAGATGTTAAATCTAGTTGTTATTTCAGTTGCAGAAAGTTCTGATTATTTTGTATAAATATAGTTATTTTCTGCATGATCCTGCATTTTTTTTCCTATTGAAAGCTACAATTGCATCATTTCTGTTGCCTTATACTGTTGACCACAGTTGCGGAAATATGCAGAGAGGAAAAACCCAAGTGTTTCTTGCAGATTTTCCCTGAAAGTGTCTTTAGTTGCTTATATCACCTACATGTTACTGAAGATGAAAAACATATATCTCATTTGAGAAATTTTTTTTTGTCTTTTTTTCCTTTTTATGGGTACCGGGGATTGAACTCACGACTGCTTACTTGCAAGGCAGGCGCTTATGCCGCTGAGCTAAATCCAAACAGTGCATTAAACTACAAATGCATACTTTAGGCACCAAATTGGGAAGAGGCTGAATATATTTTCCAGTTTCCCATCAATTTCCATCCATATTACCTTCACTTCCCCTCTACACTGGGGAATCTTTCATCTCCATTAAACTCTAATGCCAGGTACAGGCAGAGGAAGTTTGTCTTTTCTGTCCTTCTTTCTCTCTTCTCTGTCTAAACCTTTCCCTTTTGGGGGGGTCCCTTGATCTGTACTGTGCATTAATACCACCCACAACCATGTGAATGGCTGAGCAAAAAACTCTTAGCTTTGGCTATCTAGTTTGCTTAATTTGCATTAGAATTGGCACAGAGCAGAATGAAAATAAAGTTGTATCACACTTTATCCACAATGCATCTATAAAGTAATTAAATTTTATATTGATACTATGTCAGATCTACAGAAAGTTTGAAGCACAACATAAAGAATTCCTAATATGCTTTCTTCACTTTTCCCAAATGTTAACATTTTTCTACATTTGCTCCATTTATCATGCTGACTCTGTTTTTCTCCACATCTCTGTTGTACACAAATATGTGCACACACATGGTTTAGAACCATTTGCATTTGCTCCTGTATCTTTAAATATTTCTTAAAAAAAAAAAAAAAAAAAAAAGGAAGCCAGAGTGATTTTCTTAAATTGAAAAGTGATAGTTTTTACCATTGGTCTTCCTTTTATACATTTTGACTGAGGGTTTTTAAAAGCAAAATAACAAAAGAGGAGGCCACTGATTCGATGTTTCACAAATTAGTTCACCCAGCAATGGATCCTTAGAAATTGAGTACATTTTTGTGATTTGGCATTTCCAGATTAGACGAGCTTTCAAATCAGGGGGCTGAGAAAACAGTACTGTAACTTGCATTTTCCAACTTTATAAAACCCAAATTAATTTCTTAGGGACTGTTAGCCAACAGCATAGTATTATAAATAGCGAGTTCAAGATGCAATGTGGCTTTACTAACCAAGATACTCATTACAGTATTTGACCAAAGTATTGGAAGTTAGCATTCACCTATAACAGAGTTCTAATCAGTTCAGGTGCTCTATTTTTTCTTTGAATTTAATGTCAATTCTTATGAATTTGGGATACAGAGGGAATTGTCTATGCCCTAAGTGCACTGTATTGTATTATTAATACCAGGATAGCAGCTGAGTCCCACTAGACAGTCTTTGTGGTCTGCTGGTACTCTAAGAAGTGTCTGAGCATAAAAGAAGGCTGTACGAGTTGAAGTGGGCTGATGGTCTAGGATGACATTTGAATGCATGGAGGACAGTGTCTAAATGACAGTGTCAAAAAGAAGCTCAAAACTACTCCCATTGTCCCACGGACGCTCTTGGCTCTTCCTAAGATACTCCCCATGCAGGGGAGCTTTGTGTGGTAGAAATGGGATCAGGAAGGCTAGACGTGGAAGCCCACGAACAAAAGCCAGCACTTTATGTCCATAGACAGATTAAAATTCTGGACTGACCACAAAGAACTACAATAATGTATATCTATAAACAAAGTTAACCATTTCAGCTAAATTATTACAAACATCATTGCCAGATTGTTTGCTATACTCTTGAGATGCTTCCATGAATAAACCTTTTAAAAACATCAATTTATTTTTGCAAATGAATAATTTAGAGTCTCTTTTGGAATTTAGGATAGCTATTTTTTTCGAGTTTACACGCATACGCACTTTCAGTGCACTGCACAGGCAAAAAAAATAATTTTTCAGCAGTCAGAGTTAAGATAGCATCACAGAGTGGTCAAACGACTACTTTTTCAGCTTAGGAAGTAATGTGCAATGTTTAGGAAAAAAATAAAAAAGAAACGAATGGAAATGTTCCTCATAATAAATATCACCATATATACGAAACATGGAATCAAATACTCTACTTGGGTGAATTTATTCCCTGTAAATTATGACTGGCCTTTTAATATAGTTTGAATTATATATAATGCCCTTGGATTTTTAATTGCTCTGGATTATCATTTGCAATACAATTAGTAAAATGCTTTCAATTACATATAATAATTACTGTAAATGGGCTATTGGCCTAATTACTATAAATTGGGAAAGATGTGTGATTATCATGTGCAATTAAATCATGTACAGTATTTATTTTACATTATTACACACAATGGTGGAATGATAACACATAATTATGTTGTATCATCCCTTAGTCAACAAACCTACGCCATGTTAAACTACCAAAAGTTGTGATCCATTACCAGATTTATCACCTCCTAGATCTTTCTTCCTAAAGTAATTGGGTTATTCTGTGAGCTGGGGACCCACTAAATGTAATTAAGTATACTGATTCTGCTTAGCCAGGACAAATCTGGAAGGAAAAGAATTATTTTACCTCCTCCATTAATTACGAATGCCCAGATTATCCTGTTTTGTCAGTGTCAAGAATTTAATCTTCCTTGAGCCCAGTACCAGCCTCCATCATACCTGTTTGCTTTTATGTGAACGTGTAAAAATCAACACTCTAACTAGTGGCAACATTTAAAATATGCTTGAGGGAAAGGGGGCTTTTCTTCACTGTGACAAACATTATAATCATCTCTGGTTTACAAATGCACACTTAACGAGCTTATAGCACATAATTAATTCTGCAAAGGATGCTGTTTGACAGTGTGGGATTATGAGAATTGCATATTGATAGTGGCAGAAATAAATCTATTTTCTCTGCGTAAGGTGGGGTATTCTTGTGTTCTTTAGAAACTGGCACATCTCAGAGGTGTTGCTCTCAAAATGATCTCAGGATGGAAAGAAATCAGTAATTACAGACCCAGGCATTCAGTTGTGTCCTAATTTTCCCACCAGTTTTTCAGTGTTTCAGCTGCCTCAGAGACTTAAAGTATTCTCATTAGGTAGCTGCAGAGGCAGCCGCTTTTGCGGACTCCCTCATTCTCTCACCCGCTTTTCCTTTTTTTTTTTTTCCTGCTTCCATTCCTGCCTTGGGAGTGACTGTGAAGATCATTTGCTGGAATGATTGGCAGGTTAGAGGATTCGATCAGATGAGTTCCTCTTAGTGTGGGTCAAAAAGGCTAGTTAGCAGGAGCTGTCGGAAAATGCCAGCAGCATTCGAAATGGGAAATGTCATGACTTCCAGGCAGGGGGTGCCACCTGGAACAGAAAGCCCTCAGCTCATTAGCAAGTTACAGGATACGGGCTTAACTGGAGGGAGCAGGGAAGGAAAGATAATGCCCAATAGGGAAAATGATTGTGAAGTGGAATTGATTTCATGTATAATTTGTTTATCACTAGAGGGGACAAATGCTGTCCTTCTGACATGAGCGGAGGAGTGTGGACTATGAATGAAGCAACTTAGCATAATCTCCAGGTTGAGCTTTGGATTTAAAGAATGCAAACTTCTTTATTCTTAACTGTGGAAATGATCAGGTCATGTTACATTAATTAAAGCTGACACACTCTCAAATGTTTTATCTGGGCAATTGTGGCAATTCCACAGAAATGGATAAAGATGGGCAACTTTAAAAAATAAGAGGGATTTTTTTCCCCCTCTGTTGGTGTGGAAGACTAGCTCAGTTGCATACTGAATTACAACAGGGCTGCTGTTTATATTCAGTGGTTCACTAAGCTGCACAAATAAAACCAGGATTCCTGATTCACATGCAGTCTTATTATTAGAGGCAACCAGGTGCCTTTTGGGAGACAGATCTAATCCATGTTAAAATACAGATGTGCATTTTAGAATAGAAGTATATCATAATCATGATATAAGATTTAAAATTTATCTTCATTTTTCTAAAAAGGAAACTCTCTAATTCCATTAGTGCCTAGAACTAGAATTTTATATCCTACCATAAAGTCAACAATTTTCAGTAGCCTTCTTTACAAATAGAATTAAACTGAGATGGTTCCCATAGAGAGAAAATTAACCTGCAATCCATAAAGAACCTAGTGACAAAACAAAATATTTTCTAACATGTACATACTCTAAGGTCCAAATTTAAAGCTTCCAGTGCTTTTACAATGTGTTAAGCAGTATAAAACCTTTTTCTACCCAAATTCCATTAGCAAATGTATTTTTTGATAAGAAACTTTTATGATACCATTTATCTTTCACACCTTGTTTCAAGTCACATAAACCACAGCTGCAAGTCTTTCTAAATGAACACTAAAAGACGTTTACTTAGCATCCAGATTCTAGTTAAAATGTATATTTTCAAAATGTCTTTGCCTTCGATTTCTCTTTTCCCTTAAATATTTAGACATTTTATGAGGCAATTATTAAATGGCCAAGGCTTGTTTTATCAAGCAGCCACAGACTGCTGTCTAATGTGAATAGGAATCTTAAAACCTCCCAGTCAAAACACTAGTGCAAAATTCATTCTATTTCTTATTCAGCATAAAAAGCTTAGCATTAAGCTACTGGATATAGCTGTCAAGATATACTGCATTAGTTCTGTCAAATCTAAAATTTTAAACATCAGTGTGAATCCATTCATCCCCTCATTTAAAAAGTTTTATTGTGCAGTCTGTAAAAAATGGTTGTTGTTATTTTTCTTTTCTTTAGAAAATACTATTTGAAATGGTTCACCTGAAGTTAAATTTTTCATTCTTCCACAGTAACTCATTTTGTTAATAACTATAAGTGTATTAGAAAAGTAAACTACTTTTTATTTGGGGACTGGGTATGTGGTGTAGAGCATTTGCCTGGCATGTATGAAGCCCTGCCAGTCTTTAGTGCATGTGTGCATGAATGAATGGATGAATGAATAAAATCCATGACTGAGTAAGTGAATGACCAACCAACCAACCAATGAAGAACTGACTGTTACTGTCTACATATTGACTTCCCAGTCTTCCGCTCACTTTTAAGTAAGAAGCCCTCAATTCTCCAGACCAGCAGTCAGAAAATGGCTGGCCGGATAGGGTGGAAACATTAGTCTGTGCATATGTCTTCTCATCACTATCCTTTTCTCCACTCCGTACCCTTAACCCAACTTTCAGAGTTGGCTCTGTGTTTACCAGATAGATTCCCCACTCTTTCACATTCTTCTTAATGCATCTCTCTTTTAACTGAAATACTCTAGTACATATATATATATATATATATATATATATATATATATATTATTTTATTCATTCTCTTTGTTGGGTCTTTCCATGGATCTTTGGATTGAGTGACCATATGCTAAAGCTCTTGCCTTCAGATTTATGTATTCTCTTCAGATGAGGTCCCTAGATTCTAAGGCAAAAGGATGGCACCCTTTTAGTTAGTTATCCTCTGGATCAGCAGATCTCAAAGTGTACTCTGTATAGCATATGTCTCCACAGAAGCTCCAGGAATTCAAAACCACTTTCAGTAGTTTTGAAAAAATCAACAGTGGTAAAACTGTTGGCTCTTTGTGGCTCTTTAATATAAATCTAGGCAGTGGCACTAGATTCTTTACCATCATGCAATAGAAATTTTTAAGTAGTCAATTTTGCTTCATTCTGTTCTTAATGAAAAAGTAAAAATTAATTTTATTGAATTTCTACCTTTGAATAAATGCCTTTTTAATATTATTTGTGACTAAATGGGATGTTTGCATAATCATTTCCATTATATCCCTTGTTACCATTTGTCTCAGAGAAAAGCTCTTGAGTAGCTGCAAACTGAAATAGCTTCTTTTCTCTTAGAACATGGTTTTTATATGAAAAAATGACTGAAAAATTATGGTTATTCTAACAAGATTACACATTTGAAATATATTGTTTTGAAGTGAACAAAAAGTTTATGCCATTCATGGAAAACAACTAATAACATCTTCTGTTACTGATGAAAATAAAGCTTTTACTAGCAAATTAGAATTTGAGAAAACTTTGGTTTTCTATTGTGAACTGAATAGTTTCTCTAAAACCTTTCTAAGTAGACTGATTGCAATACACACAAATGTGATTTTTAAAATGCATATAGTTAGATGTGTCAATACTTGAAAGAGCTGCATAATTCATTGAACAAATATTTTCCAAATGATCAGTGCACTCATGTTAGCAAAACTGTACATGAGTGAATAGTCAGTGAAAGTGTAAAGCAAACTAAGACTGTTGATACAATTTCAGATTCCCTGTTATAAGTCAACTTGGGCTTTGTAATGTAAAGAAAAACATATCCACAGTTATCTGAAAGAGCTACTAAAGTACTTCTTTCTTTTCAAATTACGTATCTCTGAAACAATTTCATATTTTTGTCTGTTGCTTCAACCAACAGAAGAATGAATCCAAATAGAATATGAGAGTCCAACTCTCCCGTTCAGCTCATGTTGTAGTTAGGGTTTGCAAGGCAATAGATTTAATACAGGACATATAATTTATAGGATGATTTTGTAATATTCACCCAAAAAGTCAAATGCAGAAGAGTGCAAGAGATCTGTCCACATACTGAAGACCCAAAGAATCCAACTGAGGACCTAGATCCTATAGCGATGCCCTGCACAAGTCGAGCTGAAGCACTAGAGCCTACAATAATGTCTCATGCATGACCATATCAATATCTGCAGTGGAAAGGCCTAAAAGTCAGTGGAAGAAACTACATCTGTGCCACTGGGACAAAGGATCTGCCAGTGGGCTGAAGGATCTGAACTGGAGCCAGGAAGCAGTGCTCAAGGTGAGGAACAGAGCTCTCCAAAGAGAACCACCTCCATCAGCAACAGCGAGCACCTGAGCTCCTCCAATGATGAGAACAGCCGAGGTCATATGGGGAAAGCCAGAGAATCAACAGTGCACCATCTTCCCCGCCAGTTCTGCCTTTATGCTGTTGGCAGTAATTCTCATGTGAGGGCCTTGCACACTCGGAACCATGCTGATTCAGTTCAGCTGGGTGTTACAGGTTGACCATTAATTAATCCACCACAGCCTGCACTGCAAAGATTTGCATAACTGTAAAAGCTGTGTGACCCCTTAATGATTCTGTTTGGAAAACATAGCTATTTTTTACTAAAATAATGTTTCTATGTTAACATGTAGTGTCTTGTTAACTAAATTAAATATTCACAAATTGCAATTTTGTTTTTGAATATGAAAAATTTCAATTTTTATTCAATGTAAACAAATAGCTCTTGGGAGGAGGTTGTCCTCTGTAAGTTTTAAAGAGTATTAACAGTTTCTAAGACCAGAAAGCAGGAACCACTGGACTATCTCAGTAGTGATACATGTTTATTCTAATATACCAATTATGTTGGTAACATTTTCCCTCTTGATGAAGTTACTATTCTCTGCAAAAATTATAGTCATTCCAGTTCTATCAATTGAATTGTAATATCAGTTTTTCTGGAGTTCAACAACTAGAAGTTTATATTCACAAAGGCACCATCTGAAAATCATAGTTGAATATCATTTACTGTCCCCCTTAATGTTTAGTAGACAATTTGTTGCATCTTTTGCTATATATTGGTTTGGGTGGGTGGGGCTGTGATTTTCCTTTGTTTACATCCACTTAGTCTGACCTGCTGGCAGAGCCATTGGCCACATGATACTAAGTCATTAGGCCCCTCTATATAGCTTCTCTTAGGACTGTGAGGCTGTTAGTACAGTCATAATCAGATACAGTGTAGGGTGACTTCTTGATAGTTGTGGAAGTTGATGAGGAAAGTGACTAAGACACCTTAGTACCCTATTGATAGTTGTACTACAACTATATTCGTACTACTTTCACACCAGTGTCCTTCTATTCCAGCAGCTCATCCAGGATATCACACTGCATTTACTTTTGAGGTTTTCTTAGTTTCTTCTGGTCTGTGATAGCTTTTCATATCTTTCTTTTGTTTTCATGGCCTCAATAATCTTGAAGAAAATGGCCCAAGTATTCTGTACACGGTCCCTTATGATGTTTTCTCTTGATTATACCAGGGTTCTGGACTTGGGAAGACTGCCATTAAGATGAAGTGCTCTTCTCATCACATCATGGCAGGAAGTACATGACTTGCATGACTTGCATTGGTAACATTGACCTTGATCACTTGGTTCAGACGGATGAGGCTTCATAGACCTTTATATAATCTCCAGGAAGTAAACTCAGAGGAGCAGGAGTTCCTCACAGGTTCTCAATGACATGGAAGGAACTCAAGATGATTACTAGAGCCCAATTATTATAGGCACATGTCTGTAATCCTAGTGCTCAGGAAGCTGCTGCAGGAGGATCCTCAGCTATGTTTCAAGTTCCAGGGCTGCCATGGAGAAAGAGAGAGGCATTGAGATTCTCAAGGCTCTAATATTGTAATTGAAAATAGATTAAAATAGAGATTCACCAACAAAGCAGAGTGTTTATGCACCTGGGATATGGCCTCATTGGACTTCAGAGATAGAACTGAAAAAGTGTGTCTGGTACAGTGTCAGGCAGGAATTTTGTGAACATTTTCCTATTCTTCAAATGTTGAAAGCAAATCAAGTTTTGGTCCCTCTATATTGAAGCCACTGGAATATGCGTTTCCGAATACAGGGACTTGTTTACTTTTTTATCTCTTTCGGTATTTCTCTATCTCTTAACATAGCACAGAATTTATACCTATTAAATGGTTTTAAAATATTAACTAAGTGGGAATGGTGACTCTTGTACTCTGAAAGACTGAAAAAGAAAGATTGCAAGTTCAAGACCAGCCTGGGCAACTTAGTGATTTAGTGAGAACTCGTTTCAAAATCAAAAATGAAAAAAAGCGCTGGAGATGTAGGTCATTGTAGTGGTCTGCGTTCAATCCACAGTACCACAAAAAATTTCTTTTTAATTCAAAAAATTAAGGTATAGAAGTAGGAGTGGGAGGGGCCTGAAGTGGCAAATATCTGGCTGCTTCCTCAATCATAATTTTTTACCAAATATATTGGTGCTGTATTAGGCAGTAATAAATAAAACAGTTATTTAGACTTCAGAATGATAAAGGCTACAGGAAAAGCTTTCATGATGCTACTTGTAAGGACAAGTGGGGGATTTTTCATAGGCATGAAGAAAGAGAAGGGTATTTTCCAAAGGAGGAAACAAACACCAAGAGTGAAGCCCTGTCAGGAAGTGCGGCAGTACAGCAGCTTGTGAATGGCCCAGTAGAGGACGGGAGGTGGGGCGTGAGTAGAGCTGGGACTGAAAAGCAATCTGAAGCAAGATTATGAATGACACGCTAAAGAGCTTAGATTTCAGTGCCTGCCCATGAGGAAATGTGTGAGACATCCTGGTTAGACTGAAAACATCTTGAGGCTGGAAGATCCTTTAGGAATCATTTCACAACCTTGAAACAAGATGTGATATTTTTCTTTTCTTTTCTTTGAACTTATCATGGTAGATCATATATTGAAAGGAAATAAAGAAAATACACAGAATTCTTTTCACGTGTCTTTTAGTGTTAAAAATTCTACCAGTGCATCAACTTTTTCTTTTCTTTTGACTGTATACCCATCTGTCCTTCAGCCCTACAATTTTGTGTCTTTATCAAGAAAATGGTACCTTTAATATGCATTTATGAAAATGTATACAATATGTTTCTTGAAAATTTATGTATAAACTCCTTTAATTTCCAAAGGAATGTTTCTTTTTTGTTCATGTATCTTTTCATAAAAGTAACAACCCCCTTAATTTACTGTTTGTAGATGTACAGAATTTAATATATTAATATACATTGACACCTTAGGAAAAATGCAAAAAATTAAAAAATGAGTTCACTAGTTTTCCAGAATTGAAAATTTAAGATCATCTTTGAAATTGAAGAATTCAGTGTTTTCATGGCTTAGGATACTGAGCATTCATTTGGTATACTAATGCCTGAGAGCTTTTAAGTACTTGCATCAGTATTTTCCTAGATAAGCAGATATAACACAAGATATATAAATGCATAAGAAATTGCAAGATCAACTTATGATGGTCTCCCGCAGAGTTGGATGAGGAAGTGGCAGAGGCTGTCTGCACACTGGAGACCAAAGAATTCAGTCCAAGGTCTGGAGCTCACTGCAGCGTCCCCTGCAAGGCCACATCAGGAGGCTGGTGGGTCTGCAGTAAAGGCCAAAGGAGTGGCAGTGAAAGCCAAAGAGTCTGCACTGGAAGCCAAGAGATGATGTCCAAGCTGAAGGTGAAGACTGGCGCTCCTCCAAAGAACAAAAGCGAGTCCATCCTTCCTTATTTCCCCTCTATACCTTCTAGGCAACAAGCTGTCCTAGCATGGGTCCTCTACAACCTAGGACATAGAATTACTGAGCTGATTTAGTTAAGCTTCTAAACTTCTCAAATTGACAAAATCAGCCAACCACTATAGTACCTTTTAGTGTTAGCTCTAGTTCCCATGTTCAGTTTTACCTAAATCCAAAATAACTGCAAAGTACTTGACCATCTTTTAGTATGTCTCATCAAAGTTTTGAAAGTGTCTTACTGTTGGTAACTCAGTAACTTTTTTGCTGATGACTACAATGATGAAGAAAACACTAGCATAAGAAAATGATTCATATTAAGATTCATTGTTCATAAATTATTAAGAATAGAATTGACTAGTTATGTACTTGTAAAGAAATCAACTAAAGTAATTTGAATATGATATAACTTTAAAAGTCACAATAATTAAAGCAAGTAACATAAAGAAACATATGATAATGTGGAAGAGTGGAATGTTTTGCTTATATGTATAAAAACTATAATAGGAAACATGACTGAAAAATACATTAAACTGTTATATCCTTGGTTTAGCAGAGCAAATGGTTTTTACAAATTTTATTTTGTAATTAGGAAAGTTAGTTAATGTACAGTTTTACAGCCATAAAAGGCTGTCGCTGTAATTCCAATCTCAGGGTCCCTATAGATCAGCCCAAGTTCTTTGATGCTCTCTCCTCCCTAGACTTTCTTCTGTAGATTTATGGTGAGAAGTAAGAGTCGCAGGCTAGCCAAACTCCTTGCACAATGGCAGGGAATTCTGTAAATTAAAATTTAAAGCTCTTTCTATTACCCCAAGAAGTGCAGCTAAATTAACACTAGACATAGCAGCATCTAGATAACTAAGAGGCAGCATGAGATCCTAATGTAGCCAAAACACAAAGAGAAGAGCTGAATTAGTCACATCAGTGGAAGGATATGGCACATCACAGTCTGCACCTGCCACTTACCTCAGTGGGTTTTCAGGCAGTTTTTTCAAGTCTTTTGAATGAAACAATGAATGAATACATCACTTTCCTGTGCTGGCATCAACTCCACAATGTGTTATGGATTGAGTGTAGGAGATGTTGTGAGAAAGCTATGACTGTCTTCCAGACCCTTTCGCTTGGCTGTAGCCCTTGAGTGTGGCTCATGCTGTACTCGCTCCCCCATTGCACTTCTGCCCCTGCACACCTCCTGATCGTGGTAGTGTTGGCACAGTCCTCTGTGTTCCACTGCCCACTCATAGGGCCAGAAACCATTTCCAGAGGTCAGAAGTTCAGATTCTTGACCTTTCTTTCGTCTTGTCCTGCAGCATAAAAATACAGGAGAGAGGTTGATGAGACAGAATCATTATTTTTTGTCTGTTCCCTTTATTTGTAATGTGGGCTAACATTAATTTTGCAAATAATCATATTTTAAGAAAATAAATTTGTATTGATATTATATATGCTGACATACCTAGGGACAAAAACTGGCTTGTTATGTAAGTTTTATATAAATATATTATTATATAAGTAACAATACTTGTAATAATACATACACAATTCTACCAACAAAAATGTTTCATTTTTAAGTATTTCACTTTCTTTGTGACTTTCCACACCATGCTTCATCATTCAAAGGCTCTGCTTTCCAATTTTTAACTTCACCCATCTCTTTATTTGAAATTGAAATGTTACCAGGGAAGAGCAAAAAGAGAAAACCAGAGGGGAAGCGGCTGGAGTGAAAAAAGGCAGAGGGAGAAGACTGCTGAGGGGGAGAAAAAAGATTTAAATGAGACGTAGAATGAATGCTTCACTTGTTGGCTTTTAGCACAATTACCATACCTTAGGAAATATGCAGGGAATAGTTAATTGCCACTAAATGAGCCCCTTTTAGAGGCAGTGGCAGGCCCAGGGATCTGACTGTCAGAGCTGTGAAAGATGCTGAATTGGAAGGCCAGTTTCCATGTCAGGCAGTGGATGGTCAGCCTGGCTCGCCAGGCAGAGAAAACATAGCCGGGGAAGAGTAGCCTCAGACAAGAGAGCCTGGTAGAACATTTGCATACTTTTCCTGCAAAGGAGGTTTAATCCAGAGAAAGAAGGAGATTTTGGTATTGTCAGCCTGGCTTTGTTCAGCGTGAAGAGCAGAGGAAAATCAGCTGAAGGGCCTTTCTCAAAGCTGTGGTCCCAGGCTTGAGTTGTCCCAGCAAAGTTATGTTCTTGAGAATTGTTTGCACACTATGGTCTGTTTGAAGATCTTCTAAGCCCAATGATCTCAAAATATCCCCCTTTAGCAGCACAAACGAAGAGAATTTTTGTGGTAAAAGTGACTCGTATTGCAGACTGAACCCAAGAGCCCTTTGTTCTTACACAGAATCCTCTGAAGTTCTGAGGGTGCCTCTTAGAGCCAGACTGAGCAAGTCATACCCTAAAAGTCTTCCCAGACTAGAAAACAAGGCAAAAGCAATCTACACTTGTGTCTGTCATAGGAGGCAGCACTCTCCAAAAAAGATGGCTCCAGAAAAGTAGCAGATAAAAAGCAAGTTTGGTTGAAATGGCTCATTTTTGCCCCATTTTCCTGAAGAAATTTTTGAGGTTGCAGAGTTTGTTTATAAAGCCAAGCCTCATTGTTTGGACCGTTGCATTGAAGTATTCCCATCATTCAGTTGCCCTGGTCTTTTATCTAGCAAGATGAGTTTCTGAGATCGCTCTGTGTCCAGTTTTCAAAACTGGGTTCTGACCTTCAGCATGTGTTTTCTAAAACCCTACACATTTCTAATGAGGGATATATACCTGCAGTCCCTGCTTGCATGCTAGATGATCACAGTATTGTGGTTCAGAAATCAGGACTTATTTCAGCTTCCCTAGTTGCTTTGAGCCTAAGTGCCCATAATCCTTATAGTTCAGGACATTGTTTAAATAATGTACTTATATATAAAAGTAATCACGGGGAGCTGTGAGTGCCTTTTTAAATTCATGATTTTTCATATAGAACTTAATTAGTATTCAAAAATGTGTTATCTTAATATATAATTAAAATCACAAACGAAACATTCCTTTTTAAACTGATAGAATATATATATATATATATATATATATATATATTATATATAAAATAAGACATTATCAGAGGTTGGAAAAATCTATATGTATTTACACATAGCAGGTAATTTAACCTGAGTTTTTGAATTAATATTTTCTTCCCAGTTTCATTTTATGGTTCTTGTTCTTTTTGCTATAGTGAGTAATGAAAAAAAAATGTTTATTTAAGGTTCTGACAATAAAGCATCTGAGTTTCAAAATAAATGCGAATGGTTAACATGAAAAATTAAGAAAAAGATTACTTCAAAATTAACATAAGCCAGCTTCTGGGAGAATAGCTGTGCACTCTTCTTTGGTGCAGTAATTAGAGCTTTCATCAAGATGACCCTGTCCATCATGGGTAAAGGACTAGTGGGTGTGGGTCCCAGGCAGACATACAGCTAAGGCCTTAGCAGGGGCGAGTTGCAAGTTTCTGAAGTTACCGTTATTTTTTGTTATGAGTGAGATGCTTGTGTCTAATCTAAGTAAACTCTGCCTTGCTGGAAGTGGTGCATTTCTTTCTCCTGCTTTGCATTTTCCCCTGTGAGAAGCATGTCTGAATGGGGGGGACTTGAATATACCTCTTTGTTGCTGAACTTGTCAAGCACAGCACTGTGTTCTCTTTCCCACCAGGAAGGTCAGGCCGCTGGGGGCCAATCTGCTTTCTGAAATGAACCCTACTGTCTATCCCTGGTGTCTGACAGATTGAAACAGTTGTCTGTGTTACTGTGCTTTCAATGCTATTTAAATGGCTTGCTTTCTGAGGAGGAAAAAAAAGGTAATATGTGTAGGCTACACTGAAAAAATGAAATTTTTTGAAAGGACCAGACTTGTATGTTAATATGTATCTAAAAGATAAATTTAATTAACTTTCTAAGAACATATTTACACATCCAGGAAGTTAACCATGTGCAGTTAAAGCCTGGCTCTCTCTCTCTCACACGCTTTATCTCCCCCCTCCCTCCAAGATAAGCCTTTATTTCTGAGTTCTTCTGAAGACTTTTGTGTATGTGTTTTTCTAATTGGAGTAATAAAATTATGAAGTATGGAACTGTTTCAATAGTAGACTTATAGAAGTAAGAGTCCTTTGTTCCTGTAGATTTCAGCTGCATTGTATTTTGATCAGAGGTATGTATAAAGCCTGAAGAAATATGTACTGCATGAGCCTCACTTCAATACTCTCCAGATAATTGAGCTAATTAAATCTTTACCAACATTAACACAACTCCAGCATTCCTTGGACAGTGGATAATTATTGCATGAACATGGCAAGCTTAAACTAAACAGATGAAAATAGAGTTCTGCGGAATGGGTATTGAGTTTATTCTTTATTCATCTTTTGATAAGGTTTAATTAAAACTGCCTCTCTCTATTGTAGTGAGAATGAATGTGCTTGTTTTCCTACTGAAAAGCAAATTATTCACTTCAGCCATGGTTCAATAATCAAAGCCTTTGCAAAGTTTTGGGTTATAGTGTAGCTGTGGGGATATAATTGCTGCAATTCTGTATGAAGGCTTTATCTTTTTTTATTACTTTCTCTTATTTATTTTTGTAGAGAAAAATTTATAAAAGACCATTTTGTGATTTGGTAGAAGAGTGCCTATGTTTGAAGCCTTGTTGCAGGTTTACTGTGGCTACATTTTTTAAAGGTGCATTTCTTAGAACCTCTTGCTGACATGGGAGGTAAAAGGGACACACGCTGAAATAGACGGCGTTTGAGATGGATTTCTGTTAGTGAATAAAGTTTGGTAAAACCTTTAAATCCTGTGATTACCACAGGATTAACATAATGGGGTGACAGTCCTGAGGGTAGAAAGCAATAGGCATTGGGTATTCTTTCTACAAATATATATTTGCATTCTCCTTAACTTTTTGTCCACCCACCAGAAATATTTTCTGTATTGTTCATTTAAAGGAGATGGAGCTTTTTCTAATCTTGGTGCTAATTTTCTAAAACGAATAGATTTTAGGTACATCAACGATAACTTGTTAATATACTTACTGTCATGATTGCTGTGATTTATTTCCCTTTCTTCCTTCTCTCTTCTCTTTTTTTAATAAAATGGGAGATTACAAAGATATTTAGTGGAACCAAGGACAAAAGTAAAATGGGGCTCTGAAAGATGAACTGGAAGCAGAGACTCCAGCACAGACAAGCTCTCTCACCCCACCTGTTTTTCTGTTGCCTTGATCCTGGCTTTCCTTGCTTCTCTAGTCCCTGTGATGGAAACCAGTTGACTTATCCTATGATTTGTCACAAGAGAAAAACCAAACATTACTCTGCGTCAGCGTCCCTGCTCCCTACCACGGGCGTTTACCCATCCTAGATCAAGTGAGTCGGCCCTGCAGCCCAATAGCAGGCTCTTTACTTACCACTTCTTACTGCCTCTTGCTTTATCCATTCCTTAGGGAAGTGCGAAATCCAGACTGGAACAAATGTTTCTTCATCTACAGAAATATTCTGAGGGTTAGAATGCAGTGTTTTTAACCTCCTTTTTGATTAGTGGTATCCGTCTAGTGGACTAGAAATAGTGCTTAAGTGTAATAGACTAAATGGGAAGGGAAAATGTCCCAGATGATCACATATAGTGGGAATAATGACTATTTTATGAAATTTCCCTTTCAGCTGTGAGTGCCTGTGTGTGTGTACTATTGAGAGTCACTTAGAAATGCATTTTTTACAGTGAGTTGTGGCCAAAACAAGTTTCAAAGCAGTGACTGCTTCTTAGATCCCCTTCAAGGCTTCTCCCGGGAGGCAGGGGTGGCGGGTGGGGAGGCACTGGGCAGGACTCCAGCCCCATCCATCTCCCATCAAAGTGGCTCCACTTTAATCTGCTCTACACTTTGTTTCCACCTAATTTTTTTTTTCCTTAAACAAAGGATACAGTGCCCAAAAGTTTGAGTGAACGGTTTTCCAGGTTCCTTCTTGGGATTTTAGAGCTAAGTACGGTAGCCTTTGGGACAAGAACAGACATTATTTTGGTTTTCTGTACTAAAGAAGGTTTTGGGAAATCATCCAGCCTTTGCTATTTTAGTTTTCTTTATTTCCTCTTCCTGCCCCCTCCTTCCTTACTCTCTCCCCCTCTCTTTTTTTCTCTTTCACTGTCATGTTCAAATGCAGTTTCCCTACGTCATCCCCTTAAAAACTCCGAGACTTAGTTTATAGTATGGACAGTAAATCTGAATGGACTTAAACAGCTTTGCCATTTAAAAAAAGAAAACAACAGCGACTACCTCCGCCTGCACCTCTCCCTGTTAGCAGAAGTGTGGACGGAAGCAAGACTGCCAGGCTCAGCCACTTCCTCCAGGGCTTAAGTGCCCTCCGTGGACAACTGAGGATCCTAGGGAGAAATGGTCCTTAGTCGGGATACAGAAAAAGACCAAAGAAAAAAACAGGCTTCTCTCAAAGTGTATTTCATACTGCTTCCTTTGGAAAGTAGAACTAGATTTAGTGATGGTTTTTTCAGCCCTTGCATTGGAAGGAGGTCTCAGACACGCACTGTCCTGAAGCTGCAGCTGTGTGTTGAGCTCTCTCCTTAATCATGAGCTCTACAATTCTTCTGTGATGAAGATGAGAAACGGTTAGGACTTCCTGCATTTTTCCCCAGTACTTATTGGTAGACCTTTTGTTTGTTACTGGAAAGAAAAGGCCAGACAACCTCACAGTGTAACACATTACTTGATATAGATGGTGCATCAGGATGACAAAGGGAGGAGCAATTTGCTTGGTTTGACATGAATTTTAAAAAGTTGTTAAAAATTAAGACAGGAGGGTTTTCTTTTTTTCTTTTTAATTAGGGAGAAGCCCAAGTGTGGCACTGAATGAGTACGCGCAGGAGATAGCAAGGATTTCCTTGAGTGAAGTGAAGAACCTAATCAAGTGGGAGCAGTCTTTGCGAAAGGTTAAGTTTCATGCCTTCAGTAGAGGCCACTCCAGACAAACTATTAGTGAGATATAGGCTTGTGGTTGAAATGAAAGGAGACTGACGAGGAAAATTAAGGCCACCTCCACATTGCAAGAGTAACAAACTGATCTGGTGACACCTTTACTATAGCCTCAAAGAACTCAGCAGGAGGTGGGGATAGACTGGGCAACTCTGGGGGTGTAGAAGTGTCATTTAGTTTAGGTTGATAGGTAGGTAGATATATGTAGATATACATCTAGATATTATATGGAGAGAGAAGGACTGAGATTAAAAACTACACGGAAGCTGGTTCACTGTTACGGAACTGTGGCTACAATTTATGACAGAAAACAGAGATGAGACTATGGTCAAACAGAAGACAGAAATAAATTAGAGATGCAGCCCTAACTTACCATCTCTCTCTAAGGCCAAGTTAGTACATCCCAACCTCACGTAGGATGTTCCTGTCTTGTTTTCAAAACAGTTGTGGAGGTGGTACTTCAAACCCTTTAACAGATGCTACTCATACATCTAAGATTTGCTTAAAGTAGCAGTTTTTAAATCTTTAAGATGATGATCAACTTTTACAGCCATGGAGATTTTATGGAAAAGTACAGGTTTTCCTGTATCTCACTTTATAAAAAAGGAAATGTAAGCCCCTCTTAGCACTCGCAGGACAGCAGTGACTGACTGAGGTGAGCCACAGCTGTGACTTAGAAGTACCACAGTCCCCACCACTTTTTCTTGTCTCCCTGTCCCCTGGACTAAAGAAACCACTTCTATTTGCCTTCACCTTTTGCCAGTGTTTATCTTGTAAGAAGAAAAAAAGAAAAGTACAATATTTTTGTAACCAATGGTGCTATACCAAGTGTCCCTTGTAACAGTAACCTGAAAGGGCCTTTTGTTGGAAGAATTGAAAAGAACATGTTTCTTTATGTAAATAATCAAACCTACTTCCCTCACTTTGGTCACCTTCCTGCCCTTCCAGGACCTCTGTCTTAGAATCATTTCTAACTTTTTGGCAGTCAACTGTGTTATTATATGTGTTAACCTTCTTTTCTCAAGGGGACCATAAAGCATTTTTGATATAAAGCTATCTGTTCCACAGCATATGGCACTACATTCTACACTAAGTGAAATATTTGCATATCGTTAGTGGGGAGCCAGGAGTAAAGTGAAAAGAACATAACAAATTTCCAAGGAAGAAGGATTGTAAGTAAGTAGTCCAAATGAATGAAAACCATAAGACAAATCGACAAACATTTATTAAATACCAATAAATCACTGAGATTTTGTGAGAGATACAAACGTTTGTGAGATATTGTCCCTATAGTACAGCAATTTCTTTGCAGCAGGTGACATAAGGAATAGAATTACTAGCTTCATATAAGAGATGAGAAGTTCTGTTAGACAAATGTAGCTACTATGCTAAGAAAACAGAGCAAGGGGAGATTTTTCTGGAGCCAGGGATTACAGAGAAGAAAATATCTGCGCTAACATTTGAGCACTAAGTAGAATATCTATAGTTGGGGGACAGATTCCAGGAAGAGTTATCAAACCAGGAAAGGCTACGAAGTCCAGAGTATGTTTGAAACAGGACAAAACATGTATTTGTTTCCAACAGTAGGACTTGTGAGTAGGTACATGGGTCTGTGGAAAAGGAAGAAAGAGAATGGCCAGGCACCGTCCACTGTCATGTCAGAACAGCACAGGAACTTTGACTGCCTCTGCAGATCAACTTAGAAATTCAAGAACTGCAGTGTCCCCAGAGCCCTGTTCCTTAACCTTTGCTTTATGCTTCCTGTTTCTAGAGAATTCTGCAATGCCACAGAACAATAAAATTACTGCTAATAATGTTGATAACATCTCATTTATTGTTTACTGTGCCAGAAGCCATGCTGAGTGCTTTGTGTGAATGATTCATTTAATCCTCCCAACAACTCTCAAAGGGGAGTGTTTTTATCCCCATTTGCAGCAGAAAAGACTGAGATGTGAACTGTTTCTTCAGGTCTGCTGATATCCCACTAAGAAGTAGTACGTCACTCATTGTGCTCATCACTGGACTTTTTATTCGACTCTGACAGGCTTCTTTATTTTAGATAATTCAATCATGATCAGTCTAAGTCTATAAAATTATTTAGTTGCTAATGTCTAGAGTAGCTTCAGCTACCTCTAGAGATAAAATTAGAGATTTAAGAACTACAATGCCCTCCAAACCCTGTCCAAATTGAGTTAATTAAACTGTAACTTGAACACTCTAAAAGCCCTATTTAAATACAATTTCATTCTTAGTGAAAAGCCCCAGCAACCTTGGTTAAAACTGAATGCAGTCAGAAGTAAAAGTGTCAATTTGTCTTTAATCTAAAATTCTCAACATGAAAATGTGGCATGTGTCATTGTTGCAGTTGGTTCTTCAAATTTATATCACCATTCTCAATAAAATGATAATGCTGTACATAAATTTTATGAAGACACATTGGTCTGAGAACATTGGGGATTTCTACATAATCATTTGTTTTTTAAAAACATATATTTAAGACGCTATCACTGTGGTCCACATTTGAATGGTGTTGACATTTCATAAAATTTTTTTAGGTTAAATATGTGATTCAAACAATGTAATCCACTACAGCCTTAGTCTCTGACCATTTTGAGTAGATCTAAGCAGCTCCCATGATTTATGTCAACTTGGGAGAGAAGTGACACAGATAACAGAAATGTTAGTTGAGGGTACATTGTTCCAACCACAGCTGTACTATTCTAGTAATTTTTGGAAGATAACCTAACAGCAGAATGAGTTTGTATTCCTTAAAATACCAACCATTTTGGAGCAGGAATTCCAGGATGTTGTGATTCCCTAAAGTATATCCACAAAAATGAATAATCACTGACAGAGGCTTTGGGGAAAAAATGATCAAAAACAAAAAGGTGTATATTAAAAAATAAAATATGTAAGGGAAAAATGATTGAAAGGAAAGACACAAACTATTTCTGGTGTGTCATACTGTGAGACAAGGGTTAGAGACATTAGGAAAGGAGAAAGAAGAGAGGCCGCTCATTGCCGAAGGTTGCAGCGCGGAGACCTGAGTGCTCTTCCATTGCCACCTTTTCCTTCTGACTGGTGTGAGGAAAGCCATAGGTGCTTGCTGCTCAGATACCAGTACTCTTGAAAACAAAAAGGATTTGTGCTCAAGTCTCTAAAGGAAACCCTAACCCAATGAGACGGGGAGGGGCGCCCCTCGGCGTTTTAGGGTTTCCTAAGCTACTTGATAAGCAACATATTCCTGAGGACCTGTTCTAGTTGAGCAGGCTCATTCCGAAGCTCCAGATAGTGGCTTATTTCTCTAGAAATACCTTTTAGATGGCTGAAATGTAAATTAATAAACCAGCCAGAGCTGCATGCCTACATGACTTGAAAGTTAACTGCAGTTTATTGATCTGCAGCCTACAAGCTGTTCTATGCCACGCTGCACATAAGAACGCCAGTCTTTAAAGCCACCAACAATTTTTTTAATTACCTCAAAAAAAAAAAATCTTTTACATCTTTAGACAGTACTGTTGTTAGACTGAAACCTTCTTCCCTCCACCTTTCTTCCTCCAAATTGAGTCATTCCTGGCTAGTGTGGACAACAGCAGTAGCTAAGGCAGTGTACATAACCAGACCTGCTTTTCAGCATTAGCAGAGGCAGGAGTGGCTCCCCGGACTGGCGCCACTTCTGCTCCATCTGAAAGAAAGTTCAGTGAGGGGTCCAAATGGCTGTCTTGAATATCATTTTAAAAGGTGGAAGTACAACCCGGTGCCGCTTACTTCCTTTATGCACCTGTGAAGGAGCCAGCCTACCTGGCTCCCAAAATCCAGACCCTCTTCCAGCTTCCTCCTAGATGCTCTCTTGAATGTCCACCTGCTGTGTAAATCTAAGTACTTCTTAGCATGTGTCCAAAGAGCCTTTGAAACTTCAGACAGGTGCACCTGGCTTTGCTGTTCACAGTGAGCCTAATGACACCTCGTATGTGTTCTCCGTGATTTTATCAATTTTTCCAGCTCTTCCTCTCCACTTCTGTTGATCTGTGCTGAAAAAACTCCATTTTCCATCTTCTGTCTCTCCCCATTTTTCTCTGATTTTATACACACACGTGCGCGCGCACACACACACACACACACACACACGAGGTTCTTTTTCTTTCACTTTAAAAAATAAAAAAAAAATATTTAGAATATTTTATTTTCCCAACTTTATTGGACTTTTCGAATCGTTATCATACAGGGCATAATTATCAGGCACACTGAGTGGGTACAGACAAGCCAGTTTGGTCCACGGGTGCTATCTGCTCACCCTTCTCAAGTCCTCCCCTCCGTCAGGCACCTCCACGCATGCACACATACACATATATCTTCATGTGGTTTTTTTTAGGTATTTTACCACCAGAAAGATGTCCTACAAATTTGCTTTGTTTTGCGGGGGTTTTTTTTAGTGTGCTTTCTCCCCAATATAGTTTTTTACATTAATAGGAAATAGAACTAATGACAGGTACTGCATACTTTGAACACTCAGATGGAAAATGTTGAGTTATTCATTATTGGTCATCTTTCTCCAGTAGAAAAATACTCTCTCCAATCCCACGTTAGCTTTTTAAAGACATTTTTAACGTATAACCTTGTCAAAGGCTTTTTAAGGTTTAAATAAATTATGTGCCCCACTTAATGTACCATCTGAAATAACACATGATGGGTGAAATACACCCTTTTTCCATGAAAGCCACATTGCCTTTCCCCCTGACGATTATGTTTCTAGGGCTGGGGATTTAGCTCCGTGGCATAAGTGCCTCTCCAGCAAGCACGAGGTCATGAATTTGATCCTGATACAAAAAACAAACAAAGAAACAAAAAGGTTATGTTTCCTTATGTAGTATTTGTTGATTACTTAGGTATCACCAACTTGCCATGTATGAAGCGAGTCCCAGTTTATAAACCAAACTTTTTCTCTGTAACAATCTGGATAAGTGCATAAATAACTAACTCAAAATATTCCTTTTCTTGTATGATAATGCTTCATACTTTTTATTCATTTAATCATGCTTAACCTTAAACGTAGCATGTTTAACATTACAGTCATCATCAGTGAATCATTTAAGAAGTAAATAGAGACCTATGATTCAAATTGGTACATCTACATCTGTGTATACACACACATATACTTGGATATAATATAGCTCTAGTAGCTATCACAGAATTCTGAGTAACATGAATAATAAAATAAGCTGGGTGATATAGAATAAAAATTCATATTAAATGGGAGTTTTCGGATCAGACAATGGTGTGCACATACTACATTTCACTTATATAGGGATCTATCATTTCCAGTCCCTCTAAGAAGATATGAAACCAGCACTTTTGGTACATATGATGCTTGTGAGGCGATCATTAGCGTAGTGCCCCTGTGACTATAACCTTGTTCCAGATGTGCATCTGCAGAGTCAGCCGAGCTGTGCTGTCTACTGTTAAGGACACTGCATTCAAATGGGGGAGACAGACCACAATCGGTGCATCTCGTGAGGGTGCTTCAGTGGGAGCATCATACAAGGGAGGTAGCATGAGTAAAGCTGCTGGTGGGTTGCTCTCCTCAGAAGTATTATTTTATGTTTTTTATTTCCCTTGTATCAATACTGAACAAAAAGTTCATTCATTTCTTGCTCCTTACCTGACATTGTACAGGACAGGACATGGCGACTTGCAAACCAAGAACAGCAGCTGTTGAAAATTTATATGACCATATAACCATATGTACAGGCTGATGATTGAGAAACCATGCCCAATGTTGGAGACCTAATGCTTTTAGAGCCCTCCATATAGACGGGCAGCCTTAACTTAGTTTAGCAGTAATAGTCATTTGGCACTGCTTTTGCTATTTAAAAAAAAAAAAAAAAACTTAACCTTTTCAAAAAAGAATCACACTGAGCGAAGAGTCATGTCAAGGTAGTAAGTATATAGCAGCAGGTACAAGATGCTGCTTAGATGAGGAGATTTGAGAAGGGTTTTATTTCAAGACATCTTTTTGTCATCTGGATCCCTTGTTGTGAAATCCTGTTCACATTGGAAGCTTCTTTGAGTTAAATGCACCACTGGCAGCGCATATTGCAGCCTACTTTTTCATGTTCAAATTCACACCTTAGGGCAGGTACACAGACACCCAGGACCAGAGTGTGAATGTGAACTGCCTGGGGACTGCAAGTGATGTTCTAATAGTTTTAAGCAGTTCAAGCTCTTCCAGTTAGCATGTGGCTAATGCATAAAATGCTAATACTCCTTAAGAAGAACATATGTTACAGTCGCAGTGCCTTGTCAAGCACACTCTAATCTGTTAGCAATTTGAGACTTACAAAAGCTTGTTCCTGGCCACATATCTGTCTCTGCAGTTGTCTCCACTGTATATCCTGTGCAAGTTCAAAGTCTGATGATGACATTAAAAGCACACGTCTTGGTTTTATTAGCCAGCTCCTAGCTGTTTTAGATGAACACACAGACTAATTTTGCTGTATGGAATTAAATATGCCATATGGATGTGTTCCAGTTGTCCTGATACACTCATTTCATTCCACTCCATTTTTCTCTCTCTCTTTATTGACTCTGAGCATGCAGATCTGTAGTGGGAAAAAAATTGATTGACTCCGAAAGTAGAGGATCACAAGGCAGTGATTTCATGCTTGGTTGTTGGCTAACAAGGCACCATAGTTTTTATGTAGTGAGGTCTGGTGGCAGGAGATGAAAAATTGTATAGGCCCAGCTGCCACAGTTACAGAGCAAGCAGCTTAAAGGCGTTGGGGGTTCCAAGTGTGAGGGGAATTGTCTCTTCCCAGCAGGTAAGGGATGAATCTGTTGTGTCTGTTGTGTTGAAGATGCTGACTGACTCAGGCAATTCATAAATCCAAAAAAATTACATCTTCTGGTCAGGAGGAAGTGGCAGGGACATTTATGGATGCACTTAACCCTTTTAATGCCAGAAAGTCATATGGCCTTTGCTTGCTGGCTGTTTACAAGGTTTCATTATGTATGCAGATCTCTTAGCTTTTAAGTTTCCTTTCCATATCTCATTTTAAATTAAAATATATTAGACCAACTAGTCAAATATGTTTAGTGATATTTAGTCAATCCATTTACTTTTGATGTTTTCATATATTTACATTATTTTTCAGACAGTTGTGATTTTTTCTGGTTAGTCTACAAGTAAGAAGCCATAGTTTATTGTGTGTGTTCATGTGTGTGCATGTGCACACACATAAGCATGTGTCCACATGTACATGAGAGTCACTCCTACATGAATAGATACTTAACAGATGAAGAAGTACAAATAGCCAATAAGTACATGAAAAAAAAAGTTCAGTATCTCTGGACACTAAAGAAACGCAAGTTAAAACAACCCTGAGATTCCAATTCATGCAAGAAAGTATGGCTACCACTAAGAAATCAACCAATAACAAATGCTGGTGAGACTGCAGAGCGGAGTGGGGACCCTTGTCCATTGTTTGTGAGAGTGTAAACTGATCCAACCACTATGGAAATCCATATAGTGATTCTTCAATAAACCAAAACTAGAGTTTCCATTTGATCCAGTTATTCTCTTTGTAGATATCTTCCCAAAAGAGTTGAAGTCATCATAGTGCAAGGATGTATGCATACTCATTCACATAGCAGTACAATTAATAAGTGCTAAATCTTGGAAACAGTCCATATACTCATCGATGGATGGATAAAGAAAATGTGTGATACAATATATATACAATAGAGTATTACTCTGCCATAAAGAAGGATATAGTTGAGACATTTTTAGGTAAATAGATGCACCTTGAGACCATAATCTTTTTTGGGGGGATCCAACTTGCAACCTTCCAGCAATAGTTTATCTACTTTTTTTTTGTACCAGGGATTGAACTCATGACCTCGTGTTTGCCAGGTAGGCACTTATGCCACTGAGCTAAATCCCCAGCCAAGACCATAATCTTAACAGAGGAAAGTCAGATATACCAGTTTGAATATCAAGCTATTTCTCTTATATGAGAGACCCAAAGTATAAATTAGGCACAAGGTAAAAGATACTAGGAAGTAGGAGGATCTTTTTCAAATGGGCAAAGGAAAAAGAGATGGAGGGAGTGGGAAAATAAGGAAAAGAAAAAGGGGTTTTAAAAAATTATTGAAGAAAAAATTGGAAATTGAACTTTTGTGAATAGAGAGAAGAAAGAAAGAGTTCAGGGGGACCAAAAAAGAATTAAGCTGTGGTATGTGTGTGTGCAAACTCCACACAATAAATGTAATCCTTTCGTACTGCAAACATGTACTAGTACAAAAATAAAAAGGATAAAATAGATAAAACATAAATAAATTTCTGAAGGTTTGTACTTAAACTTTAGTATGTGATTAGTGGTAAGTCAAATAACCCAGTGAATTCAGCCTTTGTCTGTGAAAAGCAGCGTGAAGAGTCCATAAAGTTTCTTGAGCAGAATTACAAAAGACAGTGTCAATAAGAAAATTGTACTCAAGAATATTAGAATTGCTGTCAGGAGACTTGGTCCAAGTGAGCCCCTGAAGGAGGAGCTCTGCTTTAGCTTAGCCTTCTTCCAGTTTCTGCGTATATGTAAAGATAATACAATTAGCTCTTCTAAAGAGTACTAGAATTTAGATTTTTGATTCAGATGTATTTTTCAGGCTGTGGTACAAATTGGTTAGGTTTACTGCAATAAACACGAGCTTCCTATTTCCTGTTCAGTGTCCACAGAGCCCCATGGATTGTGTATCCCATGAGGCAGGCATCATGTATTCATGAGCTTGAAGGCTTTGGGGAATATTCCCTGTGTTTCCTCTGTAGCTGTCAGCCTCATTTGTCTCCCTCTCAAGCCCACACCCAGTACCTGGGCTGCCTCATAACTGAGACTGAGAACTCCGAGTTCCAGTTCCAAAGAGAGCGTGGTTTCTAACAGTTATAGTCGAGGGGGAGCATTCTCATCACAGAATCATACTCCCGATGGGGAATGTTCCCATTAAAAGGGACTTTTTGTTATTCAAATCCAGACAACTGCGAATCTACATGTTCTTATTCATTCAGCAGCTTTTTTTTTGTTTGTTTGTTTTACTTTGTTTTTGGTAGGAGGTGTGTGCCAGGAATGAAACTCAGAACCTCACCCTTGCCAGGCAGGTGCTACATCACTGAGCTAAATCCCCAGCCCATTCATTCAGATACATAACTCCACCTGGTCAAAGCCTGAAGAATGTGGTTAACCTGTAACCTGGGGAACTAGATCTGAGTTTCCCTAACTCCGGAATTACACTGTGGTTCCATTTAAAATCGTACCTTTTTTGTTGTCTGGTTTTACTTCTCTGATTAATTTCTTTGCAATGCTTTAAATATTTTCCATGCTTTCACAACAGTCTAAATAAAAACTTGTTTGTAATGATGTCCCTCGTGGAGTTCTCCCTTTGAGTCCAAAAGCGTACTTTGTTCATTTTACCATAGATACAGAAGAGGAAAAATATGTCACTCTCTTTCTTTGTGTGGTCCCTTTGGTAGCTAGATAACATATGCTCACTAAGACAGAGAGGAATCTCAGTTCTGCCCAGTTATGATGCAGTGTGATGGCCCACAAGCTCAAAAGAGAAAAGCCATCAAAAGAAATGAAAAATAGAGCCAACATGAGATGGAATAGCCCTTGCAGTGTACAGATTTACTTGAAATTAGACCCATGTATTACAGAAAACCAAGCCTGTGTGTGTGGGATGATGGTGTTCTTAAATGCAAACAGTAGACTTCGTTGGCTACATAAACTAGTCATACTTTCCTCATGTGGTCACAGCTTCTCCAAAGCCCCGCAGGAAAATTATAGCTCCCCTTGTAGACTGCTTATTCTTTCAGTGTTGTGTCTTCTGAATCATGGTAGGATCTTTTGGTCTCCATAGATACCTAACAATAATAATTTAGAATATTGTGGGAGAAAACACTAATTAGAATTAACATTTGGGAATCATGGTCAATAATTTTTTCTTCCTTTTACCCATTTTACCATTGAATCACAATTTTATGAGAAATTAATATGATGAGTAAGAATTCCATTATATTACGTTTTCAGGTTTACTTGTTTCGTAGAGTGTATCTTTGATAACTGGCAAAGCAAAGTGACGATAGGACATATTCTTGAGCTTTAACATTTTAATCTAGTTCATTCTTTTGGTTGTTTCTAATGTTAATGTTGTATTCCATTCATAAGTCATGTGAAAGTTGCTTCCAAATTTTCCTGAAGTGACTCATTTTATATACAGATTTACATTTCCTCTAATCTGTCATTCATCTAACACGTTTATTGAATAACTACTATGTGCAGTGTGTAGGGGCTATAAAGTTTAATTGGATATTATTAGTGTGCATATTGAACTGACAGTTGAGCAAGGGAGACATAGCTGTAAATATATAGTTTAATATAGGTGGGAAAGGCTGCAGCCCAAGTATGAAAAATGTGGTGTAGGAAACTGAGATCAGTAATGTAAATACTAGAACTGCAGTGCACAGAAATACGAGAAGCATTATTAACACTATTTGCCTTGTTTGCCAGTGGTAACGATAATAGTTCTATAATAACTGGGCCTCCCAGGGGTTGAATGCCATTTTCCACACATGTCAAATTAGAATGAAGTGCCAGTTTATTAAAACATACAGTTGTGCTCTGAGAACCCCAAAGACAGCAGGCAGGCAGACAGACAGAGAGGCATATCTGTACCAGAGGGGTGTGAGACAGGGTAGACTGCAGCTCCGACGAGCCTCACTCCATGGCAGTGCTGAAGGCCATGGAGAAGTGGGCACAGGAAGGAGCTCAGTCTGGCTGGACCAGAGATTCTTCTGGAAAGACGCAGAGGTTGGGTTTGAAAACCAACAAGAGCCAGAATTTTGATTTTAGGCAGAAAAGATTTTAAGTAACACTTATCCTGGAAAGGGTTATGGCTTTAATATATCATATGTTCATTATCAAATTTTAGAAAAGTGTAAAAATAAATCCCTTACAGGTTCAATACCTCCAAATAATTTTGGCTAACATTTTGGTGTGTGTTTTCTGGTTTCAGGGTGGTTTTGTTTAGGTTTTGCCATTTTTACTTCTTTTTGAATAAAATTATATTCATATTTCCTAAATAACTTTTATAATTTGCTTTTTTCTCACTTGGTGAGTCTTGAATATTTTCTCTTTATCATTACTCTTTTTACAAGGTCATTCTTAATGGCATAGTCCCTCTTATGTATATGCCACAGTTGTCTTTAACCACTCTCTGTACATTAAAGTTGTTACCAATTTTCTTTTTCTTTTTCTTTTTATTAGTGCATGCTTGCAGCATGTAACAGTTACATTCCTCCTGGGGTACAGGTGCAAAACATATCTTCATTCTTTTTGTGTCACCTTAACTATTATGCCTCATCTTATGATGAAGAACCCTACAGTGCTGATTATTTCCCTTTTTCCCAGAAATGCTTAATAAATTTTGAGCCCACAGATACAGATAATCACATTCCTAATACATATTGCCACATTTAAAACACTATTTTAGAAAAATGAAGTAATATGTTATGGTTTAGGTGAAAAATTCTAAAATAATTCAATCTAGCTTGAAAGTTCTCATAACTTGTCAGATGACTTGAGTTCAAATCCTGAATCCTCTTGCTATGTAGCCTCTGTCTAACAAATATATTTAGTCTTTTGCCTTGGTTTCTTCCTTTATAATGAGAAGATTCACGCAGAGTTGTGCTTGACATGCCATAACCGACACGTTGAGCCAGGTGTTGGTGCAGAATCGTGAAAAAAATTAAGGTCATGACCTGGGGCACGGCTGTAGTGTTATTATGGCAGTCATGGAGGATTGAAGGGGTGAAAACCTAGGTTAAATTAATGAGAGGAAAAGGACAGAAAGTAGGACTCAGTGACAAGTTGGCTATATTGGCCGTGAAGGAGAGAAATTTTTAAAAAGAGAATAATGTTAAATTGTTTAAGATTGTAGGAGTTGACCTTTCAGTGGCATAGAGATCTCTGGCCTTGACTGCCCCAAGGTGGATACAGTGGGAGATGGCCACAGGCTGGTACCTGTGGGTTACAGATGGAGACTGAGGAAGGTAATATTAATTTGGGAATGATTGGAAGTGACCAGTTGACCAGGAAGAATGAGGGTTACGAAAGCAGGACTTGAGATCCACCCCTTGTCTTATTATAGCTTTGCTTTATTTTTCACTTAGCTTGTACCTGCAGATGGGACAGGGCCCAGGGACCAAAGGTGAGGAGTGAAGGAAGGGGCGGGGGAGGAAGCAGAGAGAAGATGTGCCAGGTACAGGGCCTGATAATCTCCATGAACATGAACGTGGCCATTATATGCCGTGAACATGAACCAAGGTTAATGAGCCCAACAAGAAGAAAGAGGAGGAAAGGGAAACTAGAGGAGGAGGAAGGAGTGAGGAGAAGGGGATTAAAAAAAAGAACCATGCTGTAATGTGTGCATGTCCTTGCTCCCCAAGATGACTGTAAAATGCATGCACTACAAACAAAGAGAAAGCAGGGCTTAGGCTCCTAGTTAAGCTTGAGAGCTGCAGGAAGGAGGACCGACAAGCCAAGGTGACTGAGGAGGGGCCAGTGCACAGGCAGACAGAGACCTAGAGTTGTGGGGAGCATCAGAAAGGACAGAGAAAGCAACACCCCAGATGGCAGAGGACGTAGAGGTGACAAGAAATAGAGACCATTACTAATTGTGGTCAATACTGAATTTTCTTTGTATTTCCTATGATGGATCTTTTGTTGGTTTTTCTCCTAGTTTCCTAAACGTTGTTAATGTAGGTCTGTGTTTCCTTGGTTGCTTTCAAAACAACTGAGAAACTCTTTTAATTTTTTAAACTCAGTAAGTTACATTTTAAGAAAACGTAGGAAGCAGCTGCTCCTACAACTCTCCCTGTTCCCACTCTCTTTGTTTCCCACTCATTATCATCCTCAGCACAGTTGTCTAAGCATTTGGTTCACATAACTATTAAAAACGCATGAACAAAAATGCTGTAAAATAAACAAGACGGCAATATTTTATGCAATAGTCACTTGCCAAATCTCCCCTTTGAAACTGAAGCCACTTTTGTGTCATTGAAGTATAGTACAGTGATCTATAAACAAGATTTCTCTTGGCTTTATGTATTAAAACAGATGAAATCATTTTAAATAAAATGTTAAAAGCATTTACTCCCTAGCTCAGATCAAGCTTAATCCAAAAAATATCTGTCATTCATCCAAAACTTAAAAAAATAAAACTGAGTTTTGATCCATAGTCCATTTGCTAGGTAAATGAGGATATACAATGTAAATCATTTCTTAACTTCATTCTATTTCATACAACTTATTTTCTCCTAATCATTTCATTGTGCTTATTACATTGGAAGGCCCAGCTTCTCAGCACTCATTTATCACCTTCTAACTTTCTCTGTGACCTTTTCTGGAATTGGTCTCCAGGCCTCTCCCTACTTGTTGCCTGCTGCTCGTGTTTCCCAGCACCTTTGGAGATCAATTGGTTTTGTTTGTTTCTGAATTTATAGTGTAATTTCCCGACAGGCATGCTCTGGGTGACTTTGCATTAAATCATTCTCAGTTGATTTTTTTTCCCCAAAAAACATGTGGTCCGGTGATTTTTGAATCTGCTAAATTCAGCTGAAGCTTAAACTGGTTTTTTCTTCTGTTTTTTATTATTTCTTGGGTGCCCAGCACAGCACTGAGCCCAGATGGATTCTTTGTAATGGCTGCTTGACAACTATTTGAAGGAGGGAATGAGGAGATCCATTTTTCCCCTCTTGCCTACAGCTGCTCTCAATATGGCTCATCATGACTGAAAGGAAATGAATAAAGATGAGTTATCTGAACTGAAGATCAGCCACAGAGCAGAAGCAATTCATACTCCCCAAGCCCTCTGTAAATCTGGCGGGTGGGGGGAGTCATTGCCATCGTTTATTTATTCATATATTTTTAATGGTTGAAGGATTAATTTTTACGTCTGGTACCTTTGAGTAGTGGCCGTTCGGGGCCTCTGTGAGAAGCCGTGTAGTTTCCGATGAGATTCACATCACACTGTGTGAATTTGAAACCATTTATCTTGTGCTTCTTGGTGCAGTCTGCCCTTGAAGCTTGAGAAGATCCGTGAAAACACCTTAGACACAACTGAAGAACATGGAAATAGCATCAAAAGAAATGCTGCTTTGAAATGCCATTATTGAGTCATCTTTACCTTGATGATACAAACCTATTTTTTATTGTAAGCAGCTTTCATTTCCATATTGTAGGCATTCCTTGTGTCTCGTGGTTAATTTCTGTCCTCAGGTCTTAGGTATCTTAGGTGCTCAAAACAGTTTGTACAAGGAAACATGTAGAAGGAGAGTTTTGAATTTGGATCCAGATTAGGAGAAAGGATGCGGTTCCTCAAAGAAGTTGCCGAATCACACAGTTCATGTTTTCTGCTCTGTAAGAAGGAAGAATATTTGTAAGTAAGAAAAGGAGTTCTTAGCTAAGATCATGTCGTGTCCTTTGACACTCTGCTGAGCATGGTCTGCAGAGCTCCGACCGTGGTCGGTTCTCATCTGTGATGCTCACTGTGGCTTGTTCTTCAGAGACCCTGTCTGCAACTGCAGGCAGTTTCCAGTTATAGATATCTGGATTCAAACCCAGAAGAATCATTTCTTGCTCTGTGTCCATAGGCAAGTACTGTTGGTAATGCTAACCTTTCAAAACTCTTGTTGATAATTAATGAGCGAGGAAGAGTGTCATATGCCTCGTGTTACCTGAGAGGCATTAAGGCATTATATATCCTGGTTATTAAGAGTTCTGGTTCCAGAACCAATAGTCTGGCTTTGAATGCCAGCTTTAACACTTACTAACCCTGTAGTTTTGGGAAAGTAGCCCTAATTTCTGCACCTAGACAGCAATAGTGATCATACTTCTGTCCCCCAGACTTGTGACAGGTAGTGACAGAAATCATACTTGTAAAGCCCTTAGACTAGTCTTACCTGACACATGAGAAGCCTTCCACCACTTTCATACACTGACCTTGCAAGGTGATAGAGTAGATGACATGAAGGTGTGTGATTCCTGGCATATCCTGAACAAACAGTGAGTTTGTGTAGAAGTACTTTCCATGACTCCAGGGTGGAGTTCCTCTCCAGATGAGTATTCTTGATTAGATACCCTTAGTTCATCGCAGCCTCAGAAGCAGCTGGTCTAGCCCTTAACATCTGTGATGCTGCTGCATTTCTTCAAAGTCTTGACCAGCTCCAAAATTCCCAAAAAACTTACTTTTTCTCAGGACATCCTTTTGTCAAACTCAGAATTTCTGGATATCCAGCTGGGCCAGATTCATTACACTGGAAATATGAAGTGATTACAGTGTACGTATTAATGGCACATGAAACATTCTCTAATTTCCAATGAGTTTGTCCTGCAAGTGTCCTTTCCAAGATACATTATATTATATTAAAAATGTACTTGGAAAAGGCAAGCTGTAAGGACCATTTCAGGACCAGTGTATGAATGCAAGGCCCATGACAGAGGTAAAATCCTCATGGCAAAGGGCCAGCATCTTTCTCTACCTCAGATACAGCTGGGTCATAGAAAAATTAGGCTTTTAAACTTCAGGCTTCAAAAGAGAGTGCAGATTATGTTGTATTATAATAATGTGCCTTTCCCAGAAAATTGTGATATCTGTGAGGACTTTATTTAATAACCAACAAATATGATTGCTGCTAATAGGAGGAAAAAGTCTCAATTTTGTGCTTCATGGTAATAGAACAATGCAGAGTTGATATTTCAATAACAAGGTTCTAAAAATGCCCTTTTAATAAAAAACAGCACTGTCTGGGCAAATATTTTCTGGCATCTTTTTATTTCCTTTAACTAAAAACAGAGAAAATGCTGGCTTGATATACATAATGACTTCAGAATATTTTGTTTTTTAAATAAAAAACAAATTGTGGAGACACTTCTGCCAAGAAAAGGGAAGGTAATGACAAGGTATGGAACTGAGTGCTTCTGACTGCTCCGATCCGGTAGCGTCATGGCCATCGACGGGTGTACTAATACCCTTTCTGCCTGTTTCCACCACTGTGAAAAAGAATACTGTGAAGAAGGAAATCTCTCACATCATGAGATTCATGAACACTCAGAAATGGGGAAATAGCATCTAAAATCTAAATTATTGCTGGTGTGGTGGTGCATGCTTATAGTCCCAGCACTTGGGAGGCTAACAGGGGGATTATCCTGAGTTTGCATAGTGAGACCCTGTCTGAAGAAACCAAATAAATAATAAACAGATAAATTTTAAAATTCTAAGCTATAGCTTATCACCAATGTCCCTGGACAGCTACTGGAAGTCTGTAAAGTCTGTTTTATCTGATGCACTGTTCCCAGGTTGGTACCTGGATAGGTGGGAGGGGGGAGAAGTGAAACTGACCTGTGAGCTCAGCATCAGTGAGAGGGGGAAGCCGACAGAGCAAGGCAGATCTGAGGTGTCATCACAATCGAGGGTCAACCAGAAGGCCGGTGTCAGGATCAGCCCTAGGGTTACCTGCTGGCGCCTGCCCCATGGTGTTCATAGGACATAGCAGCGTAGATCACAGAGAGCACGGGGGCTGGGAGCCCAGCAGGAGGTCAGATGACTCTGGTGAATGCTGTGCTTCCTCTAGTTTCTAGCTTCTTGACCTTTTTAAATGCATGCGTGTAGTGGAAAGACATTTTTATACTGTTTAATGGACACTCCTGTTGTCTGAACAAACACTGATTGGAGATTACACTTAGAAATGAGATTCCACCCTAGGGTGGAAAAATGAGATGGTACCGGGATTTCCTCTAGAAAATCTGTGCTACTTTATCCAAGAGGAAAAGAATGAAGACTCAAGCAAATGAAAGCTAATAGATGGGAACTACATGGGTAGCAAAAGACACAAAACTCTTTTATTGTACTCTATGCTTACTAGTTCCTTTTTTCATTTATGTTATTATAGTTATGTTTAGGTAACCAGCTCCCTTGATGAATGTAATCACTATGCACCTGAATCATGAGCAGCGAGATAGATAGATAGATAGATAGATAGATAGATAGATAGATAGATAGACAGACAGACAGATGTAAAGATAAATATGCACACACTCTACTTACCTGCCATGGGCACTTTGGGTCTCACAAAGGACAAAGTATTACGACAGAATAATGTAGTTGTTCTTTCAGCCCACACAGAAAACATTTACATTTCTTTATTTTATAATTCTATCATAAATGTTGTGTGTCTATATCACAGTTCGTTTATCATGAGGTTGAAAGTCACAAAGAGCTTTTTCCCACAGTGGACTGATCCTAAAAGAAAAAAAAACCAATAAAGGCTCCAAACCCTTACTTTTTCAAAACAAAGCAAACAGTTTCTGTGTAATGAATAAAACCCAATGAATCCAAAATGACTTTGAACATCTAAAATATGATTCCAAATTAAAATGTTATTGAATGTGATATAAAAACTATAGGTTCTCCCCAATTCTCCTTGGCATTCAGCACATGACTACAACATAATAAATAAACCATTAATCTTAGTTTTCCTCTCAGTTTGTGAATCATTAGTTTCTATTAGCAGTTCATAAAATAGCATGTCAACATGCAATTGAAGTAGATTTTATATAATACTACAGTAATAAAATTCCATAGAATTTACAAAAGCATATTATTCTTCCTTTTCTAAGCTTGAGAGATTAACTTTTCTCTTGGTACCTCAAAGGTTTGTTATTTACAAAAAAAAACAGAGAAAGAAAAAGAAAGAAAGAAAGAAAGAAAGAAAGAAAGAAAGAAAGAAAGAAAGGCAAAGAGAAAAGTCACTGCCTTCTTCTTAGGCAGGCCAGTGTCAGAGCATGAACAGTCAGATTGAAAAATCCTTGGTAGATGCCATGCAGAACATTGGGTAAGATCCATTCCAACAGTGCTGCTCTTCTCTGAGAAGAGCATCTTCCCAAAGCAGCCCACAAAAACATGTAAGCTTAAGTTTTCAAAAAGTTTATCCAAACCCCATGATCCAAACTGACCTCACTCATTTAGTTATTCAGTCCATTTTTTATTTCTTGTCTCTTGTGTGCAAGACACCGCATGGGAAGCAGCAGTCTCTTGAAGCATTAGTGTCTCTAAAAGTACATTATATGTGTTAATAAGAATGGTTTCACTTTTAAATTAAATATTCCTTCTTGGGATACTCCTGAGAGTCATTAAGTCCTTGCGCTGAAAGAAAGTGATTTTTTGCTTGCCGGGCCTGGTGAGGGGTCCTTCACTCACAGAAGGCTTCATGGCACAGGTTGAAAGGCCTGCTTAAGAGAAGAAGGGGAAAGGGAGGTAGGAGACTTCCTGACCAGAAATCCAGACTTGCACAGCGGCCCCATGAAGGTGCTGTGTGGGGAGCAAACTGCACATGAGCCTCAGAAAGTGAGCCAGGCAGGCGGGGTAGGGGGTCAGGGACCAGGTGCCTCCAGGCTGAGGGCCAGACTGCTGGGGTCGTGTGCCAGCGTTTCCACTCACTCTGTGTTCTGCGGAAGTTCCTTCCCTCTGTACACCTTACTGTACAGTGTAAAGTGGAGAAATAATAGTAAGTGCATTGCTCGTAGCATTGCTGTGAGGATTAAATAAATACATATAAAGTACTTACTACTGCCAGGACATAGTATCTGACAACTAAACTGTAGCCATTATTAGCGTGGTTCCTCTTGCGGAGGGGATAGGTAATCAGATGATAGCCTCTGCTTGGGCATGTGGTGTTGCCAATGCCTTCCTGGACCCCTTTCTCTGGGGACTGTTGGGTCCTCTGTATTAATCACTGTCCTATCTCTGGGATGAAATACCTGACACCCACCATGAAGGCAGGAGAAGTTTATTTGGCTCCCTGTCTCCAGTGGGGTCATTCCGAAGTTGGTAGGCCCCAAGGCAGAAATTTATGGTGGAAGAGCCTGGCAAAGGACATCTCATCCCATTGCAGCCAGGATGCAGCAAGGGAGAGGGGAGCTGGGGACAAGAAAGCCCCCTTTCAATTACACCCTAGGAACCACCTCCACCAGGCTCTGCCTCCTCTGCACGTCCAGCCGTGATCTCATCAGTGGGTTCCTCGTGATGAGTGTATCACCCACTATGAGCCAGTCGCCTTCCAAAAGCCCTGCCTTTCAGTGAATGAGACTTTAGGGAGCTATTTTAGGTCCAAACCTGCAGTTCCTAAGTGTACAACCCTATAAATTGTGCATTTAGCAGATTTACTTAGTGCCTCATCGATTATCCACCTTTGTCTTCAAAAAGCAGATTTATCTGTGTATCCCTGATATTAGCACCTGTGTATCTTGTTCACACTGCTTCCAAAAATAATGGCAGGAATTTTACCCTGGGAAACCAAGCATTTAGTCAGATTTTCATAAATGTGTTGTACTAACTGCTATAAAGAAATGTCTTGCTAGAATGCAGCTGTGTTATCCTCTTGGGTACTCAGAATTGCTCCTCATGTCCACTCTGTCTTGCTGGCCCAGGCCATCTGGGATGAATGCGTTCGAGCACCCAGGTTCCCCAAAAACCACTGCAGTCTGATGAAGCTGCTGGGGATACTGCAGAGTAAATGTTCCCAGGAACAGTTCAGTGATTTTAGATTGAGTTTTGAGTCCGACAGAAAATATCACTGCAGTTATTCTGAATTATTTTTATTAAAATCATTTTAATTTATAGAATGTAATGACACACATTTATAGGTTATGCTCTGATGATTTGATATATATAAGCAATGGGGCAATTTAAGTCAAGCTAATTCAAATTTTAGAGTGAGACTTTTGAAATTTAGTTATTTTGAAATGTATATTATTATTGACTGTTGTCACCCTACTGTGCAATAGATGTTGAATTTTTGTTTTTCTGCTAATGAAGCTTTGCCCTTTAATCAACAACTCTCTATTCTGTCCGGAACTTTCTGTTACCTTTTGACAGTATTCTGAATTACTATGGAATGAGGTGATCCATTGGAGAAAAATTTTAGATGGATGGAATTTACAGCTTTAGGTGCATAATCACTTTTGGATGAGTAGAGAGTTAATTATGGCTTTTGGGTCCCAAAGTGTGGGCATTAGTGTTGCATGTAACACCTACAGTACTCCTTGTATTTATATTATCTAAGTCTTAATTTTCCTCCTTTATAAAATATGAAGTGAGGCCAGGTGTGGTAGTATCTGCCTGTAATCCCAGCACGTGGGAGTCTTAGGCAGGAGCCTAAGAGAGAGTTGAGAATTGGTAGCCAGCCTGGGCTACAAAGTGAGTTTAAGCCATCGTGGACTGTGTAATGAAACCCTGTCTCAAAAAAACCAAAAACAAAATAGAGATTATGAAGTGAATTAAAGGTATCCACATAATACAGAAGCTATCAGGATAGATCACTGGAAGTGGCAGGCAGTGTATACTATTTAGATAGCAGAACACTTGGAAACACACCATATCCAATAACAGAAAGATGGTTGAATAAATTATGATATAACCATATGACATTCATTAACTTAAACTGTTTCATCACTGATGTAAAAATGATCACAGTCAGATTAGATCCAAAACTATGAGGAAATCTTCATGGAGTGGAAAAGAATACTCATAACAATAAGTATTTGTGTAGCACTTACATGCCACACTCTATAATATTACTCATTAAATCCTTAAAACAACCTTAAGAGACAGATATTATTATTATTATTATCATCCTCATTTTACTCATGAGGCTATCAGGGAAAAGTAAGATTAAAAGGTATTTCTAGCTAGTAAATATCCAGATGCAGACGCAGGGTAAAGGAATTAGAAAACAATGTACCATTAGAGAGTTGGGTGGATGAAAGGTAGCTCCTCCAACTCTCCCTGAGCTCTGTGATTTCCTAGACAAATTTAGAAAGACTTGACTGTGTTGCAGATGATTAAAACATACTATTATTACTTTCCTGGCTTAAGAGCAACTGGCCCAAAGTGCAAACAGAAATCACCACACTCCAAAGAGTGGAAATTCCTTGAAACACCAGGATTGGCAGTGATGTTTCTGCACACCCAATATCCACTTGTGACCATTTCTGTCTTCTTGTTCTATGCTGCCTTGCTTTATTGAACACAAACTGTGACGTACTGAAGGAATCCAAGATAAATTTGTAAAACAACATGTCAGACCTTTTCTAGTCCCAGTATCCCCTGGTGATCCATGGTTGGGGTCTGAAAAAGAAAACAGAACAGAGACGAGGAAGCAGACACCAACTTGCCACTGATACATGTAGAGCGAAGGAGATATTTTTGTTTAAAAGACAGACAGCTGAGAAACAGTTATTTGATCCCTGCTGCTTGAAGGACAGTAGGAAAAGAAAGGTATTTTTTGTGATCGCTCTTCAGTGTTCCCTATGCAGCTTGGTTCACATAGTCACAACAAAAACTCGACTCCAATAATACATTGTGACCAACCACAGATACATTACAAGTATTATGCGTAGCTGTAACTAACATTCAGCTTCCTTTTGATTACTTCCAGGCCTGTGACATTTAGATTGCTGCACATTTTTTCCACCCTCTGACAACTCTCAATCAATAGCACACATCTAATAATCATGTGCTGACATTGAAACTGTAAGAAAATGGTATCATTTATCTGGCTTTCGTCACACTTAGGGTGACAAAATGAATGAGCTCCTAAGAGTCCAGACATGGATTTTGGACTAAATTTATTACCAACTAGATATGACGTTGAACACTTTCACTCAGTTACTATGAGTCCTCTGTTCACTTTTCTGTGAGCTAAGGATAGAGTTTTGGATTTCCAGGAACATTTTCTCTCTCTCTCTCTCTCTCTTTTTTTTTTTTTTTTTTTTTTTTTTTTGTGCCAGGGATCGAACTCATGACCTCATGCTTGCCAGGCAGGCACTTAAGCCACTGAGCCAAACCCCCATCCCCTCCAGGAACATTTTCAACCCCAGTGTTCTGTGCTGAGTTGTCAGCGAGTGCTGGTGACTGATAGTTTCAAAAGGGCATAGTGCTCATCACATTCCACAGAGTAAAATCCAAGAAGACCAGAAGGTAGACATCCCACTTGCTTTTAACATTTGCCCATCAACTGAGGCTGGCTCCAATAGTTTTTTTCTGCAACTCACCCATGCAAAAATCTTCTGAAAGTGAAAGAATATTAACTTGAATTTGAATATTTTGAATGTTGAATGCTTTTGCATTATTTTTATTTATGAAGGCATCTCTGTCTTTATCACTATTAAAGTTTATCTTTCACAGTACTCTTGACAAATACAAGCATGAGTGATTTTTATATCACCTCATTCTCTGCTGTACTGAATTTTGTTTGCAGCATACTTAAAATTAATGATGTGTAGACATGGCCAACAAGTAAATACTTTTTAAGCAAACTAACACAATGTAAGAGCAGTTTTCAGTGTTTTCCTTTATACTGTAAGTGGGTGTCCATTACTGTTACCTGCATCAACCTCTAGAAAATCTGCTCTCACAAGTGGACTGTTTGCCAAATGCCTGTGTAGCGATGTTAAGAGAAATCCTGACAACCTTATGAGTCTTATGGGAGAGAGACTTAGGAAATGCATATCTGAATTTCTACATTTTTTACAAATCCTAACAAATTCATGTAGTCAGACTTTGGGAGGGGACATGCATTTGGTAGCTTGAGCCTCCTGTCTGTACAGACTCTGTGTGTCTTCTGTGAAAGACCAAATGTCATCCCAGTGGACCTGACCTAATTCAACATGAATACGCCATTGAGGAGCAATTGGCTTTAGAATTAATAAAAGTTATAAATAAATTGGATGGCCTTGGAAGAGGCTAAATTTGAGGTGCCTTTTAATTAATTTTTAAAAGTGGTGCAGCAGCCTTTAGCTGCCCTGCTGATGCAAAAATCCAAGAAAATGAAATTGTTTTGCAGAAAGCGTTAGATTATTCATATTAGAAATCATAGTTAACTTGTAATGGAACTAAGCAAGGGACAAAAGTAAAAAGTATCCTAATAGGAAAACAGAAGTGAGTTCACTAATGACATGATTTTCTGCACCCAGAATCATGGAATTAAGTTCGTGAACCAAGTACCACTGTATGTACAAAATCATGAGGGCTACCAAAAAACTGTTAGAACTGATAAATTAATTCAGTAAACTTGCAGATATAAAAGCAACATATAAAATTCACTAGTGTTTATACATATAGCAATAAACTATCCAGAAAGAAAACTTAGAAAACAATAGCAACAAAAATGTAAATATTTACAAAGTATAAATTTAATGAAGAGATAAAAAGACCTGTATACTTAAGTTGAAGAAAACATAAATAAGTGGAATGATATCCTGTCTTATGGATTAGTAGAATTACTATTATGAAGATATCCATTGTACCATTGATCCACAGACACAGTGCAATCTTTATCAAAATTCTAGAAAATAGAAAAAGCAGTCCTTAAATTCATGTGGAAACAGAAAAGATCCCCAATGGCAAAGGACAGTCTCTTCAGTAAATGGTGGTAGAAAAACTGGGTATCCACATGTAAAGATTGAAAATAGACTTATTGCTTATCATATTCTAAGATAAAAGTTGATTTAAAACAAATTTAAATATAATGCCTAAACATGTGCAACTAGTAGAAGAAAATATAGGGCTAAACTTCCACAACATTGGTTCATGCAGTGATTTTCTGCATATCAACCTGAAAGTAGAGGCCACAAAAGTAAAAATAGACAAGTGGGGTTGCATTACATTTAAAAGATTATATACAACATAGGAAGCCACAAAATGACAAGGCCATCCACAGAATAGAAGAACACTTTTGCAAGACATGTATGTGACATGGGTTGATACTCAAAATATATAGGAACTCAAATAACTCAAGAGCAAAGAAACAACCCAAATTGAAAAGGACACACAAATAGGTGGTAGGGACATGAAAAAAAAAAAAAAAAAAAAGCTCAGCGTCACTAATTAGTAGGGTAGTGAATATTAAAACACAATCAGATATCACTTCACACTTGTTAGAATGGCTTTTATAAAAAAGATGAAAAGTATGTATTGGAGAGGATTTTGAGCAAAGAGAACCCTGTGTCCTCTTAAAAAGAATGTGAATATGGAAGCTCGTCAAAAACACTAAAAAGAACAACCATATGACACAATCACTCTTTGGAGCATGTATCCAAAGAAACTGACATCAATATGATGTCTGCACTCCCGTGTTCATTGCAGTATTATTCACAGCAGCCAAGATATGAAATCAATCTAAATGTCCATCAGCTGATGTACAGATAAAGAAAACGTATGTTTACTATGGTGCATACTCAGAAAGGGGAATTCTGCCATTTGTACCAACATGGACTAATCTGGAGGACATTATGCTAAGTGAAATAAGCCAAGCACCGAGGGACAAATACTCTCTTTTCTTACTTCTATGTTGAATCTAATAAAATTGAACTCATAGAAATAAAAAGTATGACAATGTTACCAGAGGAAGAGTTGGAGGAGGGGAAGGGTGAGAATGGGAAATTGTCGTCAAAGGGGACAAAGTCGCAGGCACACAAGAGGAATAGGAGGATGTGAGCTGTCCTGCACACCAGTGTGGCTACAGGCAATAATGTACCACATGTTTTAGAATAACTAAGAGTCAATTTCAAATGTCTCACCATAAACATGAAAGGTAAGTGAGGGGGATCTAATGAATTAGCTTGATTTAATCAAGACATATTTATACATAGCAAAATACCATTTTGTACCCCATGGCTTGTGAATCAAAAATAACATTAATAATAAAAACTTTTAAATACTGAAATTTAACATTTTACCCAATTAAAATTGTAAGAAAATATTTAAACATATAATGGAATCGTAATGGAGAGCACTATATTTTCCTTAAGGCACTGATCTAGTCCAACAACAGATTGTTGGAACTGGTTACCATACAAGGAACCTGGCACATTTGTCTTTTACTCTTGAGGTGTGAATATGTGTGAATGTTGTTGTAAATGCATTTCAGTTTCAGGTTTTGTTATTCCTAGAATTTACACAATCATCCTCTGACCAGTCCCCAGAACATAGCTCAATTGTATCTGAATTGATCACTATTAAAATGTAGCGAGCTGCGCAGTCCCCCCTGCCCCGCCCCACCTGCTAAGAAGCTCATTAAAGAATCAGTCACCAATGATCCGCACCCTATTGGGGCTGGGAGGCAGCACCAGGCCACCCAGAGGACAGGAATCATTTGCAGTCCTTGCTCACCTAAGCTGAATTTTATGAAGTAACCATAAAAGATGAGACTGAGGAATATAATTGGATCTTTGGTATGGACAAGTTGTACTGCGTCTTCCAATTTTGTCGTCTTGAATCTTCCCTAAAAGGTCACTGGATACAAAGACCATCTCTGAGTTTATGGAAGGGAAAGCTACAAAACTGCTTCATGCAGGTCTACCTGTGCCTGTTTGTATTTCATATTCCCTCTTGCCACCCAATAACAGACAGACAAATTGGAATTCAACCTAAGATTTCTTTATTGTCTTTAAAGATTTTCTGCAGTGACTTATTTTCAAATACCAATGACAATATTTCTGATTTAAAAAGAAATACAAAGGCTTTCACATTTAACCGTGTTAAATAGTGTCTTTTTTTACCTCATAGTAGGCAAATGTTAGCAGTGTAGTTCACTTTGCAGTTCACCAGATGGGTGTAGACCGAAGCCCAGAAGGAACCCTTGCAGCTGTCTCACTGGGCTTTCGGGACAGGGTTATGACAGCCACTGCTGCATTCTCAATAAAATAGCTTTCCAGCTGATCACTGTAATGTGGACAAGGCCATGGTGCCAGTGTGAACTTAGTTTCAAAGCCATGTTGTTTGTTTGAATTACTTTCTGGATTACTAATTAGGTCTCAGTTTGGTATCTTAGTTTTGTATCCCAAATCAGCCAAGGGGATAACATAACATCACCCACAGATGGTTGGGAGCTTCGGTCTGTCTGATGGCAAGAAGCCTATCCAACATGGTAGGACCTAGACTGCCTAGGGGTGAATCCTAAGCATACCACTTGGCCACTGTACAGATATTTAACCTCTAGGGACAGGGAGTTCTCACCTAAAAATACGAGGAAAGAATAGTGTCTCCCCATAGAATGTAATATGAAATCATTTTGTACAAGGTTATTTACACTATACCCAAAAATCTTACATTTTTTAGAAGATGTTGCTCTAACCTAAACACTGATGACTAGAGCAACTTTTTATATGTCGTGAATTAAATTACCTTCTGTAAAGTGATTAAATAGTGCAATGCTCATGCTGTTAGTGTTCACTATTGTTTTATTAATGTAAATTCAGGGATACAAGTATACTTATCAGTCAAGGAGTTCCTTACAGAAGTCATATTAAGAAATTAAAATCTAGAGCAATTTTTCAAAACTTTCTAAAATTTCTCTTCTTGTCAGCCGTACTGTTCTCCATCATGTGTACTGTCCTAGAAAAGATTGTATTACGCCTTAGGAAATATGAATTTACTTTGTTAAAAACAAGTTACACAGTGAATACTGAAGGAGCAGATGCTGTTTTTTTAAATGTAGGTCAGTATCTATTAAAACAAGTTGCATTTTATTTCATGGTACTTCATTAGGTTATACCCATTATGCTACCATGCTGCATTTCTTTCAACCTTTTAAAAGACCCTTCTCTTTAAGTAATTCATTTGTTCTACTCACCAGATATTACTTCTAATTTATAAACAAGGTTAATGTTCTCTGAAACAGGTAAAGTTACCTTCCAGGGTCATAAAACAAATGCATAGTCCAAAAATCACACCTGCGATCAGGCCTCTTCTGCTCCCCTGTGCTGGGCGTGAATTCTATCTGTTTCTTGCATCTGCTGACCAATCATTGCCAAAAACTGAATAAAATCACGAGCCCTGTATAGAGCTATTTATCATACCCCTATTTTTCATTTATCTTGTGGATGGTAAATCCATCCAGTTTAAAGACAGGAAGAATTCAGTGTTCAGCTCTGGTCTGCCATACACATGTCCACTTTTCCTTCCACTTTCTTTGAACAGAACACAGTGAAATCTATTGTACAGCTTACCGGCATGATATTGCTTTGATAGACACTGAGTGACCTAATATACACACTCCAGTGTACTCTAATCTGTGGTCTCCCAGCTCCCACTCAGCAGGAATTCTGAGATGTTGATGGAACCCCGTGATTTAACAGAGCAGCCGGGCTGCCCTTTCACCCCTCACACTGATTCTGACAGCTGCCTGCCATGTGCAGAGAAAACCCCACAGGCTGAAACCCCGTCGCAGAGGAAAAATCTCTGGATAAACATACAAGCATGATTGTAATACTACTTTAAAATTAAGTTGTTTTTTTAAGCTGAATTTGCAATAAGATATATTATAGCTAAAGATCTAAAGCACCCCAAAAGGGTACCAAGTACCTTCTTTGTTAAAAAATAAAACAAAATAACATACATGGTAAGCCTGGTCTTGTCCACATGTAACCATGAGTGAACAGTCCTTCTCTCATGGGTTAAGCCATTTGAAAGTGCCCACAGTTTTCTGCCCAGAAACAGTAAGTAGCCTGCCAGGAATGGTGTGCAGCATTTCCTGGGTTAGTTGAGAAACTCAATTTGCGTTTAAGCTGTCAGTTTAATCCACACTGCCTTCTTCACTTTTATCAGGATATTCTTCAGGTAGAAAAGAATGGAAAGGGCTTTAAGCGTGACTACTGTCCTAAATATAAAGTTGGTTTAAGAAAAAAAAAAATCCTTCCACGGCCCAAATAGCACTGTGCTTATAATTCATTCTTTTCTCATATAGTACCCTGCGTTATCATGGCTAATGTTTTCCTGCTGAGCTGCCATCATCTTTTGTCAAGCTGTCAGGGTATTAAACTGATGCACCTTCCACATTTGGACGGAGGTCATTATCCTGTTGCCTGGTTGCACTGCCTCTGCTGAGCAGGTTAACTGCTTGAGGTCTTTCATCTAGATAAATGTTTCACCAGCACTTGGCCATGTGACGACATGAGCTGTTCTTCAGAGGTCGAATAGTGATGCTATAGGAAGTTGTTCTGTGTATGTTCACAGGTCTAAAATGGACTGCAGGCCAAGCTTCATAACAGACCTAAAAACAGTGATAAATGCTCATTTTAGTGTATTTCACCTCAAGGCACTAGTTTTAGGCTCTTTAAAAAATACACAATTACATATTAATTTTTGTATAGAGAGAAAAATTTTGCTCAAATGCTTTACTGTGTCATTATCATGAAAGATTGCACTGTATTTGTCAGGATGTGTCCTTCAGAAATAAATGACTATGTATAATAGATGGTAGATAACACACATATTATAGACTGGTAGGTTTACTATTATTAACATAATATTAGAGAAGTTTAAGACCATACTATTAGGCACATTGGTATGGTTTTCCACATAGGAAGCTAGGTTTTAAGTGAAGATAATTTTAGTATTCTATTATTATAAAGCAAAGTATACTGAATAAAAAGAACAAACATTTTAAATGATTTTATTAAGCCAAATAACTTATGACAAATTTGTTTTAGAAATCTCAGATTTTCAGCCCAATTTTAAGTGATTTTCCAATTGAAGCAGATGTCAGCATTATATTTTCGATGGCTAGTATTGTCGTATAAGCTAAAAGATTTTTTTAAGTAAAAAAGAATTAATCTTGGAGAAAATATCACTTTATTATCTCTTTTTAACATGTAAACACCTAATGACACATGGAATAATTAACTTTCTTGGCTAAAATTTAATTGGAACACTTATTTTAATTTTGGACTACTTTATTTGCTATTTGTCTTTTTAAAATCCTTACTATTATCTTCAACCACTGATTAGAGTTTAAATAATTCTTTATGCTTGAGTACAGTCCGCAAATTTTACCATATAACAAAGCTTAAGTTCTGGTTAGAGCTGCTATTTATTATACTGTGAGTTAGGTCAAATTCAGTGAAAGATTTGTATGGCTAATCTGGGTTGATATCATAGAAAGAACCGCAAGTGAGACAGTGAACCCTGCCTTCAGTGGAAGATTCTGCATCCCTTTCATATCTGTTAATTGTATAGTCATCAGCACAGTTGCCCAATCTGGAAACCTCAGCATTCTTCACGACTTGTCCTCATTTGCATCTATTCCTTGGTTTTTAAACTGGGATAAATAGACTCCTGTGTACCTAAACTCTTCCTGTAATTCCCATTCAGCTCTCGGTTTCATCTTCCTTCTAAAACCGGCTACTTCTGCTTCCCTGATGGCCTTTCTTTCCCTTTATCAAAGAGTATCTTCTCACCCATCCCAGCCCACCACGGTTATCATGAGCTGTATACACTTCCAGGTAATCAGCAAAAGCCTGGGTCCATTTACTGCTCCCACGAAAACCTTTGAGTCTAGTAATGACAGCTGTCTACTGGGAACACATGGGCTAATCTGGGGAGCTAAGAAGCCACTTTCATCCACATTATGAAGACACATTTCCACTAAGAGTTTAGTTTTGTTTTTAATAATTTTGTCCAATTTTGATATTTGTTACTTTGATCAATTATGTGCCAACAGCCATTGTAATGATGATTCAATTCAGAAGAAATTCTTAAATGTTTTAAAACCCTTTTTGTTTTGGGAAATTTCAAATTAAATTGAAATTAGTATACATCCTTATGCTATGGAATATGATAAAGTAATAAATAAAAGTGACAAGGTAACAATATATAGACTATATTATATAGTAATACTATCCCCATCCATGGTTTATTTTCCACAGTTACATTTGCCTATAGTCAATTACAGCCTAAAAAGATTAAATAAAAAATTCAAGAAATAACAAATTTATAAATTTTAAAGTACAGGGGATAATTTTAAAGTCACCTGTCTAAATCTCAAAGTGCTTGTGTTCGGTATACTTAACAATGGGAGCAAAGCAAGAGAATAGTAATACTAACAGTTTTATTACAGTGTGTTTTATAACTGTTGTTTTTGCTGTTGTTAATCTTTTATTGTGCATAATTTATAAATTAAACTCTATCATAGGTATATTTGTGTAGGAAGAAGCATACTATATATAGGAATTGGTACTATCTGAGGTTTCAGATCCATGGGGGTCTTGGAATATATCCCCACAGATAAGGGGAGATTTCTGAATTAGGGTGAAATTCTTAATATTCAGGGAAGTGCTAGTTAAAAGAGAAGACTACCTGATGTGAAATTTCCAATAAGGGTAGAATAATTTGTACATATATCTTTAAAACCGAGTAAGGAATCAAGTTGTCTTATCCCATTCAACCATTTTAAAGAATGATATAAACTCTATTTTAAAAAGTATCAATGTTTTCAATAAGCCAAATATTGCATTCTTAAGTATTTAAATTGATGAAGTAAAGAAATCTTGTTTCAATTTCAAAATGTGCAAAGAGGTTTTAAAAAACAAAGAGACGAAATAGTTTAACAAAACATTTATAGGATAGTCAAAAAAGGATGGCAACTATTAACATGAGATTTCAGCTCTGAGCAAATACGTAAAATATCTTTCGCCTGTCTTTTACCTTTTTACTTCAGTATTATAGAGCCTGCAATTGCTTTCCTCTCAAATACCAAACAATGCATGTCCGAAGTTTAATCAGTGACCACCTGGGACATAGAGCTTTGTAAATTTCTAGCTGAACCTAAGCGACAGAACCTTCATAATCCGGAGTGATAGTAGATGACTGGACTGTGAGGGACACACTCTACTCTTTCTGTCTTCGCTGATTCCTGTCTTTGCTGTTGATCTAACATGAGAGAGGATGCAGTGACCAAAAGGCTGATATTCCTCTTTGGATGCAAAAATACATAGTTCAGAAGTCAATGATATCTAATACTGCTATGTCGTGCAGATTTCTGTTCTTGAATTTTTCATGCCCTCCATTACAAGGAGCTTGTGGACATTAGGCTAGAAGTGTATAATAGGAACCTTTGCCATGGGCCAACAAACTTCAGACTCCCCTTGTCATTAAAGGTGCAGAACAGAACAGCAAGATAACACAGTGAGAGACTCTTTGTTGTGTTAACCTGACCATTAGCATTTACCAGGAAAGCTGCACTTCCCTGGATGCTTGAGATGCAAAATGCAGTAGGAGTTCACCTCACATCTCTCCTGCCTTTGAGGAGTTTACTTCCTAGTTTTGAATTTAAAATTTATATTATAATACAGTGTATTATGTGGCTTTTATTCATTTAAGTACTATTTAATGACACACTGAAATATGCCCTGTACCCATCATTAAATGAAGGCAGCAGGTTAATATATATATATATATATATATATATATATATATATTAGTTATCTATTACATATATAATATATATGACAGCCTCATTTCTATAACTAAAATTTACACATATTTGCACGTAAATAAAACTGAAAGTGATAACAATGGGCCTGTTTCATTTCAGTTAAATTGTGGAATCGTAGAATTTTCTTTTTCTTCATTTGTGACTTTCAGCAATGAAGATCCCTTTGGTAATGAAAAAATAAGTCATTGCCATTATTTTAATGAAACAAAGGTGGCATCCTGTGTGTTACATGAACGATAAACAGAGGAGATTATCAGACAAAAACTCATGAAGGGTTGTTGAAGTCAGCACTGCCTTGACAGGTAGAGAGGTGGAACTTGTCTGAGGTTGGAGGAGAAAGAAAGAAATGAATATCTAGGGCTGCTGAGGGGAAGAAGTAATGATTTCATATTTTTATTATAGTATAGTTAATCTTAAATAAGTACAAAAGTAGAGAGATTGACTAGGAAGATGGACCCAGCTTCAGCCTGACCATCTGTTGTCTGATCTCCACCCATTCTTGCCTCCTACCCAGTAAATTTTCTAACAAATACAAGACAATGTTATTTCCTCTTTAAATATTTGTTATCTATTTTATATTTATACTAGTATTTTTAAAAACCTAGTCATAGTGCCATAGCCACACACCCTAAATGTCCTTAATATCATTAAATATTCAACTGGTATTTACAGTTCTGATTCTCAGATTGTCCCATTATCATGTTTTTAAAGTTAGTTTGAGTGAAGTTTCTTTACCCCTTCCTTTCCCTTCTCTTCTCCATTTCTTTGCCTTTCTGTCTTTCTGATGTTTTGAAGCCAAGTTACTTGTCTTTTAAACTTTCCCACAGTCGATTTTGCTGACTGCATTCCTGTGGTATTTTTTAACATGTTCTGCTCATATTCACTATAAACTGGCACTTAGATCAAGAGCTTTGATCAGGCTCAAATAAGATTCTTCATGATGGCGATATCTTCTTCCATAACTGTTTATAGTCATTGTCTGGCTCCTATAATTCTTTAGGGATTGCAAAAAATGGTATTGTAATTCTATCATTTTTCTCAGCTTATTAGCTGGCACATTTCCATACAGACTTTCCAAACTTCCTTTCATTAATTATTTTGTTACCTTAAGAAACTGTTTATATAAAAAAGACAAAACATCTTGGTTCTTTCTCTTTTCAAAATATTTCTCTTTTTGAAAGAATGAATGATTTGCTGATACCTTTCCAAGATCAGTGTGTTTTTGATTTACTGTTTTGTTTGGCCTTGCTTTGCCCTTTTTTGCATTTTAGCCAGTGAGAGAGTCATCAGCTTGCCTTGACTCCATTTGATAAGACCCTAATAGTACCGAATAGCTCCCTTTCTCTTGGGTGTCCCAGATTCAGCTAATGTTGTTTGCCCCCAGGCCTAGAATCAGCCTTTTCTATAGTGCAAACACAATTTGAGCATGAAGGGTACACATTAGTGCTTTGTTGATCATTGTTTCTAACTTTTTCAGTGCAGAGGTGATGTGCATGTTTTTTTAAAGGGCAAACAGACCACAAGATTATATTGATAGTTTCAGTTCAAATTTTAAGTTACGGAATTTTGACCTTACTTTTGCTAATTTTAGTCTCCTGTCTACATGCTGAAAATTGTGGCCAGAGAATTGGTCATCTGTTGTAGGTCCCACTGCACACACTGCAGCAAAACCAAGCTCAGTTTTACCTACCATTCCCTGCAGGTCCTCTTCCCCAAGCTTCTACTTGACAAACATGTTTTCTAAACTTCTGCTTTAAAAACTGTAACACTAAGGGAAATTGTATAGTTTGATCAATCTTGCATGTCTGTGTAGCCTGAGCAATTACTTTGAGGATAACAATGTGCACTACAACATGGTTAAATTCTTGTCATGTTTTGAAGTCCTGTGTTGTCATTGTTTCGTTGTTGTCATCATTTTGCTTTTTTTAAATTGTTTGCTTCTTCCTTTTTCTTTTTTTTTCTCTTTAAAACAAAAATAAATAAAAACTGTGACAATTTTCTTGCTGCGTACAGCAGTAATACATGACCAATATATAAACTCAAATCCAGAAAAGCAACGTAATATAAAGAGACAGACCATCTAAGTTCACTTCGTCATATATAACTATTTTCCATTTGTAAACATTCCTTTGATATCTTACCTCTTTTTAACCACCAGAGGCATTATTGTCACCATAATAATCTTCATGAGTATTATTATAAATGGGAAAATTTCCTTAAAATTATGGTTTTAGAATTTGCACATAGAAAAGACAATATTGTTTTTACAACTTCATTGAGCTATATTTCACACATCATAAAATTAGCCCATTTAAAGTGTGAAATTCAATGGTTTTTAGTACATTTAAAGAGTTGTCCAAACATCCCTATAGTCTCCTTTGAGAATATTTTTATCACCCTAAAAAGGAACATCATTCATTAGCAGCCACTCCCCATTCCTAGTCTCCTAATTTCCTGAAAGCCTCAGAGTACTACACATCTACTTTGTTTTGTGAATTTGCCAGTTCGGAGCATTTCACATAATGGAATCATACTTATGTGGTCATTTGTGACTGGCTTCCTGCACTTAATATTTCAAGGCTCTGTTGTAGCAGGTAGCAGCGCTGCTGCTTGCCTGTCTGCCTCCCGCCTCACCCTCTCCTCCATTACCCCTCCCGCCTTCCCTCATTTCCTTCCTTTCTTCCTTTCTTTCTACTTTCCTTTTCTGCCAAAGAGTCTATCTATGGATGTACCATATTTTACTTATCCATTCTTCAGTTGATAAATGTTTAGGTGATTCCCACTTTTTGGCTGTAACAAATAATGCGACTATCAACATTAAGGTGGTTGCAACATTTTCCGACCCCACCAGCATTGTGTGAGGACTCCAGTTTCTTTGCATGCTGGCAGAGTTCTTCTGAAAGAAGGTCTGCAATGATCTATGGTGTGGTGGATCAGATGGCTGCTCATGGTCTATTCATTCTGCATGTGCAAACTACAAATATTTTGTCTTCCAAGTTTATGATAAAGTCTTGAAAAACTGTTTTTGAATCCTGTTCTCTTTGGAGAAAAAAACAATAGGTACACAGATTAATGTTCACCACCAATGGACCCAGATGACTGATTTTTTTCAGCATTCACAAGGTTCCAAAATGTAGGAGGGGGTTGTTGTTCGTTTGGTTTTTTGTTTGTTTAAATTCTGACACAGGAAAAGAACTTGTATTCAGCCATAAAGTTCTGTACTATTGCTGCCATAGTAAAATCTGTGTCATTTAAAATATATTATCTTTGTGGGTCTTCTTCTTCTTCTTCTTCTTCTTCTTCTTCTTCTTCTTCTTCTTCTTCTTCTTCTTCTTCTTCTTCTTCTTCTGCTGTTGCTGCTGCTGCTGCTGCTGCTGCTGCTGCTGCTGCTCCTTCTCCTCTTCTTCCTCCTCCTCCTCCTCCCCCTTCTTCTTCTTCTTTAATGGAAGTATTCTTTAGTGGAGGAATATGCACACAAAATTTTACACTTAGTTACACTCAAGAAAGTAATAGATAAATCTACAAGAAGAAACACTTCTAAAAATGGGTTAAAAGTAAGATTAAAGCATGAGAATTGGATCACGATTAAATAAGGCAGCAAATGAGATAATTTAAATTATTAAAATAATCTGTAATTATGTCTGTATCGTTACATCTTTTAAACATTGCTCAACTTATTTGCCCTTCTGATAAGGTATTTTATTTTAATGTTTTTAAATATAGTTAAATAGCGTTAATTACACATATGATATTTCTTACCATGTGCCATATTCAAGACATTATTCTTTTTTGTCTTGCTGTAAAGACACATGAGATTCCATCAAAGACCACTAAGGGCAAATATCACAGGGATCAGGGGTTGGGTGGAAATGTATTAAAGCAGATGGGCAGAGACTTTTTCCATGCATGTTTCTGAACACACCAATACTTTTTTTCATCATGAATCCATAGCTCTCCATTTTACTATGAAGTATTACTTTTATTTGCTAATCGCTGTGGAGTGAGTCTTCCCTAGGAATCTTTTCAGAGTTAATTACTACTGTGGCAGTATCAAGAGGTGGAAGCTGTAAAGGGTGCTCAGACCTTTATCAAGGGAATGGCTGACTTATAAAAGTTGGTTTAGCTTCCTGGACTCACTCTTACTCCTCTCCTCTTGAAATCCCCCCCTTCCTCCCTCACCATGCGATGCTCTTGCAGCGTGTAGCTCCCATCAGATGTCAGTGGCATGCTCTTGGACTTCCTGGCCCCTGGAACTGAGAAATCAAACTCTGTTTATAGGATACCCCATCTCATGTATTCTTCAGATGGTCTAACACAATGTTTATAATGATTTTTTGAACAAGAAGAGTTGTGGGTTACTGAATAATCCTGAATGCTGAGACATCATATTCATTATATTTTTAAAAATAAATTTGCTTGAAATTTAAATGAAGATTTTTAGGGATATCATTTAAACATTCCTCATATGTGTTAACACATACACTTTAATACTGATAATGAACACTGTAACAAAATGTACATATTAATCATCTCACAGGGCTGGGATGTAGCTCAGCAGTAGAGTGCCAGCTCTCAGAAGAATTGTAACACAGCTTGTCTCTAAAATTAAGCAATTGAAAGCAATATCCCGACAAAATATAGCACCCAATGTCTGTGGAATCCCCTAGAGCAAGTATGGTGAACCTTTTAGAAACTAAGTGCCCAAACTGTGATGGAAAAACCCATGTATTTATGGCAAAGCACCAACACTGCAGTTAAACCTGAATGCTTGGATGCTGGGCAATTTTGTCCCACCTTCCAACAGAGAGGGCTCTGCGTTCCCACTCTCCTAGAGTGTACTTAATTGTCAACATTTTCCCCTGGACTCTGAGTTTACCAGCTAAGAGCTAGGAGCTCAGGACCAAAATGTAGTATGTGTGTAGATAGATAAGTAAATCAGATAGATGGTATTGATAGATGACACAGATAGATAGACAGACAGATATATACATAGATATAGATGAGTTTTAAATGCTACTGATATGTTCATTCAGAAACTCTAAAGTTTTAAATTAATATTACCAAATCCAAATCTTTTGTCTTCTCTAAGCTTATAGAGAAACTAATCATTTGATTAAGAAAATAATTCCATTCATATATAACATATCATATCAAAATAAGGTGTGATCTTGGAGCAGCAATGTATCACTATATTGTGTTAAATAATTGTTGATCAAGATGAAATTGACATTCAAACCTAGTTTCCTTTCTGTAAGTAAGATAAAATCATGTTAAATTTCAAGTGTGTATTTGTAATGTTTATAGTGATCAAAGTGCTTAAAGTTATGCAGTGATTTTATTTTCTGTCTTCATGTATGTGTCTTTTGTGTTAATGATTAAAGAGTCGAGCAACATTTGACATTGATGATTATTTCCTACTTAAATGTAATATTCTTTTTCCTCCTTATTTCAGTTCCTCTTTAATCATATATATATATATATATATATATATATATATTTTATCAAAAAATCACAAAATAATTCAATTTGGATATGCAGTGTGAAGCATGAAACATATTTCTTTCCTTTCCAAACAATTTTCTCATAAGTATATTTAGCAAAACACTTCTTTTTTTGTTTTTTTTTTTTTTTTTGTTGTTGTTGTTGTTTTCGGGTTTTTTTTTTTTTTTTTTTTTTTTTTTTTTTTTTTTTGGTATTGGCGACAAAACTCACGACCTAATGCTTGCCAGGCAGGCACTTATGCCACTGAGCTAAATCCGCAGCCTCCTAAACATTTCTTTTTGATAAGTACCAAACAATACTGATCAGTTAAACTTACTTCCTCATTGCAATTTCCAACTTACATCTTGACAATTCACACTCAAGAGATCAGTGGTATTTAGCCATATTTTGTGTGTATTTTAATAACATAATCAATGTATTCATATTGAAAAATATCCAAAAACCATAAGAATATCCAGCACAACTTTTAAGTTCTCACTCTGCAGAAAATCTTGATCTCTTTATTATTAGTAGCGATGAAATATTATTACTTGAACTTTACTCAGATTCAAATTATTATCTAGTTAGACTTGCCCAACCTGAGAGGGACATTCGTGTGAGAATCTCAATTTTTCTTAACAAGTATCCATAAACTTTTGTATTGCTAGAAAGAAGCATGGCAAAAATAATGTGTTATAAAGCTTGACAGATGCATCCAATATTACTATTCATTTTTAATAAAATGTGGATTTTATTGTATGGCATTTTTATAATTACCTCAGTAGAATATGCCCTGTTATTTGATAAAAATGAATTTTCTCTCTTGTTCACTTACTGTAACAGTTAACTGCCATCACAACCAAATGAAAATAGAGTATGGGATTTGAAGTAATAAAATGTGGATAAGTTCCAGCTTTAGCACTTACTAGCTATGAGGTCTCAAGTAAATTATGTGTATTATTCACCTCCCATGTCCCTTAGTGAAATAAGAAATAACTGTATCACTCAGATTGACTCAGGGGAAGCCTTAAGTTGCAGTAATTGTCCAAGGATTTATGATCTGAAGTTGGATATTTTGGGCACTGTGTCATTTGGGATAGGCTAGGTGTTGCTAGGCCTCAGTATAATACATGTTTATTTCTTGCTCACAGTACTTGATCAAGAGTCGTCAGAGGGCTCTTCTCATTTCCTGTTCACTCATGGAAGTGGGAGACAAGCTCCATCTCTGCAAAGTGTTTCTTCAAGTCCCCTTGGCATGGGGAAGATTTTCCAGCAAAATTACTGGTCCTTAAAGCAGCCAGACGCATGTACACATTTCATTGGTCAGAGCAAGTAGACTTCCAAGAAACTACAAAAGCTGTTCCTTCAGGGTCCCAAAGGCAGAGAGCTGGAAATTAGTGCCTGGCGTTAATGACAACCGCAGAAATGCCAGCAAACATTAAAAATAATGTGAAGCTTTTCTAGGGAAGGATGAAAAGTCATCCTTTGTTATTTTCTTTGGTCCAAGACAGAAAAAAAACAAGTCTAGGGAACACAAACAGGGGTTTGGTGTTCAGGCATGAAAAAGAGTACAGCTTAAAGACTTCAATAAGTGAGAGATGAAAGAAGTGTGAGAAATGGGACAATGTCACAGGGAATGAGCTGGGACTCCATGTGCCTTAGCGATCCTCAGCACACTCAGGCCAGCTGAATTAGCCTATGTGATATCCCAGTCACCTCTGCACCTGGGGTGTAGGTGTCTGCCCCACCAGGTGATCACAGGGCCTCTAAGGCTCCACCATTTTGCTGAGATCCTGGGGTTTGCTAGTGCTGCTGGTGTCTGGCCCAAGGATGCAACTTCTGCCTTTCATAACCCCCGGTGCTCCTTCGTCACAGAAGATCACTTAGCCATCAAGGTTTGGCAGCACTATGGCCACCAGGCCTCACAAACCACTAAATCAGAAACAACGAAGTGTTCCTTCTCCTGGGAACCTCCAAAGAGCGTCTTGTTTTCTTGGAGCTTGAAAGTAAAGGGACCTCCTTTAAGATTTGAAAGAAGAGATGTCAGCCCCAGTTTTTCCTTAAACTTTACCTTGGCTTAATTGTAGAATTGTACCAGATGCTGGGAGTCTTATATCTGTATGTTTAGAATTTCTCTACAGGGTATTATTCCAAAATATCACAAACTGATGTTCCAGTGGTGGGGATGTGTGAGAGAGGAGGAGGCTTTTGAAGGAAAGAGAAATATAGAAGAAACAAAGCTTCAAGAAGAAATGAGGAATGGGTTTATCACATTTGTGACCGAAAAGTTAGTGATGTTGTATTTGAAACAGATTTTTCTTTAGTTAGTGCTCAAAGAAAAGAGTGAGATAAAATTAAGTGGCATAAGTTTTAAGTTGTAAATCAGAGAATAGAAGCAATTCCGTGCAAATTTTGAACACCCAACTAGCAGAAAAAGAGAGCAACAGGAAGAACAAGGTAGGACAGTTAAGTATGGTTGCCATGGCAACCTTATGCTGATTGAAATTATTGAGGAACTGTGATTTATACCCATCTCCACATTTTCCTTTTTTAATCTGGTTCCTGAATGAATGCACCATGAAACTAGAGGTAGCTGTCTCCTAGCAAGGAGGACAGAAGTCACTCGTACCCTTAGGTAAATGGGATACAAAGGTAGATTCAAGTTAACCAGGGAGAAGAACATGAGCCAAAATCATCAAAATTCCAAGCTTCCTTCCAGGCCATGTTCATGTTTGCCACCGCTCTGAGATGACAGAACCAAAGTATAAACCTGGCAGCCAGCTTGGCCTGAGAAGCAGATTGCAAACCGTGCATTGGTTTTCTGAAAGCCTACAATGGTAATGGGATACACTTCTCAAACTTGCATTTCTGAGCCTTGGCTTTCTGAGCTTATAGGACAGAATATAAATACCTGCCTTGAAAGGTTGCTGTGAGGGCTGGAGACAGTAAATTCTCTCCAGCTCCTGCAATTAGTTGTCTCTGCAACACTTTGTAAGAGGGAGAATACAGGTGGCAGGGATTCGGAACAGTGGCAGGTTCTCAGCTGATATTGTTTCTACTAAATAAAACTTAAGGATACAAGAACTTTTCACTATTTTTATTCCAATAACAAAATGATATATAAAATACTGAATAAATGATCATTAATGATTAATATCATTAGTAAAAACTAGCACTACATAATTAATTTCTACTTTTCTTTCATCATGCATTAATATTGGTACTGATAAGCAGAAAAAGAAGAGACAGCAAGAAATTATACTTGGGGAAAAATGAGTTTTCTGCTCAACTTACCAAATTCAGAATCATCAAAGCAGAGATCCACACTGGCCATGTATATCCTTCTGTTGTCAAATAAAATGTTCCAGGTTTTACCTCTTGTAAAGGAAATACATAGCACACACTTTTTGGCTTTTCTTTAGTTTGTTTCATTACATTTTTATCATGTAGAGAGTGTTTAAGAGATTACATCAGTCTGATCACTCCTGACTAGAGATGTGCTAGATTACATCTTTTGTTTAAAAATCGTTTCCTTCAAAAGCTTAATTTTCATGAAAAGTGTTTCCTTTGCTATATAATCTAAATGGATGGCTAGAAGATGTAAATGTTGTTTGATGCTTCAGCATTCTGACATCTTAATCCAGAGTTTCTCGACCTGGGGATCCCTGGATCTATTGATGTAATGCAAGTCTGTGAACCAACTGAATTGTATGGAAAAACTATGCATGTAGCAAAATGCGTGCCATGTCCTTGATGTTCTTCTGCTTCTCAAGTTTGACAGTGACTCAGCAAGGTGAAGAATTAACTACAATCTGGGTCCCTTGAGCCTGTCTGTTTTGTGTTTATTGCTGTTTGATGAGAGTGAGAAAGAGGGTTGAGATTGGAGAATGTTTTTGGGTTAAGAAAAGGTCATATTCTGTTTAGATTTTTCAACTAACCCTGGTCTTTCCATTTGTGTTAACCACATAACAGTTCCTTTGTATTGCCATTAAAAACTAGTCAAAGAATGCACATAAATGTGCATTTTACTGTAAGTTAGGTTTATCTTAAAATATGAGTATATACTGTAGTTATTGACATGCATGTTTAAGGATAAAGTGTATATATATCTGCAACATATTTTGAAATGCATTGAAACCATAGTATGGATAGAAGGAAGGTAGATACTTACATTAAAAGAAAATAATTAAAATATTAACCGTAGAATCTATGTAATGGGTACCTGATTGTTTGTTTTGTAATGCTTTCATTTTTCTATATTTAAAAAATTTATAAAACACTGGGGCCAGGGATTTAGCTTAGTGGCATAGCGCTTGCTGGCAAGCATGAGGTCATAAATTTGATCTCCAGTACCAAAAAAGAAAAATTATAAAACATTAGAAAATAGGTGATCGTAACACCCAGGTTCAAAACAGCCATGAGTGGTACAATAGACAAATGGTCAAAGAAGTGAGGGGGAGCTGGTTTCACAGTTTAGGTGTTTGTTGATTCAATTTGGAGGCAATTCTTGAATACTTAGAAGTAAATTACTTTTGTGTGAATTTTAATTGCAAAGAATTTATGGCCAAAAGAGATTATTGTAGCATATATATAATATTTACTCCAAATAGTAACCATGATTATATAACATGTCAGGTTCAGTAGGGTTCACAGTTTGATCTGGAGGTTCTTCTGGTGTAAAACTGTTCTTGCCATTAACTGTTTTCTAAGCCTCTTTAAATACTTCTTTGTTTGATGACACATAGCATTAATCAGACCATTTCCCCTTTATCTGGTTCTGATATGCAGTATATTATCCGAATCTCCTATCTCTCATGTGCCAACAGTCTTAATCATACTACATGCTAAGGATCACATCCTAGAGAGTTAAGGAAGAAGTTGCTGTGTTCTTCTTTACATTTCACCAGATATACATCTGTCCCTAAAAATCCACCTGTGCTGAAAGAGATACATTTAGTTTTATCTTGCTAATCCAAGCACAAGTGTTTCATGTCCTGTCTGGAACACAATACTCACTCCTTACCAATTAGCAGATTTACGTAAACTCAAGAATGAAACGTGGGAGGTTAGTAATTCAGAAAACAAAAGAGCTTTTCCATGTTAGAATTTCAGACCCAACTCACTGTGTGTGACATCTCATGCAGAACACTAAACCAAAACAGCTTGTTGGAGCACATGGGGCTGAGTTTTTCCATGTGTTTTCTCTGTCCAGTGTATACTCTAATTGTTATGTTTAAGTGGAGCTGTGCTGGGGTTTTTTCTCCTCCACAGTAACATGAAACAGTGAACTTGATGGAGTTTTGTTTTGTTCTAATTCCTAATGACACCAGTATTGCAAAGTCACAACTTTTCAAAAGGACTTAAAGAGTCATGAGACATGATAGATGCTTAAGATATGATTTTAATGCCAACAGACCAGAAAACAAACAGCACAACCCAGACAAAACATGACTTTGTTCTTTAGCACCCTTGTGAACAGGAAATAAGATCTTTCTGGGATGTTCTTCCCTTGCAGGTGTAGAAAAAATGTTGCATTCTTGACTCACCACAGTGGATGTGGGGCTGTGGTGTGGGGCAAAGCAAAGATGCATTGCAGAGTTTCTGACCATAAAAGCTTACTTCAGTTAACTGGGTGGGTGCTTTTGTTTCAGTCTGTCACAAGCACACAGTGAAAGAAGCATAAAACACCTCCTAATCCCCAAGTCCTGGGTATGCTGGCTGCGCTCCCTGCCTTCTCCTGCCCTGTGGCCAGTGCGAGTGAGAGGTTGACCCCGCCTGCAGCCACTGTTCTTTGCTCTGCCATTGAGCCACTAAGTTCTTGGCACTTTAATTGTCTCATACCAGGAAGAAACCAATTGTGTTGATGTAAATGTCTTTTTCATCAGACATCACCGGCTGTACATTTTTAATGAGCACAAGCTCCTAGTCCAAATAGGCAGTGAATCAAGGCAAGTGATACAGTCGTATGGATGTGTTCTAATGTGGTGCAGTGGCTCTTTAAAGGGCTGGCGGTATTTCAGAACTCCAAATACTGCAAGTCGAAGTCTGTCTGAGGTTGTGTGTTAATCAAAAACAGCAAGCCATGTTTGAATTATAAATGACAACAAAGTTAGAGTTATTCTTGCATATTCTTTGCTTTCTGTAAAGACACAACTGAACAAACTATTTACCAGGTACCTAAGGCATCTCTTGGGTGTATGTCTAAATTATCCTCAGGAGCTATGTGTTAAAATATGTAGTCCTTGGGAAGAAGCTTCATTTCCAAGTCATCATTTCTCCCTAACTGAATATTTCTCATGAGTGGAATAAAATGTTTCAGCATTAAATGTTACAAACCCTGGTACTCTGAGCAATTGCAGCTGTCAGATAAAGAATGTGCTGGGCTCTCTGATTTGAAGATATCCTAAAGAAGACATCTGTTTACCCACAACCTTCATAGCAATGGTCAGACTTAATGTATGTGAAACATATAGTCAGGCATGGTGGTGAATCCCTGAAATTCCAGCTCTCTGTGAGGCTGAAGCAGAATGACTGCAAGTTTGAATGCAGCCTGGGAGACTTAGGGAGACACTGTCTCTAAACAAAAAATAAAAAGGGTTACAGGAGCAGTTCACTGCAGAGGCCCTGGGATCACCTGCACCCCCCAGCTCAAATCCTTCAGACCCTCCTCATTACTTGCAGAATAAAGTCAAAAGCAGGGCCTCTGGAGCCCTCCCCTCTGCTACCCTTGCTTAACCTCCAGCTTCCCTGAGTCCATCTGTATCTGAGGTGTTTTGGTTTTTTTGTGTGTGTTTTGTTTTGTTTTGTTTTTTGGTCTTTTTCGTTTTTATCAGTACCAGGGATCAAACTCACGACTGGCTGCTTGCAACGCAGGAACTTATGCCACTGAGCTAAATCCCCAGAGACAGGGTCTCACTGTGTAGTTCAGACTGTGTAGTTCAGGCCTTGAACTTCCTATGTAAATGAGGCTGGCCTGGAACTCACAGCAGTCCGAGTGCTGGGACTACAGGCATGCACCACCACGCCCAGGTCCATCTCCATCCTTGTCTTGACACAGGTATGCCACTGTTTTGGCTGTTGCTTCTTCCCAGAACCCCTAGCTAGGTGAGATAACCATCTTCCTGCCTTCCTAGACATTAAACTTTAATTATCCTTCAAACCCTGGTTTTTCTTCACTGTTGACTCCTCTAGAATAGCATTTCCATTTTCCATTTTGATTTAGTGTGTTGTCCTGGCCGTCTTCCCCTCCAGAGAGTGCACAAGTCAGTGTTGAAAACACTTAGCTCTTCACAAAGCAGAGAAATCCTGTGCATGTCCTATCATAGAAACACTGCCACAGTGGCAGTCAAGGGTGGCTGTGTTGACAGCTGCTTGAAAAATTTCTAGAAATTTTTGAGATTTGACTGCCAGGCCAATTCAAGATAATTTCAGGATACCACTGGGACCTTATTTTAATGCTTTGTTATTATCTTCCTCTTCCTCCATAAACACTGCTTAGAAAAAAAAAATTTGAGGGGAGGTACTGGGATTGAACTCATGACCTCACACTTGGCAGGCAAGCGCTTATGCTGCTGAGCTAAATCCCTGGCCCCAGAAAAAATAATTTTAATAGATGACTTAATGATTATTTCCTGAATGATATAGGGAGGATACTGAGACTGTTACTCCTCCAAACCTCTCATACAAGCTTGCATCATACAGTTCTCTGCTCAACATGGATACTTCTTGCCCAGCTCAAATGGAAGCCCTGGCCACCTCCATGCCACCCTGTACAAGCACCTGTGAACTGAAATGGATGAATTCATTTGACAGTGCATCTGCAAGTTGTGAAGAATAAGTTTGATGGTCTGAACTTTGCTTGGAGCAGAATATGACTCAACATGACTTCAATTAAAAAAAACACAAAGATTCAAAAATATAGAGATAAGAGTGTGACTGTTTCAAGGAGATACATGAAAAATCCCAGCCTAATCTGGGAGTTGATAGTAGAGAAGGCTGCTGGTTCTGTTTTCATCTTCTTATCACTGAATTTTTGCCCCCTTGGTGTTTCACATTTGTAATACTCTTGCAGCTCTCGTTTTGAAATTGAGAAATCAGCATATTTTTTCACTTTAGTTCACGTAACAAAATGCCAGACTTGATACCTGTTTTCATCATAAACTTGACAGTCACCATATACTAATCCTTTTGTTCCTGTTAGAGTTTCCAGCTCATTCTGGTTTTCCCCAGTTTAAAACCCTGGATCCTGTACCCTAGGAATGCTTTCAGTCTGGAAAAACTTGACTGTTCATTACCTTGGTACCTATAAAGGTCATGGATCCTATTGCACTGTGGGTATTTAAACCTGCAATAGATTTCCTTCTACTAGTTTTCCAAGGTACATAGTCAATGACTGAAAGGATTACAACTTACAAAGAATGCAGTTTATAAGAGTTATTGTCTTCTAAAAGTCAAAGCTCTTGGAGAGAGAAAAAGTAAAGTAAAAATTACTGCAATATGCATCAGTTTCCCAGGATGAATATAATTATGTATCAAAAACATATACTAATAAAAAAGTCATGGTCCCTATTTTTAGTCATTTTCATTAGAATAAATAGAAGAGAAGGAATTGCCACATAAGCACAAAAGGCTAGCATTTATTTCTCATGATGATACATGTGTTCTGTAATTACATCTTATAGAATTCCCCTGGATATTGTAGAACTGTAGTAACTGATGAAGAGATAACTAATACCAAAATACTTCAAAATAATCAACTGTTATTTTGTGGGCTCTACATATCAAAGGACTTTACATGTAGGTCGTCTGAGCATTTGGTGATTTGTCTTTGATGGAATTGTCCTTTGACATTCTTGTGAAATAGCTAATTCATGGGGAGCTTAGCTGCCTGTCCAGCATCCCTAGCCTTTATCATGGACTTAATAGACATACCTAACTGTCCACAGATATTTCCAGATGCTAAATACTGTCCACAGTGTCACTTTGTGAAAGTGTGATAATGTGTTCTCACAAGAATAGACTTTTCTGCTATCTTGTAATATCCATGTTCCTACCTCTGATGTACCATAAAAATTGCAGAGCTTATGGGAAAAAAGCAGTAAGGACCAGATCATTCTGAATGTATTCAACTTGATAGCACAGCAAACAAACTCACAAAAACATTAATACATATTCTATACTGAAACACTTTATAGGTAAAAGAAGCTTGATATAAATGTCGAAGCTACTGAATTTTGGGTGAAAAGCCAAAGTGCTTCATGACCCAGGAGTACTGCACAAGAAATAGTTCATTCGAAGGCAGAGCTAGTGACCAAACAAGCAGAAAAGAAGCACAGGAGGGCTGGGGAGTGTGTGCAATACCATATGCCTCTTCAGTCGGCATGCATCTGTGTGTATCTGGCATGTGGTTGGCTGCTGTTACTGGTTACCCCAAAACTTCAGCATCAAGCTGGGAATTGAGCTCTGTGGCACAGGGCCTTCCTGGCAAACATGAGGTCCACAGTTCAATTGCCAGTGCCCCCAACCTCAAAAAAAATCTTTTTAGCATCAAAAGAAAAAAACTTCTTTGAATCAATATGACTTCTGGTTCACACTGACATTATCCTCTATTAACCAATTAGGCATTATCTCATGCTACAGAAATTAGTGCATTAGCTTTGCGAGTTTCTGATTAGGTAATTCACAAGAAAACAAGTTCAATACTATATGCGATTATATATATTGAATTCAAAATCCTCAACATGAAAACTTAATGTGCTTCAACACTGAAAAATCATGGAAAAAATTTGGAAAAAAAAAGAATTTCCCCAATATAGTCACATACCCTCTCAAATCTTTTAATTGAAGTAAAGCATTAACCTACATGTTTTTTTGACTTCTAAATATTTAAAAGTGGTTTTATGAGATGTGTGCGTGTGTGTTTTTTAAGTTGTAGTGAAATGCACACACTATTTAGTTACATGACTTTGTATTTATTTAAATATAGTTTAGTAAGACTGTAGCATAAAAGTAGGTGGAAGGGTCAGAATCTTTTTTAATTAACTTAGAGTCATGTGGAGCCACGTGATTGTAAAGATACACTGAGCAAATGAAGCTTCGAATAATACAAAATCTGGGCAAATAGTACGAATCTTCACCTTTGGTGAAGGCTCTTCTGTTAACTTGGTAATTAAAACAATTTAGTGAGCTATTTCAAGTTTCACATTTTTATACATATTCTTGTATATTTATTTAATCATTTTAAGGCTTATATGTTATTAAAACTTGTTACCTATTTTAAGCCCCCAAATTTTATAAATATGTTATGTTTATTTTGTACATCTAAAGATATATTCAATATATGTGTATTATAATTTTTAGCAAAAATCGTGTGCATGTTTTTTAAACAGTAATTAAATGTGTCTCAGCCGCTGTGAGAAGACCTGCATCAGGAATTGCCCAGCACTCTTTCAGTGCTCACTGAGGCAGGAAGTAGTCCCCAAACTGCCAGCCTTTTGTCCATATGTCTCTAAAATATGGCCAGTGTTGCCCATTTACATAAATCTGATTTAATAAACAGTCACACCATTAAAATACAGTATTCTTTTCAGTCAGGGCTAATTACACATCATATAATGCCTGCTCTTTAATGAGGATTTCAATAAATGTTCGTTGATAATGATGATTATTAAAATGATATGTTAAGTCCATCTCCTCCTGTGAGTAACGCTTTGTTTTGAAATGTTAGACTTACAGCTTTGCCGGCAAAATTTTAATTAAAATAACCACTTTGGCATGAAGCTTAAAATGTGCAAAGTTGCTGCAATTAGTGCATTGTGCATCCATATGGATGTTACCAAACAGCTTTCAACTTAACGGATTTGGGCTGTTTTGAATGATGGACCTTCTGTTAAGCTTAAAACAAAGCCTATCTTTGCATTCATTTTAATTAACATTATCTTGTCTGCTAGTCTCAAAGATGTATTCTTTTCTGGAATGATTATGATTATGATCAGAAATAAGTTTAAAAAGTAGTTTTAACTAGTTTTCTACTTCCACCTGTTTCATACCAACCCAACCCCCATACACACAGCTTTAGTGCAGTGCTTAAGCAGCTGGAAAGTGCAGATCTTGGATATTCTGAAAGAAAACTTGTATGTCTAGCTAGACCATAACATGGTTAATCTCACTCAAAAAAAAATAGTAAGTTATAAACTGTCCCCAGGTTTTCTGGATTCAGTATGAAATCTAAAACATAACCATTTTGAGTCCAACATTGATATAAAATCTACAGTATAAGAGTTAATAATGTGTTGTATGTGGTTAAAGGATGATATGTAGGTGGACACGTGTGTCTGTGTGGATATATGTGAGTATATATATATATATATATATATATAGTCATACATGTGTATGCGTGCTTAATTTGTGCTTGCTTAGGTGCTTAGGGATTAACAACTTATGTGTGGAGTTAATTTTCTACAATAGCAAACTGTACTTGAGGATTAATTACTACAAAGATTTATTTTGTTTGTTCGTCTTAGTATTTTAACCAAAACAACTCAAAGTGGCAGACCTTTATAGGGCAGTTTGTCTTTCTGAATACTTTTCACATGAAACCTTGTTAAAAGGTTAACTTAAGCAAAAGGATGCCGTGTGGACTTTGGTCTCCGTAAAATCAGAAAAGGTGACTCTCCACGTTATCGTTAGAAAGAAATGTACTCTGTCACTGGAATGTGTAGCCTGGCCAGATGCCTAATTGTGTTCAGTTTTGAATGCTGTGTGAAAAACAAAAGGAGAAAATTATTTTTTTTAATTCTTCATTGAATTCTTAAGAGTAGGTAGGGTAAATATGAGCAATTACAAAGCAGAATTGTAATTTACCAGAACATATGGTTAAACTAATGCATCCAGCATGTGGGCAGACAGGCATAAAATGAGTGAGTCCACTGGAGAGCCCACCCTGGAAAGCCCTCTTTGGTTTGCTTTTCTCTTATTTCAGCATTATGGAAATCTATTCCCTATTTCCTCTAGATTTGGCACAAAGCCACCCCAATTTTTCCATATTATTTGGATTATTTAATTTTGTTTTCTTTTTTAAAGCGTGTAATTAATTTCGTCCCCATCTTTAAATGCCTCTGTGTACCAGTATTGTGGGTTCTACATTTGACAAGGAAATTGGAATTAGTTTTAATCTAGGTTAGAAACAAATACAGCTAAACTTGGTCAAGTGGTATTATTTTTTCCTCGAAAAAAATCTAATTGTCCTATATTTACTGCTGTGAGGGAGCTTCCCTTCTGTCAAATTTCAGTGTTTTTCACTTCTCTGTTAGGCAGAGACTTCTTTACAAAGCAGTCTCTGAAATAGAAATGAGCGGATTACCCTGCAGCCTCACATACATCCTGGAGAATATCCTGCTCACAATTTAAGTGATGAAAAGAAAACCTACAGTTGTTTTAATTTGGAACCAAAATAATCACTTCTCTCCAGTGAAGCTTGGCGGGGATGGGGGTGGGGGTGCCAGAGTCTTCCTGTAGTAAAAAAAAAAAGAATACTTTGAGGAGGGGTAATGAACAGAAAAAAACAAACACAGAAACACAGAACCTTCAGGAGGGTAAACAGGGCAGTGTGAAACACAGACCATCTAATCACACCAGAACACCCTGAGCTGGGTCCTGGGGCGGGTTGCCCCTCCTTCCGGCATGTAAACCGTATGCGTGTGTGTAGGGGTGTGTGCACACACAAAGATTTATCAGGGAGCACAGAGGGAATTAGAAAGTGACTGGCCTGATTTTAATTTGGTCTGTTTGCTTACATTTAGCACTTAAGGGCTGTACATTCAGTTTTCTCAAAAGAATGATGAAGCACTCCTTGCTTATGCCTCGCATCAGAAATGCATGAAGTGCGCTGCAGAGATAATACATTTTCCCCAAAGGCTTTGGCTGAGCAAATTAGGTGTCAATGGGGTGCCTGCGCAGGCAGTACTCTCTCTAATTAGTCTCTTGAGCCTAGTTGGTGGCGGGTATGAGATGATCTAATCAATTGGTCTGTGTCTGATGGTTCGTGTAAAAATCCTACCAGGCAGACTGTCTCCCACAGGTCACCCACCTGCACAGCAGGACTGCTCATTTTCATTTTTCATCTCCTCCATCACATGATGCTGACAGTTGGTTTTAAGAAAATTGAATCCAAAAAATATCTAGTTCATAGGGCACATGGGTCAGAAAAAAGTTGCATTATGGGTACCAGCACTCCAATTAATTAATATTTATAGCTGCAAAGCTCTATGTAGATATTTTTGAATAAGGATTTTATCAATTGAAGCCAATTTCTTGTTTAAAACAATTCATTTCTAGAGAAAGAGCATTGTAAAAGCTGAAAGCGAGATAAAATGGCATCTTTTAATCTTCTGATTTATACACCTGTAAGCAGATGTGCACATTGTTGAGCTTATAACTCTTAAGTCACTGTTCATTTGTAATGTACATGTAGTATATTTCATCTGTCAAATGTACAGGAAGGATTTACACCATACCATATTTTACTTCCCTATGATCTTCTTTCCTTCTACCTAAGCCCCACCCTTCAAACGAATGATTATATGTAGATTTTTAATTCTTTTCTAGCAATAAACTAACCTACCTTATATGTATGCTCTTGTTAAAAATCAAAACTGTGGCTCTCAGGGTGGGAGAAGGGATGTCCCTTGCTCTGGTGAATAGCAGCAGACAAGGTGGGGCTCCACGTGGGCTTTTCAAAGAAATGGACCTCTTACTGTCATTGGCATGTCCCGTCTTTTCTTTTTTATTGGCTTATTCCACTGACTTTCAGAATCCAAACCTAAACAATGAACTTATCATAATCACTGTTTTCACCATTTATTATCCAATTACTGCCTTTATGCATTATCCTTTATTATCCAATTATGCTTGCACCCTAGGTTGGGTACATATGATTGATTCTCCTAGAGATTACACTCAGAATCAGTGCGAAGGAAGGGTAAACACATGTCAGTGGCTAAAAAGTCTGAGGTGAACCCAGTGGGATTGTGACAAGCTGCTGACTGTGGTGACATGGGTTTATTGTTATATGAAATCAAATATATTCAAAATCAAATCTTGCTTTTCAGTTAGAATATCAGGAATAGTAAAAGCTTATTTTGATCTGCAGAAAGAAGTTAATGTTGCCCATTGTTTGACGTGGGTGATTCTATCTGTGGATGTCCTGTCCTCAGAACAGTATCCTTGCTGAAGTAGCAGCTTTGTGCCGGCCGTTTTAGCAACAAGTCAGAGAACAGGCACAGGGTTTGCCCTCAGTCTATGTGCCATGAGGGAACTCGATACCTGAGATTGTTTCCATCCTCAGATTTTCAGATCCTGCCTTTCCCTTTTCTTGTTGGTTCAAGAATTACTGATTGCTTGAAGCCAACCTGAACTATCCTCCAGGGGACACACTGGGCAATAAAAACAAGCTTAATATAGAATATAATAATGCCACCTGCACCCTGACTTGCTTCCCGAGAGGAAGTGGCTCAGGAAGACTAAATATAAAGTCCCTAGTTCAGGAGGTCACCTTGGGTGCCAGATCTCCGTTCTGTTGACTCAAGTGGTGCGGGAAGGAGAGCCAAGCAAGGACTGTATCATTTGCACTTAGTTATAGGAGCTCCATGCCTAGGCGAGTAGATGCCAAGGAAACCCCACAGCACCCTTGTCTGTGCTGCCCAGGTCTCCTGGCAGAGCCAGAAACTTAGTTTTTGTTTAAGCTACAGGGGTAAAAAGGACATTTTTATGGTCTAGTTAATAAAAATCCCAGAATAGGACTGTGGACAAGTGCGATTGAAATACTGTGGGGACAAGCATTTCTGTGTGTCATCCACCCATACCCAGGCCTCCCTCAGAAACCTGGGAGGACTTTTGTCTACACTTTTCCCAATTACTGAAGACAGAGGACTATCAATAATAGGAATTATCTCTACCTCTTAACATGCACAAAAAATTAACTAAAAAAGGACCAAACATCTAAATGTAAAGGTAAAAACTATAAAATTCATAGAAGAAAATATAAATCTTTATAACCTTGGATTTCACAATGGATTTATAGGTGTAACACCAGAAATAAAAATGACAAAAGAAAAAATACAAATTATACTTCATTTAATTTAAAACTTGTATGTATCAAAAGACACACACACAGCAGAATGAAAAGTCCATCCATGGAATAAGAGAAAATTTTGCCCATCATGTATCTAAGAATAGGGATTAATCTCCAGAACATGCAAAGAACTACAACTACACAATGAAAAGACAACATAATTTTGAAATACTTTTTCAGAAATTCGTATGGCAAATGAACATATTGAAAAAATGTGCAGCATCACTAATCATAGGGAAGTGCAAACCCATGCAAATGAAATGCAAGCCACTTCCCCACAGTACCATGAGTATAATTTAAAAACAAGCAGGAGGAAAAAGTAAAACAGCAGGTGATGGCAAGGATGTGGAACCCTTCTACCCTGCTGGCAGGAATATAAAATAGTGCAGCCACAGTAGACAACAGTGACTCAAAAAGTCAAATACAGAATTTCCTCGTGGGCCAGAAACCCCACTCCTACATACATAGCCAAAAGAATTAGAAGCACATATTCAGTGAAAGACTTGTACATGAATGTTTACTGCAGCACTACTCCCAGTACTAAAGGTGACACAGCCCAAGTGCTCATCAACTGATGAATGGATAAACAAAATACAATATTCTTCCATATACAATAATGAAGTGCTGATATGTACAACAATACGCATGAACTTCAAAAACATATGCTAAGTGAAAGCAGCCAGACACAACAGGTCACGTACAGCATGACTCCATTCATATGAAACGTCCAGAGTAGGTAAATCCACAGAAACAGAAAGATCGAGAATGGTTGCCCAGAGATGACACAAGGGGAGAATGGAGAATGACAGCCTACAGGATGGAGTCTCCTTAGAGGACGATGAAAATGCTTTGGAAATAAGAGACAGTGGCTGTACAACATTATGAAATGCACTAAATTAAACTCTTTGTAATTATTAATTTCATGTTATATGAATTTCACCTCAATTTAAAAGAGCAAGAGGAAGGTGAACATTCTGAAACAATATCATAGCAAGTGGAAGAGATGACCGGAGGGTAGGGATGGTGCTATTTTTACACTTTTTAAATGTACCTGATATGATAAAAAAAAAATAGTGAATGTTAAAAGTTTTAAAAATGTATTACAGTAAAAGACACATCGTCATTAATCTCCCTCAGGATACTACCCTCCTATCACCCACACTTATTCCATAATTCTTGTCACATTCTGAGACTCTTCTGGACTTCCACTCCTGTCTTTTGCTGCACAGTCATGGCTACATTAATGACCTGAATTAATTCAAAGCATTTACCATTTATGCCATTTTGGGTTTGGAGGAGAGGCTGAAGTTGCCCAGCTGTGCTGAATAAGGTGGATGAGGATGCCATGCCTCAGTGTCTTAACAAGCCAGCCTTCCCACTGGATGGCCGTTGGTGGCTACAATCACTGTACTTTTTTTTTTTTTTTTAATCACAACTTGTAGAGACCCTCCTGAAAGACGACTTTAAGAACTTCTTCAGAAAATGGCAGGAACTGTGTGATAAGTGTGCTCAACCTAAGGGGGAAGACATTGAGGGAAACACACGACAGTGTGTCTTTGACTGTAACAATTTTTTTAATGTAAGCATTCACTATATATTTTGACCACTCCTTGTTTATAAGAGTGGAGCTTTTCGTTCTCTTGGTCGAAGTTTTGCCAGGTCACTGCCCTGTAGGTTGACGTGCTTGATACTACAGCCTGTGGGAAATAACTGTACTGAGAAATCTCCAAAAACAAAAAGGTCCACACCTGTATCACACTCTATCCAAGGTTTCTTCTGTGTCAGAAGGATGACAGTATGGTCCTATAGAGGCAGACAAGCAGGCCTGACCATGCTTTAATGACTAGGAACAAGCTTCTAAACTTAGCTGATGAGTGGATTCCAGGATGTGTGGCATTGATGGATAAACTCCTTCAGCTTTGGAACTCAGACCTAGAAGTTCCACACTTTACTTGGCCAGACGTCACTTTCCCATCCCAGAGGTTCAGGGAAGATACTTAAGGACTATGAAGAAAAGGAGAGACATGCAGAGGAAACATTCCATCTTTCTGCCCCAATCATCCACCTATAAGTGGTTACCAGATTTTAGGTAGACATCATTAGAAGTGTGCAATCCTGCACAGGATGTGGGGAAGAGTCTGCCAGTTCAGGTGACGCTGGCCAATTTTTATTCTGTGGAGACTAAAATAACTGGCAGTAAGAATCAAGGTATTATGGACAGCTGTTCTTCTAAAACACATTTGTAATCCATTTTTTTGTTTCATATACATAAAAAGTGAATACAGCAATACATCCTTTTATTGGTGTGTCTGAAGCTACAGGCACTTAAGATGAGTAGTACTACTAATGACTTGAGGAAGAAAATTTGCTGAGTTTCTTTTTCTCTAAATAATCCAGGAGGAAGTGAGACCATTTGAACTCATGGACTTAAATATTTTAAAGGAAGAAATTAGGAAATTGGCTTATCTTATGGTAAAGATCATTTTGGTTACCAGAACTCTTCTACCTTGAATAGCTGTGTTTGGAGTGGTGTGGAGAACACCAGTGAGCTCACGTCGGCCTGACCAATTTTGATGTCTAATGTAATTCAGGGAAATGGATTGGTGTAAATTTTTTTCACATATAACAATTTTCTCTTTTCCTCCTTCCAGGATCAAGTTGTCATCATTCTGAGAAGGAAAAAAAATTAATGAAGTGGCCAATAATGCAGAGGGAATCGTGGATCAGTTTCCTCCGCTCCCTGTGGTGGATTTCACTTACAAGAAAATTGAAGCTGGCAAGACCCTGTTTTCTCTGCAATTTATTTAAAACCTTGCACGCATTTGGATACCTTGTGATTTCCAAGAACTATGTGAAGATTAAGCTTTGCTTACTGATACATGGCATGTATTCTTTTCAGTCTTTTGTGTTTGATTTTGTTTGATTTCCCTCTGCAGCGCAGCGTCTCTGTAAAGGTTTTAATGCTTTCACCAGCCATGTCTTAAATACATTAAGACAACACATTTGGTGTTCACACTTCTTCGGTAATGTCTCTACTTGAAAGCCACACAGCAGCATAAAACAATGTGTGTTTTCTTTGAGAGCAGGGCATATTTTCCAACCACTAGGAAGGATGCTTCTCACTAAAGTAAACTGCTGTTCTCTGACTGACTAGACAGCCTGGTCCCAAAGTGTGGGCCCCACCTGTCACTCACCTTTAAGGACATTTGAAAAGGTGTTGTTTTTTTTTTTTTTTTTTTTTCCCTCGGAAATCAGCACATATTTGTATAGGATATCAGGACCTGCTTACCATTTTCAAGCGACATAGCACAACTGTTTTCTGAGCAGGCTGCAAATAAAGAAACAAGTACCAAGCAGTAAGAACATGGACAGGAACTAATTGCTTGTTTTTTCAGCCTCTGGAAACTCACATAACTTTTTACTTGTAGTCTGGATCTTGTCATCATCTCTTTTTTTCTATCTACTCTGTTACATTTTGTATGTTCTAAATGGAGAAGAGTGAGGAACAGAATGTTTAAAACTTGGGGGTAAAGGATTAGATAAGCCTCAAAAGCAATCTTGGCTGCTTATTGCTTAAAAAGCAAATTACAAAGTTATTTGTACAGAATTTGAAGTTTGCTCAGTGACAGCAAAGCATCCTGGAATTATCTTTAAACAACATTCTAAGATGATTGGCAGCCACCATCGGGTACCTGGCTTCAGTCTCCTAGAATAACTGTTCAAATGCAGCTTTTGGAAACAATGCAGGAATCTTGCTTTAAAGATGCAAACAGGGGAAAAGAAAGGCCCAGTTTCCCATTTAAGACATTGAGGGACCTTGGAGAATGAAGCTGACCTAGGATACCTGGTGCTTCAGCACAGAGGGCCGCTCTTTGGTGCACGCTGGCTCCCATGGGGTGCCCTTGCTGCCTAATCCCAGAAATACTGAGGCCAAAGTGCAGTTAGGATACTTCATCTGCGGCATGAACTTTGCTAGACTTAGCTCCCTGGAATAAAAATTCTCATGATAATATCTTTGTCTACAGTGTTTTACATTTTCCTATGAGTCATAAAAGAGAGATTTCAAGCTTGGAATGTGTCATACTGTTTTATGGTGAAGACTAGAAATTATGGTCCATTTTGACAAAGGCTTTCTGAGAGCAGGGTGAAGGAAAAGCTTTTCTACAGTCAAACCCAATATACCTATAAAGTAGACCCCGAACTCCTCAGTGGTTCTGTCCCTGAAGCAGGGTTAGTGGATCATGGTAAGATCATAATCCATCCTATCCAGATCCAGCATTCACAGGAAATACCAAGCAAGGCATTACCTACTGATTGATTTTAAAGATAGAAAAGACACACAGCTAAGAATGTTTACTATTTACTCGTAGAAATACTTTTCATTCCTCTTTCATACATTCCAACCTCCTAGAAGTCTTCAGAGATATTTTGATTTGAAGTATACTTACATTATGATTTCCTAGAGTAAATATGGGGAGAATACTTTACATGTAATCAAAAGCAGCCTTCCCTGCGATTTGTTTGGAATTATTCACTTGGGAAAAAAGCAAAATTTCACTAAGTTTGAATCAAGAGCTTGATAATTAATCTTACTATTTAATAAAGTTTCTAACCTGAAATTTTGAAAATATTTAATGCTGAAAGGCTTCAGTTAGGAATGTGAGGGTGATTAGAGATCGATGCCCCATCATTGGACAACTTCTCTTAGGAAATAAAGCATAGTAGTACTCAGTGGGAAGAAGCCTGTCTTGTTACAGAAATGCCCCTCAGGAGGCTACGTGGTTTTCCTTGCCGTTCACGCAGCAAACTCAAAGTTTGGTTTGTCTCTCTTTTCCTTTCCTATTTGTAGTCACATTCTCCCTCCCCTGCTTTTTCCTCCTGCCCTCTCAGAGGGCTGTCATGAAAATCAATACAGACTGTGTTCATTAGAAGATTTATTATACTTTTGAGAGAGCACTGGAATGTTTTGGGGAGATTATTTTTATATGAAGGAATAGCTTGAATTTAGGCAGCCAGTGAGAATAGTACAAGTACTGTAGCACAGCGATTATATCCATACTACGTCTCTGCATATAGTACTCTGAAAGGAGATTTAGGACTTTTGTTTTCTTAAAGATATAGTTTGATCAACTTAAAATTACAAGATACATAGGACCTAAGACCAGTATGTTTGCAGTGCTTAGCAAAAAGTAGAGGGCATAGGGAGGAGTGGGGGCAGGAGGTGCTGCCCTACGGGATGCAAGGGTGTGAAGCCATTTCTGCTTCTAGGAACAAGGAGAAACGTTTCCAGGGGACCCGCAGGCTTGCAGAGGAAGCAGGGCCTCTTACTATCCCTTGCTCTGGTGTGTTTATGAGAGCCAGTGTAACCAGACCCTAGGTATGTGTCCATGTAAGATACTCATCTGTGACTATTACAAGATTTGTAATCTTTTGTTATATAAGAAGATGTTCAGGCTGTACATACTGGGGTAGATTATTACCTCACCTCTATACATAGGAATATGCTGCATAAGTGCGCACATCTTCCATCTCCTTTACTGGCTTGCAGGCAGAGAAAACTGTGTGTTACTGCCTTGCAATTTTCTTATGCACCAAAATAAAAAATTTTAAATCTTAAATAAGCAATTTATTATTATTCCTCTTCCCACAACAGCATATTTTAAAGGCACATACAAAATTTACAGTTTCTGTTTGGGAGTGGAAATTTTTATACCTCTCCTCTCTTCTCTCCCCTGTCTTCTCTTCTCTCTCCTCTCTCTCCCATCCAGTGCACTGATATGTGCACTTTCTAATGGGATTGGTACCTAAGAGATGTGCTAGCATCATTGAAAAGACTATTGTACTTCAAAGTGACACATAGAAAGGAGAATGGAAAAGTGTTGCATATTTGTTACCGTTTATAACTTGACTGTATTATGAAGGATGTAATGGTTTGTCAGCTGTCACTATTGTTTCCTTGTAACATGATATGGAATAAAGTATAGCAGAATCTCCATACATCTTGGTACATCTTTTTTATGAATGTCCAATAAGACCATATACCACATCACAATAACATGGTCTTAAAATGCTGATACAGCTCTTTTTAAAGAGTGAAAGAATAGACCACACATCCTTGGGAAGGAGTACCTGGAGTCTTGTAGGCCCTCCCCTTTCCTTCATTTGGTATGCTAAATTTAGGTATGTAGAGCCTTATAAAAGATATATAGAACCCTAAAATTAGGTGAGTAGCTTACCTGCCTCTGAATAGAAATCAAAGCTTCACCATATGCCTACTCTGCAGAGACTTCAACTCCCCTGAACCCTACCTCAGGGCTCCTGCAACCTGATGGGCAGGACATGTTGGGAGCCCACATTTGATGGACAGCGCCAGCTTAGCAGAGGACTCTCCCACCATCACCTTATGAGATCTGTCATACTCCCAAACAAAGCTCCATGATTCAACCTATCATGAGTAAAATTCTACCAAACACAGTCATCAACCAGTAGGTAGGGTGTTTGATGCTTTGAAAGTGCTTATAAGCTCACATTCCAGGTTAAGGAAATCCAGAAATCATTTTTTGAAAGAACAACTGGTTCTTTTTCTTGCTTTTCTCTGTAACTCTTGATTTCCCTTTGTAAACCCCTCACAAAGTAACATCCCCACAAAATTAAACAAGGGTTCTCGGCCAGTGGCTGTTCTGCTCCACAACAACCCTTGAGAGCCGCCACATCTGCAACATCCCCCAGCTTCTGCAGCACTGAGGCATCTGTGCTAAAGGCAAATGCATTTTCAAATTTGCTGTTACTGCCACTGGATTCTAAGATGGGATAGCATAGAGGGATATTGTGGCAGCCAAGACTGAGACAATATGTACACTTTTTAGTTACACAGAAGCCATAAAGTACACTCAGAATATTAGGATGATAGAATAATCGGGGAGGCATGGTGCTTCAAGAGAGTGAAATGTGTATCCCTATTTCACAGCCAAACACTGACATGCCCTCTATTGAGGTGACACCCAGCAAGCTCAGTGCCCCCTCAAGGTTTGAGCTGCACTATGTGTATTGACTTTATCATGCTAATTCTTAACAAAGAGGGTGGTGGGCAAGAGAGCTGGCATCATCTACAAGAGGCCAAAGAAATGCCTTTGAGATATGTTGGGAGCCGCCGACACCGGTCGCCTTACTTGGCGGACGTAGGGCCTGTGGGTGGGAGCGGAGCCTGAGCTAGATTGCCCCTCCCATCGAGTGAGCCAAGTTGGCGCCTGCTTCCTGCCCCCTGATTGCGCTGGCGACTTAAACAACCCGCTCTGTAAGATAGTCTGCCTAGCAACAACTGATGTTAGCCAATCAGCCCGCATCGCGCGCTTTGAACTGATTGGCTACTGTCACCCTATAAAAGTGAATGCCTCTCCCGCCACAAGAGAGAAGCACAAAGAAAGCACAGAGAGAGATAGAGAAAGTCCACCGGCGAGAAAGGGCTGGTGGCAGAGAGGAGGCCTCGCGGGGCCCACGCGGAGACAAATAAAGGCAAGGTTGCACACCGCCAGACTTTGTCGTGTGTCTTTCCTGCCGGCCAGGAGCGACCCCGACAGAGATACACTTTTAACGTTTCAAACTTGGTAGCAAAGACACCAGCCATTCTCTCATTTCTGTTATTGCCCACTGCTCCCTGTTTCTTTCCGCAAAGGCCATTCCAGAGCTGTGGGTTGGAGGATGGAGTTAGAGTCAGGAGGGCGGCATGCCTGTGGTTGCTGTTGGCCCCCAGAGTAAAGAGAAACCAGAGGGGAAGGTGTTGGAGCAACCTTGTGCCACTGGGTTAACATGTACAGTTGCTGAATAATGGCAGGCATTGTAAATCTCTGCACTGAGAACCCTATAGTGGCCCAGCAACCTGCTGCTATCAGTGGGTGGTGGCGTTATGGGCATTAGCTTTGAGAAGCTTATATAGCAGAGGGGGCTAAGATAAAGGACACAAATCAGGGAAAAACTGACAAGATTAAAAAAAAATCCAAAGGCTTCGTATTTACTGTTCATCCCCCATGCTCTCGTGTGCTGTATTGTCTGCGTTGAGTCCTGCTGAGAAAGAGCTCAGCACAATAATAGCTCAGAGCAGCCTTACAGCCCCGAAGCCGTCCTCTGCCAATGGTGCTGACTGTGCAAGTGGAGAATGAGATTCTGATAGAGTTGTCTTTATTTTTTTCTTCCCTGCGAGACCACCAATAATTATGGAGGACATACTTCAGAGATGGGGTGAGGGTTCCTTGTTGGGGTGTATCCTGAGAAGCAACCCAGCAGGGGTTCCTGCAAAAGTGTGTGTGACACCGCCCAAAGTGTACCTGCCTGACAGATGCAGTCTGTGCCAGGAAAGTCCAGGAACACATCCGAAACAGCAGTTCAAGGGCTTAAAGAGGTTAACATAAGACTGAGCTTCGTAAATTTATCATGCAGTGGTCAACAATGACTTTTCACTCTCTCCTTCTTCAACCAACTCTGGTAACTAAGGCTCTTGCTTCCCCAAAGAAAAGCAAAGAAAGGTGGCAAACCACTAAGGTCCTCGAAGAAAGCAGATACAACTCCTGCAACCTTCCTTCCAAATATTTGGGGAATTTAGATCCTCATACACTTGCTTTCTCCCCACAGCTCTCAGCCCTGGATGTGTTTGAATCACCAGGAAGTTTTTAAAACATTTCCACACCAGACCAATCCGTTTCAAAATAGTGAGGTTTGCACCCTGGCCCAGTCTGCTCTGAGAACTCAGCAGGTGACTGCACTGTTCCTCCTGCCTGGTGCTCTAAGGCAAGCGCTGCCAGACTTTCCCTATAAGAGACAGTGAACACTGATGGCTTTCCTTGCCACCCAGTCTCTGTCACAAGGACTTGCTTTGCCATTGTAGTGTGAAAACAAATCTATAGATGGGGGGGGGGCAGAGATATGTTCCAAAAAACAAATTGTGGACACTGAAATATGGGTTTTGTGTAAATTTCACATGCCAGGAAAAAATCTTTTTCTTTTTAAAAATTATTAAAGAAATGAAAAAACCAGTCTTCACTCACAAACCACATATAAAATGCAGTGGATAGAAGGGGGCTAAGGTTTGTGTACCTTGGTTAAGAGTACTACAGATAAGGAGGTAAACTAGAGCCCCTCTAATATTTGCGAGGTCTAAGAGAAAGTACAAGTGAGGGCTCACCTGGCATCTATCTAAATATTTAAAATACAAACTCAACTAACAAAATGTTCTGTTTTCTTTGACAAATATGCCATTATAATGACTGAGAAGACCAGACTTGCACTTACAATTCTTGGACTCAGAAAAGATTTTCACCAAAGCATGGCCATGTAGGGAGTCAGTCCAACTCCAAACTTGCTCATTTCTTTCTGGTTTCCCACACCCAGCTCAGTCCAGTGTGATGGGCCACACGTGTTTGTGAGTGTATGTGTACATGTATGTGTACACCCCAAACTCCACGTTGCACACTACCCATACCCTTGGCAAGTAGTGCTCTTTGTCCAGCCTTGGTGATGAGGTGCAGGCCCTTGGGAGAGGGTGTTGTCAGGTAACATTCCTTTACCAGAGAGAATTCCAGTCCTGAAGTCTGGAGTGCGTGGTGTAGAAATACATTTCCATGGGGTATGGCACAGGGATTCATCATGGAGGGATCCCTTTGGGGGTCACATCCAGGATATTTACGCATCTGAACTAAAGCAGGGACCCCTCTTGCCTGTGTCCAAGGATGCTACCAGTGAGTGTAAGAGAATTAGCTCTGGTGAATTTCCAGAATAGCCCACTCTACTCCAAATGAATAGAAACAGGCTTTGTCACAATGAGAGACAGACTGTGCTGAGGAAAGCAGGAGTGTGTTTTCAGAATATCTCTTTTAAAGGGTCTTACCTGCAGTCATGGACATACGGAAGCCACTTGGTACCAGTTGGTTCACAAGAACCAATTATTATAAATAGGAATTTTGTGAGCTAGTCCTTCAACCATTGTTAGCTGAAAATCAGACAGGGCTGTTTACATTCCCCAAACTGGCAAATGCCATAATCGGATTGTGTATGCTTGAGTGATGTTTTGTATGAGAACCAGTCTAGTGGACACTGGACTCCTGACCCCTCTGACTCCTGCCTCGCCTCCATCCCTCCACACGCCCACCTTCCATGTTCCTTGCTGACCACCCGCCGTATACCCAGGGCAGCCTGGCCCTTCTCGTGCTTGTGTTCTTTTGCAATCATTTGTTTTCTCTGGTTGAAATGCCATTTTCCTATAAGGCAAATTCCTAGATCCTTTTCAAGAAGTAGAAAATTGTAGAAAATTCTGGAACTCCCTTCAAAATGTTTGTTGTTTCTTCCAGGTCCTCTCAGCATGCTGAAAACAGTAACATATGTTTTAAAAACTCTGTTCTTGAGTCCAAAAATGGTGCTTAAGGTGTTTAGGAGATGTTTAGCCAATTCATTTTTTAAACAAATTAATTATTAAAAGATAACACCAGTGAAGCACGAAACTAATGGAAACATTGTTTTTCTAAGAAAGGCTGCAATTAGGAGTCTTCAAACAATGTAAGCATACTATATGTACACCAATGTTATGATATTATGATTATATGCAAGGAGCTGCTTTATTTTATGGGAGAAATCAAAGAGGAATGATCTCTGCTTGTCCACCTAGAGCTCGTGGCACACCAAGGCAGTAACCGATCACCTGACTGACTACTGCATCACATGGAGAACTTTCTAAACATTCTACAAAACAGCAGCAGTGGGGGTAGTGGCCCAGGTAAGTTCCAAACCCGCCTCAAGAGATTACAATGAGCAGTCATGACTGTGAACCTCCCTGCAGGGATCCTGAGAAAAAGATTAGCTACATAAGCTCCCAACCCAACTGTTCTCTCCCTCTCAAATCCCCTCTAAACCCTCTACACCTAAAGACTTGATCTAAATTGCAATTCATCTGCTGTAGCTTTGCTTCCAACTTTTCACTGATTCATCTTTCCTCCGGGATGAAGCCTGAGATCTGTAGACCGGCACCCAGGCTCCCCACACCTTCATCTTCCCTTCCTCTACTTTCAGCCTCTCTCTTCATCTTTCATTTTACACCTGGCCTGAGGGAATGCTAAGCATTTCCTCAGTTTTCATCCCTCCCTTGCTGGGTTTACACTTCTCACCATCGCACCTTCTCAATGGCTGCACCCTACTCATCTGTAAGGTGCCTCCCTCCGTACCCACCTGGACTAGACAAGCCGCACAGCTTCCTTGAGGGTGGATGATGCTGAGTGGCTGAGATCTGATTGGTGGAATCTGAACTGAAGTGGCTGCACCCCCTTGTACTTCTGGGCTTCCACACACCCGGTGACAGCTCTAATACTCTCTCCTTTCTTGCCATTTTCATGGAGGTGGACATGGCCAGTTGGAAAGCACGTGTTTAAAAAAAAAAATAGCTACAGTATAGGAGAATTAGTGCTTGGACTGAACCAGATCAAAGAGGTTCTTTGCAGATCTCATATGAGTAAGACCTAAGTTTGCATTATGAATTACCTATAAAAGATAAAATTCTTATACTAATGTATTCAGCATCTAATTACTGAGTCCCTTCCATGTGTCAGGAGTATTCTGAGTGCTAGATATAGGGTAGTGTAAATGGTTGTTCTCATAGCGGGAGAGACAATGTTTTAAAACACAGGGAATAGGGGCTACAGCTCAGCAGTAGAGTACTTGTGTACCATCCTGAACACTGGAATTAAGAACAGGAAATAATAGTGAAAACACTGCTGAGTATTTCCACATTCCACTTTTCTCCATTTTATTTGCTATCTCTTTATGTGTATATTACACTAGTTATTTAATACTCCCATGTTTTTGAGAGTATTAGATCTTTTTCAACCTTCTGTCTCCAGTTCCCAGAGCAGCATTTAGTCCAGTATAAATTTTCAATAAATGTTGGCTAAATGAATTTAATTGCAAAACATATGGTGGCATGAACAATGAAATACACTTGGAAAGAGACTGCCGCTCCTAGCGGCAAGCACCTGGGAAGGCCTCATAGAGGAAGTGGCATCCAAACTGAACTTGGGAAATGAATTTACCACTCAGCATGCAATTTACGAGGCCTAGGAAGATGTACCTTTGAGACTCGCAAGTACCTGGGGAGACACAGCTCCACTTATGCGGAAGGGTCCAAGAGGGGAGTGAAAATGTGTGTGAACATCCTAGGATCCAACTCACAGGAAACTTGAACTACCTCTTAGATTGTCAAGCAAAAAGAGTGCATAGCTTGAACTCTGCTTTGGAAGCCGGTCACCCTAGCATAGGTTCACCTCACAAACATCTGTTAAATGCTGTCCCTGTGCCAGACGCTGAGCTGGGCCCTGCAGGTAATAAACCACTGAGACGCCATTGTTCGTCACAGTCTTTGCAGTAAAGATATCAGTGAAAGTTACAGAAGTAGCACAGACGACGACGAGGCTGTCTTCCAAAAGGCACAAGACAGTTTCTAGGGGACACAGTCACCTTTTCCTGACAGACGGGGAGCAAATGCAAACACAAACCAGGATGAGAAGCCATGCGCTCCTGTCACATTCATTCACACCAATTCTGGGGTCACGTAGCAAAAAAAAATCAGGGTGTCCAATTTTTTTCTGTCCACACTAAGTGGCATAATTCAAGGTATCTCTCGACAAGAAGTCCCCCAGGAAATTCTGCAGCTCTGTCATCAGAATTTGACCTCCTGCCCTGGTTCCTTTAGGGCAGTGCCTAGCTAGGGGCCCTCTAGATGCTGCTCTCCCTAAGGTTGGACACCTGGCCTTTCTCCCTTCTGCAGCTTGTTCCCAGTGCATTCTAGCATTCCCAAGTATTTGCAGCACAGAAAGATTTGCTTTAGGCACATAGAAAGCACACAGAGAGGAATCTATTGGTAAATGTCTTGCCTGTGTTGTCACAAAGCACAGTATAAAATAAGACTCCCAATTCTTTTCCACTTTCTATGAAGTCTTGGGAGAACAGCTGAACCCATTTGCCTCTGCTGTGAATGCTGGAGTTCTGACAGAGCCGTACTCACTCCACCGGGGCCCTGGAGGAAAGCCACACCCTAAAGGAGAGGGACTGGATTGTCTTTCAGTCTGGATCAGTCATCTGCTGAATTTACCAGAGAAGTCACAGCAGTCTGAAGCCTAGCTATATTTTTTATTTCTGCTGTTGATAATTAAGATCCATGTAAAAAAAAAAAAATTCATGTAAGGTTGCATGCTTTCAATTACCACCAAAATTGAGAACCAACACAATGCTTTATATGTGGCATTTAAGGCTCTCCATTACTGCCCATCATATATCATTTATTTTATTCATAAGATGTCATGGTCTATGTCAGTGGCCCCAAGCCTCATGCAATTATGCGTTTGTGATTGGTCCTTGTCTAGCGCTTGGATTGTTGGTGCAAGTGCTACACCCACATAGGGGTGGAGCCATGATATGATGTAAGGGCAGGAAGAAGGTGTGTCTCTCTCTTGCCTGTTCATGCCTGCTGTTGACAGCCACTAGGAACTGTGACCCTGCCATGCCACCCTGCCTTGGAGCCAACTGAGTTTGGAATGAAACCTTTCAAGACTGTAAGAAATAAACCTTTCTTTCCTTCATTTTGGGTGCTGGGTATTTTGTCCCAGCAACGAGTAAAAAGTGACTAAAACATAAGATTATTATGATATTTTTTGCTCATTTCATTTTATGGCCACTAAACAGACCCTGAGAAGGCTGTCACATCTTGAATAAATGTTGCTGCCTTTCCACAGAGGGCAATGGCTCCCATCTGAGGTTCCAACTGGCAGCTTGATTTCCAGGGAGGGCTCACTGGCAAGCTGGCTAAATCCACATGCAAGCCAGACATATGAAGAATTACTGTATTTCCAAGGTCACAATATTAGTAAGTGATGAAGTTGGGACCTCCATTTGGTCCCTTTGGGGCTTAGACTGAACCGTAGAAGTGCAATGCAAATAGTGCCACTGTAGCTGCATAACAAATCCTTCAGCTAAAGTCTCTCCTGTTTACAAAAGACTTTAGCATCATATTTAAGCTTGGTGATAGAGATTTGGAATGGGCAGCTTTGTGCTTGAGGCTCTAACTCAGGAAATTACCTGTCCTTATGAGGGTCACCTCAAGCCCATAGTCCTTGTAAGAATTGTAACAGTTTACAGGCATGAACATGAAACTTCCGCCAAATTTAGCCATAATGAAAAATGTGGAAAACAATAGTTTCATGAAGCCATAGTGAGGATGATAAACCACATATGTGAAGATTCTCCATCAGGCTAAAAGCAAGAATCTACTCATCTCCCTCATGGGCACAGGATGGCTGTTGCAAGCAGTTTTGCTCTGTCTGGGCAAGAGACACTAGACCTAGAATTCATCCATAGCGTCAGCAGGGTTGTCAAAGCAACATTGCCTTAACCAGGGCAACTGGTGGCCCTGCCTGGTCCCGAGATTTAGAGGCCCCTCGTCTAGCCAGTGTGGAGTCTGCTGCTCATCAAGGGGCAGGGTCTGAAGCACATGGGTATGAGCACTCCCATACCAGTGGTGGGGTCAGTGTGAAACTCCTGGTTTATATGAAGGCACCCCATGCCATTGTGTGCAGCCTGAAGCCTAGGAGTAATGAGGGACAGCTACTCATAAGCTGGAGATGAAATCTGGATGTATGAACAAGGGCAGAAGGGCCCCGGGAAGGAGGAGAAGGGATCTCTGTGGTTTTGTAAGGCATAAAGGTGCCAGAATGAACTGGGTGTGGTGGCACACACTACAATCCCAGCACTTGGGAGGCTGAGGCAGGAGGGTTGCTGCAAGTTTGGGGCCAGTCTAGGCTACATATATAACAAGACTCCCTCTCAAAAAACCCAAAACAAGTGCCAGAATGGAAGTCAGAGAAGTGTGAAGAGGGAATCACAGAGTGAACTAGACAGAATGCCCAAGGAAATTAGAAAGTCAAGAGGTACCAGGTTACGAGGGTCTAGACTAACACTCCTGTCATGGTGTGCAGACAAACAGAATTTGAAGGCCAGGGAAGAGGAAGGAAAAAGTGAGAAAGTCTACAGACACTGACCAGTACCTCCACTGGTTTGCTGCAGAATTCCAGGGTTCCCCATTCTCCCAGAACAAAATGTGAATGGTGCACCACTGTTCTGATTATGTCCTGCTACAGATAAATCACTTACAACATTTAGTGCCTTCGACCAAAGATAATTTATTATCTCTCATACTTTCTATAGGTCAAGAGGTTAGGAGTAATTTAGTTAGGTGGTTATGACTTGCAGTTTTTCATGAGGTTACAATTAAGTGATGTCTAGGCTGAGATCCTGAGGCTTTGTCACTCGTATATCTGGCATCAAACTTTGGAATGGTTAGTGAACTAAGAGCTGAAACCACTGGAGAAGAGCACCTCTTATTTACTGCGGTTCTCCACAATGCCTCTGAAGCCACATGGTTTCAAGTAAGCTGAACATCTTTTATGGTGGCTCTGGGCACCAAGAAACCTAAAGAACAAAAGAGCCAGGTGGCAGTTGTACTGCCCTTTCAGTGAGCTAGCATTCCATTAAGTCACTGTGGCCACTGTCTTTAAGTGGAAGGGAAATATATTTCTCTTTTTGATGGGAGGAACATTAAAGAATTATTATTATATTCAAAAGCCACAGCAGTTTGCCCTTTGGTACAGGTTATTTATATTGATTTCTGTGTTAGTTGCCTTTCTCATTGCTGGGACAAAATACCTGAGACCTACAAGTTAAAAGAGGAAAATTTATCTTGGATCACAGTTTTTAGAGATTTCAGTCTATAGTCAGCTGACTACAAGGCAGGAAATCACTGCAGAGAGATATGGTGAAGAAACAGTCCATAGCATGGCAAGCTGGAGGCAGTAAGACCTCCTTCTTCTTCCTCTTTTTATTCCATCCAGGCTACAAACCTATTGGTTGGTGTCATTGGATGAGTCTTCCCTCTTCAGTAAATCCATTCAGTCACCCCCAGAACTATGCTAAACTAATCAGTGGACTAATCTAGTATCACACACCCATCATCCAATATCATACACACAGGATTCCGTCACTCCCAAGAGCTCTACTTGGGGGCACATGAGGCTTTGGGGGGAACATCTCCATATAATCCATAACAATTGCATATGCAAATAGCTCTCACTCATCCTGAGACCCTCCCAGATTTATCACCAATTCTGGCACCAGTCTTGGCTGAAAACCTAGTAGCTCATCATCTAAATCAGTTTCAGGAGCTACACACAAGAATCTTCATAAACATACCCCATATTTACCCTTGGGCTCTCAATATACTTCAGCAAAGTAGACGTAGGCTAGTCCACATAGATGCTTCATACACAGAACTCATGCAATAGTGAGTAGTCTGTAGCAATTCTGAAAATCCAACCAAGAACACGTGTCCAGTTTCTCAGTTAGAGCTCAGTATATTCATTGAGAATGATACTCCTTGGCCCCAGCTCCACTTTCTGGGTTCTTAGGTTCTCCCTCTAATTTAATAGGAGAGTGAAGGTCTCTCCTACTAAATGTAGCTTTTGTAACGCTTGTGGTTTTCCCAGCTCACTTCTTTCCCAAGGAACTGCAGGAGTCCCAAAACCTGTTTTCATGTTGTGCAACTGCTGTTCTACTTCATATTCACTGACAACGTTTTCATGCGTAAACACCTCATTAAAACCTTGCGTGTTTCCTGTCACTTGTATTAGCATCTACTCCATTAGATGAAAACCACATCTACAAATCTCGTCCAGATCACTCAAAGGCCCTCAAAGGCCACTACAGAACTGTGTCTTTAAGGGGCATTTTTGCTTAAAGGACACATCTGAGACTCGTGCCTGTAAGATCTTTAGGGGGTCTTTTGGCTGTATGAAAGAACCCATGAGGCACTACCTTAAATGTGTCCAAGGTCTTAACAAAGGATCTAGAGTCAGTCACATTGCTGCCCTCATCTTCAATTACATGCCACAGGTTTAGCCTCATTTGCTACCTGGAAAGGATAACACTAAGAAATATTTCTATTTTTGAATCTTATAAGTCTTGGCTCACTTCTTTCTTTAGTTCAGCTTTTCACTCTTCTGTTTTACTAAGAGCTAGAAGTACTATGCAGCACCATCTACAATCTGCCTGAAAATCTTACTTGATCATGGGTTCATTCCACACATTTTCTAGTTTCGTTGCTAACACAGATGACAACATTATTAGACTTCCTACCACTTCTTAGTCAAGGGATCACATTTCCTCTATTTTGTTCACATTCCCATAATGCCTTGCAGACACCATCTAAAGTCTACCATTCTACCCACATCCCAAACCACTGACACATATTTCAAGTTTTGTCATGGCAATACCTCAATCCCAGGATAGAAAATTCTGGTTATCTATTGTGAAACATTACCTTCAAAATTCATCAAGCCTCAAAAAGTCACCATTTGCTTTCTTTTTTTCTATCTTTCTCCCTTAATTTTTCCTGGTTCCTGCAGATCTGGCATTCTGAAAGAATTTGTCTGGGTAGTTTGGGCTCAGTATGTCTTGTAGGCAGATGCTTCTGGAATTGGGGCCAGCTCAAGGCTTCTTCCTCCTATATCTGGCCCAGGGGCTGGGATGACTGGAACAGCTGGACTGAAACTACTGGGCTCTTTAGGCATCTTTCTGTTTATGTGCATGGCCTCTTGATCTGTGGTTTTCTAACATGTGGTTCCCATGCTTCAGAGTAGACCTCAAGAAAGACAGCCACACAAAAGTTACTGTTTTGTATCAATGAGCCCTGAAAGTCACACACAGTCTCTTCTGCTCCTTGTCTAAATTAGAATTGAGTCACTATGGCCAGCCCTATATTTAATGGGAGAGGAATTAGACAGACTCCCCTTATTGATGGGAAGTCTTTCAAAGAATCTGTATGTATATTAAAGCCACAATGGTTTCCCACTGGATCATGGAGATCCCATACTAGTCTGTGTTTGCTTGCTCATCAGGATGAGTTTGGTGGACTGGGGAGAAAATTCCAGATGGTGAGTTTCTTGGAATTCTAGGAGTTAGTATCCTATTTTTAGATTTAAGCGCAATTGTACATTATCCCTCACTACCCCACAAACCATTCGGGAAACTTTTGCCATGGAGCCATCGATTTAGCTCAACGATGTATACTGCCTGGGAAATTTTTGTTTATCCTACTGCTTTTGAGTCCTGAGGTGGTATATGCCTTTTTATGGTTTAGATTTACAAGTCCCCTGAGAGTCCCATGCACTTATAGCTGAAGCTTTGGAAGGTGATTGTATTACAGGGTTTGTAACTGATTTGCTGTTAGGGGGTGGTACCTGGTTGGAAGAGGCAGATCCCTGTGGGTGTGGCCTGGAAGGGTTTATCTCCATCTCCTCCCTTCCCTGTCTCTGCTTCCTGGATACCATGAGATAAGCAGCTTTTCCTTCACTGGCCCATCTGCCATGTCACCCTGCCTTGTAGCCAACGGACTGTGAACCGAAACCTCTACAAACTACAAATAATACTCTCTTTCCTTTAAGTTATGAGTGTTGGATATTATGTCCCACTAATGAGGAAAGAAAGGTATGTCTGGAGTCCATTTGCCCTGTCAGAGGAAGTTGCACATTGTTAGGGGAGTTTTGTTCCCTGTCCCTCATTAGCTTCCTGCTTCCCAAAATAAAAGTAATCTTCCTTATGTAGCCAACAAGCAGCACTGTCTCCATCTCTAGCTAATGCTTGGATTTGATTTAACATAGGTAAGTAGCTTTTGCCTGCTTGCCAAAGAATTAAATGAACAGCATCTAGCTTTAAATGTTTTACAGGTAACTAAATAACATGTTCTGAGACATTAAACCAAGTCCTATCCAAGGCAGGAAAATCTCATCTTCCAGATTTTTCATCCACATATTTTTTAGAGCACACTGGTTATATGGATTAATTGATTTCATTTTGGCAGATTTGTACTTGCTCGTAACATACTCTCATAATTTCCCTCATCACTCTACTCCAGTCTTTCCTCTAGTTTCATGTTTTTTAAGGTTTTTTAAGGTGGGGCAGTTCAGCGTGTACAATGCATCTTGATCATATTCATGCTCCCTATTACCTGCCCTCCTGTTTTTTCCCTTGACTGTGCAGAATGTAAGTTCTGTGGCCACTGCTAAGGTAATATACAATCAATTTCCAAAATGTAAAGAAATCCTAGGGATGCAAAGGTTTTATTTGCAGACCAACACATGAAAATGTGTACACGGGTGTGGGGTGGTGCAGAGTCAGACATCCAACCCTTAAAGATGACTGGAGTCTCCTTTTCAATATTTAGACTATGAAAATGCAACACTTGCTCTTGTCTCCCTTAAATTTTTCTCTTTTCCCTCCGTCCCCACTCCCCAATCTCTGCCCCAGTTCTTCCAGACTTTACTAATTTATGTGTAAGAATAACCAACCAATAATGTGATTCATTCCTAAAGCTCAGACTTATCTTTCGCAACTTGCTGTAACACAAATCCCATTGTTCATGTCCTTAGGTAGAGTGAGTTACTCCAGAGGGAAAAAGTAAAGTTTGTATACATTTTGTATTTAGTGAAAATTTATGGTATTAAAATAAATCGTGCAGAAAATGTTAAAGATCTTTGAGTAATCCTAAGGTACTGTATTTTAGGTCAGAGGGAAATGATTGGAATACACAGAGCTTTGGAGGGAGCTGTACGTAGAATATACATTTTTGAGTAGTTTGGTTCATGTTAGATTTCTTGCAATGCTGGTAGTCTATGTATGGTGCCAGAGGCCTCCTTAGCAAGGTCCTAGTTCCTTCCTCTTTCCCACTGTTAATGAGTGTTGCTCAGTCATTAGACTTTTGATAGAGACTCAGCCAAGGTAGGTTCCACAGATCATGCCTTTAAAGGAGAGAAAGTAGCTGTAGGAAGGAAGGAGGCCGGACATTAGGCAATGGTAACAACATTTCATATTAAATACAGTAAACTTTTAGTTTTCTGTCTCTTCATTTTAGTCACATCTTTTTTTCCTGGATGTCAATAATGTTGCTGCCAAAACCTTCCAGCTAGCAGTGACACAAACATTTAAATCTCCCAGAGAGACAGATGGCGACATAAACCTCCTTTGTTGTTTTAGAGGACTGTCAGCCCTGCTGCAGTGCGCAGTGAATGGGACATTAGACATAACTATTTCTCGCAAGAGTATTTTTTTAGATTCATCTTCAGGAAGTAAAGACGCTTCATTGTTTGCACAGATTTTTGTTGGCTGTGATCCTAGAAATTACAACCACAAGAAAAAACTAATACTTGAATGAAGGTCACCAATTAGCAACCCTGTAACTTCCTTTTTGCTCAACTCCCCAGATTAAGAGATGAGGTTGTTATGGTTGCCAGCCAACTCCTTCCTCTGAAAACTTTGTTCATGACTATCTGCAGTACACAGATTCACAGGCTGCTTTAACTGTAGAAGGGGTCTCATTTTTTTTGAGACCCCTTCTCGAGTCTCCCTTGTATGAGTCTTGTTTTTTTATCAGAAAATCTCAAAACATTTTTATCCATAATTATGTACTTAAGCAAAACATGGCCTTTCACTGATTTGTCTTAATTTATTGAGTGTCGTATTTCTCTGTCCTGTGACAACATTTTCCCAAAGTTGTCTGATCTTTAATCCATTATGACATTAATGCAATTTAAAATATATCCAGAGTTTGGCCCTTTCTGTTTAAAAACATTTACATGAGTAATTTAAGAAATTCAAGTCTGCATACTTCCTGCCTTAACAATGACTTTCACTGCAATTGGCATGTCAGGAAAAGTTATAGAGTTTACTCAGAGATAGCTCCATGTTAGAATCTTTGGTACCTGGGATGGTCCATCTGTTTTTAATGCCAACAGAGAGCAAAATGGGCCTATACTGGTCAGAGAATAAAACAGAAGAAAGTGAGGCAGTCAATTTAAGAACCATAGCGCACATATTAAGAGCCAGAATAGACTCTACACACTTGAAGGAGACAGGGAGACTCAGAAATAGAATGATATTTAGAAAAGGAGATGGAGTTCCATAATCTTTGATTAAAATCTCTTCCTCCGTGGACATAAATGTTAAAACAAGCAATCTCCAACGACAGAGGAACCCCAACAGAATTTAAACTTACTCAAAGAGAGGTTGTAAGAAGGGACCTAGCACAGAGAAGAGATAGCTGCATACAGAATCTTTTACATAGAAAGATAATTGAAGCTTTCTAGAGATTAAGCCAATAAAATACTAAAAATATCACAGTGTCTCATAGAATATCTAAAGTAACCCATAAATCTCAAAGTTTAGTTGACTTTAAACTTGACTGGGCATGAGCACTGGTATTTCCATTGCCACTGTGTGACTTAAGGTCTCAACATTTCCACCAACAGCTTCAAATGAGTTTCCCTGCCTCCCATTCGACTTCCTCCAGTCCTGCTCTGCAGTGTGGCCAAGACAATCTTGGAAGCCTTCTCTTGCCTAGAGTCCCATCTCCTCACCACTTGGACCATGGGCACTTTTGCTATGTGCCCTGGGGGTACTTCACAGACTACAGTCCCTGTCCCAGCTACAATTCTGAGTTCTGCTCGCTCCTTACAGGAGTGCAGCATCTGACACACAGTGGGCCCACAGCAACCTTGCGGAGGGAGTAGGTGATACCTGTGTGGTTTCTTCCTGTGGCAGGAATCCCATCCGTCCCCAGACACCCTGCAAGGCTGCCCTGGTGCTGCTCCTGAGATGCTACCTAGCAACCCAGGTATAACTTTTCATTTATTTTATTTTATCGGCTTATGTTAGTTGTAAGTGCTTTTGTTTCTTGGCTAATTATATAGTAGACATATCTGTGGATCAACAAGCCAAAACATGAGCCAATTCCTGTGATTCCTGTAAGCAAAGTCGGAGAACATGGTGTATGGTCAACAGGCCTAGGCTGAGTGCCATCTCTGTCACTTCATGTGTGTGGTGACTTTGTCAAGCTCTTTGCCTTTTCTTTGCCTCAGTTTCCTTATGTGTACAAACTTGCTTGCCTCATAGAATGAACACCAGTTGCAGTTACAAGAATGTAAATATTTACTTAGATCCAACCCTGTGCCAAGGCTAGTGCTGGTTATTGGAGGCACATGAAACCTGGGGGGGATATCCAGACATAAACCATAACAATGTACTTTCCTAAGCAAACTGATAGAGGCCTTGTTTACATGAAATCTTTTTCCCTGCACATAAATTATATAGTAACTGGTACATGGTGGGTATTCAGTGTGTATTGAGCAAATGGATGAATGAATGAATCACTGAAGAAATGAACAATAGTTTTAGCCTTAAAGCCTGACACAAAAACTGACCAGGTCATGATTCACAGCCAAAGCCATCAAGAGTTTGATTTCAGAAAACTGAAGCTGTCCAGTGTTTTATTATAAAGGTATGTGAACAAGAATCTACATTTCCCAGAAATGGCCAAGAAGTATCTTTTAATTTCATCTTGAGTTTTAACTATTATTTTTTACCAATCTTTTACAAGATTGTGGCACATAAAAAAAACAATTTAAATATTATTGTTTTTAAAAAATAATCATATAAATAAACAAAAAAGAGAATGAAAGATGATTTCACTCAGTTTGTCATTTACTCATTTTATTCATTACAGAAACCTACGAGGTGTGATTGAAACACACAGTGAATATTTACGTTTTTAGAAATTATTACAATAGAGGACACACTACCACTAACCGCCCCCAGAATACTCTTCCTTGCTTTACAAATACTTATTCCATTATTCTTGCCACTTTCTGAAGCAATTGGAAGTCCTCTTTTATGAATGTCTTTACAAAGAATGATTAAAAACAATACAATAAATGCTTCTACTGCTACTGCTGAGTACCACCCAGCAGAAAAGTGAACTGGTAAAAACATGGTCCTGTGTCCTTGGCTACCTATCTGTGCTCCTCCTACCATACAACTCTTGGCTCTTCTCCAAAATAAAAATGACCATAAAACGTAGATATTTTGAAAAAAAAATTCAGGGAGCCATAATGATGCAACTAAAGACACTCTGAAGCAAAGAGAACTATTTTGAGGGGGATTAATGTTAATGTGCCATTTTTAATGTGAATATTCACTACGTTTTCCCACCACATCTCATATATATTAGGCATTGTGTGTCCAACAAATATTTGAGAAAGAAATAACTGCCCTGCAGCCCCACTGTTCAATGGCTATGTGTTTCAGGCTCTTCTCTCACCTCCTAACTAATCATTATAGGCATTTATTTCATAAATATTTATCAACAGTCAGCTCTGTCCTAGGACCTACCGTGGGCAGTAAGACTCATTGCTGAGCAAAAGCTTTTTCAGCCTCTGTTTCCATGAAACTTGGAATTTAATGGGGAAGATAAACAGTACCAAAGAGTTCCATAAATACATAACTAAACTGAAATTAATGACATAAAGGAAAAAAAGAGACCTCAAGGAGAAAATGGCAAGGGGCCTAACTGGGTTCTGAGAGGAAAATCTTCCTTAAGAAATAATGTTTTGGCTGAAACCTAGGAGAGGAGAAGGATCAGACTGGTTGGAAGAAGTCAAGGATGGAAGCAGAGTAGGCCGGAAGTCCATGGTGAGGAAGCTAGGAAGTTCTACACATTTTAAAGAATCTTAAGGAAGGATGTGATCTGCTTGGATTTACACACTCCCTCTCCTGACCGTTCATTAGACTGGAGGTTCCGAGGGTCCCCATGTTGCCTCATCCTCATAGCTACATCTCCCGCTACATCCAGCAGAGAGCTCTGAATGCAGTCACTGTTTGTTCCTGACCATGCTCTGGAGTGCCCACAGTGCAGCGGACACCAGAACCTCCAAAAAGGAGACTCTCAATAGTCCCTGGTGATGCCCTCCACGTCATGCGGGTTGTGGTTTGAAAGGGCCAGAACACATTAATTTTCATTTAAGAGATGTTTTAGTTTGAGGTAACTTTTCCAGAAGAATTCTTAGCAATCTCTTTGACTAGCAGAATCACCAACCAGCCATAGACTCAGTTGAAAACTCCCTGAGTACTGTCCTAATGATGAGACTTTAGGACAGAGACAGAGTAGGGTGAGACAGAGAAGGGTGGGAAGTGCTTTTTCTTCCCCACCTCTTTCCCGTTCTTCTCTTTCCCTCAGATAGTCTATTGACCAGTGACTGGCCTCTTATCTTCTGAAGGTTCTTGCCACCCTCTGGTCACTACCTATAGGTTGGGAAATGGGATTATAGGAATCCTTGTAGAATTTTTACTTCTGTAGGATCAACTTCTTTTATAGGATTTTTACTTCTGTAGGATCAACTTTTTTTTATATTTTAGACTGATGCAAATATGATAAATGCTCCCATTCTCTGACAGAGAAAATGTTTCTGTTGCAGTCAGGAGCAATACATTTGCTACCACTATGTTTAGAAACTAAAGGATAATAGGGACAAATTCTAGAGACTTTTCATGCAACAGTGGTTCTCTCAAAATGGAGCTATATTGCAGGAATCTTTGTCCCCTCTGGAGAAGCTTTCTTGCCCAGTGAGGAGACAGTATGTGCATGTGATAATATAAAGGCAGTGAGGAGATGAGCCTCTGATCACTCTTTCAATTATTTGATCCTGGTGATGATTTCATTTTCAAAGCCACCAATAACCATGGTTGATGGTTACATTACTCACCTATTTCTACCAGCTTCTTGATTTATCTGCATATTTTCATTCTATCTTCTCCCTTGTGCCTTTCTGTAATGCTGCCTCAGCCTCAGAGATGCAGTGTAGCCATCTTCTGAACACATGAATACTAAAGAATTGGTTTCCCTAGTAACAATAACCATGAAGCAGCTCTCCGAACGTCCTGCCTTACTGACCGTCTGACTTTGTTTTCTTTCGGTTGATCATATGGAAAAATGCCCAAACCAGGCTTGCCCATAAAAGATGCATGAAAATCTTGCAACCTATAAGCAGAAAGGAGATTTGTCTCTGCTGAGTTCATATTTTTTTCTCAACACGATATTCTGTTTTATGTGATCAGGGCTATGCCAGGGCACCTTTAGAGGTCCACAGACCATCTCAGAACTTGTTTGCTTTCTTCCAAATGAAAATCCGGAGCCAAAAACTGTGAACAGGACATATCAATGAGATGTCCTTTTAATTGTGGATCTCCAATGTGAACTCTTGCAAAAAAAATGTTTGCAAACAGGGACTGGGGGTTTAGCTCAGCAGCATAAGTGCCTGCCTTGCAAGCACATGGTCGTGAGTTTGATACCATTTAAAAAAAAGTTTTCAAATATTTCAAATTAGAAAAAGAAAATGGTAATTGAATAGAAAGTGATTTGCTGATTTGTCCAGGCTTTAAGAAGTAGAGTCTTTTTGTAATGAGAAATTGCCCTGCTTACTGCCTCTCTAGTCATGAATTGAAGAGACTGCCCTCCCCAGAGGAACTGAGAAGCTGCCCCTGGAATCAGTCTACTTGGGAACTGTAGTAAGGACACAAAGCAGGAGACCGCCAGAGACTTTCCCACATAGTGCCCTCCACCAGACACCCCCTGCATCAGCACTGCTGCAGCTCAGCCCCCAAGGGCATGAGCTCATGTTTCCAAGCAATCTTGGACTTTAGGTTTATCTGGGATCACCTACGCTTCCACATCTCCCTCTGCATCTCACGTCCTTTTCAACTCCTATAGTCTGATACAGCAGTACAACTCAGCAAAGCAATGCTGAATGGAAAAATAAATAGAATTGTTTAATAAGACTCAGGGTCTGGACAATTGCAGTCTTATTGCAGCCTTCATTCAAAGGGATACTTAAAGCTAGATTAATGCTCTGATCAAGCATATTTAAGCAACCTGATTGTTACCATGTAGTACCTCATAATGTTAAAGACACAAATTACAGATGTCAAACTATTTTCCTCACACCCTTTAGCTTTATAAAATAAAGAACTCAAAAGGTTAAAACAAAGAACCCTGCACAGTTCTATACTTAGTCAGATAAAGAGGTAAAGGTGTGCCTTTCTCTACCACTTCTGCACCAGCTGAAAATTTGTCCAGAGTCCGGCAAGATGCAACAAGTTAAAGTTGTGTATCCACACAAGAGACAGTGGAGATGTTCCAATCAGGTTGATAGAAACTCAAAGTAATGATTGTAATGACTTTTCTCATTTGGTGATCTCAACTCATCCTTGTTTTAGAAAGAGTAGAAATTTTAAAAAGAAGACAAAACTAGAACAAACAACTGTGTTGTAAAAAGTAACATGAGCTATAGTGAAACAAGGCATGCATGATACGCTCTGGGCCAACATTTTAACAACTTAAGGTTTCCTGCCTGTGTACATGCTCTGTTTTGTACACTTGTTATTTAATTTGAAAAACTACATATACCCCATTCATGTTTTTGAACAGCTTTATTATTCACCTGTTTTTATAATTCAAAAATTTTAGTAAATTTACAATTGGACAACCATCATCAGTTCAATTTTAAAATAGTTCTCTTACTCCAACAAAAATCTTTCATATTCATTGTTCCTATACATTTCAAAGTTCAAATTTTTCCATCAAAATTCTAAATGAGATCAATCTTTGCTCATAGGAAGTAAAAATATTAATATGATGAAGAGATAGATTGTAACTGAACTAAGAATTTAAATGATACAACTTGATAAAAGGCTTTATCTAACATAATGATAGGCTTAGAATCTCAAAGAATTCATGAAAAAAGCCTGTATTATAGATTTAGAATCATATATCTGGGAATCAGGTTCATAACAATAACAAAATAAATTAATGAACGTGAATTGAGTATTGCTGATACCAGGGATGTCTGAGCCCCACATTTATCTTCTCTCAAATATTTATAGCAAACAAGATCGATACATTAATAACCCATTTTACAGATGATAATAGAGATGTAGAGAGAATGCAGTATCTTTCCACAGATCAGTAAGTTGTGAAGTCAGGCAGTCTGACCACAGAACAGGAGCTCCTCACAATGACCTCAAAGGCAGCAGCACTGTAGATGACTCTGCAACCTAACCCTACCCCATGGCTCCTCTTCCTGCACCAGCCCTGGATCTGGACCAAGAGCCCTATTTGGGATGCCCATTCCAACAGTCAGTCCGTACCTGCTGAAGGACATCAGCTCCCAAAACCCGAGCCCTATCCTTAACACAAAGCACCTTAGCAATTGCTGCACATTATGTAACAAGAAGCCCAGTTCAGTACACAGTACTGAGAAGAGCAGGGCTGTCAGAGATCAGCCTGTACCATAGTACCAGGTCCCTTTCCCAAGCACAGCTCATGGGGAACCAGCCCACTACTGTAAGCTTTCCCTGACCTGAGGCACCACTTGCAGGGATCTAGTCCTGTTACTTTGTTCCCCTAACCTGAAGGTGAACAAGGACAGTGAAAAGAAACACTGTTCGTTTAGCATAGGACAGCCATGGGGTTCTTGCCTGTAGGACAGAGGAGCCCAGAGCCTCTGGCTCATCCCTTTTTTATTCACCCAGATAGAGGTACAAGCAATTAAAGTAACAGAATATTCTTCTGTCTCATATTATCTATTAATACATGCTCAGGTAAATGATCTAATCTCAGTTGTAATAGCTTTTCCTGGAACCTGCTACATATCTTCATCCCTATGTGATGCTTTTCTCCTTTGTGCTCACAGAGGAGGCCAATTAGGTCTTAATCTTCCTTAACTGGTATCCCACTCAGGACTGTGATGAACAAAAGATTCAGGGGCCCAACAAACATGGACCCTTATCCACTTTTTTATGACAAGATTATTTTTGTCAAAGAAATGAAAGTGTAAAGACTAGAAGGGAGAATTGCTATAGCTCATACTCTGTGATAAGGAAGAGCCTTATGGCCTGTGACTCACTGACCAAAGGCATCAAACTGGCAGTGATTCAAAATGATATGAGAAAACACAAGGAGCACTTCCAAAACCATACAATGGTGATTATCATATTTTAGCATATGATTCCACACTGAATTATTTCACAGTTATAATTAGGTTGCTAATGCAACACAGAATTGGACCATATGCTAATTTGGTCTACACTTTATCTAATCTGATGCAAAGTAACATTTAGAGGGCCTTTAGTTTTTTGAACAAGCAATTAAAAAGGACTTCTTCACTATAAGAACTTTAAGATCACATATCATTTTCTTTTTTAATTATTATTGTGTTGGGCTTAGGGGTTGAGAGAGAGAGAGAGAGAGAGAGAGAGAGAGAGAGAGAGACAGAGAAAGAGAGGTTGATCCCACCCCAATCACAGGCATAAGCCATACACTCAAGTCTCTTGATTTCTTTCCAGAATTCATTTAAGGTTCTTTTCTTTCTTACTGGCTCCCTCCTCCCCTTTTCTTTTTTGCCTTTGGTGAATTAAAACTAAATTTTCTTCTCTAGGACAATTCTCTGTTCCAGTCATAGTAAATAGCAATTTCATTTCCATCCTATTATTTTTCTAATTAAACATTTGTCATGCAAAAGGAGATCTGAGGTGCCTGAGCTTTCCATTATGTAAAACATCCAGTTACGGTAATAGCTTTGGAATGGTATCTCCCTTGAAGGTGTTATGGAAAGAAACCAGGGAAGAAGTAAAATGAAATGTTTTCCTTTGGACTCTTGCCTGTTTATTTTCTCCTTAATTGGTCATAATTGCTAATGTGGGCAGCATCTTATCGTGAAGGATGTATATGAAGCATTCTTTGATAAGGAGAATTATATAAAATCTCTATCTAAAAAATTTTAAAGGTTAAAAATACAACCCTGTTTTATACTATCTTAGATTCTTTCCCCATGTTTCCCTACTATTCATACTTAGCAAAACCTATACTTTTATTCTTGATGAAATGTGCTTCTGAACTCAGATTGTTTCAGAACAAAGTAGGAATATGCCAGAAGGACAACCCGATATTTCTTGAAAGTTCTTTCTTCCTTCTTATGACAAAGCCCAAGGGGGTAGGTTCTGTTGAAGGAGAATTTACTTTTAAACCCTTTGAACACAAAGCTTTTCTATTTTCTGGGGCAAGATATTTTTTTCCAGCCAAACACAATCACACCTTTATATCTATATTTACATCAAAACATGTTTATATACTTTATGTGTGTATGTATATTTATACACATATTCTGTCTGTTCATCTCTAAATTCTTAGACTTTAGTTTTTAACTATTTCCATATATAATATACACAGAATTAACTATGAAACTGATTTTATAAAGGTGGGATTATTTTCTCTCAATTCTCAGAATGCAGGCTGAGACTGTTCTTGTTTGGGAAGGAGCCCGTGTGTATTTTATGAAACTGCCACTTCTGGAAATGCAGCTTCTGCATTTGTGTGTGTGTGTGTGTGTGTGTGTGTGTGTGTGTGCCTGCATACCATGCTGGAGTAGACAGTGCAATCAATTGGATATCACTGTTCATGAGTGTTCAGGATTTGAGGAAGAGATGCTGTAACCTGGACCAGTGAACTTCACCCTGCTCCAGCTGTTGGAGTGCTGGGGACCCCACAAATGCTCCCTCTTCTGGGAAAATTGCCCTGAGCTAATAGCAATTCTCACCCACAGTGTTGGTGGAGGAAGGCTGCAGCCAAGACCTGACTCAGTAAAAAGTACAAAAGGCCTGCACCCTGGCCTCCACATGGGACACTCATGTGGCATATTTAATGCTCTAGAGCATTTCATTATCCACATCAAAGCTTTACTTTCCCTGAAGCCATATTCTTCCTTTTCCCCTTTCTGCTTCTCTCCTTCCCTGTCTTTGTTACTTTTCTCTCCTTGCTGAGACAAAATACCCAACCTCCAAACTTAAGGAAAGAAAGGTTTATTTAGCTCACTGTGGAGGTTTCAGTCCATAATCCGAAGGCTCCACAGCAGAGTGGCACATGGTGGAGGGCAAAAATTCATGGCTGCAGAAAACAGCAAAAGCAACAAAAACAAAAGAAGAGGGAGACAAGACTCATTCTGTACCTTATATTGTATGACGGCCACACCCATAAGTGTAGCACACACACCTAGAGTCCTAGCATTGGTTATTCACAAACTCTAGAAGGCAACCTCCATGATGACATGAGGCTTTGGGGGGACATCAGACTCAAACCACAACAGTTCCTGTCAAGATTTTTCTGTAGAACAATTTCTTAAGAGCTCAGCTGCAGTAATTCTTGCATAGGAAACTTGTTTCCATTGTAAATGTTCAGTTTCCTGATCAGTGAAATGTAAATACTCATTCCTGCCTATTTTGTTTCTCAAAGTTAAGGTAGAAAGGGAGAATTATATGCAAGAATTTTGTTAACAGTGAAAGAAGTAAAAGTATTTTTGCAGGAAACATGTATTTATTTTTGCATGTGGTATTGTAGGTGGACCCCAGGGCCTTCACTGCATACCTAGACATTTTACTTTTTACTTTGAGACAGGGTCTTATTAGGCCAGAACTGGCTTTACACTTGGATCCTCCTGCCTCCATCTCCCTAAGCAAGGTAAACTAGTGAACAACACCTGAGTCCTGAGAGAGGGAGCACAGGGCACTCCCTGAAGCAAAGCTAGGCAGGGCACAGACTTGGTGTTGCCTGACCTCCATACTTTAAGCCAATCCCAGTGTTATGGTTGATACATTGTGTCAACTTGAGAAGTTTAGAAGTTTAATTGAAAGACTCAGCAGGGAGCCAAGATCCTTACTTTGTAAATATCTTCATCCTATTCAAGAGGAAGGCACTGAGATTTTGTGAGTGTTACACCTGCTTTGAGGGTGTGTGTGTGTGTGTGTGTGTGTGTGTGTGTGTGTGGCCTGTGTATAATTATAAGAGAGGAGAAGAGGCTTGTTTCCCCTCTTTGGCTCTGGCTTCTACCTTAAAGTATTGCCCCAGTGCCCTGCCACCCTGCCTTGGAATCAGCTGATTATGGACTGAAACCTCCACAAACAATGGACTAAATAAACCTCTCCTTCCTTTGAGTGTTGGGTGTTTTGTCCCAGTAATGAGAGAAAATTAACTAAGATATCCAGCATCAGACTTTTAGGTGAAATACTCAGATACTTCAGTGATACTTAAAACAACATATTTTAAAACAAATCTAATACCTCATCATTCAAGCCAAACATGACTAGGGATCTTCTGGGCTTGTGATGTATTGCTTTTACTCAATATGAAGCTCCTGAAAAAATAGACCAGTCAATCCCTACTGAGGGGTCTTCGTGATCAGCGCAGTGCTCTGCACAAGGTAGGTGAGAGATCCTGGGAAAATAGGACCTCCCACGAGATCAGTGTGTGTGTATCCAAAGACTAAATAGGTTTCTGCTAGTTTCAGAGAACAGTTCTCCATTTGTAAAGAGTTCTCACCAATGATTCCTTTCCCAGGCAGTATAATAACAAATGCAGATTTTTATCCCTTTGCCAGCCACTGCACAATTTTTCAAGGACACTGTTTCTTCATCTACTGAGCAGAAACATTTATGCTTCACCTGAAAAGAACTGAAGGCACAGAAAAGTGCTTTACCAACAGTGGCAATGCATCTAGAAATAAGAAAGCGTTTCTCTCCAACTTCTGCTTTAGAATCTGAACCCCACTGTCAAAAATCTATAAACAAATAATGATCTCTTCTTTCTTTTAAGATGATGCTTCCTTAATTTTAGTTGTGATTTTTGCTTTAAAAACTGCGTTACTATTTCCTGTCACTATAATTACTAATCTTTTGAAATCAAGCTCATTTTTTTCTTTGCTATCAACTGTCTTATTCAGCTACCAACTTTATATTTGTCCTATGCAATAATATTCACAAATGCACAAGTTTTGCATCCTATATTTAATTTTTATACACATACATATGCATATGTGTGTACATATAACAGGTGTATATAAGACATTAATCTGTGTACCATCTAAAACTATCTTATTTTCACCAATTTTATTTGTACATATTTCTGACCTCTGGAAACAAAATTTCATACCAAGATTTCTGATTCAGCTTATTAATTCACTTAGGAGCAAATGTCAGCTACTCTCTAACCCACATAAATCTGGGACAGGCCAGGAAAGATTAAAGTCATTGCATTCCACAATTTAAACATTATAAAAAGCTTGGTATGTAGCTAATGAACTTAATTTTGAAACTCACCCACCAGATCTTCCTGCTCCAGATTCCTGTGGACTTGCTAACATTCATGAATCACAGAAGAGAGCTGCACACAAAGCGCTAAAACTCTGTGCTGAGCTTGTACTCAAAAGGAACCCAAGAAGTGCTACAAGTAAGCTGCATCACAGTGGGGTCCTGTGGTGCCTACTGAACCATTGTCATGCAAGAAGTTGTCTGTCAACATGTGTCTATGCAGCCCCCACCATTGTAATTTCTGAGATTCAGTTTAGTCATTTAATAAGATAATGGGATGTAAGCCAGTGGGATACGAGACAGTATTAATAATTACAATGTGCACTTAGGTGGTGCCTCTTCTGGCAGGCACTAAGAGTTTTACAAATGTTATCTCATTTCATCTTAGGACACCCTAGTGAAGCCAGTACTTTTTACTGCACTTTTGCAGACAGCAGCTGAGCATGAAGAGGTTAAATGGACTGCCCAATCTGAGATCATTTCTGTGATCACAGATCTCACACATTTTAATGCTGTCTAAAAGAAGTTATTTGTAATTTACTTAGGTGTGGATTTTACATTAAATGCTGGAAATGTCTCTGGCAGTAATTTTCATTTAGGGCTACAAACTCATGGGCTCTTTAACTTTTGTATTCATTCTGAAATCAATGGGTACATCATCTCACTAGTAAATATAGACGTTTAATTCCAGATTCTGACATAGTAACTGCCATCTGCCACATAACTTATATAATAAATCTTTACGTAGCACTTGCATATGCCAGGCACTGTTCATAACTATTAACTAATTTAATCCTCCAGTGACCTGATAAGGATGGTACTGTCATGTTGTACGGGAAAGGAAACTAAAGCACAGAGAGTTAGGTAACTCACTTAAGCCTCCACAGCCATTTAGTGGCAGAGCTGGGTTACAAGGGTCCTGAGTTCATGCCTTTAATGAATTTCTTCCAGTCATTAAGTTTTTAATAGTTATTTATTGAAAAGTATACTATTTCTATTTCTTTCATGCTAGTCCCAGGGCTTTTCCCTTTGGCAACAGTTAGCTGCATAACCCTATCACAAGTAAAATCTTCCTATTTAGTTAACCATCCCGGCCTACCAGTGGTTCTGGTATTACAGGAGATGCTTGGCTGGGACTCTAGCACAACGACCAGGAATGAAGGTCACCAAAGAGGTTATCAGAATATAGGAATTCGTAAGTTCATCCCACCGACTCCATGAAGGCACCTCCTACAAGTCAAGAAGAAAGGAAATCCTTTCCTCATTTGTGTTTGGAAAATGAAGAGCAAACTTCTTCCCACTAATTTAACCTAGAAATAGAATGGGTAGTTAAAGTAAGCAAACATACTTTTCCCAAGTGACTTCTGCAGTGTACATCATGTTGGAAGAGTGGTTTCAATGTGCCATATATTTTCATTCTCTCATTTGATCTTTCCACAACTGCCCAGTGAGGTAACCAGGGAAGCTATTTTTACAACATCCATTTTACAGATGAGAAAACTGAGGCTCCACATCATTAAATAAATTTGTCTAAAGTCACCCACATAATGAGCTGCAGAAGCAGAGTTATATCCAGTGTCATCTATTAATAAACCTTGTAAATTATCTCATCTCATATTAAGCTTAACAACTTCTGATGATATCATTGCTAAACTCAAACATTTAAACAAATAAAAATCAGAGTGAGATCTGCTAGGGGCTGTATACACTTGAGAACATTTAATGATGTTCAGGATTGGCTCCGTTCTTCTGTTAGAGAACACCACATAGAATTTCCCAGGTTGTGGACAGGAGAGGCTTTCCAGAAGGCCATGCCCAACACACCTAGGACCAGTCCTCGACTGCCTGTCCAGAAACTGCCTAGGAAGCCCTAGGTTCCAGCAAGAACAGGACCACATCCTGTTTTTCTGACTGTAAATCCTAGGCTGGGGAATGCCTTCCACCAAAGAAGGAAAGAAAAGGCAATTCATTGGGATGAGTAATGTATGAACTAGAGGTTGAATCCAAGGTCAAACCCAACCAGCTTTACTTTCTCTGTTAAATTTTTTCCAAGAGGAATTGCTTATTTTTCTCTTCTAAGTGCTAGAACGACTGCACTGTTACCACTTATGACTAAGGTATTTTTTCTATTTAGTCTGCCTACTTATTACACATGTCATTTGATATTGATCCAAATAGATTGCTGTTACAGGGGTGGACTTCTCTCCTTTGTGTAAGATCTTTACCTCCTCTTAACTGGAGTCCAGTTGTCTGATGTGAGCTTCTTTGGCTTTCCTACTTTAAGCAAGGATTTCCTGGATTTTCTTTCTCTGTCCCTCTCTCATGGAGAGGTGGCCCTTTCCCTTGTCCTCAGCACTTTACTCACTAGAATTTTAATTTGTTGGCTTATTCACTCACATTGTTATTACTTTTGTGTCCAGCGGAGTATTTTCTTACTAAGTTTCCTCTGAAACTATAGATCAGTGCCATTTATAAATAAAAATGAAGTATTCTAAATGAAAACATTATTAGGAACCATCAAAAAAATCAAAAGATTACTACCATGTTACTAAGCATATGATGTTTAAGGATGAAAGTGTAACTTAAAATTGGAAACTACATTAATTTAATTCGTATTCATAGACTGAAGAAGACAAAACTCATCTGGTTAGAGAGATTGACAAAAATTAACATCCTCTTTTAAAAAACTCTCAATCATGGGATAGATGGACACTGTCTTGTGTCCTATGTGCATATTTATCAGTGCATATTAATTATAAATAATATTAGGTTTCACTGTAGCGCTTTTACACTTGCATGTAACATCCTTTGATAGTTCCCCTCTCCCCACTACCTCCCCTGCCCCTTCCCTTTGATCCTTTTCCTCATATTTAACAGCTTCTCTCTGCTTTCATGGCATATCCCCAGCTCTGCTAGATTCTACATATGAGAGAAAACAGTCAGTGTGTGTCTTTCTGACTCGGGCTTACTTGTCTTAATATGATAATTTCCAGTTCTATCCATTTCCTTGAGAAAATATCTATAGGCCACATTTTCTTTATCCATTCTTCCGCTAAGTGGGCCTGTAGGCTGAGTCTGTTATTTGGTTATGTGGATTGTTTCTGTAGGACGCTAACAGAAATTTGAATGCTAATTTTTTGGGAATATGCTGATGACTGGTACAGCTGGGTCACAGGGTATTTCCATTTTCAGTTTTTTGAGGAATCTTCATACTGATTTTCATAGTAATTATAAAAATGTACACTCTCACTCATCATGCATGAGAATTCCTTGTACCTTTATCCTCACCAATATCTACTATTTTTTGTATTCTTGATGACAGCCACTCTACCTGGGGTGAGATGAATGTAGTTTTAATTTACATTTTCCTGGTGAATTATGATTTTAAACATTATTTTATATAATTATTGGCTATTAGTAGTTCTTTTGAAAAATGTACATTCACTTCATTTGGCTATTTCTTAGTTAAGTACTTGTTACTGTATTTCTGTAAAATGAAAAGTGAAAGTCTCTCATCTTAATTATCATCATTTTTTGTTTTATTTTAGTCGGAAAACAGAAGAATTAGGTCAAGAATAGAACAGTTATGTTCAATTTCACCAGTATTAATAGTCTACTGAAAGTATTATCCAACACAGACAAGCAAAAGAAATGAAATACAAATGAACAAAGAAAAATAGATGAACTTCTAATTATCAGAGGGCCTCAGAGAATTAACTACAGAACCACGACAATAGAAAAATTCTTTCTAGATGTGTTAGCCAACATGTAGAGATTTAGGCATTCTCACCTTTTACAAATGACAGTATAATTCTGTACAATTTATAAGAAGAGAATTTTGCACCAATTAAATTTAAAATGGACATTCTCTTTAGTCCAAAAATTTTACTTCTAAGAATATATTCATGCATCTGTGCATGTAAAAATCAATATACAAAAATATTTGTTGCAGCTTTATTTTTAATAAGTGATTAGAAGCAAATACCAGTGAATAGGAGACTTGTTACATAAATTAGACCATATCATATGGTAAAATATTACATAGTCATTAAAAAGAATGAGGCAGACTTATATATGTTGAATACAGAAACACTGGTGAGAGGTAAGAGGAAGATACAAAACTATATGAAAAGTAACTTGCACGTACATGGAAAGCAAGAATACGTAAGTTTATGTTTTTATTTAAATACTTAAGAAACTACCAACAGTGATTTCTTCTTGGAATGGGACCATCACTAAAAGAAAGTGGTGAGAGGAAGATTTATTGTTTTGTTACATGATCTTCGGCATTATTTGTTAAACAGTTTTAAAAAGTAGTAATACACAAAAGTCAAAAAAGCAAAAACCCAAAACAGTAATACAAAACAGTAATACTTTCTATTAAAGAAATGGAGAAAGAACAGGTACGGAAACCACTGTCGTGTGTACCATTTCATAATTAACCACCCCACAAGTGAGTAGTTTAAAAACAATAAAATTTTCTGTACCTTAGGATTCTATGGGTTGACCAGGCTGAGAGGGACTCTGTCCCTGTGCCCAGCTGGGAGCTGGTGCTGGTCCTCACAAGATGGCAGCCTGACATCCGGGCCTGCCCATGCGCGTCACTGTTCAGGGTCCAGGGAAGTTTCTCAGCACTGCTGCAGCTGGAGTCCAAGGACTTAAACATGGAAGCTGCTGCCTCTGAAGACCCAACCTGGAACCCGCCCAGAATCACTTCCTCCTTATCCTAAAGGAAGTACTCAAAGCAAACCCTGATACCAACCCAGGTCCAAGGGGAGGGAATGTAAACTCTCTGTCAGGCTGGGAGGAATAGCAAGGCATTTTGAGGTCCTCCTCAGTCCACAATCTCCACATTTTTCAATCACCAGAGTTATCACACTATCTATTTGAACTTATCCCTCTTAATAAACCTGGGTTAGAATCTCCTTTTATATAACTCATAATGGTTTTATTTCTTCAAAAGATCAAAATAGCTCAATTTCTGGCTCTAGGTTAATAGAAAAATAATTTTACACATTCTTAGAATGTAAGAGCTGCTTCGAAACCTATTTGAAATTCAGTTCAAATTATATAGGTCTGTTTTTTATAGATACCAAGATCAGGTGACATATCTATGAAATCCAGAGAAAGTAAGTAAAGTGAATTTTAATCAATCTCTTTTTTCCCCAAAAAGAAAAGCCAAGGTATTTCTGCAAAGAAAACAAGCCCCCTGGAAGGCAAAAACAACCATTAATCAAAGGTTTCAATTAACATTATTAATAATGTGAAAAAGAGCCAGGTCCAGGTGCCCCTCCACAGGAACTCAGGCGTGCCCTAACTGGCCCCAGGATTCCCACTCTCTTTCTTATGGAGCTGATGACCAAGATAGTAGGTTTGAGGGAAGACCTTCAGTCCAACGGGGTGAAGATGTGCCATTTCCTATCAACCAGCATTCTTATCACTTCTGAAATGTACCTCATTTCATCTCGCCTCTGAGTATTTTCAGGTACCATTTCTGTTTATCATGATGTTCCACTTTCTCTTTCCTGCATCTGTCCTTTGGACTTCACTAACTCTTATTCATCCATCAGGTGACAAGACTGTATTTCTCATCCACAGGAAAACTTTCTTTGATTCCATACCGTTCCCAAAGTTACATTAGACGCGCTCGGGATAACTCCTGCTGCTGTGTAAACAATTCTGCAAAGGCTGCTTGACTTCTTTTCTGGGGATTTAACTCAGGGGTGACACACAGCATCCATGATTGTCCCATAAGACCAGTATCTTGGCTCAGAGAAGTTAGCTCTAGAGCAAATACCACACTCAAGCTGGACCAGTGGCACATTCTTACTAACTGAAAATCTTGGAATTATAAAACTAAGTCACATTAATGAAGCACTTCGGCAGGAAGATTCATGGACTCCAGCCAAAGAGGTGCAACTAACCTTCTTTTAGTTACTTTTTCTTTTGGTACTGAGGATCCAACTTGTGACTTTGTGTTTGCCAGGCAGGCGCTTATGCTGCTGAGCTAAATCCCCAGCTCTGCAACTAACCTTTTAAAAATTTCTTCCTTAGATCCTGTCAGACATGTCTATGTCTTTCCCGTGCATTCCTTTCTTCAGCGAAGCTATCAAGCATTATCTATAACTTCCAACCAAAGGCAACACAATGTATACCAGCTAGAATGATGTCATGCATGTGTGCATAAATGAACGCTATAAATATTTCTTCTGTGTCTTTTTTCTGACACCATAATGAAAGCTGTGTGAAATCAGGAAAGGCATCTACTTTGTTTGTTATTGTATCTTGAGAGCATCAAGCAGATTTCCTGGTACACAAATATTCACTGAATGCATGAATAGATGGACAGACAAGTCTGATATGGCTCTTTGGGAAGCACCTGGGAAAGAATTAGACTTCATTTTGGATTGCTGGGAAGGTTAAGGGATGATTGTGCATTTGGGTCTCATGTTGTTGAGAAATATTTCTAGTTGAAATTTTTGATCAAATTGCTCCAGGAGTGACTTACTTCAAACTTTGGGAAACATTATGTGATAGCAGAAAGAGTTAAGTGCAAAGACCTGAGTATTTTTGGATGCCAAAACTGGTTGCAACAGATTGCTTACCATAGTCAGGAAAAAATCTCTCTAAATCTGGGCATCGAAGAAGCATGGGGTGGAAAATAGTGGACACCTTAAGGGCTGGACTGACTGGCAAAGTGGCTGGTGTGCAGCGAAGCAGCTCTAGCAGAGCCTGGGGCCCCTGTGTGACAGCAAAGCAGCCACGATAGTCATTTGCAGCAGAGAGCTACAGAGGATGGATGGGAATGAAAGCACAGGAAAAATCCTTTTTCCTGACTCTACCATCTCCATATATGAACCAAACTTGGAGCAGGGCGGGCAGAGTTGAAATTTCAATATGCAAATTGACTCTAAAGACTCAGACCTGCAGGTTCTCCTGTACTTCTCAGCCCTCACACACCCACAGCTGGCTTCCCAAGTGTTATCCTCTTCTACCTGCATGCTGAGTTTTAGTGAGAATCAGCCCTCTTACAGGACGCAGGTTTTAATTCATCGCAGAGGTGTGTGTCTTTGTAATTTCATATTTTGGGTAGGATAGGAACCTGCAACATAACTGGATCTGATGTGTTAAAGATGGCTTTAAGAAAAGGATGCTTTGCATTTCTGAGCTTTAGTTAGCTACTTTCTACTTGCCTTGAAAGATGAAACAATTTTGCATTAGAGTACATCTTAATAAGAGTCTAATTCTGGGTGCAAGATCATTCCTGGACTGTAGAATCACATCCAACTAAGAAACAGGGACAAAGCCTGATTTTCCAGCACTCACAGGTAAGTCTCTGAACTCATGTGACTCATCTCATCTCTCTTGGGAGAGATTTTAGCTCGGCCAGTTCAAATCTGCCCAACTGGGTCAGGAAAATACTCTGCCAAGGTACAGGTATCTGTGCAGAGGGAGATGTTTTGTTCAATTGTTGTGGATCCTTGCCTACCAAATCTGTTTCATTTAAAACATTTCTTAATATTTGTGAGAAACTGTATCTTTAAATGTTTTTAACAGTTTTTAAAAGGCTTTACTCTGGTTGGCTGGGGAGGGATTACATAGCCTAGTGGTTAATTAAGTTCTTTTATGCTATAGTCAGACATCCTTGGTTGATAGCTCCTGCTGTGTTCATCAGGGAGTGACCAGGTCCTTAACCTCCCTAAGCCTCACTATCTGCACAGAAGTGGAGAGAGCAGCAGGAGACCCCTCAACAATTAATGTAAGAATTAGCTGGTACACAGTAAGCAGTAAATGTTATATAATCACTATCTTTAATTCCATAATATAAAATTATTATATATTGTACATTCAGATTTTTAGCATAGCACTTTTTAAAAAATTTCTTCCCATTTTTGACTGGTGTGGCTATGACATTTTTAACCATTAGAATGTTTGGGAATGGTGCCATGTAACTTTCAAACCTAAATGATGGCAGAACATGTAGCTCCAGCTTTATGTGCTAGACCCCTGAAGTGTCATTGGTCAGATCGGTGACCACCCCAAGGCTCCTATACTGGAGGGAACCTCTGCACGCTTCTGATTGATGATTCCATGGAGTCCAACTACGCTTGTCAAGGGGCTGGGCATTTTGAAAGTGAATCATCTAGCCCCAGTTATTTTAGCCCTCAGTTGCTCAAGTCACATCCTACATGCTGGTTCCCAAACTTTGTGGAATACAAACAAGTGATTCATATTGTCCCTGTCTATATTCCTGATTCTAAGACATATGAGAATAACAGAACCTTATGCCAATATACCAATGAGTTATATAGCAAAAAGTATATGAACATTTAGAAAATGATGGGTATCAAGTTACAATAGTATGAAAGGGGAATTTTAACCATATCATAATCATCAGAGCTAAGTTTGATTTGTATGTATATTTGTTCAAATACACATGTAGTTTCTATTGATTTCGAAGTTTATTTTCTAAGATAAAAGTTGTGTGTTAATATGCGGACCTGCAGCAAGCAGAGCACTACATGACCTTCACAGACTGACAGGCTCCAAGGAGAAGCATACTTCCTTCTGTACACAGAGTGTTCGAAAGAATGGAGAGCAAGTGAAAGCTGAAAATTAAAGTCCTGGGTTTAAATGGTCCCAACTGCATTACATCCCATCAGATTAGCAGTGGAGAGATCCTGAAAATCAATGCATCGAGATGGTTTGCACTTGCCTATTGATGAATATTCTGACTTAAATGTAAACAACATGTAGCTCTTTCTTGTGATCAAAATTACAGTATATTAAAGTCAGTAAAATATTCATTAGATTATCACTGTAATGTAATAACTGAGGAAACTGAGGTTCAAAAAGGTAGACAGACTCTCCAGCATAACATGAACTGAATGCTTTTTATCCAGCATTGGCAAACACCCCAATGTCCAGGCCCAACTCGGGATGCAGCATTAAACGTGAGAAGGGAGAGTATATCCCTGAAGAGCCATCCTTACTCAACTAAGATCAACTAAGGAGGGCTCCTGTTCACTTCTCCACAGTCACACTTTTGTGAACTGAGACTGACTCACCATCATAGTCTGTTTTCTTTCTTTCTCTTTCTTTTATTTATTTATTTTTTTTGATGGTTAAGTATAAGAAATGGTTTTCTGACATTGCCCTTATGAAACTTGATAGTCTTTATACTAAAAGGCCTTTAGACTGTTTTAGAAGTAGGATCTTAGAAAAATTTTATATTTCCTAATGAGCTTTCTTTAATTAGGTTGCAAACCATGACTGTATTTGTTTTCTGTGACATGCAACAGTGGTAATGACAACGTGAACCCTTGTTCTTCTACATCTCTTGTGGACAGACAGTTTCTTAGGGCCCTGTTTCTGTATCCTGAGTGAGGGTGGTCAACCTGCTACCTGTACCACAGTCTTTAAGACTAAATCAGGCCCCACGGTGAAAGGGCGAACTGTCCCCTCTCCCCTCCCTTCCCTTCTCTCTCTCTGACAATAAGGATCTTCAACCTTAGATCACCAGGAAGGCACAGAAAGAGCCCAGTGCTTTGCTTAACTCTGGCCAAAGAAATATTGCTGTATCTGAAATGAAAACACCAGAGGACAAGGTACATTTACCCTTAATCATACCTAATTTGAAAAATGTTATTTTAACAAGTCGTACCAACACTTTAGAAACTGGATTAACTTCTTGTTTACCTTCAGCCAGGGGATTTCAGGCTAAAGCAAGAAACAAAGAAAAAGAAAACAGTTTTATTAGATTGTGATTTAAAAAGTGCCGTAGAATTATTTACATCCCCCAATACATACACACATACACAAATGTCAAGTCACAAGGGAAACCCAAAAAGCTCCCTCACAGAAGCACAAGTTTTACTTGTTCTTCTAAGTTTTTTTCTGCACCAAAATGATTGCAAACTCAGCTCCCGGCATCTTAGTCACTTGGAGAGGCCCCATGTAAGCACACAAGGCATAAGGTTTTAATTTACAAGGGCTCATCTATATTTTTTTTGCTAGGTTCTCGCAGAAGGACTACATTCTAAATCCAATACCAGCGCTTGATACTTTGCAGTTTTCCCAGATAGCATACACCATTTTCAATTACACAATGACAACAGAACTAATTAAGGCAGTCAGGAGATAGGCTCTTTTGGAGAAATCAACTAATGCAGTTAGAAAATCTTGCTTTATAATCTTTGAATTAAAAGAAAATTTAGAGTAACTTATTCTGCCTTGTTGATAAAAATTCATTGATAGTGACTTTCTCTTCTAATTCTTATACTTTTTAATTGTGACATTTGTGTACAAATAATCTGCTTCATATTTAGACCTACTCTACACACCTATCTCTCTTAAACCTTTACATCTTACCTTGTTTAAAATGTAAATTCTAACAAACTGTGGCTTTCAACTGATAAGTTAATTTTGGACTTAATATCTTTTAATGAGCTATTTAAGGAAAGATAGCTAGATAGATAGGTGGGATTTTTATGAGAATTATAGAATAAGACTGGACATGAATTAATGCAAGAACAATCTCATCAGTCACAAGCATATATTTGTGTAAAATGAAAAAAATTAAAAGAAAATATTCATTTTCAGAATTATCACAAAACAATACAGATGTTTCAATAGATAAATACGAGTTTGTGCAAAATGCCTGCGTTAGAAATTCAAGAAGCAGGGAGAGTTCAATGCTGAAAGCTTAGGTAAACTTATACCCTATGTGTCTCTAGAAAGACAATGCTTCCCAGAAAGAAAGGAAGAGTAGAGTTTGAGCTTTTTCTGCCACTATCATCTTCTACTCAGTCAATTCCTAGGGGGATTCAGGAGCACACAGGAACTCAAAGCACGAAGATTTTCTCTTTTTACTCTTGAGGTATCAAAGTGCTATAGAGGTAGAGATCCAGTTTTAAAATACGTTAAGTCTAAGGCAGCATTGCTCAAGTTATATCCCACGGAGCGTTAATGTCAAACAAAACACTGATATATCTGTATCTGGATGTGCCAGTGCACGAATACATAGCCCTACAGCTCTGCACATGTGAGGGTACCTGATTAAGACAAAGATGTGAAAAAAGCTCCTTATCTTGGTGCTTCTCAGAAAACTTATTAGGTCAATATGAAACTCCCAGTAGGGGTGTAGGGTATGAGTTTTCTCCAAATTTCTTTGAGCAAATTTATTTCATGTAATTCTCTTAGGGAAGAATACTGTATTTCAAGGAAAAGAATTTGGGAAATACCGGTCTAACCCTTCGGTGAATATTGGTGAATATCCTTACTATGTATATCCTGGTATGGAACACTATTAAATTCTGAGGAATCACCATGATGTATAGCAGAAGCCACATTTTCTCTTATACTTTTTAGGAGAGGACAGGATCACATAATGTGGCTCAGTGGAAGTCTGTGGACTTTGGTCAGATATAATGCCTACCAGGGCACTCACTGGCTAGGGGAACTGGACTAAATATTTAACTGCTTTGAAGTTTAGATTCTTCATTGGCTAAAAGGGGTAAAAATTAGTACCATCTCAGAGTACTGTTTCAGTGACACAATGTACGTACACATCGTAGGTTCTCAAAGATCTGTGTTTGTAATCTGTTATTCAACAGAGAATGGCCTGTCATCCACAAGCCAACAACAAAATATAACTCACTTAGAAGCTTGAGGTTCCAGATTGTAGCTGGAGCATTCATTTAACTGTTCATGTGTCTGTGCACATGCAGGGTATGTAATTGGAACTGGGTCTCTATCCTTAGTATTTATCCACATTCAGTGGCATATGTAGTCTGAGCTAGCTCCAAAAGACTTAAGAAAAGGCTAACAAACTGAGATCTTTGATCTCAGAAAACGTGACTCGAATCTGCTGCTTAATAAACAAACACTGAGGAGGAGTCAGGATATGTTCATCAAATGTTGACTTACCTGAAATATTTTTATTGCTAAGTTCATACTAGGTAATTCTTGTCTGTGGGCCTCACTTTTCCATGTTCTAAGAAAATAATATTTCTTAAAGTTTAAAAATGCTACTTGCTTTTCTTTGCCAATACTTTATTGGCCATTACCTTCATCACCTTCCAAAAGATCTTCATAACATGATTTGTTGTTGATTACAACTTGGAATTTAAAAAAACAAACAAACACACAGCTTTTTCCCTATCATATAGGCTTAAAAAGTAAAATAGCATATTAGAGTAATAAATAAAAGATAAATTTGACGGATTATTTAACTTTGGAAAACAACTCTCAGAATACGATCTTTAAATATTTTTACAAGGTGTTAAAATGCAATCTATTAAGGGAGAATATCTATAGAAAACTAATTTTTAAAAAGTTAAAAAGAACTATAGTTACTCCATAGAATATGGAGAGGATTAAAATAAGCATCTGATGAAATTCAAGCCAAATGAGGCCAGTTAACCCAAGGTACACCATTTAACATTCTTGGACCTACTGTGTTAGGCCTGTCTGCAAAATGGAGAAAAACTAGTTCTTAGATGATATCTAATCTGATAAGAACGACACCTCCTCCTCCTTTTTTGAAAAGCTGTACCACCAAGCTTCCTACCCAGTAAGCTTTATCATTTGGTGAAGGATAAACAAGTTTCAGAATTTCATTAGGACAACTTTGAAAGCAGGAGTATGCCACTTATTCTGAGAAACAGAAATGAGTACTATGCTATGTTTCCTGCATCCCACCCCTCTGGAAGAGAATGGGAAGAATCTGGCATGACAGGGAAGGTGGTGGATGGTAACACAAGTAACAATGCTTAGTAATTAATATGCTAAAGCAGTGATGGCCAACCTTTTAGAGACCCCATATCAAACTGCAACCCCAAACCCACTTATCAGGAAGGCCAACACTGCAATTAAACCGGAATAGTGCGCTTTTAGTTTAGGAAAAAACAACTCTGCATTAACATCTTTTGTCTTAAAAACAGAGTAACACATGTGCCATAGGTTCACAACCACTGGCTCAGAGTAAATTCGCTTGATTGTAGACCAGTCCAGCCAGAGTGACCTTGAGAGAGAGAAGCTGGAGCCAGATAAATCTTTACAAGAAGAGAGCTGCTCAGGAAAGTTCCCAACTAAGCCAGGGCACTATCTGCAGAGTAAAGAGCACCATGTAGTTGAGTACTGAGAAGCCCTCCCTGAGAGCCTGAGGCCTCCATGCTGGAGGGAAACCAACAGTTACTGAAGGTGAGTGCTCAAAGGACCTCCTGAGGTCTTTTAATGAGTTAGAGCCAACATTCACCCTCCTCCCCCCATAGTCACACGTGCTGTGCACTGAGTACTTGTTGCTCTAAATAGTACTAGGAACCAAAGCTATTTTAAAACAAATGTGTATTTTATGAATTTACTGCCTCTCTGAATATTTGAAAAATATTAATATACATACCTGAGACAAACAGGTGATTTTACTCTCTGGTGTGAGAAACTGAAAGTGTAACTAAGAACCAAATTGTACAACAGATATGGTGATAAGAGGAAATTGTTCAAAAGGAAAGGGTTAACTAGGGAGGTGGAAACGGAAAGGAAGGGAAAAGAAAATATGAGAAAAGGATAAAATGGACACAAAGCTTTGTAAATAAGGGAATACGGGCTGAACGGAGGGGAGGAAGGGGAAGGGGGAAAAGACAAATCAAGCGGTGTCATGTATGTGATCATTGTCTATACCTAAATTGTACCAAGAAACTTAAATTGAAAAACACGTAAAGCTATGCATGCAGTTTCTTTAGACACTAATATACATAGGGATGAAATTTACAGTATCCTGCATGAGTAATCCTGGTCTTTTGTGACCTTTATCTGTGGAGTTAGTTTCTCAATCACAGCTCACCTAAATTCCTCCCTGCTTCTGGGAGAAGGGACTCTCAATAGCTCCCTATTGTCTGTATAACTTGGCTCACACTTTTTAGTGCAGACTAAAATCTTTTCTCCAGCCTCCTTCGTGAACATCAGGCCCCAGGCACATTATCCTTTCCTTCCCCTTCAAGCACTTCCAAGCTTCTTTCTTCTGTAGTCACCTAACCCTCCCCCAGAAGCTGTTCCTACTCCACCTCAGCTGTGCCTGGCCAGTTTGGAGGTGGACACCATAACCACTGGCTTATATTCCTGTGCCCTTCCCCCTGAGAGGCTGAACCATGCTCCTTTCTCTTCTACCCTACCACTTAGGGCACCACTCGAGGCAGGATGTTTAGTAAGTGACCTATTAAACCAAAGGAGTAGATCAGTGAATGAGGAGAGCAACTGCAGAAACACATCCTGAGATATTGTCTAATGGAAGACCTGAAGGCCTTTGTGGAATTAATATACAGTGGCAACTTTATTGGTAAAGCTGAATCACCTAAACCATCATTTAAAATAATCTTACAAGGAGAACAAGACTACATCTGTTGGGATGAACTGCAGTATTTTGGGATTCAGAAGGAAATGTGAAGGGTTTTTGTTGTTTTTTTTTCCTCTCTCAGACTCCTTTTTTGTTTTGTTTTGGTTTTTAAACCGGCATCTTCCACTCTGCTTACAGTGGAAGCCTGCGCGACAGCTCAGCTTGCAGAGCCGGGGAGGCCCAGGCCCCAGGTCCCAGCGGGGCCCAGGGCGCCCTCCCGGCAGCAGAGGCTGGGCAGCCCTCCCGGGCCCGGCCCGCGGGGGCGCAGCTCGGTCGCGCCGCCTCCGGGGTCTCAGGCGCCTCCACCCCGCCCCCGTCTCTCGTCCTCGGGTTTCCAAGTTGTTCTTTCCAAAAAATGTAACGGACCGTTCCTTTGTTTCTGTTTTTGACTCGACTGAAGAGGAGAAAAAAGTTTAAGCACAGGAAGAAGGGTAGTAGCAGAAAGCACACCGGCTTCGCCGCCCACCGAAGTTTGCGTGGCGTTTGGCGCCGTCCGCAGCGTCGCCGCTCACTTCTCCGGGGGCGGCGCAGCCCACGCCCGCGGGACGGCTCGCGGAGACCCGGACGGGGGCGTTTCTAGCAGGAGGGCGCGCACCGACTTGGAGGCAGGCAGGCGAGCGCGGCCGAGTTGGGGCGTGCGTCCCGGCCACGGCATTAAGAGCAGCTTTTCAAACATGAAAACGCATAAAAGTAAAGCAAAGCGCAGTCCCGCGGCCGGCCGACTCCTACTCTTTATCCCCGGCAGCACAGGAGACCATTCTCCTGCTCGGTCTCGCCCTTACAACCGCAAAAGCAAACGCAACCAAGCCCGCCCCGCGACACAGCAAACCCACTCTTTGTGCCCACGCGGTGCCTCGCCACCCCCACGGCCGCCGCCACTTCCTCCTCATCCCGCCTCCTCGCCTCCCGCCCGCTGCCGGCTCGGGCTCGGGCGCGGAGGCGGCGGGCGGGCTCCCTCTGCGCCGGGAAGCCGGGGCCGCGATTGGGCGACGGTCCCTGAGCCTCCAGTTCCGCGTCGGTTTCAAGGCTCCTCCCTCCTGGTGAAAGATAGACTGCGGGGCGCCTGGAAACCGGTCGGAGGGCGCGAGGGGGAGAGGAGAGGGAGCGAGTTGAGGGATTGACACAAATGGTCAGGCGGCGGCGGCGGAGGAGGAGGCGGAGGCGCAGGGGGGAGCCGAGGCCGCTGAGCGGCGGAGAGTTGCGCGCCCTACCCGGCCGCGACCACTAACGCGCGCCGCCAGCCGGGAGCCAGAGCGCCCAGGGCCAGGAAGGCGGGACGCGACCCCGGCGCGCCCGAGCCACCCCGGCTCTCCCCGCCGCCCGCGCGCGCGCTTCATGCCTCGCAAGTTTCCGCGGCGGCAGCGGCGGCTGCGGGACTCCGAGCAGAAGCCGGGGAAGCGGGCCGTGCGCGGCTCGGGCTCGACGGAGGGCACCGGCGAGGAGGACGAGGAGGTCTCCGGCCGCAGCCGAGCGGCGCCGAGAAAGTATGGCTGAGGAGGAGGCGCCTAAGAAGTCCCGGGCCGCCACGGGCGGCGCGAGCTGGGAACTTTGTGCCGGGGCGCCCCCGGCTCGGCCGGCAGAGGAGGGGAGCGGGGACGCGCGCAGCCACCGCCGCCCCCCGGCTGATCCCGGGCACTGGGCGCGCCAGCTGCTGCTCCTGCTCTGGCTGCTGGAGGCCCCGCTACTGCTGGGGGTCCGCGCGCAGGCGGCGGGCCAAGGGCCCGGGCCGGGGCAGCCACCCCCGCCGCCGCCGCCGCCCCAGCAGCAGCAGGGCGCGCAGCAGTACAACGGTGAGCGGGGCATCTCCATCCCGGACCACGGGTACTGCCAGCCCATTTCCATCCCGCTGTGCACGGACATCGCGTACAACCAGACCATCATGCCCAACCTGCTGGGCCACACGAACCAGGAGGACGCGGGCCTCGAAGTGCACCAGTTCTACCCGCTGGTGAAGGTGCAGTGCTCCGCCGAGCTCAAATTCTTCCTGTGCTCTATGTACGCGCCTGTGTGCACAGTGCTGGAGCAGGCGCTGCCGCCCTGCCGCTCCCTGTGCGAGCGTGCGCGCCAGGGCTGCGAGGCGCTCATGAACAAGTTCGGCTTCCAGTGGCCCGACACGCTCAAGTGCGAGAAGTTCCCCGTGCACGGCGCCGGGGAGCTGTGCGTGGGCCAGAACACGTCCGACAAAGGCACCCCGACCCCCTCGCTGCTGCCGGAGTTCTGGACTAGCAACCCCCAGCACGGCGGGGGACACCGCGGCGGCTTCGCGGGGGGCGCCGGCCCGGCTGACCGCGGCAAATTCTCGTGCCCGCGCGCCCTTAAGGTACCTTCCTACCTCAACTACCACTTCCTGGGGGAGAAGGACTGCGGCGCGCCCTGCGAGCCCACCAAGGTGTACGGGCTCATGTACTTCGGGCCGGAGGAGCTGCGTTTCTCGCGCACCTGGATCGGCATCTGGTCGGTGCTGTGCTGCGCGTCCACGCTCTTCACGGTGCTCACCTACCTGGTGGACATGCGGCGCTTCAGTTACCCGGAGCGGCCCATCATCTTTTTGTCCGGCTGCTATACGGCGGTGGCCGTGGCCTACATCGCTGGCTTTCTGCTGGAGGACCGGGTGGTGTGTAACGACAAGTTCTCCGAGGACGGGGCGCGCACCGTGGCACAGGGCACCAAGAAGGAGGGCTGCACCATCCTCTTCATGATGCTTTACTTCTTCAGCATGGCCAGCTCCATCTGGTGGGTGATCCTGTCCCTCACCTGGTTCCTGGCGGCCGGCATGAAATGGGGCCATGAGGCCATCGAGGCCAATTCGCAGTATTTTCACTTGGCCGCCTGGGCCGTGCCTGCCATCAAGACCATCACCATCCTTGCACTGGGCCAGGTGGACGGCGACGTGCTGAGCGGAGTGTGCTTTGTGGGGCTCAATAACGTGGACGCGCTGCGGGGCTTCGTACTGGCTCCCCTCTTCGTGTACCTGTTCATCGGCACGTCCTTCCTGCTGGCCGGCTTCGTGTCCCTCTTCCGTATCCGCACTATCATGAAACACGACGGCACGAAGACCGAGAAGCTGGAGAAGCTCATGGTGCGTATTGGTGTGTTCAGCGTGCTCTACACGGTGCCGGCCACCATTGTCATTGCCTGTTACTTCTATGAGCAGGCCTTCCGGGACCAGTGGGAGCGCAGCTGGGTGGCCCAGAGCTGCAAGAGTTATGCTATCCCTTGCCCTCACCTCCAGGGAGGTGGGGGCGCCCCACCGCACCCACCCATGAGCCCCGACTTCACGGTCTTTATGATCAAATACCTGATGACGCTGATTGTGGGCATCACGTCGGGCTTCTGGATCTGGTCCGGCAAGACCCTCAACTCCTGGAGGAAGTTCTACACGAGACTCACCAACAGCAAGCAGGGAGAGACCACCGTCTGAGGCCCCGCCTGGGTCCACTCCAGGTCCCGACCCCCCTCCTCCCAGAAGCCGGCCCCACTGGGAGCCCACCTGTGCCTGACAGCCCTAGGCTTCCTCTCTAGACCCTCACTTTCGCAGGCCCCTTCTACCCGCGCAGCCCTGAGCTTCCGCCCTTCCCGGGGCAAAGGACCGGAGGGTTCCACTGCAGGAGGGGTGTGGACCGGACCGCTGCTCTTGCCCACATTCTGGTATCAGGACTGTACGCTTTTATGATTGTAAATAGCCTGTGTAAGATTTTTGTAAGTATATTTGTATTTAAAGACTACCGATCACGCGTTTTCTTTGTTTTTAAGATTTTAATTATTTAGGGTGATTTAATCATTTGAGACTTTTCTCTCCTGCCCTTTTCGGAGGACTACAGAGAAGATAAAACCGCGGCACCACATAGTGCTCTTGCGCTTCCTTGTGCGCCCTGCCCTACGGGGATGCAAGGCCCACAGCCCACAGTGTGGGGAGGGGTGTGCACGGCTTTGCTGGGGTCACTTCCCACCTCCTCCATGTGCTCTGCCCCTCCTTTTTTCCTGGGATGGGGGCTCTTAAGGTACACAACTCCATATTCTGAATCCTGAGATGGGCCTTCACCCATTCCAGCGCCTTTCTTGTTTAGGGGTGGGGGACTGTCCTTTTGACTTCCCGAAGCTGAATTTTAAAGCCCTTCCCCTGCCTTCAGAGGGGCCCGGGTGTGCATTCCCACCCCAGCCCCCGACTCCTCCAAGGCCCATTCCCTCCCTATTTCCACCTAAATTGGCTAGAGGCTGAGTGGGCCAACCCATGCCAAACTTTTTTAAGTCTAATTTTTGATGGATGAGCTCATTTCATTCTCTAGTGTCTAAAACCTGGTATGGGTTTGGCCAGCGTCATGGAAAGATATGGTTACTGAATGGGGAAGCGGCCTGAAGCGTTGTGTGGGATGGGAGAGACTGAAGAGGGGTTATAAAATGTTAATTCTAATTGCATACTGATGCCTGGCAACCTGCCTTGAAGAGTGAGACAGCTCAAGTTGAGATTTCACCCTTCTGGAAACTGGAAACTAAAGGTCACCTGGAAAGCTTTGTGTGTGAAGGAATTAATCTTTGCTTTCCTTAGCAGGACAGCAGAACATAAAAAAGACAGGAAAACTTGAAGGAGATTTCAGTGTGATGGGCATCCTCAAAAAGAAGTGCTGTTGTCCTGTTTTTAATCAGATGATAATTAGACGTATCAGAAACTGTAAAATGTAAAAGTTGTACACTTTCAACTTATGATTATTATTCAGCAACACATCTTGAGGGAGGAACAACAGTCCCCACCACTGACGATAACCTGATAGAATTTCAGGAGGCTGAGGAGGTAGGATAATCAATGGAGGTTAGTTCCTAAGAGAAGCAAGCAGAACGTGGGCCTGCATGCTAACGGGAAACTGTGCAGTCTGCTACCCGAAATCCTGTGTGTTTCTTTTTTGGATTTACAAAAACCTGTCAAATGTAAATCTTGGAAGCCATTTAAAAATATTCACTTTAGTTCTCAGAAAAAGAGAAGAACAATCCTCTTGATTGTATTGTTTTAAACTTTAAGAGTTTATCAAAATGTCAGTACTTAAGATCTAAATTTATCTATATCTGTCATGCCCTAAAATAGCATTGGTCTTTGAATTTGGTATGCATTTATTCTGTTCACTATCACAAGATCATCTATATTTATAGAGGAATAGAAGTTTATATATATAAAATGCCTTATTTTTAATTTCGCAAATAAATCAAAGTTTTGTACAAAATTATATGGTTTTTGTGTCTGAAAATAATAGAACTTGAACTGTCTTTGCATTTTATAGTGGCTCATAGCCGTTCCTACCATATGAAAATTTAGAAATTCAATGAAAGATTCTATCCTAAGATGTTCGGTCCAGGCTTCTGAAGAATAACACTATTTGCGATGGACATTTGTGGAGTGCCAAAAAGAAAGATCTGTTTTTGTAACAGTAGAAAACAGAAACCTACAAATTATTTCTTTATTCAAAGAAGGTTATTAAAGGATAACTAATTTTAATATTAAAGCTTTTTCTTTCAAGGAGTAAATGCATGATTTTTTATACTGTGGAAGTTTATTTTTAAATCATTACCTTTGTCATGATTTTTAGGAGGTATTGTCTTATCTCTTCCATAATCATGGACATTCTCAAATCATAAATAGGTGATCAATAAACGGTAACTGTTTGTTTGTAAGCATTTTAAAACATCAGTTGGGCTTATTCTATTTTGTTGTTTGCTCCTGAAGACTCCATTTTTATATTGTTCAAGGGACATTTTTCAGAAGAATTTTCTACTTGTTCTATTCAGAATTTATGAATGTGTGCATGCATATATCTAAATATACATATGCACCTAAGTGTACACACATTTTAAAAATAGAAATGCCTAATATAGTGATACATTTCACAGTATGGGAATAGTAGTATTAGAAATGGAAAAATTCCAAATGGAAAACTTCAAATACCTTTAGATTAAAAATATATTTATTACATTTTTCTCTTGAAAATTTTTTTGATAAAATTATGTGTCTGAAATGAAGATCATCGATGTAATAATAGAGTTACTTTCATGGTTATAAGGTAAATGTCTTACAAATTATCAGCATCAGTTATTTTAAAACAAATGAAAAAATGTATTTGAAAATATAGCATTCAAGTCTCAGCAGCAAGATACAATTTTGTTCTTTTTTTATGTTAAGGTAACAGTGGACGTATTGTACAGACACACACACACACACACACAATTCTTTAGCCCAATTAAAACATGTATTCTTAGTGGGTATTTAACTATTAATAACTATTAATGAAACAATGTTAAAACAGTCATTGTGAGCGTCCTTAGCATGATTTGACTATCAATATGAAGAAAGGTTTTGCACGCTGGATTTAAGTAGTTTCAGAAGACATTGTAAAGTTACCAAGCAGGCTTTGTTTTTAGAAAACAATTTATTTTAAATTACATGGCACATAGAAGACAGTTAATTTTTTTGTTTCTTTCAAAACTGATGGCAACATAAGACTTGCCTGGAAAACCATAAAGCTACTGGGGACACTATGCCATTAGCATGTAATTTCCATGACAGACCTAGCTTAGTGTTGTGTGATTTGCCTAATTTTTTTAAACCTACTATCAACAGGAGTTAGTTTCTCCTTTCATAGTGTACTTGATTAAGCTTTTGGGTTAAATGTATATGTAGCGTGAAGGCTCTTAAATGTTTTTCTACTTCAACTGTGGAGGCGAAGTCCTACTTTCACTGTCGGAGCTGTCAGTGTTACACATAGGCAGAAGATCTGGACTGACTGGGGTTTGCAGCTAACCCTGCAGTGGTCACTTATCAGTCTGAGTTTACAATCCTGGGCCTTTTGTCTTCACTGAGAGTGCTGAAGCCTTCCATTATTCCTAAAGTCCAGCATTTAATTAGGAAAAGAGAGCACAGTGCAGAGTTAATGGTAAATTAAGAAAAAAATGGGACTATATTGCAGATTTGTTTCAGGACTTGGGTGGCTTTGGATCACTTTCCATGAGTTTTCTTTCAGTCTTGGTACATTTTTCAATGCATTTTACATAGTGTGGGTGCACTAGTGTTCAACTGCAGCTACTTTTGCTTTTTAATCCATCTGTTAACTACAGGCCACATTTTACATAATTTGTATGCAATTAAGTGAAACCAGTAATATGACATTGAATACCCTCTACACATCTATCCTTAAAATATTCTGTGTAACTTACATCTGAGAGATTAAAAACAAAATATGGTCATTACACATATAGAGTTGGATGCCAGTGATACTGTCATCAAATACTTTATATAAAATATGCTAATCTCAAAGTAATCTTTCAAGATTAACCTGTGGAAGCCAAAATAAGATAGGAACTATACTTGAGAATTCTTCAGTTACATAACTAAAAAGTAGTTGTAAGACTACATTAAATTCCATGTTTTTATTTTGAGGCCTTTATTTTTAAAATGGGCTGTTTCAAGGAGAGCACCAAAATATAGTTTATTTTGTTAATTTCAAGATGTGTATCTACATTTTGAACTCCAGACAGGTGGTAATAGCCCTTAAAAGTTGAAAGTCAGTAATTATTTGATCTTCAGTTATGACTCAGAATTCTCTTAAAATTTGGGGGGTTGAATAGTTTTACTCAAATTTGTTCATTCCTCTTAATAATGGACATGTTAAATTATAGCAATTATAGTGACAAAATAGACACTTAGAGCAGGCAATTAAAAGTTTATAGAGTGACTTTCCTCTTCTCATGATCCATAGTGACAAATGTCTATATGCTATTACAGCATCAAGTTACTGTTCAATATTCGCTTTGGGGGGCTTCACGTTTTTGGCACCCTAATAGGTGAAATAAAAGGATTTCTCACAGAAATCTTTTTCATGTAATGTGGATAAGCTCAAGTGTAACCTATAAATAACATGCCATAAAACACATATAATATTCTGTGGTTTCTAATCAGTTGTGGGAGTCAAGAAGATTCATAAATTACTTGAGATAAATAAAATACCATTTCTTTAAATATATCCTTTTAAAATGGGGATATTCTAAGGAGGTATAGTTTTGCATAATAAAATTCAAATACCACTGGATTTTCTTTGGTATAACTGATACACTAGTTGAGTGAAGTATTTACATAATGGTTATAAAAGCCAAGTATTAGAGTATATGGACTTGGACATTTTACATACACGGATTTTGTAAAGGTAAAGTTGGCACTTGGAAATAATTTTGTAAGTCTGAAAATTTATAATATGCATATTTTATATAAAGAACTTCATTCGCAGTTTCAAAACATGCTCATAGCAACAGTGATTAACATCAAAAAACCCTTATTGCTGCTTTGAGATAGTACTCTGTGGCGTGCATTTCTTTTCTTTCCTTTTTAAAAACCAAGTATCTTCTCATTTGTGGATATCTCCATGTTTTAGATCTCAATACCTGTTTGAATTAAATTTACAGGGGAATAGCTGCAGGATCCCCCCATAGACAAAGTGTGTCCTGTATTTCCTTTCAAGTTGGCAGCGTGTCCTTGCTTCAATGAAGCGCTCTGAGACAGACTATTTTCTTGCCCTTGGTAATGCTTGTCTTCACAGTTGCAGCAGCAAATAACGGGAAGTCGTACAGGCTAGTTAAATGCATATTCCAAGTGCCATGTGCTGCTTGATTGTTATGTGGGTTTTTTTTTCCATAAAAAGATTCAGGGACTATTCTTACCCTAATCTTTCCAGTGGCTGGGAAACATTTTAAAAGTTCACTCTAATAAATTTCTGTCAAGAAACTAATAATTCCTCAGGTAAGTGACCAACCATCTAGGTTTACCCAAGACCTAGGAATTTCTTAGAATGTGAGAGTTTTGCACTGGAAAACCCAAGAAACTGCTGGTCAAACTAAGGTGTTTGAAACTCTATACCATGGATAAAATTGTGCCTCTGTGAAATAAAAGTTTATGTGTTCGTCACTGCTCTTCCATTAAAAGTTGCTGTGGTGTTTTGCTCTTGACCACATGGAAAGCCAGTAAGCATAGACCTTGGTAATCCATCTTCACTGTTAGTGGTGATCAACAGAAGCTGAGCAGACATGAAGATACAGTTAAATTAACTACATGAAATAGCTTGGTCATTCTGTCATTAGCCTTTTGGTCCTGAAGAAAGGGGTCTAGCTGATCCCTGAATCTGGTTATTGTTACACATGAAGCAAGGTTAAATAACTATGTTTAGAAAAGTCACAAAATTGTCCCCTTGGGATTTTCTGTATAACAATGTGATCTCCCCACATAGCTAAAAAAACCCTGGCTTAATTATCATTTTTTCCTCATAGATAGGTAGAGTTAACACTCATACTTTTCTCAAAATGAAACATACATGCAAGAAGGAGAAAGAAAGGAAACTATGTCTTAAAATCCTATTGTGATGATTAAGAATTGTTGCATGCAACCTACAGACTGTGCAAAGGGGCTTCACATTTCTACATGAAACTTCAATCAGAATTGACCTGCATTCTTTTTTATTCAGCTCAGTGCTATTCTTCTTGTAAATACACATGAGGTATCATTGTCTTGTTGCTGAAATCAGTGCTATTCTTGCTATCTCTTAACTGAACTTAATGTAAATGAATTAAAAACACGCAGATAACATGACTGCTTCAGGAGCATGTTAGGGTACAGGGCTAATTCTCAATGGGGGCCAGTTTTGCCCCTAGATACATTTGGCAATATCTGGACACACTGTATTTGGGTGTTAGAGAGGTAGCATTGTGGGGGTTTAGTGTGTGGACCTCAGAGATGCTATGAAACACTGCATACTACATAGAACAACCTATGACCACAGTGAGTGATATGATCCAAAGTGCCAAAGCAAAGGTCCCTGGTTCAGAGGAATCAGTGAGATTATGAAATACACATTCTTAAAATGGTAACGTACTAACATCTATAAAATACAGTTGAGAAAAATATGAATTCACTGCACTTGCAGCATGGTCCTTATTGTCTGTTGATGTTAGGTTAAGGGACCTACTTGTTTGCAGTACATAATGATCACATTCCTCATGGGGAGTTGGTGCACATACATAACACATCTCAATTCTTTTTCTTCCTCTCCCCTCCTCCATCTTTTTGTCCACTGCCCATTTGAAAAAGATCTATCTCCCTATTTCCTATTAACTTTCTTTTATTTTGTTCTTTACAGTATTACATTTTGGGGTTTTTCATATAAGATAAACCATGCTACATTTAAGATCATGTGTCTGTTTTATTTCATGTTACCATTATGATCTCAATGTGCATCCATTTTCCCACAAATGACTTAACTTTATCCTTCTTTATGGCAGAGTAGTACTCCATTGTGTGAAAAAAATCACATTTTCTTATCCATTCACCTGCTGATGGACGTTTAGTACTCTTCTGAGATTTAGCTATTATGAATGCAAGATTTCTTTAAAGTTGATGAGGAGTCTGATAACAGTAGTCAGTGGCTTTTAGTATGCTATCACAAAATCTCAGGGACTCAATGCCTTAAGTAACAGATTTATTTTTCATAGTTTCCAAGATCAAGGTGCCAGAAGATTCTCCTCTTGGCTTGTAGACAGCAACTTCATGAGGGATGTTTCCATAGCCTTTCGTCAGTGGGTCTGTGTGGAGAGAGAGATCTCTCTGTGTTCCTTTCCTTATGAGGATACTAATCCCATTATGAAGGCGCTGCCCTCATGACCACATCTACATCTAATGACCTCCAAAGCCCCATCCAAAGGGCTGGAAAACCCTTCCAGTGGGGGTCAGGTATTCAACATATAAATGTGTGTGTGTGTGGGGGGGTGATAAAAACATTCACCTCATAACAGTCAATAAGACAAAGCAGATTTTATTTTTTAAATCTAGTGGAAGACATACAGTAAATATTTCAATGGGTGAATCTAAACACCAGTTAATTTAAAAATTCTTAAAGCTGTTAGTCTTATGCTGTTATATTTATACTCTACATTCCCTTTCATAGCTGGTGTTGAGATGTGATAGGCGAACTCTGACCTGGATCCTGGAAACCTGGTTTGTGTCCACCCACCCTGGTACTGGAGACAACCCAGCACCTGCACATGGAGCTGTGTCTCCAGCCCCTTTTAATGTTTTACTTTGAGACGGAGTCTAAGTTACTAAATTTTGCAAACTGGCCCTCAAATTTTGATTCCCCCAGAGTGCTGGCGTCACAGGTATGCACCACCACGCTGGTTTCCCATCTTGATTAGGTTAAGAGATCTTAGATGAGTCTGCCCTGCAGGATCTAATTAATCAAATGGAGATTCTACTGAAGTAATAGGTATGAACACCCCTTTTTGTAAACAGTGAAACCCTATACAAATGAGGGAATTTATTATTATTCACATGGTGCTGAAGTAGAAGTTGAGTGGTCTGAAGACTTCTGCTCAGCTTTGGTGACCTCCTCTTTGGGAAAGGACACGCCAGCCTCTGCAGGGATGCCAGATGCCGGGGAATCTTTATGCAGTTTTCCTGGTCACCTGTCCTCGGACTTTACCAGTACCTTCAGGTTCTCCTGAACTCACTCAGGATACTTTATGGTTTTTGGGTTTTTCCGGTCTCAGTTTAAATTGAAAATGAATCAGTCTGTAGTGCCGCTGCGGCTTTATGTGAGTGGAGCTGACCCCTACTTAGGAGAGAGAATTCCCTTGTAAGAAAGACAGTCTGGAGTACAAATTTTTTCTAGGAATATTTTTTAGATAAGAGGAGGTGTGTAGGGTGGAACATTTAACACTATGTTCTAGGTCCCTATGTGATAAATTCCTAGGCAGCCATTCTGGAGTGAGCGCCCTCATGAATTTGTAAAGGAATTCCAGGAGCTATTTGTTCGTTTCTTCATTGACCCGTTGGGGTAGATACTAGAGGCAGCTTTGGGGATGGTTTATGTCCTGAAAGTAGGCAGGGTGGGGCCATTTGGCATTGAAAAGAGAAAACAGGAAACAGTGAAAGGGTGACAACAGTCAGGTCCTCTTTCCTGGGGCTGGTCCTGGTGAGGGTGAGAAGGGTGCAGAGGAAACGTCTCTCCAGTGGGGTCATCACTCCAGATTGGAGCCCAGACCTTTCCCCTCCATTTTCTCTTTCTTTCTTTTTCTTTCTTTCTTTCTTTCTTTCTTTCTTTCTTTCTTTCTTTCTTTCTTTCTTTCTTTCTTTCTTTCTTTCTTCCTTCTTTCTTTCTCTTGACCTCGCACTTGCCAGGCAGGCGCTTGTGACGCTGAGCTAAATCCCTGGCTCTCTCCTCCTTTAAAAAAGACATTAATCTTTAGATAATAAGGAACTTTACAGAAAAGTTGAATATCATCTTGGAAAGAATGCTGGACTTGCAAGACCTGACTTAAATCCCAACCAGCTTTTACCAGATCCACTTATCTAAAGTGGTAATAATAACATTTTAAAAACTAATTTTGATTGCTGTTGGGAGAATTAAAGAATAAAGTATGCAATGGTATATTTGGTGCTAGAGAGTTACCTACACATCCCTCTCTATCATGCATATTTCTTTTCTCTCTTCCTCTTTTCCACACTCTTCTACTCCCCTTTTCTATCATTTCTTTTCTCTTTCCTCACACTCTCACTCCTGTCTCCTCCTCCTTCTATAATCCACTGGTGGAAACCGAAAAGCCAAGCTGAGGCAAACGGTGCCACAGTTTTCTTGCATTATATTTTCAGGCTTAGCACGTTTTATAACTCTTGGTTATATAAAGGTGAAGTTAATGGCCAACCTTAAGGGTAAATGACACAAATAATGCACTGTGTTAACCAGCTAGCAATATTGCTTTTAAAGTGGAAGAGCATTTCAATGCATGCACGCATGCTTTGGAATATGCTATTTCAATTCCGTTTCTTTATGGCTGCTAGCAATTATGACTTAGATGGTAGGTTGTGTATAAATTGTATAACAGTACTTTGAGGCCATTCTAAGTCATGACCAGGAAGAGAATTATCATTTTCTTTTAGAACCATGCTTCTCCATGGGATTTATAACTAATTAGACAATTGTAGGAGTCCTTGGTCCATCTTTATTGACTACACTGACAAATAGAATTTATTCTATAGCAGCATGAGAATATTGCTTTGACACAACCTAAATGTCCTGAATATATTTGGTGCACAAAGTCGAGCAATTCTGAGGGCTACATCAAAGTCGACTGGTTTCATTGTTTTCTCATTGAGAAAGAGCAGTAAGCCATTTTGGTGCCTTGGTCACCCTAGTGGTTTTATGTATTCATTTTCTATTGCTTTGGTGGCAAATTGTTACAAATTTGAAAGAACATAAGTTTGTCACTTTATGGTTCTGTATATCAGAGGTCTGACTTTGGCCTCACTGAGCTAAAATCACGGTGTGCATTGTACTGTACTGCAGGCTGTAGGGAAGAGCAGATTTTCTACCCTTTCCCCAATGTCAAAGCCTGAAGCATTGAGCCAAATCCTTTCTCTCACTTTCTAATTCTCCTCTGCTAGGACGTCTCCCAGCTTTTCAAGACTCATGTGATTATATCACTATTAGGCCATCTCCCTATCCCAAATTTCTTAACCCTGATCACATCTGCAACGTCCCTCTTGCCATGAGACATAACATGCCACAGCCTCCAAACATTAGAGTGCAGATATGTTGGGGGATTATTATTCTGTTCTCCACTTCTGTGTGTAGTTGCTAAAAAGAGGTAGAGAGTTTTTTTTGTTTTAAAGAATTCATACCACTTTTTTCTTACTTCTACTTTCCAGAATTTCTTTTGTTCCCCATTTTATTTTCCCAGGATGTTTTGTCAATGGTCAATTGTTTTTCATTGGTTTCTCCTTGACGCCCACTCCATTTTCCAGTGGGGAGGTCTGCAGATCCTCCCCAATGCTCCAGCTCCACCAGATTTTGTTAGAGTCCAGATGACTTCTTTCTTACTCTTCTTTACACATGTCCTTTTGCTTGCTGTACTGTTTCGTTGCCCTGTATGTTGTTCCAATACATTCATGTTGTATATGGCCCGGAAATAGATCAGAAAAAGATGGTGCTCAGCTAATCAGTGCTCTTTTCCCCTCCAGGCTCACTGTTTTACTGCAGTTGGTGGTCATCAGAATCACCTTTGTCAGGTGGTTACACTGCCGAGGGGTGAAGTGTGAGTTAGTCAACACAGTTCTTCTCATCTCTGATATTTCTAGTTGTGATTATAGATTTTATGAATTTAGCATCATGTTCATAAAGGATAAAAATTTCTCTTATGAACTTTAACCATTTTGTCAAAAGAAGAAAAGCAATTTGGATTTTCTGGATCAGATTTTATACAAATTTAGATAATGAATATACCTGCCCTGGTTTAAAATGTTAAATTGACATTTTTAGAGAAGAAATTTTTGTACCATTACAAATGCACCTTTCAAATGTTCATTAAAATGTAATTTTTAATCTGTATTAAAAACAAACTGAAAGTTGTTTTTTTCTATCTAGAGTTTACTATGCATAAAAGTATTCTTTCTCCTCCCATGTATATATAAATCTGTCCAAAAAATTACCTTTTTAGCAAGAATCTAACACGTATTTAAATGTTCATGGTTATTCCAAAATATGTATTATTTTCAAGAATGTAAATTTGGAAGAATTACAATATATAAGAATGTAGCAGAATTTCTAGAAATCAGTGAAAATATATACAAATTTATATTCTAACATTGCTATCCGTTATCTTCCTTTAAAATTTTGCAACATTTATCTTCTTTGTGGATTTTTCCTTAAGAAGGGATAATTTAGGAACAGAACAATGGTCACTTAAATACAGTAAATTGCTCTATAAGTAAATATGTTTAGTAATATATGGCTTCATTAAGACCAAGTTGAATTAATGTAGGAGATATAGGGTATGTTTGAAGATCTCAGATAAGACAGTTTATAATGAATCCTCATTCAGTGCTAACTAAAATAAAACCACATGAGCCTCAAAATATAATTACCAGAAGTGCCATGGATTACTAGGAATTCTTAAAATGGAATGTCTGTAAGAATTATCCCGGGAGCTTGATAAATATGAGAATTTTTGTTCTCATATTCAGAGATTCTGATGTTTTTGGTTGGGGGAAGGGTTCACATTCTTGAGTTGCTCTGAAACACTGGGATAAAATGCAAGTTCAAGACAAATGCTAGCAATGCCTCTGGTCTGCAGCTCCCTTCTTTAGAGACTCTGGACTGAGAAGCTGGAGGCCATGAGGATACTCTGCCCTGTCGGCATCATTTTCTTCCCCAGAGAAAATGGTTCAGCAACAGTCAGGTGTAAGCCTGGACTAACCTTCTCTACAGCCACTAAGTGGTTTAAATCATCTAAAATTATTTTAACTTAAATATTTTTAAAAGATGGGGAGTTTGACTCTATGCAGGATCAGTTAACAGATTCGCAAGCAGGGGAAGTGAAGAATACAAAGTGTTGCTTAGACAGGGCTTCTGACAGTGCCAGGAGAAGCAGGTGTGCCTTGCCAGGTGGGTGGAGAAAGCACTTCAAAAGCTTGCAGTTCCCCTTGGGGCTGGCTCTTTGCTTGCAGTGGAGTCACCAATGGCAGAAACTGTACGTGGAGCCCTCTGAGGCAGCTCAGCTTCCCAGGCTTTCAGAGCTTTTTGTTTGTTTAGCTTTTCAATACATCTGACTTCTTACAAGGCCCTCCCTTCCCAGGGAATTCATTAATCAAGGTACTACTTTATTTATTTCCATAAACAAATCCTTATAAAGAGCAATTCATTCATTAACTAAGAAATGTGATCGTTTCCACTGTTGTACTTGAGAGCTTCAAAGCACTATTGTTGCTGTTCACATCAATTAATCCAGGTAACTGGGAAATGTGAGTAAGACAGGACTCAAATGCATCCCAACTGATTTTACAAGATTAAAAAAAGCCCTAAGACTAAGATATTAAAAATCATGTTAAGAACATTGATTCTTCACAGAATAGAATCACAAACCATTTTAGAATGAAGTAATTGTATTCTATACAACTTTCTGTGCAAGGGAAGTCTTAAGTAGCCTTCCCTCTGTATTGTGGGATATTCTAGGAAGAAAGAGCTCTTCATATAGAGGGAGTGTTAGCATCTACCTAAGGAATTTGGAAAACAGCCCCTCATCATTTTTATTATCAAATTTTACATATTATTTTCATAAATATTTTATATGAACATTAATCTATGTGAAGATTGTGGAATTTCAAAGGTAAGTGTTTATTCATTCTAATTAATTACCTATACCTGGCCTTAATAGTTAATTCATAAGACAGTCAATTATTAATAAGAAAAAAGAAAAGTTGGCTACTAGGTGGTCATTTAGCAGCCATTTCCTTCAAATAAAATAATTATATAAATTCCAAAGCCACGGTAAGGACATGAGATTAATGAGATTTAAAGAGATTTTTGGAAAAAAAAAAGCATCTGAGTTAAGCAGAGATGGTTACAGTGATAATAAAGTAAGCTCCTTTGTGGAAAATAAAATGGAACTGTGCTCTAACTATTCAGCCTGCTCCAACTAATTCTTTAGATGAGATACATCTATTTTGCATTGATTTGTAATTCTTATCCAACAAAATTTGCCCTTTGTGAATATTAAAATCCAGTGGTGTTTATTGTTTCACAAAGTTGTTCAACCTTCATAATGATACAAGTCCAGAATGTTTTATCACACTGAAAAGAATTCCTGACTCATGAGCTATCACTTCTTTTTTCCTCCTCCGGTTCCTGGCAACTATGAGTCTATTTTCCATCAACGTAAGTCTGATTGTTCTGGAAGCATCACTCGAAAAGGATTCCACCCATGGTTTTTGTGTCTCACTTATTTCACTCAGAGTAATATTATCTAGGTTCTTCGGTGTTTTAATGTACATATCGGTGTTATTCCTTTTTATGACTAAATGATATTTCATTATGTAGATATGTCACATTTTACTTATCTGCTTATTAGTTAGCAGATAACTGCACCTCTTTGGGCTATTATTAAAAATGTTGCTGAAAAATCTGCATTTGAGTTTTGTGTGGATGTATGTTCTCACTTCTCTTGCATACATTCTTAGGGTTAGTGCTGGCTCATATGGTGACTCTGTATTTAACATTTTGAGAAATCACTGTGTCAACTTTCCTATCAATGGACGAAATACTCAACACCCACGGTTTAAAGGAGGGGAAGCTCATTTTGGTTCATAGTTTCTGTGAGTTCCGTTCACGACTAGATGACTCCAAAACAGAAATGGCAGGGTGGCGGGGTACAGCAGAAAAAAACCTGCTCCCCATCATGGTGTCCAGGAAGCAGAAAGCAAAGGAAGGCAGGAACAAGAATATATCCTTAGAGGATACGCCTTCATCCAGATTCCCCCTTCAAACATGAGACCTTTGGTGACGTTTTAAATCTAAACTCTAACGACCGTTAAACTATGCTATAAAGTGGCTTCAGTCGTCCTACATTCCCACCAACAGTGTATGATGGCTCCAATTCCTCCCCGTTTGTGCTACCGCTTGTTATTGTCTATCCTTTTCATGCATATTTGAATGAGGCTGAAATGGTATCTCACAGTGGTTTTGACTTGAATTTCACTTCTTTTCAGTACTTTGAAATTGATTCAATGATAAAAAAGGAGGGAAGTTCAAGATGGTTTTTATTCCTCTGAATAAAATGAAAAAGGAAGGTGACTAGAATTAGATTCAAAGCTTACTTCATTAGTAGAACAGATTCATGTGACTTACAAAAATGTATAGTATAGCATAACACAAATACAGAAAAATGTAGGTGCTGGGTGAGTAGGAAATACAGCCAAGATAGCTTATAATTATGTAGTGGGGTGCACGGACTAGTGGTGTGCTAACATTTTGTCCCTGAACCAAAGTAAAATGGTATTAAAGTAAAACAGCAATTTGCTAAATTCATAATGCTCACAAAATTAAAAATAAATTAGGACACTTTACCAATGATCACAGTGTAATTATTTGTTCTCTGCATGATCCTTCCAACATTCAGGGGAATCCTATATCTTGATGCAATTTTTTCATTCTAATGATTCCAGATGACCTGTCAGTCCTGATGATCCACGCCTCTCCTTTGGAACTGTCCTAACAGAAACATTGCCCCATGTTTCTGTTCACAGCACAGCAGCTATTTGAAGGTGCTAAGTACATATAAAACTTCGCTTCTTCTCCAACCTGAACAATCACTCTTCCTATGACAAGCATCCGACAGCTTCCCATTTTCCAAAGATTTAAATCTAAATTTGCTGGCCCCTAGCTGATTTTTCTAGCTCCATTTCCACTCAGTCCTTAAAATATAGGGTCATTGGACTCAATATTCTTTCTGCCTTGAAAATCTTTGTCTATACTCCTCCATCTCCTGCTCTCTTACCACTGAGGAAATGTGAGCTCCCGTCTTCAAGGCCAAACTCATATGTCACCAAAAAAAGATCCTTTTGGAAGGCCCTTAATGCCCCCAGGTATAATGAATTTTCCTTTTTGTGTGTTACCACAGCCCATTTTAAGGGTCCCTTGTATAGAATTTATTATAGTGATTTGTTTATGTGTCTGTCTCTCTCAGTGAACACTAACTGGTTTCGCAGGAGGAACTGTCCTTCAATTTTATGTCTTCAGTGCCCAGCATGATGCTGGTAGTCAACCAAAGGGCAATTGCTTCAAATTGATTTCATAAATTATTCCTGATTTCTCACTGTCCTGTAAAAGCACATGGGTTTTTTTCCCCATCACTCCTTGAAAGTGACTCCCACAATGAAAAGACATTTTTCAGATTTAGCCCAACAACATGCCAATTGCCCATGTGCTGTAGAAATTCTATTTCTATTCTGTTCATCGATGCATTCACTTTAGCATTCCACAAAACTTTGCTAACCAGGTTTTTCTCTGCTTCCACTTTCTTGTCTAAATGTAAACCTCTGGATGTAACTCTGATGAATACAATCTTGCTTCCTACTGGAAAAGATAACTTTATTTCTCTGGATTAAAATGATAAGTTGCAGTTTTAGTTCTGCCCTCTGTCATATCTACGCAATCTCTTTCTAGCTCAATATCATCTGCGTATGGGATCACAGTGTGAAATAGGTACATCTGCCTGGGGCATGTGTCTAACTCTAAAGGAAAAATAACCAGTGAATGTAATTGGGAAATTTTTGTTTTTCTTTTAATTCAAGATTTTGAAGTATCATAGTCCTCATCCTAAACACCACCAAATCTCCCAAAGATATTTGAAATCTTCCTTTAAATAGATTTTGGGAAGATGTGCTATCATTTAACATATGTTTATTGTGCTTAACAAATGCATTACCCACAGAGCTGCTGATGAGCCCTTGCTATGGCATTGTGTAGCATCCTGAGCTTCATGATCGTAGAACTTGTCACATTTGATGTCTCTCCCCCTTACCAGTCTTCAATCTCTATTTTACTCAGTATCGCTCTATTGCTCAGCTAAAATTTCATTTAAGTCATATCTACTTTATACAACCTGTATGTCTATAAATACTACATTTTTTGTGTGGTTCCAATATTGGGTCAGGGAGTGCTGATAGCCCCAAGCATTAATCAGATGAGGTCTGTCTTCTAATAGGACCATTTCCAGTCATAAACTAATCAAATAATCTTACCATAATCAAAATTAAAAATATCCTTAAATATCAGCTAATGTATAATAATCTGTCAATAAATGAACTAATAATCACTCCAGGGTTTATTATTACCTCTTTTCCTGAGAATTCTCCGTACATCTAGACTGAAATTAGAGATCAGTTGGGGGCATCTTGGGCACTATTTACAAGGTTCCATGCCTGAAGCACAGAAAGGATCTTACTAGAAGCCACTCACACTCTAAGGAAGGTCCCACAGTGGGAAGCCCAAGGACAGTGGTATGGTGAGAATTCAGTATAATTTGGTTTTTGAAAATTCTACTTGGCAAGACAATCCCATGATATAAATATTAGCTCTGAACTTCAGGTCCTTCACACAAAATGCTGCAATGCAATTTAAGGGTGTTTAAAATTCTCTTAATTTGTCCCATTTGGCATCTTAAACCAGGTTCTTAGCAAATGTGGAGCTGCAGTGTGCAAGAATGTGGGTGGGTTTGGGAGTTCCCACTGGACCTGAGAGAGCCTGGTTGTTGACCTGACACCAGATTCCTACTTTTGACTATATTATCAGGATGCAAGAGCTAACTGGTAGGAGAAACTTTAGGAACACCACTTCAGAAAAAAATGTAAGAAGAAAAAATTGTTGAAACTGAAGATTTGGTGCTTGACATGTATTCACATGGCCGCCCTAAAGAAAAGTAAGTTTTCCACAGCAAAATCCTAAGAGGCTAAAATATTGTTCCTGTAGGCTTCTTTCCTGCCATAAAAAAGAAAATATATCTCTAGTTCCTAAATCTACTCAAAACTTTAAAAACCTTGACATCTATATTTATGTTCTATCAAAAAGTTAGTAATATGATGGATTTATTATAAATCCTGAGCTTTATTTTTTGAAACAGCACAGCAGTTATTAAGGATTCATATGCACATGGCATTGAGTCTGTGCTATGACTCCATCTTGTTTGCTAGAAACTGACAGTTGAGAAGAAACACCAGTTCTCAAGAAATGCTTGTCCACCATTGTAAAAAGCATAAGAATTCAGAAAATGAAGAAAAATTAGCCTAATAATATACTCAGGGATAGAGAAATGGTCAAGGAAAATGTGAATGAGGGAGAGAAATGATGAGGCAAAGAGAAAAAGGGCCCAGCCCACTAATAGATTTAAAGATGATTGTATGTGGTAAATGAGGTCACAGGATGATTCACACATGCCTGCACATCCAGAGCATCATCAGACTCTAATTCATGAACACCAGGGTATCTCCTAGGAGACAGTCGCTTCAGGCCAAAGTCAAATCCTCCAATGCAGTGAAAGATTAGCACCTTGTTTCAGGAGTGGGGTGGACACATATAGAAACCTTGAATATTTGCCTATGGAGTCATGTCTAAAGCCTGCCCAGAAGACAGCCTGAGGACAGACACTAAAAGTGCTGTTCTTGTAAATATTTGTAGATAATACTCGTAGCATGCAGTGCAGCAGCACTGACAATGTGCTCCATGAGAGGGTACCCTATTTCCCTGGATAATTCATGGTGGTTTTGTGTCTTATTGATATCTCTAGCAATTCGGGCGTCTTCGCCTCACTAGGGTGTCATCAGTGCAGATGAGGCAGACCAGCTGCGGGAGGCCATGGAGGGGGTTATACACCTACTGGAGCCACAGAAGGACCACGGAAACACCATCAATGAGGTCTCATGGACACTGTGGCTTCAGACGCAAGTTTCAGGAAGGAGAAGAGGGTGGGCATCAGATAAAGTCCACAAGAGAAGTGTTTGTGAGCACATACAAGATACACTGCAGAGCTCTTCAAATTACTGGGTGGGGATGAATACTGAAAACAAAGTGTTAACTACAGTGAAGCTCAGGGTGTGCATTGTGAATAGGATAATATGTAATTTATTGTCCAAAAAGGCAAGCTTTTGTTATTATTGATTATATCAAGACAACAGATATACTTTGACTGTTATGGACAACTGGGACGTACAGTTCCTTTATGAAGGACTGTCAATTTCCTCTCTGATTGGTAACATTTGAAGTTTTGTCCTAAGCGTATTTTATTTTTCAATAGCATGATACACATAATTATGGGCCTTAAATAAAGAAAAGGGACTAGAGGATTTATCAGAGTGCTGGGGTAAAGGTATGAGCATAATGTGTACACTGATACATTATCTCCAATCCTCTCCACTACCCAAACCCAGATTATAGTCCAGAAAATTATGTCTGTAAACTATTTGCTCCTCATCAGCAACTCTAAGGCAGGCTGCGCTGCTCAGAATCAGTGTCTTTCCAATGCCCTGGTGTGCCTCACTTTAATTGATTTTACTCTGCCCTGCTATGTAAGATAGCAGTCTTCCAAGGTCCATAGACATTTTTATGTTAAAATCCTGGGAGAAAAAGTTAGGAACTTACTCCTTTGCATCGCTGGTCCCACCACCACTGTCAAAATGCTAATGGTAGAATATTTATTTGTAAATAGAGTACTCGTGGAGACAAGATTTTAACTTATAGTTTTCTTAAGTCACAAAGAGAAGTTGACTACCATTTTCATACCTAGCTGAGATTTGGTCTTTAGTGAATTCTAACAGGTAGCTGGAAGTTTCCATTGCAAAGTACAATTGTTTTGTTTTAAGCTCTGAGTGACTCTGTAACTTTTTAAATGTTGCAGCTTTGGAAGCCTTCTCTTGTCTGTAGGCAGCTGCAGGTAGAACTATGAACTATTCAGGCATTATCGCAGCCCACATCTTTGAGTACCTGCTATTCTGAGAAGTAAGATTTAGCAACTGTCTTGGTTTCTTTTCTGATTGCTGAGACAAAATATGCAACATACAAAGTTACAGCAGGAAAGGTATATTTTGCCTCACAGTTTGTAGAGGTTTTAGGCCATAGCCAGCTCCAAGGCAGGGTGTCATGGCAGAGGAGTATTAAGAGGAGAAATAGCTGATAGCATGGCAGGACAGGCAGAAGGCAGCAACAAGCAAGCCTGCCTTCCCTTTCTCCCTCTATGTTTATTCGGGATGTGAGCCTCCTGTTCGGTGCCACTCACACCCTGGGGCAGGGGCTTCGTCATCCACACCTTTAATCCAGTATCACATCCTGAATGCACATTCACATATCCTAATCCAGCCACCTTCAGAACTCCCCGTTCATGATCTTGTGAGGCTTTTGGGAAACCTCTAGATACAAGCGGTAACAGCAGCTCAACTCCCTGTGCCCACAGGAGTGCAAAAAAAGCTGGAACGATGCATCTGTGAAGGCAGACAGGCTGCCAGTTCAACAACTTGAACTCTGATAGCGCAACAGAAACTGAGTGGAAGGCAACAGGCAAGGTCCAGCGGGAAAAGAAGTTACCTATTTTGATTTAAAATCACTCCCTATAGATTTGCTACAAATTCTTTTTATTAATATTCCTAGTGTGTTTTCTTTACAGGAGTATCCTGAGGGCCTAGAACAGTGTCTGGCTTATAATAGGAGCTAACAATATTTATTTATAAAAAATATTGCTTTCCCTTTAAAAGGGAGGTACTAATAGTGGCTGTATCCGGGGAAGATAGTCACCTGGCTCTCATCATATAATTGCAGTGTCACAGGATTGTTGTGAGGATGAGGTCAAGGTTCACATCCAGGAAGGGCGGGGAATAGCACAGGAGCCCAGTAGGGAGCACTCCTGAGTCCAGAGTCCTACTCAATTGTGGAAAGTACAGGCCAAGAATGTTGTAGTGCTGGCTTCGTGGGTCCACATTTGCACTAGGAGGTGACATGAGATCTGAGGAAAGTGGTCACAGCAGAAACAAGACTGTCAGTTTCCCCTACAGGCTTGATTACAATTGAACCACCAGTTGGGGACTCTCTTGAATATTGTCTCTGTTAAATATTTAGATATTTATTCTCTGTTAATACGCAAAACTACCTCACGAGATGTCAGCATTAACCTATCACCATTAGATGGCATGGATAGCATCTACACAGAGATTTTGTTCTGTAAGTGAAGAAAGAGCAAACTTCTGAAAGAATAAACTACATGGCAACTGTCTTAATTACTTTTTCTCATTACTGAGACAAAAACTTAAAGAAGGAAAGGTTTACTTTGGCTCACAGTTAGAGAGGTTTCAGTCCATGATTGGCTGGCTCTAAAGCAAGGTGGTATAGCAGAGGCATCACAGAACAGAACACAAGCAGCAGCAATAACAATATGCAACAAGCTACTTTAGGTCTGTTATATCTTATCCAGTCCACTCACCCTTAGGAATGTGACACTCACATTCCTAATCTTAGCATCACATTGTTGATCCCCAGCATTACACACTCTAGATCCAACCACCTCTGAAAAGCCCCATCTATGACGGCATGAGGCTTTGGGGGTATATCTAGACATGAGCCCTAACAGCAGCCAGCTTTGATGATGGAGCTGAAATTCAGTTGTCTCAATTCATCAGAAATTGGGACAATGGCCAAGAATATAGTGCTATCCTTCAAGGGAAGAGCACTGTGGTGGGGAGAAGCTGGGTGCCTAAGGGTGAGGGGTGAAGAGAACGGGATGTAAGCAGAATGGGTAGAAAGTCCCTGACACAGAAGTCCCTGTTATCCACTGGAGAATTATGTTGCAAAGATGGGAAGTGCCGCTTTATTCTCAGAAGGCTTTTCAACTTAGCTGCATAGTTCCTTTTCCTAAGTAGAACATATGTCAGTTTAGGCTGCAGTGCACGGTGGTCCTGGTTAGCTCTACATGTGTCTGAGAATCAGTTGTCTTGCAAAAGGTTGAGTCTTAATTTATACTATTCGTGCATTTTAAAATAATTCTTATACTACACATTTGTAAAATGCATTATATTATATACAGATAATGTCTTATAATATGACATCTATAATATCTACATGGAGTTGACTTGATCACTAGGTATAACCTATATAGAATTTGGCTATAATGCAATAACTCTAAGAGGTATATTAGACATATAGTACTAACTCCATTTAATATATGAAAAGAGTAAAGTGCAAAATAGTAACATGTGAGGACAGTGGTAGGAGACTCTGGGGATGAAAAGATGAGACTTTTGTTGGATTTTGGATGGTTGTTGGAGAACGATTTTTTTTTTTTTTTTGGTGTTTCATTCATTGTTAGAGCAAAAATTCAGACCATGTTTTCTTTTTTCTACTTCAGATTTAAAAGTTTTTTTTTTAAAGCATACTTTGCTACTTCCCTATCACAAATGAATTTTAAAATCTTCCAGGTTCTACTATTTTTCTCTTTCTTAAACATACTAAGAGGAGAGCAAACAAGTTTTCCCTCTAACCCAGTATTTCTAAAAGATATGCAACTGAGATTTAGAAAGAAAATATTAGGGCTTTCAGTTTCATATTTTCAATGAATTTAAATCAGCATAATATATCACTAAGTAGCCCTTTCCAAATAAACATATATTTGTACACATATAGCAGTAAATGTGTATAATTTCTAAGTAGGTGAATTTAAAATATAGAGATACATGTTTTTTTGTTTTTTTTTTTTTTTAACCACGGGGCTTCTGACTCAAAAAGCCTGGAAACTATTGTTCTTAACTGATAACTACTTCCTCTAAAATATCTTGCTGTTTGTAGCTAAGCACACTTCTTTTGTCTCATCTTATCTTAGTGCAAAGGAATATGGCAACATGCTCTTGTACTCTGAATAACAGGAGCTTTGAGTGAGGAAAGTCAGGAGGGATCAATTCGCCTAACCCCTTCATTTGACAGGGGAAGAAACTGAGGCTTACAGGAGTTAAAGGATTTGCCAGGCTGACAAGTTAAGGGTGAGCTTAACAATATGGGAAACGGATGGAAAATCCAGTTAATGCTTAGCCCATGGTAATGTGTCATGTGCTGGCTTGCAGAAATTAAATCTGTTAATAATCCCCGGACCTTATTTTGCAAGTTTTAAATGCCTTACCTATCAGACCTTTTGCTAAAGATGATATGTAAAGGCTTTGTTTCTCTGGGCACCCAGAAATGTCTGCTTTGAACAAAAATGCCATCTATGTGGCGCAGGGTATCTGCTTACATTCTAAGTACAAATGTGAGGAATCCATATGAATCTTTAATTATGTGCATCCCTTGACTCAAACAATTAGATTAAAACAAACATGCTTCCCTGCCTGTTGCAAAGAAAAGAATAAATATAATATCTTTCAACTAGCATAGTTGCTTACTCAAAATCCACTGAATCTTAAAATGAAATATAAGTTTGCTTCTGAAAGGACTTTCCTCTCAAAATTTCAGACCAGATCAATATTGGATTATCATATACTAAATTGCGTTTTTTATTGTTTCTGAATTTTGTCTTTTCTTTCATTGATTTAATCAGGTATTTTATTACCAGCACCAAAGGAGTTCTTTCACTGAAATATTATGGCAGGTAAGAGCAGTCTCCCTTCTACTGCTTTCAAATGTTCTTAAAATGGAACCCATCACCGTTACCTCAGAGTCATTTTTCCCATTCAAAAGTCAAGCAAAGCAAACTGAAACAACCCTACACCACCATCACGAACAAGAAACCCACTAGTGTCTTTACTGAGAGACTCATATAAGTTATAGATTGATTTGGGAAGAACTGACTTTTTTGTATTAAGTCACTTTTTCTCAAAGTAGAATGCTTAAGTTTTTCCAATAAGGGCGAATCTTTCCACTTATTCCGTCATTTATATCCCCTTAGCAATTCTTGTTGCTTGCTCTGCTTTTTGTTTTACCATTCTGTGTTCTAGCTGGCTGCACATTTTACATAAGAAAACTGTTGATAATTTTATATATCGTGTAACCTGATACTCATTAAATTTTTTTTCTTTATAACAAACAGGTTTTTAGCTGATTCTCTTGGAGATTTTTACAAGAGCACCTATTTCACTCATGAATAGCAACCCTATCAGCTTTTTCCAGTTTTTATTCTTTTGATCCTTTTTAATAACAGCATTTACTTTTAGAGCAATCATTTAATTATGTCTCAATTACTGACCATTTAGTGTTTTTTTTTTTCATTCTGATATTGCTACAGTGAATATTTCTTGGAACTGAATTCAAGCAGTCGGGTTGTTTCCTTGGGATAGATTTCTGTAAGTGTAATTCTTGAAGTCAAAAAGTTTATCACACATTGTCATCTTAGTTTTCCCCAGAGCTTTCTCAGTGACAGCCGTCAGCTTCCCCACTGCCCACAGTGCAGAAAGTCCCGGCACAAACGCCATCTTCCCATTCCTCCTTCTGCGTGTTTTCTCTTCGGTGCCTGCGGAGGGGTGCCTGGAAATCCCATGTAAAGCCTTTGAGAATCAAATCAAAACAAACACAGAAATGTAAACGTATTACTCAAGTAACCAACTCCAACAGTCAGGCTGGAGTTGAAATTCAAATGATTTGGAAATTACTTACTCACTCTACTGTGAGTCATCTCAGGCTCATCCTATACCTCATTTCTTCACATTCCAAAAGCCACTAAAAGCCAGGCATGGTACACAGTTGTAATCACAGCACTGGGGAAGGCTGAGGCAGGGAGATTACAAATTCAACCCCAGCCTGGGTTGCTTAGTGAGTTAGCAAGACTTTGTCTCCAAGGAGTTCCACAGGGTGAGGAGAAATGGAGATAAACTCAGTGCACAGGGCCTGGCTACAACCCCAACAACAACAATAACAACAACCAGTAAAACCAGTAAGTTTTACCACCTCTGTCCTGTCTGTTCTTGTCTCGCCTGGACAGCTGTGATACCACTGAATTGATTTTACATCCTCTGCTCAGTCCTCTCTTTATTGCTACTCAAAAACCTTTCAGTGAAGGAGGATCCCATAGGATGGTCACCATGTATCTGCCCAGAATCCTGTTCCCCTGCCTTCTCACCTTTTCCTCTCTGACCCTATTACACTGCTGCTTATTCCTGACAACCTGCAACTCCAAGTCTCTGAGCTTTTGCATTGCCACCCACCTGTAACTATGTCCTCCTTAGCAGTTTGCATCCCAACCACATTTAGCCACAAAATCCTCTCTCTCTCTCTTTTAAGAGCCAACTCTAGGGCCACCTCCACCTCCAGTGTCCATCTCATTCCTCACCCTCCACAATGACTCATCTCATAGAAGGGCTACCCATGGATAGTCTGGAATATTCTCAAGGTTATTTTGTGTCCAGTGGCCAGGGCTCTTATATAAATGGAGTAAAAATGGATGAAAATTGGCAGAGACTGGCTTTTCTCCCTGTTCTTGGTGAATTATATTAGTCTAATGTGACTTGAAGATTATTCCATACAAATCTATTTCTACAATCAGTATAAACAGAAAATTGGCATTGCAGAAGAGGTCTCTAACTCGAGCTAGGGGAGGGATGTTTAAAAGTTAAGAGTCGACTCTGCTCTCTCATGCCTGGAGGCGCTTGCCTGGCTGACTGTTAATGATCACCTTAGGCCCTGAAGCACAATGATGAGAGACCCCTAGTGACTACTGCAACTTCACACAAAGCTTTTGGTTTTCTTTTGGGGGGGTGCTGCTGGAGAGGTTTGGAAATTCTGCAAGCTAGTTTGATAGAAAGGTAAAATCTTAGAGCTGGAAGGAGGGGGGTCAGCATGTCATCTAATCCAGCTCTTTGCTTCCAGAAAGACCTGAGGAACTAACCAGTCCCTCCTGTTTCCAAAGGTCTGTGGGAATGAAAACTCTTTTGTTCCATCCAAGCCAGCACTTGTCAGCCTCACCTGCAAGGAATTCCTAGGTCATACTTCCTGACCCGCCTGCCACTCATCTCCTCATCCTTTCTAGCTCCACTGCCAGTAAACAGAAGGAAAATTGGACAGCTGCCTCGAGGTGACTGGTTTAGAATCCCTCCCTTACCGACTCTAGAGAGCAGAGTAAGTGTGTTACATGGTCACATGCCTCTAATTTATATCCAAAAAACCTCCCTCTGATTCCTATTCTGTCAAAGTGGGGGCGGGGTTGGGGAGAATCTCAGATGTCACTGGGGATTCATTGAGGAAGTAGAAGAGGTGTTCTCCGCACACATCTGGGGGACAAGTTTGCTTTTTACGTATAATTGCCCTCTGCAAACTATTCCAAAGCACTTCAATTTATTCCAAATTCCAGGACAACTATCTGTTAATACCCACAGAGATGGTCAAAGCCAGTTAACCATCTACTAGCTGTGGAGGTGCGCTTCTTTTTTATTCATTTTAAAAACAGACACAAAACTGCTAACATATGTTTCTGTTGCTAGACCTCAGTCTTATCACAGTTTGAAACTGTAGAAAATCAATTATGTGCTTTGAATTACTCTCCTTCCTGGCACAAAAGCATCTCTTCATTCTTGCAGGATAGTGAACACTTTACAACATCTACCGCTAACAGCCTGTTAGGATTCTCTGCTAAATGAATGTAGTACAAATAAACCAAACAGAAGGCCAGTGGAATGCTAAACATCTCCACTTTCCTCTGTTGTGGCCTCCTGGCAGCTTGGGACCATTCTGCTGGCTGCTGCAACATCTGGACAGCATTCGAGGTTGTTTCTCAAGGACACAAGCGTGCACCTCCGGTGAATTTCAACTTTCAACATCTCCCTGGCTCTAATCTATATTTAATGTTTTATGACTGGTAGTCAAAGAAGCTTCAGCTAAATATCAGGTTGGAATGAAAATGATCCTTGGGAGAACATTTACTTCCAGTGTGCGCCGGCAAAGTGTCTGTGACAGTGGCTTTCCCCAGAGACTTGTTGCCCATTCTCTTGCAGTAATAATAATTACGCCTTATGATTGCTGTGCCCACATAATCAAAGATCACTTCATCAAATGTGATGCAGGGAGGGGGTTGCCTCTCCTCCTAGCTGGATGTCAGTCACAGAGAACAGCACCCCTAGGGATTCCCAATCTTCTGCCTGCCCTTTTCAGAACTGCGTTGTTAGCATTGTGTTGCACTCTATTCTTCTCCATGCAAATGATGTGTAAATCATGCCCTCCAGAAGGCACATGTGGTGAGTCAGAGAGGGTGCGAGGGAGGTGGGAGCTGGTGTATTCTTTGCCCGTGGCCCCCTCCCCAACCTACCACAGGGATTTCTCGCATGGAACATAATTACATCTGTGCCATATGGGCTCATTTATATTCTATTACAGGTTAAGCTAATACGACTCAGAAATATGCTAAAAATACCTCAAAGTATTCTAGAGCTGTCAAAACACTTGTCATTTCTTGCTCACTCGTTTGATTGCTAGTTTTTAAAAAATTTTTTTTGGGAAATTCAGAGAGCCAGGAAAGCTTGTTGGCCTGCTCCTGTCCAGTCTATAAATACAGTTTAATTTCCTGTATTATTGCAATCTCTGGGCTTATAAAGCAAAGATCTTTCTTTATAATCCTGGAATGGCCCCAAGACATGGGCACTGAAGTCCCTGTAACTTGTAGATTTTAATTTCCCAAGAGGTAGAAAATACAGATTTCAGATGTGTGGTTTTGTCAGCTTTAGAATATTTCTTGTCTTTGTTTGATGTAATTATTCAGTGTGATAGAGAAACACCTGCAGAGGCTGACACACCAGAGAAATGTGCTTCTTCAGTTATAAGATTTGGTTGGATGTCATGCAAATCTTCTCAAGATTTTATATGTCATGTGATAATGAGAAGTATAGCTGCTAATGAATAATGAGCTCAACAACGATTTACAGGAATGTTGTGTTGTTTTATACAGTGGTTAAAGTCCATTAGCCCACTAATTTCTACCATCAGTTTGCAAAAAGTATGATATGCTTGTGTGGACTCCTAATCTAACACTTCATTTATAGAATTAATATTTTGTCATTACTATCTTAACATATTAGTAGAATTTTAAAAAATTAGTCTTAGGAACAAAGCAGCAAGTGCAAATATTTTAATTGCCCATGCTTGACAACTTTTAAAGGTTTTAAGGAACTGTTCTTATCAGCCAGACCATTTAGCTGAGAAATCAATTTATACAAAACCATACTTTGCTGATTTGCTAATAACTGTTCTATGCTAGCTGATTGATGGAATGGTTAAGACTGTTTGGTTTCTAATCTCAGCTTGGCTATTTGATAACTTACATTGGAAAATTCCAATGTGTCTAATGCTCAGTTCCTCTGTTTAAAAAATAAGCCTAATAATGGTAGCTATCTTTATGGGCTTGAGGGAGGTATTAAATAAAATAATGTAGCAAAATACTAGACACACTGTCTGGTATAAGGTAACAGCTTGGTAAGTAGCAGCTATTATTTTTACTGCTGTTGATTTTAATTTTAACATGAACATCTTCTTTATATACTTATATAACTCTATTTTAACTTATTTTAATCTAAAAAATGTGTTTTTGCCAAACTCATGTTAGTTGCACAAAACTTCTTAGATCATGTGGATCAGAAGCTCTCAGCAGCCTTGGCTCACACAATCACTTCCTGACTCTATTTAGAAGTAATGGATATTTCACGAACTGGCTTGAGAAGAAATTTTGAAAATTCAGTGTTAATGCACTGAAAACAAGGTTTTCTATTTAACATATCATTTGAAATATTTATGTGTATTTAGAATTTTTCTGGATATTAAATATCTGGATTTGGGCAATGGAAACATTATATTTAAATAAGGATGGATTTCAGTTTATAGAAAGCAAGAAATTTAACCAGTAATTGTAGCTGAGATTTTTAACTTTTACTTCTTTAAACCATTAACATCAAACTATTTGAGGCTGTACAGGGCTGTGTGCATGTGTGTGTGTGTGTGTGTGTGTGTGTGTGTGTGTGTGTGTGCCATGTGTACAAAGGAGAGAATGTGTACTATAGACACGCCTACAGGAGAATCTAGTCTTGCGCTGTTTATTATAGTGTTCCTGTACAGCCTCATGATTAGTTGAGTCATGTGTCTTTTTACCATGTAGGATTGAGGTCTAGAGTATCTCATCTTTCCTTCATCTTCCAGGAAAATCGTACTACCATAAAAGTGGAATGAAATTACTTCTAAAAAGGGCTATGAGTTGCCTTGCCACTTCAAACTACCTTTTCAACTAAAAGTCTAATATAAATTTGAGTAGAACTAGGAGTTTTCTTTCTCAAGGTCTTGGCTTTGTGGCTGGTAAAAGACGCAATGTCAAAGTGTAACATGGGTAACCTTTTTTGAATAAGCATTTCCTCCCCATGCTCTGGTCAAGCTGTAGGCATTCAGTTTTCAGAAAAGGGTTCCAAAGATTTGAAGTCTTTGAGAAGAAGCAACATGATTCTACAGCCTAGTATCTTATGAAATTTCATACTTTGAAACAATATTTTTTAGCCTTCAAAACTATTTCTTTGTCTTTTTTTTTTTAACCTGGAATCAAACTCACAGCCTCATGCTTGCCAGCAGGTGCTTACACTGCTGAGCTAAATTCCTAGCCTCAGAACTATTCCTTTTCTTGAAGAATTTCTACAGAGATTTTTCTGCAGAGAGATTAGACACACAAGCTTTCGATGGTTAAAGTTCAATCCTAATTTCTTTTTAAATTTTCTCTTGTCAAATGTATATAAATTTCTTCCCAATAAAAATAAAGGTTTTCCTTTCTAACCTTATATATTAAAGATATATATAAGGTTGTCAAGATGGCATTGTCAAGATGAAGTTAATGATTCTACAATGCCATTTTTATTTTAAATCAAATGTCATGTGATTCTATCCTAAACCTTTTCTTATCTTATTTTCCCTGTACTGTTCTTGTATCTTCAACTTAAAGCTACTGAGGATATTAAATACTGGTAGTCACCTACTCAACTGACAGTTACCCCTCCCCCATAAAGTTTCCCTCGATAGGACAGGAAAATAATTGCTTAGAAAGAATTCGAAGCGGTTTTTTGAATAATCCCCACACCAGTTTCCACAGTGGTTGCCCTAGTCTCATCTCTCATCAACTCTCATCAACAGTGGAGAAGGGTTCTTTTTTCCTCTGGCATATGTTATTGGTTGATTTCTTCATAATAGCCATTATTTCTAGGGTGAGATAGAATCTCAGTGTTGTTTTAATTTGGATCCCTCAGATGATTGTTGATGTTGAACATTTTTTCATATATTTATTTGCTATTTATACTTCATCTGAGAAGTATGTATTTACCTCAGATGGTCATTTTTGGATTGAGTCTTTAATTTGGGAGGGAGTCTGATTTTTTCTTTAGTTCTTTGTATATTCTGGATAATAACCCTTTGAAGAGCAACCTGCAATTTTTTCCCCACATTGTGGGTTGTCTCTTCAGTCTGGTGGTGGTTTCTCTTGCTGTGCAAAAACTTTTTAGTAAGATGCATTCCCAATTGTTGATTCTTTGTGATAGCTCCTGTGCAATTGGGGTTTTGTTCATAAAATCTTTGCCTTCACTGATGTCTTGAAGAGTTTTATCCCATCTCCCAGTATATTTAATGTTTCTGCTTTAATATTTAGATCTTTGATCCATTTCATTTGTAGTTTAGTGCATGGTGAAGGACATGGGTCTGATTTTAATCTTCAACATGTGGAAAGAGAGTTTTTCCTGTACTTTTTATTAAAGAGACTATCTTTCTCTCAATAAAGATGTTGGCCACTTCATCAAAGATAAGGTGGCTAAGTATGTCTGGAGTTGTTTTTGTGTCTTCTAATCTGTTCCACTGATCCTTGGACCTGCTTCTTTTCTTTTTTACTCCCCCCCCCCCAGTACCACTGCGTTTTTATCACAGTAGCTTTGTAGTATAATCTCAATTCTGTGATTATGATGTCCTTTGATTTGTCTTTTTGCCCAGAATTGCCTTTGAAAGTCTAGGTCTCTTCTGGTTCAAATGAATTTTAGGATTGTTTCCTCTAATTCTGTAACATATGCTGCTGGAATTTTGATCTGGATTGTATTAAATATGTAAAATGATTTTGGAAGTATAATCTTTTTAAATATATTTGTTCTTTCTACCGAAGAGCAAGGGATGTCTTTAGATTTTCTGATATTCACCTCAATCTCCTTTTTCAGAATACTGTAGCTTTCAATGTAGAAGTCTTTTATTCCTTTTACTAGATTGATTCCTAGATATTTCATTTTTTAAATGATGCTATTGTGAAAGGTTTTGTTTTCCTAATTTCTGTCTGAGTCAGTTATTTTCCTTCTTAAAATAATTAAAAGAATCATACCACAGTGACATATTCACATCCTTGTTTATAGTTGCACAGTTTGTAATAGGCAAATCTTGGAAACAATCCCAATACCCACCCAGTGGTAAATGGATAAAGAAGATGTGGATTTTTGATAGAGTACTTCTCTGTCATAAAAAAGGATGAGCTCGATACATTTCTAGATAAATGAATGTACCTTGAGATCACACTCTTTTCTTTTTTAATTTTTATTTTAAAGAAAATAAAACCAGGCAAAATTAAACAGAATAAAGCCACTCAAAACCAGACGGTGTGACACAGGATTTCAAAGCAAGATAATAGGAAATCAACAATAGTTATTACAATGTCTCTTGTTGTCTTTAAAATAGCTGCCCATATCTTCAGACACAGTACACATTATCAAAAACAAAACAGAACAGAACCGTTGTTAAAAAAAAACAATGAATGCTGTACAAGACTTCAAAACAAGATGATAGTAAATCCAAAATGACTATCATAATATAACTTATTATTTTTGAAAGAGCTGCCCATACCATCAGATATAATAAAATCAAACATGATAAAACAGAATAAAATCCAACCAAACAAAACAATTAGAATGATAAAGGAATTTGAAATAAGATAATGGGAAATTAACAATGGCTACCACCTTCAGAAGGAGATCCCCCATATATGCTACACTGCATATTGTTATCCTCTCAGTAGATGATTAGGCTACCGGCTTTAGGCCCCCAAACATCAGTGAAACACTAAACACTACAAGCAATAAGCCTGTGTTTCTCCAGATCAGCTGGTCATTTACGAGGGTGGAAAGAGGGAAAACATTGGCTCTTCTGTCTCCCTGTGCTGGAAGGGGCTGGCATCAGGCTCTCCTCTAGTCAGCTTGCACATGGCATCAACTCACAGGAGGTCTTAGCTTCTTGTTGACTTCTTGTTCTACTCCACAGTCCACAAATGGTGCCAACTCACAGGAGAGGGCTGGCATCTGGCTCTCCTCCAGTGGGATCATACTCCTCAGTGAAATAAATCAGACACATGTGTGTAATGCTGCATTGTTTCTCTGATGTGAGAAATTGAAAGGGTAAGTAAGGACAAAAAGGTATAATAGATATTGTGAAACAGGAAGAAAATGTTCAGATGGGGAGGGGAGTAATGGAGGGCAGAAGGGGAAAGGAAAGAAGGGAAAAATAAAAAAAAGAAGTGAGACACGAAGGAATAAATGGAAACAAAGCTTTTTTAAGTAGGGAGAAGGGGGTTGAAAGGAGGATAGGAGAATGGGGAAAGAAATAAACAAATTACAACATGTACAGGTACAAATTTCCTATGATGAATGTGATCATTATGTAGATCTAAAATCTCATTAAAGAAAAGGCTGGGAGTAAAAGTAAAACAAAAGACAATTATTGGGTTCATAAACATGAACACAGGTATACTTTTTCCTACAGTGAGAAAAAATACATATGAGTATCTATTTACTTTTTTTAATTTAAAGAAAAAAACCAAAACAAAACAGTAAAAGGGTACAAGTAATACAGAATTTCAAAAATAAAATAAACAGTAAGAAATAGAAATCACTAGTTAATAGATTACATATTATCATCTTAGAAATAGTTGATCAAGTTATCTATTTACTTTTAATTTAAGGTTTTTTTTTTTTTTGAGGAGTTGAGACGGGGCCCTACTGTGCAGGTCAGAGTGTCCTTGAACTCACTATGTAGTCTGGTCTGGCCTTGAACTCTCAGTGATCCTCCTACTTCAGCTCCCTAAGTGCTGTGATTACAGATGTGCACCACCAGACCTGGCCATATCCTTTTAATCTGAACTAGACTTAGTCAGAAATTTAGAATTCACTAACATTCTCTTGAAACATTCTTGGCTAGAATGTGTCTTTCTGAGGGATGAGAACCCCACAGGAAAAACCTTATTCTCCTGGCCCAGCCCTACTAAAGCATCCTAAATTGGGACCACCCTGGCTGTTCATGCTAGGTCTAGATGCTTCAGAGAAACAATGTAGCTTCCATTCTCCTATGTCTTCTGCAAAAAACTTTTCCTTTCTAGAACAAAAGATAATTTCTAACTTGAATGTACATTCAGAAAACTTTTGGATAAAGCCAAGTTCCCAGAGTCTCAGTTGACTGAGAAAAGCTGGTGTAAAAACCTTCAAAGCATCCATGATTTGTGTTTCTCACACCTTACATCCAATTAATCAAGAAATTCTATGTCCAGAATGTGGCTGTTTATTTTTCAACACTATCTTTGCAACAACCTTTTCTGCACCATTCATCACCTATTTCTCTGTTTCTTCCTTCCTACTACTATCTATTTTCAGCACTGATACCAAAGCAAACCATTTAAATATAAATTTTACCAAGTTACTTCCCTGTTCAGGATCTTCTAATGTCTCTCAAGTTCTCTTAAAGTCAATATTTTTAACAATGGTTTGTAAAACCCTCTATGTTCTGAAATCAGTACCAGTCTAATCCTTTTCTCTGCCTGATTCACTATAGTTCATAGCCATAGTGATGGTTCCATTTCTTGCTCCTCAAACTTGCTAGGCAAACTGCCACCTCAGGCAGTTTGCACTGACTATTTCTGTAACTTTTGTTGCAAATATCTCATAAAAGCCTTCCCTGAGTACCTTAGATTAAATTATACACCAATGCCTCCTGTTCTTCTGATTCTCCTTGCTTCTTCTTTTCTCCTTGTTATACGAAAAAACCTTCCTGTATCAATGGAAAGTTTCTAACAAGCTACATAATTAAACTTATATATTACGTTCACATCTATTATCACCATTACCACCTGAAACATAAGCTCCCATAGTCTTTGTTTTGTTCAGTGCAATAGTCTAAATTCTGAGAACAGTGCCTGGCACAGGGTGATTATAAATATTTAGACATTCTCAGTTTTACTTTAGTTAATATTTGTTATGAAAACTCTGCTTTCTGAATTCAAATGCAATTTCTTACTTTGGCTTGAACCATCTTACTCAAAGCCTCACCTTCCCATCCTTTGGGGAAGATGACTTTCAAGAATGTGTTGATGGCAGATAAAGGGAGATAGAAGAGCCAAGCACTCAGAAGAGTAAAGTGAAGAATTATGGCAACCATCTGGATAGTCCAGCTAGGAGCCCTCGAGCGGTGAGGCCCTGTTATCCACGGGAACACATAACTCCTGGCACAAACACTTCCATTTGTGGATTGTAGCGTGATGGTGGCGGGTTGGTGTGGACGTGGGAGGAGAAGGTAGTGAAAGGAAGTGGATGGTAAAATGGTAGCACAGTGACCGTGCCAGGAAAAGCATCAAATACCTGTCCCCTGTAGGTCCCACGGTGGAAATGATCCTGCTTTTCTGACTGAGAACATGGTGCTATGTATTTACTGCACAGAATAGACAACGTGATACCAGTCTTACCTCAGTCTGAAATATTGCATACCTCCATCTCTAGGTTGGTTTGGTTTTAAGCTGCACTAAATTTGCTTAAATTTCTCCCCGACCTCAAGATACAGAACCTTAGTAATTCTACTTGCTGTTCCAAATTCACTGATCTGGTGAGGAAAACCAGTGTGGTTTTAAAGAGATTCTTTTCAAGCATGAAAGCATTTGAATCCAGTTAGGGAGACAGGAGGGGCAAGGGCTAAACAGACATCTGCACTGGTCAAGGACCACTCAGAAATAGGGATCATTTTTTCCCAGCAGAGGATTTTGCTAAAGAAAGTCCTTTTCTACAGAAGAGGAAAGCAAAATTGCCCTGTTGGAAACTGTTGTATTTATGCACTGTTTTGCAGTCATTTTTGATCATTTTCTCCTGACCTGCTTTAGGGTGTCTCAGTTAATTTTCTTGTTCCTGAGCCAAAACACTGGACACTCACAAGTTAAAGAAAGAAAGGTTGACTTCAGCTTGCAGCTTGTGGATATTTCAGTCCATGGTCAGCTGGCTCCGTGGCAGGGAGGCCGGCAGAGGAGCAGCAGTCCATGGCATGGCAGGCAGAGGAAGCAAGTGGCAAACTTCCCTTTCCTTTTTATCCTATCTGTGTTATGAGTCTGGTGGTGCCACACAGTCCAGGTTTGACCTTTCCTTTACACACACACACAGAACTATGCCAAACCAGTCAGTGATTTAGTTATCACACTTCCTTAATTCATATTCACACATCCTAAATCCAGCCACGGGATCAAACAGTAGCACAGGGTTTTGTGTTAGTTTGTGTCCCAGCTGGCCAGAAGGACTAAGAAGAAAAAAATTTTGTGTATGTGTTTTTGAGACAAAGTTTCACTATGCAGTTCAGGCTAACACTTTGTAGCCCTGGTTGACCCTGAACTCACAGTGATCCTTTGGTTTAGCCTCCAAAATCCTGCCATTACAGGGGTGTGCCACCGTGTCCATTTCCTGAGAAGAAATATATTTTTAAAAATTTTTTTATTCTTATTTTTTTATTGGTACCGGGGATCAGACTCACGACCACGTGCTTGCAAGGCAGACACTTACGCCACTGAGCTAAATCCCCAGCCCCCGAGAAGAAATATTAAATGGAAGGAAGGCTGGTGAGGGAATTAATCAGCCTAACCGTTCTTCTTCCTTAGCATTGTCACATTTTATTGATTTGGGGGAAACAGGAAAGTAAAACTAATTCATGAAAGCCTCAGGAAGAATGCTCAGGAATAGGAGGAGCCATGGGAGACAGTACAGGTTTCTCAGGAGAGCGGACAAAGCGGATAGATAAGGAAAGACTACATGAGAGCTCAATGTAAGAGTAAGAGGAGATGGTGTCCAACGATTGTTAAACTTTCAGTCAAAGGTATTCTTCATCCCAAGATCACAACCATCTTTGTTGTAGAAGAGGCTTTGACACATGGGATGAGGATTTGAAGCCATGATGCACAGTGTTCTCCAGGCCTCACAAGGCAAATACTCTTGCCACCACCAGTTTGAAGCCACCAATGTTACATCTCAGAACAGGGAAATAGGACGATCCACTCAATTGTATGCCAACATCCAGTATTTCCTCTATGCAGATGAAAATGATCTCATTGGCAATATAATAATTAGGAAGTGATGACTTTTGAGTATTAGTTACTATTGTTTTATTTTTAACTTGTCATAAATTTGTAGATTGTTGTTATAAGAACCGTTCTTTATATTCAGTTCACAAAGATTCTGAAAACTGAAGAATCAGCTCTCAAGAACGAGATGTAGAATTCTGAGTTACAATCAGAATTAAGATTGCTAAAACATTATTACTATGTATTTTCTTTACATAGTCAATGCTTTATCTATGAGAATGTTAAATTATCAATAGATGAGTTACTTATACCATCATTCAGTCTTGACATCATTGAACTTAAAACTGCATATAACATTTTGTGGGGTAACATTTGCATATGCAAAAATTAATTCAACTCCCTTAAACAAAAGAACACAATTATTATCCCTCTCGCACATAAATTTTGCCAACAACAATGCTTTTTGAGTAACAAGATCCCTCTAGTTGTTTAGGGATTATTTTGCAATGTGACAAAAGTTACAATATAAAATTTGTTCCAATTAACATTCTTAAAATGTTTGCCTGCTGGGAGACTTTTTTGCTTTGTTAGGGTATGGATATTCTTTTAACATGTTTTAGTATTTTAAGTCCCCTTTCTTACTGGAGTTGGCCACAGATAGAGTGAAATGGAGCTCAGGAACTTGGACTAAGACAAATGAACATGACTGTATTTTTAAATTGAATAACTAAAGCTTGGACAATGATAACATTAATGTTATTTATTACTATCCTATGTTCTGTTTTAACATTTTTTTCACTGACCTAGAAAATTATTTATTTGCTTATTGCTTGATTACCTTAACAGATATTTGTAGAATGCTTACTTTGCGTAAGATATTATGATATCAGCATAAAAAGAGTTTAAATTGCCTAGAAATATCGCACCTGTTTTGTGGCTTCTAGTACAGAATGTTGGGCCTTCATAGGGCTAGAACAAGATAGATAAGAGCTGGGGAATCCTACCAGTTAGTTAAGGGAGAAGACACAAAATTAGAAGCAAATTTGTTAAACATTACTGTTTCATATTAACTGAGTTCAGGGAAGTTTCATACTTTTAAGAGCCATGACTGGTTACAGCTTCTCTAGCACCCTGGAACCATGTAGGAAGGAGTTAAAGGAGAACCAGGTTTGGGATCCATCGCTGGATGGTAAGTCAGTAATATCTCTACTTTCCTCCCACAGCCTTTTTCTTCCAAGCCCTGGGGATCTTCCAGGAAGATGCTCTAAAAAGGAAGTTTAGAGAAAGAAGATGAAAGAGGGGAGGCTGCTGTGGGGGCTCCTTTTCCAGACTGCTAGATGCATTCTCCATTGTTTTCTGAGGTTACCAAGATGTTAGTTTCAGTTTTAAAAATTGTACTAATTTACAAAATTGTAAGCACACTTTTTCTGGTATCTATAAAATCTACTACCGTCTAAAAAGACTAGTAAATATAATGAGCCTTGGGCTAAAAGAATCACTAACCCTATTATTACGAGTGATTAAAAACTGATTTTATTCAACTAAGCAAGAAGTGGAAGGAAAAATGTCAAAAGCCAATATTCCTGTCGCCTACATCAAGAAGCCTTGGCAGGTTTGTTTCCTGCCAGTAACACTTTGGCCCAAACCATCTTCCCTAAAATTAGTTCCACTGAGGTCATAGTGCAATGGTGGCTTGCCCAGTAAGACTTAAAGAAAGTAGGTTTTCACGTCATGCTCCGTGATAGTACCCTTTGGTTGCTTTGCAGCAACGTGTCACCCAAATTTACTTGCCCATTTTCTTTGTTTGCTTGCTAATTTTGTGTCTTCTCTACCAACTGGAGAGCACAGTTGTTATTATCTTGTTTGCTACTCTGTCCTTCATGTGCATCTAGCACATAGGAAGTCCCTGTGACTCATTTTTAAATAAATGTATGTCTTTATGTAGGGTGGGTTACCATTAATTGTTCTGGGTTTCTGTATCATAGTTTTAATTGGGAGTCTCATGATGGATCCCAAAGTTTAGATTATTCATGCTTGGCTTAGATACTTAGCAGTCTACATGCTGAGCTTGCTACTTACTGATTGTCATGGTTCATTAAAAAACATCAAGGGACTTATTTCTATGATCAGTGTTGTTTTAGACTTTCATAGGCCAAGATTTTCATCGGATAGCATCACCATCTCTTCAAAATGTAAACTTTGCTGATATTTAACACTTGTTTATCTTATTTGGACTGGTAATTTGAAATTAAAAACAGTCTTGCAGAGGTATTTATTTTGTGCGTAATTTAGAATCCATATTTTATGGACTGAGTGAGTATTAAGATACACAAATGACTATGTGACTTAAAATCTCCAGGGAGGTATTACTTTTGTATTCAAATAAATGAGTTTGGGCTGAGAGGCTCGGGGGTGACTAAGATTTAATCTAATCTAACAGAGAAATTATATTATCACTGGCAAAGCTGCTTGAATTAAACAAATCCTAATTATGCCTAGTTTCACTATTAATTTTGATAGCTGAAAGATCAGCCTCTACTTATCCCGCTAGTAGAAAATAGGTGTTCTCTAGTATTACCCACCTAAAAATCCTAGAGGAACGCTCATAAATTCCACATCCACTCTTGTTGCTTATTTTTTTGGCCAGGCGTGTTACTGTACAGGAATAGTAAAATCATTTTATCAATAGTTTCTCAATGGAGGTTCCTGACTTTGCTTTGATAACTTCCCTGAACTCAGTTAATATGAAACAGTAATGTTTAACAAATTCTACTAAAGAACTTGGTCATAACAAAATGGCCACACCCAACTTTCCCATTTATTCCTCTTTTCCGCATCTCTCAATTCTTCTCTTTCCTTAGTCTAGTAAGGGGAACTCTAAACCTCATATTCTTTCCTCACATCGTACCCTTCACACACTTCAATCGATATCTTCACAGTCTGCCAGAGTGAATGGTTGTAAGCAACTCTTTATGACTTCCTGTATTCATGCCTTTTGCCTTCTCTTCTACTAAAGTCAGAATGTTCTCTGCCTCTTGACTTTGGGCTCGATTGTGTGTTTTGCTTTGGTGGATAGGATGTTAGCAGATAAGATGCAAGGAGCAGCTTGAATGTGCTTAGGTGCCCGAGCTTGCCTGTTGGTGTGCCCTTATCCTCGCCATGAGAGGAATGTACTCTGAATGACCCTGTGGGACCAAGAGGATGAAAGATGTGTGGAGAGGACCGAACTTACAATCCTGCTGTGTAAAGTTAAACCAGCCCAGCTGACTCACTGATCTGTGAGAATGAAATAATATTTTTCTGCACTGAATTTTGAGGTTGTTATATATATATATATATATATATATATATATATATGCCATTACTGTGGCCAAAGATAATTGGTACAAGATGTAACTCTTTCCACAGTAGAGTCAATGTTTATATCTTTATGCAAAGTAGCTTAGCTACTTGTCTCCATTGTCCCTGTTCCAAGAGTAGCATTTTGACTCTCTCTTTGCATAAAAACAAAGCATATTAGAAGCTTTCTCTCAGTAGCGGCAGTTCTCCTATAAAGGTAATTTTTTCCTCTCTTTATTTATCTGTGGAGACAGAAAACCACTAATCATTTTTAAAGGCCCTATTTCCATCATCAGGGGAAAAAAGTTAAAGTCTAGCTGAATATTTTGCCCTACATAAAAAAAATGTGAATTTACCAAAAAGGCAAACAAATGAGTAGTCAGCTTTCTTTGAGGTGAAGTATTGCTCTCTCAGTGTGTGCTTCCTTTATAAAACTGTTCCTTAGAATCATCATTCTTTTAGTGTGTCTGCCACCAGGCTCTATGTCCCTTCAGAGCAGACATGGATCATATCATGTTTATTTGTATGTTTCCAGCAAAATTATAGTGCCGGGCTCATTACCCTTGGCTAACAACAGTTTGTTATGTTTCTTTATGACTAAATGCAGCTTCTACAATGACCCACACAAATAGGAAAAGCTGAGATCTGGGATAACCTCAGAGAAGTTTGAGAGAAACAGCATTGATGATGATCCTGCAAGACTGGGCATGATCTGAGCTGGCAGAGAAGAGATTGGAAAATATTTGAAGTAAAGGGTTGAACTAAGCAAAATGAGATGACCGGGAAGCACAAACTCATCTTGTAATTAACTTTTTCATATAATTTTAAATAAACCATGAAGGTGTTTGTGATGAACTCAAAGACCAATGAATATGAACAATATTTCTTCAAAATATTGAAGAAAGCCTAAGTACAATGGAGTCTTGCAAAACAAACAAAAGTCCCCAGCTGTTTTCTTTTCATCGCTATTTCAAAAACTGGTGAGCAGACACATTCCAGCTCCAGTTCTGTTCCTACCTTAATCCTCTTGCTTCTAGTTCCCCTAAAAATTCCTCTGAGATTTGCTTTAATCTCCAGCAGCATTCTGTATGTTGTTATTCCTCATATCTCTGACTTAATGGGAAGCACATTTGTATCAAATGAGTTCAATATATTCCATCTACTATTTGTGTCTCAGCCCCACTACATTGCTTTGGATGGTCAAAATAAATGCCGTTATCATTATTTTTAATTACTAGCTGTGTGGTTATCAGTAGCTATTTTAGTAATAGCAGGTCAGACTGATTAATTATCTCAACTGCACTGTGAAGTTGGCACCAAATTTAAGTGTATTTTTCTGTTGAGGAAACTGAGGCTTAGAAAGATTAAAGGATTAAGAGGTTAAGTACCAAGTCACACTGGGAGTAAGTGGCAACCCCATGACTCAAATTTAGATTCATGCCATACTACTTTTAAAAATACCTTGCTAGTCTATGTTAATACGTAACGATGGATTTATTTTGGGAAGTTTGTGCATATAATTTCCCTCCCTCCCTCTCCCTTTCTTTGTCCTTCTTTTTTATTATCTTCTCCAGTTTCAGAAATTGATTTCCTGGTTTCCTATCCTCTCCCCTTCATTTTAAGTACCTATTTGTTAAATTATGTATTTATTTTTTGTTTTTGTTTTCTCATATAAAAGCAAACATGCAATATTTAACTTTTTGAATCAGGCTAATTTCATTTAACATGATGATTTCTTGTTACATTCATCTTCCTGAAAATGACGTGATTTGGGGAATAATTATGTTTCAGTCATGCTTCCTATTTCTTTATAAACTACAAGAGATTGTTACAAAGTAAAGCAGTGTGTTATGCAAATACATGAGAATGCATAAACAGAGTCATTTACCTTCCTCACTTCATGATGATAAAACTTGAAGAATAATTGTTTTTTTCATGTTTCATACTCCAAAATGTACATTTATCTCACTTCAACTTGAGTGATGGTGTGCTCATATGCTGCTTTAAGTTAGTACTTGAGAAATCTCATAAAAATTTAAATTCCCATCTTTATTCAAGCTTGTGAGGAAATCTCATAAACCTTTGTATCTGAACATGCATTATGGCTTGTTTAGGATGCTGTGGGAAACAATTTTACATCTTTTTCAGTTGGACATAAAATCATCTATGAGCTGCTGAAAGAAAACTGTGAAAGTATAGACTATGGGGCATTCCCTTCCAAATCTCCCCTGGGTATTAAAGTTGCCATGCACCCTGCTTAAATAGCTAACCTTCCTTTATCTCTTCATCTATTCCCAAACACAAGTCAGGATTCCTCAAATTATGCTTTTAGCTAAAACAAGATAAAAAGAGTGCTTACTAGTGGAACTGAGTCAAAAATACACACCCAAAGCTATTCGCACATAGGAATTGTTTATAACTAGAATAGATTCACACTGAAGCTAAGTTTTATGTCATTGAATTAAAATAGAAAGTTTTTTTCAGCTAAAATGTTAATTTTGTCCCCAAAGCAATCTCTGAGAATATAACTCTGAAAATATTGTAAAATAAGCAAGAAGGTAAAAATGGTAGCTTAGAAAATATCTATTTAATAAAAAGGAAAGAATGAAGAAATTAAGGAATAAACAAGACCTTAGGCAAATAGAAAATGACAGCTATAAATCTTATTTTATCAGTAATTACGATAAGCATAAATGGGCTAAACAATTCAATTAAAAGCCAGAGATCAGCAGCACAAATTTAAAAATTATTCAATTATTTCCTACCCACAAAAGACACATGTTATATTGAAAATTATGAATAGGTTGAAATTAAAGGGATAGAAAAATATATCATGCAAGAAATAAAAGATAGGAGCTGGGGATTTAGCTCAGCAGCATACATGCCTGCCTTGCAAGTGGGCAGTCATGAGTTTGATCCCTGGTACTGATTAAAAAAAAAGAAATAAATAAAAGAGAAGTGAAGTGACTAGTGACTATACATACTATCAAGGAAAAACAGACTTTAATATGATACTTATTAGTAAAACAAAAGTTTTTTTTTTAATAATAAAAGAGTCGAGTTGGAAGAGCAAAGATGGCAGATAGATAACAACTGGCTACAGGAGCTCCCTGAGATAGTCAACTTAGAATTCAACATAATACAGAGTGGGGAGCCCCAAACAGAGCGAGATGAATTCTCTCATCCCAAGAAAAAATTAAGGTGACTTGCCAACCATCCGAGGTCCTGCAGCGACTTGTCCAGGTCCTGCTGTGACCTGCCATGGTCCTGCAGTGACTTGCCAAGATCCCACTGCAATGTACCAAGCTGTCCAAGGTCCTACCACTTCGACCCACTGGAGGCGCAGTTACATTGAGTTCAGGGGTCAGCAAGCTGAACAGAGAGCTGAGTTGGCAGGATGCCTACATCCACCTGTGGTGAATGATGGGAGTGGAGCCATTCCATAAATAGGTAGGCTCTGGTGGATGATGTTCTGGGACTGGGCAGAACTGGCAAGTACAAGGGGCAGCAGTGACTTCAGTCAGTTGTTCCCTTCCCAAACAGGATTGGTGGAGTGAGCTAGGCATGGGTCATGTGACCTGATTGAGACCCAATAGGTTATCCAAAATCAAGTCCCTACAGCGATGATGCACACTAACCACACTAACCCAGTGAAGCATCAGAAGTTTGACTGATCTGGAGGGGAGGTGGCACAAAGTAATACAGTGCAGGCCACAGCACCTTGACTGATCTGGAGGGGAGGTGCCAGTATGTCCCTGTCTGCAACTCACTAGCACATGGCAGTGGGAAGGGTCATCTAGAAAATGTGCTTCAGAAAAATTGTAACCAACAAAGAAAGAAAGTGGGGCCTCCTGGAAGAAGCAAAAAAGATGGGAAGAGGAAGTAACAACAAAAAGTCCCCAGGTCCCAACCCTGATAACACTGACCCAGGACAAGTAAATACAAAAGAGAATGAGAACAGCAAATATACAATATCAGACACAGCTCCAGTGGACATAAAGAGATATATTTAGGACCTCATAGATGAGTTCAAAAGGGAAATATTTAGCCAAATAAAGCAAGATACAAGAAAATTAATAAAAGAGATACTAAGCACCCCACAAGCAGACACAGACAGAAGAAGGGAGGAACTCAAAAAAAAGGAGAGAACCATTTAATGAAGAATATAAAAAATATAGAATACATGAAGCAGATTCAAAGAGATCACCAGGAAATTAAAAACTCTATGGAAAGACGTCAAATCAGCTTGAAAGAAACTAAGAATAGAGTATCCGAACTGGAGGACAATTTTGCAATGTGGGAGTATGAAAGGGAAAACTTTTTAAAAATAACAAGGAAACAAGCAGTTGCAATACAAAGGCTAGAAGGCAACAAAAGGATCTATCACTTGAGAATAAAGAATGTGAATGAAGAAGCTGGGGTACAAATAAAGGAATTACAAAGGTTATTCACAGAAATAATTAAGGAAAACTTCCCAAACATAGGAAAAGGAAATGATATTCTGATATATGAGGCATACAGAACTCCAGCCACCTACAACCAAAACAGAGCTACCCCAGGAATATAATAAGCCAGATCCCAGAAATTCAATTTAAGAACAGACTATTAAAAGCTGTTAGAGACAAGAAACAGATAACCTATAAAGGAGGGCCTGTCAGAATAATGGCAGACCTCTTGACACAAACCAAAAGTCAAGAAGAGCCTGGAGTGAAATATTCCAAGCCCTGAAAGAAAATAATCTCCATTCCAGATTGACATACCCTGCTAAACTGTCTCTAGAAATTAATGGAGAAACAAGATGCTTTCAAGACAAAGAGGAACTTGGGAAATTCGCAACCACCAATCCAAGTCTACAGAGAATACTGCAAGGCATTCTAGAGAGAGAGAAAAGTACTAGGATTCCAGGAACAGTGGCAGAGAGACCTCAATGAATGCAGCAGAAAACAGAATGAAGAAGATAAGCAGACAACTGATGGCAAAAAAAGAGCATAACAGAAATGAGGCAGAGAAGATTTTATTCAAAACTGATGTGATTGATTGTATCAAGTCTGAGCATATAGGCAACTACACTGAAGATGACAAGACTCTATAATACACATTGTGGTTTGATAACTGCTGGGTTTTGAAGTTCTATACTATATACAAAGTTGTGTTTTTATTAATACTGTTATGTTATGACATATTCAATTATACCATGTCTGATGATATAGCCAATTCTATTGGAGATAACAAGAGACAACACAGGAACCATGGTAGAACTCTTTGTACAATGGTCTCATATGTTTATTTCATTTCATGTGTTTATAGGAATATGTTTTGTTTTGCCTTGCTTTGTTTTGTTTCTCCCTCTAATATAGAAAGGATAGAAATACATGTTAAGACTCATGCATGTGTAGAACCTATAAACAGTTTATGAGAACTGACCTTATGACACATGATGAAATGAACAGATACTTTGAAGAAAAAGAGACACTAAAGTACCCAATGCTGATCCTGGAGTGTCATAATGTGAAACCCAGCAATAGTATTATTCTTTGTTCAGAGTAATATTAGCCTGCTTGGGTTTATTCAATGTCAACATAATTGAAGATATGGATAACTGCATGTATGTTTAAGTGTATAGGATTGATAACCATATTTCTAAGTTTTTGTTGGATAGTTGAACAGAACTGGTTGAAATCTCACTGTTTGAATCCCTACTTTATATGCTCCACTTTAGTATCTTGAATAACTATTTGTAAGAAGATAATCTGTAATCATCAACTAGTGATTTCTTACTGTTTATTTTTTTTCTTTGAAATTATGTGTTATTTCTACCCATTTTCTGTTTTGTTTAGTCTTCCTTTAAATTAAATTTAAAAAAAAAGACACTACAGTACCCTGTGCTGATTCTGGAGTGTCATGGGGTGAAATCCAGCAATACTATTATTCTTTGTTCAGAATGATTTTAACCTGTTTTAGTTTGTTTAATCTAAATATAAATGAAGATATGGATAGCTGCATGTATGTTTAAGTGTATAGGATTGACAACCATGTTACTAAGTTTTTGTTGGACAGTTGAACAGAACTGTTTGTAGTCTCGCTGTTTGAATTCCCACTTTAAGTGTTCCATTTTTGTATCTTGAACAACTATTTGTAAAATGACAATATGTAAATATTAACTAGTGATTTCTTACTGTTTATTTTTTCTGAACATATGTATTATTTCTACCTATTTTGTTTTGTTTAGTCTTTCTTTAAATAAAATTTAAAAAATAATAGAGTCAATCTTTAAGTAGATATGATTATAAACATTTATTCACCTGATAACAGAACCTCTAAGTACATGAAACAAAAAGCAGAACTGAAAATAGAGAGAATTTAATAGTAATAGAGATTTTACCTGCTTATTTTCTATAAAATAATAGGCAGATCAACATGGGAATAGATGGCTTCACCAGTGCTACAAACTAGCTAGATGAAACAGGTGTCTATTTAACACTCTCCAGTCAATATCACAAAATTGTTATTTTTCTCAAATTTACATGGACTGAAATAATACAATGTATGTTCTCTGGCCACAACATAACTAATTGCAAAACCAATAGAAAAGAATTTGAGCAGCACTGGGCTGACTGTTTCTTCACCGACTGTGAGCTCCTTTAAACTGTGAAATCCTTGAAAGAAGTAATTGTGAATTATGCATCTTTATATTCCCAGTCTAACACAGCTCTTGATACATAGTTTAAACTGAATTTTTGGAAATGGCCACTGCTTCACCAAGTCTGATGCTAGTAATAACCATCGTGGAAGGATACAGTTATAGGTAACTGTTTCTAGTGTCAAACTAAAAAGAAAAAAGAACTAGTTTGGAACAGCAGTATACACAGCAGTAGTTGTAGATGGAGAAATTAAAAAGACAGCAAAATCCAGTAGTTCTTCTAAACGAAAATGAGATGAATAGTTAATAGTTATGTGACCTCACATGTTACACTGGATTTTCAGGTTTGCATCATCACACTTTAAAAGCAAATGCTTTATTAGGAAGAGCAACTGTAGATCTGAAACAAGTTCTGTTAATGCACAATAGAAAATTAAAAGAACAATTAGAACTTTCCTTGGAAAGCAAGAATGGCATAGTGCAACCTGGTGAATTGACAGCTGTGCTTGATGGATTGGTGATCGAGCAAGAAAATCTACCAAGCTGCACCTCATCTGCAACCGTGGAAACACAGCAAAATGGTGATGCCTTACATGAAAATGGAGAGTCTTCAGCAAGGACAGCTACCAGACTGGCTATTGAAGTAGAGTAGATAATCATGTACATACAAACATTGTAGTCCAAAATGCATGCCATTTGTATATGGTTAATGGAGACGATGCACCTTCATCTCCATCTTAGGTTGCTGCCAGACACAAAAATGTACCAGCTTAAAAATCACTCTCATGTGAGCCTACCAGTGACACTATTAATGGAGAATTTCCTCATCTGCACCAACTGATAATGCCATGGATAGTCCTGTAGCATCTGAAGCAACCACTTTAATTCTTCAATTGCACTAGTGCTGCCACGAAAGATCCTCCCACTGGAGAGATTCCATATTCCTCAGAACATTGTGAATGTATTCCTTCCTCCAGTGCAAAACTGGAATCTGATGCTATAATGTTAGACCCTGACTCCTCTAACTCTGGAAGTAGTTTTGCTTTTGACAAATTAAGGAAGCTAGATGGGTGTGTGGAAGCTGCATGACAGCAGTCTGGCAATACTGGTACAGAAGTTTTGCTGTCCAGGTGAGAACAGAGAAAAGATCCTCATGTTAGAACGAAACTATTATGTAGATCATAACACATAGGAGAGAACATTTGCCTCCAAGTTGGGCAAGAAGAGTTGATGGTCCTGGAAAGGTTCATTATGTGGATCATAGCACTAGAACAATGACATGGCAGCAGCCTACCATAGAATCTGTTTGAAATTTTGAACAGTGGCAGTCTTAGTGGAACCAGTTGCAGGGAGCTATGCAACAGGTCAGCCAGCGATATATCCACTCAGCTTCCATGTTAACTGCAGAAGATGACCCATATGGACGTTTACCACCAGGCTGGGGAAAAAGAGTGGATTCAACAGATAGGGTGCAATTTGTGAATCATAATACAAAAACAACTTGGGAAGACCCAAGACTCAAGGTTTGCAGAATGAAGAACCCTTGCCAGAGGGCTGGGAAATCAGGCAGACTCAGGAAGGTGTTAGGTATTTTGTTAATTATAACCCAAGAACAACAACATTCAAAGATCCTTGCAAAGAGAAGTCATCTGTAACTAAGGGTGGTCCACAGATTGCTTATGAATGCAGCCTTACGTGGAAACTTGCTCATTCTATTATTTGTGCCAGTGTAACACACTACCCAGTCATTTAAAGATCAGTGTGTCCTGGCACACATTCTTTGAAGATTCTTTCCAACAGATTATGGCATTAAAACCCTATGAGTTGAGGAGGTGAGTATATGTAATACTTAGAGGAGAAGAAGGACTTGATTATGGTGACCTAGCAAGAGAATGGTTTTTCTTGCTTTCATATGAAGTTTTGAACCCAATGTATTGTTTATTGGAGTATGTAGACAAAAACAACTATTGTCTACAGATCAATCTAATATCAACAATTAATACAGACCATCTTTCATATTTCTGTTTCATTGGTCGGTTTATTGCAATGGTATTATTTCATGGAAAGCTTATTGATACTGGTTTCTCTTTACCACTCTATAAGCACAGCTAAGTAAAAAACTTACTATTAAGGATTTGAAATCCATTGATACTGAATTTTATAACTCCATTATTTGGATAAGAGATAACAACATCGAAGAATATGGCTTAGAAATGTATTTCTCTTTTAACATGGAGATATGGGGTAAGGTTACTTGACATGACCTGAAGTTGGAAGTTCTAATATCCTTGTGATTGAGGAGAATAAAGACAAGTATATTGACTTAACGACAGAATGGTGTTTTTCTCGAGGATTACAAGAACAGAGCAAAGGTTTCCTTGATGGTTTTTTTTTTTTTTTTTTTTAATTTTTATTTAAGGAGAAAAGAAAAGAAAAAAAAAACAGTGAAGGGTACAAGTTATACAGATTTACAGAAGAAAAAAATGCGCAGTAGGAAATCACTAGTTAATAGATTACATATTGCCATCTTAGAAATAATTGTTCAAGTCACAGAATTAAAGTTTGTAGAGTGGACATTCCAGCAATGATACTGCAAACAATGAAGTTGTTCTACTTCAGTGGCTACAATACTTTGATGAAAAAGAATCAGAGGTTATGCTGTGTGGCATACAGGAGGCTGACTTAGCAGATTGGTGAAGAAATACTATTTATCAACATTATACAAGAAACAGCAAAGAAATAATTTGATTTTGGCAGTCTGTGAGACAGACAATGAGGTGAGAATGTGGCTATTGTAGTTTGTCACTGGAACTTGATCCTTACCTCTAGGAGGATTTGCTCAGTTCATGGGACATAATGGGCCTCAAAAATTTGTATTGAAAAAGTTGGCAAAGATACCTGGTTATTAGGAAGCTATGTTTAATCACTTGGATCTACCACCTTATCACAGTTATGAACAACTGAAAGAAAAACTTCTTTTTGCAATAGAAGAGACAGAGGGATTTGAACAAGAATGAATGTGGCTTCTTGTCTTGGAGGAGTGTTTGAATTTACCACAGCCAAGAAAAATTGTGCATGTGTAAATAAGCTGTTCATTCCATACAGTGAATTGTCTTAACCTCTCAAAGCATAAACATTTTCCATTTTCCACAGAAATATGCAAAACAGTTAATCATTTTCTACTTTATTTATTGCCCCCTTGAAATGATGACCAGGAAAAAGATCATTGTTAGATTTTGAAGCAAGAGATTTTATTAAAAATAAATATATAGCTATAAAAACATATATGATAGTGACTCTAGTTTTATAGAGCTTAAGGTACATTAAACATGACAGCTGTTCATTCACAAAGATCTGAATTTGCTTTACCTTGTTACTGTGATCCAGGGGAGATATGCAGATTGCTCCATGCATGTAACATCTCCCTTATGTAACATCCCCGAAGGGGGTCTGGTTGCATGGCTATTCAGGAAGGTATTAAGGGCTTAGGCCAAAGCTTGAGCGTATTAAAAGATGCTGCTGGCTTTTCTGAAGACAGGTACTTGAACCTGTCGGTTTGCTTTAAATAAATACAATAGTGAAAAATTTCCCTCTTTGCTCTATCAGTAACATAGTAAAAGTGATGAATGACACTATAACTCACATGGAAGTCATATACCAGATTTAATAAAATTTAATTTGTTACAGAGGTTGGAAAGAATTCATTGAGCAGCGTAGAGGTTTGTTTACATGTTACTTTGGGGGTAATAGTTACTTACAAAATTAAAAAGAATTGACTATTTTGTTTTTAAAATCTGTGATTCTTTGAATTTAATTCACAATAAATTGATAAAATTTTATAATTAGGAACATATGTCAAAAATTTAAAAACATTCCTAAATAAACAGTGGGTCAAAGAAAACAAATCACAGGATAAATTAGTACTTTAAATGAACATGATATAAAAATTATGAAACATAACTAATTCATAATAGGAAATTTACAACTGCAAAAAACCATATATAGAAAGAATAAAGACTTTAAGTCAATAGCAAACTAGAAAAAGTAAACTATACCTAAGCCTTCAGAAGTAAGAATATAAAAACCAATTCTCTGAATGTTAAGAAAAATGATTCCTTTATAAACCCTTTATAAAAATATTCATTTGAAGAGCTTATTGTAATTTAGAAGTATAGAGACTATTTTAAATTTTATTTTACATCTATAAAATAATACTAGTACACTACAAAAAGGTGAAATATTTCCAGAAAACACTTAAAAAATTACAACGTTGAGTTGTTCATCATTAACATTTGACAAATTCCCTTCAGATCTCTATTTTAGGCCCATATGCATTAATCTCTAGGGAGGGCAGGAAATATATGCATCTCTGTGTATTTTTCAAACTCAGTTTCATTATGTTTCCTTGTGTTATTAACATTTTTGATAGGTTTTCAATGTCTGTGTAATAATGCTACTCACATATAAACCCATTTCCCTGGTTGTTGTTGTCTTTGACATTTAGAGTGCTTCTAATGTTTTTCTTTAAATAAATTTCCAGATGTGAGATTGCTAAGTCAATGACTAAATTAATTGCTTTTAAATCTTTCTCCTGTTGTGATGATTTGCTTTTTAGGAAGGTTGTACCAATTTAACACCAGTAGTAAATTAGAAAACAGGTAGAGATAATGTTTTCTGAATCCAAATTAGAACCCTACAATTTGACAAACATTATCTTATTTACAAAATCAAACTTTAAAATTATTTAAAGTCAAGACCATTCCAGAAAATTTAGGATTTAATTTTAAAAATTCAGTACAAGAATTACTATTTTCCTTTTCACAACAATCAAAATACTACTAAGTTGTGTAAAAACATTTTGCTACATCTATTTGTGCAATCTAGACTTGGAATAGAATTTAGAATCCTTGTATCCAAACCCTTAATTTTACAGACTAGTTACCTAATGCCCAGATGGTACAGTGGCCTTGCCAATGACTTGAGTTTTGTGTGGTTTGTTTTCTAAACAATTTAATGATAAAAAATATAAGTAATATATAAATATACAACTGTAAAACTCAAGTATTTTTCTGATAAGTAGTTTGTATCAATGTCATGTTTTCACAATGGATGCTGCCAGGAACATTTTTGAACATGCATCTTCATGCTTCATGTAAAATTAGCATTCAGATTTCACATTACTGGGCCAGTAAGTAAGGTGTATTCTGCCTAATTGTTCTCCAAATAGGCCATATTGTCACCATTGGCTAGATGGGCAGAACAATACCATTGACAAAGATGCTTACATCCGAATCCTGAAACCTATGTTCTATTACCTTCCATGGCCAAGGGCACTTGGCCAGTATAATTAAGGTTAAGGGCCTAGAGATGGGGAAATTACTCTGGATTACGCAGTAGGACTCAGTCTAACCACATGACTCTTGAAAGCAGACAATCTATTCCAGCTGTGGTCAGAGAGGGGGCTGTGCTAGCTTTAAAAATGCTGAAAGGAGACCAGGAATGCCAATATCCTCTAGAAGCTGGAGAAGCCAGCAAAACAATTTCTGTCTAGAGTGACAGAAAGGAATGAAACCCAGTCTGACATCTTGACCTCAGCCCAGTGAGACCAATGTCAGACTTTTCATCCACAAAACTGTCATACAGTAAGTCTGTGTTATTTTGAGCTACTAAATTTGTCATAGTTTGTTAGTACCAGAATAAAAACCTAATAGAATTTATGCAAGAGAATACCACTTTTTTGAAGTTCTTTAGCATTACAGATTATTAGTCTTTTTTAACTTTTACAAACCCAGTCATCAAATATAGTAAGCCATTCATCTGAATTCTCTTGATTTCTAGTGAGGCTGTTTCTTCTTATAAACCTTTACCTTTCTTCTGTGACAAAGAACAATTCTTCAGTTGGATTATTTGACATTTCTGATTCATTTATGCTCTTGTATATTTGCATTCTCTTGTTGGAACTTTAGAAGAACTTTTTGCTTGTTATATATGTGACAAACTTACCCCCAATTTATGACTTGCTTTACTTCCTGGCCACCCATTCCACTGCTTCCTCTGCCTCCTGGTCTCCCGGCCCAGCTCTCAGTGGCGTCTGTGAATAAATGCTGCCTGCCTGTCACGTGCAGAGGGATGTGACAGAAACGGCAATGGCCTATATTTTTGACTCTACCAAGGTCACATAGATGAAAACACCTTCTTACTGTATGGAGGACCAGTGGCAAGATTTTTGTATTTTTGATTTGTTAAGATATAAGAATGGTACACAGTAGTAGGGGAGACTGTGTTCTTAAAAAAATAAAGAATCCACACATCCTTAAAAACCAATGATCGAGCAGCTGACGGATTGATTCAGATGGTAGTTTTTTAAAAAATCAGTGTCTACATGACTTGCTGGCTGAACAACAGAATGCGTAGGTGAGCATTTGTTGACAGCCTTATTCTGTTCTTACCCTATTTGGTTCTCACTAAACCCAGATATTTGAAAGGAAATTTCTAGTGGTTGTACCAGGAGATTCATGGACATTTAAAATATACTGTGTAATTAAAAAGATTAAAAACTTCTATTTATTGATAGATTATTATGTGGTAATCTCACTAAAAGCTAACCAGAGGTCTGTTATCCTATTATACAGATGAAAAACTGAGATTTACAAAGGCAAGTAATTTGCACATGATCTCATTGGCACAGAACTTGAACTTGGCCTGGCATCCAGTGATCTTAACTGCTGTAACTATGGTTAGTATAATGTCTAAAGACTACACACACACACACAAACACTGAAAGCACAGTATTTTGAATTAGTAAAGCTTTCTGAACTAGATATTGTTTAACTATTTTCAGAATATATTTAGTAATAAAAACAAGGCCACAAAGTGTCCAATAATAAAGCTTTAAAAAGTATTTGACTGAATAGATAGCAGTGCTTTATGATTAGCCATTGGTTTTTTAGTTGATTACCTATTCTGCAATAGTGAGTGGTACTTTGAAAAGTAGGCCTTTCCATTCTTGGGCAATTATATTTACTCTATAATTCACAAAATAAATATTTTATTCAAAGGTAATGACTACAGAATGTCATTATGGCTCCTATCTGACTTATTTCCAATTTTGGATCTGCGGAATCCAAATTAATAAGTTCAATGTTTTGAACTCGCATTGCTAGTTTCTCTTTGACATACTTGGGGGTGCAGGGAGCCTGCAGTAACTCCCTCTGGAGAGAAATTTACAGCCTGTTCAGAAGCTGTCAGATGGCCCGAGGCCGCAGAAGAGTCATGAGGCTAGCTCTGTCCTGGAGTCATCCTGCTGGCCGGGGACCCCAGGACAAGCTCAGCAGAGCCATAGCAACACTTTCTCGAGCCGTGAGCGCTGCCCGCACTCATCTCACGGGATCTGAGCCTGCTCACAGAAAAGGTCGGATCAGCCTTCTTCTACAAAAATTCCTCTCCCTGTGTCTTTCCAGGGGAAATTAATCACTTTAATCACTTCAATGAGGCTGAAGTATATAGGCCATATTTTAACAAAATAATAGAAAAGAGTGTGCGTGTGTGTGTGTGTGTGTGTGTTGTGCACTTTTGACACTTAAAGAGTCACTTGATCAGCACAGTCAAGGTAAGACTGCAGATTTGTAAGTGGGTTTTTAACAAAAAATATGTCATTTCCCACAGTCACTGCAGTTATATTTTAAAATTGCATTAGTAATCCTTTCTCTACAAAGATTTAAAGCTAATATTGGTTTTTTATTTTATGGAAAACAAAGCAGAAACTTTCATAATCTAATCTCAAGAGAGTAAAGTAGTTATTACACTGTATATTGAAACCCTCAGAGTAGTTACTCAGAGTAAAGACATAAATCAAAAAGCCAAAAAAGAAACAAACAAAATAACACAAATCATTGTTTTCAACATTTTTCAATGTTTTTTTCTATCATTCTTATACCCATAGTATACACGAAACCCATTAGTATATGTTTTTAAACAATGGAATTTGTAGTTTGGGGGAGTTTTGAACTTCTATTTCCAATTTATCTCTCTTCTATTTTATTCGTGTTTCTCATATAAGAGAAACCGTGAGACGTATGAGCTTGTGTGTCTGACTTATTTAACATTATGTTCTCAATGTGCATTCATTTTCATACAAATGCTTCAAGTTTATCTTTCTTTATGGTAGAGTAGTACTCCATTGTATACAAATATCATTTTCCCTTATCCATTCATCTGTTTTTTGTTTTTTTTATTTAAAGAGAGAAGAAAAAGAAGAAAAAAAAGGACATAAAAAGACAATGCAGTAAAAGGGTACAAATAATACAGTATTTCTAGAAAAAAAATATACAATATGAAATCACCAGTTAATAGGTTACATATTATCTTCCCAGAAACAGTTGTCCATATCACTAAATTGAAGCATATAAAGTGAACATTCATACAGTGAAATTGGAGACAGTTCCATTCAATGATCCAACAAAAGCTCAGTTATATGATTTTCCATCCTACACACTCGAACATACCTGCAGTTATATCCCTTAGTCCACCTTACTTTCCTCTCTTTTTTACAGTAACAATTAGACTTTTAGGGTTTTATTACTCTCACGGTTCTTATTACTTTTTTGAAGAGAATAAAACCAAACGTGACTAAGCAAAACAGAGTCAGTTAGAACAGAAGGGTGGGCATGGCACATGATGCAAAAATAGAATACCAGGTGATCAAAAGTGGTTACCATTATGCCTCTTGCTATTTTTAAATTGAGTTGTCTATATCATCAGGTATAATAGAATTGATCAAAACAGTATGGAACAGAACCAATAAAATCTACACTGAGGACCTTACAGGACTTCAAAAAAAAGGATGATAGTCAATTATCCAATCATCTGTTGATAAACATATTCTGTATCCAAGATACGGCTCTTATAATTTGTGCTATAAACATGATCATGTATGGGTCCCTATAATATGATGATTTTAACTCTTTCGGCAAGATGTCTAGAAGGGGGATAGCTGAGTCAAATGAAATTTCTATTTTTAATTTTTTGAGAAATAGCTATGCTTCCGTGGTCCATAGTGGCTGTACCAGTTTACATTGCCACCAACGTGAGGTAGGGTTCCTTTTGTCCCACATCTTCATCAGTATTTGTTATTAGATGTTTTGATAATGGTCACTCTTGCTGGGGTAGATGGTATCTCATTTCTCTGATGACCAGTAATGACAAGCACTTTTTCAAGTACTTGTTAGTTATGTGTACTTCTTTGAGAAGTGTCCATTCATTTTGGTTGCTCATTTTTGATTGGCATTTTTATTGGGAGGGCTCTAATTTTTTGGAGTTCTTTATAAAATTTGGCCCCACTCTATAAACTGTCCTTTTACTCTGTTGATTTTTTCCTTTGTTGTGCAGAATATTTTCAATTTGGTGTGATCTCACTTGTTGATTCTTGGTACTATTTCTTGTGCTACGGGGGTTCTGTTCAGAAAGTCCTTGCCTATGCAATGTTTTCAAGAGTTGTACTTATTTTACCATCCAAGAGACTGTTTCTGTTTTAAAATTTACAACTCTGATCCATTTTGATTTTAGTTTAGTACATGGTGAGATATATGGGTCTATGTTCAATCTTCTGCATGTAGATGCTCATGCAGAACTTTCCCAGAATTATTTATTAAAGAGGCTGTCTTTCCACCAGTGTATTTTTTTTTTTTTTTGCTCCTTGGTCAAAAATTGAATAACTGAATGTTCCTGGAGTTGTTTCTGCTTCTTTTATTCTGTTCCATTGATCCATATGCCTGTTTTCTCCCAGTAATATGCTGTTTTAATGACAGTTTGCTATTTTATCTCTTGATCCATTCTACTAATGTGTCTTTTGATTGATGAGTTAAGTCTGTTTACATTTATAGTTATAATTGTTAGATATTGACTTATACTTGTCATTGTATTAATTTCTTATTACTGTTTTTGCACTCTCTCTCTTCTGTTTAATTGCTATGTCTACCTAACGTATTCATTTTATTGAATCTATTATAAGCTTCATTAACTCCCTCTATGCTATCCTGTAGTCATGAATTTCTTTAGGTTTGTGTTATCATGGAAGTATTCTACATTGCACTGAAAGTGTCTACTATGTTTCTTTAGGAGACTGAAACACTCATTTCATGCTTTCCTTGCTTGTAATGTTTGTTTTGAGAAATCTGCTGGAATTCTGACTTTTTTTTTTATAGAAGATTCATTATTTTTTCTCTACTAGCTTTTAAGATTATGTTCTATGTTTTCTTTCTTTCTTTCTTCCTTCCTTCCTTTCTTTCTTTCTTTCTTTCTTTCTTTCTTTCTTTCTTTCTTTCTTTCTTTCTTTCTTTTGTATCAGGGATCAAACTCACAACCTTGTGCTTGCCAGGCAGGCAGGCACTTGTGCTGCTAAGCTAAATCCCTGTCTTATTTCTAGTATTTTAATTGTTGGATGACATGAAATACTTTTTTCTGACCATGGCTATTTGGGGTCCTATATGATTTGCTTATCTGTATATTAAATTCACTTTCAGTGTCTAAAAATTTTCTGCTATTACTTGTATAAGCAGGTTTTTTATGCCCTTTGTGCTGTCTTCATTTTTAGCTAATTCCAGTCACTCTTATATAGATCTCCTTGAGTTGTCTAGGAGCTGTAGGATTATTTTTCATATTCTCATTATTTTTAAAGGTATCTGTCATTAACTGATCACACCTCTTTCCCCAAGATTTGACACTGTGTCTTCACATTGGTGGTTCTGCTACCCATACTTTCAATCATATTATTAGTTTCCTGAATTTCTGATTGGAGTTTTCATATGAATGAGCATCCTTTTCTACTCTGAACGTTTGTGTTTTGAATCTCATTAACTCCACTAGCTGTTTATTAGTGTCTTCTCTATACTTTCTGATCATTTGTGTCATTACAGCCATTACATGATTAGTTGGATCTTCTTTCAATTTTGAAGCACCGTGTAGAACTGTTTTACCTCTGTGCTACCCTTTCAGGTCTATCTGCTGTGTGATTGAGTTCCTCATTTTCATTGTTTCCCCCTATTGATATTGGGGAAGTTGGGAGTTTTTAGGAGGCATTCACTGCCTTGACTTTTCATATTTCTGTTTCTGTTTGTTTGCTTTTTGTGCTGTGGTTGGCACATTCTCTGTCCTGTGCCCCTTTGTTCTTCCAGAGCAGCCATGGTATTGTATATGACACCTCTCCCACAGGCAATTCAGGCATTGGCATTGAGAGAAAACTAGTTGCTCACCACTAGTATGTTACTTTGTCAATGGCAGTAAATTCAGTGACAATGGCTTCATATGTCAACTGGGTATCAGCAAACCCTAGGAGCCACCAATGAACAGCCCTTTACAAAAACAAAGAGGGCTCAGATTTTAGTGAAGGAAATTAGTACCCCCGCCATACTTACAGTAACTCAGAGCACTGATTGTTTTCTTGATGTTGGCAGCAGTGTCAGAGCTCCAACATACCACTAGGGTAAATGCCTTCTTGAGGACCTTCCCTTCTGTCAAGTGCTCCCACTGAACCTGTCCTTCCACAATGGAATACAGGTCTTGTGACCTTCCTGGTCTGAGCTGGAGCCTCCCAAGGGATCCCAGGAGGTTCCTATTTAGCTCTTAGCCTATTTCCCAAGGTTGTTTCTTGCTCAGTCTTTGTGGAAATTATCACTTCAGTCTAGAAGCGAGACTCTCCTCCTGGATGAAGCTCTCTTCTGCCCGCAGGCTGTGGGGAAGACAGGCACTGGGGGTGGGGTGCTCAGTTCCCAAGTCTTCTGGGTTCTGACCCAGGTCCCCAGTGGGGACCCCACAGATATTTTACCAGAAATTTTTCCTTTGGGGATTGATTCACTCCCTAGTCCGTGCTCCACCTGTTCCCCAACACGAAACAAGAGCTTTCCTGGGCAATGGGGATGACTCTGACCTTCAGAGACATGCTTGGCCCTCCCCTAGCTTTGGGACTAAGATGTTATAGTCCTTGGCAGGCTTTCTGCTAGAACTGGCAAGACATTTTGTCTCTCACTTTTACAGGTCATTCTATTAGGAAGATCTGCAGTTGGTTCACTAGTGCCCATACTTTTCCACTATACGAAGAAGGCTGCTGTCTGAAATTAAAAAAAAAAAAAAAAAAAATGAGGACAAAACACAGAAGGAGGCAGAATCAGTGGAGCAACAACTCTGAACATTATCTCCGAAGTCCCCAGATCCAGCCTCCTCTAGGCCAGCTCCACCTATGGGCTCGAGAGACAGCAGCCAAAGTAGTCCTTCCAGTTCAAGCTGGTTTCTGATCAGCTGTGTCTTTTAACGAAGGATTCTGAGCAAGAGTTCTTTTGTGCTCATTTCAAACGCTTCTGCCTCCTCGCCTCTTTATGAAATGGGATCACCTTATACATATTGCTTTACAACTTGCTCTTTCACTTAATGTGTTACTGGCACTTTTCCAGGCAGTACATTTAAAGCAATCACATTCTTTTTAAAATTGCTGAGCATGCCATATGAATGTGTCATTTGTCTCTTTTTAAAAACTCCTCATTGGCAGGGGAACATTTTGTCAATTTCCCAATTTTTATATTACAATCAAGTCATTAATGTACATCTTGTAAAAATATCTTTAGGCATTTTGGTAATACTTTCTATAAAATAAATTCATGGCGGTGGCATTCTGGGTCAATAATTTTATAGAAATGTCGTAGAGATTGTCACATTGCACTCCAGAGAGTTGAGTCAATTCTAAGTTCATAGCAGCGGCATATTTGAAAAGATTCTTTTTCCTACACAAAGTGTGACATAGTATTGTTCTTTTTGATTTTTTGATAATCTGTGGTTGATATATGTAATTGTTTTATATATAGTTGCTTCACATATGTATTTATAATTATTTTTATATGTACATACATATATAATTGCTTTATATGTGTATATATAAGTATATATAATTGTTTTAGATGTGATTCTTTAGATTTTAGTGAGATTTGAGACTTTATAAGAGTAATATGTATTTCTTTTTCTGGGGCTTCCCCATACCTCTTGCTCAGTTTCTGCTGAGTGGTTCATGTTATTTTCTGGTGATTCTCAACTGCTCATTATGTATTAAGTATATCTGTACATTGCCTGTCATATACCTGCCCTTTCCCTCCTAATTTGTCTCATGTAAAAATTCTTGAGGGAGAAAGTACCCAGGGACCAAGGTTAACAAGCAACATCTACCAGGTAATGGCTCAATGGAGAGATGGTAGGTGACAGGAAAAAGGTAACTGTAGCAGAATTTCACACACACACACACACACACACACACACACACACACACACTAAAAGAGGCACTTGAAGTGTTTAGCCACGAGTCAAATAGTATAGTGTACAGTGTATGTGAGAGACATTGGAATAATTGTTAATTTATAGTAGGATGGAGTCATCATGAACACCAGCCATATAATAGGACTGTAGAGGAAACTTCTAGTTTCAGAGATAACCAGGATCCTACTGGAAAAAGAAGATACAGACTGATTTTAAAAGATGTCCTTCTCCAAATGAGATTTAGATTCCAGTACAATATGGGTTTTTTACTCAGGAGAAAGTGATCAAGTGTATGATTGAAGAAGCTGAACTTTCCCTTGTGAATAAGTTCAAGAAATGTGTGCTGCAAATGACCCAGAATCAAACTCATTATAAGGACTATATGATAATAGACTGAGAGTAAAGATCGTAATTGAAAGAACAATTTTAAAACATAAATTGTCCTGTTTTCTTTCCATTTTGTCTTGTAATTCTTATATCTGGTATTTAATGTCCTGTGACCTATGAGTTATTTGGGTTTTTAAAGATGATTATGACAATTTAAAATACATATAGTTCATATACCTACCTTCATGGAGTGACAAATTGCTAATCATTTCAAAACTATTAAATGCATTTTTAAAAATTCTTGTTTACAACTAGGCACAGTGACACGTATCTGCAATCCCAACCCTTGGAGACTGCGGCAGAAGAATTGTCAAGTCAGCGCCAGCCTGGACTTCACCTTAAACTCAAGGGTAGCCTGGACAACATATTGAAGTTCTATCTCAAAAAAGAAAACAACAAAAATTGTTTATGATGTATTTCACTAAGTTGAAATTTTAAGTTTTACAAGGCCAAATTTATGAGTATTTTTCATTTTGCTCATTAGAAGAACTCGGTAGTGTGATTCTTCTACTGACTGATTATTCATAAATATTTTAATATCTAGCTACCTATATAGAATTAGGACTATGTCAAAGTATTTAAATTGCTAAATCTAGTTAGTAATTTTATAAAGAAATTACAACATGTCTCTTTAAAAACTGTTCTATTTCATAGCATGTTACGATTTTGACTCTGGGCAAATGTTTGTAGCCCACCCGTCAACTAAGTAAGTTAGGTAAGGAGAAGTGGGGGTCATATATTACATTTTTAATCCATCTTTACCACCATTTTGGTGAATAATTTTGAATGATCCAGGTGAGCTCTGTGAGTTTCATTTTCTACTTCTAGGAAAAAGTGTTGGAACATTAATTTTTGAGAATTTTTAGCACGAAAAATTCAAAAGTATGAATTCTTTTCTCATTTTAAAGTTTAAGTATTGCACCAAATGATGCATCTTTTTTTCAAACACATCAATAGTACTTCAAAGTGTTTTTTTAAAAGAACTTGGGGCTATCATATGGGGATCAAAATTATATTTATTAAGTGCCTATCTGGTTCTAGGCATTGCTCATATATTATTTTATTTGATCTGTGCAACAAACTTTTGTAACTCCATTTTACAAATGTGGAAACTGCAGTTCACTGAAGTTAAGTGACATTTCTGGGGTCACACAATTAGGATACCATCTGATCTTCATAATTCAAATATTATAGGATCATTTCCTGTAGCTGATTTGTTGCTAAATTTATTGGTATATTATTGGTTATTTTGAACATTTTTTATAGATAATCTATTTATACATTTTAAAAATTAAAAAATTATATGTGTTCTTTCTCTTGTCCCAATTCTTTAGCTTCATTCAACCATTTGTGTCAGTTAGTTTTCTGTCACTTTAACAAAATAACGGAGATAGTCAGTAAGGCAGCAGGTTTATTTTGGCTCACAGTTTCAGAAGTTCTGGTCTATAGGAAGTTGGCTCCATTGCTTTCTGACCTGTGGGGAGACAACATATTTTTGGTGTGTGTGCATAATGGAGTGAACTGTCTAACTCATGGCAGCAGGGAGGCAAAAAAAGACAGGAAGAGGCTAAGATCCCAATATTTCCTTCAAAGACATGCCCAGTGAGCTAACGTTTGCCTAGTAAGTTCATCACTCACAATAGTGCCATAGACTGGCCACTAAGCATTAACACATGAACCTTGGAGGGACAATTATCCAAGCCATAATACCATTGTTATTCATTTCTTGTTGATTCTTCTAGAACTGTTCTACGCACATATATTTAAACCTATTTTCCTTCTTCTACTATATATTATGGGGCATACTGCTTATTACTTAACATGTTAGCATTTTTCAGTCTACCATAAAGAAAATTTCTTTCTTGTTCTAAACAGGGCTATTCATCATGTGGTTATATCACATAACTCATTTAATTTATTTTCTACTTTAATAACATTTATGATATTTTAATTTTTTTTCTTTTTACAGAGGATATCATGAAATTTGTACATATTATCATTTCACATTATATCTAGATAAAATTCCAGAATTTCCATTTGTAATTTGATAGACATTGACAAATTGTCTCCATAGGGTTTTTTCCAGTTTACATCAGCAGTGCACTTGATATCTGTTTCCCTAGTCTTGCCAACTGAGTGGCATATCATAATTTTTAATGTTTGCTAAGCTGCTACATGAAAAATAAATTCTCAAAGTGGTCATTTTTGCATTTCTCTTATTGTGAGATTGAAATCTTTTCCTTTAAGATTTTGTGTTTCACTTTCTGTGATCTATCTGTTCATATCCTTTGTCAATTTTCTATTAGGCTATTGATATTTTTCTTGATATTTCTAAGAGCTATTAAATACTATAAAACAATTAAGATAAGATTTACATAAATTGAAATGTGATTAAAAATTAGTTCTTCAAATTGTGTTTTCATAGTTTATTATTTGTGTTGTAACTTTTTAAAAAATTAGAATTAAATGTAAAATTTTTGTTTCATTTTTAAGACTCTTTTTACAGTAAGTAAAATTTAGATCTTAACCTTAAATACGGTGTGTTCTATGGATCTAACATTTTACAGACGTCTAACCATGAGTTTCAGTGTCATTTACTAAACGGCTCGTTTTACAATCACTTTTATCACATAAATTTCTTTATAAATGTGGGTGTCAACATTTGGACATTATGTTTTATTCCTTTGAGTTATCTATTTATGAACCACTACCATTGTCGCTCAAACTGTTGAGATTTCATAAAATGTTTTTATATTTGTGAAGATTCTTTTTCCTATTGTTTCTTTCTCCATGAATTTCTAGGGTGATTATTGTTTTTGCTTTGTTTTGATGTTAACAACAACAATAATAAAGTGGATCAACATTCCAAATAATCTGTATAAGAATAGAGTTGATTCTCTAACTGATCAAAATTTTGCCTGCTGGAACCTTAGTGTGCTTACTCAAATTGAAAACATAGCCTATTTACATTGCAGTGAGTACATGGTAATAGTTACCACAGTCAGCTATTTTTGTGCTTTGAATTGTTTGCAGCAATGAGATTCACAAGACATAAGCCTTGCAGTGGTTGTTGGGGGACAGAAGTAAATCAGGTGGAGCCAAGTTAAGAATATATCAGTGCCCTCCACTGGACAATATCTGAGTTCCTGTGGATTAGAGCAGGTTGTATTTTTGAAGACAGCTGCACCAATATACATCCCATCCCACCTGCTCTTCTTGCAAAGTGACATTGGTGTCCCTTAATTGAGTGGTGAAGTATGCTTATAACTCTTTTATTGGGAAGTTATTTGTAACTGCCTTGTCATCACAACGTGGTAGAAGTGATTCTGAGACAAAGGCTAAACCTAAGAATAATATACACTGTGCCTCTGCCTGGTTCTCTCTTGTGAAATCCTTTGAAAACACGCATTACCATATTGTGAAGAGTCCCAAGCCACATGGAGAAACCAAATGTGTTGGGTGACAATCCCAGTATCAATTAATCATCACATAAGTGAATAAATAAATCTTCAGATCACTCTAGTCGCTAGGCTTTGAGTTTTTCAGTTTAAGACAAAAATATGGAACAAAAATAAGACATCTGCAATGTGATATGTATGAATTCATGACCCACAGAAATGGTGCAAGAGAGAAAATTTTATCTTTGTTGCTTTAAGCCATTAAGTTTGGGGATAATTTGTTATATAGCAATAGACAATTAATACTGTAAGAAGAGGCTTATGATGATTAAAATATGGAGAAACTATTGAAGTAAGGGTTTTGTAGGATAGGCACAAATAGATTGTTCTGACACAGTACAGGAAAAACTACTAGCCCTATCCTCAGTTAGAGCCACTTGTGAACACTGAAGCATTCTGACACTCTAAGGAATCCAGTGTTTTTCCTGGTATGTGTGAAACACTTGGACTTGGTGATCAATACAAGCACTGGAAAGACCACTGCAAAGGGAGATGTGTCATCCAGAGTATTGCAGCTGAGAGTAAGCTATGACTTTTCAGAGCACAAATAAACTATTTTCTGGGCACACCTAGAGGCATTTTGTGGTTTAGAGTCATGAGTGTGGAACAATTTGACGAGTGCTTTAGGACCTGCAGCCATAGGAAAGAATGATGGGCTGGTGTAATTCGTTTCATAGTCTGAGCCAGCATGAATAAATCTGGATTACAGAAGAATCAATTGGAGCATTTATTTGTTGAGAGAGAAGATAATAACCTTCATAATCTATGGCCAGCTGAGGACTTTCTCATTCACTTGTGCAATGATTAATTGATACTGGAATTGTCACCCAACACATTTGGTCTTTCCATGTGGTCTGGAATTCTTCACAATATGGTAACTGTGTGTTTCCAAGAGCACAAATTTCAAGACAGAAAACCAGGCAGAAGCCACAGTGTGTATTATGCCTTAGCCTTGGCCCCAGCCAATTTCTGCCATGTTGTGATGATGAGGCAGTTAAAAATATCTTACCAGTAAAAGGGTTATAAACATACTTCACCTCTGAATTGAGGGATTCCAGTGTCATGTTGTATAAAGAGTGTGTGGGATGGGATGTATATTGGTGCAGCTGACTTTTAAAATGCAGTCTGCTCCACTGACTCCTGCAGTGTCTCTGGCTTCTAGGCGTTTTCCAAAAGGCATAAAGACATCCTGCTTTCTCAATGAGTTTGTTATCCACACTGGAAAGTGATGCAGACCCTACTTATATAACTGATATAACTGACCTATGGCACAAGTTTCTCATTGAAGCAATCATTAAGCAATTTTTGTCTTGTTGGCTGTTTGAGAAATGACCTGACCGCACCTAAAATGAATCTACTTTTCTTCGCTAACACAGATAGAAGTCTTTTCCAGTGACCCTGTGCTCTCTCCCTGATTTCAGGCACTACCTTTGTTTGAGGAATTCTCAGGGGAAATAGTCATGAAATAAGAAGATAAAGAAAGAAAAAGAAAAAGGGAAAGATTGTAGCTGAATCTGTGGGGTGGCCTAGAAAAGAACTTCCACACTAATGTAGCAAGGAGAGAGTTTGCAAGAAGGCTGTGATTAAAAGTGTTTGCTATCTTAGTGAAGGGGCAGGGTGTGAAGAAAGGTAGGAGAGACATTACTGAAGACCTTTCAAAGAACAATAGCAAGAAATTTCCACTGAAAGATAAACTCCATGAAGTCAGGGATCTTTCTCCAAGTGTGGTTTGTTGACATTACTCCAGCCTCTAGAACACTGAATGGGACATAAGGGTCCCTTCATAAATATTTATTAAATAAATAAACAGAGCAGGAGGGGGAGGGAAGAAGGGATGGATTAACCAGAATAAGCAATAGAGAGGCTGTAAAATCAATAGTAGAATGATAGAGCATAATAAATATAAAAAAGACAGGGGTAGTAATTGGAGGGGATTGTAAAGCCCAGGGAATAGTTGGGTAAGCTGTTGGTTTGTTGATGTATTAGTTATGATTTGATTAAGTTTTATGTGAGAGAAAACCAAAAACAGAAGTTGATAAAATAGCAATTTGTTTATCTCTCACAAAAGAGAAAATTAAGGCAGAATCTTTTGAATTATAAGCACTTCCTCCTTGAAGGATCTTATCCTCATGGTCTGTGGTAGCTTATCTCTGCAGATGACTGCCACAGTCCATCTTTAGTCAGGGTATGTTGACCTTTAGAATGTGGTAGAAATTATATTTTAACACATTCAAGTTCTGGCCTTAAAAGGCCTTAACTGCATCTGAAACCCACTCTTCCTTCTTTGAAGGTCTTTGGATTGACAGCCTCAACTGACAGTAATGATTGTGCCATATAACTGGCCCACTTTGGGTGTTCCTTTCTGGCTGAGACCCTAGAATACCCAAGTGACACCAAAAAATCCACCTTACACAGCAGGGCTTAGCCAGCTACAGAATCATGAAAGACAATAAAATGATTGCTGTTTTGAACCACTAAATTTTGTGCTTTTTTCCCCTGACACAGAAATAGGCAGCCACTGAGGGACCCCCAGCAACCCAGCAAGGCACCTGCAGCAGTGGCAGTGGTGGCGGGACACACATGGCCCAAACCTTCCCAGGCAGAGACCCTCAAAAATCCTGGCACAGACACATGCCCCAGCAGTTGGCAAGTCAAATGAACCAGGTTGGTGCTTTGGCACATGGACAGACAGAATAGAGAGGGTCAAGTGGGACACTGTTCTTTTTGTAAAAAAAAAAAAAAGGCTGGGGAGAACCCCAGTGACAGAACACCAACTCCAGTTCCCACATAGAGAGGACAAGGTCAGCTCTACAGCCAGCACAAGTCCCACTGCAAAATCGGCTAGAGTACAAAACACATTTCTGAGATCAGACTTGGATTTATCACAGAACTGTGAACACCAGAGGAATTTTACTCTGTTTAGTTTTTTATGTTTGTTTGATTAGTTTTCCTTTTTCTGTCCAGTTGAGGTCTTTCTTAAAAATGTAGTTTAATTTGGTCTTACTTTATTTTTTATTTCTATTTTCTGTTCTCTCTCTCTCTCTTCCTTTTTCTTTAATGACTTAGATTTATTACCTTCCTTTATGATTTTATCTACTGTCTTCTGATTCTCTTTTGAAAATATCTTGTTTGGTTTTATGATACTTTCATGTCATTAAACATGTCTCTTCTCTGCCTGGTTCGTTTCCTTTCCCATTCTTTCCCTCTTCTGTCCTCCAGTTTTCTAAAACTTAGGTGGCGTATGCCCACCAGTCTTCTCCTACTATATAGGACCTCACTAATCTCTCTACCTTGTCCCCTATCCTTCTTAATCCCCTTCCATACACAACAGGGTAAAATTACTCCAGCAAAGAGAAAATCATTCCATATAGTTTCCTAGTATATACTGGGTTCTGTCACACAAACTGTAGAATTTTCTCCTATGGTTAAAAGTATCAGGCTAATAGTTATCACAGTTTGCCAGTAGCCAGGCCACACTCAAGATTATTGTTACTGTTAACTGTACTACGTTAGCCAGAATACCATATCTGCTGCAATCAGTTTTTCTTTCCATATGACAACACTGTGATTGTGCGGGATCATATCATGACCATAATCCTGCACAAAAGGACTGGGCGATGAGTCAAATAGGTGATAACTTCTCATCCTCAATATGTTGGGAAGGTAGATTCTTCAAATACAAATAAAACTAATAACCACCTACATCTAGGAGATATACCTGTTGAACAGCCATTTCTTAGAAAAGTCTTAATACTAGGGATGAAGCTAGCTATCATAAGAAATGTAAAAGCATCCACACAGAAAACAAAACAATACATAAAATATAGAAGACAGAGATACACAAGGAAATGCAACCACATACCCCCACCCAACCCAGGGCAAGCCCAGAGAATAATAAGATACAATAAATCAGAAGCCAACTGCTGTAATTTTCTGAAATAATAGCAACAGAAGTGAAAAAACAAATGGAAGAGGCTATAGAAAAAATAATCTCTAAGGTGAAAAAAGAAATGACAATCAAAATGAATAAAATTAAAACATACAGATTTAAAAATAGAGGAGCTCAGAAAAATAATGGAAATCATGAAAACTCAACATAGGAAAAAGAATCTACAAGACAGATACAAAGAGACATTAAAGAGATTTAAAATTCCATTGAAAGTATACACAACAGATTGAATGAAGGCAAGGATAGAATACCAGATACAGAAGACAGGATTGTGGCTAAGGACCATGAAAAGAAAGATGTCTTAAAAGTAGCAAAAGACTGTGAAAATCCAACAGCTATGAGATGAAGAAAAAAAAATAAACAACTTAAGATTGACTGGAATCATTAGAAAGCCAGAGACAGCTCAAAAGAAATAAAAACAAACTTCACAGAAATAATGACAAAAAACTTCCCAAACATGGATAAAGAGTTTGACCAATAAATGAAGTGTGTAGAACTTCAGATAACTATGACTGCAATAAATCTATATCAAGGCATATAATAATCACAATACCATAAGTTCAGCACAAAAACAGAATATGAAAAGCAGCTAGAGAAAGGAAACAAATCACCTATAAAACAAAACCTATCAGAATTTCAGCCAACTTTTCAACACAAATCTTAAAGTCAAGGAGAGGTTGGAGAGAGGTGTTTTGAAACTTAAAACAAAACAATCTCCAACCAAAATTGATATACCCTGCAAAAACAATTTTTCAAAATCAACAGAGTAATAAAATACTTCTAAAGAACAACTGAAATTCATGACCACCAAACCAGTTTGAGAAAATGCTCTGAAGAACATATTATAGAAAGAGACAATGAAGACTGAAAATATATGAGTGCCAATAGAAAGAAGCAGCCAGACAGGGCAAATAATTAAACAGAGGAGACAGACAAGGAACCAACAACAAGAAAATAACATGACAAAGATAAGCCAATACATATGTTATAGCCATCATTGCAAATATTCTCGCCAATCAAAAGAAATAGACTGGTAGAATAGATAAAGAAATAAAGTCCAACAATATGCTGCATTTAAGAAACACATTCATCTCAAAAAGAAATTCATAAACTAAAAGTCAAAGGATGAAAAACAATACTCCATGAAAAAATCAGTAGTAGATATTCTATTTAAAGACAATGTAAACTTTTAAGACAAAACTGACCAAAAGAGACAATGATCACTCCATACTTGTTAAGAGAAAACTCCAAAAGAAAGAAATAACAATCATAAATATATATGCACCAAACACTGGTGCACTGAACTATGTAAAACAAATATTAACAGACATGAAAAATCAAATAAGTACTAACACTGTTGTGGTGGGGGGCCTCAATACTCTACTCTCACAAATAGATACATCAAAAAGACCAAAAAAAAAAAAAAAAACCCAACAAAGAAATATTTGAATTAAACCACTCCTGTGATCAAATGGACCTGACAGATATCTAAGAGTGTTCTACCCTAAAACATCAGAATGCACGTGGAATGTTCCCCAAAATAGAGCATATGTTAGTCCACACAACATGTTTAAGTAAATGTAGAGGAACTGAAATCATCCCTTACATACTATCTGAGTATAACACAGTGAAACTGAAAATCAATGATAAAATAAACAACTAAAAACTACAAAAACACATGGAACATCCTTCTGAAAAACCAATGGGTGTCAGAGGAAATTAAATAATATATACAATTAAATGATAATGGCAGTTCAACATGCCACAACTTATGAGACACAATGAAAGCAATCCTATAAGGGAAATTTATAGCAATGAACTCTCACATAAGGAAAATGGAACAAGCTCAAATAACATAACGTTGAATCTCAAATTTCTAGAAAAAGAAAAACAAATCAAGCCCAAACCTCATACAAGGGAAGAAATTATAAAGATAAGAGCAGAAATTAATGCAATTGAGACTAAGAAAACAATACAAAGAATCAATAAATTGAAACATTGGTTCTTTGAAAGAATAAATAAAATTGAAATAAAATTGATAAACCATTAGCTAATGTTATCAAAAAGAGGGGAGAAAGTACACAAATTCAAGCAATTAGGTGTATAAGGGGAAAATCACAATGGATCCTATGGAAATCTAGAAAATTATCAATACCATCTATGAGAAGCTATACTATAAGATGGAAAACACAGAAGAAATGGAAAGATTTTCAGACACAATCAAATTGCCAAAATTAAATCAAGAAGTTATAAAAATTCTAAACAACCTGATATCAGCCAAGGAAATTGAAAATATATTTTAAAATTTACTAACAAAGAAAAACTCAGGCCCTGACAGATTCACTGTTTAATTTTTCAAGAAGTTTCAAAAAGAACTAATGCCACTAAATGTTGAAACTGTTTAAAGAAATAGAAAGGGAAATAATACTTTCAAAAGCAATCTTGGAAGCACTTATTACCCTGAATCCAAAACCAGAAAAGAACCCAACCAAAAAAGAAAACTACAGGCCAATCTCTATAATGATGATAGATATAAAAATCCTCAACAAGATACTAGCAAACAGAATGCAGCAAATAATTAAGAAGAGTTTACACCATGACAAAGTACAATTCATTCCAGGAATGCAGGACTGGTTTAAATATGCAAAGCAGTGCATGTAATACATCATATTAAAAATCACACGATCATCTAAGTATGCATAGAAAAAACATTTGATAAAGCCCAAAACCAATTCATGAAAAAACACTACAAAAATAAACTGGAATAGATGGTTTTTACCTCAGTCTGATAAAAGCTATCTATGACAAATTAATAGCTAACATTATACTGAATGGTTGAAAACTGAAAGCTTTCACTCCAAAATCAGAAACATGACAAGGACGCCCACTATCATCACTCTTATTCAAGGTAATTCTGGAAACATTGGCCAGAGCAATTAGACAAGAGAAAGAAATAAAAAGAATAAGGTCAGAAAAAGAGAAAATTAAATTAATATTATTTGTAGATGACATGATCCTCTACATAGAAGGAAAATGCCATCAAAAGACTTATAGACTTAACCAAATTTGGCAGTGTATCTGGATACAAAGTCAATGCTCAAAAATAAATAGCATTCCTGTATACAAGTCACAAAGAGACACAGAGAGAAATCAAGGAAACCACACCCTTTATAATAGCTTTCAAAAAATAAAAAAGTAAGTGAAAGAAAGAAATAGGAATCAATCTAACAAATTAAGTGAAAGATCCATATATTGAAAATGACAGTACTCTAAAAAGGAGATTGAAGAGGATATAAGAAAATGGAAATATATCCTTTGTTCATGGATAGGAAGAACCAAAAGAGTGAAAATGGCCCTACTCCCAAAACTTCTATATAGATTTACTGCATTCTCAATCAAAATACCATTAGCATACCTCATAGAACTAGAGAAAACAGTAATAAACTCATTTGGAACCAGAAGAGACCTAGAATAGTAAAGCAATTCTGGGCCACAAAGGCAAATCAGGGGCATCACAATCCCTGACCTGAAATTATACTAAAAAGTTTATTGTGATAAAATCAGCATGGTACTGGCAAAAAAAAAAATATGTGAGGATCAGTGGAACAGAATAAAAGATTTAGTCACAACTCCAAACACAGAGCTATCTTATTTTAGACAATGGAGTCAAACAGATTCACTGGAAGAAAGATAGACTCTTTAATAAATGGTGTTGGAAAAAGTGTCTTTCTACCTGCCAAAGGCTAAAATTAGATGCATGTCTATCATTATGCAATAACTAACAACTAAATGGATCAAAAATATAAATATTAAAACTGAAACACTAAATTTACTGTAAAAGAAATTTGGCAGAAATCTTGAAGATATATAGGTGCAGGCAGAGACTTCATTAACAAAACCCAGACCATGTGAGAAATATTACAAAGAATCAACAAGTGGGATCTCACATTATTAAAAAGTTTTGCACAATAAAAGAAATTACCAACATAGTGAAAAGACAACCTACAAAATGAGAAAAAATTATAACCAGTTGTCCCTCAAAGGGTTTATATCTAGAACATGTCAAGAACTTCAAAACCTCAAGATCCAATTTAAAAATGGGCATCTGAGGTGAATACACACTTCTCAGATGAAGAAATGTAAATGGCAAGTAAATATGTGAAAAAATGTTCCAACATTAGAGAGATGCAAATTAAAACAATATCGAGATTCCATCTCACCCCAGAAAGAATGACTATCATCAAGAAATTAACCAATAACAAATACTAGAGGGGCCATGGGGAGAAAGAACTCTTCTCCATTGTTGGTGGAGTGCAAAATGGTGCAATCACTATGAAAATCAGTATGGAGATTCCTCAAGAAGCTAGGATTAGAGGTCCCATTTGACTTAGCTATCCACCTTCTGGATAGCTTCCCAGAAGAATTAAAAACTGTACCACAGCAATGTATGTACACCCATGTTTATAGCAGCACAAATTTTAATAACTACATCTTGGAAACACCTCAAATGCTCATCAACTGAGAAAAGCATTAAAAAGATGGTTTTTTAAATACAATGGAGTACTAGTCAGCCACAAAGAAAACTTGAGACTTTTATAAGTAAATGGATGCAACTCAAGAGCATACTCTTATGTGAAATAAATCAGACCCACATATGTAAACATAATATATGTTTATGCATTATATATATGCAAGATACTTAAAATAGTTATACAGCTAGTTTCTGTAAGTTCACTGAAAAGAAATGTTTGTGCTAATACTGTTTGGACAGTATTTCTTGCCTATATTTTGTACTCTCAATAACTACTATGAAAATAACAATATGCAATGTATTAATTATTATTAGTGTCCTACTAGCCTGTTTTGAAACTCTGCTTTATTTATACTTTGTTTTTTCTCTCCTTAAAATAAATACAAAAAATAAGTAAATAAGAATAACAGTCTAAGAACTGAGATAGTACTGTATCAATGTTCCAAGCAGCAAGAGGGGTGGGAGACAGGTACACACCCCTTTTCAAATGAGCTGTTCCACAGTTGCCAAATTATATGCTTTTGTATGTTTCATTGGTCAGAGCTCCATCATATGCCCCCTTTGGATTCTTAAGAAGCTGGGGAATGTAGACTTTTAGCAGAACAGTGACAAAGCCAGCTAAATTTCAGTTATTTAGTGAGCAGTTAGAAGTATCTTTTTTAGTTTGTTGTTTATTTGTAGTAAGTATATAACAGGTCTGATCAGAGTTAGCATTGCTAAGGGGGAGAGATTGCCTCATAAAGATAGGAAGAAAACAATGTAAAAGAAAAGTGACAATTTGAGGTGAATAAGAGAGAATTGGTAGAAAACCCATGTATTCTTCAGTTTTCCCATTACTAGAACATAGTATGGACACCTACAATTTAAAAGAATGTGAGATTTATTTGGCTTGTAGCTTCAGAGGGTTCAGTCCATGTTTATCTGGCTCCAAGGCAGAAATGACATGGCAACTGGTCTAGCAGGGGAAAGCTGATCAACCATGGCAACCAAGAAGCAGAACAGGTGAATAGTATCCAGGGGGACGAGGCCAGGAATCAAAGTCACACCTCTATGCCCCACATAGACACACTTGGAAGAGTATTTTCCTTACTCTAGCTGGCTCCCAATCAATCAAATTGGCAAATAACTTAAACTGTCTCAACTGACAGACGACTAAAGCACACAGTATGAGTGAGCCTCAAAGTAATTAAACTGAGCAAGAGAAAACAGACAAAGATAGTTGATACTGTGTGATTCCATTTACATGAAATTCTACATCAAGGGAACATATCATGATAAAAAGTAAATTAGTGGTTGTCTGGGAAAGAAAAGACTCCTTTTGGAAGTGATGGATCTGCTTCTCATAATGACTGTGGTGATATTCTTGTGGATGTCTACATGTTCAGGTTTTAAATTGTACACTTACGTATTTACAGTTTCCTTAATGGCCATTATACCTACAATAACATTGTAAAACTTAGAAGTTGAGTATACCCAAACAGAATTTTTTTGATTTACCTTAACATATAAACATACATCAGTAATTAAGACAATGAAGGCTCAACTTCTTTTAAAACAAAAACTTTACCAAATTTCTAGTCATTTTTAAGGCTTATTTTGTTGTTGTTGCTTTTGTGGTACTGTTAGAACCCGGAGCTCAAGTGTTCCAGGCAATTGCCCTAATGCTGAATTACATCCACAAGCTTTTAAAATGCTTTTTCCTTCATCAACAATGACTGTGTAAAGAAAGCATTTATCTCACAATGGCATGTGTATACCAGCTTTCCCATATCATATATCCGCTTTATTATATTTTGTTATTAACCTCAGAATGACTTTGCTGATGTCAGATAAAGTGGTGAGGAATTAATCTCTTAGGCATAGAGAGGAATGTTGGGTGGGAAGAATTATTTTTTCAATCCAGAAAATAAAAAGCATTTAAGATTTTTTGCTCAAGATGTAATCTTAGAATAATTTTGCTTGATCTTGCTTGTGGGAAAAAAGCTCTTTATTTTCTTAAAAAATAAATCTCACTTTTGTTCATCAGATGTTTTGAATATGACCTTTACTACTCTCTCTTTAACTGGGGATTTTTAGGTAAGCATTTTATTATCTTTAAATAAAATGAAAGCCCCCTCCAAAGCCATTAAGTGTGAATATATAGATATTACATCCTCTGTTGGTACTGTATTTTCCCTAAACACCATCCAACTTTCTCCTTAGTAGAGACATACTAGTCCTCGAAGGAAATCTGGTCTGTTCACTACAGTCACAAATTCTCAAAAAAGTTATCACTAAATTTAATATTCTGCTCAGTCTAGACCTGGTTCCACATCATTTCAGACTAATACTAATAATTCCTTCAAGTTATTTTCCTAAACAAAAATTGATAAGTAGTTTAAGAAAAAAATTTACACTTAAAATTACTATTGATATATTAATTCTTTGTGGAGGAATCAACAGTTTTAAAAATATAGTACTATGATACAATGCTAATAGAAATAGAATCTAGATACATACAGCCATCATCTAAATTTGATAAAATTGGCAAGCAGAAACACAGAAAATGAAATAAAATAAACAACAGAAAACAGAGTATGATCATATACAGAAGTAGAATCCAACCCCAAACTCCCAGCCCACCAAGGGCAAGCTTGGAATACAATGAGATAGAGGAAACTGGAGGTCAAGCACTGGAACTTTCTGAAATGATAGCAACAGAAGTGAAAAACCAAATGGAAAAGGCTATAGAAAAAATACTCTCCTTGGTAGAAAAAGAAATGATACTCAACATAAAAGATGCTAGAGCAGACACAGATTTTAAAAAAGAAGATGATATTAGGAAAATGGTGGAAAACAAAAATGTCCAACACAGGAAATAAATGGAATCTATGAAACAGATTCAAACAGAAATCTAAGAGATTAAAACCTCTATTGAAAGTGTATACAATAGAAAAAATGCAGATGAGGATAGAATATTAGATCTAGAAAACAGGATTGTGACTAAGGACCATGAAAAGAAAGATATATTAAAAATAGCAGGAGACTATGAAAAATCAATCCAACAGCTACAAGATGAAGCAAAGAGGAACATCATAAGATTGATTAGGGTCAATGAGAAAGCTGGAGACAGTACAAAATACATAAAAAATACTCCACAGAAATAATGGCAGAAAACTTCCCAAATGTAGATACAGAAGCATATAGAACTCCAAACAGCTATGACCAAAATAATCTACATGAAGGCATATAATAATCAAGATTCCAGAAATACAGCACAAAAACAGAATATTAAAAGCAGCAGAGAAAAGAAACAAATCACCTATAAAGTCCATCAAAATCACAACAGACTTCTCAACACAAACCTTCAAATCAAGGAGAGCTTGGAGTGAGGTGTTCCAAATCCTGAAAGAAAAAAACTTCCAACCCATATTGGTATATGCTACAAAACTCTTTCAAATTGATAGAGAAATAAGATATCTCCATGAGAAAGAACAAATGAAGAAATTCATAACCACCAAACCAGCTCATTAGAAGCTCCAAATGATGTATTAGAAGGAGAAAACAGAGACCACAATCAAAAGAACACCAAGAAAAAAAACCCACCTAGCAGGGCAAGCAATTAAACAGAGAGGAAAGACAGGGAACCAACAACAAGACAATAACATAAAAGAGATAAACTAATATGTGTCAGTTATAACCATCGTTGCAAATGGTCTCAAGTCACCAATCAAAAGAAACAGACTGGAAGAACGGATCAAGAAACAAGATTCAACAAAACAGTGTATTCAAAAAACACATTAATCTCAAAAGTAAATTCATAGACTAAAAGTTAAAGGATGGAAAACAATGCTCCATGCTACAAGAACCCAAAAAAAAGCAGGGGTAGCCATTCTATTTGCACACAATGCAAACTTCAAGCTAAGATTGATTTAAAGTTACAAAGAAGGTAACTACATAGTTGTTAAGGGAATACTCCAAGAAAAAGAGATAGCAATCATAAGTATATATGCACCAAGCAGCAGGGCACTGAACTACATAAAACAAATATCAATAGACTTAGAAAATCATAAGTACAAACACAATTGTAATGAAGGATCTTAATACCCCACTTTCACAGTTAGATAGGTCAACTAGACAAAAAAGTCAACAAGGAAATTTCCAAATTAAACCCAACCTGTTAACAAAAGGAACTAGTAAATGTCTACAGAGTGTTCCACCACCACACTATGAGACAATTATTTTTTTCTTGGTCCAAAATAATTGAAAGTCTAACAAAGATTGTCTCAAAGACTTTTTAAAAAAGGAATTCATGATCTGCAATTTAAACATGTTTTGAAACAGAATTACAGAATAATGTTTCAATTATATTTAGTTCTAAGAAACCATCAGACTTCCATTTCTTTTGGGGATACTTTATACCAGTTTGCTGTTTATTTCTACAAGTTAAACTTTTTTTTTACTATAAAAATATGAGATATTAAGTATATTAGAGAGGCTGTATTCACTGATTGTTCATATTATCAAAAATATATCAGTAATTTCATTAAGCTAAGCAGATGTTTTTAATGATGTAATGATCTATCTCCACAACTACCCTAAGAAATCACTCAAAGAAGCAATAATGTCATGAACAACCATATCTTAAAGTGTTGAGTGAGTTTGAAACTGATGCTATAAAGAACCCATGACTGTATGGGAGGGTTCAATATGTCCAGAGCTCTGTTTAGACAATCTATGTGCTTACACAGGGTTCAGTGGCAGAATTGAGAACAAAGGATCTCCTCCTCCTCTTCCTCCTCCCCCTCCTCCTTTTTTTCCTTGCCTTGAATGACTATAACTGTAGATCTTTACTAAGACAATGAGAGCTCTTTATGGAACACTAGGTCACCGGCCCAGATGAATAAGCAGTGTATTTGCCAGTTTCATCATTTTCCTTTGACACCAGGCCAGCTCACCACAAACACTAATTAAACTATGTGTGGCCACTTTGATCTGTGTTCATGGATCCTGTTCAGTATCTTACAGGAGGTCGTACTTTTATTTCAAAATTCAGTTTTCAATAAAAATCCATAAATGGTCCCGTATCAACATAAAAGTTTTATGTTCCACCACCCTAAATGGAGCATTTGCTACTAAGGATTCCATGAATCTCCCTGGTCACAGAGAAAGAAAAACTGTTGATATGGAAGACAGTGTGGTTTAGTCTTCGGATTCCAGACTTTTACTGTATGGATTTCAGAGACTACTTCAGCCCCTTCCTCTCTCAGCATTTGCTCACGTCCAGTTAGTGTTGCAGCAGACTCTTCCTCAGTTTTTTTCCTCCTCAGGATATTCCTGGCCACCTTGACTGCCACATTGTTGGGAGCCTGCCGTATTACCCATGAGAATATAGCCACAAGATGGCGTCCACCTACCGCCTCGCTGCTCCCCCGCCCATCATGTGCCCAAGATGGCGCGCACACATCCTGCTTCCTGGTTCTTGCTCGGCTTACTGTCCCCGCCATATATGGTAATGATTGATTGCTTCCTTGTTGCCGCCCAATCGCCTGTCCCCACGTGTAATCCCATGATTGGATAACATTAGCTATATAAGCCCAAGTATAGGAAGTGCCCGATGCACAACACGTAGGAAGCCGTCAAGGACGGGCGTGTATTGAGGTTGTAGCCCAGTCAATAAAGGAGCCTGCAGAGACAAAGTGTTCGTGTGCCTCATTCTGCGGGACAGACGCGGCGCCGGACAGCCACATTTCATCCTAGTAGTGGCACCTCATTAATAATATATGTCAGGAAATATATATTTTACGATTGAGTGAATGTGCCCTTGGCCATGAAGCTCATTTTAAAGGAGGGAGGAGATGGGTTCCCATCAAGCAAACACTTTTCCAAAGTGATTACTCAAAAGATAGTCCGAATTTATACATATGTGTAATTCAGGATCCCACTGAGTCTGACTTTAGTTTCTTCAGGCAAGAAAATTCCAACCCAGTACACAGCAAAGGGAAAGACACCAACGAATGCCACCTTTGCCATAACACTAACTTTTCCCGTCATGCACATTGGGAAACAAATACTGTCAGTCATATTTCTTGAATGTCTTTGTCATCTTCCCTCCCCACCGTCTTTTGCTCAAATGGATTATCACCGTGTAGAATAGGAAGAATGAACAGGCTTGAGGAGATGCTCCTTTTCCCAGAAACATTCCCAGTGAAGTTTAACTGAGATCAAAGACTAAAAGCTTTCATTTGTTCCTGATTAGTTTTCTAGCGACTTGTCTCCATGCATGTGTGTATGCATGTCTGTGTGTGTTTACAGCCCCCTCTGGGTTTCACAGAGCCTCACTTCTGTCTACCCAGATTGAAGGTACCAAATTCCTGAACAATGGGATGGTTCTATGTCCCTACTATCAAACCCCTGACCTTTTCTTGTTAGTGTAGTGATGACGAAAAGTCTGATTGTATATAGTCCTGCATAGGATATGGAGGTACCCTTTGCTGATGATGCTGTCTTGTAGTTTGTCACTGCAGAATAAAACTTTGTTACTAATCCAAAGAGGTTACTGCAATTTTTGTCTGTGTATTGTCAAATGCCCTGTTAATGTCATATTGGATTACAGGGTAATAGATAAAATTCTTTAATGAGTTATCTCCACAGCACTGCACATTGTAGAATAAAGCAAAGTGGACTGGTGACAACCCAGAGAAAACTGAATTCATGAACCGTGTTCAGTTACAGGATGGCATTTGCTGTCTTGATCACTGTGTCATCCCTACCAAGGGACTATGTGGAGAATGTACCAACCTTAGGTCATAAGCATTGATTGTTGGTTGACTTGTTTATTTTCCCAGAAAAACCCAACCACAAGAAAATAACCTCCATTGCTTTTATCATTACTGGAAGACCTGTCCCTATAATTGTACTTTTTCCCACTGTCATTTTTGGGGAAAACCCTATATTTTTCTTTTTATTTGTCTCTCACAAAGAATTTAGGATTGGGGACCTGAATGCACTTGCTGTTCAATTAACGATGACCATGCTTTGTTGGTTTTTATCTGACAAAACCAATCTGGGTCACCAGTCTTAAGAAGGGGTTGGTGACAAGGAAACATTACAGAGCTTTTAGATAGAAATCCTGGCTCACATCCAGGCTCTAATTTCACCAACTTTCTGAGCTCTTGAGTCTTCACATCCTCATTTGTAGCCTGCAGGAAATGTTACCATTCTCATAAAGTAACAACTAAGGGAGATAATTTGTTTGTATGAAAAGAGGCCTAAAAACATAAGGCTTTATTTCTCACACTGCAGCAACAGTTCCCAAGTTTGGTTAATCTTTAGAGGTGTCTAGAAGCATTCTAAGAAACAGAATTCTGGGTCTCTATGCAGACCAGAATTAGTGTAGGGAGAGGATTAGACACATGTACTGTTAGAGCTTTCTGAGAATGCTAATGAGTACTCAGACTTATGAAAAACAGAAGATGAGCAATGTTTATCTTGGTGTTTTGGAACTCCTGCATCCCATACATACTTATATAACCAAATGTTCATTCTAAAGATGTCTAACATCCTGCTGTGTGCCAGACACCATGGTAACCACCAGGGAGACATATGGTACCACACTCTAAAAGTTGGTGACATGGTACTGGCAATGGAGGTATAATAGTTTCAGCACAATGTACTGATTATGCCTGGAGAATTTAAAATATTGAAGAGTTTTTAGAGGTCCTTTGAAATGATCTGATATGTTAAGTTTAATACTTGATAATACTCTATTTTCAATACTTTGTTATAGGCAATATTGTGAAAAACAGCAAAAAGCTTTAATGAAAATATTTTGTGGATTTTCCATCAGTCAGATTTCCTGTTTCTTCCTGGCCAGTTCCTTGGACACATTTAGAATGTTTACTTTTATACAAACACTGTATTAGAGGAAAATTCTAGAAGGGATGTGAAGTACAAACACCACAGGTGCAGAGCATGAGATGCCAAAGGACATGCCATGAAAGTGGAGAATGAAAAAATAGGTCCTCAGGGAAGTTTTACTCCAAGATGAAATGAACTTTTAAGCCATAAATGACTGCAAAAAGGATGGTTAAAATTCCAATAACTGTCTTGGGATATGAAATACAGAAATGTACTCAATTCAAACCAATTATAGCCAGATGACCCCACTGTCTGGCTGACTCTAATATAGCTGGCTGACCCAAGCTGCCCATCCCTTGAATAAACCTTGGACCTTATGTAATCTCTGAAGTCTTTTGGAAGATCATTTGAAAAATATTTTCCTCTCTTGGTCACCTGGTTTACTCTGAGGAGAGCTATGTGGAAAGGCAGGGAGACAGGCTTTAATTTTTCTCTATTAATGTTTGCTTTAATGACATCTCCCTGTAAATGTTGTGCAAGGGAGAAATTATGAAATGGAGAGATGCCTCAATTTATGCAGGGAGTGGAAGCAGATTCAGCTTTTCTGCGAGGGCAATGTAGGAAGATATGAAGAGTGAAAAATCCGAGCTTAGGCATCCTGCTCAATGCGGTCATTCTGAATACACTGCTGATCAAAAGAGGGACTGAAGAAATGAAAGTATGCCACAGAAATCTGACTAAGACATTTTACCAAACATGAGACTAAACTACAGCAGTAGCAGAAGCCAAAAATTAGGAGGTCATCACTTTGGAGATGTCACTGTAGCCCTAGTGCTGAACTAGAAGCAGTGAATTAAGATATATCCCCTGGTAGGTGTCCTTAATCTGAGAACCACCAAGCAAAGAACTCTGAAGTACATATGCAGCTCATACAAGGAAAAATCTGGTATTGGGTTCTACAAAATAAGGAATTAGGACCAGATTGACATCTGAGGGCAGCACAGTATTTAGTACAGAAGAGAGGAAAATTCATATTTAGTAATAGCTTGGTCATAGTTTGAATCATGATGATAGCATTTGTGAAAGGCAGCCGGCTGGGGCGACTGCAGGAGGCACTGGAGACAGGCAGTGAAGCAGATTGGCCTGGCAATGGGCAAGAAACAAGGATTCACTGTGGTGGGCAACGAGGAGCCACTGTAGACTCTTACTATTCCAGGTGACCGGTTTGGCAGAGTGGATATTTCTTCACTCACTGCCTGGCCAACTCTTGCTCTATGTGCAACAGCCAAGATTAGATGGAAACCCAGTTAACATTTCTACTGCTCTTCCAAGTGAACAGATCTATAGACATATAGGGCAAACCCCTTCACTCACTCCCTAATCTGAAAACTAACCAACATAATGGAGTCTACATCACACACTTTTAAAAACAAACCAAGTCCCTCTTCCCTCTAATATGATCTGCCAGATGACAGATGATCCCAATCCCTGTAATTAGCTGTATACTTTAATTGAGTTTCAGTGGCAGTAATAAGTAACTGGAGTTCAGGCTTGTAGAATTTCCTTCCTAATTGTCGCTGTTAAACCATTCATTACAGGGATAAATAACACACCACTTTATTTAACTCATTTCCTCCAAACATGCAAATTCCAGCGGAAGTATCCCGGCACTTGTTGGCCCTGGGAGGGCTGTCTGGGGGCGAGGAGGGCAGCAATGTAGCCTTGAGAGAGCTGCTCCAGCCTGCTGGCTCTTCCACTGGAATAAGCAAGCCATAGGTTTCCAACGCTGACGTAGTTCCTAGTGCTTTGGATGTAAAAGACTGTAGAAAGGATAATTGACCACAACTTGTCAGCATGAGAGATTTACTGTCATTAGCACAAACTCAAATGAATTACTTTAATATCACGGAATATTAAAAATGGCCAGAGAGCTTCCTTTCTCAGTACATTAAGGGGATTTTAACAGCTTTTCACACCTCACTTCTGTGTTTGGGTATAAAGGAGGGAGGAAATCCTATAGGGCCCGTGAGAAAGAGGTAGGGGAGGAGTGGGATTCACTTGGCAGAGGAAGGAAAAGACAGATCTGAAATTCTCAAATCAAATCTCAGTAAACAGACCTCTTCGGGGTTGCTTGTTTTTGGAACGGTATAAAAGCTAAATGAACACTCATTTAAAAAAAAAAAGTCTGTACAATAGCACTGATTTTAATTTCCAGCGGGGTACCAATTTAGAAAATTGGATTACAGCTTGGTTCTTTGTGTTTCGATTCAATTGTAGAGAAAGCTAGAAATACTGCAAGGCAGATTCTAAAACCTTTATTAAGCTATAGACACCAGCTTCCAGGGACACCAGCTTAGGAGACCTAAAATATTTCATTCAGGGCCAGGCAAAGATTTCCCCATGATGTACTTGTTTTGTTTTGCTTTTGAACCATTCATTTTCCTCAAGATTATGTATAAGACACAGGCAGTACCCAGGCACAAAGAATGTCTAGAGCCAGGAGCAATTTATTTTAATTTTGCTTTCTTGTGGTCTTTTGCAAAAAAATTTGTCTCTTGACTCAGAATACAGTACAACTCACCAGTAGCAATTATTTCATTTTGGTTTTGGGGAGGAGGGCTTCATTCCTGTTTGATTGTTGAACCTAGACTTGCTTTGCAATCTATTTTCTGCTTTTGTTAAGGTACAAATATGGGTGTAGGGTTCTGTTGTTATCATAACTGGAATGGAACACGTCTCACTCATTTCTGTGTTGCTCAGCACTACAGGTAATACCTGTGGATGCCTTTGCCAATTACTATTGCTTTAAAGTCTGTTATGTGCTATTTTTTCTTTTCAGAGCTATTCCCCTTATTTCTTAGACACATTGTTACATACTTGGATATGAAAGTTAAAGAAATTCTTTTCTGAAAAAAGGCATGGAAGTCTACAAAATTCCACAGCATGTGCAGTTATCGTGTATTTGATTCTTTCCCCTTTGTAACTGAGTGTCATAACAATGACATAGAGGGAAATTAATATTTCACAAATAGGCTTGTTAGTAGCTAAGCTGTTAAAACATCTGAATAACCTCAAAACCAGACTAATGGCACTTCAAACTGTGGGGCCTTTTCTCTTTGGCCATCTTGTCCAGCGGTTGGAGATGTGTGGGCTGGACTTTTCCAGATCAAAGTGTAGTGGTAATTCTGGACACATAGGGGTTTTAGGTATACTACCTTATGTCTATTCTTTGACATTTTGAGTTTGCTGTTGCTTCTCCTGTGTCTCGCTTTTCTCACAATGCCTCACTTCCAAACTGCTTTGAAAAAAATCATTTGAGTTTGCTAATTCTATTTTCAAAATTCAAATGCAGTGAAAGACTTCAACCTTCAGCTATTTGTCTGAACTGTGTATAGCTGCATGTCACAGAGATAGATATTGTATTTATATATAAAGGAATGTAGAAGACAGAGCAGAGAGAGATTTAATGAAGTACATACCAAGTTTTCCAGAGTTCTAAAATGTTTGACTTCTTCACTCCTACAGAGAGATAGTAATGGAACTACTTTGATCGTTGCAAAAGAGGGGTGAAATGATGGCAAACTTTAAGTGAGAAAAAAGATAGTGGCAAAAATATACAAAAATTTTAGCAGTGTACCCAGCTTGGTTATGTAAGCACGTGATAGTTTGCTGTTGTAGCCAAGAGTCCTTTCGTGTTCTCCAGCACAGATTGGATCTGAGCCTGGTGAGGATGGCAATATTTTCCCTCAAATTCCCTTTAAATAAAACCTACTCTGGCTCCGTTTGTTGTGTGGCTTTAACTGGCCCACTCTGTGCTGGTGGTTGGTCTGAGTCCAGGAGTTAGAGGCTGGAAACTAGACAGCACATCAGGTGTAAGCTGTGTGCTAAAATGTCGTGAGAACCAGAATGAATATAGGGCTGGAGTGTTGGTGAGGGAAACTTTTAGTTTGAAATGTTAGTCTGCCACCTAGAAAGGTTCCTTGACATCTCTCCAAGAATGGTTTGATCCATGTGGCAGGTTACACGTAATTTGAAGTTTGCAGAATGAAATAAACAGGAAGGGAGAAAGGAAGGAAGGAAAAGAAGAGGAGAGAAGGAAAGAATGAAGGAAAGTAAGGAGGAAGAAAGGAACCAAAGGAAAAGAGAGAACAATAAAATGTGTTCGTTTGTTTCTCTGCAAGTTTCTTTTGCTGTTTTTCTTTTTTCGTCCTTTTCCTTCTGCAAAGGAATGCTGAGTGAACAGTATTAAATGTTTCACAGAGCTATTTTCTAACCAATAAATGCATTTATGGATGTAGCTAGCATATATCTGCCTGAATCCCATGTGCTCTGCAGGATGTGCCCCTCATCACTATCCCCTCCACTTCCCTAACAGCTCGGCACCTCTTGTAGGCATTGCAGACACCATTGATACCCAGAAACCTGCTCACACAACAGACAGGCAAGGGAGAGGGCTGGCAAATGAGACAGCACTGTGTGTATGACGACACTATTGGGAAAAAACTCCAGGGCTTCCATATAGTCATGATTGCCCTTAACATTCACCACATCAACAGACTTGAGTGAGCACATAGAGCTATACAATAAACACAGTGGGTTCTCTAAATTTTGTTTATACCTTTTGGTGTTTGATTTTAGCACATCTTCCAAAATCCCCTGATACCAAAATCTGAGGATACTTGAGTCCCTTACATAATATGCAAAAATCTCCTGTCTACTTTAAATATTAATCTCTAGATTACTTTTAAGGCCTAACATAATGCAAATGCTGTATAAATAGTTCTACTCTATTAGGTAGGAGAAAACATCAAGAGAAAAATCTGCACAGATTCAGTACAGATGAAATTTTGTACCCAAATATTCTCAGTCCATAGCTGATTGAATCTGCAAGAAGGGGAGAACACCAACTGGAAGAACTGATCAGATGCCAGTTTGACATTATTATGTGTGTACTCATAACTTATGTGTTTCTTCTAAAATTTAAGTTGCTGTATATTTATCTTTGAAATGAAGTTTACACAATGCAAAGAGGTGCAAAGAAGTACCTGAAAATAACTTCTAATCTTACTACCCATGTAATGTTTTGTTAAATCTTTCTAGACTTTTTCTGTGCATGTATGCACACAAACATGCAAGCATAAACAAATATACAGATGTTTTTTCCAAAACTCTCTTTAATTTGGAAATTTCATAATCCAGATTTCTCTACTCATGACTATGTTGTATATAGCTCTCTCAAATTTTTATATCATTCTCTCAAATGGTTTAATCATTCTTGCAAAGCATCATTCTATGGTTTCACTTAGGTATTGTTGAAGTACTCTGCAATGTGCATGTTTGTGGATGCATCTTTGCATACTTTTATGATATATTTAGGATAAACTTTGAGAAGTAGACTTGTTGAGTTGAAGTGACACATTTTTGAAATTCACATGTGTGTCCTTATATTGTCTTTTAGAATGAGATACCTTCATTCCTAAACTTGCTTTTCAATCTATTCTTTGCTTTTGTTAAGGTACAAATATGGGTGCAGGATTCTGTTGTTATCATAACTGAAACGGAACACGTCTCACTCATTTCTGTGTTGCTCAGCACTACAGGTAATACCTGTGGATGCTGTTGCCAACTACTAGCTTATGAATGTATTCAGGATAGAGTTTTGGTATTTTTAGGGGAATGTTTATGTATTTATTTCCTATCTCTCCATGATACCAAAAATAATTAGTATTGAAGACTTTCCAGAAGAAAAAGTCAGACTATATGCAGATGATTATTTGGCCAAATTAATTGATCTTTTTCAGCTCCTGAACTTAATAATTATTTGCTCTTAGAAATAGATTTGTTCATGGTCATTTATTTGGGGTTCTTTGTGATTCCCATTTTCAATTTTATAATTTCAAACTATTTTGTGCAGGCACAATGAATTTTGGATAGTGTGTACATATGCATTTGTGTTGCAATTGCTGTCGAGTTTGTTACAAAACAGCTAGATGATTCCTGTCTTAGTTACTTCTCTATTGCTGGGACAAAATATCTTGCATACAAATTAAAGAAGAGGTTTATTTCAGCCAGAGTTGATAGAGGTTTCAGTCCATGGCCCGCCCACAGGCTTCAGGTGAGGACTGCCTGAGTCAGGGGCATAGTAGAGGAACAGTTGCTCATGGCATGGCATCCAGGAAGCAGAGAGAGTGAAGGAAGGAGTGAGGAAGAGAGATAAACCTTCCCAGGTCACTCCCTAAGTGACCCCCTTCTTCTGACCAGATCTCATCTTTCCACTGTAAAATAGCCATGAATTTATCAGTGATCCAAAGTGCTGATGAGTCTCCTATCCCCATGATCCAGTCACTTCCAAAAAGTCCCACCTGTGAGGCTTTAGGGGCTCATCTAGATATAAACCATAACAATTCCTATGGGTGGTATAATGTGAACGCGAATCAGAGGCATTGAGTGGCTCACTCCCTTTCCACCTAAAAACACTGTCTCACCCCCTTGTGCAGCATCAGACTGTATACATTCAAGCCAATATGTGTGAGAAAGTGTGTTCCATACAGACACATGCAGATATAGATTTAAAATTTCTCAGCTCATTGCTGGATTAAGCATATATGTATAAAAAAAACTTGCTTCAAATAAATAAGACAGGCAAGTTAAAAGTGACATGTATGAATGGGGAAAATTATAACTGCTTAAAAATATGGGAAACCTTAGGGGGAAGGTCAACCAGGGATAGCAGGTACTTTTCCCTGAAATCACTATATCCAGGCTTTTTCGACACCCACGAAATAATCAAATAAAACCAGACAATGTACTCCCTGTGGCAGACCTGAGACCCAGACACAAAATAAACATTTGTGTAAATTCAAAAGTTCTAACCAGTTTGCTTTCACTAATTTCAGTGTATGTATGCATAGACTTTATTGCTCAGAAGCAGGAAGACATATATCATGCAGACTGATGTATTCTATCATTAAGCTCAGTCCTTTTAACATGAAATCATAGCCAACTTCTCTGGGTACAAGCATGAGAACCAGTCTAGCACCACCACTGTTATCATCTGTTATCTGGACTCTTTATTAATATTTATAGAGCCCCTAGACTAAGAATATACCCCTTCATCACTCAGGGAACTAACACTGTGTTATCAAAATCTTGACATTTCATGTAAAGGCTGAATTTAAAAAATATTGGCCAATAACTCTCCCATACTCTAATATAAGTTAGCAGGACTTTAAAATCTTTATTTTTCCTGAACAGAGAGCCCATTTACCATGCTGAAATAACCTGCAGACAATTTTGTCTTATCTCTATCTAAATGATTTTGTTTTGGCCTTTATTCTGGGGGAATAGTTCTCCTTATCCCACATTCTATATTGATTTCAGAAGAGAGAAAGGGTAAAAAAAAATCTGCAATTTGCTGTATACCTTGCATGTACCAGAAACTCTGCTAATTACTTAGCATATGACTTAGTTACTTTTCTCATTGCTGAGACAAAATACCAACACCCAAACTTAAAGGAGAAAAGTTTTATTTTAGCTCACGATTTGAAGAGTTTCAACACATAGTTGGATTGTTCCAAAGCAGGGCTGCATGTCAGAGGGGCATCACAGAGGCAAAACAGTCCATGAAACAGCAGGCAGAAATACAGCAAGCAGCCAAGGCAGTGATCAGCAGCAGCAGGTCTGCCTTCTTTATATTCTATCTCTTTATACTTCATCCAGGCTACAAGCCAATTGTTTGGTGCCACCCACACCCAGAGTGGGGCTTGTATCTATCCACATTCATAATCCAAGTATCAAACTTAATCCATCTACCTTGGAAATTTTCTACCTATGACCACATGAGGCTTTTGGAGGGATAGATACAAGCCATAATAATAAATGTCAAAGTATTCAGTGCTACAATCCTAGGTTGTATTAGAAGCTGGGCTGCCTAAAGTTGCACAGCTATTAATACTTGGTGGAAAGAATAGAAACTGAAGGCAGCATGATACAAGGCTATGTGATTTTCCCTCCCCTGCACATGAAACCAGTAACATTCTCAGCATCCTTCATTCATGTCTGATGCCATAGGAGTCACTATCCCACAGAAAATATGACTCAAGGTCTTTGTAATACACATGTAATTCATACAGTATTGTAAACTATATTTCTTGTCTACCTATTATGTTTCATTACAGAGGACGCAAAAGAAGTAGTATGTCTTGGTCTTTGCCTGAGGAGATTTTGTAGAGCTCCTACTCCAAATTCCATCAGTCATCAATGTGATGACTATGTGACATTTGGCACATAGTTTCATGGCCAGAACAGTTGAGATAAATCCACAGAGAAGAGTGTGTAAATAGCAGCATGCAAATTTCCTGCCCAGCAATGACAAGTGGATCTGGATCACTGTTTGTTTTTCAGAGCAGGCACAGATTTAGAAATACTGCCTCTGAAACATAAAGTACTTTGAATATATGTTTAATTGCTTCTCAACACATTTCAAAAGAAACATTACATTATCAGTGACTTTAAAAATAGACTGAGGGATCCTTTTCTAATTTAAAAATTCTCTTTGCAAGTTACTTGCCCTAACTTTAATCTTAAGCCAGTCACAATAATGTTGTTGTTGTTGATGATGATGATGAAGGCTAAAGTTCTTTGAGCACTCTTTTTTTGTTTAATTCGGCACTAAGCCATTTTCTTGTATTATCTCATTTAGTCTTCACAGAAATTCCATGAGGACTACTTATATCTTATTAAAGTGGAAACTGATCCTGGAAAAGTTAAAAGATTCACTTAACATTTCATAGAGAGGAAGTTGGAAAGTTTGGACTCAAACACAAGGCTGTATAATAATTGCATACATGCAATTCTTTAGACAAAAGAAGCAAATTGTGCTCTCTACTAATAACATTGATCTTCATGTCTGCCCAGTGATGGACACATCTATGTATACAGGCTGTGTTTGATATGAAGGCATCTTTTGAAGAGTGTCTGTCTACAAAACAAGATTTATCTTATCTTTTTTCCCTGCCTTGATTCTTGTTGAATCTGTAAGTCTCACAATTCTTATTCTTCTCCAATTGCTCTAAATTTGAATGTACATGCGTAATTCCTGTATTGGTCAAATTTTCTATTGTTGGAACAAAATACATGAGACCTACAGCTTTAAGGAAAATGTATTTCATTTAGTTCACAGTTTCAGAGAACTCAGTCCATGGTTTCTGCTCCAAGGCAGAAACATTATGGCACGAGGGCATAGTGAGTAAACCTGCTTAATTCAGGGTGGCCAGGAAGCAGAGTACAAGAGGAGAGAGCCACAAGACATAAACCCTGCAAAAGCATGTGCTCTTGATACACCTCCAACCAAGCTCCACCTCCTCAAAGCATATTTAGCTCTAAATATCCCTGGATTAATCTGTTGATAAGTATATTGCTCCATGATCATCTCTCCAGAGTCTTTTAATTCAGTCAAGTTGATAGTTAAGGGTAACTACCATACTGCCATTGAAAAATACAACGTAGAAGAAAAGGACAGGTCATGGGATTGGCTGGGTGGAGATAGTGTTAAACAATCTCTCACCTCTGATTTTCCCCCAATGACTAGTGATTTCTTTGGGAATGATGTAGAAGCTGAACATCAAGAGACTAGACACAGAACAGGTAAATCAATCCTTGAAGACTCACCATGGATTAGAAGAAAATGTAAAAGAGGTTGTTGCATTGAAGGCAGAATTTTGTTAATAGACATTTGAACATGCCTAAAACATAGTTATTGTATTTACAGCCATACTGTTCCAGATAGAAATCAATTTCTAGAGCATATTGTATGCAGATAACTTGGTAAGGTCTGTAAAGGATACACATGACTGTCTCTGGCTCATGTGAAATCTAAGAAAATTAATAAATTTTACTAAAGATCAACCAATATGAATTCATTTTAAAGCAAATAAACCAACACCAAAATAGATCAAAGATATTGAAAGGTTGAAGGCAAAGAGCACAAAGAGCTTTGATTTCTTATTATTTCACTTCATTCAACTTTTTTTAAGAACACTTTGCATTCAGGCAGTTATTCAACATCTATGCTAATCTCAGAACCATGACAAAAAATAATAAAATATAAACACATGGGATAAGAGATAAATAACACAAAATTGCTAACTGTAATTTATTATATAAAATTTATTTTAACAATTAGTAATTAATTTATTGCAGAATTATTATAGAATCAAGAGGTTCTAGATAGTTTCAGTGACTTTGGTCTGGATCTTGCTTGCTGGGGGTGTTTCATGTCATGGAGAGGAAAAAACAGCAAGCATCCAATGACTTGTTGGAGAGAGAGCAAGAGTTCCAGTATGAAATAAATATAAGGCATGGGATAAGATTTAGAACTGGAAAAGAAAAAAGAGATACAGTTCTGCAGAAACCCAAAGCTATGCTTGAAATTTTGAATTTTCTCTTCAAATTGCTAAAACCCCATTGAGATATTTTAGCTCAAAAGTGACACAATCAGCTTCTTCCCACCACACACACACACACACACACACACACACACACACTCACACACACATACACCAGGTTTCATCTACCTTCAATGTGATGGATTGCCCAGGTACAAAAATTCCTGGGGTGGTCTGTTGCCAGGTGTTCCAACTGCAGTATTATTTTGTTTAACTTGCCAAACCATATAGTTTTCCTCTCTACCCATAAGAGGTCACAAGGTCTAGACTGTACCTACTCAGCTGTGGTCATTTTGGTATCAGTCTAGATTATCTTTTCCCAAAGATGGCTGGGTTTTTGAGGTCTTTTTCTGAGGCAGACCTCTGAACCTAAACATTTACCTGGAATACGTATTTGGAGTCCATCTCTAGGTCTTATTTTAAAAAGCTAGATGATTTTTTAAAAAATGATAACTGTCACAAAAACAGTTGTGTAGATTAATGGAACAGAATAGAAGATGCAGAAACAATCCTGGATATATTTACCCATCTGATATTTGACACTGAGACCAAAAACAGTGGAGAAAGGAAAACTTCTTTAACAAATGGCGCAGGCAAAACTGGCTATACACATGCTGAGGGATGAATCTTTCACCATATACTAAACTAAAATCAAAATGGATTAAAAACCTAAATATTATAACAGAAAGAGCCTGCTGGAAAATAAAAATAAAACCCTTGAAGAGACAGACACAGGAAAGAATGGTTCTAAATGGAGCCCAAATTGCTCAAGAAATAACATCAAGAATCAACAAATGCAATAAAATCAAATTAAAAACTTCTGAACAGTGAAGGAAGCAGTCAACAGAGTGAAGAGACAACCTATAAAATGGGAAAAAATTTGCCCTCTATTCCTTGGACAAAAAACAAATATCTAGAATCTATGAAGAACTCAAAAAAAATAGACCCCTTGAAGTAAAAGACTAAAAAATGAGTAAACATTTCTCAGAAAAAGAAGAAGTGCAGGAAACTGGGAAGATGGTAGATCAATAAGCAGCAAAGTAAAAAGCTTCTCTGAGAGAAACAGCTCAGATGCTGGAATATAGCATCCTACAGAAGACTAGATAGAGGAGATGGATCCTCTTGACCCAGGAAGAAACTAAAGTGAAAAGAAAGAAAGAAAAAAGAAAAAAAATGTGGACAGAAGGCTACACCCAGACATTCTCTCATGGAGCCAGTCCCACTGTGTGTGAAATGCCACTGGCATCTGAAGACACATGGTCATGGTGAAGTTGGGGATTGGCAAGCCCAAGGGTCCTGGTAGGAAGACACTATCAGGGAGGGGAGTGGTGGACTGAGGTTCTGCACTGGCTCAGGGTGAGTGTGAGGAATTCAGTCCCCCCATGGGTGTGGGCCATTGGCCAGGAAACATTTTGGAGTTGGGAAGGATAAGCCTGGAACCAGAACTGCAGCCAGTTTCATTCAGCCACTCCTAGTGCAAAACAAATTGGTAAGAATCACTTGGACTGAGTCTCACTCCTGTGCATGATCCAATAGCCAAGGACAAGGTTTCTCTGAAGCTATCCCTAACCAACCCCATCCGTGTGGCACACACTAATGTGGTGAAGACTCCCAGTGGCTGACCAGCTCAGAAGGGAGGAGCCAACCTGCCCCACCCCTGCTTGTACTCCAGTGGTCACCAGCAGACTGGGGAAGGCAGCAATCCCTAGCCATCGTGCTTCAAAGTAATTGTAATGAATAGTGCCAGAGACTCCCAGAGTGCCAGACTTCCAGAGAATTGTCTCTGGAAATCAGAAACATGACAAGAGGAAGAAACAAAAGGAAGTCTCCAGCCTCCAACCCAAACAAACTGGCCCAGGAGAAGTAAACATAGAAGAGATCAGGGGTTGCACACCTGCAGTTTCAGAAGAATCATCATCTGACATAAATATCTCCATGGAATTATAAAAGAACTTAAAACAGAAATACTAATACAAGTAAATGTAGATATAAGAAAATAATAAAAGAAATGCTAAGCACCCTCAAGAAGACACAGATGGAAGAATGGAGGAGCATAGAAAAAGGAGGGGAACCTTTGATGAAGAATATTAAAAAAAATCTAGACTACATGAAACAGATTCAAAGAGATTACCAGGAAATTAAAAACTCCATCAAAAGCTGGCAAAACTGCTTGAAAGAAACTAAAGATAAACTATTAAACCTTGAAGATAGGTTTGCAACGTGTGATCGTGAAAGGAAAGATCTCTTAAAAATAGCAGGGAACCAGGGAGTAACAATACAAAGGGCAGAAGATGGCAAGAATAACTTACGAATAAAAAATGTGAGTGAAGAAGCAGGAGTAAACACATATAAAATACAAAGTCTATTCACAGAAATAATTAAAGAAAACATCCCAAGTATAGGAAAAGGAAATGATATTCAGATATAGGAGGCATACAGAACTCCAGCCAGCTATAATCAAAATAGATCTACACCCAGACGTAAATAATCAAGATTCCAGAAATTCAACACAAGAACAGAATATTAAAAGCTGTCAGAGAAAAGAAACAGGTCACCTATAAAGGAAAACCCATCAGAATCATGACAGACCTCTCCACACAAACCATCAAATCAAGAAGAGCTTGGAGTAAAGTATTTCAAGCCCTGAAAGAAAATAGTCTCCAACCCAGATTGATGTACCCTGCAAAGATATCTCTCAAAATTAATGGAGATACAAGGTACTTCCATGACAAAGAGGAACTGCAGGGTTCATGACCATCAATTCAACCCTACAAAAAAATACTGAAGGACATTCTGGAGAGAGACAAAAAAGACCATGGCTTCAGGAACAGTGGCAGAGGGGCTCGCTGAACAGGGCAGACACTGGAATGAAGGGAAAAAGGAGACAAACAATGACAGAAAAATAGCATGGCATAGATGAGGCAGAGAAGGTGGGCCAAAATCGTTAACATGGATGGCCTTGATACATTAATAAAAAGAAACACAGGCAGTGTAGATCAGGAAATAGGGTCCATCAAGAGGCTCTACATAAGACATATAATTAACCCAAAAGAAAGTTTATGAACTGAAAGTCAAAGATGAGAAAATAATGCTCTATGTGACAGGGAATCAGAAAAAAAGTAGGGGTAGCTCACCTTCAGTTGCAAATTGGTTGGAAAGACACAACACTTTTATACAATGGAGAACTACTCAGCTATAAGGAAGGAAAACCTTGAGGTTCTTGTAGGAAAATAGATACAACTTGAGTTCAAGTTCAGGAGTAAAAAGGTTCAGAACCACTTAGGTAAATAGTGGGTAGCCTTCTAATCTAAAAACTAAAGGAATTAGTGGTATACAAAATGTATAATGCACTCTATGAAATTGAAAGGGGAGGAGTTGTCTAAAAAGCAAAGGCAGAGGACATTGGTAATCTTGTATCACAATTTGAAACTCATATTGTTTTCATTGCTCTGTTTAGTTTGGTTATATTCTGTTTCAGTTTGTCTACTTGTACTAGATTTGAGAGCATGGATAGCTATTCCAAAGACAGCAAGATATACTATGGTAACGATTTTTAATTTCCCATTAACTTAATCTGGAGCTCTGTATTGCTTTCACTTGTCTTTTCCTGATTTTATTTGAATCTGTTAAGTTTGATAGTATCAAGTCTGGCAACTACTCTGCCTATACTACAGAGTATAAGCAACTACTCTGAAGACAAGAAGATTCACTGTGATACTTTTCCTTTTGAAGAATTTTTTTTTGTATTTCATAATGTCTATTATATATTTTGCTTCTTATTTACATTTTCAGTTTCTCACACCAGAGATAATGCAATGTTTACACACGTAACATTCCACTATATTTCACATAAGAGTATGGCCTCATTCATTTACTTGTAAATGTCTTGTTTATCCTTTTTATGACTGAATAGTACTGTTTTGTATAAAAACCTCACCTTTTATCCATTCACCAGTTGGTGGACATTTTAATTGTTTCCAAGATTTAGCTACTGTTACAAAAACAGCATTGTACTGGGGAAAAAAAAAGAACTGAGGATCAGTGGAGCAGATTAGAAGATGCAGAAACACACTCAGCCACTTTATTGTTGACCAACAGGCCAAACACATTCACTGGAAGAAAGATCTTTAATAAATGGTGTTGGAAAACCTGACTTTCCACATGCCTAAAACTAAAACTAGACCCATGCCTACCCACCATGCACTGTTAAAATTGAGATGAATCAAAGATCTAAATATTAAGTAAATCAGCTGGAAAAGAGTTTAAGTAAAACTATTGAAGTCATAGGTGTAGATAAAGATTTCATGAACAAAACCTTTGTGGCCTGGGAAATATTACAAAGAATCAACATCTGGAATGTCATTTTATTAAAAAGCTTTAGCACATCAAAAGAAATCACCAACAGTGAAAAGATAATCCGCAAAGTGGGAAAACATTTTAGCCAGTAGTCCCTCAAAATACTAACACCTAGAACATATAAAAAATCGAAAGAAATCAAAACCACCCCATATTTAAAGACTCAATCAAAAAAGAACATCTAAGTGAATAAACATTTCTCAGAAGAAGAATTTCAAATAACAAATAAATATATGAAAAGTTCAATATCACTCATCATTTGAGAGGTATAAATTAAAACAACACTGAGATTCATTTCACTCCATAAACAGTGGCTATCATCAGGAAATTAACCAATAACCTCCAGCAAATGCGATGGGGAGGAAAGGAACCCTTTTCCTCTGTTGGTGGAAATGTAGACTGGTGCAACCACTCTGGAAATCTGTGTGGAGATTCCTTTAAAAATTAGGATTAGAGGTCCTATTTGATCCAGCTATTCCTCTTTTTGGTTTCTTCCCAAAGAATTCATCATACTGCAGTGATATATGCACACCTATGTTTATAACTACTTGTTCATTCTTTATGAGTGACTGAGCAATAAAATGTAGGGATTCTTTGTACTTTTTGTCCTTTCTCACCTCATTATGGTCTTCTTTTTATTGCTCTATTCATTATCTTCCTCAGGCAGTGGACTTTTTGACATAAGACATGTTCTTCATTAAGTCCAGTGACCAACTGCATTGAAGACAAGAGACACCCAAGACACCAATGAAAGGACTTAGCAGCAAGAATGAGAAAGTTATCACTTTCTCAAAATGACCTTTTAATGAAAACTCATTGAAAATAATTAATTTTTTCCTAATGATTTTCTTTTCTGCCTGAACAAAACTAGTTTTTTGTATTGTGCTCGGAAAGTTCATGCTTCTGGAGTTAGTCACAGATGGTTGGAATTTCCACCCTGGAGCCTTTGTTTTGATTATATGAGAACAGTGAGACTCTCCTCAAATCTTTTGCAATCCACCACGGAGCCTCTCTTCTGCCTTGATTTGCTGTCTTCTTTGTCAGGATATCAAGAACAAAGACAACAATAAAAGTAAATGCTTAAAGCACTGCTTGCTCCAGCCCAGAACTTTCCTAAACATTATACCTATATTAACTCATTTAATGCTTACACACAACCTCCTACTGCAAAGAAGTTTGAGGATAAGAACTGCTCGTCAGAATTAAGATGCGGGTCATTGTTAGACTCTAGAGTCATTTAGTCACAAAGTTATTCTCATCAGAGGACTATGTTGATAATGTCTAGAGACATTTTTGGTTCTCTTAATGAGAAGTGCTACTACTGCCATCCGGTAGGTAGAAGCAAGGGAAATTGCTAAATACTCTAAAATACACAGAGCAACCCCCCATATCAGAGCCATCCACAATAGTGCAGAGACTGAGAAACTATGGTAACACATGATGTAACTGCTCTTGTCTGGATTGTCCTAATTCAAATCTTGATTCTACAACTTGTTCTCTATGAAAATAAAAGTTGTTTAATCTCTTTATGGCCTAGTTTTCTCATTTTAAATACGAGAATGAAAACAGTAATGTTACATTATAGGGTTAATGCCTGATAAAATGTATTAATGTATGCAAAATACTTAGCGCAGTACTGGGCATAAAGTAGATACTTTATGTATTAGCTGCTATTCTATTCAACAGAGACCTTTTGACCTTAGGAAGACAAATTAAGCTTCTTATTAGTCTTAACAGAAGTTGTGAGAGGATAGTGTCAGTTCTTAACTCTAAAGGAAACAGTTTTTCTCCATCTTAATCCTAAAAAGAATGTCCTATTTTAGCAGACTAGGAAGTTTAGGGAAAATGAACTTGAGTGTGTTTCAATGACATGTCCTTTTATCATAGTTTTTCACATTCATTTACAATTTTCTCTATCCTGTGCTTGTATTTCTTTTCAGCTTGCTGTTTCCATCCTTATCTTCTAAGGTTGATGATGTCCTATTTTCCCTGTATCATCATACAGCTGATACACCTAGTGATAAGGGAACCTGTTATGGCTTCATCTGAGCCTGCATCCCTCTCCTTGTTTGGTGTATTCTCACATAGAAGCAGGAAAATATGCCTGAATATGGGTTGATATCATGGTAGTCATCTAGGACCTGTGGCCAAGAAAGAGGCACTAATTCACTTGAGTTACCCAATAAACGAGTGCGTGAGAAACATATCTAGCCTCTGCTTTCCCACTTTCATGTTCTTTGTACTTCTTACTAAGGAAAAGTCAATGAACCTTGCACGCTTCCTTCACAAGTTCACAGTATTTCATACAACTGTTTACTGCTTTTTGTGGTGGAAGTCTGCTATGGCTTAAATGTGACTTCAAAAGAAAAAAATCTCATGCATTGGAAAAAAGCCCCAAATTCACATGTTATTGATATTTGGAGGTGACATTGTGGAGAGGTAATTAGGATTGAATAAGGCCTTGAGGGTCTCATCTCAATGGGATTAGTGGCTTTATGTTATGGTTTATATCTAGATCTCCCCCCAAAGCCTCATACAGTCATAGGTGGGGCTTTCTGGAGGTGGCTACATCTAGTGTGTGCAATCCTGGGATCAAATATATGACACTGGGATTGATTCATGATGTGATGCTAAGATGAAGATTGTCCCACTCTGGGTGTGAGTTCAACTTGCCAAGGGATAGGTAGCCTGCATTGGATATAAGAGACAGAAAAGCAGTCACTGCCTGTTGCTTGCTGCTTGCTGCCTGCTTCCTGCCATGAACTTTTCTTCTCTGTGATTCCCCTTTGCCATGCTACCCTGCCTTGGAGCCAGCCAATGATAAACTGAAACCTCTACAAACTATGAGCAAAATAAACCTTTTCTCCTTTAACTTTGAATGTTAGGCATTTTGCCCCAGCTATGGCAAAAGTAACTAAGACACTTCATAAGAAGAGAAAGAGAAGTTCAAGTTTGCATGCTTGCTTTTTTGCCATGTGATACTTTCTACAATCACACAGTAAGAAAGCCCTCATCAGATGCACACTGATGCTGAAGTTTCTTTGCTCTAGAAATGTAGGAAATAAATCTGTTCCTTATACAATACTCACTCTCAGGTATTCAGCAGTAGAATAAAATGAATTGAGACACCTGGAACTTGAGTTGGGTACATAATTATGATTTAGAACTGCTGGGAATTTCTGAATAAACTTGATAGAACATTTATTAGAAAAGATGGAACCCTTTCTGAAGACCAGATGTAGCTTGCTGAGTCTGGTCTGGTTCATGATTATAGTGGAACAGTTCTAACTGCAGAATGGTGTTTGTCCACTAGTGTCCATGAGGTTAAGTTTCTCTGAGGCTGCTGAGTTTACATTAGCCTTCGGTGACCAAGGGAGTGGTGAATAAATTTGAAACTGATTTAATCTCAAGAAAATTTTGGAAAATCTTGCACTTAAGGAGCACACCTATGTCTCTACCTAACAGAATGTAAACAAAACAGCATACAACAGTTTGGCATATGGAGGATTCTGGTGCCTCAGCTGAGGAGGAAACCGGCCATTGTGGGAGGTCATGGTAACACCATTGAATGCCGGGGAGAAAATGGGAGATAAGGTAGGGGGGACATGAGAACCTCCCTGGGGACTCACTAGAATTTTTATGGAAGTATTTTTTCAATCTAGAATCTGTGAGCTCTGATTTGTGATGTTACTACATTGGTATGATATGGGTATTTCCTCCTATGAGGAAATGGATAGTACTTAAAATTTCTCAAAGATTTTGGTCCCTCAAAATGCTAACAAATATGACAGTTTGTTACACTTTTCTTTCAATCCTTTAAATTGGCATTTTCACCTGGCATGCACTGTGGACTATTCTTTTCAAAAGCCTGCAACACATTTCTAGAAATAATATACTTGCAGAATAACCTGAAATGTTGGAAAAATGGTCTCATCATGTCATTCACAAAATAGTTCTGTATCAGACAAGCATTGCAGAAATCAAAACATATTAGTTTTAGATGAAATTATGTGTCTTAGACCACAACTACCATGTTCATATTGAAGTAGTTTAAATATATATTAAGTCTACAGAAATGTCAGGCAAAGTAGAACTGCCAAAGTTATATGATCATTGGCAAATGTTTGAATGGCAGCCTAGCTCTGGGTCTCAGAAAGTTGGAAAAGTGCTTGCTGAAAGAATTCAAGCAAAGATGCATTTGGGAATTCTATACTTTAAATTTTTTTTATCCAATATGATTGCTGATTTATGTGTACCTGGTGCTGGACTAGGTACCGAACGTGGTGGAGATACGGTGAAGCTAGCAGGAGACTGGTAAAGACAGTGTCATGGTTGCCTATTACTGCTAAGCAGACCACCCTGAAACTTAGCAGCTTGGCGCAGCTTCCTATTATCTTGTATAATTCTGGGGGAAGAGCGTCTTCAGCTGGATGATTCTCCTGACATTCTCACCCAGATTTTCTCCTGTGGCATTAGATGGTGGTTTAAACTAAGTTATTCATGATACATATACTCACTTGTCTCAAGCGTTGGCAGTGTTGACTGGAGATCTGAGACATCTCTCTTTTTCTGCACATGGCCTTACAATAGCTTGGACTTATTTAAATGGGTTCCCTATCTTACATCTCAAGAGTGAAAAAGTAGGAACTGCCACGTCTTCTGAAGATGCAAACTTAGAACCGGCAGTGTCACTACTATCATATCCTGTGGGTTGAAATGATTCACAAGGCCAGTTCAGATTCAAAATATGAAGACTACACAAAGCTGCAAACATAGAAAATGTAGTCTTTTGAGGACTACTTCTGGAGAAAGCCAAGGTAATACCAGTGACATGAAGATAGGGAAAATGAATTCTGAGCTTAGGCGAATGAAAAAGTTAATTCATAAATAGATTAAAACATGTTAACTAGTGTAAGCATCTGATACTCCTGGATACATAAAGTTATACCCATGCTTGAATTTTTTCTTTCATCCTGAAAGATGTGTTATGTGATGAAGAATTGAATGTGTGTGACCTTGGGCTTTCCATCCTGAAAATGTGTGCCAGGTAATAAAAAAAACATGACCTTATTCATTTGTAAGGTAAAAGATAGACATGTGAGGAGAGAGAGATAACACTTAAAGAGAGAAAGGCTGAGGGAGTACTTATTGAATGCCCTTTGTCTTCTTGGGTAGTTATAATTATCAGAGTGGAAAGAGCAGGACTATGTTTGGCATATTCAATGGAGAATGGGAAATGGCTCCAAAGAAAGGAACTTGGAGTGCTGAGAAGCTCCTGGCCCAAGGGATACTGGACTTGTAAACACACAGGAGGATTCATTGGCACAGCTCTGTAGTTTTCTTCTACACAACACATTGGAATCTTGGCATAGAAACAAAAATCAGTAGTTAGGTCCTAGGAAAGGAGTAAGTTATGAATATTACTACTGAACTTCTTTTTGGAAAGGACTATGTAAAGACCACTTGAAAATTATAAAGGTGTTACAATTCAGGGTCCCCCGTCTATCAGCTGCCTACAAAGGTGCATTCAACTCCATTCTTGGTGACAGCTACCCAGTACACTCTATAGGCCTACAGATCTCATCCCAGCTGACTTTAAATTGGAAAATTATTTTATAAATTTAGTTCTGGGATATTTTTATATGAGAAATTTATTAAGTGTTTTTTTAAAAAACTAATTTCATTACATGAGCAATGCATGATTATTAAGATAATCTGAAAATGTAGATAAAAGAAAATCTAAAATTATACAAATTATCCATCTCAGAAATAATTTCCAACAATGTAAAAGAGATTCTGGCTTTTTTTAAATTATGAATTTACAAAATTGTTGTAAGTACGTTTGAGCGGTGCCTCACTCTCAAAATTAGTTACAGAACTGGGAGAAGGGTCTAATGTGAAAAATGCAAACGTGGAGTATCATTATATGTTAAGAATTTCAAGATGGCAACAATAGAGCGTTAAACCTATTGTGACCCCTTTTAAAAGAGAGCATAGGTTTCATGCTTATATGGTCTATCCTGCTTATACCCTAATCTCTTAACATAAATGATTTATTGGTCATGGAACTTTCTTCTCTTTTCCCTTCTGTTAGCCTCAAGGACAGCTCTAGGGCTACCAAAATGCTTACAGCTACAGATGTGGCTAAGATCAATCTAAGAGATTATCCTTATGGCAACATAGGTAGTTTGTTTTCAGATAGGCTGCATTTTCTGAATTAGATACAAGTTTTCCTACATTTATTTTTTTAGATTAGTACATGTTTGTGAGGTATAATGTTTACGTTCCTTGTAGGAAGTTGCATATACACACCACATCTTAATTCTCTTTTCATCTCCTTCCCCTCCTCTATCTATCTCTGGGTCCCTTCCCCAGTTGAAAAGCTTTATCACTCAACTTCCTACTATCTATCTTTTATTTTGCTCTTTATTTGTACTTTGAGCTTTTCATATGGGACAAACCATGTAGTACTTAAGCTTGTGTGTCTGATTTATTTCATTTAACATAATGGACTCAAAGGACATCTATTTTCCAAAAAAATGACATTTCTTTCTTTATGTTGGAGTAGTACTTCACTACATGTAAATACCATATTTTCTTAATCTTTTCATCTCTTGATGGATGCACAAGCTGCTTCCAAAATTTAGCTATTACAAATTGTGCTGCAGTGTATGTGGATATGCATGTATCACTGTAATATGGTGCTTTTAACTCTTTCTGGAAGATACTTAGCCAGGAATAGATGAATCGAAAGGAATTTCTAGTTTTAGTTTTTTAAAGAATCTATGCTGATTTCTATAGTGGTTATACTAGTTTACATTCCTAATCACAATGTAGAAGAGTCCCTTTTTCCCTTATAGCCTCTCCAATATTGGTTATTACTTGATGATATCCTTTCTTTCTGGAGTCAGATGGAATCTCAGTGTTATTTTAATCTCCATTTCTCTAATGGTTAGAGATGTTGAACATTTCTTCATGTTTATTGGTGGTTTGTACTTTTTCCCTGAGAAGTGTGTATTCATTTCACTTGCCCATTTTTAATTGGATCTTTTATTTCAGGTAGTCTATTCTTTTATTTAGTTTTTTTATATATTGTAGGTAATTGTCTAAGGAATAGCTAATGCAATTTTTTGCCATTGTATAGGTTGCCTTTTTATTCTGTTGGCTATTTCTTTTGCTGTGCAGAAACTTTTTAATTTGATATATAGTGGTACCTCATTTCATGAACTTAATTCTTTCTATGATTCTGGTCACAAACTGAATTGAACCAGAATCAAATTTCCCCATAGGTCAGTACTGAACTTAACCATTGAATTTGATTTGGTTCTCATCTAATTTAATTTGTGAATCATGGAATCAATTAAGTTTATGAACTGAGGTACCACTGTAATCCCATTTGTTGATTCTTGATATATTTCTCATGCAACTGGGATTCTGTTCAGATAGTCTTTGTCTATGCATCTGACTTTAACAGTTTTGCTTTGTCTTCCAGCAGGTTAAGTGTTTCTGTTTTAACATACAGTTCTTGGTTCACTTTTGTGTGTTGATTTTGTATATTACTACATTTTGTATCCTGAATTTGTGAATTCTAAGAGTCTATTAGTAGATTTTGTGAGGGGGATCTTCTATGTAGAGAATCACATTGTCTTCAAATAATAATTTTATTTCTTCTTCTTCTTCTATAAATATTCCTTTTTATTTTTTTTTCTTCTTGCCTAATTGTGCTTGCTAATGTTTCAATGGTGCTAATGTTGAACAAGGGCGGTGATAGTGGACATCCTTGTATTGCTCTTTATTTTAAATGAAAGGCTTTCAGTTTCCCCCATTTAATATGATGTTGGCAGTAGATTAATCATAAATGGATTTTATCAAATTGAGATAAAGTTCTTCTATACCTATTTTCCTTCAATGTTTTTATCATGAAGGGATGTTGTATTTTTTCTAAAGGCTTTTAATGTATCTGTTAAGTTAGTCATATGGTTTTTGTCCTGCTTCTGTTTATGTAATGTATTATATTTATTGATTTGCATATGTTGAATCATCCTTGCATCCGTGGGATGAAACCTACTTGGTCATAGTCTGTGATCTTTTTGATGATTATTGCCTTCTGTATGTCTGCAAGTAAGTCCCTGATTTAGGAACTTAGAGTTGCGTATTTTCACAGATATGAATGAACATCATATTTTTTTTAATGTTTTACTTTGTTTATTTGTGTCAAAGGTATATAAAACTCACTTTGTAAGACTTACAAACAGATCTGACTTACAAACATTCTCCCAGACCTAACTTGTTCATAAGCTGTGGACTTACTGTATCTTGTTGATAATTTTTTATCTAAAGAGATTGGCCCACAGGTTTTGGGTGGAGCCTTATTTGGCTTTGGAATCAAGGTAATTGAAGCTTCTAGGAATGACTTTTTGAGGATTCCTTCCCTTTTAAGGTCATATTGGCTTAATCTAGTGAGTTATACCCTTATGAGGTGAAGGAAATTTAGACACAGAAGCACAAAGGAATAAAGCCATGCAAAGATGGAGACAGATTGGAGTGATGTAGCTCCAAGCCAAGGAGCATGGAGGATTCCTGGTATCCATAAGAATCCAAGAGAGGAGCATAAATAATCAATCTCTGATAGTTACCAGAAGGAATCAACCTTTTCAGCAGCTTGATTTCAGAATTCTAACCTTCATAATAGTGAAAAAATTAATTTGAACAATTTTAAACAGATACAGACACAGCCTTACTTATGATCATTTTAAAGTAAGAAAATCATGGAGAATGGATTTTAAGGGATCAAGGATGTCAGATATAAAGATCAAGGGAGTAGACTTCAAGTTTTCAAGTTATCGTGAGTAGGCTTTTACAGTGGTCTAGGCAAGTGATGATAGTATTCAGATTAGGAAAGTAATAACAAAAATGATAACAAGCAGTTAGACACAAACACGTTATGAAGATCGGGATGATGGGACTTGAAGGTAGGTCAGAGCAGAAGAGTGCAAGAGGGGAACCCAGAAAGCTTTGGGTGAACGGGGATATTATACCCTGAATGGCAACACTCAGATAAGAGTGAGTCTTCAGGAACTGAAGTGTTCTCAGGATTGAGTGCCTCATCAGGTTTCCTAAGGAAATGCCAAGTTACTACTATCCTTTTAAATCCTACTCCTCAGTAGAGAAGACAGCTGAGTATCCACAAATTCCCCACAGACTCACCCTATAAAGCAGTCTGCCTTAAAATGAAGTTTAAAGAGAGACAAAGAATAACCTGATGACATATTTTTGATGTTTTACAGATGTTGTACGTATATATTTGAATAACTCATGTGAGTAGAGTTTCATTTCTAATATTATTCAGTATTTTCATAATCACAAGTAATTAGTGAATTTAGTCACCATAGAAGTAAACAGACATTTATATTTTCTTCAAGTAGACAAAAAAAAACATAAAAAGTAACATAAATTTCAAAGTTTTCAAGCTCCACAACCAGTTAGTACTACCGTATCAGTAGAGATGGCTTTCCCAGAAGTACTCATAATAATTTCAAAACTTGAAAGCTACTCCGAAATATTTGTGCTCATTCTAAATTTAGTTCATATTTCCTTTAGTTGAAACAGTTTGTTTTAAATGAAACACGGAATAACAAGGTATATATCTATTTTTCAACAAGATTTTAATACGGTTGATAATTTTTATATAATTATTGATGAATGTGGAAGACTGAGAAAGCTCAACTTAGAGCATTTAGACAAATAAATGTTTTTATTCATAAATGAGAAAATTGAACTTCACAAGGAGTGACAATTTGTCAATTCTTTGTAAAGAGTCATGCTGGTGATACATGTATAAGCCCTTAACGTGCATGTGTATTGTCATGAAGGTCTTTGGTGATTTTTATAATTATAATTCTTTTTTACTAAGTTTATTGGTACAATTTAGATATACATCATGGTCATATTCATTATAGGAAATTTATGGCTGTATATAATACATCTTGATTTCACTTTTTTTCCCAATCCCCTCACTTCAATCTCACTCCCCCTCCTTATTTACAAAACTTTATTTCCATTTTATCCATCTTTCATTATTTTTTTCTTGGCCATACTCCCAGAATTGTTATACAGATTTAATGAAATCCCAATCTAAATACTATTAGCGTATTTCACAGAACTAGAGAAAATATTCCTAATACGCTTTTGGAACCAGAGGAGATCTAGACTAGCACAAACAATTTTAGGTAACAAAAGCAAGGCAAGGGGTATCACAATCTCTGACTTGAAAGTATCCTATAAAACTATTATGATAAAAACACATGGTACTGGCAAAAATGTAACTGAGGACCAATAGAACAGATTAGAAGATGCAGAAACAACTCCAAACTCACTCAGCCACCTAATCTTTGACAAACAGGCCAAATATCTTCACTGGAAGAAAAACAGCTTCTTTTTTAAATGGTGCTAGAAAAATTGGCTTTCCATATGCCAAAGACTAAAGCTAGAATCATGTCTCTTACCATATACCAAACCAAAGTCTAAATAGATCAAAGATCTAAATATTAGAACAGAAACATTAAATAAGTTGGAAGAAAGAATAGATAAAATTCTTGAAGACATAAGTGTAGGCAAAGATTTAATGATCAAAATCCTCATTACATAAGAAATACTTCAAAGAAACAACAACTGGGATTTCATTTTATTAAAAAGTTTTTGCACAAAAAACAATCATCAACAGAGTGAAAAGACAACTCACAGAGAGGGAAAATATAGCCAGTGGTTCCTGAGATAAAAGGACTAATATCTTGAACATATAAAAGTTTGAAAAAAATCAGACCCCTAAATTTAAAGACCCAGTCCAGAAATGGGCATCTGAGATGAATACACACTTCTCAGATGAACAAATACAAATGGCAAATAAACATGAAAAATGTTCAACATCTCAATGCCACTCAAGAGATGCAAATTAAAATAATACTGAGATTCCCAGAAAGAATAGCTATCATAAAGAAATCAACCAACAACCAATGCTGGAGGAGCTGTGAGGAAAAAGCATCCCTTCTGCACTGTTGATGGGAGTGTAGACTAGTACAACTACTGTGGAAATCAGTGTGGAGACTCCTCGAGAAACTAGAATTATAGGTCTCATTTGACCCAGTTATTCCCCTTTTGGTTATTTTCCCAGAAGAATTACAAACATCATACCACAGTGATATATGTGCATCCATGTTTATAACACCATAGCTTGCAATAGCTAAATCTTGGAAACAGCCCAAATGTCCATCAACTGAGTAATGGCTTAAAAAAGACATGCTTTTTAAAAATATAGGGGCTGGGGATTTAGCTCAGCGGCATAAGCACCTGTCTTTCAAGCAGGCGGTTGTGAGTTCAATCCCCGGTATTGACCAAAAAAAAGTTAAAAAAAAAAAAATATATATATATATATATATATATATATATATATATATAGTGACCTCCCAAGCCAGGAAACAGCTGGCTGGGGTAAGTCTGCATGCCATGCAGAGCCCCGGAGAGACTTTAAGAACATCTCTTCCAGAGCTCAAGGACCCGCCCAGAGCCCAGCCACACTGGGCTGCCCTTGGCAGGTTTCAGGCCTGCCCAGGACATGCCCAATGATCTTCTACAAACTGGGAAACTCAGTGGTGGCAGAGGTAAATTTGGATGACCTCAAGCCCCAGGAGACTTTAAGATCATCTCTTCTGGAGCTCAAGGACATGTTCAGAGCCCAGGCACACTAGACTAGCCTTAGGAGGTTTTGTGGACCAACTATATTATGCCCAGTGACCTTCTTCAATTACAGGATTTGAGAGTAAGTGAAGTGAGTTCAAGGACATTGGTCTTTGCCTGGGGAGAGGTTCAACCCATCACCCACAGTGGTTAGGTGCCTGCCCAGCTACCTGAAACACTGAAGGTGGCATGGGAGGGCCCAAAGGCCTAACTGGACCAGAATCAGCAACTTCCATTCAGTCCCAGGGCATGGGAGGTGATTTCCAACACATCCAGAGGAAGCCTTGGAACAACACTTGAAGCACAGAAATATAGGAAAATGACAAAGTGAAAGACCAAAATGCAATCTCAAACCTCCAGCCCATTCCAAGAAACCTTAGGGGCTATGAACATAGAAGAAAATATATGCCATACACCTGAAATATCTGAAATAATAGCAACTGAAATAAATAAGCAACTCCAGGAAGCTTTAAAGAATTCAAACTAGAAATAATCTCCCAGGTAAAAGAAAAAATGATAAAAGTAATGAAAGAGATGCTGAACATATCTAAGGAAGACACAGTTAAAAAATTGGAGGAACTAAACAAAAAGAATCCCTGGATGAACAATATAAGAAACAAACAGAATACATGAAGCAGATGCAAAGAGATATACAGGAAATACAAAATTTCATAGAAAGTTGTAAAAACCACCTCAATGAAAGGGAAGATAGAATTTCAGACCTCGACGACAGGGTTGCAGCTAGTGAACAGGAAAGGAAAGATCTTTTAAAAATAACAAGGAATCAGGAAATAACAATTCAGCAGCTGCAAGATGATGCAAAGAAAAACAACATATGATTGTGATAGGGATAAACGAAAAAGAAAGGGACAGCATAAAAGATGTCAAAAGGATATTTAGAGAAGTAATAGCTGAAAATTTCCCAAAAAGGAGACTGGAAACTGACATCAGGATCAGTGAAGGATATAGAACTCCAAATAGCCATAACCAAAATAAAACTATACCCAGACATATAATAATCACCATCCCAGAAATCCAACATAAGAGTAGAATATGAAAAGCTGAAAGAGAGAAAAGACCGATCACTTATAAAGGAAAACCTATCAGAATCACAGCAGACTTCTCAGCACAAAAAATATAGCCAAAAAGAGCATGGAATAAAGTATTTCAGATCCTAAAGGAAAATGATTTTCAACCTAGACTCATGTACCCTACAAAACTGTCCTTCAAAATGAATGGAGAAATAAGATACTTCCATGGCAAAGAACAGGTGAAGAACAACTTCATAATCACCAAGCCAACCCTGCAAAGAATACTAAAAGACAGTTTAGACACACTTAGGAAAAAACCACTAAGCAAAGCAGACAATTAAACAGAATGGAAAAGTAAAGATGCAATAGCAGAAAGATAACATGTCAATAATTAACCAACATATAACAGTTAAAACCATTAATGTAAATAGTCTCAATTCAACAATTAAAAGAAACTGACTGGCAGAATGGATCAAGAAACAACATCCAACCATATGCTGTCTACAAGAAACACATCTAACCCAAAAGGATAGTCACAGACTGAAAGTCAAAGGATGGAAAACAATACTTCATGCAACAGGAACCCAAAAAAAAAGCAGGGGTAGCTATTTTGTTTGCAGACAATGTGAAATTCCAGCCAATAATGATCAGAAGAGATAAAAAAGGTCATTACATACTGGTTAGGGGAAAACTTCAAGAGGAAGAGATAACAATCTTAAATATATCTGCACCAAACTCCAGACCACCCAGTTATAAAAAGCCAGTATTAGCAGAAATGAAGAACCAAATTAGCAGTAACACAATTATAACAGGAGACCTTAACACACCATTGGCACCAAGGGACAGATCAACCAGACAGAAAATCAGCAAAGAAATAACAGAACTGAATCACATAGGAACAAATGGACTTGATAGACATATACAGACTGTTCCACCCAACAACATCAGAATACACATTCTTCTCAGCAGTACATCAGACATTCTCTAAAATAGATCACATATTAGCCCACAGAACATATTTAAATAAGTGCAAAAGGGTTGAAATTATCCCATGTATGTTATTGGATCACAAGCACCATGAAATTAGAAATTAATGATAAAAGATACAGCAAAGATTCCACAAACACATGGAAACTGAATAACACACTTTTGAGTAATCAGTGGGTCACAGGGGAAATTAAAAAAGAAATTAAGCAATACCTACAAGCAAACAAAAATACAAATACAACTTACCAGAATCTGTGGAATGCAATGAAAGCTATCCTCAGAGGGAAATTTATTGCACTGAGTTCCCACATCAGGAAAACAGAACGAATACAAATAAATAACCTGCTGTTACACCTCAAACATCTAGAAAAAGAAGAGCAAGTCAGGCCCAAAGCCAAAAGAAGGGAGGAAATTATGAAAATCAGAGCAGAAATTAATGGAATAGAGACTAAGAAAACACTCCAAAAAAATCAATGAATCAAAGACTTGGTTCTTTGAAAGAATAAATAAAATTGATAAGCCTCTAGCCAACCTTATTTTAAAAAGGGAAGAAAAGGCTCAAATTCATGCAATAAGGAATGAAAAAGGTGAAATCACTACAGACTCTAGAAATACAGAAGATCATCAGCACCTATTTTGAAAACCTCTAATCTCATAGGTTTGATAACACAGAAGAAATAGACAGATTCCTAGAAACATATGAAGTACCAAAGCTAGGTCAAGAAGATGTAAAACTGCTGAATAACCCAATACCTATTAATGAAATTGATAATGTAATTAAGTCCTTACTTACAAAGAAGAGCCCAGGCCCAGACAGATTCACTGTGGAATTCTACTAGAAATACAAAGAAGACTTACTGCCAACACTCCTCAAATTCTTCAATGAAATTGAAAGGGAAGCAATCCTTCCTAAGTCATTCCTGGAAGCAAATATTACTCTAGTACCAAAACCTGAGAAAGACCCAACTAAAAAAGAGATCTATAAGCCAATCTCCCTAATGAACACAGATGCAAAAATCCTCAATAAAATATTGGCAAATAGGTTGCAGCAAATCATCAAGAAGATTATATACCATGACCAAGTGGGATTCATCCCAGGCATGCAGGGATGGTTCAATATATGTAAATCAATAAATATAATCCACCATATCAATAAAACCAAAAGTAAGAATCACATGATCATTTCTATAGATGCAGAAAAAGCTTTTGATAAGTTCCAACACTCATTTATGAAAAGAACCTTACAAAAAATTGGAATAGATGGTCTTTACCTCAATATAATAAAGGCCATCTATGACAAACCAACAGCCAGTATCATACTAAATGGCCAAAAATTGAAGGCAAAGGCCTTCAAATCAGGCACAAGGCAAGGATGTCCCTTATCACCACTCCTATTTAATATAGTACTGGAAATACTAGGCAGAGCAATTAGACGAAAGAAAAATAAAAGGGTAAAGATAGGAAGAGAAGAAGTTAAATTATAATTATTTGCGGATGAAATGATACTTTACCTAGAAGACCCCCAAATATCCATTGAAAGACTCCTAGATATAATAAATAAATTCAGCAATGTAGCTGGATACAAAATCAGTACTCAAAAATCAATAACATTTCTATATACTGACAACAAAATCACAGAGAGAGCAATAAGAGAAGCCACACCTTTCATGCTAGCATCAAAAAAATGAAATATTTAGGGATTATTCTCATGAAATAAGTGAAAGGGAATATAGGGAAAATTATAATTATAATACACTGAAAAAAGAAAGTGAAGAGGATCTCAGAAAATGGAAAGAAGTCCCTTGCTCATGGACAGGAAGAATAAATATTGTGAAAATGCTCATTCTCCAAAAGCTGTTATACAGATTCAAGGCAATCCCAATAAAAATACCACCAACATATCTTATTGATCTAGAGAAATCACTCCTCAAATTCATCTGGAACTAAAAGAGACCTAAAATAACAAAGACTGTTCTAAGTAGCAAAGGCAAGGCAGGAGGCATCATAATCTCTGACTTGAAGTTATACTACAAAGCAACTGTAGTACAATCAACATGGTGCTAGAATTAAAACAAAGATGAAGATCAATGGAATAGATTAGAAGATACAACCACAACTACAAACACACTCAACCACCTTATTTTTGATAAAGGGGCCAAACATGTTCACTGGAAGAATGATAGCATCTTTTAATGGTGTTGGAAAATCTGGCTTTCCACATGCCGAAAACTAAAACTAGACCCATGCCTATCACCATGTACTAAAATAAAATCTAAATGGATCAAAGATCTAAATATTAAAACAGAAACACTAAATTTATTGGAAGACAAATTGGGTAAAAACCTTGAAGACATAGGGGTAGGTAGAGAATTCATGAACAGAAATCAAACTGCATGGGAAATACTTCCCAGAATCAATAACTGGGATCACATCTTATTAAAAAGTTTCTGCACATCAAAAGAAATCTCCAGCGCAGTGAAAATAAAACTCACAAACTGGGAAAAAATCTTAGTGAACTGTCCCTCAGACAAAGGACTTCTGTCTAAAACATATAAAGAATTAAAAAAATAAGACCCACAAAATTCAAAGATCCAATCCAAAAATGGGTATTTGAGATGTATACATAATTCTCAGATGAAGAAATACAAATGGCAAAAAAAATACATGAAAAAAATGTTCATCATCATTACTCATTAGAGAAATGCAAATTAAACCACACTGAGATTCCATCTCACTCCTGAAAAAATGTTCAGGATCAAAAAAACCATCAACAAGAAATGCTAGAGAGGCTGTGGGGAAAAAGGAACTCTCCTGCACTGTTGGTGGGAGTGTAGACTGGTGCAACCATTGTGGAGGTTAGTCTGGAGATTTCTCAAAAAGCTGGAATTGGAAGTCCCATTTGACCCAGCTATTCCACTTCTAGGCATTTTCCCAGAAAAACTGAAGGTATCATACCACAGTGATATATGTGCACCCATGTTTATAGCAGCACAAATTGTAATAGCCAGATCTTGGAAACAACCTAAGTGTCCATCAACTGAGAAACGGATAAAAAAGTTGTATTTTTATACAATGGAGTACTACTCAGCTATAAAGAATAATCACATTGAGATATTTATAAATAAATGGGCGCAGCTTGAGACCATACTCATAAGCAAAATAAATCAAACTCACATGTATAAATACCGAATAGTTTCCTTAGTGTAAGAAATGGTAAAAATACGTAAAAGTATGTGGTAAACATGATTCCCCATTATATTGCTTTGAAGCCTAATAATGTTTTCATTAATTGGAATAGTTCTGTTCTGGGTTGTTTGATTTTATTGTCTGTGATGGTATGAACAGTTATTTTGAAGAAAACAAGACAATATAATAGCTAGTGCTGATATAATATCATCTTATTTTGAAGTCCCTTGAAGCTTTTGTTCTTCTGTCTCCATTGGTTTATCATGTTGTATCTTATTGGATTTTATTATATGTGATAGTATAAAGAAAAATTTTTATAGACAAGGAGATAATATAGAAACCATTGTTCGTTTTCTGTTAGTTGGTTCTAAATACCATATAGTACTTTCATTCTCTTGAATGGTTTTACACTGTCATGTTTTGTTTGATGCTATAATATACAAAGTTATACTCAAATATTTCAAGGAAAGAGACACTATGGTAGCCACTGTTATGTTGGGTTATCTTGTGGTGAAACACTATGTTGCTTAAATTTTTCTGTTCTGACCTGTTATTATGTTGTTATGTCCTCTTTTATCTTAATCTCCTTCTTTCTTTTAATTTAAAAAATACATACACAAGGGAGTACTACTGAGCCATATATTAAGATAAATTTGAGACATTTCTAGATAAACGTATGCACCATACTTTTAAGTGAAATAAATGGGACATACATGTGTAAATATTGTATTGTCTCCCTGGCATGAAAAATAAAAGGGTAAATGACTGAATTGTACAATAAATATTGTGAAATAGGAAAAAATTGTTCAAAGGAACAAAGGATGTAGGAGAGAGGGAGGGGGAAAGGAAGGAAGAGAAAAAAACAAAATAAATGAAAGACTGACAATTTTAATGCTTCAAGTCAGCGCATACCTAAAGACCATACTGCTTCTTTAAATTTTCATTAAACCAACAACTTTTCACTTTCTTTTTTTGCTTACATTAATTTCTAAATTGGGTTTCTATTATTTGTTTCCAAAAGCAAACACTAGTACACTAAGAAACATAACTCAGAAAAGTCTAACAGCACTAATGACATAGCAAAGCGCTTTCCACATTGATAAGTTCTGAAAAGTAGAGTTTACCATCTATTTTTACTTGTTTCCAATGGAGTAAAAGGATTGGAGGTTTCTATAAGAGGGTAAACAACATTAAAATATTATTTCTTAAGCAGAATTTAAGAACAAAATCTCAGTTACTTCTTCCTAAGATAGAGACAGATAGACAGACAGACAGATGGACAGACTCCAGGGTGAGCTGTGTCTGAGTTCTGTGTCTCTAGCCAAGCTCCCTCCCTGAGACGACAGCACAGCAGCTTCCCCTCACGGGGTATTGCAGACGCAGCAGCCGCGGTCCCAGGTAAGCGGCGCTCTTGAAAGCCGGCTCTCTCATCAGCCGCAGTCTCCCAGGCTTCAGAGAGAGATTTCTTCTGCTGACAGCTGGCTCCTGCCTCTCACCCCAGATCCTGTGAGGCACATCCTCGAGGCTTAGCTTGGGCAGAGCAGTGTGGCACTCGTTTCTGAGGCTCCGCTGGAAAGCAAAAGCAGGGCCAGGTTGGGAGTATTGTTAGCTTAGCCTTATTAATAAAATAGGGTTGATGATTTATTCATAGCTGGGACAATGCAGCTGGGCGCTGGAGGACAGCACAGAGCTGTTCCATTAGAGATGAGCAGCTGCTGCGGAAGAGAAGCGAGCTTTCCTCGAGATGCTCTCGGGCTGTTTCTGTGAGGCAGCGAGCAGATTTATCTGACCAAGTCAGAGCTTGCAGGCAATTATTTGTATACAGTGGATGTTGTCAGATAAATGCTGGCAATGGAGGTCCCTGGAAAGATGCCCCTTGTGTTTCCATTTCTCATCTAATGAGTGTTTGTTCACCTTCTTGCTTTATCCTCTCCTCCTCAGTACCTGGAAGATGCCCGAGTTTGTAATTCAAGATGTGCTATCTGGGGAATATCAGTATAACACACATCTGAACGTGATCTCCATCAAAGGCAGATCATCCTTGGAAGCAGAAGAGAGAGAGAGTATTTCGGTTTTTCTGGTGCAAGGCTAAGCATGTACTATTTTTAAAGGTTAAATCTTCTAAAATCATGTATCTTCCTTTCCAAATGAACTGCAATATTTTAATACGTAGCTAGAAAAGAGGTTTAATGCACTGCAGAACCCTGATAACTAAAAGAGTTAATTTTTTAAAATGCCAGTTACTGTCACTCTTCTCAAGGAAAGGGTAGGTGGCTGAGTTCATCAGTTTGTTCGATGATTATTTGCTTGTTGTGGTCCAGGGAGCAAGAGGAGTCAGGACTTGACAATTTCCAGAAAAACAGCAAGAGAAACCACTTCCTAACAAACTAAAGCAGGCTTGGCTGGAATGAACAAAAATCAGATCTATTTACTGCCACGCTGCCTTGTTTGCTCTATGGCTCCCACCTGAGCCTCCCCAGCCTCCCAGGTGATTTCAGAAGACTTAGATCAAACGTCAGAGAGGAGAGTTGGGTTTTTTCCTCTTTGGTGCATGGCTGGAGGGGAGAATTCAAGGCCACAGGAGGCACTGACGGAAATCTCATTGTTGGTGCATATGCTTCCACACAGCAAGCCTTCCTGAGAGACTCCCTCCCCTCTGCTCAGCTTCCCTGAGAACAGAGCAAATGTTTCAAAGTATTTCCACCTTTACTAATTTTTAATGCCTCTGCCAGACTCAGACTTGCCCACTAGAAAAAAAAAAAATTCTATGCTAGCTGAAACAGCCAAAAATAAGTGATTCTTTAACGGTAGCACATTTAACTTCCTCCATGGCTACCAGCAGGAGCCAAAGAATATAGATTTTGCCCAACATATTAAGCATTAAAAATGTCTTGGGGAAATAATCACACTGAAAATCAGAATATGTTTAAATGTAATTCTCAAAATTCAGAATCTCCTTACGAAAGAAACAGAGGCTGTCACCCTGAGCCCTCCCCACACACAGCTCCTCCGGCTTTCGGCCCCACCCTGTGCACTCCTCTCCTTTGCTCCTTTGCTTAGTTTTTCCCCAAAAAACCACCCACCAAGGTTGATGTGGGAGCCAGGAATGTAACCCTAGCCTTGGTTTCCCAGGCCATCAGAAGATAACACTGCCTGAGTGCAGTTGCAGAAATTACAGCTAATTATACGCCCCATGCTTCCTGCAAAAGATATATATTTTAAGCTGCTGGGCCGACTTTCTCCCTTGGCTGTATTTAAAGGTTAGTTTCTGACCTGCTTCCTGGTTTAATGGAATAGTTTAAATATTACAAATCATTACTTGATTCTAATGAATTATATCTCCCCTGGCACCTCACAAAATCCTTATCATGCCAGAGGAAATAGTTAGAAGGAACAGGGAGTCTCCATGATAATAAACAGAATAACATGCCATAGGGGTGCAGGTTTCAGGATGCCGGCTTCTTGGGTGGTTGAAAGCTTTGGCCCTCGGCCTCACACTCCACTGAGCACCTGAGGCGTGTGGCTGAGCAGCATGAACCCCCACTCCCTGCCTCTCACAATTGTTCGCTCAGCTTAATTGTCAGCTCCTGCTAAGAACATGTAACATCTCATTTTCCCAGCAATTGTGGAAGTGTTGAGCTTCGCTTGTGGCCAGTTTGGGTACCCAAATGTACACCGTTTCCTTCCTTAACACCTAAAGAGGCCTTTGTGTGAAGACCAGTTGCCAATCCTTGTGAAGATAAGAACCCAATTTCTCTTTGTGGGTAATTAATTATGTGGGCAGCTATTTTCACCCAACTTGCCTATTTATATCTATAGTCAATCTAATTAAGTACAACAAAGTAACCAAAATACACATATAGAAAAACAAAAGTTATTTCTAGGCATGGAATAAAAGAGTACAAGTCTTGCCTTCTTCCTCAGAACTAGAGAAAAAAAAACCCTAAAATCTGGTTGTAGCAAAGGGCCGCGGTGTTAGACTGTGGCGGGCTCCGTCAGCCTTGACCGTGGACTTGTGGATTTCCATCGTTTGACTAAGTGTGCACATGTGGAAAGTGAAAATGCAACCAAGTGTACAAGGGGCCTGTTTGGGAGGCATCAAATGTTCTGATTTTCCTCTGGCAAGCAGATCTCAAAATGCATTGAACAGCTGTGCTAATCATTTTTCTGTCTGTGTATCAAATATCAAGATGATCAGCATATAAACAGAAAATGTTGATATTGGCTCATAAATGTAGAAGTTTTAATCCAAGATTATGGCTCTTTTGCTCTGGGCCTGTGGCCCATCATGGTGGGAGCACATCTTGGAGAAAAAACATTCATCTCTGACTCAGAGAGGGAGAGAGACAGACAGACAGACAGACATATAGGCAAACAGACATTGGGGTTACTCAAGCCCCAGCATAAAGGACAGCCAATAACCTAAAGTTCTAAATCTAGGTTACACCCCCTAAAGGTGCCATCAGCTCCCAAAAGTACCAAGATGGGGCCCAGACCTGTAACGCACTGATTGACCTTTGGGGAACACAGAAATGTCAGACTACCACAATAGCCTTTGCAGTCCCAACCATACGTCACACTCCTTTGGTAGTTGATAGCCTGGAATTGTTTAACAAAAAAATAAACCTTTGAAGGTATGAGTCTAAGCTGCTGAGGTGACATAACTCAGAGGTCTACCTAGCATACAGTTATTCAAAAATCTTATACTGCCTTTTCATTATTAGTAACTAATGTATTTCCTCTCAGAAGGTTCTCTATTAAATCAGAAAGTCTCTTGAAGAGGTAATTCATCACAGGAAGAATAAATTCATCAATTGTTTACTAAGATGATAAGTAAGGCCTTAGTGAAAGAAATTCAGTATCTCTGCCTTACAGACAGAAGTTGGAAAAAATAGAAATGTCCGAGAGAGACTGAAAGTTCTTCAGAGTAAGACTGGCTATCCTTGCCATATGTAAAATGTCAGGAGATGTTTTCTGTGGATCACTGGTAAAAAAGAGAAATCACCTCCCACTCAATAAATATTGACCACTTAGTAGTAGGCTAATGTCCCAACTGAGCACCAAAAGCTTCTTGTTTGCTTTATGGAATATTACACAGCAAAATTAAAATTTGTACATTTAATGTTTCCATTTGCGAGAGAAAGAAAGAATTAAAATGGAAAAACCATGTTGGTAGGAATCTTGCGGTCATACTTCCTAAGAGAAGTGAGGTGAAACCAGAACCTCAGCAGGGAAAAGCAGAGCATGCGCACAGTGACGGTAGAGGTCAGTTTGCAAGGTCAGCCACACCTAGAAGCAAGGACGTGGTGATGTTGGTTTTTGAATTTGTCCAGAGCAGAAGATAGTATAGGAAACCAGGGGGAAACAATATGTCTTACAAAATTCCATTTTGCTTTGAAAGAAGATTCATCTGATGGTGTTTCAGCATCTTCATAGATACTACAGAGGGAGGTTTTAATTTGATATCTCTGTCAGCCAGATAGTTTATCACACTCAACAGAAATGACAGAGGGGGAAGCAGATGAGAAACTATTCTGGGTTAGCAAAGGATGACAAGAGGATGGGAAAATCCAGCTTCACCAAATATTTATTCCTGCTTATATAAACTTCAATTAGCAATTCGAGAATGCTAGACCTCTGCTGAAGAAAGGCTGCATTTAGAAATGTGACTTGGAAGTTGGTTGGTGTCAGTTATTTTGCTGCATTGTTGATTAATGTAATTGAAGTATATATTACAGAAACAGAAAAGGAAATGTGACTTCTTCAGGGACCCATTAATTTCTTAAGCATAAAGCGTTTGAAGGTTCAAAAGCTTTGTTGAAGCTTATTTTAAATTTAAAATTTCCATCGCCAAGGGATTGATTACCATTCTTACATTAGCTTTGTCAAACACCAAGTTGATCTTAGTTCTTTCAAAGTTTTGTGGCACTTAATTGTTTTCAGAGGGTTTTTTTTTTAAGACTATCTTACAAGTTCTCTCAAGGACAGACTTGCTTTCCCTTTACAAGAAGAGCAAGATGAAATTTTCTAAACTTTTAAAAGGAGCAATTCCCACTCGCCCCATCCTGGGGGTCTTGAAAGTCATTGCTGTGAGTCAGGTCCACACCTTCTAGTGCAAACACCTGCCTGTATTAGTCTGTGTTTGGTTTTCCTTTGACTTTAAAGCATCAACTTATTTAAACATCTTTATGCATTTGAGATTTAGTTATGTTGTGTAGGGGCACCACAGTTAGATTTTTCTCATCATTCCACCCCAAATGACTACACCTAGTTCTTTTTATAGCTCTCTCCTGTCATCCTCTGATCACTACTTACAGCGCTCTCATAAACAACACCCTCTGCGACTCAGCTACCATGTCCCAGTACCAGGCTTTATCTGTGCTGTCCCAATAGTGAACTCTTTAGTCCAGAAGTCAGACAATAGCATTTTCTACTATTTGCAAAGCAAGACAGGATAACTATCACTTCTTCACACAGAATCAGAACAGGAAATAAGTCATTGAGAAATCTGGGTTAAGATGGCACTGTCATCCAACTGATGCAGGCAGTGTGAGGGAATATAAGGTTGTGTTAGAAACTAACACATTGTGACCTCAGGCTTTGTCCCAAGAAATCAACATTAAAATTGCTGACACTCTAAAAGCAGCCCAACAGAAAACCTCTCTTCTCAGGAAAATGGTATATTCACCTCATCTCTTCCCTATTTTTCTCAGTGCCCTTGGGAGAGTGAAGTCGAACAGCAGGGGTGCCCAATGGCCACTCCACCTTCAGGGCTGTCGCCAAGCTTGCTGGAAGGGAATGAGAGGTGGATGAGAGCTGGACACTCTCTCCACAGCCGCGTGAAAGCCTGGGTTCCACACAACTGCGAGAGCTGTTTGGCCTCAGCATCACAGTCATCCATTTTCCCATCTGGCATGCAGCATTGCAGCTCAAGAAATGCCATCCCCACACTGACAATATTTTCAATGTCTTTTCTATTTGTGCTCCACTTGGGGGATTATTACCTGGACCTGGAACTGGACCTGGACCTGTAACTGTCTTGCAGGCAGAGGCAGGCAGGGTCTGGGTGAAGGTTATGTGACTTTAAAGACCCTCTTCCCTGGCTCTTCTCAGAGTGGTATATTCTCATCCTGTTCCTTGTTCCAGACTGGCATCCCAGTGTTCTTCCTACCAACATACTTCTAGGCACAAAGGAACTCCAATCCCCTGCACCTGAATTCCCCAGTTGCGGTCCCCCTTAAATTGGAAGACGAATCCAGACTGGGAAATGGCTTTAATGTATTTCTAATCTCAGGTAACAGTTGTCTATTAACCAGCTGACAATAGTAAGCTGTGAGCAAAAGTGGCAGCGTGTGCCTATGTGGGTGTAAGACCAGTGGTGCCGCTTGGGACTGCAGTGCTCAGGCAGTAGCTTCCTGCCACCTCAGAGCAGGAGTGGCACCCATCTGCAGTCCTGCGTGGACAAACAAAGGTCTGGCAGATGGCGCTTAATAAAGGCAGTGAGTGATGATGATGTGGATTAGGGATGAAGGGAAATGTGAAGTGAAAGCACAAAACAAGAGGCTAGAGTTTCATTAATGCTAAAATATACCCCCTGGGGCTGGCTGGTAGACAGTATGGAGAAACGCTTATGCAGGCTGCACTTCCCAACCCCAGCATGCTAAAAGCCCCCGATGGGTAGATCACATTCCAGTCTGGGGAGTCCTAGAGAGGAGGCTAAGCAGACTATGCTGGGGGGAATTCTAAGGTGCTGGCTTTTTGCATCAGTTTTGAAACTTCACAGGGCACTTTCCTTGACACTAAGGGCACAGAGACAACCTTGGCATTCCCCATATGCCAGCAATTTTCCTCTGTAAGGAGTTGCACAGTGTCCTCAGCAAGAGACCTGGTGAGTGGCCATCACTGTGTTTGTAAGGAAAAGTTGTTAACAGTAAGAGGTCAAATGCTCCTGCAGGGACCACCCTGCACTATTTCTCCCACCATTTCTCCACCATTCAACAGACAAGGAGTTAGGTCCTAGAAATTATGCTCTCCAAAAGTAAAATTGAAAAACCCAGGATGTTTGAGACTAAAACAGTAAAGACTATAATATATCTGGTCATATAGTTCACTGGACATTTCTTCCCAGAATTCATGGCCTCTGGAAGATTTAAAGTTATCCATGTGAATAGTTAATTATAACGTTAAAAAAAAACTTAGAAGAATTCAGGATTAACCAGCAACTAAATTAAGTCACGTTATTTGATTTTTTAAAAAATGCACTGTTCTAGGTCCCTACTAGAAGTGCAGATGTAGCTAGTATTATCAGCATTTCAAAATGACAGGTCCTAGGTTAAATGGCTCAGAACCCGGGTATCTTAATCATTTCACTAGATATTCAGACTGAGAACTCAGCACCTAAAAGAGGCCTTTTTGGTTCTCTTTCATCAGTGAGGCAACATGTAAACAAATCCGGATATTCCTCACTCTTGTGGTTCTCTCCAGCGAAGGGAGAAAGAACCTGACCTGGGGTGATTGTGTATAGCTCAGTTTCTTTGCTGCCAAGGCTGAGCAGTGCTCTGCCCCTGTCAGTTCAATCCCAGTGATCTTTGATCTTCTCTGAATGCGTAGCTCTTACCTTCCCTTCTATCCTAGACCCCTAGATGATGATGATTGTCTTAGTTACTTTGCGCCACTGAGACAAAATATCCAGCACTCACAATCTAAAGAAGGAGAGGTTTATTTTGGCTCATGATTTTGGTCTATGGGCTGGTTCTGAGGCAGGAACAGGATGGCATGGAGGCCTGGCAGAGGAAAGGGGAATCAGCCATGTCGCCAGGAAGCAGAGAGAAGGGAAGAGGCAGGGAGGGAGATATACCCTTCCAGGACACAGCCCCAGGAACCGTGTCTGCTGACAGCCCTTTTGGACTCGTCAGGGGACTAACTGAAGAATGTACCACCTTCAATCACCTTCAACACGTATGAGACTCTGGGGGAAGTCTTACTACACCAAAATAATGGTGATGATGATGAATAAGAATGTAACAACTATAATAACGGCAACTACTTCTACTATTACTACCACATCTGCCCACATGGAATTTATTCTAGGTATCATTTTAGCTACAAAGTACAATACAAATATCAACACTACAGCTATCATTTTCATTGCTGCAGCGTAGTAGTTCAGAGCATAAGCTTTAAAGTAAAAAAGACTTAGGTCTGAATCATCATTATTATTATATTTTACAATGAAGCTTATAGAACTTGTTACTTATTAGACATCATGTAGCTTTTAAATAGAAAAACCATATATGATTTGAACTGTTCTTCCCTTCCTTCAAGATCTATATTGTTTTATCATGGGATGTTATTTATCTGCACTGATTCCAGGATTTATTTATTTATCATTTATTTGGAGTTTATCATGTGTTAAGAAGCTTGTATAACACTTTATATGCATTGCATTATTTAACTACCCTCGAGGAATATTTGTAACTAACCCATTTTACAGATAAGGGAAGGAGGAGTTTAAGAAGCTAGTCAATATCTCACAGCCAGGAAGAAATAGAATTCAAACTGACTCCCATTACTACCCGGCTCTGAAGTTCATTTTCTTCAAGTATGCTATTTATACAAGGAGATGAAAAGGACAATGGATTGATGTCATAATCACAATTTCTTTTCATTATGTATAGATGTTTCTATTACTGCTTCCGTAGATAAAGAAAAACTGGCAGCCTGGAAACCCAGGTTATACCAGTGCAAGTGAAGATAAGCGTAGACCTCATGAAGCCTTTATGTTGAAGCAATCCTATAAGATCATGGTGACTTATATTTTGTCCAGAAAGCTGACATTTATGAATCCCTGTCAGGTAGATATTGCATACTTACAAACAAACTCCCAGCCTAGATTGCCTAAAATACTACTCCACAATTTAATTTACTTGATACAATACTCAGATTCAGATTTTGGTTGCTCTGATAAATGCAGCATTATTTTTTATTAGCCCTGGCTTCCAAGCCATGCACCCTTTGGTGCTCCCTTTTGCATAACAATGCTCATCGTAAAGAAATTCATACGAGTTTATCAGAGCCAAAAGGAACAAAATTGAGATTATGGGCCTGGACATAAAAACAGGAAGGAATTCCTCAGAAGCGATTAAAATTTCTCCTTTAGCACTATCCTGTTGGTTTCAGATGGTGGCCACTGCACTCCAGACCAGGAAGGCTCTTGAGAATGTTCTCTCTCCTTCCAGAAACCATGAGGCACTAGGACAAAATATTAGGTGCTCACGATTTTAAAAAGAGTTTTATTTTGGCTCACAGTTTTCGTAGTTGGTTGTATCCAAGGCAGAAATGGCAGGGTGGAAAGGCATGGCAGAGGAAAACGCGCATGCCATGGCATCTAAGAAGCAGTGGGAAGGGAGGAACCAAGGAGAGACACATATCAAAGGCACGCCCCCGGCAACACAGCTTCCAACCAGGTTCCATGTCGAGCAGCACACTGAGCTATGAATTCACAGATGGATCAATTCACTGATGAGCATAGGAAACCCATAAATCAATCACCTTCCTAAAGCCCACTTCTGAACACATAAGACTTTTGGGGAATATGATATATCTAAGCCATATCACAGTCACCTAGGGATTCCCATCAAGGGACATATCAGTCCTGCGGTGCTATAGGACATTTAGCTGTCATGAATTTGTAATGAAGTTAATTAACATATCTATCTTCTCATATAGTTGCTTTTGTGTATGTGGTAAACACACTTAAAGTCTCTCCTTTTTCAAGTTTCAAGTATGCAACGCGTATTGTTAACTATGGTTACCACTTGTACATTAGAGCCCCAGAATACATTCATATTATAACTGAAAGTTTGTAATCTTTGACCAGCATCTTCCCATTTCTCTCTGCACCAGCCCATCACAACCTCCATTCTACTCTCTGCTTCCATGAGTCTGACTTTTCTAGATCCACATAGAGATAGAATCCTATGCTATTTTCTTTCTGTCTGGTTTATTTCACAAAGAACAATACTGTCCAGGTTCATCCATATTGTTGTAAATTACAGAGTTTTCCTTTCTTTTTTGTGGCTGAATAATATTCATGTATACAACATACTTATGTATGTATACTTTTTCATTTCTGTATCCATTCAATATTATATCTTGCCTATTGTGAATAAAGCTGCTATGAATATGGGCATGAGGGTCTCTTGGAAAAACTAATTTTATTTCCTTTTAGTATATACCCAGAAATGAAATAGCTGAATCATATGGTATTTACATTTTTAATTTTAAAAGAACTTCCATGCTGTTTCCCATAATTGCTAGACCAATTCACATCCCCTTTGATAGTGTATAAAGGCTTCCCTTCCTCCATATGTTAGGGATACTTCAGTAACTTCAATATGTATTTACTTTGGAATTTACAGCTAAAAGGGACCTCCAGTGTGTCTTTGTTATGACTTGGACATTTTCAGCTAAGTAACAAATAGATTTATACATGTAATAGTTCAGCCCAGTAGAAATTTAATTTTTGCTTCTATCCTAGTCCAAAATGATTTCAGATAGATAGAATAGGTAGATCCATTGTTCTGCTCCACAGAGTCACTGGAAACACAGACTGATGGAGAGACTTTGCCATCGTCCACATCTTTTAAGGATATATGAAGGCTGCCAGCAAATGAACCAGAATATGAAAGAGCATGGAGCAATGCAAATGGAGATTTCTCCTGGCCCAGACTTGGGGATTGTACACTTCACTCTGACTCCCATGGTGATGGGACTCAGAGCAGCAATCAGGAATTCCAGGAAATGCAGCTGAGCTGTGTGCTCACAAACAAGGAAAATAGATCTTAGCTCACAGTCTTGGCCTTCCTTTTCATGGTCATTTCTATGTCTTAAAATACAACCACATGTAAGTCACCCAGTAAATCAACTTTTCTTAAGTTTTATAGGAAAGTAAAACTATCAACCCTCAGCCAATCTATTTGGATGATTATAAGAAAGTCAAAATAAATCAGATAATGCAGATATATAGCACACAAAGATTAAGAGCTGACTATGCCCACTGCCATCTTTCATATTTATAAAGGATAACCAAAAAATGCAGTGCTTGATTAAATAATAATTAAACACAATAAAGACATATTGCTAAAAATGATGAGGTAGGTGTGTGTTCAAAGTTAGGGAGAGTATTTTGGGGGAGGTTAATGGCAGTATGTCTTTTATTGTAATACATTTTAAAAATTTAAATATTCATAGTTTGCAATCACCCCTTATTGATCAATCATTTGTAGAAACTTCTGAAAAATCGAAAACATTATGGTCTGTCTTCATCTACCTATTCACCACATCTGTTGTGTGAGATTTCTGGCTCTTCCTCAGAGTCAAAATGATCACGAGATGAAACATTTTGATCAAATTCAGGACACTGAAGCAACCACAGTAATACAACTAAAGATACTCGTGGAACAAGAGGCCCTGAACTGCTTCCAAAAGTGGCAAAGACGTTGGGAAAAGTGTGTTCAAAGCAGGAAGGAATATTTTGAGGAATGAATGGCAATGTATCTTTTCTTAATACAGTCTTTGAAATTTAAAAATTCACACTTTTCATCATATCTCATGTAAATTTAACTTTAGAATTAACAGGTTGGAAGATACTTAAATTGTCCCCCGTAATTAATATTCTTAAGGCCATATTTTTAAAAGAATATTGCAAAATTTCTTATTGAAGTAGAAAAAAGGTATTTTCCTTCTAAAGTTTTATTCATATAAACATAGTACAATAAAAATACAGAAAAACAATTGTATATTTAATTATCAGACTACTTAAAAGTAGACTAAATATTTTTAAAGTTTTACAAGTCTGTTATGAATAATATTTGACAATTCAACTTATTTATGTTGTACTGGTACATAAAAGCATAAAAGTTATACCTTTGTACACTGTGATATTTTGGTACATGTATACATTGTGTAGTGTTTAAATTAGACTTTTTTTTTTTATCAGTACCGAGGATTGAACTCACAGCCATGCGCTTGCAAAGCAGGTGCTTATGCCACTGACCTAAATCCCCAGCCCTGTGTAGTGTTTAAATTAGGATCAATATCTCTGCCTCTTCAAATATTTTTCATTTTATAGTGAAAACTACTCAAAATATTTTCTTTTTTTTATTTAAGGAGAAAAATAAAAAACAGAAAAAGGGTACAAGTAATACAAAATTTAAAAAATAAACAGTAAGAAATCACTGGTTAATAGATTACATATTCTCATCTTAGAAATAGTTGTTCAAGTTACAAAATTGAAGCATATAAAGTTGACTTTCAAACAGTGAGAGTGCAAACAGTTTTGTTCAATGATCCAAAAAAACTCAGTAATATGGTTATCTATCTTACACACTTAAACATATATGCAGTTATAACCTTTAGAGCACTTTCTTTTCTTTTCTTTTGTACAATGACAATTATACATTTTGGGTTTTATTACTCCCACAGTTCTTATTACTTTTTTTTGAAAAGAGTAAAACCAAATGTGACATATCAGAACAGAGTCAGTCAAATCAAAACGATGGACATAATAGATAATGTAAAAACAAAATACAAGGTGATCAACAGTGGTTACCATACTGCCTCTTGCTATTTTAAGAAGAATTGCCAGTTATAATAAAATTGAACAAAACAGTAAAGAATAAAACCAAAGCATTGGAGATATTGCAGGACTTTAAAAGAAGATAATAGTCAACCGGAATGGGCGTCATAATGAATCTTATTGTTTTCACAGTTTTGCCTATACTTTCGAACTTGGTACTATCAAGCAAAGCAGAATAGAGGAAAATCAGTCAAAACAAGATGGTGAGGGCTATACAGGGTTTCAAATCAAGTTAATAGGAAATCAAAGTAGGTTACTATAATGTATCCTGCTATTTTAAATTTATTTTTCCCTTAATTAAAAAGATAAAAAGAAAAAAGTAAATAAAAAAGAGGGGGGATTGCGATAAAAGAGGGCATAACAACAGAACAGCGCAGGTCAAAACATAATCATTTAAGCAAAATAGTGTTTCACCACAAGATATCCTGACATAAAAATAGTTACCATAGTGTCTTCTTCCTTGAAATTTTTGAGTATAACTTCGTATACTATAGCACCAAACATATCAAGACACTATAAAACCATTCAAGAGAATGACATTATTACAGGGCATTTAGAACCAATTAACAGAAAATGAACAATGGTTTCTGTATAATCTCCTTGTCTATAAAAGTTTTTACTTATATTATCATATATAATAAAATCCAATGAGATACAACCTTTTAAGACTGATGGAGACAGAAGAATACAAGTTTGATGGGACTTCAAAACAAAATGATACTAAATCAGCACTAGCTATTATGATGTCTTGTTTTCTTCAAAATAGCTGTTCCTACCATAAGAGCTTTTCTGCCTCATTTCTGTTGAGCTCTTTTTCTGTCATTAGCTGTCAGTTTGTCTTCTTCATTTTGCTTTCTGCTCCATTCATTGTGGCCTCTCTGCCACTATTTCTGGAATCTTGGTATTTTCCTTTTTTAGAATATCCTGCAGTATTCTCTGTAAAGTTGGATTAGTGGTTGCAAATTCCCCTAGTTCCTCTTTATCCTGGAAGCACCTTGTTTTTCCATCAATTTCTAGGGATAGTTGTGCAGGATATATCAGTCTTGGCTGGAGTTTATTATCTTTCAAAGCTTGAATTATTTCCCCCATGCTCTTTGTGATTTGATGGTTTGTGCTGAGAAGTCTGCTGTAATTCTGATGGGTGTTCCCTTGTAAATGATCTGTTTCTTGTCTTTGACGGCTTTTAATATTCTGTTCTTATATTGTATTTCTGGAATTTTGATTATTATATGCCTGGGTGTAGCTCTGTTTGGGTTGTAGGTGGCTGGGGTCCTGTATGCCTTGTACATCTGAGTATCTTTACCATTTGCAAAATTAGGGAAATTCTCTTGGATTATTTCTGTGAATAGCTTTTGTAGTCCATTTGTTTGTGTCCCTACTTCTTCTTTTATGTTCTTAATTCTTAAGTTATAGATCCTCTTATCATCTTCTAGCCTTTGTATTGTTGCTGTTTGGTTTTTTTGTTGTTGTTGTTGTTATTTTTAAGAAGTTTTTCATTTCATGCTCCCATATTACAAATCTGCCCTCCAGTTCAGATAATCTATCCTTAGTTTCCTTCAAGCTGTTTTGCCAGTTTTTGATAGAGTTTTTAGTTTCCTGGTAATATCTTTGAACCTGCTTCACATATTCTATGTTTTCTCTATTTTCTCCATCAAACAATTCTCCCCTTTTTTTCTGTTCTTCCATTCCACATCTGTTTTTTCTTGGGCAGTGTTTAGCATATCTCTAACTATTCTACTTATATGTTGCTTCAGGTTGTTAATAACTTCATTCCTGAACTCGTCTATGAGGCTCTGGAGATAGCGTTTTATATCTATTGGTGCCAAGTCTGATATTGCATGTTTCTCAGGATTGGGGGCCGAGGACCCTTTCTTATTGCTCCTTCTTCCCATATTTTTTGTTTCTTTAATACAAGTGAATATAGGAGGCCCAGTTTCTTTCTTTGTTGGTTACAGTTTGTTTGAATTGCACTGGCTAGGTGTTCCCGCCCACTGCAGTGTACTAGGGAGACAGAGACCTAGGCAGCCTATGCTGAGCCCCTGCCTCCATGTCAATCTACCGAAGGCTTCACTGTTAGGGTGCACCTCCATGTGCTGGGATCTGGTTTGGGCTAGCCTACTAGGTCTTAGCAGTATCACACAGGCAGGCACTCCCCACCAATCCCGCTTGAGAGGGGAATATGTGACTGAAGTCACTGCAACAACCTGTCCGGCTAGTCTGCCCGGTCCCAATATGTCCATTGCTGAAGCCTCCTACTCTAATGGAAGGGTCCCCAATCCACTCACTCACCGCAGGTCGATGCAGGGCTCCCAGCTAGTCCAGCTCTCAACTCCATTTACCACTTCCCACTCTCAGAGCTTTCTCACCTCTCTCCTTGCTATGCCAATTGGGATGCAGCAGCGGCTGCAGGAAATTCAAATCGCAGCTTCCAGTGGCACAGGGTCCAGCTTCCGCGCTGAGACCTTATCTGTTCCTGTTATGTCACCAGGATTGCGTTTCCAGTTGGTTTCTCTTAGTTTAGTTTGTTTCTGGGTCAGCAAAGTATATCTCCCCTTGCTTAGGATTTCTCGCCTGGCACCATTCCTGGATTTTAAGTGCAGTTTCTCAGAGAGCCTCCAAAGCTGCTGCTATCTATCTGCCATATTCTCCCGGAAGTCCCCTTTGATCGGTTATGTTTTAACATGATTGGAACTAAAGTACAACACCATAAAATTGTGCCAAAAAAATAAGCTGATGAGCCAGTAAACAGCCTGCGCCCAAATGCTATTATCTGTGTGGTAGCTATTCAAAATATTTTGTTTAATTTTTTGTTTTTTGTTTGTTTACTTTCTCTCTTGCTTGCTGACTTTTTTTTTTGTTGTTGTTGTTGTTTTGAAACAAGATCTCGCTATGTAACCTTAAATTCACTATATAGCCAAGGCTGGCCTCAAACTTCTGGACCCTCCTGCCTCAGCCTCCAAACTTTTTCCGAGCTTTTGATACATCCAGTGTAGTTCCATTTTTTACAGTCATATTACTATGTAACACCACAGCATAACTTCTGACTCTTATCTAACTGTACCTTCATATCCATTGACCAACACTTTACCATCCTTCTTTTTGTAAAATAAAATTATAATCAAGAGAAAGGCTAACCATAATCTCTCTATAATTACACACAAAAAATTTTAAAGGAGAAATTAACAAATCAGATTTGATCAGTATTAAACAGTGGGTGGAAACAGCACAGTCTCCAGGGTTACATAAGCCAGGATAAGAAGCTCTGTTCTGCTCCTGCGGTTTGCGTGGTGTTAACTACCTCTTAAGCTCTCTGAACCTCAGTCTCCATCTGTCAGTTGCTATTTTCACCTACCTTCCAGTGTGTTACAAGTTTAAATGACATATTAGTATAAACTCTCCCGTAGTCCCTGCTTCCTTTTTCTTTCTCTTCCTTTCATTTGTTTTCCCTGGATTTCTTTCCACCAGTTAGAAATACAACTCAGGGTGGAAGCAGGGGTGGGGGGCAAAATCTTCAGTTGAAATTTCTAAAAACATTTGGCAAATGATGAATTACAGAGTCCTAAGGTCCTCCAACTATGTCCAGGCAACAGCAGTAAATGAATTCATAAATATAAAGTAGGTAAAGAAAAAAGTACACAGGAAGAGGGAGGACACTGATAAGCTCCAGTAAGAAAATATTTCAAGAGTCTATAGTAGTATAATTTAAGTTCTCATCTGCATCTCATTATCTTAATAACATATAACAAGAGCTCTTTGGTGCCTTACACAGAAAGAGGATAAGAAATAATTTCCTTGGACAAGGTCCCTGGCCTCTCTATCACATTAGATATTTTTCCAAATGCTGAGTGTCAGGGGAGTGTTTCATTTTCTCCTATCTATTAAACAGCTTGGCTCTCTTTGGGGAAGAGATGAGTTTGGCAACCCACAGAGCAGCCTCATGGAAGAGACTTCTCTGGAATCCAGAGCTCCAGCAGGACCCTGCACTGCACGGGAGCCCTCATAGGAAAGAGATGCTTTACTCAAATCTGCAACCTCCGCATGGAGCCTTCAGACAAAGCTCAGTTCAACAGGCCTTGAGGATTTATCTCACTTCTTTCCCCCGAGAAAGTTTTCCAATGATTTTACTTTGAAATATTTCAAATTTTCAAAGGAGTTACAGTTATAGTGCAAAAGATCTTACATCTCCTTCACTGGTATTAGCATTTTTGCTTTATCATGTAGCCATCATTGATACTGTTTTCTAATCTCTTGAGAAAAATTATAAAGATATGATACTTCTTTACCTAAAATAGTTCATTTTGTGGAACAAAATGGAGGAAGACCTTATTCTTACATGAGTACAGCACAATTCTTACAATTAGGGGATTAAACATTGCTATTTCTAGGCTAATCTTCAGACTTCAGAACTATCTGAACAATAGAATTATGGCAAAGAGATTTGATCCAGGATCAGGGTTACTCTTTAGTCTTTTAATCTTGAACTTTTCCTGTGTCATTGTTTGTCCTTTAGGATCTTGATGTTTTCTGAAGAGTATAAACCAACTATCTTGTAGAATATCCCTTAATTTGAATTTTCCTGATATTTGCTCATAACTGTTTTCAGGTTATATATATTTGACAGGAAAACCCCAGAAGATATGTTGGCTATTTCTCTCTGTTATCATCCTTGGTATCTATTTGCCCTATTATAGCTTCCTACTCTTAATGGTGTTGTCCTCTTTGTAATTAATAAAAAACTTTGTAGGGAGATACTTAGAGACTATGCAAATATTGTGTTTCTCCTCAAATTTTTATCCTCCAGCTCAACATTTTAAAGCATCTTTGAACTTGACCTTTTTTTGAAAGTTTTGACTAAAACTAACAGCGCTAGACTATTAATCGAAGTTCATCACCCCAGAACACCATGCATAGGAAGCATGCACTTTGAGGTGCTTAAAGTGGCCCAAACAGAGACCAGGCTTGTCCTCTAGGGCATCTCAGGACCTTGCTGTCTTTGAAGATTTTTTTTCCACTCCCACTGAGAGAGAAGCTTTCAAATACCCTTCGAAGCTGGAAACTGGCACAAACTGGCCCCTGCAAGCCTCCAGAGATCCTCTCAGGCTAGTCGTCCTTCCATCACTGAGAACAGGCTGGTGGTTTGCGTCCGGAGTTTTTTGCCAAGCTTTTGTTTGTCCATGTCTGTGGAACACTTTATGATGGCTTCTTGCTATTTATGTTGGAAACTGAAGCTTAGGCCTCTGGTGGAGGCTTGAGCTCCCAGCCCAGGTCTGAACAGATAGACTGAAGGGGAGGCAGGGTGTCCGGAGCTCCATCGAAAGCCCCTTTCTCATCCTTCACCACCACACAGGGCTGTCTCCTTTCAAAGGCCCTTTGAAAACTCAGAGTCCTGGAAGAAGGTGTACTGTAAGAACGACAGACTCCTCTCCTCAGGAGGAACTCTGCCTTTTGGGCTACTTTCCACCACCCAGCCATCTGCACCTGTGGGAAAAGCCCCCTGGACCTGTTCGGAGAGCAGAAGTAGAGCATAACCTTGGGGTGGCCTTGACTTTCAAACCTTTCTCTTCTTTAGAAAAAATAAGAGAAAAAAAAAAAGGAAGATACTGACTGTATTTCTTGTCTGACCAGAATCTTAAGGGATGTTAGTTTGCTAGAGTCTTCAGTCCCTGTCGTGATCACTTACAAAGTCAGTGCCAGAACTGCGGCCTTCAGCCCTAGTGTTGGCACCCAAATGCCACTCCAAAAGAGATCAAATGCATTCTTTCCAGTTTATAAAATGTGACATGAGTTCAGTATAAGGGGTTGTTATTTTTTTGTTAATAGCGTGACTGAGCTATAATTCACATATTACAATGTTTACTCAGGTACAGTGTGCAATCCGATGGAATTAGTATATTCGCAGAGTTATGTGACCATCACCATGATCAGCTTTAGAACATTTTCATCACTCTGAAACATAACCATATAGCTATTAGCACTGACTCTCAAGGCCTGTTTTAAATATGGCAGATCCTGTGTGTCTTGAGCAGTAGTTCCCCACCTCTCATTCTCTTTAACTGTTTGGTCGCTATCTTCCAGCTGAGCCGTGTCTGCAGCGGTCTCCATGAAGACTTAATTAGCGGCAGCTATGCAGTCAGATTTTTTCCCTAAGGGGTACTAACCTGAAAAATATGTTTAGTAAATTTGATTTTTAATTTATCCTGATTTATTCCCTGGAGAATTCGAAGCCATCCTTAGGAACAAGAGGATCATGGCAATCATCTTTTGTAGGATCTACAGTTTAAGAAGCACTTTCCTATGCATAGTTTTATTTTATCCTCCAAAACAACAGCTCAAAGTAAAAATGATAATAGAAATCATCTACAATGTGCTTATTTTGTGCCAGGCAGTTTTAAGTGCTCCTCATACATGTAATAGTCCATTTAAACTTGCTGTGGTCTGAATGTGCACCCTCTCCCCAAATTTGTAAGCTGAAATGTGATCACCAACATGATAGGTTAAGAAATAAGGCCTTTAGGAGGTGACTGAGCCATGAGTGCAAAGCCCTCCTGAATGGGACTAGCACTTTATGAAAGGGCTTGAGGGGACAAGGACATGTGTCCCCTCTCTTCCACCATGTGAGAATAGCACAAAGTCAGAATGTGGGTCTTGATCTGGACTTTTCAGCTTCTAGAACTATGAGAAAGAAATCCCTGCTGTTTATAAGTTTCCCAGTCTCAGGTAGCTTGTTATAGAGGCACGAAGTGAATAAGTCATGCGTCCTCCACCACCAGATGAAGTTAAAATTACTATGAAATCGGACCAGAAGCACAGAGGTTAAGTAAAAACAAGCCCAAGGTCACAGAGCTGGGGAAGGGCAGAACTGAGATGTGAGTGCCTGTAGTGTGCTTCTAGTCAGAGCTCCAAGGACTACTGGAATTGCTTCCAGTGTTCCCATGTTAGGTGCAAGGGCTGAGCCTTTGTGAGACTACATACTACACGAAGGACCAAGTTAGAACTTGATGCGAGTGTTCAACCCCAGGTCTAATATTCTAACCGATCAACATCCCGTCACTGGTAATTTAGCTCAGTGTTTTACCAGTTAAGAAAGAAAAGGAAAATATCCCCTCCTGTCGAGACTTCATGTTATCAAGTACATTGTTATTATGACATTAGCAGTATCAGAAAAGGTGCCAAAATGCTACACGTTTGGTAGTATTTTGGTGCGCCCAAAGTATTTTTCAACACACTCTCAAAGGGGAATTTCCCCCTTCTTTGCTTTTACCTCTCAATTTTCCTTTCTTCATGCTTCCGATTTACAAGCAGGGGATGAAGCACATGGAATTAATAACCACAGCAGTGATTCATGTGTACTTTCATCTGATCAGAGAGAGCAGTGGCAAGCCCGAGGACTCATTTTGGTTGTATATCATTTTAAAAGAGTTGACACACATATCCTTTAGAGAGAAAATAATAAAAATTTAAAAAGCAAAGCCAGCTCAAACCTGCCAGCTGCGATGATTGGTTATGCAGAAGAGATCCATGGAATTCCAAAGCCATTTGGGTTTTGTTAAGTTCGCTGAAACAGCACCAACTGTGATATTCCCCACTTTAAATGGCTTAATGACTTTTGGATAAGTCTTCAGAGTTAAATGGTTAAGTCACCAAATGCTCCATAAAATAATTATGCAAACAATTTTCTGGCTAATTATCTAACATGAACAGGAGCACACAGCTGCTAAGACATATAATTGCTGTTTCGTCAGGACCAGCTATTGTATTTACATAATTCCATTACTGATCTTGGTGTGGTGTGGTATGGTGGGATGGCCCTGACATGGTATCTCATGAAGTGAACAATTTAAAGACACTATTCTGTCCCAGCTGGAAGATAACATGCTTTATTTTGATTTTTTTTTAAGACAGTGGATTAGGGACTTTAAGTCCACATACTCTTGTGTGGGATATGTAAGTCCTTAGATATGTATATTTAGATGAACCTCGGGCAAAGATGAGTACTTTCAGCTGTATTACTATATGATATATGCACAGAGAAGTAAATATATCATCACTGTACAGTGCACAAACTGAACACCCTTAACTGACCAGAACCACAGCAAAAATCAGAATGTTACCAGGTCTCCAGATGCTCCCTCGTGCTTCATTTCAGTTTGTACTTCCTCCCAGGAAGGGTAGCTGATGTCCTGACTTCTATCAACAGACATTAAATTTATGAAGCCAAATAGTGTGTGCTTATGCTAGCTTCTTTAGTTTGCCATGCTTGTGAGATTCATCCATATCTGAATTTGCTTAACACCATTGTCAAATGATACTCCATTGTGCGGTCATGCCACGATTTATCATTTTACTGTTAAGACATGCTTAGTTTCTAAATGGTCAGTATTATGAATAAATGTGCTATGAATAGTGCTGTGTATGTCTTCTGCTGACCTTTATGCACACTTTTCGCTCAGGCATACACCTAGGAATAGAACTGCTGATTGTGAAATTTGTGTATCTTCAGCTTTATGAGATACTGCCAAACATTTCCTCTGAAAGCTTGCATCAATTTGCATTTCTAACAGGAGAGAAAAGTTAGGAAAAATGCTTTGAAGAATTCAACTGACACTTGCTAGATTTTAAATGGTAGTGCAAGAAATGTGAGCAGTGCATCTGATGGAAAGATTTCAGCAACATGGTGTGCTTAGCAAAGGACAGCCTCAGGAAGGCAGCCTCATGCAGGAAGCAGTCAGATTTGAGGTCATACAGAGGTTAGGGAAAAACTCTGGAAATTTATCATCTATTCTGTGGCATGCAGCATTTGTCCAAGAGAATCACCCCAGCCCTGTTCTTCCTTTTCTCCTCAGTCCGGGGAGCGCACCAAGGACTGGCCCATGTGGAAGTACACAGCTCCCTTTCCTGGCATACACAAAAATTTCACAGTGCTGCCTGGCACCTCTGGGGCAGGGGTGCTTGTGTTTTCCAAAATCTATGCATTTAAATGCTAACTCCTTGTGTGATGATAACAGGCAATTGGGTCAGAAGAGAAAGAGTCCATGTGAACAGAATTAATGCCCTTAAAAGAGACCCCAAAGAGCTCCCTCACCTTTCAACCACGGGAGGACACAGTAATAAGACAGAAGACATCTTTGAAATAGAAAGCAGACCCTCACTAGAAGCTGATCACATCAACACTCAAATCTCTTTCTCCCAGCTTCCCTGTCTATCAGCCCTTTTTGTACTTCATGACTGCAACTAAGACAGACTGAGTAAAAAGGAAATGGAAAGTAAACACTGAGATGCCGATAAAGAGAAATCAGAGAGGACGGCGTGGAAGCTGAGTCGAGTCCAGCCACTCAGGTGTGACTTCAAGCAAATTACTCAAGTTTCTTCCCAGCATGGTCATCCTCCGCTGAAAAAAGAGCTGGGGAGGGATTAAACAAGAGTGTTTCATTGGGATTATTTGATGATGAACTGAATTAACAGGATACATGTGGAAATGATTTGAAAACTAATAAATAAGAAACTAAGATATGTGACATACAGTACCAGCTCTACACAAGGAACATAAACACATACTGAAGATATGTACTAATACAAAAATAAAATAAAGAAGCAGGAAAAATACTGAGAAGTGGAATAGCTGGGTTGAATGGGACTCCCAATCCTAGTTTTTTGAAGAATCTCTGCACTGACTTCCACAGTAGTTGCACCAGCCTGCACTACCACTAACAGTGGAGAAGTGTGCTTTTTTTCCCCACAGCTCCACCAGCATTTATTGTTGCTTGATTTCTTGATGGCAGCCATTCCTTCTGGAGCGAGATGGAATCTCAACATTGTTTTAACTTGCATTTCTCGAATGACCAGTGATGTTGAACATTTCTTCATGTATTTATTTGCCATTTGTATTTCTTCATCTGAGAAGTGCATATTCAGCTAAAATGCACATTTTTGGATTAGATCTTGAAAATGTCATCGTACAGCAATATATGTGTACCCAAGTTTACAGCAGCACACTATGTAATAGCTACATCTTGGAAACAACCCAAATGCCCGTCAACCATAGAATGAATTAAAAAAATGTGGCTGGTTTTTTTAACAATTAGAATATTACTCAGCTACAAAGAAGGATAATCTTAATGCTTTGATAAGTAAATGGAGGCAAGTTGACCCCATACTCATAAGTGAAATAAGTCAAACTCACATTTGTAAATATCGTATTGTCTCCCTAGTGTAAAAAAAAAAACAGAATAATAAGATTTAAAATGTACAATAGATATTGTGCTAATGAGAGGGAATGAAAGTGCTCAAAAGGAAACAGCAAATGGGATAGGTGAAAGGAGAGAAGGAAAAGGGAAAAGATTATATGTATATAGGTATACCTATAAATATGTATGAATGTATATATACACAAGATAGGTAGCTAAACCACTGATCTCTGTTAGTTCTTCCAAAAGAACAGTTTGTGCTTTCATCATTTGAATGTTTGATCATTTTTTATGTCTAAATTTTGTAACCTGAAAAACTACTTCTAAGATCACAATATGCAATTTATTAATTAGTGATAATTTCCTACTTTTTTGAAATTCTGTGTAATTCATATCTTCTGTTTTGCTTTTTTAAAATAAAAAGAACTCACAAAAAATAAAGTAAACAGCTACCTTTTTGACAGTGTTATTATTAATAGTCAAATTGTCCCTTAAAACAGAGATATATCTCTAAGAAGTGAGATTTGCTCTTTTTCTGTTCATATTATATTTTCACTAACTGAGAAATAATCCTTCTTGGAAATGTTTGATCGAGTAACAGCAAGTCTGAAAACATGACACCCAGGATTCCCTAAGACTCACCATTCAGGTTTGTACCCATTAATTCTTTAATTTAACACACACTCATTAAGTCCTTTGTTTGTTTGTTTGTTTGTTTTAGGGCCCTTCTAGGCAGAAATTCTCAACAGGATTTAAAGATACAATTTCAAGGAATCTCTGAACCTTCTGGTGTCCTATGAAGCTAATATGGGGCTGACTTCTGCCATCAGATTCTCACAGGACTCTGCAAAACCCACTCTGCAAAAAAATTCACAAGTACTGCATTTGGGATATGTGGAATAAAGAAATATGATCATTTTATAAAATAATATGTGGTGCTTTACATAGAAAACTGCAGCTAAACTGACAGCTGAGTCTTTAGCAAAAAAAATAGATGCCTAACAGAATAGTATCTTCAAATATGGATAGAAAAGAAATATTAACCTATAATAATAATAATTCAAACTCAATTATCATGCAAATGTGAAGAAAACAGACATTTTCAGAGAAGCAAAAACAGAGAATTTACCAACTTCTGGTCTTCCCTGAAAGAACTCATTATAGATATACTTCAGGAAATAGGAATTATAGATTCAAAGTGAGAGGGGAGTGAAGGAGGGATGGTGAGGGAAGAAATTTGAAAGACATCGGTAGCATCACAATGCATTATTTGTTTTTTTAAAAAAAGAGGTCAATTAAGGGGTTGTTCAAATAACAGGGAACTAAAATGCTAGATGACAGTAATATAGACAAAGGAAGTGGGAGAGACTGAAATTATAAAATACAAATTCATTGTATTATTTAAGAGGAAGATGGAGACCTGTTCACTTTGGACTTTAAGCAAGTATGTTTTAAAAATTTAAGAACAACTCTCAAAGAATGATGGCAGGGTAAAAGTACAAAAGAAAGAGAGGGCTAAAGAAGGCTGGCTTGATCTTATGTGAAAGAAGGAGAAAAATAAACTAAAACGTGTAATAAATAGAACAAAACAAGATATAGTAGAAAAGTCTAAATATGTCAGTAGTAATAAACCAAGTAAACCAATGTTTTCAAAGGTAGAGATCTTCAGCATCTTTTTAGAAAACAAAATCCCTCTCTGCATAGTATCTATAAATGATATCCAAAATACGATGATACATAAAGACTGAAAGAATGCAAAAAGAAAACAAGAGGACAATAGATAAAGACTGGTATTTGCAAGGGACATACCAGTCAAACAAAAACAAAACAAAAAAATCATCATTCAGAATAAAGAAGGTCATGATTTAAAGAGCAATTCACAGAGAAGCAAGTGTAATACATAGTTTGTTGTTTCTAAAAAACAACATCCTTATTTACTGAATACATTTGACACAATCTACCTTAATAGGGAATATTTTTCATGTTTCTTTAAAAAAACCAACCAAAGTGGCTTTGATAGAAACTTAGACATTTGAACAACATCATTCACGTGCCAGATAAAAAAGGCCTAATGGAAGACTTTATTCCTCAAAGAAAGAATTCACATTCCTCTCAAGTACTCATCAGATACAGTGACCACACAGCAGACCACAAAAAAAATTCTGAAGAAATACCAAAGAATTGATAATACAAACCACATTATCTTTCTACCATACAATAATATTAGACACTGAGAACAACAAAAGAGCCAGAAAAATGCCATATGTTGGGAAACTAAAATAATCTTATACATATTAATGAACCAGAGAATAAATAATAATGAAATTTATGAAATATTTAGAACTGAATGACCACAAAACACTACAGATAAAAACAGGCAGCTTGGATTTAAATTTGCATTTATTAAAACAATGTGGTAACTGCAATGATGACGGTAATGTGGGGAAGCGGACGAGGGAAGGCTGTAGAAGGGTTAGGGTTAGAGAGAATGAGCAGCTAGGAGGGGAAGGCCTGGCCGGGAGCACACACAGTGCTACAGCATACGCCCAGGACAAAGGAGGCCTGAGCTTGATCCCCAGCACCACATACACAAAAGTAAATCAACAAAATGATTGACAAAAGATAGTTAAGGAAACAGGGGTCAGAGGAACAGCTTGGAGAACATTTGGAGAACATGGAGAACATTTCTGAAAAGGTTCAGGGGAAGAAGTGAATTTTTACCAGTCATAGCAGTGTTTGAAAGAATCTTTACCAACTGTAAGGTTCTGCTATGTCTTGGTACAGAAAATTGAACCCAGGACCTTGCACTTGCCAAGCAGGCACTGAGCTAGGCCTTTGGTTGCGTGGTCCTATTTTAATGGAAGAGAGAACACAGTTATTCTAGACTAGAGGTGACAAACCTATAGCCGCACCCGCAGTGGACACACAGAGCCATGTCTGCCAGCACACTAGCCAAGTTGCCCCAGCTTTTGTATGGTGGGCGGTATTCAGGTTTAAGTGCAGTGCTGGCAAAGCGTGATAGATAAGTGGGCGTGGGGTTGCAGTTTGGGCGCTCATCTCTGAAAGGTTTGCCGTCACAGTTATACTAATTTCTCCCAGACCACTCGGAAAGTACATTGCTGATTATGTCACATCTCTACCAAAATCGCCAGCACTTCAGGCTTGCTTGCTTTCTTTCTCTCTCTCTCTCTCTCTCTCTCTCTCTCTCTCTCTCTTTTATTGGCAGTGTTGGTAAATTTGTACTTAACTTACACAGCACTATGTATTTTTAACTTAAAACTTATATTAATCCTTTAAAACATCAATTAAATTGTACAAGACCCTTCCCCTTTAAAAAAAAAAATCTTAACTTCAGTTTGTTTTGGCACCATGACAAAGAAAAAGAACTTACATTTCACTGGATTGCCTGAATAAAATTATTCTGCACTTCCATTCCACCAAAGGATGTCAGATGCTACTTGTGGATTTATGCTTTCACACACAAGGCTGATCATATAGAAATGACTGTACAGAATTATTATTTCGTTTTATAGGGGAGAAAAGCAAGTCTCAGGGCCCTTAAGGGACTTGTTCGTTGGAAGAGCTCTGTGGCTTGGGGGAACTGTGTCATGGATTTTTTTTGTACCAATTCCAAGAAGAAAGAAAGTGTGCTTAAGATGACCAAGAACCTTCAGAGCCAGAAAAATGATTACATTTCTCTTATGTCAGCATAAACCCAGACTGTGAAGACTAAAAGAGGTAGCCCGGTACAATAGAACATGCATAACTCTTCGCAAATTTGTGAGCTAGTCATTCCAGGAAAGTGTACAAATGAGCTACCAAGTGGGGATTCCATCACCTCCATAAACAGATGACATTCATCAAGCTACTGGTGACCTTGTAATAATCTCCCCAAATGGGGGCTTAGTCTGGCTTGTGTTGCTGCAGCAAAATACTTGAAGCTGGTAATTTGATAAAGAAAATAGCTTTATTTTGCTAGTGACTCTAGTGGTTGGAAAGTCCAAATGACACGGCCTGGGGTCTGGTGAGGAACCCATTGTACAAACAAAATAGAAAATGGCTGCAGGTAGCATGGCCAAGCCCACAGGGACAACATTGCTTTGTAATAACCAACCCTACGTTGTTTGCACATGTCTGAGGAAGGGGCTCTCATAATAATCCCCACCCTCCACCACACCTCTTAAAGATACACCACCCCTCCAAACCATTCCATTGGCCACCACTCTTCCAGCACATGAAATTTTGGAGACTATCCAAACCACTCTGAACCACAGGAGGGACCTTTACTTTTTTTTCCTACTGGTCAAGAAAATGAGCTTTACAATGGAGAAAATATTGTTTTTTTTTTTTAAATAACGTTTGCCAGTCATGCTTTGACCTGTATTGTTATGTTGTTATGTCCTCTTTTATCTCAATCTCTCCCTTATTCATTAAAAAAATATTTAGCTATTTTTTATGGTTTTTTTTAATTAAGGGGAAAAATTTTAAAAATTAGTAGGATATATTATAATAACTTTTTTGATTTCCTATTAACTTGTTTTGAAGTCCTGTAATACTCCCACTATCTTGTTTTGACTGATTAGACTCTGTTTCATTCTGTATGATAGTATCAAGTTTGAGGGGATAGGCAACTACTTTGAAGGCAAAAAGATTCACTAAGATGCCCATTCTGGTTTGACTATTATCTCCTTTGGAAGTCCTGTAATGTTTACAATGTTTAAGTTTTGTTGGTCTTGTTCTCTACTGTTTTGTTCAACTTTATAATACCTAATGAGATAGACAATTCTTTTAAAGGAAACAAGAGACATTATGGTAACCATTGTTGATAACCTTGTACTCTGTTTTTACATCATGTACTATGTCTATCCTTGGTTTTGACTGACAGCTTTGTTTTGCCATATTTGACTTTATTCTCTTTTTAAAAAAAGTAATAAAAACTAAGGAGTAATAAAACCCAAAATGTGTAAATTTTGTTGTAAAAAAGAGAGGGAAAAAAAGTGCTCTAAAAGATACAACTGCAAGTGTGTTTACGGGTGTTAAATAGCTGACCATATTAATGTTTTTGGTTGGATCATTGAACACAGCTGTTTGCAGTCTCTCTGTTTGAATGTTTACTTTGTATGCTTTGATACTGTGACTTGAGCAACTATCTCTAAGATGATAATGTGTAATCTATTAAGTGGTGATTTTGTTACTGTTTTTTTTTTTTTTTGTAGTTCTGTATTACTTGTACCCTTACACCACTTTGCTTTGTTTTGTTTTTTCTCTTTTTCCTTTTAAATAAAATTTTAAAAAAATAACGTTTGCTTAATGCCTAGTAATTTTGAAGAAGATTTCACACTATCTTTTTTATTTTTATTCTTTTTCTATTTTTTATTTATTTAAAAAAGCAAAACAAAAAAAAGGATGGAAATAATACAGAATTTCAAAAAAATAGTAAGAAATTAACACTCGTTATATATTACATATTGTTATCTTAGAAGTAGTTGTTCAGGTTACAAAATCTAGGCATAAAAAGTGATCAAACAAACAACGACAGCACAAACTGTTCTTTTTGATGAACTAACAGAGATTAGTAGTATAGTTAATTATCATGCATATATATACATACATACAGTTATATATGTACACCTACATACATATAACTTTTTCCTTTCTTCCTTTTCTCCTTTCCCTTATTCCAGTTTTTCTTTCATTTTGATCACTTTCTTTTTCTTTTATTATCACAATATCTATTGTATATTTTGGATCTTATTACTTTTTTAGTTCTTTTTTTACACGGGAGAAAATACGATATTTACAAATGTGAGTTTGACTTATTTCACTTATAAGTATGGTCTCAAGTTGCCTCCATTTACCTATGAAAGCCTCAAGATTATCCCTTTTTATCACTGAGTAATATTCCATTGTATAAATTGCACACTATGTTTAATGTCACCCTCTAATGGATCTTGTGAAATTTTGTTGCATTTTACAGATAAAACAAGATTTGAATAGGATGACTTACCACTGGTCACCCTGATCATAATCTTAGATCATAGCCTAGGACACCCAACTCCTAGTCAGTCTCCTCCCATAACAACAGGCTATATATAATTCCAACACACTGGGACTGAAACAGGAGGATTATCAGCCTGGGCAACTAGGTGATTTAACAAGACTCTGACTCAAAATAAAAAATAAAAAGTGTTCTAGGTATGTAGTGTTCTAGGTATGTAGCCTGCATTCAATCCCTGTAATCAATCAATCAAATGTAAAAATTCCAAAGCTGTCTCAACCAAGTGTCAGGTGACACCCTAGGTTTCAGTCAGACTGATATTTACTCTGCAAACTTAGAAGTTGAGGGAAATACAGTGGATATAGCCATGCTGTCCCGTATCAGGACGACTCCTTACTCTGTTGGGCACAGGTTTAACTTGAAGAGAAAGCTCTGTCCACTGCTAGGGTGTTATCCCCTTGCACAGTCAAGAAGATAGTCATCTACCGTCTTCCATAGAGTTATGTGAGAGCTGGTCTAACAGTCCACTGCACTCTGCCATACCATGGAGTGAAATAAAAATGTAAGCTCATTTCCAAAGTATTGTGTACTGAAAGGAGCTACTGTGCTTAAAGATACTTACACTGGGTTTGTTGGAGTTATGTTTCAGCCACACCCTATGAGTATCTCTAGATAATGTATTTATTTTATCAGAAAAAGTGAAAGTGAATAAAGTGATAGACTGTAATTGGATTAGCTTTTCATAGCACAAAATAATCAGTTTGGCATTATAAGGGATTTGGAGCAGTTTCCCGCACCATTAGCTTGTAGTCTCTGAATAATGGTAGGAGACAGTCCCTGGGAGAAGGCATTGTGAAGGAATGGAGCAATGAATGTCACGACTGCACATTAGAACCCACGTCCCACAAAGGCGCAGTGGTATGCATTGGACTAATGGTCCTGCAGATGAAAAAGCTGACTTCTGGGTGAAATATTTAAAAAGTGACCATTGAAGGTATTGGAAATGACCAGAAGTAGGCGGAAATGGGAGTCACTTGACATATGAAGGAAAGCGTTGGCCCCTGAGGGGAGTCCCAGGCCAAGTACTATGCAGAGTGTTAGAACCTAAGCAGAAAATTCAGTCTTCTCGGACTCAAGAGACAGAGAAAAGAAGGTGGCATAGATAGAAATTGAGGGCGGGGAAAGAAAAGAGGAAGCCATGGTAGTGGTGCTGAAGTGAAATCATTACGTCCCTTTGAATCCTTAATTGACTTCTTTTAAAACAAAATAAATTTTACTGTGTATATTTAAGACTTACAAATATACACATATATTTATATTTACTATAGTGAAGCAGGTTAACATATGTAACATTTTACCTTCTCTTTAGTAACAAAAACAGCTAAAATCTACTTATTTAACAAAAATCTCTAGTACAGTTCAGTTTCATTAACTTTTGCTATTATTCTGTACATGAGGTTTCTAAACGTATTCATTCGATATCTTTGCTATTTGGTGTCTTTTAATCTACTTCTCCCCATTTCTCCCCCTGCCCCCACTAGTGAGTATTCTCTGTATATTTGAGCTCCTTTAAAAAATATTCCACATATAAATGAGATCATGAAATATTTTTCTTTCTAAAAGAAAGAAATTTCTAAAAGAAAAATATTGCTTAATTGGCTTCTAAGCCATAAATGCCTGAGTAGGATTCCAAGGATCCCAGGGGAAGCATAACATCTAGAAGGCTAAAAAAGCTAAGGAAAGATTTCAGCTGCTGAAAGCATGTGAAAACTAGAGTTAGGAGTGTGAGTCTTTGACAAGTTAAAAGAGCTTAGTAAACACTTTAGACTTTGCATTGAAATACCAGAGCCTTTAAGAAAAAAGTCCATGTAACAACTAATGGGTTCACTTTCAGGCTAAGAAGAAACAAAAATTAATTCAATTTAGTAAGAAACCAACCGTTTAGAAGTCAATGGAGATTTCTTAGTAATTTGATTGCTTGCTTATACAAAATTTGATGCTCTTCTGGGTAAGGTAACAGATTACAGAGCATTTACAGAGTCTCCACAGTGTATCGTCTCATTGCCCAGTTCACAACAAAAAATTGCTAGACATGCAAAAGATGTAAAAATGTAATGGAAAAAGAAATGTCAATGTGTATGAATAGACTGACTGAGATGCTGGAATTAACAGACATGTGCTTACAATGGCTATTGTACTTAAGTTGTAGAAGCCATAGGGATATACTAATATAAAATGTATCGATGTTAATATAACTACTCATAAAATATACAAATTTCAGATAAGATTCAGAGACTGAAAAGAAACAAATGGAAATTTTAAAAAAGAAAAACACACTATTTTGATATCTTAAAAACCACTAAATGTGATTAATAACCTATTGAGAACACAGGAAAGAAATCAGTGAACCTGAAGGCAGATCAATAGAGTTCTTTCAAATTTTAGTACAGAGGGAGAAAAAATGAACAGAGTCTCAATGACACATTCAATAAATGCAGGGACCTCACATGGGTATAAATTGATTTCCAGGAAAGAAAACAAAATAAATGAATAAAAATAGAGAGAAAAATATTTTTTAAATAATGGTTCAAAATTTTCAGAATTTATTAAAAACAAAATCTACAGTCCATAAACCAAGGATGTTGAGTGAGCCTCGGTGAGGTAAACATTAAGGTAATCATGACTAAGCACATCATAGACAAACTGCTGCAAACCAACAATAAATAAAAAGGATCTTAGCAGTCAGAGAATACAGACACATTAAACAGTGGGAACAATGATTACAGTAAGTGACAACTTCAAAAGCAGGGAAAACCAGAAGTCAACGGAGTGACATCTTTTCAAAACTCATCATCTAGAATTTCACATCAGGTGAATTATTTTTAAATTGAATTACATAAAAGATCTTTTAGATATAGTATGAGAATATTGCACCAGCAGAACTGAATATAAAAACTAAAGAGTCTAAATTTTTTTTTTTTGGTTTTACATGAAAAATTTTCAAAGAGAAAATGGTACCAGTTAGAAACTCAGAGCTACAGAAAGAATACATTTGTGTATCAAATATATTTGTGTGTCACTTAATGATGGAGATATGATCTGAAAAATTTTTCATTAGATGATTGCAATCTTGTAAGAACAATATAGCTGTTCACAGATGAATATTTTCTTTCTTCACGTCCTTATTCTGTAAGATTTTTTATGGTAGTAAAGTTTTACATTTATTAAAGGTAGGAAAAGAAACAGCCTCTGCAGAGTGAAACTGGGTCAAGAAAAGTAGGAAAAAAGTACATTCTAGGAGTGTGACAACACATAACGAAGGAACAAAGTAGCCAAGAGTTTTTTCTACTTTAACATTTGTTAATTTTTATTTTTCAAATGTCTGCATTTAAAACAATGACACAGACACCTGCTGTTGTAGACCTACGCAGACCAGGTTCTTCAGTGCAGCTTCTATCTAGATATCTCCACAAAGTCTCAGACTTTTCAGAGGTTAGACTTAGAGTGTTGGGTTAAGGGTATGTGATTACTAAATCAGTCCACTGATTGTTTTGGCATTGTTCTATGTGTGGGATACAGAAAGACTCGCCCTGGGTGTGAGGGCCACCTGCCCTAAGGTCACAGATCCTGAACGGACTACAAGGCACAGAAAGAGGGCCGCTGGCATCCCTTGCTGCGTTGCTCCCTTCTGCCTGCCATGAACTGTTGTCCCTCTGCCATGCTACCCTGCCTTGGAGTCAGCCGACTATGAACTGAACCGAAACCTCTACAAACTGTGCACTACAATAAACCTTTCTGCTTCTGACTTTGGGAGGTGGATATTTTGTCTCAACAATGAGAAAAGTAACTGCGACAGTTCACATCTTGTCCTATTGGAAGGTCTTCAATCTGTGACATCAGCATCTTCTGAAATCCCTTCTGAGGGGGCCTCCCTGAGGCTGCTTTACAGCTTCTCTTCTAACTACAAGAAATGAATTATAAAATAATGATCAAAAGTACAGTATAGTAAATAAACTAGCAATAGTCATTTATTATCATTACAAAGTATGAACTGTACATATCCATAGTTTCATATGCTATACTTCTACATCAGTATAAAAGTGATGTTTACATCAGCATCACCACAAATATGAGAAATGTGTTGCATTATAATGTTACCACTACAACATCATGAGGGGACACAGCCCCATTATAGCTTTATGGGACCACTGCCATATTTATCAAAATATCATTGTGTGGCCTATGACCTTTGTTAGCAACTATAAATATTTCTTTAAGAAATACTTTATAAGTTAGTTAATGTTAAAGTAAAAAAAATTATTATGAAGAGCTCTAACATTTGGGGCAGTCAAATACATGACAACAACAGAACAAAGAAAGAGTCAATTAAAAACACCTTCATGGGGCTGTCGTATGACTCCGGAGTCAGTATTATCACCTTTGTCCACTGAAAAGACCTAGAAAATAATGATTGGCCAGTGAAACCTCAGAAGTTTGACTGTTGGTGCAGGCCACAGCAGCTTGACTGACCCGGAGAGGAGGGGCTAGTAAACGCTGTCCACCCCTGCAACTCACTAGACCACGGCAGTGGGAAGGGTCATCTAGCCACCGTGCTTCAGAAGAATTCTAACCAATAAAGAAAGAAACTGGGGCCTCTGGAAGAAGCAAAAAAGATGGGAAGAGGAAGTAACAACAAAAAGTCCCCGGGTCCCAACCCTGAGAACATGGACCCAGGACAGGTAAATACAAAGGAGAATGAGAACATCAAACATGCAATCTCAGACACAGTGCCAGTGGACATAAAGAGATATATTCAGGACCTCATAGATGAGTTCAAAAGTGAAATATTTAGCCAAATAACACAAGATATAAGATTAATAAAAGAGATACTAAGTACCCCCAAGCAGACACAGACTGAAGAAGGGAGGAACTCAAACAAAGGAGAGAACCATTTAATGAAGAATATAAAAAATATAGAATACATGAAACAGATTCAAAGAGATCACCAGGAAATTAAAAACTCTATGGAAACACGTCAAATCAGCTTGAAAGAAACTAAGGATACATTATCCAAACTGGAGGACAGTTTTGCAATGTGGGAGTATGAAAGGGAAAAAATTTTAAAATAACAAAGAAACAAGCTGTAACAATACAAAGGCTAGAAGATAACAAAATGATCTATAACTTAAGAATAAAGAATGTGAATGAAGAAGCAAAGGTTATTCACAGAAATAATTAAGGAAAACTTCCCAAACATAGGAAAAGAAAATGATATTCTGATATATGAGGCATACAGAACTCCAGCCACCTACAACCAAAACAGAGCTACACCCAGGCATATAATAATCAAGATCCCAGAAATTCAATATAAAAACAGAATATTAAAAACTGTTAGAGACAAGAAACAGATAACCTATAAAGGAAGGCCCATCAGAATAATGGCAGACTTCTCAACACAAACCATCAAGTCAAGAAGAGCCTGAAGCAAAATATTCCAAGCCCTGAAAGAAAATAACCTCCATCCCAGATTGATATACCCTGATAAACTGTCTCTAGAAATTAATGGAGAAACAAGATGCTTCCAAGACAAAGAGGAACTTGGGAAATTCGCAACCACCAATCCAAGTCTACAGAGAATACTGCAAGGCATTCTAGAGAGAGAGAAAAGTACTAGGATTCCAGGAACAGTGACAGAGAGACCTCAATGAATGGAGCAGAAAACAGAATGAAGAAGATAAGCAGACAACTGATGGCAAAAAAAGAGCATAACAGAAATGAGGCAGAGAAGATTTTATTCAAAACTGATGTGATTGATTGTATCAAGTCTGAGCATATAGGCAACTACACTGAAGATGACAAGACTCTATAATACATATTGTGATTTGATAACTGCTGGGTTTTGAAGTTCTATACTATATACAAAGTTGTGTTTTTATTAATACTGTTATGTACTGACATATTCAATTATACCATGTCTGATGATATAGCCAGTTCTATTGGAGATAGCAAGAGACAACACAGGAACCATGGTAGAACTCTTTGTACAATGGTCTCATATGTTTATTTCATTTCATGTGTTTGTAGGAATATGTTTTGTTTTGCCTTGCTTTGTTTTGTTTCTCCGTCTAATATAGAAAGGATAGAAATACATGTTAAGACTCATGCATGTGTAGAACCTATAAACAGTTTATGAAAACTGATCTTATGACACATGATGAAATGAACAGATACTTTGAAGAAAAAGAGACACTAAAGTACCCAGTGCTGATCCTGGAGTGTCATAATGTGAAACCCAGCAATAGTATTATTCTTTGTTCAGAGTAATATTAGCCTGCTTGGGTTTATTCAATGTCAACATAATTGAAGATATGGATACCTGCATGTATGTTTAAGTGTATAGGATTGATAACCATATTTCTAAATTTTTGTTGGATAGTTGAACAGAACTGGTTCCAATCAAACTGTTTGAATCCCCACTTTTATATGCTCCACTTTAGTATCTTGAATAACTATTTGTAAGAAGACAATCTGTAATCATCAATTAGTGATTTCTTACGGTTTTTTTCTTTGAGATTATGTATTTCTACTTGTTTTCTGTTTTGTTTAGTCTTTCTTTAAATTAAATTTTAACAAAAGACACTACAGTACCCAGTCCTGATCCTGGAGTATCATGATATAAAATCCAGCAATACTAATATTCGTTGATCAGAATGATTTTAACCTGTTTTAGTTTGTTTAATCTAAACATAAATGAAGATATGGATAACTGCATGTATGTTTAAGTGTATAGGATTGACAACCATGTTATTGAGTTTTTGTTGGACAGTTGAACAGAACTGTTTGCAGTCTCGCTGTTTGAATTCCCATTTTACATGTTTCATTTTTGCATCTTGAACAACTATTTGTAAAACAACAATATGTAAACCTCAACTAGTGACTTCTTACTGTTTATTTTTTTTCTCTGAATGTATGTATTATTTCTACCTATTTTCTGTTTTGTTTAGTCTTTCTTTAACTAAAATTTTAAAAAACCACTCTCACAAGTTCCTTATCCGTGGAATAGAACAATCTTAATGGAACTTAGACAGTGATAGGAAAAGCATGTATATTTTTAATTCTTAGGGAGGACTTATAAAAAAGGCCACCAAAGAATACCTAGTTAAATATTGAAAATTAGCTGATTATTTCAAAAGAAAAAGGGAGAGATAAAAAAGTATACAGATACAAATCAAAACACACATAAAAGTATCAGAGTTAAATCCAACCATATCAATAGTTAGATGAATTGGGAATGAATTAAACCATCCAATTCATAGACTAATTTTCCCAGATTGTCAGACTAGGAAAATAATAAGGACAGTAACTCTCAACTTATGCTGGTTTCAGGAGAAGTACTTCAAGTAAAAAGACCAGGTTGAAAGTTAAAAGATTGGAAAAGATATACCATGCACATGCTAAATATAAGCAACATAGTATAGCTATATTAATGTCAGACAAAGTTGACTGACTCCATGGCCAAGAGTATTTATTGAGTTAAAGGTTATTTCATACAGATAGAAGGAATCAGTTCATTGAGAGACCTAACAATCCTAAATGTGCATGTATTTACTCTTGATACTACATAACATTGTGTGGGTTGATAAAGTTGTTTCCTGTTTTTTTGTTGTTTTATTCCATTTTTGCTTTTTGTTTGGTTTGTGTGGGATAGCTCCTACCCTTTCTTCTGCTGTTGTGTACCTAGGAATGAATGTTGTAGGTTCAAGGTGCTTTAAGTGATGTTTATGAGATGCATAATTGTCATTGCACTGTAACCAAATGATACGTTTCTTCTTGCCATGAAACTACGTGTAGATTTCAGGTGGCAATTATTTGGGTTTTTTCCTTAATGTGAAAGTAATAATATTATTTTTATGAACATAATCCCAAACGCATGAAATATGCTTAGGCATCTTGTTTAATGATTCTGCTAGCCAAGATTTGTGACTTTGAAAAAGCTAGGTCAACAGGTTTTATACAGCCTATATTGTAACCATAATGCCCCCTGAGTTAGAGTCTTTACTGAGTGTTTCTCATTGAGTATGAGGCTACAGTTGGTCCACAAATTGCTGGAAACCTGGCAATGAAGTGAAGATAGCAATCGGTGTGTAAGCTTGATGTTCTGCGATGATAACTGTCATATATAAGAAGACACTGAGTCATCGCACAATTAAACCTTTCCCAGAGTTTGTGCTCCAAGGTTTCATTTCTCATGCACTTGCTTGGAAAACAGAGTTAACTGCAAATTATAGGAAGGCCCACTCATATTTATCTAACAACATGAATGATAGGAGATCTTTAGGAAAGGAAAGAGAAAATATGAGATTCTTTGAATTTACAAGAATCCTTGTCAGTCACCTCCATTAGGTTTTTCTACATTTTATGAGCAAGCAGCTCACCTGCAGATTGCTGAAGTGCAGGTTCCAGGCTCCCACTCCCGAAGATTAAAGTGCATGGTGTAGGCAAAGATACAAGAATTAGATTTCTAGAGAATTCTGTGCTGCAAACAAACCTCAGACTGAATCCAGTGATGCTGACTGCAGGGTAGGGCTTCCAGCACCTGCTTGGCTCCTGCATGTGCTCACCACCTCTCAGCACATCCCATTTACTGTTTCCCCTTCTACCGAGCCACACCAGCCTCTGTTTCCTCAGTCTCTTATGACTGTCATTTGTATTTTTCTGGATAGTCTGTATAAGTCCTTTTCTTTTTTCAGGTTAGTCCTTCCCATGTACTTTGATGTTTCCTCAAATGGTATGAGATTAAATATATCATCCACATGCCTAGTTGTATATACATCTTAAAATGAAATATTGGAGCTGGAAAACACCTTTTATTTTATGTTATTTTCACCATTGCAAAGTAAAATAAGGGTTACTCCCTTCTGTTATTTTGTGTTTTAAATTATCTAGTGCATAGGATAAGTGTCCAACTTTGCTCTTTGCAAAAATGTTTTGGCTTTTTTAGAACAATTGACTTTCTATATATATTGACTTCTCAAGTTGTCCAAAAGAGCATCCTAGGATTTCAGTCCGCTTTGCATAGAATTTACACATTAAAGTGGGTATCATTAACAAATTAACAGTGGTGAGTCTTACAATTCTTGAACAAAAACAATCCCTCCAGAAGGAGAATATTAGAGAAAAGACAGGGGTCATGGAGGGGAGGAAAGGACAAGGGAGGGCCTTAGGGAAGGCACATATGACAGAAACATGTTATATGCATGTATACGATTGTGTGACAGTATTGTGGGATGAAAATCCCACAATAAATCCATCACTACATATAATTAATATTACTAACCAAGGAAAAGGAATATCTCTTCATTTATTTAGTTCTTATTTAATTTCTTTTGGTCATGCTTTGTGCTTTACAAAGTTTATTCTCAATTATTTTATATTTCTAAGCTATTAAAAATGTTAAAAGTAAAATTCCAACTGTTCGTTGCTAGTACAATTTATTTTTATGCGTTGTGTCATATTGCTAAGCGTATTCTTTAGTAGTTTTTGGGAATATTTCACTGGCTTTTCTGTTTAGATTATGCCATCTGCAAATAAAAATAGTGTTACTTCTTTTACAACCTGGATACCCCTTGTTTGTTTTCTTGTCTTATTGCATGGTTAGGAACTTTTAATAACAACATTGAAAAGAATAGGGAGAGTTAGTCTGTATCTTCTTGACCTTAGAGGGAAACTTTCAGATTTTCACCGTCAGGTAAAATGTTACTTATATTCTCTGTAAATGCAGTTTTTAAGGTTGAGGAAATTTCCATCTAGTCTTAGTTTTCTGAGTGACCTGTCATTTTGTTTTGTTATTGGTTTTTCAAATTGGGAACAAAAAAAGAAATCAGCATACTTACCTACAAGGGTTTTAGGTTTCTTACACAAATATTTTCTCAGTCACGTATTCTTTTTTCCCCTAGTTTTATGTATTTATGTGCTTTGGGTAACCTTTAAAAAATTTTTATTAAAAAAATTTATCTTGTCAGTCATGAACTTTAGCTTGCTAACAAGTCTCCAATCCAGAGGTCTGTTGTACCTACAATTCTCACAACTAGTACTAGGCAGCAGTAGCATCAAATCGTGAAGCCTCCACCTCCCTAGACTTGAGATACCAAGGAAATGGCAAGATTGAAAACTTGTTTTTGGTCTTTTCATCACTTTTCATTAAAGTATTCACAAGAAGAGATAATAATATTTCTATGTTGATTTATTAATATTGAGAAATGAGATTAATGGAAGATCTAAAATTTTTAATAAATATTTGAAAATTGCAATTCCTTTACATTTTTACTTGTCTAAAAATTCCCAACCATCAAACAGGAACACACTATGTCCCAATGGTGTGGACTGACCAGTCACCAGTACACATAATTTTTTCAACTCCTTGATCCCTATAAATCCTCTGAATATTAAACACCTCCTGTGTACACAAACCAACTAAAGGAAAGGTAAAGGCTTTCTGAGATCTGTTTGGCTTCTGTTTTCCCTAATTTGAAAAAACCAACCATATGCATAGAAAAGAAGATTTGCTGTGTGAAGACAAAATTAAAATTGAAAACTCTCCACAAAACATGAAACTCATGTTTTCCTATATTTGGAGCAGAACAAGGTAGACCTCTGAAAATATTACCAAAAATGGAAATTTTTTAAAATGTGGTTTCTACACCTATTTATTTGTTGGATTTTTTCCCCTTTGACACACAGTTCTATGAAGTTTAACACATGTGTAGATTTATGTATTTATGTAATCACCACTGTAAATCACACAAAACAGGTCCATCTCCATCTCTATAATTTTGTCTTCTCAAGAACTTAATATGAATGAAATCATAGAGTATGTAACCTTTCCAAATGGCTTCTCTTGTTCAGTATGATGTCTGGATTTCATCCAAAGTATTGCAAATATCAATAATCTATTTTCTTTTTATAGCTGACCCATACTTTCATTGTATGGATGTACCACAATTTAACGGTTACTTTTTGAACAATAGAACATTTTGGCAGCTTCACCCTAAAGCTGCTGTGCAGTGTTTTACGTGATTATACACTTTTATTTCTCTCAGATTAACATTCAAGAGAGCTGGATCACTAGTACCCATGTGCTAACTTCATTAGAAACTGCCAAGAATGCCTGCATCATTTTGCATTCCCACCAGCAAGACGTGGGAGTTCCCATTGTTCTGCATTCTTTTTCACATATAGCATTGTCAGTATTTTTACCTTAGACATTCTAGTAGCTGTAAAACAGTATTAAGTTATGGCTTTAATTTTCATTTTCCTAAAGATTAATAATGTTGAGCATCTTTTAATATGCGTATTTGGCTTCTTTTATCCTCTTAAGTGAAGAGGTGTTAAAATTCTTTGCACATGAATTTTTTGTGTTTTTATTGAGTTTTAAGAGTTATTTATTATTTGGGATATAAGTCCTTTGTCAGATATATGATTTTAAAAATTCATATTTTAATATATAACTCATTCTCTTGCTAGTGTGAAAGAAAAAAAGATTATAATTTGCTAAAGACTAATTTATCAAACTTTTCTTTTCTGCATGGTATTTTTGTGTTGCTTTAAAGAACTCATTACCTAATCCCAGGCCATAAGGATTATAAGGTTTTCTTCTTACAGTTTTCTAGTTTTGTGCATCAGATTTAGATCCAGTCTCCATTTTAAGCTGAGTTTTGCAAAAGTGTGAGAATTTTTTTTTTTTTTTAATATGAAAGGTCAATCATTCTGGGACCATTTGTTAAAAAAAAAAACCCTATTTTTTGCTTGTCTCAGTTTGCTTATCAGCGAATAAATGACTGTTTTTATAAAAGTCTAATTCTGGGCTCAATTTTGTTGTTGTCCTTATCCATGCATCTGTCTCTTCATTAATTCCATTTGGTCTTGACTACTACAAAATTTACTTATAACAAAAGAGTTTGAACTTCATTATTCTTTTTCATTTTTTTAAGGCTCTTGTAGTGCCTTTTCCCTTCCTTATGTATTTTAGAGTCAGCTTATCTTCTAGGATTTTGATTACTATCACCTAAACTATAGCTTATTTTGGGAGTATTGATATCTTTACTATGTTGAATCTTCCAAACAATTAACACAATATGTCTTTCCACTTATTCAGATCTTTGAGCTCTTTCATCAGTATTTTATAATGGAATATATAGCAATCATAGCATGCTAGCTGATGTTACATAGTTGGCTTTTGCACTGGGCTGTATCTCTACTTCTTTTTTTAATTATTATTATTTTTTTAAATTTTGAGGCAGGAGATTTTTGAGTCACTAAGTTGTCCAGGCTGAGCTCCAACTTGTGATCCTCTTGCTTTACCCTCTCAGAGTACTGGGATTATAGTATGTGCCTTCATATCCAGCTTTGTGACACAATTTAAATAAGATAAACTATACTATATGCTTGATGACTAATGGTTTTCAAAAGATGTTCAGTTTGTCTTCTCTACATCTTCTAGGGATGGCACTAATTAATGAAAATATAGATGAGATTAAGATCTAGGATTACAATCTGAGGCTGATAGTAAGCAATGTGAACATATGTTTATCAAGAGAGACAGCACTGTTTAACATGAAAAGTCACTCTTCCAGCCCTTACTAGTCTCAAAACGTGCCCTCTAACATTTTATTGAGCATTTTCTTCATCTGAGACACCTTCACTGGATGCTGAAGGAGATGTAATGACAGGGTCCTGAGGTCTGACAGTGAGCCTTATGCTGCTCTGAACATCTATTCTTCCCAAGATCATCATGTATTGAAATGTAGATTTTTGGATTCTAGATTACTCCTATGCCTGCGAAAACCCTTCCATCCGATTGTGGTTTCCCAGGAGTGCTCCTGTAGTTACAGATCAAAATAATAAACGACAGAGTTCAAAAGTTATTTTTAAAAAGTGAAATATTTCACCCATAGTAGTCCTGGCTGCCCTTAGGACATAGTTGGAGATAGGTTTGATGGGCCTGTCCCAGCTCTTGTGTTTGGTCTTGGAAGTCAGCCATGCCTAATTGCTCTAACATCATTTTCTCATTAGTGGGTCATGAAGTCAATTTAGTGAGTCCTGACCAACATATTTTAAATTAAAATGACCAGACCAGAGTATTAAAAATCAAGATACATTATTCTTATACGTAATATAATTTTGACCATGAAATATCTATTTGCACAAGATTCAAGATTTTTTTTTACTGTGGTTGATCATCAAAAATATTTGAAAACTTGTTCTAAAAATGCATAGTCTTATAAGAGCCAAGAGCATTCATAGAATAAGTAGCAGGGATTAGATTTTAAGTTTAATCTAGTATTTTAGATTTTTTTCTTCTAGACATTTCCATTAAAATGTACAATGCTTCCATCAGGTAAATGGTCTCCCCTTCTTTTTAGGCTACATTAACTCATCAATTAGATTTTACCCTGCTGTCTTTACCTTTACCCCACATCAGCACCATCTCCTGCTATAGGGGAATCTCTTTGACAGGACCCTTACAAGCTGGAATGCCCCTGCTGTTATTGTCTGCATTGCCAAAAAATGGGTACATGAACAAGTACAAGAAACAACTCAGTGTTACTCACAGCTTCCTACTATTACATACAGAGTCCAAAAAATAAGGAAGATTGTGTTGTCTTTTTGTTCTTCCCCGGATACCTTGGGTTGTGCTGTCTGTGACTTTGCTGGGCGGGGGTGAACATCATTCCCCTTGGGATTTCCATCTTCACCCTCGTGTACTCACTTCTTGAATAATTCAGTTTCATCCTGACAGCACTCCCTCTGTTTAGAGCAGCTAGTCCCACTCGAAGCCATCATCACTCTGACTCTAATTAACAAATGCTTTTCATGTAGCTCTTTCCATCCTCCTGAGAAGAGTTATCTGACGACTGAAATAGCTCTGGCTGATCCTATGGACTCCTCAGGACATAACTCTAATGCATCATTACAATTCAAAGAGACATTTGAGGGCAGGGGTGGAAAGGAGGGGCTGGGCACAGTGCTCTGCCTGCCACACTTGCCCTCTCTGTTCTCCAAATCCCAGGAACACTGTCTCCAGGGTCCACACTGGACAGGGAGTGAGCTGACACAGACATTTTTTTTAAAAAAACCTGTGCATTTTACCCCTGAAATAACGTTTGAACTAAGAAATATTTAAATGGAGAACATGAGTTTCTTCACATAATCCTCTAGTTTTGGTGTTCAGAGCAGGAAGTGTTAAGCCCTGTTGATGGACACTTCACAGAATAGATGAAACTTGAATTGAACTCAGACAGGTAGCCGAGCTCAAATAACTTAGGGCCCTGTAGGTAGGTCGGGCAGACAACATCAGAAAGGAATCAGGAGACACTGCATGATCGAGTGACTAGGCTGGTGGGGAGCAGAGCTGGATTGGTACTCAGATGTGAGGGGTCATGCAAACAAATGTCAGTTAAGAGTAGATCCTCAGGGGCTGAGGATTTAGCTCAGCGGCATAAGCACCTGCCTTGCAAGCAGGCCATCGTGCAAGCAGACATCTAGCAAATATAGAGTACTTGAGTGGCCACTATAGAGGCACAGCCTTGAGACAAGCAGGAAAGCCATTGAAGTGATGCCGGGGGAGCTGAGAGGAAGCCCAGAAATGATAGCTTATGTGAAACAGTGTGTCATCAACTTAGAGAAGCTGATGAGCCACATTCTATCTATGTGCCTGGTCTTGAACCAGTTAATTTGCCCTGCAGATGTATCTTTTCTGAATATGTAAACTCTCTCATTAAGATAGAAGCCATATGCCTGCTTTGAAGCGGAGCCAGACCCCACCTAACGCTGGCCTTTACCTCTTTCTTCTCATTGGTAATCAGCTCACTGAAGCAGATGTTATTTTCCGACTCCAGAGATGCCAACAGTTTCACAAGGAAATGGATTATAGAACTGGGGTCTGCACTCGACATGATCCAAATGTGGAAATCAAACTGAGGCCTTCTTAGACTGTATTTTTGGCATGGAGAAGAAAAAGGTGCTTAAATTTGGGCCTCAAAAGACATTGTGATGACCAGGGCCATGGTGGGCACATTAACCGGCCAATGGAAGGTTTTGCCAGTAGTACAATTAACACTAATAGTGTACTTTCAGTTTACCTTCATGGATTAATTTGACAATTATTTACTGCCTGTGTACCAGGCACCAAAAAAGACTGGGGATAAAAAGATGTGAAGAGGCATAGTTCTTGCTTTTGATAAAGTTTCCAACTGAGTAAGGGAAACAGATCTGTAAAGAAGCAAATAACTGCAATGGAAATTTGTGCTCTTTGCTTGTTCTCTGAGCATTAAAGAATTTGAGTGATCTGATGCTTTCGAGAGAGATGATTTGGGATTTGGTTTTCCATGACACCCTTCTCAATACTACAGTAAGTCCTCAACTTAGAAACAAGTTCTGTTCCGGGAGAATGTTCATAAATCAGAGTCATTTGTAAGTCCAACAAAGTGAGTTTTATACACTTTTGACACAAATATACATCAAAAAGCATGAAAAACCAAAGACATACACAGGAAGAATGAGCCATGTCTACCATCTTTCTGCCTCAGTATAGTCGTTCAATGATTTTCACTCCTGTTTCCATAGACACTGCTTTGCCCTTGCTAGCTGTCCCCTACATATCAACACTGCTTTTCCTCTTGCTTCTGGACATCTAGGCTGTGCCTGAACACTGTATACCACACACTGTCTCCCTGTTCTGTAGGCACACAGAAGCACAACAGTGACAATATCCGGCAGACACACAGGCTACTTATGTGATTTGTTTGCAACTACTAATGTTCATTAATGCAAGGTCCACTTTATCTGTAAAAGTTCAGAACTTGAATGTTCGTAAATTGGGGACATCCTGTAATTGATGTTGGAAGCTCAACAAACCACCTACAAAAATCTTACATTAAACCTTTTATTTTAACAGAAATAAAAATAAAAATAAAATCAAAAATATTTGGTAAAACCTCAGAGTTTGTCCCAGAATTAAGTTTTCTTTTTCACAGACCTTTACTCCACCATTTCTGGCTACACTGTCTGGCTGTCTTTTTGTAGAGAACCTTGAACTCTATGAAGTATAGACTTCTATTCTTTGCAAGTTAATTCCCAGTTTTTAGCAATGGAGAGAGAATTGCACCCGACTAGAAGAAGCATTGGGAGAACCAAAAGGAAGACAGCCCAAGCTCTGAGGGAATTCCTGTGCAGGAGTGGTGGAAGAATCATGAAGTAAGGTTTGGATCTGCTAAAGTTAGGGAAAATGGAAAACCTGTTGGTGAACATTTAATGTGCTCTGTGAATTAAAATCTGTTCTTTCAAAACAGAATCCTGTCCCTTAATGGATACTGCTGCCCAGTGACATTAATAGGATACAGCTTAGAAAATGTCAGCTAAGAACTGACAGCGCTGTTCATTTAATATTCAAACTACTGTTCTTTACTAAGAGTTATAACTCAATAAGATTATGAGTCTTTACTTTTCTTGTTTACATTAATTTCTTTTTTTTCTTTTAGTTTAAATGAGGTGGTTTCTAATGGTGGGGGAGTACGGGGATGAGGTTTGAGAAGACTGACAAAAGAGATATTGACTGAAACTAAATGCTGTATGATACTGGCTTTTAAGAATTATTTAGAATCATAAGATAAGTGAAAGATATTGAGGACATTTTCCTTTTTAAAGTAGGAATTGTAGATGCCATGCTTCTAAGTATTTCGGGCTAGATTTTAAAGGAAGTATACTGCCATCTTTCCCTGTCATAACCTTGTTAGGTTTAGCTGAATAATAACACAAAGGGCCAAAAAAGCTTTTAAAGCTGATTTCCTTCAGTTTGCAATGCCTTGCCAGGAATTGGAAGACTAATTGGCCAGGCCCTATTTAGTCTCTTGGCTGTCTGTGAAAATAGAAAATGAAATAAAATCCATGGGCTATATGCACCCAGTTTAGTACAAAACAACACCACAGGAAAAATATATGTTCACATTAACTTAATTTTACTAAAACTGGAAGTGGTGAGAGGAATAGTAAATCCCATTAGTAGATTATTTTAGTAGGTTATTTTCTGGTCCTCCAAAGGAGGCGCTTGCCAGTCAGTAGCCCTTTACAAAGCATTAAGTTACACCTTGGAATTCGGCCTCTTGGAGACATGATCTGGCTCCTCTGCTGCTGAAGGTCCGACTTGTGGGAGCTGGAAGCAGTGAGGTGAAATCACAGGGCTTTTGTGTTCCATGCTTCTCAAGCGAACGTAAATCATCCCACAGCTGTGTTTCATTCCACAAGAGTCTCCCGAACACCCACCACTCCAAAAATCATTTATAGGGTATGTGCACACCAAAGTAATTAGAGAACTATCCAGTTCAGCTGTGAAGCCAGGTGCCAGAGATGGTCGCATGCAGACTTCAGGTGTTTACGTAACATTGAATTGAAGCAAAAATCTATAGAAGCTCTTCCTGCTGACTTAGGAATTTTTTTCTGTTAATCAGAAGATCCCCCAAAGTCATATGAATCACAAAGGCACTGGAAAACATCAGTACAACACATGTAGCAAGTTGCATGATGCCTAAATTACTCTGTAGTAATGATCTTTCCACATAGTATAACATATAACATTAAAGCATAATTTACCATCCAGCTTTCCAGTGAGTCTAACCTGGCTCTTCCCGTCAGGGAAGGAGGGAAAGGGGCAGGGAGAGGGAGACAGAAAAGGAGAGAAATAAGGAAAGGGATGGAAAGAGCGGAGGAAGGGAGGGAGAGGGAAGGGGGGGAGAGAGTACTTTCTTTTATTCAAATTAAAACGTAAAGGCTTGATTTCTCATTTATTAGAAGGGTCTATTTCCAACATCCTCTGGATTTCTATGAAAGGCTACCAGGGGAAAGACCAAAGACTCATTCATTCTGTAAGCATTTATTTTAGTCATTATCACATTTTAAGCATTAAGTGGACTAAGGCATATACAATTCTTGCTTTCACAGACTTCTACAAATATGGGATACTCATCCAGTGGAATGGCTAGATTCAAATTATGCACAAAGAATTGCAACAAAATAACTTATGCATTAAAAAGACTAAGAAATTGAGATTATATAATAGGGAAAGTAGTTGAAAGAAATAGGAAAGTTAAGGGACATTGTAGATATTATCTATAGCTCAATAAGGTGTATCCAAGGTAAACAAGTGTTGGATTTCAGTTATATATAGGAAATGTATAACATTAACAGTTACATTTTAGAACAGAATGAGCTGCTTTGGAGGGTGACAGAAACTATGTCTACCAATGCTCAGTGGATCTTGTAGAGGCATTGTTGCATAGGGGAAAAAATTTTATCAGATGACTTTTAATGAGGTTCTGTTACTCTGTATGCCTCAGGGCCATTGACCACAGATCCCACCAGCTCCACATAGCAATTCATTTCTCAGCCTGAACATCTTAAGTTCAGTCAAGCGGAGAATAAGAGAAGCTCTTTCCCTTTATTCCAAGTGAAACCATTGTTCCACAGAAATTGCTCCTCCTCGTACCTCTTTTCTATCACAGTCTCCTCCTTAAAGATCATCTCCCTGAAGACATGGCCACTGTCCAACAGTTTTTTGAAAGGGACCTTCAAAATCATATAATTATTTGTGTAAAGATACCTAGTTCACTGATGGCACTTTTCAGGCCATAATTCCACTTTTTGCATTCAATTAATTTTCTAGGACACGCAGATTGTAAAGGTATATATTGAACATGTTAGGATGAGAACAGTTGGCTGTGGTTAAGCTACATAGTCAGCCTAGGACAGGATTCACCAAATCCAGCTTTCAGTATGTATCCTTTAGTGCACCAGCTCCAGTCTTTGGAGTTGCCTAGTAAAAAGGGGATTCTGAACAGAAAAGTCCTAAATCTCTTGCTCTCCATTTGCAACTCTCCTTCTATCCCTTTTTTTATTCAAACCTGAAGATTTGATAACCGTTTATATAATTGGACACTTTTAGAAATGGCACAACTCATGAATTTGTCAGGAATTGCCCAGCAAATACTCAAAACCTTAAAACAATTTTCAAGTCTCTACTGTCCTTTTAAAAAGTCTGGGGAGAACAATTAGGTTTTCAGGAGAAGGTGAGGTGTACAACACCCTCTATCACCTTTTAGGGTATTTTCTTTGGAGAGTATAACTACAGCTGTTCAAACTTAAAATTATTTACACTAAACAAAACTTTGATTTTGAAAAGTCTCTGACTTTATACCAACTAAAAATGGTGAAGAATCAAAACTGGATACTCATGGATACTCTGCTCATTGACTGTAACTCCAAGGGTGCTTTCTGGGTCCTTGGGTTGGTGGGAAATGATAAATGAAAACCAAAGGATGAGAATTTTGCTTAGTGAGTCATATTGGGTTGCAGCTGAATTTGAAAACAGCAGGTAGTCATCAGAAAGGTTTATGTGAAATCTAATGAATCAGAAAGAGAAAGCAGGGGAAATGGTTTCTTTTCATACAGGGCCAGATTCTCATCTGATGTAAGTCTTGGAGAATTAGCCAACATATGGAAATTATCCCCATATGGTCACATGGGATAGCAGTATAAGGAATTGTTAAAGGAACAGGAATATTTAGCTTTGTGAGGGAAAGATCTGGGTGGGAGAGATAGTTCTTTTCAAACATTTGGAAGGTTGGCCTGTGGAGAAAGGAGTATTGTGTGTTGCTCCCAGGGGCAAAACAGGGTCAATGGGTAGACACTGGAAAGACGGGCTGTGGTTTAATATTCTCTTCTCTTCCACTAGGGCATCAGAGCATGGCTGTTTTCTCACAGCAAGATCAGCTCCCATGGAAGCACAGGAAACTGATTGTAAAGCCATCCCCCAGAAAGGGATCTGGGAAAGGGAACTGATCCAGTTCTGGGGCTCATTGGAAAATCCAAACCTATCAGGTATGGCTTGATTCCAGAAACAATATCTATATGCAATTCAGGCAAGCAGACAACAAGGAGGAATGGAAAGCACCCAGGCTTTAGGGTTAGGAAGGTCTAGCTGGAAACCATGGCCCTGGTATTTGTTTATTGTCTCTGATACCTTGAGAGACTTGATTAGCTTCTCTGAGCTGCAGTTTCCCTGTCTGCACAATGGGGATAGCATTACTTGTGCTAATACTGTTGTTTCTGTCCTCTAGGCATTACCTCTCTCTGATCCAGTAACAGTATCCTGTTTTTCCCCAAGCCTAGCAGAGTCCAAGTGTCAATCATGGTGACTTCTCTACCCTGGACAGTCAAACTTTGCCTCCCAGGAATTATAATCTTGAGTGGAGTGGCCCAAGGATAGAGATAGCTGGTCCTGACAGTTGGAGGATGGCAACAGAAAGGGACTATCCTCCAGTTCCTCCTTCCTGACTGTCTTGAGCCATCAGGTTGCCGTCCCTCTTAGGGCTTAGATGTTTGGTTTTATCTATTTTACAAGCTACCCCATGTTCTTGCAGTATATTGTAATTTTGCTCAACTCAACCAGATCAGTTCCTGTGACTTACAACAACAAAGACTTGCATCTCTACAACTACCTTAATAGGGTTCAACTTTTCCCTTAATAGGGTTACTTGAAGGATTAAATGAGAAGCTATATAAAGTCCCTGATAAAGACCTAGTATCTGGTATGTAGGAAATGCCCTATAAGTAAATAGCTATTGAGGCTTTCAGATACGTGGGCTTCAGATAAAGTGAAGAAAAGATATAATGTGGGGAAAGCCACAATCTGAAGTTCAGGTAGACAAATCTTTCCTCAAATATCAGGCGCCAGAAATTGTCTACATTTACAAGAAGAATGTGTAAATCATCGAAGTTGGCCTGGTCATGAGACTCGGTAGAACTTTCTGACTCTGGAAGGACCAAGCTTAGATGGGAGACTTCCAGTCAGAAGTCCATAGAAAGGCTGCTGCATTAGGAGCGGGGGAGGTCTGGGAGTCCAAGAAGCCTTCCAGCTTCCAGTCCACATGATGAATGCTGCAACTGTGTGGTCTAGTGTATATACACAGGAGCCTTGAGCTGCTTAGCAGGTAGGAAATAGTTTTCAGCCCTGATGCTACTTGACTTTGCTGCCATCTGATATTGTTAATCACCTCTTCTTCCTGGATTTCCTCTACCACCTTTCCTTGCTGGTTCTGCTCCAACTTCATGGTAATGCCTGTCCTGCTTTTAATGCCATCTTTACTGCAATCATCTGACTAACCACTATTCATCTTTCAAGATTCAATTTAAGGGCTAGATTTGCCCCACAGCCTTCCACTCACCCCATGACTCTCACCGTGCCTTCCACATCCCTCCTTCCTATGTCTCAGCACCCTCTGTGGCAGCAAGAAGTAGACTGGGTTTCATGGGATGAGGGCAAAGGCCAGGTCTTGTTCACTGTGTATCTTGTGTGCTCAATACAATGTTTGGTACATAGCAGGTGTTCCAGAAGCATCTGACAAAGGAAGGGAGGGGAAGAGGAAGGGGAATATGCCAAGGAAAACAGACCCTACACTATATTTTGGGGGTTTTAGTTGTTATGGGTCTGTGTCTTACAGCTCATTTTTGGACATGTTCTTGTTAAAGTTGGAGATCCAATTTATGCAAATATATCCAGATGGAGCAGGTAGGAAACATTTTAACTGCTCACAATTTACCAGAATTTGTTGCCAGGAACCAGGTAGTGATCCAATCTCAGAGGCCAGTGAAAAGACATGAAGTGGCTCAGATTGATTGAATATTACAGACCAGTACTTTAATTTCCTGGTCTAGATAGCTTTAGTTGTAGATAATTCTCAATACATCCCCCCAGTCCCAGGATCAGCAATTATGGGATAGCTCCCATAAAGCACACTCAAATATGCCTTTGTGGTCTTACACCAGTGGTCCTAAATCAAAGCATTTACAAATAAGACCAAAGGAAGCAGAATATACTACCTAATTATTTTACTTACCAGAGGAATTTAACTAATAGAGATAGAGGGGAAGTCAGTGACAAGATTAGCTGCTTTAATCTCCTTAGACCACAATTATATGTATAATTTTAAAACAAAGTGACAAGCAAACCACCTTCTCCAGCCTGTCCTATTTAGTCCTGGTTTAACTCCTTTGGCTGTCTTTAGAACATCTCCAGAGATGAAGAGCATGATGGTGCCTCACTATGCTGTACATCATTACCAGAAGCATTCAGATGACGTGCAGTGATTCTTAATATTTAAATTTAGATGTTACATTAGGGGAAATGTGCTTTTCATTATACCTGAGCTATGAACTCTTCATATGGGGGCTATGATATAAGAAATAAAGGCATTGGTGCAATTATTCCCAGTTATCTCTCCAAATCTCATGCTTTCTGTTGCCTCAGAGACTGAATGTGGGATAGAGTGTGGGGTAGATACTGGTCTGGTTCCCAGTGAGCATTCAGGTGGTAGAGGGACACTTTCCCTTTGGGTACACATGCTGCATGCCCATGTCCAGCAATAACATTGTTCATGGACCCATGAATGAAGAGGAAAGGAGATGGTAAATGCTCATGTTTCTTCCATAAAACAGGCCCTCTCTGGCATTCTAAGAGTCATACAATTTCACGTATACCTCCCCAAGCATAACAGATGCAGCAGACAAGCTGCTGTTTGCTGAAGGAAGCAAATCTGTTTAACTAGAGTGAGAGAAGGCATGTGGGTAGCTTATAATAGGGGAGACATGTAAAGGTTGTCTTTGAAAGAAATTGAAAACTCCAGAGAGGATATCTCTATTGCATGTGGCAGAGATCTGACTGACAGGAGGTTAGAAGAGCAAAAGGGCTGTTTCTGGAGGGACCATAGAAGGTTTCAACCAGACACTTGGTGCCCACATCATGGACTAGCTTAGAAAATCTCTGAAACATAGTGGAAAATGGCTAGGAGACTGTGAACACTCTTCTCTTCCTCTAACATGTAAGAAACATCAACCTAAATGAATCTGGGAGCATGTTAGATAAGAAGGATAGATTCTTCCTTGCTTAAAATGGGTTTTGTAAGGTCTTCCTGAGTGAATATGGAAACATCTAAGTGACATCACTAACCCAAGGAATATCTCTCAATAACAACAACAACAAAAACCCATATACATTGCCAGTGTAAGCAGGAAAGAGTCTGAATATATGATCTTAGCTCCACCGAGCATTTGGAACATTCTGAACAGCATCTAGAACTATTTTTATTAGGCATTCTTAGTAGCCTGTGAGCACAAAGCAATTTTGTAGATACTGGGAGAGTTGTAGGTACAGGAAGAGTGACAAGATGTTTATGATCCAAGAAGAAAGTAGTACATATGGAGAGACATTTTTACTACCTAAATGTTTAAGATCAACAAATAAAAGAGAGTAAGTAAGTTCTCATATGTATATGAGGATGCTGGGCTTTCTTAGATCCCTTTCATGCCTGTGTTAATGTTCTACAAGTGTGAACTTACAGTAACACAACCCACGCCCCACCCTCATTCATCTCTTGGAAGTGGTCAGCTTTGGAGAGGGTGGGATGTGAAAAAATTTGTTCATAGTGGGGCCTTTCCTTTCATCCCACAATGTCTTGGTAAAAAAAAAAAAAAAGCTCATGCAAATAGTAGACTTCACTTTGCAGGTGTTTTTCTTCTTCTTTCACTATTGTTTGACTGTTACTTGGTCCCTAGTTTCCCGCAGACAACTATAGGACACATAGGGAAAGAAACATAGCAGGATAGAATAAGAAAATAGATTTTACATCTTTAGGCTGTACCACTAATTCTTTCTGCCCTGATGATGTTAAACCTCACCATGCCAGGATAAGAGCCCATGGGATGCCAGCATTTCCTGTTGCCTTCAGGCCCAGTTATTGTGTGCAATAAAACAAAACAAAATAAAATAAACAAACAAACCATGGGCACATACATACACATATGTTGCATTCAGGCTTGGGAAAAATAATGTTTTGTTAATTCTCATTCAAGCCAAATGCAAGAAAACGTATTTACAGTGTGAAAATGACTTAATTTTACACACTTTTAGATCAAACATAGAAAAATACCAGTTCTACTGGGTTTGTGCTCCAGAGAGAAGCATAAGAAGAAGTACTTTGTACTTTCAAAGTAGTTTTAAATCATTGAGAAGCCCACCCACCTCTCATGGAAAAGTAGGTCAGCAAAATATTTTCACAGTTGAGGAAACAGATACAGTGTTCAGTGACTCACTCAAAATTATCTAGGAAAGAAACAAACTTGTGGGTTTCCATCCAGAAACTCATTTGCTAGGTTGCCTTTTCCCCAGAAAAAGAAAAATACAAGATTTGGCCACTGGGCTTTTGTATTTTTGTGTGCTAACTCTATTAGAACATTGCTGCTCTGACCCAAGAAGTCCTAAAGTGATAGCAAACCACAGGGGAAGGTGTGATGCTGGTAGTCATCTTTCTATTTGTCTGTAGTTCACACACTCTGTTCTAGTGATGCTGTGACCAAAGAAGTTACTGGAGAACCAGGAGGCCTAGATTTTAGGATTAGGCTGCATGATTACTGCAAAAGTCACTTAAACTTTCTGAGACTTGCTTTTTCAGCTTCAAAATAAACAGAATAACTTTGAAATTTTTTATTGAAAAAGACATGAAAACATAAAATAGTTAAATCACCATAATTCTACACTACCTTTTGAATAATAATTAAAAAGAAGTAGCAGTGCCTCATCTCTAGCCTTTCTTTACTTCCCTAGAGTTTCATGTGTATCATCCTAGACTCAATAAATTTATATATGCATGTGTGTACACACATATGGGCAAATACTCTGGTAATTTTTTAAATTGGTATGTTAGGTATGTTCTTATATAATTTCTGTTTTTACTGATCAATATGCTCATTCTAGTTCACTTTGACCTTGCTATAATGGCTGCAAAATACTCTATGGCATGAATATTGCACAATTTGTTGATCAATTTATTTGATTTTCATGAGGTCTCAAACAAGAAAATACATGAGAAAGTGGTTCACAAATCATAAGACATAATTTCAATATAGTACATTATTTTGATAATATATATGACATAACCGCACTGGTTTTAGTTTTTAAATTTTAACATAAACACATTAACATTCTGCAAATGAAAGAGAACTAATATGCTGTCTGCCATGTGGAATCACCATCATCATCTAAAAATATGACTTATTCTTGGATTTAGAAAGAACTATTGACAATTTTAAATGTATAATGAATCATCTAATGAGTTCTCCCAGGGAAGAAATTCCACTTTTAGATGAGGAGTAACTTCTATTTATTCAGCTGATGTCTTGTTTTCTAAAATAAAAATTTAAAATCCCATGACTTGTACCAGGAAATAAACTGAATTAAAGATTAAAAACTATAAAGTGAAGTGTGTGAAGTGAAAGAAGGATACATTGATGTGATCTGGTACATGGAAAAAAGGTGAGCTTTTTGGTTTCCATTTTGTATGTGTGTTTCTATTATATTTGTTTTAAATCACCCCTGGAATAGAAATAGAAGACTAGCAGATCTTTTGTTAGGAGACAGTAACTGTAATATATACAATTGGAAATTGAATTTTATTTCCATTATATGTTACCTGTAAATTTAGAATTCTCATCTGTGTACTTAGGTCCCTACAGCCTGCTTGTGAGAGCAATATATGGGTCTTACTTTTATTTCCAAGTTTTCCATATCCACTAATTAGCATGATTAAGGGACCATTCTGCACCTTGTTTTGCCTAAATATGTACAAGAGGGAGTACACAGTGAATTTGCCTTACTCTGCTGATTTCGTAAAAGTAGGGACAGCTGATGGGACCATCTTCAAGGTAGATTTGGGATGTACGGTTTGCAATTTGCCTCACTGCTCCAAGAACAGCAAACAAAAAACAAAAATCTGTCATAGTCCTTTTTTTTTTTTTAACTTTCAAAAGCCAAAAGACAGAGGATTAAAGGCTGGAGGACTCTGCTATTACTTACTTCTGTATAAAAGTACAAAGTCACCAGCTGCCTACTGGACATCTACAAATGCTGCCACAAAGCTAGCCCACCAGCAGTCAGCTTGTGGACAGAGCCAACCACCCACTGAAAGTCATGGTTCTCAATCTTTCTCTGTCCATGTCACACACAGTGGATACAGTTCACAAGCACAGCCAAGGGCACAGCCACATACACTTGATAGGAAATGGCCTTGCATGCTATTCCTTTATAGAGAGACACTTCTCTGTCAAAAAACACGCCAGAATGGGAGAAAGGGACATTAACATGGGGATAATCTCTTCTGATATGCAAATCTTTGGCACATTGCTCAATTGATTATACTCCACCTGTGTATCTCAATATGATAGCTCAGAATACCTAGACAAGGTCACTGTCCAAGTCTCTTTCATGTCTGAATTCCAGATCCTAGTGCACATCTAGGACTTTTATCAACACATAGGATTTTTACCACGTAGAATGTTTATCAACCAGGGTGATTTCATACAGAAACCCCCAGGAGGCTGACTCAAAATTGAGTTTTCTCTTCCATACATGAAAGTCAACTTTTCCTGATGGGTTGCCTAAATAAGACATCCCCCTGTCTTCCAACCAGGCCTACAAACTCTCTGTTTCTTTCCTTCAAGATAAATTTGCCATTTTATGAAGCAGCCACAGACAATAGGTGGAAATGTAGTTCTACCTAAAAGTGAATCCGAGGTAATGTTGAGGATCCAAGAAAACCAACAAAGCTCAGTTATCAACCATTTAGACATCAAGTGTCCCTGTCCTGTTCACTTTCCTTTTCCTTGGTTCTGGTTCTTCATGAATAGTATACATAGAACCAGAGCCAGAATCAGATTCAGTACTAAAAATGACCCTTTGATAGTTTTTAGAATTGCTCTCTTTGTGTAAGGGGGCAAAAATGAAGCTGTTTTCAATGACACCTCCTTATTCTTTTTTTTTATAGTCAGTGGACGTTTACATCTCTCCTGCTGAACACTGATCTCTGCACTCAGGTGCTTGCACATGCAAGGGAAACATCACTAAATGCTGTTGCTTGCTGAGCTGTTGATTTTGCACAGATGGAGGCACAGTGGTAATGGCCCATTGGGTCCATCATCACATAAGAATAGGTTACATGGCTGGTCCAGTGGCAGTGGGTTATTAGAACTTATTAACATTAGTGTCACTAAAGTTGGTATACCACCCCCCCACCACACTGCTAAATTTGACTGGCTTTAAAAAAAAAAAGAATAGGTTACACTCACCTACATTCTCCGGAAAGTTCTGAATTCAACCACAGATTTATGAAATGTGAAGGTACATGTCATGAAAATGGTCTGCATATAAATGAAGTAATGCAATTATTATGCTTGTTAAGAATGCAAGAATATGATTGTAACATGTAAAGTGTTAATGAATAAAATATGTTTTAACTTGTTCAAAATTATTTGCCTGTCTCTTAAATGCAATACAATCAACTAAAACAAGACGTCATACTCAAGGAGTGTGAAAAGGTAGAAACTGAAACAGAAGAGAAACAAAGCCAGAACCAAACAGGCAAGTTCAATATGCTGCCTATCCACGCTGCCTGTCAATATCATTCTTATTATCAGGTTCATTGCCAAATCTCTAGTTTACTTCAAGCTATGTAGTTGGAGCTTGTGTCAAAATTAGACGCATATAAATGGCTCTTCTGACGTTATCTTCGAATTAATCTCCTTCCCAAATGAGGGCTATTAGAGCAGCTTCTATTGTAGCAGCAATCTTTCCAACTCAACTAAAATAGTTTAAATGGGTAATGAACCTCACTCTCTCCAGAAGCTGCTGCTCACTACCCTCCTGAGTCAAAAATGCAGGCTGTCACTGCAGGTGACACAGGTTGGGGGGAGATGAGCTTTCCCCCTCTCCCCCTTCACCTAACGGGACTATGAATAAGCAACTTCGCAGATGACCTTGGAGCTCTCTGCCCGTCAGATCAGCTTGCACTCTTGCCACATCCCCATTCTCTCCCTCCTCCAGCCCACCCTCCTGCTCACACACCTGTCTTTGTACTGTATTCACAAAGAAACATCAGAGACACCACCCAGGAAGCTTTCTTTTCCCCTGTGGTGCTTACAAGCCATTCATCAACAAGCATTCCTTCTTTCCTTTACTGTCTGGGGTAGACTCTTTCCCCCAGGCTTTGGATCCCATCCACTAGGGCTTTCCAAGTCCTTTATACTATTCTTGAATACAAACTCTCTTTTTTCTGCTGTATCATCAACTGACCCCTTAATACGATAGAGTTCCCACTGACATTAAATATTCAAAATGTTATTTTCTCAGTGTAGGCTTGTTAGATAAAATACAGAATATCCAGTTAGATTTGAATTTCAGATAAACAACAGATACTGTTTGGTATAATTATGTACCAAATATTATATGGGATATAGTTATATTGAAAAGGTATTTGCTGTTTTTCTGAACATCTAAATGGTGTCCTCAATCTTTATCTGTTGAATCTCAAAATCATACACCAGAGAAGTCTTTCTTATCATAATCACCCACCATATTAAAAAAATATTCTTCCCATTCAATATATTTTACCATCTCGTTAATTTGCCTTCAGCTATCACCATTCAGTATCCTATAGCTTTATACGTTGTTTATTGTCTGTATCCACCTTCCAGTTAGCGTGATCCATGTGAACAAGGACATTTGACACTTCCGCTCCATCCCCATTCCTGACCAGTGCCTTGCACCAGATAAGCAGTGAATAAATATTTGTTGAATAAATGCTCGAGTCTCATTTTAAAATCAATGTCACTCAACCATGTAATCTCCCTAAATCTACTTTTTCATCTCTCCCCTACCTCAGAACCAGATTTCTAAAGAGGTTTTAATATGAAACTCTTTGCCCCTGTTAATTCATCTTTCAGTTCCTCTCTTTCCACACTAACATGGCTCCGCTCTTTTATTCTAGCAAAGCAGCAGTAGCTTACAGCACCAATTACTCGCCGGTGGTCAAGTCACACAGACATTTTTTACTACTCTCCAGTCCATGAGATTTGATGCTGCTAAACACTCCCTACATCAAGAAGTGAGCCCGTGCTGTCTGATCCTCACTCTCCAGCCTCTCCCCATACCTGGATAACCATTGCTTCTTAGTATCCCTTCCTAGTCCGTCCTTCTGAGGATGGCCATTAAAATCTGGAGTTAGTGTTAGTCCCACTTTTCTCTTCACACTATGGTCTCTCCTTTAGGTAATTTCATCTCATGCCTCAAGGACCACTTATGCCAAGTACTCCCAAATCTGTACATTTGGTCCTGATTCCCCTCTTAGTTCCACACCTATATACCCAATTACTTGCTTGAAAGCTCCACTGTATGTTCTGAGACTGAATTTAAAACATCTTCTGCTCATTCCAATCACAATACTTCTCTATTGTTCTACATCTCAGTGCAACTACAGAGTAAGTCAGGAAACTAACAGTCATCCTCAACACCTATAAATCGCAAATAGCTCTTATATTCATTCATTTTTTCTTTCTCCACAATCATTCAGTACACAAAAATGTTATCTGTTAGTACAGCACTATAAAAACTTATTAAAAGAGCTATACTCATGGACTCAAATTTTCATCAAACCTGTTTTCTACATTTACAGTTAATGTGATCTTTGCACATGTTGAAAATTTCTTGAATTTAGGAGACCAAAACATCATTTCTTTGCAGTTTCTCTCTCTCTCTCTCTCTCTCTCTCTCTCTCTCTCTCTCTCTCTCTCTACCTCTATCTCTCTCTCTGACTCTCTCTCTCTCTCTGCCTGTCTCTGTCTCTCTCTGTCTGTCTCTGTCTGTCTGTCTCTCTCTCTCTCTCTGTCTGTCTGTCTCTCTGTCTGTCTGTCTGTCTGTCTGTCTCTCTCTCTCTCTCTCCCTTTTATTGCAACAGTACTGGCCAGGAGTTGATTTCTTTGCTCTAACTATGTATTTAGAGAACTACATGACAAACTGATCACAAAATAGCTAGTTTATGAAAGTAAAACACTGAGATATGAAGCTACCAATGAAAATCCATCATAAGCCAAAATTGTCATAGAATTTAGGGTTGAATGGTTTTTGATCTATCATCTAACCTAATTCTCTTCTTCCAAATTAAGAAACCAGAAAATGAAGGTTTAGGGAGAAGGTACTGGCTAAACTTACAAAGATTTAGGAGCAGAGTTGGAGCCCCTGAATCCAAAATCATGCTTCTTGGCTCAACTGAAGAAGGAAAAAAAAAAAAAAAGCTATCATTCTGCAGGCAAAAAGGAGTGTGTCAGAAGGAGAATAAAGCAAATGAGAAGGCGCTAAATACAGTCCTATCAATCAGTATGCAAACATATTCACAAAAGAACAAGTGAGCCTTCAGACCCAAGAATCAGAAAAGTTGTCAATGAACTTTTCAGCCAGGTTCAACTCTACTATATAGATGATACCGTTCTAATCATCAGTGGATATGCATGGGACCAGGCTTGTGGGCTTGTGGGTAAAACAACGTCTCAGTATAAAAGGAACAGGTAAATCCAGACCAAACTACCAAGTAGAAGTCTTTTTTTTTATGAGTCTGCCACTAGTTACAAGCCGGGTTTTTCACATTTCCCTCTTCACATTTCCCTCATTTCCCTCTTCTATGAGTTGTAAGAGTAATCAACTTCATGCCCAGTGAAAAATTACAAAACGGAGCTATACATGCAAAGCACCATTATTTCCTGACGGTTAGGCAAAGGTATGTGTCATCTGCAATATCCTGGACTATTTCCTTTCAAAGGAAATCCCAAGCTCTTAAGCACAATTCATACTTTGAAACTAAAGTTGTCATTCAATAGCCAAGGGAAGCTTTCTGGAGGACTCTTCTCTTGAGATCAAGGGAGGCTGAGTAAACACCCTGTGTGTACTTATCTCTATGGGCACTGAAGTGTAAATGAGTGTGAAAGTTGCCTTTCAGTGTCAAAAGACTTGACAAGATTCTTTTCCAAATGGGATTCGAATTATTAGTAAATTTGTTGAGCTGAGAGGCACTCTTTATCAGCTGTAAGTATTTTTAATTGGTTTCCAGGGAACACCTGTGTTAGGGTTATGCTCATCAAAGGTGATAAACAACTTAATTATCCCTCCAGAACTATTAGGAAAAAGTATCATTGTTGGTGTGTTTTCTTTGATGCCAGTCTTTTGAAATGCCATCCTGCTACTATTGTGGGGCTATATGTAATTTATATCCTGGAGCTTTGATGCTCCCTTCATAAATAGAAAAGTCTGTTAGAAGTAGATTAATAACATTAATAAAATTTGCACTGGTCAAGTGTATCTTAAGCTACTATTGGGCATTGCTTCTCCTTGGAGAAGCAGCAAGTTAGACAGAACTGTAAAACCTTGAGAGAATCTAAAGGGCTAGTGCTAAAAGCTTATGAGGAGACAAGGTTTGTGTATACCACCATTTCTTTATCATGGTGGTTTCCAAGAAAATGATGTGGTCACCCTGGAAGACTGTGACAGGGAAAGGAAAGACTTTTGGGTTTATTTATTTCCAAGCATTGCATTTAATTTTTTTCATGATGATAAGCTGAGTTATGGAGGCAGAGCATGATAGGTATTAGCAGATGTCTTTTCTTTCTTAAGATTTTGCATTTGAATAGTAGAGATTTCTTTATCTTCTTGAGTCCTTTATTGCAATACACTGTCCTGGAAAGAGGTTTTAAAAGTCTATACTACTTTGCAAAGAAAATAACCATTGTGCAGGAGACAAGAAACAATCAGGAAGTGAATTCAAGTAGAGACCATCATGTGTTGGTCTTACCTTCATTTTTCATTTCTCTTTTATAAAGAGAAAATTCTGGCTTTACTTTAGCTCTTTGAAATGTCTTTTACCCAGTAAAAATGAATGAAAAACTATGTTTTGAATTCTACAAAAAGCACTACACAGATTCAAAAGAATGTTCATTTTAAATAGTTCCTATTTTTAAAAACTGTTGACTGTGCTGAAAGTCAAAATTGTTAAATGATCACCAGGAAAGCTATTCCTGTCTTACCTTATGAATGAGGAAACTGAGGTACACCCAGATAATGAAGCTATAAACCTAGACTCTTCCCAAACTACCAAGTGGTCTTCCTACTTGATGCAGAGACAGGAAATCTCTTCCACCATGTAAAATTATGTTCAATACTGTACTGTCTCTGCAAGATGTCTTTGGTTTTGGATACAATTAAAGGAACACAGTGACCACCATGCTTTCAGTGCTGCCTCAAATTAGCAATCTATTAACTAGGCAAAGCATTAATTCCCCAGAGCTATTTTGCAGCTCTGAATGTTATATGATTATAGAAATGTCAGTTGAGTATTAAAAATCAGAGCTTTAAAAAAAATCCTCAAATACCTAGCTTTATTGCGTTGGATTTAAACTGAGAGTAAAGCAACTGAGTAATCTTTTAGACTAACTTGATCCAAACTATATGGGACCTTCTTTTTGTACTAATGAATCTATTAGGATGGAGCTATAATCTATGAGCTAACAGCAGGGTGATTCTTCCTACACACTTATCTACAGCTCCATCAACTTCGCTCTTCCCTTTCTCTTTTCCAAGTAGATAACTTTAAACACTTTCTGAATGTTGGTGGGAATTGTTTGCTGAAAACCAAAAGGTTCAGTTGTATTCATTTACATTATACTTGCTTCAAGAAGAATGCACGTTCCAATCTTGTGATTTCATATTTAACATGTAATATGTTTTGGCTGCAGGAAGGTTTATAAAGAATCCTGGTTATCTTAAACCAAGTTGTAGCAGTCAAAAGTCTCTATAGGAATTTCCAAGCACCATGAAGACCCGAGCACCTCTACTCTATTTCCCGCCTATTTCTCCCACAACTCTATTTCTGAGATCTAGAGAAAAGGAAACAGAGGAAATAAATCTTCTCTCCTGAATTTCAGTTTTACACCAAAGAAAGACAGACATCTTTTTGCTCTGGATTGTGCTATTCCTAACAGGAAAAGGCAAAGAACACAAGTCTTGAAGTCTTTAAATGGCACTCAGCAACTTATGATTTTGCTGCAACTTAAGTGTCCCCTAAGAGTCTATTGATTGAAGGCTTGGTCTGCAGGATTCACTAGTGGAGGATGATAGAACTTTTAAGAGGTGAGTCCACACAGGAGGTTCTTGGGCAACTTAGATCATGCCCTCAAAAGACATCATGTGACCCCAGTTTTTTTCTCTACTCCTGGCTTGAGATGTATTACACACTCCCATCATCCACCATTCGCCATGATGTGGCACAGCCTGAGCTGAAACGGACATCATGCCTCTGAACCTGAAAAACTCTACACTAAATAAGCCTCCTTTTCATCATAAGAGCCTGTGTTGGGCTTTGTTATAACAGAAAAACATAGCATAAATCCAGCTATATTTGACAATCTTATGATGTGTCATAGGAATATGGGATCTTGACATCCACAACCATTTGAGAATAAATGATGGGTTTCAGAGACTACTTCCTATGTTAATGAAGTTTATATCTCCAAAATACCTTCCAAATCCTCCTCATGCCTGTCTCCTACTCTGCAGCCAACACAAGCTACAACACAAGTTCATCAGGAACTGCAGCCCCTGTGACAATAGCATAGCAGATTCTCTCCCATGAGGCCTTTGCAATCTTAGAATATTTGTCCAATTTATTTTTGCAATGGGTTTTTAGAGCAATTCTAGTTGTGATAATTAAAACTACTAAAATCACTAGAAAGAGTCTCATTTCAGCACCTTTCTTTAAAGCCAAACTAAGGACTAGGGATTGGTTTCATATTGAATCCTAATACTTGTAGAAAGAAAATCTATAATTCTGTTTATGGATTTGTTTTATTTGTATGTCTTCTTTCTCAGGTGATCTGTGTCCCTACAGGGCAGAAAGTGCCTGCACCATAGCATGTGGCCTCCCAAAGAGTCCATCTTACTGATGACACCCATATTCTTTACTAACTGTTGTCAGATAAAGAACCTTCCTAACCACCCATTAGCAGCACCCTGTGTCCTTTTCCTCAAGATGTTGTAGGTAACCAGTAGCACATCAATACATGATAAAATTACATTGGCAATAGCTGGTAACTCTTGAGGGTATGGGCTTCAAAACCAAACTGTGATAGTAAAACATTGCATGGCCTCAATCTAGCAGAACCTTGATTGTATTGTTATTATCATTATTAACAGCAGCTATAAATAGTGAGTATTATAATTTCTCCAGAGGCTTTCAATGACTTTACTCTTTGGAGTGAATGATATGTATGAACATTTCTGTTTCTGGCAGTCCAATGGGGGGCATGTCTTGCTGACATATTTCCACTTCTTCTAACCTTTCTTTACTGTACTGTATTGTACTGTCCTGTACTGAAGACTGGGTCTACCCTTGACTATAGGACACATCCAGTCCTGGTCAGTTAGTTACCAGCTGCAGGCAGGGGTACTGCAACACTGCAGTTAAACAACTGCATAGGTGGGATGGGCTAGACTTGAAGTCCCCTTACTTCCTGTCCTCTCAGAAGCCAGGTAGGCAAGTGCAAAACTGAGATTCAAGAGAAATCTTTGGAATCAGTGTAGGATGAACATATAAGAAAGAAAGGCATTTCCTATCTAATCTAAGCCCAGCAGTCTTGATACTTCATGACAGGGTGCACAAAATAAAACCAAAAAAGCTTTTTGAGTGTATGTGGAGAGCTAGACAAATATATAATATTCCCCTTTACCCCAGGAATAGGAGAGGAATTAGCATTTTCTAAATCGTTTATGAATGAAACTAAGAGGGGGGTGATTTCAGAGTGAGTCCTAATGTCCCTCTGGGTAAGTCTGAATATAGGCCTTTCCCATCTCTGCTGCAGAAAGTTGTCATCAGCAATGAGACGTGTGCCAAGAGGTGACGCTTTGCTGTCTTTGGCTTCTATGCTGTGCTGGCTCTAAAACAGAACATATTTCTCAAGTGAGTTAATGCCTATTTCCCACTTTGTTGTAATATGTAATTAACCCAAATGGCACTTAATTGTTTAATTACTAGACCAAAGGGTAGATAGAAACTTGATCTACAGAAGATATAAGACCAAATTTCTCTCTGTATAAAGAGGGACATGTATTTTATATGCATATGAATCATGCATGTTTGTACTCATCTAGAAGTTTTGGGTATTTATATATAAATTTATACTTGCACATATTTTGACATGTAAGATTATCATGGATCTGATTTGGTGGCCATACCTATAAAACCCAGGAGAGATGGAACCAGAATGAAGAAATGGTTTGGTTGCTTCGAAATGTGAACTTCCTTCAAACAAGGTTGCTTTAGCAACAGAGTTACTAAAGACTACTTCTAAAGAGGGCTCTGCTGTCTCTGACCCTGACCTCTTTTTGATAAAATAATTAACCATGCTACTAGAGTCTATACCATCTGGGTTGTACATAATGTCAATTAAGGTGGGCAGAGTGTGGCCCACCTGAATAAAGTTTTTTAACTGGAGTCTAGTATTTATCCAAAATAAGGGCTGATGCTTAGAAGAAATATGAAGAAAAGAAAATTCACTTTTGCCTCTGTGACAAATAGTTTGCACTCGCCTTGTAAGAATGTTCACCTCCTTTTCACAAGATGAGAAAATATAAGACCCAAAAATTCAAAGTAATTCCAAGATGAACTCTTAGTAAAGCCAAACCTTCTTGGAGACACTATTCCTTGTGGATCATTTCCAAAATACAGTCACTGCAGACTTCAGGCAGTTATTCCAGCTTACTGTAACCTGTAATTACAGCTCCAAAGGGTAAGATGTGTTTTATTTGCATTTACTCATTTATTTATTTCAGTAATCCTATCAGGCATATACTACTTTTATCTGCATTTTACAAATAAGGAAGTCACACAAGAAACAGAAATAAAATTTGAACCCAGTCAGGCTCTGGATCTTATCATTTTAACTGTCAACCTATATCATACACCTTGCATTGATTTGGAATTATACTAATGGTTTCATAAACTCAGAGCATCATTTTCCACCAGTACTGAGCATTTTACACAGCTGATAGAAAATGTTTATCAAAAAAAGGCAAAGCAACAACAACAAAGATTTATAAGCAATCAGTGTCACATCACAACTCAGGAACAAGTCAAGACTCCTGTCCTCCTTCCTGGCACTCGAAGCTGAGAGGCACCTTTCAGGAGGGTGCATTTAGCAGTTCCCACTCCTGGGGTCATTAATCAGAAAGGTAGTAGACACCATGGAAAAGGCGCAAGTCATATAGAAAAGATCAGCTAATGATCTTCTCACTAAGCTCACACTCTTAAGCCCAAAGATAAGTCACTTATTCTTCCCTAATCTTTTAGTGCTGCAACGGAAGTATCAGCACAATTACAAAAAATGCAATTGGATCCTTGTATTTCCTCACGTAGTAAATGTGTGTGCCTAAATTTTGAAAAAAGACTTGAGATATTATGAAACCCAAAAGGATTTTTATAATGATCTGTTGGTAAATAAAAAAATCCTCCCAAATGGTCTTTCTAAAGTCTAACATGATTATTCATTTGAAAATTGCTTCATTAGGCAAATGATATTTTATAAGCTATGGGTCTTGTCAAGCCAGTCTTGCCACTGAGGGAAGACAGTATTTTGGGAGAAGGGGAATTTTTAGTGTATTCCTTTGACAAAGTTACATGGAGTAGCTGCTGTTTTTATCTGAGCAAAGGCAAGGCTGAAGAAAATATAAGAGTGAATGGCCTGGTCCTTTCTCGAACAGGAACTGTGTAGCAATGTCTACAGTGAGTGAAACAGGACAATCCAACATATCTGCAGTTGGATTGTGAAGCCACTATCTTTTGGAGCCATCTTCAATTGTTTTTCAACTCCCTTCTACCTTCAAAATCAACAATAACAAACTATTTGAGGGACATAACATTGAAGATAGAATACTACAGAAAACTTTTAAAGTTCAACTTATTTTAGACACCAAGTTTCAACCAACTTTATAGTTATAGCACAAAAAGATTCATGAGAATCATAACAGAGAGAGAGAGAGAGAAGATGAACGGGACAATTGTAACAAAATGCACTTTTGGCTGCTATATTAACACTGTAATTCACACCCACTCTAAGCCTTAGTTTTTGTCTTCTGGGATTAACAACACCTGCCTTGTCTGCCTAGGAAGGACAATATGAAAATCAAGTGAGATAAAGTATGAGATACCCCATAAATAAAACCTTACTGAAGGAAAAACTAGATTAGGATATTGCCTTTCACCTTTAGTTACCTTTGCTTTAGCACTTCATTGATTTGGGTAAGAGAAACAGAATAATACCAAGTGACTGACTTCTCATTTAAGGAAGATGAAAAGACCTTTGTTTCAGACACCTGACAGGCGTGTCATGGGACACATTCTGTCTTGCTTGTATTTAGCTCCAGCCAGTGTTGTGGTGACTCATTATGCATGAGTTGTGATATAATTTACCCATGTTCAACCTGACAGTAATGTACTGTGCACCCTGACTTTGCACCTTCTGCCGAAGCATTTCCCCATTTGTAGGTAAATTTAGAGTACCACAGTACTCTGCTAGACTCTCATGCAAACACAACATGAGAATGCAAAAGGGTTAGTACTCCGGAGACGTGATTATGGAGACAGGAGCCCATGAACTGATTTATTTTTCTCTCCCCTACATAGTCTCCCTGAGAAGCAATAGTTTTATAGTTATGTTTTATGATATCAAGCCATACATTGAACCTGGTAGAGAGCAGTTTATGTATTTTCCTGTATTCTTGTATTTTTCTCTGTCCTTGTCTCATGATCTAAATTCCATGGTTTGTTTCCAGGTGTCTCCCCAAAGCCTCATGCAGTCATAAGTGGAGCTTTTTCAGAGGTGGCTGAATCTAAAGTGTGTTACTGATTCATGGGGTAATGCTAGAATTAAGAGTGCTGGGATTAAGGGTGAGTGATTACTAACACTGATTGAGTTGGCAGTGCCCTAATCCCGGTAGATTAGTTACAAGGTAAGGGACAGAAAGAGGATTGTCTCTCACATCTCTTGCTGCTTTTGCTACCTTATAAGCACCATAAACTGTTCTCTGCAATGCCTCTCTGCCAAACCACCTTACCTTGGAGCCAGTCAACTATGGACTGAAACTTCTACACTGTTGGGTTTAAATGCTCTTTGGTACAAGGAGAGAGCACATATGCTAGGATCTTACATATTTCATTTTGCTGAATCTTTAGGACAATATTGAGATGTAGAATAATTATTTCTATCTTCAGATAAGGAGACAAATAAGTGCAGAGAAGAGAAGGAGATTGCTGAACAATTTACAGATTATGATTAACATGAGCTGGCTTTGAACCAGAAGTGCCTAAGTCTGACACTCAGGCTCTTTCTTTTCTACACCCAATGACTCAGTTCCTTCCAACACTCTGCTGACTCCCTTTCCCCTACTAGTAATTATTTTCTACTTTAATATTTCAGTTTTCTTTTAATTTTTAGTTCAGTACACAGTGCATATTTGTACAGCACGTTCAAGAATAAAGGGAACAGCAATCTCTTTTCTAAAGAACCCAGTTATAGTCCATCATTCAGAAACGTGATAAAGGAAATCAATGTGTGTTTATTTAAATAAAAATCAAGAACTACAAGGTGAGCACTGAGATAAAGTAAAACAGCACATTAAAATCTTTTTGCTTTCAATCAGTAATTTGTTGTTAAATAAATTCAGCACAGTGGAAAGCATGAAAGAAGAAAAATGTGAAATTTTATCATGTAATTTCAAGTTTCATTATGTTACCAAGTAAACTAAATGGCAATAGAGTAGAAAGAAATATAATCCATAAAGGAAGTGAGAAAGGTTAAAAAAGTCAACAGTAATTAAATGGTGACTGAAGCTGAATGGAAATTGATCTGTACTAGCTGAAGGCCATTCCTGTCTTTTAGAATGTTATGCATCAGTGAGGAGAAAAAAGAAAGGTTCCTGCTATTTTGATATAAAAATATGTCATTTCTGAGCCAAGGTTGCTAATTCAAAACAGCAGTAGATTCTTAGTATACACATTCTAATAATCCACACCTGCTGGCAGGTATTAAAATAGATAAGATCCGCTAATAAAGCTCTGTGGGGACATGAATTATAAGAGCTCCATTGGTTACTCTCAGTTTACCTTTGTGGAAACGCAAAGCAGACTGACCCAATCCAATGCAAATAGAGGTGAAAGTGGCAGCTCCAGCTCTTGGTTGATAGAGGCACAGTGGGGTGGCCACTTGTCCTCAGGCATACCTCTGCTCCATGCAGGAAACGTCTCTGAAAATAGGAGGCTGAAACTGCCTGTGCTCTGCTTAGGATTCTGTCAAGATGTTACTGCTGGATATTAGGATTTTCTTATTTAACCTATGCTCTATGAAACAATACTGTGTGATGTTATAATTGTTATGAATTATAACATTAGGAACAATCAATCACTATTACTAACAATGACTACAGTGACTACTGTTAATCTGGTGCTATTTAGTTCCAGGTCTTTTACTTATAAATGCCCATATTTATGATTTGGTAAGGTAAGAATCCATTGTTTTTATTGTATGCATGAGGAAACTAAGCTCAAGGGAAGAAGCAACTTGTTGAAGACAAAGGCTGAGATAGTTAAATCGCTCTGAATGCATCTCTGTTCTTTCCAGATGTGGTTGCTGGTACTCTCCTAGGAATCCAGATAAACAAGTTCAAACTAATAAAATCTAACATGGTACTAGAAAGTGTGGTATGGGGTAGAATTAACACACATTTTTGGAGTAGCATTAGATGACTGCCATACAGAATGGCTGAAACAATAGTAACAGTAACCTGAGAACATGGCAGATAGATAACAGCAGTTATGGAGGCTCTCTGAGTTAGCCAGCTTAGAATCCAGCAATGGTGTGGTGTGAGGAGTCCTAACCAAGGGGAGATATACCCTGCCAATCCAGGAATACCAACTGGAAATGCCATCCCAGTACTATAACCGGAACAGATAAAGTCTCAGCACTGAAGCTGGAACCCTGGCCTCTGGAAGCTGCGATTTGAATTTGCTGCTGCTTCTGAATCGGCACAGCAGGGAGAGAGATGTGAAACCTTTGAGAGCTGGAATCGGCAAACAGAGTTGAGAGCAGGACTGGCGGGGAGCCTTGCATAGACCTGCGGTGAATGAGAGGAATGGGGGCCCTTCCATAGACTGAGGCTCCAACAGAGGACATTCTGAGACTGGGCAGTCTAGCCGGAACAGGATGCTGCAGTGACTTTAGTTGCATATTCCCCTCTCAAGCGGGATTGGTGGGGAGCACTTGGCCTGGTGACGCCACAGACTAAGACCCAGTAGGCTAGCCCAAACCAGGTCCCAGCGCCTGGTGATGCACCCTAGCAGTGAAGCCTTCAGTAGGTTGACTGACCTGGAGGGGTGGGCCCAGCAGAGGCTGCCCAGGTCTGTGTCTCCCTAGTACACTGCAGTGGGTGGCACACCTAGCTGGCGCAATTCAAACAAACTGTAACCGGCAAAGAAAAAAACTGGGTCTCCTATATACACTTGTATGGAAAGAACAAAAAGTATGGGAAGCAGGAGCAACAAGAAAGGGTCCTCAGTCCCCAATCCTGAGAACACTGATCGAGGAAAGGTAAATGCAAAGGAGAATGAAAACAGAAAACATGCACTATCAGACAGGGCACCAATAGACATGAAGCGATATCTCGGGAGCCTCATAGACGAGTTCAAAAGTGAAGTATTTAACGACCTAAAGCAAGATATAAGTAGAATAGTTAGAGAAATGCTAAGCACCGCCCAAGAAAAAACAGATGGTGGAATGGAAGAACAGAAAAAAAGGGGAGAATTGTTTGATGGAGAAAATAGAGAAAATATAGAATATGTGAAGCAGGTTCAAAGAGATTACCAGGAAACTAAAAACTCTATTGAAAGCTGCCATAACAGCTTGAAAGAAACTAAGGATAGATTATCTGAACTGGAGGGCAGATTTGTAATATGGGAGCATGAAATGAAAAAATAACAAGAAAACAAACAGCAATAATACAAAGGCTAGAAGATGATAAGAGGATCTATAACTTAAGAATTAAGAATGTGAAAGAAGTAGGGACACAAACAAATGAACTACAAAGGCTATTCACAGAAATAATCCAGGAAAATTTCCCTAATTTAGCAAAAGGTAAAGATACTCAGTTGTGTGAGGCATATAGGACCCCAGGCACATACAACCCAAACAGAACAACACCCAGGCATATAATAATCAAAATTCCAGAAATCCAATATAAAAACAGAATATTAAAAGCCATCAGAGACAAGAAATAGATCACTTACAAGTGAACACCCATTAGAATTATAGCAGAGTTCTCGGCACAAACCATCAAATCATGAAGAGTGTGGGGGGAAATAATTCAAGCTTTGAAAGATAATAACCTCCAGCTAAGATTGATATATCCTGCACAACTGTCCCTAGAAATTGATGGAAAAACAAGGTGCTTCCAGGATAAAGAGGAACTAGGGGAATTTGCAACCACCAATTCAACTCTGCAAAGAATACTGCAGGATATCCACTGTTCCAGAAACAGTGGCAAAGAGGCCACAATGAATGGAGCAGAAAGCAAAATCAAGGAGACAAACTGACAACTAATGACAGAAAAAGAGCTCAACAGAAATGAGGCAGAGAAGGTTGGATGGTAGGAAGAGCTATTTTGGAGAAAACAAGACATCATAATAGCTAGTGCTGATTTAATATCATCTTGTTTTGAAGTCCCATCAAACTTGTTCTTCTGTCTCCATCAGTCTTAACATTTTGTATCTTATTGGATTTTATTATATGTGATAATATAAACAAAAACATTTATAGACAAGGAGATTATACAGAAACCATTGTTCATTTTCTTTTAGTTAGTTCTAAATACCCTGTAATACTGTCATTCTCTTGAATGGTTTTACATTGTCTTGATAAGTTTGATGCTACAGTATATGAAGTTATACTCAAAGATTTCAAGTAAAGAGGCACTATGGTAACTACTTTTATATCGGGATATCTGGCGGTGAAACATTATTTTGCTTAAATGGTTATGCTTTGACCTGTGCTATTTTGTTGTTATGTCCTCTTTTATCTCAATCTCCTTTTTTATTATTTACTTTTATATTTTTATCTTTTTAATTCAGGGAAAAACATAAAAATAGCAGGATATATTATAGTAACCCACTTTGATTTCCTGTTAACTGGATTTGAAACCCTGTATTGTTCTCAGCATCTTGTTTTGACTGATTTTCCTCTATTCTGTTTTGCTTGATACTACCAAGTTTGAGAGTATAGGCAACAACTGTGAAGACAATAAGATTCATTATGATGCCCATTCTGGTTTGACTATTATCTTCTTTTGAAGTCCTGAATGTCTCCAATGTTTTGGTTTTATTTGTTTTGTTCTTTACTGTTTTGTTCAATTTTATTATAACTGATGATGTAGTCAATTCTTTTTAAGATAGCAAGAGGCATTATGGTAACCATTGTTGATCATCTTGTATTCTGTTTTTACATCATGTATTATGTCCATCCTTTTGATTTGACTGACTCTGTTTTGTTATGTCACATTTGGTTTTATTCTCTTCAAAAAAAGTAATAAGAACTGTAGGAGTAATAAAACACAAAACGTGTAATTGTCGTTGTACATAAGAGAGGAAAAGAAAGTGCTCTAAAGGATATAACTGCATGTATATTTAAGTGTATAAGATAGATAACCATATTACTCAGTTTTGTTGGATCATTGAACAAAACTGTTTGCAATCTCACTGTTTGAAAGTCCACTTTATATGCTTTAATTTTGTAACTTGAACAACTATTTCTAAGATGACAATATGTAATCTATTAACTAGTGATTTCCTACTGTTTATTTTTTCTGAAATTCTGTGTAACTTGTACCCTTTTTCTGGTTTTTTTTTCCCTCCTTAAATAAAATTTTTAAAAAATAGTGACAGTAACCTAAGTAGAATTTATTCTCTCTGATATTTGGGCTACAATTGCTATCAATTGGTGGGAAAGATGCATGATCAGTTCTAGGAGGCCATTCATTAGTTGAACTTGTATTTATTGAATGAGTGCTAGGTGTTAGAGTTGAGGAGAATTAGAAAAAATCAACATAAGAATGAATGATATATCTAGGAGTCCTGATACTTTAGGTGTAGCCATCAAATTTGCCTGGTATGCTTATGGCAATTCTTCTAACTTTTAGCATCCAACTACAAATGGTGGTCTGGAGCAAGTATTTCAATCTAAATTAAGTTTGTATGTCTATATTTCAATTCTTAGCATAATTCTCAACTCAAATCTCCTGGAAGCCAATGTGCTCTTTATTGGGTGTCACAGAATACCCTGGTAGAGAGTGTCAGTTTATCACCAAGTCTATTTCTTCTTCTCCCTGAGCATGTAATTAGACTGGGTTTCCCAGCCTCCTTGCAGTAGATATAGACATGTGACTGAGGTTTAGCCAATAGGTACAGTCAATGAAGGTGAAGGGCTCCTACTTCTTCCCTTGGTCTATAGATTCTACAGACAGCTCCATGGAGCTATCTCTATTCCTCTCCCCTTCCTGTGTAATAATGCTAACAAGTCTAGCAGCCAAAATGCACGTGCTAAAGATAGCACACACACACACACACACACACACATATATATATATATATATACATATATATATATATATATATATATTACATTATATCTATCTATCTAGTCAAAACCTGTGATCCTAAATGGCTGTGTGGAAGGTCTCCTTCCTAGACCCCCCAAGAAAGGAAATCTAACACAGAACAATTAAATGAATGAGAAATGCGGTTATGATATTAAAATTTGCAAGGCTGTTTATTATAGTAGCTAGTACTACCCCAATACAAATACTAACATATATTTTACAATTATTTATTAAATACTATTATATATTTAGTTCTCTTTTACCAGGAATATTTCCACTGACAGAGGTTTGGTTGTATTATTATACATATGACTCCTCACTTAAATAATCAATAATACATGAGGTATTTTAAATCATGTTTCTGAGTGTTTCTCTTATTGCTTGATTGTTGTCTGGGCATTTGTTTTCTAGAATTTGTGGGCAAACAAATAAGGTAATAAATAAGTATTTTAATATAAAAGAAAAATGATACATTATAACAAAATTGAATTTGCAAGCAAATGAATAATGTAATACAGAAGTATTTTAATATAAAAGAAAAATAATAAGTTATAACAAAATTGATGAGAAAGGAAAATTCTCTAGTCTGGGAAAAACTTCTCAGTATTTTGTTTTGGCTCCCTCAAACTAATAGAAGGAACATTCTGGAGATGCATCATGGGACAAGTTCAAAGGAACAGAATATGAGCTCACCAACTAAATCCTGGGCATCGCACAGCAATGGCATTGTTTGATCAATTCACTGAAAGATTTGACACAAAGAAAGCTGAGCCACACTGTTAAATACAGAGCAAGATGTCCTAGTCTTTCCCTAATTGGGAGCAGCCGGGTATGGCAGCAAAGGCGTAGACCTCTGATACTATCAAACCCTACCTTGAATCCTCTCTTCTATTTGCTATAGGTTCTTTAAAACACTTTGAATTTCAGTTTTTTCACCAGTAAACAAGAATTGATCAATATCCACCTCTTGAAAATGCCACAGCGTTAGAGGCAAAGTTTTCAAAGTGCAAATGAATAAAGCATCTTCCTATATAGTAACTATTATCAAGTGTACCATTAGCGGTGCTTACTATGTTTGTAAAAACCATAAAACCAAACATTGGACCCTTTGCACTGAGGTGTAAGATGGAACTAAATTTTTGGCTACTCAGTTTTACAGTTTCCCCTCTCATTTGGGCCATGACAAAATTAAGTTCATTTATTCTGAATTATTCAGTAATTAAGATCAGGGCGAGCATTTCTAGAAATACTTTGGAAATGCAATTTAAGAAGTACTTCTCAAGTACCTTTAATATGCAAAGTTTTATGCTACCTTTTAAGTATGCTGAATCCTGCATTTAGTTGGTTTCAATGATTATTTATAATGCTCTACTGTCACTGTTAAGAATTATCTTATCTTAAAAGAACTAACGTTCTTTCGCTTTTAAAGAACTACTTGAAGGACACTGAGAGACAGAAGTATTTGTTGCTATCACTGCTGTAGCCTTATTCAGTCCTCAGCATCCCAGAGTGATGTACAGTACACTGAGAAAATGAGTGTCTTATAAAAGATTTAGAAGCAGTGAGTGGAAGCTAATTTGTAGAATGTGTATATTTAATGCTCTGGGATTGTAGAATAGCACTATACAAATTTAGTGTAATAAGGAGCAATGAATAAAGCTCTTTTCTTTTTATTCCCACATGTCATCAAGTAGACATATCCTAGTATTCTTGGAATCTGAAGCTTACAATAGACAGAAAGCACCATATGTGTAGTCCGGACATGGTGTTATTTTAGAATGCAAACTTTCTCAAAGCCAGGACTTTCCAGTTTTGCAGATTCTTTAAGCTTTTGGTGAGCATTATTTATTCCCTTATCACCTCCCATACTAATGTTATATCAATTTCATGGCATACTATTACCATGGTTACTGCTAATTATTACTGAGGGGACTGAGCTTCCTCTACCTTCCTGGATTCTACCTCTGACCTGCTAAAGAACGGTGCAGGAATGAAGTTCTTGAGGTGAGTTGGCAATGCACAGGCAATACATCATATTGGCAATAACAGAAATGAACTAGCTTCTCCCACAAACCCCTCTGGAAAGGCACTTGTGCAGCACCTCTCCTTGGAGAACAGTAGAGATCTGAAGAAATCCTTCCTCTTGAAAGTACCCTTTTTTATTCACAGTGGAATACTCTTGAATTTTGCAGATTGTCAAACACACACACAAAAAGTTTTTTTAGTAGTTGAGGAAATAAGCCTAAAGAAAATGTGTACCTAATCCTATTAGCTGATTTAATATAGAATTATTAAAAGCCTTGATATACAGGATTTAACACAATCTTTCTAGCAGGGTGTGATGTAATCTGTTTTTGTTCCTCAGCTAGCAGATGGCTTACCTTTAAGTAATTTCCAATATGTTAAGAGATCAAAAGCCATCCTCTTGCCACCAAGGCAGTAATCGTTCTTCTCTGCTGGGGGTTGCTTGGTACTGTGGTAGGGATATGCAAAGGCTCCTGGCATTTCCAAAGATAGAAGGGCGACATTTTCTTCAGACTTTGAAGTTAATAATCCTTCAGAAGTTGAAAACTGAGGGATTTTTCAAAACCCTTTTAATGTTCTATATGCCATGTGCTAAGTAAATATCTGTAGGAAATCGCTGAGGGCTGGTGTAAAGCTCAGGAGTGCTCTGAGACCTCGTGTGTCATGGACTGGCACATCTGAGCTTTCTAGGGTGTGGGTAGATTGTGCTTCCATCCAGTAACATTCTTTAGAGGATGTGGCTTCTGGCTTGCAAGTCTTGAGAGTGATTCTAGAAATAAATGTGAGATTCATTGACTATACTGCCATTACCAAGCCCACACCATAACATTACCAATAGGCCTATTGGTGCAATCAAGGCAGGTCTCTTCCTAAGTTTGGATGCTTTCAACTGCTTCTCCGGCATTTGTCTACTTGTTGGAAAAGATTTATTGGTGAAAAAAATGGGATGAATTTGCATTCGGAATTCTGTTTCATCTTTACTGCTAGAGAGAAGAAAACAATTCATATCTTAACATTTTAATGTGCTCCTAATGAATCCAGAGTCCACAGTCATTTTTTTAAATTCAATTCAGATTTTCATGATGTGCTGAGTGACAGAACCCTGCAGAATTTTGACTTCACACAAACCAAATTATCTCAGGATGTGTAACCACCTTTTCTTAAGACTCTTGCTTTTGATTTGGAGAGATTTCACTTATTCCTTGGACCAGTTATTTTCATGCTACTTAAAACAAGAGAAAAGTCTCAAGGAAAACATATTCCTAAGCATACAGGAGACCTAAGATTGGATCTTTCTTTAGAGAAAACATACATTGTTTGAACTTAAACGGCAAACCCTTTACTGTCCTTCCTCCTTTTTTTGGATTATGTATTTGATATCTAGGAGGTTACTAGGCTGTGGGAGGGTAGATGGACATCAAATAGTCATCAAGAGCTGCAAGAGGAAAATATGAAATAAAATTTTAATGAAAGATGCAAGAAGAATTTCAACACCAGTTTTCATTTGGAAAAGAAATATGAATAAATGCCCTGGGGAAATAATAAGGATGAGATGGGAACTTGAAGTACTATAATATTGTTTTACTCTATACAGAAAACCATGCATGAATGGAAAGTACCAGTTTCCTAATAAAGACTCACAGAATCATTTGAAGGGGAATATATCTGTTCTCTGCTCTAAACCTCAACCATGAGATAGTACTGTCCTTCTTCAAAGCCCTTTAAAAATTCTCTTTCAATTAGTCTATAATGTATTTTATGGTTTGTATTTTTAGGTTATCTTAAGTATCTTTAGATGATCGGTATCTTAGCAAAAAGTTCACATCAAACTTCATATCAAAAGCAAGAGTAGGTAAGAGTTAGGTAGATGACTTGCAAGATTTTCACTTAATCTCCCCAGTTTTATGCTGAGTTCACTCCCTCTTTCTAGAATGATCTCAATACAACTGTTCCCCATACTCTCTGGAATCTCTCTCCTGAAAAATTATTTTACAGTAATACATGTAAACTCATACTTATAGCAACACAATTTGCAATAGCTTAATCTTGGAAGTGGTCTGTATGTCTATTAACAGATGAGTAGGTAAAGAAAATGTGGAATTTATACCCAGTGGAGTACTACTGTACCATAAAGGATAAGTGAATCATTTGTAGTCACATAGATGTACCTTGAGTCCATAAAATTAAGCAAAATATATCAAAAACACAAGCTTAAATACCATATGGCTGCTCTTATATGAGAAATCCCAAATATAAATAAAGAACAAAATAAAAGATAGATAATAAATAGTATGGAGATGGATTTTATTAAAATGAGAAGGGAATCAACAGGTAGATGGAAAAGGGAGGGGATGGAAAGGGGATGAAAAAAGAAATTGAGATCTACTCCCAGAAGGAATGTGAACAGTAAGTACTGCAAACACTTACTAATACAAAAACTGAATAAAAATCATTGTTATGTCTCTGCTTTCTTCTCCCTAGTAAGAAAGGATTCATGACTTTATTTAAGGCTTTTGCTTTCTCGTGCATCTCCCCCACTTGTGCTACATTTCACACTGTGAATGGCAATGCCAAATATGATCATTCGAGTAGAAGACCAAGTTTCAGCAGCCTCCATAGTGCTATTTCTTTAGTAATGTATGTAAAAATGATCTGATCCTGAATGGCATGTCTAAACAGAATGATAAGGGCCTGAAGGATTGAAAATATGATGCTTGGAAAGTCTGATTGTATCTGAATGTCAGTCCATCAGTTTAGATATCTGTCCATCTTCTGATACTAGAGAAGTACAACAGTCAATTGTAATCAGGTGGGATGAGGGAGGGTTGGTGGCTAGAGAGGTAACTATGGAAACATATGTTCAGTAATTCCTCACCTTTGAATACTGCTTGGTACTTAGGAATGTTTGCTTAGTTTTTCTTCTGTCTCCCCTGGTCCCAAAACAGAAGCCAAGACTTGAAGTTCTTGGACTTCCTGTTGGAAGAAACTAGGAATAGGGTGAGTGTGAGGGTCCTATCCCTTGTGCTTCTATGGTGCCCTTGCAACCAAAGTAGCTCTGCTAACTCCCTCTTTTCAAGGAAGTTACAATGAGAAATATTTAGCCACTCCCCTAACTACCCACCTACCCTCTCCCATAAGCCTATGCCTTATAATCCTGCTTTACCTGAACCATGGCTAACCCAAGAAAACAGCTAATTTATTATTTGACTGAATAATGTCAAATTGGTTGGGAAAAAAACATGTCCTATAACTGGGCATCTATGGAAATGTGAGAGAATTTTAAACCTTGAATCAGTATGATTGACACTCAGCTCACAGAAAAGTGTAATAATTCTCAAGAGAATTCTAGGTTTCTTGAAAGGAAAATACTGCATAAATAAGAAGGCTAGATTTCATCTTCTGGCCCCTCGGAGCATAATAATATTTTCTCCCAAGCCAGGGTGAAGAGACATGACCTCTTCAAATGAAACTCACATGAAGGGCATCCACAATCACCAACCTCCTCCCTCTACCTTCCTATATCACAGCCAGGGAGTTGATAGTCTGCACTCTAGATTCATATTTTAGAATCCTATTTCCTTTGTTAAAATTACAGAGAAGCTCTACATGTAGTGAATACAGAATCACAGTGCTAATAAAGATTTTTGGAGGTCAATAAATTCATCTTTCAGCTGTTCTGCAAGACTGTGCCCCTTCTCAGTGAATCTAGAGCTCCTGGGGTTTTGAGGCAGCATAGGATGAGGGTGGGGTATCCGTCCCTACAGCACACAGTCAAAAACTCAGCCCAGCAGTGAATGCACAGCACTTTCTACATTCCTACTGTGCCCTGAGTAAAGACTTTTCTCTTCATACATCATTCACAACTTGCTACAGGGATTTCACGATGCCAGCACATATCCTTACACAAAGAAAGAAGAAAAAGAAAAAAAACTAGGAAAGAAAAGAATAAAGATGAGCCTATCAAGTGTGGCATTATCAACAGAGATTTTAACAAGGCACAATGTAGTTGGGTTGTTAATTAAACAAATAGAGCTTTTCATTCTGTTCACACATTTGAGGAAAACTAGAGAATTTCAGAGTCAAACATGGTTAGGTAATTTTATTTCCTTGCTGGGCTCTGGTGCCATGTGGAACAAAGCAAAACACAATTCAAATTGAAAGCTATTTTTCCCCCAAAAGATTTCTGGTAACACAGGCTGAGTTAATCCTGTCAACCGGCTCACAGAATCTCAAGGTCCCTGTGGAGGGTGCTACTGGAAGGTGTGGAGACCCTGTCAGCAGTGGGCAGTTAGCTCCCTGTAACTGAGGAAAGGGGACATAAGCATAAGAAAAAGGATCTGCTATAGTTTGGATCTTGAATGTCCTCCCAGGGATCCACATATTAAAGACTTGTTCTCTAGACTGGTGCTGCTGGGAGGTGATGGGTGGAATCTGCAAGAGGTGGGGCCCAGTGGAAGGTCTTCAGGGCTTTGGTGGTAAATCCTTGAGAGGGATTGTTGTGGCCCACAGCCTCTCCTCTCTTTCTCTCTCCTGAGCATGAGTGAGTGTTTTTCCTCTGTTCCATGCATCCACCATGATGTGCTGCCTTCGCATGAGTTCAAAGCAATGGGGGCAACTGCTCACAGGCTGGAACCTTCAGAACACAAGCCAAAACAACTCTCTGCTTTTAAGTTGATTATTTCAGGTGTTTGCTTACAGAGATGGACTGAGGACTGACATAAATGGCTTAGGGATGTTGCAATCTGGACTTTCCTCCACAAAAATGTTAAATGATAACTTTTTTTCAGTTTTTCCTTTATTAATACTTATTTATTTATTTATATTTTGGTACTGGGGATCAAACTCAGGACCTCACACTTGCCAGGTAGGAGCTTATACCGCTGAGCTAAATTCCCGGACCTATTAATACATATTTAGTACTTGCAATTTATAATCATCTTGGGGAGTGGTACATGTACATAATATAAATAGTTTCCTTTTTAATCCCCTTCACCTCTGCTCCCTCCTCTTCCCTCCTCTAATTCCCCTTCCCCTATTTTCATTCTTGTTGATATTATTCATCTTAGTTCATTTATGGTATATAATCTTTACATTCATTGAGGTTGTTAGATTCCTACACATAGCACATCTGTAGTCTACTTATTTCTCTTTCTCCTCCCCCTACCTCTCATCCTTAGTCTCTTGGACCTCTTTCCATTTGCAAGACTCTATCTCTCTGCCTCCTCCTATCCTCTGTCAATCTCTTTGTTTGCGGTTTCTCAAATGAGAAATGCCATAGAGTAGTTAAAATTGTGTCAGCTTTATTGCATCCAGTCTTATATTTTCTGGTTACACCCAATTTCCTACAAATGGAATTTTCTCCAATCTTCCTTCTTTATAGTTGAGTGGTATTCCATTATGTATGGATAACACATTTTTTATCTAATCAGTTGTTGATAGGTATAAAGGCTCTTGTTTCTATAAACATTGGTATGCATGCATTGTTGTACTATGTCTTAAATGTTGGAGGACTATACCTAGAAAAGAGATGACTGGGTCATGTGGAATTTCTAATTTTAGTTCTTTGAGAAATCTTTATACTGATTTCCATAAGGGTTGTACTAGTTTATATTTCCACAAACATAGGAAGGTTTCCTCTTCACCAGTGCCTCACTAGCACTTTTTTTCTTGATGATTGCTATTCTTTCTGGAGTGAAATAGAATCTCAGCATTGTTGTATTTTGTTTTTCTTTAATGGGAACAAATGCTGAACATTTCTTAATATATTTGTAGGCCATTTGCACTTCTTTCTCTGTGAAGTGTCTGTTCATTTCACTTGCCCATTTTGTGACTTGGTCTCTTATTTAGGGGATATAATTGTTACGAATTATGTATATCTCTAGATATTAGTCCTAGATACTAGTCTGAGGAGTAGCTGGCAAAATTTTTCCCATTTTTTTAGATTGTCTCTTCACTCTACTGAGTGCTTCTTTTGCTGCACAGAAGCCTTTTAGCTTGGGCCAGGGATTTAGCTCAGTGGCTTAAGCCCCTGCCTAGGCATAAGGTCTTGAGTTTGATCCCTGGTACACACACACACACACACACACACACACACACACAGCTTTTTAGCTTGATTTAATCCCATTTGTTGATTCTTGCTGTTGTATGCAATTGTGACTCCATTTACAAAATCATTTCCTATACCTATGGCTTTCAAGTATGTTCAATGATTCTGTTTCAATGTTTAGATCCTTGATCCATTTTGATTTTAATTAGTATATGTTGAAAGATATGGATTCAGTTTTCAACCTTCTGCGCTTACCCAGTTTTCCCAGCACCACTTGTTGAATGGCTCATCTTCCCTCCGACATCTGCTTTTGGGTCCCTTTGTCAAATATCTAATAGCTAGACATGTCTGAGGAAGTTTCTGTGTCCTCAGATCTGTTCCACTGACCCATATATCTTTTTTTTGTCCTAGTACTATGCTGTTTTTACCACTATTGCTGTGTAGTACAGCTTGGAGTCAGGTATTGTAATGGCTCCTGCTTTTCTTTGTTGCCCATGGTTTTACTATTCTGAATCTCTTCTGGTTTTAAATTAATTTTAGGATTATTTTCTCTAGATCTATAAAGAATGCATGACAGTTTATTTCTTGCTAATCCTTGAATGATTCCTATTCATATGGTTTTTTGTGTTATTATTTTCTGAGTAATAAATATTCTTTATAAAAAAGAATTGGAGTCTCTGTTTTTTCACCATGAAAGGAGGTTATATTTTGGGAGCTTTTATTCTGATTCCTGTTTCAGGATTGTGAGAAACATCCCACAACCTCTCCTTTTCCAACTCTGAGCTTTCAGTACTTCGACGGGCAGTTTTGCATAGGAGAAATAGAGACAAAGAATTGGCCAGAATTAATCAGAGATAGACTCACTAGTTTTTAAGCAGAGAAATAGTTTAGAAAAACCACTAAATAATATCACTTTCATTATCTATAATATGAAATTTTTCAAAATGTTCTTTTTAAAGGTTGGTGGGAAAGACCTGGGGTTGTAAGCTTGGGGCTGTAAGCTTGGCTCACGATTCCTCAATTATATTCCGCACCGATAGCTCACTCTATTCTTTCTCTCTGAACCTGTGACCCATTTTCTTCAGAAAGAAATGAAGGGAAAATTGTTTTCTATGCCTTGGTCCTAGACTTGGAAGCTCCAAAGATACCCCTGTCCACTGAGGCAGGGTCATGATGCAAGTTACTAAAATACAGAATCTGAGAGAACAGGTTTCTGGGACATTTCATCTATCTGCCCTATCTTTTGTCTGTGAGGCCTTATTGCCCCTCCCACCCCACAGCCTAGCTCCAGAAACAGGTGAACTGTGTAAGGGCCTCACAGGTTCTGGCACTTTTGATTCTTTGGTATCCTGATTCCTATTTTTGCCTACTCTTTCCACTAGTTTCCCATATCCTCTCCTGGCTTTTGATTTGGGGGCTTCTATTAGGACTCCTCTTTCTGGGTTACTAGAAAGTAATGTATAACCTGTCCCTTTCCAACTTTAAATTCGACCAACTTCCCAGATATGAGTGTAATTGAAAGTTCTGCAAAGGGCTCTCTCCTCTAGATCAATCTTGTGGATTCCTTTTGGCTCTTATCTGACTTGTTTAGAAAGGAGGATGGGTGTTTGTAGGTTTGCATTGAACAGCTGGGGGATAGAATGGAAAATTTGCTGAGAACTCTAAAGTTTGATGTCCCTTCCCACACAAGGGATTAGCGCTGCAGGAACAAAGTGGAGACTAGATGATCTTTGGAAAGAAGCAAACTCACTCAATGAATCATCTAGCCACTCATTATTCCATAAATATTTGTTAAGTTTCGACTATGTGTCAAGCACTGTGTCAGATTTTAAAATGATGCTAGATTCCCCCATGTTTGTGTGGCTGAAGAGGAGGTGGCCCATGCTTATCCTATGTAAACAGGATTAGAATAAAACAGCCATGGAGTGTTGCAATTTTATTTGGCCAACAAACAACCAAAATGTCTTGCTGTTACTATGGCTCAGTTGTCAACAATATGTTACCCAAGAAATGACCACAACAGACCATCCATAGAAAATAACATGTGTAAACATAAGTCATAACGTGTGGACAATATCGAACTCCATCATCTCTTTTTCTCTTGCGGTTACTTCCAATGATTATTTTGAGATCTGCCTGCTGTTTGACACATTCCTATATGATCCTAACATGACTGACTTATTTCATATAATCTTTTATCTTGCAGATTCTAATATTCACCATGTGTTTCACTGGTGTATGTAGCTCTTGCCTGGAAATTTGCATCAGAAGAAACTGAAGAATAGATGTTTAAATTTCTTAATATAAATGCTGACCTTGTCTTTCTTTCTTTCTTTCTTTCTTTCTTTCTTTCTTTCTTTCTTTCTTTCTTTCTTTCTTTCAGAAAAGAGAATCATGGCATAGTTGTGCCACAAGTAGAATAGTCTGAGTAGGACCCACACGTTTTGGCTTACTCACTGTTACCCTAAGGAGAAACTGAATTACAGTAAGGAATGGAAATCCATGATGAGAAGAGAGTAATAGAGTGTGTTCACATGAAAATGAGTCTTGGTATTTCTATCTGGTAGCTTAGGATAGTGACAAAAAGTAAAAGGCTTAGAAATCAAAAGGATTCTAATAGTTTCACTGTGGAAACAGAACAATGGTTTATTTTCAGTGGTACTACAGATAGAGACCAATTTAATGGCACTTATTCATAAAGGTGATGTAGACTGCAAACTTCAGAAGCTCAAGAGAGAAATACTTTAGACGAAAAAAATTGTAGTTTTTATGGGTAGTTTCATTTGATCAGTGATTATTCCTTAGAAGTCTTTAATGACTCTGTGGTACTTCTATTGGAAAGTTTTCCTTAACAAAGGCAGAGTTACTTTAAAAAGACAACTTTTTAACACGAGCCTGAAAGATAAAGAGATGCTATTAAAAAATCAATTGAAGAACCATAAGCATGGTGCCTTCCTGTGATTTCTAGAGATTTGGAAAAAAGTATGCCTAAATTGTGCTAGATCTGTAAAGATTTCCACGGTAGTGTTTGGATTCCAACTAATTTTTGTTTCAAGCACTGACACAGCATAAGGGGCTGTGTAACAGGAGGACATGATTGGGACAATGGTTTTTAACTTTGAGAGCAGAGTCATTGACTACATTTTGTCTCACATTTTATCTCTGGAAAAATGCTAGATCCTGGGAAGTTGAGCCAGATGGTTGCCCAACTTTCTGGGAAATGAGAGAAGAGAAATATACAGAAAGCCAGCATCCCTTGATCAGAGCTCCTGCAGGCTAGGTAGACTCACTGGAGCAGCTGGCTGTGATGCAGGTTGTATTCTGTCCTGTGATTTAAATACACAGAGCTCTGCTAGCTTTGATTACCATGGAATCAACAGTGACAGGAAGCAAATCTGTTACTCTGTATGTCCTTTAAAAGATGAATCTGCCACCACAGATCGAAACATGTTAGTATTAATATATTCAAAAATTCTTCTTTAGGACACCTGTAAAATATTCAGAGGCTGAAATCACAACTCACTTCAGAGACGAATTAGAACAAGTTTATTATAGTAACTAAGAATACAGGCTCTGACACCAAGCTGCTCAAGTTCAAACTCTGATTCAACCTGCATTCGAATTTCTAATTTAAGCTACTATAAACCTGAATTTCCTCATCTGTAGAAAATGTATTGTTTGTATCTGCCTTGTGGTGTTATCAGGAAGAGTAAGTGAAGTAGTATTTATCAAGCACTTAACAGAGTCTCTGGCCTGTGGTCACAGTTTAACACAAACAAACATTTCTAATAAATTTTAACTTGATAAATGAGTGATGTCTGGCAATATGAGTAGTATATGATGTGGAATGTCACAAGACCACAACATAGCAATGGTCCCCCATCACCCCTGCTGGGATTGTGAGTGACTCTCTCCAACAGCAGGAAGTTATGGAGGAGGAGGAAAAAAAGGTAGAGGAATCTCTAACTGCAAATGAGATTACCAAGATGTGTCAAATGTGGGAAGCAGTGTAAAATTTTGTAGAAAAGCACCACCTGAATAAGGCTGTTGCAGTGAGTGATGACTCTGTTTAACAACAATGCAATATCACATTTCCAAGACATCTTCAAAAGAGGGTAAAAGTAAGTGGCATTGGATAGGTTTCTTGTTAAAGCTGCATGAAAAGTAAAAGATGTCATTGAGCCAACAGATATCATTAATTATGTTAAACTTCCCCTCTGTAAGTCTCCCTCACACCAGCCATAAAGATTTTCAAAGGTCAATCAGGTTAATTTGCTTATTTTTCTTTATATTTTTATTTTCTTTATTATTTTATATCATGGCATTGTGATCTTTTTATATGAATATTTCTGGGCTGTTAATGAATCATCAGAGTTTCCATTATTTCTTAGGTGGAAATTCATTTTGATATAAAAGTGCTTTGGATTACAAACATGTCTCCAGAACAAATTATGCTCACAAAACACGATTTTGCTATTCTGTACCAGGCTTGTCCACCCTGAGTGCTAAAGTCTGCGTGCAGCTCTGGACAGATAGTAATGTGGGCCTGCAAGATTATAAACTTTTGACATTATTACTGATACTTCTCATAACTCAATTGTGCAGTGCTTGAGTGCAGAGTGTGTAAGTAACGACCAAATGCTGTGTAGGAGAGGTTACAGGGCAGTGCTAACTCTTCCCTTTCCCAGCCTATGGCAGAAATTTGCGAGTACATAAAGTTTGGGCATTACCAATATAGTATTCCAATCTACCTACATGTGTGTGCCTGTGAAGATACAGTTTTACTGTTGTTAACCAGAGATGTAAATTTTCTTTTTTAATTAATAAACTTGGTCTTGTTTTGTTATTTCATAAAATAGCTCAATAAGTTAAAGTATTAAATGATAAAGGAAACTTTGTTATTTATACATAATATGCATTGTACATTTCTATATGGCCCAAATAAAGCCTTTTCATTCACTGGGGCTCTAGCAGAATAAAAGATTGGACACCCATGAACTATAACTTCTATTGCTACCAATCATTCGTGTCTGGTAACTTTTTAGCACATAAAGAAAGCCCCACACCTCAGATAGGTGCTTTAGTTGCAAAAAGAGGAGAGAAAAATACAAAGTGGCTAGATATCCACTACTCACCCAACACCTAAAAAAAAAAAAAAAAAAAACAGCTTTTGATCGCCGAACTTAAAAAATAGGTAAATGACACTTCTGGTAATTGCAAGAAAGTCTGAAAATTTATTGCAATCATTGAAGAAAAGGTTGAAGAATGTAATCCAAGTAAATAGAAAGCAGATAAGCAGAATAAACTCAAAGAAAGTGGATACAAGGGAAAACATAAAGGTAAAAGCAGAAATCAAAGAAATATAAATATCATACAATAGCGAGAACAAAGCCAATCATTGTTTTATGGAAAAGACTAACCCAGTTGATAAACATCTGGCAAAAACAATCAAGATAAAAGAAAGAAAAGAAAAATAAATAGTATAAGGAATTAAAAGACAATATCACAAAGATCTTGAAGATACATAACAAAAAAAGAAAATATTAAATTTTTGCATGCATTTGAAGCATTAAGTGAAAATAATAAAATCCACAAAAAATATTTGATAAAATTCAATGTTATGTATGATTTTTAATACTCAGAAATCTATGGCTGGGGATTTAGCTCAGCGGCATAAGCACCTGCCTTGCAAGCAGGCAGTTGTGAGTTAAAATCTAGAAATAAATTTTTTTGATAAAACTATATGGGATACATACACAAAATTTATTACAGACCATTATAACTACTGGTAAAACAGTAAAAGCTTTTTATTTGCAATCAGAAACAAGATTTTCCTTTTAACTATTTCTATTCAAAATTGGCTGAGGTTCTAATTATCACATAAAGAATGAAAAAGAAACATAAAATAAGCTTTTTAGTTTCTTTAATAATATTACTAAAAGTATTATTAGAAAAGCTATAAAAAAGAAATGCATGCAAAGTATCTAAACACTACTTGTATATATTCACACCTCAGCATTAAGTTCAAATTGTAAACATTCATTCATTCATCTGCAAAGACAGATGAATGAACATTACACACACATACACATATAGTATAATATGTATCAATCATCCTTCTAACTCTGTCTCTGTCTCTCTTTCTCTCAGTATGTAAATAATTTGACAAGTTTATTATAAAAAATTATGGAAATTTGATGTTCCAAGTTTGACCATAAATTGCTGGTGGGAAATGTAAGTTGATTCAGCTTCTTTTAGAAATTTGTTTGGGAGTACAGGTTGATCATTTGTAATCTGACAATATAAAATCTAGAATTAAAAATCTCATGAATTGGGGCATTGTGCTATAAGTGGAAAATCCCACAAATGCACTATGTAAAGGGTCACAGTAAAATGCAGGTACACTAAAATAGTTTGAACTTATCTTCAGGTTGTATGTATAAAGTGTGTACAAAGCAATGAACTCCATGTTTACTCTTGGGTATCATCCCCAAGACATCTATCTCATAGTACATGCAAAAATTTAAAAAAAAAAATCTGTAACACTTCTGGCCCCAAGCATTTTAGATAAGGACCACTCATTCTGTCTCTACTAACACTTCACATATACAAACCTTATTACTCACCCGTTCTATCCTTAGGTAAATGCCAACAGAATTGCATACTTATATTCACATGTACACAAATAGCAGCATTAATGGAAATAGACTCACACTGGAAACTACCCAAATGACTACCAAGGGTAAAATGGAAAAATTGTAGTAAATTTACAAAAAAGAATTTTATGCAGCAGTGAGTATTATAATTACTTGTAACAACATAAAATAGATCTTACAAACAGCATGTTAGATGCAAGAAGCCAGACACAAAATAGTTTACTTAAAGTTCAAAATAGGCAAAATCCTTTGGGATAAAGGTCTAGGAGTCAGGACAGTATTTACTTGTATGAGTATAAGTGACACAGAGAGCCTCCTTTTTGACCTGGGTTCTGATTAAAGGGGTGTGCTGTTTCTGTGAAGTTTACTGAGCAATACTTTTGTATTCTGTGCACTTTCCCAAACACTGTTTTTTTTTTCAGTGAATCTCCTCATAAAAGATTCATGCAGGAAAAAAATCCATAGCTTTTCTATGCAACAAAATAGTAAATTGAATATGTAACAGAAGAGAAAACTTCATTTACAAAATAACAAAAATTGTAAAACACCTACTAACACAACTACACAAAATTCTCAAGGTATCTCTGGAAGAAAAATCTTTCAATACATGAAGATGCATTCAGTGTTCCTGGATGAGAAGAGTACTCATTGCTCCCTATTCCAGTTACGGTTGCAGAAAATTGCTTCAAGGGTAAATAATTCATATAAGGTCTGTCTCATCACAACAGAGCATGTCAATACTAGTAGTCCCACTATGCGAAATTCAGACACTGAAACATCTCACATTTGACAGGGTGTTGGAAGTTAGTTATCATTCTACTAGACAAGAAAAAAGGAAAATAAAAAACTCTAAGCAGTGTTTGTGTTTTCAGGCTGTGTAACTTCCATCCTCACTATATTTCTAAAAAGAATCAAAGTATAGGATTATTCAGTAAGAGGAAATGGCCCTAGCTTTCATTTTAGCAGAATCTAAGACAAGATCAAGCCCTATATATCAAGACAGATATAAAACCATACTGGTTAAAACAATATTGAATTACCACAGTAATAGATGGACCACTGGAAAAAAAAGAAGACAAATTCATATACAAGGTATGATCAAAAGATACAATGAATGTTTAAATTTTAAAAATTTATTAAGATAAAAACACATTGCCAAAAATGATGTGATGCATATATTCAAAGCAAAGGGAGACTATTTTGAGTGCGATTAATGGCAAGGTGTCTTTTACTATAATGCCATTTTAAATTTAAATAGACATCTTATTTGATTATCACTGTGTTGATAAACCATTTGCAGCAATTTCTGTCAAATGTAAACATTACAATATGTCCTTATCCAACTATCCATCCGATATGACATTATGAGACTTTCTGCTCTTCTTCAAAATCCAAATGACTATGAAAGGTAAATATTTTGTATCAATTCAGGACACTGAGACAGCCACACAAATAAGACATTCACAAAAGAGGACTTATGGAGCTGTTGCAGAAAGTGGTAAGAATGATGGGACAAGTATGCTTGAAGCAAGGGGGACTATTTTGGGGGAAATCAGTGGTCATGTTTCTTTTACCATACTAAAATTTCAAAAATTAAACATTCACTGTACTTTTCAATGACCTCTCAGAAATGAACAGATATTGTTTTAGCAGGATATTCATTTATTTTAATCATCAATTTAACTATATTTACTACACAAGCACAAATTATAAGGTGTCAGGCACACTGCTTCTATTCTTACTTTGTCTCTAAACTATAAGGTTTAGCTGGAAGAAATGGGTTCAGCTGGAAGAAAAATACACTAATTACCACAGTGCCTTTTAAAATCTGATATTCATTCTGATATCAATGAAATATTAATTTCATTTTCTCTAAAATAATTTTTCTACTGGCTTATTCTGTGTATGTAAATTAAATTTAAGTATTATTACATATGATTCCTAAGAAACACAATAGAATTTAATTTTGTAGCTCTGTACTCACATCGGATTCCCAAAAATTAAAACCCAACAATAGACAATGTCAGTAATGATTTGAGTGTATTTCAATGCAATTATTCCAACACGAGCATTAAATATGTGCATAACGCATGATTCAGTAATGTCACTTATGTAGTCTCTTGTATGGGTGCGTAAGGAGATGTGTGTTAGCAACATTATTTGTGAAAGGTGGAAACTACCCACATTCCCATCAACAGCAGAAGGATAAGTGAGTTGTTGGGTAGCACATAGAGAAACATCTCACAGCCCTGAAAAAAATAAATCTCTGCTACATGCAACTATGTGACAGCAAGTGATAGAAGCCAGACACAGAAGGATATTGCAGTATTTCTTTGCTTAAATTTCAAAATTAGACATAACTATAGTGTTTAAAGATACAAACTTCGGTGATAAAAGTATAAGAAAAGGAAAGTGGCAATAATTTTAAAAGGAAAGCGCTAACCTTTGAGGGAGGAAGGGGATCAAGATTAGAAAGAAACACATGGATGCTTCCATGTTGGTAACCGGTTTCTTTATCTGGTTCATAGCCACAGAGGTGACACCTCACTTACTAAACACATCTCCAGATTTATCACTTTTCTACACATGTGTTATATTTCACAATTCTTTAAACTGTTAAACATAAGTCAAAAATGTTGCATACGTTTCCCTGGGGAGCTGAGGACATATGTCTCCGGACTGCGGTTTCCCTTTCCTTGTGGCTGGACTTCCCCTGAGACCTAGAAGGCCTGGTAATTCAAGCACACTGAATGCACCACTCTGTCAGGAAACAAGTAATTCATGGTCCTGAGGTACTTCACATTTAACACGAAGTTGAGCTAGTTCGATTTTTTTCTATTCTTGAAATTTGGATTTATTTCTCTTCACAGGATAGATTATGAACCTGTAACTGACCTCTTTACTGTACTTTTAAAATAAACCCAGTCTTTTTGAAGTGTAGTTTTGATCTAGTGAAATAGTGAGTGTGATCGATTCGATACTCTGAAACATCACCTGTTTGTTATCATTCAGTAATGTAGTGTGCCTTGTGTATCCACTTTGGGAACTTTTAAAAATTTCTGTATTCACCATTATTGCAAAATCAATCGAATATGAACAAAAGCAACTTGAATGACCCAAAACTGAGCCTGAGCTGCCAAAACAAGAAGTAAAACAGTTTTATTACCTCTATTGATTATCAAAAAGATAACTGTTATAAACTTTATTTTAAGTAAGTTTCTAAAAGATCTGGGAATGTGATTATTAGAATATAGATTTACAGAACTTTAGTCCTCTGATTATGCACAGATACAAATTATACAACTGGATACATTCTAAGATATTACAAAAATATTCAAACATTGCTAATATTCTGTCTGTGCTACTTGAGGGTTAGTCTTCTCTTTCTTTCCAAAGGAAGAGGCTTATCGTTTGTGTTGTCCCTAAGATTGGAAATGATCCAGTGAGAATTTTTCAAACCCCAATCTGTTAATTATGCATCCTTCTAGAGGATGGACTTTTTGCAGAGAAACATAAAAGTGTTTATTTTTCACTTTACATATTTTGAGGTCATTTGATTTTGATTAACTATTTTGCAATTCATACAATTTATATTAAAATCAAGATAAAAATAAAATACATTATAGTGTGTTATCCACACCTCATTGCTTTTTAGTATGGCTAGCTCCATTTTACTCTTTATATCTTGGATTATATATTCTCTCTTTTCATATAGAGATAGAGCTAGAGATAGTGATAGAGATAGCAATAAAGATAATCATATAATATATATAACATTATATGTCAATATCTATATCTGAAGGTTTCTGTTATTCCTTATTGTGACAACTTATTTTGTACTTTATTTTACTTTTAGAATACTCCATTTTTGAATATTTTTCACAATTTATAATCACAATCTTTGTTTCTGCTAGCCCCATTAGACTGTAGTCTCCATCAGGTCAGGCTCAGTGATCATTTTATTCATCACTTTATACCCCATGTCTAGCATAATATGAGGCATGTAGTATTCACTTAAATATTTGGTCAGAGAATGAATTAAATAATTAATTTAAGGTTACCAAATTCAAACTAAGGGATGAACATGATGATGCAACAATCATAGATGTCAATACATCCTAGCATTACTTTGCAAGACACCTGTGTATAACAGTAGAAAGCTCAGCTGTGAGAGTCAGCATTATAGACTTCATCCAGTTGCTGAACTAGCCCACTGCATTAAAGCAGATTTTACTTTGGGTCAGAGGTGCTTTTCTCTTCTCCTAACTCCATGGTCTCACACACTAAGATTCATCCCCTTTTCCCTCTCCTCAAAAGCAATGTAATGAAGATAAATAGGCGTTTTACAGACAGGTAATCTCATGGTAACAGATCCCTGTTATTTACACCAGCAAAGCCATTTCCAGGGTGTTGGGACTTGCCTGCACCCACCATGGTCGGGTTCTGCCAGGCAGCGATCTGGAAAGGTGTAGGGTTCGCAAAGACTCTGAACAGCTGTCTGCTTTTGCCAAGGATCAGATTACAGGATCTCATTAACTCCAGCCCTGCCTGCTTCAAGCCTTTTGTTAGAGCCAAGACCTATTATTTCAACTTGTCTGGTATCAAGAGGGTCAAGGGGTGAAGGTTTTATTTTACCTGTTTCTGTTCAGTTTCATTTTAAAGTGTAGGCTAAGGAAAAGCAATAATAATAAACTCTATAGCAAATATTGCTATACAATACAGAATTTTTTTCATGCTTCTGAGCAACTAACTCTTGTTTAAAACTTTCAATTATTAAGCAGGAATAATTTAAATTTTGGTTAATTTGCAATACACTGCTACATATGGGAAAATCAACAAAAATAGGAAGTTTTTGTTGCTTTAGTAGTTTCTCAGAACTTGATTTGGTAACATGTCAAACTTAGCACAAAAGGAAGAATGACCTGAGCACTATTAAAGGCGTGTAAGGCTGTGAGTGTATGGGGGTGAAGCGCAGAGATCAAAAGCTTGTCTAGCATGTGCAGTGCCCTCAGTTCAATCCCCACCACCATTACCACACAAAAAAAGAGATGTGCATATATTTGGGGTTCACTCAGCCACACAAGCTTAGCTCAGCATTTTAGTTGTTCTGTTTACAAAGTGCAGTGACACACTGGTCTTCGTCAAGGATCTGCTGTGAACATGAGAAAAAGTAAGGCAACCAACTGAGGTTGAGGTTACATATAAGAGAAGTTGTTACCAACGCACTTAGAGGAGAGCCTGGAGAAGAAGCCTGTCATCAGCACTGATAATGCAGGCTCTTGGCATAGACGAGGGAGCCTGGCAGAGAGAATAAAGTAAGAAAAAGGCCTGCATGTTAACTCTTCCAAACTGTAATGTGTAGAGGTGGGAGGAGGAGAACTGGCAAGGACTAGGAGCAGTCAGAGTTTGAAGGAAGACATGACCAGTGGAGAATGATGGGGTAAGGGCGGCAAGGGGAAGAGAGTATTTCAAGACAGGGAGCGTGATCAGTGGTGGCGAGGTGGAGGTTAGTACTCTGAACATCAATAAGACAAGAGTGGAAATTGTCTTCTGGGTTTAGAAACCTGCTGGACACAGGTATCTCTCACAAGAGCCGTTTAGTTAGACTGAAAACAAAGGTCAAGTGAAATGGGTCTCTGGGGGAGTTAATGGAATGTGAGGAAATGGAAAAAGTGAACATGGAGTTTTGACAAATCTCATTGTGAAAAAAAAGGGGAAGCTGACATGAAAGGCAAGAACATTAAACGGTGCTTCTTACTAACAGAGGAGACCAAGGGATGTTTAAATACTGATGGAAATAATCCGGTTGAGAGGCAAGGATTGAATAAACAAAAAAATGTTCATTAGCTAGGTTGTCTAATATCCATGCTGCTCATGGTATCATTCTGCACATTCAACTCCCCCTACACACACACACACACACACACACACACACACACACACACACTCATTTCTTGGCTATTACCAGACACCACAGAAATCAGTCCCTTTTTCTGTCAAGCAATGCCTTAGAATTAAGACTTTTGAAAATTGTAGTAGCCTCTTGCTTGCTAATATCAATATCTTGTTTCCTCTCCCAAATCTACTTCCCCTTTACTCCAAGGCCACGTGAACAACCAGTGATTAACTACAGATCTTAGGGGCTTTACCCTGGGTCAGACCCCCAAGACTCTTCACTTGATGGGTAGTAAAAGAAATAAACACTAAACTCAGAAAAGATCACTACTGTTCAATGGCCAAAACTATTTTCCCACATCATAGGCAGGACTGATGACTAATCTCATACTCCATTTTAAAGAACACCCAGCTGCAAATACAGCCCATAATAATGGTAAGGTAGATATTAGACGGTTTTGAGATTCCAGCCCTAGCCAAGGCCCTCCTTATGCATGCTTCACAGATTCTCCTCTTGGGCCTCCTTCTGGTTAGTTTTCCATTAAATTCAGTATGGCTGTCACTTTCCACAAAAATCTAGTTCCATCTGTTTCATGTTTCTTTTCGGGCCTTTTAATGTCCTACCTTACCTCTTTGGAGAAAATATTGAAAGCTGAAAGTAGCAGATAAAGATTTGTGTGCAGGAAACAAGCTGTCAGCACAGATGTATGGTGTAATTTTTACCAAAAGTTCAATATTACCTTAATGTGTATTCAGGGGAAAAGCTATAAATATAATGTTCACTCTAAACGGGGGTCATAAAACAATAGAATATTTTCATAGTTTCTTTTATCCAGACATTGGTCTCAGGCAGTTTTATACTCTATGATTTCTGATTGTTATGTGATTATTATTGGGGTTTTTATACTGGATGGAAGGAAGAAAAAAAGGAAGGAAGGAAGGAAAGAAGGAAAGAAGATGAATTCTGCTTTAGCTCTTTCCCTAACCAGTTAATAAGCATATGGATGAAAATCTATTTTAAAATTCCAGGATCCTGTGATATTCTCTTTGGTTCCCTTTCTGTCCTTGTCATGTACAATACCATAAAATCATGGGTTTAGAGATAGATAGATCTGGGCTCAAATTTCAATTTCATTACATACCATTTATGAGACCTTCAGCAATTTTCTTACTATTCAAGCCTTCCATTCTTTATGAAATGTTTAAGAATATGAATCTTAGGTGAATCACTGTCATAATTACATACTATTTTGTCTGCAAATTAAATTAGATATCAATAATTGTAACTATTATTGCAAAATGGTCTGAGACCTAACACATACATTCTGGTTGGTCTCCTTCATGAGAAAATAATGTAAGTGTGATTAAAGCCATCTGTTGCTGATGGTGGCGGCGGGGGGGGGGTGTTCCACACTAAATGGACTAACTCACATTCTAGTTGTGAGCATCACACTAAATGCTCCTTAGCAATGATAATGTTAGCATTATTATTTCCTATGAAATAGATGTTCTTCACGTAAGACTAGGCCTTTGGGGTAGGCCTGAAGAAGAGACTGAGTAGAAATGAATGCTGGTTTGCTTGTTAGGGCTAGAGAAAATCGGCCACAACACTTTCTGATGGAGAAATAAGTCAAAGCATTTTCTATCCTCTCAACTTATAAATCCAGAGCACATTTTCCCCCCTTTGGGGTCTGCAAAGCATGAGAAGCCTGAACTCATGACTCCAAAAAGAACCTAGGAGAAAAAACTCCAATGGCCAGAATTACAGATTCCAAAAAGAGTATACTTGGGTCTAGAAGATGATCTAAAGGATGACAGCAGAGAAAATTCATAAGAGTGGAACAAGGTTGGAAAAGAGAAATATTCCATGCAGAGTGTACTTTCCAATTTTCTTTCAAAGACCTAACTTCTCTAGCTCCCTCTACACTTTTTTGTGTTAGGAGACAGAAAATCTGTTGTTTTCAGGTGTGTTCAGTGAGATCTTGAAATTTTCTAAAAGGAATGTGTGTGCCTTCCTCAAATTCTTGTGTTTGTATTTGTTCTGGAGAACACTAACAAGGCAAAAAGTATTCAGGATAGGAAGCGTCAAAAATTCTCAGTAACCAGTAGGGAATTCATGGCCATCGTTTCCTCAGCCACTCGCACATTCATACATGAATGGTTACCAAAGAAAGACCATGAGTAGCTGTGGATAAGACTACTCACTAAGCCAGATGCAATTCCCAGATTCTCTCCTACAACTCATGGTTGTAGAAGAAGAAGAACTTAACCAGTTTAAGGTGGACAATTCCTCCTTATGTGCTTTGTCAAAAATATTGTGAATGCTATTGTCAAGTAAGCAGAAAGACAGGTTTGTAAAAACATTATGGTGTATTGTCATCCACCTTGCTTCCCGGATCAGGCACCAGGCAGCTTCTGGCTCTTCCCCAAAGTCAAAATGAACATGAAAGATAAACATTTTGAATGAACTCAAGACACTGGGGGCAGTCCCAACAGCACATCTAGAGAATGTAACGGGACTTTCAGAACTGAGTCAGAAAGTGGCAAGAATGTTGGGTAAGTGTGCTGGTAGCAAAGAGGAATATTTTGAGAGGATTAGTGGCAATATGTCTTTTACTATAATAATTTTTTAAATGTTAAACATTCACCCTATTTTTCAATCACACCTCATATGTACACTACAGTAACAGGGAGTACACTGCAGCAGTGAGTACTGAGAAAGAAACTATAAGGGAGAAAGAAAGTGAAGGGCTTTTTAGGCAGTAGATATGACAACGTAGAAGCTTTGGAATGATAGATGAGATAACAGGATACTTTAAGATATTTTGCTATGCATTGTACTATGATCCACTTAAACATGCCTTCAGAAGTTATCCACACAGATCTAAACCTCCTACAATTGTGTTTTGTGTTTGGTTGTATTGATAAGAAAATCACAACTAAAGGAAATTCTTCTTTAAACGTAAGTTAAAGTTAAGCATAGGCCAAGATAGGGATTTTAGAAGTCAAATGAACTCAAAGCCAAAGGACAGGGATTTAAACAAGTTTGGGTCAAAACCAGGAAAAGAATGATTTAACTGATTCTCAGTTTGGAACCCTGAGAAAGCCATGCCACAGATGGGTTAAAGATTCAAACTACTAATTCAAAACAAATATGGGGCCTACTAGTCCCTTTAGAGATGCAATGTGCTATAAACTCCTCAAATTTTTAGCATCTAGATGAACAAATAAATTATATTTTTTCTAATTATCTATCTTTTGGATCACAGACCTTAGCAGAATTGGTTCTAAGTCATGATGGGGAGTGGGATGTGAGGCCAATATTTTCATGACCTCATAAACATCTCACTTTCTCTTTTGTACTTGAGAATCCGCCGAGATACCCCCTTCCAGCCTGGTGATTGATCTACTACCACTTTTCCTCAGGGCTCCTGCTGAGAAACACTGTTGGCTCATGTTCAATGTTCTTTTATTTCTCCAAACTCTGTGGAGTGTGTGTGTGTGTGTGTGTGTATGTGTGTGTGTGCGTGTGTGTTACTGGTGATTGAGCTTTTGCATTGTGTTACATCTCCAATTCCCTCATATTTTTTTTTTAATTTTGAGAAAGGGTCTCACTAAATTGTTAAATTGCCTAGGCTGGGTTGAAATTTTTAATCCTTCTGTCTCATCCTCCCAGAATGCCGGGATTATGGGTGTGCACCAACACATCCATTTCCAAAATGTGTCTTCAACCCAATATTTCATTTCTTCAGTTTTGGCTGTAAAATTTGGCTCAAATTTTACTTTCTGTGAATCCTTACTTTATAATCCCTACTAAAGTAAGGTTCTTCTTTTTCAATAGTCTCAGTGTTTTCATATAACCCTGTTGTCATGTTAATGTAGCTTTTCTTTACATGTTTACCTATCCTAGTAGATTGTAAAGTGGTACAGGGAAGGGATCATATCGTATTTTTCTTGTGCTTTTAGTGCCTAAAATAACACCTAACACAAATGCCTCATTATTTGCTGTGTGATCATACTTGATACTGTATCTGAGATACCATGGATTTGTTCCTACATGACAATCAATGTTATAAAGATAATTGAAAAGTAAGCAAAGAGCAAGCTAAGAATGGAAGAATGATTCCTTAAACCAAAAGGCTAAAAACTAAGAAAATTATAACTAGCATGATACTTAATGCAAAACACTGCATGCTTTCCTCCTAAGATTAAGAATAAGATAAGGATGCATGCTATCACCATATCTCTACAACATTCTATTGGAAATATAGAATCCAATAGGGCAAATAATGAAATAATATTTTTGTAAATATGTACTAATCTACATATTATAAGTAAGCATGTTTTGATGATATATAATGTATAGTAACACATACTGTGCCAAAAGATTCCTAAACCAAACTGAAAAAAATAAGATGTGAAATTTTGTTCAAATATTAACTTATTCTGTTTGAACTATAGTTTAATGTTTGGCAAGGTAATTATATGTGTTTTTATTCCCTGTTTTTCGGATTCTTCATGACCGCCCTAGACTGATTACTATATATGTTAGAGTGCCATAAAGGGCAATTGAGCTGATTTCACAGAGAGTATTCACTCAACCTATAACTGATGGAGAAATGTTTCCAGATATACTTCCTGGTAGAAAGTCCCATTAATATGATCAGACCTATGTATCCAAGCTTTAGCAAGAATCAAAATCAAGCTTCTAGATAAATATTTACCTGTTTAGTATTCCTAAGGTCAAGTCTCTAGGTTATTAGAATCACCAGAACGTTGGAACAACATCTTGAGAGCTTCATTTTTAAAACTTAGCAGGTGATTTTTGAGCTTTAAAAAGTTAGCAATTCATGGATTTAAGTAATCCTTACCATTGCCTAAGAAAATCCTCTGATCGAGCAGTGAACTCCATGGCTTTAATCTCATTTAGCCCCATTTTCCTCTTCTGCAAAATTAGATGATACGTGTAAGTGATTTCAAAGAATTCTAAAACAACTTACGCTCTGAGATTCTAGAGAATATATATCCTGGTAAAAAGAAAATAATTTGTGCCTTAAAATATTTTCATTCTTTCTACGAGCTAAAAAAATGTGATTAGTAGAAAATATATCAACTACTGACAGTATTTACTTACGATATTATAGTTTTTACTCTTTATTTCCAAGTTATTTGTAATATATGTACGTAGCCTTCATAAGTGAAAAAACCCCACAAAATATTAAAGGAATTTAGTGAGTAATATATAAAGTACTGTTTAAGAATACTAACATGATCAGTGTATGAACATTGTACTTATAATGGCTGTCTTAGTTACTTTTCTCACTGCTGAGACAAAATATTCAATGTGCAAAATTAAGGGAGGAAAGGTTATTTAGCTCACAATTTCTAGAGATTTCATTCCATTATTGGCTGGCTCCAAGGCAAGGTAGCTCTGCAGAGGAGAAATAGTTCCTGGTGGGCAAAAAGCAGCAAAGCAACAAGGAACAACCACAAAATCTTTCTAACCTTTATATTTTATCCAAACTACTTAGGGTGGGAGCACTCATACACTTAATCCTAGTGCCCTTGATCCTAGCATTACACAGTAAATCAATTCTAGTATCACATACTCTGGACCCAGTCATCTCTGAAAAAACCCCACCTATGAGTATCCGGGGCTTTGTGGGGACATCTACATACAATCTATAACAGTGGCAGAGAGATTTGCATGTAATGAGAGCACAAACCAAGGCAAGGGGTAAGGATTGAAGAGCTGGTTATTGAGCAGGCTTAGCATTGCTGAGGGTAAGCTAATAATAGAACTCAGTAATCCAGAGGTTCAAACTAGCTCCAAAGTAGGCAGTTTGCAAGTCCTCTTTTAAAAATACAGGGTAGACATTTAAAAATCCAAATTGTGTGCCTATATACAGTAAAGTAGGTTAAAAATTGATCATCTATTATGCGGGCAGTATTATGGTGAATTCTGTGAAGATATGAAACATATTAACCTATATTTCATCTACTGAAAAGTTGGAGATTCTAAAACAAAAGTTTGAAAATAACATTTTACCAATTGTTAAAATACATAGCAGAGGTTTTAAGAAATGAGAAATCAAAGTGAAACCAGTTAGAAGAATTCATGAGAGTGAATCCCTTGGTCTTGAAAGTATTGAATTTAGATTTAAAAAATTCACTGGATGGGATTATTAATAGATTGGAGGCAGTAAAAGAACTAGTGAATTTCAGGAAATATCAATAGAAAATTTCCCATTGAAGAATGAAAATAAAAAATATTAAATAAAAATGAACAAATACCTGAATCTATGAACAAATATAAAATGTTATACCATATTATATAATTAGAATCCCAGAAAGAGGGCTAAATATATTTCACAAAATGGCTGAAATTTCCCCAAATTTGTTGAAAAATACTACATTTTTCAGCTTATAACAATTAATAAACCTCGGGTGGTAAAAATATGAAGAAAAATATTTCTAGGGACAGAATATATGAAATAATTAAAAATATCAAAATGCTCAAAGCCTCTTGTGGAGAGATATATTACAGAGAAGCAGCATTAGGGATGACAGTTGATTTTGCATAAGAAATGATGAAGGCTGCACAACAGAGAAGCCTTTAAAGTGCTGAGTAAAACCATCAAACTAGATTATTATGATTGTAAAACTAACTTCCAATGGGAAAGTGAAATAAATTGCATTTAGACAACTGGAGGCTGAGAGAATTTGCCACAGCAGGTTATCATAAGAAATGCGAAAACTGTTCCTCAAACCAGAAGGAAAAGATACCCGATAGGAATGTAGTTAACCTGCAATTTCTTTCAAGGACAGGTAACTTTCTTCTTTTATTTTTTAAAATTTAGATATAATCCACATGCCATTATTTTACTCTATTAAAGTACAAAAAACAGTAGTTTTGATATACCCGCAAGGTCATGATATCACTACTCTCTCTAACCCCAAAACATCTAATCATTCTAGGAAAAATATACTGTTCTAATTAGCAGTCACCCCTCATTCTCACACCTCACCCACTCTACTGGAAACTACTAATCTATTTTCTGTGTCTATGGAGTTGTCTATTCAAGTATATTAAACACATGAAATCATATAATATGTGCCTTTTTGTGAAAGGCAACTGACTAAAGCAAAATCAATTAAGTGTAAAGTGGAGTTTGTGACACACAAAAGAGAAAGAAATTACAATAAGAAAGATCTAGATAGAGGAAGGGCTGGTAATCAGAATATGGTCCCACCAACTTGTCCATACTGTAATTCCTGAGAATTGCAAATACATTGCATTACATGACCAAAGGAAATTCAGATTGCAGAGAGAACTACAGTAGCTAGTTGGCCAGTTTCGGAATATAGGAATTGTCCTAGATGGGCTCAATCCGAACATAAGTATTCTTCAAAATGGAAGAGAGAGGCCAAATGGTTGAGCGAGATGTGTCATGAAAAGGACTCAAGTCACCAGAAACTGTTGGCTTTGAAGATGTAAATCACTATAAGCTAAGAATGCAGTATCATTGAAGAACTAAGAATGATTCATAGTTTACAGCCAGCAGGAAAGTGAGACTCTTTGTCCTATAATCCCAGGTAATTGAGTTTTTCAATAGTTCAAATAGGCAGAAAGTGCATTTTCTCCTAGAGTTTATGGAAAGGAACAACATAAACCTGCCAAGACTTTGGTCTTACATTAGTAAGAACTATGCCATAATTTTAGCCTGAAGAACAACAACAACAACAACAACAACAAAAAACCCACCATCACCATTACCACCAGCAAAAAAAACTATAAAATAATAAATTTGCATTGCTCTGGCTTTTACATTTGATATAATTCATATGGCAGCAATAGAAAATTAATACAACATGTAAGTGGAATTACATACTCTTATGATTTGTTGCAATCTATATTATAATTATAATCTTCGCAAGATTATAATTTGTAAAGTAAAATGTAGAAAGCTACAAAGTGGGAGGCATGAAACAGTTTATTATTGACTATAATGGATGTTTATAAGTTAAGGATATACTTTGTTAAACTTAAAACTATTATGTAAAAAATAGTAATAAAATTAATAATTAATGAGGTTTAGCCAACACACAAATAGAAGTAAAATAGAGCACTAAAATTTAATTAATTTAACATAAAGCAGAAAAAAGACCCCCAAAATAGGAAAAATAAAAACCTGAAGGACAGATAATAGACAGAAACTCAACTATATAAAAAAACATATTAAATACAAAGAGACCTCAGCGATACAATTAGCAGAAGTTACTGGTATGGATAAAAAAATAGTAAGTCTAAATGAAAGACAATCTTTAAGAAACACATTTAGGCCCACAAAAGATTTAAAGTAAAATTTGGGAGAAAATATTCTATAGAAATTATAAATATAAGATCAACATGCAATATTAGTGTATTTCAAGAGAAAAGGTTTTATAAGACATAAAAAGGAACATTTCATAGTGATTTTACTGTATCACATCTTCAAATCCCTGAAGGTTTTTCTAACTAATGAAAACTTCAAAATTCATGAATACTAAATTGGCAGATCAGGGGATGGTGGGAAACAGCCATATTTACAGTTGGAGCTGGAGATTTAAACAAGTATCTCTTGGTAGCTGATTAGACAAAAACACAGAATATAGATCTGAATAAAGTTTCAAGCAAATTCATTTATTTAACATTTACATAGCGCTATTCCCAATCAAAATTTTTCAAGCACACATGAAATACTGTTCACCAAGATATGCAATGGCCCATAAATTAAATACCAGTCAATTTCCAAAAGTGTGTTTTTGACCACATAATAATTACTTTATGAATAACTAAAAATAAACTATCAAGAAAATGGAAGTAAAAGCACACATTTATTAACAACCCATGGGTTGAAAAGAAATCCCAAGGGAAATGAGAAACTAACTAAAACTTAATGAAAATGTAGAATTTCAAAATCCATGGGATAAAGCACTGCTTTGAAGGAAAGTTATTGCTTTTATGTTTACATTGCCATGTTATGCTTTAAAAATCAGTGATCTAAATGTCAACTTTAAGAAACTAGAAAAAGGCAGGCAAATAAAAAGACTGTAATATCAGCAAGGATAAAGAAGAAAATTTTTAAGATTCCATCACAAAGAATTAGAGCCAGAGAGAGACAACACAGATTGTCAAAATTAGAAATGAAAGAAAGGTTTGATTACAGATGCCAAAGAGAGCTAATAGGCAAATATCACCAGCTAATTAAAATGGTGAAACCCATGTAAAACACATCTCACCAGATCTGACTCACAAAAATCAAAAAAAGAAGCGATCCCTGGTACCGATAAAAACAAAAAAGACAAAAAAATATTCACAATTAGAAGTTTCTAATTGGTGATTTCAATCAATAATACCAATTTTCATCAACTCTTCCAGAGTATCACTAAGTACATGATATGTGATCCATCATCATGAGCCAACATTTCTATAAATGAAAATTACATTCAAAATCAGATACTAGGGGCTGGGGATTTAGCTCAGCAGCATAAGCACCTGCCTTGCAAGCAGGCAGTCATGAGTTCAATCCCTGGTACCGATTAAAAAAAAAAATGAAAAAAAATCAGATACTAGTTTTTACCCATTTTAACACATTTAGCCAAAGATTGAACTTCTCGAATTTTTGCGTGAAATTCATACGTTACCTAGAAAAGTTCAAGAAACAAGAATTTGACAAGAACAAACTTCACTATGTTCCATTGTTATAGGCATTCCAAAAATGAATCACTAAGCGCTGGAGGGTTAATGGCTAGAATTTTAGAAGACCAACAATATCAAGTATTGATGGCAATGTGCAGCAACTAGAAGTCTCAGAGACTCTGTTGCAAGTGTGAAATAGTATAACCACTTTACAAAATGATCTGAAATAGTCTATACAATTAAATAAAACCATATAACTCAGCAACCTATTCTTAGGCATTTACCTAAAATAGAAAACTAGGATGACAGAAAGACATTTAAGGAATGTCCATAACGGTTATATTCATAATAACTCCAAAGTGGAAACAACTGAAATATCCATGGATTTTATGTTGGAATGTTCATACAATGAAATGTTACTTATCAATCAAAAAGAAAAATAGCAATAAGATAGTATGTTATTTAGCAACAACATAGATGAGTTGTGAGAACATTTTAATGAGTGAAAAATCAAAAAAATTAAAAAAACTAGACACTGGAATATTTTTTCTCATTTACATAAAGATAGAACAAGCAAACCATGTGTAACAATAGACATCAAATAAATACATTCAAAAATGGGGCATTTAGCTCAGCGGCATAAGCACCTGCCTTGCAAGCAAGCGGTTGTGAGTTTGATCCCCGGTACCGATAGAAATGAAAAAAGACAAAAAAAAAAATACATTCAAGAATGTTCATCATCATTACTCATTAGAGAAATGCAAATTAAAACAACACTGAGATTCCATCTCACTCCTGAAAGAATGGCCAGGATCAAGAAAACTACCAACAACAAATGCTGGAGAGGCTGTGGGAAAAAAGGAACTCTCCTACACTGTTGGTGGGAGTGTAGACTAGTATAACCATTGTGGAGGTCAGTCTGGAGATTTCTCAGAAAGCTGGGATTGAAAGTCCCATTTGATCCAGCCATTCCACTTCTAGACATATTCCCAGAAGAACTGAAAATATCACAGTGATATTTGTGCACCCATGTTTATAGCAGCACAATTTGTAATAGCCAGATCTTGGAAGCAACCTAAGTGTCCATCAACTGAGGAATGGATAAAAAAGTTGTGGTAATTTTGTACAATGGAGTACTACTCAGCTATAAAGAATGATCACATTGAGATATTTATAAATAAATGGGTGCAACTGGAGACCATACTCATAAGCGAAATAAATCAAACGCACATGTATAAATACCATATAGTTTCCCTAGAGTAAGTAATGGTAAGAATACATAAGAGTTTATGGTAATCATGATTCTCTATTATATTGCTTTGAAGCCTTATAATGATTGCATTCATTAGTTGGAATGGATTTATCCTGGTTTGTTTGATTTTATTATCTGCGATGGTATGAACATCTATTTTGAAGAAAACAAGTCATTATAATAGCCAGTGCTGATTTAATATCATCTTACTCTAGAGTCCTACCATGCTTTTGTTCTTCTGTTTCCATTGGTTCTATCATATTGTATCTTATTGGATTGTATTATGTGTGATTGTATAAACAAATTTTTTTTTGGAAAATGAGATAATAGAGTAGCTAGCCATTGTTCGTTTTCTGTTATTTGGTTCTGAATATCCTGTAATGCTTTCATTCTCTTGAATGGTTTTATACTATTTTGTTATGTTTGACACTATTGTATATGAAGTTATGCTTAACTATTTCAAGGAAAGAGACATTATGGTAGTTACTGTTAATTAAGAGTTGTCTCCTGGTGAAATACTGTGTTGCTTACATTGTTCTGTTCTGATCTGCTTTGTTATGTCCTCTTTTGTCTTAGTCTTTAAAATAAAAAAGAAAAAGAAAAAAAAGAAATAAAGGATATATTATCTGCTCTATAGATGCCACCTCCCAAGGTAAAAATAATCAAACTATAATTGAGTCTTGAAAATTTTTAGTCCAGTTTTAATTTATACTAGCACAAAGAGCCATTTTCATATAATAGGAAGTTGACTGTTTCTTGGTGGCTTTAACCAAGAGGCAATTTACTGTAATTTGTAGGCTTTTTAAAATGCTCGAGGAAGCTATAGTATAGAAAACAAGCTCTGGGCTAGTTCTAAATTAATCACTGAAAATTTAAAAGTATCTTTTAATATTTCAAAGCCATCCACAATTGCAATCCAGCTTGGTAATTCCAAGAGTAATTATTTTCTTTGTGAGTTATCTAGATGCCCTGTCTCCCTCAGCCTTTGGCTGCTTGACAACCAACTGTCTATTCCTCCAAGAAGATTGAATCTTTGAGGGAAACCAGGTCACAGTCAAACATATGTATTTATTTGTGGGAAAAAAATGGAAACTTTGTTTAAATGCAGTTTGAGAATTATCCTAAATTCCTTTGTGATAAACTTTCCCGATCTTAACATTATTATGAGAAATAGATTCCTTTAATTGTTCAAATGTGGGTCTAAATTCTATTTTTAAAATCTGTTAGTTGCCTAAGTATATTCCCTCCCATTCAACCTACTGTACCTCACTCCTGGAGTACCTGAGAGCATAGGCCAATGTCATTCTTTTAAAAATTACTCCAGTGGGGGCAATAGGGGTCTTAGGAAGGGAAACCCACGCTTGGTGCAATAACATATGGTCTAATAAATTCACAAATGAGTGACATTTCTTGTAGTTGTGGTTCAAATTATAGGCATTTCAAACGTGTAGTGGTGACTTTAATTTACTGTAAGGAAGTGTATGCTGAGCATCTGGAAGGACATAATTTTACTTTAATCATTTTGATTTAAGTGACAGTAATTACAAGTATTATCACAGTTTATAGAAAAAGCATTGGTTTTTACTGTTATCTGCCAGGACTTGTTTCCATCGTAGCGAGGCATTTCTTTTTTAGACGAAAAGGGGTTAAATCATTCTGAAAGTTCCTTCCCTATTTAAGTGTCTTGCATGAGCAAGGACTTATAATAATGGATTATACTGACGAATTTGCTTAAACTAAAGTTTAAGAGAAAAGAAATGATGGCATTTAAAATATTGTGGGAAAACACTGTTAACCTGCAACAGAAATTTTATAGGTAAGTACGTAGAGCAACTTTAAAAACCTTGAAGTATCATACACTATTTTTGCTCCTAAATGAAACAGATACTTTTGGGGAAATTGCCCCCAGGTACACAGGCAAAAAGGTGTTATAATATGAAAAGCAGTCGAAGTTTGTCTGTTAGTTCTTCAGTATTCTTTACCTATTTTATTATTTTTATTTTAAAAAGAAAAAAGAATAAAAGTGATGGACAGAATTTCAAAACAAAATAATAGGAGATTAACAATGGTTAATATATTTTGTATTGTTATCTTTAAAGTAGTTGCTCAGTTTACAAGGTATAGGAATGAAAAACTGATCAAACAATGAAAGTACGAACCTTTATTTTCAATGAACTAATAGAGATTAGTAGTATAATTTTCTATATTGTATGTGTGTATATGTATCATATATATACATATATATATATATATACATACATGCATATTCTTTTCTATTCTTTCTTTTCTACTTTCCCCATCCCAGTTGTTCTTTCCTCTTGAGCAATTTCTTCCCCCTTTCACTTTAAAAATATCTACTGTACATTTTTAATCTTATTTATTCTTTCATTTTTTGCACTAGTGAAACAATATGACGTTTACACATGTGAGTCTGATTTTTTCACTTATAAGTATGGTCTCAAGCTGCATTCATTTATCTATAAAGCCTGGAGTATTCCATCATATACAAAGACCACATCTTTTTTAATCTATTCTATGGTTGATGACATTTGGGTTGTTTCCAAGATATAGCTGTCCTATAAACATGGATGTGTAAATATCATATCATTATGATGCTTCCCATAGTTCTGGAAAAATATCCAGAATGGGAACAGCAAGGTCAAATGGGACCTTCAATCCTAGTTTTTTGAGGGGTCTCCACACTGTTTTCGTCAGTGGTTGTACCAGTCTACACTCCCACCAACAGTGGAGAAGTGTTCCATTTTCCACACAGTCCCTCCAATATTTGCTATTGGTTGATTTCTTTTCTTTTTGGAGTAGAGGAGATCCGAACTTGCCAAGTTACTCAGCCAAATGTTTGATTTCTTGATGTTAGCCATCCTTTCTGAAGTGAGATGGAATCTTATTGTTGTTTTAATTTGCATTTCTTGAATGACCTAGGATGCTGAACATTTTTTTATGTATTTGTATTTAATATTTGTATTTCTTCATCTAAGAAGTGTGTATTCATCTCAGATACCCATTTTTGGATTGAGTCTTTGAATTTAAGACACCTGATTTTTCTTTTCAATTCTTTATACATTCTAGATGGAAGTGCTTTGTCTGAGGGAAATTTGGCTAAAATTTTTCCCATTTTGCGGGTTGTCTTTTCTCTCTGTTGGAGATTAATTTTGATGTGCAAATGCTTTCTAATGAGAGAAGATCCAAGTTGTTGATTCTTTGAAGTACTTCCGTGTGGTTTGGGTTTTGTTCATGAACTTTCTGTCTACCTTTATAAGATTTCTACCTACCTTGTCTCCAGTAGACTTAATATTTCTGTTTTAATATTTAGATCTTTGAAACATTTTACTTTAATTTAGTACATGGTGGTAGACATGCCTCGTTTTAGACTTCAGCAGGTAGAAAGCGAGTTTTCCAATCTATTTCCTATTTTAAAAGCATAGAAATGTGAGAAATAATTATTGAATTGTGACCACAAAGAAGACACTTAACCTCAGTATCAAAAATATCTCAGACAGAAAGCTTTTTAAATCAGAGAGACTGTCTAGAAGATACAAATAAACATGTTTCCATATACAGTAAGTAAGACATCAGTAAGCATGCAGGGCAAGGGGTGGGTATTCAGTAATATTTATCAAATGAATCCCAGCACTCTGGGATGCAGAGACAAGAGGATCATGAGTTTGAGCCCTTGTAGGGCAACTTAGCAAGACTTTGTCTCAATATAAAAAATAAGAAGGGCAGGGACATAGCTCAATGTGACAGCCTAGATTCAATCCTCAGAATCATAAAAAACTAAAACAAAACAAGAAGAAACCCACTTTCTTAAAAGCTATTTGTACACCACTTGCTGGCTTTTAAAGTTTCTTACAAATGTATTATTTGTAATACAAAGGCTTTTGCATTTTTCTCTACATCACCAGATGGTCTGAAGATCACATGAGCAAATACTAATGCTCCAAGAACTAAAAAGCTGAAAAATGCAGTGTTTTCTATATTGTTTTACTTCTGTTTTCCCATAAATGAGTCACTATTTTATCCTGTGTTTGTCCCATATATATGCTGATGAAAAATATTTGAGATCTAGGCACAGTGTTTCTTCTGGACCTTATAAATAGCAATACTTGAGTCACAGAATCACTCAGGGAGAATGTATGCAATTATTCCACACTTAGGCCCAGTCCTGGGTAGCTCTCAGGCTATCTTCTTTGAAACAACTTTTTTATCAATACTGCCTTCCAAGGCAATGTAGCAGGAAAAAAACAATATCAACACTGTATTTTCTCAAAGCAAAAAGGCAATAGAGACCCTGCCACATAATTATCCATTACCTAAGCCTCAGAGGACGTAGATAAGTTTCTTGATAATGAGGAACCACACTGCACATAGCAAACCTGGGTGCTCCCCAGGTCCCTGTGCAAGGCTCTTTTCATTACTCTGGATTCATTAACTTGACTAGAAAGATGTTTTGGCATAGAAAGGTTGAAGGCTGTAGTTAAAATGGGAATGATCATTTTGCCATGCCCTTCTTACCCCCTTTTCGCCTAGGCATTTGAACAGTAAGATTGGCTGAGAAGTCCCAGAGCCTATATAAGGATATTTTAAGCTGTGGTCACATTGCTGGTTTTGTTTTGTTTGTTATATCCTTCAATTCCACGTTTAGAATCCAAAAAACACTAATTCTTAAGAAGAAATACCCTTAATACTGAATACTATTTATGACTAGGTTATTTAAAAATTCTCAACTTTAAAATTACTCAAACTACAATATATTGAGGATTAATAAATCATGGAATTTGTATGTAAGACAGATTTCTGCTCTGGAAATTTAAAATAAATATTGATCAAGAAAAGATACCATGGCCTCATTCTTCCAGCATGAATCTTCTCTAAGCAGTCTAGCAGTCTTGGTCTTCCCTCTCAGTGCATGGGTTAGGAACGTCATGTAACTGATTCTGGTGAGTTTATGGAAGAAGGTTGGTAGGTGGAGCTATAAATAATTTTCTTGCTACCAAAACATTTGCAATGAAGACATGACTCTTTTCATCCTCAGGATAGAATTATGTCTGGATACAATGCCCAGAACTACTAAAGCCATCTTGATGTCCATCTGAGAATGAAACAAACATGTAAACTTCATAGAACCACATGACATGTCAGTGAGATAGAGACAGAGCCCTAAGAAGTGGTATCTCTGGGCGATAATAAATATTTTAGCCTGTTTAATAAAGGTCTCTTTTTACCTGAGACTGAAAGCATCTGAACTGAAATTTGGGCTGACAGCAACTTTGTCACTAAGAATCAGTGTCACATTTTCATCACCATGAAAATGTCTCAAAACATGTAGTTTACAGACATATTGCCATTGTTATATGAGTTTCTCTGGAAGGATGTGTGGATTTCAAATCAGAGAAATAACTATTTGTAAAGACTTCCTGAAGAATAATCTATTCTGTTTCATCTGAATTAAAGAATAGAATTAACGGGGACTGGGGATTTAGCTCAGCGGCATAAGCACCTGCCTTGAAAGCAGGCGGTCGTGAGTTCGATCCCCGGTACCGGTAAAAATGAAAAAGACAAAAAAAAAAAAAAAAAAAGAATAGAATTAACTAGAGTAAAATCAAGCCACAAGTCTTCATTATCTATTAACTTTCTTCATCTGATTAGGAATTCAACTAAGATTAGGTATATTATTTTATTGGGAAAGCCTGTTCATCCTTGATTGCCAGTTTCTAAAGAAAATATTCTTAATTACAAGCCCCAAAGCTCTCGTGTTCTTAGTGCCTGGTGCAGAAAAAATGCGCTTGATGAATTTGTATTGACTTTTCTTTGCTAGCCAACACGAAGGCAGCCAATCCCTGCCAAAATCATCAGTAAAACTATTTCTTGTGAGTAATAACAATAATATTATTTTCCTTTATGGCACCTTTAATCCAAGAATCTTGAGCCTGTATAAACATTTGCCCAGTAATATACTAAAAATCTTAGTATTTGGTTGGTGGGAAAATACAACTAGAGGCAAGAACATGGAAATAAAAATAGAACCCAAAATTTTAACTCATAATGATCTTTTAATCTATTGTCTTCAACTAATCATTCAAGGAAAATAAAAAATTATTGAGGTTTTAACAGTATAAGCAACAAAGCATTTCCAGCTCCAAGTAAAAGATGATTCACTCTTTCTCTTTTCTTGTGATTTAAAGTTTTTTTTACTTTTCATATTTATAAAATTTTTTTACAGTGGAATTCTGAATGTCAAAAAATGGAGAAATTGAGCTAATTAGGATTATTTCAGTATATATCAAAAAGAAACTGGCAATAATTAGAAGTGAAAAAAATTATTAGAAGTGAGTTTTGTTTCGATACTTGGAGAATTTCCTGTTGGATCAAAGTATTATTGAAACCACTTTTCTTTTGGATTTAAAGTAATTCTTTTATTTTTTTTAACTTGGAAAAGGAAGAGAAAAACATGGAATCAAATCTTGGAAGAATCAAATATGATGATGCATTAAATTTCCTATTTTCAGATGTTCAACAAATTATGGGGAGAGCTTTGAACTCCACTTTTTGGGACGTATTAGAATAAGTCAGCAGAACCTATGTAGAAGTTGATTTTGACTAATAATGTATTTTTTAAAAATTCACAATAAAACTAAAATTTCATAGCACTATATTTAATAGCACATTCTTTTTTAACTTAAATGAATGAAAATTAATAAGATGATTATAAACAAATCATTGCCATTAAGAAAGTAGACCCACCAGAGTCTCACCCTGACTACATTTTGAAAAATCCATTGTTGGTTGATTATTATACTTGATTCACAAAGATTTGTAATTGAAATATCCTCTTAAAAAGTAATAAAGTTGCATTTTTAAAAAGCAATTTTACTTAGTTTGTTCAACTTGAGTATCTTTCCAGTTAAGTCTCTGTTAGCCTATGAGGCACCCTGTGAAATGCTTCACTCCATGTGAAGCATTGTGTGAAAATGGCTGAAAAGCACTGTGAAAATGGCTAGTGAGCTCTAAGGCGGGGGCTTGACAACGAAGATCTTACTAAAATAGCCCCATCACATGTTGCTGCAGCTGAGTTCACAAAAAGAGTGCAGAGGAAGATGTGTGTTTTCTTTAGTTTACATGTTAAGTCTTCCATTAATAACTCTCAGTCATCCTTGTCAGGGACCTACACTGAAGTTGTGATGTCATAAACTGCATAAAAATATCCCTTAAAGCTGAAGCTTAAAAAGAAAACCAAGATATTACAGGAAACAGTCCTAGATTTAGCATATGGTGGCCATTTACATGCCAGATCACATTTTCTTTTGGAGATGACTTTTCTTTCCTTTTAATTTCTTCTTTAGATTAGGTAACTATTGATCTAGAATTGTTCAACTTGCCCTGAAATAACAACCTCTGTAATTTCTAATTTTTAAGGAATTTTATTATTACTTGGTACACTTAATACTCAACAACTGCCATATGAAATAACTTACACAAGCTTTTCACTCTAGGTGGCTCAGTTGCTAAATTGGCACTAGATCCTAGTCTCCTGACAGTTTATCCATTGATCTTCCATCTCCATCATTTTGATTTTCTTACAGTCCTGAAATAAACGTGCAGCAGCTCTCATAAGGTAACTTATTTATATTAAAACATTATCATAATCTTTACCTTTACTTCCTTGTGCTAGCTCCATAAAGACTTATTCACTGGGACTCAGCCGGCTCCATGGGTCTTGAGCCTGCCTGCACCAACTTCCTAGCTTCCTACCATGCTCAGCCAGCTCTGGAGAACTTGGGCCTGCCTGCACACGCAATTCTGGAAACTGGGCAGCTGGAGGTGAGAGTCCCTGCACCATCCCAAGCCCCAGAAGTTTAAGATCATTGCTCCCACCTGCCAAGGAACTTCACAACTTCCTGCCACACTCACTGACCGCAGGTCTTAGGGCCGCCTGCCCCACACCCAGTGGCCCTCTCTCATTCCTGGGAACTGGGTGGCCAGAGTCCCCAGAGCTGAGAGCATAGAGGAGGATTTCCAACAAGCTCAGGCAAAGCTTTAAAATAACACTTGAAACATGGAAATATAGGAAAATGACAAAACAAAAGACCAAAATAGTCTCAAACCTCCAGCCCACCCCAAGAAACCTTAGGAACTATGTACATAGAAGAAAATATGTGCCATACACCTGAAATACCTGAAATAAAGAAGTAACTCTGAGAAGCTTTAAAGGAATTCAAAATAGAAATAATCTCCCAGGTAAAAGAAGAAATGATAAAAGAAATGAAAGAGATGTTGAACATATCTAAAGAAGACACAGCTAAAAAATTAGAGGAACAAAATAAAAATATAGAATCCCTGGATAAACAATGTAAGAAACAAACAGAATACATAAGCAGATTCAAAGAGATATACAAGAAATCAAAAATTTCATTGAAACTTGTCAAAACTGTCTCAATGAAAGTGAAGATAGAATTTCAGACCTTGAAGACAAGATTTCAGTTAGTGAACAGGAAAGGAAAGATCTTTTAAAAATAACAAGGAATCAGGAAATAACAATTCAACACCTGCAAGATAATGCAAAGAAAAACAACATAAGATTGATAGAGATAAATGTAAAAGAAGGGGACAACATAAAATATGTCAAGAGGATATTTAGAGAAATAATCACTGAAAATTTCCCACTCATGAGAATGGAAACTGATATCAGGATCAGTGAAGCATATACAACTTCAAATAGCCATAACCAAAATAAAACTACACCCAGACATATAATAATCACCATCCCAGAAATCCAATATAAGAATAGAATATTAAAAGCTGTCAGAGAGAAAAGACAGATCACTTATAAAGGAAAACCTATCAGAATCACAGCAGACTTCTCAGCACAAAAAAATATAGCCAAAAAGAGCATGGAATAAAGTATTTCAGATCCTAAAGGAAAATGATTTTCAACCTAGACTGATGTACCCTACAAAACTGTCCTTCAAAATGAATGGAGAAATAAGATACTTCCATGACAAAGAACAGCTGAAGAACAACTTCATAATCACCAAGCCAACCCTGCAAAGAACACTAAAAGAGAGGTTAGATACACTTAGGAAAAAACCACTAAGCAAAGCAGACAATTAAACAGAATGGAAAGGTAAAGATGCAATAGCAGAAAGATAACATGTCAATAATTAACCAACATATAACAGTTATAACCATTAATGTAAATAGTCTCAATTCAACAATTAAAAGAAACTGACTGGCAGAATGGATCAAGAAACAACATCCAACCATATGCTGTCTACAAGAAACACATCTAACCCAAAAGATACAGACTGAAAGTCAAAGGATGGAAAACAATACTTTAAACAATGCAACAGGAACCCCCCAAAAAGCGGGGGTAGCTGTTCTGTTTGCAGACAATGTGAACTTCAAGCCAATAATGATCAAAAGAAATAAAAAAGGTCATTATATACTGGTTAGGGGAAAACTTCAAGAGGAAAAGATAACAATCTTAAATATATATGCACCAAATCACAGAGCACCCAGTTATATAAAGCAATTATTAATAGAAATGAAGAAAAACTAGCAATAACACAATTATAACAGGAGACTTTAACACAGCATTGGCAGCAAGGGAAGATCAACCAGACAGAAAATCAGCAAAGAAATAATAGAACTGAATCACATCTGTGAACAAATGGACTTGATAGACATATACAGAGTGTTCCACCCAACAACATCAGAATACATATTCTTCTCAGCAGCACATCAGACATTCTCTAAAATAGACCACATACTAGCCCACAGAACATATTTAAATGAAATGCAAAAGAGTTGAAATTATCTCATGCATGTTATTGGATCATAGCACCATGAAACTAGAAATTAAAAATGATAAAAGAAACTGCAAAAATCTCATGAACACATGGAAATTGAATAACACACTTTTGAGCAATCAGTGGGTCACAGGGGAAATTAAAGAAGAAATTAAACGATACCTACAAGCAAACGAAAATACAAATGCAACTTACTGGAGCCTGTGGTATGCTATGAAAGCTGTCCTCAGAGGAAAATTTATTGCACTGAGTTCCCACATCAGGAAAATGGAATGAATACAAATAAATAACCTAGTGCTACACCTCAAACATCTAGAAAAAATCAAGCCCAAAGCCAAAAGAAGGAAGGAAATTATAAAAATCAAATCAGAAATTAATGCAATAGAGACTAAGAAAACAATCCAAAGAATCAATGAATCAAGAGTTGGTTCTTTGAAAGAATAAATAAAATTGATAAACCCCTAGCCAACTTTATTTTAAAAAGAGAAAAAAAGCTCAAATTCATGCAATAAGGAATGAAAAAGGTGAAATCACTACAGACTCTGTAGAAATACAGAAGATCATCAACACCTATTTCGAAAACCTCTACTCTCATAGGTTCGATAACACAGAAGAAATAGACAGATTCCTAGAAAAATATGAAGTACCAAAGCTAGGTCAAGAAGAAATAAAACTGCTGAATAACCCAATTTCTATTAATGAAATCGATAACATAATTAAGTCCTTACCTACAAAGAAGAGCCCAGGCCCAGATGGATTCACTGTGGAATTCTACAAGAAAGAAAAAGAAGACTTAATGTAGACACTTCTCAAACTCTTCAATAAAATCAAAAGGAAAGCAATTCTTCCTAAGTCATTCCTGGAAGCAAATACTACTCTAGTACCAAAACCTGAGAAAGACCCAACTAAAAAAGAGAACTACAGACCTATCTCCCTAATGAACACAGATGCAAAAATCCTCAATAAAATATTGGCAAATAGGATGCAGCAAATCTCAAGAAGACTATACACCATGACCAAGTGGAATTCATCCCACTTATGCAGGGATGGTTCAACATATGTAAATCAATAAATGTAACCCACCATATCAATAAAACAAAAAGTAAGAATCACATGATCATTTCTATAGATGCAGAAAGAGCTTTTGATAAAGTCCAACGTTAATTCATGATAAGAACCTTACAGAAAATTGGAATAGATGGTCTTTACCTCAATATGATAAAGGCCATCTATAACAAACCAACAGCCAGTATCATACTTACTGGTCAAAAGCTAAAGGCCTTTACCTTAAAATCAGGCACAAGACAATCATCACCGCTCATATTTAATATAGTACTGGAAATATTAGCCTGAGCAATTAGACAAGAGAGAGAAACAAAAGGGGTACATATAGGAAAAGAAGAAGTTAAATTATCATTATTTACAGATGACATGATACTCTACATTGAAGACCCCCAAAATTCCATTGAAAGATATAATAAACAAATTCAGCAATATAGCTGGATACAAAATCAATACTCAAAAATCAATAGCATTCCTATACACTAACAACAAAATCACTGAGAGAGAAATAAGAAAAGCTACACCCTTCACACTAGCAATCAAAAAAAATGAAATGTTTAGGAATTATTTTCAAGAAGGAAGTGAAAGATCTATATAGGGAAAATTATAATATACTGAAAAAAGAAATTGAAGAGGATCTCAGAAAATGGAAAGACATCCCTTGCTCATGGATAGGAAGAATAAATATTGTGAAAATGGTCATTCTCCAAAAGCTGTTATACAGATTTAATGCAATCCCAATAAAAATATCATCCACATACTTCATAGATCTAGAGAAATCACTCCTAAAATTCATCTGGAAGAGACCTAGAATAGTAAAGGCAATTCTAAGAAGCAAAGGAAAGGCCAGAGGCATCACAATCCCTGACTTGAAGTTATACTACAAAGCAACTGTAGTAAAATCAACATGGTACTGCAATCAAATCAGAGCTGAAGATCAATGGAATAGATTAGAAGATACAACCACAACTACAAACACACTCAATCACCTTATCTTTGATAAAGGGGCCAAACAGGTTCACTGGAAGAACGACAGTCTCTTTAACAAATGGTGTCTGAAAAACTGGCTCCATATTCCGAAAACTAAAACTAGACCCATGCCTATCACCATGTACTAAATTGAAATCTAAACGGATCAAAGATCTGAATATTAAAACAGAAACAGTAATGTATTGGAAGAGAAATTGGGTAAAAACCTTGAAGACTTATGGGTAGGTAGAGAATTCATGAACAGAAATCAAACCGCACAGGAAATACTTCCCAGAATCACTAACTGGGATCACGTCTTATTAAAAAGTTTCGCATGTCAAGAGAAATCTCCAGCACAGTGAAAAGAAAACCCACAAACTGGGAAAAAATCTTAGTGAACTCTCCCTCTGACAAAGAACTTCTGTCTAAAACATGTAAAGAATTTTAAAAAATCAGACCCTCAAAATTCAAAGATCCAATTCAAAAATGGGCATCTGAGATGAATACACAATTCTCAGGTGAAGAAATACAAATGGCAAATAAATAACGTGAAAAAATGTTCATCATCATTACTCATTAGAGAAATGCAAATTAAAACCACACTGAGATTCCATCTCACTCCTCAAAGAATGGCCAGGAACAAGAAAACTACCAACAACAAATGCTGGAAAGGCTGTTGGGGAAAAAAAAACTCTCCTGCACCTTTGGGTGGGAGTGTAGACTGCGCAATCATTGTGGAGGTCAGTCTGGAGATTCTCAAAAAGCTGGGATTGATAGTGATATTACTGAGTTTTGTTGGATCATTGAACCGAACTGTTTGCAGTCTCAGTGTTGGAATGTCCACTTTATAAGCTTTAATTTTGTAACTTGAACAATTGTTTCTGAGATGACAAAATGTAATCCATTAACTAGTGATTTCCTACTGTTTATTTTTTTTTCTGTAAATCTGTATAACTTGTACCCTTTCTCTGCTTTTTTTTTTCTTTTTCCCCTTAAATAAAATTTTTTTTAAAAGCTGGGATTGGAAGTCCCATTTGTTCTAGCTGTTTCACTTCTAGGCATATTCCCAGAAGAAATGAAAACGTCATACTACAGTGATATATGTTCACCCATGTTTATAGCAGCACAATTTGTAATAGCCAGATCTTGGAAGCAAGTGTCCATCAACTGAAGAATAGAAAAAAAAAGATGGTATTTTTATACAATGGAGTACTACTCAGATATAAAGAATGATCACATTGAGATATTTATAAATAAATGGGCGTAGCTTGACACCATACTCCTAAGCGAAATAAATCAAACTTACATGTATAAATACCGTAGAGTCTAGCTAGTGTAAGAAATGGTAAGAATACATAAAAGTATGCGGTCATCATGATTCCCCATTATATTGCCTTGAAGCCATATAATGTTTTCACTCATTAATTGGAATGGTTTTAATCTGGGTTGTTTGATTTTATAGTGATAGTACAAATAGCTATTTTGAAGAAAACAAGACATCATAATAGCTAGTGCTGACTTAATATCATCTTGTTTTGAAGTCCCACCAAGATTTTGTTCTTCTGTCTCCATTGGTTTTATCATGTTGTACCTTATTGGATTTTATTATATGTGATAGTATAAACAAAATTTTTTGTGGACAAGGAGATAATATAGTAACTATTATTTGTTTTCTGTTAGTTGGTTCTGAATACTCTGCAATACTTTCATTCTCTTGAATGGTTTTACACTGTCTTGTTATGTTTGATCCTATAGTGTATGAAGGTATACTCAAATATTTCAAGGAAAGAGACACTATGGTAGGTACTGTTATGTCAGGTTGTACTGTGGTGAAACACTATGTTGCTTAAATTGTTCTATTCTGACCTGTTTTGTTATGCCCTCTTTCATTTTAATCTTTTTTTTAAAATAAAAAAAGACAGAAACAGCACATGGATCCCCATTTCTAGATATGACATCCTTTAATGTTGATACATTGTTAAAGAGGTTTGATGGACTTGAATGTGAAGAGTATCTCTACACTGCATGCCATTGTTTTCACCCCATTGGACTAGGACTGCATGACAAACTTCTTTATAAAATCTTTATAATGTGAAATTTTTATGTTACTCCACTCAAAAAGGGGAAAATAGTAAAAAATATTAAATGATTGAATCAGCAACAAACTCAGGTCCTCTGTAAGACCCTCATTATGTTGTTCTCTGCTATAACAAAATACTTTATCTGGCATCAAAATTACATGCCCTATTCACACTGTTCTTGCAAGAAACAAATACTGCTTTGTGTCTGAGTTTTCCACATGGTTGCCTGATGAAACATACGCCATGGGAGGACAAATATATTGATGCAAGTAAAAAAAAAAAGAACAAATTAATTCCAGAAGGTAGTTACAGATAAAAGATGCCATTTCCTTTCTCTCTGAAATGCAGCTCATATAGAATGTCACACTGGATTTAATTTGTGGAGGAAAAACATGCTGCAACTTCATAAGTGACCGTTTTTCTAACTTGACAGTTTGTCCATTCCAAAAATGCTGAACCAAATTGTGGCGACTTTTGATTAATCCATTCAGTAACTCTTGATAATAACTCAATAATAACTGAAGATGAATAAGTCACCCAAGGTTTTAGAAACTTGATTCCAAAAATCTCTGTAAAGTTTTGGAACAAATGTGAAGGGCCAAATTTTGAGTGTTCTGGATCTGTAAGGACACCCTTTCCTGAGAGAACTTGTAATGTTTCCTTTTCTAATTGAACTATGATTCTAGAAATTGTCCATGAAAATTTTGGTACTCCTGCCAGGAAATGGAGAATAAAAACAAAAAACTGTAAACTTCTGTTTATAGTTATCGAGAATAATTACTAGTAAGTACACATTCCATTGAATAATTATGAGTTGGAATACCTGATCTAATGAAAGAGAGATCTTTACGTAACTACAAAGATACTTTGCTCTCAATCAACACATCTAAGCCATGACACGTCTGTATTTCAGATTGAAGCTGGATTGTCTCTTTCTGAATAACTGAATGAATAGTGAAAAACTAAAACAAGTTTTAACAGTTACACAGGACACATTTTGAATGCAAAAGATTTGTGTCATTTTATTTTCATTGAATTCACTTGTAACAGTTTGTAAGGTTAGATATAGCCTCAGATATTTCTCTGGTTTCTAGCAGAAGCAACATGCTGACCCTGAAATTCTAATATGACATTCAGTCTTTGAAAATAACACACACCTCTTTCATCACTATGCAGCCCAGTTCCTGATGTATATAGGGCAATTCATAAATAATGAATGGATGAATAAATAGGAATAGAGTGTTTGCAGTTTGGTAAATGATGTTTTCCTTCTCTTGGGAGACATAACCATTCAGTCTCATGCAGAGTGCCCTTGAAAATTAATTTGGGCTTCATGCTAATGGTCAAGTGCTAGTTAGGAAAAGTGGAAGGATGTTAACACTGATAGACTTTAACAAAACTGATAACCATTTCCTATTCCCACTTCAGAATTTGTCTCCACATCATTGCACTTAAAAAAAAAGGATACTTTACCTCTTGCTTGCAAACAAAAACAACTCTAGATAGACATTAACATTACTCTGTAATTTAAAAATTGGTCTGGAAATAACTTTCAGTCATAGCATTTTGAATCGAAATAGAACTATGCAGTATAATGCGGTACAAGACATTTGAGAGTTTATAAAAGGCTTCTATACTGCCAATAACTAGATGTTTCTCCCTGCTAATATTGCCCCCAACAATCTAATCTCTCAGTGAAGAAAATTCCCATTGGTTTTAAAGAAATTTTGACTGGAAGTAGGTTGTAAAATTCCGGGTCCTACCCAGCACTTGGAAGGAATATGTTTTGCTTCCAAGTTTCATTTCTTATTTACATATATTCAGTACCTTGTTAAAATCACTTTGAAATGTAAACTATACTGTGTTATGATATGAAAGTCAAAAAACCTAATGGATACTGAGTCAAAATTCAGTCAAGCATAGTCAGCCATAGGAATCAGTCTTCGAATCCAAATTATGCTGGATTTGACAAAAAGGGAAGAGTAAAATATAAATAGTTTCAATATAATAAAAAGACTATTACATGACTAGAGTTACTAACTATAGGATAGCATCTGCTGAGAACATAGCTTGCTTTATAGATAGAATTAAGCATGAAGTTCATCATAGTGAGTAGGAAGTTATATTAGGAGGACTCAGTGTAGGTTGGCCAGGAAAGAAAAAGGAATTTACTTAATACCTACCATAGGTCTGCTATATTAATACCTCAAGCATAACTTACACAGAAAAGTAACTCAGTTACTTTACTTAGAATCGGTTCACCCTAAGCTTTGTCCTATTTTAGTTTTTAAAATGCCTCATCTTATTTGTGCTGGATACAGAAATAGATCTGGTCATTCAATCTGCTTATTTCTGTATGACTGAGAATCACCTTTAGATCAGAAGTTGGTTTGCATTAAAGGACACAGCTCCTAAGTCAAAAGAATTTATTTCTATTCCCTTTGTTGTCTTTATCACAATATAATACCCTTTGTGGCAGTCTACACAGTCCGCTGGAACACCAGAGACTGCCTCATACACACCAACTCATGTTTGAAAATAGGCTATTTTAGGGAGTCAAAGAAGCTACAATTAATTAGTACGTTCAATTCATTCAAACACATCATCCCTAACAAGCATAACATTTGACACCTGATATACTAGGAATTGAGTTTCTGAATTTTTGGCTTTTCTTTTCAGTTAAAGTTGTCATCTATGTAACAAAACTAATTTATATCTTTTTTATTCCTAAAATGTAGCTCCTTATATAAGAATTAGGCTGAGAAAATAGCCTATATAAACCTTAACCATAAAAGATATTCACCATTGTGGTTTTTTGGTTGTGTGGGTTTTTTTGTTCTTGCTTTTTTGGTACTTTGGTACCGGGGACCAAACTCATGACCTTATGCTTGTCAGGCAGGTGCTTGTACCGCTAAGCTAAACCCCTGGCCCTATAGTGTTATTTGTAATGGTCTCCAAATTTGAAAAACCACAAATATCTACAAATGTGATATTTGACAAATAAATTTAGGTTAAAATAGGATATGTAAGGGGCTGGGGATTTAGCTCAGTGGCATAAGCACCTGCCTTGTAAGCAGGCAGTCGTGAGTTCGATCCCTGGTACCGCTAAAAACGAAAAAGACAAAAAAAAAAAAATTTAAAAAAATAGGATATGTAAGATGACTCTTTGTTATGTCATTTTCAAGGAAAATTACAGTATTATATATTTATGGGGTACAAAATAATGTTATAATTTATGAACTAGTGTGGAATAATGAAATCAATATAATACAATAAATCCCTGACTTATAAATTAGTTCTATTCAAGATGATAGTCTGTAGGTCAGATTCATTTGCAGACACCACAAACTGAGTCACATACTTTTGACACAAACATACAATGTAAAGCATAAAAAATCAAATACATGCACACAAACAGTACAAATAAACTTTTTACTTTTATAGCTACCTTAAAGTGGTGATGCAGTATATTACATCTGTAAATCTACTTTTACTTTTATAGTTGTCTTAAAATTGTGGTACAGTGCTTCTGTTAATGGCTTGAATCTATGAATGTTCTTAATGTGAGATTCATTTATATACTTGAGAGTTTGCAACTCCAGTATTTGTAAGTTGGGGACTTTCTGTGTAGCCATCACCTCAGATATTTATCCTTTGTTTGTGGTGAAGACAACTGAAATTTACTTCTAGTGATTCTGAAAAATAAAATGCATTTTTTACTGTATTCACCATGTTGTGCAATATGTTTTAAAGAGAAAGTATTCCTCTTGCTTAATTAAGGTTTTATACCCTTTATCTCCTTTTCTCCCCATCGTTCCCCCACATAGACACTTGGTACTCCTGCCACTGGTGAGCTTTATTCTACTCTCTCCTTGTTTGAGTTTCATTGTTTTCTATTGCACTTAACAGATTATGTGTCATTTTATCTTTTTGCGCCTGCTTATTTGGGAGATGACAGTTTAAGAGAATGCAAAGAATACAAAACAGGGATTGGGCAAAGTAAGAAGCTCTAAGGGCCAACCCATCAACAGAATCCCGGGAAAGACTGGTGAAAATAGAATCAACTTTGTCAGAAAAATTACCAAGGATACACAACAGTCAAGTGAATGCTTAATCAAGAAATGTCTACCAAGCTATTAGGACAGCTTTATGGCATTTTAACTTACTTTGTCCCACTCCATTGGTTTGGTCCAATGGTGAGCAGAAAAAGAACAAGTAACTTTGGAAATAGATCATTCTCAAGCATCTAATCTGAACAGCAGCAGTATATTTATAATGGTAGTCTCACATAGGAAAAGATTGGAAAGGATATTTTTTTAAATTAATGGCCAAAAATGTCTGAAATTTAATGAAACACATGGATTCTGTATAGCCATCCAAGTAGCTCAGCAAACTAGCTACAATAACCTCAGAATTACGTACTGAATACATTAAAATCAAACTCTCGTAAGACTTATCCTATAATAATTCTAAAAGGAGTCTTTCCGGATAAAATGGAACAGTGCTAGATATTAACTTGAAACCATACTAAAAAAGAACCTCAGTGACAGCAAATGAGTATATAAGTATAAATGACAGTAGTAATTTTTTGTAGCCTCTTTTTATAGCCTCTTTTTTCCATATAATTTGAAAGAAAAATGCAAAACACATAGACACACAGTGTGTATAAAGATATAATTGTTACAATGACAAGACAAAGGGAAAAGGACAGAGATAAATAGGAACAGGGTGTTTTATACTATTAAAGTTAAGTTAATATTAATTCAAACTAGGTTGCTATAAATGTCAAACTGTATCTATAATCCCTAGAATAATTAGTAAAATAATAATGTTTTAAAATATGGAAAAGAAAATGAAAAGGGAACCAAGAAAGTATACTAGAGAAAGGGCAACCAAACACAAAAGTAGGTGGTAATGGAGAAATTGAAAAACAAAAAAGGCATGTAATTTGTAGAAAGCAAATAGAAAAATGACAGCCCTTCAATATCATCAGTTATTTTAAAGGTAAACAGAAAAACTCTCCAGTTAGCACAAGGTTTTCTATGGAAAGATGCTTTTTTCTTTTTTGTTTTTTTTTTGGGGGGGGAGTTGTTTGTTTTAATGATACAACTATGTGCTGTGTATCAGCAACTCATTTCAGATCCAAAGACACAAATAAGTTGAAAATGAAATGATGCAAAAGAATATAAGCTTCATAAAAATAGTAACCAAAGGCAAGTTGAATTTACTCAAAACTTACAAAATAGACTTTACATTGAAAATTATTATGAGACAAAGAACATGAGCAAAACATCAATATAGCAAAAAGACACAAAAATGATAAACATATACACCCCAAATAACAGAGCTTCAAGATAAAAGAAGCTGAACATGACTAAACTGAAAGGAGAAATTGGCAGTTCTATGTTAATAGCTAGAGACTTCAAAACCCTACTTTCAATAACAATCAGAGCAACTGTTCAGATCACTAAAGAACTAGAACTAGGGGCTGGGGATTTAGCTCAGCGGCATAAGTGCCTGCCTTGCAAGCAGGCAGTCGTGAGTTCGATTCCCGGTACCGATAAAAAGGAAAAGGACAAAAAAAAAGAACTAGAACTAGAACCAAGACTAGAACACGGCTAACAACACTTGGCTTTGTAGGTATACACAGAACATTCTACCTCACAACAGTGAACACACACTTCACTGCAAGTCTACAAGCAACACTCTCCATACAGACTGTATGTTAGGCTACAAAATGAAGCTAAAGAAATTTTAAAAGATTAAAATTATATGAAATATTTTCTCCAACCAGAATGAAATGAAATTAGAAATCAGTAATAGAATGAAAATAAAAATTCACAAAAATATATAGAAATAAAAATATTCAAACAACAGGTGGGTCAAAGGAAAAATTGCATGGGAAATTAGAAAATAATTTGAGATAAAGGAAAATGAATCATGATCTAAGGAATCTAAAGGATAAAATGTAATCATTAAAATGGATGTATATGCAGTAATTTAGAAAACATTCATATTATATCAAGTTTAAAATGAAAAAATCTAGCTGTAAAGTGTAGGTATGTGTAAAAGGATACACTTCAAATATCTCAGACCTATATTCACACAAATACAAAAGTATCTGAATGGATATAAAACAAAAGTTCATTGTAGTTAGTTTAGTTGTTTACTTTTAATGTTTTGTTTTCTTTTTTCCCCATTTATCTGCATTTTCTAATTTCACTCCATTGAAAAAATACTTGAGTGTACTGTAAATGAAATTTAATGAAAAATGAGTAAGTGCTATGATAAAAAAAATAGTTGCACATGTGGTTTGGGATAAAGTTATTTTTATGCTACTATTTTTAACATATAAAGTCAATAAAACAAGCAAATGAAGAAAAGGAAATAGAATTTACTTAAAGCCAACAAGATATTGCATGCATATAACAGACAAATTCCAACAGCATTATTATATCATGCAGGCTTTTGAAGAATTTTCAATCAGAATATTTAGCTACTGCGTTGATTTTTCTTTGATGTAGATAACTTGGGCTTCCTGAAAAAAATAAACATACTCTTGCACAAAGGAGCACCATTTCAGCTGAGTGATTATTTCACAGCTACTATTATTTTGGAATAGCCATTTCAGGCTGACTGATCCTCAGGAAAAGAAAGGAATTTCCCTCTGACAATCTGGGACTCCTTGAAGCTCTCAGCAGTGCTTGCTTTGTTTTCGCATTGTTGGAAATCCAGTTGCATTAGATTAGCCTCAAGGATTAGAATGTTGCGGGAATGAAACATTTTTTTCTCTGTAGCCTGATCTCTTCACTGATATAAAGAACATTTTATCAACTCTAAGTCCTCAGTAAATTTGATAAGGGAAAATTTAAGTAGCAAAATATAAGCCAAATCATAGAATATGGTTTCAATGGTAATGAAAAAGCATGGAGAAGAAAGGCCTTTTTAAAATTTCTAACATAGGACAAATATGGATCTTCTTTATGCAAGAATTAAGCTTGTGAACTTTTCTCCCCCAACACTGAACAGAGAAAAGTACACTGATTGTGCTTTTGCAATATTTTCTATAATATAAGATGCTGCTCACTGCACAATCTTTAAATAATCCAAATGAAACAAACATTAATACATACACACACACACACACACACGAATAATATCAAACAAATCTGGTTTGCAAAATACCTTGAATCTCTCAGGTGAAATCCTCTTCCACATGACCCTGACATATCTAAACCCTGCATCTTGTTTCTCACTAACTTTGCTGTCAGAGACTAGGACTTCATCTTTCCATCAGACTATAATACTATCCACTATGCTGCCCTTAAGTTTTCCTTGGGATTTAACTGAACTGTGAATCTTTCCCATATTTGTATATGAATTATGCTTTCCACTTTGGCCAGATCAGCAGCCCCTAACATGTGTTACCTGTAACTGAAGTCTTTTTTGTGTCAAACAGGAACATGGCAGTGCATATTAAATTCAAGGAGTAAAAAATGACAATTTGTAATGTCCCAGAACTAGATAGACAGAGACTACTAACTTCATCCCAACAAATAGTGCTCTGAAAATTTAGAAAAAAATAATCTGAAACCTCAATTCCAACATCTGTTCACTAAAGAGATTCCAGCATTCTTACTGCTTGACTGTATGAGTGTCAGCTGTTGGATTTTGTGCTTGTAGAGATCACTGAGAGTTTTTCTTTTACTCTTTTTGCCTACAGCCGGCTGAGAGGAGCTTCCCCTGACCTGACCATGTTGTTGTGCAGATGGTGTTAGGGCTCTGTTTTCCTTATGGTAGTAACATCTAGCATTGCTGTATTTCCCCTAGTTTCTGACTCTCCTTTTATACTTCAATGTTTGCCCTTAACACCCTACTACGCAATTCCACACCTGTTATTTTGGTTCAGTGTCTTAGAATCTCAGGAAAGAGTATGTATTGCTAGCTGGCCATCTCCTTTCTCTGAATTTTTATACACCAAACACAGACTACATGAAAGAAGAGTGTTTGCAACTCCTGAGACAGCTCAAAGAGTTCCCTTAGCAGTTCTTACCTGAGATGGTACTTACATATGTAAACTTGGCTGGACTATAGTTACTTAATTAAACACTAACATTGATGTCATTTTGAAAGTATTTTGTAGATGTGGTTAACATCTAAAATTTGTTGACTTTTAGTAAAAAGAATTATTCTTGGTATATTAGGCGGATCTCATCTGATTCTTGAAGATCTTTGGACCAACAGTGAGGTTTCCCTAAGGAGAAACATACCTCAAGACTGCTAGCATTGGTTTCTGCCTGAGAGTCTCTTACCTTCCAGTTTTGCCTACAAATATTGGACTTGGAAGTACTCAAAAGCACATGTCAGGTCATTGGAATAAATTTTTTAAGGAACACACACACACACACACACACACACTGTCTTAATTACTTTTCTCTCATTGTTGAGACAAATACCTGGCGTCCAAGTGAAGCAAGGGAAGGTTTATTTCTTACAGTTTTAGAGGTTTCAGTCTATACTTAGCTGGATACAAGGCAGGATAGCATGGCAGGGCAGCAGTTCAAGGCCACTGTGAACAGCAAGAGCAAACCAAGCAAAAGAGAAGACATGCCTTCTTCCCAGCCCTTACACTGTATGCCAGCCCCACTACTGGGAGGATGCACACTCACTACAATCCCAGTGCCAGACAACTACCCAATCATGAACAGCAGACTCAGCTGGGTCCATAATTGTATGAGGTTTGGAGGAGCCATCTGAACACAAACTATAACATATATACATACACACACACACACACACACACACACACACACACACACACACATACTTGTTGATTTTCTTTATCTGGGAAACCCTGACCAGTGTACTATCCTGTGTCCTAACACAAGCTGCTTTAGCATGATACTGAATATGTAGCTTCTATAAAAGATCTTGAAATGATATTGTTTTGAGCCAGGATCTACGTTTCAGTGTCTTGAAATTTTCTCTGTCTAAATGGTAATTCTACCTGCAGGTTGCCTTGGGGAATGTTTTGCCTTTAATCTTCTCTCACCTGTAACACCTAATGATGATCATGTCCTCCAAGGCAGTTAGGAATTTCCTTTTTCCTTACCTAAGTTCTTTCTACCTATGTCTTGTAGTGAAACAGCATTTATAGTATTAAGCTTTATTTTTGGCATAAGATAAAGAATTTTGAAATCTGGAAACCAATTATCACTCCCACAAAAGCCTGACTTTCTAATACTGACTTCCTAAAGATTCAAAGGGTCTAAGTTAAGGCAGAGCAATGAATTTATTGTTTCAGAAGACATATACTTTCACCCTGAAACCACTGATGCTATAATGATTTTAAGGGAGTTAAAAGTATTTTGATTTATGTTTTGAAGTACCTGATTACGATTAATTGAATTTCTTTGTGATCCAATCAACCTGAACTTCATGCATCTGCATATAGTCACCAATTGTGTTAAATTTTATCATTTGTTCATTGTTCTTTTTTCTTCTGTCCTCACCCAGACATATTTAGTATATATAATTCCCCAAATCACTGACTTGCAGTTTGGCCAGGTGACTTGGATTGGTCAATGGAATGTCAGAGGTTTCATGTAAAGTAAATTCAACATAAGTGTTATGGTATGGGCCTAGATGCACCACCCCAAGGCCCAAAGCCTCATGCAGTCAGGGTTTTTGGAGATAGCTGAATCTGGAGTGTGTGATTGGTTCCTGGTGCAATGGTGGATTAAAGACTCTAAGATTATAGGTGGATGATTGCTGGACCAGCCCACTGATGGAATTAGCACTGCCCTAGTCCAGGTAGACTAGATACAATAGGGGGACAGAAAGAGCCTTGTCTTCCCTCTTTTGCTCTTCTGGCTTTTGCTGTCTTCCACTGCCATGAACTGTTGCCCCTCTGCCGTGTACCACACTGCTTTGGAGCTAGCTGAAATGTCTACAAAGTGTGAGTTAGATAAACGTTTTTCCTTTAACCTTGGGTGTCAGGTATTTTGTCTCAGCAAGAAAGAAAACTAAGACAAGAGGTGTGTATATGTGTACTTTAGTTGGCCCTCTTGCAATCCATAACGAAGAGATATTGTTCCAGCTTCCTCTGAAAGTGCAGCTTCTTCAATCTGTGTCCTAAAATAAAGAGTATAAACCCTGCCCAGTCGAGTTCAGTTGAGCCATCCAATCCACAGACATTTGGACAAGAAATAAATGTTTGTTTATATAAGTCAACTGAAATTTGGTAGTTTGTTACACATCAGTATTTCAGAAAAGTTGACTAATATAAAATCTTGTAATAAATTACTCTTGCATGCTCTTCATGTCATGTGGTTTTTATTCAAATACTTTTTATTCAAATTATATATTGAATTTTCCAACTTGCTTAAGCCTCTGTAGCAAAGAAAATAGTTTGAACACCACAACATTTGCAACATTTTGGTGAATGTGGTGAAAATAAACTTGTATCAGTGTCTTGGTCAACAGATTGGGTAGTGTTTCCCAAAGTGCTAGAGTCTGAGAAGTCCAAGATCAATCCACTAGCAGATTGAATGTCTGCTGAAGATTTGCTCTCTGCTTCAAGAAGGTGCTTCTTCTTGTAGCCCCATGTAGTAGAAAGGGCATAAAAGAAATGAATTCTGTGTCTTCACACCACAGAAGAGATGGGAGGATTCTGAAACTTTTTCATAATGGCAGTAATCTCAATCACAAAGGCACTGGTCACATGATTTGCTCCCTTCACCAAAAGCTCCACCTCTTAATACCATCCCAGTGGGATTTACTCCAACATTTGAAGTGTGAGGGACACACCCAGTCAAACCATTATAACCCACTTTCCCCATTAGGCCAGGTTTCAGTTGTTTTTCTCAGCAGATCAGGAGCATAACTAGGTCTTCACACATACAAAGCCATCCCTTGGAGTGCAGCCACACTTGACAAGCTTTACAGTGTCCAAGAATAAAATACCATCCTGTGGGAGAGTAAATACCCTTCCTTATGACCAACATTGCTCACTTTTACAACTGAAACAAAAGAATGGCATACTAACCATGTGATGGAAGAATGCTACAGATAAACTTGGTATTTATACATCATCACAGGTATCTATCTCCTCTGTATGATGTTGACATCTGTGCTAGCCTTTCTAAATAACTCAGGGCATCAGAGGATTGTTCCCTCCTGTAAGCCAAGACAACTTTGGCAAACACATCTGTATAATGTGTGCACTGGGCACATTTCCTTGTTGAATTATTCAATTAAATCTGATAATGAGAGCACATTGACACAGTTAAACACTCAGGTGAATAAAAGATTCACTTTGAAGTGCAGACATTTCTAGAGTCATCTGTGTGTTAAATGATGATTCCATGACTACCATCATCGAGGGAAGGAGAAACTTTAGAGGAAGTGAGCTCAAGTTGAGCGTACTGGAGGCATTTTCTGGCATGATTTCAAGGAGATGAAAGTTAGGGACAATTTCCAGTGTTCATTTCAGCTATCAATCTTTTTAGAATATATTTATTCTTGGACTTTAAGAGACATAAAAATAAGATTCAGTTCTCAAACAAATCTTTTTCTTGCTGAACACTAGGGACATAGAGAGATGAACAGAACACTAGCACAAGTTTTCACACATCTGAATTCTGATCTCCCCTCTGCAAAGCTTCTCATGTACAACCTCACAAAAACATCTGTCTTCACTCATCTCAGTTCTCACTTTGTAAAATGAGAGCATTTACTCTCCCATTATTCCCAGAGTGCACATTACAAAGCATCAACAAAATTTTTGCAAACAAAAACACCATCCATAAATGCAATTTTGGATTTATTCAGGTATGTTCATTATACAGCATCTTCCAATCACATTGGCAGTCTCTAAAGCAGGGGCATCATTGCCAAAAGTGATTTGACACTTGTAATGTGACCTTGAGTTGTTAGTAGCGTTCCTGGTCTCTCCAGTATATGTGCTCCTTAAAATATGGGGCATTTCTTCACACTCTTTTTAAACCTTATGATTTAGCAAAATACAGAATATATGAAGTAGGTCATCTTTAATTATATAATACAAATAGCTAATAGCTGTCATTTACTGATCTCCTCCCATTCACCAGCTCCCGTGCGAGGCATTTTATTTACACTGTCTCTAATTTGTACAAAAATTGCTTCTTGACCTTTTGGCTAGGATCAAGTGTCTAATTTGTACAAATGTACAACTCCAAAAAAGTCCCCATTTTTCAGATTAAGAAACTGAGAATCAGAAAGTCTGTTAGACTAAGCCATGGTTTTACTGCTAGTTTAATAAGAATAATTACACATTCAATAAATGACATATGTTTTAAATAATTAGATGTTCATGGTTAAGTTTAAAAAGCTGGGACTGAAACTATCACTAGTGATTATCAATTGCTGCCATATTTTGCAATCCTCATCAACAGTGTTTTCCATGTCCTAGGATAAGAGAGCTGTCCTAGGATCAGAGAGCTGTCCCAGGTATTACTTAACCACTGATCCTAAAGCTTTGCCTACCCATCAGTGTCTGTCTAAAGAAGTAACCATATGTGAATGCTTGTTTCTTAACACAGAACTCAATTTAGTCACATGTCTGTCTGACCAACATCCTTCAATGTAAGTCTTTATATGAAATTTATGAAGGGAGAATTCTTTGTCAAGGTCTAATATCCATTTGCCAATGAAATAATGCCTACTGAGTCATATTAATAGCTTATAGATTATTTGACGAAAAGCAGAAAAGCATAGAAGCAAGACCAGGGAGAGAACTTGAAGACAAATGATGTATCTTTTAAACACTGGATCTAAATAAATGTAGTAATTAAGTTACTCTCTTTAGAGGCTGGAAAAATGAATCTCTTTTCCTCAAATTGTGAAAATGTTACACTAAATATACAACAGTTAGGTGTTATTTCTTCGATGACCTTCTCATAATCGTAATCCTATCATGTGGATGAGACATTTAATTGAGTTTCCTCTTCATAATATCTCATTCATGATCCGGAAGGGGCCATTTAGCTAGCCATTCTCTTTATGCCTCTAAGGAAATGAGAGCCCAGACAGATGAAGTGACCAGATTGTGGTCAGTCAGATGGCCAACGTCAGAGCTGCAGTTAGAAACCAGACTTTCTTTCCATTACCCTAAACTCCAAATCCCTAAATTGTACTTTTTAAAGTACACTATCCTTTTCTCATATAATTATTAAGAAATGTAATGTCAGCTTCAGAAATATTTTCTTTACTCATGAACTAGATAATGAGTTGAAGAGTAAGTCTTTGAAAATATATATTAAATCCAATTAGAAAAAAACAGCAGCAAGAGCACAGGCCACCATTTTCTTGTTTACAAAGAAGCTCATGTCTAGTGCTATACTTAGCCCTCACTGCAGCCCTGTCAGCTATTATTTTGAACTTGACTTTGTAGATGAAGAAACTGTTGATCAAAGAGGCTAAATCACTCAACTAGTGGGTGGCAGAGTCAGAACTCAAAAATGACTTTATAAACTCAACCTCATTCCTCCCTTTATTTCAACATTTTTCCCAGTTCTCCTCATAGCAGAGTTGCCTAACTATCCGTCAAGGATTTCAAGCCTCCCACTTGCAGAGTGGAGAGTTTGGGCCAGGAGGTGGGTTCCTGGACTGTGACTGTGTTCTCAGCTCGGTGTAGTTTGGATGAGCACTGTGTGAGCCCTCATCAGAGGAAGAGAAACAGAACAGACATGTCAGAAGATATGCCTTTTGTACTCTCTTTGTTTTTTTATCCACTGGCTTATGTTGATTTCCAGGACATGCTTGGAAGGCCTGCATTCAAGATGGCCAATCCACTAGCCTTGCTCTGTAAAATGACAGTGGGGCAAATACAGCCTTAACCTTCTGGCTCTTAACCAGTAAAAGCCACAATGAACTATTAATTATGTAAAAAGGAACAAGTGCTTCCTGTGAAAGCGAATGAAGTTGTGGAGTTTGTGTTACAGCAGGTAGCCTGCCCTAATTAATATAAATATATTTTTTATTGGAGACTAGAATCAGGTTTTTGTTATTTCTTGACAAGTCTCCATATACTTGTTAACCAATTCACGGATTTTAATTGTGCTAAATGACAGTGACTCTAGAGAGTCACCTTCCTAAAGACATCTCTGTACCTTGCTTTCAACCACTTAACAGTTAATGACATTACTATCCCATATTTCTTTTTATGAAACTTAAATAAAACTATCCTAAACATCCCTTTATGGCATAGATCACTATAAAATATAAAATTAAAATGAAAAAGATTTACAGCTTTTAAATCCTTCCCATCACTTCCTATCTTCAAAACCAATTTTGGAGAAAATGTACATTTCTGATTGAGAAGGAAGTAGTGATCTGGAATTAACTGATAAAAATGCATTGAGTGTCCAAAATCAAATCTTTAACCCTGCGGGTGCTTCGTCAGGAAAACATAAAACCTATGGCCTAGATACTAGTTCCCAAATGTAGCCTAAAACACCACACCAGCTCAGATATCTTGCATTTCCCCACTACTGAAGAGGTCTGAAGCCTTTATTTTTTATACCTTCTTAATGTACTTGCTCCAGAAGTACAGAATGAGAGAAAGAATGCTTTTGAGAAAGATACTTTCAGAATTTATTTTGACAACTCCCTCCTCCATCCTAGGCTTTGCACTTTTTCTCTCCCCAAAGCTTCAAAGTATTACTCCTTTAAATATCTCAAGTGTAAAACCTAAACCCAAAATCTGAAAAGAAGGGAAGTTGTGCCCACAAAGCAACCTCCATAGCACATGATGAATGCTCCAAGTGCTTTTTGGAAAAAATCCCGAAAGCAGAGTTTGGTCACTAGAGCAAATCCCCGTAGAAAAAGAAATAAATCTCTGTGACATCTGCTAATGTATACCATTTCCCTTAAACACCTCTTCCTGTCCAGTTTCCACACCTCCTTCTCCTTTTCCTTAAGGCTCCTTTTGTTCTGTTTTTTGGCCTTCAGGGAATGACTTAGCCAGCAGATGGTACCAGGAAAACCAAGGTATTGCACACAGTTGTGTATATGCAGATTGGTGAAATAAAGCCGCTGATTTAGGATCTAAAATAAAAATCTTTGTAAGCAAAAGATAGATGCATTTTTTCATGCCTTATTCATTCATTTGCTCATAAAGCATGTCATGTACTTAATGGTGTCAGCACTATTTAAAGCAATGGGAAATATGATAAAAAAGACATACTCTCTGTTTCCCAGTTCTGAAGTGTATGTTTGAGGACCCTAAACAAACTACAACTAAAACATAAAGAATGAGGGATTCAGGACCAATGAAATGAAAAAATCCACATGATAGAACACATGAGTTAGGAAATATGTGCTTGTTTTATATGTTTATCTGTGAGAGGATGCTTATATGACTGATTATTTATTTAAAGGCTAGTATGTAACACCTGGAGAGAGATTGTTGGTACATATGTTTACTTTTCTTATGGAAACCTGCAGGCATTGTGAATTCAACGCTAGACTGGGGTTTAATGTAGCTCTCCTTCATTTGAATGGTGGGAATCCGGGGAGAATCCCTGTAATGTGGGTCCCATCTTGAGAGCCTCTGCCCTTCCAGTGGTGAACCACAGAGGTGACAAAGACTGGAAAAGATTAGTCAAGGCCAACAGAACTAAGAGTAGACACCCATAACAGCTCCATAATGGTATAGATTCATGTTCAGCTCTACCAAGAATCAAACTCCAAATGAGTCCAAAAGAGACCATCCAGACTAAGTTTCACTATGAAGCTCCTACTCTTTTTATGGTTATTTTGATGTCAGAATGGGCCAGTCCAGAGAAGCCACAAGCATCACCTTGAACTCTGCCTGCTTTGCATTATTGCCTATTTGAGTCCCTTCCCTGGAGGTTCTTCAGACAGCTGTACTGCATTGTGGCAAGACATGCTTCTCATTTTCCCCAGAAAAATCCCTGATTGAAGGCAGATGATGCACGACCTTAAGCTCACCTTTAGGAAACTGTATTAAGCCTGGTTTAGCACTGCTAGGTTATAGCATGGATGTTATTCCTATCTTCCAACCTTATAGGTCATGGATTATTTTATAGAGCTCCAGCTGTTGTGCATTGCCAGAGAGATCAGAACCAGATTGAGACAGTGTTTAAGTTAAACATGCATATAATCAGGCTCTCAACTACTGAGAAGTTCTTAAGACCAGGATGACACTGACCTGTCTTAGATGTTTAAATACAGTTCTTCATACAACAGTATTTAATATCCCCTCTGACATTTTAACTATATATCCCAAAAATGTAGGTACTGGAATTTTCCCCAGATTTTATTTCCTATTTTATCCACGAGTTCAAGGATAATAGAAATGGAGGGAGGCAGATACTACAAATAACCCATAGCTTTTCTATGGACTTGAAAATGTCCTAGTGATTTTTAAAATCCAATGGACTTTTGCTTCATGTAAATGTATTTCATTGGCTTGATTCTTGTGTCATCTGCTTTGATATCTTTTACCATCTTGATAACCATCATATCATTACTAAATAATATAGGAACACAGATTTTACATCAACTGCTGGACATACATCATCTCAGTAAACCTCACAATATCTCTATTAAGTATATACACTGCTATTCTCCCCATTTTACATGTGAAGAAACAGACCAAAAGTTTATACAACTTGTCCACTGGTAATGATATCTATTTGAGGGGTTACCCTAAGGTGTTTGATAAGAAACCTGTCTTCTAACTTAAGAACTCATATTTATAGAGTGATTCCTCCTTTTATTTAAACTTGATATCACTATGTAAGCCAAGCTCAGTCCAAATTGTTGGGCTCAGCCAGCCCTCAGCCAGCCAAGTAGTCTGGACCACAAGCCATTATGCTAAGTTACATTGCATTTTTTAAAATTAGTTTGAAGTGAATAGAAGACACAGCTTTTTCTCCCAAGGTCTCTCTCTGTGCTACACATTCCTTTCTGCTCTTGAAGTCTATAATCCTCTCCTCCTTTCTCCTTGCTCTTACCTCAATCTCAACTCCATCCTCACTATCCTTTTCCTCTTCTCTAACCTCCTACCTAAATCGGGTTAGAGTGCTAGACACAAGTGCAGAGGAGCACTTTCTCATACAGGCTGGTGCTAGAGGGGCTTTTATCTGCATGAAGTCCTAAGGGCTTATATGGAAAAGGGAGAAGTCTTCTCTGTCTCAACATTTGACATGTTTTGAAACTCCCAATGAAGTAATTTATTCCATATAAAGACAACAACAACAAATAACTCACATATTGTGTGAACCTGACACCACCACATTAGTGACATTAGATTATATATTCAGTAAGGATTTCTGCCACATGTGTTACAATTAACCCCATGGGAATGTGTGGGTCAGACTCATTACAGTAATTCAATCAATGACATACAAAGCACTAAGAGTGAAAATGCCCTTAGAACAGAATTCTGTATCTTATTAGGAAATGAAATCGTGACTTCCCTGGAAATGAAAACTCTGGTAGGAAGAGATGGCAGCCTGGATTTCTAGTTATCACCACAGTAGTTACTCTGTAACCATCCAGTTTATGGCATGTGTTTGTTAGAGAAACTCCAAGAGAATTTGGAGGTGGCTTGATTAAGGCATGGGTTACAACAGTGACTACAGATTTTAGATGCCTAATCATCCAGGAGAACTCAGTTGAAAGCTGATTAGGGGACTCACTAGAAGATCATAACCAGCCAATTGTTAATGACTTCCAAGCAACCCATTTGGAATGCACATGGTACCTTTCCCAAGATATGCAAAATTGTCCTTAAGGATCCCACTTCTGAAACTATTCTTCCATTCCAAGGACCCTGACATGCTTAAGCTCCTCTCATACTAATAAGGGGCCCTAGTCGTGTCTTCCTTGCTTCCCTGCTCAGAATTCCAGATCTGGACCTATTTCTCTCTGTTCCTACCATGTCCACTTATGGAAGGAATACACTTGTTTCTGAAAGGAGCTTTCTCTTAGTCACTTTCCTTCTCACTAGAACACGATATCCTACACCTACATCTTAAAGCAGGAGAGGGGGGTTTTTTGGCTTATGTTTTTCCATTCATAGTTGGTTGGCTTCAAGGCAGGAAAGCATGGTGGAAGGCTCATGTGGAGGAAACCTGCTCATATCAGGGGAGCCAGGAAGATGAATAAGAAAAAGAGAAGCACAGGAAAGACATACACCCTGAAAACCACGTCTTCCTACCAGACTACACCTCCGACCATCACATTTAGCTATAGTGCCCCCATGATTCAATCACACTTCAAAAGCCTTTGAGCATATGAGGCTTTGTAGGGAACATCCACATAGAAACCATAACATGCTTCTCGCTTAGTTTTGGAACTGGGATATGTTCGCACATGTACCAACTCCACACAAGAATGTAAACATTATGCACTCTATACATGTAACCCAAAGAAGGGGGAAGGCAGAGGGGAGAGGGTAGGAGGGAAAGGATTAAAAAAAGGAATCAAGATACATACATGTACCAAGTTTTCATAAGAAAAGTAAACATATGTACTAAACATGTGTACTAATAAACTAAACTAATTTTTAAAATAAAAAGAAATAGAAATTTGAAGACATTGTTTTATGATTGATCTTTGCTATCTTCAATTTTAAATACATTGGAATACACTAATAATTCAGTTTAGTGGTACCATATTAAACAGTGAATGAATAAAATAACTTAGAAATTCTATTATGGAATCTTGACTCCTGGTCAGCTAAATTTGTCATAGCCCTAAAAATATGGAAGATTTTAGTACTGCGAAGAAAATATATTCTGCACAAACATTTATGAAAACAGTGCCAGTTGTCACATTGTGGGTTAAGGAATATGCATTGATCGTGAAGGTGGTATAAAGGTAAATGGGTCACTGCCTAAAGGAATTTGCTCAGAAACCATACTAACACCACTTGGGGAGATCCAAACAGTGTATTGAATGAACTTTTTGCCACTCATCATTAGATTTTAATTACTTTAGTAAAGATAGTTTATGTTATTGTATCTGCTGTTATAAAATATGGCAAGAGTATGCTATACACTCATGAAAACTAGACCACCTTTTCTATCCTTCCCTGAAGTTGGTTAGAGCCATATGATTGAGTTCTAGCCAGTGGACTGGGGACAGAAATGATGCTAAGGCACTGCTGGATGTAAGCCCTAACCTTCCCACATGGTCCTCCACAAACTCTTGTCTTCTTCACTTCTCAGCCTAATACAGTGAATAACAAACACCTAGCAGAGTCCCAGTGCTCTAGGACTCTAAACCCCTAAATAACAGTGTAAAGAACACAGGTCACCACCTCTTCCCTCCTCCCCCTCACTGTATTGTGACGGGCAAGTTCTCTTCTCTTAAACATCCCTTATCAGTGACTTGTTAAAGGTCACCCTATAAACAAATTTACAGTTAATACTTCAATTGTGCCAGTGAGGTTTGCTGAGCACTGATGAGATCACTGGCATAGGTAGTGCCAGGACACTAATATATAAATAAAGCCATAAGTTTTCAAGGTAGATGCCAATTATACCCTCTTTTTGAAGTAGAAAATTTGGGACATGTTGTTGAGAACTATCTATTTTTCTCCACATCTTCCTGGAGTTTTTGTGTGTGTGTGTGTGTGTGTGTGTGTGTGTGTGTGTGTGTGTAATAAAATAGTAACAGTACCATATTCAGGGGAGGGGATGCTCTTTCCACCCACCTTTTCCTTGGGTTGGGCCCTCACCGTATGGATAGGACATTCTACAACCATTCAGAGGTTTTCAGTCAAGTGAATTCAAACAAAAGGAATGTGGTGATGCAGCAGTAATCTCAGCCCCTGGGGTTTCACGGCCTTTCACACAGAGTACATGTCCACTGCCAGAGCACTTGGGGTTCAGGCCCTGTATGAGTCTACAGTGTATGGCAAGGAGGGGATGACTTAAAACAGATGAGGATTTTAAGTTCAGTCCCTGCTCAACAGTTAAATTAAATTTAGGGACTTCTCAAAATCTTTTTGAAATTACAAAAGGGCCATGAGAAATCAGCTTTTCTTTTGTGGTTGCAGATTTAATTCTGTAGTTCACAAGGCCACGTCAAAGTGCTTGCATAACACTGCAAGCTGTTGCTGATGGAAATGGGGATGGTTTCTTCTTTGTTGTTAAATACCTAGAGTTACTCCATAAACATTCAGCCTCCACTGTTATGTTAGATGTGTGAGCCATGATTCCTGCCTCCGGAGAATTCAAAGTGTGGTGAAATATCCACTGAAAATGCCTTAGAAAGAAAAATGCTAATAGCAGACCTGGTGCCTCAGAGGTTAAATTTGAAAAGCCCATCCCTAGAAGAAAAGACTTAAAAGTCTAAGGAAAATACTTGGATAGGGAACTGAGCGGAAGGCTGGAGCCTGGAGACACTTTCTGCTGAGATCAGATCCCTGCCTCTGCATGATCAACAGGGACCTTTCTCAACACCACAAAAAAGCTGCCTGCTCCTAAATTGCTCCTTGCAACACAAATGAAGGTTTAGGATCAAGTCCTGGGAGACAGAGTGCCCTGGAATCCTCAACTTTTATACCTACTTAGTATGCTGTACTATTCTTTTTCTTTAATACTGAATCTAAGTTTGGAAGCTAGAAATGTGGTTTCCATTCCATAATTAATTGGTTAGTAATATGATTTTGAACAAGTCCCCTTCTCTGATTTGCATCTATAAACCACAGTCTATTATACGAAGGCACATAATGAACCCGTTAATTTGAAATTCTGCTTCATCATTTACAAGAATATTTAAAGTGGAAATCTCTGTAGAATAATTCTGCCTAACCTGGGAGTATATCAAAATCACCAGGGAAAAGTTTTCCTTTACCGCCTTTTCTTTGTTAATGTATAACTTACATACACGAAAATGTACAAGTCTTAAGCACAACCAGTGTGTTTAGACAAACATAGATATGCATGACAAACACAGATCCATAGCAGCCACAAAATATAATCATATCCAATAAACTACTATATAAAGGACTCTGCTGCAGATAAGAATACTCCCTATCCTTGAAGGCACTGAAATCTCTCTGGGAAAACAGAACAGATACATATAACTTCAAATAGTGCTATAAAGTATTTTTCAAAGTATTCCAAGTAAGTGGGGCCAGCAATAATGTGGAAGAAGTAGTCACAGCAGGCTCAGTGCAAATGCAGATCATGTGGCACATTTCTTACACTGAAAGGCTATTTGTACCACTAAATAAATAATAAAAAAGTACACATCTATCTCTCCAAACCAAATGAATCAGTATACCTTAGGATGAGTTCAGATATAATTATCTGAAACTGCTTTTCTTGTTGGTTCCATAGATGCCACTTTTATCCCCAATTTACACAGGATCGAGAACCTTTGACCTGAGAGACCTACAGTGAAAGAGGAGCAGAAGCAAAAGGGTAAGGGATCAGAGGAGAGCGACACAACAAGCCTACAACACAAAATAACATCTACTGCGAATTTGTGTCTAGAAATTAGTATTAAATAGAAAAACTTTATAAAAATGTTTCCTGTTTATTTTACATATTAGCTCTTTTTTTTAAAAGCACGCTCCTCAAATATGACAGAGTTTGGAGGAAGATGGTTTTAAACACAAAAGCTTTGCTTTACAGAGTAAAAGAGAGGAATTCTATTTGGAACAATGAGATTTATTAAACCATAAAACTATGAAGAAGATCCACTAAGCAACAGTATTTTAAGTGCCAAATTAGAATGAATAAATAAATGACCCTCCCAAGGGAAAGCTGGCTGTCTTGAAATTCTAGCAATTAGAGTTACAATTGCCAGATTTCCTTATTTATGGAAAACTAAGCTTCATTAACAATAAGTCTGCCAGTCATCTACTTGAGGAACAGATAATTTTTGTAAAAAAGAAGATTCCATAATTAGTATTTACCTCTTCATTAAACACATATAAATAGCAAGAAAATCATCAATTGTCATGAATCCTACAAACTTAAGATATCTTTTGTTACAGAATACCATTCATGAGAAGTTCAATAAACAGTTTATGAAAAGCATATAGCAGGTTCAGTTAATGTGAAAAATTGTATGTTGTTTAACAAAATTCCCAAACCCCATCCACAGACTTTTCAACATACCAGAATCTCTAAGCCAGAAAAAGAAGCAATCTAATGAGGGTTTTCCACAGGGACTCTCCAGGGGGACTGGCCTTCAGCTGAGCCAACTTCTCAGATGCCAGCATTATGGCTCTCAGGTCTGGCCTCCCAGCCTCTGAGTTAGCAATAGCTCCTCTCTCCAGTTAGGCCAGCAGAGAGATGGTAGCTTTCTATTCTGCACGCCGCTGATACCCCATGCCCATGCAATGCCAAGGTGGGAGTGAGGGCACTCCCACTGTGAGAAGACAGAAATTGGGCTGACGAGAAACAAACAGTGGTGGGAGAACAGATGGAGGCACACATGGCTCTGCAGTGTTGGTAAAAGTAAGAATGAAAAAAACAAAGATTTAAGTTAATCTAAGGCAATGGCTCTCAAACCTGAAAGTGCCAAAATTGCCTATTTATCTATTTAATTCTAACACAGAAACTAGCATCCATTCAACTAGCAGAAAACAAGACTATTACATGCATGTATATGCATATATGTACACATAAATATACAGGTCTATAAATACATATATGCCAAATTACTGCCACATGTCTAGCATCACAAGTTGTGAGCTACACACAGGGGCTGCTTCTCAGTTTTCCAATTAACATTTCTCAGCTTGTGCATTTTGTCATATGCTAGTGTTCACCACCAGGCAAATGGTTATAATTTCCAATGGTTTGAGAAGTAATTTATGAGAGAAAAACATAAAATCAAGGCAATTATTCATTAACTTACATTTTTCTAAGAATTGGAAAGACTATGGTAATTGAATTTTAGAGGAAATTAGCTTGGTCCATTATAACAAACACTCATTACTGTTAAGATCCTTAAATTTAAACAACTGAAATTGAATACAATTAGCTAAAAAAGAAAAGAGACATTTTTACAAAAGTATGAGAGACTCTCTCCTCTACAAAAGCAGAGATACAATAAAGGTTGACAAAGCGAATCAGTGTAACAGAAGCCAAAACAGTGAAGTCAGAAGAACACTCTCCATCTGTTACCTGTTTTCCTCTGCCTGTCTGACTCTCTTTCTTCCCTTCCCTTTTTCCGCTCCCTCTTTCCTTCTTTCTTCCCTTCTCCCTCTCTCTTTCCCTTTCTCCCACCATAAATTAGTTCTTTCTGCTTCTCCATCCATAAAGTACTTTTGTCTGTCCCATCTCCCAAGGACTAGCAGTAGAATCTGTTGTTTGTCACAAGGTCCACGCATGCCTGGCTCATGACTCTCAAACTGCAGACCACTCCCCCACTCTTCACTCTGGGACTGCTTTCCATTGTCACCTGAGAAGCAGTAAAGAATAGAATCACTTACTTAATGACCATCAAATCTTTACTACTTTGTGAAAGGAGATTTTACTAAAAATGCTTCACTTGTGCATGTTTTAGGCTATGAAAGTGGTAGCAGGATCAGGCTAAGGTCCTGTTCTCTCACTTTTGTTAGTAAGAAACTGATCACGCACACAATTCAGCTCTGTGAGCAACTAGGATTCCAGATTACTTTACAGAGTGGCCAGCAGGAACTGTGGCCCTCCCTGCATACACAGAACAGCAGCTCATAGCTCCTGGCATGCCCTAGTACAGGGCTCCACACACTTGGACTTCCCTGTCAACAGGCAAAGGGCTGCAATGTCCTCAAGACACAACCAAGAGGGCACGTTGAGGATGTCTAATGCCTGGAGAAGGGAACCAGAGAGCTGGAGCCCAGCACAGAGGATTACATTTGCTTCTATGTCTCCAGACTTGTCCAGATTCACAAAGAATTTCAAGTGAGTGACCTGCTGTTGAACACTATAATCCATCCAGTTGGCACTGTCACATCTAACTTACCTGTGAGTGCTAAGCTGTCTAAGCAGATTAGGCAGCCACTATGCACGATAATGAGGAAAATTCCAGGCACGTGTGAGACCCATGACTTTTCAGTACTTTCAAAGGGAGTTTCCTTGCTTTGCAAGGAGGTTTATTTTGTCTGGAGAAGGTGGTAAAAAAATGACTGAGGTAAAAATTAACAGATGAGTATTATGTGAAAAAGAGAAATAGTTCAAGGTATTCCTAAAATGTATACCAGACAAGTTCTGTATACAGTCAGCGTAGCAGATGCCTTTAGGTAGAACTGAAAGATTCTAGATGCTCTTGTTCCCATGTCCCATGATACAGGTGTGTAACAGAGAGATACTTGACTGAGTCACACAGCATCATGTCACTTGCAGCACACCCTGAATGCCCCGGGTTACACAGACCTTTTTCGGGTTCCCCTCTTGAATTCTGGATCCAGATCCTCTGCTGGCTGCCATATCTCCAGGCATATAGAGATGTGAGGTGACAGACAAGAAAGCCTCCTCTGGCCCAAATCCCCATGTGAGTCTGCCTCATGCCTGGATTCCTGCTCTGGTCCTTTGTGTAGTGTCCTTTAAGTCTACCTAGTTCTTTCTACCCACTGCCACCACCACCATTTGCCTAAGCCAGTGGAGGGGAACATATGTGATGCATGATAATGTGTTGTTCCTTTGAGACAAAAGAGGCTAATGTATTTTTTTTTTCTAAACTAAAATCTCAGTATTCAGGCTTAATTGCAGGGTTGGCACTTTGTGATAAATAAGAGGGTTTAAGGTTGAAGTTTGGGCACTATCTCTAAAAGGTTTGTCATCACTGACTTAGGCTATTATAGTCAAATCTCAACTAAAATCTCTGTTTGCAAAGAAATCCATCCTAAAACTTGTTTCCAGAAAATGTTTTAGGATACGCAGTGTGGCAGAAGCCTAGAATCTCAGCATTCTTTGAGAAAGGAGGACAATAAATTCAGTCCCATCCTGGGCAATTTAGGGACTTACACAACCTGCTCAAAATAAGAACTAATAAGAGGCTCTGGGCATACCTCAGTACAAAGACCCTGAACTTCCTCACACTTATATGTATATCATTACATTATTCTGTTTCTGGAACATCTCATATTATATATGTATCACTTACCTGCATGTCTGTTTTTCTTGTTTCTCAAGCCTAGAATTCTATTCCTCCAAACCTCTCCCCTCTCTTTGCCCCAAACTTCTGGGCCTGTTGAACTCACACTCGTCCTTCAATGCCAACCTCAAATCCCATTTCCTAAGGACCAGTCATATGCTAATGTCGGTTATGCTCTATGTAAACTATTAAAAATTTTGCAGAGAACTAGGAGTGTGGTCCAGTGATAGAGCTCCTGTCTAGTATGCCCAGGGCACTGGGTTTGGCCCAAAGCACTAAGATAGATAGATAAATAGATGATAGATAGATGATAGATAGATAGATAGATAGATAGATAGATAGATAGAAAAATTTGCTGACACATAAATGTAAAATTTTAAATGTAAAATTATTTAAAAATCCTTATCCATGAAGTTGCATTAGATTTTTAGGGCTTCCTTCACGGAGTCCTAAAACCTGAGTGATGAAAACAACAGATATTTGTCGCCTCATAGTTCTAGAGACTAGAAGTCCAAGATCAAAACAATGGCAGGGTCACACCACCTCTGAAAGGACCAGGGAAATCTTGTTATGCTCTGGTATCTGGTAGTTCATTGACTGCATAACTCCAATCTGTACACGATGGTCTACACGGGTCAGTCTTCATGTCTAAACTATTTTTTCCTTTTAGAAAGACATCAGTTGTAATGAATGAGGGTCCTCCCCAATGACCTCATTTTTATTGTATTTCCTTTCTAAAATCCCCTCCTCCAAATAAGTTCACATTTAGTACTATTCAGAGGTACTAGGATTTAGGATTCTAACATATCTTTTGGGGAAGATACAGTAAAACCCATAAAAAATTGATATATCATGTAATTTTGATCACTATCTTGGCTGAAAGAAAAGCCTTGGCTAATCAAGGCCATTTTTTTTTTTTTACTACAAAAACCAACAGGTTTTGTTAAAACAAGTATTTTGTTATCACAACAGAAAACAGTCTGAAATAGAAGTTTATTTTCAATCTTTAAATTTAAGAAGACAAAAATCAGTATTCTGTGAAAGAAACAATTTAGAGTATAGGTCATTGGATAGCTATTCTAAGGAAAACTAAGAAAGTCTATAGTATCACGTGACTCCAGACTTTGATTAAAGGCAGTGATGCTCACAAAACAGCACTATGTAGCCAGGATCATTTTCTGAATCTAGTTGCATTTTAGAATAGAATCTTGCTAGTCACCCCGCAACATATTCCAAATGCTAATTTAATTAGTTTTGATGGACCTAGGTTTCGGATGAAGGCAACTTGAGAATCAGTAATTTAGTTTCTAAAATACTAGGTAACGTGGCTCTGAACACCTCAGAACTTGCAACAATGCCCACCTATAGCTACAAGTGAAAGACAGAATTTGTATTGTGTCTTAATCTCTTTCTGCTGCTATTACAGAATACCTGAGGCTGGGTGAACTATTAAGAATAGAAATCTATTTCTCACTGTGGAGGTGTCTAGAAATACAGCATGCAAAGCACCAATAGATTTATGGTTTGATGAGTCTCTGGTTCCAAGGTGATTTCTTGCATGGAGCATCCTCTGAAGAAGAGAGAATCTATCTCACATGGCAGATGGTGGAAGAAGAAGGGGTAAAGTTCTTCTTCCAAGTACTTTCACAAGGGCACCTGATGCCATTTACCTCCAAAAGGCCACACCTCCTAGTGCTACTGAGTTAGCACTTACATTTCAACATGAATTTTGGGGATAAAAAGGGATAAAACAACTCAAACCATATAATTATTTTTTTCTTCAAATTCATATCCTTCTCACGTAAAAATATATTGTCATCACAATAGCTCCAGAAAGTCTTAATTTATGCCACTATCAACATTAAAATCTTAAGTTCAGAGTCTCACTTAAACATCACATGAATCTCAATGTTCAATTCATCCTGAGGCAAATTTCCGTCTTTTTTAAAAAAATTAATTCGATTAATATATTTTAGTCATACTGAATGATCACATTCATCATAGGAAATTTGTACCTATAAATAATGTATCTTGATTCTTCTTTCCCTCCAATCTCCTCCCCTCTCTTCTTATTGCTTGCTCTGTTTTCCTGATGAGTATTTATTGCTATAAATTTCCCTTGTAGGATTGCTTTCACCGTGTGTCATAAGTTTCAATGTGTTTCATTAGCATTGTAATTTAATTGAGAAACTGTCTAATCTCTTCTTTAATTTCATCTGTGATCCATTGGTTGTTCAGGTGAATGTTATTTGATTTCTGTATGTTTATGAAGTTCTTTTGGTTTCTTTTGGCTTGACTTCCTATTTCATTCTACTATGGTCAGATAAGGTTATGTAAGGAATAATTTCAATTCCTTTGCATTAACTTAAGCATGTTCTGTGAATCTGTATATGGTCTAGTTTGGAGAACATCTCATGTGCAATTGAAGAATGTATATTCTGATGTTGTTAGAACACTTTATAGACATCTACTAAGACCATTTGTTCAAAGGTTGATTTAGTTCTTATATTTCTTTTTTTTGTATGTTTGAATTTTGTCTAATTGATCTGTCTGTTTACAGCAGTGGGGTCTAAGGTCTCCCATTACAATTGTATTAGTGACTATTTGATTTTTCATGTCCTTTCATGTTTGTTTTATATAATTGGGTGTGCTGGTATTTGGTACATATATATTTATGGTTATTATCTCTTCTTCTTGGATTGTTCTCTTAACAAATGTTAAAGACCTTCTTATATCTCTTGATCAATCTTGACTTGAAATTCACTTTGTCTGCAAATAGAATAGCTACTTCGGGGTGCTGGTCACAAAGAGCATTATTTTCTATCCTTTGGCTTTCAGTCTATGAGTTTCTTTTCAAATTAAATTTGTTTCTTGTGTGTAGTATAATTTTGGATCTCATTTTTTGATCCATTTTGCCAACCTGTTTCTTTTTATTGGTGAATTAAGACCATTCACATTGATGATTATAACTGAAATATATTGGCTTATCTTTATTATGTAATTTTTCTGTTGTTGGTTCCTTTTCTTTCTCTTCTAGTTAATTTATTGTCTTGCCTGGGGGATTAATTCTATTGGGATTCATGGAATTGTCTCTAGAATATCCTTTAGAACATTTTGGGGTGCTGCCTTTATGGTCACGAATTTCTTCAGGTGTTCTTTGTCATGGGAGTATCTTATTTCTCTATCAATTTTGAAATACAATTTTGCAGGTATATCAGTCTGGGCTGGAGGTTATTTTAAGGCTTGAAATACTTCACTCCAAGTTCTCTTTAACTGAAGTGTTTATATTGATAACGCTACTATAATTTTGATGGGTTTTCGTTATAGGCGATTTGTTTCTTTAACAGCTTTTAACATTCTGTTCATTGTTGAATTTCTTGAATTTTGACTGTTACATACCTTGGTATAGATTTCTTTAATCATGGCTAAGTGGAGTTCTTTGTGACTCATTTATCTGTATGTCAAATTCTTTTTCCATGTTTGAGAAATTTTCTGCCATTACTTTTGTAAACACATTTTTAAAAATGTTGTTTGAACTATCTCCTGCTTTTTTTCATGGACTCCAGTCAATCTTATTTAATTCTTTGCATCATCTAGCAACTGTAGGATTGATTTTTCATGGTCCCTTGTTATTTTTAAGAAATATTTCTTTTCATAATCACTAGCCACAAACCTGTCTTCTAGATTAGTTCATACTGCTGCGTATACTTTTAATAGAAACTATTTTAATCTCACAGATACCTGTTTGAATGTGTTCCATGAATTCCACTCCCTTTGCTGGGCATTCATGGTTTCTATCATTTTCCTAGGATCCTCTGCTTATTTCCTCTGCACCCACTCTAGATTTACTGTCTTTGTCCTTCAGTATGTCATTGTCTCTTTTTCACCCGAGAAATTGCTTCTAATTTGATTTTTTTTTTAGAGCATCATTCATCTGCCTCGCTACTTCCACTATTACCATTTCAGAGAGTCCAGGTGAGTGGCTTTCAATTCATTCAACCTCAATGACCCCTGAGTTTGACTTTAGTGAGCTGGAAGTTTGGGGTTGCATATTGCTGCTGCACCTTCTCATTTTCTTTCTTTCTTTCTTTTATTTCTTTCATTTTTTAAAATTTTAGCGACTGCATCATGCTTATAAATTGTTTATGGTAGGTAGCATTATTGCTAATATTAACAATTTTTAGGAAATAATTATTTCCAGAGATGTCTTCCAGGTCTGGTTTGCTTTTGAATTTTGAGTCTGTTGCTAGATCTTATCTCTTCAATTTAGTTGGGGTGAGATATTGCCTCCTATTTGGCCTAATCCCTGGTTCTGTGGCATTGGCCAAAAGGGGGCCATTATTTATAACCATCAGGCAATCTTGGTCTTGGCATACAAGGAAGAACAACTGATTCAAACAACTATGGCTTGGCTAAAGTAGTACAATCATTCATAACACTATCATCAAACACAGCCCAGAAAATGACAAATTGTGGTAACTTAATTTTCCACCCTTAACCATATGAACAAGATTTTTAGTTATATGACCAAATCTAGAACAAACCAGAAAGTTGTATACAGTAAATATTTCCTCCGTACAGTTATTTTATCCTGAGGAAAGAAAATTTAAAAGGAGTAAGAGGAAAAACTAGAGATGTAGGAGAAGGGAAAGAGGCTAAAAGCAAGAACAAAGGAAGATTATACAAGCTTCAGGAAACTGCTGAAAAAGGAGGGAAGGAAGAAAGAAGGAACAGAAACAAGAAAAGAACAGAACAAAAGCAAAACAACTAGAAGCAATGTTGACACTCAAAAACAAGAACACAAAAGAAAAAAGAAAAAAGTGTCTCCTTCAGGGTGTATCTCTGTTTTCTCTGGCAGATAAAGGAGGCAGACAGGGCCCAGATTCATGTTGGTCCAGTAAACCCACAGTAGAATTTCAGCAAATATGTGCTTTTAAGCCTACAGAAATTCAAGCTGATTTTAATTTCTGGCTGGGAAAGTGGGACCCGTTTTTAGCCCACAACTCTCCAGGTACCTCTTTCCAGCTTGTGCTTGGCTCTCTGACCCTAACTATCTACCATTGCTGTGTCTTACCCTGATACTGGGAAGCTCTAGATGGAGATAACTCTCGGGTGCTGTGAGTTCCAGATTTAATTTGCCCCTTTCCAAAATGGTAACTAGCCAATCGCCCTCTCCTGGGGATGTCTGAACCAGAATCACCCACCAGCCACTACAACCCACAGCATCCACTGCTCCATTCCACTGGTACATTTCTCTGTGGACCTCTTTGGAGTCACTTGTTGCCATGCCTCTGTAGGTCTGAGCAACCTCTCTCATGCTGTGAGCTGGGGTTCTGGGAAAAAGTGCCACTTGTCACCTCCTTCTTCTGTGTTGTGGTCTCTCTCTTTGCTCTCCCTGTGGGCTTCAATGCTCACTTCAAGTCCTGGCTAGGTCTCAGGGACCCACTTCTCTCCTTCTCTTCCCCATGTTGTATATTCCCTTGTCTGAACTCCAAATTTTGGAGAGGCTGATTTGCCGTTGCTCACCACTTTGTCATCTTCCTACGACTTCCAGCAGTGGTCCTGTTCACCATGGCTTCACTGATATTACTCTACTGGAGTCTTTCTGTGGTAATTCTCATCCTACATTTCCATTAAACATTATCTTACTGGGTGCCCTTGCAGCGACTTTGACTTACAAGAAGTCTTTGTCTGAGCTCTGAGGCTGTCTACTTTGAAACTGAGGAAGAAGTAGTCACGGTCCCACAGCTCTTTCACTCTGTGAGCCTGAAAAGTTAGGGTCACATGGACACTGCCAAGGTTTCACCCTCTGATGCTAAAGCTGAGCCATTCCAACTCTGCCTGAGTCCCGCCAGAAAATGCTGTACTAGAACAGAGGGAGCAGAGACTCAGTGTGGCCCTGGGCAGAGGTGCTAGGTCTCACAGGTGCCCGGTTTGCCTTCCTTAAAACCATTCTGACCTCATAGAAGACTTAAGATTCCTGTTCAAAAAAATAAGCAAAGTCTTCAGATAAGGAATGTTACTGTTAGCCCTTCTACTATTTACTTCACCACTTAAAGGAGAATCAGTTCCTTTCAAATGCAGGCACAGGAATATGCAGAATCACACTAACAAATCTCCTGCTGGATATGTGGTCTACTCCCCTTGTCAAGTACATCAAGACTTCCTTTGTGGGTATACCCACTTCAAGGAGGTGATTGGAATAAATTACAGGACTACATTAATGAGACACAAAAATGTTAAAGAACTCAACACTTAGCCCTTTAATTAGACCTTCTGTGGATATCTCTGAAGGCCAGTCAACAACTACAACCCCCTTCAGCCTGAAGACAGATCGTCAACGTCCATTTCTCCCTCATAGCAGTTTGGGGTACCTCTTTAGAGGGGGAATGTTATAGGGAGCTGACTTAATTAGAAATATTACAGGCAGTCAGACAGGGCTAGGCCCTCAAAACAATCAGTGCAGAAGATCTTGTAACCTTGAAGGAGACAGACACCTCTCACTGTAGGCTAGACCTCAAGACAAAAGATCAAACCAATGCAATCACACCCTAAGTTTAAAGATCAGGAATTGATATTATAAATAGATATGGATCACCTTGAGGAAGCCATCCCAACCTCCCTCAGCCAAAGACCCTATTTTGCATTCATGCTCACTTGCTATGTGACTCACCTCCCCATTTGATCCTTACTTAACCAATTTTACCTGAGTAATTACACTGATAATCTTATTGGTTGACCATAGCTCTGTTCTACCTCATAACCTCCTGCTTGCAAGTTCCCATTTTTCCCTACCTTAAATCTACCTTAACTCATGATTTTGCCTATAAAAATGGTTTTGTCTATAAAAATCCCTGGAAGAGGCAGGATCCTTGGCAACCAACTCAGTATCCCTTCTGTCTCTCTCTCTCAGATAGAAGCTTTTTTTCTCTCAATAAATGTATTCTGTTCTTTAAACAAAAAAATTCTGTCCTCAAGGCTCTGGAACACTGGGTCTATGAAGACTGTGACAGTCTCAAAGATCTCTGAAATGCTTTGAGGGTCATTCTATTGTCATGATGAAGAATGCCCAGGTTTTTTACTTATCCAGATTAATGTCTTTATTAAATAGTTTTCTCTCAAAACATACTTTTATATTCTTTATATGCCCTACATAAGAATTTTCCAAATCTTTAAATTCTGCTTCACTGTTAATGATAAACTGTCTTTATTTCTCTTTTCATATTTTATTATAAGCCATTAAGTAAACCATTAGCAGAAATCATGCAGCCTCCTCTATATTTTATGTTTAGGAATTTCTCCCTCCAAATTTCCTACTTTATCACTTTTCAATTCTGTCTTTTAAAAAATCCAAGTCATGGACAGGATATAATTTAGCCAAGTTTCAACTCCAAGTTCATTCATGACCAACGTCACTCACACAAATCCCAAGGTCACACATCCCAATACTACTAGTAGAAATTAAGTTTCAACATGAATTTTAGAGAAGAAAAACTATTCAAACCGTAGTACACTCCCTTTGTGACACTTGGATAGTTTAGTAATTCTTCTCAGAGTATTTTGCCCAAGTTGTTGAAGCCATGGTGTCTTCTTCAGGATTGCCAAAATAATAGTCAAGACCTAGATTTTAAGAATAAACTCATTATTGATCTAATTGTCCATTCAATATCTCTTTTGCCTCTTGAGAACTAACTGAATAAAACCAATAGAAGAAATCAGTATTCCAAGCATTTTTGCCCGAGTGAAACTCCCCAAACAGTCCACCATATACATTGAAGAAGTAAATGTTTAAAAGTAGCAGATGTTGTATCAAGTTACTTTAAGGCTAGAAGTGTTTGTTTTACATATGGAAGAAAATAAAGGAACATGAGCATCTAAAAGGTAAATTGTCTCAAAACCTGTGGCACATGCCAGAAAAGTCATTGGTAAGGTCAAACCTTTTTCATTACTGAACTTTGATGTGGGTCACATTCTGCTCTAGAACTTGGCAAGAATGCAAATGACCAGCCCCTGTCTTTCTAGTCACCAATGTTTTTGTGTTGATCATCCTCCCTAGCCTGAGAGTTCCTTAATCACTTGATGCTTTCACCCAAAATAATCTAATACAATCCCAAGGACATGAAAGGTGCTCAGAGTGTGTTTTGTAAGGGCTTGTAGCTACTAATCCTCTCTGCTCTTGCTAGAATCAGAAAGAGGAAAAGAAGAAATGAAGCTACTGAGAGAGTCAGCTTTTGTCATTCTGGGCCCGTATCTTCAAAAAAACCCAGAAACACTTTCTTTGAAGAAGTATTTCAGGTCAGCGTGAGCTTGAATACTTTATGAAATGTGTTTTTGTGGTTTCACTACACATTTGTAATGACTTGAAAGCGACAAAGTGAAGCGACTTTTCTGGCCATACATATCAACGACACCCCCCAGAGCACCAGACTGTTTCCATAAATATGTGATAGAATACCATAAAAGAATATGCCTTACACATTCACATATTAGGTTAACCAAGAGTCAAGCAGCTGCACATGTGTTTTATATGTCTAGAATGCTGTGCTGAAGTCCCATGATTCAGACCTCTTTCCAGTTCATTTAGAAACATTCTGAAGTGTTTATAATTAGTTTTTACAACATATGGAAAACTAAGGAGCAATCAATGATTAAAAAAAAAAAAACTATAATTTGAATTCTTGAGATAACCAAGATTCCTAAACAATGTTATATTCTAGAGAAAATCATAAAGCTACTATTTACAAATTTAAGAAACTTTAATAAAAGCAATGCCCCATCGGTCGTGAGCATAGAAATTAAAATAAAATAAAAGCAATATACCAAGATTGCCCCCCATGTCATATACCTAGAAATTATTTTGATTCAAGATACAGTATAGAGTTAAAAATTATTTCAAAAGAATTTAAAGTTCAAATTGTTTACTAAACCCAATTACCTCTTTTCTTTTTCTGCACCCACTTCCTACTCATTTGAATTTATAAATTTTTGCAACAATTTAACTTTCCATGGTAACCTTTGAAGTTGTTAGTATGTAACGATCTGCCATTCCGCATGAATACAGCATAAACTGAATCACATTGAGAAATTCTCCACTGTTTTCAACTATTCAATGCATTGTAAAATTCAAAAATATTTTATTGATATCTGAGTTCAGTGACAGTTCACTTATTATATGGCTTAAGAGCACTTCAAAGAACTGTGGTAATGTGAATATAAAGGCTTCACTCTGATTATTCAGTCATCACTAAAATAACACCATTAAGTGTTATTTTAATAATTGCATTTATACAATAACCTGTTGAATTATCTTTTAATAATCAATAATATCCTAAAGAGAAGATGTCAAGCCAAGAATTGATGCTGTTGCCTGACTTAAGACAAAAAACTTCATGTTAATAGTTTCAGAGCAAGATAACACATACAATTGATTCATTTTGCATGTCAATGACTGGATAGGAAATTCCTAGATGGTGGCATTGTTTCTGACTAGATCTGTGTCTTGGTCCATTTTCTATTGATATACTAGAATACCATAGACTTGGCTAATTTAAAAACAATAGAAATTTACTTGACTCACAGTGCTGAAGGTTGAAAAGTCTGACAATCACGGTATCCACATCTGTTAAGGGCCTTTGTGCTGTTAGAAATGGAAAAAGAACAAGTGACCGTGTAGGACGCAACAGAAAGAAGAACAAACCTATCCATCAGGAAACCATTTATGTGATAACAAACTCATTGCCAGGATGACAATGTCTTAATTACCGTTACAGAGGCAATTAAGTCACCCTGTGAGTCTTGGAAGGCACATCCACACCACAGCAGTCTGTGGAGTTCTTAACATGAAAGTTGATAGGCTGAAGCCAGCAGAAAAGTCTACCCTCACTGTGAGGGTACATCATTGAGTGACTGGGGCCTGTATGAAACAAAAAGTGGAAGAAGAATGAATTGTCTATCTACTCTGCCTCTCCTTTCTATCTTTATCTCCTCTTTTCTCCCCCTCCTTCTCCCCTTATTTTCTCTTCCTCTATCCCTTCCCTCTATCCCCAGCTCCTGAACCAGGACACCTTTGTTCTTGTGCTGTTGGACATCAGAACTCTAGGGTCAATGGTTTTTAGATCTAGGGACTTGCACCAGTTGCCCCCAGGTCTTTGGCCTCAACCTGTGGTGAGTATACCCTTGCCTCCTGCTTTGGAGGCCTTCAGGCTTGGACTGAGCTACGCTATTGGTTTCTCTGATTTTCCAACTTGAAGATGGCTTGTCTTATCCTGGACTTCTCAGCCTTCACTGTCATATAAGCCAATACTTCTAAGAAACCCTGCTACCTGCTATCTCTCTACCTAATCTCCTATTTATTCTGTCATCTTGAAGAACCCCAACTAAAACAACATGAAAACACACTTTCATATTAAAAATTTTATGTTCTAATAAAATATTTAAAAATAATCAATAAAGGCTTTTTTTAATGTAGTTTTCTACTGGTCTTAAACTTGTCAGGTTTTTTTTGTTGTTGTTGTTGTCATCACACACACTCAAAATCAATGCAAATCTAAGTTCCCTTATCAGATTAGTCGATGAAATATATAGGAATTTATTTAGGGATTGATGAAAACCTGTGTCCAACTTCATTTCTTCATTTCTTTTCTTGACAGAAATAGGCTGCTACAGAGCATAGACAAGACAGAGCTCAGGCTTTGTGGCAATCTGGATGGAGAGAATTTTTGGACAGCAAGACTCACTGAAGATAACCAGACACCCTCCTGCTTACCACAAAGTAGCAGGTTCCGGGAAAACTTTGGCTCAGAAATATATGAGGACCTTAGAGAGAAAAATAAAGAGTAATCTCTCCTAAATATATAGTTCTTCCTGTAAGAAGCCAAAAGGAGATCAACACTCATTTTTTTCTTTGTCTCTTTATTATATTTTTATTAATGTAGATTTCTTAATACACAAAAATCATAAATATATGTGTGATGTTTCAATACATATATACATTATATAATGCTCAAATCCAGGTAAACATAAGTATCTCCTCAAACATTAATCATTTCTTTACTATGAAACCACTCAAAATCCTTTCTTCTGGACTTTTGAAATGTACAGTACATCATCATTATCCATAATCACCCTGTAGTGAAATAAAACCAAAACTTATTTCTCCGTTTCTACTTTTCCTAACCTTGGTAACCACCATTCATAAAACCACTTTCAGCTTTCATGAAATCAATTTTTTTGAGATTCCACATATGAGTGAGATCACATAACTTGCCTTCTGTGCCTAGTTTATCTCACTTAACATAAGGACTTCCAGTTCCATCCATGTTCTCATAAATGGCAGGACTTTATTCCCCATTGTGGAGGACTAGTGTTCCATTGTGTATATTTACAATGTTTTTTATCCATTTTTTTAGTTAATGAACACTTAATGTTGTTTCCATTTTTACTATTGTGAATAGTGCTACAATAAATGTAAGACAGCAAATGTCTCTCCTATGCTGTGACTTTTTCAGGCCTGGGCTTGGAGTACTGTATAAAGAGCAGAGAAGGGGGATGCTCCCACCAGAAGAGATTATTAGGAGACTTACACTTGCTTTCTTGTCCACCTGTGGCTTACTGGGACTTACTGTATTCCTTAAAGAATTTCTTTACTCAAGCTACTAGCTCTAAGTACAAAATAACAAGAAATAAAGCGAGGGAGAGTTAGGAGGAAAATAGGACTGGACAAAAGTAACAAATAGCAGAAAGAGATGAGGAAGAGAGAGAGAAGAAGGCGAGGAGAGAGAATGGAAAGGGACAATTCTCAACAAAAATGCCAAGGCAATGTTATGCTGGGGGGCTTTTCACAAAATGATGCTAAGATAACTGGACAGCTACCTGCCAAATGGTGAATTTATACCCCTGCCTCATATACAAAGCTTAACTCAAAGACAATTATAGACATATATGTAATAACTAAGTACACAAAATTCTTATTAAAAATATAGAAATAAATATTTATGACTTTGGAATAACACCTAAAGCACAGCAGAAAGAATAAATTGAAAATTATCAAAGTTAAAGGTTTTGTACTATAAGAGATATCAAGAAAGTGAAAACATGATCTACAGAATGGGAGAAAACATTTCCAATCATATTTGACAAGTGACTTATACCTAGAATATAGAGGACTTCTACAATTCAACAATAAAAGAATAAATAGCCCAATTTAGAAATGGGCAAAGTCCCTACATAGACATATCAGCACAAAAAATACACAAGAAGCCAAAAAAGATATGAAGAGATGTTAATGTCATTAGGGAGTAGAGAAATATAAACCAAAATTCTAATGAGATATCAGTTCATAGCCACCCACAAAGAAATACAGTACACGCTACAGCAGCTTCACTGATGCCCGCACTGCCGCCACTGGCGCCTTGGGGCCGCCAGAGAGACCTGTCACCGTGAGCTCACCAGAGGCTGGAGGAGCAGAGCAACTGGGCACCCACTGGCTGCCCCCTACCCTATCCCCGCTGCTGTCACTGATCTGGAAGGGAGGCAGCGCAAAGTTCGCTGCTGTGCCTGCCGCTGCCACCCAGAGGGGAGGCAGCCTAAAGTAATACAGTGCAGGCCACAGCAGCTTGACTGACTCGGAGAGGAGGGGCCAGCATATGTCATCCCTGTCTGCAACTCACTAGCACACGGCAGTGGGAAGGGTCATCTAGCCAGCGTGCTTCAGAAGAATTGTAACCAACAAAGAAAGAAACTGGGGCCTCCTGAAAGAAGCAAAAAAGATGGGAAGAGGAAGCAAGAAGAAAAAGTTGCCAGGTCCCAATCCTGAGAACATGGACCCAGGACAGGTAAACACAAAGGAGAATGAGAACAGTAAGCATGCAATATCAGACAGTACGAATGGAAATAAAGAGATATATTCTGGACCTCATAGATGAGTTCAAAAGGGAAATATTTAGCCAAATAAAGCAAGATATAACAAGATTAATAAAAGAAATACTAAGCACCCCTCAAGCAAACACAGACTGAAGAAAGGAGGAACTCAAACAAAGGAGAGAACCATTTGGTGAAGAATATTAAAAAAATATAGAATACATAAAGCAGATACAAAGAGATTACCAGGAATTTTAAAACTCTATAGATATATAGCAAATCAGCTTGAAAAAAACTAAAGATAGATTATCCAAACTGGAGGACAATTTTGCAATGTGGAAGTATGAAAGGGAAAACTTTAAAAATAACAAGGAAACAAGCAGTAACAATACAAAGGCTAGAAGATAACAAAAGGATCTATCACTTGAGAATAAAGGATGTGAATCAAGAAGCTGGGGTACAAGCAAAGGAACTACAAAGGTTATTCACGGAAATAATTAAGGAAAACTTTCCAAACATAGGAAAAGGAAATGATATTCTGATATATGAGGCATACAGAACTCCAGCTACCTACAACCAAAACAGAGCTACACCCAGGCATATAATAATCAAGATCCCAGAAATTCAATATAAGAACAGAATATTAAAAGCTATTATAGACAAGAAACAGATAACCTATAGAGGAAGGCCCATCAGAATAACAGCAGACTGCTCAACAGAAACCATTAAGTCAAGAAGAGCCTGGAGCGAAATATTCCAAGCCCTGAAAGAAAATAACCTCCACCCCAGATTGATCTACCCTGCTAAACTATCTCTAGAAATTAATAGAGAAACAAGATGCTTCCAAGACAAAGAGGAACTTGGGCAATTTGCAACCACCAATCCAAGTCTACAGAGAGTACCGCAGGGCATTCTAGAGAGAGAGAAAAGTACTAGGATTCCAGCAACAGTGGCAGAGAGGCCTCAATGAATGGAGCAGAAAACAGAATGAAGAAGATTAAGCAGAAAACTGATGGCAAAAAAAGAGCATAACAGAAATGAGGCAGAGAAGATTTTATTCAAAACTGATATGATTGACAGTATCAAGTCTGAGAGTATAGGCAACTACACTGAAGATGACAAGACTCTTGGATACACATTCTGGTTTGATAACTGCCAGTTTTTGAAGTTCTATACTATACACAAAGTTGTGTTTTTTATTAATACTGTTATGTACTGATATATTCAATTATACTATGTGATAATATAGCCAATTCTATTGGAGATAACAAGAGACAACACAGGAACCATGATAGAACTCTTTGTATAATGGTCTTATATGTTTATTTCATTGCATGTGTTTATAGAAACATGTTTTGTTTTGCCTTGCTTTGTTTTGTCTCTCCCTGTAATATAGAAAGGATAGAAATTCATGTTGACTCATGCATGTGTAGAATCTATAAACAGTTTATGAGAACTGATCTTATGACACATGATGACATGAACAGATACTCTGAAGAAAAAGAGACACTAAAATACCCCGTGCTGATCCTGGAGTGTCATAATGTGAAACCCAGCAATAGTATTATTCTTTGTTCAGAGTGAGATTAGCCTGCTTGGGTTTATTCAATCTCAACATAATTGAATATATGGATAACTGCATGTATGTTTAAGTGTATAGGGCTGATAACCATATTTCTAAGTTTTTGTTGGATAGTTGAACAGAACTGGTTCCAATCTCACTGTTTGAATCCCCACTTTATATGCTCCATTTTAGTATCTTAAATAACTATTTGTAAGAAGACAATCTGTAATCATCAACTAGTAATTTCTTAGTTTATTTTTTCTTTGAAATTATGCATTATTTCTACTCATTTTCTGTTTTGTTTAGTGTTTCTTTAAGTTAAATTTTTAAAAAACACACTACATTACCCAGTGCTGATCATGGAGTGTCATGATAGGAAATGTAGCAATATTATTGTTCTTTTTTCAGAATCATTTTAACCCGCTTTAGTTTGTTTAATCTAAACATAAATGAAGATACAGATAACTGCATGTATGTTTAAGTGTATAGCATTGGCAACCATGTTACTAAACTTTTGTTGGACAGTTAACAGAACTGTTTGTAGTCTTGCTGTTTGAATTCCCTCCATTTTTACCTTGAACAACTATTTGTAAAACGACAATATGTAAACATCAAGTAGTGATTTCTTACTGTTTATTTTTTTCTGTTTTGTTTAGTCTTTCTTTAAATAAATTTTTTTTTAAAAATTCATAGCCACCAAGGTGGTTATGATGAGAAAAACCCACCACACAGAATATAAAACAAAACAAAAATCTTAATGTATTAAGGTATCTTAGATTCCAATTGAAGAACAGACCCAATAAATACTTTTACTTGGACAAAAACATTCTGGAGAAGGAGATTAAGAGTATAGGTCTTCCTTTTATACTTGATGATTCCAAGGTACATCAAATAAATAATGAGATAGCATGGAATGTTCTAGAGAGCAAAGAAATACAGCACGCGAGTATCTAGCCACATGCCACACAAAAATGTTGAACTCTTGGCGTAGGAGGTTAGCTAGGATAAAATATAAGAAGCTGACCAAGTTTCAAAGACAGTTGTGCTGCCAGCAGAGCCACCAGCATGGTTTACACAGATTGTGATTGCAGTTTAAAATACTCAGGGGCTAGCAGCAAGAGGCTAGAGAGCCAGGCTAAGTAAGCAAGCTGCTAGCACTCAGGGAAAATATAGTCTCCAGTACTCACTTCCCGGATGACAGGGAGACAACAGAGGAGGGAAAGACACTTAGAGAGTGGAGTAAAAGGTAGTAATGGGTCTAATGAAGTAATACCCCCACCTCAGTACCTCCTTAGGGAAAAAGATACCTGCCACTTTTGTCCATCAGGATGGCAGAATTTCAAGGTATATTCCATGCATGCTCTTTCTAAATATGAAAACTTCCATTCAATTTTTCAATCTATATTCCACTATATATCAGGTGCATAAAGGGAACATAGTACATCTTCTAATTCAAGACTTCTGGCATAAGAAGAGCCATATTTGGTCCTGGTATAGAGAACCACACATCACTCAGAAATCTTGACCTCTGAGCTTGCTGCTATCAATGAATAGGGGTTGTAAGTTGTCTTCCTTGGGCACAGGAAGTTAACAAAATACGATCATCCCTTGTTATCCATAGGGGATTCATTCTAGTACCAAAATCCATAGATGCTTTAGTCCTTTACATGAAATGGCCTATTTATCATAAAGCCTACCCAGCTCCTCTTGTACACATAAGACCATCTCTAGATTATTTTTATCCTTAATATAATGCTAATGTTATAGAGATGGTTGTTTTATTATGTTGTTTAAGGAATAATGACAAATCTATGTATGTTCAATATAGATGCAGGGTGTTTTTTTTTTACTTCCAGTCTTTGGTTAGTTGAATTCATGGATGTGGAACCTGAAGATTCAGAGGTCCAACTGTGTATGATAACCAGAGGAAGAACAGTGTGTTCCTAAAACCATTCACAGATATTTCTGGCTCTTCCACATCCTTTGATGAGCTTTGATGTGGGTGTATTACTACCCTTAGACAGTGAACTGTGAGAAGAAAATGCATAGGCAGCTCTATGAGACAATTCATGACTTCCACATTTCTTTCCATTACATATAAAGATCATGGAAAAATGTGTCAAGATGGCATATCCCTCAGCCTTGGTCCCCACATGACTATAGTCAACAGGAGTCCCTGTATTGGGCCACAGGAAAAAAACGTATCATAAAAACTTTACTTGGTTAAGATATATAGACTTGGAGGCTGCTTGTTATCATGATTGAACCTACTATATCATTGCTGAAGCACATGTCAAACTGGACTAAAGGAAATCTTGCCATCACTTGTGTAGATATTAATGAAAACACCCTTAAAATGATAGCCTCACATTAAAAATAACTAGACTCCACAATGTATGAAAATTCTAAAGTAATAGCCTTTCTAAATTCTTAATGATAACCTTAGTTTGTGTGAGGATCACAGTTTGTCCTGAGGACATGTTAGAAAGTAAATTCTTGAACATCTCTTTGAACCTCTTATTGAAATGGATGCACTCACTCAAACGGCCTCATCTTCCAGTTTGAGGAGCATTACAGAGGTTTTCCACAGCCTTCTGTGACACACAGATGTCCTCTCCAAGAGGAAAAGGGGCCAATGTACCCTACCCTTCTGTTCTGGAAACATTCTTTACAAAGTAATGTTTTTTCTAATTAACAGTAAGGAAATCTATCATTCCTGACTCCTCTCTAAACCTGCAGTCATGAAATCTCTTCTCCTCATGAAATTTAGTACAAGTTACACAGACAGAAATAAATTATCATAAAATAAATGTTGGAAAGGTAAATGTATAACGTCATAACCACTGTAGTTTATGTTTTATTGTTTACCGGAAAGGAGAAAACTCGTGATAAACTGATTCTTTTCCCCTTGCAAGAGGAAAATAGGATCTTTAAGCACGTTATGGGAAGGAATTCTCTGATATCATAATTTCCCTGAATACGTTAATGGTACTGACGCACCTGACCTAAAACTTGTCTCTGTAAAGGTATTTGTTCTATATTGTTTTGTTCCTTCACTCCTTGAATTGTCAAACTAAAACAGTAACATTATGTGCTAGGTCATGGTTAAATACTTTTCCTTGCAATGCTTAAGTTGGTTAGCTCAGTTTACTTTATTTAAATAAACTTAAGTCACTTCCATAAATGAACTATATGCACTTTCTTAGTGGTTACCATAGTAAGTAGGTGTATAAGGTAGCTAGGAAGATTGATAGATACATACACAGAGAGATAGATAGGATACTCTCTTCACTAGCAGATAATCATAGATAATACTCAGGTATAACTGTGGATTGGTCTAACATACTCTCAGTCTCAAAATTTTTGTGGTTTATCAGTTCTCTTACATGAAACTGTTTGTAAGTAGAGCTCAAGAGGCTCTACTTATAAGGTAAAATATTCTAAGATAAGGAAAATATTATATCTTAATTTTCACTCACCTCTGATGAAATACAGCATTCCTTTCAATTATGACAATAGAAAAGTGATGATAATATTAGCAGACCTGGGCTTTGTTATCAACAGATATCACACATATTTTCATATCACTTTATATTTGTTGCAAATATCTCAGTATTGTTCACTATGTCAAAGGAGATCTATTATCTTGAAATACAATTATAAAAGTACTTTATTATAATACACATTTCTTTAATACACAAAATAAGATTTTGCAGCAGATCTAATAATTACTATAATTTCAAAGTAATAAAGAGCATAAATTATAATTGGAGATACCCAAAACAACAGTGAAATGACATGACACAAAATTACACATGATTTTTACTGGTAATGAAATTGTCAGTACTACTGGCATGACTGTATAGTTTGTTTCCTACACTCATAATTCAGGGAAGTTAAATTTCAGAGATTAGCAAAAATAAAGGCATAATTTTCTTTCCATTCAATTTTAGAGGCCTCTCTGAATTCTGTCTTACCAACCTCTTGGGTGTTGAGGGGCCACAGTTTAAGAATCCTCAGACCACAGGTTAAGAATCCCTGGGACCTCAACTGCCAGCACATAAGCCAAACTCCCTGATTAAATATCCCCACTCTCTTGGCCTCTCAGTGCCAAAGCTGTATGGATTCAAAAGATTGAATTCCTTGCCAATGACAAGAGACAAAATGTGGACATTGAGAGCCAATGCTATCCAGTCCTTAAGAGAAGGGCCTTTGTCTTTTCTGACAATAGAAGGGATTCACTGTGAAGATCATTAAGCACCTTTAATGTTTGGTTAGCATGCCTTTGAAGGCTCTGGAACACACTACCAGGAAAATTCTTCTCCTACCCTGTGGCAAATACTGCAATGGAAAATATGGATCAAGATGTTTCTCTCACAGGGGATAAACATGCTCCCACTTTATGTCTAGTTAAATGAGCCAATTAAGTTTCCTCTTGATTTATACCAGTTTTAGTTGGATTTTCCACCACAATAATCCTGTTGCCTGATAATCACAGAAAACAAGTTCATTCATTAACCTTTGCCATGATTTTAGTCTCACTATATTAGCTACTGCTCAAATGTATTCATTTTCAAATGGATTTATCATTGGGGTACATTAGCGGAGAATCATTTTCTCTTCCCATCCTCATCACTCATTCTGCTCATTCACAGTATTATTCTGGTTTCAAAGATCAGATAAACAAGCTCAATTCATGTTAGCTTACTGTTTTGCATATTTGAAGATAATTTCTTAAACATAACCACATTAATCCAGCACTATGAGTCAGAGCATTGAGCTAAAAGACCAATAGAGGTTTTATTAATTTCAGGTACTAAATAACTAGTAGCTGACTTTATGAATTGGAACAAAAAAACAAAAAAACAAGTTTCAAATAATACCATATATATATGGTTTTTATATGCCATATATATGATTTTTATATTCAAATGAGCAGCCAGCAAAAGTAACCTAGCCCTCACACAAAATGCCTGTGATCACAAATGTACGTGAATGGGATTTACTCCATTCCAAAGTCTTGCAGCTGAGCAATCCACCATGGGCTACATAAAATATTAGCAATTTAATGCCTTCTCTGGGTTAGAACTGTGCTTTTCTTCTAAATAAAAATATTTGAATTGTCCCTCCGCAAAATCAGTTTGCCATTCCCCCACTTAATCAAAGGTAAATTAAGTTTAGACTACCAGGAAAACTTGGATGCCTTAACACCAGAGTAGGCAGTTGAGACCATCTTCAAAATCTGTCTCCTCCCGCTGGCCCAGAGACATCTGGAAACCCACTTCTCTGGAAACTTCTGTTCTGGGAGCTCATAAAAGATGAGGCCAAAGTCGTCAGCCTCCTTGGATCAGTGTAAGAACTGATGATGTTTTTTTTTCCCCTCCCTCTCTTTTTTATAACAAAATTTATACATTTTGGATTTTATTACTCCTCAGTTCTCATTACTCTCTTGGGGGGGAGAGAATAAAGTCAAATATGGCAAAACAAAGCTGTAAGTCCAAACCAAGGATAGACATAGCACATGATGTAGAACAGAGTACAAGGTCATCAACAATGGTTATCAACATTGTCTCTTGTTTCCTTAAAAGGAATTGTCCATCTCATTAGATATTATAAAGCCGGACAAAACAGTGGAGAACAAGACCAATAAAACTTAGGCATTGTGAACATTACAGGACTTCCAAAGGAGACAATAGTCAAACGGATATAACAACAAGTGTGTTTAGGGATGTTAAATAGCTGACTATATTAATGTTTTTGGATCATTGAACACAGCTGTTTGCAGTCTCTCCGTTTGAATGTCTACTTTGTATTCTTTGATACTGTGATTTGAGCAACTATTTCCAAGATGATATTATGTAATCTATTAACAGGTGATTTCTTACTGTTATGTTTTTTTTTTTGTAGTTATGTATTATGTGTAACCTTACACTGCTTTGTTTTGTTTTGTGTTTTTCTCTTTTTCCTCTTAAATAAAAAAAAAAAAAAAAAAAAAAAGAAATTGAAATACAGAGATACTCAAATAAATATTTCATGCTTTTCGGTGGTAAAAAAAAAAAAAAAAAAAAAAGAACTGATGATGTTGATCAACTAATAAAGCAACCTAAAATAATTATGAAAATGAAGAAAAGTGTAAAACTTAACTCTCAATCTATTTTTATAGACTTTTAAAAAACTCCTCCAAATTGTTTCAAATCAGCACTTTGGCTTAACAGAGAGTTTTCTCATCAGTGAGGTCAGACAGCTATAGGATTGTCTTTTCTTCCTCTCTTCTCCTGATGGAGGGTCTGGAGCCCCCAGGGCTGGAGTCCCTGGCAGAAGAGACATTGCAAGTCTTCTGGGAACATGGCGTGTGTACCCTCATTTGTGCAGTGAAAATTCATTTCGAAAAGTGTATGCTGTGGATGGGGAATAAACCAACAGGCCCCAAGTAGCCTGCGGCCAAATTCATTACCTGCGGATTCAGTGCTAATGATTTGGGGAGTGTGCTGGTGCTTAATATTTTATCTGTTTAGCCACGATGTAAGGACAAGGCTCAAAGGCCTGAATTCTGCTCTGGAAGAGGTTGAAGTTGGCAGGAACAAGGCACATTGGAAAAGAATCATTTTTTCTCTTTGGCTTCTGTTGCTTCTGAAGCAAAGCCCAGCCCTTGGGAAGCACAGCCACCAGGCTGCTGTTCAGAAGGTAGGTCCCAGTCCCATGCCCTAGGTCCTTTAATCACAGGCTACCTGGAGAGCAACAGAAGAGCAGGAATTGGAGTTTGAACTCTGCGTATGCTTTTTTTATGGATCTCATCAGAGGGTTACTTACTTAAACAAGATGGAAAGAAAAGGGGTTTGGGGAATGACAACTGACTATGGGATCGTTCTTAATGTTAGTCCAAGCACTCACTTAAACTACAATTGGCTTCAATTGCTTTACCTCTAAACTTAACATTTTAGGAAAGAAACAGGGACAGTCTCTGCTCACACAGGGTATAGCAATTGCCAAAAGTCCATAATTTAATGGAATAATTAATGCCATAATTTCATAACTTAAATTTTCACATTTTAGAATTCTTTTTTTCCTACCCCTTCCCAAAATAATTTCAGGTGACTGTTTAATATCTGTATAATAAAATATAACGTTTAAGAAGAGAGCGGTCAGGCTAAGAATAGCTAACATTTACATAGAGTGTATTGTACCAATTATGATCCTAAGCACTTTACATTTTAAACTCTTCAACATAATCTGAAGACATGTATGAAGACTACTACTGTCTCCTATTTTACAGATGAAAAAACTGAAGGACAAACAGGTTAAGAATCTTACTCCAGACGATACAGTTTTATGAAAGAGGTGGAACAGAATTGAGAGCCAGGCTGTCTGGCTCCAAAATGTGTATTGTTAACAGTTATGAGAAAAATCAGTGATCATGGCATACTATTACCAGTGGTGACCAAAAAGAGGCTGGGAGTCTTCATGATCAAAGTCTGCATGATCAAAGCCAGATATAGCTAAGAATGATGTTTAGGACATGTACATATGTGCACATGCACATGCACACACACATACACACCCATACACTTCACCTAGCTAGGGAAACTGAGTTTTTCTTCTCAAGTGAAGGTTTGGGTGAGTTAGAGTGGAGGTAGGAGGTGACACCTGCTACCATAGCCAATCCGACAGTAGCAAGTCACAGAGTTGTTTGTTAAAGGAGTCGTTAAAGTACACTGAAGACATAATGCCAAAGCACCAAGTTGAAATTCACAAATTCAGTAAAAAATGGCTATTTGATGGAGTGAAGACCAGTAAGATGCAAATAACCATTTCTCTAATGACATGGTTTGATCCAGAGATAGAAAACAAGTATATTCAGCCAAATAAAATAATTGCATATCCTGTAGGCAATTCCCCCACCAATTTATTTAGTATTTCTCCTAAGCGCCTGTGGGCTAATGTTGTTGAGCAATGGATGGTGTGAGCCTAGAAAGAGGGAAAAGGGCATTGCTAATTAAAAGCAAAGTAGAAAAGATACCCCATTGAGATCAAGAATGTAGCCTGCTCTGAACACAGATTTTATTTTTAAAAGTAGACTCAATCTAGAAAAACAAAGTGTATTTTGCAAGCCACTTAAATCATGTTTTTAAGAGTGCAATGATGAATTTGTGTTTTTAAAAAGCCAAAATGAAAGAAAAAAGGACCACCAATGGCAACGTCGGTATGTATCAAATAAAACTTCTTAAAGAGGAAAAATAAAATGCAGTTGACTATTTTTTTGCTTTTTAAAAAAATGTTAATACCCCTGGACTGCAACTTCTTTCACTCTAGTAATAACCCAAACTTATGCCTTGGCACTGTATAAAGTGATAATCACATAGGATAATCACATTCCTAGCATCTTACAGTTCAGTGTGAGATTTTTCTGAAAAGTGAGATCCACAGATAAACAGCTCTCTGTCTCATTTATCCCACCCTCTACCTCCTCAGCCTAGAAGTCAGTGAAACTGTGACTTGTGGACCAGACCCTAGTGCAGTATGTGATCCCCCTATACAAGAGGTTGCTCACCAACTCAGTTTTGCAGGCGACAGATTTCATAATTTTGCTGATGAATGTCTCACGCTGTTCTTCAGGAGAACACTTTTTTGCTCTCCCTGCAAATGACTATAAATCCAGTCCAGCCTCATCCCTGTCTTTAAGTTGACCTCATCAGTTGTAGGCATCTTATCAGCAAGAAACAGCCTCTCCTAATGGTTTGATAAATATTCCAGTCTCCCCAGAATCATTTATCAAGAGATTCAAATCATGGTCAGTACTTACAGCAGCTATTACTACAGACTTAATACCAGTTACCCTTTGTACTTATCTCTGTAACCAGAGAGGCTGAAAAGCCCTTTTTATGTCTCCACTCCTGGCCACTAAAAGCTGAGTTCATTCAAAATTTCCTTCTGCCTAGGGAGCTCATAGACCTGTAATAAAAATTGAAGAAAAGATTGAGTGAATTTAAAATAAAATATAAGGTCCCCTGGCACCCACTCTTACCCTACAGCCCTACCCTAAATTTGGCACAAGGGCAAAGTCTTAAGTGATGGGGAACAGGGCAGTAGAAATAAACCTCAGTGCCTTTGGCTTAATACAGCACAAGGCAAAGTGGTTTCAAGGTGATATAGTGTGTCTCTTTGACCTCTTCACTTTAATGAAATTCATTTGCACAGTTTGAAATGTGAAGTATATTGGGATGGGGAATTTTAAAATTTTGCCAGTTAATGAAAGAAATCAAGTGCTTTGACATGCATAGTCTTAATGGTATACATTTGATGAAATTAATTCTAAAATCTCAATTACTGGAAAGACTGAGAGGAGCTGCAAAGTCAACTCCTCACTGTACTTTGTGAAAAACTGGTACCATGAGATGCATTAAGATTGCAAACTGTTTCATTAGGAAAAACAACACAATGTAAAGCAATTAGGGTCCTCCTCAAGAAAGCTAAAAGGAACGCTCAGAAGAAGGCCCCTAAAAATGAAGGCTCTAGATGGTACCTAACAGTGTCTTCTCGTCTTTACATTTTGTGTTTAGTCAGATCCTGCGTGCAAATTCCCAACCTTTCAGCTCGACTTTTGTAGGACTCACACTTGTCTACAGCATTCTTCAGTTCTACCTGGAAGTTCTTCCCTTTGTATTTCCTGGTTGACCTTCACAAGCCTTAACATTGGGGAATTATAAAGCACCCATTTCACTGAAAAGATCACAGAAATTCTGGTAAGGTTAAGCGATTTTTCTAAAGCCACAGAAGCACGTAGTGAGATACACATATCTTGTGGTTATATGCCCAGATTGCAGAACCCAAAATCTTTCTACATTGTGCCACATTGCTACCAAAAGTCCCAGGGCTGGGAGCTGGTGGATGTGTGAAGGGAATAAGCCATGCACCAGAAGGATAGCTCAACCTGTCAGTGGCCATTTCTGAGACATATACTTCTATGTCAGCTAGAAACTTTGATTCACATGCCTAACCATCATCTCTGCACAAAAGGAAATGAATTTTTAAAAATTCTCTAGCTCTATGGCATGTATAAAAATATCCCTTTCACAGTTATTCATTTCTTTCTCCAGAGGGTCATGCTCTCTCCATAGTAAGCCAGCTATATTCCCTTGATGGCTTGTCAACATCTGAGGTTGACTTTCCCCAGGAAAGTTCCAGTACCGGTCAGCCTTTGTCCAAAACTCCTATGGTGTGTCAGGGTGAGAGGAAAGGGGACAGACTGAAGCAGGGAAGTGTGCTCTCCTCTGGTTTGCAGTCTCCAGCCCCTCCTTCTTTCCCAGGCTCAGCATCAAACCCCTCCCATCCTTGTGATGGTTCCTTTGCTGTGAGGCAGAGCTGGGAGCTATCACTATCTGGGATGGCCTGTGACCGGCAGATTGTTCTTCCATCTTTGCACAGTAAGTGAGCTCAAGATTTGAAGTTGGCCCCAGGACACCTAAGGCCATGAAAAGTGTTTCCTTAAAAGATTTTGGAGAAAAAAAAAAGTTCTCTCAAAGTAATATTTTTTTTCTGTAAGTGGAAAAACTTGCTAAATCTATGACCTCAAAGTTGACAGTTGCATAATTGTGGAATGGAATCAATGGCCATAAAAGATTTTCTTCTGAGTTTTCAATACTTTTCAGTGCCATATTCATGAGGCAAAGGCACCATTCACTACTGTCTTTCAACCCATACTGCCCCCCCCCCCACAGAGTGATAGGAAAACATTCCTGCTGGATTCTTTGTTCATGCACCCAGATTAAATGGTCAGACAAGATACGGGGCCACATTCCTAGTCCTTCAGAAGCCATTTAGAACTATTTCATGATTGCAACCATTGTGTTAGGTTTCTCAGCCACAGGGACAGGCCCAGACCTGCTTCATTACTCTCCTCTGTTTCTCAGAGGAGGCCAGTAATGGTCTCGCCTTCTCTTACACTCTGAGGAGTTAGTGGGAAAACACGTCCTGCTTCAGTAAATTGTGTTTTCACTCCCTTGGCCATCAGACTCTCATCCCCAAATGGAGATTTATCCACAAACATTTTATTGCTTCCTAACACCACAGGAGGCTTCTTCGGTCCATCTTTGCTATTGTACCTCATGTCTTATCCAGCACAATGTTTTTTCTCACTGATGTGTGTTCTTCTTGTGTGGTCCCTGGGTCTACTTTTCTTTTTTTTCAAAGTTGTCAGGAAGCAACCCAGTTCAACAGAAAACTCCGGGGCAGTGTGTGTTAGCAAGGCTTTTAGTTTGTGTCCCTCCTTGTCCTCTCTAGATCCTCCCCACCGTGCCTTTGTGAGGACTGTCAGGGGACTCTGCAGCTCCTGAATGGGATGTGTGCCCCAAATGGCAGTGTGTTCTCCCACCAGGCCAGCAAGTGGCTTCCTTGGCGGCATCTCGAGGACACCAGGGAAGATGAGGCAGAGCACAGTGACCTCCGAGAAGAAAGGCTCTCTGACTCCGACTAGAAATACCTGTTGTCAGGATTGCACAGAAAAAGTTAGGCCTGTTGAAAAGGCTTTGAGGAAAGCGCAATCAGTCACCTGGGCAACTAGGCAAACAGCAAGTCTAATGAAAAAAATAAATCTCAACATAACCCTAGTGCCGCCTTCACACAAATGAGCAGCAGAGAGCCTGAAGTTTAACCTCAAATTTTGAATGGTTTTAAGAGAGAGAAAAAGAAATGTGAGGAGGAATTGTAAACTTAGAGTTCAGAAAGGAAGTTGCTTTGGCCTGTCCTGCTTGGATGCTGAGCGTCTGGAACTATTTTCTGTGCTTTCACTAGGATTACTTGTAATTAACCAGTTTACACAAGGCAGAAACCAACCCAAATCCATCTCACAAACCCTCAGCAGCTTTGTTTCTTTCCTGGGGTCTGAGCTTCTTTTGGCCTTAAAATACCCCAAGCCGTCAAGAGAATTAAAGTTCAACTTGGGCAAAATCATTAAGGAGATTGTGACACTGTGTATTTCTAGTCTCTATCACATTAGCATATAATCCCCTGTGGTTAAATATTTTGTGATAGTAATGCTTTTTGTTGCACTTTTGCTTCCCACTGCACCTGACCCACTTAGGTTGGCCCAGCCTTACCTTGCCCAAGGGAAGTTCATATTGTAACAGAAAGTAGATTCTTCAAAGATCTCTGGATTTTGCTTTCCAAAACCCCAAACTTTTAGAACCCAGTAAGTGCACTGAAGAAACAGGGGGAAGAAAAGGAATTCGTAGTACAGGGTAGCACCTTTGGAGCAGCCTGGGAGAGACCACGGTAAAAGGAATCTTTCCATGTCTCCCTCCAGGTAAACAGAGGAGGCAGAGAAGTGGACTGCTTCCACAGGGACAGAAAGCTGCTTCAGCTTTCTGGCAGTGTCAAGAGCGAGGTCTAGAGTGGTATATCCATGAGATTGATCTAAGAATATGTAGTTTTCTGATGTTTCTTGCCCATCCCTGCTCAGGAACTGAGATCCAAATCTATTCTTCCTGTGATGACCTGTAGAGTGAAGGTTTGCATCAGCATGGCTGCTATATAGGCATATTACAACGTCAGAATTAAAATCTAGGAGAGGAGAAGAGGAGGGAAAGCAGGGAGGGGAGGAAAAAAGAATGTCAAGATTAGTCATCTTACTTTCCTATATGTTAGGCTAATTGTCCTACAAAATCATTGGTTGAATCACATAGAATTGCTGCTAGTCAACCATCTGTAGACCCACAAAAATGGCAATTTCATGTGGCTCATCAATTAATAGAAAGATAGTTTCTTTCCCTGGCAGGTGCTGATCCTGCTGGATCACTAGGGAACTGTGCCTGTCAAAGGCTTCCCTAGTAAAGGTCCCCTACATAAGCTGTTGTCATCTCCTGACACACACAGAGCTCTCCTGGAGGCATTGTTATGATTCCTGACAGAGGAAAATCAAGATAGGGTGTGAAAGAGAGGTGGCTACAAGCAGGGAGCAAGAAGGATTACAAGTTAAAACACAAATCGACTTGGCAGCCTCTTGTTTTCCCTTTGGGAGGCTTGGTGTCCCTAAATAGGGTGTATTCTCCCATCTTTTCATTTTGTATCTTCAAATGTACCCTTGTGTTTGTCAGAATGTCTCTGAACAGCAGAGAAAAATAAACCAACATTGGCCCCTTGGCTGCAGTCGAATTATGAAACAAAATCCTTTCATTGATGTCAAGGGAAGGAAAGGCTGTGAGTTAAGATATTTTAAGAATAATCCATTAAACAAACCAAAAAGTCACAATTGTATATAGACCTATGGGATACCAAAGAAAGGTGGAAGAAAGGATCTATCTCTAAACTGGAGCCCAGATCTATACCAACAAGCAAAAGGAACTTCCACAGAGCAAGTATTTTACTTCGGAACTTTCAATCAGCTCGAAAATCACCTCTTTCTTGAAGGCTTTCTTAGTGGGTTTCTGTCTTCATGTTTTTCCAAGAGACCTTGCTACAAACTGTGATTCTTTTTTGGGTAATTTATACAACAGAATGCCTAACCTCCTTCTATAGTCAGGGCACTGTCTTGTAGGCTGTATTTGTGTATAGAAAATACAGTCCTGTCCTTAAGATGCTTAGAGTCCAGCTGGCAGTTATATTTCTGGCTAGTTTTTTGGCCTATGCCAAATGTCTTGGCATAGCTTCTATCCCTTAGTGGATTACAAATTCCCTAAAGACAATGTTTGTATTCCTTTCAAATGCAGAAATCTATGCCTAGTGCCACGCTTGGCACATAGAGCTCCATGAATATTTGAATTGAGTTCTCAGATTTGAAGGCTACCTGATGAACAGGTGAACCACACCTACTCTATACTGTGTTTCTGCTGGTAACCACTACTTCTGTTTCTAACCATTCTCCAGCAAGTTTCCACTGTGAGGATTAGAGAACTGAGCTCTTTCCCCATCCCTCCTTCAAGACTCCTAACCTCATGACCAAGATAGTGACACTAAACCTGCCGCCCCTGGTCCCCCGCCCCGGTGTGAACAAACACAGGCTTTCTGTCTTCTCCCGTCTCCTTCCACCCCGCTGAGTGCTTGGAATTAATGATTTGCTTTCCCTTTAAGGACATTTTTAAGACAGTGTGGAAATCATCTTTTTTATTTTAAATTCTCTGCATGACCATTTTTATTTCTCGTCTTCTAATGGCATGATGTATTTCTTTCTCGATTCTCTCTGAAAGTGCTTCTATTTGTGAAGAATTTTAAATGATGACCAAATTAGATCTAAAACACTACCTGTTGGGTGAGTGGTGGGTGGCATCAAGAGTTAGGAAGCGTAGTGTTTTAATTTTGGCTTCCCCCAAAGCAGGCTCAAAAAAGGATTTGTGTGCAAGGATTTTGATCCTAGAAGGCATGATGAAGGAATAGGGAAGTGTATCAGTCTGTTCAGGATACTATGACTGAAAACCATAGTCTGAGTAGCTTACAAATAACAAAAACATCTCCTTTTTATTTATTTATTTTTTAAATTTTAAAATGTAAAGTGAACAAAAAGTGATACAGAATTTCAAAGCAACATAAAAGGAGATTAACAATGGTTAGTATATTGTGTATTTTTATCTTTAAATTAGTTGTTCAGATTATAAATATAGGCATAGAAATTGATTAAACAATGAAAGTACTCTTTTAGACAAACTAACAGAGATTAGTAGGATAATTACTTAGCTTGTATATATATAACATAGATATACTAAATATAGTATAGATATATAGTGTATGTGTGTATGTGTATATATATATAATGTATATGTATATATATAAACTCTTTTCTTTCTTTCTTTCTTTCTTTCTTTCTTTCTTTCTTTCTTTCTTTCTTTCCCTCATCCCAGTTGTTCTTTCCTTTTGAGCCATTTCTTCCCCTCTCACTTTCACAATATCTATTGTACAGTTTGGACCCTGTTTACTTTTTCAGTTTCTTTCACTAAGGAAACAAAATGATGTGTAAACATGCAAATCTGATTTATTTCACTTATGAATATGGTCTCATGTTGTACCCAATTACCTATAAAAGCTCGAGTTTATCCTTCTTTATAGCTGAGTAGTACTCCATTGTATAAAAAATACATCTTTTTTATCCATTCCATGGTTGATGGGCATTTGGGTTGTTTCCAAGATTTGGCTATTACAAATTGTGCTGCTATAAACATGGGCGCACATGTATTACTGTGGTATAATGTTCTCAATTCTTCTGGAAAAGTACTCAGAAGGGAAATAGCTGGGCTGCATAGAATCTCTAATCCTAATTTTTTAAAGACTCTCCACACTGATGTCCACAGTGGCTGCACCAGTCTACAACCCACCAACAGAGGAGAAGCGTTCCTTTTCCCCCCACAGCCCTGCCAGTATTGGTTATTGGATGATTTTTTGATTACAGCTGTTCTTTCTGGGGTGAGGTGGAATCTCAGTGTTGTTTTAATTTGCATTTCTCAAATGATCAACGATGTCGAACATTTTTTCACATGTTTACTTGTCATTTGTATTTCTTCATCTGAGAAGTGTGTATTCATCTCAGATGCCCATTTTTGGATTGGGTCTTTGAATCTGGGGAGCCTGATTCAATTCTTTTTATGTTCTAGATAAAAGTACTTTATCTGAGGGACAGTTGGCTAAAGTTTTCCCATTCTGTGGGTTGTCTTTTCACTCTGTTTGTGATTAACAGAAACATTTCTTACAGCTTTGGAGCCTGGCTCTGTGATCAGAGTATCAAGTGTGTTGGATTCAGTGACCCTGAGTTGCAGACTGTTCTCTTCTTGTTGTGTAATCACCTGGCAAAGAGGGCAAAAGAGCACCCTTAGGTCTCGTCTCATAAGGGCGATAATCCCATTCCAAAACCATTTCCTCTTCCCCAGTACTGCAGTGACGACTTGAACTTTCAAAGCTCAAACCAACAGAGGGCATGTGCATGAGTAGATGGCCACTTTGAACAACTTGGCTCCATCCTACTGAGGACACTCTGAGAAATACTGTGCAAATGCAGCTCAACTCCCAAACCCCACAGGCAAGGAGGCTAGTGATTTATTCACTAGCTCTATTCTACCTCTCTTTGGTTTAGAACTATTCCTGGGCATTAATCTCTTCTTGTTCAGTAGCCCCTGAAACGAAAGACAGAGAGGTAATAGGAGCTTGAGGTGAGAAGTCTTGATTTACACAAAAAGCTGAACACTGAAGCTGCATGTAACCTCTGGGAAGGCTGAGGGATACCAGATTTGGAGAGCATTGGGTACACTCTCTGGTACATAAGACAATCTAGTATCCAACAAGACCTACCCCTTACTGATGGCGAGAATATTGTTCCTTGGACTACACAAGGCAGCTAAGAGCAAGAGAGGACCTGAAGTTCAGCCCTTATTGTTTTGTCAAAGTAGATATTTTGATTTGGGGGTGTATTCAGATGGAAAAAAACAGAAACACCCTTTCAAATTTGCACAAAGCTGGTAAATGGGATGACTAACAGTATCCCTGATTACATCATTCCAATATTACAACAGATCCCAAAGCAACATAAGCACTACAAAGTTTGGTTTTACATGTCAGAGTTTCTTTCATGTGGAAAAGATGACACACCAGAAAAACAAGGCAGTTAAAAGCAGCCAAATTTTGCACTAGGTAATAATTCACTTCGAGAGTAGAGGTGATTCTTAATACAAATAAAATCCTTGCCACCCTATTCCCAGCAATTCTCCAAGATCTTTTGCAACAATAATTAATTTGTGCTTATCTTGAGCTTTTTCTCCTGTTTCCAGAGAGACTTCATCTTTTATGCCTGACCCTGTCCAAGGGTACCTTCTACTATCCCCCCCTCCTCATCTCCCATACCTGGGGTTTAATCCAGGTCTTCACACTGAGCTATACCCTTAGTTCTTTTTTTTTTTTTAATTTTTATTTATTTTTTTTAGTCTTGAGACAGGGTCTTGCTGAGTCACTGCACTGCCCAGACTGGGCATGCAGTACTGATAGTACCAGCCTCACAGAGTGCTAGAATTTCAGGCATTCACCACCCCACATGGCTGCTTCCAGCTATCTTTACCTACTACCAGTATTTATTGCAATAGCCACGCCTGGCCCACAGTTTGGCTTGACCAGGGTCTCTTTATCCAAACTCATCTCTGCATGAGCGAGTCCCGCAGCCTCGCCTGTGTTCCCCATTGGAGAAATGGGTCTCCTTTTCCCACGTTCACAATAGACATGCTGACTCTGCTGAGTACATTTCCTATCTTGCCTATGCTTCTGGGCAAGGGATTTTAAAGTTCTTTTTCTCTTCCACAAATTGTGGTTTGCATGTTTTCCATCTGACTGCTTAATGGCAGGATGCCTTTCTCCACCTCTCGAATAAATTGAATTTTCTGATTGTAGGTTATTTAACTTAGTCTTTGAAATCTTATAACTTGCCCCAGTTATTCATATTGAATGAATAACTCCTACAGCGTGAAAGGCTCAGGGGTAGTCTCACATAACCTAACTTAAGGCAAGAATCCTTTACATTCTGACAGTTACAAGACATTATGAAGACACTCTTAAAGGCACTGTTAACCTATTGGCATCATAGAAAGTTAGGGCTGGACAAAGACTTGGAGATCATCCCTATCATCTAGTGTCTGTAGCTTGAAGCTACCATAGCTCATAATTTGATGGAAAGAAGTAATTTTAAGGAGGGCCTAAAATATGTCCTTTCCCCCCACCTCCCTTTCCTTCCTCCTCTCCTCTTCCTCCCCACCTCCCTCCTCTCCCTCTCCTCGCCCTGTCTGAGTTTACTTGAAATGAAATGGAAGGAGATATATGGTGATGAACAGAGCTTCTTTCATGGATGTCCTCACATAAACTTGAGATTGTCTTTTGTTACTTTTCCACAACCTTTATAGCAGCTATGGTAGTGTTACTCTATCCAGGTTCCCTGCAGATACCTTAGATGAGCGATGGCAATTGGTGTAGAAATACACTGTGGATAAAATAAAATTTGGTCAGTCTCATGCACAGGTAGATGATCCTATTCTTGATTCTTAAAGACTTTTTCTAATTGGAACCACTTGAAATCATGAGATAGTGGTTTAGGTATCAGGAAATCTGAGTTCAAATCCCACTGACTAACTCTGTGACCTTAGTCAAATTATTTCATTCCCTGAGCTTCAGTGCTCCCTTATTTGAGCTAATAAAATACTACAGAAATGGTGAGATAGGTAAATGTACAAGTTAATGACCACTTCCAGCTCCTGCAACTAAGTTGCTAAATAAGTAGGACAATAAATGAGGAATTTGTACATGGTATGTACATTACAATATTCAGAGCAAAGAAATGGCCAAAAGAAACTCCAACTTGATGACTTGGCTTTTAGATGCATAATTCTTCTGTGAGGTACTGCAATGTATAAAAGAATACAAATCTGTAATACTACAATGTTTCAGTACAATCACAAAAAGTTATAGTTCTCTATAAACAAGGTATATTATGCAAAAAAGACACTGAGGCTCTGTAAACATATAGAACAATTTAAAAAATGGTTCCCAAGTCCAAATGGCAGGTGGAAAGTCCTAGCAGTGCATGTTGGTTGTAAGTCTGAACAGTCATCAAGCAGGCAGGTCATTAGATGAGTATCTGTACAAGGAAACTAATGTAGTGTCAGGTACCTTATTGATTTTAGATCTCACCTCTACCACCTCCTGACTCTCTTAAATGATTGTATTAGGAACCCTAATAAAACAATCAACAGGTTTTCCCAAGTTTTTTCATGCTGTCCATGAAGATTGCTATTATTTTGCTTATTTTCTGTCAGGATAGTATTTTTGCACCCTGCAAGCCAGATGCTGGGGTTCATATTTCAGAAAGTTGTAAGTGAGCTAGTTTCTCTCAGTACTCATAGCATTGGATTCTGTACTAGTAGACAGTTCGGCCCAGTTTCAGGTTCTGTCCATTCCAATTAATCATTGCTTCCAGATCTGAACTTCATCGCTTTGTCATAGGAAAGTAGAATGAGCAAGCCTTTCTAACTTCCTCTCTGTGATTTATGGGTATCAGTTCTTACAGCCAACTGTGATTTGAGAGATGTCACCCCATTTGTCCTCACTGTCTCGCAGGTTTCTGTCCTTTCTCTTGGAGCAGAAATTGGCAGAAAAGTGTATCATCAGCCTTTCCTCATTGTCCATTGGGACACTCTTGGCCAAAACATGGAGAATTGGGAGTCATTGGAGGGGTTCATTTCTATTTTCTTTTAATGAAACAATTTTGGAACTTCACCGCAAATCTTTGAGGAAAAAATGTAGATGTTCATTTTGGCAAATGCCAACAGTTGCCGAGCAACTCTAAGGAGCTGATGGGCAGGTGGTTCTTTTGTTAAGTACTCTGCTGTGTCTGGAGAGACATCTACTTTCTCCTCTTGCACCCATGTGCAAAGATATGCATGGGGCAGGCTCAGTGTGGAGTTTTCTGTATGGCAGGCGCAGCAGCTCATAACTTTTCTACAGTCCAGATTCTCCTGGAGGTGTGGAGAGTGCCATGTGTGCCACAGGGTCCACCAGCAACACAGCCATGTGGGCTGCACATTCCTTGTCAGAATAATTTTTTAAAGAGTAAAATATGGTGTAGTACATAGCATGTCAAAGGAAATGAATCACATTGAAATACAATTATCCAAGTATTTTATTATGATACAATTCCTTTATGAATATACAAGGTCTTACAGCACATCTAATAATTACCATACTTTCAAAGTAGTAAAGAGTATAAATTATAATTGGAGATACCCAAAACAACAGTGAAATGACATGACATAAAAATACACATGATTTTTACTGGTAATGAAGTTGTCAGTACTACTAGCATGACTGTGGTTTCTTTCTAACATTTGTAATTTAGGGAAGCTAAATTTCTGAGATTAGTAAAAATAAAGGTGTGATTTTCTTCTCAATTAGAGAGCTCTCTGAATTCTACCTTACCAACCTGTGGGGTGTTAAGGGGCCACAGTTTAAGAATTCTCAGACCGCAGCAGCTTAAGAATCCCTGGGACCTCAACTGCCAGCACATGAACCAAACTCCCTGGTTAGAGATTCCCACTCCTTGGCCTTTCAGTGCCAAAGCTGTGTGGATGCAAAAGATTCAATTCCTTGCCAATGACAAGAGACAAAATCTGGACATTGAGAGCCAGTGCTATCCAGTCCTTAAGAGAAGAGCCTTTGTCTTTGCTGACAATAGAAGGGATTCACTGTGAAGATCATTAAGCACCTTTAATGTTTGGTTAGCATGCCTTTGAAGGCTCTGGAACACACTACCAGGAGAATTCTTCTCCTACTCTGTGGCAAATACTGTGATGGAAAAGACAGATCTGTGTGTTTCTCCCACAGAGGATAAACACTCTCCCAGTTTATGTTTCTGTGGCAGCAAAGTTCTTGTGCTAGATCATGCTGGAGCCAGCGAGAAGGAGGAGGAGGAGGAGGAGGAGGAGGAGGAGGAGGAGGAGGAGGAGGAGGAGGAGGAGGAAGAGGAGGAGGAGAAGGATAGAAAGGGAGAGAGAGAGAGAGACAGAGAGACAGAGAGAGAGAGACAGAGAGAGAGAGAGACAGAGAGAGAGAGAGAGCAGAGACACAGAGTCTGAGACTGAGACCAAGACCGAGACCCAGTCAGAGACAGAGATAGAGGAGACAGAGACAGAGACAGAGACAGAGACAGAGACAGAGACAGAGCAAGCGAGCTTGAGGTTTTCATGCAGGACTCTGGCTGGGTGTTCTTAGCATTACCTTCTGTCTGTTTGTTCTCTGGTGTTTGTATTTTTATCCCCATCCCTCCTCCTTCTCTTCCTGGCTCTGATTCAGCTCTGAACTGGAGCCCCAAAGCCCTGAGACAGACTTCCTCTATGCACCCTCCTGAAGCCATCTGAGGCTCTGACCAGGGAAGACAGAAGTCACAAGGACTGCATAGTCACACCACCTGCCTCCCTCCTCTTTGCTCACACACCAAAGGGGCTCACTTAGATTCCTGCCAAGCCTGACAGCTCTGGAAGCTGAGAGGCTGCCTTTGACTCCGTGCAGGTCTCCACGCTGTGCACCGCTGCCAAGCCACTGGGCCGGCTTTAGGAATGTGTTTTTAATATTCATTGTTCACTCTGTCTGTTACCGATGTGTGCACTGCAATTATTGTAATTCTTTGCACATGTGTTGTTAGGAAATGAGGCCCTTTAAAGCTATGCCAGGTTATTTTTTTTTTTTCTTCCTGAAACCCAAATATATTATTTCTACCTATGTTTCAGTTAGCTTGCCACGCTTCTTTATTTTATTTCAAAGATATTCTGGGCGGCAAAGAAAGAGTGGGGTGTGCACAAAGCAAGGTCCGCCCGCTTTCCTCATGGCAGAACAGTTGCTTTTGATTAAGTCCGTGTGGTTTCTACCTCACTCTCTTGTTTGCTTCTTTGCATGTGCTCCAGGCCGCCTTTCAGCCATCCACAGCCCACATGTGCTGCTCCTGGAGCAGCCATCTGTACCCAGGGGAAGGGCGTACACAGAGTGTGCAAAACACAGACACACATATGTGTATGCACAGACTGCAATCACTTGGAAGATTTCTTAGATGCTAATTTTTTCCCTTTTAGTAAGGAAAGAAGGGAACCCTAAAATACCCCGCCCCCCTCTGTCTCTCTCCTTTCATTCTTTCCTCCCTTTTTTGTTTTTTCTTTCCTTCTTTCATTGTCTTTTTAAATTTAGTTGGGACTTTCCTGACATAATTTAAAAACTTTAGCCATTGAGACATACAAAAGACTATGCTCCTTCATTAATTCTGATCCTTTTTATGCTTTTCCTTAATTTTTAATACAAAGAAAAATAGGAGATCCAAAACCAGATTTTATATCTGCCATTACTTTTTGTTTCTCAGGGCAATCACAAAAACTTAACAAATTGAGAATGACCACTGAGCACTTTGAGAACTCAGTCTAAGATTCCCAGAAGTCAAAGTAAGAATAAACCAGGGCGTGTGTCCACCTGGCAAGCCTCCCCAGCCATCCCACGTGCATATTTCTTTCTTTGGAGATTCCCAGACTGCTCCTTTTTTGCCAGGCAGAGAAATCTGATACGGTTGCACCCCTGCCTGCTAACCATTTTACTTTCATTGTTAACTATATCCATTTGTCTCCTTGAAACATTATTATTTTAAGGTGGCAGGGAAGCAGGGCTGTTTGCTGCACAATGGTGCTGTAGCTCTTGTTGCCAAGAAAGAATCAAAGAAATGGACGGTGGCTAATGTGAGAAATCACACCAGAGAGAAAGAAACACGCCCAGAAAGACAGAGATAGAGACAAGGAGTGGGGGAGGGGAGGACAGAGAGATAGACAGGCAGGCGAGGGGAAAGGTATAGAGGTATAGGAAACAGAGACAGGGACCCGCACAGAAAAACAGGATTTCCATGAAGAAAAAAATTCATAAAAGTAAGCTATAACTGTTGCTAGGGAGCCGGGAAGACAGTAGACAGGCACACCATTCACCAAAGATGTTTAATATAAACCTGCATGTCTTTGTATCATTTCTGCAGTGAAAGGGCTGCATAACAAGGAGAAGAAACAGGGTCGGTCTTCTTAAACACTGGCGATTTAACAGCAGACTCTGTGAAGAGTGAGTTTTGACTCCTTCGAGGGGGGCATGTCTCAGGCCAAAATGTCTCAGCCTAGTTTCAGGGCCAGGGCTGTGCCCATTCAGCTACGGGGAGCAGGCCACTCTGGCTTAGGAAAGCACTTGAATATATACTCTAAAGGTCTGTATGGCCACAAAGGAGCTCGGCCTTATCATTGCTCAGGCCTGAGGCTGGGGAGACTCATGGTGTAGAAAAGCAGTACTTGGAACTACTAAGAACAGGACTGGGGGAAGTAGAAGGAGTTAGTGTACTCCAGGATCTCCTGCCCAGTGCGTTAAATGGGGGTGGGCAGTAGTTACTGGCCATTAACTAATGGAGTTGTAATAGTAGGCAAGTCTAAAATCTGCAGAGCAGCCTCGCAACCTAAAAAATGTTGCCAGGGGTCCACACTGCAGTTCAGAGTTCAAATACAATCAGCAGGGATGTTTTTATCCCTCTTTTGGTAACCTCAGCCTTTTCTGTTCGTGTTTTCAACTGATTGGGTGAGGCCCATTTACATTACGGAAATTCATCAGCTTTGCCCAAAGTCTATTGCTTTAAATGTTAATCACATCTAAGAAAACATCATCACAGAAACATCTGTGCTGGTATTTTGCCAAACTACTGGATATTCTGGCTGACACATAAAATTAACTGTCATATAACCCTATGAGATAACCAGGGTGGATAAAGTCCACCCATTCACCAAGCACACATAGCAAAGATACTGAAGTAGCAGACAGGCAGATCTCTGCACTGGAGTCACTATGACAGAAACTGGGACCTTTATCTAGCATAGTCGTTGCTTTGTGCTGTCCTAAGAAAATATCTCCTACAATTAAGTCATTGAAAGGAGGTTATTCTAAGGAAATTAACTCCATTTGAGTTCACACCTCCTTTGTAATTCTGACCCTCTTTATTCAAACTTTTTGCTCTATTCAAACTATTTACTCCATTCAAACTTGACTCCCAACATATCCCTGGCTCCATCTATCTGCACCCCGGAACATTGCCTCAGACTAATTTCTGGTGTTCAGTCAGCTTATACTCCATTATGGGTTTCAGAAGGGCTAAAAGAGGCAACTCTATTTCCATATTGGAAAATAAATATATATGGCGTAACTCTTGTTTTAAGTTTCTCAAACGTAAAACTTGTGTTTACTTACCTTATGAATGGATCATTAGTTAGAAAAATTAATCTGAATTTCAGATAGATAACAGATACAATTTTCATACAAATAGACCCATACTTGGGACATACTTATACTTAAGAATCATTCATTGTTGATCCGAAATTGATTCCCAGTTAGATTTGAATTTCAAATTAATAACAAATAATTTTAGTATAAATGTGTCTCATGCAATATTTAGAACACATTTATACAAAAATTATTCCTTGTTGATCTGAAAGTCAAATTTAAGCATTTTGCATTTTATCTGGCAATCCTCCAAAGTTACCTGAATCATAAAGACACCTTTCCAACTCATGCAATACTGTGGGCTGCCAATCAAAGCTTAAATCCCAGCTCGAGTATTATTTTCTGTAAAACTCTGCCTGACGCAACCAGTTTGAAGCAACTCTTCCCTCGTTCCACCCTTTATGCTTATTTTAGGCCTCTTTTATGGCAAAGGCCACAATCTGCCATATACAGAGTTCTTATTCATCTCTGTCTACATGCTCGCCATTCCTTGCAGAAGCTGCCACAATCCTTTACACTAGATAGATATTTAATAAGAATGTATAAGTAGGAAGAATGATTGAAAGTCCCTGGAAAGGGGTCTGCGGAAAGGGCAAAGGCTTGATCAACTACAGCTTCCTGCTTCTCCACCAGGAAAAGTGTCAGTTTCCTTTAAAATTGCAGACCAACACCAGTTCCTTTTAGAGAAGTCCAACTTCCAGGCCTGTCGGCCATCATTTAAAACATACAATGTCCACCCTTCAAAAATAAATTAGCTGAACATTCAATTCCCCAATCAGGATGGTTGGTATCGCAAATGAGTTTGGTCTGTGGTCCTTTTCCTTTTTGAAACACATCCAAGTTTTAAAATAGTTTCATCTGATCCGAACTGCCAACGCATTCTTCCAAAATCCTTCCCTTGAGAGAACCTCATTACCTGCTTCAGCTCCAAAACCACATGACTCCAAAGCATCTGAGCTGCTCAGAGTGAGCCTTGAAACAGCTGGGTCCTGAGTGCCCCAGAGAAAGGGTTTCAGGGCTGGGAAGAAAGAGCTGAGAGAAAGAGCAACAGCGCAAGCATTGCTCCAGCAGAACAGTAAAGCTTAAAAATCATTTTAAGTTAGCTAATGAAAAGTGCATGTAAATTTATTTTTGTAGCTTTTTAGCATTTTCATATGAGGTATTGTTTTGTGTCAATTATATGATTTTTGTCTCACTAATCTTCTGGGTGTATGTCATGTATCAATCTCCCATATAGAGATTTTCAAGAGAAGAATATACATTTTCTGTTTCTTGCATATCTGCTAGAGAATTATAATACCAGGGGTCACAGCAAATTCTCAATAAGTAGATAAATGAATAAATATATAGAGTGTAGTAACTTGCTAGTGTCCTCGTTGAGGAAATTAAATTCCTCAAGTTCATTTTTCAAAAACAATCATTCCTCTTTTTGAAAACCTATTTCACCTCCTTCTTACTACCAGTTAATCTTCTATTCTAACTGTCTTGCAGGGATTTAGCTCAGTAGCAAAAGTGCCTGTCTGGCAAGTGTAAGGTCATGACTTCGATCCCTGGTACCACCAAAAAAAAAAAAAAAAAACAAAAAAAAAACATTTCTAACTGTCTTGCAATTTTCAATGCAGTGAGAGAGGTAAAAGAACAAATTTTTCCTTACAGCTCTGTTTTATAAGTTTTAGCCCATTTATGTCAAACATTGAAATTTTTTAAATTTTTGCATGAAATTCATATTAGCTAGAAAAAGTTAAGGAACAAGAATTTGAGAACACTTTTCATTATGTTCCCATTGTTATGGGTGTTCCAAAAATGGACCTCTAGGCACTGAAGAGTTTGAGGTTCTTGTTGACAGTGGTACACAATATATTACACTGTCACCTGTGGTTCCAGAGGAAAGACCCATTCCACCTAAAGCCACATAGCAGCAGCACCTGGACACAGGGTAACAGTAAACTGGAGTCATAGCTGGCAATTTATGTAGGGTGGGGTTAGCTAGGTTTTCTAAATTGTTTGCAATTTTCAAAATTGCTTGGCTAATTTGAATAACTTCCCTGGTCCCAGGCATGAAGTTGTTCTTAGTTGTCCAGTGTCTCAAAAAGGGGAACTGACCAGCCTCTAACTAGAACCACAAAACTGGGTCAAGACAACACTTTAAACAAACAAACAAAGATTACAATCTACAACAGACACTAAGACAACCCCCATGTAATAGAAAGTGTTTCTCAAGAAAGCAGGGCACAGTTTATGTGCTCTTGTCATTGTACTCTAATGCCTAGTATATCAAAGCTGCTTGCCACATTTTCCTGAATAAATTAAATAAATTGTGAGTTTCAACCCCTATGTCATGGCAGAAATGTGATCCAATGAGACTGCTGACCTGGGGTCCATGTGCTCAGTACATACTGAGATCTACACTGCAGGGAGAAAGTGGAATAAACCTATTTCAAAATCAAAATGATACCATTGGTCTGTCAAGACACTATATGGGTAATATGGATGATTTTCATTTTGTTGGAATGGCAGACATAGATGAAACAGCTGGGTGTTTATTGGGCTGAAAAATCTGAGACCAAAGTAACATTTGGGGGGTAAGAAAAATGAGAATGAGAAAAATTAAAACTGTCCAAATCCAGCTAAATTGAAATGGTTATACTGTCAAATAGAAAACAAGAAAACTATAACAATCAAGAATTAAAGGAAGGTAAGACATGAAATTCCTTAACAGTAGCTCACGCACTGTGGGGTAAGTCACTGTGTAGTACCAGTAGTGACTGAAGAGTACATAGTCCAGTGATAGTGAATGTTTAGAGATCCATTTATTCCCACTAAGTGCCAACACTGTAATTAAACCTCATTACTGAGATTTTAACTTAGAAAAAACAACTTATACATTAACATCTTTTGTCTTAAAAGAAAAACAATAACATATGTGCCATAGGTTCACCACCTATAGCCTATTGGCAGAAAATAACTTTTAAAAAGTATAATCTAGATAAGAACAAATAAGAAAAATGGGAAACAATGTCCTGGGATATAGAAAGGAAGTAACTAGCCCACCTGCTGCTAGAAAAAAAGTCTTAAAGAAATATTATAATCACTATGGTTTTGCTACAGGAACTGCCATAGGATGGGGGTTTAGTGATAAATATGTTTAGAAAACTCCAAGTTAAATTTAAATTGCTTCTTGATCATATAACTAATCAGATTCTTTACTACATTAGCCTGTGTTGGGAATCTCCAAGAAGAAATTGTGATGTGAAGTTATTGGCCAAAGAACCCTTCCTTCCGGGAGCAGCCTCTGTACTTTGTGTCCCATAATTCCATGGAACAGTCTTTTATAAAGCCTATGATAATGGGATATTTTTCTCCACTTCTGTTATTTTCATAGCAACCCAAGTTATTTTGTTCTGTCAGGGAATTAAAGTCTAGAATGTACAAGCCCATCCTACCCTTTAGGGACTAACTATAATGTCCTCACATCTAACACAGGATATCTATGTCCTCTGAGAAAATGTGACTACATCGTCCTTTATAACATTGTTGGGACAGAAAATATCGTTATCCTCAGTGTCAAAAAAATGAAATAAAAAAGATAGAAAAAATTTGAAGTCAGATGTGGTGAACAATGAGATAACTTTTTTGGGGGGGGGGTACCAGAAATCAAACTCAGGACCTTGTGTTTGCCAGGCAAGTGCTGTGCCATTGAGCTACATCCCCAGTCTTAGAGAACATTCTTATCCTACTGTTAACCCCTGTCCCTTCATTCTTCCATCATCCACTTAATTAAAAGTCTAGGAAAGAATCAGACTTAAGACCTGGAACCAAAGCAGCAAGTTAAGAATGACATTAACAACTAGAGTTTCAATTTCTGCAAGCCTGTGCAAAATTCTGCAGTAACTCCTATTGAATGAGCATTTAATTAGGACATCAAATAATATAGAATATCAGGATTTAATTGCTTAGCTTAACATGTTAAGGAGAGGCAAAGTCTGTAGTCAGCATTCCAGAAAGAGTAGAATATGATAGGAATACCTGTGGCCAATTGATCTCAGCAACTCCGAGATAAGTAATTCCTTCTTTCTTTCTTTGTTTCTTTCTTTCTTTCTTTTATTTTTTTCTATAAACCTTCCTTTAGGATCTTGTGATTCAGGTACCTCAGTGGGAAAATTGTTCATTGACATTTTGAATGACATATGGTCATTATGATGGCTTTCAAGAAACTATTGATATTACTTTTTATTTACAGCTCAGCAGCATAGTGCCTTCCTGGCAAGTGCAAGGTCCTGAGTTCCCTAGATTTCCTTTAAATATTCACTGTGTCATGAATACATAGCAATGAAAGCTAATCTAAAATTGCTGATGTTACAAGGAAAGCAATCTGGACTGTTGAGTAACACCTGATCTGAGCCTTTTTTATTGAAATAGTTCTACGTACCTACCACATCCCAGGTCTTTAGTCCTCTTTTCTGCTGAGCTCTAGCTTCAAACTACACAATCAAGACAGTCTAGTTTAAAAGGCAGTTTTAAAATTACATTCAACAAAAAAAAAGGAATAAGCTGATGGTTATATAGTCATAGATATCAAATGGATCTCCTGGCCCCATGTATGGCCATTAGCTGAAATAATCTCAAACCTCAAAAACTTGGACCTTTGAAAGACTCTGGTACACTTATATACTGGATTACAAAATTAAACATCATCCCCAAAGGCACAAAGAAAGTGAAACATCTTCCTTTTCCTGTAACTATGACAATCAAAAGCGAGACAATCACAGGTTATTGTACATTGGCTGGGCCAGGTCCCACTTTATGTATCATTTGCTATAGCGTTTTTCTTTTCTAATGAAATTATTAATAGTTTCATTGGTAGATCTGTACTTTGCATTTTCCACTTGGATGTAGTGTCGTCCAGAAGCACAGGAGATGTATATATAATTAATTTTTTTACTTGAATATGTGACTAAGTCTAAAAGATGTCCAGCATAATTGGAGAGCTTTTCTAGACTCCAAAATAAGTACCTCCCTTTCAAAAATAAGGTATATGATGTTAGCTGGTAAACACTATACACTCAAACAAGACAGCTCATGAAAGCAATTACTTGAAGTTTAAGTGGTGTTAGCAGGACTAAAACATGTTGCCCTTGCCAGTCGTTTCTGGCCAGCTAGTTGTTCTGTGACCCACAATGTACTCTTCACAATGCATGAAGCCCCTGAGCTATGGTTGGAGGGTCAGTGGGAATATCGGACTTGTTGATGACCTGGAAAACATGAGCAAGAATAGATGGAAGCTAAGCTGTGTTGTCACAGAGCTGATAGGGAACATCTTGAATACTCTCATTATGTGGTTTGTTGCTTATCATATGAAAATATGGAAGAGATAAAGTGAAGTATGTATTTTCTAACAAATGGACTTTCAAACACAAATACATTAAAACCACCCTTCAAAACAACATCATGGCATAGCTCCTCCACTTATGATGGGGTTAGGTCTCAGTAAACCCATTGCAAGTTGAAAAGATCTTACATCAACAGTAGATTTACTACACTAACCTAGGAACATCATAGCTGAGCAAACAGCACTCTGTTAAGTGTCAGTTATTTCCTGCTCTATGTGGTTGGTTAAACCTGGAGGCTCACTGCCTACTGCTAATGCCTAGAATCAAATAAGACATACTTTATAACTACTGAAGAAGATCAAAATTCAAATTCAGAGTATGATTTCCTCTAAATATTTACTGTTTTTGCATCTTCTTCATAAAGTAAAAAGATCATAAGCCTAACCATCGTTTGCTGGGAACTATTTGTATGTCTGTCTCTGACACTATTACTATTTGGCATGGCAGTGAACCCAACAACAGAGAACTAGAAAAAGTAAAAACATTATTTAGTGAAAAAATAAGTTGTAGAATAAAGTTGATGATAAATGTGGAACTCATAAAGAAACGTTATCAACAATTTTCTATCTACTGTGAATGTTGACGGTCATTGCACTAACTACAGAAAAACCAGGAGACACAAATCTGAGAAATCACTAGCTTCTAAAAAAGTTACTCTAAGACTGTGTCCAAAAATGACCGTTGAATGTGTGCATTTTCAGGAGGTGCATTTCCACATAACTCAGTGGAGTGTGATTTTTCGTTTTCCTCAAATCATTGTTCTTCTACATTAACTTCAACCACTTTGGAATCTATGCTCCCTTTTGGATATAGAAAAGATGAATTGATGACTGCTCACTGGTTGGCTCTGTAAGCCGAACTGTACAGTTAAATAGGCATTTTCTACCAGTGCCCTAGATACATTAAAGATACAATCAGGTAGTTCAAATAAATGTTTGTTTTCCTTTATTCATGAAATAAAAATACATATTTTAGATATTCACTCTGTCAGACAGTCAACATTATTATAAATGTTATTATAGCCCATATAGAAATTTCAGTATTAAAGACAAAAGTATTTTTGTGTCTTCTGTAAACACAAATTTTACCAGAGTGTGGTTTTGTAATAAAAACTAAATATCCTTACCATAATAAGAAATGTTTGGAGCAGAAAAGTGCTTAAAATTAGTCATGATGCATGTATAATTACACCGAAAAAAGCTGATATGTTTCACTAGTCAAAGAGAAATCTTTGCTAAAATGTAAAACTATTATACACACATACACACAAAGTTAGAGTAACTTAATACAAAACTGTTTATGGGGGAGATAGCTTACACTTCATTATGGAGATACCTACTTTCTTTGCTGTCCACCATCTCTGTCTGTCTCCGAAGCTTACAGAACCCACAGCAAGAACACAAATGGGAGCCTATACTGTATGTCTAAAATGTTAAAAGCTAGAAATCAAGACAGAAAATGTTAAATCAAATGTTCATTCCATAATCATACTTTTACAATGGCCTGAGAAGCCAGGCTATAATTTAGAATTTTCAGCACCCTTGAATTCCTGTGAAGAACGTAACAACCAACACAGGGAAAACGACCCTGCCAGCCCAGCTCTTCCTGACCTCTGGCTCCCCACAACCCAGTTCAGCCCACAAGTCCATGTTTGTTCAAGATCCTCTCTCCCAATCAGCTCCACTAGGTCCTACTTAATGCCAGGGGATACTCATACCTGTAGAGAAATTACTCTCAGAAGGAAGAACCCAAGGAAGATGGCTGCTCGTCCCTGAATCGGGTCAGGACTGTTTGGGTAGGGAATTCTGAGCCTAAGGCACCTGGACATATATCTGAGTGGGTATGTCTCTCTGTCTTCTCACGTTCAAGTTGAGCTAGAAAAAAGCCATTATCAGAGCCTTCTAAAGCATGAAGCCCTGGCAGCTGTCTCCCTAGCTAAGATTTAGATCTAAGGTCAGTAGAAACATGATCAGCAGAATTTCTGAAAAGTTGAAGTTTTTAAAGAGCTATTTTGAAAATCAACTCAAGAACCTAGAATTACCACACACACACCACCACCACCACCTCCAGCACACACCTGATGCTTTGAAATAAAGTAAGAACCATTCCTAAACCAGAACATGAAAACAGGGTGACCCCCAGGAACTCCTAAGGACAGCCAGCTTACTTGAGTTTGTGGTCTATGTAGTCATACAGCATCCCTAGGCTCAGAAAAGACTTCACATTTTGTTTGTTGCTCCCCTGATGTGACTTTTAATCATTCAAATAAAAGGCCTCACATTTTTATTTTGTACTGGCCTCTGAAAATTAGGTCCTGTTTGTCAGGGCCTTTCACTTGGCAAGAGGACTTCCCATCAAACTTGTAAGCAGATTCCCGTGGAGAAAAAGTCAATAGAAGCAACTCACTTCTGATGATTTCATTTTTACCTCCAAACCTGAACAAAAATGTAAAGGCAGACAGGGAAATAGTCTTTAAAGGGCAATGGGAGTGTTTGAAGACCTTAGTCGTTTCCGTTAGACAGTTCAGGTTGGTCCCTCTCATTTTGAAAGCACCTTCCCCACTTCCTGCCTAGTGCTTGACTAAATACTACCATTCCACCCCAGTATCTTTTAGTCCCTTCTTCTCTCCCAATCCTGAATCTTCCCAGTGTGAAACTTTGTTTTTTCTTTGTAAATTATTTTTAATCCTCCTATGCTTTTGAGATTAAAGTTTAGGGGCAATTTTATTACTAAAGTATTATTCCAGGCAGAGAGAAGTTTTCCAGCACATCACTATTAACCAAGGAAAAATCTATTTAAAAAGAAAGAAAGAAGAAGGAGATTTGTAAAGGGCAAGGGCTGACCTTGGCAGATCACTCAGCAGGGACAGAGCCAAACACTCTGCAGAGGTGTCTGCAAGGAAACCAGGCTGAAATTACCCTCAGCAATAAAATCTCCCAATGACTAATTTTCCCTTAGCATTCTCCTACCATTACACCCAGCATACTAGCCTATGAAGTTTCTTAATTCACTATTGTCTTAGTCTGCTCAGGCTACTATAATAAAGTGCTATACATCGGGTAGCTTATAATTAGCAAAAATGTATTTTCAGCCATTTAAAACTCTAGGGAGTCCAAGACTCAGATGCCAGCACATTTGTTGTCTAGTAAGGGCTAGTTTTGTGGTTCATAAGATGGTACCTTTACATTCTGCCCTCAAATAGTAGAAGAAATAAGTCAACTGCTTTGTGCCTGTGGTTTTCTTTTTTAATTTCAAAGAGGATAAAACAGAATGAAACCAATCAAAACAAACCAATGCAAATGATACAGGACTTCAAAACATTACAAAATCAACAATAGTTATCATAATGACTTTTGATGGCTTCAAAATAGCTGCAGATAACTTTGGATATAGTGAAAATCAAACAGAACAGAATATAATAGAAATAATAAAAATAAAAAAATGAATGCAAAACAAGCCAATCCAAAATTACTACTCTGATATATGTTGCTATCTTTGAAATAGCTGCTTCTGTCATCAGATTTGACATAATCAAAACAAAAGAGAATAAAATCCAACCCAACAGAACAATGGAAACAATATAGGACTTCCAAAACAAGACCATAGGGAATCAACAATGGCTGCAACCTTTCGAGGGAGCTCCCCACTAGATGTCACACTGCATACCACTATCCTCTGAACCCATGATCAGACATTTCCGGCCCTACCTGCAATGTTAGTGAAACACCCAAGCACCACAGGCATCCAATTGCATTTCACCTCCATAGCTATCATCACAGACTGTTTTTCTCTGGGTAAGCCTGTCGCTTACAGTTGGTACCTCTTGTTTGCCAGCAGGTGCACTAGAAGGGGCCAGATCTGTCTGTCCAGTCCAGCCATGGTTGTGGTTCCCATCTGGAGTTTGCTTGCTGATGCAGCATTGTTCTCTCTAAATTGCGTTGGCAAATAGCGCTGATTCATGGGGAGAGGCTGGACACTGTCTGTTCCCAGTTTGGTGGCTGAGCCCGTATTATAGAAGCATTGACCTCACACATGGCAACTGCCCTCACAGCCTAGTCACTTCCCCAAGGTCCCATTTTCTAATTCTGTCACATTGATAATAAGGTTTCACCATATAAATTGAGGGAGCATTCCGACCATAATGAATATTCTCCAGATTTTTCTTCCACTTATCTCCAAAATCCTCCTCAGTCACTAAGAGGCCCAGACTCCTTAGAGATAAACAGCAGACAGAAAGAAGATGGGTGAGTTATAAAATTGAGAGCAGGGAAAATAGCTTGGTGGCATAAGTGCCTGCCTATCATGTGCAAGGTCCTGAGTTCAGTTCTTGCTACAAAAAAATCATGACAATAAAGAGCTGCCAGCTGTCAGCTGGGTAACACAGACATTCAAAGCCACTCTCAGCAAGCCACTGGTGTAGCTCTTTCAGGTAAAGCACAGAGAACCAAGGGAAACCTAGAAGCCTAAAAAAACATTCTCTAGGTTGAATTATTCTGAAAGGACTACAGAGATAGGGGCTCTATATAGAGGTGCAGTCAAGGCCAAAATTTTCAGAAACAAGAGTGGCTTTCTGGACTATAGGAACAGAAAATCCGTGCCCCCCATACATTCACAAGCTCCCTCTGAACCTCTTCAGCCAGGAGACAGAAACAGAAATCATGGAAATTTTCTACAGTAGTCTGAAAATGCTCCTTCTTGAATTTCTATAAGGCTTACAGAGCCTATTGTTTGCTTCTCTGAGATACGATTCTTCAGTAACTCTACTGGGTTTAATTCTAGATATGTTATTCTTGAAGTTAATACATGATCAGATGTGGGCACAGACCTATGAGAATAGCCTTGTCTTTAGAGTTGCAAAGAAGTAGGTGAGTAGGGTATGTGTAAGAGACTTGAGGTAGCAGCCATTTATCAGTGGAAGAATTTCAGTACTAACAGCAGGCTCCGTTACATCAGTTCTAACCAACTCACTATTACCTTCCTTCTTAAATTAACTTTGGTTCAAGTAAATGTGGAATCAGACATATCTGGGTTGGAATATCTCACTATCAGTTGTAGTAGGGGCCTTAAACAGGTTATTAACTCCTTGGTTCTCTATTTCCTTGTCTGTAAAACTGGATAACTCACCTTAGTTTTTCATATCTGTCATTTACATGAGATAACGTGTGTAAAGTGCCTCCATGATGCACCCTACCCCATCCCTCAACTCAAAATTTTGCTCACACAAAATTTAAGAACATGTTTCAGGAGAGTACAGCACTGAAAAAGAACGACAGATGAGGTAACAGTTTTATGTCATATGCTGAGCAGCCCACGTGTGCCCGATCCTATGCTAGTGTTGTCCCATTATCAGCCAAGTCAACCTACAATGATGCTAGGAGGTGAAAATTTCTTATTTTGTGTTTTAAGACTGGGTCTCATTGTATAGTTCAGGTGGGCTTTGAGCTCACTGTACAGCCTAGTTAGTCTCCGACTTGTAGTGGTGCTCCTGCCTTAGCCTCCCAAGTGCTGGGATTACAGCTATGCACCACCATGCCTGGCATGTGAGGTGAAAATTTCTGTGCTCATCAACGTTCTTTCTTTTGTGTGTATGTGGCAAATAATAAAAATGACTAATATTTACAGAGTGCTAAGTAGAACTTGACACTACGTTATATTCATTAGTGTTTATCTCATGCATGTTGTATATTTATATCTATAGACTATCAACTATATACCCAGAGAGAGAGAGAGAGAGAGAGAGAGAGAGAGAGAGAGAGAGAGAGAGAGAGATTCTCTGTACAGTTAAAATTAAAGCACTGGCTGACATAATTATGAATGCTGAGAATTTCCATGATCTGCCATGTGCAACCTGGAGACCCAGGAAAGCTGGTGATATAATTTTAAGGCTTGAGAGTTGGAGCACACAGATTTGAATCTAATAATCCTTTAGGACATAGAACCAGGAGCAAAGAAAACAAGTAAAGATGACGTCCTAGCTCAAAGGTCAACAAGAGAGAGCAAATCCAGGCTTCATCCATCTTTTCATTCTCTTCTGGTCTTCAACTGATTGGGTAAGGCAATCCACATTGGGAATGGCCATCTGCTTTACTCAGTCTATGAATCCAGATGCGAATCTCTTCTAGAACATCATAACAGACAGACCCAGGGATAATATTTAATCAGATATCTGGGTATCCTATGGCTCAGTTAAAGTGACATATAAAATTAACCATCACAGGAATTTTTGCAACTGGTCTCATTTTGCAAGTGGGGAATTTGCAACTCAAAAAAAACAAGTAACTGGCATCGAGTGAACAAGCTGTGAATAGTGCCACTGGAATCAGAGACCTTGGCTTAAATCTTAGTCCTGGAGAAGTTACCAAATTCCTCAATTTCCTCATACAAAAATGAAAATAACAAGAGTATCAAATTTCCCAGAATTCTGGCAAGAAACAGATGGCACACTTGCATGGGGAAATCAAAGATGATTTACGGAGCTCTGAGCAGGATTAAAAGAAAACTGAATAAAAGGTAAAGCACATACAGGGTGGTAATGGGCAAGAAAAGGTTGGCAACAGTGGTGAGGCAACCCAGGCCTGAAGAGCAAAGTGGGTGGCTACAGGAACCCACTGAGAGCTGAGGCTGGAGCTGTCACTGTAGGTCTGGCTGTAGAAGAGGCCTTGAACAGGAGCTCCAGCTTCAGGTAAAGCTACGCAGTCATTGTCAACACAGTAAGACACTAGAGATGCAGGAAGACATTTAACAACCATAGCCTGTTTGAAAGTAGCATAATATAATGCACCCCCCAGAATACTAACTATCCAGTTAAACTGTTATTAGTATTGCTTGTACTCAACTCTTGACTGAGAAGTAGCAAGCTTTTATTGCCTTAAACTGGTGATTTAATGTTGAAGTAATCTTTCTTCTCTTGTCTACATCTCAACTAAGCTGAAGTACCTCTTAGTTCAATTCCATGGCAACTATTATCATTTAGATCTATAATGTCTTCTAAAGTCTCATGTGTTTAGAGGTGGGGATTTTAGAATGTGATTGGATCATGAGATGCTAACTTCATCAATGGATTAATCCACAGATGAGTCATCACGCTGAGATTTCATCGTACTTTGGAAAAAATGGCTATCATCAGAAATCAAATGACAATAAATGCTAGTGAGGCTGCAGGGAATGAGGAACCCCTCTACACTACTGGTGAGGATGCAAATCAGTTCAACCTCTTTGAAAATCAGTATGGGGAGTCTTCAAAAAACTAAAACTAAAAATTCAGTTTGACCTGGATATTCTTCTTCTAGGCATCTCCCTGAAAAAATTAAAGACTTCGTTTTACAGTGATACAAGCATATCCATGTTTATAGAAGCAGAATGTATAATCACTAAATCTTAGAAACAGCCTATATGTCAATCAACAGAAGGATAAGTAAAATATGGTGTTTATACACAAAGAGGTGCTACTGTACCATAAAAAGGATTAACGAGTCATTTGCAGGAATATGGATGCACTCTGAGACTATAATGTTAAAGAGGATAAGTCAGACATGCAAGCCTGAGGATTGAATGGTTTCTTTTATATGAGAAGCACAAAATATAAAGAGCAGTCGGGAGGAACAAAGGTGGCAGATAGATAACAACTGGCTACAGAGGCTCCCTGAGATAGTCAACTTAGAATTCAACATAATACAGAGTGGGGAGCCCCAAAAAGAGGGAGATGAATTCTCTCATCCCAAGAAGAAACTAAGGTGACTTGGTGACCAACCAAGGTCCAGCCCTTTGACTCACTGGAGGTGCAGTTACACTGAGTTCGGGGGTCAGTGAGTCAAATGGAGAGCTGAGTTGGCAGGGTGCCTACATTGATCTGTGGTAAGTAATGGAAGTAAAGCCAGTCCATAAATAGGAGGGCTCCAGCAGACGACATTCTGGAACCGGGCAGGACTAGCAAGTACAAGGGGTAGCAGTGACTTCAGTCAGTTGTTCCTTTCCTGAATGGCATTGATTGAGTGAGCTAGGCCTGGGTCATGTGAGCTGGCTGAGACCCAATAGGTTATCTGAAGTCAACTCCTTGCAGTGGTGGCACACACTAACCACACTAAGGAGGTGAAGCCTTGGAAGTTTGACTGAGCCAGAGGGGAGGCAGCACAAGGTGATGAAGTACAGGCCACAGCAGCTTGACTGATCCAGAAGGGAGGGGCCAACATATACTGTCCCTGTCTGCAACTCACTAACTAGCACACTGCAGTGCCAGTGTGCTTCAGAATTGTAAACAACAAAGAAAGAAACTGGGGCCTCCTGGAAGAGGCAAAAAAGATGGGAAGAGGAAGCAACAACAAAACGTCCCCAGGTCCCAACCCTGAGAACATTGACCCAGGACAGGTAAATACAAAGGAGAATGAGAACAGCAAACATGCAATATCAGGCACAGTGCCAGTGGATATAAAGAGATATATTGTGGACCTCAGAGACGAGTTCAAAAGTGAAATATTTAGCCAAATAAAGCGAGATATAAGAAGATTAATAAAAGAGATCCTAAGCACCCCTCAAGCAGACACAGACTGAAGAAGGGAGGAACTCAAACAAAGGAGAGAACCATTCAGTGAAGAATATTAAAAAATATAGAATATATGAAGCAGATTCAAAGAGATCACCAAGAAATTAAAAACTCTATGGAAGGATGGCAAATCAGCTTGAAAGAAACTAAGGATAGATTATCCAAACTGGAGGACAATTTTGCAATGTGGGAGTATGAAAGGGAAAACTTTTTTAAAATAACAAGGAAACAAGCAGTAATAATACAAAGGTTAGAAGATGACAAAAGGATCTATCACTTGAGAATAAAGGATGTGAATGAAGAAGCTGGGGTACAAATAAAGGAACTACAAAGGTTATTCACAGAAATAATTAAGGAAAACTTCCCAAACATAGGAAAAGGAAATAATATTCTCATATATGAGGCATACAGAACTCCAGCCACCTGCAACCAAAACAGAGCTATGCCCAGGCATATAATAATCAAGATCCCAGAAATTCAATATAAGAACAGAATATTAAAAGCTGTTAGAAACAAGAAACAGATAACCTATAGAGGAAGGCCCATCAGAAAAACAGCAGACTTTTTGACACAAACCATTAAGTCAAGAAGAGCCTGGAGTAAAATATTCCAAGCCCTGAAAGAAAATAACCTACACCCCGAATTGATATACCCTGCTAAACTGTCTCTAGAAATTAATGGAGAGACAAGATGTTTCCAAGACAAAGAGGAACTTGGGAAATTTGCAACCACCAATCTAAGTCTACAGAGAATACTAGAGGGCATTCTAGAGAGAGAGAGAAAGTACTAGGATTCCAGGAACAGTGGCAGAGAGGCCTCAATGAATGGGGCAGAAAACAGAATGAAGAAGACTAAGCAGAATACTGATGGCAAATAAGAGCATAACAGAAATGAGGCAGAGAAGATTTATTCAAAACTGATATGATTGATTGTATCAAGTCTGAAAGTATAGGCAACTACACTGAAGATGACAAGACTCTTGGATACACATTCTGGTTTGATAACTGCCGGTTTTTGAAGTTCTATACTATATACAAAGTTGTGTTTTTATTAATACTGTTATGCCCTGGTATATTCATTTATACTATGTCTGATGATATAGCCAATTCTATTGGAGATAACAAGAGACAACACAGGAACCATGGTAGAACTCCTTGTGCAATGGTCTTATATGTTTACTTCGTTTCATGTGTTTATAGGAATATGCTTTGTTTTGCCTTGCTTTGTTTTGTTTCTCCAATATAGAAAGGATAGAAATACATGTTAAGACTCATGCATGTGTAGAATCTATAAACAGTTTATGAGAACTGATCTTATGACACATGATGACATGAACATATACTCTGAAGAAAAAGAGACACTAAAATACCCAGTGCTAATCCTGGAGTGTCATAATGTAAAACCCAGCAATAGTATTATTCTTTGTTCAGAGTGATATTAGCCTGCTTGGGTTTATTCAATCTCAACACAATTGAAGATATGGATACCTGCATGTATGTTTAGGTGTATAGGATTGATAACCATACTTCTAAGTTTTTGTTGGATAGTTGAACAGAACTGGTTGCAATCTCACTATTTGAATCCCCACTTTATATGCTCCACTTTAGTATCTTGAATAACTATTTGTAAAAAGACAATCTGTAATCATCAACTAGTGATTTCTTACTGCTTATTTTTTCTTTGAAATGTATTATTTCTATCCGTTTTGTTTCGTTTAGTCTTTCTTTAAATTAAATTTTTAAAAAAGACACTATAGTATCCAGTTCTGATCACAGAGTGTCGTGATGTGAAATCCAGCAATACTATTATTCTTTGTTCAGAATGATTTTAACCCACTTTAGCTTGTTTAATCTAAACCTAAATGAAGGTATGGATAACTGCATGTATGTTTAAGTGTATAGGATTGCCAACCATGTTACTGAGTTTTTGTCGGACAGTTGAACAGAATTGTGGTCTCGCTGTTTGAATTCCCACTTTACATGTTCCATTTTTGTATCTTGAACAACTATTTGTAAAACGACAATATGTAAACATCAACTAGTGATTTCTTACTGTTTATTTTTTTCTCTGAATTTATGTACTATTTCTACCTATTTTGTGTTTTTTTAGTCTTTAAATAAAATTTTAAAAAATATATAAATAGCAAAATAAAATAAAGATAATAGAAAAAATGAAGACACATCTTTTGCAAAAGCAAAATGGACTAAGAAATTGAGGAAGGGAAAGGAAGGAAAGAGAAGGGCATTTAAAAAGTTAAGATGTATTATGTACATGTACCAACTCTTCATGGGGAATATGATCATTATGTACTACAAACAGATACTAATAAAAAATAAAAATTGAAAAAATAATTACGTGATATTATTGTGAGGCAGTGGACATAGGAGATAAGGTCTCATTCAGGAGAGCAGAGCATGGGAGTGTGACATGGGGATTGTACCTCGTCTCTCACCCACTCCTGTGCAGCTCTTTCCTTTTCTCTCTGTTTCCTGACTGCCATGAAGCGAGCAGTTCTACCAATGCCCTTCCCCCATGATGCTGTGCCTCACTTCAGCTGTGAAACCAGCCAGCCATGGACTCAAATCTCTTATCCGATGAGCCAAAATAGACCTACTCACCTCAGAAACAGAGAGCTGGCTCACATAGCAACTCAATGATTTGCTGCTCATTACTTGCAAAAGGGTTTCAGGGAAGAAGTCAATGCTAGACTCCCACACCCATGACTAGCGAGATGTGGCTGATTGTTTTCTGGGGCAGCACTTCTTGAGAGTGTCCAGGATGTTAAAAACAGGTCCAGCACAAAAAAAGGGGGGGGGGAGCTGGGGATTGAGCTCAGCAGCATAAGCACCTGCATTGCAAGCAGGCGGTCATGAGTTCAGTCCCTGGTACCGGAAAAAAAAAAAAAACAGGTCCAGCACACACACACACACACACGTGCACATACACACACACACACACACACACACACACACAGAAGGGGTGAGAGAGAGAGAGAGGCAAAAACCAAAACCAACAACAAAAAGACTATCTTCTGCACAAATGCTACATTTTTATCCATCATTAAACAAAATTAAACGGCAACTTATTTACTGGAGACACTTCTCATAACTTCACTGTGTTAATATGTACCATAAATCTGCTGATGGGGTTTTAGGATGTTTTCCCTGAGTTCATGTGTTCACTGACTTCAAGTGTCCTGGGGGGCTAGGATTGTGGGATGTAGCCAGGGGCCACCCTGTGCACTGTTCTAAGGATGTTGCTTGCCTGCCCTTTTATCTCTCACTCCTCAGTTACAGTGAGGGAGAAGGCTGAGGAAATGGGATGAGCTAGTTCTAGGAGACCCAGATTCAGAATCAGGTACGTAATTTGCAGGCTCCCATGTGAAAATAAAAATGTGGGTCTTTGTGTGTGTGTGTGTGTGTGTGTGTGTGTGTGTATGAGATGTCTGCTAGTGTGGAAAAACTTCTTGATCTGCACAGTTATGCCTCCAAAATCATGAATCTTTGCCCCCCGCATCCAGCCTTCTCTGGGCGGCTTACAGGCACAGGGAAGATCCAGAGTAAAGAAAGGAGGCGTCTCTGGGGGCCTCAGGAAGATAAAGCTCTCTTTGGAACACTGCCTACCATAACGCCCTTCCCAGCTCTCCTCTGCCTCTAGTTCTGCCTGTGTGTCAAGAGGAACATGGGTGAAGAGGCCAGCCCCAGAATTCCAGATGGGATCAAGCAGACTTAGGGCTTCCTCTTCCAGGAAACCGTAAGATGATCTGTGCTCTGCCCCTGGAGGGACCGGACTCCGTGTACTCCTGCTCTCAGCACATCTGCACAGAGTGCTCTCCTGGATGCCCACACAGTGCAAACACACACTTGCCACTAAAGGATATCTCTGCTCTCTAAACTTTTCCTCTCTCCTCCATTTAAAGTTAGATATTGATAGCTGGTTAATTTTACTTTCATTTTATGCCTTGGTGTGAAGTATGAGACTGTTTCTGCATCAGTATATTTATCGAAGTTTTCTGTCTGATGCCTGCTTTAAACTTTCTGAATTTGAAACTAAGAATGTATATCTTTGATGCAGTGGTATGCCCGAGCCAGCTTATATTAGCCTGTAGGAACCAATTCTCAGCGTTTTTCCAAATCTCCACATGCAGTGTTATCTCACTGGTACTTTGAGATCAGCTATCAAGGAGGTATTCACCTACGCAAACCAGTAGATACCATAAATCAGGATTTTTTCTCTCTGGAGAGCCGTTTGTTGAACATTTATGGTACACTGCTGCTTTGATCCAAGACTTGGCAATGATATCTCATGGCCCTAAAGCATGGAGTGATGGGAGCAGTGCGGAAAAAGGAAAGAAGAGGGACTCGGTTAATGCCTCCGCAGTAATTATCCTTGCAAGGGTGCTCCACACAGAGACACTGTGCTGCGTCACCTAAGTCCTCTCCACTCCAGTCCCGTGTCCCTCAAATTGCAACCTGAGGCATATTTTCCTTTTTAAAGAAGTGAATACTAAAATAATGATAATAATAATAATAACTATAATAATAATAAGCATGAGACTTGTCTACGGTAATGTGAATTTTTATCTTTTTTTCATTTTTTTAGAAACTTTAAAAATTTTTTGTCTTTTTACAGTCAGGAATACTGATACGTGTAGTCACTGGGGTATTATGGGGATTTTGATTCTGTTAGAAACTCATTCAAAGCTGCATGCATAATGGATAGCTTATCAATAGACCAGACACTGTAGGGAGGTCAAATAGACAAGTCCTGTAACTACCCAGCAACTCACTTAGTGATGTACAAATTAAACAGATAATGCTTTAAAACATGCTTTAAAAACATGCAATGCTTTAAAAACAGATCTGATTACATACCATTACAACAAATATTATACAATTAATTCTTATCCTTAAAGAAATCACAAGATTATAATTCACTTATTTAAATAGTATTTGATATCAAAAATTTTAGTCAAGCAGAAAATAGTGATGCTCATTTGATCACCATATCAACTTTATCCTGAAATTTCCACTTATGCAATCAACAAACATTTACAGAGCCCTTCTAGATAGTGTGCACAGTTCTCTACAATGGCAATATGAAGGGGCACGATACAAATTAGCCTGAGGGAGCTGACACATGTATCTAAATGTGTGTAATGCAAACAATAAAATAGGGGGGTATAGTAGAGCACAGGAGGATGGTAGAGAGGAGCGTCTGAGAAGTTGACATTTAAACTGAGACTGAGTCACAAGAAACGGGCAGGAATTCTAAGATTAGGGGTTGAGCTGTCTGGCCAATCCAGAAAACCAGACAGCTAATACAGAGGCCCAAGGCAAGAATGAGTTGGTCGCTTTTTAAAAACCAAAGTTGACTAACACAACAGGAATATTTTGGGCAGAGTGTAGGCTGTTTGAAAGGAAATCAAAGAAGTAATCAGGAACCAGACCCTGGAGATCTTGCAGCCAGGATGAGAAGTTTGTGATTCATGCCAGTGTCATTAGAAGTCATTGGCTGGTTTTAGGAAGGGAAGTGACATAACTTGATTTACAGAAAAGATCCTGACTGCCTTTCTGAGAGTAGAGTCAGGTGGGAGGAACCAATCACATCAAAAAAGAGAACCCATAAGGAGTCTAGCTCAGATATTCAGAAAAAAAGTAAAAGTTACCAAAGGAACTTGTGTAGACTGCCACACCACTTTTTTTAACTGATGTGAGTTAGGATGGTGATGATAGTGAAGAAGAGGAGGAGATGGCGTTACAGTGTAAGTTAGAGGTATAATAAAAGTATGTGCTACAATGAATTGATTGTGGAGGGTAAGAAATCAAGGCTAACATTTAGGTTTTTGGCTCAGTGATAAGCCTGGATAGTGATATTGATGGGTAATTTAATGAGATGGAAATTTTCAATGGTGAATTCACTTATTTGTTGTGATGGTATTTTTAGTGGATTCCTTATAATTTAGAAATTGTATTGGGTACCGAGGATTGAACTCATGACCTCGAATAATAAAGAAAACAAAAGTTTTGTTTTAACCACACTAACAAAGTCTTTTTAGCACCATTATGATGCTTGTAACCTATATTAAAATATTTCAGCACAAAGAATTGTTATAGTGCATATGAATGTTATGTGTGTGCACATATTAAAAGTGGGGACAATTAGTTGTCCTAATACAAAATTCAATTTCAAGGGTGATTGGATAACATTTTATCAAAATATCTCCCTTCTAGATGGCACTACAACTGTTTATGATCTTGCTATATCTTTTTTTTAAAAAAACAAATTTTTGACTAATTAACATAATGAATGCCATGTCTGATTCTTCATTGATAAAATTAGTAAAAATTGACTAACTTGGTGAAAATAGACCTATAAACATTATATTAAATACTCCAGAAATGCTACCTACCCTTTCACAAATGGAGCATAATTAATTTAGCATCTATTACTGCCTACATTTTGTGACTAGAACCTGAGACTTAGTCCTTTAATGATGTTGTATCTAACCATTGTTTTTGAGTATTCTGATTGTCAATGCCATATATAAGTCTAAGGATCCTTTTTCCAAAATATCATTGCATCTGACCCAAATTGAACATTTCATCCAAGTATTGTTGGATTACTTGAAAGACAAAAAAACTGAAACTTCACTAAACTTAAAGAGCAGTAGAAATCCAGAACAAGAATATCTATCCACTTAACTCAACATTATACAATTAGATAACAAAATGAAATATAAGTCATCCAAACTGAAAAAGCAAGAAGTAAAATTATGTTATAGCAATCCTGTACATATAAAATTATAAGGAGTCCACTAAAAATACCATCAAAACAAATAAAGGAATTCAGTGGTGTTACAGGATACAAAATCAATATGCAGAAATTGGTTCCTATTTTTATTTTCAGTGAAAAATTCTAAAGTAAAATTAAGCAGATAATTCCATTTACAATAGCATCCAAAAGAATAAATCACTTAGGAATAAATTTAACAAAAGAAATGTAAATCCTACATTCTTAAAACTTCAAAATTGCCAAAAGAAATAAAAGATCAAAATAAATGAAACGACACCCCATATTCATGGATCAGAAGACTAAGACTGTTAAGATGGCAATATTTCCCAACCTGACCCACAGGTTTAGTGTAATCCCTCCGAAAGTCTTAAATGCCTGATCTTAAAACTAAGAATAAAAATGTCCCAGAAGGGCTGGGGATTTAGCTCACCAGCACAAGCACCTGCCTGGCAAGCACAGGGTCATGAGTTCAATCCTCGCTACCAAAAAAAAAAAAAAAAAGTTCCCAGACTAGAGAAAAAAATCTTGAAAATCTAAAACAATGTTGTAAGATTCACATTTTATCATTTCTAGAAAAAGTAAGAGTCTTGACAGGGAGGATAGAATGGTCCTTCTTTTCTTGGCTCTTCGTAGTTATGCATTTCAAGAAAGTCTAGTCAATGTTAGGTACTTTCCAGACACATCTAGATAAGGCAAGTGAGGAGTAAAAAGTATTTGTAAAGAAATGTTGGATGGGGGTAAATTAATAGAATTATAAATCTGCTTACATTAGCTAATTGGCCAAGTAAGACATAGATAGGCAGATAACTTTCTCTTGTTTACTGAATTTTACCTCTATGCTTTTTTTTTTTTTTTTTTTTTTTTTTTTGGTCTATGTTGTGCTAGGAAAAGCAACAGTCACCTATGTCATTCACTAATCCCAGATGAATGTAACAGAATCTCCAACAACAAATCTTTCCCCTTTCTTTTCATTCTTTACCTGGTAAACGCTCAGGTGGGATTTCTATAGATACAATAACTTTTATTCATCCAGTGTCTTGTCCGGTGCTGTTATCAGATCTTGTTTTTGTTGTTCGTATTAAGGGGGTTCTTTTTGATAGAGTATATCGTTCCATTGCCATATTGAAGACATGAATCCTAACTAAGATTTATTGACCTTTCCAAGAAGTCATCTTGGTCTATGAGTTTAAATGCCAATGTCATACAGTCAGGAGCACCCCTCAACCCCCCTACCCCCCTAGGAATATATGGTAAAGAAATGAGTGTTGTGCTTGCCTGCTCCCCTCCTGGTACCTCTTCATCATTTCAGGGCCCCTTCTTCTCCACTGTTCTCCAAAACTTGAGGATTCCACAGTATCCAACTTTACCTTTTTTCTTTTATAATTCTTTCCAAGCTCATTTTCACTTTCTATTAATTTCATCTTCCTACGTGTACATGTTTGAAGCATCTGCCAAACACAACTGCCTTCAAATAAAAGTCAGTAGTTTAGAGAAAGCCCTCAGCAGTGAAAAGCAAAGCTATGACTCCAGATTTCTGTGCTACCAAATTGCTTAACATTCATGGAACATTAACTATAAAATCCAAGTATAGATCAAGCCATACTCAACCAAAGAACCTAACTTAAAAATAAACCATATATTCATGTGTGTGTGTGTAGACCTTTGATACACAGAATATGTTTCAACATAGAGATGGCGAAAGGGAAACAGCTCCTCAACCACATGAAATAAAAATCCTCACATAGTAATAAAACAGGGCAGATAAATAAGCTCTAAAATATGGATAAAAACAGCAATCCAAGAATTCCATTACCTCTGTAGCTACATTCAAACTCAACTTTACTTAGATTTTGGGAAAGTCTCCATTTTTTTCCTTTGAACTTTATTTTGGCTCCTCTACACTTTTCTAACATTAAGGATCTTTTTTAAAATGCCAGTGCCTTCACTAAGCATTGGGTTTACAGTGGATCATCCTGTATTTCAATGTCACGTTAATCATCCACATATTTGATCCAATCATTTGACCCTCCAAGTCTGTTTCCTCACCAGTTTTGCTGTACTAAAGATCACACTCCCACTGTCAACCCATCTACTGTTGAAAATGAAATAATGTGTTTTTATTGTAAGGCTCTGTAGAAACCATCTTTTTTAAAACTCACTATTAAATCGAGGCATACAATTGCACTAATATACTTTCTAAAATATGATTTGCAGTGTGGCATGTTCACACAGCTATGCTTATAGACAGGCATATTGATGCTTGTTCTTCAGTGACTTTTACAATATACTTGTTCAGTAAATAGATGCAGAATTGATTTTATGCTCATGACTTATTCCTCAATATACTTAAAATTTCTTTAACAGAAAACGTTTCACCAGAGGTAAACTTAAGATCTAAGTACTTCTTTAGACATGAAATGTTCATTTTAATTCATATGACGATAGCAGTGAACTTTTGCTAAACCAGATGCTGTGAAGTGGCAGCCACCATCATATTTAAAGGTCAGAGTGGTCCAGTGTAGCATGGCTGTGCTTCATTCTTGCCAAATCAATAATTTTTTCAAGGCTGACTCACTGTTAAAGGCACATTTGAATTGTGATCATTTTCAAAAAGTAGTTATCAATTTTTGTACACCTCAAAACATCACAAGGAAATTTTTCAAAGCAACTAAAGTATAAAAATCTATTCTTTAAGTATAAATAATAGATACATGTATATATCATGACCACACATTTCTTTCAAGAAATATAAATGACCAGTAACCATGAAGGAAATATTAAATATCTTCAGAAGTTGTTTCAAAGAAATGAAAAATAACTTGAGATCTATTATCACCAGTCAAACTGGCAATGATTATAAAATATTAAATACTGATAAGGATCCATGGCTTCTAAATCCAGGTTAAAATATAAAATTAATACATCCTTTCCAAATGATAGTTGAATATGCCTGAAAAGACCTACATTCTTTTTCTACCCAACAAACCTACCTGCAACATTTCTAAGACAGTATTCAACCTAAAAATTAAAACATATGTTCAAGAAAAATCAATGCAAATTATCTGAGTCATAAGTCAAAAAGTTAAAATTTTCAAGAGTAGAAAAGCAATAAAGTTAACTATGCAATATTACTTTATGTAGCCCTTAAATAGTTTTTCACAGAAGAATATATTAACAAGGGGAAATATTCCTGATATACTGCTCATTTTAGTAAATATTTAACAAGAAGATATATATAATATACTTGCATTTATATATAAAAAGCCTGAAGGGATATTGTTGTGGTGATATCTGGTTGATAGAATTATGAGTTTATTTTCTACTTCCTTTGTTTTATTGTATAATTTATTTTCAAAAATTTTATAATGAATGTGTATCATTTTGTGATAAGAAAATAAAACTTAAGAAATTTCCCAGGAAAATCTTTTGTCTTTTCATTAAAAAAAAAGTACTCTCAACCTTGAAGGTTTTTAAAGGAATTTTCCCCAAGACTTAGTTGGTCCCAAAGCCAATTCTATGCCTACTAACTTTAAAGTCCCACAGTGGTGGGCTCCCCTTTTACTTGCCAAGAGCACTAGGAGGTGCAATCTGGCTGCCTATCAGAACTCCTTGGTGCTTTAAAAATACACATGCTCAGGTTCCACCAGTCATAAATCCTTTCTGTGTGGTTTTAGAGGAGATAGACTTTGGCAACCTGGTGTTTGCATGTGGGGTGTGTGTGTGTGTGTGTGTGTGTGTGTGTGTGTGTGTGTCTGTGTGTAGTGTTTTTCTAAAATTCTTTTTCTTTTGTGATTTTCCTAATATTTTCCTATATGACATGATTTTGATTCTGATTTTTAAAATAATCTTATTTTTTATGACCTGGCTTTGTACAACTCAACTTGTTTTGTCCAACTAGACCATAACTTCAACTACAAAAACCAGATAAGACTTCACTGATTGTGCAAACATTATGTTTTACATTTTTATTTTTTAACTGGGGATTACACCCAGGGCCTTTGCACTGAGTTACACCCTCAGCTCTTTTTTACTTTCTGTTTTCAAGATAGTGTCTCTCTAAGTCTCTAAATTGCCCAGCTAGGTCTCAAAATTATAGTCTTTCTGCTCTGATTATAACATTGTGCTACTGTGTCTGGCTATATTTTACTATCTTACATTAAGAATGGATTTATCATATTACTGGTATTTATCACCAGAAAACAAGAGTTTGGACAGTTTTAATATTCTAAAATGTAATGTTTTGGAAGACTTTTCCCTCTGTTGTATAAATAATTAAACTGCACGACTTATTTTCTTATTTACTTACCTACCAATACAGTGTATCTGGGAGAATAAGCAAAGAGTCAGCATTCATTGTGAGCCATTTATTTTAGAGAGAGTTTATAGTGTCTTGGTCAGGTTTTAAGTCTAAACTGTTTCACCAATGAGCAAGTGAAACAGAAGGACTTTGACTATACATTTACTCATACTCCAAAGAAACTCCAAAACTTCTTTCTAATGAAATGTTCAGCCTTGTTAATGTGTCTTTACTTAAAAGAGGAGAGATAGCTTTTATCTAAACGTACTCTACTGACATTAATAGGTTCCTTTGTTTCAACAAAAGAATATTAATACTATTCTAAGATTGATGGCTAGGACACATGGTTGCATGGAGAAGAAACTACATAGATCAGATGGGCTCTGAGGAGTTGTCATGAAATATAATCTCAGGTTCACTGCAATTTAACATTTTTCAAAAATTTTGTTAGAAAAATAATATTGGTTGAAGTGGAATAAACATCCAAACATCCAGACATTTGAAACTAGAATCGTGGATCAGACACAAGAACAGAAACACGGGCCTTCTCAGAATTTTTTGCACCACATTATGCCTTAAGGAAACATTACTAAACTTATATTGAGGATTCCTTAAGAACCAATCTTGAAAATGTGTTTCTGTGTGTATAAAATGGACATTGCATATCAAGTCACCAAGAGTTTTTCAAAGTGCTTTTAATTGTCTTAATAGTATAATCTCTTTATAAAGACAACACAAGCCTACTGAATAAAATTCAAATAACATAATAAAAATATAATATGATAAAAATATAGCAATATACATATTTATAAAACTAAAACAACCCTTCAAATACAAACCACTAGCATTACCACTAAAATTACCATTTAGACATAATTATTAATATTTGGGAAAACAACAAGTAACTCTTTTTATATGTTTATTTATCGACTTGAGTAAGAGCCTTTTTATATATGCCATTTTCAGGCCAATCTGTTTCATTCAAAATGTCGAAATAAATATAATTATACATTAATGTTCTCAGTGACTACATACAAATAAGTCAGTTTTTAACTTTACTGAGGTATAATCAACAAATAAAATTATATATATCCAAGGTAAACAATGTGATATTTGATACACAGATAATTGGGAAATGATTGCAATTAATTAATATAAGCTAATTAATGTATCTATTAGCACATGAGTTACTTTTTTGTGCAAAAGTTTACCAAAGAAATTCATTATTAATGAAGTATTAGTAGCTTCTAAGTTTTTTACTTTCATATGAATACTATTTTGATCATCTTGGCAATACTTACATCTTTGCATAATTATCTTATTGAATCCTTAAGATGAACTTCTAAAACCAGTATTTCTGAACCAAAGAGTATATACTTATTGATTCATGTGCCAAAATTGATTTCCAGAAAACACTATCCCACTCTACCTTCTCCTACCATAACTACCTTCTTCCACCATTCTGTCAAGCTTTTGGTACATTTTGTGTATGATAACCGAGTGAACTCTCAAATGTATTTTGGGCATTCTTTTGTTAATTGCCCTTGAATGTCCTTTTCCACAGAAATGTTCATTATACTTCTCTCAATGATTTATAAAACCCTCCCTGGTAACAGGTTTTTTAATCATTATTATTACTTAGTTTTTATATTTAATATCTTGTATAGATTGATTGGAAATGAAGATGGGAAATATCCAGTGCCACACTGTAATGATGCCAACTTCTGACACAAATCTATTTTTTTCCATAAAAAGCATCCATATACCTAATTTCACTCAAAATTGCTCTCCTTTAAACCTATTGTGCCTGTGACACACACATCTTAACTATTGCATGGTTCTCTTACATGAGAAACAAAATATAAATAATGTAAAGAGCAAAATAAAAGACCAACTTCCCACAATGAAAGTAATCATTATCTACTTCAAAGATATACTAATAAAAATTAGACATTGATATTCCTGCCCCTTTTTACTCTCAAAAATTTTGAATGATAACCTCTACTCGGCGTGTCTGTTGTTAGCTCTGGTTTTCTATTTATTTCTTAAACCTATAAACCTACCATAAAATTTAAAAGACTCAGTAGACAAAGGTCAAATGTTTCAAGTGAGGTACAAGTCTTGACCAAGTCTTCTTGGTTTAACTGATTAAGTTTATATTAGAGACTAACCTTGAAGAATTAAATAAAACATTCAGTGTAGAGATAAAAACGCTTGCTACTCATGACTTTTTAAAAGGTCATAAAGTTGGTTTTTTATTGTGCACATTTTTCTCCAACTAGATTGAGAAATTTTGTAATACTATTATTCTTATTTTTGGTATTCCTTTCTCACCTCACTTAAATAATACTCAGTGGGCATGCAATAAATTCTTCTGTATACCACTCAGGGCCTGGAGACTTTAATTTGCTTTCTTGATTAAGAGTGTCCTTTGTCTTGACTATCACCTTGTCACAGATATGTGAGGGAATCATACCGACTGTAATGCTGAATGGGAAGCTGCATCATGAAAACCCAGTAGAATTCTAAGAATCATTTTAATGTCTCTGGCTCAATTGTTCATGGCTACAGCTCATCTGAATTAGATGTCTGAAAATTCAATTATCCCAAGTGGAAACATCTGGATCCTTTTTTCTTCCTTTAATCCTTTGTCCTGGTGACTCTGCCAGACAGTCCACATCCCCTGTTGGTTTGGCAGGAAACATATAAGGGCACAGTTAAAAGTGGGAGTACCTGGTAGACATGCTTCCTTGCCTGTTTTTTCAATGGTAACTTTCCTCCTCTAGCTATCAAAGTTGCAGATTTTTATCAAAGTAAGGCTTTAGAATAAAAGTCAATGTAATTCCATATTTTACAAAGGGAAGAATTTGGAGCCTAGCAAAAATAAAATGAGCTGCTCAAAAATAGATATGCAGTGATGGCAAAGCTATATAAAACCTTTACTCTGACTCCTGATCTAGAGCACTTTTCAGTATAACAGATGCTAAGGTACATGGGAATATTCTTATTGCTTTGTTTCAATCTGTGGTATTGGTCCCGAGTCAATAGAAAACTACTGTTCATTTAAAATAATTTTATCTTATAATAAAAAGTAAAAACTTCATATTTTTAGTAGATGTTGACTGATAAAATTAACTTCTTTATTGGATGCAAGATTTAAATGCAATTCAAGCATGTTGGTGTGCATTCATAAACTAAGAAAGAATTAGAGAAAATAAGACATAATAGGGGTATCACAGCTTATATCATGAACTGTCGTATTCATCTTATCCATACTGTAGACTCCTTTTCATAGAAAAAAAAATAGTTCAGGGAACAAAGAGGAAAAAGAAGTGAAGATATATTTGACCTGAAATTTTAGTTTCAATTTAAGAAAAGCAGAGAATGAGATCTTATTAAAATTATATCTGTAGGGGATAGAGACAGCCCATTTAGATAAGCTGAATATCTCGTTTTCTAAACTGTAAAAAAAGGGTTTTGATTCTTTGGGCAAGCTGTGACCTCATGCAGCGGAGAGGCTACAAAAATTACTGACCAAGAGAAGCAATTTCTATATAAGCTACCACATATCTAACAATACAAAAAAGGCATTTAAAAGTCTACTTAATCCTATTTTGGACATAAATTCTTATCTTTCCTTCCCCTAAAACTCTTAGAAGTCACATTTCCGTTCTTGGCACACTTTAGAAAATTACGTGAAAATACTTTGGTTCATGGTTGATATATCTTACATCTTTACTGATTTGACTACTTTTGGGAGTCAGCTGATCTTCCTCCCATCTCCACTTGCCTTTAGGTTTAGTTACAATATCCATGTTGTAAAGGAAGAAGACATGGCATAAGGGAAGTGATATCTAAAGTGAAAGGGAGCCTAAAACCAAAGCTTATTCCACTCAGGAAGGGGAAATAACAGAGAGGGATTAGGTAGGGATAATGTTAGAGGGAGAAAGTCAGCAGAGGTCAGAGGAGGTGGTGTCCACGTGGTGCTCTCTCTAATATTTGACCTAGAAGCTTTCACAGAATGGTTATTAGATGGGTGTGCAGCTGAAGGCTGCGGTAAACCTGTTCTATTTCCCATTTGGTTCCCTGCGAGAAGTCCAGGGTGTTCTACACCAACATGGGGGCAGGCTCAACAGTATAAAGTCTCGCCACAGAAAAAAGCCTGATCACTTGCTCACAGATGACCTCGCCATGTTCCCATGGAAGGGCTGGGGGAGGTCGTTAGACACAGGATGAGTTGAGAGCCAGAACACTTGCCGTGAGGTCCACCACGGTGTGAGATGAGGCAATCCTACACAGTGACGTTGCAGCGGAAACTACTCAAGCCCTGAATCTGGACAAAAACAGCAGATGCTCAACAAGATATCCACAAAGAACCTGCTTGGGATCAAGACACCAGAAAAGAACCACTTAGGCTGGGAAGTGAGACAAAAAGGACATGTATCTGTTCATAAACCATGGTTTCACAGTGCATATGTGAAGAACACAAGCAATATTTACAGTTAAGAACAAGGTTTAATTTTGTAACTGTTCAGCATATAGTTATTCAGTATTTGGCAATATAAAGTTTATGGTCTTAGGAAAATGAGGCTCCTTTAAAACAATGAAACACTGGAAAAGTTACAAAGTCACCACCTACTGGTAATTTGCTCAAATCTCAAACACAATTTTTCAAGAGAATTAAGAAATAAAAATGATGCAGAATTTCAAAACAAGATGATAGAAAATTAACATGTGCTATTATATTGCACATTGTCTTCAAAATTCTTCCTCAGACTACCAGATACAGGCATACAAAACTGAGCAAATACTATAAGCAATATTAGTTCCTTTCAGTAAACTAATTGAACAAGTAGCTATCTTAGCTATCGTGTCTGTGTGTGTGTGTGTGTGTGTGTGTGTGTGTGTGTCTGTCTGTCTGTGTGTATTCCCTTCCTTCTTTCCCCCATCCTAATTGTTCTTTCCTTTTGAGCAGTTTCTTTCCTTTTCAAAATATCTATTGTACCTTTTGGATCTTGTTTACTCTTTCAGTCTCACACTAGGGACACAAAATGATATGTACACATGCGAGTCTGATTTATTTCATTTATAAGTACGGTCTCTGGTTGCATCCACTTACTTATACTCAAGTTTATCCTTCTTTATAGCTGAGTAGTACTCCATTGTATAAAAATACCACATCTTTTTTTATCTATTCTTTGGACTACAGGTTTTTGGATTATTTCCAAGATTCTTCTATTACAAATTGTGCAGCTATAAACATGGGTGCACATATATCACTGTGGTATGATGTTTTCAATTCTTCTCAAAAAATACCTACAAGAGGAATAGCTGGGTCAAATAGGGCCTATAATCCTACTTTTTTTTTTTTAGGAATCTCCACACTGATTTCCACAGTGGTTGCACCAGTCTGCACTCCCACCACCAATGGAGAAGGGTTCTTTTTTCCCCACAGCCCAACGAGCATTTATTATTGGATGATTTTTTGATGATAGTCATTCTTTCTAGGATGAAGTGGAATCTCAGCATTTCTCAAATAACAAATGATAGTGAACATTTTTTCATATATTGATTTGTTGTTTGTATTTGTTCATCCAAGAAGTGTGTATTCATCTCAGATGCCCATTTTTGGACTGGGTCTTTGAATTTGGGGTGCCTGCTTTTTAAAAATATGTTTTTATGTATGATTTCTTTGTGTTTTATATAAAAGTCCTGTGTCTGAGAAACAGTTGGCTAAAATTTTTTACCAATTCATGAGTTTTCTTTTCATTGTTTGTGATTTCTTTTTGATAAGATGAGAACCCAGTTATGGATTCTTTGAAATACTTCATGCAGTTTAGTTTTTGTTCATGATCTCTCTGCCTACCTCTATGTCTTCAAGATTTCTACATACTTTCTCTTCCAGTAGATTTAATGTTTCTGTTTTAATATTTAGATCTTTGATCCATTTAATTTTTAGTTTAATGGATGATGCTAGGCATGTGTCTGGTTTTAATCTCCAGCATGCGGAAGACAAGTTTTTCTGGCACCATCTATTAAAGAGGCTATCTTTCTTCCAGTGAACGTGGTTGGCCCCTTTGCCAAAGATAAGGTGGATGAGTGTGTTTGTACTTGTTTCTACATCTTCTAATCTTTTCCACTGATCATCAGGTGTATGTTAGTTTGTTTTGTTTTTGTTGTTGTTGTTTCCATGCTAAATTTAACACAGTAGTTTTGTAGTATAATTTCAAGGATTGTGATGGCTCCTGCCTTGTCTTTGTTGTCCAGGATTGTCTTTGTTATTCTAAGTCTCTTCTATATCCAAATGAATTTTAGGAATGTTTTCTCTAGATCTGTGAGATATATTAATGATATTTTGATCAAGATTGCATTAAATCTGTATAACAGTTTTGGGAATACAGCTATTTTCATAATGTTAGTTCTTCTTATCTATGAGCAAGGGAAAGCTTTCGATTTCTTTTTTCAGAGCACTGTGATTTTCAATGTACACATCTCTTTTTTCATTAGATTGATTCCTATGTCTTTGTTTCTTTCTTTCCTTTTTTTTTTTTTTTTTTTTTTTGATGTTACTGTGAAGGGTGTAGCATCCCTAATTTCTTTCTCAATGAGTTTGCTATTTGTGTTACAGGAATGCTATTGATTTTTGAGTGTTAAGTTGTATCCAGCTACACTACCAAATTTGGTTATTAATTCTAGAAGTCTTTTGGTGGAGTTTTTAGGGTCTTCTACGCAGAGTATCATGTAATCTTCAAATAATAATTTTACTTCTTCTTTTCCTATCCATATTCTTTTTATTTCTCTCTCTTGTCTAATTGCTCTGGCTAATGTTTCCAGAATTATATTGAATAGGAGTGGTCATAATGGATATCCTTGTCTTGTTCCTGATTTTAGGTTGAAACCTTTGTCCATTTAGTAAGATGTTGGCTGTTGGTTTGTCATAGATGGCTTTCATCAGATTAAGATAATGACTATCTATTCTGATTTTATGCATGGTTTTATCATGAATGAATGTTGGACTTTATCAAAAGCTTTTTATGCAACTATTGAGATGACCACATGATTTTTGTCTTTGGTTCTAATGATATGGTGTATTATATTTATTGATTTGCAGCTGTTGAAGTATCCCTGCATTCCTAGAATGAAACCCACTTGGTCAAGGTGTATAATCTTCTTGATGACTTGCTGAATTCTATTTGCCAGTATTTTACTGAGGATTTTTGCATCTATGTTCATTAAGGAAATTGGCCTGTATTTATTGTTATTTTGTTTTGTTTTGTTTTTGCTATCAGGGTAATACTTGCTTCCAGGAATGAGTTAGGGGGAATTGCTTCTTCTTCAATTTCATTAGTTTGAGGAATACTGGCATTAAGTCTTGTCTAAATTTCTTTTTTTTCTTTTTCTTTTTCTTTTTTATTGGTACCGAGGATCGAACTCACAACCACACATTTGCAAGGCAGGCATTTATGCCACTGAGCTAAACCTCCAGCCCCCTTGTCTAAATTTCTTGTAAAACTCAGCAGTGAATCCATCAGGACCTGGGCTTTTCTTTATTGGTAAAATTTTTATTATATTTTCACTTTCGTTAACTGTTACTAGATTATGCAGAATTTTTATACCCTTTTATATGTTTTGGTAGTTCATAGACTCCTAAGAATCTTCTCATTTCTTCTGTGTTTTCCAATCCTATAAGTAAAGAGTTTTGAAGGAGATATTGATGATCTTCTGAATATTCCCAGTGTCTGTAGTGATTTCACCCTTTTCATTTCTTATTTCATGAATATTAGTTTTTTCTTTCCTTTTTTGATAAGGTTATATAGGGGCTTATAAATTTTATTTATTCTTTTAAAAAACCAACTCTTTATTTCATTAATTCTTTGTATTGTTTTCTTAGTCACAATTGCATTAGTCTCTGCTCTGATCTTTATAATATGCTCTCTTGTACAGGCTGTGGGTTTGACTTGCTCTTATTTTTATAGAATTTGAGAAGTAGCATTAGATTTTTTATTTGTGCTTGTTCTGCTTCCATTATAAATTTTCTTCTTAGGACTGCTTTCATTGCATGCCACAGATTCCAGAAATTGTATTTGTACTTTCATTTGATTGTACTGTATAACTTCATCTTTAATTTCATCTGTGACCCGTTGGTTGTTTAGGAGGGTGTCATTTAATTTCCAAATGTTTATGGAGTTCTTGGGGTTTGTTTTGTCATTAACTTCCAATTCATTGCACTATGATCAAATAATATGCATAGGGCAATTTTAATTCCTTTGCACTTATTTAAGCATGTTCTATAGTCTAGCATATGGTCTATTTTAGAGAACATCTCTTGTGCAGCTGAGAAGACTGTGTATTCTGATGCTGTTGGGTGGAATATTCTATAAATGACTACTAAGTCCATTTGGTCACAGGTATGGTTAAGTTCTGTTATTTCTTTCTAACTTTTTGTCTAGTTGATCTATCTCTTTGTAACAATGGGGTATTAAGGTCTCCCATTACAACTGTGTTATTGCTTAGTTGATTTTTCATGTCTATTAATAATGTGTTTCTTGTATACAGCATATTTTTATGCTTTGTTTCTTGATCAACTCTGCCAGTCTGTTTCTTTTGATTGGAGAATTGAATAACTGATGTTATTTCTACTTTTCCCTGTTCTTTAATTGTTTGTTCTTCTTGGTGGTTTCCTTCTAATTCTTAGAATTGTGGTCATTTTTATCTCTGTCTAGAATATCTTTCAGTACTCTTTGCAGTATTGGTTTAGTAGTCATGTATTTCTTCAGTTGTCCTTTGTCATGGAAGTATCTGATTTCTACATAAATTTTGAAATGTAGTTTTGCAGGGAACATCAATATGGGCTGGAAATTGTTTTCTTTTGTGGCTTGAAATATTTCACCCCAAACTCTTCTTGACTTCTGGTTTTGTATTGAGAAGCCTCCTGTGATTCTCATGGCTTTTCCTTTATAGGTGATCTGTTTCTTTTCTCTAACAGCTTTAAATATTCTGCTCTTGTGCTAAATTTCTATGATCTTGGTTATTATATGTCTGGGTATAGAATGATTTTGGTCATGGCCAGTTGGAGTTGTATAGGCCTCATTATCTGTATGTCAGTTTCTTTTCCCATGGTTGAAAATTTTCTTTTTTTTTTTAATTTTATTTAAGAGGAAAAAGAGAAAAACACAAAACAAAACAAAGCAGTGTAAGGTTACACATAATACAGAACTACAAAAAAAAATAACACTAAGAAATCACCTGTTAATAGATTACACATTATCACCTTGGAAATAGTTGCTCAAATCACAGTATCAAAGAATACAAAGTGGACATTCAAACAGAGAGACTGCAAACAGCTGTGTTCAATGATCCAAAAACATTAATATAGTCAGCTATTTAACACCCCTAAACATACTTGCTGTTATATCCGTTAGAGCTCTTTTTTTTTTCCTCCCTCTCTTTTTTACAACAAAATTTACACATTTTGGATTTTATTACTACTTAGTTCTTATTACTTTTTTGGGGGGGAGATAATAAAGTCAAATATGGCAAAACAAAGCTGTCAGTCAAAACCAAGGATAGACATAGCACATGATGTAGAACAGAGTACAAGGTTATCAACAATGGTTATCAACGTTGTCTCTTGTTTCCTTAAAGAGAATTGTCTATCTCATTAGATATTATAAAGTTGGACAAAACAGTAGAGAACAAGACCAATAAAACTGAGGCATTGTAAACATTACAGGACTTCCAAAGAAGACAATAGTCAAACCAGAATGGGTATCTTAGTGAATGTTATTGCCTTCAAAGTAGTTGCCTATACCCTCAGACTTGTTACTATCACACAGAATGGAACAGAGTCTAATCAGTCAAAACAAGATCGTGGGAGAATTACAGGACTTCAAAACAAGTTAATAGGAAATCAAAAAGAGTTACTATTATATATCCTAATTTTTTTTAATTTTTCCCCTTAATTAAAATAAACATAAGAAATAACTAAATAATGTTTTTAAAGAATAAGGGAGAGATTGAGTTAAAACAGGACATAACAATATAACAATAGAGGTCAAAGCATGACTGTTTCAGCAACCTCGTGCTTCATCACCAAATAACCCGATTTAATAGTAGTTACCATAGTGTCTGTTTTTTTCCTTGAAATATTTGGATAAAACTTCATATACTCTAGCTTCAAATATTTCCATATCAAGAAGCCCAGAATAAAGCCTTTCTAATTAATAAGTGAAAATTTTATAAGGCTTCAAGGCCACATAATGGGGAATCATGATTACCACATATTTTTATATATTTGAATCATTACTTACATTAGGGACACTATTCGGTATTCATACATGCGAGATTGATTTATTTCACTTATGAGTATGGTCTCAAGCTGCGCCCATTTATTGATAAATATCTCAATGTGATCCTTCTTTATAGCTGAATAATACTCCATTGTATAGAAATACCACAACTTTTTTATCCATTCCTCAGTTGATGGACACTTGGGTTGTTTCCAAGATCTGGCAATTACAAATTGTGCTGCTATAAACATAGGTGCACATATATCACTGTGGTATGATGCTTTCAGTTCTTCTGGGAAGATGCCTAGAAGTGGAATAGCTGGAATAAATGGGATTTCCAATCCCAACTTTTTGAGAAATCTCCAGACAGATCTCCACAAAGGCTGTACCAGTCTACACTCCCACCAACAGTGCAGGAGAGTTCCTTTTTCCCCACAGACTCTCCAGCATTTGTTGTTGGTTTTCTTGATCCTGGCCATTCTTTCAGGAGTGAGATGGTATCTCAGTGTGGTTTTAATTTGCATTTCTCTAATGACCAATGATGATGAGCATTTTTTCATGTATTTATTTGCCATTTGCATTTCTTCATCTGAGAATTGCGTATTCATCTCAAATGCCCATTTTTGGATTGGATCTTTAAATTTTGGAGGTCTGAGTTTTTTTAATTCTTTATATGTTTTAGACAAGAGTCCCTTGTCTGAGAGAGAGTTCACTAAAATCTTTTCCCAGTTTGTGGGTTTTCTTTTCACTATGCTGGAGATTTCTTTTGACATGCAGAAACTTTTTAATAAGAAGTGGTCCCAGTTATTGATTCTGGGAAGTATTTCCCGTGCGGTTTGAGTCCTGTTCATGAATTCTCTACCTACTCCTATGTCTCCAAGGTTTCTACCCAATTTGTCTTCCAATAGATTTAGTGTTTCTGTTTTAATATTCAGATCTTTGACCCATTTAGATTTTAATTTAGTACATGGTGATAAACATGGGTCTAGCTTTAGTTTTCGGCAAATGGAGAGCCAGTTTTTCCAGCACCATTTATTAAAGAGACTGTCGTTCTTCCAGTGAACCTGCTTGGCTCCTTTATCAAAGATAAGGTGGTTGAGTGTGTTTGTAGTTGTGGTTGTATCTTCTAATCTATTCCATTGATCTTCGGCTCTGTTTTGATTCCAATGCCATGTTGATTTTACTACTGTTGCTTTGTAGTATAATTTCAAGTCAGGGATTGTGATGCCTCCTGCTTTGTCTTTGCTGCTTAGAATTGCCTTTGCGATTCTAGGTCTCTTCTGGTTCCAGATGAAATTTAGAAGTGATTTCTCTAGATCTATAAGGTATGTTGATGGTATTTCTATTGGGATTGCATTGAATCTGTATAACAGTTTTGGGAGAATGGCCATTTTCACAATGTTTGTTCTTCCTATCCATGATCAAAGGATGTCTTTCCATTTTCTGAGATCATCTTCAATTTCCTTTTTCAGTGTATTATAGTTTTCACTGTATAAGTCTTTCACTTCTTTCGTAAGAGTAATTCCTAAATATTTCATTTTTTTTGCTTGCTAATGTGAATAGTCCAGTTTCTCTTATTTCCCTCTCTGTGATTTTGTTGTTTGTGTATAGGAATGCTATTGATTTCTGAGTATTGATTTTGCATCCAGCCACATTACTGAATTTATTTATTGTATCTAAGAGTCTTTCAATGGAGTTTAGGGGGTCTTCTATGTAGAGTATCATGTCATCTGCAAACAAAGATAACTTAACTTATTCTTTTCCTATCTTTACCCCTTTTATTTCTCTTTCTTGCCTAATTGCTCTGGCTAGTACTTCCAGTACTATATTAAATAGGAGTGGTGATAAAGGACATCCTTGTCTTGTGCCTGATTTTAAAGTAAAGGCTTTCAATTTTTGGCCATTTAGTATCATGCTGGCTGTTGGTTTGTCATAAATGGCCTTTATTATATTGAGGTAAAGACCATCTATTCCAATTTTCTGTAAAGTTTTTATCATGAATAAATGTTGGACCTTATCGAAGGCTTTTTCTGCATCTATAGAATGATCATGTGATTCTTATTTTTGGCTTTATTGATATGGTGGATTACATTTATTGATTTGCGTATGTTGAACCATCCTTGCATTCCTGGGATGAATCCCACTTGGTCATGGTGTATAATCTTCTTGATGATTTGCTGGATCCTATTTGCCAATATTTTATTGAGGATTTTTGCATCTGTGTTCATTAGGGAGATCGGTCTATAGTTCTCTTTTTTAGTTGGGTCTTTCTCAGGTTTTGGTACTAGAGTAATATTTGCTTCCAGGAATGACTTAGGAAGGATTGCTTCCCTTTCAATTTCATTGAATAGTTTGAGGAATGTCGGCATTAGGTCTTCTTTGTATTTCTTATAGAATTCTGCAGTGAATCCATCTGGGCCTGGGCTCTTCTTGGTGGGTAAGGACTTAATTACATTTTCAATTTCAGTAACAGAGATTGGGTTATTCAACAGTTTTACATCCTCTTGATCTAGCTTTGGCACTTCATATGCTTCTAAGAATCTGTCTATTTCTTCTGTGTTATCAAACCTTTGAGAGTAGAGGTTTTTGAAATAGGTGTTGATGATCTTCTGTATTTCTATTGGGTCTGTAGTGATTTCTCCTTTTTCATTTCTTATTGCATGAATCTGAGCTTTTTCTTCCCTTTTTTTAATAAGGTTGGCTAGGAGCTTATCGATTTTATTTATTCTTTCAAAGAACCAACTCTTTGATTCGTTGATTCTTTGGATTGTTTTCTTAGTCTCTATTGCATTGATTTCTGCTCTGATTTTTATAATTTCCTCTCTTCTTTTGGCTTTGGGCTTGACTTGCTCTTCTTTTTCTAGCTGTTTGAGGTGTAGCATCAAGTTATTTATTTGTATTCGTTCTGTTTTCCTGATGTGGGACCTCAGTGCAATAAATTTTCCTCTCAGGACGGCTTTCATTGCATCCCACAGATTCCGGTAAGTTGTATCTGCATTTTCATTTTCTTTTAGGTATTGTTTAATTTCTTCTTTAATTTCTTCTGTGACCCAATGATTACTCAAGAGTGTGTTATTCAGTTTCCATGTGTTTGTGGGATTTTTGCAGTATCTTTTATCATTAATTTCTAATTTCATAGCGCTGTGATCTGATAACATGCAAGGGATGATTTCAGCTCTTTTGCACTTGTTTAAATATATTCTGTGAGCTAATATATGGTCTATTTTAGAAAATGATCCATGTACTGCTGAGAAGAATGTGTATTCTGATGTTGTTGGGTGGAACATTCTGTACATGTCTATCAAACCCATTTGTTCACAGGTATGATTCAGTTCTGTTATTTCTTTGCTCATTTTCTGTCTGGTTGATCTGTCCCTTGGTGTCAATGGCGTATTAAGGTCTCCTGTTACAATTGTGTTACTGATAATTTGAGTTTTCATTTCTGTTAATAATTGTTTTATATAACTGGGTGCTCTGGAGTTTGGTGCATATATATTTAAGATAGTTACCTCTTCCTCTTGGAGTTTTCCCCTTACGAGTATGTAGTGACCTTCTTTATCCTTAATGGTCATTGTTGGTTTAAAGTTCATGTTGTCTGCAAACAGAATGGCTACTCCTGCCTTTTTTTGGATTCCTGCTGCATGAAGAATTGTTTTCCATCCTTTGACTTTCAGTCTGTAAGTATCCTTCTGGGTTAGATGGGTTTCCTGTAAACAGCATATGGTTGGATTTTGTTTCTTGATACATTCTGCTAGTCTGTTTCTTTTGATTGGTGTATTGAGACCATTTACATTAATGGTTATTACTGTTAAATGCTGGTTAATTGTAGGAATCTTATCTCTCTGCTGCTGCATCTTTATCTTTCTGTTCTGCTTAATTATTTGCTTTGCTTAGTGGTTTTTTCCTTTGTGTATCTAAACTGTTTTTCAATATTTTTTGCAGGGTTGGTTTGGTGTTCATGAAGTTCTTCAGCTGTTCTTTGTCATGGAAGTATCGTATTGCACCATCTATTTTGAATGATAGTTTTTCAGGATACATCAGTCTAGGTTGGAAATCATTTTGCTTTAGGATCTGGAATACTTCACTCCATGCTCTTCTTGACTTTATTGTTTGTGATGAGAAGTCTGCTGTGATTCTGATAGGCTTTCCTTTATAAGTGATCTGTCTTTTCTCTCTGACAGCTTTTAATAATCTATTCTTGTGTTGGATTTCTGGGATGGTGATTATTATATGTCTGGGTGTAGTTTTATTTTGGTTATGACTATTTGGAGTTCTATATGCTTCACTGATCCTGATGTCAGTTTCTGATCTCATGCTTGGGAAATTTTCAGCTATTACTTCTCTAAATATCCTCTTGATATCCTTTATGTTGTCTCCTTCTTTTTCATTAATCCCTATCATTCTTATGTTATTCTTCTTTGCATCATCTTGCAGTTGTTGAATTGTTGTTTCCTGATTCCTTGTTATTTTTAAAAGATCTTTCCTTTCCTGTTCACTAGCTGCAATCCTGTCTTCAAGGTGTGAAATTCTATCTTCACTTTCATTAAGGCGGTTTTTACAACTTTCAGTGGAGTTTTTTATTTCCTGTATATCTCTGTGCATCTGCATTATGTATTCTGTTTGTTTCTTATATTGCTCGTCTAGGGATTCTATCTTTTTGTTTAGTTCCTCCAATTTTTTATCTGTGTTTTCTTTAGATATATTTAGAATCTCTTTCATTTCTTTTATCATTTCTTCTTTTATCTGGGAGATTATTTCGAGTTTGAATTTCTTTAAAGCTTCCTGGAGTTGCTTGTCAATTTCAGTAGCTATTGTGTCTGATATATGAGGTGGATGGGATATATTTTCTTCTAAATACATTCCTCCTAGGGTTTCCTGAGATGGGCTGGAGGTTTGAGGTTGTAATTTGGTCTTTCGTTTTGTCATTTTCCTATATTTCTGTGTTTCAAGTGTTATTTGAAAGCCTCCTCAGGATCTGTTGAAAATCCCCTTCTATGTTTGGAGCTACTGAGACTCTGGCACCACGCTACCCCAAGCCATTGGGCCTGCAGAACCAATGGCCCTCCTCTGCTTGTTCAGAACTCCGCAGTTCCAGACAAGCTGGGCCTCAGGGACACTGTGTGCCCACCTGCCCCTTGGAAGCTCCACAGCTCTTCAATCGCAGCCGGGTTAGGGTACTCACCACAGGCCGCGGTGCCTCAGGAGCCTGTGATCCCTCCCTGCTTGCAGACATATCCACAGTCCTCCAGACAAAGGAAGGCGCGGCAGCAAAACAGGCTGGGCTCGGGGGATAGTGTGGGCCCGCCCACCCGTTGGAAGCTCAGCAGACCTCCAAGTGCAGCCAGGATGGGGAGGTGGATGTAGTGGCCTCTAACCCACTGCTCCACTTCACTGCACCCGGAAGCCTGGGGGGTCCGGAACAGTCTGAGATTTGGGCAGAGTGTGCTGAGCACTCACCACAGGCCAAGGTGTCTCAGGAACCTGCGATCCCTCCCTGCTTGCAGAGATATTCAGTCCTCCAGACAAAGGAAGAGGCTTCTGCAGGCACTCCAGATCCTCCCAGCTCCTCCTCTGCACACCGATGGCTAGGCGATGGCTAGGCGCGGCTGGGCTCAGGGGATAGTATAGGCCCGCCCACCCGTCGGGAGCTCAGCAGACCTCCAAGTGTAGCCGGGATGGGGAGGCGGATGTAATGGCCTCTAACCCACTGCTCCACTTCACTGCACCCAGAAGCCTGGGGGGGTCTGGAACAGTCTGAGATTTGGGCAGACTGTGCTGAGCCCTCACCACAGGCCGAGGTGTCTCAGGAACCTGCGATCCCTCCCTGCTTGCAAAGATATTCAGTCCTCCAGACAAAGGAAGGGTGGAAAATTTTCCTATGAATAGTTTTCTGTCATTTGTGTTGACTCCAGCTTTTTCATGTACACCAATTATTCTTAGATTGTTTTTCTTTGTATCGTCATGAAGCTGTTGAATTGTTATTTCCTACTCTTGTTATTTTCAAGATATCATCCCTTTCATAATCACTAGCCACAATCTTGTCTTCAAGGTATGAAAGTCTGTCTCCAGTTTCCTTCAAGCAATTTTGCCAGATTTCAATGGAATTTTTTATTTTCTTAAAATCTGTTTGAATCCACTTCATGTGTTGTATTTCTTTTCTTTCCTGTATTGGTCATTCATGATTTCCATCCTCTTCCTATCATCATCCATTTTTTCATCTATCTATATTCTAGATTTGCTAAGCATTTTCATTATAAATATTGGCATATCTTTTTTACCCAAGAGATTATTTCTGATTTCCTTTATAGTCTCATGGATTTGTTTCTTTACTTCAGTTGCTATCATTTCAGAGATTTCAAGTGTTTGTCTCTTCCAATTTATTCTGTATCTATGTCTTCTGGGCTTGTTCTAGACTGGATGTCTGAGATTGTATTTTGTTTCTTTGTCCTGTCACTTCATATTTCAAAACATTTTTATTTTGTTTTCTGTGACTATCCTTTGAGATTTTTGTAGTGGGTAGTAGCTATATCACTAGTATCAAGGCCTCTCTAGGAAAACTCTGTTCTTCAGGGCTATCTTCTGTATGTAGCAAATTTTCGCTTGTGTCTGTCACAAGATCCTATCTTCCCAATTAATTAAGGATGGGATGCTGGTAACTGTTTGGATCAGTCCCCAGTCATTTGATGCAGGGCTGTGATGAGATTATTACCACAGAGCTTCCCAGGATTGTTACAGAATGGAGAACTACTGATAATAACAGACACAACATCATACCTAGAGTAGTAAAATTAGCAATAACAATATCATCAAGCATAATTTAGAGCCAACAAACTGTGGTAACTATGGATTTTGTACTGTAGTCCATAGGAGCAGAGTGTACAGTTACATAATAGAACTAATCATAAATTAGGAGTTTGTATACAAAATGTTTCCCCTTGGTAGAGTAGTTTTAAATTGTAATGGGGAGACTTAGGAAGGATAATGTATAAAACAAAGATAATTAGAAAGAATAAAAAAGTATTTGAAAGATTTTCTGAACTTGGTCTCTGGGTTTGGGGAATGGGATTGGTTTTCTATAACTGGAATTCTCCCCAGGCATTGAGAAGAGAAGGGAAGGGAAGGGAAGGGAAGGGAAGGGAAGGGAAGGGAAGGGGAGGGGAGGGGAAGGGAAGGGAAGGGAAGGGAAGGGAGGGGAAGGGAAGGGAAGGGAAGGGAGGGGAGGGGAGGGGAGGGGAGGGGAAGGGAAGGGAAGGGAAGGGGAGGGGAGGGGAGGGGAAGGGAAGGGAGGGGAGGGGAAAGGAGGGGAGGGGAGGGGAGGGGAAGGGAAGGGAGGGGAGGGGAAAGGAGGGGAGGGGAGGGGAAGGGAAGGGAAGGGAAGGGAGAAGAAAGAAGAGGTAGATGAAGAAAAAGAAGGAAAAAGATAAAAAGAAGAGAAAAAATCAAAATTATAAAATAAGTTGAGAGAAAAGGGCCAATTACTAAGTCCTGGGGCCTTCCTGAGTTGGTTTCCTGTCCTATAGAGTCACTTGTTGGCTCATACTGTTATTATCACTTCAATCTTTTGACATCATTCATCTCTCCTATCCATCCTAGGCACCTCTGTTGGGACCCTTTTGTGTAGCTGGCGTTCCTTTTGGTCTCTGGGCCTTCCCAAGCATTTCACTTCAGTTGTGGCAGTAGTAAAGGGAGAGACCATTCTTTGAGCCTTCCAGTGTTGCTCACCTGGGTTGTGGTGGCAGAGAGGCTGTGGCCTGCTCTCCTCCCCAGTGGTCACCCGGGTTCTTGCTGGATTCTCACACAGGGAAAAGGTGGTAGGAGGAGCTGCTCTCCTCTCCTGGATTTATTTCCAAGAAAATGAAGACTTTTGGCAAACAGGATCTGAATACTTTTACAGTTACATTTCCTAAATGGGTTATTGGTAAATAAAAGTAATTAATTTTGTGTATGTTTGTCTATACTCAGCTATATTGAACTTATGGGTTTTTTTAATTTGTGGATTTTTCTAAAAGTAGTTTTATTTTCTAAAAAATAATAATTTGATCCCTGTCTCTCTTCTTTACATTTATCTTAAAATATACTTTAAATAAAAATATTACAACATACATGAACATTTTAAATGACTTATTTCCCAAACTTATGGAGCACAGATTTATTGTAACTCTGTGTATCCTTTCCAGAAGTAAGTACTGCCCTAAAGTTTATAGCAATAAAAATTCACCTCCATTTTCACATGTCTATGTGTGTATTTTTTGTCTGACTTTAAACTTTGTAAAGTGAAATCATGCTATAAATCCTGTAAATTTCTTTTTATACTCATTATGCTTTCAAGATTTATTCATGATTTATTTATGTTATAGGGAGCAGTTGTATTATAATCACTTTCCCTACTGTATGGCATTCTTTTGTAACAAGATACCACTATTTATTTATTCAATGTATTATTCATTTGCATTTATTTTATTTTTGCTTTTTATTTTCCATTACAAATGAACATTCTTACACACATATCTTGATAAACATGTTCTTTTAGGATACATATATGTAGGCGTAGACCTGCTAAAAACAAGATATGTGTGTATATTCAACTTGTCCAGGTAGTATTAAATGTTTGCCAGCAATTCTGCTGATTTAACAGGCATCAGATATGTACTTGTGTTCCCATCCTTTCAAATTCTTGTCAAAACACAGTATCATCTAATATTTACTTGAAAATATTTAATTGGCAAATAAGGTTTTTAATCAAGATGTAAACGGTGATAAATTGATACATATAGACACTGTGTGATGAATACCATAATCAAATTCATGGTTTTTGCAGTATGCCATCCAATGGTGTGAAACAGTGTCTCTAACTAGTATTGTCCTAACTATTAATGAAGTTGTATCTTCATAAATTTGGCCAGTTGTGTTCCCTCTTTGTAAAAATTGCCTCTTCATATCTTTATTTTTTTTTTTTTTCCTTTTTTGGGAGTGTTGTCTTTTTAGCATCAAAATCTCTCTAATTTGTAGAAATTATTTATATATTCTGACTATATTCCTTTTTCAGTTGTAAGCATGCTATAGTATGGATTTGGAACAACCCTCAAAAAGCCATATGTTAAAAGTTTAGTCCTAGTCTTTGGTGCTTTTTAGAGATGGTGGACCCTCTAAGAGAGGGGTCTAGTGGGAGGCCTTAGGTCATTGGGGTCACAATTTTGAAGACTGTAGGACTTTGGTCTCTCTCTCTCTCTCTCTGTCTCTGTCTCTGTCTCTGTCTCTCTGTCTCTCTGTCTCTGTCTCTCTCTCTGTCTCTCTGTCTCTGTCTGTCTCTGTCTCTCTCTCTCTCTCTCTCTCTCCTTTTTTGTTCCAGACCACGAAGTGAGTAAGCTTCCTCACAGGATGTTACCACTCTGATGTGCAGCCTCACCATAGGCCTGAAAGCAATGGGGATGATTGAGCATGAACTTAAACCTCCAAAACTGTGAGCCAAAATCAACCTTCCCTCTCTTGAAGTTAGTTACCTCACACATTTTATTTCAGTAACAGAAAGCTAAGTAATAGTGTTATGAAAATTATTTCATAGCTTGTACTTCTTTTCATTATTTTTATAGCATTTTTTGAGAAAAAGTATGACATTTTGAGGTGATAAAGGTTAAATGTCCTCCTCAAAATAGTATCTTAAAATTCTGAGTTTTATTTAGGAAATTCTTCCCTATCCTGAAGTCATGAACTTTTCCCTGATAGTTTAAGATTTGCCTTTTATACTTAAGATCTGGATGCATTTAGAGATTATTTGTGCACAGTGCAAGATAAGGACCCATTTTTACTTCTGGTCTGACATTAAAGTTTCCACATTTAGCAAATAAAAACACAGGATGTTAAGTTTAATTTAAATTTCAAATGAAAAATAAGTACAATTTTGGTATAAGGATTTTGCATGCAATATTTTGAATATTGTATTGGTTACTTTTACTTTTCTCTCATTGCTGAGACAAAAATACCCAACAACCAAAATGAAGGCAGAAATGTTTTATTTAACTTATGGTTTTTGGAGGTTTCAGTCCATAATTAGCTGGCTCCACGGCAGGGTGGCATGACACTGGTGCAACACTTGAAGGCAGGAGCCAGAGAAAAAGGGAAAAACAAGCCTGTTTTCCTCCCTTATATTGTACACAGCACCCCCACCACCCACTAGAGCGAGTGTAGCACTCACACCATCTCTGTGCCCTCCACTTGCACAGAATGAGAATGTTTACAAAATAAGGCACTTGGCCCCTTGTTGAGTCTCTCAGTTAAACTTCTAAACTTCTCAAGTTGACACAATGTGTAAATTATAACAGATATATACTGAAAAATGGTTGCTTATATGAAAATAAACTTTAATTGAACATTCTCTACTCTGTCTGATAACCATACCTGCTACTATTTGTTGATTTTTGTTTTTCAGTGCTAAAAATCCAATCCACACCTCACACATGCCAGGCAAGTATTCTATGGGGCCCCACCCTTATACCTGCATAATCAGCTGATCTGTGATATGCAATATAATTTCTGTTACCTTTCAGATTCTGTATTCTTTTGTATTCTATATGCTGTTTCAATTTCTATATCTTCATTAATTATAATTGCTTCATAATAAGAACTGTCACTTGGCTGCCCAAGTACCACAATCTGATTATTGTCCTTCAGAACTATGGCTATGTAAGATAATAAAGGTACAATTGGACTTCTTTTTCCTGGTGTTCACTTTACTAGAACTATTTCTATGGCTCCTTTTAAATCAGATGGAAGGCTGGTTTTATTGAGAAATATAAATATAGATCAAGATAATAAAGTGTCTCTCTAGTCCTATTTAATTAAGCAGTTTTAAAATCAAGAATATACTAATTACATTCATTTTCAGTATCTTTGGAGATTATCATAAAAGTATGTACTCTATTAATAAACATTATTCTCTATTAATGAATTATAATTATGTGATTTTTCAATTTTTATATCTAAACTGATCATAATGCCTCTTCTTCAAATATATTCCTGGGCTTTGGTGATTTACTTAGGAATTTTTAAGATATTGATAATAAACTGGTTGACCAGAGACCAGGCCGGAAGGGTGAGTGTAACAGCGGTGGCTGGGAGCTCCGCCAGGCCTGTGGGAACTTTCGCCCTGACCTGGGGACCCAGGACAGTTCCCTACCGGGCCAGGGGACCAGGCCAGTTCAGAGACTGTAGCAGCAGTGGCTGGGAACTCTGCCCAGCCTGAGGAGACACTCTTCCTGGCCTGAGGAGCAGGCCATAGTTCCCTGCTGGGTCCAGTGAGTGGGGCCATCACAGGGTACCCCATCCTAGGCTGGTGGATCTCTCTCCCACACCTGGAACAACACTTGAAGCTCCCAAATACAGGAAAATGACAAAACGACAGTCCAAAATGCAAACATCCAGCCCATCCCAAGAAAGCCCAGGAGCCATGTGCGTAGAAGAAAACACATGCCACATGACTGAAATACCTGAAATAATGGTAACTGAAATAAAGAAGCAAGTATGGGAAGCCTTAAAGGAATTCAAACTAGAAATATTCTCTCAGATGAAAGAAGAATTGATAAAAGAAATGAAGCAGATGCTAAACATAGCTAAAGAAGATGCAGTTAAAAAAGGAACTCAACAAAAAGATAGAATCCCTGGATGAACAATATAAGAAACAAACAGAATACATAAAACAGATGCAAAGAGATATACAGGAAATCAATAACTCCATTGAAAGTTGTAAAAACCGCCTCAATGAATGTGAAGATAGAATCTCAGACCTCAAAGACAAGATTGCAACAAGTGAACAGGAAAGAAAAATCTTTTAAAAATAACAAGAAATCAGAAAATAACAATTCAACACCAACAGGATGACGCAAAGAGAAACAACATAAGGTTGACAGGGATAAATGAAAAAGAAGGGGACAACATAAAGGATGTCAAGAGGATATGTAGAGAAGTAACAGCTGAGAATTTCCCAAACATGAGATTGGAAACTGATATCAAGATCAATGAAGCATATAGATCTCCAAAGAGTCACAACCAAAAAAATAAATCTACACCCAGACATATAATAATGACCATCTCAGAAACTGAACAAAAGAATAGAATATTAAAGGCTGTCAGAGAGAAAAGACAGATCACCTATAAAGGAAAACCTATCAGAATTACAGCAGACTTCTCAGCACAAACAATAAAGTCAACAAGAGCATGGAGTGATGTATTTCAGATCTTAAAGGAAAATGATTTCCAACCTAGGCTGATGTACCCTGCAAAACTGTCCTTCAAATTTGATGGAGAAATAAGATACTTCCATGACAAAGATCAGCTGAAAAACTTCATGATCACCAAGCCAACCCTGCAAAGAATACTGAAAGACAGCCTAGATACATTTAGGAAAAAAACCACTAAACAAAGCAGACAGTTGAACAGAGCAGAAAGATAAACATGCAACAGCAGAAAAATAATATGTCAACAATAAACCAATTTATAACAGTTCTTACTATTAATGTAAATGGTCTCAATACACCAATTAAAAAAAACAGACTGGCAGAATGGATCAAGAAACAAAATCCAACCATATGCTGTCTACAAGAAAGCCATCTAACTCAAAAGGATACTCACAGACTCAAAGTCAAAGGATGGAAAACAACATTCCATGCAACTGGAACCCCAAAAAAAGCGGGGGTAGCTATTCTGTTTGCAGAAAAAGTCAACTTCAAGCCAATAACGATTAGAAAGGATAAAGAAGGTCACTACATACGGTTAGGGGAAAACTCCAAGAGGAAGAGATAACTATCTTAAACATATATGCACCAAACTCCAGAGCACCCAGTTATGTAAAACAAGTACTAACAGAAATGAAAAACCAAATCAGCAGTAACACAATTCTGACAGGAGATCTTAACACACCATTGACACCAATGGACAGATCAACCAAACAGAAAATTAACAAAGAAATAAAAGAACTGAATTGCACCTGTGAACAAATGGACTTGATAGACATATACAGAGTATTCCACCCAACAACAACAGAATACACATTCTTCTCAGCAGCACATGGGTCATTCTCTAAAACAGACCATATATTAACTCACAGAACATATTTAAATAAATGGAAAAGAGTTGAAATTTATCCCTTGCATGCTATCGGACCATAGCACCATGAAATTAGTAATTAACGATAAAAGATACTGCAAAAATCCCACAAACACATGGAAACCGAATAACACACTCCTGAGTAATCAGTGGGTCACAGAGGAAATTAAAAAAGAAATTAAGCAATACCTACAAACAAATGAAAATACAGATACAATTTACCAGAATATATGGGATGTAATGAAAGCCGTCCTCAGAGAAAAATTTATTGCACTGAGTTCCCACATCAGGAAAACAGAACGAATACAAATAAACAACATGATGCTACACATCAAACAGCTAGAAAAAGAAGAGCAAGTCAAGCCCAAAGCCAAAAGAAGAGAGGAAATTATAAAAATCAGAGCAGAAATCAATGCAATAGAGACTAAGAAAACAATCCAAAGAATCAACGAGTCAAAGAGTTGGTTCTTTGAAAGAATAAATAAAATCGATAAGCCCCTAGCCAACCTTATTTTAAAAAGGGAAGAAAGAGCTCAAATCCATGCAATAAGAAATGAAAAAGGTGAAGTCACTACAGACTCACTAGAAATACAGAAGACCATCAATACCTATTTCTAAAACCTCTACTCTCAAAGGTTTGATAACACAGAAGAAATAGACAGATTCTTAGAAACATATGAAGTACCAAAGCTAGATCAAGAGGATGTAAAACTGCTGAATAACCCAATCTGTATCAATGAAATTGCACATGTAATTAATTCCTTACCTACAAAGAAGAGCCCAGGCCCAGATGGATTCACTGCAGAATTCTACAAGAAATACAAACAAGACTAATACCGACACTCCTCAAACTATTCAATGAAATTGAAAGGGAAGCAATCCTTCCCAAGTCTTTCCTGGAAGCATATATTACTCTAGTACCAAAACCTGGGAAAGACCCAACTGAAAAAGAGAACTACAGACCAATCTTCCTAATGAACACAGATGCAAAAATCCTCAATAAAATATTGGCAAATACGATGCAGCAAATCATCAAGAAGATTATACACCATGACCAAGTGGGATTCATCCCAGGCATGCAGGGATGTTTCAACAAACATAAATCAATAAATGTAATCCACCATATCAATAAAGCCAAAAGTAAGAATCACATGATCATTTCCATAGATGCAGAAAAAGCATTCGATAAGGTCCAACATTCACTCATGATAAGAACTTTACAGAAAAGTGGAATAGATGGTCTTTATCTCAATATAATAAAGGCTGTCTAAGACAAACCAACAACCAGTATCATACTAAATGGCCAAAAATTGAAAGCCTTTACTTTAAAATCAGGCACAAGACAAGGATGTCCTTTATCACCTCTCCTATTTAATATAGCATTGGAAGTACTAGCCAGAGCAATTAGACAAGAGATAAAAATAAAAGGGGTAAAGATAGGAAAAGAAGAAGTTAAATTGTCATTATTTGCAGATGACATGATACTCTACATAGAAAACCCCCTAAACTCTGAAAGACTCTTAAATATAATAAATAAATTCAGTAATGTAGCTGGGTACAAATCAATACTCAGAAATCAATACCATTCTTATACACTAACAACAAAATCACAGAGAGAGAAATAAGAGAAGCCACACTCTTCACACTAGCAAGCAAAAAAATGAAATATTTAGGAATTACTCTTACGAAAGATGTGAAAGACCTATACAGGTCTTTCAAAATTATAATACACTGAAGGAAGAAATTGAAGATGATCTCAGAAAATGGAAAGACATCCCATGTTCATGGATAGGAAGAATAAACATTGTGAAAATGGCCGTTCTCCCAAAACTGTTATACAGATTCAATGCAATCCCAATAAAAACACCATCAACATACCTTATAGATCTAGAGAAATCACTCCTAAGGTTCATCTGGAACCAGAAGAGACCTAGAATATCAAAGGCAATTCTAAGCAACAAAGGCAAGGCAGGAGGCATCACAATCCCTGACTTGAAGTTATACTACAAAGCAACAGTAGTAAAATCAACATGGTACTGGAATCAAAACAGAGCACAGGATCAATGGAATAGATTAGAAGATACAACCACAACTACAAACACACTCAACCACCTTATCTTTGATAAAGGAGCCAAGCAGGATCACTGGAAAAATGACAGTCTTTTTAATAAATGGTGTTGGAAAAACTCGCTCTCCATTTGCCGAAAACTAAAACTTGACCCAAGCCTATCACCATGTACTAAATTAAAATCTAAATGGATCAAAGATCTGAATATTAAAACAGAAACACTAAATCTATTGGAAGACGAACTAGGTAGAAACCTTGAAGACATAGGGGTAGGTAGAGAATTCATGAACAGGACTCAAACTGCACAGGAAGTACTTCCCAGAATCAATAACTGGGATCACCTCTTATTAAAAAGTTTCTGTAAGTCAAAAAAAATCTCCAGCATAGTGAAAAGAAAACCCACAAATTGGGAAAAGATCTTAGTGAACTCCTTCTCAGACAAAGGACTTTTGTCTAAAACATATAAAGAATTAAAAAAAATCAGACCCCCAAAATTCAAAGACCCAATCCAAAAATGGGCATCTGAGATGAATACACACTTCTCAGAGGAAGAAATACAAATGGCAAATAAATACATGAAAAAATGTTCATCATCATTGATTATTAGGGAAATGCAAATTAAAACCACACTGAGATTTCATCTCACTCCTGAAAGAATGGCCAGATCAAGAAAACTAACAACAACAAGTGCTGGAGAGGCTGTGAGGAAAAAGGAACTCTCCTACACTGTTGGTGGGAGTGTACACTGGTACAACCTTTGTGGAGGTCAGTCTGGAGATTTGTCAAAAAGCTGGGATTGGAAGTCCCATTTGTTCCAGCTATTCCACTTCTAGGCATCTTCCCAGAAGAACTGAAAGCATCATACCACAGTGATATATGCGCACCTATGTTTATAGCAGCACAATTTGTAATTGCCAGATCTTGGAAACAACCCAAATGTCCATCAACTGAGGAATGGATAAAAAGCTGTGGTATTTCTAAATGGGCGCTGCTTGAAACCATACTCATAAGTGAACTAAATCAAACTCGCATCTGTGAACACCGAATAGTTTCCCTAGTGTAGGAAATGATTCAAATATATAAGAGTACGTGATAACCATGATTCCCCATTATGTTTCCTTGAAGCCTTATAAAATTTTCACTCATTAATTGGAATGGCTTTATTCTGGGCTGTTTGATATTATGGCCTGTGAGGCAATGAACAGCTACTTTGAAGAAAATAAGACATAATAATAGCTAGTGCTGATTTAATACCATCTTGTCTTAAAGCCACACCAAACTATGGCTCTTCTGTCTCCATTGATTTTATCATGTTGTATCTTGCTGAATTTTATCGTATGTCGTAGTATAAACAAAAATTGTTATAGGCAAAGAGATAATATAGAAACCATTGATCATTTTTTCTGTTAGCTGGTTCTAAATACTCTACAATGCTTTCATCCACTTGAATGGTGTTACACAGTGTTGATATGTTTGAGTTGTACCCTTACACTGTTTTGTTTTGTTCTGCTTTTTTTCTCTTTTTCCTTTTAAATAAAATATTTTTTTAAATTTTTAAAAAAAGATAATAAACTGGTTTGTATTTTTCCTTTTTTTAAAACAGTACTGGGGATTGAACCAAGGACCTTCCCACTGAGCTATATTCTCTATTATTTAGTTTTTTAGATATCTATCTATTAATTTCTTTAAATTTTGGGACATAATCTCACTAAGTATCTAGAAGTTGCCCAGTTCTTGGCTCAAACTTGGATCCTCCTGTGTCAGCATCCCTAAGGTTACAGGCATGTGTTACCACAGCTAATTTGTAATTTGTCTGTGTGTGTGTGTGTGTGTGTGTGTGTGTGTGTGTGTGTGAATTCAAGTGAGTACAGTATGAAGGAAGGATGGGATACCAAAGGAGAATTTAGCATGTGTGCCTTTGAAAAAACTGGAAGTTTAGTATTATGTAGATTAAGGATGAAATCAGTCTTCTCCCTCCTCTCTTACATACACACACTGTGTTCCAAGAAATCCTCCAAGTAAGACTTTATCCCAGAGCGTCTTTTTGGAAACAGAATAGCAGAGTCTTAGAAAGATTAGGTACCTGTTGAAGTTATTTACCTGGTCTCTTCCTTGCCAGCAGCGTTCAAAAATTGAAATACAGACGTGTCTTTTGAGAAGACTGGTCAAACTTCAGGTTACAGAAAAGAGCTTGATTGGACGGACAGTTTACTCAGCCTTCAGATGATAAAAGGAGGTCAAACAAGGAGCGACAGTCTGTCCTTTTCACTGCTTGTTCAGGACAAGAGGAATCAAATGGTTCTAATTAATTCAAGAGGGATTTAGGTAATGGTAAGAATTTCCTGAAAGAATGAATTCCAAGACAATAGATGAGGCTCTTAAAGGAAGTTGTGGAAGAGCTTCCCCTGATACTAGTTTTTTTCTTTCTTTTTTTTTTTTAAAAAAGTACAGCTTTTCTGCAATTATTTCCACACTACTAGCCTGAACCACATGAAACTGCTGATATCCAATTGTTTTTAACTATTAAAAATAGCAAATTTATCCAGTTGAACCTAATCCCCAGAAACAAGGAAGATAGTTTAGCCCTAGAAAATATTTTGTCTCCCATTTTAGCATGTAATTTAATTATCTTTGCATAATGTGTAGGATGGAAATAGACTTATCTAAGGTCAGGATTTGAAGGTTACAAGAGATCCTTGCCTACACTAAACTCTTGGCACTTAGAAACCAGACTCACTGATATTCTTATTTGTACAATCTGTCCATCCAGAACTGGTGCTAATTACGTAAAAAATGAAATGTCATTGTTGAAACCCGTAATTTGGATGCCAAATGTCTTTACAGTGCCAAGATATTCCATCTCAATAAGATCTTTGGCAGTCAAAGCCTCCAAGCTAGTGTCAGCTTCTATGGCTGTGCTGAGATTGATGAATGCTGAGTGGGCAGGAGAAGGCTCATCCTCAGTTTGGGTCACACATCAGATGAGAAGCTGTGCAGGAATTCAGCCCAGGGCCGGTGGCCTTGACTCCATGTTTATCAGTTGCTGCTAAATTTTAACGTAAGTTTTCTAATCCAAGGAACTGCACTGCTCAACTTCGCTGTGATTTTTCTATGATGTCATTCTCTGACCAGTTTTACTACAGAAGTGTTAGATTCTTGAGAACAATGGAAACTGCTTTTTAAAAAAAAAGAGGTCGGGCATGCTAAAGAAGTGATATTTTCTCTTAAATAGAAACATGCAATTATCTGTTTCCCCAGAACCAGTGTGAGTCAGAAGGAAGAAGAATGAAACCCCTGATTTTCATAGCTTATCTGGATGGAGGTAACACATCCAAAGCAAGTTAAATGTTACAAGGCTCTGAGTCCACTTCTGCCATTTGCCGTGGCTCCAATGTCCTCAGCATGGTACGATAGCTGCTGGAAGACTTCTCACATTCCCCTACCCATTCTCTTCTTATCCTTTCGAGTGCATTTACCACTTATTGCTATAGCCATATAACTTAGCACTTAAGATCTTAGACATTTGTAAATCTGTCTTAACTTCTCCCACACCATAAGCTCCCTTCTAAGTTCAATGACATTTGCTTCTACATCTTTATAATGATCTCTGTCACAAAGAATTGAAGTCTCAATATTCTTACCCATAGTGTTGCTATGGGATTAAATAAATCTGTTTAACTGAAATAATATCCAGAATACATTGTATTAACTTTCTTTTTACCTTTTGTGTCAAACATGATCTCCCCATTGTCCTGGACCATAGACACAGAAGTTATCCTCCCCACCCCTCACTCACATGCCCAGCCCTGTGGTCTCAGACACCACCCACAAACCTCCACTTTGGCTTGGATTCCTTTCCCTTCCTTGCCTGCTGTGTCTGATCCATCACCAAAGTGTGACATTTTACCTTTATACTTCTCCAGCATAAAGTCTGACAATTTTACATTTTAACTGCATTTCTGCTGCTCCAAATCACTGCTAGTCACTCACTAACCTAGTGCAATCCCGGTTTATTTGCAACTTCCTCCACTACAGTCACATTTTTCTCTGTAGAACCCTGTACATACTGAGGATCGTGTGGCTGGGCCCGCACTGTGCTCCAGCTCTGCCCGCCTCTCCAGCTCAGGTCCCCACTGCCACTTCTCACCTCACGAGCCAACCTCTTGGCCTGTTTCAGATTCTCAAGCCAGACAAGCTCACTTCTGGCCGAGGGATCCTCAAGAAGAGCTCTCTCTTTCCCAAATCATTTGTCCTTTTAACACTTCGTCAAGCACTTTACCCATGCATTGGATCAGCTGAAATATTTTCTCAAAGACACTCTTCATGCCACTCCAGTATCACTCCAGTATCACTTCCTAAACTCACCAGCTAACTTCATTCATAAAAATGATTATCATTTTAATCATATTCGTAATTACATGCTTATTTATTTAATATCTCTCATATATATATATGTATATATATATATATATATATATGAAATATTTACTTCTATTTCTATTTCTATCATCATCTTTCCAGACTTCCCCTCTCTCCTTTAAGCTCCACAGGGAGCACAATCAGGTCTGTGTTTTGTTTTGCCTCTGATTTCTGCAATCTGTAATGTATTGACAAATGCACTTCTTACGTTATTCTTTATTTTCCATATCAATGCTTATTTGCCCTTCCTCATGCAAAGCCCTCAGTATTATACAGCAATGCTGAGTACATTGTATGGAATAAGCACCCAAAACTTTGTGTCCACTAAGTGACGAAGAGATGACTTAATGTGACTTTTATTTACTCAAGAAATCTTAAGTCAGAATAACGAAGGCATACATATTTCTGGGGAAATCACTTCAATGTATTTTGAAAATTTCAAGTCTGCATGGTACCTCAGGATTTGATGGAATTACTTAGTGTATTCATCACTTTGAAAAGGACTCTGCTTTAAGTGGGTAGCCACTCTGATGTAAAAGTCTTTGGCTAAAATTTTCTTAGGTTATACGCATTTTTCTACATGTATTTCTTCTGAATACTGATAGTGTTATATATGTATACAATTGTTTATTTTTTTCAAAGTTGTTTGTAGAATTTTGTTATTTTTATTTTTTATTTTTTGAGACATGGTCTCACTATGTAGTTTCAGCTAGACATGGAACTTGCTTATGTAGCCCAGGCTGGCCTCAAACTCACAACAATCTTCCTGTCTCAGTCTCCTGAGTGCTTGGATTTCAGGCATGTGCCTCCACACATGGCTGTAGAATCTTTTTGAAACTCCAAAATGGCACACCTAAGTCTACATACTAGATACTATATACTATTCAAGAGTCTCATTTAAGACATCAGGTTAAAGATTGGGAGGAAAGGACTCTTCCTAGAGTTTTCTAATTTGAGAAAGAGGAGAAAATGGCACATACTCTATCAACAAAACAGTTATGAAGCCATGTACTGAATCTGAATACACAAATAAAATAGAAGTTACCGTGAGGAAATGCATCTAGTTAAGCATCTTGGAGCAGCTGGGGTTGCTGGCCCCTTACAGATTACTCTTCTGCAGCTGAAGTTGCAGTCTGCTTTCCAGTGAAGTGTCTGATTAATTCCTATCTCCTGTATACTCTGACTTGTAGATTATTAGTTCCACAATTATTCTACTTTTGGGGAAATATCTAACCATTGCTTAAACTCTTGAACATTTCATTTTTAAAAAAAAAAACCAATTCCACTCCATAAACCCTTTGTTTTGCTTATTCATGGTTCAAAGGGCTCGAGACCAAAGGTTTTTTTTTTCTTACCTTACATCGCCCTTCAACTGAAACTGAAATCATTCTGAAAACCAATAATACTTTAGATTTCAGAATTACCAACTCTAGCTCCAAGTTTTAATTTTCCATATTGACTTTGAAAAAAGAAACTGATATTGGCTAACAGGGATAATAGTAATAGGTAACATGGGCAGATCTATATACAAATTTTATCAAATACTGAAATTGTCATAGTCAATATTACCAATTGCTGAGTGTTTATTTTTGTTTTTAAGTAACAAATTGAATCCATTTGTTAATAATATTTATCTTGTACAAACAAAGCCAAGACTTAATATTTCACTGAGATGACTAGCAGACTGGATTTATTATAATATAGTTGTTGGGCCAGGGATTTAGCTCAGCAGTATAAGGGCCTGTATGGCAAGCGCGAGATTGTAAGTTTGATCCCCGTTACCAAATAAATAAATAAATAATATAATTGTCATTTTGTTCAGAATATTGTACAAGGATACCTATAATTATGTAAGTGCAAATGATAACAATATGTTTTATCATTGGAACATTTAACTTTATCATTTAACATTAATAGTAAACATTTAAATATTTTCATGCTTTATCATTCATCATTCATCATATTTATCTTAAAGTGTCTGCATCTCTTTTACATAAATCAGTATGAAAAACTCCTAGGGGGCTAGGAATGTAGCTCAGTAGTACAGCAGTAGGGTCCCTGGCCTAGCATGCATGAGGCCCTGGTTTTGATCTCCCAGAAGGAAGGAAGGAAAGAAAGAAGGAAGGGAAGGGAAGGGGTAAAGGAAGTAGGGGGAAGGGACCTCGGCATTTCAAGATCTAAATGAGTAAAATAGATAGAACGAGCAATTAACAAAACTCCAGAATAAACCCAAAGTTATTATTTGCAAGGATGTTCTCCAGAGGACTGATCACAAGAATAACATAAAACAACATAATAAAAACTTGAAATGTGAAAATTGATTAAGATATAGAATGGAATATATATGGCCTTTTAAAATCATGTTTAAGGAAAATTTTTAAGAATCTGCAAAGAGGATCTTATATAAAAAATAAAACATAGGCTGGAGATTTAACTCAGTGGCATAAGTGCCTGCCTTGCAAGTGTGCAGTCTTGAGTTTGATCCCTGGTACCCAAAAAAAAAAAAGAATGATAATGAAACATAAAAGATATATAATTATATATTTAACCATTGTATCACAAAGTAAACATAAAATAATGCAGATTTGTGAAGAGAGAAAACAATAAATCATTAACTTTCTATCATATTAGTTTAACCATAGTACACAAAACTCAGCTAATTCAGTCCACCATACCTACAACAGTTGTGGACAATAATTTTATAAATAAAATATTTTACTCATAAATGCTTATTATATACAGACAGGTTGTATGTAAAATTATTTTTGGAAGTTAATTTAAATGCAATTTGTGAACCAAAAAGGAAGACTTGGTGGAAATACATGTAAATTTTATTAGAACTGGGTGCTGAGACTGTAGGTGGTATTTTATTTCATTCATAATTTCTTTATTTCCTAAATTTTCTGCCACTAACATGTATCATTTTCTCACTCTGGAAAAAATATTTTAAAATTATTATAACAACAGTCACAAAAATTCTAAATAGTAAAAATTAATAGGACTTTAACAACAAAGAAAAATTAAGTCATTTGCATACTGTGTCTACATAAATGATATTTCATTAGCTAAACATCTGGCATCATGTTGATCAGCAAAATTGGTCATGAGGTGTATTAATTTTATGTGGCTGCCAAATAAACTTGGTTCCTTAAAACAACAAGCATTTATTTTCTCATAGTCCTGAAGACCCAAAGTCTGGGCCAGCATCAAAGTGCCACACTCCCTCAGGAGGCTCTGAGAATTTACCTCCTGCTCTTCCAACTTCGGCAGCTAAAGCTTCGGTGTGCATCACTCTAATCTCTTGGCCACACTGCCTCTTCCTTGTCTGTCTGAAAGCTCCCTCTGCTTCTCTCTTATAATGAGTCATCTCACTGCATTTAAAGCTGGTCCAGAAAGCCCAGAATAACCTATCTCAATTCCTAAGTCAATCACATTTATAAAATCCATTCTTACTGTATAAAGTAAGATTCATGGGTTCCAGAGATAAGGGGTGTGGGTGTCTTTGGGTTGGATGTAATAAGCCAAATATCTAAAATTCAAATCAATAGGTGAATGAATGGGGAAAATATGATATATATATATATATATATATATATATATATATACAATTGGACATTTTTCAGCCTTAAATAACAGGAAATTCTAACACACTATAACATGGATGAACTTTAAAGACATTAAGCTGAGTGAAATAAGCCAGTACCAGAAGGGCAAATAACGTATGATTCTACTTTTTGAGGTACTAGAGCAGTCAAATTCATAAGCACATAATAGAACGTGGTTGCCAAGCAGTAGGGAACAGGAGAGAAGCGAGTATTAGTGTTTAACGAGTGTAAAATTTCAGTTTGGAAAGACAAAAAGTTCTAGAAAAAACTGGTAGTGAAGGCTGAAAACAATGTAAATGCACTTAGTCTCACAGAACTGTAATGCTACAATGTGGATGTCCCCCCCAAAGCCTCATCCATTCATAGGTGGGTATTGGGAAAGCGACCGAGTTATGGAGGTATAATATTCATCAATGGATTTAGTCCACTGGTGAATTTATAGCTAAATGTGATTTGGGCAATGAAACCTGGTTGGAGCAGGTGGGTCACTGGGGGCACAGCCTAGAAGGCTGATTCCCCCAAATACCTCTCTCTGCTTCCTATTACTATGCCATGAATGATTCTCCTGTTTCATGTGCCTCTGCCGTGCTACCCTGCCATGGGACTAGCCAACTGTGGCCTGAGACTTCTACAAACTGTAAGCCAAAATGAACCCTCCCTCTTTTAACTTATGATTGTCAGATATTGTGTCTCAGCAACAAGAAAGTAATTATAACATGTAGACTTTAAAATTGTTTAAATGAATAGCTACTTAAAGATAATATACAATGCATTAACCATTGTTACTCTCCTACTGTCTTGTTTTTAAATTTTTTATCTTTGTTTTTATAGTTTTTTTCTTCAAAATAAAAAATTATTTAAATTGTAAATTGTATATTATGTATATTTTACCACAATAAGAAAAGATCCTATTGAGTTTCCACAGATCTTTTAACTAACTTCTAATGTTAATATCTGATACAATCATGGTACAGTTATGAAAATGAAGAAAAGATCATTGTTACAAAACTATTAACTAAACTGCAGGCTTTATTAAGGTCTTCCCCCTAATTCCACTAATGCCCTTTTTCCTATTCTAGGATTTGGCATACAAAACATTTTTTTTTTTTTGTCTTTTTGCTTTTTATCGGTACCAGGGGTCGAACTCACGACTGCCTGCTTGCAAGGCAGGCGTGTATGCCGCTGAGCTAAATCCCCAACCCCTACAAAACATTTTTTGTCAAATGAAAATGTAAAATCCTTTGTAAAAATTTGCTGTTCAGCTTCTTTAAAATAGAGCCCCTGTAATTGTATGTAAAATATCTTCAAAATTACCAAAAAATGTTCAAAAGTTCCTCTGATGTACAGAACAATTACGTCTTGTTTTATACAATAAAATCATGTCTTATAAAAGAATGCAGATTGCTACCCCAAAGGTCAATATCATTTAAAATTAACCAGAGTTGAACCCAAAATAAAAATAGAATTAAATAAATAGCTGGTTATTTCTCTGTCATATAGGAGGAAATAGGAGAGACATCTACAGATGATAAATAATTTCCATGCTGCCAAATGTCCATTTTCTTCTCTCTTGTGGTTCTGCATACATGATTTCCTTTGTAAAGAACACAGCCTATGAGAGCTGCAGGAACTCCAGCCATTACATCCACATTCATGGCAACCAGATGAAAGAAAAAAGAAAGGCATTCCTCCTCTCATTAAGGTCATTATCTAAAAATTACACTTCCATTTATATTATATTAGCCAGAACTAAATTATATAGCCACACCTGAGGCTAGTATTTTATAGTATGTATTCTAGAATGGCATGGAATCCACAAAAATGAAAGAAAGCAAAGAGGACAAATAAGAAAAGTTTAATTATTAAGGAATTAAAACACGGAGAATGGATATTGGAAAACAAATAATAGTCTGCAACATAAAGCATTCTCATTCTACAGAAAGATAAGCTCAAGTCTGGAGAAAACAACTAGAAAAAAATGCCTCTTCCCTGATTTTCAATCACCTTGTATTTGTATTACTGAAATGTTATGGCAAAATATGGTTTCACCCCTAATCTGGTAGATACGGTATTTCCCAGAACCCATGTGAATTAGAGTTAGTGAATCCCCTATCTTTAGAAAACAGACCCACTGACTCAAAAAATATTTGTCGAACAACTATAATGTCACTGAACACATACACAGAACTCTGAGAAGTATAAAAATAAGTCATTTTTGAGTTCTTATAACAGCTTTATTTGCAATAACCAAAAAACTGAAACACACAATGTCCCTGCAAATGGATTAACTGTGATACAATACAAAGTATTATTCAGAGAAACTAAAACAAAACAATCAAATCGCTGCTCTAGAGGGGAAAAACAAACAAGCAACCCAGGGACTTTTGCAATTTTCTGTCTGCCACTGTGTGACCCAGAATCACAGCTTTACCTGCTGCGGGTCTCAGTTTAACAGTGTTGAAGCAGAGGCTCAGTTTCTGTACTGTTGGAAACAAAGGCAATGCTCATGCTTTCTTGCAAAGTCTAAAATCAGTTATTTTTTAAATAAAATAAAGCAATCCACATACTCTCCCAAGAAGTACAGTTCTGCCAAGGTGTTAAAATTTGCAAGTAAGGACTGTAAATCAGACAAAGGTAGATTGGGGACTGGATTTGCCCTTGTTTCTCCCAGTACCTACTAGCTTCTAAATCAGAATGTGATGTTTATTTGTAGTTTTTTGTTTCTGTTTTTGAGCCAGGGTCTCACTATGTAGCTCAGGCTGGCCTTGAACTCACAAGTAGCACAGCCTGGTCTCAAACTCCTGCCTCAACCTCCCAAGTGCTAGGATCACAGGCATGCACCACCACACCTGGCCAGGCTATAGTTTTTATAACTACTTAATAGCAAGATTCCCATTCGATAGATTAATACTTATTGATAAATGTGATGCTTTGTCTGATCAGTCTTGAGTTACTGACATTTCCCTGTTCCCTCCTGGACAGGGAGAAGTTCTGTTTGCATCTAACTCTTGGAACTTTATTTCAGAAACCTCCCATCATCAACCTGCACCCAATCAGACTTCCTCATTTTAGTCCTTCTCACTAAATAAGTCTTCTGGCCAAGGGAGAAAAGTCCCTCTTTGCAGACACAAAACAAAACAAGAAATCTGGGGATCATCTGCTTTCAAGAAATCAGACTTTAGGAAATAATTCGAGCTCCATTAAATGTGTTTTAACTATTAAAACAGGTAGGCAGATGTTCATTCTCTTTATCTATATGAAGAATTTCCCTTCCTGACATTGAAACATGCTTACTTTTCCTGAGGGAATAAAATGTTCTCTGTAAAGAACAACCTTTTCTTTCCTGGTGCTCTGGACCCATGCCAACATAACAGACACAGCCAAATAGCGGGCTGTGATAAGTTCCTCAGGTGCCAGGGGAATGTTATCAGAAGAAATCATCTTCCTCTCTGTGACAAGACATGTGGATCCTCAGCATATTCACAAAAAAACAGGGGCCCCCGAAGTGTAGAAATTCATCAAATACTCAGTAGGGAACTCTGCACTGAACAGCAATGGAAACCAGTGGGAGCACAATTTTATTAACTTGGAAAAGTTGTACCAATTGGGTTCTTAGAAACAGTACCCGGAGTGATGCAGCTAGAGACAAGAGACTTTTAGAGACAAATATGATGAAAGGTATAAGCAAAACTGTGTTTTGTTGCTTAAGATGTCAACATTAAATTTGGAGATTGCTTCTGTTTATAAAATACAATCTTTACATGATCTACTGGTCATAGCAGGAAACCTTGTATAATAAGGTCACAAATTTAATACACATTACAATTTAGTTGTACAAAAACATTTAGAAATGCAGCCTCTTTTGTCTGCAACTAAACGAGTCTTTGTGGCCTGCTGATTGTTAGGAAAGAAAAATAAATGTCCAGTATGGTTGAAGTGATACATGGTCTACAGAAAAGAAAGTTCAGTCTTAAATTCTTGAGGCTTTCAGCCCTTGGTTTCAGCTGAAGATTCACCCAAGGGTGGGGCACAGCTGCTCAGCTGGAGACACCAGGCAGAGCTGTCCATGGCTGGTGAGGTGGAGATCACTTTAGCAACTCTGGTCTTTACAACACTTTTGTCCTCCAGGCAGATATGCATCTCTAAATCCCGGAATACTGTGACTCAAAGTTTGTTGTGGGGATTTGTTTGTTTGTTTGTTTGTTTTTACTAAAGAACTGCCTTGAGGTTCCTAAGCCACTTTGCAATAAAACAAAAGTTTTAGCCTGAGACTTGTCTCATCCAAAGGGAATACACATATTTTGACAACAATTCATCCATATCTTAGCCCTTGTAAGTATATTTTATATAGAATTTATTCAAAGAGAAGTAAATTATGGTTATTATTCTATTTCAACTGATAAATGATTCATTTATTGGAGTTCTAAGCACTAATCATACGAAAAAACTATAAAATATTAGAGCTAGAAAGAATTAACCCCTATTTTACAGGACTTAAAAAACTAAGACCAGGTTAACACAAATGAATTTGCTCAAACCTACCTGTTTAGTTATTTACAGGTCTAGAATTTGGGTCAGGACATTTTTAAAATTAATTTTTGGTAGATTTCAGGTATACATAATGATCACATTCATCATAGTGAATTCATATCTGTACATAACATACCTTGATTCTTCTTTTTTACTAATCCCCTCCTCTCCCCTTAACACCTCTTTCTTGCCTTGTATTTTTGGATCTTACCCTTTACTCTTTTTTTTAACTTTTTATTTTATCAGTACATTTAGCTATGCATAATGATAACAGTCATGTTAGGGAGTTTGTACCTATACAGGGTATATCTTGCTGTTTTTTGCACCCCTTCTTTTCACCTTTCTTCCTCTCTTTATTATACTACAAAAGCTTTGAAAGTTCATTTATAGACTTAGTTGCTTATTTGTCACAAATTAAATTGGACTTTGTATTTTTACATTCTAATAATTAAAATGTTAATGTACATAGTTACCTTCTTAGGTGGCCAAACTGAGATTTAAACAGTCTTCATTAATTAAGTTCATTAAAATCCTTAGCTCTTATACAAATACCTATGTTAAAAACCCAAATAGTTCTGAATCAGTGTGAGAGACAGACATTGGAATTTCCTCTTGTGTATTCAAATTATGTTTTTTGGAATACTTTATTTCAAGCAAGTGTTTTCAATGACATCAAATAATCAATAATTTTCCCCTTAAATATTAGAAGAAAAAAGAAATTCCCTCAAAACAGTATTCTGGTCAATAGGTAACCAATGCTAGATTTGTTGCACTTTATCTTCACATAGGTCCAAAAACAGAACTACTTGACTCCAACATTAAAATCCTCTTGAGAAATTCTCCTGCAGAGCTTGTCTCCCAGCCCTGTCTGTGCATTTACCTCAGTGGATAGTACATTTTTACCACTCACAATAGAAGGTATTGTTCTTTATAGCTAGTCAAATTAATTATTTGAGCACCCCAGGATGTACAACATGAAAGAACAGCTTTATAGATAATCAGGGCACTATATAATATGCCACAGTGAATTACTGGCTCTAATGAGACCATCTTTAAAAGACTGAGCTCTCAAGGGTGCTGACGGAAAGATTGGGAGGAGAAGTTCATACATTAAATCAATAATTAGGAAGACGGAAGAGAGACAGATTGGGCGAGAGAGTTCTGAAAAATTGAACGCTTGTCATCTGTGTATTTCCCTTGCTGATGATTCATTAAATGAAGATTAACTTAAGTAACTTATTGACCAACATGCCAATAAATCCTGAGCTATATCACTTGCGATGCCTGAAATAGACATGCTTGGATGTATCACTAAGAGAGTTGACAAAGTACCATATAGTTTAGAGAAATTCATGACCACAATTAATTATTGTATCAGTTAACTGTATTTCATATTTGCATTTACCAGTTTGGTAACTGAATGTGAACACTTACCGTCTTGAGTATTGTGTTTGGTTGATGAGGAAGGGAAAGAAATTAATAACATTCTTAAAATTTACATTTTATCAATAGACACCAACTATATGTTTTGTGAATCAAAAGAATTTGCCTGTGTTTCTAAGAAAAAGAATGCAGGACTGGAGATACAGCTGAGCAGCACAGCACCTGTCTGGCAAGCTCAGGTCCTGAGTTTGATTCCCAGTACCCACAAAAAATAAAATAAAGAATGCAATTGCTTACAACATGGAATTATATCTTTTACCTCATCTCTGACTATCTTGTGCTCACATATAATCAAAGTAAAATTTCTTAATTCTTGCCATACATTCTGCCAAAAGGGCAAGGACATGGTGTGAGTTTGTCAAGTGTGACTAAGATAAGGAAAAGCATTAATTATGATTAAAGTGAAATTTTTAGAATTCCCCCATGAACAAGCTCAATCCAACTTCACTCAGACTACCTACATCTTTTTCTAAGGCTAGGACCAAATGAAGAATCCACCCAATAGATTCACAGATGAGGTTGACACAGAATCAAGAATCAAGGTCCACCCACTGCCAAAGCTTCTAGAACTTAAATTCTACTCCACTGGACCCACTTTTTAATAACCTAATGAATAGGTCTTGTAGCTCAGGCCCTGGGTGTCACACACACACACACACACACACACACACACACAATTTCCTTATTTTGAGATTTTATGAGATAACAATGGTAACTGTGGCAGTCCTTGTTATTTTCCTGTGGAGTTTTTCTTGAGAGACTGATGTTTTGTATTGTTTTTTCATCCTAGGGAACACTGGCTTCAAAAGGCAAAAAGTCACTGGCAAAAGAAATATTCCTAGAAGGCCCTGAAAATACAATCTCCTTTATGACAGTTAGCAAAATATCTTCTGTCTCTTCTGGGGCTAATTCCCCCTCTGCACAGCATTCATAGCATTCAAGTATATTAAGCATTCCCATCATTTATATGTGGACCAGTCTAGGTTCTAATCCTATGCATTAGTATAGCTAACTGCAGTTCACTTGGCACCGCTGTTTGCACAGCTGGACATGTCGGATAGAATGAGTTCATCCTTTCAAAGATGAGCTTAAAGCTGCTGTCTAGTAGTATCTTTTCTTTTTTACACCTACGACCATTACTCATTGTTCACACAAGCACAGTGAGTTTTAATGAAGTCATGTCTTTTAGAGTCAACACTCCAGGTGCACAAATGCTGATAAACCTTCTTAACTCGCTGTCAGATCAGCATGTTTATCTGCAAGCTGCAGAAAGTGTTTAATTATAAGATATTAAAAGGTCCTCCAGATTCGTTCTCTGGACCCAGAAGCTAATGAATCATTGGGTTAGCACCGTGTCTCCCCAAAGGTTGTAATAACTAGCTGGGCATCATCTGAAGAGCCCATTCATGGGAGCATCTGCAGTGCAAGGTATGTAAACTTCTTAAAATATTTTTAAATAGCTTCTAAAGGCTGAGGAAATTTTAGCAAAAAGAGTGAACACAACTAAACGTGTATGTGTGTGTATGTGTGTCTATGTGTGTGCACGTGCACCTATGTGTAGAGAGAGAACCATGCCAACTTGGTAAGGCTTAGCCAACTCCCAGGACTGTGCTATAACAAATACACTCTTAAAATGAAAATATCCCTAGGAAATTATCAACATCTTAGTGTAAGTTTAATTTCACTATTTTCTTTTTAAGACTAAATTTTTTGAAGGGATGGGAGCTTAACCAGGAAACTGCTGGGGAGATTCATGAGGAGGGAATGAGTACCCAGAAGACAGGAGGAAAGGATTCTAAGTACAGTTCTCCCCAGGAAGACAGGACTCCTTTGGAAGGAGAACATTGTGTGGAGATTCAGGTTGTTAAGAGAATGGAGGGAGAAGCAAACTAAAACAAAGGAGAAAAGGCTCAAGCAGCAAGTGTAGACTTGGAGGAGAGAGGACGAGAAGGCAAGACAGGAGAGAGATAATCTCAAAGGCAAATATGTTTGGTAGAAAAGGAATTTAACTGAACATTAATAGATTATATAACTTGTAAGCAATAGTTTTCTGATACTTGTGTGCCTACCTTTCTATTTCATGTCATAACTATTACAATAATGTTAGATCATGCCTTACAAACAACTTATGAGAAGTGTCTTAAGGCATATATATATATATATATATATATATATATATATATATATATCTCCAAATCATAATGTAAATTACCATAGTTATTATTTCCATTAACCAGACAAGGAGTTACTGAACATTGAACACTTATCATGGGTTATACACAATAAATATAATGAAGTCCTTCCAATTAAGTTTCTCAGAATCCAGTTGTGTATAAACAAATAAACACAACACAGGATACAATAGAAAGAGCAGCAAGTCAAGGAAGGGCAGGGACCTCTCCTGCCTGAGGTTATTAGGAGAGAAGGGATGGTGGAGCCACATCCTCTGCTGAGGAATTCACTGATGGGACAATGGACGGTCCAAGGGAACAGCGAGGGCAGAGGCAGCCCCACGCAGCTATTCTATGCTACTCGGTCCTGCTTGGCCTGAAGAATAAAAAGCACAGGAATTCTTTTGCCTGGTCTGATTCTTTGCTCACCAAGCTGCCCTCTGATGATAATGTGGCCTCCTGCTTAGATTTGCCTACAGGGAAAGCACATGCTGGTCAAGAACCTGGAGTATTCAGTCCACTTGATGATTATATTTCTCATTGTGCATTAATAAAGTGACATTCTAGCTGATGTACTTTTTAAAGTCAGGGATGAAACTAAGCCTTATAAGGCAGATGCAAAAGAAATTAGGTGAAAACTCACCAGGAAATCAGGCTTCAGGCTGCTGATGAGGACAATGACGGTGCAGCTGTGCAAACACCACAGGTAACATCCAGAAATGGGTTCTTGACAAAGCTACATTACACAGCATGTTCTCTCCCCATGTGAAGTGCTCCTTCTCACATTTTTCACCTTGTTATAATCCCTTCAAATAGCCCAGCTAAAAGTCTGCATTGAATGTCAATCACCCCAGACTCCTGGAAACCCGGGTCTGGGGGGACAGATGCTCAGATTTTAACAAATCATTTCTTCTTTCTGTTATGACTGAATGCAGCCCTATATACAAACTTGTATACTGAGCCCCTAGTACCCAATACCTCAGAATATGATTGCATTTAGCAATGGGGCCTCTGAAGTCATAGCTAAGGTTGAGCTGGATTATCAAGATAGCCCTAATCTAGGTGATATCCTTACAAGAAGTGGGAATTAGGACACAGATAGGCACAGGTGGAAAATCATGCCAGGACACAATAAAAAGATGGCCATCTGAATGCCAAGGAGAGAAGCCTCAGAAGTGCCAACCCCTTGATATCAGATTCTAGCTTCCAGGACAAGGCAATACATTTCTGTTGTTTAACCTCTCCATTTTGTGGTACTTAGTCATAGACCCCCTAACAAACTAGTACATTTCCTTTCACGTTCCTCCTCCAACATTCTAAAGAGATGTCATCCACTGCCATCGTTGGGAATATGTTTGATTTCTTCACATTTATCTTCAGCCCAACTGCTCAAATGGATCAGTTCAGAGGCTCAGTGAGACAAGCATTATTATTTAGCTAAAGGAACCAGAAGCATGATTCTTGAGGCATGAAGGCTTGGAAGTGTAATTCTTCCACAAATTGCACAAAAGTCTTTGACACTGAGGAAGTGAAGAACTTACCTACATGAGGAAGTGAAGAACTTACCTATGAAAGTGTCCTGGTTTTATCTTGACTCTAAGATTTTTACAAAGATCAATATCTTGTTGAATAGGAGGACTACAGAAAGTGAAGTATAGCTAGTTTCTAAAAAACCTATACAATGGATAAATGGCAACTCATTCGAAAAATTCTCAAACCTCTGTCACTGACCCATTCATTTCTGAACAGGTTAAGTCTTAGTTTTAAACTTTCAGTTTCAAGATTCCTTGCACACAAAGACTGATTCTTTTTTATAGACTGTCTCAATTAAAATCAGTTGCAAAACTAGAACTCAGTTCTCAAATAAATTAGGGTCAAACTGTTCCACATCGTCCCTCTTTCCCTTTTTCTTATTTTGTGAGGTGCAAAAGTTTTTCCTTGGAAAAAATCACCATTAAATACATATTAATGTAGTTCACTAACAATAATGATCTGTCTAATGTATTCTTTTACTTTGCACTGAAATTTCCCACAAATAAGGGGTAAGATCGTCCTAATTCCCAACTCATGATACCTGTTCCAATTCGATCCAAATCTTCCATTTAGAATACTCTTGTTCTATCATCAATCACAAGTCATGTGGATAGGGTGTATGCTTGAAATGATATGTTGGAAATGATACATTACATATGTGATCTTCGTCTCAAAAACATATAAGCCCAGATTAATGAGAAAAGTATGAGAGAAACTCCGAATCCCTGTGGAAAGGTATTTGACTACCTGATCAGTACTAAGATTAGTAAGGTCATCACAGGAAAACAGGTTCAGGAAACTAAAACAGCCCAAAGAAGCCTAAAGGTAATATGGTGAGGAACCTGGAGCAAGAAAGAACATTAGGTAAAAACTAAGGAGATCTCAAAAGAGCAGAGCTTTACTTCTGCAAGTTATCAGTGTCAGTTTATTAGGTGAGATAAGGACACCATACTCCTGTAAGGAATTACTAATAGGGAAAGCTGAGTACAGGGCACGTGGGTTTTCTCTGTACCACCTTCACAATTTTTCTATAAATCTAAAACTATTTCATAATAAATGTTATTTTTAAAAACACATTCCCATTTAACTCTTCCCAAAAGCCACAGTTGTCTATAACTAGCCTCCAATCCATCACTGTACAGATTTCTCCAAAATCCTATCCTGTGGCTCCCACTTCTTCAGATTCCCTTTCCCAGTGTGACTTCAGTACATATTTCATGTAAGCACTTTATCTTTCAGTAATAAAGGCTTCAGTTAACTCTGTCATCATGTGAAGGTTGCTGCTCCATTTTCTTCTTTAAAACAAAGGCTTTGGTGGAGGATTCAGGTCATCATCTTTTTTCCTGCACAGGTTCTGCACATGACTTGTTGTTTTCTCCTTGGGGATACCTACAACTTTAACTCTGCGGTAGCTTTCTAAGAGTATAAGCCCCAAGTTTTTATTAAACAAAGCCCTTTGGAGCCAAAGATCGGCTGCTAGAGTAGTAAAGAAATGCCAAGAGGCCCCACAGTAAGTCAGAGTGTGGGAAATCAATATGAGGAGAGTTGATGTGCTTGTTTTCAGCCTTTAGCATGGAGCTCTGCAACACTGAAAGCACCCCAGTGCCTACCACCTCAGACTCAACGTCTCTAAAGAGGTCATTCTTTTACTCTTAAATCTTTTGGGATTTGAGTTATTTTTGTTGCTTTTATTTAGTTGTTTTTTAATTGAAAAGCAGTGTGTGTTACAGCAAAAGCCTATTGCCCTTGATATTTAACTCACACTAAAATTGCCTGGTATTCAGAGACAAGCAGATCTTAATCTTCATTTATTATTCAATAAGAAGGATACAAGTTGCCTGGAGTTGGTTTTCAGACCCAAACACAAAAAAAGGCCCACATGTCTGAGTAGGGATAATTCCATTCTTCCCAATGTGATTACGGAGCAAGTAGCAGGCAGCAGATCAATGCACCATCATCCCCCTCAACACCAAGCTTTAAGAAAGTCTTTGTCCCTGCTCACAAAGCAGGGAGAGATGGCCCTGTCTAGCAAGTATTTACTGAAGAGAAACTTTTTTTAACTTTGAAGATAATTGATTAGGAAAGTATATGAATGTTAAAGGTTGAGGGAAGGGTATGAAATGCCAATAGTATGTGCCCAGAACAAAAGCAAAGCTGGTGTACTAAAGCTAATGGCCTGCTAGTCTTTCAGGAAAGAAGACTTGTACAGCCAGGAGGCCAGGTGGAATCCCTGGAAACCCTCTAAGAAGAAAAGAAGGTCCCCTAACAGAATACTGAGTTATTTATATACAGTATTGAGGATACTCATTTAACGACCAAGTTTTGTTCCTGCAGCTAGGTTGCTAAATGAACTCTACACTGTGAGGAATTGTATGTAATATACACATTATGATATTCATGACAAAGGAAACTCCAACTTGAAGACTTGTATAACTCTTACATACAATACTATAATGTATAACGGAACATAAAAGTACAATACTATACTGTTTGACACAACCAGCAAAACTACTGTTCTATAGAAGAAGCCACCATAAGACTACACTGCCCCTCATGTTCCTGGGTCGTAAGTCTAAAAGTGGGTCATAAATCCAAACAACACACCTCGGTTGTAAGTCCAAATAGTGGTTAAACATATAGGTTGGTAAAAAAGGAAAGCCTGAATTCCATTGACTTTTCTGGTAGTGGTTTCAATTTATATCAAACAATCATCCATTCCTATCAAATTCACAAACATGTAACTGCATCACAAAACTATATCAGGATACAATAATTTTAGGCTCTGAATATTATTTAAGTGCTGATGATGTGCCAGACCCTATGATAAGAACTCCCACTTACTGGTTCAGTCAAGAACTAGATATCACTATTATTATCTCCATTTTATGGCCACATATACAGTTCCCAGGGGAATGGAGACAATAAGTAATTCCCTTGGGTCTTACTACTAGGAAGCTGGGACTGAATTGACTTTTCGATGCAAAGTGACTGTGCCCTTACTCATCCCCTAATTTACCCAGCGCATGAGCCCATCCAGCACCTCCCAATAGCTATTAAGAGCACTGCCCCTCAAGTTTCCCACTGGACAGCTGCCACGACAGATTTTGTACTGAAAGAAAACAAGCAAAAAATAGGAATACCTAAGTACCCCATAATTGTTGGGCATTGCCATCTCCAAATAATTGCAAGAAATTCTGTAGGGTTTGGAGCCATAATTTTAGAACACAATGTGATTTATAACAAATTAAAAAAAAATTCTTCCCCTGACAAAAAGTTTAGAACCATTAGATCAGTGATCTTCAAATTTTAGCATACTTTAGAGTTACCAGGAGAGTTTTATAGAACACAGACTGCTTGTCCTACTGAGAGGTTTTGTTTCCATACTTAGAATTTGTGTTTCTAACAAGTTCTAAATGTGACTGCTTCTGGTCCAGAACAGACTTGGAGAACTATTGCATTATACTATCTGATTAGCATAAAAATAGTTTTTCAAGTAGACCCAATATGGCAAGTCTGAGTAAATTCCCCAGATCAAAAGATTCCAAACAACTGGGTCCAGGCTGGCTTCACGGGCGTGAGACCAGTCCATTAATCCAGGGCCCCATGCTTAGAAAGATCCCCCAGTTGGGGTTTAATACTCTGTTGTCACTATCTTGAAATTCTTATAATTGTTTAAACTTTAAATTTGTATTTGGTAAGTGAAATTCAGTGGGACAATGAAACATGCTTGGGGGGGTCTCGAAGCCTTGATGTAGTTGTTTCTCCTGCCTCCTCTCCCCTTACCTGGGACACATTTCAAGTTTTCCACTTCTCCCAGTTCTTCACACCTTGGCCTCTCTGGCCTCACCTTCCCAAGCCTGTCCCAAGTTCTGCAAGTTGGAACAGAAGCTGGTAATATTGAGGGAGATTAAACTCACATTTGTTTGTCCTCTAGAAGGGCCAAGGCTTAGACTCAGGAAACGTCAAGGTTGGGTACCACCCAACGCATCTCTAAGGCTGTCCGGGTTGACAGCACCACAGTGCAGTCTGGAGGCAACTCAAAATTTAGGATTTGTCATTCAGAAATAGAGACATTAGTGGAAATTCAAAAATGGAAATGTTGATTATTATTCTTCTAAATAGTAAATGTTCAGAAACTTGGGTTATAGCCAGATCCTAAAGGAGGAGCAACTTTCATTGAAAAGTTTCTCTAAAATGAAAAGATCGTGCAGCCTTTCACAAATGAACTTTGAACAGAGCACTCCAAAGGACTTTTGCAGCAATTGAAATGATCACAAAGAAAGCATATATTTGAAAGATTTGAATGTTATTTCTAATAAGAACCTCACAGTAAGTCTATCTTCCCACCATAGCCAATTCACCTGCAGGTGTGTTTATAGATTTATCTTTGTGCTTTGAAGAATATTCTATACTGTGTTTCCAAACAAATGAAGTCCACAGAAATCACCTGGACACTGCTAAAATATAGACTCTGGTTCAGTGGATCTGGGATACAATCCAGGAATTCGCATTTACAATAAGCTTTTAGGTCATGGTGATTCTTGCCATCAAAATATGAACTTTGGATCAGCAGCACCAGCAATCCCTAGGATTTGTTAGACATACAAAAATCTCCTGCCCCACCCAGATCTACAAAAAGGAATCTACATTTAAACAAGAGCTCTGAGAAATTCAAAACCACATTAAAGTGTGAGAAGAATTGCCTATGCCTCAATCCTATTTTTCTTCATTTCCTCTGCTTTCCAAAACCACAATATGGAAATCTTTTCCCAGACCCTTGCTGACAATCCCAAATCAACACTGTTTTATACTGTCTCCCAACTCCCAGCTGAGTCCCCAGGTAGCAGAACTCCTGGCTATCTGTAGACTCATTGGTAGCTTCAATTTCCATAAATTATTGGTAAGACCAACACTCATATTATATAGAGGCTAGTGAATCTGGGAAAGGAGCTTCTCTAAAGAAACATAAGGTGCACTGGAGGAGGAACAAAATTTTTCTAATTCATCAGGTCATTTCTGGAGCAAGTGCAAATTATTCATAGGCTTCTTCAACAGAAGATCTGTTCAATTTCTGTAATTTGTATTGAGTGGAGTGTATTCATTCTATTTACTTTGAGGAGAAGTGAAGCAGAGTGGCTAAGAACACAGAATTGCTCCAGAGACAAATTTCCTGGATTCATATTATACTTATTCCTCCTATGGGCTGTGTGACCTTGGACACGTTACTGAACCTCCCTGTACCTGCATTTCCTCTTTAAACCATGTGTGATGCTGGACGTGGTTATGCATACCTGTAACCCCATATACTCGGGAGGTTGAGGCAGGAGGATTATTCTGAGTTCAAGGGCAGCCTGTGCTACATAGCGAGATACTGCTCAAAATATAAAATAAAATAGGTATAATAACAGAGCTTATACAAGGTTTTATGGTATTAAAGTCAGAAAGTGTTAACACAGATATCTCGCATACAGTAAGCTCTGCAAAGATGCCTCAATGTGAACTGGAAAATACAGCTGATTTTTAAATTTTCCTTAGCCTGCATCCGCTGTATTTTGACTAGTGACACAATTTGCATTTCATGAGGAAGACATTCAATGTCAAGTGTCAGGGGCATCTCCACAGTTACTGCAGCAATTAATGCATCTGCAAGAAGCTTTAAAGTGGAACCTACAGCTTGGTCCCCACAACCCTGAGGGTAAGATCCCAAGTCCATCTCACCCACTTACTAAAGGAGAAAATTTCAAAATGAACCTCCTAACTCCTCTATATGCAGAAAATCTCACCAGTTTAAAAATTAGTTTGTTCTATTTCATTATTTTCTGAATGATTACATATTTCTCAAAAGCTGCTAGAGTAATCTGTAAGACCAACCTGACAATTGGGCTCGTAACAATTAAGCCTCAGTAAATGGTTTAGGTTCAGTGCCATAAAGTAGATGCACATATCTTGCCTTTCCACTTCCTTGAAAACCTAAGGAGAAAATTCATGTAACAAAAACCTTCAGATTTCAACAACCCCTTCTTCACCCAGATACTGGAGATAGCATCGAAAATATTGCAAGATGTCTGCCACACTTACAGGCTTTTCAGATGCTGCCCGACAGTAGCCAGATTTCCTTGCACTCCATCAATTATTTCTTTGTTTTGCCTGGATGGTGCTTGTAAACTCCTCAAGGTGCACTCCTGGGCAGTTACGTGCATTTGAGATTTTCTCTTCTGATCCCTATTTAGCTGTCTCAGGACCAGGACTGATTTGCTGGCAAGGAAAACTGCTGAAAATTTCATGACATTTAGATTTTTACAAAGCAAATGGTAGTGGTTCGATAGGTTTGCTTACCTTGGATTAAAACCTATTAGTGTTCCAGCACTTTCCTCTCTATGAGATTCATTTCTGACTTGCTTGTGGTGACTTGCAGAGTGCTTCATTACAGCTCAGGGGCACAACTGATGGCACACAAGCCATTAAAAATGAGTTTGCAAGAGTACAAAAAAGAAACCTTTGTAGAAGAGGGCCAATTTGTTTCGAAGGCAATGCACTATAAGAGCATTCACAAAACAGCAAGCATTATCTCAGATTCAAGCTATGCCACTTTCTCTCCTATTTTTAAATACCAAACAGAGAACTGGGAGTCCTTTCTTTGTGACAGCAGCTTTGGCTCCTGCCCTTACTTTCTGCCATTATAGCTCCAGTTAATCTGTGTGAATGGCCCTGTGTTTTAGGGAGAGATCTGAGGTTTTCCCCCTTCGTATAAAATATCCATATATTTGTATTTGACTGTGATTCTTAGAATAGTAATCTTATTCTATGCTTTGGTTTCTTTATATTCAAAATATTTCTAATTCCAGAATCTCATACATGGTTGGAAAGGATGAAGCAATCTGGATTATTATATTTTTTGTAAATTACAATGAGTACTCAGTAGAGCATGTATTATTTTGTTGTTATTAAGACAAGTACAATTACTATTTGCCACCTCAATATTTCCCCCACTGGTTTTCATAATTGATTTCAATTTAAATTTTTTAATTAACCCACTTATTAGTTATACATTCAACCATGCTGCAAACTCCAAGATAAATATCTCTGGATAACAATTTCTTAATCTCAATAATATCAACATCTTATGTCCAAAAAATTCATTCACAGTGGGGACTGTCCTGTACACTATAAGATTTTTCATAAAATGCTCAATCTCCACCTATTATATGCCAGCACCCTTTTCTCCAGTTCAGTTGTAATGACCAAGAATGTCTCAAGACCTTGCCAAATATCTGTAAGGGATAAAAAATCACCCAGTAAAGAATCACTGCTTTGGTGTTTTTAATGATATCATCTTTGATTGCATTAGAAACCAGTAGGTGCAGTCTAAGACCACATCACAGATAGTAATTAGGTACAGTCTAAGACCACATCACAGACTGAAGTCAAGAATTGAAACTTCTGAAAAGAAGGCAGAGTATTGAACATCACAGAAACAACTCCTCCAAGATTTATTGTCCAGACATTGAAACATGTAACATGAGGAAAAGAAGAAGGATGGAAGTGGATCCCTAGGACTCAGCAAGGTTGTGAAGTGAGAATTGAAGCCCACAGGGAGAGCAAAGAGAGAAACCTCAACGCAGAAAAAGGAGGTAGCAAGAGGAACTTTCTCCCTGAGCCCTGACTTGCTGCATTGGAGGGACAGTTGGAACATGCAGACTGCTGATGACTAATGGAGAGCCCAGCGGCGTCTACAGAGAATCAGTGGAACCAGTGGGGCCATCAGTTCCAGTACCAGTGGAATAGAGCTGTGGATGCAGTACGCTGCAGTGGCTGGTGAATTATTCAGGATCAGATGCTCCGAGGAAAGCGCAATTGACCAGTAGGCATCTTGGAGAGGGGCCATCGAGCTTGGAATTCAGAGTAGCTGCTGACTGGCTCCATCTAGCAACTCCTAGCATCAGGGTGAGGCAGAACCAAGTTCAAATCAGCAGGAGATCAAGGAGCTGAGTTCAAACCAGAAGGAGGCAGATGGGCTTTTGCAGGCTGAACAAATCAGGTTCCAGCCTCACAGCTAGAACCCAGCCTGAACTTCAGTAGAACTAAAGCTGTAAACTGGCTGGGATTATCCACAATAAATCTACAGCTGGTTTACTGAGATTAAACAACAAGATCTGGGTTCTTTCTACCCACTTTATCAGTGACAGCAGAGACAGAGCTAAAGTGGACTTCTTTCTTCTTCTTCTTCTTCTTCTTCTTCTTCTTCTTCTTCTTCTTCTTCTTCTTCTTCTTTTTCTTCTTCTTTTCTTCTTCTTCTTCTTCCTCCTTCACTTCCTCCTCCTTTTTCTTTTCCTCTTCCTTGTCTTCTTCTTCTTCCTCCTCTTCTTCTTTTGGTGAGGGAAAGTTCTTTTCATTGTTCATTTTTGTTGTTTCATGACTAAGAACATTGTTTCTAGTATTTCAGTTGCTCTGTTTAGTTTTTCTGTTCTGTTCTGGTATTTATTTCTTCCTTCTCTCTTTCTCTCCTGTCTTCTTCACCAATACCCTAAAGTTTGTGTAATCTTCCTTTGTGCTCTAATGTAGCTTCTAATCTCTTCCTCTTCTCCTATTTCTCTATTTTCTCCCAAGCCCCTTTTAAATTTTCTTCCCTGAGGGTGAAATCACTATATTCAGGGCATATTTACTATGTACAATTTCTAGTTTGTTTTGGGTTTTGGTGTGTAATCACGAATCTAGTTTGTACAGTGAAAGCAGTAAACTAATACTTACCAAAGTTGTCATATTCTAGGCTGTGTATGTGATATTGGTATTGCCGATTGTACTACTTTCACCAAGGTGACTTAATTGTTCATCCTGGTGTGCCAAGACTGAGATTTCCTAGAGGTCATAAACAATACTATAGGCCAGTGCCATAGAACCAGGGACTAGGCCAAATAGGCAACAATCTCACATCCCCCCCAAAATTGAAGAGGTAGGATCTTGCAAAAGAATAAAAACCAAAAAGTCAGTTACACCTGGAGGATACCTCTGAAAAGTAGTCACTTCCTAAGGGTTCTTGATACTAGCAATAAAGCTGCCTGCTATAATGAATTTATGAGCATCAACTCAGGAGTCAAATTAAATTTTTAAAAAAGAAAAAGAAAATAAGAAGGCATACAAGCAAGATGCATCTCCAGCCTTCCAATTCAGCAAAGGCAAACACAAAGGGCAGTGAGGTAGAATAACTTGAAGCCACCAATCTGGATTCTCTGAAGTGGTAACAGTATAAATAACAAAGCAGGTGAATGAGACTCTAGAAAAAAATTAGTGGTACACCATTGTTAGCCCAGGAGTAGGGTTGGAGGAGGTTTGCTGTTAGTTCAAGGCCAACATGGAGTAGGTAGTAAGTACAAGGCCAATCTGAACTACAAGCAAGCCCTTGTCTCAAAAAAAATCAAATCAGAAATAATTTATCACAAGACTACAGAGATGGTGATCAAAATGAAGGACATGGTTAGTGACTCTAGAGTATATACAGATAAAAAGTAGAGGAGTGTATAAAAATCATGGAACCATGAATGTCTACCATAGGAAAGAAATGGAATCCATAAAACAGACTCAAACAGAGATCCAGCAGATTAAAAATTCCATTGAAAGTATACACACCAGAAAGACCTAATGTGAGGATAAAATATCAGATCTAAAAGACAAGATTACATTACAATTATGAAAAAAAAGATTTCTGTAAAACAGCAAGATACCATGAAAAAATCAATGCAACAGCTGCTTGATGATGCAAAGAAGAATAAGATGTTTGTTTAGTTTCCATGATAAAGCAGGAGGGACCATAAACATCATTTAAAAAAAAAAAACTGTTCACAGAATAATTGCAGAAAACTTCCGTAGCAAGGAAAAAAGAATTTGACATACAGATTTTAAAAGTATATGCAACTCCAATTAGCATGATAAAAAAACACTATACCAAAGCATACAATAGTCAAGAATCTGGAAATTCCACACAAGAACAGAATATTAAAAGCTTTTGATCCAGGGATGGTGACACATGCCTCTAATCTCAGCACTCTTATCTCAGCCTCCTGAAGGACATTTTAGAAAGAAATAATAAGTATTACAACTCCCTGAACTCCAACAGAATGAAGCCACGAGGCAAGCATACAACTAAACAGAGGGAGAAAATAAAGAGAAACAAGGACAGGAAAATAGCATGACAAGAATAAGTCAATACGTATCAGTTATAACCATCAGTGTAAATGGTCTCAAAAGGTACAGTCAGGTAGAGTAGCTGAAGAAGATCATCCAACAGTATGCTCATACATGAAACACATTTAATACAAAAAAGCTAAACTGAAAGTTTAAAGATGGAAAACAATACTCCATGCATCTGAAACCCAGAAAAAAGCAGAAATGGCTATTCTACTTGCAGAAAACATGTAATTCAAGCCAAAACTGATTAGGAGATATAAAGAAGGTCACTACATTCTTGTAAAGGGAATAATACAAGAGGAAGAGATAACAATCATAAATATATGTGCATCAAATACCATATCACACAACTATATAAAATATTAATAGACATGAAAAGTCAAATAATCACTAATACAATTATAATGGGGCATCTTCAGTACCTCACTGTCACAAACAGGTAACTAGACAAAAAATCAACAAAGAAATATAAGAACTGAACCAAACCTTTGAATAAATGGACTTAGTAGAAGTCTATAGAATGTTCTACCACCCAACATCAGAATATATATTTTTCTCAGCTGCACATAGGATTTTATCCAAAACAGCTCATAGAGTATGTTTAAGTAAATGCAAAACAATTGAATGTATCACAAAGGTATCAGACTATAGTGCAATGAAAATGAAAATCAATGGCAAAGGAAACCACAAGAACTTCATAAGTACATGGAAATTAAATAACATCCTCCTCAACAACTGATAGGTCACAGACGAAATTAAAGAAATTAAATAACTACAATTAAACAATAATTCCAGTGCTACACATCAGGACTTACAGACACAATAAAAGCAGTCATCTAAGGAAAATTTATAGTGGTTAATTCCCATAGCAGAAAAACAGAGTAAGCTCAAATAAACAATCTAATGTGAACCTCAACCATCTAAAAAAAAGAAGAGCAAGTCAAGACCGAAGTTTATACAAGAAAGGAAATTACAAAGGCCAAAGCATAAATTAATGTAATGGAGACTAAGAAAACAGTACAAAGAATTAATGAAGCTAAGAGTTGGTTCTTTGAAATATTAAATAAAGTTGACAAACCGTTAGCCAACCTTATCAAAAAAATAAACAAAAGACTCAAATCCTTGCAATTTGGAATGAAAAGGATTAAATCACTACAGATCTTGCAAAAATCCAGACCATCCACACCTACTTCAAGAACCTATAATGTGGTTAAATAGAAAAATGGACAGATTCCTAGATACATATGAGTTACCAAACCTGAATCAAAAAGATAAAGAATTCTAAATAACTTAACATCAGTCAATGAAATTAAAGATAATATTAAAAACCTACTAAGAAAGAAAGGCCCAGGGGGCTGGAGGTTTAGCTCACCGGCATAAGCGCCTGCCTTGCAAGCAGGCAGTCATGAGTTCAATCCCCGGTACCGATAAAAAAAGGAAAAAGACCAAAAAAAAAAAAAAAAAAACGAAAGAAAGCCCAGGTCCTGATGGATTCACCGCTTAACTCTACAAATAATTTCAAGAAGACCTAATGCTGCTACTTCTCAAACTCTTTAATAAAATTGAAAGGAAAATTATACTCGCAAATTCATTCCTGAAAGTAGGCATTACCCTGATACCAAAACTAGAGAAGGATCTGATCCTAGAGGGGTACAGGAAAATGAAGTGATTCATAATGTTAAATGTATTTATTTTTAAAAATCCAAAGAAACAGTCTTTAAATGAAAGCATGAAAATTCAACATATATTCCTAGAAAAACACTGAAAATAGTCACTTTATGTAGCAGCCTCAGAGATTTCAATAGCTCATTTATCTCTATGTCATTTATTTGATGATCTCAACTATCCCCCATATCAGTCAATATTTTACTAGAGAGAAATAGATATAACACAAGATATGTAAATGTATAAGAAATTACAAGATCAGCTTATAATAGTTGCCCACAGAATCGGACAAGAAAGCACCAGAGGGTTCTACACACTGAAGACCTAAGGTTTCAGTCCAAAGTCTGGAGCTCACTGCAGTGTTCTATTCAAGTCCATATCAGGATTCTACACTTCCATTAGCTTTCAATGAGTCTATGCCAGAAAGCTGAAGAGTTTTCCAAAGAAGGCCAAAGGATCCACAGTGGAAGCTGAAAAATCTGCCCTAGAAGGCTGAAGAGTCTATGACAGATGCCAAAGAATATGCCCTGGAATCCAGGAGACAACGACCAAGCTCAAGGCAAAGACAGGAGCTCTAGTGAAGAACAGAAGCTTAGTCAGTCTGTCCTTATTTTCGTTTTGAACCATCCAAATGATGAGCCACCCCAGGATAACTCTTCTACATTCTACAGTATAGAATTGCCAAGCTGGTTTAGTTCTCAAGCTGACACAATCAACCAACCATCACACCCTCAACCAGTCAAGGACCAAGCAACAGAAAATTCATCACAAGAGACATCACAAAGTCAACAAACTAAAGTTCATGGGGTTTACAGTTAGACCCACAGTTGAGCCTACTTACTCTGCCCTCATGTATATTTTTATCAGCAATAGATAGAAAATATTTTCCCACCTACACATAATTATGGCATCAGTAAAGGTAGAAGGAGGAGTCTCTGAAGGAATGCTTGAAGCATCAGGCAATTGCTGGCTCACACAGGATGTTCGTGATCATGGTCTCGGTTTTACCTTCAGAGGTTGATATCCAGAAAAGCTTTTTCTTGTAGCAGATGAGACCGTAAAAATATAGGTCACTGGAATCTAGAGGAGTCAGTGCAAGCCGAACAGATGAACTGAGTTCCTCCAGTTTAGCAAGCATTGTGTACCTTTCTGCTGGTCTCCATGAGTCTTCATGCTCTTCTACGCCTGCTGCATTCAGAATTCATCTTCAGTTTTCCCTGCTGTTTGGTGGTCTTCCTTGGAACCTCACAAGAAAACGTGTGCCCCTGTAGCCAGGTACAGTCACCTGGGTCCTTCCAGTCACATCACCAAGAAGCTGAATGAAGGCTTGAGACTGCAGGCCTGAGCCAACACGACTCAGTGACTGGGATAGCATGAGAGAGGAGGAGAACCTAGAGGAGGGGAGAAACCCAAAAGTGTATCTGAGAATGGAAAGGGCAAAGGAATTAAGAGAGGAACATTGCACAAACTGCAAACAAGACTCAGATATGCTCACCATTAAATTGAGGAAATGCGGCCTAGACTTATTAGACCACATGATTATTGTGTGGATAAGTAATTGGATAGTAAGTTTCCTTCTTGGTTTAATGTCAGGAAGCTACACAGAAAAACTAAGAAATCATGAGATCTAAGATAATACATATTACTGTTCTTTGGAAAAATCCATAATTTTCACCATTCCTGGAAACCAAGTCATAAAACAGATTGCGTTTACCACTATAGAAGTGAAATAATTGGTGGTTGCATTCCTAACCAAATATTCAGCATCAAGAACACCATAAATATGAGTCACAACATGACTTAACCATCAACTGTAACACTGTTTAAAATACATCCTGATGCTTCAAGCCTAAGGAAAAAATAGGTTGAAATGTACTGTTACTCTAAACAAGAAATCTCTATAGTCAAAAGCAACAGTATAGAAAAGGTCAGTATATCAGTGGTGTGTACAGCACCATGCTTGGTGCTGGAAAAAATCAAAAGATGATTCTTACTCTCAAAGAGTCACCAGTCCTTGAGGGAACTGGTTCAGGAGACAGATATTTACAATACAATACAGGAAATGTTTAATACCAGAAGAGGGATTGCAATAACTGCCAGCATTTATTCGTTGATCACCATATCTCTTGGTACTGTTTGAATTTCTTTACCAGAATGAACTCAATTAATACACAAGTAAGCTTGTAACATAAGTACTAGCAGTAGTTTGTTTTTACAGATAAAAAAAACTGCAAACAGAATAAAAGTCAAAGCTAAGCCCATACTGTCTTGATTCTAGAGCCCACATTGCAAACCCTCTTATGCTGCTTCTTGGAAGGGAAGAATTGTAAGAGTGAGCTACCGACACATTATATTTGGCTGGTGGAGAATTCAACAAGCCTCTCTATACTTCTTGAATTTTTAAAGAGTTGGGAGAGGGTGTTTCCAGTGCAAGAAACAGCACAAAGTCTTGGAAATGGGAAACAGTAAAACATGTGAAAGTCCACAACACAAAATTCCTTTATCGATCTTTATTCAAGGAATGAAAACTACTTAAGAGTCCCTCACATCTATCTCTCTTGTACTCTCCACATTGGTTATTGGCATCTTACCTGCACAGGCCTAAGGGAGGATACAGAGTGTGACCCAAGACTCCTTCACCCCATCCACCCACCATTACCACTACACACGTCCCAAGTCCTTTCCCCCTCCTGCACCTTCCCAAGGACATCTATGGCCACTGTTTAAGCTCGTGTGACTCCCAACAAAGTGACCCCATCTTAGGTCTCCAAACACTCCAAATCAATACTAGAGTATCTTTTCTTTCACAATACAGAGGATTAAACCCAGAAATTCACATGCTAGAAAAGTGCTCTAACACTGAGCTAATACTCCTCCCGCAAAACATTCCTGGGTATTCTAGATGGAAGTCTATGGTAAAGGCTACACCAGAATTATACATCAAAAATTATGAAAACATACATGTACATTAACTACACTTACTTACAATCTTTATTTTACCAGCTGCCCAGCATAAAACAGCTATTATCCCATTTAATCAATTCTAAAATGCATAATTATTCATATCTACATATTCATCAAACTGGCATACCATTGATCAAGTAGAAATTGTGATGCAATTTTAAGAAAACCTTTAAAATCAAAGCAGTAGCAGCATACAGGCTGGCAAAGGCAGATGAGCAACAGCCTGCCAGTGCCAGCAGTGTGAACATGCTGTGGGTGTGCGGGGCTTACCTGTCAACAAGAACCACAGACCTCGTGTACACACTCATGTCAGAAGGCAAGTGGCAGTGCTGCGGCTTACATGGTAGCTCCTGAGGGACGCATTGATAGATGATTAGCAAATAGTACATTAGAAGCTTAATCTAAAGTCAGCATTGTGTCCACTATATTTCACAGTACCAAATTCACCAAATCTGCATCCTCTTGTTCTCTTTGTACCATGGTTAAATATTTCATTTGCCTTCACTCATGTGACTGTCACAGTCACGGCTGCTGTCACCATCACTGTCACAAGCCAATGCAGATAGGTTGCCCAGGGCTTCCTTTTGTTCTGGGTCCATTGCAAAGTCATTCATAGCTCTCTGGGTAAGATTCTCACAAACAGGCAAGCTAAAGGCACTTGCTAGCTTCATCTTTCTAAAATGCTCTCCCATCTATTGCATAAACTCAAGTTTGTTATTGACACATTAAAAAATCCACTTGTGAGGTAGCCCTACCTACCTTACCAGCACATCTTCTAACATCTCCCCTCATACCCTACATTCTACCTACAGTGATCTACCTGTTCTCTGAAAGAAAAAAGAAAAACTGGCGCTCTACAGAGGGCTCTACCCCAAAACCTCATTCCCACTCAGACCCCAACTCTCAACCCTTAATTGTGCTCTGAAAATTCGTGTTCAAACAATTCAGCCTGCATTCTTCCTCTGGAAGTCTTCAATAATCACCCAAAGCAGGTTTTCACGTAGCATGATATTTGAGCCTCTATCTCAGGCATGGCCAAATCATATCATAATTATTTCCACATGCCTCATTACTCACAAGACTATAAACTCCTTACAGGCAGGGACTTTGAGACCCATTCTTACCTCAATTTCCCAGTGTTACACTCCATGTTTGATGAGTGAGTGAGTGATTTATTGGAATCCTAGAATCCTGGGGTCATGGACATACACTTAGCTGCAGCTTCTGATATACCCTCCTCTTTAATGGGAGGACTATTACTTTCTTCTCTGAGTCTGTTATAAAATTAAGATACTAAAATTTTCATATATTGCTGTCATTAATACTACTATTTTTGTGTTTTCATTTTTTTACAGCTTCAAGTTAGAGAAACTGGTTTAAAATGACTAAAAAGTGATTAGTCCAGACTAAAGAATTTGTGTTTATGCATTTAACTTAAATCAAAAGTATGTTGAACCCTTAAAGGAAATTTACAACTCAAGTTACCATAAAAGTAACAGTCAGATACTGTAACTATAATGTAAATTTACAGATTGATTTTTTAAATTCTATATCTTTGCCATTTTAGTTTTGTATTTCCAGTGATTTTCCTATAGCATGTATTGACCTCCAGTAAAATTTGCCAAATGAAAGCATTAAAACAATAACAACCTCTCATCATTATAATTTTGCAAAAGAAATATTTGTAATAACAGCCTCAAATAATGGATATTTCCATTCCACTGTTCTCAATTAATGTATATTTCTTACGCAAGGATAAACTACTTTTTAGGAAAAAATACAGGCTGGATTCATCTCCCAGAAAACTCTCAGTGCTAAAGCAATATGGCTTCCCACAAGTTCAATGCAATGATCACTGGGATTGAACCAACTCAATTTAAAACCAACTCACAAGCTCTGTAGTGCCAACCATCCCCTGCCACTGAGCACTGCTTGGGCTTCATACCTCCATGAACTTAAGACTCAGGAGAGATTTCAAACAGCAATTATTCTTTAAAAGGTATGTACATGTTGCTTGGGTCACCTCTTTTTTCTCTTTATTCAAATTATTCTCGAGAGTTAATTGACATCTTCTTGGTTATTACTGGACACTTGCACATTTTTTTGTTCTTATTATACCATTTTGGGGTTGTGGTTCCCCTTCCCATAACAAGAATTTTGTCTATCTTAGTTTTGCTTCCTCAATGCTAGCAAACTGTCAGCCCTTAATCTGACTGCTACACAGACCTAATCCCTCATGGCAGAGAACACAGCTTACTAAATTAATGGGAAGAACAGAGTACAGTGAAGAATTCTGCAGAAGAATCTCAACAATCAAATGGCAGTCATATTTGAAGCATAAACTCTCAAGTCTTATTTTTGGCAAATGTAAACAAATTCAGTTTCTAAATCTCTCCCTTTTCCACGGATGTCCCAAACCAAAGGAATAAAACTAGATACCAGAGGTTCCTAACGGAGCTATTACCATACACTCTGCAAACAGTATGCACAAAATCTCACCAGTCACAGCACCAGCTGGACATTTGTTGGTGGGGGGGGAATAAGGAAAAAGAAAACTATGTCTTATAAAAATAAATAGGTCAAATTATTGGCAGAAAAGCTAGTGTCACAGTTTCAGAGACTAGAACATTAACCCTCAGTATTTTTCTTTGGAAGCAGTGGGCAAGAGAACAGGAGATGGGATAGAAATGAGCTAGTAGATTTATCTAAAGCTTAGTGGGTTCACCTGAAATAAGCTATCTTGTCCTTTCCTGCCAGTTTCTTGAAGACACTCATCTCAGCCAGAGATTGTCTTCCTTAGCAATCCTCTATGTTACTTTCTCAAACCACAAACCAAGAAACAAGAAGGGCGTGCAAGTTACACATCATCTCTCTTTTCTTTCTGACTTTACATTTTGTTTACTATAATGAAGCAATATATTTATCTTCCACTGAAGTCCTATAATTATATTGTATCTGAAATATTGCAGGCTCACCATGCATTTTGAAGTTCCCACCATGTATTATAGTGCAGAATGTCTGGTACTACTCTAGGAACTGAGCTACGTGAAGAGGAAAAGAAAGGTCATTTCTTTTTTTTTTTAATTTTATTTTGAAGGTATACAACAGAACAAGTCAGAATAAAGCCAACCAAGTTTGTATAGTGAAATTGGTACAGAACTTCACAGCAGGTTACCGGGATAACAGTAACAGATATCACAGTATATTTTGTTATCTTTATAATAGTTGTTCTTTCAAACACGTATATCAAAATGAGATGAAAGGTAGAACACTACAGAACTTATCAAAACAGAATATTGCATATAGCAGTACCATTAATCAGAAAAGAGCAAAACAGTAATAAAAATATTTGCCTTCAAAGCAATGGCAGAAGGAAGTCCCCCTTATTTGCTATGGTCAACCTCTCAGGAGATGCTCAGATTTCTGGTTCCCATTTGCTAATGGGGGGGGGGGATAGGGGAAGTGGGATATTTGACTCTAGGCCACGTAGGTTCATTATTGCTTAGCAGGGAGGCACGATGGTCATTTGGTTTCACAGCGTCCTCAGTTCCAAGATGGCACGGATCTCAGGAGCTGCTGCTGGTTCTCCCCCTGGAAGGGCTGCAGTCAGCCAGACCACCACCACTTACCAGGAAGGGGAGGTGCTTGCTTGGCTTCCCAGAGTCCTAAGTTCCAACATGGCATGGATCTCAGGAGATACTGCTGGTTCTCCCCCTGGAAGGGCTGCAATCAGAAAGGTCATTTCTAATCTCATAGGGTTTATAACCTAGTAGGACAGACAAATAATGACCAAGGAAACAAATATGGACATAAAATTCCAGAAAATAATAAAATCTGTGATAACAGTACAGTGACAAAAAGGAGTAAGCAATCACTGAAAAAACAAACTAGAGAAATCTCTCAAATATGGTGGTCAGGAATGACATTTTTGAGGAGGTTTCCATGCTGAGAAAAACAATAATTCCTCCCCACCCAACTTGACTTACGAACAGGCTTTTGTAAATCAAAGAGTTTTCTTCAATCACAGTTTTCTTCAGGAAAGGGTTTATGACAAAACAAAATGACTTATACATGAAAGACGTTCTATAAATGGCCATTACCTAATTAATTGTCCTCCCATATTTGCTTAGAATATTTAGAATTAACTAGAAAAATCACTGGGTTGCTCCAATGATCCTCTGACAATTGCAAAAGAAACTTACCCTTCATCAAAGATGTACCCAAAGTAATAGAGACCACCTGAAAATGTGTTTTACTTTCTTTCACCCTAACTGCTCTTCACCCACTGGGATATTATCTGCTGACATCCAACATCTGCTGTTCATTTTCGAACATTAAACCCTGTGGTGTGTCCTTTGGGTGATCAAGCTCCTTCTAAAGTTCTCTATAAAATATTCAAGAAGATTTGGGCTCTCCTATTTTTCCACTGACATTTTTATCCCTCCTTTGATTTCAGCTTGATTTTCTTTTGCTTTGCCTCCCTTCCCACTACTTTACTCCTTTCTTCAGGTGGGGATTTTCATTCTTCTCTGTGCAGGCCACATTCGCTTAAACTTAAAACCCTCAGAATGCAAACAAGTTATATTTTTTAGGGAAAAGTTCATGTACTAGCATTATTTTATTAGAAAATAAAATTTTTTAAAAGGTCAAAGCTATTTTCCTGGGAAAGACATGTTTTTCCTACTCAGAATCTATCAAAATTTATATTTCCAAGACCTTTCATAAACTCCTAGGTGTTAGGAACCCCTCCCTCATCACTGTTCTTTGAAGTTACAAGTTAAAACCAAGAATAATAAAAGTAATCACATTTATATTTATACTTGTTAGTACCATTCATTCCAAAGCGTAAAAGCAACCTTCAAAACAGATTAAACTCTACAATCACTTTTTTGTTCACAAATAAATATTATGATGAATAAGTAGCAGTAAGGGTATGATAATCTGCCAGACACTTATTAAATGTTGTACTAAAGCTAAAATGTCTTCAAGAGCTATTTTCCCCTTCTTTCCAATAGTCCACCTCCCTCAGCTTCCAATTTGCAATGAAGTAACTATTTTTGACATGAAAGGCCTCTCCAAATAATCTCACTGACAATGCAATGAAATTGTTAGTCAGTGTGTTAGTCATGTGAAAGCTACAACAGTATGGTTTCATTGGGAAGTACTGTATAATTTTCTTGATTCTCAACTTTCCAGATGTTATGGAAGTTTTCTTTATTCACCAAGACAAGCAACTGGGATATATAAATGGCTTTGAAATTGGCAGGTAATTTCAAAACAGTTTGCAAGAATCAAATTATTTACCTGAGTCTTTCTCCAAGCTCACAGGTTCATGTCTTCTGAAGCTCTGAAAATTTCAAAAGCAATACTTTCTATGAGCAAAGTGTTCAAAAGTGAACTTGTTTACTTCCACTACCTTTTTTTATCCTGTAAGGTATGTAAGGCATATGATAGCAGTCATCCTAAATATTAAAAATCCCAGGTCATGTGCTATCTAATGAATGTCCCCAGAACATCCTGAAGTCTTCCACTTTCTCTACAATATAAATATTGGGCCAACAAAAGTTCCATAGTTGGGAGTCTGATGGGTTGAAAAGCCAAGTCCCACCCCATCTGAGATGCATGCACAGTTCTCAGATGAAGAAATACAAGTGGCAAATAAATACATGAAAAAAATGTTCATCATCATTACTCATTAGAGACTGCAAATTAAAACCACACTGAAATTCTGTCTCACTCCAGAAAGAATGGCCAGGATCAAGAAAACTACCAACAACAAATGCTGGGGAGGCTGCAGGGAAAAGGGAACTCTCCTGCACTGTTGGTGGGAGCATAGACTGGTGCAACCACTGTGCAGGTCAGTCTGGAGATTTCTCAAAAAGCTGGGATTGGAAGTCCCATTTGTTCCTGATATTCCACTTCTAGGCATATTCCTAGAAGAACTGAAAACTACACCATCATCATCATAGAACCATACCATACCATCACAGAAAATCATACCACAGTGATATATGTGCACCCATGTTTATAGCAGCACAATTTGTAATATCCAGATCCTGGAAACAACCTAAGAGTCCATCAACTGAGGAATGGATAAAAAAGTTGTGGTATTTTTATACAATGGAATACTACTCAGCTATAAATAATGATCACATTGAGATATTTATAAATAAATGGATGAAGCTTGAGACCATACTTATAAGTGAAATAAATCAAACTCACATGTATAAATACCATATAGTCTCCCTAGTGTAAGAAATGGTAAGAATACATAAAAGTATGTGGTAATCATGATTCCCCATTATATTGCTGTGAAGCCTTATGATGTTTTCATTCATTAGTTGGAATGGTTTTATCCTAGTTTGTTTGATTTTATTATCTGTGATAGTATAAACAGTTATTTAAAAGAAAACATTAGAATAGCCAGTGCTGATTTAGTATCATCTTACTCTGAAGTCCCACTATGCTTTTGTTTTTCTGTTGCCTTTGGTTCTAGCCTGTTATATCTTATTGGATGTTATTATGTGTGAGAGTATAAACATTTTCTATGGAAAATGAGATAATATAGTAGCCATTGTTCGTTCTCTACTATTTGGTTCTGAAAGCCCTGTAATGCTTTCATTCTCTTGAATGGTTTTATACTGTTTTGTTATGTTTGATACTATCGTATTATATGAAGCTATGCTCAACTATTTCAAAGAAAGAGACACTATGGTAGTTACTGTTAATTATGGGTTGTCTTGTGGTAAAATGCTATGTTACTTGCATTATTCCGATCTGATCTGCTTTGTTATGTCCTCTTTTGTCTTAATCTCTTTAAAATAAAAACAAAACAAAACAAAAAAGCCAAGACCCACTCACATTTCCAGTTCTATTCATTTTAATCTCCATAATTTTATGTGGGCCAAGTCTCCTTATGAGGCCTAAGGTTCAGGAGGAAATAGAATAACAGAAGTTTTGATTCCATGAATAGAAGAAATAATTTCTTCTCCTGCTCTTAACTTATAACGTGTGTATTTGTTGAAAGTTGCAACAGACCAAGAAATAGAAAATAAGTTTTCTATGCGTCTCTGGTTCAGGCCTTGACCTCGGCCCCTCAGTCCTCCTCATACAGGTCAGGAAAGCTGAGTTAATTCACATCTCATGGGAAAGCATTTGTATCACTGCATTAGTCGAGTCTTTGTTGTCACAACAGAATGCAACAGACTGGGTAATTTATAAAGAAAAGAAATTCATTCCCCACGGTTCCAGAAGTTGGACAGTGCAGCTTCAGGGTGCTGGAATCTGATGAGGGCCATCCTGCTGCATCATCCAACAGCAAAGGCAAGAGGACCAGAAAGAGGGAGTAAGTAGGCCAAGTCCAAAGCCCACTCCTGAGAGAAGGGAATGATTCCACTCATGTGGAGGTCAGAACCTTCATGACATAAACACCTCTTAAATGTCCCTCCTTAAACCTGTCGCACTGAGTTTTAAGTTCCCAACACATGAAATTTGAGGGGCACATTCAAACCACAGCAATTACCAAAGGGAGGGATGTCAAAATCCATTTTCCACTAATTCCATAAAATGGGCACATGGACCAGGAAGAACATCCAGTGAAGCTTTTCCTAATACAAAGATCCTGCTCTTTTGATCTCTTAAGAGTGTTTCCAGTTGGGAAGGATTTAGATTGCATTTCCCCCACCTAATAGAGGAACGGTTCTGAAGCAATTTGATAGGTCAAGAGAATTGATTCAGGTGGCCAGAGCAAGGGATTTGCACGTGTGCCCACGGTGAAGTCTGGTCATAAAACGCTTCCCAGAAGCCCACTCCATAAGGAAGTGCTGCCTCCAGATCTGTTTGAGCACTGCTACATTCCAGGTTCCTCTTTAATGTGGAAAACCTATGGTTCTCATTATTTTCCCAAAGTTGGCCTGAACTAGCAGTGAGTAACACATTACAAAAGAGCTCTGTGCTGGGCCAACATGCAAGCTGCAGCCCTTCAGATCCAGTGTGAGGACACCAGGAAAGGTCGGGCCTCTGGCTCCCTCCACAAACCAGCCCTCTCCAGTCCCCTCCTTACCAGTGTCTGCAAAGCAGTGCTGTGGGGCCAGCTCACACAGACCCTCCCACCTGGCCACCCCACACTGCTGTAAGCTTCCCTCTCTCTTTGTAACGTCTCCAAGCTTCGTTCATATTGCAAGTTTCATGCCATTAGCATGTTGAAGCCTCCTCCCAGATTATTAATCAAGATGTGAAATACGATAAAACCTAATCCACAGTCCCTCAGCTAAGAATGCTCAAAGCCAGGCTCATTAAACATATCTGTCAACGATAGATTACACCAGCCTTAGGCCCCAAATTGATTGGAAGTCAGGAGGAGGGGGAGAAAGCATTTGGTTGCACAATATATTCAAAAGAAGGAACTCTTTTTAAGGTGTGGCCAATTAAATCTGTTCAGAGATAACTATAGGCTATGTAGTTTTATAGATTCTTTTTTCCAATTGCTAATAGCAGCAAAAGAGATGGAAAAACAGATGTAGAGCTGGGAACCAATAATTCATGTCCCATGTGTGTGAAAAGCTGAAAATCATTATGAATGGAAGCAAAGTAATGTGCCACATTGAGAGCAAACCTAGTGAATTCCTGCATAGTCAAACACTATTTCCTTGTGTCAAAAAAAATTTTTTTAATATATATATATTGAATTCTGTTAAAGTGCTTAAAGTCACATTTCACTAAGGTTCTTATCTATCATCCTGTCATTAGTATCCCCATCATGATGCACTCTGTATTTACATTGGGCTTTTCAAGTTCAAAGCACAAAGCCGGCATACCAGGCAATTAATCACAGAGAGGGGCTGAGCTGGGCAAAATGCTTTCCCAGCAAAGGCATTCAGAACATGTCACCGGAGGATCCACTCAACAGGAGCACTCTGGGACCCCAGCTCCATGTCATATGCTGGCATTTTGTCAGACCTCAAATCTACGTTTTCACGCACCAAAGTGACAGCCCTATTTACTGAATCAAAGCAAAAGTGATTTTACTTATCTGTAAGCATTAAGAATCACTCTTCCCCATTTGGGTCTTTCTGGATAGTAACTATATTTTATACAAACTACACTTTATACACACCTAAAAGAAACAAGGAGAAATGGGAAGTAACTCAAATAAATATTTTAATTGTTTTACAGTAAGAAAATGGGCAGTAGGAGAAAAAAGTCAAATCAGAGATTTATAATGGGGAACAGATGCAGATGTGAAAGTGATTTGAAGTAACTAGAGGGCTCCGAACATCTTCCAAGAATATGATACACTACATAAACATTTCACAACACAGTAGTGAGGCCCAAATGCCAGACTGCAAAACTTCACCTGTGCTGCTAGACAAATTTGCTTTTATTTCTTGAGATTAAAAAAGACAAGAAGAATTTCTCATCTTTGAGCTGTTTATTAATGATTCTTTATTTATGATGGACAATGAAACTAGACATGCATTCGCCTTTTCTGTCCTGGCAGGTTTCATATTCTGCTTCCAATTCCTATACCCCCTTACTGTTCTATTTAAATTTCCAATGCACCAGAGGAAGTGGCTTCTAAAATATTAAAATCCTGTTTTCATTGACTTCCTTTACGCTTTGTGACCACATTTCTATTCAGGTCAGGTTGCACAGCTTTTAACATTTCCAAGTCTAAATTTAAAGTTAGAGCAACTTCATGGTAACCCTTAAGTGGATAGCTCTTATAACAAGGGAGAAAGCAACATGAAAACTTCAGAGAAGCCAGACGAATAGGATGATTAAAAAAAAAATAAAAAGATGTTTATTGCACTCTTCAGACTTTTTGGAACTGTTTTAAATTATATCTACATTTTAAAACAGAGACTCATTAGGAATAAAACACTAATCTGGTAAACTCACCAAGAAATAATCTTGCCTGGGTTCACTTGGCATGGAAAATAAATTCTGTTACGTCCCCCAAATATCAGCTCATGGTTTTTCTCCTGGGTTCCAATCATGCTTTCCCTCAATCCCAATTTTACACATGAATCATTTTTAATGTTCTAATATTATCCCTTTATCTCTCTCTGGCAACCCAAATGCCAAGTAACACAGTTTAGAAAAATGAAGCTGACCATTCTTTTTGAGAGAATAAGGTTCCAAAATCCCAGCTCCATCCTAAAAAAGAAAAAAAAAAAGTTGTCTGAGAAGCTGAACTTGGCTGTCTGGAGTCTGTCCGCAGGGATCCTGCCCCCTTTCTCTAGAAATAAAGCCTCACATTAACTCTAGGTGACCATCATAAAATAATATAAATTCCATGTCCTGATTCTAATTGTTCTCTGCACAACCCCTCATTACAACAGTCTGTATCTAAATCCATCCTCTTAGGCCTGCATTGATTCCAGTGAGGCTGAGTTTAGGGAAGCAACTTGTTAATTAGGAACACAGTCCTACAATGAGAGCAAACCTTGGTTTAAAATAACAGTTACAACCCTTTCTGACATAACAATGTGCAACGTAGTAACTACTGTTAATTCCCTACTTTTTTCTTTTCTTTTTTGACAATCTGTATCATTATAATTCTTTTTTTCTGTTTTGCTTTTTAAAATAAAATTCTTGAACAGAAAAAAATAAAATAATAGTTAAGTGGTCAATGAAAAGTAGGTTCTCCCTTTTATTTTTCAGAAAAGTTACATTTCTGTGCTTTTCAAGTAACAGTTTACGCCCTCCAGAAAGCGAGGTGTCATCTCAGCTGGGTTCCAGATTAAGGGATCATTTACCTCTCCTCCTTTTGCAACACAAAGTAAAATCAATCTGTGCTGTTCAGCATCCCTGGTTACACTGCAGTGCAATACTCAGTACAACATGGGGAAAACATCAATGTTTGTACAGCAAAGGAAATCCTACAGTAGGGCACATTGTGAGGGGAAGGCGCAGAGGGTCAGGTCCCCACCTTGGGTAACTCAAGCTTCCCAGTGCGTCTCCGCCACAGGCAGCCTGGTCTGGTTTTTCATGCCATCTGTCCTCCTGGGCCCTAAGTGGTTCTTATTTCTGTTTGTGTGTCTAGCAGAGGAACAATAACCTGTCTTATCAATAAACTAGCTAACAGCTCAGTAGTCTTTATCCTAAACAACTAACTTTACTATAAACTGAACTAAAGAACTGAGCAAAGAGAGTTTTTCCAATTTGATGAAAACCACTTCTGACATGAAAATCTCTTTTGGAAGAGTCACACTGGTAGAAAGTGTTGGGAAATTCAATTCTCATCAAAGAAAGTCCCTGCCCCAAGCATAAACTCAGGAATACCAGAACAGAAAAATCCAAACGGAGTAACGAGTGCTGAAATTCCTGTAGCCTGAGTGGTAAGGCAGATTCACACTGAATGAAACCTCAAATACTTATTCAATAACAGAAGTAAATTACAGAGCAACTTTTGAACTATCTTAGAGTCAAATTGTTCTTAAACAATTAATATAGCTAAATCAAAAGTTTTGTTATTTAACAAGACATATAGTTTCTCCCCTCACATACAAAACACCTACTCTTTGTATATATTCCTTTCATATTATCACATGATGTGACATTTTACTGATTCAAAGTTATTACAGTTGTTTAAATTGCACTAAATTACATGTTATAAAATTCACCAATTTTTATGGAGGCAATGAGAATATTCTCATAAGTGAAATAAATCAGACTCACATTTGTAAATATTGTATTGTCTCTCTAGTATAAAAAATAATAAAAAACTGAAAGTAAGATTCAAAATGTATAATAGACATTGTAATAATGGAAGGGAAAGAAAGTGTTCTAAAGGACAGAACTGTATGTATGTTTAAGTATGCAAGACACACAGCCATACTACCAAGTTTTTGTTAGTTCATCAAACAGAATAGTTTGTACCATCATCGTTCAATTCTGTCCATTTTTATTCTTTGATTTTTCTAACTTGAATAACTACTTCTAAGATAACAATATATAATGTATCAACTAGTGATTTCTTACTGCTATTTTTTGACTAGTCATTTCTTACTGTTATTTTTTAATTCTTTATTATTTTTATCCTTTTTTGGTTTTGCTTTTTTTCTCTAAATAAAAAATAAACAAATAAAATTCACCAACTTTGGTACACACATATTTGAAGAATATTTTCACTAAATTGTGCGACCCATCACCATAATCCCATTTTAGAAAGTTTCACAAGCACAATGTGACCCCTAATGCCCATTGACAGCCAGTTTCCATTCCCACCTCCAGGTTCTGGCAACATCTAGTCTTCTTTCTGCCTCTATAGATTGGTCTTCTGTGGACATTTTGCGGAAACAGAATTGTTACAGTTTAGATTTCAGATCCCTCCAGTAGCTCATGTGCTGTGGACTTGTTTGTTAGCCAGTGATTCTACTTAGAGGTATTATAACCCTTCAGAGGGGGCCTAGCAGAAGAAGTTAGATCACTGCGGGCACGCCCTCTTTGCATTGCACTGACATGAGATAAGCGGCTTTGGTTTTTGTTTTTTGTTTTTATTGCTACCTGTCAACAGTGCACAGTGATTTCATTTGTTGTGAGGAGTTGGGACGAGTGCATAACACATCTCAATTCTTTTTTCAGCCACCTCCCCTCTCCTTTCTCCCTTGCCCCTTCCTGTATTTCTTGGTCCCTTTCCCTTTTGCAAGCAGTTTATCTGTTTCCTATCATCCTTTATTTTTGTATTTATACTTTGGGTTTCTCACATAAGAGAAATCACATGGCTTTTAAACTTGCCTGTCTGGTTTATTTTACTTCACATTATGGTCTCAGGTGCAGCCATTTTATCACAAATGACTGATTCCTCTTTATGGACCAGAGTGTGCTGCTGCCACGGGGCACTGCTTCAACATGGACACAACGCAATGGGCCCTGTCATGGACTGAAACCTCCAACGCTGCGAGACAAAGTCAACCATTTCTCTTTAGGAGTTGATTGTCTGAGGTATTTGTTATAGTGACAGGAAGCCAGCATTCTTCATGTTTTAAAATTAGTATTTATATTGTTTAAATTTTTCTGATGTGACTCTTGTTTTTACTTTTTTCCATGTCCTTAAAAGTATCTCCTATCATACAGATATGACATTTTTTTGTCCTTTCAACTCTCATAAAGTTGATTAGATCATATATATATATATATGTATATATATATATATGTGTATATATATATATATATATATATATTCCAGTTACTGGGTAAAGTTAGGATGTAATCAATGGTTTTGTCAAGTTGAGGACTAGTTATCGCTTATCTTTAAAAGAGTTGTGTAAACTGGACATGGTGGCACACACCTATAATCCCAGCAAAGTGAAACGCTAAGGCAGAAGGAACACAAGATCAAGCCTAGTCTAAGCAATTTAGCAACTGATAAAATCATGTCTCAAAATTTTTAAATTATATATATATTAAATGGCTGTGGGAGTAGCTCAGTGCAGTGGCCCAGGTTTCAATCCTCAAAACAAAACCTAAAACAAAGAAAAGAAAAATGGTTGTGTAATGGGATTTTATCTACTTGACTATATGAGTAAATCATATACAGTAAATTAGTATTCAGCACAAACTTGAGCCATTTGTAGGAAAATGAATGCACTTTGAAACCTTAATGCTAAGTGAAATTCATCAGACACATGAGTTTAAATATCACATAGTTTCTCTTATGAGTCAAAATATAAATAAAGAGCAAAATAAAATACAGGTAATAGAAAATAGAAAAATAGATCTTTTGAAATGAGAAGGAAACCAAGAGAAGAGGGAAGGGAGACAGAAAAGAAGAGAGGGGAGGGGATGAAAACAGAATTGAGATGTGTTTTGTACACATACCAACTCCCCACAATGAATGTAATCATTATGTACTTCAAACATGTAGTAATACAAAATAAAGACTGAAAAAAAATCTCTTAGCACATTTCCTGTGATGCACCTCACACTTAGGCTTGATGTTTATTAAATAAAGTTTTATTTCTCTACTGCTTTTGTGGAGAGAATTTCTAGATTGAAAGAAAATTTTAAGATTGTATTTATCTAACAACAGCATCTCCACTCTTTATTCTAAAGTGGCTTTTCTATTCAGACCTTGCTATACATGGAAAGAAGTATCTGGTAAATAATATGGTTTTTGTTATAAGCCTCTTTCTTTCCACTTAGCTTTTGCTAAACAAGTAATACAAGATGTTGAAATAATTGGAAATGGTGATGATATTATAAGAAGCTGTTATGATGGTAGTTTTTCTGTTTGTAATTGGATACTTACTTCATACTAGTCTGTCTCAGATTGAATAAGAAACAATGTTACTGATTCCCACTCCTTTAACAGAAAAAAGAATGAGGGAAGGAGGAAGGGAGAGAGGCAAACAGGAAGTCAGGGAGTTGGATGGGGCCAAGCTCAGGTTTTCATAACAACCCTCACCACAGTTACTAGGGGACACACAAGGACAACCCTAATGTCTTTGGAGGAAATGCTCTTTATTGATCTAAGGTTCTCCCACTACACAGCCTACCTAGGAGCCAAGCCCCTCATGCTTGAATCTTTGAGCAGACATCCAACATGAAAAGCACTGCAGGATGTTAAATGTAATCCTCACAATAATCACAAAGCAAAAAGTTATAATATTTACAAAGGGAAATAAGAAATAACTTTCATTATCCCCCCCCAAAAAAAATCAACAAATACAAAAGATGATGGTGACGCAGGATGTGAGGGACAAAAACTAGGAGGCATACTGAAAACGAAAAGCAAAATTACATGAGTGAGTTCCTTTTTATCAGTAATAACCATACATGTAAACAGATCAAACTACCACGTCAAAAAAACAGGTTGGCAGAATGGATAAAAATAGACAGCTTAACTATATGTTGTCTACAAGAGCCTTACTGTAGGCCCCAAACCCACAAATTGAAAGTGAAAAAATGAAAAAAGTATTTCATACAAATAGTAACTAAAAGGAAGCAGTGATGGCAATAATAATAGAAGAGTTTAGGAGAGATAAAAAAAGTATAATATTTTAAATAACATGTAATATATATTTAATATAATATATATTTTCAAAATAGCAAAAAGAATCTGGGTCTGATGGTACACTCCCGTAACCCCAGCACTTGGGAGGCTGAGGCAGGAGGAATACTGCAAGTTTGAGGCCAGCCTGGGCTACACAGGGTGACTGTGTCTCAAAAAATCAAAAACAAACAAAATAGCAAAAAGATATAATAATTATAAACATTGATGTATCTAAGAATGGGCAAACATATAAAGCGAAAATTCAAGTATAAGCAGTTCTATAATAATAACTGGAAACTCCAATCCTCCCTGCCACACAAACACAATAATCAAAGAAACAACCTAACAAATGATAAATAGGTCCTATGATCTGAAAGTTTGTCCTCTCCAAAACTCACCTTGATATTTAATTGTCAGTGTAACGGTATTTAGAGGCAGGACTTTGAAGCAGTGATTAGGCCATGAGGATCTGGGTGATATTAAAGTCATTTCAATTTAGCAAGTTTACTCCCACTTTATCTTTTTGCCTTTCCTCATTTTAGCATGTGATGACACAACAAAGAATCCTTACCCATGTTGACTTCATGATCTTGAACTTCCCAACCTCTAGAACTGTGAGAAAGTAAATTTCTGTTCTTTATAAATTACTCAGCCTTGGATATTCTTTTATACCAGAATCAACAGGCTAGGAAAGCAAAAAAATAGTAGGCATAACCAACTAGATCAGACTAACACAGAACACTCTACCCAAAAATAGACTGCACATTCTTCTTGAATGTAGATGGTATAATCTCCAAGGTGGATTATATATTAGGCCACAAATTAAGTCTCAGTAGACTTTAAAAGACAGAAATCTTAGTATTTTTTCTGACCTCAAAAGGTTGAATTTAGCCTGGGGATTTAGCTCAGTGGCACAAGCGCCTGCCTGGCAAATGCAAGGTCATGAGTTCAATCCCCCAGTACAAAAAAAACAAAAAAGGTTGAACTTGGAAATCAATAATAGAGCTAGATTTTGAAAATTCACCAAGTTACAGAAATTAAACAGTACAATCTTAGTGGATAGGTAAACGTCAATGAAACTACAAGATAGTTCAATTGAAAATATCAACAAATTGATAAACCTGTAGCTACATGCACTAAATAGGCAAAAAAGAAAGTATCAGATAAGATCAGAAATGTGAGAACTTAAGACTCTACAGAAAGAAAAAAAGATGATAATAGAGCAGTATTTCTTGAATACAAAAAACTCAGCTTCAGTGAAAACCACAAATATCTACCACCAAGACCAAAATACAAAGAAATATAAAATTCAAACAGATCCATAACTATCAAGGAAATTGTATTACTAATCAAAATTTCCCAGTAAAAAAATCGATAGCCTGATCCCTTCATTGCTAAATATATCAAACATTTAAAAAAGTAATATTCACCATTTCATACTTTTCTAAAAAATTGAAAAATTAACACTCACCATTCATACTTTTCCAAAAAAAAAAATTTGAAAAGGTTTGAATGTTGGTGTCACTCCAAAAATTCATGTTGCGTATTGAAATTCTAATTAATTCTTAAGGTGATAATATCAGAAGTTGAGGTCTTTGAACAGTGATTAATTAGACCATGAGGGAAGAATCCTTATGATTGAGATTATCACCATTATTTTTAAAAAAGACAAAAAGGAATTTGTTAGTCTCTTCCACCATCTATGATAGAATAAAAAGGTGCCTTCTATGAAATAGGAAATGAGTCCTCACACATTCATTGCAATTCCTATAAAAATCCCAATAAATTCTTTTTGACTAAACGAGAAAACCCATCCTAAAGTTCACCTGGAATTTCAAAGGATATTGAATATTCAAAGTAATCTTGAAAAAGAACAACAAATCTGGAGGACACACAGTTCCTGATGTCAAAACTTATTGCAAAACTACAGTAATCAAGATAGTAGGGTACTCATATCTTTCTCATATGTGGAAGTTGAACAAAGTTGAACTGAATATAAAATAATGATTACTACAAGTTAGGAGGCAGATTAACTACAGGTTAGGAGATTGTTACGGTAGATAAAGGGAGGCTGATTTTGATCAATGTATGTTGTATGCATTTGTTGAAATATACTAAACTTCATTAATATGTATAATTAATACAACATTAAAAATAATATAACTTTTAAGTATGGTACTGACATAAAGATACACACAAAGATAGCACAGAGATAAAGCTTTTTATATATAGTCAAAATATTTTTGACACACATACTAAGACCATTCTATGGGGAAAAGACCATCTTTTCAACAAATGCTCCTGGGAAAACTGCATATTCACAGGCAAAAGAGTAAAATTGTACCCTTTGCTAATGCTTTATATAAAAATTAACTAAAAGAAATCAAACACCTAAATGTAAGACCTAATTTCAGTAAAATCTTTAAGAGAAAACATAGGTAAAAAGCTTCATGATGTTAGACAAGGCAAAGTGTCCTTGAGTATTACTCAAGAAAAAAATCAACAAAAGTAAAAGCAGATATATTAGGTTTCATGAAAAGTATAAATTTTGTGCCTCAAAAAATCAATAGACTAATAAGAAAACTTAGAATGAGGGGAAATATTTGCAAACCATATAGCTAATAAATGATTAGTGTTCACAACATACAGGAAACAAAAACAGCAGTAAAAACAAACAAACCAAAAACACTGCTTCAAAATTGGCAAAATGAGCAAAATACCCCAAGACCATGATGAAATAAATCAGACACAAGAAGCTTAAACACTGCATCCTTTTTCTTAAAGGAGAAACCCAAATTATAAATCACTTAAAGAGCAAAATAAAAAGCACATAGCAGGAAACAGAAAGACCTTTTAAAAATGAGAAGGCAGGGCCCAGGATTTAGCTCAGCAGCATAAGTGTCTGCCTTGCAAGCACGTGGTCATGAGTTCAATCCCCAATACCAAAAATTAAAAAAAAAAATGAGAAAGGAACCCAGAGATAAAAGGAGAGAGTAAGGGAGAAGGAAAGGGGATTAGAAAGAGTTAAAAGGTCTTATATCTGTGTACCAACTCCCTGCAATGAATGCAGTCACTATGTACATGAAAACATGTACTAATAAAACTGAAAATTAAAAAAGAACATCTAAATGACCAAAAGCACTTGAAAAGACATCTCTCCAAAGATGTTACACAAGTGGCCAGTAGCACGTGAAAAGATGCTCAACATCACTAACCATTAGGGAGATACGAATCAAAACACAATGAAATCATACTTCACACCAATTTGAATAGGTACTATTGAGAGAAAAAACAAAAAGGAAAAAAGTGTTGGAAAGGAGGTGGAAAAATTGGGACCTTGGTGCCTTGTTGATGGAAAGGTAAAATGGTAGCTGGCTAAGGAAAACAGTGTGGCAGTGCCTCAAAAGTTAAAAATACAATTACCATACCATGTAGCAATTCTACTTATATATATATACTCAAAAGAATGAAAATCAGTTTTCAAAAAGAAAATCATACACCCATGTCCATAGGAGCTTTATTCACATTTGCTGAAATTGGAAGTAACTCAAATGTGCCTTGCCAATTTTACCATAGTTTTTAAAAATGTAATATAAAATGATGCACACACAAAACAATTTGGGAAATAAATATATCATCTATCATTCTTCCACTTAGATATGTTCTCTACTAATATTTTATGGTTTTTCTTGCAGTCTTATTTTAGATATACTTTATATAGTTTCTTTTGCAGAGTACAGTGTTTTTTTTAAAAGCAGCTTACATCTAATTAAAAACTCCTTATGCTATAACCAAATTACTTCATAGTATTCCATATACTGTATATTATTTTTTAAACATTTTTTCATTACTGAGTATTTTAGGTTCACTTATTAGGTGAATATTTACTGAATGCCTAGAAAATCTCATAAATTGTATCAGGCACTATTTCTATAATAATTAAAAAGTAAAATATAATCTCTACTCTCATGCAACTTAGAGTCTTGTCATATCACTATTATAAATAATAGGACTGAAATACTCAAGCATAATGCTATATTCTCATTTTATATTATTCTTATTACAGTATCTTAAAATTAGAATCTATAGGTCAATTTGCATTGATATTTTTAAGATTTAAGAAATATTACTGAGGAGTGACATCATTAAGGGAGCAGACCAGGAGGTTTCCCTCTCACATCTCCCCAAGACAATAACAGCACCAACTAACAAAAGTGTTTTTATGAGAATTTGGGACCAAGTGGGAGATTATGAAGCCCTGGAAGAGTCCAGGACTAAGGACCACTTTAAGAAGGTATCTCTGTGCCTGGCTCATCAACCATGAACCCAGCTTCACACCTGTAAACACTGTTATCTTCCTGGAGACTCAGCTACAACCTCATTTGTCATTGGTCTTGCTACCAGCATTACCTGCCAAGGGACCCAGAGGGAGCTAAGCCTATCCATGCCCTGGTTATAGGTCTGCTGCCTGTGGCCCAACCTGGGATCCCGACACAGCCCATGACCTGGCTTCTACCATGTCTCAACCACCAATATCTGTGGACAGTTCTTCTGTCAGGGACCCACTCCATGACCCAATGAGTGCTACACCCATTCGTTAAAAGAAGGTGGAGTGAAAGCTTAATACAGAATAGTGAATCATTGAGGTTGGGAAGACTGTGGAGTAGGGAGAGTAAATAAAGGAAAGTTAATATTTCCACACATCTATACAGTATACAATGGATACCACATGTTAATAAAAATCAAATAATCTAAATAAAAATATTAATGAAAAAAGATGGAGAAGATGCAAATAAATGGAAACAGTCTGTGTTCATTGACTTGAAGAATTAAAATTGATGATATATGGATACTACTCAAAGTGACCTACAGACTCAATGTAATCTCTCTCAAAATTTCAAAATGGCATTTCCTAAAAGCAGAAAAAAATCCTAAATATTTGTGGAGCCATTAAATATTCCAAATAGTCAAACAATCCTGAGCAAAAAGAACAAAGCTGGCAGTATAAAACATAATCTCTACCTTCATGAAACTCACTGTCTAATGAATCATTATTATAAGTAATATCACTAAAATATTCAATTGTAAGTCTATATTCTCATATTATTCTTATACAGGGCTTTAAAATTGGAATCCATAAATCAAAGAGGATTAATATGTTTAAGACTCTTCCCCGATGAGGTGTGACATCAGCAAAGAAACTGAATAGGGTAATCTCCATTTACATATCCCCATGATAACAATAATATTTATTCTTCAAATTACTTAATTGTAAATTATATTACAAAGCTATAGTAAGTAATGAAAAAAGTATAGTAGGTATGGCCTTGTGCGGGGTTAGAAGGGAAAGGAGCGACGCACACCAGGCTTGAGGACACCTGCGCTGATAGTTAGGTTGTTACCCAGAACTTCAGGAGGGCTCCCCTATGTTGTCAAGCTTATGAGTTCAACTGATCTTCGTGTCTCAGCCTCTCACTTAGCTGAAATTACAGGTTTCGTTTTTTACCCTTCGTTACCCTGGGATAACAAGAAGGGTTCCTGGAGAACATGGCAGACAAGTAACAATAGCCACAGGGGCTCTCTGAAATTACCAGTTTAGAATCCAGGAGCGGTGCTGTGTGAGGAGTCCTACGCGAGGGGAGATGTACCCTGCCAACTCAGGAACGAACTAAGCTGAGAGAAACCAACTGGAAATGGAATCCTGATGCTATAACAGGAACAGATAAAATCTCAGTGCGGAAGCTGGATCCCGCACCATTGGAATTGCAATTTGAATTTCCTGCTGCTGATACTGCATCCCAATCCACACGGCAGGGAGAGAGACGCACAAAAGCTCTGAGAGCTAGAATCGGCAAACCAAACAGCGTTGAGAGTGGGACTGGCAGAGAGCCCTGCATCGACCTGCAGTGAGTGAGAGAAATGGGGACCCTTTCATAGACTAGGAGGCTCCTCAGAGAACATTCTGGGAACGAGCAGACTAGCCGGAACAGGGCCCTGCAGTGACTTTAGTTGCATATTCCCCTCTCAAGCGCGAGTGGTGGGGAGCACTTTGCCTGGTGATGCCGTGGACCAAGATCCAGTAGGCTAGCCCAAATCAGGTCCCTGCGCCTGGTGTGCACGCTAGCCGTGAAGCCTTCAATAGGTTGACCTGGAGGGGCAGGCCTAGCAGAGGCTGCCGAGGTCTGTGTCTCCCTAGTACACAACAGTGGGTGGGAACACCTAGCCGGCAGATTCAAACAAACTGTAACAGACAAAGAGAAAAAAAAAAAAAAAAAACTGGGCCTCCTACATACGCTTGTATGGAAGGAACAAAAAAGTATGGGAAAAGGGAGCAACAAGAAAGGGTCCTCAGTCCCCAATCCTGAGAACACTGATCCAGGAAAGGTAAATGCAAAAGAGAATGAAGACAGAAAACATGCAATATAAGACACAGCATCTATAGACATAAAGCGGTATCTCTGGAGCCTCATAGACAAGTTCAAAAATGAAGCATTTAATGAAATAAAGCAAGAAATAAGTAAAATAGTTAGAGAAATGCTAAGCACCGCCCAAGAAAAAAACAGATGGTGGAATGGAAGAACAAAAAAAAAGGGGGGAGAATTGTTTGATGGAGAAAATAGAGAAAATATAGAATACATGAAGCAGGTTCAAAGAGATTACCAGGAAACTAAAACTCTATTGAAAGCTGGCATAACAGCTTGAAAGAAACTAAGGACAGATTATCAGAACTGGAGGACAGATTTGTAAGATGGGAGCATAAAATGAAAAACTTCTTAAAAACAACAAGAAAACAAACAGCAATAATACAAAGACTAGAAGATGATAAGAGGATCTATAACTTAAGAATTAAGAACATAAAAGAAGAAGTAGGAACTCAAACAAATGAACTGCAAAAGCTATTCACAGAAATAATCCAGGAGAATTTCCCTAATTTAGCAAAAGGTAAAGATACTCAGATGTATGAGGCATACAGGTCCCCAGCCACCTACAACCCAAACAGAGCTACACCCAGGCATATAATAATCAAAATTCCAGAAATCCAATATAAGAGCAGAATATTAAAAGCTGTCAAAGACAAGAAACAGATCACTTACAAGGGAACATCCATCAGAATTACAGCAGACTTCTCAACACAAACCATCAAATCACGAAGAGCATGGGGGGAAATAATTCAAGCTTTGAAAAATAATAACCTCCAGCCAAGAATGATATATCCTGCACAACTGTCCCTGGAAATTGATGGAAAAACAAGGTGCTTCCAGGATAAAGAGGAACTAGGGGAATTTGCAACCACCAATTCAACTCTACAGAGATTACTGTAGGATATTCTAAAAATGAAAAATACCAAGATTCCAGAAACAGTGGCAGAGAGGCCACAATGAATGGAGCAGAAAGCGAAATGAAGAGGACAAACTGACAACTAATGACAGAAAAAGAGCTCAACAGAAATGAGGCAGAGAAGGTCGGATGGTAGGAACAGCTATTTTGGAGAAAACAAGACATCATAATAGCTAGTGCTGATTTAATATCCTCTTGTTTTGAAGTCCCATCAAGCTTTTGTTCTTCTGTCTCCATCGGTTTTAACATGTTGTATCTTACTGGATTTTATTATATGTGATAATATAAACAAAAACTTTTAAAGACAAGGAGATTATACAGAAACCATTGTTCATTTTCTGTTAGTTGATTCTAAATACCCTGTAATACTGTCATTCTCTTGAAAGGTTTTACATTGTCTTGATATGTTTGATGCTACAGTATACGAAGTTATACCCAAAGATTTTAAGGGAAGAGACACTATGGTAACTACTATTATGTTGAGATTATCTTGTGGTGAAACACTATTTTGCTTAAATGGCTATGTTTTGGCCTGTGCTGTTTTGTTGTTATGCCCTCTTTTTTATCTCAATCTCCTTTTTATTATCTACTTTTTCATTTTTATCCTTTTAAGGGAAAAATAAATAAAAAATAGCAGGATATATTATAGTAACCCACTTTGACTTCCTATTAACTTGATTTGAAACTCTGTATTGCTCTCACCATCTTGTTTTGACTGATTTTCCTCTATTCTGTTATGCTTGATAGTACCAAGTTTGAAAGTATAGGCAACAACTATGAAGACAATAAGACTCATTGTGACGCCCATTCTGGTTGACTATTATCTTCTTTTGAAGTCCTAATATTTCCAATGTTTTGGTTTTATTGGTCTTATTCTTTACTGTTTTGTTCAATTTTATTATAACTGATAGGCAATTCTTTTTAAGATAACAAGAGGCATTATGGTAACCGTTGTTGATCACCTTGTATTTTGTTTTTACATTATGTATTATGTCCATCCTTTTGATTTGACTGACTCTGTCCTGGTATGTCACATTTGGTTTTACTTTCTTCAAAAAAAAAAAAAGTAATAAGAACTGTGGGAGTAATAAAACCCAAAGTGTGTAATTGTCATTGTACAAAAGAAAGGAAAAGAAAGTTCTCTAAAAGATATAACTGCATATATATTTAAGTGTGTAAGATAGATAACCATATTACTGAGTTTTGTTGGATTATTGAACAAAACTGTTTGCAGTCTCACTGTTTGAAAGTCCCCTCTATACGCTTTAATTTTGTAACTTCAACAACTATTTCTAAGATGACAATATGTAATTAACTAGTGATTTCCTACTGTTTATTTTTTCTGAAATTCTGTATAACTTGTACCCTTTTTCTGTTTTTTTTCTTTTTTTCTCCTTAAATCAAATTTTAAAAAAAGAAAAAAGTATAGTAGCACTATAAAAAGTAGACACACAAAACGATGTCTCTTTATTAAATAGAATGGAGTCCAGAAACAAATATATATTTATGATCAACTAAATCTGACAAGGGTAGTAAGAATGCACAAAGAAGGATAACTTCTTTAACAAATTGTATAGGAAAAAATGGATATCTACACACAAAAGAATGAAACTGGAACTTTGTCTTACACCATATGCAAACAGTAGTTTGAAATGGACTAAACGCTAAAATGTAAGACTTGAAACTATAAAATTCCCAAAAGAAAATATAGTGTAAATTCCCTGATAAGGGTCTGAACAATATGACACCCCAAAACAGGCAAACTTCTGCTCATCAAAGGAAACAATTAACAAAATAAGAAGGCAGCCTATTGAATTGGAGAGAAATGTTTGCATGTCACATTTCCAAACAGTAGTTAATATGCAAAAGAGCACATAATTAAATTTTAAAATTGAAAAATGACCTGAAAAGACTTTTTTTAAAGTATGGAAATGGTCAATAGCTATATGACAAGGTACTCACATCATTAATTATCAGGGAAATACAAATTAAAATCACAACATGCTATTATTTCATGCCCACTAGGAGAGTTATCATAAAAAGTCTAGAGGATAAATGTTGGCAAGAGTATGAAGGAAAATGCAGCATTTTCTCACTATTAGTAAAAAGGTAAACCAGTACATGTACTAAGGAAATGCTGTGGAAGTTACTCAAAGAATTAAAAAGCAGCGGCCACATGACCTAGCAAACCTACTTCTAGGTATATATCAGCGGGTATATCCAAAGGAATTCAAATCAGTATCTCAAAGAGGTTTCTGTACTTCTATATTCCTAGCAACAACATTCATAACAGCCAAGATCTTGAAACAACTCAAGTGTCTATCAATGGATGAATGATTAAAGAATATATGATAAATGAATATTATTTAACCATTAAAAGAAAAAAGCCCTGCCATTTTTCACAATATGGATAAACCTAAAAGACATTCAAGACAGACTTAGAGAAATAATTCTGCATGACCTACCAATAAGTGAAATTCAAGAAGGTCTCACTCACTGAAACAAAATAAAATGGTAATTGACAGGAGTATAGAGAGAGGAAAGGCTGGGAGTAGAATGAGAGATTATGGGACAAAGCGTACAAACTTTCAGTAATAAGATAAATAGGTTCTAGGAATCTACTGCACGGAATCGTTACTAGGGTTGATGTTTATTGCATACTTAAAACTTGCTGCCAGTAGACATTAAATATTCTCATCACACACACACATACAAACGGTAATGAAGGAAGGCGAAGGTATGCTAATTAACTTGATTGACAAGTTTCCTCTCTCTCTCATTCTCTCTGTCCCTCCCCCCTGCTGAAGGTTTTTATCACATCATCATGCTGGGTACACCATAAATATTATACAATTTCTATTTGTCAATTATACCTCAATAAAGCTTGACAAAAAAAAAGAAAGAAATACTGCCAACTGGGTCCTCAGAAAATTCATGCAAATTCGTATCCCTGTTGGCAGTGTGTTACAGTAGCCCCCTCACCATTACTTTATTGGTTGGTGCTGCATTTTTAACAAACCGTCAAGCTACTTCAAAATCCTTTGGGAAATGGACAAGAATATTTCCATATTAATACAAATCAACTCTCCTTGCTCTCATTTTCAGATTTCTATTTATTCTTTACAAACAAACTCCTGTTCATGGCCTAAAGCTAATAATGCAGCTACACAAAGTTTTGATGACTTATGAATTGCATACAGTAATTAATGTGTTCCCAAACACCTATTTATGTAAAAATTTATTTTCTTAATAAAAATACTTTCCCTTTGGTGATAACACTTATATTTGATACCTCTAGCATGTTGAATAATTTAATATAATTTTCAAAATGCACTGGTAGTTAGGATTAAAATATGTGGAGATATTTTTTCTCTAAGATTGAATTTTTTATTTAAAGAAAAAAAACAGAAAAACAGTAGAAATAAAACATAATTTCAAAAACTAAACAGTAAGAAATCACTAGTTGATAATTTCGTATTTTCCTCTTACAAATAATTGTTCAAGTTACAAAAGTGAAGCACACAAAGTGGACATTCAAACAGCGAGACTGCAAACAGTTCTGTTCAACGATCCAACAAAAACTTAGGAATATGGTTATGAATCCTATACACCTAAACATACATGCAGTTATATCCTTCAGAGCACTTTCTTTTCCTCTCCCTCTTTTACAATGGCAATTACACATTTTGGGTTTTATTACTCCTACATTTTTATTATTTTTTACACTAGAGACACAATGTGATATTTATAAATATGATTCTTGTTTATTTCACTAATGAGAATAGTCTCCAGTTGTCTCCATTTGCCTATGAAGGTCTCAAGATCATCCTTTTTATAGCTAAGTAATATTCCACTGTATTAAAATACCACACCTTTTTCATCCACTCTGTGGTTGATGGGCATCTTGGTTGTTTCCAAAATATAGCTATCACAAATTGTGCTGCTGTGAACATGAGTGCACATTTATCACTGTGATATGACCTTTTCGGACTCTCTGGGAAAATACCTAGGAGGAGAATAGCTGGATTGAATGAAACTTCCAACCCTACGGTTCTGAGAATTCTTCATACTGATTTCCATAGTGGTTGTACCAGTCTACACGCCCACCAACAGTGGAGCAGGTTCCTTTTTCCCCACAGCCTCACCAACATTTGTTATCACTTGACTTTTTGATGGCAGCCATTCTTTCTGGAGTGAGATATATCTCAATGCTGTTTTAATTTGCACTTCTCGAATGACCAGTGATGGTGAACATTTCATCACGTATTCATTTGCCATTTGTATATCTTCATCTGATAACTGTGTGTTCATATCAGATCCCGGTTTTGGAAAGGGTCTTTGAATTTGGGGGGGTTCGATGTTTTTCAATTCTTTATATGCTCTGGATATAAGTCCTTTGTCTGAGGGGTTGCTGGCTATAATTCTTTCCCATTTTGTGGGTTTTCTTTTCACTCTGTTGGTGATTTCTTTTGAAGTGCAGAAACTTTTCAATAATATGAGATCCCAGTTATTGATTCTTTGAAGTGTTTCCCATGCAGTTTGCATTTTGTTCATGAATTCTCTGCCTAACCCTATGTTTCCAAGACTTCTATCTATCTTGTCTTCCCGTAGATTTAGTGTTTCTGTTTTATATTTAGGTCTTTGATCCACTTAGACTTTAGTTTTGTGCATGGTAATAGGCATGGGTCTAGTTTCAGTCTTCGGCATGGGGGAGAGCCAATTTTTCCAACATCATTTATTAAAGAGGCTATCCCTCTTCCAGTGAACATGTTTAGCCCCTTTGTCAGATATTGGGTGGCTGAGTGTCTTTGTAGCTGTGCTTGGAGCTATCTGTTCCGTTGATTCTCAGATCTGTTTCTTTGCCAGTACCATGCTGATTTTATCACTGTGGCTTTGTAGTAGTTTCAAGTCAGGATTTGAGATACCTTCTGCCTTTCTTTTGTTGCCCAGAATTGCTTTTGCTAGTCTAGGTTTCTTCTGTTTCCAAATAAATTTTAGGAGTGTTTTCTCTAGATCTGTGAGGTATGTTAATAGTATTTTGGCTGGGATTGCATTGAATCTGTGTAACAGTTTTGCGAGTATGGCCATTTTCACAATGTTCGTTCTTTCTATTGAAGAGCAAGGAATATCCTTCCATTTTCTAATATCCTCTTCAATATGACTGAATTTTTAAGTCAATTGCTACTAGCCAAGTAAGCTGGGAGCATAAGCTATCCTATTGGTTCAGGCATTTACAAAGCAACTTAAAGCAGTTTTGGCCTTGAGCAACATAGTGGTTTCTCTAATATCCTGATTTGGCTTTTATATATTTTGATACTTAAATATGGGGTCCCAACAGACTTCCAGAACTCTTTATCAAAATAATAACCAATATGTGGAGAGTAGGAACAAAAACTATTAGGGGTTTTTCAAGTCATATTTAAATCAAATATTTGTAGACAGAAGAAACAAACACAGGATAACACGACTTAGGCTATTTCAACACTTTAAGAATCAGAATATCATATTCTGTTGAAAGATTATAGAATCACAGGTCCAAGTTGCAACAAACCTCTAACTCAATCCTCTTATTTTATAAATAAAATGCATCAAAAAGAGATGATATAACCTGTCTGGAATCCAACAGCAATGCACAGAAGAGACAAAAAGGGCTTTTCCTTCAAAGTCAGATTTAGTCACCATGCATCATTTTTTATTTTCATCAGAATCTTTAAAAATATTTTACCTGTAAAAGCAAATAGAAAATAATAATAACTATCATTTACTTTAGTAAGTTTTTTCAATGGTCCAGGCTTTTTGTGTACATTTTCTCACTTAATCCTCAGTTTCTTTGTGGTGTGTAACAACAGGAAAATGAACGAATGGCCAGTGATTAAATGACCTAACTAGGTTGACAGAGTCAGGAAGTAATATGTACAAGGACTAGGACCTAAATTTTGCTGCTTCCAGTGTGATCCAAAGACAGATTGATTAGAAGTGAGGAACTTCATGCTCCATCTTACACTTATCAATCATCTTTTGTCCTTTATAAAGATCCCCGAGTGATTCATACACACATTGCAGTTAGACCACAATGGAGAAAACCCAAGCCGTGTTCTTAACTTCTCATTAATTGACTCAAACCTCTGTAAAAGTCAAGAATACTATTAGAAATAATCATGCAATACCACACAACCAAGAATTAAACACAACGCACTGCGTTAAGAACTTTTAAAGATTAGTGTTCAAACCTAAGAGGAAAACAGCTGGTGCTCTGCATCACAGATCTTCAGAACAGATAATGCTTGCTACCCTCTCACACGACACATTTCCATGAACTTCAACAAAACACAACTTTAATCCACAAAATCAGAAAATCTAATATTGTCATTAATGAGAATCTTACAAATGTGTGAAAACCACGAAAACAGTGAGTTTATGAGAGAAGCTCGCATTCTCAATTCTCTACATTGGTTTTCTCCCTCCAAATTGGGGTTGAGGGAGGGAGAGTGCTCACATTCAGAAAAGAATTTAAAAGCCATCATGTGGCTTCTGAGAAAAAAATTACAATTATAATATTCTGAGTTGGTGTTCTCAGTAAGTAATGAAGACTAAAAAAAATTTTTTTAACTGATAGCAAGTCCACAGTCGGTAAGAATACACTACAGTCAGTCTTCATGTCTTAATTCCTTTAGAATGCAATCTGACCTTTCTAAATCCATAAACAACACATTGAACCTATCAAGTACAGCTTAAGTGATAAGAAAAAATTATTTTCTAGAACATACAGTGAAAAGGCTACTGAGAGAACAAAAAAACCATTAAGCTGTGCAATTAATATTACAAAGTTACATTAGCACACAAATAATTTCTGTGGCAGGTCATAGAATTCACATGCATATTTTATCACAGTGTAAGAAATAATTTTTCAATCTGACCCTGATCCTTCTATGTACTTTGAAGTCTGCAAATCAGCAGTATAGCCTATAAGTTTAAAGAAATTTAGAAAGAATTGTGAAGTTAAAAGGTACTTTTGATGCTTGTTCCTTTTCTCCCATCACAAGGGCATTTGATACAACCTAAGAAAGTAGAAAATGTTAATGTCCCAGAAATTTCCATAGCAGGCATATTCATTTAACCCTTTATGATCACTGCCTGCCATAGGTCTGAGGTTAATGCAGTTTTCAGTGTTCTAGTAAATTCCCAGACACGGTCAATTTCCTCTTCTTTTTATAACTCTCATTACTGTCACTGAGCCTCTTTCTCAAATACTGTCACAGTCAGCCCCTAACGCCTTTGCTGTCTGGTCTCCTCTCATTTTACAGTGTTCCAGCCTGAATCTTCTGCAGCACAGCTCAGATCACAATAGTCCAAAGCTCAAAAACCTCCTTGGGCTCCCTCTTCTCTACAGAACAAAACAAAACAAAAATCACATTCTGAGTCTCAAGGCCTTTTATAATATGGTCCCAACTGTCTTTCCAATTTATTCCTACTGTTCCTCCACATAGACCTTTATCTCAGGCAAACTGAACCCACTGCTATTTGCCTCTTTATAGCTCTTCCCACTCTTAACTTTGTAGCAAGATTGATGTTGAGCAGAGTCAGGAGCTGCACCACTGGGGTTTTAATCCTAGACTGAGCCGTTCCTAGCTGCGAGACTTTGGCCAAGTCATTTAACTTCTCTGTGCTTCAATTTCCTCACATGTAAAATGGCAACAGTATCCATCTTGTAGGAATGTTATAAAGAGCAGTAGTTAATCAAAATAAATGTGACTGGGAACTAGAATCGTATTTGGAGTAAGTATTAGTTTAGTTATTGTGATTCTTATGGTTGTTTCCCTCCTAAACTCACTCTCTCACTCTCAGTAGTCAAGGCTATTCTTATCTTATGTTCAAATACACTTTTGAAATCCAGCTAAATATGAGACTTTCCCATGAATTCATCTTCACTCCTCTTATGAAGTGCATCACATCTGAGTAGGCAATGAGAATTATTTGTTGAAGAAAGCAATTTAGCATTGGCCATTCTCATGCAAATGATTGAAACAGGGTGCTGTCCTGTGCTGGACTTGAAGCTCAGAGAGCTTTGAGCTCAGCCTCAACAGTCTCCTTAGTGCTGGCCCAGTGCATCCATGAACAACTATCTACCACATGAATTTTACCAAAGGAAAGTCAAACTCCTCCAGAATCATATTTGCACTTACCTATGTCCACTTTCCATTATCACTATATTATTATTCAGAGAGAATTTATTAACATTTGATTTTCTTATAAAACCAAATAATCATAGAATAGATCTGTAAAGTGTAGATGGAAAAGGATATTTTCTATGTCTACTTAGTGATGTTCCTTATCCATCAGCCTTAAAAAACAACATGCTGTGTTAAAACAAAAAATAAGAATAAATGTACCTCACTAGCAAAGAATTCTATGTTCACCAGTGAGTGATAATACCAAAATGACAAGTTAAAATTCTTGGATTTTTTAGTCTTTATGTTTTGGTGACTGCATCAAATAGTTTAATTTAGAGCATTGTTGCCAATTATCCCACATTGCCAAATGTTAAGAAAAGGGTGATGCAGATCCCAACCCTTTCATATACTGCCAAAATGAAAGGAAAGAACTATGCACATATAAAACTAAATTATCCCTTTCCAAGGAAGGATGATAATGCTAATCATAAGGTTATAGATGAAAGAGAAAAAGTTGAAGCAATCTAAAGAGATCCTCTAAAGCCATTCAGAAAAGAAACACTCCTTACTTTGACATTACTGTCATATTTTACTTCAAACAAGGTGTGACCATAAAGTACAGTGAATGTTTAAAACATTTATTACATTAAAAGATGTATTGCCATTAATTCCCTTCAAAATACTCTCTCTCACTTTGAATACACTTAACCCATCATGTTTTCACCTCCTGAAGCAGTTCTAGAAGTCCTCTTTCACTGTCCTGACTGCCCCAACATACTAAATTGGTTCAAAATGTTTACCTATCATGATCATTTTTATTTTGTGGGAAGAGCAAGAAGTTGCAAGGTACAAGGTCCACTGAATAAGTTAGATGAGGACAGCATGTGGTTTTTATTTGACAGAAATTACCATATCTGATGGAAGAGGAAAATGGTAGAGTGGTGATAAGTAGCAAAATTCAGCCTCTCTAAGATCCAGAATCCACATGCTGGAAAATAACAATTTGGCAAAGGAAAAAAGATAAGTAGATCACCAGGAATCAGAAAGGAACTGATAGGAAAATTAGAAACTACAGTAAAGTTGTAGAGATGGTCCACAATACACAGAAAAGGATAAAAGGCTTGACCCTCTCCCCAGATCATGGCTTACGGGGGGAGAAGCCTGGCTACCCAGAAGCAAGGATCCTGTTTCATTTGTCTCTCCTCCTTCTCATCTCCCATTGTTTAATTTTTTCAATTTTTTTTTACATTCTTCCATTCTCAACCCCCAAATCTTTAATAATATAACTATTAAGCTTTATAAATCTTTAGTTAACTCCATGTCATTACTGTTGAATTCTTTTCTATCATTATGTAGATGATATTTGCTGTATGCTAATATTTGGTTTGCCTTAATGTTTTATACTATAATTACAGATTTCCTTTCTAGTATTAAGGGTGGTACATTATTGGTTTTTATGATATGGAAATACCCATTTTGGACACTATTACTATTCCTGATTTACTTGATATTACAGGCATCAATCTGTCATTACTATAAACAGGTTTTCCCTGAATGCCAATACCAAGAATACCATGGTGACATTAACAATACTGAGGTCCACTCTCACAGAACAGGGTGCTGGATTAATTACATTGCATGCTCCCCTCCTAAATTAACAGCAATTTTCAGATTTGGGGCCAGAGGCAAAGGATCATATTTAGCTATGCCTTGACTGAACAATACTAAACAACAGACTAACTGAATAGATCACCATACTAGCAACAAAGTCTTTCCACTACAAGTAACCACAAACTTAGGCACAAAACAAAACAAACAAAAAGAACAATTAGAAAGCAAAAGAAAAGTCAATAAAATTCCCACCAACACTCCCAGCTCACCCAAAGCCATTTTATGGAGCAGTGAGAACAAGAAAGCAAAAGTCACATCATTCAAAAAGATAGCAGAGAGGACTAAAAACAGATTAATAATGTACTCAGTAGACTCAGAAAAGTTATAACTAAACACATGATAGATAAATAAAACAGTTAAAGAGCTTACAGACAACACTAATAAAAAGCTAGCTCAGTTTTAAAATCATATAAAACATGAATGACAAGTTTAGCAAAGAATTACAGTCCATAAAAAGATTTCAAACAGAAATCCAAGAGATTGAAAATTGTAATGCAAGTAAGGACAGAAAAAGCAACCAATATGAGAACAGAACATTATAATTAGAAAATAGGGATACTTTCTTTTTTTATTTTATTTAAGAGGAAAAAGAGAAAAACACAAAACAAAACAAAGCGGTGTAAGGGTACATGTAATACAGAACTACAAAAAAAAAAAAAAACATAACAGTAAGAAATCACCTGTTAATAGATTACATATTATCATCTTGAAAATAGTCGCTCAAATCACAGTATCAAAGAATACAAGGTGGACATTCAAACAGGGAGACTGCAAACAGCTGTGTTCAATGATCCAAAAACATTAATATAGTCAGCTATTTAACACCCCTAAACACACTTGCTGTTATATCCGTTAGAGCTCTTTTTCTTTTTTTTTCCCCTCTCTTGTTTACAACAAAATTTACACATTTTGGATTTTATTACTCTTTAGTGCTTATTACTTGAAAATAGGGATACTTTCAAAGACCAATTACTCAGCAATACCTGAAAAATAAGAAAACATGAAAAATATATCCAACAGCCATGAAATGACCCAAGAAGATTAAAATTCATTCAATAAATGAAAGATCAGAAAACAGCACAAAGGGATATAAAAATCTGTTTATGCAACTTCCAAATATAGGTAAAGAAATTAACATGCAGATATTTAAGGTATATAAAATTCCAAATAGGCACAATCAAAAGTAAACCTCTCCATATTATGTCATAGTAAAATCCTAGAAGTTCAACACAGGGACAGATTATTAAAAGTAGTTAGAGAAAAGTAATGAATGACTTACAAAGGTAAACCCATTAGAATTACAGAAGACTTCTCAACACAGAGCTTCCATCCAAGCTTTACAAATCCTGCAAAGCTTCCTTTCAAAACTGATGGAGTAATAAGGCTTTTCTATGATGAAGAGTACCTTACAATATTCAGGACTCCCAAATCAGTACTCCAAATTTTTTCAAGGATAGCAGAGAGACAACGAAGTCAAAAGTGAAAGAAAAAAAGAAAGAAAGAAAAGAACTAATGAAATGGTACAGCAGACAGGTGGATAGGTAGTTAGAAAGGAAAGGGAAAAACTAATGCTACATGTAATAATCTCCCTCAATATCCCACAGAAATAATGCAATACCTTTCAGTAATAGATCAGGAAACAAAATTCAGTGATACACAGTATATAAGAAACATAGGCAAAAACAATTCTGGGCAACAAAGGCAAAACAGAGGGTACCACAATTCCTGACTTGAAATTATACTACAAAGCTACTGTGATAAAATCAGCATGGTATTGCCAAAAAGAACTGACTTGAAGATCAATGGAGCATATTAGAAGATGCAGAAATAACTCCAAACATACACAGTCACTCCATCTTTGACAAAGGAACAAACACTTTTACTGGAAGAAAGATAGCCTCTTTAATAAATGGTACTAGAGGTCTGTTCTCATCTAACTCTTTGTGCTGGAATTCATGCTCAAGTCAGCTGAGGAAAGAAGGGTGGGGAGTGAAGGCAGACTCTACACTAATCTGTGAAACTAAATGGGTAAATAAAATGCAGTCTTAAAAAATAAACACTGGACACCGCAGCTGCCCACCTGGAGGAGTGAGCTGGGCCGAGCTGTGGGACCCTGCTCCAGCCTTGCTGACTGCTTTCCCTCAACTGGAGGGCACAACGCAGCTCCGCCGCCTGAAGAAGGGAGCTGGGCCAAGCTGCTGCGGGAACCTGCTCAGGCCTTGCCTGCAACCATCTTTTGGTCTGGAGAGCACCAGCACTACTGCCACCACCTAGAGAAGGGAGCAGCCCTGCTGAGAAGGTTTGAGGCCTACCTAGGCCATAGGGGGACCTTCTATCAGCCTGAGGAGCTTTGCCATCCAAGGAGCTGGATAGTTAATACAACATCGAATCTCCAGGAGAGTATGAGATCCTTGCTCTAGGGGTTGGGGGCCCGCTGGGCTTGTGGCCACACTAGATTGGGTTTAGCAGGATTTGGGATTGCCTGGACCACACCAGGTGGCCTTCTTTCCCTCAGGGGAGCTTTGCTGCCAGAGGGGGGAGCAGTGTAACTTGAGGAGGCTTTAGGTCTACCTGAGAGGAGCCAGGCAACCTTCTTTTATCCAGGGGCCTCACTGCCCAAGGAGGGAGCTACACTACCAGAGGAGTCCCAGGAGCTCAGGACATAGGAGACAATTTCCAACATGCCCAGGGGAACCTTTGGAACAATACTTGAAACACGAAAATATAGGAAAATGACAAAACAAAAGACCAAAATGCAATCTCAAACATCCATCCCATCCCAAGAAAGCCTAGGAGCCATGTACACAGAAGAAAATACAGGCCATATGCCTGAAATACCTGAAATAATAGTAACCAAAAAAAAAGAAGCAACTCCAGGAAGATTTAAAGGAAGTCAAACTAGAAATAATCTCTCAAGTAAAAGAAGTATAAAAGAAATGAAGGAGATGCTGAACATATCTAAAGAAGACACAGTTAAAATATTGGAGGAACTAAACAAAAAGATAGAATCCGTGGATGAACAATATAAGAAACAAACAGAATATATAAAGCAGATTCAAAGAGATACATAGGAAATCAAAAATCCCATTGAAAGCTATAAAAACTGCCTCAATGAATGTTAAGATAAAATTTCAGACCTCAAAGACAAGATTGCAGCCAGTGAACAGGAAAGGAAAGATCTTTTAAAAACAACAAGAAATCAGGAAATAACAATTCAATATCTGCAAGATGACACAAAGAAAACAACAACATGAGGTTGATAGGGATAAATGAAAAAGAAAGGGACAACGTAAGGGATGTCAAGAGAATATTTAGAGAAGTAATAGCTGAAATTTTCCCAAACATGAGATTGAAAACTGATATCAGGATCAATGAAGCATATAGAACTCAAAATAGCCATAACCAAAATAAAACTACACCGAGACATATAATAATCACTATCCCAGAAATCAAACAAAAGAATAGAATATTAAAAGTTGTCAGAGAGAAAAGACAGATCAACTATAAAGGAAAACCTATCAGAATCACAGCAGACTTCACAGTACAAACAATAAAGTCAAGAAGAGCATGGAGTGAAATATTTCAGATCCTAAAGGAAAATGATTTCCAACCTACACTGATGTACCCTATAAAACTGTCCTTCAAAATCAATGGAGAATAAGATACTTCTATGACAAAGAACAGCTGAAAAACTTCATGATCACCAAGCCAACCCTGCAAAGAATACTGAAAGACAGTTTAGATACACTTAGGAAAACACAACTAAACAAAGCAGACAAACAGAACTAAAAGATAAAGATGCAACAGCAGAAAGATAACATGTCAACAATAAACCAACATATAACAGTTATAATTACTAATGTAAATGGTCTCAATGCACCAATTAAAAGAAACAGACTGGCAGAATGGATCAAGAAACAAAATCCAACCATATGCTGTCTACAAGAAACCCATCTAACACAAAAGGATACTCACAGATTGAAAGTCAAAGGATGGAAAACAATACTTCATGTAACAGGAACCCCCAAAAAAGCAGGAGTACTATTCTTTTGCAGACAATGTGAACTTCAAACCAATAATGATCAGAAGAGATAAAGAAGGTCACTACATACTGGTTAGGGGAAAACTTCAAGAGGAAGAGATAACTATCTTAAATATATGCACCAAATTCAAGAGGACCCAATTATACAAAACAAGTATTAACAGAAATGAAAAACCACATTAGCAGTAACACAATTATAACAGGAGATCTTAACACACCATTGACACCAATGGACAGATCAACCAGACAGAAAATCAGCAAAGAAATAAAAGAACTGAATCACACCTATGAACAAATGGACTTGATAGACATATACAGAGTATTCCACCCAACAACAACAGAATACACATTCTTCTCAGCAGTACATGTGTCATTCTCTAAAATAGAACACATATTAACTCACAGAACATACTTAAATAAATGCAAAAGAGTTGAAATTATCCCTTGCATGTTATCGGATCATAGCGCTATGAAATTAGAAATTAATGATAAAAGATACTGCAAAAATCCCACAAACACATGGAAACTGCATAACACACTCTTGAGTAATCAGTGGGTCACAGAGAAAATTAAAGAAGAAATTAAACAATACCTAAAAACAAATTAAAACACAAATAAAACTTACCGGAGTCTGTGGGGTGCAATGAAAGCTGTCCTCATAGGAAATTTATTGCACTGAGTTCCCACATCAGGATAACAGAACGAATACAAATAAATAACCTGATGTTACACCTCAAACATCTAGAAAAAGAAGAGCAAGTCAAGCCCAAAGCCAAAAGAAGAGAGGAAATTATAAAACTCAGAGCAGAAATCAATGCAATAGAGACTAAGAAAATAATCCAAAAAATCAATGAATCAAATAGTTGGTTCTTTGAAAGAATAAATAAAATCGATAAGCCTCTAGCCAACCTTATTTTTAAAAGGGAAGAAAAAGCTCAAATTCATGCAATAAGGAATGAAAAAGGCAAAATCACTGCAGACCCTATAGAAATAAAGAAGACCATCAATACCTATTTCTAAAACCTCTACTCTCAAATGTTTGATAACACAGAAGAAATAGACAGATTCCTAGAAACATATGAAGTATCAAAGCTAGATCAAGAAGATGTAAAACTGCTGAATAACCAATGTCTATTAATGAAATTGAAAATGTAATTAAGTCCTTACCTACAAAGAAGAGAGCCCAGGCCCAGACGGATTCACTGCAGAATTCTACAAGAAATACAAAGAAGACCTAATGCCAACACTCTTCAAACTCTTCAATGAAATTGAAAGGGAAGCAATCCTTCCTAAGTCATTCCTGGAAGCAAATATTACTCTAATACCAAAACCTGAGAAGGACCCAACTGAAGAAGAGAACTACAGACCAATCTTCCAAATGAACACAGATGCAAAAATCCTCAATAAAATATTGGCAAATAGGATGTAGCAAATCATCAGGAAGATTATACACCATGGCCAAGTGGGATTCATCCCAGGCATGCAGGGATGGTTCAACATACGTAAATCAATAAATGTACTCCACCACATCCATAAAACCAAAAGTAAGAATCACATGATCATTTCTATAGATGTATAAAAAGTTTTGATAAGTCCAACATTCATTTATGATAAGAACCTGGCAGAAAATTGGAATAGATGTTCTTTACCTCAATATAATAAGGCCATCTGTGACAAACCAACAGTTAGTATCATACTAAACGGCCAAAAATTAAAGGCCTTTACTTTAAAATCATGTACAAGACAAAGATGTCCCTTATCACTGCTCCTATTTAATATAGTACTGGAAATACTAGCCAGAGCAATTAGACAAGAGAAATAAAAGGCATAAAGATAGGAAAAGAAGATGATAAATTATCATTATTTGCAGGGGACATGATACTCTACATAAAATACCCCAAAAGTCCATTGAAAGACTCCTAGATATAATAAATAAATTCAGCAATGTAGCTGGATACAAAATCAATACTCAAAAATCAATAGCATTTCTCTACACTAACAAGAAAATCACAGAGAGAGAAATAAGAGAAGCCACATCCTTCACACTAGCAACCAAAAAAATGAAATATTTAGGAATTACTCTCACGAAAGAAGTGAAAGATTTATACAGGGAAAATTATAATACACTGAAAAATGAAATTGAAGATGATCTCAGAAAATGGAAAGACATCCCTTGCTCATGGATAGGAACAATAAATATTGTGAAAATGGCCATTCTCTGGCCAGGATCAAGAAAACCAACAACAAATGCTGGAGAGGCTGTGGGGAAAAAGGAACTCTCCTGCACTGCTGGTGGGAGTGTAGACTGGTACAGCCTTTGTGGAGATCTGTCTGAAGATTTCTCAAAAAGTTGGGATTGGAAATCCCATTTATTCCAGCTATTCCACTTCTAGGCATATTCCCAGAAGAACTGAAAGCATCGTACCACAGGGATATATGTGCACCTATGTTTATAGCAGCACAATTTGTAATCGCCAGATCTTGGAAACAACCCAAGTGTCCATCAACTGAGGAATGGATAAAAAAGTTGTGGTATTTCTATACAATGGAGTATTATTCAGCTATAAAGAAGGATCACATTGAGATATTTATCAATAAATGGGTGCAGCTTGAGACCATACTCATAAGTGAAATAAATCAATCTCGCATGTGTGAATACCAAATAGTTTCCCTAATGTAAGTAATGATTCAAATATATAAAAATATGTGGTAATCATGATTCCCCATTAGGTGGCCTTGAAGCCTTATAAAGTTTTCACTCATTAATTAGAAAGGCTTTATTCTGGGCTTCTTGATATGGAAATATTTGAAGCTAGAGTATATGAAGTTTTATCCAAATATTTCAAGGAAAAAGACAGACACTATGGTAACTACTATTAAGTTGGGTTATATGGTGGTGAAGTACTAGGTTGCTGAAACAGTCATGCTTTGACCTGTATTGTTATATTGTTATGTCCTGTTTTATCTCAATCTCCCCCTTATTCTTTTAAAAAAATTATTTAGTCATTTCTTATGTTTGTCTTAATTAAAGAAAAAATTTTAAAAATTAGGATATATAAATAGTAACTCTTTTTGATTTCCTATTAACTTGTTTTGAAGTCCTGTAATACTCCCACGATCTTGTTTTGACTGATTAGACTCTGTTCCATTCTGTATGATCCTATCAAGTTTGAAGATATAGGCAACTACTTTGAAGGCAATAAGATTCACTAAGATACCCATTCTGGTTTGACTATTGTCTTCTTTGGAAGTCCTGTAATGTTTACAATGCCTAAGTTTTATTGGTCTTGTTCTCTACTGTTTTGTCCAACTTTATAATATCTAATGAGATAGACAATTCTTTTTAAGGAAACAAGAGACAACGTTGATAACCATTGTTGATAACCTTGTACTCTGTTCTACACCATGTGCTATGTCTATCCTTGGTTTTGACTGACAGCTTTGTTTTGCCATATTTGACTGTATTCTCTCTCCCCCCAAAAAAGTAATAAGCACTAAGGAGTAATAAAATCCAAAATGTGTAAATTTTGTTGTAAAAAAGAGAGGGGAAAAAAAGAAAAAAAAAAGAAAAAGAGCTCTAACGGATATAACAGCAAGTGTGTTTAGGGGTGTTAAATAGCTGACTATATTAATGTTTTTGGATCATTGAACACAGCTGTTTGCAGTCTCCCTGTTTGAATGTCCACCTTGTATTCTTTGATACTGTGATTTGAGCAACTATTTTCAAGATGATAATATGTAATCTATTAACAGGTGATTTCTTACTGTTGTGGTTTTTTTTTTTTTGTAGTTCTGTATTACGTGTACCCTTACACCGCTTTGTTTTGTTTTGTGTTTTTCTCTTTTTCCTCTTAAATAAAATTTAAAAAAAGAAAGAAAATGGCCATTCTCCCAAAACTGTTATACAGATTCAATGCAATCCCAATAAAAATACCATCAACATACCTAATAGATCTCACGAAATCACTCCTAAAATTCATCTGGAGCTAGAAGAGACCTAGAATAGCAAAGACAATTCTAAGCAGCAAAGGCAAGACAGGAGGTGTCACAATCCCTGACTTGAAGCTATACTACAAAGCAACTGTAGTAAAATCAACATGGTACTGGAATCAAAACAGAGCCAAAAATCAGTGGAATAGATTAGAAGATACAACCACAACTAAAAACACACTCAACCACCTTATCTTTGATAAAGGGACCAAACAGGTTCACTGGAAGAACAACAGTTTCTTTAATAAATGGTGTTGGAAAATCTGGCTCTCCATATGCCGAAAACTAAAACTAGACCCATGTCTATCACCATGTACTAAATAAAATATAAATGGATCAAAGATCTGAATATTAAAACAGAAACACTAAATCTATTGGAAGACAAATTGAGTAAAAACCTTGAAGACAGGAGTAGGTAGAGATTTCATGAATAGGACTCAAATTGCATGGGAAATACTTCCCAGAATCAATAACTGGGATCACCTCTTATTAAAAAGTTTCTGCATGTCAAAAGAAATGTCCAGTATAGTGAAAAGAAAACCCACAACCTGGGAAAAAATCTTAGTGAACTGCCCCTCAGACAAAGGACTTCTGTCTAAAACATATAAAGAATTAAAAAAAATCAGACCCCCAAAATTCAAAGACCCAATCCAAAAGTGGGCATCTGAAATGAATACACAGTTCTCAGATGAAGAAATAGAAATGACAAATACATACATGAAAAAATGTTCATCATCATTACTCACTAGAGAAATGCAAGTTAAAACAACACTGAGATTTCATCTCACTCCTGAAAGAATGGCCAAGATTAAGAAAACCACCAACAACAAATGCTAGAGAGGCTGTGAGGAAAAAGGAACTGTCCTGCACTGTTGGTGGGAGTGTAGAGTGGTGCAACCATTGTGGATGTCAGTCTGGGGATTTCTCAGAAAGCTGGGACTGGAAGTCCCATTTGACCCAGCTATTCCACTTCTAGGCATATTCCCAGAAGAACTGAAAGCAGCACACCACAGAGAGATATGTGCACCCATGTTCATAGCAGCACAATTTGTAATAGCCAGATCCTGGAAAAACCTAAGTGTCCATCAACTGAGGAATGGATAAAAAAGGTGTGGTATTTTTATACAATGAAGTACTACTCAGCTATAAAGAAGGATCACACTGAGATATTTATAAATAAATGGACGCAGCTTGAGACCATACTCATAAGTGATATAAACAAACTTACATGTATAAATACTGAATAGTTTCCCTAGTGTAAGAAATGATAAGAATACATAAAGGTATGTGTTAATCATGATTCCCAGTTATATTGGTTTGAAGCCATATAATATTTTTACTCATTAATTGGAATTGTTTTAATCTGGGTTGTTTGATTTTATTGTCTGTGATAGTACGAATAGCTATTTTGAAGAAAACAAGGCATCATAATAGCTAGTGCTGATTTAATATCATCTTATTTTAAAGTCCCATCAAGCTGTTGTTCATCTGTTTCCATTGGTTTTAACATGTTGTATCTTATTGTATTTTAATATATGTGATAGTATAAACAAAAATTTTTATAGGCAAAGAGATAATATAGAAACCATTGTTCGTTTTCTGTTAGCTGGTTCTAAATATCCTGTAATACTTTCATTCTCTTGAATGGTTTCACACTCTTTGATATGTTTGATGCTATAGTATACGAAATTATACTCAAAACATTTCAAGGAAAGAGACAGTATGGTAACTACTATTATGTCAGGTTATCTGGTGGTGAAACACTATGATGCTTAAATTGTTCTGTTCTGACCTGTGTTGTTTTGTTGTTATGTCCTTTTTTATCTCAATCTCCCCCTTTTTTCCCCTTTTTTAAAAAAATTAATTTTTTATTTTTTAATTAAGGGAAAAAATAAATTAAAAATAGCGGGATATATTATAGTAACATTTTTGTTTTCCTATTAACCTGATTTGAACCCCTGTATTGCTCTCCCCATCTTGTTTTGACTGATTTTACTCTATTGTTTTGTTTGATAGTATCAAGTTTGAGGGCATAGGCAACCACTTTGAAGGCAATAAGATTCACTATGATGCCCATTATGGTTTGACTATTATCTTCTTTTGAAGTCCTGTAAGGTCTCCAATGTTTAGGTTTTATTGGTTTTGTTCTGTACTGTTTTGTTCAATTCTATTACACCTGATGATATAGGCAACTCTTTTGAAGATAGCAAGAGGCATAATGGTAACCATTGTTCACCACCTGGTATTCTGTTTTTACATGATGTACTATGTCCATCCTTCTTTTCTAACTGATTTTGTTTTGCTTTGTCATACTTGGTTTTATTCTCTTCAAAAAAAAAAGTAGTAAGAACTGTGGGAGTAATAAAACCTAAAATGTGTAATTGTTTTTGTAAAAAAGAGAGGAAAAGAAAGTGATCTAAAGGATATAACTGAATGTATATTGAAGTTTGTAAGACAGAAAACCATATTACTAAGTTTTTGTTGGATCATTGAACAGAACTGTTTGTGATCTTACTGTTTGAATGTCCACTTTGTATGCTTTAATTTTGTAATTTGAACGATTATTTCTAAGAAGACAATATTAATGTATTAACTAGTGATTTCTTACTGTATATCTTTTTCTTGAAATTCTGTATTACTTGTACCCTTTTACTGTTTTGTTTTGTTTTTCTCTTTAAATAAAAATAAATGGTGCTAGGAAAAAAACTGGCTTTAAGCTAGGTCCATGTTTCTCATCATACACTAAATCACAATTAAATGGATCAAAGATCTAAGTATTAAAACAAAAACACTAAATCTGTTGAAAGAGACAATAGGAAGAACTCTTGAAGACATAGGTGTAGGCCATGACTATTTGAACAAAACTCCAATTGTATGGGAAATATTACAAAACATTAGCTGGGATCTCATCTTATTAAAATGTTTTTGCACAATGAAAGAAACCACCAAAAGAATGAAGAGACAATCCACAAATTGGGCAATAATCTTTGCTAGCTATTCATCAGACAAAGGACTAAATTCTAGAATATATAAACAACTGAAAAAAATCAAATCTTCCCACATTTGAAGACCCAGTCTCCAAAAATGGGTATCTGAGATGAATACACACTTCTCAGATGAAGAAGTAAAAATGGCAAATAAATACGAGAAAAAATGTTCAACACTGATCATTAGAGAGATGCAAAGTAAAATAATGCTGAGATTCCATCTCAACTCCTAAAGAATGGTTATTATCAAGAAATCAATAACAAATGCTGGCAGAGATTTGGGCAAAAAGGAACCCTTCTCCACTGTTGCTAGGAGTGTAGACTGGTGTAATCACTGTGGAAATCAATGAGGAGATTCCTCAAAAACCTAAGACTGGAAGTTCCCTTTAACCCAGCTATTTCTCTGCTTGGTATCTTCCTAAAAGAATTAAAAGCATCATACCACACCAATATATGTACACCCATAGCAGCACCATTTGAAACAGCCCTTATGTCCATCAACTTATAAATGGATAAAATTATGTTTTTCTTTTATTTTTTATTTTATACAATGTATATTTTGATGTATGGGATAAAACACTTTGTTGCACATTCTTCTCAGCAACACATGGTACTTTACCCAAAATAAAATATATGCTATCCAAAAAAGCATGCTTAAGTAAATGTAAAAAAATCAAAATTACCTCACACATATTATCAGATCATAATGCAGTGAAACTAGAAATTGATGGCAAAATAAACCACAGAAATTATGCAAACACCCAAATTAAAAAGTACCCTCTTGAATAATCAATGAGTCACAGAAGAAATCAAGGAAAAAAGTAGAGAGTTCCTAGAATCAAATGATAACGCTAATACAACATAGCAGTTTTAACTATGAAAGCCCATATAAGAAAAACAGTGAGTCCAAAATAACTAACCTAATAATGCATCTCCACGTCCTAGAAAAACAAGAATGATCCAAATCCAAATCTAAAGCTAGTACAAGGAAACAACTTAAAGTTCAGAGCAGAAATTAATGAAATTGAGACTTAAAAAAGTACAAAGAATTAATGAATCCAAGAGTAAGTTCTTTGAAAGAATAAACAAAATAGAAAAACTCCTAGGCAATTTTACTAGAAAAAGAAAGAAATCAAAAATCAACCCAATTAGAAGTGAAAAAGGTAAAAATCACATGAATTCTGCCAAAATACATCACATGAATTCTGCCAGAATGCAGATTATTAGTAATTATTTTGGAAACATGTAGTCTACTATATCATGGAGAACATAGAAGAAACTGATAGATTCCTAGACACATATGAATTGTCAAAGCTAAACCAATAAGATATAAAAATCCTGAATAATCCAACACCAGGTAATGACATAAAAAAATATAAACTACCAACTTAAACAGTCCAAGTATTGATGGATTTGATGCTGAATTCTATAGGAACTTTAGGGAAGATCTAATGCTAATACTCTTTAAACTCTTTAATGAAAGGGAAAGGGAAGAAATACTCCCAAAGTTATTCTTAGAAGCCACAACTACCTTGATTCCCACACCATGAAAGCCCAACCAAAAAAGAGAACCACAAACCAGTTTCTTTAATGAACATAGATGTAAAAATCCTCAACAACACACTGACAAAGAAAATGAAGCAAGTCATCAAAAAGATCATGTATCATGACCAAGTAAGCTTCATTCCAGGAATGCAAGGATAGTTAAACATACACAGTTCAATAAATGTAATACATCACATGAACAGAAGCAGGAACAAAAGTCACATGATCATCTCAATAAAATAAGTCATTGACAAAATCTAACATCCATTCTTTAAAAAATCTAACATCCATTCTTTTAAAAAATCCTGAAAAAAATATAATAGGACTTTATCTCAATCTGATAAAAGCTATTTATGACAAAATAATGGTCAACATCATATTAAGTGAGACAAGAGTGAAGGCTTTCCATATAATTCTGGAGGAAGTAAAAGACATCCTTCTCACCACTGTGTTCAACACAGTCCTTCCAACACAGAGCAATCAGACAGCAGAAAGAAAAAAAGGGGGGATATACATATGAACGGAAGAAAACAAATTACCATTATTTGTTAATGACATGATCCTCCACATTGAAAAACCCCAAAATTTTCACCAAAAGACTCAGAATTACTAACCAAATTCAGAAGCATAGCACGTAACATCAATACCCAAAACTCCTTTTCACCAATAATAAACTCCAAGAAAGAAATTAAGAAATACTTTCACAATAGCATCAAAAAATTAAATGTTTAGAAATTATCCTAACCAACAAAGTATAAGACCTCTACAATACAAACTACAGCACTATGAGGGAAGTAAAGGACATCCATAAATGAAAAGATGTACCATTCTTGAATACCCAGAACCAATATAGTCAAAATTGTCACATTCCCAAAGCTGATACACAGATTTAATGCACTCCTAACCAAAACACCAAAACTACTCCTTACAGAACTGGAGAAAGCATACTAAAATTTATATGGAACCAGGAGACAGAGACTAGCAAAAGTAATCCTGGGCAAAACAAGAGCAACACAGGATGCATCACAATACCAGAATTCAAGCTATACTACAGTGGTTAAAAACAGACATGTGGGTCAATGCAACAGAATAGAGGATGTAGAAACAATTTCAGGCATATACAGCTACCTAATATTTGAAAACTTATGCTAGTGAAAAGAAAGCATAAGGGAAAAAAAAGAAGTAAATTATGTTATGAACATAAATACCAAGTTCCCACAAGAAATGAGATCATTTTGTACTGTAACCATGTACTAATAAATTAATACATAAAAATTAAATTATAAAAAGAAATTCCCACACTAAAAGCAATGTCTGACAATGAGCATTGTCATGATGGAGAATAAAGCCATTTTCAACATATTCCATTTCTTAAATGCTCTAACAAGCCCTTATAATATTCAGAGTTCATCACAGTGTTCTTAGGTACAAACCTAGCCTGTGCAATCCATCAAGATCAAAAAACACAAGCAACATATCCAAGTCACTAGATTCTGATTGACCTGCTTTGTTTTCCACATAAGGAAAACTCTGTAATTTCCACAAACAATTCTGACCACTTGTAACTCTGTAATCACTATCATGACTACATTTCTAAAAAGCTGAAATCTGAAGCAGTATGCTAGCACAACTCCAAGGAAATGGACAACTTTTTTTTCAACAGTCAAAACACATGGAACAAATTTCCCACTTGTTTGCTTCATGTTTAAATTCACTGCTAAATGCTTTGAATGGAACCATAAGAGATTTTCGACCCCTCAGAAATTTCCCTAATAGCCAGTGGCCTGCTTGATTGAATCACTTTAACATCCCCAACTCTTTCATTTGCTTACTCATTCAATATTCTCTTGTGCTTTTGATGGTTCAATGATGTCCCAATCTCTCCTTAGCTTCAACCAATTCACAACCACTACAGTATTGCTGGGAAAACTTGTGCACTGTCTTCATAGTTACTAGAGCATGATCATCAACTCATTTTAACATTTCCTGTGTTTTTTTAAGTATCTTTTTACAGCTTGGAACAAAATTTCATGTTAACGCACTGTGATCCACAATCTATAGCACACATACCTATCTCACCTATAGCTCACAACCAACTGACTGCATTGAACAAACTGAAACTTGTCATATACTATAACCAAGGTTCAACTTTCTGGATTTTTTTAACATGGAAGATCCCTGCCTTTTCCATTGGATGACATTTGCAGCAGTGTTCACCATATATTTTGATTACCTCATAATGTACTGGCCTGCACAAAATTCCCTCATAGACCCAATAAAACAAAACCAACTCAAATTCTGCTGCTTCTATAAAAATTGGCACTTTAGTCTTTCTACCCAGTTAGTACAATTTCCCTTGAAAGGCATTAAACATACTTGAAGTCATCAAAATCCTTTAGAACACACGGGTTTTGGTGGAAGCAATCTGCCAATAATATTGAGCAAGTTAAATAAAGGAAAAGGCCTAAGCAAGGCTGGCCCTCATCAAAACTCCAAACACATAGTCAATGTGGCAAGGCATCAGTTCAAAAGATCATCTCCTCAGTAGCAGAAAAGCTAAGTTAAAAGTGAATGTTCCAAGGAAGCTAATTTCATGTTTGCGTTTAATCTCCATATTAAAGAAACATCAGAAAGTGGTATTTAGAGAAACTCTAAAGCTAAATCCAAATTCTGGGACTCAAAGCATGTTAGCCTTTTGGGAGAATAGCCTTTTACAAGAATGAGTAATAAACACAAAAATGTTTTTACAAAATGCAATAGATTTCTCCACACTTTGTACTCCAGAAGAAGAAAATCAGAGTACTCTGTTTTTCTGATGCATTGTACTAGCCACATCACTGGTTATTGTAGATTATTCTGTTCAATCTATCTCTCTTTCAGGATGCCTGGTTTGCATTTCCTTTTGAAATTCCAAATGTGCCAGTCTGCCACATCTTCCTCTCATCAAAGTATAAAATATTCCTGGACAGGTTAAAGTAGTCTCTGTAACATAACTTTCACCTTGAATATTTCTATTTTCTTTGTAATTTTAATCTATCTATAAATCAAAACATCTACTGGAAGCAAAATGTGGGCCTGGGGTTTGCTGGTAATTTGTGGTGCTGGGTTCGAGGTGACTTGTACGTTGTATGAATCTTACTACACTGTTAATTGTCGCCACTAAACTAGGTTTATATGCAGAAAATTTTGAATCATTAACAAAATGTTATGGAAGTAGGCCATCAAATGGAAATAATGTGAACTGCATAAAGGAAATATCTTGAGCAAAGTTTTCCAATATACATAATGAACATGGAGATTAGAAACCAGGTAAGCTCACCCAATATCCTGGTTTCTAGTCTCAGCCTTCATCCACTAACCAGGTTCAGCCAACTCTGAACACCTTTGAGCTGAACCAGTAAGTTCGTCCTCCTGGACACAATTTTGTAAGAACTGTGACAGGCCATAGTTTATTCACATACAAGCAGGAGAAAAGACATTAAATTTCGTTGAATGTTTTTTGTCATCTTTATGAATAAAATCACAAGTAAATATAATCCTCATTCAACCAGAAAGAAAGAGAAACATTCACCCTAAAATCAAAGAAAGAAAAACGGAAGCTGAAACAGCTCTTTTATATCATCCTTTTCCACAAAGAATTGAGATGTCCTATAGATAAAGAATTAAAAAAAAAGATGGAAGAAAACTTTAGTGAAGTTGTCAATTGCAATTAAGAAAAAAGGTTATAATTCAACCCACATAACCACTGTGGCAGAGCTCCACATTTCCTCCCAACTAAATTAAAAGAGGATCGGATGTAGAAAACACACTAGTACTTAAGTATAAGCAAATATTTTCCTACTACTAATTTTTAAGAAAACTTTGTATGAGCTCTCTTATGGGCTTCTGATTGGTGTAACTGAAAAAGGCATCAGATGATATTCTCAAAACAAATGTGGTCACAAATTTCATAAGTGTATCAGTCGTACTTCTCCAGAAAAAAATTCCGACGGGAGCTATATTTCAAGCAATAGATTCAAATCCTTGTATATCTGACAAATTCAAAATCTGTAGGACAGGACCGCAAGCTGAAAAATCAGGTAAGACTTGCTATTAAATTGGAAGACTAAGACATCCTGAGAGACTAGAAACTCGGCCAGGATAATTCATTCACATTATAGTGTGGAGGTAGATTTATTTCTGATGCAAGTTCTGCACTTGTGGCTTTCAACTGATTGGAAGAGACCCATCTGCATGACCTCAGTAATGTTGAATTATAATTAATTGATCATAAATATTAATCATATCTACCAAATAGTTTCACACTAACTGCTAGACCAATGTTTAACCAAACAACTAGGTACCATAGCAGAGCCAAGTTGACACACAGAATTAACTGTCACAATAATCTGTGTATATATATCATGACTCCTACATTATAAATATCTTACTAGTGTGTAAGATAAAAATGAAAGGAAATGCTTCAAAATTTTAATAGCAATATTTCTGCATTGTGGAAGCATGATTTTTATTTTCTGTAATACATAAATCAACTTTATAGTTAGAAAAAAATTCTCAAAAACAACTAGTTTGAGACTATGAAACTAAAAATCCCAATCCTGATTCTTACCAAATGGCCAATTAATTTAGCCACTCAGAGGGGAACACACAGCAGAGCATCTACAGGCAGAACTAACATTTTCCCAAGAAGTGGTTCTAAATCTGTACCAGATTTAAAGAAAAAAAAAAACAAAGTAAACTAAGGCTTTAAAGTACTTTGCCATGTACCACTCCAAAATTATTTGGTTTAAATTGCTTTTAAACCAGCAGTTACCTTCCACAGAAAACAAATTTTTCAGTATTCCCTGGATGTACTGTTAGACACCTATAATCTCAGAACTTGAAAGGCTGAGGCAGGAGCATCACACAAGTCTTCAAGGCCAGCCTAGACTATACAGTGAGTTCAAAGACAACCTGGACTACATAGTGAGACCTTATCTCAAGAAAAGAAAGAAACAAACGTCTAGTTTACATTATACTTCCAGGAATCACCTCTACCAGTGGTGGTGAAAGTATGTGTTTTTCTTTTAAGACAAAGATGTTAATGCATGAGTTGTTTTTCTAAACCAAAACCTCAATATCAAGTTTAATTGTAGTATTGGTTCTGTGTGATAAATAAGTGGGCTTCAGGTTGCAGTTTGGGCGCTTGTCTCTTATAGGGTCATCATCACTGACCGAGACAATTTGCAGTGGACCTTTGCGTTATGACCAGGCTCACATATAAACAACTTGGGTTATGACTGGAATTTTAGGTTCAACTTACAATCAAAGTTTTGAGTTACAACTCATTTTCACTTCCAGAAAAGTATGTTATTGTCAGTCTGAGCCCAGATGCACATGTTTTTGGATGTGATTTCAGCCAGTGCTTTATATAATCACTACAGTTACTGGTATCAAAATGATCCCCAAAAAGCTAGAAAAGAATCTAAGGAAGAAAGGGAAGGTAAAGAAAGCAATCGCAGTCAAAAAGAAGCAAATTGTGGAGAACTATGAAAGTGGCATTATGAGACCAATCTCACTAATACATACAGCATGTTGAATTCCGCCATCTTGACACTTTCACAGAGAAAAGATTTGTACAGGGAAGCTAGTGTTGCTAAAAGTGTTACTTAAATTAGTATATAATGATAACAGTGTTAGACTACTAGTGTGGATAAACAAAAGGCAGATGGCAGGTTTTAGCCTATCTGAGCCTGTAATTTGTGAAAAAGCTAGGGCTATAAATGCAGAGTTCATAAAGGATAATCCATCAATGAGTGCTAATGGTATAACATTTCATGCAAGTAAGGGATGGTTTCATAATTTTAAAATAAAAACTGAGGTTCATAGCATAACTGAGGTAACCAGGCACAATGAACCAGCCAGTGCTGATAAAAGGGCTGCAGAAAATTATGTCACTTCCAAAGAAAGACAAGAGAAATGGCTTTTACTCTCATCAAGTTTTGAACTGTGATGAAACTGGTCTTTTCTGGAAGAAAATGCCAGGAGAACATGTATTACCCAGGAAGAGAAGAAAATGTCAGGTCACAAGCCTGTAAAGGACAGGCTAGCCTTACTGCTATGTACCAGTGCAAGTGGTGATCTCAAGATAAAACCTCTCTTAGTTTATCACTCTGGGACTCTTGCGCTGTTCAGGCAACATAGTCTAGGTCAGGTGGCGATCTAACACAAAAGAGTGGACAACAAGAGTACATTTTCTTGAGTAGATCAGGGAAGTTGTCTGTCCTCCTGTTAAGAAATATCTAGAGAAAAAGGTTTACCACTCAAGGCTCTCCTCACCATGGACAATGCTTCTGCTTACCCATGAGATTTGGAAAAGAATTGGCTGAAGAATTCCCATGGTGCTCAGTCGAGTTCTTCCCACCTAACATAACTGCTCTACTCCAACCTATGGATGGATCATTAAGTTACTGCTGATTTCAAGAAGACCTACACCAAGGAACTATCCCTGAAGTGCTTCCAGGTGGTCTCAAATACAGATTTAACCCTTAAAAAAGTGTTCTGGAAAGAACATTACAGTATCTTTTCCTGCATAAGGTTAATTGAAAAATCCTAGGTGAAAACTTTCTAAGGATGCTGAGATTTTCCTGGAATAAAGTATGGTCTAAAATTATACAGGAGAGAGACTTTTGAAGGCTGTGTTAGAGGAGCCTTAGCCTTCAACTGACCCTGTGGTTGATAATATTGTCACTGTAATAGAGTCCATGGGTTTGCAAGTAGATAGTGGTAATGTTCGGAATGGCTGTAAGAACCCTCAGTGGAGCTGTCTACAGAAGAACTTCAATGACTTCTGGCTGAGCAGCCGGGAATGGTAGCTGAGGAGCTTTCTGAAGGAGAAAGGGAATATCAACAAAGTTCCTTTGAAATAAAGGAAGTCCGGGAGGGTGGGGGGTGGACAGAGGTACAAACATTTGTAGAGAAGACCTACCCACGCAGACAAAAGGTCAATCATTGCATTCACTTGCTTAATAACAATGTCATGTCATACTACAGAACAGTGTTAAAGAAAGACGAAATAGACAACCTTAGATCAGGTTTTAGTTCTCAAACGGTTAAGATCTACTAAGTCAGAAGCAGGTCCTAGTGAGCTACAGACTCTCCCAAGGACGGAAAGGACACCAGAGAACCAGATTCCTGATGTTCCTATGGAAGAGGACCCTCCTAAACCATACCCACCTTCCATTTCATCCTCCCCTCCTTCAAGCCAAAGATGTCAACTGGAATGGTGAGTACAGTATGAAATTGTTGTTTCTGGTAAACTAGGCACATTTTATAACTATTTGGTGAATATACTAGGAAAATTTTTGGTGTTTCTAATAAATTATGCACATTACAAAACCCTTTTTATTATGAAAACATTAGTGAAGGAGTCCTTTGGAAGGAATGGAATGTATTATGGGTATTTCCATTATTTTTTATAAGAAAAACAGTCTTGACTTACAAAACAACTCGAGTTACAACTAGGGCTAACAACTGCATTGAGCTCATGAGTCAAGGGTCTACTTCAGATGTGAGCTAGGACTGAACAAGGCCCCTTAGCCAGATGGTAAACAAGGTGTAGGATAAATTAGTCCCCTTTCCTTTGCCCTTCACAATCACTTCTCCCTTTCTATAATTCTTCCGTCCTCCCTACCATGTAGCACTTCATGGTATAATTTTCCCTTTTGGTCTGGATTCTTATCTCTAAAAGGCCAGACCTTCCAGAAGGAAAGGTACCTAAGTATCAGGGTTTACATATATTCCTTGTCATTCAAATCCTGGTACAAGTAGGCACAGGCAACCTAACTGGAGTTGGGGCCTTCTTTTGGATTCTTTTTTTTTTAACCACTGAAAATAAAGATATATTCATTTGCATACAAGTTTATGGACATATTCACAATCACTCAGTTATCAAATTTCATGCATACTGTCCTGCACTTCGCTTTTCTCACTTAATATATTCTGCAAATTATTTCACATCAGTATCTAAAGACTTTTCTTATTTTCAACAACTGCATTTTTATTCTATTGGACAGTGATATCATAACTGGATTTCTCCTGATTCACTGAATTCTGTGGGATCTATAGTATGAGTTCTACAAGTAACTTTGGCAATAGCTGACACAATGATAAATTATAACTAGCCATTCACTTGGATTGATTTGAACCTTTATGCAAAGCAAATTGATCTTTTTTTTTTTCCTTTTTTCTTTTTTGGTACCAGGAATCAAACTCACAACCTCATACTTGCCAGACAAGAACTTGTGCTGCTGAGCTATATCCCCGGCCCCGCAAATTCATCTTTAAAATTTCCTTCCATTGGTCTTCTACACTAGCTGAAATTCCCACGGAAAAATTACTTTGGGTTAAAGTGCTACCTTCAGAATATCCTTGTTAAAAATGCAAATATGGTCTAAAACACATAAAGAATTTTAAAAAATCAGACCCCCAAAATTCAAAGATCCAATCCAAAAATGGGCATTTGAGATGAATACACACTTCTCAGATGAAGAAATACAAATGGAAAATAAATATATGAAAAAATATTCATCATCATTGCTCGTTAGAAAAATGCAAATGAAAACACTGAGATTCCATGTCACTCCTAAAACAATGGCCAGGATCAAGAAAAATACCAACAACAAATGCTGGAGAGGCTGTGGGGAAAAAGGAACTCTCATGCACTGTTGGTGGGAGTATAGACTGGTGCAACCATTAGGGAGGTCAGTCTGGAGATTTCTCAAAAAGCTGGGATTGGAAGTCCCATTTGTTCCAGCTATTCCACCTCTAGGTATATTCCCAGAAGAACTGAAAACATCATACCACAGTGATATGTGTGCACCCATGTTTATAGCAGCACAATTTGTAATATCCAGATCCTGGAAACAACCTAAGTGTCCATTAACTGAAAAATAGATAAAAAACGTTGTGGTATTTTTATACAGTGGAGTACTACTCAGCTATAAAGAAGGATCACACTGAGATATTTATAAATAAATGGACGCAGCTTGTGAATATACTCATAAGATAAATAAATCAAACTCACATGTATAAATACTGTATAGTCTCCTTAGTGGAAGAAATGGTAAGAATACATAAAAGTATGTGGTAATCAAGATTCCCCATTATATTGCTTTGAAGCCTTATAATGTTTTCATTCATTAGTTGGAATGATTTTATTCTGGGTTGTTTGATTTTATTGTCTGTGATTGTATGAACAGCTATTTTGAAGATAACAAGACTTTATAATAGCTAGTGCTAATTTAATACCATCTTGAAGTCCTACCAAGCTTTTGTTCTTCTGTCTCCATTGGTTTTATCATGTTGTATCTTATTTGATTTTATTATATGTGGTAGTATAAACAAAATTTTTTATGGACAAGGAGATAATACAGTTCATTTTCTGTTAGTTGGTTTTGAATACTCTGTAATACTTTCATTCTCTTGAATAGTTTTATACTGTCTTGTTATGTTTGATACTATAGTGTATGAAAGTATACTCAAATATTTCAAGGAAAGAGACACTATGTTACCTACTGTTATATCGGATGGTCTTGTGGTGAAACACTATGTTGCTTAAATTGTTCTGTTCTGATCTGTTTTGTTATGTCCTCTTTTATCTTAATCTTTTAAAATAAAAAATGCAAATATGTATCTCCCATAGCAATACCCAAGAGGCAAAACACTGATTTATAACAATCTGTTATACTTTTGAGAAACAAAAGAAGGAAGTAAAACCATCTTCAAAAATGAGCAAAACTTTTGAATTCTACTTGGGCATACCTCCAGCATATCCACTCAGGCCAGCTCCATGCTCCTGATAATTTTCATATAGTTCTTCTGTCATATAGATAGATTTTGAGACAAAGATAAGTAATTTTTCCTCCTCCCAAGTCTCCAGAAATTCTAAAAAGATATCACCAGGATTCACAATTCCATCCTTGCTGGAAGCAAATTTTCTCTAGATTTGACATCTGGAAATACTCATTCTGTTTCGGCAAAATTGGCTAGTGTTCAACCTTTTACAAAGAATGAAGTGCATTTCTCTTTCCTTTTCACAATGTTCTCTTGTACGGATTGCCATGAAACCAGTGAGCACAGGAAAGACATCCTTGAGTAATGAAGCTCTATCCCCAAAGTTACAATGAAGCATCCCTTGATCACAGTTTTGCAGGCTCGTGTACTGTTCATATGCATTTCAAAATGCTGAAGAGAGAGGCAGGTTCTGCATGTGCCTTTCAAGTTTGACTCTCTTGATTCTGTGGAAAGTTTGTCATGTACTGAAATCATTTTCGTAAGATGTAAACTGGTTTTAACATGAGATTGTGCAAAGCATAGGAGTAGTTACTATCTGTCTCATGGGAGCACAAGGTCTTCAAGACTCCAAGGTACCATCTAAATCTTATTAAAGACTGAGCTGTTGTAACCAAAGGAGAACAAAGTAGATGTCCATGTTCCCAGTGATATAAGATCATAATACCAAGGATGACTACAGGTAAAGATAGGTGTCCTAATAATGCCTGTTATCCAGTGAGATTGTATAATACATGCACAAGTAGTTAAGAAATGGGCACTGAAATTGTCTCAGAGATTTAACCTTGGTCGAAATTCACACTGTTGGAAAATAGATACAGGCACCGTGATTCTATTTTTATTTACTACCAATGTAAGGGCAGTGAGGAAAGGGTTTCTGACACTATCTTTAAGAGATTACTTCGGGGGCAATCTTTAGGCTTTCTCCCTAGTCATGTCATCATTAGAGGTATTCAATTTTGGAAATGTGGTGAGAAAGGTGACACAGAACACAAGCTGAAGGCTGAGACTACATTGTTTCACAGTGTATAGCTTATTGATTCCAAGCCAAATGGAAGTGCTCAGTTGGAAAGTGTTGGCTTCTGATAGTGACAGTGAAGAACATCACTTCCAACTGAAGACCTGGGTCATGGTCTGTGAAACTGTTATATAGTGAAAAATGCATGTATTTATCATTTTTCAGTTTGTTGGCATAGAGTTTCTAAAACCCTTGGAACCCTAAGTGTCTTTTTGTAAGCTAATGAGATGACTAGTTGTCAGGGTTCCTGTATAATCTCAAAATGGGGCTGGTTGCCAGGGAAACCAATCTTTTAATTAAAGTATTTTCAGTCTTACCTTAGAAGAGGGGAAAGGAACTACAGGTTGAGTTCACCACTAATGGTTGATGCTTACATCAGCCATACCTATTAATGAAACCTTGAAAAGCTTCTGGGTAGCTGAACACATAAAACATCACATACCTCAAAAAAGTATGGAAGTTCCATGCCATTTCTCCCAGAACTTACCCCATGTGTCTATTCCATCTGCTGCTCCTGAGTTGTGTCCTTTTACTTAAAAGGAATAAGTAAGGCCCTATTGTAAGTTCTGAGAACTACTCAAGTATTCAAACCCATAGAGAGTCATGGGAAGCTCCTACTGAAGCACAGGTTAACCTCGTGGGCTCTGGTCGGCATCTGAAGTAGGCGGCAGCTTGAGGGTCAGGGCCCTTCACCTGAGAGATATGCGTTAATAGCAGTTAGTGCCAGAATTGAATTGAACTGCAGGACACCCAGCTGGTATTGAAAAGTTGCTTGACACGGGAAAAGCCCACACATCTGGAATCCGCAGTGAAGTACTGAGAGTGCTGAGAGCGTAAAGAAAAGAAGAAAATAGTTCCTTCCGAATTTAACATAGTCCAAAGTGATTTTGAGCAAATTATATAAACACTTCATATCCAAACTTCCTCATTTCTAAACAGAAGTTGTGCTTTTTCTAACCAATTTGGCTTTTGTAAAGACTACTCTCAATTTTAAATAAACTCTAGAGTCGCTTAGAGACAAACACTATATAAATAAAAGACACAGAGAGCCTGATGATTTAAGTTCGTTTTAGAGCCATGTGTACTTTCCCACATCTAGGCTAGACCTTCTATGAATCTGTTACATGGTCAGCTTCATACTCCTCCTCCCTGTCACCTCTACCAACCTTGTCCTATGAACTACACATTATCTTATCTTTCTTAAAATTGCTCCGTCAAGGGTTCCCTCATAGCCATGCTTGAATGCAGTTATCTTTAAATAATTTAGATGCATAATTTAAAATAGATTATAGTTTGCACCCCAAAATAAATAATAAATTAAATCTCTCTATCTTCCCAAAAAATAGATGATCTTTTAGAGGCTCACCCATGTAAGCATATAATGCTACTTATTTCTGTTCCACAAAACAATGCTTTGGCACCAGTCCCCTGGACATGCTACACAAAGCCACATTTGGTGGATAACCTCTCTATAACAGATAGTGAAAGGGCACGTTCTTTCCTGCAGAAGCCTGGAATTATTCTGCCTAATTGGTTACAGTGTGTGAACCTCATTTGAACTGGGCAGCGCTATACATGGTAAAGAATGTATTTCTGATAGTACTTCAGTTAGGCTTGGATCCCAGCCAAGAGTCTCTCTGGCAGACTAAAGCCACTTTACCAACACTTTACTCTTAGCAAGAAGATTCATAATAAAGAAATATAAACAAGACATCTTGGGTCACATGGTTACACACTCCCCACTTCCTCACCCACTCTTCCACCTCTTTTCAAGGGTAAGGAACCATTCCTGGGCAAATAGTGACAGCTCTTTTTCTATCTCACTCTCTCTCCTGTTAGATTTACTAAGAAAATTTGCTTTAAGGGCTTTAGAAATTTGGGGTCAATTTTTGGAAGTCTTTTAAATATTTGAATATTAGCAAAACTCCATCTGGTTTAACATAACATTCCTCCTCCTAACATAAAATACTTTTTAGAAATTTTTCATTTAAAAAATATTTTATTCTTAGAAAGACAAACAAAATGTTCAAGATTAAAGGAAAAAGACACAAAAATCAGGTGGGTTTGATTCCTTTAAAGACGTTATTGGACAATCCTGGCTGTTTCTCTGTAGCGAGATAGGTGGTAATCAGGCTCTCACTGGGCATCTTTGCTCCCAGAGTCTCCACATTCTGTCAAATGTGGCTGTGACCTACAGGTCAATGTTTGCAAGAGGACACAACTTGGAACATTACAGACAATACTCACAGAAAGCCATAATCATATTTTTTAAAAAAATGTAACTGTGAATGCCATACAGTTTCATGCATAATCACAATGTGCTTCTACTGTTTTCTAGGTAACTTGATATATAACACATTAGCGCACAGCTGAAAATAACTTACCTGTTGTCACATCAGTTTCGATTACATGTAAAGAAATAAACAATACTTTACTAATGAAAGAAAAGCCTGCACAATATAAATAATAATATTCCATGCAAACATATTTCTAGTAAAAAGAAAGAAAATCAAGCTTTCCATTTATTATTTTGCTTCCCTACCTCATATACTCAGTATTTGTGATTTTTTTGTTGGGGGGTACTGGAGATCAAACTCATGACCTTGTGCTTGCCAGGCACTTTTTCCACTGAGCTAAAACCCCAGCCCCAATATTTGTGATTTGCTAAAGCGATGATGAGAGACAAAGGCACCAATTTTTGAGGCTGGCTTAAAATTCTATGCTAGCCAATAATAAATGAGAAGCCATTTATTATATGAAAGATGAATCCTAAGAATTACAGTACAGCTAAATGTTAGGTTACATGATATGTTAACTAACCTCTGACTTCAGGGATGTAGAAAACAGACATACAAGTATTAAGCATCCTTAGAATATAACCTGCAAGGGACAGAACATCTACGTGCTACCCCTGAGCATGCTTACTAGATATAAGACCATGAACAATGTATAGAATTCCTGCCAGCCATCATTAAGATGGGACCACAAACTAACCATATATATATATATATATATATATATATATATATATATATCATGTGGGCCATGATGGGATGATATATTAATAAATATAGAGCACTTGATCTACCACAAAAGAAAAGCTGAATAAATATTAGGTACCAATACTATTACAAGAGACAGACTGAAGGAAGGACCAGAATAAGCCAATAGGTTTTTTTTCTGATTATCTTCCTCAAGAAATAATCAACTGTGGAATAATGGGAACACTATACAAACATACAGCCCAGGAAAAGCATTAGTATATAATCAAAATTTTGAAGCAAAGTGGAAGTTCATTATATATTAAAAAGAGACACTAGACCCATGGTTGAAAGTAAGTGCGTTTGCAAGTTGAGCTATTGAACTAGACATCTGAGGTTCAAATATCACCCATCCCACTTTCTAGCTATGTAATCTCAAGCAAGTTATTTAATGTCTCCATGCCTCATTTTCCTCCTTTATAAATAGGGATAACAATATTATCTCTTTCACAGAGTCTGAAAAGTACAAAACACTGTCTATGCCTGTTTTTGTTATATTACAGGACCATCTTGTACATCATCCAAGATATTTTGATAGTGGAAGCACCTAAAGAAACTTTGTATTAATAATTTTCTTTCTCAAACCTTTTAGGATCATGGGCCATAATAACGAGATTATATTGAGAAGCCAGTATATAAATCTACTGTTAAAATTCCATTCTCAAGAATAATTAAAAGTAATTTTTCCATACTGGAATTTTTCAAAAGCCTGATTCTGAAAGGAATAGGATGCCTCAAATAAAAAGATGTATAAAAATAGAAACTGACTCGCCATACCTTTAGAGTTAGTGCTATCAGCTTCCTTGGCCCTCAGACGACCTTGACAGGCTGTTGGGAGGACTTTCTATTTAGTGGTATTTAATCATCTTTTTACATTTTGTTATTGTGAAATCATGGTATTTGTACAGCTTGGAAAGAGCAATAAATTAGTCCATAAATTTTGCAGATGAGGAAACTGAGATCTAGGAGATAAACTGACTGGTCAACATGCATCTAGTGACTAATGAAGACCAAGGAGGATAACATTTTCAGAACATTAGCCCTTCCAAATCTACTCATCAGAGAGCATTCCAGCTTTATACTCTAAATCTGATTAACTAGATCCATATTTTATAAATAAGTAGCTTAAACAGTAGGAGTATTTCACCCAGTTGAACTTCAAATTACTTTAGATCAAAGTAATATATCTTTCTGGATATCAGACTCTTGCTTAAAAATTTATGTGCTTTAAAATTCCTGTTACAGAGAACATAAACAGTACATTGAGTTTGATCAGGCAGTGAAAAATTAATCTCAGGGGGTAAATGTTTCATCTTTCAGGGCATCGGAGAACTAAATAACAACCAATTTAGTAAATTCCATCCCGGCCCAGATATGATATGTTTATATCACATGGATGAAGAGCTTACTCACACAGCCTGCTCATTCCCTGTAGAGCCACCCTTATAAGGTAGAGGTTCTTCTGAAAATAATCATCACAGAGAAATACCGCATGCATTTGCCATGATTCAGATGTTCAACCTGTAGCTTTCTCTTGTTTTTAACCCAAAATTTAGAGTTGAGTTATTTATATATCTTAACTCACAGTACAGTATCATTCAGTTTCACAAGCCCTGTACATTTCATTAATTGGATTGCATTCCCTTTCACTTCTCATCTTAACCCCACTCTCTTCCCTGTCAGAACCATCTGGTCTAACGTTTAGGAAACAGAAGTACATTTAGGTAATGCGATGCTAATTTTAGGTGTCAACTAAATGAAAAGACATCCAGACTAGAGCTGGTAAATCATATACAGGTATGTCTGTGAGAGTGTTTCCTGAAGAGACTGGTATTTGACTCAGTGGACTGAGGAAGATCTGCCCTCACCCAAGGTCCCTATCCAATTGGCTGAGTGCTGAGTGCTAAGGTAGAGTAACAAGGCCAAGAAAAGCTGAAGAAATTCTCTCTCTCTTCTGAAGCTGGACCAGTCTTCCTCTGTCCTTGAATATCAGGCCTTCTTTCTTTGGATTCAAGGATTTGCAAGAGTGTTCACCCAGTTACTCTGGACTTCAGCATCAGGCTGAAGCTTACCTGGTTGAGGCCTTCAGACTTGTTCTGAAATATGCTACTGGTTTCTCTGTCTCTTCTTACAGATGGCCAACCATTGGACTCTTTGGCCTCCACAACAGTATTAGCCAGTTGTCCTATTAAATCCCCTCTCATATTTCCATTTCTATACCTGTATCTCTATTCTATTGGTTCTGTTTCTCTGAAGAACCCTAATACAGGTGTGTTTGCATCTTTGAGAAATACATGATACTGTTTGTGCTACTATATGTGTTTAAATTTTATGTATAATTGTGCTACAGACCATTTTCTTTTTTCATTCAATATATTTTTTTAAGATCTATGTTGCTTTATGCATATTTAGATAATTCTCAGCAGTACATAGAACTCTGCTACATGCAATACAGGAGCTGAGCAAGTCACTCTCTTCCAACCATTTAATTCCAAAGCCTATGGTCATTCCTACTTCCATGATCCTAGAGAGGCAGAAAATTAACTAAACCCCAGGAAATCTGATGCTGTAAGCAAGAGCACTGACCTTTAGTCACCTTCACTCTCCTCTCACCTCCCTAAGGGTTCATAAATGTGTACTATATGTATATGTCATACATTAATTAAGATCAGAGTAAATTCTGGGGCAAGCATGTGTACTGAGAGCCCTTAAGATGACTCAGCACTCTGTCAATCATTCCTGTCAATCACACCTAGAGATTCTGGGAGAATCTCCAGATGCACCTGTGCTGAGGTGCATATCCTTTAAATTCTGAAAGCCTGGTTTATTCTAGCATTGTTGCTGTTTCTGCATACAGTGATTTCACTTTTCTGTCACCCTGGATCCTTTTTCTGTCTTGTGCTTTATTTTTTATTGGCACAGACTTGCCCTGAGCACAGTTTCCCATGATCTTTAATAATGTAGTAGCTACCCACACGCTACTGGGTATATACTTGGCAATTCTTTCCTTATACACAAGAGCCTGGACTAATCAGCCTATTCCATGCTAATATATGTACATAACCTTTAACTGAGTAATCAATTTCCCCCAATGTAGAACACATCAATTGCTTCTAACTCTGCCTTCCCAAATGAAGCATCAGTAAACATGCTCCTATATGGTTCCATTCTGCTTTGTATTAGTATTTTTGGGATATGATTCCAGGAGTAGGAATACTGAATATCACTGCATAAGACCTGATTTCTCTAAAGAATGCCAGACAAAATCCGCACAATACCTCCTCCAAGTTATACTTCCAGTATAACTAACAGTACAAACAGAATTCCCAACTTCTTTACCAATAGTGTAATGACTGATTTTCTGATGTTCACCTGTCTAATGGGTAGTAAAGCATTACTGAACCTATTTCAGATTACTAGCTCTTTCAAAGTTTAACACTCTTCCTTTCAGTTCATAAGAATTTCTGGATCCCCTACATGCTTTGCACAGGTCCTGGGCAATTAGAAATCCTAGCTTAAGCCTATTAATGTAGATAATTCCCTCACAAACTTGTTATATTTCCGTATCATCCACTATGCTGATCTCAAAATTTCTCTTATAGGCCTTCATTCTTCTCCGAGGAGAGGTAAATTCTGAGTTCTTCCTGAAACCTTTCTGATGTTTCTCACCCACCCTCATGGGGATGTTCATCTAAATGCATGGAAACAGCATACCCCTAGTTAATTCTTGCCCTTCCCCATGGTAGACACTCCCTCCCCTGCCCTCCTGTCTCTTTGCCACTTAGGATTCAAAGTATTTTCAAATTCTCCATTTTGACTGACAAGACCTGGCTCCTTCTCATATCCTTCCCAGGCCTCACAGGAGAACATTCTCCCTGTTCTTACCTGGAACAGTAAGAGCAACGAGGGTGGTGTGGGGAGGAACAATGATACAACATACACAGGAGATTTTTTAAAGTATCACCTGCATGCACTTATCATTCCATATGAAGGACACTTAAATCAATCCAAAGCACCTTTACAAATCATTTGACCCTCTCAGATACCTAGAGAGCCTGTCACCATTTGTAGATAAAAGTAAGAAACAAGACAGAGAACAAAAAAAGAAATTTTGTAGAGTAATAAGACAGTTAACTCATAAGTAGCCCATTTTAGAAGAATTCCGTTTTTAAAAACACAGGCCATCTTTTTAAAATTAGCTAAATCTCCCCATTTTCATCTGAATTGAAAGGAAATTTTGGCATAAAAATGAAGACTTTTGTCGCTGCTTTGCAACACTAACTTGTAGTTGCTACTAAGCATTTGCAAGAAGCTCTGAGTTCTTACCTCACTGTTGGAGATTCTCTTATAACTAAAAAAATGTATTACTGTAGCATTAGTAACCAAACTAATGCTGCTGTTCATTTTGCAAACTATATTGTGCTTACTAAATTACATCTCATTCTGACACAGATTGTAAATATGAATATGTATGTAAAGTAGTAATTTTAAACATTTAATTCTGAGCACAATCTTATATATGAAGTTCATTTTTGTCATGTACCACTTCTCAGTGTTTTAAGCTTTAAAATTTACTTTTTAAAAATCTGAAAAGCAACATAATTTCTCCACCTGTTTCCTTTTTATAGAAAAAATTTCATAACAAAATAATAGGAAAATAACAATAGTTAATGCATTGCATATTATTATCTTCAAAGTAGTTACTCAGAGTATAAGATATGAACATAAAAATATCTCAAAATGATATTAGCATAAACCTTTCTTTTCAATGAACTAAGAGAAGCCACACAACTGTCGGTATTTTTTTCCTTTTCCCTTCCTCTCTTCCTTTTCCTATTTCCTATTTCCCACCTTAGTTCCTATTTCCTTTTGAACAATTTTTTCCCATTTCACAATATCTATTGTATATTTTGGTCCTTATTTACTTTTCAGTTTCTGACACCAGGGAAACAACACACTATTTCCACATGTGAGTCTGATTTACTTTACTTATGAGTATGGTCTTAAATTGCATCCATTTACCCTTCTTTATGACTGAGTAATACTCTATTTTATAAAAAGACCATATATTTTTATCCATTTAAAAGTTAAACCTGTTTGGAAGACACTTTTCAATACTCCCTATATGAGCACTTTATTCTACATGGTCAGCAAAGACCATCTCTGATTAAAGGAAGGCAGTCTGAGTAAATGAAAAGAGACAAACTTGGTATGAGTCCTGTCTACAACCTATCAGGTGTGTGGATTTAGACAAGGGATTTAAATTCCAAACCTTGAATTTTCCCTTATATAATATGGGCATATTATTACCTATGCTTAAAGGTTAATGTCAAGATTAAATTAAGTCACATATGCACAATGGTTGGCATGTGGTAGGCACTGAAACTACTTTAACTAGTTTTTACCTTTCTCTTTACCTTGGAAAAATACATCCAGAATCAGCATGTTTCTGGTTATACGTCAGAAAAACACTGCAAAGACAGGAATATTTCACCTCTGAAATGAACAAAAGAAACAAGCATAGTTGTGCTTTGTGATCCAAATATGAAGCTTGGTTTTTCCCTTGCACACCACAGGAACCTCCTATGCTGGATAAGGAGGCTATCATCCCACCAACAAATGTAAATTCCCCATGAACCTAGAGCATAAGCAATTAACACAACAGCAAGTACCTTTAGAGAAACTGTTTCTATCAAATAAAAATATATTTGGTGCACAAATCTGTGTCCCCTCTATGCTCTGGGTATTTCCTGCATATACAAAATACCCTTTTATGTCCGGGAGAATATCTCATATAGACAAGATATCTAGGGGCAACCCCAGGCCTGTGTTTGAAAGGAGAAGCAGGTATGTAATGCAGATATTGTTTCTTACAGGACTGAGAAACTGTGGGGCTGTTTTTTTTTTAAATCATCTAAAAGACTTCATGTAAACCTTGTGCAATTTCCATTTACCTGAAGCTGGTCTTCCTCAATGCAGACTTCCCTGGAATGACTATATTACATTGCTTCAGAATTGCTTTTGTCTACAATTTACACATTGTATCTGCTCTAGGAAAAAAAAAACCTACATTGAGTAGACCAAAACTAGCATCCCAGTTCTACTGCAAAGAAAATAACAATCGACACATCATGTTAGTAAGTGATAAAAACAAACGTTTTCCTGAATAATTGTTTAAACCTATACCCTGCTCCAGAAAGCAGAGCAGGATTCAAAATAGTACATAGCACCCATTAAGGTTTTTCTTCCTCAGCCCAGAAAGCAGTTGGCAGGAAAGAGAACCCAAAACAAATATACACAATTGAGCACAAAAGATTTACTGAAGGTCCTTAGACCATAGAACATTCAACTAAGCCTATCGACACCCAATGAGAGAATGATGGGCCCTAACCCTATGTTCAGAATACTATCAGTTGTCCCCCATTGAGTTGTAGTCTTCCAACTCTCCAGCTTGAAGTAGCTGGGTGGGCAGCTTACTCCAAGCTACCTCAGACAATCTATAGATTTCCAACCAAATTCAGTCTGGGATGCGTCATAGCCATAATACAACACATTATGTTATACCCAGTGAACCAGGCTTCTCTCTTGTATAGGAGCCAGGTGTTTCTCAATTTAGACCCAGTGTATTACTACTATATAACAAGATGTAGTAGACAGGGAAATGATGCAAGACCAACATCCAAAATGGTAATTACAAAATGGCTATTGAGGTAGCTGAAAATAAAGATCAGTAGAATGAAGAGATAATAATAGATGATCAATCATCTATTTTTGTTTCATTTGGAGTTTAAAGGATATTGTCAAGCCAGATATAGTGACACACGCCTGTAATCTCAGCACTCGGCTGAGGCAGGAGGATTGCCATGAGGTCCAGGGTGGGGAGGGATACATAGTGAGTTCAAGGCCAGCCTGGAATATATAATCAGATCCTTTCTCAAAACACACACACACACACACACACACACACACAACAAAAAAAATGATATTTTAATTTTCATGTTAATTATGCCTGAGAAAAGGAATCTTCTCTTAAACAGAAGTTTGCAAAGATAATACTTTCAAAACAAAAAAGAAATAATAATGGTCATCATTTGTTATATACCACCATGTGCTACGTGCTGCCTAAAATGTACTGCATTTGAAACCAGCAATGCAAAATGGAATTCTAAAAGTTAGACTTCTTCTTATACAAATAAACAATTCTCTAACATGCCCTCACCCCAGCACACAACCCACACTCCCTCCTCTCCACCTGGACGCTGGGACCGAGGAACAAGCCAAAGATGACTGGGAGGCAGGGTCTCTCTAAGCTCCCCTCCCCTCCACTCTGTTCTTCACTCTAAGAGACCCTTGCACATCTGTTCATGGATCGATGGTGATTTGAGGAAAACAAGCTGCTTCATCTCCTCAGAGCTAGCTTCAAATAAATCCTTTTTCCTTTTTTACCCAGATATATGCCCTGCTTTGATTTGGTCGAACATGAACATGAGCCTAAATGGCTTAAGGCATACATTAATGTATTTTATTCCCATAGCCACACTACAAGGACATCATTATTATCACACTCCTTCCACACATAAGAAAAGTGAGACACAGAGAGGTAAAGGGCAAATGGTTAGGAAGCGGCAAGTCTGAGGTAAAGACTTGGATATCCAGCTCAGAACCTCCTTGCTTGGCTGCTGCTTGCCTTTCCATAGAGAAAAGCTAGGTTTCTGCAGCTGGGCTCAGTCCATGCATCAATAGCGCATGCTTAGGCCTGAGTCTCCAGGTTACCACAGCAAAGGAAGAAGCCCAGCCCAGCGTGGTGGTCTTCTCTAACCTCTCAGCTCTCGCCATCACCCATCACCACACACAGAAGGAAACAAGCCCCCTTTCAGGCAAGGGTGGCCATAAGGTATGGCTTATGAAAAGGTCCTATTTGGTCCTTTCTCTTTGACCAACTATTAAGGCTCCATAAAGCTTCTTTATGAAAGAAAAGCTTCCTTAATGAGAAATTCCCCATGAGGGCAAACCTGTCATGCTCTCAGGCCAGATTGTCATGGAAACTTTTATGAAGGGGAGCCCAACACTGAAGTCTTCAGGCAGCAAAAGAATCCATGCAGTTGTTCTTTTGTAAAATTATACAGATTTATTCATTGCAACAAGTAAGGCAATGACACAAGTTCTTTTTACTGATGAATGGAATTAGAACATAATGAGAGAAACACAGTCAGAGATTAAATTATCAGACCTTGAGCCACTCCGCTAGTCCCCATACTGCTATCCTCAAAGAGCTCGAACAATGCACTTTAAAAATAATCACCCCTACAACGTAATTCTAAAATAGTTATGAATTTAAAAAATATATACTGCTTTTCAAAGTAATGCACTGACAGCTTAGTGTAAATAATAACAAGGTATTATATTTTAAAGTACAGTCAACAGACTATACTCCATGAGCCAGACCTGGCTCACTGCCTGATTTTGTAGACCTCAGAGCCAAACATGGTTTTTGCATTTTTAAATGGTTGAAAAAACAAAGAATGGTAGACATAATTTAAGACAGGTTAAATATTTAAATATATATAATACAATACCTATAATACATAGACTTTTAGTGGAGCACAGATGTATTCTTTTATTATTGTCGATGGCCATTCCCATGCTACAAAGAGCCAAAGACTAAAATATTTATTATCTGGCTCTTTACACAAAAAAAGTGTGGAGCCCTTTCTAAAGTGATAAATGATAGATATATTGCCCTGACAAATTTCTCACTAATTGTCGAGTTGTAGTTCTTAATCGTTAGAAAATAGTGAAACTTTTCATGATGTATCCCAGTAATTAATTTTTAAAACCCTATCCTAAATTGACATTGCAGCTTATTACTCATTCTAATGATAAGTCGTGAGTCCTTAATTGTTTCAAGGGGTGTGTTTTCTCTTACACTAAAATGATGTATTACTGATAGAAACCAGGGCATTTCTTCAAACGCCTGAGTGAAACAAAGCAGAAAACATCCCGTGCACATGTACATTCACTTGGCAGGAACATTTTGCTGCTAAGCTTGAAACCAAAACAACTAAAGCCAGTAAAAACAGAGCACATGGGCTTCTGTTCCTGCCTCTTGGGTATTCCAAAATCCTCAAATCCACAGAAATTTTTGGTTCAACTTTTCATTTTCAAAGGAAATCAGAGTACCAGCCTTCTTCTGCAAGTGAATAACTTGTTGCCATTTATGACTACCCTTTAACAGTGGCTGGCATGCATTTATATTTCTCTTAAAAGACATAACCTGTCACAGGATTCAACTGTCACCTTGTCCAGTGTATCAAATGTACTCAATACATAGTTGCAGTGTGCTGTAGACAGGTCCAGTCTGATTCTCATTGGCGCAGCTCCCCTAACACATGCTTCCAAATCTGGCATCATCATTGACTTCAAAAGTTGCTCCCTAAGCAAAGACTCTGGAAAAGACACAAAGCAGACTTGCCAATTATTATAATTCAGGCATCTCAGTGAACTTCATAAATGTGCTATAATACATTAAGTATGTTATCTCCTTGAGTTCCATAAAAGTTGTACTTATACTCAAATGCCAAACTAAGTAGCAACTTCTCCATGGGAGGTACTGGCCAAAGAAGTCCTCAGGTGAGGGTTCAGGAATCCTTGGTTCAGTCCCAGGCCCTCAGTCTACTCACCGTATGAATGAGGGCATAGAAGCAAATGTTCTACTCTTACATCAAATTCACATTGTTTGAATAAGCTTTAAAGTGTCACAGAATTTTATGCAAACATCTCCTTTGTGATCTTAATCAGCAAAGTGAATGATTCACAGGTCCCTAAGACTCCTTTAAACAAGTTTGAGAAACTGCTGCGTCTCAATCAACGTCTTTAAAAGTCATTCTAACACAGTTACTGTCAAATGCAATATTCCCCTCCCCCAAAATGAAAAATTTTGCCACTGACTCCCATTCAACCACCTCAAGAGATATTATTTACTTTAGTCTGGAAATACATCAGTTAATTTTTATAGGGAGCTTTTAAAAGAAACAGGTCTGCAAGAAAATTTAGCCAACAAAAATTTTGCTGGTTCTGCTGAGTTACTAATGCCACTGTTTGCCATTTACCCAGGCTGAGACAAAGAAAAGGAATATATTTCTACCACAAAACCAGATTTTTTGTTAAAAAATGAGCCAAAGGAATAAAAGGGGAGGGCAGAGGCAGCACATAATTAGGCCTAGGCTTGTTGCCTGATTTTCATTAGGCCCCTGCCTGACTCTGATTTGGCCCACACTAAGTCCTTTTAGGCGACTGAGTACGAAGGCTAGTGCTTATTTTCATGGCTGTTTCAATTCATCAAGAAAATCCTTTGAAAGATGAAAGAAACTCCACATTTTTTCACCTGTTGTTCTTTCTTGTGTGCCTGTCACTTCACTAGCCAAACTTGCTTCAAGCCAAACCAAATGCTTTCCAACCCTCTACAGTATGCCTTTGAAGATCTTAAAGTTAAGTATTTTCTTATGCTGACCAATATAGCTTCCAAATAAGGAATAAAAATATAACGTAGTTCTGAAGTTATTTTTTAAAAAATACCAGAAATGCAAAAACACATTCCAATGTGTGCATAAAAGCAAAATTGCTCTTCTGCAAGTTTAGAAATCTTGAGCCAAATACACCTGATGTTCATTACCACACCCATAGCACATTGTTCATGTATGACAAAGTTTCTGCAAAGACCATATGCTGTTTTTATTATTACCACTTCACAAGTTTTCCCAGGCTCACTAGGAAAAAAAAATTCTGTAAGATGAGTCCAGAGTGGGCTCGTCTCACTACCCTAATGAAATTCAGCTTGCTATTTATGTGATTAGTAATAAACATCTCTCCTTATTTCCAGCAGCACAGCAATTAGGACCATAATCTGTCACCACTAGCTTAAAGTTTTGGCTTTTATCAAAAGAAAATGAATTCTCCAAGGAGAAAAACACAAAGCTACCTTCAAGCTAAAAATAGTTCCGTCTTCTAGACAACATAGCACTTTCACATGGCTCCAGTAAAGCTAGCTGTAAGCAGCCCACAAAGGACATCCCAGGAGAAGGGCAAAAGAGGTACGAGTTTTAGGTGCCAGTTTAGCTGAAAAAGATGCAAATAAATAAAAGCTGGCAGACTTCCGGGAGAACATGGCGGACAGATAACAGCAACTACCGGAGGCTCTCTGAAAGACTCGGCTCAGAAGCCAGGAATGGTGCGGACTAAGGAGACATAAGCAGGTAGAGATATGCTCCGCTGACTCAGGAACGAACTGGGCTGAGAGAAACCAACTTGGAATGCAGTCCTGGTGCTAAAACAGGAACAGAAAAGTCTCGGTGTGGAGGCTGGACCCTGCGCCATTGTAATCCACGATTTGGGTTTCCCGCTGCGTGGCGGCTGGCTGCCTCTACAGTGGCTCGGCAAGGAGAGACGTGCAGAAGCTCTGAGAACGGCAATCTGCGAACGGCAGGGAGGCGTGCACTGACTTGTGGTGAGGTGAGTGAGAGAAGCTGACACTCTACCACAGTTTGACTCCAGCGGAGGACTTTCTGGGTCTGAGCAGTCCTGCGGGAGCAGGGCGCAGTGGCGACTCCAGCCACACATCCCCCTCTCGGGCGAGATTGGTGAAAAGTGCCTGGCCTGCGTGACGCTGCCGGCGGACCTGGTAGACTGTCCCAACTCAGATCCCAGAGCCTGACGGTGGCCGGGAGGGGAGACGCGTAGGCTGCCTGGTCCGTAACTCCCTGGTGCGCAGCGGTGAGCGGAACACCTAACTGGCGCAATTCGATCAGGCTGTGGCTGACTGGGAGAGAAGCTGGGCCTCTTATATAAGCTTGCATATATAAGGAACAGAGAAGAAGAGGCAGCATGGGAAGAGGCAGCAACAAGAAAGGCTCCTCGGCCCCCAATTCTGAGAAACAGGCAATAGCAGACACCGCACCAATATACATAAGGCACCATATAGAGAGCCTCATAGACCAATTCAGGAATGAAGTTATCAACGACCTGAAGCTAGAAGTATGCAGAATAGTTAGAGAAATGCTAAGTACCACCCAAGAAAAAACAGGCGGTGGAATGGAAGAACAGAAAAAAAGGGGAGAATTGCTTGATGGAGAAAACAGAGAAAGCATTGAGTATGTGAAGCAGGTTCAAAGGGACTACCAAGATACTAAGAAGTCTATAGAAGACTGGCATAACAGCTTGAAAGAAACTAAGGACAGACTATCTGAACTGGAGGGCAGACTTGTAATATGGGAGAATGAAATGAAAAACTTCTTAAAAATAACAAAGAAACAAACAGCAATAATACAAAGACAAAAAGATGATAAGAGGATCCATAACCTAAGGATTAAGAACATAAAAGAAGAAGTAGGGACACAAACAAGTGAACTACAAAAGCTACTCACAGAAATAATCCAGGAGAATTTTCCTAATTTAGCAAAAGGTAAAGATACTCAGATGTATGAGGCATAGAGGACCCCAGCTACCTACAACCCAAACAGAGCAACACCCAGGCATATAATAATAAAAGTTCCAGAAATTCAATACAAGAACAGAATATTAAAAGCTGTAAGGGACAAGAAACAGACCACTTTCAAGGGAACACCCATCAGAATTACAGCAGATTTCTCGGCACAAACCATCAAATCACGAAGAGCGTGGGGGAAAATAATTCAAGCTTTGAAAGATAATAATCTCCAGCCAAGATTGAGATATCCTGCACAACTGTCCCTGGAAATTGATGGAAAAACAAGGTGCTTCCAGGATAAAGAGGAACTGGGCGAATTTGCAACCACCAATTCAACTCTACAGAGAGTATTGCAGGATATTCTAAAAAAAGAAAAATACAAAGAATCCAGAAATAATGGCAGAGAGGCCACAACGAATGGAGCAGAGAACAAAATGAAGAAGACAAACTGACAGCTACTAACAGAAAAAGAGCTCAACAGAAATGAGGGAGAGAAGATTGGATGATAGGAGAAAATGACATCTTAATAGGTAATACTGATTTAGTATCATCTTGTTTTGAAGTCTCATCTAGCTTTTGTCCTTCTGTCTCCAATGGTCTAAATAGGTTGTATCTTACTGGATTTTATTATGTATGATAGTATAAGCAAAAACCTTGTAAAGACAAGGAGATTATACAGAAACCATTATTCATTTTCTGTTAGTCGATTCTAAATACTCTGTAATGCTGTCATTCTCTTGAATGGTTTTACATTGTTTTGATATACTTAATGCTACAGTATACGAAGTTGTACTCAAGGATTTCAAAGAAAGAGACAATATGGTAACTACTTTTAGGTTAGGATTATCTGGTGGTGAAACACTATTCTGCTTAAATGGTTATGTTTTGATCTGCGCTGTTTCATTGTTATGCCCTCTTTTATCTCAATCTCCACTCCATTATTTACTTTTTTATCTTTATCCTTTTAATTAAAGGAAAAAAATAGCAGGATATATTATAGTAACCCACTTTGACTTTTCATTACCTTGATTTAAAGCCCTGTATTACTCTCACCATCTGGTTTTTAACTGATGTTCCCCTATTCTGTTTTGCTGGATAGTATCAGGTTCGAAAGTTTAGGCATCAGCTGTGAAGATAATGAGATTCATTATGACGCCCATTCTTGTTGACTTTTATCTACTTTTGAAGACCTACAATGTCTCCAATGTTTTGGTTTTGTCGGTTTTATTCTTTACTGTTTTGTTCAATTGTATTATAACTAACAATATAGGCAATTCTATTAGAGATAGCGGGAGGCATTATAGTAACCATTGTTGATCACCTTGTATTATGTTTTTACATTATCTATTATGTCCACCCTTTTGACTTGACCAATTCTGTTCTGTCACATTTGGTTTTACTCTCTTCCAAAAAAGTAATAAGAACAGTGGGAGCAATGAAACCCAAAATGTGTAATAGTCATGGTACAAAAGAGAGGAAAAGAAAGTGCTCCAAACTATATAACTGCATGTATATTTAAGTGTATAAGATAGAAAATGATATCACAGAGTTTTATTGGATCAATGAACAGAACTGTTTGCAGTATCATTGATGGAATGTCCACTTTACAAGCTTTAATTTTGTGACTTGAACAAGTATTTCTAAGATGACAATATGTAATCCATTAACTAGTGATTTCCTACTGTTCATTTTTTTCTGTAAATCTGTATAACTTGTACCCTTTCCCTGCTTTTTTTTCTTTTCTCCTTAAATAAAATTTAAAAAATAAATAAATAAATAAAAGCTGGTATGGAAAAACAAAGAAGACAACCAAGTGGACGTAAGAGTAAATGAGGCCTCTAATCTCTTGGTTCATTTTTAGAGAGTCAAAATTAGATTAAACAAAATAAGTGGACATAGTGAATACAGAGTATACCTCATTTTGCAGAAACTTTTATTATAGTTTACATCAAAAGCTTTATACTTTAAAAGGTGAGTCATAAAGTTTACATTAAATATTTATTCATAGGTGAATAACCAATAAAAAACAAAGGGCACAAAAGATGCTATTCCCCTGCTAGAACTTAGGGCAGTCATATAGGATGCTTAAAAGGTGATAATAATGATAATTAGTAGTAGTAGTAGTATTACTACTTTTTATACAATTTCCAACTCTTAGGCACTGTACTAAGCATGTACATTTTCTTTAATACTCTCAATAGTACCATTGAATGCATACTATTACATTAATTTTACAGAAGAATTGGAGGCTGAAACTTGACCAAAGACTTACTAGTAGCAAGTAATGTTAAAATCGTAATAATAGGTTAAAGCAGTATTTACCAATGAATTATAGTTTCTAGGATTTTCTTTTTGTTTTCATTTTTGTTTGTTTTGCTTTCATTTTTGTTTGTTTTGCTTTTGGGGGTGCTTTTGTTTTTGGTTTTGGTTTTGAGTCACGGTTTGAGTCAGGTTGACCTTGAACCTGTGGCTACCCTCAGCCTCCTGACTGCAGAGATTACAAGAATGTATCACAACACCTGATGCCACAATGTATTCACAGTGACAAAGACATGTCTGAATCTATTTTTATCAATTGAATGTATTCATGTGAGACATAGGAAATAAAAAAGAAGTAAGAGCCCTCTCACCCCAAGGGAACGAGGAATTTCTCACGGATCAGTTCATCAAGATTTGCACACTCTCAATGTGTATCAAGTCTGACAAAAGTTAACTGAGTGAATAATTATTTTTTGTGCACCTATTATGGACAAGGCAATAGGGTCTATCATAAACTTAATGGAAAGTAATGAAAGAATGTATCCCTAGGTACCAGAATGTTGTCTAGGTCTCATCAACTTATGGAAACAACTGAGGTTCATTAATCAACCAGCCCAGTTTTTATAATCTTCCCTCTCAGCTCATCAGAACATCATATCAGCCAAACATTGCCCAGGTAACTGAGAATCCCTGGGTGCATCTCATGTGTGCTAATGAGCAAATCTTGTCAGACATTTTGTGGTTTCAAATCCTCCTGTTTTCTACAGCCTTCTCCATGGACATCACTGGAATAAAAGACATGCACTGTCTTTTGGCTGTATTACATTCTGTTAGAGGATCTCTAAGTAATCTTGCTTAAACCTTCACCATTTTAACAAAATGATTCTCTGAGTACTCATTTACAGCTTCCTTCACAACTTTCTGAACATAATCTCAAGGGAAACCAAAATTAAAGACAAATCTGAATAATATACACTGTACCATTCTTAGAATTTCCTCTTTTCTCTGATAACTAAAGCTTGTTATTGGATTAAGCTATTTCTCCTAGATTCCTTTTCCCTTATAATAAATGCTTTCCAGATGATCTTCCATTCTTTTGCAAAAAGATTTTTGACAGGCTCTGTCCACAAATAATTTTAACATGCTCAGAACATATCTGGAACTCAGTGGGACCCAGTGTGCAAGCTGAGGGCCATGTTCAAACCCAACCTACTCCCATACACTCCTTACTGGGCAACAAGCACATTAGCGATATCAGGGAGTACTAAAGATTGAATTAAATTATCCTTGTATACCGATGTGGCTTATATGGGTGATTTAGGGAATAGATAAGATAGAGCAAATCTTCTGAGTAATACACCACCAAAAGGCTTTGGTCACTCACAAAAAGAGGATTATAGAACTGCAAGAACAGATAGAGATAGGCGAAGATTGCCATAAAATGGAGATTTAGAAAACAAGGAGAAATTAGTCACAAAAGTCTTAAGCATTAAAAAAAAGTAACTCTTACATTTCCTAACAGAATGAGTTTCTGTTCCTTTCTGACAGCTGGTGCCCAAGTTCCAAATACCCTCTCTTGTAGCTTTAATTGCCTGCAGCTTTGGCAGACAATTCCTATAACTGTTAGTCGTGATTTGTCATCTTTCTTAGGTTAAGAAACACCTAGAAATTTAGTAAAGCACATTCCTGGTGTGTCTAGGTAGGTCATGGAAGAGTGGCATTGGGTTATGATATATCAGAGGTGGTGAACCTATGGCACGTGTCACAGAGGACTGTTTATATCATTGAAAGCTCTAAAAAGTTCACCATCACTGCCATACATAATATCTTGCCCATTCCTCTCTGGCATTGTGCTTCCCTGCGCTGCTTCTGGACTTCCACAAATCAAGCAGCTTTATCTGTCACACCCCTCCACCATGAGATTTCTGCCTTGGAGCCTGATGACCATGGACTGCATCTGCTGAACTGTAAGCTAAATTAAAACTTTTCTCCTTTAAGTTATGGGTGCCATGTATTATCTCAGAGATGGGAAAACTAACAAACACAATTCCCTTCACATGCTAAGGGATTTCTGCCTTAAGTGTCTGTGTCTTTTTGCCTGTAGACTGCCTCTGCCTAGATGGCATAATTGACTCACTGCTAAGGAAGGCCAAAATAGTGAGTAAATTCCTTCAGAAACAACATTAAACTTTTGAAAAGAAGAAAGTAGATAAATGCTCCAGCGTCCATTGTTTGCTGAGAATGTACTTTCTAACAGGGTGCCAGACAGGATTGAGACCCAGGTGCTCACAGTGGAAACTACCTCTGAATACGCTATTGACTTTCGCCCATCCCTTCCTTGCATTCTCTACTCACTCTTATTATTTCTGGGACTAATTTAGAAATAAACAACTTACTCCCAAACTCTTAGTTTCATTTTCTGTTTTGGGTAGATCTGATCTAGAATCTTTTAGCAGAGGAAAAAAGAAGGGTAAAATGAAAAACCATCCTTGAGAGATTCCTCATAACTCTAAGTAGAGAAAGGACTTCTATTAGTTTAGTAGGACTGATACAGCAAATTACTATAGAACAAGTGACTTGACCAACAGACATTTTGTCTCATAATTCTGGAGATTAGAAGTCCAAGATCAAGATTTTAGCAGTTTTAGTTTCTCCTGACCCCCGTCTCCTTGACTTGTAAGTCATATCTTCTTACTATACCTTTGTATGTATACAATTTAGTGTCTCTATGTCCAAATTTCTTCTTCTTAAAGGACACAATTAGATTAGATCACATTTCACCCTAACTGCCACATTTCAACTTAATCACCTCTTCAAAGACTCTATTTACAAATACAGGCACATTCTGAAGTTATAGCTTTAATGTGTGGATATGGTAGCCTATAATGGGACCCAGGTCAGAGCTTGCCTCTTCCTAGATCATGCCTTGTATAAAGTAATTACAAATAAAACCCTTTCCAAATAGAAAATATTTTTAAAATTGTGTTAAACAGTTCTGTTTATTAGACAGCAGATATGATTTGACCAAATGTCTAAGGTGTTAGGCACCATTTGGCCTAAGAATGGTGTATGTTTCAGTTCTATAATCATGCAAGGAGTTAGATCATTGGGGAAAAAAATAGGCAAGATTAAATAAATGGTATTATATAGATTTCACACAAAAGCTGAAGAAGTAGTAGAAATGAAGGGAGTGTATCCTAAGAGAATCAGAATAATCTACCATAACAGTAGGCAAGAAGGAAAATAATTCTGTTGCACTTGGAGAACATCAAGAAGGCCAGCCTGATTAGCCTAGAACACTATGGGAAAAGCAAAAGTTATTTAGGTGGGGCAGGGCCTGACTCTAGGGGGCCCTAAATGCATAAAGGAGCAAGTTACTGCCAAAAAATTGATAAAAGAATTTAGTGAGTTAAAAGAAAAGATTGGAAAATATAAAATTTCATGATGCCAAGTGTTGCCTGGAAAATGGATCTTGGAGTACTCACATACTATTCCACAAAGGTATTCTCCAATGCTACTGCAAACAAAAGGCTCGCAAAACAATGGACATGTCTAAAAAAAATTTACAAACAAATCCAAGGATGCTATTTTACATTGAAAACTCACACTATAGAAATTCTACATTCAATGAATACAACAACCATACTTTAAAATGTCAAAGAGCCATTATTATTCAACAATGAATGTCTATGGAACAAACATTCCAAGCTAAAAAGTGAAAAAATGAGAAAAATGAAAGGATGAATAATTTGCAAGCCCTGGCTTCAATGAAGTCGGCATTTATAAAGGAAAAAGTAATAATAATAAATAAATAACATGTATGAATCACTGTAACTGAGTGCTATTGTCAGAGAGAAAGAAGCAAACAACTTCCACTAACTATTTGTTGTCTTAGTTTTTACTTGTTGTTAAGACAAGATATCTGATGCTCAACCAAGAAGGAAAGGTTTATTTCTTACATTTCTTGGGGGTTTCAGTCCATACTCAGTTGGCTGCAAGGCAGGGTGGCATAGCAGGACCACAGTTCACAGCAGCCACAAACTGCAAGGGAGATGGCAAGAGACAGAGACACACCTTCTTTCTGCTGTTACATCATATCCTAGCTCCACCCCTAGGTGGATGTAGCATTCACACCACCAATCCAAGCGCTAGACAATGAGCCAATCACAAACGCATAATTACATGAGGCTTGGGGGCCACTGACATAAACCATGACATTTGCTGGATAAGTGAATGAACTGTCAATAAAAATGATATACTAGTGGTAAAATTTTTAATGGGCAGGTCTTTAGCAGAAAAAGGAATAGAGATCATTGCAGGTGGAAGATGTTATTGTTTGTGTCTAAATGCCCACACAAAGCCTCATTCAGTCATTGGACTTGCTCAGAGGTGGCTAAATCTAAAATGTGTGATGCTGGGAATGGGGTGTGTGATTAGTAAAGCAGTTCATTGGTTGATTTGGCTATGGCTAAGGGTATGAGTGCCATATCTCCTCTAGCTCAGCTGGCCTGCATAAAATGTAAGGGACAGAAAGAGTCTGGTTCCCTCCTCACTCCCTTGCTTGCTTTTGCTATGTTCTGTCACCATGAACAGTTGCTCCTTTTCCCTGTACCAACCAATTATGGATCGAAACTTCTACAAACTGTGAGCTAAATACACTTTTTCTTCCTTTAACTTTGGGTAATGGGTATTTTGTCTCAGCAGGTCTTTAGCAGAAAAAGGAATAGAGATCATTGCAGGTGGAAGATGTTATTGTTTGTGTCTAGATGCCCACACAAAGCCTCATTCAGTCATTGGACTTGCTCAGAGGTGGATATGGTAGCCTGAGAGAGAAAAGTAACTAAGACAGACAAGTAACACAGAACTAGAAAAGATCCAGCACAAATGACTAGTCTAGAAAAACCCTGGTTCTCAAATTGGTTTTACATTGGAATTACCTTGGAAACTTAAAAAAAAATCCTTCAATCACAAACACAGAAATTTTGACTTACTTGATATGAAATAGGGCTTAGATATTTAGATATTTAAAACTTTCCCATGCATTTCCAATATGCAATAAAGTTTAAGAACCACAGCTGGCCCATCCTGGGCCCTAATTCTGCCTAAATCACTAAACCTTCCACTATATCACAAAGATAGAGCACGACAAGTTTCAATAAACTCCCTTAAGCTCTTCCTGTCCTCAAAAGAAATGAAGTGACCCTAAATTAGCCCTATAGGGAGAAGCAGCCACTGAGGTGGAACAAGAGCGGTGGCTGTGTCTTTTCAGTCCAGCCCATTATCCATACATAACGCTGCATATTTAGCCATTTAAATCACTTTTCTTGTGTACTCTATTTCCTTTTTTTCCATCACCAAATGCTCCAATGCTGACAGTTCCAGCACATGCCTGAGTTCTTTGGAGGACTTTGTAATAGCAAAAAGACATGGGGCCTACCTTCTTTCTCTGGTGTCCAGTCCTTACCACTCAGCTCAGCACTTCTGAGGACTTTATTGTAATAAAGTATTGTAAATTATGTGGAGGGATAGCCTTCCCATTTGCCACAAATTAAATGATTTGTCTGGAAATCAAAACAAAATTAATATGACTTGCAGTTGCAGAGCAGGTTGTTGTCAAATAGCACAGAACTTGTGACTTGCACTGTTCACATGGAGATCAGAAAACTGACATCATTATTTTTTGTGTATCTAAGATAAGTTAAAGAAGAAGGATGATGTGTGCCTGAGAAAACCTACTGTGGCAGGGAACACAAAACATACTTTTTCCTGTGAGAAACATGAATAGTGGTGTTTCCATTTTAACACTTAATATATATTCCCTTTTTTAGGATGGAGTCTTTCGTTATATGTCACAACGATATTCGAATACTAGACAAGGAGAAAGGGAGGAGTATTACTCCATGTGACATTCAAAAAGCTAACATGGGCTTAGTGGCACATACCTTAGTCCTAGCAATTCAGGAGGCTAACGCATGAGAACCACGTGTCTGGGCACAACCTGTGCAATTTGGAGAGGTTTTGCCTCAAAATTTAAAACAAATTTTTTTCTTTTAATGTGCCAAGGACATAATTCAGTGGCAGAAAGACTCCCTAGCACCTATCATCTTTGTTTCAATCCTCCACACAGCATTAAAAGCAAAAAAAGAGGAAGAGGACAAGGAGGAGGAGAAGGGAGAAGTGCCTTTAGCAGCTGCTGCTGGTGGTCATTCTCACCATGACTGGGGCATCCCTCAAAATCAGGGGCTGGGCTCCTTCTGGACTCCACTGCAGACTCATCCATTACATTTCTGAATCCTTACAGGTTTCACAACATAGTCTCCCTTGCCCAAAAAAATGGAGGCACAGAAACATTAAAGAATTTACATAAGGAATCAGTGATTCATGAACAGATAGCTCCAGATCATAAATGGTTCGGGGATATTGCCAAAGGGATGTGATAGGAAGGTATTTTAGGGTGAGCACAGAAGCAAGGCAAAGAAAATACTTGATTGGTTAAGAGGAACAGTAGCCTTTCTTGGATCATTCCAGAGGAAAGTCCCTAGAGGTTACTTGGGAGTTTCTGATTGCCCAAGCATTTTACTATTTACACTAGGTAAGTTTCAGTTTGTTTACATAGAAAGGGCACTGAGCCACCCTTTCCTAATTAATTATTAGGCCTCTCATTAATTATTTTAGCACCGAATCACTGCAGGGAGAAGACCATGCGAATCTGTATTTTTTCATAACCACCTACATGGCTCCCCCATGGATAGTCGAAATGGTTGGACTATGCCTTTGATGGTAACTTATTGTTCTGTGAATCCAGTTCACATAGGTCCTTCCAGCCATGTTCATAGGTGACGGGTTTTCTCTGTAAGCAATTTTCAAATCTACAGGTTTAGGTTGCCTGACATGTTAAAGCCTACCCATTTCAAAAATGTATATAACACTGCATATTTAGCCACTTAAATCACTTTTTTTTGTACTCTACTTCCTTCTCTCCATCACCAAATGCTCCAATGCTGACAGTCCAAACAACTCATTAAATAGCAGCATCATTACAGGTTTTCCCAATGTTACCTTGGTGGTTTTGTTTTGTTGTTTCTTAACAAAATACAACTTTCAAAAGCAGTTACACGGATGAGGTCAGCTGGAGTCCTGTGGAACAAGATGGAATTGTGAAATGGTTCTCAAGTTTTTTAAAATATTGAAAATCTCTGTTCTCAGCCTTAACTACACTAACTGGCCACTGCTTCAGGGAAACCCTGGCAGAGCTCTGGTTTCTCAGAGCCTCTCTGGTCATATTTGATGTGCTCACTCCCAGCCATGGCAAATTTAAAATGCAAACAACTTGTGTCAGTTGTCTTGGGTGGCAACAAATTGTGACTTTACTCAGTAAGGAGACATTTCCCCTTGCTGACTGTGAAAGACTATCTGCTGTGAGTAACCATCCAGTACAGCATCATACCGGCAAGAGGGGGACCAAGGGAATATACTAGGAGAGATTAGAATGCCTCTCCAGCATCTTGTCTTCTGCTCAGAAACTATGATTCTGGCAGCTGTTAGCACTGTCATTCTTTCCCAACTCCCCTCAAAGGTCATTTTATCTTATCTGATGTTGAAATTCTTTCACGTGGCTTTGAAAACACTGAAACATAAGAACAAGAAATCAGTTGGAAATTGTTTGCGTCTCTCGCTATGCTTGACATTTCCACACTGATAAAGTACACAGCTCGATATTGACTTCTGGTTTAGTTTGGATTAGATGTCTGCTCCATGAGTATTGATTGTGAGCCATTATCTTTCTTCTTTAGGGCACTGCATTCGCTTACAAAAATAGAAAGGACAAAAAGAGGAAAATGTTAGTTGAAGTATTGTCATTAATTACCTGAAAGTTTTTCCTGAGGTATGATAAGAAAAATCATCATTCTTTTGAAATATGGGGGCATTTTTGTTGAGAATGGTGCTGGTAAATACTAGGACATATTAAAACTCAAATGTTTATGCTGGTAGATTTTTCACATATGTCTTCAAATTCTTCCAGCAAGGAAAATGCCACCTGCATATCAGTTTAAGTGCACAAATCAAATAACTGGCTGACTTTAATTATTTGCTAGCTAAATGTATACCACTGTCTTACTAAAATCAATAGATGATCCCTAGCTCAGTTTAGCCAGCACACATCCAATTTGACAAACTAATCTTCCTCTGGCCATTTTTCTAGGAATAAAACAATTAAGAGACCGTAAAATACAAATGATTTTGCCTCCCTAAACCTTTCTGAGTTTCTGCATTTTCTCTGGATGTAGCCTGCGAATCTCTTGAAAGAAGAATGATCCTTGATTGACTTCCCACAATGCAATATTTCTAGTCCTGTGGAAGTATTTGTTCCTTACTCCACTAACCTTAAATAATTAAATCCTATTCCACATGCTCTCCATCTTATAGGCTCAACATAGAGAATCAAGGCCACAGATAAATGAGGCACAGTGTCTGTTACAAAGAGTTTATAATTTATTTGAAAAAGAAACTAATACTTAGTAACACAATGTTAGCACAGGGGCAAAAATCACTGAGTGAAGTAGAAAAATCCTCATCACAGTCTACAATGAATAAATTCTAATCTTCACGGATAGATTTGCCTGGGGCCCTGAAAGAATTTACTTAGATAAAAGATGAAGATATCCCAGGTTTTCTGTGAGACAGGAAGTCCTATTGTAGTGTTTTGCTGCCACCTTTCAAAATTAAAATATTTTACGTAAAGAAAATTTTGTTTTAGGACACAAGGAGCTGATTTTTTTTAAAGAAAGCCAGAAATTATTATCCTCATTATTATCTGCTTCCCCAAGACAATATAGACTCAGATACAAACTGTAAATATGTACACAGATATAAATTCTATATATACGTAGAGACACAATGTACATAGATATAAATACAAACTCTGATAACATTGCTGATTCTGGTTCTAGTGAAAGAAAAGTCTGTGACAGTGTTCATTTTTTGTTGTATTAGTATCTAACAAGCAAGGCCTAAGTTCTCAAGAAAGTCATTTCAATCAACACTATTATACAAGTATATATTAACAGACCACTGTAAAGTCTGTTCTCAGTATTTATAGAATGATGCCAATTGGCAAAAAGTATTATTTGATGATTGAAGTTGTGAATAGCAAAATAAAGATTTATATTCAAATAGACAGTTGTGTTACTCCTAGGAACACATAACTCTCAAAATCCTTTCTCCAGTATACAAAAAGTCAGGAATAGTCAGGTTCTGGAGCCCTGCTCTTATGAAACATGTCATCCATAAGATAAAGGCACAAATGAACAGATATAAGAGTCTCAGCAAATAAACCAATAATTAAGTAATATTTCAAAGATCATGGTTGCATAGCTGGACCTGATAGAAAAGGGAAACACAGCAGTCTGGCAATGAAGTGAAAAAAAAGAAAGACAGAACGAAGTAAATTTTGCCTGGTCTCCATAACAAAGAGGAATTCATCCTCACCCTCACAAAAACATTCAATTCTAAACAAAGCAAACCAAGAAAAAAAATAAAGAGGGTCCAAAGATCTCTTTAAAATGTGACCCAGTCACTTAAGTAACTATTTCCCTAATAAGAATCACTTCATTTCAGAAACCGTATCATAATCAACCATCAACTCTAAATCTCTACCTTTACATTGAAATTTTTCAAATTGGGGTTTGCTGATTCCTTGGAAGGGTTAACATATTTTTCTATTTATAATAAATTACTGATAATTTATTAGTTTGGTATAATTCATTTCAATATTCTAAACTACTGCCACCACTGGGCCTCCCCACCATGAGGGAACACTGGGGACACCCCAGAAGGCCTGGGTCACCTCAGACTGCCACCCCTGGGCCTGCCTCTTGGACAGGAATACCTGGGACACGCACGGCACAAGTGAGCCACCTCAGACTGTTGCCACAAGCCTGCCCCTCTGCCCAGAACACCTGGGATAGCCCTGGCACAACTGGGCCCACTCGGACCACTGCTTGGGGAACTCACCCGCCTCCTGGTCCTAGTACTGCAGTTGATCTCTGGATCCAATTCCTTCTCCCAGAACCTTGGACTACAGTGGATAACCATGCTGGCTGGCTGGAGACTCAGAACCCCTCAGCCAAACAGAAGACCTCAGCAGGCTCCAGTCAGTGTGGTGAGTTTTCCCCTAAAACAGAGGTCTGCAGTGGGTAATGAGGAGCAGAAGGGAAACTCCCTCCAAGACCTTGACGAACCTGGCAAGAGAGTGGGTAATCCCCTCCTCCACACACAGAACATCAGACAGGCTGAAGAGGGCGCCAATAAGGCCCTCCCACAACTTGGAGAAAATTAAAAGAGCTTATGAGATCCCCAATGACACTAGGGCCTCAGCTGACACAAACACTAAAGACAGGGAGATCTGGTGACCTGCAACAACCTGAAGATACAGCAACAGCAGAAACTAAGAGTTGACCTACATCAATACTTCTAGGCTAGTTCACCCAGAAAGAATATAGGACTCACTCAACAGGCCCTGTAGGAGGACTTCAGGTGACTGGCTCTCCTCTTCATTGTGGTATCCAGCAACTGGACAAACATCAACCACACAGTAGGACCCTAAAATTCACATTACTGACTGTTGAGACTGCTGGGATTGAAAGACCAAATATTTACCCAAAAGGTGAAAATGACAAAATGAAACGGCAAAATGCAACCTCAAACATCTAGTCCATCAGGAGCAAGTACAGGCGACACTGAAATAGAGGACTTTAAAAGTCATACACCAGGAATCTCTGAAAGGATAGCTGAACAACTGAAGAACAACTGAAGGAATTCATGTCCATCAAACCAACTCTAGAAAGAGTACTGAAAGACATGCTAGATAGAGATAAAAATGACCACAATCTCCAGAAAAACATCAGAAAGAAACCACTGGGCTGGACAAGAAATTAAACAAGGAAGAAAAGCAGGAAACCAAAAATAGGAACACAACATGGCAAAGTCAAGTCAGTACATATCAGTGATATCCATAATGTAAATGGGATCAATTCACCTATCAAAAGAAACAGGTTAACAGAATGGATTAAGAAACAGAATCCCACAATATGCTGTATACAAGAAACACATCTGACTCAAAAAGAAGTTTATAGATTAAAAGCCAAAGGGTATAAAACAGTATTCCATGCAACAGGAACTGAGAAAAAGCAGGGGTAGCTTTTCTGTTTACAGACCAACTGAACTTCAAACCTAAAAGGATTAAAAGAGATAGAGAAGGCCAGTATATACTTGTAAGTGGAAAACTACAAAAGGAAGAACTAACAATTATAAATATATATGCACCAAATACAAGAGTACCCAACTATATAAGACAAATACTAATGGACATGAAAAACCAAATACAAAAGAATACATATGTAATAAGAGACCTTAACACCCCACTGTCACAAAGAGATAGATCAACTAGACAAAAAGTCAGCAAAGAAATAATAGAACTGAATCATACCTGTGAGAAAATGGACTTAGTGGATGTTTACAGAGTTTTCCATCCAACCACATCAGAATATATGTTCTTCTAAACTTGACATGGGACAGTCTCAAAAACAGACCATATATTAACCCATAAAGCATGCTTAACTAAATGCAAAGGGAGCAAAATTATCCCGTGCATAATATCTGATCATAGAATACTAACATTGGAAATCAACAGCAAAAAACTGTACAACCTGCATAAATGCATAGAAATTAAATAACAACCTTCTGAATAACCAGTGGGTTACAGGTGAAATTAAGGAACACAATACCTACAATACAATGAAAATGCAGATGCAACATACTACAACCTATGGGATCAATGAAAGTGGTCCTAAGAGGGAAATATATAGCAATAAATAGTCACATCAAGAAAATGGAATGAACACAAATAAATAATCTAATGCTACATCATAGGCTTCTACAAAAGGAAGAGAAAGTCAAACCCAAAGCTCATAGAAGTGAGGAAACTGTAAAGATTAGAGCAGAAATTAATGCAATTGAAACTTTAAAAATGCAAAGAATTAATGAATCAAAGAGCTGGTTTTTTTTGAGAGAATAAGCAAAATGGATAAGCCTCTGGCTAGCCTTATCAAGAAAAAGAAAGGAAAAAAACTCAAATCCACACAATAAGGACTAAAAAGAAGGAAATTACTATAGATCACATGGAAATTCAAAAGATCATGAACACCTACTTTGAAAATCTCTAGTCATATACTGTGCAAAACACAGAGGAAATGGACAGATTTCTAAGAACATATGAACTACTAAAGCTCAATCAAGAAGATATAGCAATTCTGAATAACCCAATATCAGCTACTGAAATAACAAATGTGATTTTAAAACTCATGAACAAAGATCATGATGGATTCATGGATGAATTCTATAAGAAATTTAGAGAAGATTTAACACTAGTACTCCTTAAACTCTTCAATGAAATTGAAAGAAAATCAGTCCTCCCTAACACATTCTTGAAGGCAAGTATCACTCTGATACCAAAACCAGAGAAAGACCCAACCAAAAAGAAGAACTACAGACCAATCTCACTAATGAACACTGAAGAAAGGATTCTCAATAAAATACTGGCAAATAGAATGCAGCAAATCTTCAAGAAGATTATACACCACGACCAAGTGGGATTTATTCCAGGAATGTAGGGATGGTTCAAAATACACAAATCAATAAATGTAATACCCCACATCAACAGAGCAAAAAATAAAAATCACATGAATATCTCAATAGATGCTGAAAAAGCTTTCAATAAAGCCCAACAGATGTTCATGATAAAAATATCCTACAGAAACTCAGAATAGACAGTATATACCTCAATCTCATAAAGGCCATCTATGACAAACCAACAGTCAACATTATACTAAATGGACAAAAACTGAAAGCCTTCACTCTAAAATCAGGAACAAGACAAGGATGTCCACTATCACCACTCCTATTCAATATAGTTCTGGAAATATTAGCCAGAGCAATCAGACAAGAGTAAGACATAAAAGGAATTAAAATAGGAAATGAAGAAGCTAAATTATCATTATTTGCAGATGACATGATACTCTACACAGAAGACCCCAAAAACTCCATTAAAAGACTACTAGAAATAATGATAAAATTCAGCAGCATAGCTGGATACATAGTCAACACTCAAAACTCAATAGCATTCCTGTACACAAACAAAAAACTTCATGAGAGAGAACTTATGGAAATATCACTTCTCACAATAGCATCTAAAAAATAAAATGTTTCAGAATCAACCTAACCAAACATGTAAAAGACCCATATGCTGATAATTATACTACTCTAAAAAAGGAGATTGAAGGGGATATTAGAAAATGGAAGGATAATCCTTGCTCTTGGTTAAGAAGAACCAACATTGTGAAAATGGCCTTACCCCCAAAACTGTTATACCAATTCAATGCAATCTCCATCAAAATACCATTGCATACCTTACAGATAAAGAGAAAATATTCCTAAAATTCATCTGTAAACAAAAGAAATAGAAAAGCAAATGTGATTCTGGGCAACAAAGGCAAGGCATGAGACATTCCTCAATGGGATTCAAAAAGTACAATAGAAGACCTGTGTTTAAGCAATTCTCCTTCTAAGTACACACTCTAGAGAAACTTTCTCACATGTACACAGAGGGACAAGCACAAGGGAGTATTATGTACAGTGAAAGGAAAATTGGAAAAGCTCTAAATGAGTGAACACATTGTAGTATGTTTATACAAGGGAACTTAGTGATTAACATGAATTAAACTCCTTTACATAGATAAAATCAAAAACTTTGGAAAAAAGCAAATTATAAAAGATACATTCAGCAATGATTAAAATTGTCTCATAGGAAAATTCACTTATTAACAGTAAGGATGACCAGGACAGAGGGAGATGGAGATAATATGAAAGCTAAAAAGATAGGTCATTTTAAAAATTTTTAAAATAAAAATAAAAAATATTTGTCATTTTAATTACTTCAAAAATTTCTACCTGAAGAAAATATGGCAAAAAGTTAACATTTGTTAAATGTTATGTATTTCTCTGCATACTCCTAATGTTCAATATGTTTCAAAATTTTAAAGGATTTAATATAAGTAAAAAAAAGATTCCTACATTAATGAGTAATTGTAGCCTCCTTCCATGGCAGTGACAAGAATGATGACAACGGTGATCCTTTTCCCTCTTCTCTCTCTCTCTCTCTCTCTTTCTCTTCGCTTTCTCGTAACTCCTATTATTAACATCCACCATTTTATTTCTCTTTCATTTTTCACTTCTAAAATTCATTTGACATAACTTAGAATAAAAACGTAAATAATCTCAACCAATTCTGTGCCATGAGTCATGGTATATGGTAGAGCTTTAAAGTAAACACTTACTCTGTAACTGAGTTTCAAATATTATTCCAAGCTTCTTGAAACCTAGACGACAAGCACCTAGATAGCCAAGCAATCGCACAGCACGTATTATTATAAAAAGTGTCTTAGGAAAGATAACACATTTATTGGGACTAATTCTCAAAAAAATCTCTCATATATGATTTGATATCAGGGATGCAGACATCAACAAGATCATTAATAACATTTTTTCAAATGTTCATATGAATCAAAAGTTCACATTTTTCCTTACAACCACTTTTTTTAAAAGCTGAGGACATAACATTTTAGTATAGTTCAAAAAGGTTATTCATTCTTTAGAAGCTAAAGTAACATATGCTTTTAGTCATCTAACTAAATCCCAAGATAAAATATCCAAATGGTTAGGCAGGGAGCATGTCTCTCAGATAATTGTTCCTAAGTATAATTCTGTTTAGACAAGCTATTGATAGATGGAAACCAAACATCCATAAATTAAAGATTATAGTCAAATCCCTAGACTTTTATTAAAGTTACTGAACAAAGGCATGTAGTTTTATCATCATTTGTCTCCTTTTGAAATCATTTTAAAAAGAAAATTACAAAATAAAGGCCTGATTCATAAGTCCCAAATGACAGGGTTCTATACTTTCTTTTAGATTTTTCTATTATTTAAATCTAAAGAAATACTATTCAAAGTCCTAAATCTAGATTCAGTGGACCATGAGATGTGAAAATTTACTGGTACCACTTTTTGTACGTCTTTTCTAATGCCTGTAGCACAGAGATATATTAAAGGGATTTCAATGTGGGTTAAAAAAAAATAAAGACTATAATTGAAGGCCCATTTATTCGTTGATTATTTCTCCTACCACCAGCAAAATAAGGGAAAGAGATTAATATCAGGCTATGTTGGATTTAAGGCAGAACATGAACCACAGCTAAAAAAACCTTGTGAAAATGATCATCTCTATTTCTATCACCTTTTTTATTCTTTTATGAATAATCTCATCTAATCCTCACCAGAACACTGTGAGATGGTTAATAGCAGCAAAATTTGACAATAGTGACATCACTTAGGACAAAGTGGTAACCTGAACCAAATCACAGAACTTAGAAAAATAATTAGGACTTGAACTCATGACTTCTGACTACAAATTGTAACCTTTTTTGTGGTTCCAGGATAGCCATGAACTCTCTGGAAAGAGAACCAAAGTATAGGACTGCTACCCCTTCTCTTCCAAGGACAAGGGTTTGTAATCTTCATCTGTCATATGTTTAGGAGGGTGTTTTGATTTGAATATATCCCTATTACTTCACGTGTTGAAATGCAATTCTCAAATTTATGTTAATGTGTTTCAAGTTATAATTACAAAAGGAGATAATTAGGGTTAGATGAGGTCGTGAGGGCAGCATTGGTACTATCAGTTGGTGTTAGTGGATGGTATCGTAGCTAGCACACTTTGTCTCACCATGCAACACATTCTGTGATGTTTTGAAGCAGCAAGGCCTTCACTAGAAACTGAGCAGGTACCAATGCTATATGCTTGTGCTTTCAACCTCTATGGCTATGAACCTAAATAAGCTTTTTTTCTTTATAAATTTGTTTGACTCTGATATTTTGAGATAGTAACAGAAAATAAACTAAGAGAGGGCTATTAAGGGTAATCATAGACTTTCTCTATAGCTCTTCCCACACCAACCCTCCATGACAATAATAAAGCTTCCTTCAGAATCACATTGTCTATTAAATGAAGAAGCCAACCACAAAGACAGAATGTCTTTTGTGAAGACTTTTTACAGATGCTCTGATGAACTGGAATTGCAGTTAATAAAATCAGAAACAAGAGCAGACAGCTCAAAGCTGATAGGAGATCACACCCTAAGTGATATGTGAAACAGTCTTTCAGAAATGAAGGTCATAGTTTTTAGGCAGATTCACAAGGACTGTTTTCAAACAAAAGCTATGCTTTCTTTCCTTTTGTATTTGTGTCTCCTATATTTGGAACTCAGTGTTATAAGATAAAATGAATTTTGAACATGGAACTTAGCTTCATTCTTATTTAATAATTAAAGGTAATCTAAAAAGTGTAGAGCTTTCCATACCTCATATGTTTGACCTCTCTAAGCTGAAATTGCTCTCTATGTGAAGAACCAGGGGGACAACTGGAGTACTAACGCAGAAGGCTTGGGGACACACTGTGCAGTGTTAAGCAGGACACTCTTTTCCACAAATGTCAGAGTCACCTTAAAATACTAGATCAATGCAGCTAAGGGACTGGGAGAACTTGAAGCCCAGGAATATATTAAGTAGCAGCCTAATTTAACCTAGTGTTGACTTCCATTTATCCAAATGTGTAAGCATACTGCCCCCCCCCACTTGTTTCCCTTCACTCACTTCAATTGACAAGTATCATGCTTGATGCAAACTACATTTCAATAGTTTCAAAATGTCTCCTGTATAAACAGGTGTGTCTGTTTCAAATTAGTCACTAGAAATATGACTCCAACAGGCAATAAACCATGTATCCAAATGTAATCAGTTATAGGGAGCCTTTCTTTATTTAAAAAAAATGGAGATTAAACCACCAAAATAAGAGTCAGGAACCACACTACACACTTAGTAGGGGTTTAACCTGAGTGTCTGTGCTTGATGAGGATGGTTTGACTGGGGTGGTATGGAAAACTCAGGCAAAATAAGAGGAGGAAATTTCCCTGAAGGATGGGCACACTTCTCTGTTCACATTCACCAATAGAACTTGAGTCTTCAAAGAAATTACATCTTTCTCAGAAATTATTTCCATTTTTCCAGAACAGGAGAGCCAGTACTGAATCAGTGGAACACCTTGCATGAACAAGCATAAGACATCACTTTTACTGCAAACACATTGCTTAATAATGACCAGAAGACTGTTATTTGTGAGAGTTAAAATTTAAGAGAGATAACAACATTTAAATTAATGCACTATTTTTATTTTAGGCCTGATAAAGGTCTTTTAATGCAGCATTAGCTACAGTAAAATTAGGAAATTAAACAGCAGTGTCAATTCCTACACAGGAAAAAAAAAAAAAGAACAGTGCATGTTCAAGGAACATGATCACATACTGTCACGGCACCACCAAGGAGGGGACCTTGTGGCCTGTGTGCTCCATTAAGAAGGGTGCTCACATGGAAGAATTTGCCTAATTCTTACTGAAATTTACAACTTTTTTGCTCTAGAACTAGTACTTAGAATGGTCACAGCACTAATTCAGGATCTTAGAGTAAAAATAAGATAGCAGATGTCACTTAGTATAGCCTTCCCCTAGGACAAGAGCCTCACGGACTCTGATCAAGGACTTCAGCTTCATTAAGACAACAGTCTGAGTCTGATGGGTAAGAAAGGTTAAGTAAACACATAAAAAATTAGATATATTGAGATATTTTATTAAGGAAATCAGTAGGTAGTTAGACAGAGAACAATACTCAGGGCAGAGGAAATCCAACCACTGTTAAGAGTTGTCAGCCAAGTTCTCTCTGGAAAGGTGACATTTAAACTGATTCCTAAGAAAGAAGAAACCATGCAAGGAAATGAGGACACAGTGTTCTAATTAGAGGAACTAACAAGTGCACAGGTTTTGTGAGAATATATATCTGTAGTATAATTCAGAAAAGAAAGAAAGTGCAGTTAAAGAAGTAGGCAGATATCACATTGGTGCATCCCTGTTGACCAGGGCACAGAGTTCAAATGCCACCTTAAACACAAAGGAAAACTTTCAATGGGCATAAAAAGACATGATTAATACTGAAAAGAAAGCTCCACCATATACCATGACTCATGCATATGAATATTCCTATGTAAACTGGCAAGCTTTATCAGTTGCTTAGAAACTATAGGCTTCTCAAACACCATGTGATTACTATATTTTCTAAAAGTAAAAATATATGCGTATGGTCACTTTATAGTAGTAATACTCTTATAGCAGTTGTGGTGGTAAATGTAGTAGCAGAAGCAGGTAATATTTGTACTTACTATATGACAAGCACCATTTCTAAGATTTTATATATCTGTTCATCTTATTCTCACAATAACCCAAAGATGTAACTCTAGCTATTATTTCTCTTTTACAGATGAGGAAACTGAAGCAAATTGTCCAATAAGTAACTGTTCTTTATTTCAATAGTTCTGTTCTTGTAAGTTTTTGTTATTTTGCTTTAATCAACTCAGCATTGTTTTCTAGTATTCATTACGATTCCATCATGACCCAAGATTTAGTTGTACTACTTAATGTTCAAACACTTGAAAATTTTCTAGTTATGTTTCTATTACTGAATTCTAATTGTCTAGTTCATCTCCACAGTAAAGGAAAAAATTATGTAAGATTTCAATCCTTTGAAATTTATTAAGATTTTCTTTGTGTTTTATCATATATTCCACATTTGTAAATACCTTCTGGGAATTTGGGGAAAATACACATTATGTAAATGTCAATCAACTCAATTTATTTATTCAATGGTGCTAATTCTTCAATATTTCATTGGTTTTTGTGCACACATCTATTAGTTATTATAAGACATTATTAAAATCTATGTCTATTTAACCTTGTCAGTTTTTGCTTAATGTATTTTGAAGTTATCTTAAGTATAACTGTCGTATCTTCCTGTTGATGAGACCCTTTCAGCATTAGTAAATATCCTTCTTTCTTTGCAGTAGTATTTTTTCATCTCAAAGTCTACTTTGATATAATAAACATACTGACTAGTTTTTAGCGAGTGTTTACATAATATATCTCTTCCAACTTTTTATTTTTAACTTATATATGACCCTTTATTTAATGAATGACTCCTATAAACAGGATATTTGGGTGGGTCTAATCTGATCATATTTGCTTTACAGTTCAGTTACATTTAATGTGACTACTGATACGGTGGGTCTAGCCAAACTTTTGACATTTTTATATTTGGCCCATCTAGCTTTTGTTCTTTTATTTTCCCTATTATGCCTTCCTTGAGATTAACTATTTAGGATACAAGAATAAGTATAATATCTTCCCTATTGTCTCATAACTCTGACTAGAAAACACAGTATAATTATAGCAACAACTATAATAGAGAAAGTGATGAATGTTGCATTCACTTAGACTAACTCCATTCATTCCTGTGTGCTTGTGATAATGATAAAGTACTTCATTAGCCTTTCAGAGGACAGATTATGTGTAATTCATGGGAAAGGTGTTACTTGAATTAAAACAAGAAATTAAAAAGACAAGATATGGAAAAGACATTATAGAACTTTGAGGGAAAATATTCACACACAAAAAAAGTCTCAACAAGAGTTAAAATTTCCCATGAGTTAAAAGAGCAATGTTTAATCCTGAATGCATATGAGAAAGATGAGAGTCATCAGGGCAGCTATAAAAACATTCCAAGTTATACTACAAAGCTACTGTAATAAAATCAACACGGTAATGGAAGCAAAACAGATCTGAAGATCAATGGAACAGATTAGAAGATACAACCACAACTACCAACACACTCAACCACCTTATCTTTGATAAAGGGGCCAAACATGTTCACTGAAAGAACAACAGTTTCTTTAATAAATGGTGCTGGAAAAACTGGCTCTCCATATGCCGAAAACTCAAACTAGACCCATGCCTATCACCATGTACTAAAATAAAATCTAAATCAAAGATCTGAATATTAAAACAGAAACACTAAATCTATTGGTAAATTAGGTAAAAAAATCTTGAAAACATAGGAGTAGGTAGAGAATTCATGAACAGAAATCAAACTGTATGAAAATACTTCCCAGAATAAAAAACTGGGATCACATCTTATTAAAAAGTTTCTGCATGTCAAAAGAAATCTCCAGCAGAGTGAAAAGAAAACCCACAAACTGGGAAAAAAAATCTTAGTGAACTGTCCCTCAGACAAAGGACTTCTGTCTAAAACATATAAAGAATTAAAAAATCAGACCCCTGAAATTCAAAGACCCAATCCAAAAATGGGCATCTGAGATGAATACACACTTCTCAGATGAAGAAATACAAATGGCAAATAAATACATGAAAAATGTTCATCATCATCAGTCATTAGAGAAATCCAAATTAAAACAACACTGAGATACCATCTCACTCCTGAAAGAATGGCCAGGATCAAGAAAACCAACAACAACAAATGCTGGAGAGGCTGTGGGGAAAAAGGAACTCTCCTGCACTGTTGTGGGAGTGTAGACTGGTGCAACCATTGTGGAGGTCAGTCTGGAGATTTCTCAAAAAGCTGGGATTGGAAATCCCATTTGATGCAGCTATTCAGCTTCTAGACATATTCTCATAAGAACTGAAAACATTATACCACAGTGATATATGTGAAACCGTGTTTATAGAAGCACAATTTGTAACAGCCAAACCTTGGCAACAACCTAAATGTCCATCAACTGAGGAATGTATAAAAAAAGTTGTGACATTTTTATACAATGGAGTACTACTCAGCTATAAAGAATGATCACATTGAGATATTTATAAATAAATGGATGCAGCTTGAAACCATACTCATAAGTGAAATAAATCAAACTCACATGTATAAGTACTGTATAGTCTCCCTAGTGTAAGAAATGGTAAGAGTACATAAAAGTTTATGGTAATCATGATGCCTCATTATATTGCTTTGAAGCCTTACAATGTTTTCATTCATTAGTTGGAATGGTTTTATCCAGGTTTGTTTAATTTTATTATCTGTGATGGTATGAACAGCTATTTTGAAGAAAACAAGACATTATAATAGCCAGTGCTGATTTAATATCACCTTGCTTTGAAGTCCTACTTTGCTTTTCTGTTTCCATTGGTTCTATCATGTTGTGTCTTACTGGATTTTATTATGTGTGACAGTATAAACAAAATTTTTATAGACAATGAGATAATATATAGCCATTATTCATTTTCTATTATTTGGTTCTGAATGTCCTATAATACTTTCATTCTCTTGAATTGCTTTATACTATTTTGTTATGTTTGATACTATTGTATGGGAAGGTATGCTCAACTATTTCAAAGAGACATTGTGGCAGCTACTGTTATATTGGGTTGTCTTGTGGTGAAATACTGTGTTGCTCAAATTGTTCTGTTCTGATCTGCTTTGGTATGTCCTCTTTTGTCTTTACCTCTTCAAAATTAAAAAAAAAGCTTTTTAAAAAACATACTAAGTGCTTCACCTCCACCCCTCACTATGATCACCTGGAATCTCTAGGAAAGGGATCCAAATAGTCTCATTTTTCAAATCTTCACAAAACTCTGTTGCACAGTGAGGTACAGTGAGGTTGAAAACTACTAGTCTTTACTATTAAAGAAAAAAGAAAAGAAATTACACAAATATTGTGGGTTTGGGTCAAACAGTAGACAATCTTGAATGCTAGGATGAAAAGTAAGCAGTTTCCTGAATGACTAATGGAAAATCACTGAGTTAAATCTTACAGACATACTTAGTGGCAACATGCTAGGCCATTTAGAGGGAGGAAATTAGAAACAGAGTGACTAATTCATTGGCTATTGAAAGATATAGTACGGACTCACATTTTTGGAGGGGATCACAATAGGAATAAAAAGAAGCAGATAATATAAAGAACTGAAAGACATCAAGCCCCCTAAATTCAAAGACCCAATCCAAAAATGGGCATCTGAGATGAATACACAGTTCTCAGATGAAGAAATACAAATGACAAATAAATACATGCAAAAATGTTCAGCATCACTAGTCATTTGAGAAATGCAAATTAAAACAGCTTTGATATTCCATCTCACTCCAGAAAGAATGGCTGCCATCAAGAAATCAATTGATAACAAATATTGGCAGGGTTGTGGGGAAAAAGGAAACCTTCTCCACCATTGATGGGAATGTAGACCTGTGCTGCCACTATGGAAATCAGTTTCCGCAAACTGATTCCTCAAAAAACTAGGATTGGAAGTACTATTCAATCTAGCTATTCCCCTCCTGGGTATTTTTCCAGAAAAATTGAAAATGTCATATCATAGTGATATATGTGCACCTATGTTCATAGCAGCACAATTTGTAATAGCCAGATCTTAGAGTTAACCAAAATGCCCATCAACTGCAGAACAGATGAAAAAGATGTGGTATTTTTATACAGTTGGACTATTACTCAGCTATGAAAAAGGATGGTCTTGAGGCTTTTATAAGTAAATGAGGACAACTTGAGACTATCCCAATAAGTGAAATAAATCATACTCACATTTTTAAATATTGTATTGTCTCCCTAGTATAAAAAATAATAATAAAAACTGAAAGAATAATAACATCCAAAGTGTACGATAGATATTATAACATGAAAGGAAAAGGAAGTGCTCAAAAGGAAAGAACAACTTGTATATATATATAATTGTATGTATAAGTATACAAGGTAGATAACCATACTACTAATTCTCTGTTAGTTCATCAAAAAGAATACTTTGTGCTGTCATTGCTTGTCCGCTCATTTTTTATGCTTTGATTTTGCAACTTGAGCAACTACTTCTAAGATAACAATGTGTCATATATTAAATTGTATTGATTTCTTACTGCTTTTTTGAAATTCCGTATTATTTCTAGTCTTTTTTTTTTGTTCTTTTTAATAAAAAGAAATTTATAAATAGGGGGACAAATTAAATATATGTTGATAAGAGAGAATGGAAAGGATTTAAGAACTAATTTAATGTGGACCATCAAGAGAAAGAGGCCAGTGAAAGATGGCTTCCAGACTTCAAGGTCAGTAACTGTGTTACAACAGAAGGGAGAAGTCAAGAGGAAAAGCTGAGGTCATACGGGGAAAAAATACTGCAAACCATATTTGAGGAACTTGGGGATTTAGGTGGAATTGCAAAAAGTCAGCTAGAGAAATTTGGAGATTATGAGGTATACATAGGTCTCAGAAATACTCACTAGAAGTACTAATTGAAAATACGGTTAAAGTGGGTTGTGGGAATGGAACAGGGTCCAGAGAGGTTACACCTTTCTCTTTCATTCCGCTTAGCTCTCTTAGGTGAGACAGTCCACTGATACCATTTTTTCCAATAGAACTATAGTGTCTTAGATGTGAGAGTTGTTTTCTTACTTACACTTCTTGTGTTATTCAAAATTTTTGTAGATGAAAATTTATCACTTTTTCAACTAGAAAAATCTATGTATTTTGATGCATACTTCTTACTCTGAAAACTCTTTCAAAGAAAACATTTTTACAATGTTAGAATGCTATGGTGTATGTCATAGGTACCAGCAGGGAATTCGGTAATGAGAATAACAGTTTTGTTTAACACAATCCAGAAACAGATGTAATCAGGAAAATGGATAAAAGATTTCAGGACTAAGGAGAACTCAGTGACATTGAGCAATAAATAAAATTATAGGTTATTATCTTAATTTTCCTTATCTCTGAAGAGTAACTTCATGTATAATGTTAACATTGTAGTACTAAAAAGAACCTCCAGAGATCATCTGCTTTTATGCTATTGAATATCTAAATTATCCAGGATGAACAGTTGTCTGAACTCTGTAACTTCCCTTGACAACTCATTCCAATAGTCTGAGGTTATGAGGTTATGATACTGATGAATTTTATCTTGACTGCAAAATAGATATGTAAATATGGTAAAGTAAAAATAGAGAACTGTTCCTCTCTCTCTTTCCTCTCTCCCTCCTTTTATTTCTTTGTTCTTTCCTGTTGTTGTTTTTGGGTTTTTTAAATAGTATTTGGGATTAAACCAGGGTGAAACCCAGGACTTCTATACTGCGCCACATACCAACACATATCTAACACTTTTTATTTTTCTTTTATTTCACGACAAGGTCTCACTAAGTCTTTACATTGCCCAAGCTGGGCTTCAACCTGGGATGCTGCTGCCTAAGCTTTCCAGAGTACTGAGGTAATAGGCAATGTGCCACCATGCCTGGCTGAGATATTTCAAGTAAGAAGCTCCATCTGAGTCCCAATGGTTATTTCTGAGAAAGCAAAATAATGTCCAAATAGCATCATGTACTAAATTCTAGAAAATCTTCATTTAGAAGCATGATAGAAAGGAAACTTATTTCAAGATCCTACCTACGGTGTTCAAATTCTCAGAATAGTAAAATGGAAAAATGAACAGTCCTTTAGGTATCCAGTTACTGTCAATTATCTAGTTATTATCTGAGATGAGGCCATTTGCTTTTTACAACTGAATTTGATGTTATTTGCCTTTGAATCTACCTTCAAAGGCCAGATACACATCATCATATAAAAGACACAAGCTACCTGTCCAACTCTTTCTATTGTGGAATAAAAGTACAAACTGGAAGGATGAACTTGATTACCAAATTCCCATTCCCAGTCCCATTGAATAAAGCCAAAAAGCTAATCCTTATCACATGTAGGGGCAGATCAGCCATCACTTAAAAGCTTAGGAATAGATTTGCAAAACCCTGTACCCAAAATGGCACTGCATAATGGATACGTTTGCTCTTTCTTAAGAACTCAAAAGTTGCCACTCTGTTGCTGACACAAAGAGTAACTGTAGCCCAGTGTCAAATAATAAAGCCACATTTCAATGTCATTCATAATTTAAGACTAGAAATTTTACCTCTGTTTTTAGGTTGCAATTAAATGGCTATATTATAATAGCTGGATAAGAGCAGAAACATTTGACTGCTGCCTTTTCATTATTAATTAAGGATTAAGATTACTTATGACACATCATCTTGTGTTCACTAACAGTTCTGGTGAAATCACATTTCTATTATGCAAGGTATTAAATATGTGAATGGTCGTTGGAAAACTTCCTAAATTTAGTTTGTAACTGACATGTGTTTCTTTGGAGATTTGCCCTCTGAAACTCCAATAATGAGTCATGTCCTTACAAGCATTTGGCTTTTTATAGGCATTAATTAAATGATTATTATTGCTTATAATTAATTATATTTTTCTCTTTTCAAAACACAGTTACTGATTACAGACTAGTGCTGTCATAGATGCCATAAGTCAGAGCATACTTTAACATATTAAAGGAGAGCAGATGAGGTATCATTATTTCAGTAACCATTTGAAATAAGGCAGAAAGATGTTCAGCTATTAAAAATGATGGCTTAGTTTATATTTGTATTTTCTTAGCAAGATCTCTCATAGTTTTTACCTTAGTAAGTTAGAAGATACAGAGGTGCCCTTCAGAGTGTCTCCACAGATTAGCATTTCTCTTGATATTCAAATAGCCAGTTCTAAAATGTTCTCTCCAAACTATTGAGAGACTGACTTCTTTTCAAGCCAAGAATGCATAAGGATAGGAGTTACATGAAACTGCCTTATCTGACATTCCTAATAATATACCACAAAGTATTTAGCGAAGATTTGTTCACTTGTCCCCCCTGAAAAGTCAACACAGCTCAAAATTCAAGTCATCAGAACAGAACCAGGAATTTTATTCAGAGCAGAACTCAACACTTTCAGGCATATGTGTGACCAGACATCCTACCACATGGTAGCTGGGATCTGGAGAGGTAGCCTGTGCAGGATCTCAAGTGAACTCAGCCACGCTCCCCATAAGACTGAGCTTATTTAGACAGCTTTGCAGATGGACATATCATAGAATGTGCTCACAATCTGAAAATGTGCCAAAAGGAACAAACAAGTCCTGAATTTGGTTGAAAGTCAAAGTTAGGAATGTGGTGCTGAGCAGACAGAGTGGAGAGACATTTAATGATTCATCCAACCATTGGCTTTCAGGAGGGTTGGAAAGGCATCAGCCTCTGGCACATGCAAAGAGTCCCCCCCCACCCAGCAATACAGGCGCTGAGACCCAAAACATGAAGAAGAGTGGGCAAGGACGAGAAGAGGATAATCGTGGTGCTGTCTGGGCAGTAACTTGCTCTCTTCTTCTGAGATCAGAGAAATTGTTTCCTCAGACTGCATAACCTCATCTCTTTCAAATAATTTTTCCACTACTGAATATTATAATTTTTAACGTTTGCTTATTAAGGTTTATTTTATTCAAATATTCAATTCACTGCAAGGCATTTTTCTGTGTTGGTATATTTTGTGATACAGAATAATTACCTTCCCCTTGGGGAACTGGTACACACACACACTGCATCTTGATCATTGTTCAAAAGTCCCTCGTTTCCCACTCCCCACTCCTCCCTGCCTCATCCCCAGATCCAGATTATATCAGGACAAGACATTGCTTTTTCTTTTAATCAAATGAAACTCCTTTCAACAAAGCTTCATTTTAGAACTTTTTAAACACCATCCCAGCGCTTCATTCTAAGATTGGAAAAAGACCCTTCATATTAAAATTTTTTCAATAAATTACTACCCAATACAAATATTTTCTTCTTTTCCCTCTTAAGTAGTTTATCAGCAGTACAAGCCCCAAGGAATGAATTAAGAACCTCTTACACACACAGACACAGTGTCCAATAGCTTTTGCTAGTCCATTCCAGGAAAAAACGCACTCCTAAGTATAATCTCCAGGCTGGTTTCTGAAAAAGCACACATTCCTAAATGTGACCTCGAGACTGATTTCTGAAATAACAGTCACAAGAAATCTCTCTCCCTTTTCTATGACACAGTCATCCAGAGTATGCTCCACATGAAAATTCTGGAACAATAATGTCTCCTTTCCTTTTCTTCCTTCTTTTGTCTCTGCATTGCCAAATCTCCTAAGTTTCTCACTCCAATTAGAAACAACTAATTCACCCAAAATGTGTAAATTTTGTTGTAAAAAAGAGTTCTAAATGATACAACAGGAAGAGTGTTTAGGGGTGTTAAATAGCTGACCATATTAATGTATTTGGTTGCATCATTGAACACAACTGTTTGCAGTCTCACTGAGTGTCCACTTTGTATGCTTTGATACTGTGATTTGAGCAACTATCTCTAAGATGATAATATGTAATCTATTAACCGGTGATTTCTTACTGTTTTTTTTTTTTTTTTGTAGTTCTGTATTACTTGTACCCTTACACTGCTTTGTTTTGTTTTGTTTTTTCTCTTTTTCCTTTTAAATAAAATTTAAAAAAAGAAACAACTAATTCCCTTTAAAGTCTCTTATATAAATAGGGAGGTATTAGTAGAGAAAGAAAATATTAATTTAATCATCTTAGTGACTATATCCCTAAACCCCATTTAGCATCTTCCTTCTCTCCTTTTTTACTTAAGATCTGTCCTCGAAGAGAAATATGTAATAAAATACTTTCCACTATTGGCACTAATATAGTATCACACCATGAATTAAAGGTTGTGGCTAGAAAATGGAAACCAAGAATACACTTACCAAGATGAATCCCCATGATTGGACTAACATCCAGTCTTTCAAAGCTGAAGCCAGAATTGTTAGAACACGCTTCAGACAATACCTCGTGTGGGAAGTACTGCTGAGCCCCTGTCCCCTAGAAGAAGAAAACTCTTCTGTGCCCCTATATCACTGTAGAATTGGAGCCTTTACCATATCATTCTATACATTTTATCAGGGTTCATTATTAATACACCGTGCCCTATCCTAGGCAATAACCTACCTGAGGGTAAAACCCACAGCGTATTTATCATTGCACAGTGTCTTGGTTACTTTTTCTCAATGCTGAGACAAAAGACTGACATCCACAATTAGGGATGGAAAAGCTTATTTATCTCACAGTTTGTGGAGTTTTCTGTCCACAGTCAGCTGGCTCCAAGACAGAGTGGCATGGCAGAGGGGCAACCATTCACGACAGTGGAAACCAGCAAAAGCAGCAAGAGCAAAAGGGAGAGCACACGAGAAGACTTTCTGTCCCTGTATTGTATGTAGGCCACCGCATTCTAAGGTTGGGTCGCACTCACATCCATAATCCCAGCATTGGACCATGAATCAGTCACAAACTCTAGAAGCCTGCCCCCGTGACTGAAGGAGGTTTTTGGGGGATAATCCAGACTCAAACCATAACACACAGTCAGTTCTTCACACAACTCTTATCAAGACAGAAGTTACAAAATATAAGTGTTGAGTGAATGAAAAAAGTAAATTAAAACAACCTCTGAAAGGAGGAGACTTTAGGTTGAGGGTTTAGCTCAGTGACACAAGCGCCTGACTGGCAAATGCAATCCCTAGTACCAAAAAAAAAAAAAAAAGACTTTATATTAAATTTAACAATCAAGGCAGCTAGTCATCTTTTGAAGGAAGGACAAGAGTGCAGATCTAATTTAACAGAAAATGGGGTAAAGTGAAATCAAAATAGAAGAAAACAGAAAACATAAATGGCATTTTTTCTAAAATCCTATCATTATCAGTATTATACCTAACTAGATTCATATGCTGTATGTTTTAAAAGTGGTCATCATGACTGTAATAACCAAAAGTCTGTGTCTAGAAGCACCTGGCCTTCACAGGCTTGAGACAACAGAAGTGGACAGAACTAACTCCAGCCACAGAGGCAGTGTATTAGAGGAATTCATAATAGTCCTGCTATCACCCTGGTTTTATGTGACAGTGGGCCTGCTGGACATGCTGAGGCTCCACGGAGAGGACATGAGAACCCAGTAGACAGGTCAGTCTCCTTGATGAGAAATCTCTGTTCCCATTTTGGTCTCTTCTCAACATTTGAATCCAAATTATCACTCATGAGCCAACCGTGATTTCATAACAGAGAACAAACAAAGTTGCACCTGTCATAGTAGCCACAGTTATCAGAATTCCTCAGTTAGGTAGTTATAGTATAAAAGTACAGTTAGTGTAGAAAAATGACCTACAGAAAGAGCTATTCTAGTGAGTCAGCTGAACCCAAAAAATGGCATCAACTAAAACACCAAGTCTGAATTTCAAAATATATTGTAATACCTAGATTATTCATCACCTTCTTTTTATCTGTAAACTCTTTTTGGTGGTTTTTTATTTAAGGATTTATTTCACTTTATTAATTCATATGAATAGCAAATAAATACATGAAAAATGTGCAACACAACTGATCATTCAAGAGATACAAATTAAAACAACACTGAGATTCCATCTCATCCTAGAAAGAATGGCTAGTATCAATAAATCAAGCAATAACAAATGCTGGAGGGGCTGTGGGAAAAAAGGAACACTTCTTCACTGTTGTGGGAATGCAGACTGATGAAATCACTGTGGAAATCAGTGTGAAGATTCCTCAAAAAACTAGGACTAGAGATCCCAATTGACCTAGCTATTCCCGTCTGGATATCTTCCCAAAAGAATTAAAAGCACCATACCACAGTGATATACTGCAACCAAGTTTACAGCAGCACAATTTGTAATAGCCAAATCTTGGAAACAACCTAAATGCCCATCAACTGAGGAATGGATAAAAAAGATGTGCCATTTTTATACAATGGAGTGCTACACATCCATAAAGATGGATAAACTGGAGAGTTTTATAGTAAATGGATGCAACTTGAGACCATATTCATCAGTGAAATAAATACATACATATGTAAACATCATAATGTCTCACTAGTGTGAGAAGCTGAACGTAACAATATACATGCGTATGTATATATATATATATATATATATATATATATGTACATAAAATACTTAAGAGTTATACTATTGATTTCTCTCAGATCAGTGAAGAGAAAGATTTGTGCTGTTCCTGTTCAGACAATTGAATGTAAATGCCTTGTGCTCTGGGTGAACAATTAGGGTATGGCAATGTGCAACGTATGTACCATTGTTGCTCCCTAATTGACCTATTTTGAAATTTTGTTTGTTTTTATCCTTCCTCTTATTCTTCTTTTGCTTCTTCTTCTTCTTCTTGAAGTAAGATGTATTTGAAAAAAATACTGAAATAAAATTAAAATGAAATGCCAGAAAATAAAATATTAATTTGTGTACTACTAAATTAAATTTTTGATATTTTATTATCAAGAAATAAAATTTAGTGAAGGTCAGAATTTGTTGTTCAGTATCTGAAAACTAGTTCACTCCAGAGAAAACATAAAGCCTATGTTTGAAGCCAAGTAGATAGAACATATCTCTCTCCTTGCTTCCTCCTTGGAGATCTATTAAGTTCTAATGAATTGATGATCTCACTTTGGTCTCTCTCTCCAGCCTATGGCATCTGAATCTAAGTTCACAAGACTAAAAGAATCACAGGCAATTTATCCAGTCTGAACACAGTGTCTTATCAAACACAAGCCTTGCTTCTCCAAAACAAGGCAGGACATAAAAAGATCTCGATATCATGAATGGCTTGCTCCTACACACTTAATACATTCTGTAAAGAAATTAATCTAATAAACAGAGTTTCAGGTCATCATCCAGACATGATGTTAGTCAAGAAATCAAGAATAATATCTATATTTATAGCAAAATAAAAATATTAAACTACTACAGCAATTTTAACAAGATAAATACTTTCCAAAAAGACTTCTGAAAGAGAAGATGCAAAGTACATGCAACCTGGAACACAGTTTCCTTTAACGCTTACGCAGAAATATGTCTTTTGAAAAATATCTTTCAAGTGTGCATCTAAAGTCAGAAATTACTAACCTCCATCCATGAGAATTACCCCTAGGGGCAGTACCACTGTAGGGACTCAGAAACCAGACAAGTTTATTCTGCAACTTGTAATGCCAGAAAATTAAACAGGAATACTAAGGGTGAAAGAAAATTCTTAAGCTGATTGCAAATCACAGGCATATGTTTGGCTGAAAGAACATTTCAAGGAATACACACTTCAAAGGAAAATCCTTTAAAATGGAACAACTGGCACCAGACCCATTGCCTGTTAAATTGTTCAACCAGAAAGACTACTTCAACAACCCTCGGATCTTTACCCCTATAACCAAGCAGGAATATTTGGAAACCATCCTGAAACCATAACGTTACTTGTGAACAATCCCTTTTCCATAACTCTGGACAAACAGTCCAACTGTCTTAGGAGCCAAGAATCAAGCAATGTCTTCCTCTTCATATGCCCTTCCCCACAAGGAAAAAATAATCCCCAAAGATGGTTAGTTTTGTTACAAACAGAAAACAATAACAGTTATAGATCCAATACTATTTTTGCTAGTCATTTTCCCAAGGGCTCATTTCCATCTTATCTTCAGGTATAGTGTATATTCATATGTATACCCATACACATATGCTAAAAGAGCTTCAATCAAATATTTAAAGTCCAGTAACAGATTTTAAACTTATAACAGGATAACCAGCCAATGTTGTGGCCCACTGGGGTCCAATGCCAGAGTTCTGACAACCCGGAAGTGCTTGCCCTGCCCACAGCTAATACCACAGTCCCCACGCCCTATGGCAGGCCCAGAGGACTCTGGAACCAAGCATCCTGCTTCCAGTCCCTGAGTTCATCATAGCACAGGGCAACAGAATTGACAGTCAACAGAGCAACCTGATCAAGAAGAGACAAATACTCAGAAGGACAGTCTTGCTTCAAGACTGAAGTGATACCCCCTGTAGACACTGAGAGAAGACCTTGGGAAATAGTCTTGAGGGGGTGAGAACTAAATAGAGACCTTCCGGGATCCCCTAGGAAACCTTAGATCCAATCTGTCCACACAGGTGACTGGGATTGGTAAGATTAATCACCAGAAGGGAAAGTCCTGAACAGGAAGGCACATAGTCTAGTGCACTAATGCTGAACCTTCTAGGGATGAAGGTTCAAACTGCAACCCAAAACATACTCATTCATCTCAGAGTACCAACACTCAAATTAAACCTGAATACTGTGGGTTTTGTTTAGAAAAAACAACTCGTACCTTAACAGAGAAAATAAATAAGATGCACATTATAAGTTAGCCACCATTGGCCTAGTGATGTGTTTGAACTCTGGCACTGCCACCAACATCTAGCAGAAATCAGTACTCTAAATTACTGTAAGTAAATATAAGGGGAACCTAACTGTCTTCACTAAACTCAGAGTCCTCTTTGTTTTGGGAAAAGGTTGTTCATTATCCAGCACGGGGTCTTGGGTGGTCCTCTGTCTCTCTTCGGCAAAGAATAGTGAAGTGGGGTTCTTAGTGATAAATGAAGGAGTCAAGCCTGGTATAACAAGAAGCGAAAGTTTATTTAAAGTATGGCAAGTGAAAAAAAGCAGAAGAGAAACTATTTCGGCAGCACAGTGATGCTACAAGATAAAAGGCAGCTTGCTTGGGATGCCCAATAAGTATTAGATATACTTCATACTTACACAGATAAGCTGGTTTCTAAAAATAACTGTTTCACAGATTGGTGGCCTAGGCCAATTACTGTCTTAGCCTCTATTTCTGGAAAGAGCACAAGGTCAACCTAAGGCAATGTAATGCTTTCAAAAGGATACAGTAGGCTACATTTTTCTTAAGTATGCATTATACAGATAAGCATGTGATAATCTTATAATCATCAGCCACATACAAGCATGTGATGATTTTACAGTGTTACTCATCCATGTTTTTCCCTAGGTTTTTGTTTCTGTCCCTCTACCCCTACCATCAGGGGTTCCTAGGGTCTGTCACGATCCAGTGAATATTTGGTGCCATCGTTACTGGAGTTACTACTACAGACAAGATAGTAGCAGCTGGCAATTGGTTCTCCCTCTATGCCAACACATGGATTCCTTGGGTGATCACTCCTGAAGAATGAGGCACTGGACCAAAGAACTTACAAACCCCAGCACAAACAACAAACAATCAAACACAAATGTGAAAAGACAAGGCAAAAGAATGTCTCCAAAAGCCAATGATCAATGAGTCTAGAGAAGACACCAATAAACAGTGGAGCTAAAGAAAGAGATGCAAACCATGAGCACCCAGCAAAGGAACAAATGAGAGTTAATAAAGAAGTTTCAAACATAAATCCAGGAGATTAAAAGCATGATTGAAACTATGAGCAGCAGAAACAATCAATATGAAGGCAGAGTGTCACATCTAGAGGATAGCACTGAGATCAATGATCAATTAAATGAGAGCTACCTTAAAAACATTAAGAGCACATGAAAAAGTAGAACCAATAACTCCTAGATGACTGAAAGATGTCTAATAAAAGAGTAATTATAATTAGTGAAAAATCAGCACAAAGGGCATTTAAAAAAACTGATATATACAGTAATAGCAGAAAATTTCCACATGGAAAAAGAATCTAATACACAAGATAAACGAAGCAAATACAACCCTAAATGTCTCAGAGTAACAAGAACAATCAAAACCCAAAGCTTGTATAAGGAGAGACATTACAAAGATCAGAATAGAAATGCATGGAATGCAGACAAACAAGATAATATATAGAATCAATGAATTGAACAGCTGGTTCTTTAAAGGAATAAATAGATAAAGCTTAGCCAATCTTACCAAAAAAAGAAAAAAAAAGACATCAATTAATGTGATTAGAAATGCAAAAGATAAAATCACAAGAAACAATGCTAAAATTCAGAAAATTATTAGCAACTACTTCATAAACATACATTCCAAATATTCAGAGAACTTAGAAGTGTTTAAATGCCTAGATACATCTGAATTGCTAAAACTGAACCAAGAAGACTTTAAAATTTTTGAACAATCCAATAACAGTCAATGAAGCTGAAGAGATAATAAAAAAAAATACCCAAAAAAAATCTACTTGAAAGATTCAGTGCCAGATTTAACAAGAACATCAGGGAAGATTTAACACCAATATTCTCAAATTTCACAATGAAATTGAGAGGGTAGAAGTATTTCCAAAATCCTTTTCTGATGTTAACATTATCCTGATCCCAAAACTAGACAAAGATCAACTGAAAAAAGAACTGTAAGCCAACTTCTCTAATGAATATAAATGCAAAAATCTTTAACAAGACACTGGCAAACAGAATGTAACAAATCATCAAAAAGATCATACAATATGACCAAGTAGACTTCATCTCAGGTATGCAAGGATGATTCAATACACACAAATTGAAAAATGTAATTCATCATAAAACAGAGAAGGACAAACATCATATAGTCATCTCAATAGATACAAAAGAAGCCTTAGACAAAAATCCAACAATCTATTCATTATTTTTTTTAAAAACTTGCAGAAAATTGGCAAAAGGTCTTTACCTCAACAGAATAAAAGCTATTTATGAACAAGCTAATGCCATTTGTTAATGCTGATGCTATTTATGCTAATTTTATTTATTATTATTATTACAATTACTGCTAAAATAATTATTGCTGCAATTATTTATTATTGCTACAATGTGGATGCTATTTATGAACAAGCTGAAAGCCTTCTGTTATGGTTTGTGTTTAAATGTCCCCCCAAAGTTTCATGCAGTCATGGGAATGGGCCTTTTGAAGGCAGCTGAGTCTAACATTTGTGATTGGTTCATTGTCTAGCATTGAGATTGGCCATGTGAGTACTGCAGGTAACAAACATACAGTATAAAGGAGGGGAGGAAGCTTTTTTACTTTCCTCATTTTCTCTTTTTTACTCTTGTCACTTCTGACCACCAAGAATGGTTGGTTACCCCTTAGCCACACCACCCTGCATTGGAACCAGCTGGACTAAAGCCTCCAAAAACTGTAAGCTAAATAAACATTTCCTTCTCTAATTTTGAGTCAGATATTTTGTCCCAACAGTGAGGGAAGAAGTAACCAACAGAGAATTTGGTACCAGAGGAGTAGGGCTGTTGCTGTGACTATACCTGACCACATGGTTCAAAAGCCTTTAGGAACTGCATGTGGGAAGAGTTTGGAAAGGTTCAGATATGTCACCTGAAGGAGTAGAGTTAGAATGCCTTAGGGTGTTCTGTATGGAAGAATCTGGTCAGAGCTCAAGAGATCAGATGGCTGATAGAAATCCCACCAATAAAGACCAGGCTCCAAAGTCTCTGCTGGGAAGGACTTTATTGATTTTTGGACTCCATACAATGTGTATGATGGCTTGGCAGAAAGTTTGTCTGCATTTTGCTCATGTCCAGAGACTTTACCTCAGACTGAGATTAAGAGCAGTGGACTAATTAAATGTGGCAGAAGAAATTTCAAGTCAGTTGAATGTTTAGGCAGTAGGATGGCAATTGTTGGGTTGTTTTTAGCCAGATTTATGTTATGAATCGAGCAAAGAGCCTAGCAGGGTATTTAAAATGTTTCAAGTCTGGCTTGAAAGAAAGCTCCAGTAAAGCTGTGGACTGTAAAGATAGAGCTGAGATTGCTATTGCTGAGAAGGAACAGAAAAAAATAAAAGATGGCTTGGGGGCATACCAGGAAGCAGAAGGTCTCCACTCTTTTGAGCCCTAAAACTGCAAATTGAAAGACTTTGAGAAGAAAGTTGCAGAAAACATGTTCCAGAATGGCAGCAGCAGCAGCCACACCAGGTTCCAAAATGACAACAGTCACATGGGGTTCCAGAACGGTGACAGCATAAAGAATTTGTTCCTCACAATCAGATTCAGAATACTCAGCAATCCAGGCACTCAACCCCTACAGTCAAGAGAGAGGAAAGCCTGACTACTGCTCCAGCTGACTGTGGACTTTGGCAGCATCCACATGGCACTGGTTTTAGGCATATGGAGAGTGCAAGAGTTCTGAAGTTTAAAAGGCTTCCAGCCTGATTTCAGAAGGCCTATGAGGCCAGACAGTGTGCCCCTGAGAGGGCAGTATGTAAAGCTGTGAGTGTGAAGCCAAAAATGCAGTGGAGAACCCACAAGTTTGGAAAAGCCAGGAGTGTGGATCATCTAAGGAAACCTGCAAAGAGGGAGCAAGTCAGCCCAAGAAAGAAGATGTGGGAGCTACAACCACCAAAAGTACCATGGAGGTAGAGTCACTAAAGCCTTTTGGAGCTCACAACCAGATTTTTTTCAGATGCTGCATGGAACTCCAGGACTTAATGTTTGCCCTGGATTTTGAACTTTCTTTGGTCCAATTCCTTTCTATCCCCAGGTTTGTATCCTTTTGGAATGGTAATTTTTCTCTTATGCCACTGAAAATTGAAAGTGTTTAATTTTGTTTTCACTTGTACAGGGGGTTATAGCTAAGAGTTTGCCTTAGATCTTGGAAAAGACTTGGAACTTAGACTTTTCAGCAATACTGTAACTGTTAGCACTTTGGCAACTCTGAGAAATGGACTAATTGTCTTTTTATTGAAGGATGTGCATGAGTATTTGTGGGATCAGAGGTGGAAAGTTATGGTTTGGGTTTAAATGTTCCCCCCAAAGCCTCATGTGGTCATGGGGGACAAGCCTTTCAAAGGCAGCTGAGTTTAGTATTTGTGATTGGTTTGTTATCCAGCCCTCGGATAGGCGGTGTGTGTGCTACACCCGCACAGGAGCAGCTGGGCCAGTATACAATATAAGGGAGGGAAGGAGGCATGCTTTTCCCCCTTTTCCCTTTTTACTCTTGTGAGTAGTTGCCCCTGAGCCACACTACACTGCATGGGAACTAGCTGAGTATGGACTGAAACCTCCAAACATTGTAAACGAAATAAACATTTCTTTCCCTAATTTTGAGGACCAGGTATTTTGTCCCAGCAATGAGAGAGAAGTAACCAACACACTTTCTCTCTAAAATTAGGAATAAGACAAGGATGTGCATTATCACCACTGCTGTTCAACACACTCCTCAAAACATTAGCTAGAGCAATAAGGCAAGAGAAAGAAATACACACAGGGAAAGGGATACACACAGGAAAGGATGAAGTCAAAATATTACTATATGCAGAAGACATGATCCTTTACTTACAAGATCTAAAAAATGCCACCAAAATACCCCTAGTATTGATAACCAATTTCAGCAGAGTAGCAGTACACAAGATAAACATATAAAAATCAGTAGTATTCCTATCAATAATGTGCTTATGGTGTGGAAAAAGGGGGTGTCAGTCCCAATTTCAATTAGATGGCAATGTCAATGCAGAAGGGTCAGCAGTGAGGAGGTGATGACAGATATAAAGTCAACATTGACAGGATTATCCAGCAGCTTCTGGAAGTAACAGGATGCAAGCCAGGTAAGAATGTACAGCTACAGGAGAATGAAATCAGAAGACTGTGCTTAAAGTCTCATGAGACCTTTCTCAGTTAGCCTATCCTATTAGAACTTGAAGCACCACTCAAAATATGCGGTGATATCCATGGACAATACTGTAATTTTCTTCAACTTTTTGAATATGGTGTCTTCCTACCAGAAAGCAACTATCTGTTTCTTGGGGACTATGTGGACAGAGGGAAGCAGTCACTGGAGACTATCTGCCTCTTACTGGCTTACAAAAGCAAATATCCAGAGAATATTTTGTTGTTGTTGTTGTTGTTCTCAGAGGAAACCATGAATGTGCCAGTAGCAACAGAATGTATGGATTTTATGATGATTGTAAAAGAGAATACATTATACTATGGAAAACTTTAATAGCCTGTTTTAACTGTTTACCAATAGCAGCCCATCATGGTTGAAAAAACATTCTGTTGTCATAGGGAGTTACTACTAGATCTTCAATTTATGGAGCAGATTACACGACCAACTGATGTACCTGATCAAGGTCTTCTTTGTGATCTTTTGTAATCGGACCCTGATAAAGATGTCTTAGGAGAGGGTGAAAATGACAGAGGCATCTCTTTCACATTTGATGCAAATTTTTCCATAATCGAAATTTTATATGTAGAGCCCATCAGGTGGTTGAAGATGGATGTGAATTTTTTGCCCAGGGGCAGTTGGTTACTTTGTTTTCTGAACCCAATTGTGGAGAATTTGACAATGCAGGTGCCATGATGAGTGTGGATGAAACATTAATGTGCTCCTTTCAGATTTTAAAACTTGCAGAGAAAAAGAAGCTGAATGACAAAGACCCCCAACACCTCCAAAGGGTTGGACCAGGCTTGAATGTATTCATTCAGAAAGCCTCAAATTATAGAAACAATACTGTTCTATATGAGTAACTGATTATGCTTTATTTGGCCTATGTTCTTTATTCTGCATTGAAATTGAGGCTTATAAGTCAAAACAAAGGAACCTAACTTAATATGAACCACTTTACACAGAATTCATAGTATCTATGACTTTTTAAAACTCAGATCTGGAAAGAAAGAAAGAGAGAGAGAAAGACAGAAAGAAAGAAAGAAACCTGTTTCAACAGATGACTGTGTACAATACCATGTGGTGAAACAAACTTGTTAAATCTTAAAGGGTTGAGGATTTAGCTCAGTGATATAGGTGCCTGCCTGGTGAGTGTGAAATCATAAATTCAATCCCTGATACCAAAAAAAAATCTTTTAAAAAAGCATCAAAAAATTTAATACTTATGTATTAACCTAAGGAAATGAAAGACCTCTACTATGAAAATTACATCAGATTAAAAAAGGAAATCAAGGACAACAATAGAAAATGAAAAAGTATTTCATGTTCCTAGATAGGCAGAACCAACATAACCAAAATGAATATGCATACAAAACTGACATAAAGATTTAGTGCAATCACAATAAAAATATCAGTGTTATTTCACACTGAGTTAGAGAAAACAATCCTACAATTTATACGGCATCAAAGGAGACCCAGAATAGCAAAAGCAGTCTTGGGCAATAAAAGCAAAGCATGTGGCCTCACAATCCCAGACTTGAAGTTATATTGTAAAGTTACAGTGATTAAAACAACATAGTACTGGCATGTGAATCAATGGAACAGAATTTAAAAAACATAAATAATAATCCCAGACACATAGAGTTATCTGATCTTTGAGAAAAGAGCCAAAAACTTACACTAGAGCAAATATAACCTCTTTAATAGTGTTGTCAAAATTGGATATACACAACCAGAAGATTGGGCCTACATCCATTTATCTTACCATGCACTAAACTAAAATCAGAATGGATAAAAAGCTCTAAATATTAAAACAGAAACTTTTAACCTACTGGAAGATAAAATAGGTACAACTCTTGAAAACATGGACATAGGCAAGAACTTTCTGAACAGAACTGCAATGGCACAAGAAATAACACCAACAATCAAAAATGGATCAGACCAAACTAAAAATCTTTTTTAATCAGGACAATAAAGAAACAATTTACAGAATGGGTGAAAAAAAAGTACTAGCTATTCCACAGACAGAGAAATAACATCAAAAATATATAAAGAACTCAAAAAATTAGACCCTCCACAAATTAAAGACCCAGTCAAAAAACAGGCAACCAAAATGAATAGATACTTTTCAGAAGAAGTATGAATGGTTAATAAATACATGAAAAAACTCTCATCTCTGGTCATCAGAGAAATCCAAATTAAAACTACACTGATATATATTACCTCAGGAAGAATGGATGTCATCAAAAAATCTAATAACAAATTCTAGCAAGAATGTGGGAAAAAAGAAACTCTTTAATTTTTTTTTTTTTTAAAGAAAAGGAAACGAAAAAGAAAAAAAAATACATGGAGATTAAAAAAAAAAGGGTAGAAATAATACTAAATTACAAACAAACAAAAGGTAAGAAATTGCCGGTTGATAAGTTACAAATTGTCATCTTCGAAATGGCTGTTCAGGTTATAGAATTAAAGTATTTAGAATGACATTCAAAAAAGTGACCATACAAACCATTCTGCTCTATGGTCGAACAAAAGCTCCGTAATATGATTATCAGTCCCACCTATTTGTTTTACATCTCTAAGAGGGTAAGGTTAACCATATCAAAACAGAACAGAACATTTAAAAAAAAAATAAAAAACAATTTAAAGAAATACAGATTTCAAAGCAAGTCCACTGGAGATCTACCTTATCTAACTGTCTCTAGCTTCTTACAAATAGTTGTCCCTAACTTCACCCACTTTATATACTTATTGCATATTATAGAACTAATCAAATCATTACAGGAAGATGGAGTCTTTTTAGGTCCTCAAGTTCCAAATTAGGGAAGACAATAGCAACTACCATCGCATCTCTCATTCTCTTTGTGATAGCTGTCCCCATCTCTGCATATGCTGAAGTTGAGCTGAAGAAACCAGTTCAATGTCATTCTAATCAGCAAGCAATAGATTGCTAGAATTTATATTATAATGCTACAAAAATAAGCCTCGGGTTTTTCAGGTCTCTTCCTCAGAGTATTTGTTCCTATCCTCTCTGTATTATAGGGAAAACCAAGTCATAACAAGACAGCGAAACAATTTCCTAGAAAAACATGCAATGGATAAGACTTATAAAACTATAATATAAATGATCTTCCGTAGCTACTATGTAGAAAAGAAACTCTTCTACATTGTTGGTAGAAACGGAAACTTGTAAAACCACTAGGGAAATCAGTGTCAATTCTTTTTTCTTTTCTTTTCTTTTTTTTTTTTTTTTTTGAGTTGTTTTACTTCTTGTCATTTTTTTTATTTTAAAGAGAACAAAATAAAATTTCAAAACAAGATAATAAAAGGATATCAATGACTAATACATTGCATTGTTAGCTTTAAATTAGTTACTCAGAGAATGAGGCAAACTAAAAATAGAAATTCCACTTGACTCAGCTTTCCTCTTCTAGGTATTTCCCAAAATAGTGAAAATAGTCATATTACAGGAACACACAGATAGCCATGTTTATAGCAGCCTAATTTATTGTAAATAGATCTTGGAAACAGTGTATATTCCAACAGACAAATGAGTAAGGAAACGGTGGTATTTATATCTGATGAAATACCGTGCAGCCACAAACACAGAAAAACTTGAAGCATTCTTAGGTAAATAGATGAAACGTAAGAATATAGTGTTAGTGAAATGAGTAAGACATACAAATCAAACATCACGTTTTTTCTTGTATGGGAACATGTCACATGGTTGAGACAGAGAGCAAAATACAAGAGAAAGATTAAATAGGAAACAGAAGTTCAAATACTTTCCCAAAATACAAATTCCATTGTTTTAAAAAATATTTCAATATATATGCTAATTGGTTTCATTTATACTAGTTTATCTTTCTTTCATTGAAAAGAAAGTTTTGTGTGTTTATGTTTGTTTCTTTTTTGTGAGAATCTTTTTTGGTTTATGTCTTATACTCCTGAGCAATTTATTTGAAGATAATGATGCATTGCATAATAACTATTGTCATTCTGTTATTTGATTTTGAAATTTTGTCTTATTTTTGCATAAAGTATAAAAAATGAAAAAATTAAATTCACAATAGAAGGTATGAGGGAATTTTATCTTTGATTCTTTTCTACAAATAAACTACATATTTAACTCTGCGTTTTTGGACTATGCTTGGATGGAAGAAAACAACAGAGACAGACGAGAATACGGTCTTTTAAAATACTTTGAAGATTTTTCACACAGCATAATAAACCTAAACAAAACACTCTTTGTTAGAATACGAATTATACATACTAACATGAGTTACATTAAAAAAAAATCATTGTGTGTGTGCGTGTGTGTGTTTCTGTTACTAAAAAGACTGTAAGGGGAGGAAAATCCCACATCTATACCTGCCAGGAACAATGAAATCATTTAGTAATAAATAATTTTCAAGAATTTCTCAGAACCAATCCCTTCTTTTCTTAGTTCATTAAATTTACCTTTTATTCAGTTATAAATTGGAAAGCTTGTACCCAAGGACCAAGTAGTCTGTGTGCTGAATAATAAACTCTTCTACACAAAATATGCCATTCTCCCTAACTCTTCACCATAGTGTGAGAAGCAGTTTTCTCTTTATATCTTTCTTTTATATTATTATCCCTTCATTCACACAGCTATGTTTTCTGCCCTGCTCTCTGGCAGCTCTTAGTTCTGAAAATGTCAAGGCATCAAAAAATTTATCAGAATATCTTTAGGAGCCAAATAGCCACATCCCTGATATTCAGGAGCAGCCCATTTTGGTGCCCATTTGCTTTTAGTATCAAAAGGAGAGGAGAAAAGGGGATCAAGGAGCAGGCAGCTATATCCATGAAGCACAGAAGGGTCGCCTACCACCACCACTGCCTGTTGATATGTTCTTATGGCTTGAAATACAATCACTGCCCTGGAATTCATCATGGTTCTTACTCAGATAACTCTGAAAGGGATATCATGAAGCTCTCTGTGAAACCCAATTAGATACTGTGGAGTGTTGGTTCTGCTTGTGCCAAGTGAAATGAAAAGCAAAGGAGGAATGAAGGTGACGTAAAGCATTCACATTCCAGCCTTACTCTGATTCCCCGTTCTGAAGATTAGTCTACAGAACTACCCAGAATGACTCTGATGTAACCCAGGGTCGTTGCACTCACGGGTTATCACCTCCAGGTCAGCATGCATTTTGTACCTTAGCAGTCAGTTGTAAAATGGAAGCCTCTTTGATCTTTAGTTTTCAGCATATTTGAAATTAAAAAGAAATTGAGTCTTGAAAGAATGAAGACAAAGAGCAAACGGTATAGAAACAAGGTGGTTAGCAAACATTTTCTTCAGAATAGCATTCAAATCTTTGTGCTTGTTTGGTAAATCTCAGAGAAGATTTCACATGGCTGCTCCTCTCTGCCTTGTCTCTTTCTACGACCCTAACTCCACCCCCAAGCTGGAAACAACTCATTCTTCTCATGTTCCCTTAACACTTTGTTCAAATATTTATCATATCTTGCTATAGATCTATCATAATTGCATATGTGTCGTGTCTGCTCCATAACAAGATTATATAATAGGTTCATTCCCCTTGTTTGTCCCCAGTGTACTTTGCAATAAATGCTTATTAGATTAAATCATATTGAACATAATTTAAAATACTGGAAATAGGTAAATATCTGTTATATGTACAGGACATTTATCATAAATAAACTTAAGGCTGGAATACATCCATAAGTAAAGTATGTAGCAAAAACTATGAGAGGCAAATTAATCTGGGCTATGGCCTATTTAGGCACTGGATTTTTTTTAAGAACACAGGATCATATTTTGAAAATATAGGCTCCCTGTTACCCATATTACTAAGAGTCCACCAAAAATAAGTTTTCATTGGCCTTTCTAAAATCAGTGAGTATAGCTATAAAGAAAAAATGTTTAGAGTAGTGGTTAAGAACGTAGGTTTAATTATGGGAAGTCTAATTTTTTTAGTTCTTTGTATATTTTAGGTATTTGTTTCCTGTCCAAGGAGTAACTAGAAAAACAATGTTTTCCAATTTTGTAGGTTGTTTCTTCGTTATGTCATTTCCTTTGCTGTGTATAAGACTTCTAATTTGATATAATTACATTGAATGATCCTTAGTATTATTTCTTAGGTAACTAAGGCTTTGTTTGTAAAATCTTTGCCTATGCCTACATCTTCAAGAGTTTTACCTATTTTATCATCCAGTAGGCTCAGTATTTCTGCTTTAATATCTAGGTCTTTGATCCATTTTTATTTGACTTAGTACCACACTCTGAGACATATGTATCTACATTCATTCTTCTTTATGTCAACAGCCAGTTTTTCCAGCAATATTTATTAAAGAGGCTATTTTTTTCGCCAACATATATTTTTTGGTTCTTTTGTCAAGGATCAGATGGCTAAATGTACCTGAGGTTGTTTCTGCAGCCTCAACTCTGAATAAATGACCCAATCAAAAAATGGACAATTGAAATGAAACAACACTCCTCAAAAGAAGTACAGATGATCAGTAACTACATGCAAAATTGCTCCACAACTTTGGGCTATTTACAGTAGAGAAATAAACCAAGCAATACAACATTTTTTCTGACTGCAAGAAGAATGCTATCATCTAAAATTGGAAATAAAAGTGCTTACAAGGTTATAGAGAAAGAGATACCCTTCTGTTTTGCTTTGGGAAGTGTAAACTAGTATCATTATAGAAATCAGCATGGAGAGTCCTCAGAAAGCTAAAAATAGAAATTCTATTTGACCCAGTATACCTCCTCAGGGTAACTTTCCTGAAGAGTTGGAGATATCATACTATCGTCATAAATCCAGATTCATATTTATAGGAACACAGATAAGTCTTGGGGGCATGATTTAGAGGCCCAACAACAGATGAACAGGTAAAGAAAATATATATACACACACACATGAATTTTACTCAGTAATAAAGGAGAATAAATTTGAGTTATTTACAGGAAAATGGATGAAACACAAGACCATAATGTTAAGTGAAATAAATTACAAAGTTAAATATTACATGATTTCTCTTATGTGAGAAACCCAACATATAAATAATTTAAAGAACAAAATAAAAGATAGATGATAGGGAACAGGGAGATAGACTTAATGGAGATAGGAGGGGGATAAGGAAGTGAGGGAAATGGGAAGGTGGGGAGGGAAGGGGAAGGAAAAGTAATTAAGATACAATGTGTATGTGTACCAATTCTCCAAGATGAATGGAATTGTTATGTATTACAGACACATACTAATAAAGAAGAATGTAGGTTTTAAATTTAAAGGGTCTCCCAATGACAAAATGGTGGGATATTTGAACAATAAAATAATTACAATGCTGGATTAGAACTCTTAAAATAAGAATCCAAATAGTGCTGCTTCACTGTTTCAAATAAGAATATAAATAAATGCTAAAATTCAGTGCAAAAGTATTTTCAGAAACAGAAAACCTATTTTGTCTCAATATGTCATTTTATAGCGAAAGAATGAAATTCCTTTTATGAATAAAACTCTTCATTCAGTGATTTGTCCTGAAACATGGTTTTGTAAGGTTGTATACCTAGTTCAACTAAACTAAACTTTTTAACTAAATTTTCAAATATTGAAAACCAAACTAGCATATTTTCACTGGCAAAAACTGTAAGACACCACCTGAATCAAATAATCAAAATTAGGGTCACCAATGATGTATATATCAAAATCATGTGTATCAGATAGGCTATCCTGAGGAACAACATCATTTCTATAATATTTTTGCCAAAGTTAAAAAAAAAAGACCTTAATTTACTCATGAGGAAATATCAGATAAATATAATTAAAGGGCATTCAATGAATAACTGGCCAATACTCTCCAAAAGTACTACTGTAAAAAAATTTTTTAAAGAGTAGGGAGTTTTCTAGATTGGAGGACACCAAGGAGAGCAGACTAAGGAGAACACAAAACTAAGTGTGCTGAATATAACATATGACACCCTGGTTTGAATCCTGAGCCTAAACAATTTCAAGTGAAATGATAATCAAAATTTGAATAAGCTCTGTAAATTAGGTTTTAAATTATAGAATGAAAGATTATAGTTTATATATATTATAGAATATAAAGTGGTGTTATTATGAATACAATGTGATTTCTTTTTCAAAATTCAACAGTACCCACATTGACCACATATCCCACTTCCTAGACTTAATTCATAACAATTCAGGCTTTTCCAAAAATTCAGCCTCCTCCCAGAAGATATCGAAGGTTATGTAATTCACACTCAAAAAGCATAGTTTTCATAAGATTAAAAAATACATTCATTTATAGATGGACTACTGAAATAAGAAGATAATTCCCCTAGAAACATACTTTGAAAAAGCAACCATATTTCAAAGGTATGGATTCTGGATTCAGTCTTTTTTAAAGTCCAGTTATGTTTCAGATATATTTTGCCTCTGTTATAATCAGAAAAGCTCATGAGCCAAATAGCAATTTCAGTCTTTTAAAATTTACAATATGCAATTCATAGTGTTCGTTTGATTTAAAGATATACACATAAATCATACTCTTGAATATTTTAAGGCAAATATTTCAGTTTATGTTTGTGCACATTTAAATAGGGTTATTGGTTTTGTTTTGTCAAGGGTTTTTTCCTTCCCCTTAAGAGTGTACTTTGGGGGTTCACTGGCAGCACTCTAGGATTTCACAGAATCGGAGCAAGAAATTATAGTCCTAAACTAAGTCTCCAACAACACAGGATAATGGAAAGTCTTGGTATTATTTCAACTCAGGATTTTTTTCCATATCCAGTTTCACCCAAAGTCAAGCATTAGTCAGTCTGTACCTTTCAAATAACAGAAAGGAGATTTGATTAATGTGATTTCTTTGTAGAAAAATCTAAGAAGATTAAGGCACAATAATATAGAGAAAGCATGCCCTTTCTCAACATGACATTCTTCAGCACTATATAGAGGTTTGAAGATCTTTCTGGTCAATAGATTGCTCACACTAGCTGCATCTGAAAGATGGAAAAAAAATCTATCATCAGGGAAAACTTTCAATTTTTCAGATTTTAGTTTCTGTCTCACAAACAGGTTAACAAATCTAGAGGTTGATATTGATTTCACTCTATAACCAGGCAAGAAAGGTCATCTTTCAAGGAGATGTTTACAGATTGCTTCCCCCATCCCCCCACCCGCCTCTCTTTTGTAGACTGTTTTGTGATAGTCTTTGGGGAGAAATTAGAACCTTCTAGATGACTTCTATACTCAGTGAAGCACAATGCAAAAATAAATCCTGTAGAGAGGATTTCCGGTAACTATTTTCCATCTGTGCATTCTGAAAATCTAATACTAACCAGGAGGCATTTTTTTCTGATACGAGGAAATGAATTCAAAGCTGGTTAAAGTACATATCGAATGTCATCTACCTCTTCCACTTTTACCTTATATGTTTGTGTGGGAAAAATATGTTGAAAAGGAGTATAAAGAATAAAATTAAAATGCTTTCCCTCTACCCTCTCAACTTGCAGAATATGGGTATTAGACTCCCACTGCTTTGCTCAAATGTAGGCCATTTGAGAATGTGATAGATAAGAAAGTAAATTACTTTCAATAGACCATTTCCACGGTTGTTTTCTCCTTAGACGATCACATGTCAGTTTGTTGGATCTGAATCTGAAGCTTCGATTACAATAGAAAGGGCTTCAAGGTCAGCATTCACTGTGCAGCCTTCTTTGTACCTCCCAGTCACCCAGCTAAGACACCTCAGTGCTCACAACTTAAAGAGTCCTCCTGTACCAGTCAGGGGCCTCTTGATCCCACACTTCTCTTAGAAATCTGACAACCCACCCAAGAGTACCTAAACAGACAGGAAAACTACCTAAAGGAAAGCAAAGAAACTTAGTACAGTATTTAACATCCAGGTCATTCAGTGCAATTGATACTCTCATATGATGGCACACTTAATTCCTCACTTTTTTTTTTAAAAGGCTTTTACAGTCACTGTATTACCATATTTATAGGGGAGAACATACTACTAGTATGTAGCATGCTAGTGAAATAGTTACATTAAGAACTACAGTTTTGATGCATGAATCCTAGCATTGGTAAAAATATGAGGGAATACTACAATATAATTCATCTTAGAGAAAGTAATGTAATTATTTGAATGGGAGGGAATCATTGAAGCTCTATATTTGTTCTCAGATAAAACCCTAAAATTTTGTTCTTAACATAAAAAACAAGAGTCATTATACTTAATGGAAAAACAATAACTGGACTGTTATTCCTTGTAGACTGAGTCATGCAATACTGTCATTTTTAACAGCCAAAAGTCATCACATATAAGTAATCTCATGCTTACATCAGTAATCTTATAGTTAATATCGTACTATAATTCAGAGTAGATCTAGATCACATCTGCTTCTCATTTCTACTACTACCTTATTTGACCCCCATCTTTCGTCTGTAAAATTTCAGTAACCTCCTAACTTATCCTTCCGCTTCCACTGTCCTCTATAATGTATCATTTTTTCTGCAGCCAGAGTAATCCTTTATAACTGTTACAGGTTAACATATGTAACAAAAGTACACAAATCATGATTACACACTTAATGAATTTTCACAAACTACATGCATGTGACCAGTATGCAAATTATTAATAGAATATTCATAAAGATACCATAAATGGACTCATATATGGTATCTTTTTTTACATTTGATTTCTTCATTCAACATGGCATGGGTTGACATGCCATTTCACACTGTTACATACCATAGCAACATTCGTTTTCAGTGCTGTATAACATTTCATTGATTGAATATTCACTTTATCCATTCCAGGGTGGATGAACCAGAGTTCCTTTTAAAAATGTAAATAAAGCCAGGTGTGGTGGTGCATGCCTATAATCCTAACACTCAAGAGGCTAAGCAGGAGGATTGCCATGGGTTCAAGGTCAGCCTGGGCTATACACATATATATATATAACCTCTAAATAACTAAATATATAAGATAAATAAGATCAAGTTGTTTCCCTACTTAAGGCTCTTCACTTGCTTTGCCTTTCATTTAGAAGATCCACAGTAGGAGGAAGGGAGAGGGCAAGGCAAAGAGGTAGTGGGACGTAAAAATGGTCAAACTATGTTATGTGCGTGTCAACTGACTAAATAAAGCCCACTTACCTATGTAACCAAATTAAAAATAGATTGGAAAAAAAGTCCTTACCATGGTGCTGGCCCACCTCTCCACCATATCTTACCCGTCTCCCACCCCATCTTCTAGCCACACTGCTCTTCTTTCTACTGCCTCTCTCTGTCACAAGTTAAGTTCTTTTTCATTCCTGAATGGTTCTGCCTGGCTGCTACCATCCCACACTCCACCCATCCAGTTCAAAGCCAAATTTACAAGGCTGCTCAGTTGTCCCATTCTTTATCTTAAACCAAGATCCACTTGTCAGATATGCCTTCTGTACTCTTCTCCCCAAAACGGTCCCTGCCTCGGTTTCACACTACCCGCTTGTTTCACTTTGATTTTTCATTTTGGCTCAAAGAGGAAACTATTAAATATAAAGTGCTGAAATAGAGAAATGTAATTTAGTTCTTTTTAAAGCAGAGCTCTACTCAGGAAAAATGGAGATGGGTTAATATCTAGGGTACAGCCAAGCCTCAGTTCATGAAATCAATTCAATCAATTTAATAGAAACATCATCCCAGCTGGTTTGTACAATGTAGGCTTATTGTTGCTTTTTAAATGATTAACAATTTTTCTCACTGTCTAATCTATGCCTTTGGCATCATAACCAGTCAGGATAAGAATTAAAGGCTCCAAGATATCCACGACTACAGTCACCAGTATTCCATCTCCACGTTCCCCTCCAGACTTCTAAAATGCCCCACAGCATGCCTCGTGGGAGCGTTCCCAGCAGGGAAAGGGGCACAGACTTCCCACAAACTACAGCCTTCCAAGAACAAAATCACTTCAAATGAAGAGAGGGAGGTTTTATATGGAAAGCATTTACAGTGTTTTCTACAAGGTACAAAATGTTTCTACAGGGAAAATTAACCAAGTTTCACTCAGCTTTTCAAAACAAAGCCAGAGTTTTCAATCAAGCAACTAAAGAAAGTAAACCAGCACATGTATGCAATTCACAAGTCCCGGATATTCCTAATTAAGTAAAAGAAAATGGTATATTTTTTAAAAGAAAAAAAAGTAATATATTTTTAAAAGGATAGTAGCGAAATTAAATGTGTTCAGCTGAGTTAACTTCTTCATGAAATAAGCTTCTTATCCTGATAAGAAATGGGTCATAGCAATAAAAGTACGCTGTAAATTCAACTTGACAAATGAGAAAATGAATTCCTGAGGGTAAGGCCTATTAAAGGAATATTTTAATTTAATGTTGCAATGAACATTTTGAGTAGCTTCTATATATGCAAGAAACTGCCTTACATATTTTAATGAGGTAAAACAGCATTAGTTAATATAGCAATAATTTGCTCTATTACTTCCCAGTGATAATATGGAAAGATCAAATACAAGAAAAAATGTTAAACTTCTATATAAAGACACCAGCTTCTACTACTTGCTTGTAAACTTCAAAATTCAATGTCTTATACCACAACTTAAAGACATGTGCAGAGCATTAGTGATTTCAGTGAGCTGAAAGCCAACCTTCTTCTTCAGAATAAAATGTGATATGATGCCACCTTATGGTTGAAAATTAAACTTTATGGTTTAGAATGATAAAATAATCATTTTCAGATGTACTCTTAATCTCTGGGGAAAAGGGCACTTGGTAGTTTTGTAAAATTCACAAATCAAAATACAGAGAATCAATTTAATCCTTAAATTATAAAACAATTACAGTGCAAGGGTGCAATGTCCAGCTCACAGGAAGGGAGCCTGCTTAGGTAACGTTTGTCAAGGGGTGCTCATCTAACTGCTCATTTCGGGTATTTCCATAATCAATGTCAGCTGGGTTTTTTGGTTCAAATAGGTGATCTTAGTACTAACTGTTCTTCATATCCAGAGTCATAAAAACAACAAAAGTGTAAAGTGCAAGCAAGTGAAACATTGAGAGATTAATCATCCACAGGCTATTAATTGAATCACATGAAAGTACCATTTTTGTAGGTCAAATATTGGGAATTCTGTCAAATATTGGAAATTCTGTACAGTTTCTTCTATAGATTCCTTAAGCATAACCGCCAATTTAATCAATTCAAATGATAAAGGTAATGGCAGTGTTAGTCCTCCTCGCTACACAGCCGATGAGATTCTTATTCCTGGATTGGTCCTCCCAAGCGTCCTTTATACACAGCACTTCTCTGTTGCAGACATACCCTCTCCTTGGACACCGCTGTACTCCCACTGAGTTCACTTATCTACCTTTTACTTCCTTGTGAGCACTGCAGCAATCCTTGGTCTGCAGTTGCTCATCTTGCCAACTGTCATGTAAACACTATCACCAACCAAATTTTTGTAGACCTGGTTAATTCTGTTTCTATTTACTATGGAACAAATCCAGGAATTTGGGGAAATGAAGACTTCTTTTAATATACATTCTATAAATGCTGTTTCCAAAATTCTTTGTTATCTCTACATTTCTATAAAACCTTAATGGTTTCTGAGAGGATAAAGCAACTTTTATCCTGAGAGCTACATAAAACAATTCTCCTTTATTCTGAAGTTATTTCTCTTGTCATATCAAATATTTTTCTCCCTTCCATCATCTTCATCAATAGTCAATGTTATGAAGACTCCCCAGCAACTTTATAATGAAAATTTTCAGTGCTTAACTGTTAAATTCTCTTCACATATGAAGGTTATTCTATCTTAGCAGGACACCTTTTGGAAAACGCTAGAGAAAAACAGAAACAAACTCAACTATAAACAAAAATCTATTCAAGGAGCACTCATGCATATAAAATTTTTGCAAAGGTCAGGAAACCAAATATAAAACGTTAATACTAGAAGAAACTGGGTGAGTGGTTATGGGAACTTTCTGTATTCTTTTGCAACTTTTTTAAACATCTAACATTGTCCCAAACCAAAAAATATTTTTAAGAAAGTTCAGAGAATCAGAACCAAAGTTACAGGGATCAGTTTACCTTCTCTCCAACAGCTTTCCCGGATTGAAGTCCTCTTTCCCTCCACAGCACATTTATTTATATATTCCATACAGATGGACTTCCTTACATCTGCTTAGAGTGTGGAGCTGTCATCTTACTGCTGAAGAGAAAGGCCAGCTCAGTGGCTCTGGGTGTGAAGTCCCCTGTTCAATGCTAATGTAGATAGAGAAATGATTGCTCTGTGAGCTTTGCCAGGTCAGTTGCCTCTCTGTGCTATGCTTTCATCTCATGCCTAAAGGGACAGATAATCCCTATCTTCTACCTCTACAAGAAAAGAAAGGAAGGTCAAAACATTAATCTGAACACATTGTTAAGTGCTTCTTTCATGCACAGTACAGAATATTAACATCAACTATTTTTTTCAGCCTTAGCTAGTAGGCTCCTTGGGGCAGATCCTGCTCTTTGAATAACAATAGATACACTGGAGTCCCTTCACAAATAATGATACCAATTCTGAGTTAAAATTAATACTGAAATGTAGGATTCACTTAGAGTAGTTTTTACAGTTACTCCTAAATACATCAATATGAACAGTGCATCCATTTTCCTTTCCTAAACATTTGTTTTACTTTTAAGAGAGCATGAGGCTCTCAAAATCTACCTTTAGAGCACTGTTTACATCCTGAGAAAGGACTTGCGCCCAGCATCACATAATAACACATAGATACCTACAAAGAGCCCACTAGGACTCTCCCATTTGGCTGCCATTTCACTCCTGCCGCTCTCTCTGTTTAACCTTTTGGCTCCTTGAGAGAAGTAGCAGAAGCCACAGCATGAGGAATAGAGGTTCTTAGAAGTCTCTGAGATCAAAGGGGTCCACCCTGCATGAACAGCGTTTCTTTCTTCCTGGGTAGGTTTTGCTACTGCTATCTGGTGGGGAAAGGGGAGAACAGAAGTGGGTTTTTGTTTGTCTGTCTGTTTGTTTGTTTTGGTTTTTTTTTATTAATCCCAAGTTGACAACTTCAGAGGAAGAATTTTGGAGTTTTACAACTAGAAAAAAGAAATGCATAACTTAGTGGTTCCTGGTGCTGGATACAGCCTTGTATATGAAGAAGGAAGACAGGATAAAGATTCTTACAGTAAATGAAATACCACCCACTCTGTACAAAAACAAAAAAAAAAAAACCTGCTTAACAAATGTTAGCATCCTGCCCTCCTCTTTCTTCTGACTGAAGATTTGCTTTTCTTAAGAAATGTGGACCTTTTCTTTTCTACAGGGCTCAAGAAATGAAGAAATCCTCACCGTATCATCCAGAGTCCTTCCCAGCCCTTTGTAACTCCAAGGGACAAGTCACACCCACTTCCTAAACACTATTCTGGAGCAGAAAGGGCTGCTGCCTTTAGGTGCCTGTGAAATCCGAACCAAATGCTTCAGCTCCTTGCCCAAGCCTCACTACACAACCTCCTCATCAAAAAATATGAGCAGTGGGTGCTATGTGTATGCATGCAATAAGACATTGAACCTCGTTAATATATAAAATTAATATGCATTAATAAGACATAAAACATCATTTTAAAAAATTTAAAAAACAGTAAAGACAACAGTCTAAAAACAATCAGAATTTAAGAATCTCACAAAATTTAAATATATGGAAGTTTAGAGCTGCAATGTCTGACCCAGTAACTACCAGTCACACAGTAACTACCATGCAGCTATTTAAATATAAATTAATTTGAACAAATGGCAAATAAATATAAGAAAAAATGCTCAATATCATTGGTCATTCAAGAAATGCAAATTAAATTAAAACAATACTGAGCTTCTCATCTCCAGGAAGAATGGCTTATCATCAAGAAATCAACCAATAACAAATGATGCAGGAGATTTGGGGAAAAAGGAACATTTCTCCACTGTTGGTGGAAGTGCAGACTAGTAAGACCACTGTGGAAATCAGTGTGGAGATTCCTCAAAAAAGCTAGGATTACAGGTCCCATTTGACCCATTTATTCCCCTTCTGGGTACCTTCCCAAAAGAATTAAAAATATCATAGCACGGTGATACATGTGCTGCCATGTTTATAGCAGCACAATTTGTAATAGCTAAATTTTAGAGACGATCCAAATCCCCTTTAGCCAAGGAATGGATAAAACAGTATTTTTAAACAGTGGAGTACTACTTAGCTACAAAGAAGAATAAGTTCCAGACTTTTATAGGTAAATGGATGCAACTTGAGAGCATATTCATAAGTGAAATAAATTCACATGTATAAATATTGTATTTTCTCCTCAGCTTAAAAAACTGTAAGAGTAAATAAGATTCAAAGTGTACAACAGATATGGTGAAAGTGAAAGAGAAAGAAAGTGTTCAAAAGGAAAGAGCAACTGGAATAAAAGGAGAAAAGGAAAAGATTTTACTTATACATATATCCAAGATATATAATTATACTACTAACCTCTATTAGTTCATAAAAAAAACAACTCATGCTTTCATTATTTGATCATTTTTCATGCCTATATTTTATAATCTGAGCAACTGCTTTGAAGATAATACATTAATCATTGTTAATCTCGTATTATTTTGCTTTGAAATTCTGTATCATTTTTATTTTTTCATTTTAAAATAAAAATAAATGAATATAAATTAATTTGAATCTAATAAATTAGAAATTCAGTTCCCCAGTCACATTAGCCACTAACCCAAATATGGAACATTTCCATCATTGCAGAAAGTTCTATTGGACAGACTGAGACAGATCATCCAGGAAAGTATATTTAGATTCTTCACATCCTAATAAATCATCTTTAATTTCTTTTGGTAAACAGTCATTGAGCATCGATTTCATGTAAGACTGTGTATAAGGTACAGTGTAGCAGAGATGAATAGGACTGAAACTGGCCATCAGGAGTTGAGACTTAGAAATAGACATGCAAATAACTATCTGGATGATAAAATAGAAATACACACTATAGTGAAAAAGCAAGCAAATTGCTGTGTTCACACAAGTAGAGCTTTAAGAAACCATTTCACGCTGATCTTTGGCAGTCTCAGGATTTCAAGATAATGAGCACGTCCTGATTGAGAAACTGCACATTTCCATGCTGTTAGCTCCATGGAAACAGCTCTTGGATGTGTTCCATCAAAACTGCTTTGAAAACTGGTCCAAAAAAAATTCACTTTGGTAAGAAGACACAAGGCACCACATGCTAATTGGAAGAGCACAAGATTCAGAGTCAGGAGACCTATTTGCAAACTAGCTCTATCCTTAGGAGCTGTGTGACCTTGGGTAAACTATTAATTTCTCTAAGCCTCAGGATCTCATTTTCAAAGTGAAGAAAATAATCTCTACCCCATGTGTCCCATAGATGACTACTGTAAAGACAAAAAGCACTGTAGAAAGAGGATATCCAGATATGACTATTATTACTGAAAGTAATGTGAAACTTTAGAGAACATGAAAATCCACTGCAGGCATGTTGATTTGGAACTACATGGAGAAGTTTCAAGTTCTGCAAAAAGAAATCAATCAAATTCTCAATCTCTAAATCTTTGTTTAGATTTAAAAGGAAAAATACAGGGGCTGGAGATTTAGCTCAGCGGCATAAGCACCTGCCTTGCAAGCAGGCAGTCATGAGTTCGATCCCTGGTACTGATAAAAAGGAAAAAGACGGGGCTGGGGATTTCGCTCATAAGCGCCTGCCTTGCAAGTGCTGGGGATTTAGCTCATAAGCGCCTACCTTGCAAGCAGGCAGTCGTGAGTTCGATCCCGGGTACCGATAAAAAGGAAAAAGAAAAAAAAAAAAAAAAATATATATATATATATATATATATATATATATATATTTAAAAAAAGGAAAAAGACAAAAAAAATGAAAAAAGTGAAAATACGTATTACTTGTCAGCACACTTATCTCTTCTGAAGCGAACTCAAGGTCACTGCATTTTAATCCACATGAACAAATCGCTAGTGTGAAGCAGCCATAACTTCAAGGGTGAACTTACTTTGAAATACAATTAAAAATTTCCAACCCAGGATCAGTCAGCCAAAAAAGTAAAATGGCATAGGTTTGTTTGATATGGAAAAAAGATTCCTGGGATCATTTCTATGCTGTACAAATGGGAGGAAAGGTTTCCAAATAATTGCTAGATATGTGTTCGTTTGATTTCATGAGGAATTTTAAAAAGAATGTCACATTTTGTAACCACAAGATTTGAGTCTGTCTGTGGAAATGGTTGTGTAACGTGAAATGACGTCACTTTTACTTTCCTGAAACTCTCAGCAATAGTATGGGATGATTTCTATTTTAGTAGAGAGTGTGACTCGATTGGGTTTTCTCCAGATGTTGAGAGAATGGTTTTAATTATCTGGTACCATGCCTCAATTTCTGAGCACCCGCTCAAACCTGGTGGGTTTGGCAATTTCAGCAAGAGAGCAGAACCACATGAGGGCCATCCAGTCGATTGTGCTATGGTCTCACCATGCTCACCAGGAAGCTGGCACAGACGCAGGTATAACAATAAAAATGCTTATGCTGGGATGCAAGACCCTGAATAGCATACATTTTAAACGAGGTCTCAGGTTAAAATAATAAACTTTGAATGATATGTGCCACATGTGACATTTTGGTTCCAGACGTAACAAACCCAAACCAAAGTCTTTTGCTTGACAATTCCAAAACAGTATTGCCCTCGAAGGTTTCTGATTTTGATTTTGCCTCAATTGCTCACAGATTACACTCTGGCAAGCTTGAAGACAGCATAGTACTGTTTAAAATGCACATGCCAGGAAGCCTGCATGATTCTCTGCACTAAATCATCCCTGAATTCCTCATTACTGTGTTCACTTAACCATTTCCACAAATGTGGCATGGACTTTTTCTTCTGAAGGAAAATTTTAAAAAATCACTGTAAGTAAACAGTATGGTGAACTGTCCCCCTCCTCCAATAAAAGCGAATAAAACAATAGACATTTGTTCTAATATAATTGGCCATTTATCCTAATCTTAGCAATTTATTGCTCAACCATCTAAAACAGAAATTGCAACATTTTAATAGCAAATTATGGACTTATCAGTCACAGAATAGTACTAAGTGGGCTCCAGAAAATCTGAACTTAGATATCTGTTTCATAACCCAGTTGAAAGTTCCAGCTGACATTGGTCTAAACAGGTGGTATCTTATTGGATTTTATTATATAGTATAAGCAAAAACTTTTAAAGACAAGGAGATTATACAGAAACCATTGTTCATTTTCTGTTAGTTGATTCTAAATACCCTGTAATGCTGTCATTCTCTTAAATGGTTTTACATTGTTTTGATATATTTAATGCTACAGTATACGGAGTTGTACTCAAGGATTTCAAGGAAAGAGACAATATGATAACTACTTTTACGTCAGGATTATCTTGTGGTGAAACACTATTCTGCTTAAATGGTTATGTTTTCATCTGCGCTGTTTTGCTGTTATGCCCTCTTTTATCTCAATCTCCACTCCATTATTTACTTTTTTATTTTTATCCTTTTAATTAAGAGAAAAATAAATAAAAATAGCAGGATATATTATAGTAACCCACTTTGACTTTCCATTATCTTGATTTAAAGCCCTATATTACTCTCACCATCTTGTTTTTGACTGATGTCCCCCTATTCTGTTTTGCTTGATAGGTTCGAAAGTTTAGGCAACAGCTGTGAAGATAGTGAGATTCATTATGACGCCCATTCTTGATGACTTTTATCTACTTTTGAAGACCTACAATGTCTCCAATGTTTTAGGTTTGTCGGTTTTGTTCTTTACTATTTTGTTCAATTTTATTATAACTGATGATATAGGCAATTCTATTAGAGATAGCGGGAGGCATTATGGTAACCATTATTGATCACCTTGTATTATGTTTTTACATTATCTATTATGTCCACCCTTTTGATTTGATTGACTCTGTTCTGTTATGTCACATTTGGTTCTACTCCCTTCCAAAAAAAGCAATAAGAACTGTGGGAGCAACAAAATCCAAAATGTGTAATTGTCATTGTACAAAAGAGAGGAAAAGAAAGTGCTCTAAACGATATAACTACATGTATATTTAAGTGTATAAGATAGAAAATGATATCACAGAGTTTTATTGGATCATTGAACAGAACTGTTTGCAGTCTCACTGTTGGAATGTCCACTTTACAAGCTTTAATTTTGTGACTTGAACAATTATTTCTAAGATGACAATATGTAATCCATTAACTAGTGATTTCCCACTGTTTATTTTTTTCTGTAAATCTGTATAACTTGTACCCTTTCTCTGCTTTTTTTTCTCCTAAATAAAATTTAAAAAAAAAAGAAAGTTCCAGTTGTCTTTTCATTTCTTCACTATTCTGAAACTGCTCTTAAATGATTTTGAAGACTCTAAAGCATGTGTTTTATCTTGGATATTTTCAACCTTAATATCCTTAATTTCAAGAGTGTAAAATAATTATGGGGATAATTATTGCTTTTCTATTCTGTCACAATATCTTTGGGAAGAAAGTTAGTTTACTGATACCTCTTCTTTGTTACATTATAATAAGGTTAGTAGAAGACCAAATATCATACAAAAGATTAATAATGAAGTCAAATAACAGTGAATATCTAGGCCCTTGAAATTCATATCATTTCAATTTGTAAGAGTTATTATATAACATGATATTAAAACATTAAAAGACTAACATGAAAGTTATCCAGACTATTTCTAAATCACAGATTCATTATATGCTTGGTGGTTAAATGCTATTATCTTTTCCATCCCTTCATTAAAACTCCTTCATAGCACAAACAGAAGAGGAGAAATTAAAATCAAATGGAAGTCAAAGTACATCCAGACAGAAACAAAAGGAAGCAACACAGTATAGGAAAAAAGACAAAGAGAAACAAATAACCATAGAATTTCAGAGCTGGAAGGACTTGAGCACTTACTTATTGTATCCAAAACAAGGAAAATGAAACCCAGGTAAGCAATTGGCCAAATGAAGAATGGAGTTAGAAGCACAATCAAGTTTCCTCCTAAACTCATTGTATAAAATACTGCCTTTGAGTCCCAGTTTCAACCATGATCCTTAATTGTTCATGGTTAACACACAAAAATCTGCAGGACCTCAGGTTTCTCCTCTGCAAAAGTAGTGTCAACCATCCCATTGTGTTCATAAGATGACTGCAATGTCATAATAGACAATTAGCAGAGTAAAGTTACACACTCTAACAAGTAAAAAGTTAACATCAAAGTTTGTTTTTTAAAGATTACTTGAAGTTATAAATGGATAAGAAATTCTCCAAGCTCAAGGCCTAAAAAAGGCAAGAGCCAGTAAATTCACAAGACAGTCATAAAACAAAGACTTTTTATCTTCTTTCAAATGTGCTCCAAAGTTATACAGTCAAAATGATTATGGAGAAGAAAAAAAGAATCATGGCATCTGAATTAATAGGCATTAGACATTTGAAACAAGGAACTGCAATAAAAGTGCAAATTTAAATTTGGTAATTTTCCTTTGTATACTCCTCATAGTTATTCATGACACAGGCAATATCATTTGCAAGCAAAGATAAATATTCTTTACTGATGCCTGCAAACACTCTTTATAACAAAAACCTACTAATGAACATCTTCTCACCAGTGGGCCCCCTACCTCCTACCAAGAAGAAAAACCAACTAATTATTTTTCTCGGATTTTTTCAATTTTTATATTACCTTTTATGTATTAAGCAAAAAGTTGACTGAACATCTATAAGCCCTTTAAATCATATTTATTGCATTTCTTTTCACTAAGTCCTATTCTAGAAAGAAAGGACAAGAAAGAGAAAAACAAGTACCTTCTTGTTGGTACTTCTTTATGAAACAGACCAGCATTTTTTTTTATCTCAAGTTATATTGAAAACATTTGCAATGAAATAGCATATTAAATTATTTCGACAAAATTAATAAATGTGTTTAAAACTAAATAAATTAAAGGTTCTACATGATTTTATACCTGGAAATATTCTTAGTGAATACAAAAGCCATGGCCTTTTTTGATATACGCAGATCTCCTTAAGTACATGGAAATGAGCATAGATCCCAATTATTCCATTTGTAATCAAAATAAAATTTTTTAAAACCAAAGTTGATTAGAAATGAGTTCAGAAATGAGTATAACCTAGATGAACATGCCATCATTTGTGTGATGTAGAATCTTAACTATGCCAAGCACAAAACTGCAAGTACGGCTTTATTTACTCATGAACCCATCATGTTCTTTCAGTATTATGTACTGACCTCTCCCCTTTAATAACTTTAAAACTTGATAGGACATATGAAATAACTCTTTTCAGATGTTGAGAAACATGCAATCACTTGAGAGAAGAGAATCAAGCAAGGTAATCCCAAAAGAAAACAGAAATCAGCATTCAGAGTCACAGAGGCAGCTGCAATTCAGAGGACATGATAACAGAGGAGAAAAAGACTGTGTGACTTATTTGTACAAATACATAATTCCAAGTTGAAGAAATTGTTACAAGTGAATAGAGCTCTAGAAATCTGTACTGGGGTCTGAGTCTTTGGATGAATACCATGTAGTAAATGTATTGAACAAGACTCCACAAAGCCCAGGGAGAAAAACTACCAGAGCCCCCACGTGACTTCAACTGTTCAAGTTTCAACCTGCAAAAGTAGAGACCACACCACGAATATTCAGCAAATGCCATTTCCCTGAAAGAAGACCTACCTAACAATCAGCCTGGAACACTAGACATCCAAAGCACCAGTCACAATCAGCCTGTCCTCACCTTACCAGCTTTATAAAGAAGCCACTGAACATGAGCCAGTGATGGCAGGTGGGGCAAGAATAGGCCGATTGGGGCAGGCATTTTTTATCTCTAGTTTTCAAGGTTGATCATTTTCCAACTAGTTCTTATTTTCAGGGAAAGAAGGTAGTAATAGCAGGCCTTAGGGGGAGGTCTACCCTAGACCAAGTAAAGTTACTCTGCACCTGCCCTAACAAAAATGAAAACAAGCTCCTTCTTCCTTGATTAAGATCAAACTAATGCTTGTTTTGCCAAGGATACAATGTAAGCCCTGTGGAGCAAGGAATTAATTATTGCTGCTTTTTATTAAGCCATAGCAAATGTGTTTATACCACACTATATTAAACAATCTTACTCCAGATCTGCAGGAAAACATCTTAAGCAATCAAGAAGTAAAGAGGTTGGAAAATATGTGAAAACCTCTTGTTTTTTCTTATTTGGTATTTTTTCAAAACCAAGTCAGAAGGCATGGTTTGCAAATTCAGTACAGTCTAACAAGGAGATCACTAATGAATTAATGAACTTGATTAAACTATCTAGAAACCTTATCCCTCAATCATTCATCAGGAGTATCCCTAAACTCCTTTTTCCTAATTATACTAATATTCAAGATGCTTGTGCTGATCTTTTTACATGTATCATCTGATCTTGGCAACCTTATGAGGTAAGATTAATAGTATCCCTTCTTCACAGATGATCAAGCAGAGGTTGGGGAAGTTTAGCTGACTGTGCTAAATGCCACACGGGTTCTGAAAGTTGGAAGAAGGCTTCCACCTCCTACTTGTAGGATTCCCAAAGCCAGACTTAGAACACTTAGAACACTCCACCAATTTCCTATGCTGAGACTGAACATGCAGAGCCTAGGCTCAGATACTCTCAGAATCTATTTCCACAAAAACTTCCCACAAATGTATTGCAATCAGGTAGGGAAACAAATAACCGCCTTATGCTTCTTGCCTCATTCCTTCACATCTCAGGCAACTGGTTTCCTAAATTGTATGTATTTCTGTTTTGTTCTGGCAGGGGTGGAGGTAGGGTAGAATTTTTAAATTATGAGGCCTAAAAACCTTTGTTGTGGCATTTTTATCAAAAATGGAAATTTCCAAAGAAGCCAAATTCTTTGATACAGTCTTCTAAACACTCTCATCTATAATTTACTCTATACAAAACTTTCCCTATTGGTTTAACTAATCATTTAAAGATGCTACACACATTCTTAAATGTTTAGATTTTCCTGAAAGACCTGACTCCTACAAAAACTCGGTATAATTTTACACAAATCAGTGAAACTTCCTGGACCTCAGTTTCTTTGTCTATAAAGGAAGAACCTTGAACTACATTGGCGTTTCCTGAAATACAGACCACAGAACATCAGTCCCAAGAGATCTTCCCTTCAAAAAAAAGTTCCAAAGCAAATAATTATTTAAAAAGCTACAAACACTCATAGTCCACTAATGGATAATATGTAGGTATACTGAGGCCCCAGAAAAGTCCCGCAAAGTTGAGTGTGGTGGCAACACACCTGCCCTCACAGCACTTGGAAGGCTGAGGCAGAAGGATCACCACAAGTAGGCCAGACTGGACTACAAAGTGAGACCCTATCTCAAAACAAAACAAGAGTCTTGTGATAATCTGTTTAATTTTAATTTCAAATTTTCTAAATATATTTGACCATAAAATCCTTATTCCTAGGGGCTGGGGATTTAGCTCAGCGGCATAAGCGCCTGCCTTGCAAGCAGGCAGTTGTGAGTTCAATCCCTGGTACCGATAAAAAGGAAAAAGACAAAAAAAATCCTTATTCCTGAAAAAAGTGTCTATAAACATCCCAAGAAAATAATACTCATCCTCTCACTCAAAAAATTGTTCACTGTTAAATAGCTGACCATATTAATGTTTTTGGTTGAATCATTGAACACAACTGTTTGCAGTCTCACTGTTTGAATGTCCATTTTGTATGCTTTGATACTGTGACTTGAGCAACTATCTCTATGATGATAATATGTAATCTATTAACTGGTGATTTCGTACTGTTTTTTTTTTTTTTTTTTTGTAGTTCTGTATTGCTTGTACCCTTACACCGCTTTGTTTTGTTTTGTTTTTTCTCTTTTTCCTTTTAAATAAAATTTTTAAAAAATTGTTCATTGATCATCTGCTGTGTGCCATTGCACTGCATTGCACTGTATACTGAGGATATAACAGAAAACAGAATAAATTCTGAATCTGTTCTCTCAGAGCATGGAGTTCAGTTGGCAATATAGACAATAAATAAGTGACAAATAGAAGTTCAAGTCAGAAAAAGTGCTCTGAAGGAACCTAATAGGTTCTTAAAATATAAAATAATGAAGACAATGTATATTTAGGTAGGATAATGAGACAAGGCCTCTCTAATAATACATGAAAATACAGCACCTTAAGTGATACCAACATAATTTATAAGATGCTAGTATAATTAGTGTCATTTAAGATGATATTTGAAGAATAAAATGGGATCCACTTGTGAAAAGCAAGGAAAGATGTTCTAGGCAAAGTACCAGCCTAGGTACTTGAAAACCACAAAATATAAAGTTGCTCAACAATTTCAGAGAACCAAAAGGCCATGAGAAAGAAGGAAAAGGGTGACTCTGAAGTACTGGAGAAATTAACAGAGGCTGCCACCTCAGTCAAGGCTTCGGCGTCACAGAAAAGGACTTAAGTTACAGTTCAAGTACAAAGAAAATGAGTTTAAACCAGGAATGGACCTGATAGAAGTTCTTTTTAAAAGGTGATTCTGGCTGTCCTGTGAAGAATACAGGAGAACAAAAATCTGTATTGATTTTTTTTATTGCTGCTATAATAAATGAACATAGATTTAGTGACCTGAACGATACCACTGTAGAAACATACAATTTTGTAGGTCTGATTTCTGATATGAATCTCACTAGGCTATAACCAGGTATTGACAGAGCTGCATTCCTTTCCCAAGTCTCTGGAAGAGAATCAGTTACCTTGCGCCTTCAGGTCACTGGCAGAATTCTGTTCCTTGTGGTTGTCAAATTGATATTCCAGTCCTGTCTTAGTTTATTTTGTGCTACTAAGACAGAAAAACTATGACTGGGTAATACTTAATGAACACAAATCATTTCTTACCATTCAAGAGGATGGAAAGTCCAAAGTCAAGATTCTTTTTGCTATATCATCCCATGCCCAAAGGTAAAAGAGTAAGAAAGGAGATGCTCAGGGAAAGGAGCCAAACTCAAATATTTATCAGGTCCAGACTCCCTCAACAACCAAGCTACTCCCAAATGAACACCATTAATCCATGAATGAGGGCAAACATCTGATAATCTAATAATCACCACTTAACAATAGCACTGTTTCATTGGAGATTACATTTGCAACACATGAACTTGGGAGGACACATGCAAATGACAGAGCCTGCTGCCTATAAATTGAATGCTACCTCAGCTTCTATCAGCCATTCATTTTCCTTACTTCATGGTCTCTCTCTTCTATCTCCAAAGTCAGCAACAGTGCACTGAGTCATTTGCATGCTTCAAAATTCTTCTTTGATGAATGAGTGGAGGGGTAGATCCAAGAAGAGGAACTCACTGATTCCTGGCACATCAGCCTTATTAGCTGAGAGTCAGGTATGCCTTTCATAAATAAAGAAGACTAGAAGAAAACCACTTGTACTGGAAAATTGAGAGTATTATTCTCTATGAAACAGACCTTGAGAAATACATATCACCTCTGAAATCTCTTACCTTTTAAGAAGTGCCTAAAAATTATCTATTCTTTTCAGACATCAGGGTGTCTGAATTTTTATAATTAAGTATATATTCCTATTATCTCAAGAAATATAATATGTTTGTTATGGTTTATATGTAGATGCCCCTCAAAGCTTCATATGCTCACAGGTGAAGCATTAGAAGGTGTCTGGATCTTGGGTGTGTGATACTCATCACTGGATTAGTCCACTGATGAGTTTATAGTTGGGTGTGATGTGGGCATGGCCTGGAAAATTATGTATCTCTCCTCTTTCCTTGATTCCTCTCTGCTTCCCACCTGCTTTCCCCATGAACTCTTTCACCTTTGTGAAGCTCATCTGCCACACCACCTTGACTTGGAGCCAGTTGACCATGAACTGAAACCTTTACAAATTGTAAGCCAAAATAAACAATTTCTCCTTTAACTCATAGATGCCAAACATTTTGCCCCAGCTAGGAGAAAGTAACTAAGACAATATTCAAGGATAACTTGTTAATGATCCATCACATTCTTTGGGGTAGAGAGAAGAAGCTTGTTGTGTTAACTATTACTACATTAAAAAATTTACCTCAAAGGTTAGCATCTTAAGACAGTTTATATGGGTCCAAACCTGGATGTAGATTAGCTGGGTCCTCTGCTTCATGATCTCTCATAAAACTGCAAACAAGATGTTGTCCAGGGGCCGGGATATAGCTCAGTGGCACAAGCAACTGCCCGGCAAGCACAAGGCCCTAAGTTTAATTCCTGGTACAAAAAAAAAAAAAAAAAAAAAAAAAAAAAGATGTTATCCAAGGCTCAACTGAAAAATAATCTAATCCCAAACTCTTTTATGTGGTTATTGGAAAAACTGAGTTTCTTGAGTTGGAGCAGTGAGGACCTCGGTTACTCACTGGCTGTTCAGCTGAAGACATCCTCAATTCTTTGCCATGTGGAGCTCTACACTAGCAATTTACTTCATCAAAATGAGCAGGGTTCATAAAGTCTGTAGGAAGGAACAATCTTTTATAACTTGCTCATGGAAATTATATCCTTTAAATATTGCTATGTTCTATGAATTAAAAGCAAGTTATTAGTAAGAGGAAATTACACAAAGATCATAAATTCCAGGAAGCAGAGCTCATTGGAGACATCATAGAGCATCACAGAAACTGAAGACCACATGAGGTAATGAAGAAGAAAAAGTAGAAGGGAAAAGTGAGAAAGTGACCTTTACCTCCTTAATTTGTATGCCCTAAAACAGTGTTTCTTGGTCAGTATTCACAGAAAAAGTGACTAGGAAACTAGTTAAAAGGCTAACAAGAATGACATGAGCAAGATTGCAGGTCAATTTGGAAATAACTTTTGAATTTTATAATAAGAAAAGAATAAATGTTAGGACAAGTTACTTTAAATATTTTAATTCAAAACTAAGAAGACTAAATTTTAACATAATTGGAACAAAAACACAAGATAAAAAGAACAAAAACATTTTGAAAAACACAATCATTTATCAGCAAAATTAATTAAATATTTAGTAAGTAATTGCTAATAGAAATAATGTGAAAAATAGAATGTTACCAAGGTCCAATATTTTGTATATTATCTCATACAGTGACTAAAAAACAAAAAGTAGAATACAGTCAAGGATTATACCGCTGTTCTCAGAAAGCATTTATGACTATGTCCATGATCTTCGTTTTTCTTTTTCCTTCCCTGTTTCTTTGGCATAAGATTACTTAAACATTGCTTTAGTGAACTATAAGGTTTATAATTTCAGTTTTTAAAAATTAATAAAATTAAGCAAATAAAATAATATCAGGGAACACCTAGGCCACCCTCAGCATGACCTAGCCGCCTCAGACTACTGCTGCTGGGCCCACCCCTTGGCCTGGAACACTGGAGCTGCCCCTGCCACACTGGGCTGCCTCAGACTGCTGCCTCTGGCCCATCCCCTAGCTAGGAACAACCAGGAGATCTGTGGCACAACTGAGCCACCTTGGTCTACACCACTGGGCCTGGCCATTGGCCATGCACCCCTAGGTCCCCTCAGACTGCTGCTGCAAGCCTACCCCTTGGCCCAGAACACCTGGGATGCCCCCAGCACTACTGAGCCACCTCAGACTGCTACTACAGTCCTGTCCCTCGAGGAACCCACCCACCTCCTTGTCCTAATACTGCAGTTGATTTTTGGATCCCTTCTCCCAGAACCTTGGACTACAGTGGATTACTGTGCTGGCTGGCTGGAGACTCAGAACCCCTCGCCCAAACAGAAGACCTCAGCAGGTTCCATTCAGTGTGGTGAGTTTTCCCCCAAAACAGAGGTCTGCAGTGGGTAATGAGGAGCAGAAGGGAAACTCCCTCCAAGACCTTGACGAACCTGGCAAGAGAGTGGGTAATCCCCTCCTCCACACACAGAACATCAGACAGGTTGAAGAGTGCACCAATAAGGCCCTCCCACAACTTGGAAAAAATTAAAAGAGCTTATGAGACCCCCAGTGACACTGTAGGCTTCAGCTGACACAAACACTATAGACAGAGAGCTCTGGTGACCTTCAACAACCTGAAGACATAGCAACAGCAGGAACTAAGAGTTGACCTACATCAATATTTCTAGCCTACATAGTGCAGAAAGAATATAGGACTAACCCAACAGGCCCTGTAGGAGGATTCGGGTGACTGGCTCTCCTCTTCACTGTGGACACAGCAAATGGACAAACATCAACCACACAATAGGACCCTAAAATTCACACTATAGACAGTTGAAACTGCTGGGATTGAAAGACCAAATATTTACCCAAAAGGTGAAAAGGACAAAACAAAAAGGCAAAATGTAATCTCAAACATCTAGTCCATCAGGAGCAAGTACAGATGACACTGAAATAGAGGACTTTAAAAGTCATACACCAGGAATCTCTGAAAAGATAGCAAATGAAGTAAAGAAATAAATCCATGAGGCTATAGAGGAAATCAAATTAGAAATAATCTCTTACATAAGGAAAGTAATAACAACCTTAGTAAATGAGTTGATCAACATAGCTAGAGAAGAAATAGATAAAAAAAATACAGGAGCATGGGAAATTGAAACTTTGAATGCAGAAAACAAGGAGAATCTATGAAACAAATTCAGAGAGATATCCAAGTGACAAAAAATTCTACTGAAAGCTTACAAAACCGTTTAAATGAAGCTGAGGATATAATTACAGACCATGAAGATAGGATCCCAGATAGCAATCACGAAAGAGTAGAACTTATAAAAACAACAAAGCAGCATGAAATGACAATCCAGAAGCTTCAAGATGATGCCAAGAGAAACTATGTAAGACTGAGAAGCATCAGTGAAGATGCAGAAATCAATGCAAATAACAAACTATTCACAAAAGTAATACAGAAAATTTGCCACACATAGGGGAAAAATCTGATATACAAATAAGTCAGGCATACAGAACACCAAACAGTCACAACCAATATAAAGCTACATGCAGACACATAATAATTAAGACCCCAAACATATAGCATAACAATAGAATACTAAAAGCTGTTAGAGAAAAACACAACTCACCTATCAAGGAAAGCCTATTAGAATCACAGCAGACTTTTCAGCACAAACTCTAAGATGAGGTTGGAGGAAAGTATTTCAAGCCCTAAAAGAAAACAACTTTTAGCCCAGACTGATGTACTAGCCCAGAAAAAGCTGCCTTTCAAGTTTAATGGAGAAACAAGATACTTCCATGACAAAGAACAACTGAAGGAATTCATGTCCATCAAACCAACCCTATAAAGAGTACTGAAAGACATGCTAGATAAAGATAAAAATGACCACAATCTCCAGAACAATAACAAAGACCACTGGGCTGGACAAGAAATTAAACAAGGTGAAAAAAAGCAGGAAACCAACAAGGAACACAACATGGCAAGGTCAGTACATATCAGTGATATCCATAAATGGGATCAATTCACCTACAAAAGAAACAGGTTAACAGAATGGATTAAGAAACAGAATCCCACAACATGCTGTATACAAGAAACAAATCTGACTCAAAAAGAAGTTTATAGATTAAAAGCCAAAGGGTGTAAAACAGTATTCCATGCAAAAGGAACCGAGAAAAAAGCAGGGGTAGCTTTTCTGTTTGCAGACAAAGTGAACTTCAAACCTAAAAGGATTAAAAGAGATAGAGAAGGCCACTACATACTTGTAAGTGTAAATCTACAAGAGAAAGAACTAACAGTTACAAATATATATGCACCAAACACAAGAGCACCCAACTATATAAGACAAATACTAATGTACATGAAAAACCAAATACACAAGAACACCATTGTAATAGAAGACCCGAATACCCCACTGTCACAAAGAGATAGATCAACTAGACAAAAAGTCAGCAAAGAAGTAACAGAACTGAATCATACCTGTGAGAAAATGGACTTAGTGGATGTTTACAGAGTTTTTCACCCAACCACATTAGAATATACATTCTTCTCAGCTTGACACCGGACAGTCTCAAAAATATACCATATATTAACCCATAAATCATGCTTAACTAAATGCAAAGGGAGCAAAATTATCACATGCATAATATCTGATCATAGCACACTAAAACTGGAAATCAATGGCAAAAAAACTGCACAACCTGCATAAATGCATAGAAATTAAATAACAACCTTCTGAATAACCAGTGGGTTAGAGGTGAAATTGAAGAAGAAGTAAAACAATATCTACAATAAAATGAAAATGCAGATACATTCTGTAACCTATGGGATGCAATGAAAAGCAGTCCTAAGAGAGAAATATATAGCAATAAATAGTTACATTAAGAAAATGGAATGAACACAAATAAATAACCTAATGTTACATCTCAGACTTCTAGAAAAGGAAGAGCAAGTCTAATCCAAAGCTCATAGAAGTGAGGAAACTGTAAAGATTAGAGCAGAAATTAATGCAATTGAAACTTTTAAAATACAAAGAATTAATGAATCAAAGAGCTAGTTTTTTAAGAAAATAAGCAAAATTGATAAGCCCCTGGCTAACCTTATCAAGAAAAAGAAAGGAAAAAAACTCAAATCCACACAACAAGGACTGAAAAAAATAAAATTACTATAGATCCCATGGAAATTCAAAAGATCTTCAACACCTACTTTGAAAATCTCTAGTCACATAGGGTGCAAAACACAGATGAAATGGACAGATTTCTAGGAATATATGAACTCCCAAAGCTCAATCAAGAATATATAGCAATTCTGAATAACCCAATATCAGCTACTGAAATTGAAAATGGATTAAAAATTTACCAACAAAGATAAGCCCCGGTCCTGATGGATTCATGGGTGAATTCTATAAGAAATTTAGAGAAGATTTAACACCAACAATACTCCTTAAACTCTTCAATGAAAATGAAAGAGAACCAGTCCTCCCTAACTCATTCTTGAAGGCAAATATCACTCTGATACCAAAACTAGAGAAAGACCCAACCAAAAAGGAGAACTACAGACCAATCTCACTAATGAACATTGATACAAAGATTCTCAATAAAATATTGGCAAATAGAATGCAGCAAATCTTCAAGAAGATTATACACCATGACCAAGTGGGATTTATTCCAGGAATGCAGAGATGGTTCAAAATACACAAATCAATAAATGTAATACACCACATCAACAGAGCAAAAAATGAAAATCACATGAACATCTCAATAGATTCAGAAAAAGCTTTCAATAAAGTCCAACTCATGTTCATGATAAAAATATCCTACAGAAACTTGGAATAGACCATATGTACCTCAATCTTATAAAGGTCATCTATGACAAACCAACAGCCAACATTATACTAAATGGACAAAAACTGAAAGCCTTCACTCTAAAATTAGGAACAAGACAAGGATGTCCACTCTTACCACTCTTATTCAATATAGTTCTAGAAATATTAGCCAGAGCAATCAGACAAGAGTGAGATATAAAAATAGGAAATGCAGAAGTTAAATTATCGTTATTTGCAGATGACATGATACTCTACATAGAAGACCCCAAAAACTCCATTAAGAGACTACTAGAGATAATAAATTCAGTGGCATAGCTGGATACAAAGTCAACATTCAAAAATCAATAGCATTCCTGTACACAAACAAAAAACTTCATGAGAGAGAAATTATGGAAATATCACCTTTCACAATAGCATCTAAAAAATAAAATGTTTCAGAATCAACCTAACCAAAAATGTAAAAGACCCATATGCTGATATATACTACTCTTAAAAAGGAGATTGAAGAGGATATTAGAAAATGGAAGGATTGTCCTTGCTCTAGGTTAGGAAGAACCAACATTATGAAAATGACTATACTCCCAAAACTGTTTTACCAATTCAATGCAATCCCCATCAAAATACCATTAACATACCTTACAGATCTAGAGAAAATATTTCTAAAATCCATCTGGAAACAGAAGAAACCTTGAATAGCAAAGGTGCTTCTGGGCAACAAAGGCAAGACAGGAGGCATTCCTGACTTGAAACTCTATTACAAAGCCACAGTAATAAAATCAGCATGGTACTGTCAAAGTAATAGACCTGAGGATCAAGGGAACACAATTGAAGATGCAAACACTACTACAAAGACACTCAGTCACCTTATATTTGACAAAGGGGCTAAACATGTTCACTGGAAAAAAGATAGCCTCTTTAATAAATGGTATTGGAAAAATTGGCTTTCCACATTGTGGAGACTGAAAATTGACCCATGCCTATCACCATACAGTAAACTAAAGTCAAAATGGATCAAGGATCTAAATATTAAAACAAAAATACTAAACCTACTGGAGGACAAGGTAGGTAGAAATCTTGGAGACACAGGCAGGCAGAGAATTCATGAATAAAATGCAAACCACACTGGAAACACTTCAAAGATTCAAATCGGATCTCATATTACTAAAGTCTTTGCACTTCAAAAGAAGTCAACAACAAAGTGAAAAAACCCACAGAATGGGAATAAATTTTAGCCAACAATCCCTCAAACAAAGGACTTATATCCAGAACATATAAAGAAGTGAAAAACATCAAGCCCCCCAAATGCAAAGATCCTCTCCAAAAATGCCATCAGAGATGAATACACAGTTCTCAGATGAAGATATACAAATGGCAGATAAATATATGAAGAAATGTTCACCATCACTGGTCACTCAAGAAATGCAAATTAAGACAGCATTGAGATTTCATCTCACCCCGGAAAGAATGGCTGCCATCAAGAAATCAACTGATAACAAATGTTGGTGAAGATGCAGGGAAAAATGAGCCCTTCTCCACTGTTGGAGTACAGACTGTTGCAACCACTGTTGCAATCAGTATGGAGATTCCTCAAAAATATAGGACTAGAGGTTCCAGTCAACCAACTATTCTTCTTCTTTGTATCTTCCCAAAAGAATTAAAAGCATCATACCACTTCAATACATGCACATTCATGTTTATAAAGACACAGTTTGTAATAGCCTAATCTTGGAAACACCCCAAATGTCCATCAATTAATGAATAGATAAAGAAGATATGGGGTTTTTTTATACAACGGAGTACTCCTCTGCCATAAAGAAAGATAAGTTTGAGACATTTCTAGCTAAATGAATGCACCTGGAGACAATACTCTCAAGTGAAATAAATCATACACACATGTGCAAATACCACATTGTTTCTCAGGTGAGAAACAAAGTATAAATAAGGACCAAAAGGTATAATAGATATTGTGTGATATAGGAAGAAAATGTTCAAATAGGAGGGGAACTATTGAGGGAAGAAAAGGAAAGGTAGAAGGAAAAAAGAAAAAAAAGATAAGAAAAAGTGGAAACAAAGCTTTTGTAAAGAAAGAAGAGAGATCAAAAGAAGGGTAAGGGAAGGGTAAGGGAAAAAAATAGAATCAAGTTGTACATTGTACAGGTATAAATTCCCTACAATGAAAGTGATCATCATGTATACCTAAAATGTACCAATAAACTCAATAAAGTAAATAAATTAGTTTTTTTTTAAAAAATACATGATTTATAAAGAACTCTTACATTTTAATACCCAAAAAACTGGATTTAAAAATAAAGAATGTTAACAGATGTTTCTCCAGAGAAGATATAAAAATTACCTACAGACATGAAAATGTGCTCAACATCTCTGATTATTAAGGAACTATAAATGAAAACCACTGTGATAGGTCACATCCATTAGGATGAAAATTATCAAAAAGGCAAGAGATGATAAATGTTGGCAAGGGCATAGGAAACACTGAATCCCAAGATACTATAGATAAAAATGCAGACTGATGCATACATGATGGAAAACAGTGTGGTGGCTCCTAAATAAACTAAATGTAAAACTACCAAATGACTCAATTCTGGGTAAACAGGCAAAGTAGATGATATTTTCACTCCCATGTTCATTAGTCATAATAGCCAAGATACCATTGAAGTGTCTATTAACTGGAAAATGGGAAAAGAAAATGAGCTCCTTTAAAAAGACAGAGCTCCTGCCATTTGCCATACATGGATGGCTTTGGAAGATATTATGCTAAGTGAAATAAGTCAGTCAGAGAAAGAAAAATATTGCATAATCTCTCTTATATATGGAATTTAGAAGAAAAAAATCAGTTACACAGATATGGGAAATAAAAGTGTGTCTACTATGGGTGTGGGTGGGATAAAACAGGAAGATGCAAACCAATGGACACAACGAAGGAGCTAGATAAGGTGGATAAGAGATCTGATGTACAACATGAGGACTATATTTGATAAAATCACACTCTATGGAATATTTTTGTGAAATAAATATATTATAGCTGCCGTGTCACAAAAAAGTAATTAAAATTATAGATATTTTAGTCAGATTTCTGTTCCTGGACACAATACCAACACCCAGAACTTAAAGGAGAAGTTTGATTTGGCTTAAGTTTTCAGCAGATTCATCCATAATTGGCTAGCTCCAAGGCAGAAATACCATAGCCAAAGGGTATGACAAAGCAAAACTGCCTAATTCATGGCATCTGAAAAATGCACTAGGTAAGCAGCACCAAGAGAAAGGCATGAGGAACAAGACTTAAACTCCAAGGCCATGTCTCCGTGACCCACTGGGACACCCGTAGAAGTATGTTTTAACAATTCCCCAAGGCAGCTTTATTCAAAATAAACCACACACTGGTCCATAAAGTATGCTTAAGTAAATGTGAAAGAATCAAAATTATCCCATGCATATTACCAAATCATATTAAAAATCAATGGCAAAAAAAAAACATGGGAACCACGCAAATACATGGAAATTAAACAATACCCTGTTAAATAATCAATGAGTTACAGATGAAATTAAGATACACATTTAGATAGTTCCTATAATCAAATGGTAATGCCAATATGTCACACCAGAACATATGGGACACAATGAAAGCAATCCTACGAGGGAAGTTTATAGTGGCAAAATCCCACATCAGAAAAACAGAGCTAGCTCAAACAAATAACTTAATGATACATTTCAAGGTCCTAGAAAAATAAGAGTAATCTAAACCCAAAGCTAATACAAGAAAGGAAATTATAAAGATCAGAGCAGAAATTAATAAAACTGAGACTAAAAAACATGGCAAAGAATCAATGAATCAAAGAGTTGATTCTTTGAAAGAATAAATAAAATAGACAAACCATTAGCTAATCTTACCAAAGTAAAGAAAGAAAAGACCCACATCCATGCAATTAGAAATGAAAAAGGCAAAATAGCAGTTGTTCTGCCAAAATCCAGAGGATCACTAGTAACTTCTTTGAGAAGCTGTACTCTAATAAAATGAAAAATTCAGAAAAAAATAGATTCTTATATACATATGACCTACCAAAGCTAAACCAAGAAGATATAAAAGTCCCAAATAATGCAATATCAGGCAATGAGATTAAAGATGTAATTTTTTAAAACTACTCAGAAAAGCCAGCAAAACTCAATGAGACCTTTAGAATACATCTAATGACAATGCTCTTCAAACTCTTTAATGAAATCAGGAGAAACAGTACTCCCAAAATCATTCCTGGAAGGAAGGATTGATTACCTGATTCCAAAACCAGAAAACAATCCAACCAAAAAAGAGAACTACAGACCAGTCTCTTTAATGAACATAGATGCAAAATTCTTCAACACTATACTGGCAAACAGAATACAGCAAATCATCAAAAAGATCGTACATCACAACCATGCAGGAGTCATTCCATACACACAGGAATGCTTCAACACACTCAATAAATGTAACACACTACATAAACAGAAGCAAGGACAAAGTCACATGATTATTACAAAAGACACAGAGAAAAAAGTATTTGAAATGTGAAGAAAAGACACAAATAGTCTTCATCTCAATCTGATAAAGGCCATCTATGACAAACCAATGGCCAACATCATATTAAAAGGAGAGAGATTGAAGGCTTTCCCTTTAAAATCAGGAAAAAGACAAAGATGTCCATTATCATCATTCCTGTTCAATATAGTTCTTGAAACTAGTATTAGCCAGACCATAGAGACAAGAAAAAAATATGGATAGCAAAGAAAGAAGTTAAATCATCATTATTTGCAGATGACATGATCCTCAACATAGAAGACCCAAAAACTCCACCAAAAGACTCCTAGAATTGATAACTAAATTTAGTAGCATAGCAGGATACAAAGTCAACATGCAAAAGCATACCTATGCACGAATAGTAAGCTTGCCCAAAGAGAAATAAGGGAGACAATGTGTTTCACGGTAGCATCAAGAAAAATGAAATACTGCAGAATTAACCTAAGCAAGAAAGGGAAACAACTCTACAATGAAAATTATACTACTCTGAAAAATGAGTTGGAAGAGGACATTTGAAAATGGAAGTATATCCCCTGTTCCTGGAGAAGCACTACTAATATAATCAAAATGGCCATACTTTCAAAACTGTTACACAGACTTAATGCAGTCCCAACCAAAATAGCAATAGCATTCCTCACAGAACTAGAGAAAGCAATCCTAAAATTCATACAGAATCCAAAGAGATCTAGAGTAGCAAAAGCAACTCTGTTTAATTAGGCCAAGGCAGGAAGTATCACAACCCTAGGCTTCAAGTTATACTATAAAACTATAGTGATAAAAACAGGACAGTGTTGGCGAAAAAGAAGAAAAAACAGACTTACACATCTGTGAAACAGAACACAGGATGCAGAAACAACTCCAGGCACACTCCACTACCTTATCCTTGACAAAAGATCCAAATACTTACACTAGGACAAAGATAGCCTCTTTAACAGTGCTAGGAAAATCGGCTTTCCACATGACAAATATTGAACCTAGACCCATATCTCTCACCCCACACTAAATCAAAATCAAAATGGATCACATTCTAACTATTAAAATAGATACACCAAGTCTGCTGGAAGACAAAATAGGTAAAACTCTTGAAGACATAGGTGTAGGCAAACACTTCTTGAACAGAACCCCAACAGCACAAAAAAACAATACTAAGAATCAACAAATGGGATCACAACAAATCAGACAGCTTCTGCACAGCAAAGGAAACCACCAACAGAGTAAGAGGCAACGTAAAGAATACAAAAATAAACTTTCCAGATACTCCTTAGACAAAAAACTAATATCTAGACTATGTAAAGAATTCAAACAAATTAGACCTCCAAATGTAAAGACTCAAAACAGGAATCTGAAATAATAGACATTTTTTTATTTTGTACCAGGGATCAAATTCATGACCTCACACTTAACAGGCAGAAGCTTACACCACTGAGCTAAATCCCTGGCCAATAATAGACACTTCTCAAATGAAGGAGTAAAAATGGCCAATAAATACACAAGAAAATTTTCAACATTGTTGGCCACTTGGTAATGCAAGTTAAAACAACACTGATATTCCATCTCACTCTAGAAATCAAAAAATCAAGAAATCAAATACTAACATCAAGAAATCAAATACAAATGCCAGAGTGGTTGCAGGGGAAAAGGAACCCATCTTCACTGCTGGTGGGAGTGTAAACTGGTATAATCAATATACAAATTAGCATGGAGGTCCTCAAAAAACTAAAAATAGAAATTCCATTTAGCCCAGATATTCCCCTTCTAGATATCTTCCTGAAGAGTTAAAAACATCACACTACAGCATATCCATGCTAGAGCAGCACAATTCATAACAGATAAATCTTGGAAATGACTTACATGTCCATCAACAGATGAACAGATAAAGAAAATACAGAATTTCTACCCAATGGAGTACTATTCTGCCATACAGAAAGATAAACAAGATAAACTATAACATTAAGTAATATAAATCAGACACACAAGCTTAAATATCATATGAATTATCTTACATGAGAAACAGTATATAAATAAAACACAAAAGATAGACAATAGAAAAAAGAGAGTTATTGTAATTCAGCATGGTCAGTGTATCTAATAGTGCACCCTAATTTAGTGTAACTGTCTTACATGTTTTATATGTCATAATTTTGGGCCTGTAGTCTGCCTGTTAATCTGTTTCTGACAATTAACCTGATAAGGACTTATAAATAAATGAATCTGAAAAAAATCAACCTGACCATAGTTGTAAGATTTGGCATTTATTTTTTTCATTGAAAATCCTTTGTTTTGTATCTTCTTAAGAAAAGATGAGTATATGTTTATTGCAGAAAAATATATGTAAGCAAAACAAAGATCATGCATAATTCCACCCATGTCAATGTCACACATTCCACTACTTCTCAAATTTTAAAATATCCAGGGCTGGGGATTTAGCTTAGTGGCATAAGCACCTGCCTTGCAAGTGTGTGGTCATTAGTTTGATCCCTGGTACCAATAAAAAAGAAAAAGACAAAAAAATTTTTTAAACATCTTTTCAAACTCTTTTTTGAAGTATAATGTCATACTATAATGTTGACTTGTATCTTGCTTTTTAAAAGGTTTCACAGTATCACAGATATATTTTCATGTGAATAAATGTAAGTGTACATCGAAAAAAAAGTTTCCCAGGGCAGATCCCAAAGCTAATCAATTTAACACTCACCTCACCTCTAAATGCCACAATACATATGTTAATTATTTCCCTACAGCAATCCTTTTACTATCTGTATGTGTCCCATCACAACATGTTGTAAACTTCAAATACCCACAGTAAAACTTATTTGTAAATATTATATTGGCTTATGGAAAACCTACTCACTGAAATATTATAAAACCATTAATAATGAAGGTTATTTTATGTAAGTGAAGTTTTATGGTATATTTACAATATGAAGTGAATATTTTAAAATTAAAACATAAAAGCATACATGGCATGTAAACATAACTTTTGCTTACAACAAACCAAAGCAATAATCTTACAAATAATTCCCCCTTCTTCAGGATCTCTCATTTATAAATACTGAGTATGCAACAGGTAGTATACTTTTTCTCAAGTACCATATTTTAAAAAGAAGACTCTCAACATAATTACAATAATACAGGTAGTACAACTGACTCACATCCAATACAAAGATTATCAGGTGAGCAAATTGGCTGTGAGACAGGCAAACCCTCCTCCCAATAGAAGTATGTGCTCCTTTTCCCACATCATTACATGAGTCTAAGAGAATAATCTTTATTCAACCATTCACTCAGCAAACACTTACTATATGTCTTCTAAGGGCCAGAAACTCTCTGAATGCTGGTATCCAATTGCTGTGATTTGCTTAAATGTTCCCCCAAAACCTGTGACCATGGGAGATGGGTCTTTCTAGGCAGCTAAGTCTAGCATTTGTGATTGGTTTGTTGTCTAGCACTGGGATTGGGTACAAGGGAAAGAAAGAGGCATGCTTTCCCCTTTTGGCCCTTTTGCTCTTGTTGCTTCTGGTATCTGCCATAGCCACTATGTTGCCCTTCAGCCATGCTACCCTGCCTCGGAGCCAACTGACTATAGACTGAAACCTCCACAGTGAGCTAAATAAATCTTTCCTTTTCTAATTTTGGGTGTCAGATATTTTGGCCCAGCAATGAGAGAAAAGTAACCACGACAGAATTTGGTACCAGGAGTGGGGTGAAAGTAATAATGTTATCACTCACCATTACCCCTAGTGATCCACTAGCAAAATTTTTGCTTCCTGTCTCAACTTTTATCTTCTGCTGGCTTAGAAGTTTTGGTTCCAAAGAGGAGAAGGCTTATACCAGGCAGCACAACAATGATACCACTGAATTGAAAGATAAGACTTCCCCCTAGTCATTTTGGTCTCTTCATGCTTCCTACGAAACAAGCTAAATGGGGAATCACAGTGTTGTTGGGGGTGACTGATTCAGACTGTCAAGGGGAAATTGAACTACTCCACAGTGGAGGAAAGGAAGAATATACATGTAGTACAGGAGATCTTTTAGGGCACCTCTCAGTGTTACCATATTCTATTATTAAAGTTAATAGGAAATTACAACAACCTAATATAGGCAGAATGACAAATGGCCTAGAGCCTTGAACAAAGAAGGTATGCTTTTTATTCCACGTGGGAAAGAACAAGACCTGCTCACTGAAGGTCAAGGGAGTACAGAATAGGTAATAGATGAAGGTAGTTTTAAATACCTGATAAGACTCCATGATCAGCTACAAGAAAGAGGATTGTAATTGTACGATTTCTCCCCTAATGTGGTTCTAATGTGATATAATATTAATAAATTTAACATTGGTTCTTATGGATTGTTAAGCTGTATTATAATATTCAACTTGTGAAATGATAAGAATAAGCATCAGCCAAGAAAAATTCACCTTTTCTGGTGAGGGAATTATTATGTTTTGATTTGTACTCAGGATAGTTATAACATGTGAGGTGTAATTATAAGCATGTCTTGTATCTGGAAACTGTTTTAAAGAAGTGTGTTTTAACAAAAGATGGATTGTTATGGTTTATACATTGTCAACTTGACTAAGGGATTCATTAGCTCTACATCCTGGGGTATAACAGACAAGCCACTATCATTCTAGGACATTGTTCATTGTGTTAATTTGAGGTCAGAACTTTAACTAAGTTATTCATCAGGGGGTCAGGGTCCTTAGCTTGTAACATTCTCAGCCTGTGCAGGAAGAGGGCACACAGATGGTGCGAGTACTACACCCACCCCAGGGGAGTAGCCTGCATACAGTAATAGTCAAATGAGGAGGAACTGACTGCTGGTTATTCAGAGGAGCTCTAGTCTTTACCTTCAGCTTGGATGTCATATGGCTTCTGGATGAGACTGTTCAGCTTCTGCCTGAGACTTTTTAGCCTTCTTCGTAGACTCTTGAGCCTTTATTGTAGACTTCTCAGCCTTTATTGTAGACTCTTCAGCCTTCTGTCATGTTCTTCAGTGTTCTGTCACAGACTCATCAGCCTCTTGATATGGACTGGCACGGGACACTACAGTAAACTCCAGCCTTGGGCTGGACCCTTCAGCCTCCAGCATGGAGACATCTTCTGCATGCTCCCTCATCTGACTGTGACTAACCATTTTAAGCCAATCTTGCTATTTCTTTTATATTTGTATATTTTGTGTTATATGTTTCTCTACTAAACCCTGACTGATACACCAACGGTACACAAAATGGACAGGGCTCTTGGCTTCATGGAAATAGATTACTATGAGGTATATATAAATTAACTCAAGTAAAAAATGGTGTTCTTGCTATAAAAGGGAAATACAGAGTACCAAGAGAAAAAGTTTTAACAAAGGGCTTAATTTAGATGTAGAGCCATGCTAAGAATAAGGTAAGTTGGAAATATTCATTCATTTCATTCACAAAGACTTACAATAAAGTCTTACTGCAGGCCTTAACACAACCCAGACGCTACCCTAACTTGTCAGCATTCCTATAGTTGTGCCAAATGTTCCAAATTCTCAGCAGAAACATTCTTCTCTGTTTTTCTGGAATTGGCCTCATATCTAATCTTAACAAATATTTTACTGCCCACTATAGGTCTTACTTTTTAGAGAGTGAGAGAGCGAGAGAGACGAGGTGTGTGGAATATTTATAGCTGGTCTAACAACCACACATCCACTCCCTTCCTCTGGAATACCCTGACATTCATATCAGGACATACCCCTTCCTGACTGTCTTGTGGGCTGGGTGAGACATCCTTCCCAACTTCATGAGTGAAGTAATAATTTAGCCCAAAGCCAACCCAGGCACTGTTCATGAGCAAGCATGTAATATAAACCAGTTGAGGAGCATATCTCAGGCCTCATACTAAGAATAGTGAGATAAAAGCTTCTCATTCTGTTTCACTGGTTTTGAAGCTAAAGGTATTGGCCTATGAATTACCAACAGTCATCCTGTCATTACAAAGAGAAAATCTGCCTGTAAATACATTGGACATACAAAATTGTGATGAGAGATGGAAAAAGGAGAAATAGACCCTGATAAAGAGTTTAAGCCCCAGATCCCAGGCCAGTTTTGCCTTACAAGTCTCACATCTGGTCCATGGAAATATTCTCAGTATCATTTGCCTCACAAATGCTGGAAAGAGAGGTCAACAAACACAACCACCTCTTCATCATTCCTGTGGTTGCAGCAGCTAACAGGCTGGTCTCTGCTTCTTAGATTTTCCATGTAATCATCAGATACCAGTCAGGAATGTTCCCCTAACCACACGGACACATCAAGTTCTCCAGACATCTGTTAAATCTTTCTCTTGATTTGTGATGAAGAAAGAGGCACTCTCTCAAACCACTTCCTTGAAGCAAACAACTTCTTATAAATCTTCAGATTATCTCTACTCTCTCTACCCTTTTTTGACCTTTATGAGGGTTAAGGATTCTGGAATCATATAACTAGTTATTAGTTTACACTTTTGGAGATCCTTTTGGAGAACTTCTCCTAGGATTCTGGAATCATGATCAGTTATTAGTTTACACTTCTGGAGATTCATTAGGAGAACTTCTCCTAACCAGTTTATGAGAATAAATTATATAATGCAAGATATTTGCAGCACTAATTGTGTCTTTGGCTTTTGGCAGAAACTTCAGTTTTAACATCCTGTTACACATACAAACCTATTACATCATATATTTTTCAAGGGAAAAAAGTTGAAAACTACTTCCACATTTCTACATTTTCTACAGAGTTGAAAATGAAAAGCATGATGGATAATCATAGGTAAGAACCAAGTTAATGTTTTTATTATATGAGGAACTTTGAAGAGTTTAGAGGAAAGCAATCATGATGATTATGGGGTATAAAAACTAAGCATCTAGGAATTATAATATTTTAAAAGTAGGTACCTAATTATAATCCTCATATAGAAGAACTACACCCTCAGGAGACAGTAGCAGGCCATTTATTTTAAACTCTTAACAAGTTTGACTTGTCTATAAAAAAAACAGATGAACCTAAATCTTGGTAGAAAGGGTTATTAAATATTTTGATGGGCTACAAATGGAGGCCATGGGTTCTTCTTTGGAGTTATTTGAGAGTTATTTTTTAAAATAGATGAGTCTCTCCTTAACATACTTTAGAAAAATTCTTACTCTAAAATGGGGATGTGTGCCCATCAACTGAGGAATGGATAAAACATGATGCAGTGTTTTTATACAGTAGAGTACTACTCAGTTATAAAGAATGATCACATTGAGATATTTATAAGTAAATAGATGCAACTCGAGACCATACTCATAAGTGAAATAAATCAAACTCACGTGTGTAAATATCGTATAGTCTCTCTAGTGTAAGTAATGGTAAGAGTACATAAGATACAAAATACTCAAGAAACACAGTGAAAGGATAAGAATCTGCTTAAAGGGAAAAAATAATATTTCAGGGAAAATGAGGAAAAAGAAAAAGGAAGGGAAAAGAAAAAATGTCTAAAATTATATAAACACACTTAAGATAGCTAAGATGATTGTGCTACAAATTCTGTAAGTTCTTGGAACAAAAAGCTAACATTCATAGGATTGGAACAATTGTGCATATTATTGTATGGTGATCTGAGGAACTTTTGAAGATCATTATGTAAAATAATAATCCTACTTATGTTCCTACCACTTTGTTTTGAAGGCCTATATTGTCAGTGTTTTGGGCTCTTTGCTATTGCTATTTATTTGGGGTTTTTTGTTATTGTTTCATGTTTTTCTAGGAATTTGTTTGTTTTGTTTTGTTTTCCCCTCTAATACAGAAAGGATAGGTATACATGTAGAGACTCATACATGCAAAGAACTTTTCCTAACCTGTTTATGAGAATCAATTATATAATGCATGATGAAATGAACAGCTACTTTGAAGAAAAAGACTTTGTGATATCCAGTGCTGATTTCATAGCATCATGCTGTGAAATCCAGCAATACTATTATTCTTTATTCAGAGTGATTTTAGTCTGTTTTTGTATTGTTTAATTTCAACATACATGACGATATGGACAGCTATTTTGAAGAGAACGAGAGACATTTTGGCAGCCATTGTTGATTTCTCTATTGTTTGGTTTTGAAGGCCTAAAAATGCCTTCATCATTCTGTTCAGATCAGTTTGATACTATTTTGTTTTGTATGAATTCATAGTGTGTGAAGAAATGGACAACTATTTAGAACACAAGAGGCAATATGATAGCAGGTGATGATCTCCTGTTGTCTTGCTTTGAAATCTGTGTTTCTTAAATTGTTTCCTTCTGATCTGCTTTGTTCTGTTTTGTTATGTTTAGTTTTATTATTTTTAAAATAAATTTTAAAAATGAAATAAAATGGGGTGTGACCTGTTTAACAAACTGTGTTGAACATATGACCACTGTGATTCACACTCTGATTTCTTTCAATCTTTCTGGTTCCCTTTGCTCTAATCTCCTTCTTTTATCAAATATACCCCCTCAACATGCTGTTAAAGGTATTTCCAGGAAGTAGCATTACTGGTAGTTGGCTTCTGACTACCCTTTAGAACCAGAATATGAAGCTAGGACAAATTCTCAATAGATAACTGAAACACCACTTTATGCTTGTATTTGCAGTTTCAAAAGACCTTGAGCTGTTTTCTCATCTGCGCCACCCCTATAATTTCATTCTGAAGTTTGGGATGGATTTTAATATCCTATACAATTCTGTAGTTAAAGAGGAAGCCTTCAAAGATTTTGAGAGTCTGCCAGTTTCTGGAAGGTTTTTATTGGCTGTAAGTTATAACTGAAATGATCTACTTGCTATTCAGTTTAATATGTTAAGAGAGATTTCTAAATGTGCTGCCTCAGGTTTTGCAGTGCTGTCTAGAATAATAATATAAAAACTATTCAACCATATGGGAGACAAAAGATAAGATCAGAGGAAACTAGCTCAAATAACCCTCTCAAAAATTTTAATAAACACTCTGTGTTACACATATTTCTCCCATCCTTGAATTCTGGTATCTATTAGCTCTGCATATAAGAATTCTAAGTGTGGTTAATGAATTCTGATATGTGTGTGGATATGAGATAGATAATAGACACATAGATGGATAGATAGAGCTATCATATATCTGAGTTGCGGGCACATGAGACATATCATATCTCCAAACCTCAGTAAAAAAGAAAAAACTATTTTTGGAGAAGAAATCTGCTATTTGTATTAGATAGATACCTATACTTCAAACTTCCAGGTTAGAACTCCTCTTATTATCCTGAGTCCCTGCAGTAAAAAGTATGCCCAGTACCACAGTCTTTTTTCCCAGTTTCAGGAGTTCTGACTTATTCCACATGCAAAAATACAGAAAGTAAGGCACAGTATGAGTTTCCAATGTGAAAGCATTTATAGATAGGGAAATTCAGTGTTCACCATTGTCTTCAGCAGAACCTAACAGGTCACATAAAACTCAACATTTAAGAAAACTGTGAGAAGATGTTAACTAAGAAGATGAAGTGATCCAATCTGGTATTTTTGCAAGACCTAACTCAAAGGGCTAAGACATCCTCCCAGCAAATCAAGTTGAAAATAAAAGAGGCTTATTTTTATAATCTACCTTCAGTAAGGTTTGTTCCTATAGCCACAGGCTTGTTAGCCAGCTAGTCTGGCTAATGATGGCCCTGGGGAGACAACAATGTAGATCTACATTTCTCTATCCCTATTAGAAAAATACAGCCAAATTAGCTCTAGAAATTGCTTGTGAAAGGGATTCTTTTTCCAGAGAGGACAACACTCAACTCTCCAGTAAGCAGTATCCTTGATTAAAGACTTAGTAATTTCTTTGTCTGCAGTCCCACATTTCCAAGGGGAACGGTAATGATACTGTAGAATTCCTCCCTAGCCTGATAAAAAGGGAATAGAAACCCAGCACCTTATCAAACAGCTCAGGCCATCTTTCACTGGTACCCAAAATCCCAAGGTTCTTTTCTGGACTTCAGTTGCCTCATCCAGAATAGAGGTATTTGCTCAGTCTTTCCTATTCCAATGCCGTATGGTTCTGCTCCCTGACCTAACCATGTCTGTTGTGCTATATACACCTTCATGATCCCAACTCCCCATTTCTCTTTTCCAGTGCTAGCCACAGAACCATGCTCTAGCACCCTGTAGAACACGCCTCTGATTTATTAAGCCTAAAGCCATATAACATCTTTGCCTTTACAATTTAAACCTGAATTGGAAACCACACAGTGAAACTGTAAAACATCAAACTCATCAAAGTTGTGTCTTATTTTGAAAGCATAATGCTAAGTCTGCTCTGATGACTTCTAAAGCTACGATTCAATTTCTCTCCTTTTCTTGTCAAATATAATTATGTAGTATAGATATCACCTCTCTTACTGTCACTAAATCCCTTCTTAAAAACCTGAGATTTGATTTGTTCTACCTACGTGCCCCTAAAATATTTCCCCTGAAGGTCACTAAAAATTAAACGTGAAGCTAAAACTAATGAACTTTCTTCAGTGCTCATGATTCTCTTTTGGCACAAAATTGTGCACTTGGCACAGTTAATGATTTCCTCTTTCCCTCCCTTTTTAACTCAGTGCTACAACAGTCCAGATGTACATTTCTGTAACTGCTTTTTTTCATATTCACCAATTTAGCTTTCAAATCATAGATTCTCAAATTTTTTATACTACATTCAATTCCTCAAAAAACTTGCCTGCTCCCATGTCTTCAATTATCCGTCACTATACTGATAACTTCCAAACAGCATTCTATGATTTTTCAGTCTATATCTCTGAGCATTTCTGGTCCCATGGACTTGGCTACTGAAGACTTTCTGATATTCTGTTCTAATTTGCAAATCGACATACTCACTGTTGAAGGCTTTACAATTCCAGCCCTCAATAGTTACTCTCTATAGCTTCACGACTTCGTCAGTAGAAACACTATCCTGGACACTGGAAACATTCACTTTATACTTTATTTAGTAAAGATAAATTGATTGTCTTTTTAAAGCCAGGAAAAATACTACAAACTAAGAACACAAAGATAAGACATAATCTTCACCCTTAAAGGGCTCCCTCTCTGCCTACATCATATTTACCTTATGATCTCTTTAATTTGGACTCACATACCAGCCATGGTGGTGCATGCCTGTATTCCAGCACTCAGGAGGCTGAGCCAGGAGGATTTCTGTGAGTTCAAGGCCAGCCTGGGCTACAAAGTGAGCTCTAGATAGACCTGACCTGCATGGCAAAACCCTGCCTCAAAAAGACAAAAAAAAATTAAAAATAAATTGGACTTATAGTATTTTCCACAAACCATCTTCTCATTGATTTTTGTATTTTGTGCCCATTTATACTTTTCCTAACCTCTTACTCATACTCAAAATCCAAAAAAACTAAGTAATACTTTATATTTTTATATACTCTTGTCCTCTGGGTTTATCAAATATCTATCATAATATTATTCATATTCAATATTAAGCATTTGCTGGGTATCTACCAAATACTAGGCATTATTCTGGGCAAGTAGAACACAATGATAAAATACAAAGGCTCTTCCTTAAGCAACTTCATAGTCTAGTATAAGAAAGAGACAGGTTAACCAATAAAGACATTGCAGCAGGATAAGTATTGTTATATACAAATGACAGAAGTTCCTAACCAGAAAGGCCAGGCTTCAAAATGGCACTTGAGCTGAACCACAAAGTAGTATGTGGTACTAGCCTATTAAAGGGTGCTAGGCAGGACAAGGGCAAGTGATTCAATAGATCTGAACAATGAGAACAGGAAGCAAGAACGAAGATACAAGACTGGGAAAGTGCAAACAGGTCCCTCAAACATAAAAGCCATGGTATGTACTATGAGTTGAATGTGCCCTCCAAAGCTTACATTGAAATGTAGTTGCCATTATAACAAAAGAGGTGAGGCCATTAGGAGATGATTAGATCATGATGGCAGAATGGATTAATGAACTAATTAATATCATTATCCAAGGAATGGGCTCATTATTAAGAGGGTATTCAGCCCCCTTTTCCTGATCTCACACATGCTCACTTGTCCTTCCACTGTGTTGTAGCATGGCATGAAAGCCCTCACAGATTCTAGCTACATGTTCCTGGACTCCTCAGCCTCCAGAACCATGAGTTAAATAAATTTCCACAGCTTGCAAATTACCTAGTCCATGACATTCTGTTAATAGCAGCAGTAGATAGACTAAAACAATATGTTAGGCATTGAATTGTGTCCTTAAAAAAGATACACTGAAATCCTAATTCCTAGCAACTGTGACCTTATATGGAAATAAGGTCTTAGCCAATGCAATCAATTAGAAGGCAATAGAGTGACCTCTAATCCAATACGACTGGTCTCCTTAAAAGAAGAGGAAAGTGCCATGTGAAGACAGAGACACATAGGGACCACTTTGTGGAATAGAGTAAACAACAACAGAAGTACTTAAACTGCAATCCAAAGAGATCCTGGTTAACTAGAAGCTAGGAGAGATACTCTCCAGGAGACTTTGGAGACAGCATGGCACTGACTACACCTTGATTTCAAATTTCTGGCTCCCATATCTGTGAGAGAACAGATTTCTGTTAAGTCACCAAACTTATAGGACTTAATTACAGAAGTTCTACAAAGAAAAAAAAATAGTGTGCAATGGCAACAAAGATACATTCACATGCATTTTTCTGGCCCATTCTGGCACCTCACATAATAATTTACCTAACATACTAGTTAATAATCATTTGGTTGATAAATTACTTAATTTCCCCTTCTAAATTGTTCTTGTTTAACTATTCTAAGATGAAAATTTTGTACAGTTTGAAATATCACAGCAATGGGTAAATAGCTTATATTCTGTAGCAGTTAATCCTCGATGAAGTCCAACAATTACTGTTGGTCCCAATTGAAATAAGTTTTATCTAATTCCTCAAATCTTTCAGAGGAATCACTTTTGCATCTATTAGTCACCAGCACAATAGCACTCTTAAACAATTTTCAAATTCTCTGTTTGAGATTTGTGTTATATTCTTGGTGGTGGTGGTGGTGCTGCTCGAGTTGATGGTGGCAGTGGCAGTGAGAGCAGTTTGTGTCTCTTGTGTATGAATGTAAGTATGTGTCTTCCACACTAGTAGAATAAATTAAGATTGCAAATCTAAATGAGTCCAGATTAATGGTTCAAATTATTGGTTGGTTTTATTTCCTTCACACACAGTCAAAATTAGAAAATTTAAGTAACTATATAAATAATCATAATTACTTGTATAATTATATAATATATAGTTATATAAATATGACATTTTAGTACTGTTCTTCTATGTAAGGTAAGTTGGTTTGAAACCAAAAATGTTCTAGTTGTCTGTTATATTTAACCAACCATCCCAAACTCAGTGACTAAAAACAATAATCATTTGTTTTTCTCATAAGTCTGCAATTTGGTTAGGAGCTCAAGGAAGAAACCAATACACCATAAGGACTTAGAGAGACTCAAAGGCTAGGGGACTAGAATCAGCTAAAGTCTCTCTCACTTACATGTCCTGTTATAGTGGCTGCTGGCTTGTCCTCAGCTGAGGTCCCTCCATGTGACTGCTTGGCTTCCTTGCAGCATAGAAACTGGGTTCTAAGACCAAGTGGCCCCAGAAAGAGGCTTACTGACTTTTCAGACAAAGAGTAGAAACTCACCCAATACAACTTCCACGATACTCCACTGGTCAACTCATGACTAAGGAAAACACAGCTCCAAGGATAAAGAAAAAGAGCCCACTTCTCAGTGGGAAGACTGCCAAAGAAAATTTTAGGCATGTTTTAAAATACATAAAAGTTTTAGTAGGATAAAGGGTATTGAGAAAATTGGGCAAGAAACATACATTAAGTCTCCAATAGTTAGTAATGCCCTCCACCCACTCTCCACTTACACTTTATAAAATGCAAATAGGGTTTGAACCATCTATAAGTGATGGCAAACCTTTTAGAGACAAGAGCCCTAAACTGAAATCCAAAACACACTTATTTATCCCAAAGTGCCAACACTGTAATTAAATCTCAATGCTGAGGTTTTAGTTCAGAAAAAACAAGTCATACATTCACAGCTTTTATCTTAAAAGAAATTAAACCTGAACACTGAGGTTTTAGTTTTAAAAAAAGCAATTCAAACATTAACATCTTTTTTCTTAAAAGAAAAATAAATGCATGCAATAGGTTTACCATCACTGACCTATAAAATGAAAATGACAACTCTGCCTCATTAATTCCACAAATTTCAAGAATTTTATTTGTTTTACTCATATATTCCTAAATTTATAATTGAAACATAACTAGCCCTTAAAATTGGTCCCCAATGTTATGAAAATTATAATGTTTAAACAAAAATTAGACATAAAAAGCTGCCACCATGATGGCTAGTTCATAATAGGTACCCAGCAAACATTACTTCCTTTCCCTCCTACTTTGTAAATCAAAATTTGCTTTCCAATTACTTCTACCAATTACCTCTGAACTTAAGATCAGTTCTAGTCTTTCAATCAAAATATAAGAAGTAAATTCCATTTCTGCCTAAGAACACATCAAATATCTAAGGATAATTACCAGGCCCTATGCAATTTTGTGTATTCCAAACAAAGTTAATCATAAAAAGAAAATACAGATGAAGACAAAATTATATGTGTATGATATATATATTAATGACAAAACAAAAGGTTTTTAGACATATTTGAATTATGGACAGTATAAAACAACAAAACCTGTATTTGTTGCAGACTTGCCCTAAAAAGTTTGATTTCCATTACTTTTTATTTCTTTATACATAATTACATAATGTTTTTGATATTTAACCACCTGCAAAGATCCAAGGATCAATATTCTTATATTGTGAATACCTAAAAAGACTTATGAAAAACAATAATATGTTTTTCAAATTCTCATTTCAACTTTACCCTAAGGAGTCTTAGTACTTGCTAGTATGATTTTGAACTAAGTAATCTAATTACCACTGATATGTTACAAAACTCTAAATATCCTATATTTTATAAAGCATGAAATAATTTTTATTTATATTTCTTTCAAGTTTTATGTACATAGAGTCTAATAATCTCTTTTTTAAAAGCAACAGAGAACCAGCATGATTTTGTAAACAATACAAACGTTCTGATGAATGTTGTGTTTTAGTTTCACTGTAAAACATTACTGTGCTGGCCAGGGCAGGCTGGGAGAAACAGACAGGCATATTGCTGCACACCTGTCACCACTGGGGGAGTCTCAGTGGAAACACACAGGCCAGGAAAAGAAGCAGCCCCACCACAATGTACCCAGAGCCATTGAGGAAGCCTCAGTGTAGCTGCACAGGTCTGGAGAAGCCCAACCCATGCCCCACTGCCACCTCAGGAACCTGGATTCAGAGAAACCCAGGTGCTGACCCATTTCCCTACACTACAGAGGGGTAAACAACACAGGAAGTGCATGGGACCCACCTGGCTTATCCAGAGAAACTCAGGAAAATGTCAAAACAAAGGAGCAAAGAAGAAATTGGAAGTCACACACCTGAAATTTCTGAAAGGATAGCAACTGAAGTAAAGAAATAACTGTATGAAGTTGTAAAAGTAATCATATTAGAAATAATCTCACGTAAAAGAAAAAATAACAAACATAATGAAAGAATTACCAAGCATATCTAAAGAAGACATAGATTAAAAAAGAGAAGTATAGAAAATGATGGAAACCTTGAATAAACAGTGTAAGAAGGTACCACAAAGCCTGAAACAGACTCAAAGAGATATCCAGGAAATTAAGAACTCCATTGCATGCTAGCAAAACCACTTGAAAGAGACTGAAGATAGAATTTTACACCTTAAAGACAGCATTGCAGCTAGTGATCATAAAAAGAAAGACTGCTTTAAAAAACAAGGAATGAGTAACCATCAAGTGGCCTGCAGCAGCCTGCACTCCTCCTTGTGAGCCAAAAGTGTATACAGAGATCACCATCCAATGGTGCAGACTCAGCACAAGGCTTAGAGCCTGGTAGGGACTCAGTCAGCTTCCTCTATCATGAGAGGACCCCAGGACCTCTCAGGCTTAGTTGAGTCTGCCTAACAACCCCCAAGTGGCCTGAAGCACCCTGAAATCTGCCTTGCAAGCCAAAAGCATGTGCAGTGACTTCCATCCAGCTGTGCAGCCTCAGCACATCACTTACAGCCTGGTAGGGCCACAGGCAGCATCCTTGAGCACCAGAGGACTCCAAGGAAGGTCCCCCTGGGCCTAGTTGGGCCCTACCCAGCAACCCCCAAGTGGCCTGCACTCTGCCTTGTGAGCGGAAAGTGTGCACAGCAATCTCCATGACTGTGCAACATTGACACATCACTCACAGCCTGGGAGGGGCACACTGAGCATCCCCCAGCACAGGACCTCTGAGAAGGGGCCCCTGGGCCTAACTGGGCCCCACCCATGACCCAAGTGGCTGGGAGCTACCTGGTAAGGCCTGACTAACAACCTCCACTCAACTGGGTACAGATAGATATTCTCAACCTGAGAAACAACTGAGACATTGCCTTCAACTTCCCTAAAGGAATATAGAAAAATGACAAAATGAAAGAGAAAACTGCAATCTCAAACCTCCAGGCCATCCCAAGTTAGCCTAGGAGACATGGGCATAGAATAAAATGTAAGCCATACACCTGAAAATCCTGAAATGACAGCAACTGAAGTAAAGAACACCAGGAAGCTATAAAGAACTGAGATCAGAAATAATCTCCCAAGTAAAAGAAGAAACGATAAATGTAATGAAAGAAATGCAGAACACACCTAAAGAAGAAATAGTTTTTAAAAATTGAAGAACACTGCAAAAAGATGGAAACCTTGAATGACAATATAAGAAACAACCAGGATGCATGAAACAGATTCAAAGTGATATCCAGGTAATAAAAATTCCACTGAAAGTTGGAAAACCCACCTCAATAAAAGTAAAGATAGACTTTCAGACCTCCAAGACAAGATTTCAGCTAGGAAAAAAAAAGGAAAGATCTTTTAAAAATAACAAAGGATCATGAAATAACAATATAGCTGCAAGATGATGCAAAGGCAAACAATGTAAGATTGATAGATATAAGTGAAAAAGAAGGTGACAACACAAATGATATCAAAAGACTATTTACAGAAGTAATAGTCAGAAATTTTCCAAGCAAGAGAATGGAAACTGACATACAGATAAGTGAAGCTTATAGGATTCCAAATAGCCATAATCAAAACAAAACTACACCCAGACATATAATAATCAACATCCCAGAAATTCAACATAAGAACAGAATATTAAAATACAAGAGACAGATCACCTATAAAGAAAAGCCTATCAGAATCACAGCAGACTTCTTAACACAAACAATGAAGTCAAGAAGATCATGGAGTGAAGTATTTCAGATCCTAAAGGAAAACAACTTCCAACCAAGATTTATGTACCCTACAAAACTGTCCTTCAAAATTGATGGAGAAATAAGATACTTCCACGATAAAGAACAACTAAAGAACTTCATGACCACCAAACCAACCCTGCAAAGAATACTGAAAGATATTCTAGATACACATAGGATAAAAACCACTAAGCAGGGCAAACAATTAAACAGAGGGGGAAGGTAAAGAAACAACAGCAGAAAGATAGCAAGACAAAAATAAACCAATATATATCAGTTATAAACATTAATGTAAAAGGCCTCAGTTCACCAATAAAAAGAAACAGACTGGAAGAATGGATCAAGAAACAATATCCAATACTGTATACAGGAAATCCATCTAACCAAAAAGGAAACTCATAGACTGAAATTCAAAGGATGGAAAACAATACTTCATTCAATAGGAACCAAAAAAAAAAAACCAGGGGTAGCTGGGTTTTTTTTTTTTTTTTTTTTTTTTGGACAATGTGAACTTCAAATCAAGAATGATCAAAAAAAAAAAAAAGAAGGTTACTACAAAACACTTCAAGAGCAAGAGAAACAATCTTAAATATATATGCACCAAATTCAGGGTCACACAGCTATATAAAACAAATATTAACAGAAATGAAAAATGAAATAAACAATGACACAATTATAATGGGAGACCTTAAAACCCATTAACTCAAAAAGTCAGAGCAACTAGACAGAAAATCAGCAAAGAAATAATAGAACTGAATCACACCTGGACAAATGGACTTTGTGGATGTGTACCCAAAAACATCAGAATACACATTATTCTCAGCAGCACATGGGGCATTCCCTAAAATAGACTATACATTAGCCCACAGAACATACTTAAGTAAATGCAAAAGAATTGAAGTTACTCCGTGCATGTTATCTGATCATAGTGCCATGCAACTAGAAATTAATGACAAAAGAAACTACAAAAACTCCCCAAACACATGGAAATTTAATAATATACTCCTGAGCAACCAGTGGGTCTCAGAGGAAATTAAACAACATCTGCAAGAAAATGAAAATACAAATACAACTTACCAGAACCTATGGGATGCAATGAAAGCAGTCTTCAGAAGAAAAAATACTGTGGTGAATTCCCACATCAGGAAAACAGAATGAACACAAATAACCTGATGCTACACTTCAAACATCTATAAAAAGAAGAGCAAGTAAATTACAAAGCCAAAAGAGGGGAGGAAATTATAAAGATCAGAGTGGAAATCAATTCAATAGACACTAAGAACACAATAATGAAGAATCAATGAATCAAAAATTCCTTTATTCTTTGAAAGAATAAAATTGATAAGCCCTTAGTTAACCTTATTTTAAAAAGGAAAGAAAAAACTCAAATTCATGCAATAAGGAATGAAAATCAGCATGGTACTGGTACAGACCTAAAGATCAATGGAATAGATTAGAAGATACAAGTACAACTACAAACACACTCAACCACTTTATCTTTGACAAAGGGGCCAAACATGTTCACTGGAAGAAAGATAGCCTCTTTAATAAGTGGTGCTGGATAAAACATACTTTCCATATGCCAAAAACTAAAACTAGAACTATGCCTATCACCTAAAGTCAGCTAAAGTCAAACTAGATCAAAGATTTAAATACTAAAACAGAAACACTAAATCTGCTGGAACACAAAGTAGGTAGAAATATTGAAGACATAGGGGTAGGCAGAGAATTCATGAACAAAAAACAAAGTGCACAGGAAATACTTCCCAGAATCAATAACTGGGATCTTGACTTATTAAAAGTTTTTGCATGTCAAAAGAAATCTCCAACAGAGTAAAATGAAACCCATAAATTTTGAAAAAGTCTTAGTCAACTATCCCTCAGACAAAGGACTTCTGTCTAGGAACATATAAAGAATTTTTTTAAATCAGGCCCCCAAAATTCAAAGACCCAATCCAAAAATGGGTATCTGAGATGAATACACAGTTCTCAAATGAAGAAATACAAACAGCAGGATGGCAGATAGATAACAGCTGGCTACAGAGGCTCCCTGAGATAGTCAACTTAGAATTCAACATAATACAGTATGGGGAGCCCTGAACAGAGGGAGAGAATTCCCTCATCCCAAGAATAAACTAAGGTGAGAAGAACCATTCAAACATACAGTCCTGGTGCTATTACTGGAACAGCTAAAGAAAGGTTCAGCGCTCCTGCCTCAGCAGATGACTTGCCAATCCATCCGAGGTTCTGCCACTTTGACTCACTGGAGGCATAGTCACACTGAGATTGGGGACCGGCCAGCTGAACGGAGAGCTGAGCTGGTAGGAAGCCTGCATCAACCTGTGGTGAGTGATGGGAATGGAGATATTCCACAGAAAGTGGGGCTCCAGCAGATGACATTCTGGAACCGGGCAGGACTAGCAAGTGCAAGGGGCAGCAGTGACTTCAGTCAGTTGTTCCCTTCCCAAATGGGATTGGTGGAATGAGCTAGGCCTGGGTCACATGACCTTGCTGAGACCCAATAGGTTATCTGAAATCAATTCCCTATGGCAGCAGTGCACAATAATGCAGTGAAGCCTCAGAAGTTTGACTGATCCAGAGGGAAGGCGGCACACAGTAATACAGTGCAGGCCTCTGCAGCTTGACTGATCCAGAGGGGAGGGGCCATCACACGCTGCCCCTGTTTACAACTCACTAGCACACTGCATTGGGAAGGGTCACCTAGGCAGCATGCTTCAGAAGAATTGTAACCAACAAAGAAAGAAACTGGGACCTCCTGGAAGAAACAAAAAGATGGGAAGCGGAAGCAACAACAAAAAGTCCCCAGGTCCCAACCCTGAGAACATTGACCCAAGATAGGTAAATACAAAGGAGAATGAGAACAGCAAACATACAATATCAGACACGGCACCACTAGACATAAAGAGATACCTTCAGGACCTTATAGATGAATTCAAAAGTGAAATATTTAGTCAGGTAAAGCAAGATATAAGAAGATTAATAAAAGAGATACTAAGCACCCCTCAAGTAGACACAGATGGAAGAAGGAAGGAACTCAAACAAAGGAGAGAGCCATTTGATGAAGAATATAAAGAAAATATAGAATACATGAAGCAGATTCAAAGAGATTACCAGGAAATTAAAAACTTTATGGAAAGATGGCAAATCTGCTTGAAAGAAACTAAGGATAGATTATCCAAACTGGAGGACAGTTTTGCAATGTGGGATTATACAAGAAAAAACTTTTTAAAAATAACAAGGAAACAAGCAGTAACAATACAAAGGCTAGAAGACAATAAGAGGATCTATAACTTGAGAATAAAGAATGTGAATGAAGAAGCAGGGGTACAAACAAAGGAACTACAAAAGTTATTCACAGAAATAATTAAGGAAAACTTCCCAAACATAGGAAAAGGAAATAATATTCTGATGTGTGAGGCAGACAGAACTCCAGCCACCTACAACCAAAACAGAGCTATGCCCAGGCATATAATAATCAAGACATCAGAAATTCAATATAAGAACAGAATATTAAAAGCTGTTAGGGACAAGAAACAGATCACCTTTAGAGGAAGGCCCATCAGAATAATGGCAGACTTCTCGACACAAACTATCAAGTCAGGAAGAGCCTGGAGTAAACTATTCCAAGCCCTGAAAGAAAATAACCTCCATCCCAGATTGATATACCCTGATAAACTATCTCTAGAAATTAATAGAGAAACAAGATGCTTCCAAGACAAAGAGGAACTTGGGAAATTTGCAACCACCAATCCAACTCTACAGAGAATACTACAGGGCATTCTAGAGAAAGACAAAAGTACTAGGATTCCAGGAACAGTGGCAGAGAGGCCTCAATGAATGGAGCAGAAAACAGAATGTAGAAGATAAGCAGACAACTGATGGCAAAAAAGAGCATAACAGAAATGAAGCAGAGAAGGTTGGTTATAATCTCTAATATAGATGGCTTTGATACATAAATTTAAAAAAAGAACCACACGTGGAGTAGATCAGGAGACAGGGCCCATCGAGATGCTTTTTATAGGAAATATAATTAGCATGAAAAAGAGTACATGGACTGAAAATCAAATATGAGAAAACAATGCTCTACGTGACAAAGAACTAGAGAGTATTAGACCAGTATTTGTGGATAGGTTGGAAGTAAAGGAATACAATTAGAGATCTAGTCTAAGAGAGAGAAGGTTCGGAACCACTTAGATAAATAGCAGGTTTTCCCCACACACACACAATTTAAAACCAAGGGTCTTGGTCAGACCCACAAATGCAGAGTGTATCCTGGGGAAATGAAAGGGGAAGGAGAATCTTAAAAACAGATGGCAGAAGATATTGTTAATAGTGTATCAGGATTTAAAACTCTCATTGCTCGCACCCCTCTGCTTAGATAGATTTTATTCTGTCCCAGTTTGTCCCAGATAGTTGAACAGAAGTACCCAGTGCTGTTCCTGGAGTGTCATAATGTGAAACCCAACAATAGTTTGTTGAGAGTAATATTAGCCTGCTTGGGTTTATTCAATGTCAACATAATTGAAGATATGGATAACTGCATGCATGTTTAAGTGTATAGGATTGATAACCATATTTCTAAGTTTTGTTGGATAGTTGAACAGAACTGGTTACAGTCTCACTATTTGAATCCCCACTTTATATGTTCCACTTTAGTGTCTTGAATAACTATTTGTAAGAGGACAATCTGTAATCATCAACTAGTGATTTCTTACTGTTTATTTTTTTCTTTGAAAGTATGTATTATTTCGGGAATTCAAAAATGGTGGCTTGCTAGGGAGCTGGGAGAGTCTCTGCAGAGAAATCAGATCAGATGCTAGAATATGACAACATGAAGAGGGCCAGACAAATGGATAACGATTCTTATTAACCAAGGCAGTAACCGAAGGGAAAAATTAAACTAGGAAGAGGAAGGAAACGTGCGGGTGGAGAGCTGAAGCCCAATGTACTCATTGAGCCTCATTCCACACTCTACTAGGTTCACCCAGAGAATCTAAGCTCATGCTGAGACCGTAGCTGCCAATAATGGGAGTCTGCAAATCCTGGACCCTTAATGGGAGGACATGGCACAGTGAGCAGCGGATCCAAGGGGAAAAGCTGTATTGGCTCTTGGTGACTGCTGGAAATTGAGACCTGGGACCCTGCAAAGCAGCCAAAGCCACCTGGTTGCACCAGAGGAGACTGCGAGAAGCTCCGGAGCTCCGAAGTCAGACACTACGCAGTTTCCTGACCAATCCTCACTCTGCTGGGAACGCAGTGAAAACAAGCAGTGCAGTGTGCAGTGGACCCAAGAGAAAGATCTGCATTGAGTCCCAAGTGAGTACTAGGGACTGGGTCCCACGACTGCTGTCACTGGCTGGAGGACATCTTGGAATTGGGCAGAGCCCAGCACCATGATGGCATCAGTGACACAGAGAGGGCTGGTGGAGGACATCTTGGAGTTGAGCAGAGCCTGGCACTATAGTGACATCAGATAGTCACCCCTGGCTCACAGAGGTCTGATGGAGGACATCTTGAAACTGGGCAGAGCCCAGCACCGTGATGGCATCAGTGACACAGAGAAGTCTGGTAGAGGACAGCTGGGATTTGGGCAGAGCCCTGCACTGCAGTAACATTAGTCAGCTTCTCCTGGTGCAGAGAAAACTGGTAGGGTCTTCTGGGGTTGAACCACACCTCTGGTTGGGACCCAATAAGCAGATACAAAATAGCTGTGACTCTGTGACGTCCACAAGGTACAGCCTAACATGTGGATTGCCTGGCAGAGAGGCTGGAGGCTAGCCTGCACTGTCCCTGCATCCCTGCCTACCTCAGATAACAGCAAATTAGACGGCAGCAAAAACTCCAGTCAGCATGCTTCATAAAGACCCTAAGCAATACAGAGAGGGCCAGAGACTCCAGGACATACCAGTCTGAAAGAAACCAAAAACATGACAAGAGATAGAAATTTTTAAAAAATCTCCAGCTGCTGAACCTGGGAAAATAAGCCCAGGAGAAGTAAATACAGAAGAGAACCAGCACGGTAACCATTCAATACTAACACAGCATCAGCCAAAGTAAGGAATACCTTCATGACCTCATAGACAAATTTAAAACTGTACTTCTGATCCAAGTGAAGCAAGATATAAAGAGATTAAAGAAATGATAAGCCCCTCCCAAGAGAACACAGAGGGAAGAACAGAGGAAATCAGAAAAGAAAGAGAAACCTCTGATGAAGAATTTAAACATAACCTTGAATAGATGAAACAGATCCAAAGAGATTACCAGGAAACTAAAAACTCCATTGAAAACGAGCAAAATGCCTTGACAGAAACTAAAGTTAGCCTTTTGAAACTTGAAGAGAGATTTATGATATAGGATCATGAAAGAAAAGACCTCTTAAAATAGCAAGGAACCAGAAAGAAACAATTCAAAGGCTAGAAGATGACAAAAGGATACATAACTTAAGAATAAAGCATGTGAGCAAGGAAGCAGGAATAACCAAAAATGAACCACAAAGAATATTCACAGATATATTAAAGGAAAACTTCCCAAGCATAGGAAAAAGAAATGATATCCAGATAAATGATGCATACAGAACTCCAGCCACCTACAACCAAAACAGATCTACACCCAGACATATAATAATCAAGATTCCAGAAATCCACCAAAAGAACAGAATACCAAAAGCAGCCAGGGAAAAGAAGCAGATTACCTACAACAGGAAAATTATCAAAATAACAGATTTATCAACACAACTCTCAAATCAAGAAGGGCCTGGGGGGAAATAGTTCAAGCCCTGAAAGAAAATAATTTTCAACCAAGACTGATATACCCAGAAAAACTCTCTCTCAAAATTAATGGAAAATAAGATATTTCCAAGACAAGGAGAAACTGTGAGAGTTCATGGCCACCAACCCAACCCTACAGAGAGTGCTGAAGGACATTCTAGAGAGAGAGAGGAAGGGATTCCAGGATTCCAGCAACAGTGGCAGAGAGGCCTCAATGAACGTGGCAGACAGTGGAATGAGGGAGTAAGATGAACAAATTATAGCAGTAAAGTAGAGTAGCAGACATGAGGCAGAGACGATAAGCTATAATCTTTAGTATACATAGCTTTTATACATTATTTTAAAAGGCAGAGGTCATTGTTAATAGTATATCAGGATTTAAAAGTCATAGTAGTCTTATACCTCTGTTTAGTTTGAATTTATTTTATCCTGGTCTGTCCACTCATATCAGATTTGAGGGCACAGACATCTAACCCAAAAATAGCAGGTTATACCATGGTAACCATCCTTAATTTCCTATTAACTTAAACTGAAACACTGTATTACTTACATTATCTTACTATGACTGATCTTATTTGAATCTGATTTGTTAGACCATGGTTTTGCCTTGGCTGATTTTATTTGAATTTGGTATGCTTGATAGTATCAAGTCTAAAAATAGAGGCAACTACTCTGAAGATGACAAGATATAAAAGATATCCATACCAGTTTTGAGTATTAACAGTTCTCAAGTCCTACAATGTTTTCAAAGTTGTATTTTTATAAAAACAGCTATGTAATACCATGATTAACTATATTAAGCCTGATGAAGTGGACAAGTCTACTGAAAATAACAAGAGAAAGCTTAGTAACTATGGTAGATCACCTAATATTGTGGTCTTATATGTCTTTTTCATTGTATGTTTTTCTAGGAATTTGTTTTGCTGTCTTGGTGTGATTTGTTTTTCCCTATAATACAGAGAGGAGAGATATACATGTAGAAATTCACACATGGGAAGAATTTTTTAAACTATTTACGGGAACAGATTATATAATGCAAGATGTAATGAACAGATACTCTAAAGAAGAAGAGACACTAAGAAACCCAATGCTAATTCTGTAGCATTATGATATAAAATCTAGCAGTACTATTATTCACTGTTCAGAGTGATATTAGTCTAGTCTCTTAAGTTCAATTTCAGCATACACAAAGATAAGGACAGCTACTACAAAGAGAATGAGAGACACTATGGTAGTCATTGTCTTCCCCAATGTCAGCTCTTGAAGACCTAAAAAGCCTTCATCATCCTGTAATTATTTGATTAGTTCTATAATATGCAGTATGTATTTAATGTGTGTGAAGATGGGGACCACTATTTGGAAGAAAACTAGAGACAATAAGATAAACAGTGAAGATCTCCAGTGGACTTGCTTTGAAATCTGTATTTCTTTAAATTGTTTCTTTTTGAACTATTTTGTTCTGTTTTGATATGTTTAATCTTACCCTCTTTAAGATAAAAAAAATGTGTAGGACTGATAACCATATTACTAAGTTTTTATTGGATCATTAAGCAAAACTATTGGCAGTGTCACTATTTGAATGTCACTTTACATACTTTAATTTTGTAACCCAAACAACTATTTCTAAGATGACAATATGTAACTTATCAACTGGTGATTTCTTACTGTTTATTTTTCTGTAATTCTGTATTATTTCTACCCTTTTTATCCATTTCTTTGTTTCTTTCTCTTTAAATAAAAAAGTATGTATTATTTCTACCCATTTTCTGTTTTGTTTAGTCTTTTTTAAAATAAATTATTTTTTAAAAAAAGACACTACAGTGCCCAGTGCTGATCCCAGGGTGGCATGATGTGAAATCCAGCAATACTATTATTCTTTGTTCAGAATGATTTTAACCCACTTTAGCTTGTTTAATCTAAACCTAAATGAAGATATGGATAACTGCATGTATGTTTAAGTGTATAGGACTGACAACAATGTTACTAAGTTTTTGTTGGACAGTTGAACAGAATTGTTTGCAGTCTTGCTGTTTGAATTCCCACTTTACATGTTCCATTTTTGTATCTTGAACAACTATTTGTAAAATGACAATATGTAAACATCAACCAGTGATTTCTTACTGTTTATTTTTTCTTTGAAGATATGTATTATTTCTACCCATTTTCTGTTTTGTTTAGTCTTTCTTTAAATAAAATTTTTTAAAACTTTAAAAAAAGAAGCAACTTCACAAGATTGTAAAATCAGTCAAATCAGAAATAATGTCTCAGGTAAAATAAGAAATCACAAACATACTGACAGAATTGCTCAGCATGTCTAAAGTAGACACAGATTTAAAAAGAGAAAAATAGAGAAATGATGGAAACCTTGAACAAATATAGAAGGGAATTACAATGCATGAAACAGACTCAAAGAGAGATCCAGGAAATTAAAAAGTCAATCAAAACCTGGCAAAACCACTTGAAAGAGAATGAAGTAGACTTTCAAACCTTGAAGATAGGATTGCAGCTAGTGATTGTGAAAGGAAAAATTTCTTTAAAATAACAAGGAATCAGGAAACAACAATTCAATGGCTGCAAGATGATGCAAAGAAGCATAATTTAGAGTGATAGGTGTTGGTGAAGAAGCAGGGGTCAACACCAATGAAATTAAAAGGCTATTTAAAGAAGTAATACAAGAAAACTTCCCAAACATGGGAGATGGACCTGGCATGCAGATAAGTGAGGCATATAAGACTCCAACTAGCCATAACTTAAGTAAATCTACACCCAGACATATAATAATCAAGATCCCAGAAATCCAACACAAGAACAGAATATTGAAAGCTTTTACAGAAAAGAAACAGATCACCTATAAACACAAACCAATCAGAATCACAACAGACTTATCAACACAAACCATTAAGTCAAGAAGAGTTTGGAGTGAAGTGTTTCAAACCCTGAAAGAAAACAACTTCTAACCCAGATTGATACACCCTTCAAAACTGTCTTTCAAAATTGATGTAAAAGCAAGATATTTCCATTATAAAGAATAACTGAAGGAATTCATGACTACCAAACCAACTCTACAAAGAGTACTAAAGGATATTCCAAGAGAGAGATAAAGCTGACCATGATTCCAGGAACAGCAGCAGAGAAGGATCACCAGAGAAGACAGGGAACTGAATAAAGGGGAAAAGTGGAGGGCTAACAAGAGGATAGGACAGCAGAGGCAAACCATTGTATGCTGGCTGTAACCAATAATGTAGATGGCCTCCGTTCAGCAATAAAAAGCAACACAAGGAGAGTGGATCAAGAAACAAGATCCATCAACATACTTTATACACAGAAACACATTTAACTTGAAAGGAAAGTCATAAACTGAACATCAAAGGAAAGAAAACAATTGCTCCATGTGACAGGAGACCAGAAAAAAAGCAAGAGTAACTTTCCCATCAACTGCAGAATAGATAAGAAAAATATAGTATCTCCATGCAGTGGAAAGCTACCCAGCTATAAAGTAGAATAATCTCAAGGCAAGAGGTAATGGACACAACTGGAAATCATGTCCATAGGTGAAACAGTTTGATGCATAAACCCTAGCATAAGCAACAGAAGAGGAGTTAATGGGATCCAAAAGCAAAATAGTTAATGTAAGAGTAACAAGGGAAGAAACACCTGGGAGGGAAAGGTGGAAACTACTGTTAATTTCTTATTGTCTTGAATTCTTGTATTGTTTTCAAAATTGTTAGGTTTGGCTCTATTCTATCTTGTTTTATTCGATTTTACTCTGTTGGATGGTAGGGGCAGCGATTTTGAATATAATGGGATATATTGTGGTCTCCTATTATATTATTTTGAAGTCTTATAATGCTTTCATTCATTTGTTTAAATGGTTTTATTCTGTTTTGTTTTGTTTGATTTTATTATGTGTAATGGTATGAACAGCTATTTTGAAGAAAACAAGACATTATGGTAGCCATTGCTGATTTCCTATCATCTTGTTTTGAAGTCTTATCATGCTTTTATTCTTCTGTGTTTATTGGTTCTATCCTGTTGTGTTTTATCTGATTTTATTATATGTGATGATATGGACAACTTTTTGAGGAAAATTACATATTATATTAGACATTGCTCATTTCCTATTACCTGGTTTTGAAGCCCTATAATGCTTTAATTATTTTGAATAGTTTTATACTATTTTGTTATGCTTGATATTATTGGGTGTGACAGTATGGTCAACTATTTCAAAGAAAACAAAAGACATTATAGTAGCCATTGTTGATGTTCTGTTGTCTTGTTCTGAACTCCTGTGTTGCTTGCATTGTTTTATTCTGATTTGCTTTGTTCTGTTTTGTTTTACTTTCTTTGTTCTCTTTAAAATAAAAAAGTTTTAAAAGATACATCAATGTACCGTACACAAAAAACATATTTAACTTAAAAGTAAATTCACGGATTGAAAGTCAAAGGAGAGAAAACAATGTTCCACAAAAAAAGTAAGGATAGTCTGCCCATCAAGTGCAGAATGAATAAGAAAGACATGATATTTTTTTACAATGGAAAGCTACTCAGCTATAAAGAAGAATAATCTCTAGGCTCTTGCAGGTAAATGGATGCAACTTGAGATAATACTCATGGGTCAGATGGTTCAAATACCCATGGGTGAACATCATGTTGCTGCTCTAACATAAAAAAACTGAAGGGGTTAATAGGATCCAAAATGTACAATAGTTATTGAAAAGTGATTCGGGAGGAAACATTTAATAAGGGAAGGTGGTAGCCTTTGTTAATTTCCTATTATCTTGTCTTGAACTCCTATGTTGTTTTCATTGTTTGTTTAGTTTTGTTGTCTTGTTTTGTTTGACTTTATTATGTCTGATGGTATGGACAGCTACTTTGAAGAAAACAAGAGGCACTATGGTAGCCATTGTTGAGTTCCTATTATTTCGTTTTGAAGTCCTATATCACTATTATTGTTCTGTTCTGCTTGCCTTTATTCTGCTTTATTTTGTTTGGGTTTATTCTCTTTAAAACAAAAAAAATTACTGTACCATCATTTCAGTGTGTCACTACTGTACAGCCAGTGCTGGTACAATGGAAAATATGAATGTGATTTTGTTCATTCACTGAGTATTTCCAACTCAACAAATGATATTTTGCCTCCTTGATCTTGGGCCTGTTTAGTTTTTAGGTTTTTTTTTTATTTTTAGTTTTTGTTTGGTTTTGTTTTATAAAGAACCTTGTAAAAATGAATTTTGCTAAAATATAGCTATTTTCTTCTCTATGAAATCTACATGAACCTAAATTGAATATCACAACTTCTAAATCAGCCACCATGGATATCTTCTATTTGTGTTCTGAAAGCTTAAATATTTTGAAGAAAAAAATATATCAAGAATGGCATAAGTTGGTCTGGGGATTTAGTTCAGCAGCCTAAGTACCTGCCTGGCAAGCATGAGGTCATGAGTTTGATCCCTGGTTAAAAAAAAGAATCACATGAGTCAAAGGGATTCTATCATAGTCAACATTTTAATCTGGATTCTCATACTTTGAGAAAGAGAACTTCCTCATCACACTGTCAGGCATGTCCAGCCTGAGGCTGCAAGACACTTGCCATCTTATTTTTAAATGTTATAATTAAAAGAAACATTTAAAAAGGAAGTTTTGCTACTTAGATAGATTAACTAGAGCATATGTTTTATATGTGGCCAAAGACAATTCCTCCTCACTCAGTGAAGCCCAGACAAGCCAAAAGATTGCATGTGCCATTTCATTCAAGGTGTTCCAAGGGCATTCTCTGACCAGCTCACCACCTGATAATTCAGCATCATGACACCTTCAGCTCTTGTGCGCACTTCTCTCCTATCCAGCCTAAAATACAGAGGCTTCTCTGGAACACTCTTCTGAAGGATCCTCAATTCACTTGCCCCATCGTCTTCTCGGAGTGATTTGTCAAAACATTAACCCTGGTTAAATTTTGCTCTTCTTGCTCTCTAAATGATTGACCCTCCTTTTAAATTCATGACAACTAACTCCAGGGTGCCTTCTATGTTACCAACTAATCATCATATATAACTTAATCAAATAATTATTCTAGTCTCCTAGACAACTGCATCATAATCTCTCGTCAGTCTTCCAACCCCTTTTTCTTTCTCATCACTCTCAACTGATATTAGTTCCTATTTCATAGAAAGAGCCTCTATGATTATTTTAGAACAACAATGACAACAACAATAAAAAACGGATAGTTTTATTTGTCTGCTTAAAATCCCCCATGGCTCTTTTCTCTCATATTAAATGCCAAAGTCCCTGTAATGTCCTGCATGATGTGACCGCATGACACTTCAGAGCTCATCTCCCATACTCCACCAACTACCACTTAATGCCTTAGGGCCTCTTGGTTCTATTAAAAACATCAAGTACTTTCCTACCTCTGGGATTTTACATTTGCTGTTTCCTGTGCCAACAACAGTCTTCGTTCAGACATATTTACATGGCTTATTCCTCTAACTTCTTTATCTTTGTTCAAAAATCACCTTATAATTAAGGTCTTCTCTGACCATTTTATCCAAATTTGAATTCTCTCTTTCTCCCTTGTATTTCCGCTTCCCCTTTCCTGGTTTAGTTTTCTCCATACACTTATCACCATCTGAATACTGTATGGTTTATTTATTTGCTTTATTGCATATTCCCACCTCCTAGAATGGAAGTTTATGGACTGGGATAGTGGCCTCTTTTGTCCACTATTTTATAGGTGATTTTCTGTTTTTCTTTTAGTGTGTGTTAAACTCTAGCACTTAGACAAAACCTGATATATAGTGCGTACTTAACAAATATTTGTTGAAGGAATGAGTAAGTGAATGAATGAATGGAGCACCTCTGTTAAAAAAGGTCAGTCTAAATCCTGCCTATTGGCTTGCTAGTTTATGTCATTATTCCCACAGCAATCATTAACAAGCATACATCCAAATTTATATCTAATTGGCAAAAAAGGGAAGTTAATAAAATTACAAAGTGAGCCCACCCTGCCAGTGAACAGCAGCTGTGGCCAGTGCTATGCCCAGCAGTGGCATCTGCGAGCCATATGTGTCCTGACCCAGAGCAGAAGAGATGCCACAGCCTTCTCTGGACATGCAGCTCACAAAGAATAGTTTGCCTTTCCTCTTTAAAAAAAATTTAAGGGCCAGGGATTTAGCTCAGCAGTAGAAGCACCTGCCTGGCAAGCACAAGGTCAAGAGTTTGAATGCAATACCAAAAAAAAAAAAATTTTAAGACTCACAGAAAGCCATGAAATTTGCATAAATCTCATTTACATTAACCAATGTTATTCACATCAGCACAAAAATACAAAAACAACCACAGATGCCCTCATATTCCTCCAAGTTAGTGGAATCTCAAAGCAATGCAATAATAGATAAATAAATAGATACTGTATGTTATCAATATGCAAATATAACCAAAGTTTATGGCACTGAAAATTATCCAAAGTGATTTTTTGTATATATAAATAAATATATATGATAAAATAAACTTGTGCATATGTATATCATTAATATATTACAATTTGAGGTGTTGGGTTAGAGATTTCATTGAAGTGTTTTAGTGGTTTAGGGAATTTTTTTGAGAAAAAAAGTAAGATAAATTTTCCCCTTGTAGCCTTTATTAGGTAATAGGAATGTCACAATATTACTTGCTTTATAAATCATGCTTTAGTTTTCCTAGAAAAGCACAGAAAAAATTCCACAAATTCAAACCATTAAAATGAAATGTGTCTCTGGATGTTTGAAAAGATTTACTGTAAAAAGTACCAGTTTGATATTAAGTCAATAAAATTAATCATTCATGATCCTCACAGAGGAAAATGGGGAAGGAGGTGGGATCGACAAACACTACAAATTTAAAGCTGCATAAGGGAAGGGACTTGGAGGATTACTATTAATCCACCATCATTAAATTCAAGTACAAGCTTTTCTTTGTTATTCAACTTGTGATTTCTTTTTTTATCATCAAATTAACTAAGAAATAGTCATTGGAATTTTTATTTGGATTTATTAGCTGCATAAACTAGCTAGAAACTATATGACGGGTTTTAGAAAAATCCTTAACTCTTATGTCAACTACATTGACAGAGCCATCTTGTTTTCTGTAACTGCTGGGCTGCAGTTGATAAGCACAGAAGGGAAAAACAGAAAATTTATCATGCTTTTTATACTAACATTGTCTATTCATTCCAGAACATACAGGGCTACAAGGGCTTGGAAAGGCAGAGTTCTTCTCTGGGAAAGGCAGCTTTCTGCCTTCAATAGCGTTTGCAGATGGAGCCAATGGATTCAGTTAACATCTCACATTATTCCATTTTGTGACTATATATTCTCCTCAAAGACCCTTTTCAAGCAGTTCTTGGAGTTTCTTACTTCTTCTAGTGGGATATAAGTCCCAGGAATTTAGTGTATTACTGTCTTCAGTGGGAAAGGGTATCAGGAATCAAATTCAGTACCTTGCCCTTGCCAGGCAGGCGCTGTATTGCTGAGCTATATTGCTGACCCCTGAGTCACTTTTATAATCCTCACAAAATCAGTTTCATTAAAGGCATGGATTTACTGTATATGTTCCCTACTAAACAACAAGCCCTCGCAAAACAGAAAACACAGTCTGATTAATCTTTTACTCCTTAGCACAGTCCCTTAATCCTAGTTAACACTTAATAAATAAATGTTGACTGGATTTTGAAATGAGTGACTGAATAACAAGTGAGTGGCTATCAATTATTTCATAATCTTATAATAACAGACCTCAGATAATACATTTTATACAACAGAACAATTTTGTTATCTAGGTCCTCATATTGTCACTGCCTGCTTCAGAAATAGAACATCAGAGATGCCTGTGCTTCAGTAACTTCAAGAATGTGTTCTTCTTGGCAGATTTTACAGTGCAGTATGGTGGTCATATCCTAAAGCTAGTACCTCAAGCTGGTAAGAGGAAAATCAAATTCTCTAGCATTTTAATAATTTTATTTTTAGTAAAAACTCTCTTGGCCACTAGATGGCACTTATATTAGCCTTGTCAACAATATGAAGGGACCTGGGTCCAAGACTCTTGTTTTAAGTAAGCAGCTTGAAATTGTGAAGACATCTGTTTAAAGATTAATTAAATAAGTAAATAAAATAAATGATCACAAGCAAACTTATGAATGTTAATAAAATTTTTGTTAAGCCTATAGTACTGTAATTTACTAATGCTATACAGTCTTACACAACACTAAACCACAGACTATAATGTATTATAATATGCCATGTTGAGCTTTGTTACAATATTTTATAAACAGTAGTTCTGGAAACCTGTGAAAAATAAATGTAGAGCTGGACACATGCCTTTAATCCCAGCACTCAGGAGGCTGATGCAGGAAGATTGGCATAAGTTCAAGGCTTACTGGACTTACAAAGTGAATTCAAAGGCTAGCCTGAACTGAATAGAGAAGCCCTGTCGCAAAATTACAAAAACAAAAATAAAAAATAAATGTAGGCTTCAAGTTCTCTAGATCTACAAACTGCAAATATTTACATGAATCCCAAGAACATACATTTTTAACAAATTCCTAAGAAATTTCTTGCAGAGTATTTTCCATAGAATATAGTATCACTTAAAACCATATTCCTGTAAAAAGACAATTCATAATTTTTGCTAAGGATTTCTTCCACAAAGGTTTCTTCTGCAGGTTTCTTCTACAAAGAGATACAGCCATAATTCCCAAGAGACCTGACGCACTACCTCCTTGGAGTCTAAGAACCACAAGTTTGAAGTTTATGACGCACATCAGCTCTTCACCACCATCCCCATCCCTACTTATGCTCTAAGCACCCAGTGCTTGCCACCTAAGAATGAACTTCCCACAGAGCATGACTGACAATAAGGAGAGTTAAGGAAGAGGAGTGGGATCTCCAGAATTCTGGATGAAGGGATAAGAGACGTTGGTGGACCAGGACCTCCTCTGTATGCTTATTTCCCAACTGGCCATTTCTATCTCCAGTCAGTACTACTCCATCTTGAGGTGTCTATTTGTCTGCCACCTGCTACTGTCTTGAAGGACAATTTTTCTCCTCACCAATCCTAAGTACAAAATAGTTGCCAAACTCCCAGCCTCCCGCTGCTTTCCCCAAAGTCAGTATCCAGTGCCTGACTTCCTTATTATCAGTGGCCAAAAGAAGTAAATAGAATCTTCCCTCTTCATGGCTTCATTCACTGTAGGTAGGATTACCAGATAAAATACAAAACACTCAATTAACTTCAAAAATAATTTTTTCCAACATACTATTGTCACCACAGAGTCTGAGGAGGTTCTGCAAAGGAGGTGGGAAACCTCAGCACACTCCACTCATGGAATAAGTTCTCTGACTCCTGTCACTGAAAAGCAATTTTCAGAACTCATCAGCAGGAGACAGAGAAAAATATTTATTTAGTGGGGAAAAAATACACCCAGAAAGGAGTGGAGGCAGTCAGAGTGGAGCAAGATGCAATATGGTCAGGGGTTGGGGTTGTCCTCTAGATGGGCAATCCAGGATGTGTATTGCTAGAGTCTGTCAAGTTAACCATCTGGTTGGCTATGTCAAAATACAAACCAGTTACATATGTTTAAAACTGAGTCATGCTGGCCCACTAATATTGCTACTTCCTTGAGGATGAACACTTGTAGGATGAAGGGCAATTTACAGATGAAAAGATAGCCCCACAGCCCAATTTACAGGTTGTATCTGTAAGATCCTTAGGATTTGGGGGCAGGGCAGGGGGGTGTTTCCCGGAAGGGTAAAAGGCATAAGTAAATTTTGTGTTCTGAACCTGCAGCTTTTCTTTTAAAATATAGTTTTAAAACTGTACTTTTGTTTTCTTTTTACCCATCTTTATGTTTTCTACCCTACCTCTCAATATATCCCAAATATTGTAAAAGTTATACCCAAAAAAAGTTTATTATTTGCCTGAAATTCAAATATTTGAGTATTACTGGCTATCCTATATTTTTATTGTGAAATCTGGCAATTCTAGCTGTAGAAGAAGCAGAAAGTATACAAAAGTGATCAGGTATTGGGATTAAAAACAGCCTCTATCTGCCAGGCCCCATAGGCAGATTTAAAAACTTAATTTTCCAAAATTAAATCTTAGTCTAGAACAGTCCCATATATATGAGTTATCCATGTCTTTTATCACATCTTGACCATTGGTTTTCAGTTGCCAAAAGTAGACTATTTTTAGTAAAATTTGGAACACTAGACTGTAACTTTCATTCCTTACTCTACTTCAACCCACTCTGAGACTTCTCATAAATTATTCTCCCTTCCTTTTCATACTCTTCATCCATAAAATAGGACTGCTTGCAAATAATCTTAAGATTTTTAAAAATATATACCATAATCATGTCTCTAAAAGTTGAGACTCTATGAAATAAGTCACTTCATGGCTTCTGCAAAATATAATTACCCTGAAAGTTTTCCCTGTTGCAGTATTGGTAGAGTACATATTTCAAACATAAATATTGAAAAGGATCATTCTTAACATTAACATTAATAAATATTTATTGAGGTGCCTATCGGGTATTTTGCAATGCATTAGTCAGCAGTCTTACATCAATATTGAAATAGATTCACATTGCAAAGAAATATATAACCTAAATTAGAGTGTCAGAAATTGGAGACAAGCCAGGTTCTCCTGTAGGAAGAAATAATTCAAACACATAAAGACTGACTGGCTACTTGAGACAAGAACATAAATCTCAATGGCTGAGCTGAACCAGTTCCTCAGCTGCCAATCCTACAAGCATCACTTTCAGGTTTCTTCTACAAAGATACAGCCATAATTCCCAAGAGACATGAAGCAGTACCTCCTTGGAGTCTAAGACTTCCTCCCTGGATGTATATACACCACATCAGCTCTTCACCACCATCTTCTAAACTTGGTGGCCCCAAGAAATCTCAATTTTCATCAAAGTGTTCCCACTGAGTATACCCTCTTTAGAATTCTAGACTTGGCTTCTTAGATTAAGAATTCTTTTAACCAATTTGTAGAGATTTAGTCAACACAAGAAATGACATGTTGCAAAGTAATTATGCCAAGAACTCTGTGTCAATGGCTCAAAACTTCATTCAACCTTTGATTTACCCTGGGACTTGCAAAGGTGACTTCACTTCTCTGGAACTCTTTTTCTCATCTAGAAAATGGAAAGATGAATACTAATGTGCTTTGATCCAAAGCTTGTTACACAGGAAAATACATTTGTAAAGGTCTTTGAAAAATACAAAGAGCTATAGAGCTGTTAAATAATAAAGGTTTTGTCTGAGCAAGAGAGGAATGACCACCTCTTTGCTTTCAACCTTCTATTGAACCATCTTCCTCTTTAGGTCATAATAGAAAGAATCCTCTATATCCTCTCTAAGGAAGCTTTATTTTTTAACAAAAATTTAATTGCTTTTTATAGTCATTGTTTCAAGTTTTCCTGGAACTTCCCTCTTGCATTAATGAGGAATTAATGGGGATAATGAGGAATTCAAAAGATCCACCTACTGATGAAATCATCTACAGGCTGGCCAATCCCCCACAAAGACAAATCCAATCTATGAGCAACTGAAGAAATCTGCCTCTTTTCACACAAGCAGTAAGGTCCCTTCTTATTTTATCATACACTCATGGCCTTCTACCCTTCAACAAACTCACGGAATGGGAAGACCTTTCCCAAGGAATTTGAATTGAAAATTGGCTGAATTCCTTACCATCTTGGAAGTTTCTTCTTCTCTGCTTATTTTTTTCTGAAAATAGTTCATTTCCATCTATCTTATAGTTTACAAAATCTTTATTTTAGCACATGTACAACCAAAGCATATGGGAAGAGATAGTACATTAATACATTCACACACCTATGAATCTGTCTACTCAAGTAATGAAAGCACACTTGTAGGACCAGGTGATTAAAACACACACACACACACACACACACAAACTGTTCTTCCTCAAATTTTATACTCAACCTAGTTTGTATTGTGACAGCAGAGAGAAGGTAAGTAGCAAAATCAACATACTTGTAAGGTCTTATTTCATTCCTCCCAAAGCAAACTGTAAGCATAAAATATAAAAATAGGATAACAGTTTGAATTCAAAAGAAAAACATCATCCTAATCCCCATTATCAATCTGTAAATACTAGACGAATGCTAGACAGTGACTTTTATTATTTTTCATGTGTACCTTGAAAAAAGATTTTTAAAAACACTACAAAAGAATCTCTAACAATACATTCTACTGAGAGAAATGTAAAATTGCTGGAGAGTTCTCACAAATATTTTACCTCACAACAACCCTGGAAGGTAGACAGAGCAGTTATTAATATCCCTACTTTTCCAATGAGTAAATGGAAACTCAGAAGAGTTGAAGGACATTCCCCTGTCTGCTTAGTGGTTGCAGGTACAGCTAAAAGTCAAACCCAGATCTAGCCTTCTGTACTACATAGTGCTGCTTACCTTAGTTACTCTATAAAAGTAAAAAAAAGACTGGAAAGTAGGCAGAGGCCAGGTTATGGAAGGTCTTGCATCCCAGGCAATGCAGAATCATGATAAGGAGGTGGTTGTTTTGATCTATGAACAACTGAAGGAGTTTTTAGTTAGTACTCTAAATCAGAGCTAAACAGACTAATCTGGCAAAGATATACATTGAGGGAAAAATAGTATATCACTTAGGAATTATAAGGAGCTTTAAAAAACCACTCAGCACAGTAATTCGACATGGCAAAGTTTAGCATAAAAAATTACTTACTATAAGAAAGTAATTATAAAGATATAAGCATACTCTAAGACAAAAGTCTATGTTTGATAGAGGTACAGAAGGAAGAAAAAATTTGGAAGGAGGTCCTTCTCTCTAAGGCAGGAATAAAAGCCTTATTGGAGAAGATATGGTTACAAACCACTGAACAGTGAGGACATACATTTGCTGGGATACCTGGGCCAGAGTCGGTCTACATGTACCAGATAGCAAGAGATAACACTCTAAGGAATAGGAAAGCCAAAGCTGGCAGGTGGGCAGGTGGGCACCCAGACAGAGCTGGGGCACTACTCCTGGTATTGACAGTAAGACAGTTACCGGAAACAATCTTTTGAAGTGCAGCTAACCCAAGGATGAAGGGCAGTTTCACAGAAGAAACTAGGTTGCCACTGCCAGTATGAGGTCTAGAATGTGCCAATGTCCACATTAGGAGCGTTTCAGCAAAGCAACTACCAGGTCCAGGTCAGGCCAATAAGATCAACAAGGGACTGTGCATTCTGGGGGGACATCTGAGTAGATTCTCCAATACACACACACACACACACACACACACACACACACACACGTGTCAGACCTTGCAAGAAAAGAACAAAATGCAGCACATAGGAGCTAAGCAAAGAAGACTTTGTCTACCTGAAATATCCTTCCACTAATCTCCACATACAAATCTTAATATTATTGTCACTGTGACAGAAAAATGCTAAAGAGACAGAAAATGTCTAAAGAGTCAAACCCACAATGCCAGAGTAGGTGTTAAAAAGTACATTGGGCCAGGTTCAGTGACACCATGCCTTAGCCACACAGGAGGCAAAGGCAGGAAGATCACAAGTTTGAGGCCAGCCTGGACAACTTAGCAAAATCTTGTCTGAAAAAGAAAAATGTAAAGAACGGTTGGGGATATAGCTCAGTGCTCCCTAGGTTAAATCCCCAGTACCCAGCCCACCACCCCCCAACACACAATGCACAGTACATATGGAGCTGAGAGACAACTGATAATGGGCAGATAGAATGGCATTCTTCCCTTTTACCTGAACCAGAGAAATGACAAAATAAATTGCCACTGATTGGAACTATGATTCAGTAAGCATCCTATAGCCAATCCCAAGGGGATTATATGAATTTATACACTCATGATCTGTAATTAGTTCCTTTAAAATACTCTCCTTTTGTACATTTAATGATAATTCTAATATAAGACTCTGGGTCTTCAAAAGTTTTCTACATCTTCCTTCAGAGTGGACAAACAGGAAAAGGAATGAATGAAAAGAAAAGGAAGAAATGGAATCTGGAAAAGTAGAGATTTTTTTTCTAGTATTCTGTCATAAGCCGCTAAAGTTGACCAACATAACAAGATCACTTGGAAAATAATTGAAACTTCAGTTTAAAAATAAAGAAAAGAAAAACTCTCTCAGTGACTGATCCTCTTACCTGCTTGACAAACACTTTTTGCTTAAAGTAGAAGGATCAAAAACCTTTTCCCATTGATCTCTTTAAGCTTAGTCACACTCATTTCAGAAGTGAAAGAGACCAAAGGGAAAAGAGGAATTAAAGTACATAGTATTTATTAAGCAAGCATTATTAAAAAATGTTCTTACTCATAGGTTTGTAAATAAGAAGCTATCTGGTATAAGCTTCTCCACCCATAATGTATATAAACAGCCTTTTAATAGCTCTTTAATGTTCCGTGTTCTAAAAGTCTGTTCTGGGGGAGGAAAATCCAAAGGGAAAAGAACAAAACATGATGTTAAGAAACCATAAGTTCTTCCAACTACACAGGAAACACTCCCTTTCCCACAAGCCACCAAACTATTAAGTTTATTTTCCTTTTAAAGTGATTCATCTTTATTGTAAGACCACCAACCCTCCTTCTACAGTTCAGATGAGTTACAAGAGGCTGATGAGTTCAAACTCACTTTATGTATTATGAGAATATGACCTGAGATGCCTTTTAGAGAATGAAAGACCAACATACAGTAGCAGACATCAAAACATGTGGTCAAGCCCAGCAAAGGCCAGCAGAACCACCTACCCAACCTATACCTGAAAGCAAACCCGTATGTGAGCACAGCTAAGAACAGAAAAACTACACTAATGATTTACAGGTTGCGAAATGACTACCTCACTGGCCCATAGTCTTCAGCTGTCCTAATCCAGTTATAAATAGCAATCACAGCAGAAATGTAGTCTTATAAACTTGATCATGATAGCAGAAGATAAGGAAAAGCAGAACTACAGCTTAGTGCTATGCTAATTCAACAGCATAATCCTTAAAATGAAAGTGGCACAGGGATTGAAGGAAGTAAATTGAATAATTATTATGTCTTAGATCAATAATATCACCCAAAGGCTTATGAGCAGGGCTTTTGAAAGATAATAAATCATGAGGTGATATGCTGTTAGGAGATGAGGTCTATTTGGAAGGGGATGAGTCACTGGGGCATGACCTGGAACAATTTATATCCTTCCCTGGTTTTCTCCTTCTCATTCTGCTTCCTGGCTGCCATGACATGAGCAGCTTTCCTCTGTCAGGCCCTTCCACCATGCCTTCCTGCCTTAGAGCCAAGTGACCATGGACTGTAACCTTAATTCAAAATAAATCAGTCCTCTTTTAAATTCTAAGTGTCAGATACATCTCAGCAACAATTAAGTGACTAAGGCAATAATTTGGTATCCTGAATATAGACAAAGGAAGATCATGAGTTTGATTTTGAGTCCTCATGATGAAGACAATGAAGATGTCTGATAGTCATTGGAAAACAGGAGTAGGTTGAGTTTGCCTAGAGATCAGAGGAAGAGAAGAAAGCTGAGGACTTAGCTTGAGCAATGGCCAAATTAGAGAATATACAAAGGATATACAGAGTCATCTTTATTTAAAAAGAAAAACAGGACAGCTAGACATAGTGGTACACACTTATGATCCCAGCAGCCAAGGGGCTGGGGCAGAAATATCTCCATGAATTCAAGCGTGCCTGGGCTACACAGTCAGTTCAAGGTCAGCCTGAAATAAGTAGCAAGAACTTGTCTCAAAACAAAGAAATAAACAACAATAACAAAAGGACAAAATAAAAGATCATGGAAGACATGAAAATAGAGAATTTTAAGAAGGAAACATTGAACAAATGCCAAGACCTGCAATAATATAAAGCAGAAGAAGAACTAAAAAACCCTATTTGGGGATCAGCTAATGAAAATGATAAAATATTTTTAAACTGACTGGCAGTACAAAACTAATTGAAATAAAGTACAATTTTGAAGCACTTAATCTTTTCATAAATGTCATACAGGCTAGTATCAACAGAAAAAAATAAATGGAAAAGAAAGTGACCACAAAGTTAGCCAATGTGCGGGCCCAAGAAGAATGAAGTTTATCAGGAAAATAAAACCACTATTCTTCAGAAAATCCCACTATTCCTTATAAAAACCACCCCTTGAAGTTTAAAAATATTTTGAATATGCTTCACTTTGTGAATTTGGAAACAGTGCCCTAGAGAGGGCTCAGTTTAAAGGAAGAATAGTAAAAAAAAACCAGATTGCATAAGAATCCAAGGATAATCTTTCTTTTTGATGGGATTCACTGGGCACCCTCTGAATTTACAATCAGGAGCTTCTAATTTATAAAGCTTTGATAGCACAAAAGGTCATCATGGATTACTCAGTGCTCCCATGCCACATACTGTGCTCTTCACAAACATGAGCAATTAACTGCAATAAATAAAGGCATGAATTATCTCTTTCAAACACAGGCCGCATCTTGCAGCCCCTTACCTACAGTAAACAGCAGCTGGAACTGGCCTTTGGTGTAAATGCTCTTCAGCTGTTCTCTCCAAAAATTCACCTCGGAAGCTTTTGTGATCTTTTACCCGCTTAACTACACATTTACATTGAGGCCTTATTCTATTCCTCCACATGATAAACAACCCATATTTTTAAATAAGATTTCTGTATCATAAGCAATATATGTATGAACCTGTCATTTCTGTAAATCTTGTTAATTAAATTATTCCTCCTTTTAACCAAAACCTTTTATTGTCCTGATGATTTATTATTTTAATTCAGTCCAAGTGGCAAGAAGTAATCAGTTGCCATTCTGTTGTAACATGTCTCACTCCCATTCCAATTTTGTTCGCAATAAATGTGTTACAGTTCTTCTATTGGCAGTCAAGGAAACTTCATACAAAAGCAGCATTTACTTGCAGTTATAACAGAGCCAAGTAATACATATGCTATTTGACAGTTTGGAATATCTGTTTTCCAGCATTCATCTGGAGCTGTTATTGGAACCATTAAAATTATTTTTTTACAGTTTTTAAAGACCCAAGACATATTAATTTATCCTGATGGATGGTATAATGTGTTCATGTAAAAGAAAAATAAGTGTTACATAAAACATGACTAAACTGTCAACCACCTTTTTTTACATTTCTTTTAACTTTATATGTTTCATTTACTCTCCACTGAAAATGGCAACTAGTAAAAAGTAAAACTCCCATTTTGATTTATTCTTTCTATTCACACCCCTTATCACACTGAGCAATGCCATTTTAGATCTGAAATATGACTGAAACTTTTGCTTTCACACAAAAGTAAACACAGATGGTTTGATAATAAGAGAATTTTACACAAACCGCCTCATTTAAAGCAGGCCCGTTTCGTGCCACATTTCATTAAATATGGCCTGTCTTAAATCAGACAGGCTCTCCTTCAAGTAGCCAATCTTTATCTTTACTTAAGCTCAAAGTATGTGGCTTGTTTGTCACTATAAATGACTTTGCCTTCTTTGTACAAGGGCAGACATTAAAGCTAAAGAACAGGTGGCCTCTTTAACCCAACCAGACCAATGCAACTTACAAATAGACTACATTCAAAGGTTCTTTCACCAATCTGTTGTAGGATTTTTAAAGAATTTTATCTTAGAAATTATGTTACACACAATGGTTAGACTCTCACAAAAAGCTATACAAGTCTGTTTAATCCACTAAAGAGCTTTGCTAATAATTTAATAGCAGCAAACTAAACCTGTGCTAAATAATACTATAGAGCCAGGCATGTTGACACATGCCTATAATCTCAGCACTTGAAGGCTGAGACAGGAGGATTGTTGCAAATTCAAGACCAGCCTGGGTTACAAAGTGAGCTTAAGACCAGCCTGAACTGCATATGAAGATCCTATCTCAAAAGACTAAAAAAAAAAAACCTATCAAAGATCCAATAATGTTTGTACAAAAAAATTTAGTAAGAGTTCCAACCTTTCACATTTGTAACATAGCTTCCTAGTAATATTTTCCTCACTTCCTCTTGTAAATCATCCTTGGGCAACAACAATGGGCAACAACAGTTGGATTTCCTGCCCTACACACAAGCCACTAATGCTTGCCACTATAATTTGGAACCAGAATACGATCATTTGGATCTCAAATGTCCCCCAAATGTCCATGGGCTAAAAGCTTAGTTGCTACCCTGTGGCATTATGGGAAAGTAGGCCTAGTGTAAGAAAGCTGAAAAAAAAGGAAAAAGAAAGTTGAGTCACTGAAGAAGTGCCCTTGAATGGGGGTATTAGGATTTCTCCCGCCCTCTCCCTGTGACATGAACAGGCCTCCTCTTCTCACCATTTACTTTGCCACCATAGGCCCAAAACACCAGGGCCATGCAACCATGGATTGAAGCCTCTGAAATAATAAGCCAAAATATATCTTTCCTCCTTTTAAATTAATATGCTCAGGTACACGGTCACAGAGACGCACAGGGCTCTAGCACAGTGGAGGATTCTGCTCAAGGGGTAATGATGACAAAGACTGGGTTTAAGGGGTGAAAGTGTGAGATAGGTCTATGAAGTTAGGACAAAAGCCTCCCACCGGCATACACTTTAGGCCACCCTCCATACTCTAGCCCATGCATCATCTGCACTTTCTTCTCCCAGCCACAGAGTTATCTGATTGCCTCTCTGTTGCACCTATCTGTTTCTGCCACTGCGGTTTCACTCTTCTTCCTGATCTACTGCACCACAGAATAGCACTGTCAGCTTTCTCCTTTGTTCTCACATAACCTTTTGAAGTCTCCTAGAGTGTTACAAAGGAAGTCAAGGGATAAAAGAGCTCTTCTAAATTCACCTTCCACACTTTTTAAAATTTAGACTAAGTTGAGAGAGATCAAAGTACACCTGGATGATAACAATCCAGTCTGAGGGACAAAAAGATGTACGGGTTTGTTTTACAATGTTTGAGAGCAAGGAGAGGTCACATTAAGCTCCACTCAGAAAATCAGGCTTTGCCTTCGCTAGTCAGAGGTATCAAAATAGTCCAACTCATGTTTGGGAGACTACCTTCTCCTCTGACAATACACCCCAAAACAGAGATAGGGGCAGAGTAGTGCCCTGAAAACAGGGTAAATCTCTTCTTCTTCTGTCCAGGCCATCATGTTCACGCATATGATATTCACTTCCTAAGCTCACCAGTCTAGTCAAAGGTGGGTCACATCGTCTTTCTGTACTAGGAACGTTTTAAGTCAGCTTCATAACATCTGTAAATGCTCATAGTCTACAGCATCAATAGGCTCCACTTCAACTTCCCATCTAAAGACATCACAACAAAGGCAAGGGTGAGAACTCCCAACCACTCAGAAAGCAGCCACTTACATTGGCTCCCCATCTCTGAAAGCTAATCCCACTCCTCCGACTTTCTTCTGCTCTCCCCAGCAAAGCCTCACCTTCATGTGACACTCACTCCTCCCCGCCCCCCACTATGTCTAATTCCCAAAGTAAAAACCTGAGCGGTGGTTTTATCCCAGGGCCAAGAAACTCCCATTTTCATGCATGCTTTTTTCCCTGCCTACCATACAGAGACTATTCATAATGCCCGCAAGCAAGGAAGCCCAAAATCAGAACAAAACCTCCTCTGGGGATGGTGGAAAGAACAAAAACTTATGCCAATTAATTACCCGACCTATATATTCCAGAGGAACTGCCAGGTTCAGGTTCTCCACTTAGTTCATGATTGATAGATTTTCAGTGAAGACCAAGACATAACTTTAGATATAAATACTGAGAAAATGGCACGAAGGGTGAGGTTGCTACCAGAGAATACTCAGGGCCTACGAGAATCCTGCCAATACCAAAAAAATGAAAGTTTTCCACTCCTTTCTCTTTGCCCCATTCCTTTAATATTACTTTCTCTCTTTGCTTTATGACCTTAACTGAATTAAGATATAATCTGTGTCTAATTTGCACTTCTCTAATAATCAGAGACACTAAACATTTTCCCATGTATATATTGGCCATTGGTATTTCTTCTTCTGAGAAGTGTCTATTCATTTCAGGTTCCCTTTTTTTGAATGGGTCTTTCATTTTGGTTGGTCTAATTTACTACAGTTCTTTATACACTTTAGATATTAGAGCAATATTAGATATTAAGAACTCTTTCTGAGAAATAGACATTTTTTCCCCTTTCTGATGTTGTCTCTTCATTCTATTGGTTGTTCCTTTTTCTGTGCAGAAGCTTTTAATTTGATATGATCCCGTTTGTTGTCGCTAGTACTGTCAGTGGAATTCTGTTCAGAAAATCCTTGTCTACAGTTATATCTTTAAGAGCTTTACTCTTCTAGCTTCCAGGAGATTCAGTATTTATGTTTTAATATTTAGATCTTCAATCGATTTTAATTTTAGTGTAGTACATGGTGAGATACATAGGGCTTCTGCATGTGGATAGCCAATTTTCCCACTATCATTTATGAAAGAGGTCATCCTTCCTCCTGGGTATGTTTTTGGCCCGTTTGTCAAACATCAGATAGCTGAATTCACCTGGGGTTGTTGCTGTATCATCTCTTTTGTTCCACTGATCCGCAGGTCTGTTTTTGTGCCAGTACCAGGTGGTTGTTTTCAATACAGCTTTATAATATAACTTGAAGTCCAAGACTGTGAGTCTTCCTGCTTTGCTCTTTTTGCCCAAGATTACTTTGCTATTCTGGGTCTCTTCTTATTCTAGTATTAGGATTGTTTTGGCCAGTTCTATGAGGAATACTGTTGATATTTTGATTGAGAATGTGTTAAATCTGTGCATCAGTTTTTGGAGTGTGGCTATTTTGACTATACTTGTTCTGCCTATCCAAGAATAGGGAGTAACTTTCCATTTTCTGATATCCTCTTCAATCATCTTTTTCAGTGTACCTTGGTATTCACTGTAGAGTTATTTTAACTTTGTTGGTTAGGAAATAATTTCTATTTAATCCTTCTTGATGCTATTGTAAATGTTGTTTTCCTAATTTCTCAATGAGTTAATTATTGGTGCATAATAATGTCATTGACTTTGTGTCGCTGCTATATGAATATATATATATATATATATATATATATATATATATATATATATTCACTTCTTTCTATTGCCTGATTGCTTTGGCTATTATAAGTACTGCATGGAACAGAAGTCATATTAGGAACATCTTTGTGTTGTCTGACTTCAGAGTGCAAGCTTTCCATTATCCCCCCATTTAATTTGATATTGATAGGTTTGTCACAAATGATTTTATTAGGTTAGAATAAAATCCTTCTAACCTATACAGGATTTTTATGATGAATGCATACTGGATATTTTCAAAGGCCTTTTCTGCATTTATTCAGATGATGCAGATTTTTGTCCTTGCTTCTATGTGATGTATAACATTTATTGATTTGCATATGCTAAAATATCCTTGCATGCCCAGAATAAAACCTACTTGGTCATTTTGTATGATCTCTCTGGTGATTGATTCATGGCATTGTTTGCCAGTATCTTGTTGAGAATTTTCTGTATCTACATTCACTAGAGACTCGTCTGTAGGTTTTTTGTTTGTTTTTAGCTCTATTCTTATCTGGTTTGAAGATCAGTGTAATGCTAGCTTTCAGGAATGACTTTGGGAGTATTCCTTCCCTTTCAATTTCATGAAAGAGTTTGAAGAGTATTAGCATTAGATCTTCCCTGAAATTCTTATTAGAATTCAGCAGTGAGTGCATCCATCCTGGGCTTTTCTTAGTTGTTAGATTTTTATTACTAAATTAATTATGTCATTAGATTATTTGAGTTTTTATGACTTTGCAGTTGTTTTATAAATTCATATGTATCTCAGAATTTATGTATTCAGAATTTTCCAGTTTATTGATATACAGGTTTATGAAGTAGTTGCTAATAATCTGGATTTTGGTAGCGTCTGTTATGACTTAATCTTTTTCATTTCTAATTGCACTGATTTGTGTCTTTCCTTTTTTTGGCAAAATTGGTTAAGGGTTTGCCTATTTTATTTATTCTTTTAAAGAATCAGCTCTTTGATTCACTGATTCTTTGTATTTTTTAGTCTCAATTCTATTAATGTATGCTCTGACCTTTAGTTCTATAGAGACCAGCAGGATGCTATTCATTTGCTCTATTTTTCTGATGTGGGCATCATTCCCTCTCAGGATTGCTTTCACTGTGTGTGGTAGGTCCTGGTATGTTTTAATGGCCTTATCATATAACTTAAGTAACTAATTTCTTCCTGATTTCTTCTGTGATCCGTTCATCAAGAGTGTATTAATTTCTATGAATTTGCATAATTTCTATGGTTTATTTTTACCAATGATTTCTAGTTTCATTGTGCTACAGTCTGATAATATGCATAGATTGTTTCTCTTGCATTTAAACAAGCATTATGGACTAGTATGGTCTATTTTAGAGAGTTTTACCAAGTTCCATCTGTAGAGAAAGTGCTATTCGCTGCTAAGAATATGTATTCCTTTTTTGGGTGAAACATTCTGCAGATACCTATTATTTGTTCAACAATGTGGTACAACTTTGACATTTTTCTTGGGGCTAGAATGCTGGCAACATCTGTAATTTCTCCTTGGATCTTCTGACTCTCTGGGCGTTTATCCCAGATGTTGGCCTCAGCATTGATCAGCTTGGTAGGCTGGTTGTAGTCTCTACTGCCCTATGCTGAGAGGAAAAACTACAAAAAGCCAACATGGAGTTGGCAGGTGGTCAAAATTAGATCACGAAAATGCATGAATGTTTAGAAAAGCATCACATTATTAAAATTGATTCCAGGAGGCTAGGAAGTCTAAATAGACCAAATAACATTGAAGAAATATTATCAGAGATCTTCTCCTATCAAAAATCACCAAATTCAGGTAATTCCATAGATAAAACCATCAAAGCATCTAAAATATTATTAAGATATTATAGTTGTGTATAAATATGAATTACTTATAAAGAAATACTTGAAGTATCTATACATTAAAAAATGAATAGACAAAACAACCCTGGTCATGATATAAAATCCCCTATTGATACCAAAATGCATATACTGAACAAAAGAAAACTATACATCAATATAAATATCTTCTACCAGGCAAACTACCAGGCAAAATTTAGCAGCACAGTGAAAAATACAATTTGTACAGCTAAGTTCATAAAAAGTATAGCATGTCTATTAATACAGTTGCTAAGGTCTGAATATTGTATCCCTCCAAAATTCACATGTCAAAACCTAATTTCCAAAATGATATTAAGAGACACTATTCCATCTGGAGTTTATCCTGTTGTAGGAATAGATCAGTATTTTTTCCAGATAGTTTCCCAGGAGTTTTAGTGAAGAGAAAAATTATTTAATTCTTGATAAGGATATAAAAATACAAAGTCAAAGACATTTGCTGGGAGAGTTGAATCTTGAAATATACATAGAATTTATTATCAGATAAAGATAGCATTTTAAATCAGTGTCGAATGTTCTATTTTACAGAGGTATAATTGAAAGATACTAAACTGCACATTTTTAATATACATAATTAGATACATTTTTAACATACATACACACAAAACCATGGGAAATCATGAATACATATTACTCAAACATTCACTCATGTTCCTTTGTGGTTCCTCCATTATACCCTTTTCCATCCAAACACCACAATCTCACTAACCTATAATATGCTGTCAATACAAATTGGTGGGCATTTTTCAGACTCTCACATAAACTGAATTATACAGATTGTACTCTTTGTCCGCCTGCTTTCATTCAGCGCAGTATTTTGGGATTTGCCCATGTTGTCACATGCATCAAAATGCCTTAAAAAGGGGAAAGCTTTACTTTATACTGATATTTACTGAAAAGATATATAGGTCAAAAGTTTTTATATAAGCCTTGTCAACAATTTTCTATTGTGTCAAGGATTTATCTAGAAAAAAAAATTAGCAGGCTAAAATGATTTTACTGCTGAGTTATGTCAAGCTTTAATGAAATGGGTAATTCCCAGTTTTCAGTTACAAAGCACAGAAAGAAAACAGTAAGCTTCCAAATTTATTTTATGAGGCTAACAGAACCCCAGGCCAAAAAGTTGGCCAAGTGGCAACTTTCTTACCTTTAAAATACAAAGAACCTACTCACCAAACATTTGTCACATGAGATAGGCTGCCACCAATTCCCCTGAGTACTAATGAAAAATTCTAAGTACAATATCAGTAAATTAAATATGGCATAGGCTTCATGTCAGTAAAAAAATAACGAAGTAATCCACTTATGCCACTCTATTTCAGATTGAGAGCAGATCTTCAAAGAATTTTCTCAAAAACATTATTCATTCATCTTTGATTTAAATAAAGCTCTTTGTGAACTAAGAAGATATTTTCTCAACTTCAAGATAGATTAGCTGAGAATTTTGTTTCTTTGTATTGTTCAAAGGCTTTTACAATGATTATTAGCAGAGAATAAATTCTTTTCCATTGTAAAATGAAAAAAAAAAACAATCACAGTGGGCATAAACTAATGGTATCTTGAAAGCTGATAAAGGAGGGACTAAATATTCAAGATGGAGATAGAAGAATCAGCATAACACTGTATTAAAATTTTTCATAATTAGTACAAAGCAATTCATGTACAGAAACCATTAATCTTTAGATAATATTGCTATTAGTGAGAAACAAATTCAAAATACTTATCTGATGAATAGTGAAGCTGAGCCAGAATGAGATTGTACCAGTATGTCTTCTATCTTTATAGCAAATTCCATTCAGAAATTAATCAAAAAGCTTAAAGTCCCTGCCAAGAATATGGTTTAAATAATGACGCCTCCCCTCCAAAAAAGAACTGTGTATGTTGGAGGTTATCCTCTTTCATTTCACTAATCTCTATGAAAATAGAGGCAAGACCATCATTTGAGAGTAACAGAAAAGTTAAAACAAAAGATGCAGAAGGCCTCATTATGACATCAACCTGGTTAGTACAGTCAGTTGGGAAGTACCTTCCCTAACTCCTCAAAACTGACCCTATTGCAGCTCAATCCTAAACCAGGTTCCTGAGGTAACAAGATGCAAACTGAGTGGATGGAAACATTCACAGTCCAGGGACATACTAGGCAGTTTGGACCTGTCTCCTAAGTCATCTGACAACCAAACCAGGACTCTGTCCCGCCAGAAGAGCTTCTGTTATGATTCCTTTCCCAAATCTAGTAATACAGTTCTTCAATCCCACATAGCATTTTCCTGCACTATGTAACAATGGACTGTTACCAAAGTTAAGGTTCTGCCATCAACAGATTCTCCCCTAGGTCTTCATCAGAGCATACATCTGGGTATGAAGTGTGCAACTTACAGTCTCACAAAGAAGCAGCCAACAGGTATTTCACATACAAGCTACATATCATGTGTTTACCCAAAATTTAGAGATTGAGAGAAATGACAAGCTAAAAAACACAATAAATGCTTTTATACATCATTTTTGTTCTGAATGCATAATGAAAAAAATTCACTTCTTTCTACTCTTCAATACTGCTCCAATTTCTGTAGTTATCTGAAAGTTCTCAAATTTATTCCAATAATTTAGAATTTACAAATAGTTTCCATTTCTTTAAAAAATTATGGTTTCCAGATCCTTCTGACATATAAAGAACAGCAAAATGCAATACTTATATTTATATTTTCTATAGAAAACTTTTTAAATTATAAGGCATATCAACAGGCTAGTATATATAACACTGGGGAATACTGAAATAGTCCAAGTGGAATATTCAAAATATTACTAAAATTTGCTTGCCCTGCCCAATGGTGAGAGATTGATTAGAGAAATTATGGCTTATCCAAACAACAGAATTTCATGCAACCGTTAAATCATGTAGTGAATAAGTGATTCATAATTATATACTGGAAAATATATGTTTAAGATCGGTAAGATCTTAAGAACAGCAACTTATAAATTTTAGTTTGACCTCAACTTATACATATACCTACTCATATTACATCCCTGTATGGATATATTATGCATAAAAAACAATAGGAAGCTACCAAAATGTTCATTATGTCTGGCAGATTATCAGGTTTTTTGCTTTTTCATTATTTTCCTTTCTTCCACAGAAAACATGGATCTTTCACTTACGACAAAAAATTAAAATTTTTAGAAATCAATGTTTTAAAAATTAACTCTTCCAGGGCAGGGGATTTAGCTCAGCGGCATAAGCGCCTGCCTTGCAAGCAGGCAGTTGTGAGTTTGATCCCTGGTACCGATAAAAACGAAAAAGACAAAAAAAAAAATTTAACTCTTCCCTCAATTAGACTCAAACCTGAAAGTATTTCATGTTAATCTTGCCTGACAAGTATTAGCCATTCATTTCTCTTATAAAGTTAGATTTGTTCCACATTCTACTGCCCAGTGATCAAATACTGTATTACACTTCTTCCTGCATTCTTTTTGGGCTAATGCAACTATGACTGCTATGTCATTTATGTCAATCCACAGAAAATTCTGATGACCTGCTGATACCAATAAACTTTCATCTCTTCTGCCCATTCCTATCAAGTTCCATAACTTGTTAGAATCCAAAGCAGAATCTTGGAAAGTATTCCCATACACTTTAGAAGACTTAGAGAATTAATACTTTGTGTTTCAAGACAAAACAACAAAATATGTTCCCAATAACCCTACTGTATCTGTACAATGGAATATCATTTAACAATAAAAAGGAATGCAGGTATGTGCTACATGAATAAACCTTGAAAACATTACACTAAATGAAAGGGGTCAGGGGCTGGGGATTTAGCTTAGCGGCATAAGCGCCTGCCTTGCAAGCAGGCAGTCATGAGTTCGATCCCCCATGAAAGGGATCAGTCAAAAAACATATATTGTATTATATCATTTATATGAAATATCCAGAATAAAATTTAGAAGCAAAAAGTTTTCGCTTAGGGTTGCAAGGATAGGAAAAGAATAATGGGCACTGGATGCTAATGGGTATAGGACTTATTTTTTAAGGGGCATATATTCTAAAACTAGGTTATGGCAATGGTTACCACACCTTATATTTTAAAAAACAGTCAATTATATTTGAATGAATTGTATGTGAACTATATATCCATAAAACTGCCTTTTAAAACACTCCTATATTTTTTCTTAAACTACCATTCATTAAATACCATTGAAAACAATTCAATGAATTTAAAATATTTACACAAAATACAATTAATCAGAAATGGTGCCCAACTATAGCATTCCAGAAAATGTTTCTACAAAGCCCACATTTTTTAAAGTATGCCATCCTTGCCATCAAATAGTTCACTGGAAATAATTATAAAAGTATCACTGGATTTGTGAAAATGGCTTGGAAAAAAACATGCATTTTGTCTCTATCAAGGATACAAATTGATATATGATGTCGCTGTGATCTTCTCAGCCAACTGAATGTCTCTAAAATTCCTCAATTTTTATTTATAGTGGGATGAAATACCAGAAAAATATAAATACACAAAAGACCAGTATTTCCTTAAGTTATACCCACTAGGAAAAAAATTTCTTTATTTAATGTTACTATTTACACTTAGTTTTTTATTCATCTTCAAAGGACTTCATAAATACTAATTTGTTAGCAAATCATGAATAGGTGGTTTCTTTTTAAAATGTAATTACTCATATAAGAAACTGAATACAGAAATTTAAAAAATGATGTAATAAGGACTTTGTGATTTCTTCACCTGTAATGAGACAAATTATCTATTCAATTGCTATATCAATCTACTTGCTGCTATTACAAACTATCACAAACTCAGTGGTTTAAAACAACATAAATTTATTTTTATGATTCAATAGATTGGAAGTTTGATACTGGTCTCACTGGGCTAACATCAAGATGCCAGCAAGGCTGCACTTATTTTGGGAGGGTTTAGAGAATTATCTGTTCTTTGCCTTTTACAAGCCACCTGCATTTCTTGCTTCATGGCCATGTCCCTCATAGCCAGTAAAAGTGGCCAAGTCATTCTTATAGAACATCCCTATGGCACTCCCTTTTACCTCCTCCTCACTTTAAAGGATCCTATGATTATACTGGACCCACTCCAAAATAACTTAAAATAATTTTCCCATCTTAACGGCCTTTACTTAATCACATTTTAACTTAATCGCTTCTGTAAAGCCCACGGCAATGTCATTCACAGCTTCTGGACATTAGACATTTTTAGGTGCCCATTTTTATACCCATCATGGATGTCTTTGTCTTCACAAAAATATAAACACACTATTAGGAAATTATGGGAGTTTTGGGGGAATGGGGCCAGTTTAACATGTCAAGAGTTTAAACGCAAAATGTGGAACATGGAACGAAAAAATTCCTCCTTTCTGTCAGATTTTTATTAATTTTACTGGCATTCTATTTTCAGGATGAACCCTAATTTGACATGTTGGAAGAATAAAATGGCCTGTCATTCAAAACCATGACAGGAAAAAACTACCCAAACGAATCTGTGTATTTGTTTTTTGTCTTCTATTTTTATTTTAGCTGTGCTGGGGATTAAATTCAGAGTCTTGCATATGCTAAGCAAGTGGTGTCACTACTAAGCTATATATCCAGCCCAAATCTGTCAATTTCTAAATCTGAGCAGAAACCACAAGAGCTTATTTTGTACTATCTTTGTACTCATTGTTCTGCCTAGCACTCAGGAACCACAAACTGTACAGCATGCATGCAGTGGGATGTAACATTAATTCAAACTGAAGCAGCAGTACCTGGGAGAAGTAATTGAAGCATACTGGCTTCGTTGCTTTTTACTTGTTGCCAGTACAAAATACCCGACATTCAAAATGAAGGAAGGAAAGGTTTATTTCTTACAGTTCTTGGAGGTTTCAGTCCATACTCAGTTGGCTCCAATGCAGGGTGCCATGGTGGAGCTGCAGTCATGGTGGCTGCAAACAGCACGTGTGAATTGGCAAGAGAGAGACACACTTTCTTCCCGCCATTACATTATATCATGGTTCCACCCCTGGGCAGGTATAGCACTCAAAACACTAATCTAAGTGCTAGACAATGAACCAATTACAAACGCGTAATTGCATGAGGCTTTGGGGCCACTGGCATAAACCATGACACATACCAACAATGAGTTTTTACAACCTTAAGAATCATTACATATGTATCTGGAGGTAAGAAATCAAAATTCTCCTTTGACAGCTCAAAATCAATTTTAGCACATTTTAAGACTTAAGCCCCAAGTACTGTTTTAATTTTTTTCAGTTTAGCTTGATATCTTGTTTTACTCCAGGATAGAACAGCAATGTTTGATGTATTCAAGTTATAACCAGCATCGACCAATTCTTTGATTCGACTTTTTAAAGTATTCATGCTCGAATCTAGAACCCGAGGATTTTCAATTATTTGTGATATACTAACTTTTTCTTCTATGAGGTAATCTATTTTATCATTAAACTTTTTCTCTGCCAAGAAGATCACATCTGGATAGTTTAAGACAAACTTTCGTACTTCTTCTTCAGTACAGCCAAAGGAAAACAGCTTCTCTTTGATATTTTTGTAGTTCTTTCTCATATAGTCATTGGAAAGGTCTAGGATTCCAGCTCCTAAACCACATATCAGAACAAGCAGTTCTTCCTTGTTCAAGGTGAAAGCTGATTGTAAAAACTCAATGTTAGCTTTCACTCGCTTGGTGCTCTGAATTAAGATGAAAGGGTTTTTGAAAATTATCTTTCTGACAAAATCCATGGGGTCATTACAACCCAAAGACAAACCAACTTCATGCAAACATTCAACCATCTTCTTATTCAAATCAAGACTATTGGAGAAGGTACGAGGGGCACTGGTCAATAATCGACAAAGGCATTTACTGGTCAACCCAATTGAACAGAGGAAATTAATATTTTTCTCCAAATTTTCATTGTTCTTGGACCGAAAAAAGGATTCAGGAGAACGTTCCAGAATATTTACAATTTCAAGGTCTGACATAATCACCTTTCTCCACAGATTCCACCGTTTTGAAAGACTTTCAGTAGTACGTGTAATGGCTCGTGGATATCTTGATATGATACTAGCAATCACTTCTTTGCTAGCTCCCTTGGATAAAAGAAACATCTGCACGTCCTGCTCATTAGTAACTGTTCTATTAAACACTCCAGGTTGTCGTTTCTTAGCTATGTCAATATCAACTCCCATAGTAAATAAGTTGTTCAGCAGGTCCTCATTCTCTGAAGGCTCACTGTCTACATTACCACATTTCACACCAAAAAGCCTAAATGAAATGGATTTGAGGAAGATTTCTGTTGAATATTGGACCATCCAACATCTTGAACCCAAAAGAAAGTTATTTCTCATACACCAGAGACTTCTTGATGCCATAATGATCAGGTAGCCCAGGTCTTTCAGAATGCTGCATAAAACAACACATATATTAGTGCCTATGTTAAATAATTAAATGACCACATTCTGATTCTATAAGCATCCCAGTCCTTTCTACAAGGAAACAACTATTCCTCAATAGAAGCTCACTGTTTCTGTTGGTTATGTGGAGACCCAGGCTCCTTCCACTTTTAACATAACTAAAAGCACGATAGCACCTTGGCTGTCAAAGAATTACTCAGGCATTTGTTTCTTTTTTATTTGACTTTGCCTGTCTCTGCCACCCTAAATCACCAGTGCTTCTGCTGTTTCTTCCTACCTTTCAAACCTTTGGCTTATTCTCTGTTAAGTCACACCTTCCTTTCCGCCTTGTCTTCCAACTTCCCAGATATCTGCCCTTGCCCACAGATAGCAGACTTCTTTACCTCTAGCCTCCTGCTTTCAAACTCCAAATCTAGTACTGAAAAACAAAATCTCAGACTATCTAATTTCCATACTAAGTATCTTTTTCTAAATTTATGGTACCTTTTAACTATGCTAGCATTATAGCTATATTTATTTTACATAATAAACCTATGGTTAACAACCCCATATCACTGTTTATCCTACTGTCTCCTTGATTATAATGCAGTAATTCCAAAGAAATTTTCATCTTCAAAATGATCTAGTTGGGGACCTGGAGTGTGGCTCAGTGATATAGCACATGATTAGCATGTGTGATCCTAGCACAAGGGAGAAAAGGGGAGAGGACACGTGAGTTTGAGAGGGATGGGGAGAAAAAGGGAAGGAAGTAGAGAGAAGAGGGGAGGGGAGGGAAAAGATTTAGTTGAGATATCAATTCATACAATCACGAACTACATTGCCCAGGTTGGCATGAACTCCAGTGTACAAGTGATCCTCCTGCCTCAGCCTTCTGAATAGCTGGGATGACAGGCTAAGTGCCACTACATCCAGAGTTACATAAACGTAATCATTTTACTTTTGCCATTCTCCTCTACCCCAATACCTTATTATACAAGATTAATTCAATGCTATCTGCACTTGCTGCATGACATAATTTCAGCTTCTGGCCATAACTTAGTAATTCATTTGTCTGATCATTTAGAAATGAGGCATAAAATGTATGAATCCTTCTGAAATGAGCAACTCCATTTATTTTATGAGTAAAACAATAAAAAAGTATTCTTCCATTATTCAGTCTATTAGATAATTTATTTGTACGTAAGCTAATTACGGTCTGAAGCATGTAACATGTGGATTTTTTTTAAAAAGTCTCGATGGGGATTTAGCTCAGCGGCATAAGCGCCTGTCAAGCAAGCGTGAGGTCGTGAATTCAGTCCCCGGTACTCCCCCCCCCCCCAAATCGCTCTTTGGTAGAATACACAGCTGTGACTAACTTTTTGATTTCAAATTGCTTGAAACAGGTTTTTAAGGGGAGACGTACACCTTATCCCTCTCTCTTAATTAAGTATAAAAAAGAGAGATAGATGGTTCAAACTCACCACTGACATTTTAGGGTTGAAGATACTGCTTTCAACATCAAGGTCAAAAAAGTCTCTTTTGCATATGTCCTTTTGATTATTACAATTTTAACAAAATTTGAATGCTGCCCACATGTGGGAACATTGCTGTGGTTCTAGAGACTACAGTTTCAAAGAATTGGGAAAGTTTTTCAAACTATACAATCAAGTAACATTCAACTCAAACGCAAGGCACTCACAAAGCAAATGTCAGAAACAAAAAAGCACATTTTAGGTTGATTCACTCTTCTGAGCTTCCTCTTCTTCACTCTTCCCTAGTACCACATACTATCATTACATGCTTTTCCAAAATTGCATACATTTGGAAATTAAAAAAAAAAAAGATTCTCCTCTAACTAAGCAATGAAGGTGCTACTTTGGATAACATATGTTCTCCTTTTCAGGTGAAAGCATGACCTCTACTGGAAAACGGGACAGAACTTTATGTCAGCTGAGGATTCAGTGTTTTCTAAAGAGGTGTGGCAAAATGATCTAACAGGAGGTAGCAAAAAACCATTGTAAAATTCCATTCTTGTCTTCGAAAAATTCTACTTTTTACTTATTTCGTACTTGTAATGGACACAATATACATGCCATAAGACATGTGTACAACTAATCAATCACTACATACACATATACTGGATGTACATTTATGGATGCGTTTGAAAATAGTGTATACAAGTTTGAAGTACTGCTACTCTACACAATGTACTATCTTGAGATTAGCTGAGTAAACTAGAGAGCATCCAACAGTTTACTAATGGTAATTCAAAAACAAGTGAAATATATCTATAAAGGTTTCTCCAGAATCTATTACAAGTAGATTTTTACCACGCTAAAGATGTAACTTGAACATCTTTCACCGAGCCCTCACTAGCCTTCCTGATTAACACTGCTAGCCTAAAAATCACACATGATTAAAAAAACCTGAGTTTTGCCTTCTTCCTCTTCCTCAAGCTCCCCTTCATCATGTGGATTCAGCTTCTTTATCATCTCTGCACTCCGAGCTCGCCAGTCTTTGTTAATCTCAAATTCCTACAACTCTTCTCATTCTCTTACCGTCTGTACCATCTGCCTATCTTAACACCAGAAAACTGCCACAATCCAGGTACTCACAAAACAAAGATATGACATGTCGCTCATTTACTCATTAAAGTCTTTCTCTAGCTCCCTGAAAACAGAACTTTCAGACTGGTCTTTAATTCCAACCACTTTCTCAGCTGATCCTTTACTTTGATCATACTTACTCCCTAGCAACATCAGCCCTCAAACTTCTAATTCTAAATATTCTTTTCCATGCCAATCTCCTTTGCTTAAACTGTCTTTTCCTTCAGAACAGCCCATCCTCCTGATGTCATCATGGAACAAGGACCCATATAAATACAATCTTCCCTCAAATCTTTAACTTAAAACAGTACAATGAATCATTTGTTTTATAAAATTTATACCTAAAGAACCTAAAACTATTATTTATCACGAAAAAACTGAAATATTTAGAACTGGCAACTAAATTTTGATCTTGATGATAATACTAAAATGAAAAACTGACTCCCAAAATGGCAGAGTAGGAAATAAATGGTAAAATATATTTTGTTATGAAAAAGTATGCTCATGATAACACTACATACTGAAGCCATTACTTTAAGAGTTGATATTCAAATTTAACAAACACCCTGAAAATCACTGTACTAGTAACTTATTAAATCTAAGGAATAAAAGAGGATTTGTTTTCCTCTGCTGCACAACTTTCTTGTTAAAGGACTTTTAATGGAATGATTAATCACTGGCCCTTCAATAGCACATTCCAGCGGGTATTCTTTCAAAGCAAGCAAAACAAGTATTGGGATCTATATAGCAATGGATTTCTCACCTTATTTCTCTTATTGAAAAAGGACTTTGCCGCCCTCCAGAAAAGCTGAAAAAGTTGTTTCTAAACAGCCCTCATAATAGAAAAAGCAAAACAGCATCAGAATTTCGTAACAGAGAATAAAGGAACGATTCCAGCTAACAGCATAGTATCTTCATGAGATGCATTTCCTCCTGTAAACTAAACATTTCTCAGTGATACTGGGAAGTCATACTGGGAAGAAAATGGCAAGTAAATGCCTGCTATAATGAGAAAAGGTAGAGCTAAGTGCTTCACATACCTTGTCTTACTTAACCCTCCAAAACAATTTAAGAGGTAAACATTATCCCTAAAATTACAAAATTTGCAACAGTGCCGAGCTCACTTACTAGCTTATCTGAGCTAGTTGAAGCGTGGAGGATCCACAGTAATTCCACATCATAAACTCTTCCCTCCCTCTTCTTCCTCAAACTGTATTTCTGTAAGAGGCTACGCCGTATAACTCAAATATCTCGACTGGCTTTGAAACAAGAAATAAAACAGCACATTGACTGCCAAGGCCTAAATTTCACCCTGAAACACACAGTACCTAAACTCTCAAAGGTGCTCCCGCCTTCCGCCTACGGTATCCTAAGTGGGACCGAGGAGCGGAAGTGAAGACAACTAACTTCCGGTCTCTGGCGACGCGTATAGGTGACGTCATCGACTCGGAGACCCAGGCAGCTGTGACTCGGTAGTCAGTTGCCATATGTGAGATGACCAGCAGGGGGTGACAAGAGACCGCTGTGAGTGCAGGGACGCGAAAGACTGCACTCGCAGTCTTGGAGAGGAGATTTTGGAAGAGTGAAGCAGATCTGGCGTTTCCCCTTTAACCTGGCAAGTGGACAGTGCCTGTTAATAAACCAGTTTGGGTTATCCTCACTCTTCCGCTCAGATTACTCCTGGTGATTTCCTGTTGTCACTTTATTTTAAATTAACTCTATATTTTGTTGGTTTTCTTTGGGGATTTGAATAACGATCAGTTTATTTAGCAAGTAAAACTACTTCAGTTCCTTCACATAAAACATATTCCTGAAAAATCTGAAATGATTTCTCGATGTACATTTCTAACATTTATTCGTTGAAGGAGCCAAACTGTTCTACATTTGGAATGTAAAATAATAAAATCGTTTTTTGGAAGTATGAAATTTCAGGCTTTAAGAATGGCTTTAAGGGCCCGGGATTTAGCTCAGCGGCATAAGCACTTGGCTGGCAAGTGTGAGGTCGTGAGTTCATTTCTAGGTAGAAGAAAAAAGAAGACGAAGAAGAGCTTTGAGATTATGGCGCTCGAGCCCTCTCATTTTATAGATAGAAACATTGAAATCCTTAGAGTAGGAACAAGAAGAAAATGTATGCTTTGGGGCTGGTGCTGCGTAGGTTGAAAGGTAAGAGAGCGAGACTATTTCTGCAATGATTTTTGAAATGTCGTTAATTATAATAGCAAAGATTACTACTTTGTAACTTATGTGTTTCAGTGGAACCTGTATACACCTTACCTGTATTCTTTCATTCATTCAGTGAATACTGGTTGCTGACACCTTCTAAGCACTGCTTTCAAGTTTGTAAATATGTGTAAAGTCATTGAAAATAAGTCAGATCTTCTGCCCTCTTGGGCTTTACTTGAATTTGCTCCTCTACATACTTCTCCTATCTCTCTTCCCTAGGCTAACCCAAGCTCCTGATAAATTGATGTATTAAAGGGAAGGAAGTGTTGAAATATTGGGGCTTTGGAGGCTTGGAAAAAAGGCCAAGGTAACCAGTAAAAGACAAAGAAACAACAGGCAAAAGTGGAATTAGGTAAAGTAGAAGCGTCATGACAGAGGATCATTTTTTTCCTAGAAACTGTTCTAAAGTTTGTTTTTGTTTTGTTTTGTTTTTGGGTTTTTTGGTACTGGAGATCAAACTCACAACCTCACACTTGTCAGGCGGACCTTTACACCACTGAGCTAAATCCCCTGCCCTGTAATAAAGTTTCTTTCTGGGTTACTTTTATGAGGGCTAGATAAATTCTATTTTTGTATTGATTATGTATTGTCATATCTCCTTTTTATGTCTATTTTCTGAAACAATATGATATAAGGTAACATTTGTGATTTTAAATGACCTTATTCGAGAAAGACAAATTGTCAAGTCTGTATCAAAACTATACCTACGTTTTTTTTAAATACAAAGTCTGTCATTGAAGAAAAGCAGAGATTCTGGAGCCTTCCTTCCATAAACTGAACTTAGACACACCAAAGCTGGTCTGAAAGTAAAGTCCAAACACCCATCTGTGCCTGTTCTGAATCACTTCAACCCTTTTATAACTTAATGATCATTCTGCTGTATCTAATGTGCTTGCCTGGCTTACCCCGCTGTGGATGTTTACAGCCTAGCAGTTTACCATGTGTGAGTCTCAGCAGACTCAATTAAGGTCAAAAAGAAAGTGGCCTTTCAGTCCTCACACCTTGACCCCCACCTGATAAAACAACACCTAACAATTTAATAAACAAATTCATCTGACGACTTTCAGAGAATCGTCAGGTCTCTACCTAATGTATGCCTGCTCTCTATTTTCTTGTCCATGGTAGATTTGTTCATTTGAAAATCTGCAAGTGACTCCAGGGTGATTAAAACAGTAAAGTTACCTGGAGACTTTCAAGTAGTTAACATTATATTTGTTTGCAAACTGACAAAAAAAATCTGGCTCCATTTTCTTCTCTTTCATAGCAATTACTTTTTCACCATCTTGACTTTGTAAAGATTTTTTTTCTGGCCACTTCCTTTCTCTAAAATGTACCTAACCAAGATCTAGAAAGAAAACTTCCCGAAACAACTTTCCTACTTTCACATTCTTTACCACAAGGGCTTTTGGCAAAACAGTGAGCAGTTGCTGACTCCAGACTTTGATGTGATTCTGGATTCCCATAGAAGCTGGGTTCCACCATCAGCAGAGAGAACTGATGAAAAGGAACAAGATAATGATTTTGTGATGGGAAAATAACTCCCAACTAATTAGGTGTCAGATGTTCCAAGTTTGTGGTCTCACAACATTAAGGGATGAAGTAGTAAACCAGGTTAAGATAGTTTTACAGTCTTTTAAGCAAAAGACCTGGATTTCCAGGAGAAGTCCTGAGTCATTGCTAAGGCGGTCAAGGGTCATTCATACAGCAGAATCACAATGTGGGTATAGTGTGGGTCTAACTACACTTAGCTAATATTAATCCAATGGGGAAATTAGTCATCTATCAAGAGTACACGGAAAGAACAAAGCTTTTCCTGGAACAGAAGGGGAGTATGGGTCCAGATGTCATCTATCTCGCATGTGATTCCGGCCCAGGCTCACTGGACTGGGTAGTGCTAATTACAGTGTGATCACAACTTGCTGTTTGTCTCTAAGGAGGTTCAAAGGCCTGGCTCTTGCATCTCCATCTTGAGGCCATGTCTTCATATTTGCCTCCACTCACAATTTTGGTGTCTTTCAATTTCATGTTGGTTGCCTTGAAGGCTCAGTCCCTCTCTGACTACATATTAATCTTCTTCTTCTTCTTCTTCTTCTTCTTCTTCTTCTTCTTCTTCTTCTTCTTCTTCTTCTTCTTCTTCTTCTTCTCCTCCTTCCTCTTCTTCTTCTTCTTCCTTCTTCCTCTTCCTCCTTCCTCCTCCTCTTCTCCCTCTCCCTCTCCTCTCCCTCCCCTCCCCCACCCCTCCTTTTCCTCCTCCTTTTTCTTCTCCTTTTCCTTCTCCTTTCCTTCTCCTCCTCCTCCTCTTCCTCCTCTTCCTCCTCTTCCTCCTCTTCCTCCTCTTCCTCCTCTACTTCCTCTTCCTCCCTCTCCCTCCCCTCTCGATCCCTTCCTTCTCCTCCTCCTCCTTCTTCTCCTTCTTCTCCTTCTTCTCCCTCTCCCTCTCCCTCTCCTTCTTCTTCTTCTTCTCCTTCTCCTCCTCCTCCTCCTCCTCCTCCTCCTCCTTCTTCTTCTTCTTCTTCTTCTTCTTCTTCTTCTTCTTCTTCTTCTTCTTTCTCCTCCTCCTCCTCCTCTTCCTTCTCCTCCTCCTCCTCTTCCTCCTTCTTCTCCTCCTCCTCCTCCTCCTCCTCTTCCTTCTCCTCCTTCTCCTCCTCCTCCTCCTCCTCCCCCAGCATCTTGCTTTGTAGACCAGGCTGGCATTGAACTCACTTAGTAGCTAAGCTTGGCCTCAAATTCACAGCAATCCTACCCCAGCCTCCCCAGTGCTGAGATTGCAGGCATGCATGTACCACCATGCCCAGGATGCATACTATCTCCATTTAATTCAGCTGTCTATGATAATTTGAGATCACATCAGTCTCATGAGTTTAATTACCTCAGAATTGTTTGACCCTAGAGTACCAGGCCACTAATCAGTTACCATGAAGTGACTCTTAATTATTGGTGGAAAAATTTATCTCACCAGAGAATCAGCGAGCAAATATTTGTGAGATAAAATAAAATCTTCTTTTTGAAAAACAACCTCCCTTCCTATTACAATAAGTTTGGAAATTCCACCTTAAAGGTTTGTTCCTTGTTACTTATACCATAGTTATTTTAAATTGCAACTGGATTTGCAAGAGGAAACTTTTCATAAAGTAGGCCAAATATTAATATTTTAGGATTTGTGGGCTTCTGTATTGCTATTCTTTTCTTTAAAAAAAACTTCTAAAAATACAAAAACCATTCTTAGCTACAGGGCTACTTGGTCACTACATGTGATGTGCCAACACCTGCATTAGCTACTACATTAAAGGCACCCCCAAAGAAAAAGAAGTGTCAGAGGGAGGACATAGAAAATGTAAATAATACTTGAAAACACAACCACTATTCTTATTGCTTTGCCTATATTAACTCATTTAGTTCTAACATGTAATATTATCTCCATTTCTAGGTAAGGAACCTGAAGTAAAGACTAAGTGACTGCTGACATTCACATAGATAGTAAGAAATGGAACTAACGCTGGAATCTAAGAAGTCAGTGTATGTGACCATTATGCCACACTACCATATTTTCCTGAAAATCAGACTGGGTCTCGTATTAATTTTTGTTCCAAAAGATACACTAAAAGAAAAAGAAGGAAAAGGAGAAGAAGAGGAAGACGAGGAAGAGGAGGAGGAAGAGGAGATGAAACAGGGATTATTTTCAGGGGCTGTCTTATAGTTTTTTCATGCACAAAAATCTCAGTTTATTCAGTTATAGTCCTGTCATCTTCTGGAATTCTGTCATAACACTTCAAGCCCTGAATTCTGTCCTTAATTTCTTGAAATTCCATTTCCTAGAAACCAGTGACCCCAATTTTTCATGTCCAGCAACAAAATTGTTTCGTCATCGTTTAATGAGTAATACTTTCCTTTACCACTGTTTTGGAATGCCACATCTATAATATAATAAACTATAAAGCGATCTATAATGTTACCATTTTTGAATGACAGTCTTCCGTTGCTGTGATGCTCTAACTTAAAGCTTAATGTGAAGAAAGAAGGAAAAGATTTAGCCTAGTGCAACAAAGATTCCTCCTTTGTAGATTGTTTCTCCTTAAAAATAAAAGCCACAGCTAGGGTTGTAGCTGCTACTAGAAAACACACTTAGCAGTTGTATGCCTTAGGTTTGGCCTCATGCAATGGATTTAAAAATAAAGGCCAAGGATTCATTTGAATGTAGTTTGGCTCAACGCCACAGTTTTTATAGATGTGAAAAATGAAAACTGAGTTTGAAGAACTATTATCCAATATCTTTATAGGTAAGAAACCTTACCCTTAAATGGTAAAAATGATTAATAAATAATGTTACTAGTTAAGTACTGTATTATACTCAGGGTTCTTTCAGATGCAGGACAAAACTATGACTCAGATTAATTCAAGGTGAAACAAAGAGGCAACTCTTTTTCTCTTATGGCAAGGATAGACTCCCTGAGGCATACTAAATCCAGTGTTAATTATGTCTACAGCATTGTGCTCTCGCTCTGTCCATCTCTTCTGTAATTCTCTCCACATGTAGGCTTTGTTTTCTCAGATTCTCCATGAGACAAGATATATGGCTGCAGTTATCTCTTAGAGTTACAACCATTTAACTGGGAACTCAGGAGGAAATGGAGAAATGGACCCAACTTTGAATATAAAATCCAAAACAGCTTTGATTGGCTTTCTTTGAGCCCCATTATTAGCCCCATTATATTAGTAAACAAGTGGAGGTGACAGGATATAATATGAAAAACATTGTCATTGATAAGAGACCATTCCTCGTTGGAAGTGAGGGTTACAAGTACTACAGTTAAGGAAGGAAATTTGAAAAAACAAAAGCACTACAGCAACTGAAGAGCCAGAATTGCAGGAAAATATTGGATCATCTAATCATCTTTCCATTTTTCTATTTATTCATTTAATTTACTTACTGGGCAATCTGTGAACACTGTAGCTAGCTATAAGTAAAAGAATCTTCAGTCAGTGATGGCTTGCATAGCAAAAAGTCTACAGATGGGAGCTAGTTGTTGGTATTACTGAGTAAAAGTTTTGCCCTTTTTGTACCTATGTGGTAGATTTACTTATCAAGAAGACATCTCATTCTTTCTCCCATCCTACTGACTCAAATCAGTGCAAAAAAAATTATGATAAATTGTAAGTCACCACTGCCCTTACTAGGTGTTGGTGAGAAAGACAGGTACTACGTGTCACATAACCACAAAGGAGAGAGCATACAGCTAACTGTCAAAAGCAAATAACAAGGAGCAGACAGGAGGCTTTGGCTTACTTCCGTCCAGCCTTTCTTCCTCTACTAACTCCAGGATGTCTGAAACAACTAATGTCCTGCAGATCCCACTTGTACACTAACCAGACATAAAGTGTAGCCTTCTCCAGAGCTGCCTATAGAGCTTCTCTTTTCACTTTTCCTCCTGAGGTGTGTGCTTGACTTTTTCAGTTCTGTCTATCCTGCATATCCTGAAGATCTCGGTCTTGTGTGCCTATCAGCACTATCAAGGGAGCTTTCTGAACGTACTGAAGCCTAGCTGTCCATCCCAAGGGATTCTGAGTTCAGTGGTTGGACACAGATCTCACATCTGTTTGGCTTTTGTTTTTGTTCTAAATCCCCAGCAGATGATTCTACTGTATAGCCAGAATTCAGATCTACTGCACTCTGAAACAGAAGTTGCTTAATTTCTACCTGCTGATGGAGTGTCAGTGATGGATTCTGGGGAAAATTCTGTTCCCATCCAGGGAAAATTGAAGGATTCTCAGGCAAGCAGCCCAGCAGCTCGACACTCAAGGGCTTCACCCCACTGCGGCCTGGACTCCCAGGTCTCGTAATTATATATAGGTTGTTGTTGTTCATTGCGAGTAAGCTCCTGTCTCAAAGGAGTGTGAAAGCAGAGAGGGGACACAGTTGCTCAGTAGACAAAACAACAGGTAGTTAGTGCCTTCCCATTTCTTTCTGCCCCTCATTTCCTGTTGAAACGATTTTAACAAAGTTGTTCTGTTGTATAAGCAATGTCACTTGATGACAACACAGACAGGAAATTACCTGACTTAATATCTTTTTAGTCATCTTATGCTAAGATGCCAGGTACTTCTCTTTACTACATATGCTGCTGTTAGTGATATGTTAATCATCTCTTAGAGATGTCTCATCTTTAATCCTCTAGTTTCTCTCTTTTAACTCGTGTCTAGTCAACTGTAGAATCATCTCTCCTTAGAGTCATTTTTACAAACTTTGCACCCCATGATTGTAATCATGCTTAATTATATAATACTGGTATCAATTATATGTTTAAACCAAAGAAAAGGAAGTCCACATATTTGAAAAAGTGAAATTCGACATGGAAATAAATAGCACAATTAAAAATTAGTCCATAATGTGCTAATGCTCTTCCAAATTCCCATCAAAGTCTATATTTTCTTTATTTCATTTTTTCTTCAGAAACCAGCTCCTACCCTATAACAATGTAAGCATTATTTTTAATTTGTTGTTTTCTGTTTTGAGGTTTGTTTTGCAAAAAATTTGTTTTTGCTATTTCTTCACAACACTATCTTATGAATTATTCTCAGAATATTTACACCATCTATAACATTATTTTAAAGAAAAATTTATTCTGAGTACCACCCTTCTGTAGTTTGAGGATGGCATGAGTATACCTACCACCATACCAAGCTAACTAAACTAAAAACTTAACTAAAAACTCCACTTTTCCAGTGTAATAGAGAACAGCTCAAGTTCACTAAAGGAGAAACAGGAATATGAGGACAGAGTTTAATGGAATGTGTTTTTCTTAATGAGATCGATGACTTCTCAGCCAGGTGTGGTGTGCACACCTGTAATCCTAGCATTTTGGAGGCTGAGGCAGGAGGGTTGTCAAGAGTTCAAGGTCAGCCTAGACTACATAGTGAGTTCAAAGCCAACCCAAACTACAAAGCAAGACCTTGTCTCAAAAAAAACAAAAAAGTAGAAGAGGAGGAGGAGGAGGAGGAGGAGGAGGAGGAGGAGGAGGAGGAGGAGGAGGAGGAGATGACTTCCCAGATGCCAATGAGATGGAGGGACATATTCTGTTTGGCCAAGCAGAAACTGCTGTATGTGATTCTTTCTGTACCAAAGTGAGTCTAGTAATGAGGCGCTGAAATCTGAGGAAGCATTTGCCACTGTGATACCTAGAACTAGTCTCAGAAAGGTATGTTTAAAATTCAGGTAATTACCTAAATATAGGCCTTCCAAAATATGTCCATTTGGGTTGACATTAAATATAAACTTTATGAGCAATGCCATCCTCTATGAACATTGTCACATGGAAGACAGGGAAGAGAAAATGAAAAGAAAGAGGAGGATTACTTTTCAAACATTTCTAAGTACACAAAACACAAAATTGTGTCTATTTTGCAAGAAGGTACATGTTCTATAGTGCCCTTGATATCACAATCATGATTTGTGATCTGCACACATATTTAGTACATATTTAGCCACTGTGGCACAAGTATTCTAAGATCATTTAATTAATTGCCTGCATTATCTAAATCCCTACTTAAATTTCTTCCTTAGATATATTACTCCTGCAAGCTAAATTATTCATCTCACTGAACTTTCTAAACTGATAAAACTGCTTGCTTTCTAGCTAGGTTGCTATTGTGAAAGCAACAAATACTTTCTCTTTTATTAAAAGATAAGGGCCAGAAACCATCATGTCTAAAAGTAGATACTTGGAGCTTAAAATTCGTCAGACCATATGTTGTACGACTCCAAGATCCAGGAAACAAAGACATCCTTCTTCTGGGGGTACGTATTATTACAGTCATTCTAGGGGATTAAGTGCCAGTTTGTTTGTATGACAGTGCAGTCCTGTAAATGTCTTTAGTAAAGACACATGTATGAGTTCCTGGGGTGGCAAAGGGAAAACATCAGTGAACTGGCATTGATCTGCTGTGTGTGTATTTGTGCCTGTGTTGTAAGAATACATTGGAGACTATGAATTTTGTTCTAGCGTCCTTAAGATTTCTCTTAAGGAAATTACTTACCTTGTGTTTTTCAATAAGAATATCCAGGAAAAAAACAGTAACATTCCTCACCAGACTATATTTAAATATTTTTGAAGCAAATATTAGCAAAAAAAATTTTCTTTCTTTTCATGTTTGGCCAACAGATGCTAAGGGCAGAAATATTAGTTTTCTTTAAAAATATAAATAGTATTTTTATCTACATTAACTTAAGTATTACAATAATTATGAAACTCAGAAAGTATTACAAAGTAGGAAAATGCAGGTGGCAAGTTACATAACATGTCTACAGTTACACAGTAAGGTTGTGTAGAGCTTGACTTGCAGACACATCTGTGACCACAAACTTTAGGCTTACTTGTTTGTGAGAAAAAGCAAAACTGATTGGTAGATACTCATCTCCAGAGACAAAGCCTGAAGAAATTAATTTGAAATACAATGAGCATTAACATCAGCTATAGAAACAGTTATTTAATCAATGAGGATGGGATACAGAAAGGAACACTCAGGGAACAACAAAGCTAATGCCCCATTCTTAAATCTTAAGGTCACTGGTAGTCATATGTCCCTATAAAGTATAGATATGTTCCATTTATCAGTAAATATTAAAATAGTAAAAACAAAATTTTCAGAGAAATGCATTATTAAGAGATTTTGTGTAATCATGGTTTAAACAGCTTATAAAAATAAAAACCAACATTTTTTTCCTCTGGGTAACTTCAATGTAATTCTTGAGCAGTTTGCATGCTGTCCTGGTCGCACAGAAATTCAGACATACAGTTATCTATCATTGCTGCTTCTTTACTATTTCTGGGACAGAACTCAAATGACTATACTAGGTGTTAGAGAAAATCTGCCCCTACAATAAGATTAGAACAAAAGCCCAAGAGGATTAATTCATCTAGGAAGGTCATATCAATTCAAATAAACAACTTTGAATTAGGATTCCAGCAGAGTAACTCCTATTAAGCCAACATCCACTTTTCCTTGAAATTAAAGTACTAAATTTTTATTAGAATGGCAAACCATCATTACATTATTAAATCATATATGTGTCCATGTTTCTCAAAATAATAGTTTCTATTTGTTAATGTATGTATTCTGTCAAAGTGACCTTAATGACAGTCAGCTAGTTTGCAGTTTTTTCAGATCTATTGCATTCTTTAAGGCATCTGATAGACCCACCTATACTGTGCTTTGGTATTACTCATTTAGTTTTATTACAAAAGCAATCACAACGGTGCTCATGAAAAGTCCCTGGGGCTGGAGATGTAGCCCAGTGATAGAACATTTTCCTAACCTGCCCAAGGCTCTGGATTCAATCCCCAATACTGAAAAAAATCTACTTTTCAGAAGTAATCATAATTTATCTTTTTTAAAAATACTGTGTCGTTGTGATTCATTGGTAAACACAAAGTGTCAAACTTGCAGTTTTTTAAAGCAAAAACAAATAGATTAAAACCAAGTACACATATTTTCTTTTGAATAGAAATGTGAATTACTTTTAACATTGGGACACTTAAATTGTAAATGAAAGACAGCATTTCAGAAATATAAACTATAGTTATAACCCTAATTTCCTCCTGACATGTTTTTGCAGACACAAAAGCACAAACAAGGACAACATATTTCCAAATAAAGATAATTTTTTTTAACAAAAATAACCTGACTGTAAACCCATACAACAGATCAATGATCACGGTACTGGTGGGTAGGAGGAAAGGAGTTTCTGAAATTACCATTATTTATCTTTTCTCATCTGTGTTTAGTTCCTTTTATTACCTCCATAACTCCAGTTGACATTTCTCTATTACTACTTCTTAGTTTCAGATAAGCTTTTTAGATTAAAAATTTTGTTAACCAAAAATGTATTTATATAACTTAAAAAGTCAAATAGTAATGCTTTCAGTGAAGAATAGAAAAAGGAATATGAGCCTTTGAGGGCCTCGTCCCTCTCAGTTTCTCATGCCCAGGCTCCAGGAGCAACTATTTTTCAACTTTTTAATCGCTTTTTTTTTCATTTATTTATTTATTTGTTTAGAGACACGGTCTCACTACATAGTTGAGGCTGGCCTTGAAGCCTTTGCAACGCAGGCTGGCCTCACACTCATGGGAATCTCTTGCCTCAGCCTTCAGAGTGCTGGGATCACAGGCATGTACTACCATGCCCTGCCAGCCATTTACATTTGTAATTCTAAATATTATACCTGTACTGCTATTTTTATTATTCCATTTTGGATATCTTATCTATCAACTTCTTGATATGAAAAATTTGGATTTGGTTTCTTATATTACTTTCAAACACTCTTTTCTACCTATCCTTAGAATTTTTGGTCAAATCAGTACTGAGTTATTATTATTACTATGCAAATTTTGTTAAAGGCACAAGATGTTGTTTAGTTTTGTATTTAATTTATTAGTGACTCTTCATAAATTTTTCAATAGGACTATAAAAGTCTTCCCCTTATGAAAATGTATCAGGTAAACTCTCGGTTCTGCTTACTTGGTTTTTGTTTCTCTAGGGACACATCCCTCCTGCAGTCTAGGTCTTTCTGTTCACGTCTGTACAGATTGCACTCTAGATGTTCTGCCTGGCAGCAGGCTACCATTTCCCCTAATTACCGTTTCAGATTTTTCCTTTCCCTCTTTGGTGTTGACTCTCTTCTTTTCCTGGAGCCTATCTCTTCCTGTTTTTCCTTCCTTATTTTAGTGGCTGTATTATCTGGTAGCTTCCAAAAAAAAAGTGTATGAGGACAATATATTTGTGATCTTGTAAATATGAAACCAACTTTAATTCACTCTTGAACTTGGTTCAGTTTGGCTGGATATGGAATCCAGAGAGGCTAGAAATCACTTTGCCCTACATTTTCTACAGCCTTGATCTCTTGTTTTCAGTTTCCAGTGTAGAGAAACATGGTACCATTATGGACACTGAACCTGTCTCTTTTTCCTTTAGGAGGGTTTTTATAAAACATTCATTCAAAAGATTTATTGAACGGAAGTAATGAGAAAAAAAACTATGTACATATAGCAATCCCCCATAAGAAATGTAATTACTATGCACTGCAAACATGTACTAATAAATACAAAATAAAAATAATTTATTGAAGAGCCACTACTGTGCCAGGCTCTGTTTTACTTTTTTTTTTTTTTTGTCTTTTTTCTTTTTTATCAGTACCAGGGATCAAACTCACGACCACACACTTGCAAGGCAGGCGCTTATGCCGCTGAGCTAACTCCCCAGCCCCCAGGCTCTGTTTTAGATGCGAGAGATTACCTCATTTTTAAAGAGCCATATGTGTCTGCCTTTGAGACTCTCACATTCTAGTGGGGTAACCAAACATAAGTAAGTAGAACACATAATGTATTAGTGACAAATATTCAATCAAAAAAAGGAGAATTTCTAGAGCCAGCTTGGAAATTTAAGTAAGAAAGGCCTTGTGTAGAAAGAAACTTTAGAGTAAGGGCTGGAGATTTAGCTCAGTGGCATAAGGGCCTGCCTTGCAAGCATGCAGTCATGAGTTGGATTCCTGGTACCAAAAAAAATAAATAAATAAACCCTTACTACTAGGATAAAAACCTGAGGAAGTGAAGACCCAATGTAGGCCAGTACTTAGAGGATCTTCTTTCTCGGGAGAAAGGACACTACCTGTGTGGGCCATGAGCCAGAAGTGTGTCAGAAGACAGTCTGGGAGAAGTCCGCTCAAATATATATAAATTTAAGAAAGATTTGTTAGTATACTGGTAGTATTTAAAGTCATGTTACTAGAAAAGATAACCTTGAGAGTAGAGTAGATATTTAAAAAAAGGCATTCCAAGAGAGGTTGAAGAGTTGAAAGCAAATCAATCAAAAAGAAAAGGAGCAGCCAAAAAGTTAAGAGAAAAACTAGGTAAGCACAGCATTCCTGGGAGTTAAGTTAAAAAGTATCTGAAGGAGAAGAGGGTGACCAGTTGTCTGAAACTCTGCTGCTAGAACAAGGAAGAGGAGGCCTTAAATTTGGATTCATGGAAATTATCAGACACTTTGGGTAGAGAAGTTTCACTAGCATCATGAGAATGATTACCAAAGTGGGTTCAAGAAATAGATGGATAGAGAGACTTGGAGATGGATGAAGTGTTGCTAAAAACCGAAGGAGAAAAAAAAATGGAAGAGCAGTTGGAGAAGTAGGGTTAAGTAAAGCTGGGCTTTATATACTCATGTACACATAGAGAATGGAGAAGATTCAGTGATTTAGGAGAAAACGCAAAGAATTCTGGGGCAAACTCAAGTAGTTAAAAGGGGGTGAAGTCTAATGCACATGCAAAGTAGGCATTTAGGAGAAAAGTTCCTGAGAAGTAACAAGGCAGAACATAGAACATGAGTCCCATGATGCAGGAAGAAAACTATTATGGTGGTGAGAGTTTGTAAGATCTCTTCCAACTGATTCAAAACTTTTTCAGCAAAAGATATGAAGATTGTAAGCCACAATGAGGAGACTGGCAGGAGATTGTTTAATCAGAAAGGAGCACAAAGTGGCCACTAGGAAAGAGAATGAACTCTAAACGAAGAGTGCGCACTAAGGGTCTTGTTGCAGTCGGTGCCCTTGATTTAAAATCCTTCTATTCAACATGAGTTTCCTACACTTGCATTCCACTGGGGAAGGGGAGTGGGGAGGGCACAGAGAGAGTTTAGAGTTGAATTTAACTGCACCTGTGATTGTCTGAAGGAAGAACAAAGAAGGAAAGAGGACAAGAGATATGAAGGTCTCTATCCCCAGAGTTCTATAATTTCTCAGCAATTGCTTTGGCGTAACACGTTTTTCATTCATTATGCTAGGCACTCTGGATTCTTCCAAAGTAGAATTCCATGACTTTTAGTTTGGGAAAACGCTATCATATTATCACTAAAACTCTTACAAATTTGCCCTCTGATTTTCCTATTGCTTATTTGTTACCTTCTCTGTCCTGTTTTATTCTACTTCAGGGGAAATTTCCTGAAGAGAATCTTTCAGTTCTTTTACTGAATTGCTCACTTTCACTCTTTTACTTTCCCAGTGTTTGTTCACGGTCACTGAATATTGCTTTTTTTTATAGCTTTCTGTGTTTGCCCCATGTCCACTGCAATAAATACTCTCCTTTTTGGTTTGTTTAGCTTTGGAAGGATTTTGTTTGGCTGATTGGTTAGTGTTTCTGTGCCAGGATCTCACTATGTAGAGCAGGCTTACCTTGAGCTCACTATGTAGCCTAGTGTGCCCTCTAAAATTCTGAAAGCCAAGAGGGAAACAACGGCAGGGAGATTAACTAAATCCTCCAGTATCAGTTTGCTACTTTCCTTCTGACCTCAGCTGAGCCTGGCATCTCCAAGCCCAGAACTTCTTTAAATTAAAAGTTCTAGGTAGACTCTTTCCTGAAGACTTCTGTCTTCTGCCAAAGTGACATTACCTCTTTACAGACAGTTGAGTTTTAAGGTTTTAAAAAATGTGCTAAGTGTATTATCACTCATAGACAAACTATCTTCCAAAACTCTTATTATAGCTCCACTGTAATATCATCTCTTACATTTCTTTTATGCCCATTCGCTTATACTTTTTTTAAAAAATCTCCTTATTGAGCTATATGTGATGGCTCCATTTTGATTCAGATGTGGTGCTGTAATCCCAGCACTCAGGAGACCTAGACAGCAGGATCATTGGACAGTTTGAAGCCAGCCTGGGCTACATAGTGAGACCCTGTCCAAAAATAAAAAGCAAACTAAACAAAAAAACCCAAAAAAATTCTCTTTATTGAAACTTTATTTTATTTTGTTTTGTTTTATTTGCTGTGTAGTTCAGACAGGCTTTTGAACTCACTGTGTAACCCAGGCTGGTCTCAAACTACCATCAGTCCTCTTGCCTGAGTCTCCAGGTACTAGGGTTACAGGTATGTGCCATGATGCCAGGCTCTGGAATTTTAATAAAGTCTCAGAAAGATGCATGATAACCATAAATGCTATCTTCATGGTTTAACACCAGAAGGCTTCCTGAGAGAGATGCTCAGCCAAAGGTGACACAAGCACACAAGATAACACATAATTTATCATGGTTGAGAAATGAAAGTGACTTTTAGGTCACTGAATACTTGTAAACACTCAAATTTTTATTTACCCTTTTTTTGTGTGTGAAGCATTATCCATGATCTTTCCTGATTACACAGTTAGTAGGCAACACTCTAATATTCAAGACATTAAGAGTGTGAAGTTCTAAGAAAAGAACTATTGTACATAAATCCTATAGGATGTATATAATCAAGAATAGATTCAGTTACTTTTATTGAAATTTTCCAGACAATTTAGGCCAAAGGGGAGGAAAAGTATAAGGATAACTTCTGTTTCGATAGCTTAGCTAAATGTTTTTTCAAAAAACCTCTGAGCTTATTTCCAAGAAAGTTCATTTAATCTTTTGAAACTACTTTCTCACAGACTAATTTTAATATTTTTGCAATCATGCAACTCTTTAAAAGTGCAGTCCAATGTAACACTTAAAAAATTGCAAAAATTAGATTGCAAATTTGAAAATATTCCAGTTATCTATAAACTTTGTATAGATATTATACGTCATATTTTCTCTGTAACTGTGTAGTTATCTTAACAGGATATAAGTGGCCATTATTCTGATCTGTTTTTCCAACCATATTGAAGTACAATTGGCATAAATTATTCTAATTTTCATGCAAAATTTCACCTCCATTTAAGTGCTAAAATAAGGACAGATTGTGGAGTGGGTTAGGCCACAGGATGACAATGTGATACAAACTATGATTGCCAACTACAATATCTTCTTCCAGCTCAAAATAAGATGTTATTTTTATTTTTATTTACTTATTTGTTTTGTTTTGTCATTTGTCTTTGAGACAGGGTCTTGCCTTTGCAGTTCAAGCAGGATTTGAGCTTACTTTGTAGCCCAGGCTGGTCTCAAACACACAATAATCCTCCTGTTTCAACCTCTCAAGTGCTGGGATTACAGGCATGTGCCACCATGCCCAGATCCTTTGATTTTTATACTAAAATTCAGTATGCAATTTACAGTTATTAGAAAATCCTGCTTTGACCCAGGAAAATTGTGAAGCATTGTCCTGTGGTGGCATGGAAAAAGTAAACAAATCCATGATTAAGGGTGCTCACACAACTTTATTGTCTGCTAGATTTAGCCTTAAGATCACCCTCCAGTTTTTATTTGTTTGTTTGTTTGTTTGTTTGTTTTTAGAGATAATGTCTCACTATGTAGTTGAGTCTGGTCTTGAACTCTGTCTATATCCCAGACTGCCTCAAACTCATGGCAATTCTCCTAACTCGACTTCCAAATGCTGGGATTACAAGTGTGTGCCACTATGCCCAGCTTGACATTCCACCTTTTATCAACCCATGACCTTGATGAGGTTTCTTAACTTCTCTGCAATTTATTCTCATCTTACAAAAATGGAGATAACAGATTCATCGCAGAGTTGCTTATATTATAGTGAGATTTTATTAAAGGTGCTTAACTTCTCTCCAGTTTAATTTCATCAGACCAAAATTGAGGTAATATATTCCTTACAGAGTTGCTCATATTATGTCAAGATGATGTGTTTAAGGTTCTCAGTACACGACTGATAGGTACCTGAAAAACACTCAACAAATACTTCTCACAATTGTTTTTATGATACACAATTTGAACTTCAGCCTGCATAATTTTTAAGCTGCATAATTTAAAACTGTACTCCCTTTTAGGGACCAAATTTGTACATTAAAAATTATATAACATCTTATCTTTGATTTTGTTTATTTTAAAATCAATAAAAATATTGTAAGTTTACTTCTATTTTACCATTGTTAATATTTAATCAAGAATGAGTTAAATTTCCTCAATACATCTCTTACTTCTGTGATCATAAATCACATTGGGTCATTGTAGAATCTCAGGAGGTGAGATATGAAATGCAAACAAATCACATAAAATGAAATTACTGATCTCATCCAAGTCTCCAAGTAAATTTTTTTTTCATTTCCTTAATTAACCCAATTGTGGTAGTTTAAAAAATTAGGAGTATCTGTTTTGACATGATAAGAAGTCTGGAGGTAGGCAACTACTATAGTGCTTCAATGACTTAGCAAGGTGAGAACACGTGTTTCTAAAATTATCTCGGTCCTTCTGTCTAGAATCAAATGATGATAGCAATAGAAAACAGCAGCAGCAGGTCTGAAAAGCCCTTTTATCTCATCCAGGCTACCAGCATTTTTGTTGGTACCATTCACACACAGATTGGGCCTTCCCATTATCCACACCCAGAATTATGCTAAACCAAAACTGAGCTAATTTAGTACTACACACCCTGAATCCCAGTATCACACACCTAGATTCAGCCACCTCTGAAAAGCTCCATATATAAGAACATGAGGCTTTGGGTAGACTTCTAGATGCAAGCCACAACAGATCTGGCTTGAGATGTTCCTCAATGGGAAACATAAGCTTGATTTTCAGTTGATAGGGAGGGAATTATGATAGTCTTCAGGTGGTGTGGAAACTTTAAGAGGTAGAGTTCAGTGGAAGGTAAATTAGGTGGAGTTTAGTAAGGGAGTGCTACACTTGGAAGGGATTGAGGTAGTCCTTGTGGGATACTTGAATTAGCTCCTTGAATTTACACCCTTTTATATAAGGGTGAACCTGGCCCGTCTCCACTCTGTGCTTCCTGGCGTACCATGTAATCTCTGTCTCTTGAATGAATTCTCACCATGTTGCCATCCTCCACAATGTGATACAGTCAGGGAGCCCCTCTGTAGGCCCAATACCATGCTGTTTAGAATTTCAGCCCCCAAAACTGCAAGCTAAATGAACTTTTCTTAATAAAATAAAAACCTGGGTATTTATTTATAGCAAGATAAAATGACTAATTCAGAGGGTGTTTAAGAATGATAATAACACAAAACCAGAAAGGATTATGAAGTGAGCCATTTGGTTATTTGGAGAAAGCACAGACCAGACAGTGGGAATACCAACTGCAAACACTCTTAAGTGGACACATGCTTGGCTTTTAGAGAAGGATTAAGAAAGTCTGTGTGGTGGAATTAGAGTAAGTGTTAAAAGTATCGATAAAGTCAGAGACAGATCCAGAAGGCCTTGTAAAGATTTGGGGCTTTACTTTGAATGTTACAGAATGTTATAAAAATTCTGAATACAGGAATGACATGATGTTACTTATTGTTTTAAAAGGGTCTGTCTGACTGCTGTGTGGAGACTATACTGTGATGAGGCAAGAGTTGAAGCAAGAGATAAGTTAAAACATCAGCAAAAATCAAGGTGTAAGACAACAACGATTAGATCAGGGAAACACGTAGGATTATTGATCTATTTGAACACAGTGTGCTGCCTGGACCTAAATGATGCCTTCTTCTGCATACCAGAAGGCTGAAGGTGGTAGAAGGCTGAGGCAACGTATATGGAGGGCAGTTACAGTACCATTGGAAGTTCGGAAATCTTGAACTGGCTTTACATGCAGGAAAGGTGTATTTTGACAGTCTATAAAATTTTTCAGTTTTCATTTTTTTCTTTCTTGGTGTAGCATGACAGAGATGGAAAGGAGAGAGAAACAGGCTGTCCTGGAACCAAATCTGTTAGAGCCTTCCCAAAAATAGAGAGTTCCCAAACCTTTGTGTCTGTTGAGTCCAAGTGAGTTGTGTCTTGTCTCAGGTTCTTTTTAGTTGAAGGGGCATATGGGAGCAACTCACAAGCAGAGAAAGGTATCTTTGAAATCTAGGCATGTAAACTAAGTGGAATGTAGAGATAACAGTCCAGAAAGGGTATATGGATTGGGAACCAAAGATCAACAGTGTATCAAGATCCTTATTCTTTTAGGCTGATGGAACTGAATGCCTGTTTGTGCTTCTCATGACATCTGACAGCAATGGGGGTCACAGTGAGGCAGCATGATTTATGGCCAGGCCTGGAGGCAATTGTTTGGCTCATGCCTCTGGGAGGAGAGTTTTCAGAATTTCAACATTATGGTTATCTACCTCAGGCTGATGCAGGCATTATCATTCTCTTGGGTAATAGAGTTGAAAGTATGGGGTTAAATGAGAGGGAAGCTGTCTGGCCTGGTACAAAAGAGACAGTTGCTTCTAACTTGAGAAGGAGGTCTCTTCCCAGAAGTAGTATAGGGACTGGCTTACACAGGAGATGACCTCCAAGGTTTCGAGTTTGTGCCTGGTAGAAGACGCGAAAGGGAAGAATACTTACCCTGATGATGGTACTATGGGCTCCTCGTGGCCCAGCTGAAGAAGGAAGCCCAAACTGGCCTAGGCTGAGCCCAGTCAAGGTTTGTTATCTGATCCAGGTTGAAGATTTTGAAAGTTCTTATCTTTTAATCTGAATAAACATTTGTTATTTTTGGGTCAATAATCCTTATATCTGGCTTTTGGTAAGAGTAGCATCTTTTGACATATTGTTGGGCTTTTTGCCCTTCACTTTGATTTGTCTTTCAGAAGTGCTCAACTGGGCTATTTCTAGCCGGGGTGGGGGGTGGGGCAACATTTGGGGAAAGCCATGACAACTCATTCATCAGGGTTGATGGTCCAATTTTTCTTCAGTCAAAATATGAAACTCAGAAGGAAGTGTTGACAGTCATTTTAGGTGGGTGCTAGATGATGCCATCTGACTAGGATAGAAGCAGAAAGCTGCAGAAGGAGGGCCTCTATGGACAAATGCAGGCAATGGCTAGCTGGAACCAGTTCAACTGGCAAGAAGTACACTATTTGGGAGTGGGGAGTGAAACCATAGTCATTGGCAGCAACTATGATGGCCAATGAGGGCGCCAATGTGGAATTCTCAATGTGGAATTGGTGTATTTTTCCTCTTTTTTTCTTTGAGCAGTTTGGTTTCATTTTCAGCTCCATAAAAACTCTTTTTCCTGCACTCAGGAACTGTGGAGTTTGACTGATTAATACCTATCTCTGACATGCTACATGTGTGTTACCCTTCAATAATGGCACAACAGACAAAAGATGGGCACCTCTCAGAAAGAGACCATTCAGATGCCCACCTGGCCATTCCCCCTCACAGGGACTTAGGCACAACTTAGCTAAAGAGAGTGCAAAGCCTCCATTATGCCTTATATAGATCACCATGGAACTGCAAGTGAGGCACCAATCAACTACCATGACCAGTGATTCCTATTCTTGGTGTACAGACAGAGCAGCCTATGGCTTATGCTGCCTTTCCACTCACATATTTATTCAGCAAGCACTCAGCAGTCAAACATTCAAACCGTCTTCCCTTAAGGGTGGTTCTGTCTAAGGAGAATTGATCAGACTCTCCTTCTGCTGACAGACAGACTAACCTGGGTACCCCTGGTGGGGGGATCTTACCAAAATCAGGCAAGCAGACAAACAGACAGACAGAAAGATAGACTGCATCCTCCCCGCTTCTGCTCAAGTGGGGAGCCAGAAATCCTCCTCCATGCCTCTAAGTGAGCTTGAAAAAATCTCAAGGAAATGTCTTCCTGTCAGGACGTGGAGAGGTCCTTGCTGCATCCAGAAGGTCTATGACTGGTGACCAAAGAAGTCTTACCAGCTGATGTACCAGATGCAACAGCAAATAGAAGCATCAAAATGGCACTCAAGATTTGGAGGCAGATTTATTTATGTCGATGAGGCTCATTCCTAAAGTATCAGGCTCTGACCTCTGGTAGTCTAGGTTTTATATGGGATAAGTGAGTAGAAAGTACAGAGGCAGAATAGCTTATCAATTGGGGACTGGTTCTTACAGTATGCATCATGTGACCAGCTGTACATCACAGTGACTAGCCTTTTCTTTTTTTTTAATTTTATTTAAGGAGAAAAGAAAAAAAAAGCAGAGAAAGGGTACAAGTTATACAGATTTACAGAAAAAAAATAAAAAGTAGGAAATCACTAGTTAATGGATTACATATTGTCATCTTAGAAATAATTGTTCAAGTCACAAAATTAAAGCTTGTAAAGTGGACATTCCAACAATGATACTGCAAACAGTTCTGTTCAATGATCCAATAAAACTCTGTGATATCATTTTCTCCCTTGTACACTTAAATATACATGCAGTTATATAGTTTAGAGCACTTTCTTTTCCTCTCTTTTGTACCATGACTATTACACATTTTGGGTTTCATTGCTCCCACGGTTCTTATTACTTTTTTGGAAGAGAGTAAAACCAAATGTGACATAACAGAACAGAATCGGTCAAGTCAAAAGGGTGGACATAATAGATAATGTAAAAACATAATACAAGGTGATCAACAATGGTTACCATAATGCCTCCTGCTATCTCTAATAGAATTGCCTATATCAGTAGTTATAATACAATTGAACAAAACAGTAAAGAATAAAACTGACAAAACCAAAACATTGGAGACATTGTAGGTCTTCAAAAGTAGATAAAAGTCAATGAGAATGGGCGTTATAATGAATCTCATTATCTTCACAGCTGATGCCTAAACTTTTGAACCTGATACTATCCAGCAAAACAGAATAGAGGAACATCAGTCAAAAACAAGATGGTGAGAGTAATACAGGGCTTTAAATCGAGATAATAGAAAGTCAAAGTGGGTTACTATAATATATCCTGCTATTTTTTTCCTTTAATTAAAAGGATAAAAATAAAAAAAGTAAATAATGGAGTGGAGATTGAGATAAAAGAGGGCATAACAGTGAAACAGCACAGATCAAAATATAACCATTTAAGCAGAACAGTGTTTCACCACCAGATAATCCTGACATAAAAGTAGTTACCATATTGTCTCTTTCCTTGAAATCCTTGAGTACAACTTCGTATACTGTAGCATTAAGTATATCAAAACAATGTAAAACCATTTAAGAGAATGACAGCATTACAGAGTATTTAGAATTGACTAACAGAAAATGAACAATGGTTTCTGTATAATCTCCTTGTCTTTAAAAGGTTTTTGCTTATACTATTGTACATAATAAAATCCAATAAGATACAACCTATTTAGACCATTGGAGACAGAAGAACAAAAGCTTGATGAGACTTCAAAACAAGATGATACTAAATCAGTATTACCTGTTAAGATGTCATTTTCTCCAAAATAGCTGTTTCTATCATCCAATCTTCCCTGCCTCATTTCTGTTGAGCTCTTTTTCTGTCAGTAGCTGTCATTTTGTCTTCTTCATTTTGTTCTCTGCTCCATTCGTTGTGGCCTCCCCACCACTATTTCTGGATTCTTTGTATTTTTCTTTTTTTAGAATATCCTGCAATACTCTCTGTAGAATTGAATTGGTGGTTGCAAATTCCCCCAGTTCCTCTTTATCCTGGAAGCACCTTGTTTTTCCATCAGTTTCCAGGGACAGTTGTGCAGGATATCTCAATCTTGGCTGGAGATTATTATCTTTCAAAGCTTGAATTATTTCCCCCCACGCTCTTCGTGATTTGATGGTTTGTGCAGAGAAATCTGCTGTAATTCTGATGGGTGTTCCCTTGTAAGTGGTCTGTTTCTTGTCTCTGACAGCTTTTAATATTCCGTTCTTGTATTGAATTTCTGGAATTTTTATTATTATATGCCTGGGTGTTGCTCTGTTTGGGTTGTAGGTAGCTGGGGTCCTGTATGCCTGATACATCTGAATATCTTTACCTTTTGCTAAATTAGGAAAATTCTCCTGGATTATTTCTGTGAGTAGCTTTTGTAGTTCACTTGTTTGTGTCCCTACTTCTTCTTTTATGTTCTTAATCCTTAAGTTATGGCTCCTCTTATCATCTTCTTGTCTTTGTATTATTGCTGTTTGTTTCTTTGTTATTTTTAAGAAGTTTTTCATTTCATTCTCCCATATTACAAGTCTGCCCTCCAGTTCAGATAGTCTGTCCTTAGTTTCTTTCAAGCTGTTATGCCAGTCTTCGATAGACTTCTTAGTTTCTTGGTAGTCCCTTTGAACCTGCTTCATGTATTCTATGCTTTCTCTGTTTTCTCATCAAACAATTCTCCCCTCTTTTTCTGTTCTTCCATTCCACCATCTGCTTTTTCCTTGGGTGGTGCTTAGCATTTCTCTATTCTGCATACTTCTAGCTTCAGGTCATTGATAACTTCATTCCTGAATTGATCTATGAGGCTCTCTATATGGCGCTTTATGTCTATTGGTGCGGTGTCCACTATTGCCTGTTTCGCAGAATTGGGGGCCGAGGAGCTTTTCTTGTTGCTGCCTCTTCCCATATTCTCTGTTCCTTATATATGCAAGCTTATATAGGAGACCCAGCTTCTCTCCCTGTCAGCCACAGCCTGATCGAATTGCGCCGGTTAGGTGTTCCCGCCCACCGCAGCACACCAGGGAGTTACAGACCAGGCAGCCTACGGGGGGCCCGCCCCTCTGGGCCACCATCAGGCTCTGGGATCTGGGTTGGGCCAGCCTACCGGGTCCGCCAGCATCATCACACAGGCCAGGCACTTTTCACCAATCCCGCCCAAGAGGGGGATGTGTGGCTGGAGTCGCCACTGCGCCCTGCTCCCACAGGACTGCCCTGGCCCAGAAAGTCCTCTGCTGGAGTCAAACTGTGGTAGAGTGTCAGTTTCTCTCACTCACCTCACCACAAGTCAGTGCACGCCTCCCTGCCCGTCCTGTTTTCGACTCCGTTCGCAGATTCCCGATCTCAGAGCTTCCGCGCGTCTCTCTCCTTGCGGAGCCGCTGTAGAGGCAGTCGCCGCGCAGCGGGAAACCCAAATCGCGGCTTCCAATGGCGCGGGGTCCAGCCTCCACACTGAGGCTTTTCTGTTCCTGTTTTAGCACCAGGACTGCATTCCAAGTTGGTTTCTCTCAGCCCAGTTCGTTCCTGAGTCAGCAGAGCATATCTCCACCTGCTTATGTCTCCTTACTCTGCACCCTTCCTGACTTCTGAACCAAGCCTTTCAGAGAGCCTCCATAGTATCTGTTATCTGTCCGCCATGTTCTCCCGGAAGTCCGACCAGCCTTTTCTAAAAGACAAAAGTAATAGGAACTGTAACTAGAACTATTACCTGGGCAAGTAACAAACTGAAGCATATTGACTTGGGGGTAGGAGCATCTTCTGCTACATAAAGACCTTCCTGTAAGATGTTTAAAAAGTTCCACCACCTCCCAATAGTACTATAATAGGACCAAGCATTTGCCATCTGGGCCTTCAGAGGATATTTCAGATCCAAACTACAGCAATGATTCAGTTATTTGTTCAAGTCTTCTGTATTTACTAATTCTACTACTTAACTTACATTGTATAGGTATAACTTTCATCAATTATCAAATATGAACCATATGAGATTTTTAAAAAACTTTTAATAACCTAACTTTAATTTTATATTAAACCTAAGTCATCTATTTGACTAATTATGGAAATTACTTGTATTAATATAATATACTACATCATATTATTAGGATTAAATGAATTAACGTATGGGAAACAGAACAGAACGATTCACATAGAGCTAGCACTCTATAAATTCAGTTATCATTATTATTACCAAATTTTATGCCTTTTTTATTTTAAAGGGAGTAAAACAGAACAGTAAAATGAAACAAAACAAAGCAGTAATAGGACAGTAAGAAATTAACAATTGTTCTATATTGCATATTTTTATCCTCTAAATAGTTGTTCAGACTACCGGCCCCAGGTTTGCAAAGTCAATCAAATAACATAAATATCAGGTTGCTTCCTTACTTCAGTAACTATCGTCTCAGCCTGTGTCAAGTCTGGTTGCTTACCCAGGACAGAGGTTGGAGGAGGCGGAGATGGCTTCCTTCTCCTTCCCAGCTGACAGGGTCTCTGCCGGCACACAGGGACAATATATAACTGGGGAGAAGCAAGGAAGTCACGCAATCTCCCTGTGTACCATATGAGATTTTAAAGACATTGAAATTGTCTAACAATCTCCATGAGTACATTGTATCCATTACTTTTTAATCTCTAGTTCCTAGGGATTGTAGTGATTGCTATAATATTTTGAAGATCACAATTCACAAACAGAAATTGCCACAGGAAATTTAACGAGAACTACTATCAACTAAATAGGTAATAGAAATAAATGTAGTTATAAAAAGTACAATAATTACTAATAGAGTAATAATAAAGTACCATAAGTATGAATAAAGTATGTGTACTTCATTTCTAATTTTGTATCTTCATATTTAAGCTATTTTTAAAAAATTGAATGTCTTGGTCAATCTACACAGGATTGAATTTCATTGATATACAAACCCACATTCCTGATTTATAAGAATGCAACACTAGGGCAGGGTGTGGTGGTACACACTTGTAATTCCAGTACTTGGGAAGCTGAGGCAGGGCAAATGCTGCAAGTTCAAGGCTAGCTTGAACTATATGTCTTGGCTCAAAAACAAAGAATACAAATTAATTAAACGTATATACCAGAAACAAAAACAAATTTTGTAAAATTGTTACATATACTAATAAATATAGCTTAACACCTAAAAATATATTTGCACAAATGAGTTACATATTCTATATTACTAATTGTTTTAGATTTATTTATATCATGAGTATATTTGTAAATACAATGAAAATGAAATAATATTTGGCAACAAGCTCAACTAAAGGCTTTCCTATAAAAAAATCATGCTAAAATACCATTTTTCATATGCATCAGAGTTGGGAACTGGGGATGTTTGATGGTGCTCTCTAACATAATGGTGCTCTCTAAATAATTTTGAAGTATAGAATGTATTGCATTAACACTGCCTTTCCTGAGTTTTCTCTGATATACACTTGTGTTTTACACATCACCTTCACCTAGTAAAATCAGTAATACCTTAATATTATCTGAAACACAGTCCACGTTCCAATAACTTTGCACTGTCTCAAAACATATTTTTTCAGTTACTTGTTACAAATAAATTCAAATGGTGCTCCCAACCTTATTTAACTATGTAGTATCTATTTCACTTTTATTTTAGGACCATACCCTTTCCCCCTTCTGTTAAAGAAGAGTCACATGGACTACTCACGCAGACCTAGTCTTAGAGAATGTCTCACATTCTGAATTTAGATAAGTGCTCCCTCACAGTGTTCTTAATTTACTTTTATCACTTGTATTTCCTGAATACCTAGTGTTTGTTTGTAGAGACTTAATTAGATTACAGTTCATTTTTAAAGATAAAATTACTATACAATGCTGCTGTTGCTGCTGCTGCACTCTCTGCAGTATCACATCATGAGGAGAATAATGTCTGCTTATTTCACTCTGATGATAATAGCACTCAAATAGTGTAGGCTTCTTTTTTCAGTATAAAGTTTTCTAGTAGTCTTACAAAACAGGGCTTTAGCGTCCGTTAACAAATGTTCCCCAGATCCAGTATTTCTGTAGGGTTTTCAGAATGATTGGTTTTGCATTTTATTACTTCTTATGTATTTATCTTCATTGTGGTTACTTATGCTACTACACTAATATACAATGTGATTCACTTGTTTCTTTTTCCCTCTTTAGGGACTCTTTTAAGTTTCATTTCAATTTAATTTTGATTTTTGAAAATAGAAAAGAATTACAGAATTTCACAGTGGTGAGTTTTATTCCTAGTTTCTTGGATGAAAGATGAATAAATGGTAATAAAAATGAAAAGCACAAATTCTGTAGATAGAGAAGGAATTCAAATACTTTGTATTATTTGACCCATTTTTAAAAATTTCATACAGTTTATATAAGATCTATTTGTTAGGCTTCTTAAAGATAAAGATATAAGAAATGTTATACCCAGGTGACCTTTGGCAGTGGGGGTTTTGTGCAAGAATATAATAGGATGTAAAATAGCGCAGGGCATTATCCTTTGAGTTATGGAGTTACTCGAGGCACTTCAAAGACTGGGAAGTATAGCAGTACATGCCTCGTGGAAAACTGAAATCATGCCTAAATTCTAATGACCTGTAACTCCCTTAGTTCATAAGAAATGCTACTTCCCAAGAAGGACAGAATGTGATTAGGTTCATACATCCCAATTAAAAATGTAGTGCAAAAACTACTTTGAATTTTATCCTCACAGAGGTCAGTCTTGTTTGTGTCCTGTCTTTAGAGTGGTCCAAACATTGGACTAGTAAAGCCAGCAAAAGCCACCACCTCTACCCACAATTTCCCTAAAAAGCACAATACAAAATTAATGGGGTTTTAACACTACACATACTCCTGGTTGATGTATTACTTGAAATTGCCTATCATGTTTAAACTAAAAGTATCAAACCTACATGAACACTTGACACAACTCTTCTGAAAACTCCTTTAGTTTTTATTCTGTGACAGCTTAGTGATGTAAGAATCAGTGGAGATCTGAAACTAGTGTGTATAAATTCAATTTTCAGTAATCAATTGCAGTGTCTTATAGACTTATAATTAGATCCTTTGTAATAGTAACACCTTAAATTTTTCTAATACTTCTTTAGATCCTAGGCCATGTTGATGGAGTATTTCTTTCAAGTCATTATTTCAAAAGAAACTGTTAGAAACCTAAAACACTGGCAACTTCATTCTAAATTCTATTCAACACATTGTGTAAGCCTGTATTTCTTCTTTTTAAAATGTACTGAAGATATTGTTTGTTAGGGAATGAAATGGAATGGAATCGTACTCAAATCAGGGGATTTGGGAATAGGACTAGTTAGGACTTTTGGTACCAATCATGGAAAGTTGACAAGTCATTTAACCTCTCAAGCCTTTGATTTCATCTTCTATAAAATTTGGAAGATGTAAAATTATGCTTCCAGTTATTTTTTCTTTGTGTGCCTTTTATCTCTCTTAATTAGTAACCACTGTTGGTTTTAGCATTTAACATCTCCTTTATCTTCAGCTTAGCACTAGTTACAAAGGGCAACCGTGGCATTTGCAAAATAAGCTCAACTGTATGTTCCTTAAATATTTGTCCTGTGAAAGCTATGACAGATGCAATTTCTGGCATTGTATAAAATGTGATTAATGCATGGGGAGCACAGTAAGCACCTGTCTATCTAGAATGGGAATTTAGTGAGGGGAGTTAGAATTAATAATATATTGTGAAACTGGGAACAGTTCATGGAAGACCTTGAGTGACATTTAGGAATTTGAAGTTCCCTTAACAGACATCAGGAAGTGAATAGAAGGCTTAATGAAAGGTGTATTTTACAAAACTAGTCTGACAAGAGTTCTGAGGACTGAAATGCAGCCATAACAGCTTGAATTATTTTGATATTTTCAAAATAACAGATAATAAAGTTTAATTTAACATGGTGGCATTAGAAAAGGAAAATCTAGGATGGAAAGGACAAATCTAGGGAGGAATCAAGAGATACTGGGAAAGAAAGCACAACAGGACATGGCATCTTCTAAGGTATAATCAGTAAGAGCAAAGTAAAAGATGAGGAGACGAGAGCACTGGAAGAAGGTCAATAATTGAAACAGATGTTTGAAAGTTGTGAGCAGAAGATTTTGGATATACTTCAGGCCAGTTTGGTAGTAATTGTAGGTGGCAAAGTCTTTGAAAGAGAAGCAAAGCTTTGAAAATGAACAACATAGTTGAGCAACTGAGTAGATAATTAACTGTACCCAGTCTAACAAAACAAACAAAACAGGAATTTTCTCTCAAAAATCTTGTCCCAGAATATAATCATATAACAGTTTTATTACCATAGGATTGATTGTTTATGTGGATCATCAATGTATTGGTCTAGACTTGGAAAAATTTAAAGAAGTAATCAGCAAAATTCTGGGTATTTCAGTTTCACAATAAATACTTTTGAAAAGTGACAGAGGTTAATACCTGTTTGTAAGGAATTATTGATAAGTTGTTTGAGGGAGTCAGTGTAACACTTAAAAAATGGTTAGCATAGGAAGAGAAACAATCTACCAGGAGATGAGGTGCCTTAAAGAACTGGATTTTGAATGTTAATTAAAAAGTCTATGTGCTTTTTACAGACCCATAGTCAATAACATGATTGAATTGCAAATGCATAAATTGCTGATACAAAAATTTCAAAAAGCCACATTCTAAAGAGGAGCCAAAAGTAACACTGCAAGAGGAAAATGTGTTTACATTTAAATGAAAAGAGGTTAATAGTCATGTAGTTTTGTCACCATTCAGCTGAGGTTTCTTTTGCTCAATTCAGATAGCTAACACAGTCTGGAAAAGTATAACTCTCTTCATGTTACTGGCTCTGGCTTTGACTGCTAGTACGTCTCAGCCTTTAACGTTAGGGCTCTTAGTGTTATAGCCCTTGTCAGCTTCCAGTCACTCCTATCGGTTCCTCAACAGCAGAAGCTTATGACTGACTCTCTTGGCAACTTTCTGGCATTCATCCAGCAGCTGCCTCTCTGAAGCTCTTTGCAGGTTAACTGAGGTATCTACATATCCTTGCCAGTATCTGGAAATCTTCAGGATCCTTAGTCCCTGGTGTTACTTGCTCTATTTAGTGCAAAATACTTAGGCTGAGATAAAAACCCTGGTAGGCAACAGGACCACACAAGTCAAACTTTACTGGGACCTGTCCTAGTATCCTAGTACATAGACGAGAACTCTTCTAGACTGACTTGAGGAATGTGAGGGAACAGTGCTTAAGTAAAAGAGCATCAGGTCATGAATGTTCAGTTTCTTGCATCTCCCAGAATTATTTTAGAACTTCTGTAGTAATTACAGAGAGGGGCATGGTCATTTTGAGGTTACAAGGTACAGTCAAACAAGGATCCATGTTTCAAGCCTGGTGGCCAAAGCAAATATCTAACTCTTAGGATTGCTTGGGGCATCTAGGACAGCCTCAGTTGTCATGGTGACAGCTTACCAAATTTAGGGAAAAGAGGCTTTTTAATTGACAGCTCTTTCTGCAAAAATGTTGGGGATTGGGGCTGGGGATTTAACTCAGCGGCATAAGTGCCTGCCTTGCAAGCAAGCAGTTGTGAGTTCGATCCCTGGTACCGATAAAAAAAAAAAGAAGAAGAAGAAGAAAAAAAATGTTAGGGCTGAACTAATGACTGTGGTGCTTCCAACAAGTCTCTGAGAGGGCCAGCCATATATACCATGGTCCAGTAAATTGAGGATTTCAGGGATATGAGCAATAAGTCCTATCCCTTTCCAGTCTTTACTTTATTAAACATGATTTTCTATCAGCACCTGTGGAAGACTGGAGTCAGATAGGGGTGTCCTGGCTGTCAGTTTAGCAGTTCCTGTCAACTAAGCCTAAAGGCTGAGGAAACAACCCCAAGGATGGTGGGAAGATGCTGGGGGGTAGTCATCCAGGACACTCTTGAGGTGACCGGAAACAAGAGTGAAGTTCAAGGACAGCTGCCAGTTGAGTCAGGTCTCCTCTGGCTGTCAGAGAAAAAAGAGAAGAGTCAGGCATATTTTCCACTTTGTCATTAATATATATGAGATACAAACAGATTTTAAGCGTATGGGAAACTTAAGATGATTTGCTGTGGTGAGAGACATAGCTCAAATATTTAATGAAAACCATCAAATGATGTTATACAGAGTTCAGCCAAGATCCAAAGAATGGTACCTTTTAGCCATTATTTTAAGATGAAATACATTTTAATATCATATGAGAAAAGGCAAAAGAAAACTATTTAATCCACAAAAGATAACTGCATATGAACTGTGAGGTCTTTCCTCATGATTTAGAAAGTATATTTCGTTCCAACCAATATAGGAGAAAAGCATATTGTATTAGGTTTTTCTTTTTTTAACAGAAAGTAAGAAATTGCTTCAATTTCTCAATTGTGGTTTTTGTGATAAAGGTTTAGTGATATGTATTGGTATCTGGTCTATTTGTGAAAAATGAAATAACATGGAATTAGAGTCACAATATATTGGGGAGTTCAGCAAAAGCTTTTCAAAAACACAATTTATAATACACAGCAATCTTGTTTTCTGTCCACATAGGTACTTGATATTCCTTTGTTTGTTATCTTGCTGAAGAGGAAATAGGACTATTTAAATGCCGAGGACATTTAAATAACTAGGACATTAAAAGTAGTTTTAAACATCTTGAATTTTATTCCACTGGGATAACAGTGTTCTTACTACTGTGAAGGCAAGTCAACACTAAAGGAAGTGTGACCTAATAGATGTAAGAATTTTATGGGTGTTCTACACAGAATTCCTAGAATGTAAAACTCTGGTCAAGGGAGAGTTCATTTTTCTTTTCATTTCTAGTTCATTAGACATGACTGTGAGGGGTTCTTTGAGAATCCCAAAGTAGTGTCTTCACTCAGTATGAAAGCATTAATGATTTAACTGCAATAACTTCTATAGGCACCTACAACTAATGGTCCTTTCTGAGTTCTTATTTTACTTGACTTATTAGAGGCAGTCATCACAGTTCATCATTCCTTTCTTCACTTGACTACTGTTTTATATATATATATATATATATATATATATATATATATATGTATTTTTTTTAATTTTTATTTTTCACAGCTAGCCACTGCTCTCTATCTCATTGGCTGATTCACCACAGTTTAGAAATGGGGCTTTTGGGGCTGGGGATTTAGCTCAGTGGCATAAGTGCCTGCCTTGCAAGCACGTGGTTATGAGTTTGATCCCTGGTACCAGTAAAAATACAAAAAAAAAAAAAAAAGAAAAAAAAAAAAAAAGAAATGGGGCTTTCTAAGATTTACTCAGTGTTATCACTTTTCTATCTAAATTTGCTCCTTAAAGCTGTATAATCCAATAGAAAAATAATGTAAATTACAAATGCAAGCTACATATATAATTTGAGATTTTCTTTTTTTATAGTTTGAAATTTTCTAGTAATAATGTTAAAAATTTAAAAGCTAGAGAAATTCATCTATATTTAATTTGACCCAAAGTGCCACAAATATAGTCACTTTACCAGTATAAAATTATTAGTTATTAACATCTTTAAAATTATTTTAATACTAAGTCTTTGAAATCTAGTGTGCTGTGCTAATGGCATACTGCCACTCAGACTGACTACATTTCATGTACCCCGTACTCATACTTGCCTTTGGGCTGCTGAGTTGAAAAGCATGGCACTGGATCAACTCATTCCATTCCCTAATTTAAAATGCCATCTGTGTGCTGAATTCTGACCATTCTTGAAATTTTATTTCTAGCTGAGACCTCTTTTCTGAACTGTAAATTTAGATATATAAGGATAACATCACTTCTTGATGCCTACTTTGCATGTCTAAGTTATCTTGTCCAAAACTGAACTCTTGGTCTCCTCCAAATTTGCTCCTATTCAGTCCCTTACTAGTAACTTCATCATTTCAGTTGCCCAGGGCAAAACCTCTGGAGTCAATCTTGACTCACCATTTAATCTCCAACCTCCCATTTAATCTACAACTCTTATGGCACTGTTAACTCTAGGTTCAGAATATATTCAGAATCTGGTATCTTATCATTGCTTCCACTACCACTAAACTGTAGTACAAATTCCCACTATCTCTTGTCTGGATTATTGCAGTAACATCCAAATAGATCCCCCTTTCTCTTCATAGCAACAAACGTCCTGGTTTAACACAAACCAGATTATTTCACTCATCTGCTGAGAATTCTCCAATGGCTCCTGATCTCAGCGTAAAAGCCAAAATCCTTACAGTGACCTTCAGAACTCCAAATGCCTTTATTGCCTACTGTCCTCCTTGGTCACTTCACCGTAACCACCCTCACCTCCTATTCTTCCCTTAACACGTAAGTCATTCTGTAGTTTAAGTTCCTTTGGATTTGCTGGACTACTCTCACTTACCTCCATGGCTCACTCCCTCGTCTTTTTTCAAGTCCTTCCTAGGGATGACTTGAGTGAGTGAACGATATGGCATGAATGTATGAATGATGTGACAAGACATGACATGAATAGGTGCCAGAGGAAATCTCAAGAGCCACATGCTTGCACTTTTGATAGAACTACACACAACTGTCAACATTTACTGGATGGGCAACTCACTTGGGACCCCTTCTGTCTGTCTCTCTCACAGAAGCTTTCTTTCTTTCAATAAATATATTCTGCTCTAAAAAAGCCCCATTTATTGGGCAACCATTATATGTAAAACAGACAACATATACATGATTGGTTTTATTAGTGAGGTGAAACTGAAGTAACTTTGTTGATTCGGCAGGTGTTTTTATTTTCGCACACACTTGAACAAATAATTGAACCCCTTAGTCACTGAGAAAGAAGTATCTTTTAACAAGCAGTTACAGTACTCCTATTAGGAACTTCTAGGCAATCAGAATCTACAAACAATCTCTCTATCCAGGCAGAATTTACATCACTGCACTAATTCTAAATTCAAGTTGACATAACAGGGGTTTATATATCTGGCAGTTACATGTTGGTACAATTCTGTACGTATTGTGGGATTTCAGTGGGGAAAAATCTTCCTTGAGGCCAGGGGTTTAGCTCAGTGGCTTAAATGCCTGCTGGGCAAGCATGAGATTGTGAGTTCAATCCCCAGTACAAAATACAAAAACAAAAACAAAACCTTTCTTGAATCTGAGAATTTCCAAATTAGGGTCATTGCCTTCGGTTTGTGGTAGCGTAAAGCCTTTAATCTCTCCCTTTTTCTTTTTGACCCAACTTTCATTTAACACCACTTCTATGATTAAACTTAGTCTATTTTAGTTCTCATTGTACAGTTTCAGCCCCACCTTGCAGAAAACAAAGGAGAAATGATCAATCTGGGATGTTACAATGTTTAGTTCATCCCAGGAGTGAATGTGAGGGTTGTTGGGGGGGGGGAGGACAGAGGGACCAGATGATGGAAGAAAAAAAGCAATACTCAGTCTATAAACACATCTTAATTTAATCTAACAAGTACTCATTCGGTGGAAAGCAATATGCTAGTCACTACATGTCAAGTTGGGGTTAGACTCCTGATAAATCTCTGCCATGGAGAAGCTAGGAATCTTGGAATATTATTAAAATATAGTGCTGCATACCTAGACTGCAAGAAGAAAGAAAGCTGACATTGCTTCAGATGTTTTAGTATGCCAAGGGCACGCATGTTAACAGCCCTTCCAAAAAATTCCAGATAAGGTCGGAAAGAATAGGTAATTGTTCACGGTCACTAAAGCTAGAAAGTGAAAGTGTCCTGGCTTTGTCCCCAGCACAGATTCCTAAATTTAGGTTCCTTTCAGAACACCTTTGGTGAAGGAAGCTGTTTTGAGCAGGTAAGATCCCAGGCAAGATGTACGGAAACAAAGAAATCACAAGAGCTATTTGGAAACGGTGCATGACCTGGGCCTTAAAGGGTGAATCCAGAATTGGGCGGGAACCAATGTAGCAAAGGAGGGGCTTTTAGACTAAGGAAGTAAGAATCTTTTGCGAAGGTCTCTTGAGTCCAGGGGTTAAAATGCTGTTGTCCGGTGGGCTCCTCCCTGCCCCTCATCCTTACCACTGGCGCTTTTCAAAAAGCGTTCGCCGGTTTCACTACTAGAGCTCTGCTATTTCTGTAAATACAAAGGCAGTGCTCCAGGTTGGAACGGGGTGTCTGTCCGCTAGGAGCCCGGCACCGCCTGCCCTGCGGCCCCCACACCGGCCGGGGACTGAGTCCCGCAGCGGCTCTGCCCCAGCCCGTCCAGGAGGCAGGGCTGGGGGCGGCGGAGCGGTGCACCTGCCCGGCCGCGGACTCGCGGCGCCTGCGCGGACCGACGTCCCTCCTTCTCCCCCCGGCGCCCCACCGTGTGTTTACGTGGAGACGAAGATGGCGGCGGTGACGGCGCGGCTCTCGCGGACGAGGACAATTCGCCAGTGAGCGCGGAGAGTGGTTCCACCCCAGGCAGGCGGAGCGCCGGCCCGGCCGGCCCTACTCCCTGGGCCGCGGAGGTTGCCGACCCACCTCCGTCTGAACCGACCTTTCCTTCCCACCCCCGATCCCTCTCTGTCTCCCACCCGCCTGCCCCACAGAGGCCATGGAGGACGAGGAGAGGCAGAAGAAGCTGGAGGCTGGCAAGGCAAAGGTAGGCGAGCGGGAGGCGGCCGGCTCGCGCGGTGGGAGGCGGCGGCCGGGAAGGGGTGGGAGGAGGCCTGGGAAGCCGAGTTCGTTGCAGCCTCCGCTGCTGCTCCGGGAGGGTTGCTGCTGGGTCTGCGTTTTTCCTTTTTCCTCGCCCACCTCTCCCGTTTCCCCAAGAGGAAAAGCCCAGTGCTTACTGACTACTCGAAAATGGAATGGCGTGGCTCCCTTCTCGTGAACGCTAAAAAAAAAAAAAAAAAAAATCAAAACTCTATTTTGCTGTATTGCTGTAAATTGGTAAATTTATTGCTTTTAAATCGCCAGCCTCTTTGACTTTTCTAGGGAGCTTTCTAGGTGGTAGATAGGCATTGTGCTTTCCAGCAGGGGGATTTAGGGCTTTTCTTTATTCGGTGGGGATTTGTGCGCGGATCATCAGCTTGCCTTCCTTAGGTGGCACGCTGGCACTCTTGGGTGTGTGTGATTGGCCTGTGACAGCTGCCCCAGCAGTGGCTTGAGTGTGCCACAAGTGCCAGCTGTGAACTTGGCTTTAGGAGCGTTTTTAGAAGCGTATCTTTGTATTTGGAGAGCTTTGTCACTGCACACGCTTTTGTGTCATGTGGAATAGTTCAGAGAACTGAAAGGTTTCGCACACCAAGTAACACCTACGGAATTTTTGCCTAAGGTAATTGTTTTATACATGTGAGTATATGTGTGTGTATCTGGTGAGTTCCGATTTTATGTTTATGTATGCATACGGAAAATCCTGTGAAGCAAACAATACACAAATATACCTTCCATGGCATTCATGAAAAACTTGACATAGACAAAATGCAAATTGAATAGCATATTTCTTTTAAAAATTACACGTTTGAGCATAATTTGGCTAGCCTGAAAGACTCTCATTCTTACCTACAATGAACGTATCGTTTATGGGCTTTATTGTCTTTTTATTGCTAATTGTTGGTGATCATATGTGGACCACAATTAAATTACAACATAGTTAACTGTTTTTCTTCTTTTCCTTTCACCCCACACACAACAAAGAAACCGGGTTAATGATTTCAGTAATGGAGGGCCGCGCTGCAGAGATGCAATACTGTAGTAGGAGCACATCACGATTTGTTAAAGAAATATATACATTAACCAGCTTCTTATTGTGAAAAAATGCAGTTGGCTTTCTTGTAAGCTACCTCTGCCTGTGGTCAAGGCTTGAATGCTTAGGTATGTAGGGTAGGTTGCTTTTCCTCTACAATCTGTAAATGGAAGAAAAGAGAAGTCAGGACATTTTCAAAAGGCCAGAGTCCCTTACATTTGTGCAGCCTGAGAGACTGAGCAAGGATATTGCCTCCAAGGAATTAGAAGAGTAGTGGGTGGTCTTTTAAAAAGGATTGAAGTTCCGTTAGACATTTTGTTTGTAACTTCAGAATTTTTACTGCTTGTCACCAAAAGTATCTCTACTAAATATATATGAGGCAGTTGTCTTAAAAGGTTTAGGTTGGGCATTCACATTCAAAATCATTAAATTGTGACAGTGACCAGTTGATTTGGCGAAATAGAATTGTAATTTATCTTTCAAAATTCTACTTATGGGTAATCTTTTTTATTAGGTTACCTTTTATTGTCGATTATTTATGTTTAGAAATGAGCCCACTTGTTGCATAATGTCCGGAAGACTAATAAAGCAAGATGTGTCTGTTGCAGCATTAGCTGTACAGTGTAAAAGCACTTGACATAACCTTTAAAGGTAACCAAAGAGAATTGTTTTCTCTTTTTTTGAGACAGCATCTGCCTATGCTGTTCAGGCCTTGAGCTCACTTTGTAGCCTGGACTAGTCTCGAATTTGCAGTGATTTTCCTGCCTCAGCCTAATCCCAAATCCTGGGATTACAAGTATGCACCACCATGCCCAGTTTTCTAAATTATATTAATTCACAGAATGCTACACAGCCAGACTGATATGAACATGGAAATAGAGTGAAAACAGCATTATCAAAATAGTGTATACATTAATTCATTTGTATAAACATAGGTGGTTTTAGATTAGTGGAAAACTAGATTCTAAATGTAGTTGGTTATTCAAGAGTTGAGACTATAGAGCACAGATTTTCAATTTCAGTTCCCAACACTTTCCAATAAAAAGTGGTTACTCAGCAAATACGATATGAATTCTGTTTTCTGCCAAAAACTGGAAATAAAGAGACATGAGTCTCTCCTGTGCAGTGCTCATCATCCAGTGGAAGAGATAGATACTTGGATTTTTTTTTCCCCCACATTTTGTTAAAATGTTTTATCCTGCTACCTCATTTTATAGAATATTTTAGAAAGAGGCCTCTTAATACTGATAGAAACATGGCCTAGCATAGTGCCTATCAAATAGGTATCAGTAAATACTTCTTGAATGCATGAGCAGAATAGCTAATGAGTTTTTATTGAGTGTTGCTTTGTTAGCATTGTTATAATTTTGTAACAATAATCTAGAATTCCCTTAATCATATTGCTGGCATCAGAAATCACTAAAACGATAACTTTACAAATTTATTCAGAGATTTGGTTTTCTAAGTACCTGATTTGTTCTTAAGTATTGTATTTGATAACTTAGTTCTATAAACTACAACTTTTGAATCTTTGTAATTATTAAGTTGTTTGATTGAAAAATTTCCTTTAAACTTTATAGATACTTTAAAAATAGCTTATCATGTCTATACAATGGAATACTTTTTGAAATCTTTAATACCAACCAAAATCTGCAATAGTAGATGAATAAATTATAGTATACCGAACTATTAAAGTAGTTCTATGAAGATCTTTTGAGTTGGGAATGCCCACAGCTTTTTAAAAAAGCTACAAAGAAAAGTATATGCACATATTGATACATGAAGACATTTGAAAGAAAATCTATGAAGAACTCAGTTGTGCCTCTCTCTGGGTAGTGAATTGTAAGCAGTTATGCTTTTCTTTAAACTTGTAGCTTTTTCCAAGTTCTCAACAGTCTGTTCATTTCATGATCAAGCAAAAGTGTTCAAATTCCATTTTGAAACATAATAGAAGCTTACCAAACTGTGATAAAGAAAATTTTTTGTTGTTGTTCTTTTTCCTTTTTATCGGTACTGGGGATCAAACTCACGACTGCCTGCTTGCAAGGCAGGCGCTTATGCCGCTGAGCTAAATCTCTAGCCCCTAAAGAAAATGTTGTAGTGTACTTCCCTAGCATGAGTGAAGCCCTGGGTTCAATCCCTGGTACCAAAAGTAAATAAGAAAGATAAAAGATCATCATACAGAGCTAGAACATGAAGCACAGAATAACTGGGTTATTATTCTAGTTTAGTATCTCAGAACTGTAATTCTTACTCTAGTACTACCAGTGTTATATAGTTGCAGTTTTGTGTTATTTGACATTTATGAGTCTCCTTGCTATCAGTTTTCCTTTCTATGGGCATGCTCATCTAGCATTGCTTCTTTTGACTTGCCTCTTCCTGTGATATGCTGTTTTACGTATGCTAGGACAAAAAAACTCCAGAAACTGAGGTTAATAAAATGGTTTGTAAAAATCAAGGGCCAGTAGAGCCTGTAGAGCAGACCTTATGCCATGTTAATGTTTCTACTTTGTGGGTTTTCGGTTTACCATTGAATCCTCAGCTGTGTCCTGCTCCTTGATGTTGCAACAGTCCTGACACCAAGATGTAGCACATTATTGCATTATGAAGTCAGTATTTTCAGAGCAGGGCTAACCTGCAGGAATGACACCACACAGACTGTCCTTGTGTGGAATCAAACTACCTCAGCTGCACTTTAAATGATTTCACTTTTTCTAAGTGAAGTTATTTACAGTTATATAAAGAATGCACTGTGTTAGAGAACAAATTAGATGACAGTTGTATATTTAATACAAAATTACTGCTGTAAATCATGTCATATACTTTTAAAGGTTTTTTTTATTTTTTAAATTTTATTTTAAAGAGGGTAAAATTAAACATAACAAAACAGAAGAAAACAATGTAAGAGACATAGATTTCAAAGCAAGACAACCGGAGATCTTCACTATCTATCATATTGTGTTTTCTTCCAAATAGGTGTCTATATCTTCAAATATAGCGCATTCGTACAAAACAACATAGTATAAAACTGATCCAAACAGGATGATGAAGGCATTTTAGGTTTTCAAGACCCAGACAGTGAGGAAGTCAACAATGGCTGTCATAATATCTCTCAGTCTCTTCAAAATAGCTGTCCATACCTTCATGTATGTTGAAATTAAACAAAACAGACTAAAATCACTCTGAACAAAGAACAATAAATAGTATTGCTGGATTTCACATCATGATGCTACAGAATCAGTACTGGGTACCTTAGTGTGTCTTTTTGTTCAAAGTAGTTGTTGACTTCATTGTGCATTATATAATCAGTTCTCATAAACCATTTAGAAGTTTTGTGCATGCATGAGTCTCTACATGTAAATATATCCTTTCTTTATTGGAAAAACAAAACAAAGCAAAACAAATTCCTAGAAAATAAAACTACAAAGTGATCTACAATGGTTACTATGATATCTCTTGTTATCTTCAATAGAATTGTCTATATCATCAGGCATAGATAGTATAATTGAACATACAGTACATAACAATATTAAAACAAAACATTGGAGATATTATAAGACTTCAAAAGCAGGTAATAGTCAAGCCAGAGTGGGTATCCTAGTGAATCTTGTCATCTTCAGAGTGCCTATACTCTCAGACTTAATACTATCAATCATAACAGATTTGAATAAAATCAGTTAATACAAAACAGCGATCCACAAACCAAATTCAAATAAGATCAGCATAATAAGACAGTGTAAGTAATACAGAGCTTCAGAGTAAGTTAATAGGAAATTAAAGATGGTACCGTAGTATATTCTGCTATTTTTGGAATAGCTGTCTTGTGCTCTCAAGTTTAGAAGTAGACAGATTGGAACAGAATATAACCAGACTAAACAGAGCAGTAAGAACAATGTGGATTTTAAATCCTGATACACTTAACGATGCCCTCTGCCTTCCTTTTTTTGGACACTTCCTCCCCTTTCACTATCACAGGGTATATTGTACATTTATGGTCCCACTAACTCCTTTAGTTTTTAGGTTATGAGTGCAACCTGCAATTTACCTAAGTGGTTCTGAACCTTTTACCCCTGGGCTTGATCTTAAGTTATATTCCTTTACCTACAAAAGCCTCCAAGTTTTCCTTCATTATAGCTGAGTAGTTCTCCACTGCAAAAAGTGTCATGTCTTTCCAACCTAGCTGCAGGTGCTGGATGAGCTGCCCCTTTTTCTCTGTGGTTCTCTATCACGTAGAGCACTGTTTTCTCATATTTGACTTTTTTGTCCATAAATCTCTTTCAAGTTGATTATATTTCCTATACAGAGCATCTCCGTGGACCCTAGATCCTGATGTACTCTACTTGTGTTTCTTTTTGTTAGTGTATCAAGGCCATGTATGTTAAAGATTATAACCAACCTTCTCTGCCTCATTTCTGTTATGCTATTTTTCTGCCATTGGTTGTCTACTTTTCTCCTTCATTCCACTGTCTGCCCCATTCATTGAGGCTTCTCTGCCACTGTTCCTGAAATCCTGGTGTTTTTTCTTTCTCCCTCTCTAGAATGTGCTTCAGTATTTTTTGTAGGGTTGGATTGGTGGTCATGAACTCCCACAGTTCCTCTTTGTCATGGAAGCGTCTTGTTTCACCATTAATTTTGAGAGACAGTTTTGCAGGGTACATCAATCTGGGTTGGAGGTTTCTTTCGTGACTTAGAATACTTTACTCCAAGTTCTTGATTTGATGGTTTGTGTTGAGAAGTCTGTCATGTTTTTGATTGGTTTTCCTTTATAGATGATCTGTTTCTTTTCTCTGACGGCTTTTAATATTCTGTTCTTGTGATCAGTTTCTGGGATCTTGATTATTATATGTCTAGGTGTGGCTTTGTTTTGGTGTAAGTGGCTGGAGTTCTGTATGCTTCAAAACATCTGAATATCACTTCCTTTTCCTATGTTTGGGAAGTTTTCCTTAATTATTTCTGTGAATAGCCTTTGTATTTCCTTTGTGTTTACCTCTGCTTCTTCCCTCATATTTTTTATTCTTAAATTATAGATCCTCTTGTCATCTCCTAACCTCTGTATTGTTACTGCCTGTTTGTTACTTTTAAGACATATTTCCTTTCACATTCACACATTGCAAACCTATCTTCAGGTTTTGTTAATCTATTTCTAGTTTCCTTCATGCAATTTTGCCAGTTTTCAATGGAGTTTAATTTCCAGGTAATCTCTTCGAATCTGTTTTATGTATTCTAGGTTTTTTTATACTTTTCATTGAAGTTTTCTCTCCTTGGTTTCTCCATTCTTCCATTTCTGTCTTCTTGAGACTTGCTTAGCATTTCTTTTATTAATCTTATATCTTGCTTTACTTGCATTAATATTTCAGTTTTGAGTTCGTCTATAATGTCACAAAGATATTTCTTTATGTCGGCTGTTACAATAATGCATGTTTGTTGCCCTTGATGTCTTCTGTATTTATCTCTCCTGTACCCATATTCCCTGGGTTGGCTGGAGCTTTTTCTTATTTCTTTCTCTTGTCATGTTTCTTGTTTCTTCCATACAAGTATGTGGTGGTATTGGTTATGGTTCTCTGAAGTGTGCTGGCTAGGGATTGCTGCTATCCATTTTGCTGTTAGTCATTGAGGTGCAAACAGGGGCGGTGTAGGTTGGTCCCTCCCCTCTGAGTCAGTCAACCAGCGGGGGCCTTCACCACATTAGTGTGTACCATGTGGATGGAACTGGTTCGGGGCTACTTCGGGGACAATTTTGACCCTGGCTGTTGGGTCCTGGCCAGGGGTGTGACCCAACCCAATCAGATCCCAACAATCTGCTCTGGGCAGGGAGCAGTCAAGTCACTGACATTCCTTGTTCAGGCCTGTCCTGCCCAATACCAATATGGTGGCTGGTCGGTCACCCTCCTCCCGCTGGGGGCAGGCAAATTCTGAGCTCACTGTGGGTTAGTTCAGGTCTCCATGTTGGCTCTGTTCTCCGTGAGTGCCACAACCGCAGGTCCAACTGGCTGTGATGACCGCAAGTTGGGCCGGCTCCAGTGAGAGTGCGTCTGGCTCCAGCCTTCTGTGCACGTTTTTCTTTTCTTTCTTTCTTTTTTTCTTTTTCTTTTTCCTTAGTTTCTTCCTGGGTTGCGAGAATCCCTCTCCTTTTATCCAGTCTTCTCCATGGTGGTAAATTCTAGCATCTGAGCTGTTTCTCTCAGAGAGGTTCTGTACTTTGTTATTTATTAATCTGACATCTTCCTCCTACTCCAAAAGTTCTGTTTTAGCAGAATCCAGCAAAATCAAAGTTTTATAGTGGCTATTTAGCATTTTATATAATAGGCATTGTTTATTGAATAATTATTAAAATTTTTTCCTCCTCTATGCATTAAAATTTATAATTTTGTGATTTTTGTTGAACAGGAATTTTCAATTCAAAGAGTAATGACAGCTTTTTATACCATTAAGTGTAAGCTGTGCAGTAGTGGTGAACTAAAGGCACTCGTGTTGTTTTTCTTTTCATACTAAATATATTAGTGTATGGGTTGTTTTTTTTCTAAACTGAAACCTCAGTATTTAGATTTAATTGCAGTTTTGGTACTTTGCAATATGAAAATAGGTTTGGGTTACAGTTTGGGCTCTCATCTCTAAAAGGTTTGCCATTTCTATATTAGGTTATTGATAGAGAGACTCTTCAATTACCGTGACAGCCAACATTAATTATGGTGTAAAATTGTTCTTTGAATATTGTAGATACATTGTTCTACAACTAAGAAAGCCACTCTGCATCCCTGTTTTCTTTTAAACTTTCTCATTTGTTTTAATATCTACATGTGAGTTTTCAAAGTGGATGTGGTAGTTTGAGACCTTCATCAATATTTATACATTTGTTCATTGCTGTTTTAAAACTGATTTATCACCTTCTGTGTTTGCTGAAAGAAAACAAATCAAAATAAAGCATTATGTTTAGAGAGAGAGAAAATGGAGGAAAGAATGGGCAGGACATGTTTCTTGAAATATATATAGTATTAAAGAAAAATTTCTGAGGAAAATTAAAAAAAAAATGGCAGGAGCTGGAGAGGTGATAAGAGACAGTGAAGCGATGTTTTTGTTTGAAACACTTCTGCCCCGATCTTCCATACAGTCCCTTGGATGTAGCTCATCTTTTTTTAAATCAACTTCCTCTTTTCAGCTGTTAGTTTCACTGACAGAACACCATAAACTTTGTTGAATAGTAACACAACAAAAATAGGAAACTGACAAACAAGGAAAGGTATGATAAATTCAGGGAATTGGAAAAAATTGTTTTTAAAAAATATGTATTATTTTTATAAATAAGAAAGTTTATAAAGAGAGTTATACACTACTGATTTTTAAAATATAAGTTAATTCCTTCCAATATGGCACCTAGAAAATTCTAAGAGTAAATTATTAGATATTATTGTATCATTTGTTTCTTAGTGTGAGTCCTCTGAAATTAAAATCAGGCATTGACTTAATTGATTAGCATCTTTAAAAAATTTAATTTGAAAAGCTACTAAAATCTTGAAAGTTTATTTATGAAGGTTGTGTTGGCAGGGAGAGAGAGAGAGGTAGAAAGACAGATACACAATATGGGTATTTATAATACTGCTAGTTGGCTACATTGTAGAACAACCTCTGTGACTTTGGAAACATTTATTTCTTAATTTGTTTAACAGACAGTTTTGAATGCCTACAACTGCAGCTATGCACTTTTACTTAGCATTTATTTAAAATTTTGCAAATTCTGTACCTTCTTTATGGGACTAATTCTAACATACTATAGTACATGGATAACAATTTGTGTTTTGAAGTGAAATGATAGAGAACTTTTTGAGTGCTGAAATTATAAAACTCTAGAGAAGCTATTATATTTTGAATTGGTGTGTGATTCACATAACAAAAATTAACAGTTTAAAAGCGAACAGTTCAGTGTCATAAGCCAGTGTTATGCAGCCACTACTTCTGTTTAACTCCAAAAAATTTTATTATCCTAAAATAAAACTGTCCATATTTTTGGTTCACTCCTCCCTCAGCCACCAGTTTACTTTTTATTTCTATGGATTTACTTTAGATCAGTGGTGGAGAATCTACGGCGTCCATGTTATTTGCTTTTCTTTTGACAAAAGATGTTAATATATGAATTTTTTCTAAACAAAATCTCAATATTCAGGCTTAATTGCAGCATTGGCACTTTGTGATAAATAAGTGGGTTTTGGGTTGCACTTTGGGTACTTAATCTCTAAAAGGTTTGCTCTAAATAATTCATCACTGTTCTTGATAGTTCATGTAAGTGAAATCATACAATATATGACTTGCGTACCTCTGACTGCTCTCACTTAGTGTAGTATGTATTGACAATTTCCTTTTATGGCTGAATAATATCTTAATGTGTGTAGAAACCACAATAGGTTTGTACTGTTCTCTATTGATAGTATTTTAGTTTTTTTCCAACTTCTGTCATTTTTGAGTAGACTGCACTGAACATTTGTAAGCAATTATTTGAGTACCTGTTCATTTCACTTGGCAGTTGAACTACCGAATTGGATGGCAATTCTGTGTTAACTTTTTGAGGAATCACCAATCTGTTTTTTAAAGTGGCTATACCATTTTACATTCCCATTAATAATGTATGAGGATTCCAGTTTCACCAACATTTGTATTTTCTGGGTCTTTTGTTGTAGCTGTTCTCATGGATGTAAAGTAGATCTCATTATACTTTTAATGTGTATTTTCCTGACTGATCATACTGAGCATCTTTTCATATGCTTGTTAGTCATTTGTAGATCTTCCTTGGAAAAATCTTTATTAAAATTCTTCGCCCATTTTCAATGCAATTGTCACTAACTTGTTCTATATATTATTATTATATGAATTATTAATATATGAATGTAATATAGCATAATATACACACACGAGAGCTGGGAGAGACTTTACGTATTCATCTGTAAGACAAGTACAGACAGAAGCAAATACCTTTCCAGTAGGGCTATCTTCCATCTTTTTTGTTTGTTTTTGTTTTGTTTTTCAGGTTTTCTGGGCTACCAAAATATAAATTTTCTTCTTTTGAGTGGTAGTTTTTGGTAAATTGATTACAGTGTGATACTAAAGTTTGATATTTTTTGTGTTTGTATGGGCTAGTGAGTCATTCCATTCCACGACGAGCTGGTTTACAAGTGCAAGCAGGTGGCCAAAGGGACATTACCAATCTATATCCACTATGAGTTAAGAAAAAATTATTTTCAGCAATGAAAAGTCATGTCATTTTTGTAAGTGAACATAATAGACCTGTGTATGTTTCACCAGTGTAAAATATTTTTGTTGCAGTGTGGATTCTCCTTTTATTTTTTTGTGATCCTTGTCATCAAAATACAACTTATGATACAGAATGCCATCAGGCTGCACTATGTAAAGCATTGTTTGATTTGCACAAGGGTTTAATACTGTTCAGAAGTACTAAATATTTTGACTACTGAAAAATTTAGCTTTGTTCCAGGAGTGGTTTTGACTAGGTTATTTATTTAAATCTGTGGAAAGAAATTTCTTTTTATTACATGAGCAATCTAGTGTTTGTTTTCAGTTGCTCTCTGGGTTATGATTCCTTTTGTTGGTTTATTGTTCATTAGATTTTTATGTGGTCTAAAAGTTTCTGGATAACTAATGTTTGCTTACGTGTTTTTCCCATTTTAAAGAGATCATTTCTTAAAACTTAAGGAGTTACTTTGACTTTTAAAACTACACTAAACTTTACAAAGTCCAGTCTCTAACTTTGACTTTATAAATTGTATTGATTGCATAGCTGCTCTTATTTACAGATCTCTGAAAACTTAACAATATAAAATTTGTCTGGCTGTCTCTGTCTCTCCATTTCCATCACTGTCTCTCTGTCTCTTAGAATCGAATGCAGGGCCTCATCCTTGCTAGTAGGCCTTCTAGTTCTTGATATTGAACACATCCCAGAATTCTTTGTTTGCTAATGATTGTTTGTCGCAGGCTGTGTGATTACTTATTCCTCAGGGAAGTCTCATTTTTATTCAGGTTGATATTGCTTTATTAGTTATTTCCCCAGGAAAGATAGGAATAAGAACCAACTATTCTCATGTGGCCTCCTAAAATATTAGTTCTTCATATGTATCAGGAACCAAATTTAATGTGTCAGTGTGTGCAGGACTTGCTGGAAATTGCCATAGGCTTGGAGAAGTAATCACAGTTAATTTCCACGTCATTTATATTGTATTGACTACTCGTATATGTTGATTTGTTGAGTCAAGTTAATAGACCCTCCAATGGGCAAAGTATTGGAAAATGTAAAAAATATAGTAGCAGATGTCTACTGGAAGGGAGTTTATATGTGAAATGGAGAGTTTTGGCTGAAAATTAGAGAAATTCTACTTTATATTCACAATTTATAGAAATGTGTGGTATGAAAGCTTCTATACTTGTCAAACTGATATTTAATTTTAATTTTCATAGATTCCTTTCATAATTAAAACACAAGTCTAAGTGTTTCTAATGATTTCATTTCTCCTCTTTCTTTTTTCTTTTTTGAGACATACTCTTTTGCTATGTAGTTGAGGCTGGCTTTGAACTCACTGTGTAGCATAGGCTGGCTTCAGACTCTTCAGCCTTCTGAGTGTTAGGATTATAGGCATATACCACCACACCCCACTTCACTTTTCCTCTTGAAACAACCAATAATAATTTAAAAAATAGGTTTGAGGAAGAATATAATTGAGATTTACTTTTAGTTGAGAATACATGTTTATAAACTGAAAGGATGAAATAAAATTTTAACAAGTCTCCTGTTTTGTTTAGCCACGTTAGATTTTATTCTCTCCAAAAAAAAAAAAAAAAAAAACAATAAGAATTGTGGGAGTAAAAAAAACCAAAAAGTGTAATTGTTATTAAAAAGAGAGGAAAGGAAGGTGATCTAAGGGATATAACTGCATGTATGTTTGAGTGTGTAGGGTGGAAATCCTTATTACTGAACTTCTGTTGGATCATTGATCGACACTGTCTGCAATCTCATGTATGAATGTTCACTTTACATGCTTTAATTTTATAATTTGGACAACTATTTCAAAGATGACAATACGTAACCTGTTAACTAGTGATATCTTACTGTATTTTTTTCCTTGAAATTCTGTATTATTTGTACTGTTTTATTGCTTTGTTTTTTTATATTTCCTTTTTTTCTCTCTTAAAAATTTTTTAACAAGTCTCATTATTTTAATCTTAAAACGGAGGAGCCACCTAAACTTATTTTTTCTAGTATCTGCATTTTTAAATTGTTTAATGTAAGTATATTTTTTCAGATCTCATGTGGCCTCCTATTTTCTAGGCACAATAGTTTATACCTAAGAGAGTATTGTGATAAAAAATCCTTTGAATAATTCTGATTATTTTCCTTTATTCTTTGTAATCATAACCAAACCCAAACAGAATTAATTTTTAATTCAGATTTTGCCTTGTGCTTACCTTTTTCTTTCTGTTCTCATACTACAACCCAGAAAAATTAGACTCACCTCATCTTATGCCATATTGCTTCACCTCTATTCATATTTCCATACCAACATTAGATTATTCTTAAATAATATTCTTATTACATACCAACATTAGATTATTCTTTTTTTTTTTTTTTTTTTTGTCTTTTTCGTTTTTACCAATACTGGGGATCGAACTCACGGCGACCTGCTTGCAAGGCAGGCACTTATGCCGCTGAGCTAAATCCCCAGCCCCCATTAGATTATTCTTAAAATATTCCTTTGGTTATGTTACTGTACCCAGTTCTTTTCAGTTTTTGATTTATTCATTTCTGTTTATTTGAGTCACTGCTTTATGCAAGTTGTTAGAAATTAAGAGAGAAAGTCATTGTCTGCTCCTACTGTTTTCACATTCTGACAGAATAAAAAAACCATCCATGACATGGTAAGTTAAGTATTCATAGTAGAATATAGAGAACCATTTATTTACTCATTTTACGCATTTGGTAGATAATACTTGTGCACTTACTGCTTGTTTGGCACTGTATTAGAATGTAGGATGTGAATGACATGGAATCTTCCAGACATAGTAGGCAGAAATATAAACAGTTAATCATAAATATAAAATTCTTAGCGTAATTTTGGATCTGTGAAAGAGGGATATCTTATTCCATTTTGATTGTCAGAGACTTCTGGGGTGGATGATCACTGAAGGAATCTTTGAAAGATGGAGAGGAATTAGGCAGATAAAAAGGAAGAAATGAATAGAATTTTTAGGAGAGTAAGACAAGATAGATAAAGCGTAGAGGTATGAAAGAGTTTGATTTCCTTCAGGAGAAGGTATACAAAGGTCTGGTATTATTGAAGTATAAAGCAATACAAAGAGTATGGTTGAAATAAGGCTGAGAATGGGGTTGCATCTTAAATCTGACGTTAAGGAGATTGAATTTTTTGCTGTGGGTTATGGGATGTATTTATTTATTTATTTATTTGTACCAGGGATCGAACGTACAACCTTACTCTTGCCAAGCAGGCGCTTATGCTGCTGTACTAAATTCCTGGCCTTGATGAATTTTTAAACTAAGAGTAATGTGGTTACATAGATTTACATTTTATTTATTTAAACTTAAAATTTTAAAAATTCACTTCTCAGTGATACATAAAGAGATTTCTGTTAAGTCAGTTTATGAGCTTTATGAAGGATATATTGAAGAGGACAAAATCAATTAGAAGGCTCCTGAAGTAGTACATGTGAGAGATGTTGAAATAGGAATAGTAGTAGAGATAGATCAAGAAATGTACACAGCCAGATGTCATGGCACATTGCACTTGGAAGGCTGAGGCAGGAGGATTGCTTCGAGTTGGAGGCCAGCCTGGGCTACAAAAAGTTCAAGGCCAGCCTGAACTGCATAGCGAGACTGCCTCAGAAAAGAAAGAAAAAGAAAAAAAAATGGAGAGAGAATAAAATTGGCAAAACTTCGTAAGGAGAGAACAATGGAGAAAAAGATGTTATTGCTAACTAAGATAGAAAAATAAAGAGAAGTGGTTTCATTTTTACTTTAGGTAAGATTATAGAATCAGTTTTGGATATGTTATATGAGAAGTTCTTTATGATTCATCTGGATGGAATTTTTCACAGATTCTGTTGTGAAAAGCGATGTAATTGTAATAGATACGAGGCTACACTAAACCAGACCATCTAGGATCAAATTGTGGGTCTGCAAATACTTTATGACGTTAAGAAGTTACTTAACCTTTCTGTACTTCTGTTTTGCATCCTTAAATCAGAATAACAATAAAGCCAGGCATGGTTGTACATGCCTATAAGCTCAGCAGTTGGAAGGCTGACAGGAGGATCACCATGGGTTGGAACCCAGCCTGGGTTACATAGTGAGCTGGAGTCCAGTCTGAACTGCGTAATGAGATCCTGTCTCAAAACAAAAACAAAAACAAAAATATATGTACCTGCCTTTTCTTGGGGAATTGTGAGGACTTAGCTAACTATAAAAGTACTTACAACATTGTTAGACTATCAAAAGTTTTCCAGAAACATGAATCGTTATCATTTCAATATTGAAATTGGTATGCTGCCACAAGGTGGCAGGTATACATTACAGTTATACAAATTAAACAGTAAAACCATCAGTTTTTAAGAATATAAAATACGGACCATAGTAACTCAATATAAGGTATTTCATTCTGGTAGAACACCTTTGTTCCAAACAAAAACTGAAATTAGGTAAGGGAAAGAGAGATCAGAGGGTAAAGATGAAGAGATTTCCAAGGAAGAACAAGAGTATATTTGATCTCACAGAAATTTTAAGACATCAGAAATTCATGCTGTTCTCTCCACCATTTATTTTCTCAGTTCGTAATATTTTATACACCTTGCTTTACAGATGAGCTTTGTTTGCCTGTACATCAGTTTGTATGTGACAAAAAATTTATAGGATTAGTTCCTATAAATTAGTTCCTAAATTTATTTGGTCTAGTAGAGTTCTCACTAGATACATATTTTTAAAAATCACTATGACAAACAGGAGTTTTGTCATAGTCCCTTCAGAGTCCCTCACCTCTCCGAGACCTGTCTCATTCAATTAAGTTCTGTCTTCTAATAAGCTAGCAACCGAACCTTCAATACAATGAGTTTTTTGGGTATTTTATCTATTTATTTATTTATTTTTGGTACTGGGATTTAAATGCAGGACCTTGTACTTGTCAGGCAGGCATTTATGCCTCTGAGCTATATCCCTGGCCCTGGATGATATTTTAGACAACTATATCAGTTTCTTAAAATCCAGCTTTATTTTCTGTACATCTGAAGAGGTAGAGATGGCAATGCCAAACCAGCTGTATAATAGAAAGTTGGATGTTGTTTTCAATATCTACTAATTATTATTTTAGGTAGGTAATTTATTCTTTGTATCCCAGCTCTTTTCTCAATAAATGTTTTCTAGCATATTCTCATATCTCTATCCAAATTGTCTTTCTGTTGTAGGTTCTCTTAATGCTTGTGGGTTTTTTTTGTTTGTTTGTTTTGGTTTGTCTTTTTGAGACAGTCTTCCTATGCAGTTCAGGCTGACCTTTGTAGCCCAGGCTGGCCTCAGACTTGCAGTGAGCCTCCTGCCTCAGCCTTCTGAGTGCTGGGATTACAAGAGTTGCCACCATGTCTGGCTTTTTATTTAAACACTTTTTATCACTTGAAATTAGATGTTTGTGTTTAACCGTGTTTTAAATTTGATTTTCCTATCTGATTACAGCTCATGGGAGCTGAGTTTGCATCTGTTTTATTCATTGGTATGCCCTGCCTTAGCACACACCTGGCATGTTATGAACAGTCAATAAATGTTGAATAAATGAACTACGTACTTACTAACTGACCTGTGCTAAATTATGTCCTTCACAGAGAGAAAACTGTGCAACCACATCTCTTTGGGAAAACCTTTGAAAAAATTAGGACAAGACAGTTTTTTGTACTACTTCCATATACATTGAATGACTGAATTTAAGAAATTGTGCTCTTTTAACCTTTATTTCTCACAGCTGGTGAATTACAAGCTAGTCTAGACTAAAAAGTCCTTATGTGGGATGACAGATTGTGACTCATTTCTAGTACAGTGCCTGGCACTTTGTAAACACTTGGTGAACATGCAAAAACCTACACAGATTTCAATTAGGTTTTTTTTGGAAGGGACATTATAAAAACTTGGCATGTTTTCATACATTTTGAAATTCATTTTTCTGTTAAGAATGATCATTTATAATATAAATCTTGAGTTTAAGGAATAAATTCTTATTTATGACTATTTAGTCATCTTCTTGTCAAGATAAGACACTTGCTTGGGATCTGAACCAATTTTGAAAGGCAAATGTATGTGACCATACTATCTTTCCAGTAAATCTTGCAACTATTTCTGTCCCTGCATATGTTAGCATTTTTATAATTGGCTTCCAAATGGCAAACACAGATGGCTGTAGTCTGAATTTTCAGCATGTTTTAGAATAAATGTTTTCTCAGTAATTTAAAAGTGCATTATTTCAGAATCAGATGGTTATCTGAGTTTTTGCTTATTTACTGGCTTGCCATTTTTCAGCTTTAAAATAAAAGTGACTTAAATAGCTATAAGAATTGGAATATGTGATATGATCTGTACCTTCCCTCACATTTTTATCTAGAACAGAAAGCTATTGTGATACTATTTTCCTGAGAATTTAAAAGTTTTATTTTTGTTTTTTTCTTGGTGGAAGAGGGAGATTATACTGAGAGATTATTTTAAATAATTTTCTCTCTTTATTTTTTTTTTTTGAGACAGGGTCTTACTATGTAGTTCAGGCTCCCCTTGAGCTTACTATGTAGCCTTGAACTCACAGCAATCTTCCTGCCTCAGCCTCTTGAGTACTAAGATTACAGGTGTGTGCCATCATGCCTAACTGATAATGGTTAATTTTAATTTTGAAATCATGGACTTTTTTTACAAAGAAGAATTAGATATATCTCTTTATCATCTTAGTTGTCAGTTTTTATGGAGCTCCTTAAAACTATTGCTGTATAGTAACTTCCCTATAAAAGGTAAAGTACCCTTTTTTATTTAACATATATTTATTATCATTCTAGGCTTGAATATGTAGAAGTGAACAAAAGTCTTTGCCACCATGGAATTTACTTTTTGTTTCATGTTCAAAAAAAAATACAATTTCATATAATCAATATAAACATAAAACTTTTTATAATTTCATCTTTAGATATGATTTAAATGCTATAATAGAACCATTCTTTTCATTCGCTTTTTACTGTCTTTTTATTTACTGGGTTCATATAGTCATGGATACGGTTGTCTCAGAGTCTTTTTTTAATGTTTTATTATTGGCTATGTATTATACATTGAATAAATATTAAATATGTATTTTGACAGATTTTGAATTTTAAACAAAATTTTAATCTTTGCCTTCGTATGTTCTCCTGTCTAAATATATCCTAATGTGACAATCTATTTGAAGAAGTTTCTGAAATTGGATGTAAACATTGAGTGTCATTATTATGAATATTTTTTGGCATTGCTGTCACTCTCAGATTTTTTTTCTATTTTTAAGTTTTTTTTATTACCTACACTTCTGATTCTATTTACAGATAGTATATTTACTAGTAGTCCAGTTAGCTTATTTTTAAGAATGAATCTGTTATCCTTCAAAGTGGTTTAAGTGCATTCCAAGAGTTTAATAATATGCAACTAGAAACAACTGTTCTTGCACCTGTTTCACAAGCAGACACAAGTTGGAATAACGGGTTAGTGGCTGCATAACTAGGAAAAAATTAAATGCTACATGTTTTTATTTTCTGTGAGGCTGATAATTAGCTATTTCTGTTATGAGTTAAATACTAAGTGAATAAAACATTTCTGCATACTATCATCTATATAAATATACATTATACTGTATGTTATTTAGTAATCAGATAGTTAACATTAGCATCATTAACAGGATTACTTTAATACTTTGTGTAATAAAAATTTATTGGCATACAGTCTTTTGTGATAGGTCTAGTAATTGTAATAGGTCTAGGTTGTATATTTCCTCTTTTTTAAGGCATAAAGGAACTTATACATGGTCTTTTTTATCTTTCTCCTTTTAACGTGATTATGAGTGCAAATTAAATTTATAAATTGTTGGTAATATTTGTTTCATATAAAAGTTAGAAAATTTATAGCATCAGAAAAGGAAATTAAATGTAATTTCAAATCCAGAAATACACCAAAGTTATTATGGTTATAGTTTTCCAGAATTTACCTATGCCTTTAAGTGTAATGTTCTTAAAATTCAAGCCAGATATATACAGTTGTTGAAGGCTGTCAACTTGAGATTGGCATTTTAAAAAGGAAATGTTGTACTGTGTTTTGTTTTCTGTAGCTTGCCCAGTTTCGTCAGAGAAAAGCTCAATCTGATGGGCAGAATCCTCCCAGGAAGCAGAAAAAAAAAAGAAAAACCTCAAGCAGTAAACATGATGTGCACAGTTTGAATATTGATCAACCACAGAGTGATGAGATGTACATAAATAGTTCTCAGGGAGTAGGATCAGTCTTGACTCCCGAATCCACAATAAAGAGAACTCTGCACAGTGGGGAAATAATCAAGCCTGAGCAGGTCTTCTCTCTTGAAGTAAGTATACATACAGATTTCTCATCATTGTAATTCTAAGTGGAAAATAGTTACTAGCACCTCATGCAATTTGTTTGTGATTTTTGTGTCTGTAAGTATCAGTATTATAGTAACTGAACATCTAAAATATTTAGTAATCAATTTCTGAGAGTGAATTTTGCAAGCTTAATTATATAAATATTAATTGAGCAACTGCAATACACCAAAGCTGGAGCACCAACACTATGTTGATGAGTCTGACAGTCTTCCCCTTTAGAAAAATTAGTTTAGTGGGGAAGGCAGATAAGATACACAGTGTATTCACACAGAGCTACATTATCAGCTATCCACATGGTACTAAAAAGTGCAACAGTGCTTTGCAAAAGTGCAACTCAGTTTTGTCTATGTGATTGGTGAAGGTTTCTAGGTAGTTGGGACTACAGATATGTAGCATATAGATAAAAGCAGGAACTTTGACAGAAATTAGGTTGAATATGTAGATGAATTTGAAGAATAGTGTTATATTAATGTCTTCCAATCTGTTGTATAATTTATTTGGTCCACCTTGAATTTCTTTCAATTTTATTTTGTAGTTTTAAGTGCATAAATCTTGTACTTATTTCATTAAATGTATTCCTAAGATTTTATTGCTATTTTATTTCTGAGAATTTTATTGTTTTTGTGTGTATTGTTTTTTTTTCTTTTTTTAAAAAATAAATTTATTTACTTATTTTATTTGTCTTTTTGCTATGCAGTTCAGGCTGGCTTTGAACTTACTTTGTAGCCCAACCTAGCCTCAAACTCATAGTGATCCTTTTGCCTCTGCCTCCCAAGTGTGGGGATTACAAGCATGTACCACTGCACTTGGCTGTAGATTATTTTATCTTTATTTTTTGATTATAGAAATATCTTGTTTAATGACCAAGTTAAGTTCCTTCAATAGATTGTAAAGTATATTGATCACTAAATGAGGAGCTGTATATTGTATATATACATTATGTATATATACATTACAAAAGTCAGAACAAAGAAATGGTCAAAGAAAATTCCAAAATGATGAATTTGCTTTTATTTGCATAACTCTTATGTGAGGTACTATAATGTATAATAACATAAAGTTGCAGTATTGTATGTGCATTACCATCAGCAGAAATTACCATATTATAAAAAGTGTACTGTACAGGAAGAGTGAAGATATGTTATAAGTTTGAACAGTGTACCTTGGTCTTAGTCTGCACAGTATTGTTTCTCATATTAGAGGAATGCATTCAGGTTTCTATCTTGAGTATTAGCTCATATGTTAATATATATGTATATATTGCCTTTTGTCAGATTGAGTTCTTTCTAGTCCTGATTTATTCATTGTATTTATTATAAAGGAATATTGAGTTTTGTTAGATGCCTTTTCTGTGTCTATTGATAACTAGTACAAAAACTGTTACTATAGAAGATAGAAGATGTTAGAAAACATAATTTCAGTCATTTTAAATATTGAATTCTTTTCATGACTTCATATACATTCCTCTCTCTAGAGTTCAGAAAAGTTCATTTTAGTTGTTTTCACTTGAGTTTTACTGATTCTTCTGTTCAAATCATTAGATCATTATTCTCTATAATGAGTTTTTTCATGTCTTTTTTTTGTTATTTTCTTTATCAATTCCAGAATTTCCCTTTGGTTTTTATAATTTGTTTCGTTTATTGTTCTCTATTTAGTATGGCATAGTTCTTAACAATTTTCTTCAGTTTTTGTAGACATTATTTCTTTTAGTTACTTAACTATACAATACAATATTTAAAAATAGCTGGTTTTAAGTCTGTGTCTATTGATTTCAGTTTGTGTTTTTTCAAAGACAGTTTCTATTGACCATTGTTTTTCTTGTATATATGCCACATACTCCTTTTTCTTTGTGTATAGCATAGTTTTTACCTGGGCATTTTAAATAAAGTGACTGGGCAACTTTGATATGTGATGTGGCTTGAAGGTACATTATTTACTATTGCATAGAAAACCAGTATTTGTGGGATTCTTCAGTGTAGGTTTAGCACTTTGAATGCAACAACTGTTTGCTTAGCCATTTTATTCTCAGCACAATTTCTACTGCACTTCTGACTTAATCATTTAATGTGAGGTTTGTGTCATGAAAAATTTTAGTTTTAAAGGAGGGCCTAATGAGTTAGCCACTGTTACAGAATTTTGGAGAAGAGCCTCGCTTGTTTCTGTTCCATCAGCAGTTTTTGTTCTATCAGTTATTACTTCATAGAGAAGCAGACTTCGAACTTAATCTTGAATGCTGAATGACACTTCCATAGGTGTAAATGAGAATAGACAAATGACAATTAATACTTGTTGAATAAAAGAGGAAAATATCCAGGTCTTACTTTCCTTACTAGTAAAGTGAGATTCTTGGGTTAGATGTGATGGAAAATGAAAGTAATTTTGAAAGCAAAGAGAATCAGAATTCGTTCTACTACTTCTTAGCTGAGGAATGTTTGGAAAAGCTATGGATTTCATGCGCAAATCCCAAGGATATAATAGTAAAGTACAGTTACCTTTCAGAGTGCTTTGAAAGCTGCAAATGTGTTTTTACAATAATGATTGTTATGTTCTTTAAAGTAAATACTTTTTAATATCAAGATCTGATGGTTCTTTTGAAGAAATTGAAGTTTTTCTGACAGCATTTTAATGACTTTTTAAAGGAGATACAAGGATTAGAGGAATAGTGTCTTATTTGATGCTTTGGGCATACAAATGATATCTACTATACACAAGACCTGTGTGAAAGTTGTGAAAAATGTCTAGTGATATAGTTCATGTTTTATTTGGTACTTGTAATTCATAATCAAATGAAAATTTTAAAGGTCATTTTACTAGTCTTTTAATGGTATTTTATCTGAGGTTTCTATCATAGACTAGTAACAGTAATGTCTTAATATTAGTAAAGGTTGGTGTTTAATAGGGAAAAAGTTATAATTGGTTTTTATTTTTATTTTAGCCAGAAAGTGAAATTTCAACCACAGCAGATGATTACAGTTCAGAGGTAAGACTAACATAATTTCAAATTTCATAAATAAAATTGATATTTTATATTATTGAAATTATTGTTTATACTTTATTTCTTGCAAATGTGTATGCTTCTAGTGTATTTTTAAAATATAATCAATGTAATGTAAACCATTAGAAAATCTGAAGATTATGTTTTATTACTGTATTCTTTTTTAGTTGTTAGCTAAGGTTTTAACTGTTTGAATAGTTCAAACAGTTGGTTTGAACCAGTTTGGTCCATTTTAGATAGAGGACCTGTTTTAGTTCCTGGGAAAATGTTCAACGCTTGGTTTCCATAATACGTCACAATTACAAGATAATCATATTTACCACAGTAAAGTTTTATGTCAGACTTTTTGAGTAATGCTTTTTATAAATGCGTCAATTGTTAGATTGTCATGAACACTTGTTTATTGAAATTAATATTTCAATAGGATTTTCAGTTTAGGTAACAAACTATAAAACTGACATTGGCATCTTTAGGAAATACCTTCTTTATTTGTGACCAGTAACTATATGCCATACTGTTACCTGATTGTCTTAGCTATGATTGTCATTTCTTTGGTCCAGATGTATTTATTTATTTATTTAGGGTTTTGTAGTGGATCTTACTGTCTTCAAAGTAGTTGCCTATATTATCAAACAAAACAGAATAGAATAAAATCAGTCAAAATAAAGTGGTGAAAGCAGTACAGAGCTTCAGATCAAGTTAATAGGAAATCAAAAATGGTTGCCATATTATATCCTGCTATCTTTGGAATAGCTGTCCATGCCATCAAATGTAATACAAGTAGACAAACTGAAAACAGAATAAAACCAAACTAAACAGAACAATGAAAACAATATGGGTTTCAAATCATGATAATAGATTAACAATGGCCACCGCCTTCCCTTCTTAGACAATTCCTCCCCTTTCACTTTCACAGGATGTATTGTACATTTTGTATCACACTAACTCCTTTAGTTTTATTAGGGAGGCAACTATTCACCTAAGTGGTTCTGAACCTTTTTACCACTAAGCATGACCTCAAGTTATATCCATTTACCTACAAGAGCCTCAAGGTTTTCTTTCTTTATAGCTGAGTAGTTTTCCATTATATAAAAGTGTCATGGCTTTCTAACCAATCTGCAGCTGATGGGCAAGCTGTCCCCACTTTTTTGTGGTTCCCTGTCACATACAGCATTGTTTGCTCATCTTTGACTTTCAGTCTATAAACTCCCTTTCGAGTTAAATGTATTTCTTATATAAAGCATATTGATGGACCCTATCTCCTGACCCACTCTGCCTGTGTTTCTTTTCATTGGTGAATCACAGCCATCTGTATTAGTGATTATGGCCAACCTCCTCTGCTATGGCTGTGCCTCCTCTGCTATGCTTTTTTCTGCTGTTGGTTGTCTACTTTTCCCCTTCATTCTGATGTCTGGCCCGTTCAGTGAGCCCCCTCTGCCATTGTTCCTGAAACCATGGCCTTTTTTTTTTTCTCTCTCTAGAATGTCCTTTAGTATTTTTTGTAGGGTTGGTATGGTGGTCATGAACTCTCCCAGTTCCTCTTTGTCCCAGAAGCATCTTGTTTCTCCATTAATTTTGAAAGATAGTTTTGTATGGTACATCAATCTGGATTGGAGGTTTTCTTTCAGGACTTGGAATACTTCCCTCCAAGCTCTTTTTGATTTGATGGTTTGTCTCACGAAGTCTGTCATGATTCTGATGTGTTTTCCTTTATAGTCCATCTTTTTCTTTTCTCTGACAGCTTTTAATATTCTGTTCTTGTGTTGCATTTCTGGGATCTTGATTATTATATGTCTGGGTGTAGATCTGTTTTGGTTATAGCTGGCTGGTGTTCTGTATGCCTCACTTACCTGAATATCATTTCCTTTTCCTATGCTTGAGAAGTTTTCTTTAATTATTTCTGTAAATAACCTTTGTATTTCTTTGTGTTTACCCCTGCTTTTTCATTCTTAAGTTATACTTCCTCTTGTCATCTTGTAGCCTTTGTATTGTTACTTCCTGGTTCCTTGTTATTTTTAAGAGATCTTTCCTTTCACAATTGCTAGCTGCAAACCTGTCTTCAAGGTTTGATAGTCTGTCCTTAGTTTCTTTCATGCAATTTTGCCAGCTTTCAATGGCATTTTTTTTCCACTTTTTTTTTTTTTTTTTTTTTTTTTGTCTTTTTCCTTTTTATCGGTACCGGGGATCGAACTCACAACTGCCTGCTTTCAGGGCAGGCGCTTATGCCGCTGAGCTAAACCCCCAGCCCCTCAATGGCATTTTTAATTTCCTGGTAATCTCTTTGAATCTGTTTCATGTATTCTAGGTTTTTTTTTTAAATATTCTTTATTGACGGTTTCCCTCATTATTCTATGCTCCTCTGTTCTTCCAACTATATCTTTAGAGGTATTTAGTAGTTCTTTTATGTTTCACATTTTTTCTTTTATTTGGGATAGTATTTCTGTTCTAAGTTCTTTAATAGCCTCTTGAAGCTATTTCTTTATTTCAGTTGCTGTTGCTTCAGAAACTGTAGGTAGGCCACTCCTGATCTTTTCCATGTTTACATCTTCTGGACCAGTACTGCTTGAGTTGGAGGCCAGAGACTGCCTTTTGTTTCTTTCTCTTGTCATGTTCCTAGTTCCTTACGAACAAGTATGTATTGGGATCCCCAGCATTTCCTGTGTTTGCTACAATTTTTCTGAAGTGAGATTGCCTTTTCTAGCCCATGCAGGCTAGAGATATCTGTTGTTGACCATTGGGTGTGCTGGTATAGGGCTGTTTGCCGCTTTTCCCAGCCTGCTGGTGGCTCCTGGAGTGCAAGCAGGGGCAGGGCAGGCTGCTTCTTTCCTCCCAGGCTGGTTAACAGCAGGGAGCCTTCACCACATAAAGCATGTGCAGGGTTGCCTTGTTAAAGTACACAAAGTATGTGCAGGGCAGACCAAGCTGGTTGAGGATAGCTTTATGGAAACCTGGATGATGGCTGTTGGACTGCATACAGGGGTGGGACTCGGTCCAAATAATTTGCAACAGTCTGCTTGGGGCTTATCCTGCTCAACTCCAAAATGGCATCACTCACACTCACATGGAAGGACTGAGTCTCCCACACTCTCTGCTAGCCAGGGCAGTTCTCTAGTCTGCTGCTTCCCTCTGCCACCACATCTCCCTGCCGAAGCCTTCAGGCTTACCAGTCACCAGCTTCCCTGTGACTGTGCATCCCTAGGTTACAGCAGCGCTTCTCGCACGCACAGTGGGTCCGGCTCTGAGTGAAAACACCGCCATCTCCTGCCTTCTTCTGGTTTTTTTGTTTTGTTTTGTTTTGTTTCCTTTTTTTAATGCTCTCTGTGGGTTTCATTTCTTACTATAGTTTCTTCTTGGGTTGAGGGGACTCACTTCTTTCCTTCTTGTCTTCTCCAGAATGCTGTGTTCCAGCATCTGGACTGTTTTTCTCAGAGAGGCTGTTTACTCTGCTGCTTACTGTTCCACCATCTTGTTCTGTTCTTTATGTGTCCAACTTGCTTAATCTCTACCCCGTACCAATTCTGTTATCATTGCTGATCCGCCCCTAATCCACTGCATGGTGCCCTGGATGTCCAGCTTCTCTGAGGCCCGATTCTTGGCGCAGATTGTCGTGGGCTGACCTTTGGTCCAGATTTAGAGGATATGGAAAACTATTCCCTACTCTGAATGTTTCTTTCTTTCTTTTTTATTTTTTTAGATTTTTAATTTTATTTTAAAGAGGATAAGCGAAAACAAAACAATAAAAATGATTCAAGATTTCAAAACAAGATTATTATAAAATTAACGGTCACTATATTGCATATTGTTATCTTTGAAATAGTTGCTCAGATTACAAGATACAGGCATGCAAAACAGATTTTAAAAAGTTTCTATGAACTAATAGAATTAGTAGTACAGTTATCTTAGCTATCTTGTGTGTGTGTGTGTGTGTGTGCACATGTGTCTCTGTGTGTATTTCTCTTCTTTTTTCTTTTTCCCCATCCCAGTTGTTCTTTCCTTTTGTGCAGTTTCTTTCCCTTTCACAATACCTTTTGGATCTTATTTATTGTTTTTCTACTTTGAATGCAACTTAGTATATTACATAAATCTCAATGTACTATAGGTTTTTAATACAAAAAAATCCTTCATGTTCCCATTACAGTTTTATATCAATAATGAGAGCAAAAACTGTGACACTTTAGAAGTATAATATATTTAAAAGTTGGATGGTTAGTTAATAAGTTGTCAAGAAAACATTTAACCAGTGTTAAATAAATTGTTACCCCTATGGGACGAATCTTTATTTTTTTAATCTCTTGTCTTAATAAGTGCCTTAATTCTTACAAATTGTGTTTCTTCATTAAAGTGTTAGATGCCTTGAAATACTTCAAAACTCTACAAAAATCTGTTTTTCCTTTATAGGAAAGTGAAATTTTATTATATGTCAGTTGGCTGTAGGTTAAACTATTCCATACATCCTCAGAAAATTTAGCTAAAATTCATACAGTCATTTTCTCACAAAAGTATCACAGCAAAATTTTAATTTTAATAATACAGATTGTGCAGTTTAATGTAGTAATTGTCAGTTTTTCTTTACGCAATATAATAATATTGGAAATTCATATTAAAATAAGACCATTTTGGCTTAAGTGTTTTAAAATGAATAAGAGATGGGGATTATGAAGTCCAAAAACTGTATTGAAATTATGTATCTGTGTCACCTAGTAAATATATGTTTTGAAGTAAGGTACAAATAGAATTTAAATATAAGCACTGGAGATAAAATTTAGAATAGCATTTATCGTACTCATTGACTTTGGCCCTTGGCAAGAAATATGTTTTACTTATATATGTATAGTTTCATATATGTAGTTGTATGCATGAATACATAGAAATAAATATGTATACATACACATGTTTTTCAAATAAATTTCAGGAAAGATACAATAAGATGTAGCCTGAAATATTTTTTCTTTTCAATCATGGTCACAACAATTAACAGCCTTAAACTTAGGGAAAAACAGTGATTTAAAAGCTAACATGGAACTAAAAGGGGTGTCTTGAGCATCCCTCCTGTGTCATACACAGATTGCAGAGTTTGGGTGTACCCTACTCTCTAGTATTTGCTGCCTTTTCCCTTGTAGACACCTGACACAATGGGGAGAAAGATGTAGAGACTTTTGCTTTTAAGACAGTATTTTCAACTCATGTCTCTTATTATTAATATCTTCTACTCCAACAAAGTTGTTTTCCTTCAGGAAATCATCTTTACTGCTCCTGATGCTTTTGATAAGATTTCCAGTGGTAGTCTAAAAGACCTTTCTGAATGGGACAATGGCAAAGAGCTAAAAATTGATATCATCCCTAACCCTTTGGAATGCATCCTGACTTTGGTAGACACAGGCATTAGCGTGAACAAGACTGACTTCATACATAATGAGTTACTGCCAAGTCTGGTGCTGAAGCATTTATGGAAACTCTTTAGACTGGTGCATAGAGCTTTGTGGCTGAGCAATGTTACTGATTTAGATCTAGATGCCCCCTGCCCCAAGCCTCATGTGGTCACAGTGTTTTTTCAGAGGCTGAATCTAGAGTGTGTAATTGATTGGCATTGCAATGCCAGGATTAAGGGTGCTGGGATTCAGGGTGAGTGATATCTGGATCAGTCCACTGATTGGATTGACATTGCCCTAATCTCGGTAGACTGGGTACAACATAAGGGACAGAAAGAGGCTTTCTAGCCTTCACTTGTTGCTTTTACTGTTTTCCTCTGCCATGAACTGTTGCCCTTCTGTCATGTGTTACCTAGCCTTGGAGCCGGCTAATTATAGACTGAAACCTATATAAACCGTAAGTTAAATAAACCTTTCCTATGTTAACTTGGGGTTTTTGGGTATTTTGTCTCAGCAACAAGAAAAGTAATGACAGGCAGTTTGGTTTTGACTTTTTTTGTGCCTGTCTAGTGGGAGAAAAAGTGGTTGCGATCATAAAGCAAAGTGATGATGAAGAGTATTCCTGAGAGTCTTCTGCTGGGGCATCCTTCATTATATTTGCCAACTTCTTCCAGCCTATTGGCTAGGATACGAAGATGGTCCTTTACCTTAAAGACCAGAAAGAGTATTTGGAAGAGTACTAGTTCAAAGAAGTGGTGAAAGCAGTTGCTATTCGCAGGATATCTTGTTACCTTTTATTTGGAGAAAATTTGGGAGAAGGAAATCTGTGATGACAAGGCCGAAGAAGAAAAAGATGTCAAAGAAGAGGAAGTTAAGGATGGTAAGGCAAAGCCCACATTAAAGATGTGGGCTCAGATGAGGAAGATGACAGTGGGAAAGGATCAGTACAGGATAACAGAGAGGAGTAAGGAGAAATACATCGATCAGGAAAAACTGAATAATACTAAGCCCATTTGGGTGGGAAACCATGATGACATCATTCAGGAGTGCGAAGATTTCTGCAAGAGCCTTATCACTGAGTGGGAAAACCAGCTGGCAGTCAGGCACTTTTCTGTAGAAGGTCAGTTGGAATTCAAGGTATTGCTTGCTAATCATCCCTTGGCAGGCTCTGTTTGACTTCAGAACAAGAAGAACATCAGACGCCATCTATTGTGTTCATCATGAACAGTAGTGAATTGATACTGTATTTCAGCTGTGATGAATTGATGTCATCATATTTCAGCTTCATCCTTAGTATGGGTGATTCTGAGGACCTGGTCCTGAATATCTCCCACAATGCTCCACCAGAGCACAATCATTCATGGAAGTTACTTGCCAAAATTCTTAGGAAGTACCTTGAACTCTTTGAGCTGACAGAATATAAAGAGAAGTACAAGAAATTCTATGAGGTATTTTCTGCAAAATCTAAAACTTGTAATCCTGGACAGTTCCGATAACTGCAATACCTTTATGATTTGCTGTGCTGTCATGCCTTTCAATCTAGAGGTAAGATGATTCTTATGTCACAGTATGTCTCTGTATGAGTTGCAGAAGTCCATCTGTTACATCACCAGCAATAACAAAAACCGTGTGACTCTTTTGAGGACCAACTACAAAAGTGGTACTTTGAGATGGTATATATGACTGGGCCTGTTGGTAAGTCCTGTGTTGGGCAGCTCCCGGAGTTTGATGGAGAGAAACCAGTGTTGGTTAGCCAGGAAGGTTAGCCCATAACCAAAGATGAGAATGAGAAGAAAACAGAGGAAAGCAACAGGAAATTTGAAAACCTCTACAAGCTCATGAAAGCAAGCAAAAATAAGATTGACAATCTTCTACATGCTTGTGTCTTCACCCTCCTGCGTTACAACAAACATATATGCGTTGACAGCCAACATAGAGTGGCATTTAGAGAAAACTCTACAGTGGGCTGTCTGATGACCAAAAAAAATACCTTCAAACCAGCTTGACCACCTGACTGACGGACATCGTAAAATTTGCTTGACCAAATTGGAGAAGAGTTAAACTGCTGAGTAATTGTGTGTATTAGGTACAACTAATTATTATAAGTGGATGACATATAAATAATACTAATAACATAACCTAAAGGAATATCCTTTGCTTAATATAGAGATAAATATATAAACATCCATTTTATTATACTATTACTTCAAAGTAAAAATTTACAAGTGACTTGATATTAATAATTCAATAAGAGTAAACCTGCATTCTGATAGTTTTCACTAGAAAACTATCAGTAGTAATGTGTTACCTTAAAAGTTTTTTCTTTCTTCTTTTTTTTGTGTGTGTGATTTTGTTTTTCAGAAATAATCCAACTGTGATAAAGAACTCTGTATATGTAATTAGCTTGCTTGCTTTGTCCCTCCTGTGCTCCCTCCCTGTCTCTCTCTCCTTGCCTTCTTTTCTTAGCAAGGGATTGAACCTAGGGCCTTGCACATACTAGATAAGTCTCCACTACTGAGCTATGTCCCCAAGATTGTCACTTTTTAAAGTATTAAGGCTTCCATAGATCTGATCCTAATTCTGTATTCCATCTTACATACTTTTACAGTAACAGTTTCATTACCTTAGGTTTTGTTAACATAGAACTGTAATAATTAAGATATGAGCAGGTTGGAATTGGTTTTTGTACTAATTAGTGGAAAAGAAGGAATTATTAAGTGGATTAATTGATCTGAAATTAATTTCCTACTAGATAAACCTGTAGACATATTCCGTCATCCATCTTTCTCTTACTATAAGGTATTATAGAGACAAGTAGTGATATGTTAAACCTCCCTGGTCTGTCAGAGTTGGCATGAATATCAGTAGTATTCTCACCAGAGGAGGAAGTTGTTGAGGCAGTGTTATGCTCCTCTTCCTGTCCCTTATTTTCACTTAGCTTGTTTACCAACCTCTTAAGAAAATTATGGCAGTAAATAGTTTTATTTGAAAATGAATAGGGCTTACTTCAAACAGCTGTTTAAATGATGTTGAGAAAGCATTTCATAGAAGAGAATTTGGTAACTTGAGATTTAGAGTTACCTTTCTGAAGACCAAATGGAAACTGCATTTAGAACTTTAATTTACTTCTGTGAAAACCTGTAGGATATTGTCTTTTGCATTAAAAGCACTTGTGTTTGAGGAATGATTAACATTTGAAATGATGGTAATATTCTTTTTAGATACTTGTTATATTTAATTACTGTATTTTTGTCAATAGAACATTTTTCCTAGATATAAAAGATACAAGCACATTTAGTAGAAATAATATTGTTAGGTAAATAAAGTTCTAAGATCATAATATATCAGAAAATTGTTTTTATACAGGTAAATGGTTGCAGTTTTTTGGTGAAAACAGGAAAGCCTACAAATTTATTGAGGGTACAGTATTTAAAACTATTCATAATACTAATGTTTTTTACTATTTAAGACCAGGCTTACTAACAGATTTTTTCCTGCATGTACTTCTTTTTTCTGTGTAATTTTTCAGTGCTTTCAATGTTTAATAAGTTAGCCACTTTTTATGTAACACTCAAAGCAAAATTTTCAGATACCCTGTGTATGCTTTTAAAAAGGTACATACCGGATGTACAGCAAAGTATGTTGCCATAGCAGCAAATTTCCTGGAGATGAGTGATGTTTTAAAGTGGATTTTGCTGTGGAATTTAGTATTTGAATTCTTTTTTCTGAGAAGTGTTGCTAGTCCTGAATTATTTAAAACTTTGAATTGATACAGGAAGAAGAATTCGGTGTTGATGATTCTTACTCTGAACAAAGTGCACAGTATAGTCAGACCCATCTAGAGATGATGGAAAATGAATTGGCTGGGAAACAACATGAGATTGAAGAGCTAAACAGAGAACTAGAAGAAATGAGGGCTGCTTATGGGACTGAAGGACTACAGCAGGTACTTTCTATGGCTTTTGGCTTGCTACTCACAAAAGGAAAAATGGGAAATTTGAATGATAGTATCTATATATGCTTTAAAAGATGGGGTTTCTAAATGGTTACTAAAGGTTACCTCTTAATTTTTTGGTTTACAAAAATCGATGTATTTCCTTCATTTAACTTGGTATGTTAGCTACAGTGAAATTACTTCATGAGGACAGATGTTTTTCTATTCAGCCTGAAAGAAAATTATAGTGTACATAAAAAATTGGCTTAAACTCAGTAAAAATGTGAATGATCCCTTCTAATAGTATCTGTAGTTAGAATAACATCTGATATCTAGAATGATCAGTTATGAAGCCAGATAAAATGGGACATTGATTAGGATGAACAGTATATTTCTATTTCATCCTTTTCAGAAACAAGTTGGAATTAACTTGTCTGCTGGTACTGACTCGGTACAGATAAGGGGCACACCACAATATGAAGACTCTTGTTCTGAAAATAGTTGTATGGAAAAAACCAGATCCAATGGATCTTTTTTATCCCAGTGCAAATAAATCTTTTCAAAGATGGTTTGGCAGCAGAGCCAATTTCTAAAAGATAATAGCTTTCAAATATGGAAGGTTGCTTAGAGATTGTGAAAATTCTGCGAATGTGTTTAAAATCTCATGTTTTTGAAGAATGGTTTCCTGTGATACTAATTCTATTTTTTAAAAAAGCCTAGCACTTAATTGTCTTCCTGATTTCCTTTAGTTACAAGAGTTTGAAGCTGCTATTAAACAAAGAGATGGCATCATAACCCAGCTTACTGCTAATTTACAGCAAGCAAGAAGAGAAAAGGATGAGACAATGAGAGAGTTTTTAGAGTTGACAGAGCAGAGTCAAAAGTTACAGATTCAATTCCAGCATGTAAGTATTTCTATTGGTCTGGTCTGGTGTGGTCTGGTCTGGTCTTGTCTGTCTTTCTTTCTTTCTCTCTTTCTTTTTCTTTTTTTGGTGATGAATTTAAAATTTTTACTTTTTAGAACAAACCTAAGTATGTTACAAAACTGCTCATTATATTACCCTGGAAAAACTAATTAATATCAGTACTCCCTGGTTAGTTTCTTGCTGCTATTCTCTTTGTACTACTTTTTGCCTGTCTCTTCTGAAATTTTCAAAGTCTTATCAGGTAGATTGAGTACATTTTTTGCACACCACCTGTACTGACCCCAACAAGGTTTTATTTTACTAAGATGATAATTGATTATTTTCTATTTATGTTTAAAGTCAAACAGAAATCCAGTTGCATTAGTCAGGGATTCTGACAGCAGTAACAGAAAACAATTTAAAATCATTTAAGCAAAAGGGAGAAATGTAAGGATATAGTTTTATGTAATTCAAGGACAGAATTATAAGCTAGCCTCTGTAAGGGATTCGAATGAGAGTCTAGAAAGTCATCAGGAATGCAGGAAGTGCTGTCTTTGAGGCCTCACTTCTCCCCATTGTGTCGTCTCAGCCTTACTTCTCTTACTAGATACACTTCCTCTATGTTAAGTGGAAGCTACTTTTTTCCTGGCTTGAGTTACTCAGCCATGGCAGCATGTTTGCTAAGATTTCAAACCTGTGAAGTAAGCACAGTTCCCTGATAGCCACCAGTCTGAGCTGAGTAATGCTCTAAAAGATACTCATTCTCTAGTCTCTTGAAAAATTGTTATCTTGAGGTTTCTATTTTCAAGTTACAGGCTAGTGAAACTCTGAGAAACAGCACTCATAGTAGCACAGCTGCAGATTTACTGCAAGCCAAACAGCAGATCCTGACTCATCAGCAGCAACTAGAAGAACAAGATCATCTATTAGAAGATTACCAGAAGAAGAAAGAAGACTTCAAAATGCAAATTAATGTCTTGCAAGAAAAAATTAAAGTATATGAAATGGTATGTTTATTTTAAAGAAGAAAACAAACTTGCAGCAGCTTTTAACTTTAAAGGTTTTATATGGGTGCTGATCCTTTTACTTATGTGAATCACAAAATTTCATAGTACTAACTTTTTAAGTGTAATTTATTTCAAAAGCAACTAAAAATTTCACCTAATACAGTTTTTAAGATAACCCTACTCATTACTATATTTCTTAAAAGTGATCATCATGTTAAACTGAATTTTATTATATAATTAGAATTTCTGTCCTTTTTCCCCTATGTAAAAACATTTTGATTATCAAATTCTAAAATCATAATTATGAAATACTAAAATTTTACGGATTTTTATTAGAAATATAAATTCAGCTTATTCTCTATTAAGTTATGTTCTACTTTTGGGGAATTTATCATAGGTTGGGAAATATATAACCCATATATTATAATCTTAAGTTCTAAGCAACTCATCCTGTAGATTGTATTTTGTTTCTCAACAGAGAAGTTGAACTTCAGAAGTCATTTGCCTGGGGCTGTCACACTAACAGTTACCAGAGTTAGTATTTAAACCGTGTCCAACTGGCCCAGGGCCAGAGCTTCTTGCCCTCTTCCTTCTCCATCTTGTGGTCCTTTCCCTATGGGAGCTGAAACAAAGCAGGGTCTGATCACTTTGTTTGACCTCAGCTGAAAACATATGTGTACAGCAACTCAAATTGTTTGCCATTATGTATATATCTGTATGTGACTGAAAGCACTGTTACTATTTGAGGATTCCAAATTCTAAGAAGTAAGCAAATTTGTAAATATGAAGCTATATAATGAAGATGTATAGTACATACTGCCTTACAGAGGAGCCATCAAGCAAGAGAATAGTGAAGGCAGGTAAAGGCCAGGGTAGACTGATTGGGGCAGGTATTTTTGATCTCTAGTTTTCAAGGCTGATTATTTTCCAACTAGGTCTTATTTTCAGGGAAACAGTATCATTATCTCCATTTTACAAGAGGACATAAATTCAAAGCAAGTGGTAAAAAATTGTGTTAGGTACACAACATAATTGTGTTAGGTGAGTTTATAGAGCCAGATTTTAAACCTCAGCTGACTACTAGAGACGCTCTTTGAAAAATAGGAACTATACAAATTGAAGACATGGAAATTATGAAAAGGGCAAATTTTACAGCAAAGGCTGATGGCATCTCAGTCATCTTCCTTATGCTACACCTGAATGAACACCACCAACATTTCTCTCAGACTTCACTTTCTAGATTTTGATATTATTTCTTTAGATGTGTTAAACGTTACTTCAAGTGACTACCAGTCCAATTTGCCAAAGACTTCAGGTTCCTCAATGTCATTTCTTTTATCTACTTATGTTCTGATCAGTTTTCTAGGTTTTCTTTCTTTCTTTGTCTTTGGGACTACAGCCCTTAACTACTTAGAAGTGCATCTAAGTAACAGAGCCAAAACCTTGATCCTAGGCTTCTGTTGAAATAATTATAATAATGAACATGCCTTGGCATGTCTGGGCTTAGCTTTATGTATAGTTCCAAAATTGATTCCCAAAATAGAAACTGGAAAAAAGTAATCCTCTGCTCTTCAATTTTGATTCGATCTAAAAGAGTGGAGTTGATATGCCATCGACGCTGTAGTTGTCTTGGGTGTTGCTTGAAGTTTAAACTCTTACACACTTCATATCTCTAAATTTCTGACTGATTTAAGAGCCCAGGAATAAAATTAAGGCAGACTCAGAAGAATCTGGTGGGGTTTTTTTGTGTTTTGTGTTTTGGTTTTTTTGCTATTTTTTTTTTTTCTCATTTCATCACACTTGCCTGTGAGACAGCCATTACATTACAAGAATTTATGGAAGGAACCTTGATTTATTTTTTGCTTTCATTTCAAAGTGTCTAGAGCATATGCAGTTCTATAACTCAGAAACACTACAGTTACAATAGTGGTCAGTTAATAGGAAAAAATGAAAATACAGTGGTTAGATATATTTTAATTAGTGTGGATTTTTTTTGTGTCTGTGTGATATATGTGTTTTGGTTTGCAGAAAGTTAAGCAGTAGAAGTAGCCAGAAGCTAAAAATGTCATATTTATATTTTCTTTCTTTCTTTAAAGGAGCAAGATAAAAAAGTAGAAAATGCAAATAAAAAGGAAATACAGGAAAAACAGGCAATCATTGAAGCATTAAGTGCAAAAGTAATAGAAGAAGAAAGAAAAACTCTTGAGCTAAAGGATAAAATAACAGCTACTGATAAATTAGTAGGAGAATTACAAGAACAGGTTGTACAAAAGAATCAAGAGATAAAAAATATAAAATTAGAGTTGACTAATTCTAAACAAAAAGAAAGACAATGTTCTGAAGAAATAAAACAGTTAATGGGGACAGTTGAAGAACTTCAGAAGAGAAATCATAAAGATAGCCAATTTGAAATTGATACCATGCAAAGAATGGAACAAGAAACACAAAGAAAGTTAGAACAACTCCGAGCAGAGCTAGATGAGATGTATGGGCAGCAGATAGTTCAGATGAAACAAGAATTAATAAAACAACATATGTCACAGATAGAGGAACTTAAAACACGACAAAAGGGAGAAATGGAGACTGCTTTAAAATCATATTCAAATATTACAATTAATGAAGATCAAGTAAAGTTAATGAATGTGGCAATAAATGAACTGAATATAAAACTACAAGATAGTAACTCTCAAAAGGAAAAACTCAAGGAAGAACTAGGAGTAGTTTCAGGAGAAAAGTCTGCTTTGCAGGGACAGCTTGAAGATCTTTTTGAAGAATTGAGCTTTTTAAGGGATCAGATTCAAAGAGCTAGACAGACAATAGCTGAACAGGAAAGCAAACTCAATGAAGCACATAGGTCTCTTAGTACAGTGGAAGATTTGAAAGCTGAGATTATTTCTGCATCTGAATCCAGGAAGGAACTAGAGTTAAAACATGAAGCTGAAGTTACAAATTATAAGATAAAACTTGAAATGTTAGAAAAAGAAAAGAATGCTGTGTTAGACAGAATGGCTGAATCACAAGAAGCTGAATTAGAGAGGCTGAGAACACAGCTCCTGTTTAGTCATGAAGAAGAACTTTCTAAACTAAAGGAAGATTTAGAAATTGAACATAGAATAAATACTGAAAAACTTAAAGATAACTTAGGCATTCACTATAAACAGCAAATAGATGACTTACAGAATGAAATGAGTCAAAAGATAGAGTCAATGCAGTTTGAAAAAGACAGTTTGATAACTAAACAGAATCAGTTAATTTTGGAAATTTCAAAGCTAAAAGAGCTACAGCAGTCCCTTGTGAATTCAAAGTCAGAAGAAATGACTCTTCAAATCAATGAACTTCAAAAAGAAATTGAAATACTCAGACAAGAAGAAAATGAAAAGGGTACTCTTGAACAAGAAGTTCAAGAATTACAACTTAAAACCGAATTGTTGGAGAAACAAATGAAAGAAAAAGAGGATGATCTTCAAGAAAAATTTGCACAACTTGAAGCAGAGAATAACATTCTGAAAGATGAGAAGAAAGCTCTTGAGGATATGTTGAAAACTTATACTCCCACTGACCAAGAAGAAAGATTGATTTTTATAGACTCCACTAAGTCTAAATCCAAGGACTATAACTGGCAAAAAGAAATAGAAATACTTACAGAGGAGAACAAGAACTTCAGACAACAGTGTATTCAGCTAAGTGAAGAGATTGAAAAGCAAAGGAATATTTTCTCATTTGCTGAAAAAAACTTTGAAGTTAACTATCAGGAGTTACAAGAAGAATATGCTTGTCTTCTCAAGGTAAAAGATGATTTAGAAGATTGTAAAAATAAGCAAGAATTAGAGTATGAAAGTAAACTTAAAGCGCTTAATGAAAAACTTCATTTGCAGAGAGTAAATCCGCCTATGGTCAAAGTCAAAAGTTACATCTTTGATGATGAGCCATTGGAAATGGGTGAGGTTGTTGAGAAAGATACAACAGAACTTATGGAGAAACTTGAGGTAACCAAGCGAGAAAAATTAGAACTGACAAAAAAACTGTCAACTCTCTCTGAACAATTAAAAAAGAAACATAGTGAAGTTACTATTCTTAGCGAGGAAGTTAAATCTCTAAAGCATGAGAAAGAGCAAGTTTTACTGAGATGTAGAGAGCTAGAGATCATAGTTAACCATAATAGGGCAGAAAATGTAAATGAATGTGATGTTGAATTAAGTTCTTTAAAAGATGGAGTTATGACGAGGATAGGCAAGGATTTTGGAGGATCTGGTTTTGAAATGAAAGATTTTGGCAAAGAATCAAAAATAGTGTTGAAGAATAAAAGTCCTTATGAAATTATGACTATTAGAAAAGAAAGCAAGCAAGATCAATTGTTTTCATCACCAGTAACAAATGAAACATTGCCTGAGGCATCTGAACCAAGTGAAAATGACAAATTCCAGCACGAGCTTCATGTACTTAGAGCAGAACAGGTATGTTTACTTGTCTGTACATGATAAAGCACATTAAAAATGTACTTTTCATTAAAAATGTACTTTCATCTTTTACCTCATTTTCATAAAAGATGAGTTCACATCATTGAAGAGAATAAAAGTTAAAGTTTTCATTCAGTTCTTATTTGAGTTTTATGTACTGTTTAACAGTCTTTCCTTAAATGTTTCCTCTCTTAGTTTTCTGTTTTGTGTTCAGCTCAAGAAGTAAAAAGTACTTAATGAAAATCAAAGGAATACTTTCTCATTTGCTGAAAAAAACTTTGAAGTAGTAATGTGTTTGCGTAGAATTTCAGCTTTAAAGAAATTAGTAGTTTATAATGTTGTGTTTTGTTGTAGTCACAAAGTTTTAATTTTATATTGGTCTTTTTAAGGTTCTACATTGTAAATTAATTGTTAAGCTTTTTAGCATTCCGTATAGTTGTTCAGTAATTATGATAGTATGTTTCTCATGGAGGAAGAAAACCTTATGTCCTGCAGATTTCTAGATCTTTTTATACCTGAAGGGAAAAAGTATTAATACCTAGAATTGTTTTCAAAACTAATAGGTGTTAATTACTCCTGAAAGTGTCAGACATTTTAAAAATTTTATTAAAAAGCATTATTGGGAGAGGAACTGAACTTGAAGCTCGACTATCAAAAGGTCAAATTTTCTTAGTAAGAATTTTATTTTTCTCTACTAAAGATACTTTGAATGACTTGTCCAGCTATGCTCTGCTGGCCCATGAATAAGTTTGTTCAGGGAGAACGTTCATAGGTCAATTCATTCATAATCCAACAAAATGAGTCTTTTACAGTACAGTTGTGACTTTTATAGCTGTAAAAATTCAAATATTCCTAACTGGACATACTGTATTATGAGAAACAAACCTGTCCCTGCCCCACTCTTCATTACCAAAACAAATCTCCTTATCAGTGAAGCAGTGAGTGAGGTTGTGTGTGCAAAAGAAGAAATTGGGCAGTGACTTACACAAAGGTAATACTGAGAATAGCCTAACTATGCTTGGAATGATACAGAGACCACAAAACAAACAAAAAAATGAAAACAAAATTTGCTCTTACTACTAATGCAAGCAGTGTCTTTCATTGAGAGCAACATAAATGTGGCTGCTAAAAGTTGTTTTGTTTTTTTTTTAACTGAAAAGAAACAGTGTTTTATTACAATTCCAGATTATTTTAATACACTTAGGAAGTTTGGGCAGGAGGAGAAAAATAATAATCAGTCTTATCAGTGATTGGGATGTGAGGAGGAGGGTTGAATTGCAGGAATGTTGTGGATACTGATTAACTGTTAATGTACTGTTAATGTTTAAAATTGAAGATAATTCAGGGAATTGAAAGAGATACTGGAGTATTACAAAGGAAATTTACAGCAGGGACCTTGCAGTGTCTAAAATAATATCTGACACATAGTAGGCAGTTAGTAATATTTGTGAATGAACGAGTGAATACAAGGAGCAATAAAGCCCATTTAGTAACTGAACTATGAAATAACAGGCCTTCATGTTAGGGAGAAAATCAGAATAGCCTTTGTTATTTGTTGTTTATCGTTGTTCAGAATCCTGACCATTGCAGAGACAGAAAGATATGTGTCATAAATGGAGGAAAAGATAGTTCATTATCAAAACTCACAGATATAACTAGATAAGAAATTAAGAAAATTAAGTAAATAACTAAAAAACTTTAATAAAGTAAAAATAAACTTAGCAAAATATGTAAAATCAATATAAATAAAATTGTAATAAAGGACATGAGTTTTGAATAACAGAGAAATTAATACTGTAAAGTACCAGTTAATTTCTTAATCCACAAGCCTTTTATAATTCCACTCAATGAAGTTACTGAAATTTGACTTGTTTTACGGTTAATCTAGATGAATAAATGGGTAATACCCAATAATATTTTTGAAAAAAGCAGAATGTATATAAAATGGCATATAGAATGACATTTTTGTCTTAATTATGCAAATTTGATAAATACTGATTATGAATTAAACTATAATTCAAGACAAGAGAACAGTGTCAGACTATCTACATTCAAAGAAAGTAGAAGGAAAAATACAATAAAGTGAAGAGCAGAAGTAAGAGAACTTGAAATAACCAAAAGAAGAAGAATTTTGAAGATTTATTATCTGAAAAGATTAACAAGTCTGATCACAGCTTCAGGACTATGTTGAAAGGGGGAAAAACACAATGAAATGAAGAATAAAAATAAAGGTACTTCAGAGATTTTCAAAAATCGTAAAAAAGTAATGTAAGTAAGTTGCCAATGAATTTGAAAATACAGATACATTAGATGATATTTTGGTAGAGTATAAATTACCGAAACTTAAGGGGTTGAAATAGTAATCAGAAGTTTTCTTTTTCCCCCTCTAATAAAACATGCTAGGCTAATCAGCTCTCAAGGAACAAATGTATCAGCTCTCAAGGAACAAATGAATAATTGCCTGCTAAAACTGGATTAAAGAGAGGAGGAAGGAGCAGGAGGGGAAAAAGAAAACCCAACTATTTCATTGTAAGACCCAGATATTGATATGAAGACTTGTTAATAAGTGTGGTACAAGAAAATACAGAATCTTAGGGCTGGGGATTTAGCTCAGCGGCATAAGCACCTGCCTTGGAAGCAGGCAGTCGTGAGTTCAATCTCTGGTACCAATAAAAAGAAAAAAAAAGAAATTACAGAATCTCACTTATCAGTGTCTTAAAAAAATCAACTAATGTAATCTCTACATTTGTACATTGTAGGACTAAATCCATATGATTATTTTAATATAGTATATTCTGGAAAAGAATCCATAAAAAATTTAACTCATTTATAATTTTAAAAAAGCTAGGAAATCAGGAATGGATGGAGAATCTCCTAATTATGAGATGGCTTTTATTAAAACATTTAGCAAATAACATTTCTAATGATGAAATTTACAAGAATTCCCAGTAAAACCAAGGGTAAGGAGTAAGCTAACCACTGTCAGCATTACTATTTCAACATTGTTTTGTAGTTCTTAGCCAATATAGGAAAAGAAATGAGAAAAATAGATTCCTAGTATCTTGAACTTTAATTAAGAAAATTAGAAAACATTGAAGGACACAAACACCTAGCAGTGTAGGAATATTTATAATATATGTAGTGGAGAGAGGGAAAAAATGCCAGTCCTCGCCACGTTTATTTCTATATTCAGTGTATTTCAAAATTTCATGAATGTCTTTCATGGATCTTGAAAATTTTATTTTAAAATTGACATAGAATAAACAACCAAGAATAGTCAAAACAGTCCCTAGAAATATGTATTCTATGTGATATCAAGATTTAATACAAAATCATAGACAATATAATTTGATGCTATGATAAAGATATCAGTGGATCATGGAGAGTAAAAGCATATCCATATTCTTATAAAATTTTGGTATGTGGCATAGGACCCCTACAAATCAGAATTTATTAAATAGTATCAAGAAGGTATAAAGAACAGTTAATATAAGTAAAGTTAAAAATGGACAAAAGATATGGATAAATGTGACTTGGAGTAAAAAAATCAAACTGGCTCATAGGTGTGGAAAGATACTTTGAACCTTACTAATGAATACAATAATAGTATTTTAAACTATTGTATTAAATAGTATTTATTTATTTAATTTAATTAAAATAGTATTTATTTTATTAATAGTATTTTAAAAATTATAGAGAGCAATTTAAATGTATAATTATGTAAGAACATAATTTGGTAAAATCGAATACAGGTAAACCTGTGCAGTAACTATGACCTAGCAGTTAAATTTCTAGGTGATCCTCAAAGTATCATCCCTGACCCGTGTAGTCAGCATCACTTGGACACAGGTTAGAATTCATGTTTGTGGCCCCATTCTAGACCTGCATAAGAGCTCAGGTGGTATGCAGTAGTTTGTAAACATTCCACATAATTCTCATGCATGCTAAATTTGAAATCCGCTAGACTTGAGAAACACTAGCATATTTGTTTAGTGATGTATATGTAAGAATTTTTAGCAGTATATTCTGAAATATCCAAAAATTAGAAATAATCTAGTTCACCTCTAGAAAGAAAAGCACAAAATATGGTATATTCATATACCAAACCAGTTAAATTTACCCATTATGTACATGGTTTGATATGAGAGGCATATTGAGTGAGAAGATAAATTTACAAAATAAATGTCATTTTGAACTGTTGTTGTAAATCTATATAAATATATAATATAGCAGCCTGTTTACAGGTATACTGAGATGTGACAGTGTAAGAAGTAGATTGATTTGTGCTTATGGTTGCCTTTGTGGAGAGAGTAATAGGAACATAGTGCATTGAATTTTATTTATAATATTTTCTTTCTTAACCAAAAAAGAAATGTAGAAGGAGCAAGGGAATTGGGGGGGGGGGGTAAGGACCAAACGTTGGTATATGTTAACTTGAGTTGGGTGTACATAAGTGCTTTTTGTATTTATCTGCATTTAATACTATCTTAAAACCAAACTGAGAGATAAATTATACTAAGCTATGATAGTTTGACACCAAATATCGAAATGTACTATAAAATTTAGGTAATGAAAATACTGTACTACTTCTTTGACAAAGACTGCTAGATCAATGCAACTGGATGAAGAATGAGGAAAGTTAGATTTTGGTTCTCTTATGAATTTTTAAACTAATTTAGTATGTTTCTCTCTTGTAGTCTGCAAATAAACTGAAGTTACATTTTTTTTATTTTAAAAATTGCTAATTTTATATACATTCATTTTTAGAATGACTTAAGGCTACAGATGGAAGCTCAACGCATATGCCTCTCCCTAGTTTATTCCACTCATGTGGATCAAGTTCGTGAACATATGGAAAATGAAAAAGATAAAGCTCTTTGCAGTCTTAAAGAGGAGCTTATTTCTGTTCAAGAGGAAAAGATCAAAGAACTTCAGAAAACACATGAGTTAGAGCTACAAAACATAAAAACACAGGAAACAGGTAAGTGGTTTCTGACTTAAATCCCGTAAAGCAAATAAGTATCAGGTAGAGCTCACTATTTTACAATTTTACTCACTTTGAGAGGAAAACAAAACATCAGGAGAATACAGCATATAAAAAGCATAAATTTCTGAATTTTATTTTTGTGGTGCTGAGGGTTTTTGGTATGCTTAGAACCCATAGAGGAAGATGACTTGTATATTTGAGTCTAGGACAATTATTAGACATTTAAGTGCTTGAGAAAAGTAAAATTATGGGGATCATGTATTCCCATAAGAAGTCCTGATCCATTGGCAAAAGCATATATAAAGTAAACTTACAATTTCTGAAATACAAAAATGAGTAGAATGGAAAGGAATGTTTTCTGGGAGGATGAAATGGGAGGAAGCTATGGACAGTAGTTGGGTTGGAACTTTAAGGAAGACTCTGAAGTAATAAGCATTAAATTGTAAGAGTGCATTCATTTTGAAGAATTGAATGGTCAGATCATTTGAGAAAATAGAGGCAGTAAGACTGACAAGAGTTTGATCAGAAAGAGCCCCATATATTCTAAGTGAGCACCTACTGCAGGACTTTTTTCCTGGGGTTTGTCTTTTTGAGATAGGGTCTCACTGTTCAGGCTGGTCTTGAGCTCACTTTGTAGCGCGGGCTGGAATCGAACTTACAGTGATCCTCTTGCCTCAGCCTCCTGAGTGTTGGGATTACAGGTGTACATCACCATACCTGGCTGTTTTGTTTTTGAGATAGGATCTTGCTGTGTGGCTCAGGCTAGCCTTACTGAACTCTGTGTAGTCCTAGATTGCCTCCTTGTGGCAATCTTCCTGCTGCAGCCTCCCGAGTATTGGGATTATAGGTGTGAGCCATTACATTTGGCTATAGGATTTTAAATGGTGGAAGTAACAGTATTTTTAATTTAAAATTATACCCAAGGGATAAATTGAATGAGGTGATCTTACTGGTGGGAAGACCCGATGAGCAACATTGGCAGTAATTCTGATAAACAATAAGATAATTTAGTATCTTACTGGATTTTGGGTTTCAGTTTGGGCTCTTCTTTCTGAAAGGTTCACCATAACTGATCCATTATACTAGGTTAAACACAGTAACAGTACTCGGACATGTAAATCAGATACACTAAAGCGTCATCTCCTCTGTTAGGTAGTGAAGCAAAGCCTTTGCACAGGCTCATTGGGAGGCTGCAAAAGGCGGTGTCTGAGGAATGTTCTGATGTGTCAAAGGTAAGATACTAAAAGTTAAATAGTTTTGGACAAGAGGTGCTAAATTTTAAGTTGGTTAGTAATTTGTTGAGCAAAACCATCCAGTTCAGTTTTCCTATCATCTAAAACTGCACTTAGAAAGTATCCCTGGGGGAGGGGGGTTGTTTATGCATGTGGGTTGGTAGGTGTTGGGGATTGAACTCAGGTACCACCCATGCTAGGTAAGTGCTCTACCACCAAGCTAAGGATTTAGCCTTTGTGTTTGAGCTTACAATGGGCATTTAAAATTTTCATGATAGTTCATAGCAATAAGAAAAAAATTCAGGGCTTGGAGGATGGCTCAGTAATAGATTATTTGGCTGCTATACATGAAGCCCTGAGTTTGATCACCAGCACAGCAAGGGAAGAAAGGAAAAGAAATTTGGGTGAATTATCTCACGAGTAGAACAGACCCTAATCGTTGAGGTAGCCATGAAGGAGCTGCTTAATCTCTCTGGGTCTTAGTTTTTATGTCTGTAAATTAAATGTTTCTAAAACCAGTGTTTCTAAAACTCCATCTTAGGGGCTATACTGAAAATTTAGTAAACTTAATTACTAAAAATATAATTTGTTAAGTAAATTTCAAGAAACCACAGTGGCAGCAATAATAACTTTGTTTAAAATCCAAACGTTACTGTTATTTTCAATTGTGTGAGGATCAAAGGTAAAATTTATTTGGAGGACTTAGCAGATGATTATGGGGAATGAGTTATTTTGTTGGCTGAGAACAATCAGAACAATGTGTCAGATGGTTTTAGATTTTTTTCTTTTTGTCTGTATAAACCACAGAAAATGTGCTCATATGCTTTAGAAAGGTGTATGGAAATAGTTTCCTTGATATAATACCTCTAGAACCTAATGTTTTTCCTAATTATCTTTTCTGGACTTCTATCCTTGTCCTGTAATGGTTTTCAAAGATAGTTGATGTAGTGAAATGTATTAAGGATACAGAGATAACGTTGAGATAGGACTTCACTAGAAAGTGACAGAATAAAGTGCAGATATATTAGGAAAAAATAGAAGAAAGTTACAATTTGCTCTTTGATTTTTTTCTTTTGGTACTGGGAATTCAACTCAGGACCTTGCCCTTGCCAGGCAGCACTTCCGCTGCTGAGCTATAACCCCAGCCCAAAAATTACAGTTTGTGTAATGAAGATTATCAACATTTTTCTCATGTAAGAATGATTTCAAGTCACAAGTAAATATTTAGACTCAATTTTTTTCCCCAGCACATTGGTTCAGTACAGTGATGGTAAACCTTTAACACATTTATGTTTTTTAAGACAAAAGATGTTAATATGTGACTTTTCTAAACTAAAACCTCAGTAGTCAGATTTAATTGCAGGGTTGGCACTTTGCAATAAATAAGTGGGTTTTGAGTTTACAGTTTGGGCATTCATCTCTAAAAGGTTCACTGTCACTGGGTTAGTATGTAGAAGAGTAAGATCTAATTTTTCTGTGAAATTTTGACCACTTGTTGCATCTATGAAAATAATGTTTAATGATGTTTAGAGTGAGAGATCAAAAGTTTAATTTCTTGAAATACCCAATTTTGCTGTTAACAGGCTTTATGCAATGTCTTTCGTGAATATTATGCTCCTACTTTAAAATGTGAAGTCAATATGGAAGAGAGAGAAAATTCTGGGGTTTACCCTTCTGAATATCAAGAACCAGAATTCCAAAATTATATTTACAAAGTTGAAGGTAATGAACACTTAACCACACTACTGAATAGTACTTAATTTTCTGAAATGAATTGTTGATAAATTTTACTTTTAATCATGATTTATTCAGCCAAGTTGTTTATCATCTTAATATCTTGTCCTCTTTTCAGATTCATGAAATCTTCTATTTAATATACAATTTTAATTTTTATAATCAAAATTATGTTTGGGAAATAACTGAAGCTGTATGTTTCCTTGTCTATCTTCTGTTCCTGTACTAATACCTTTTTTCTCATTCTAATTTTTTCCTTCAATTTTTTCCTTTAACTTTTTAATACTGTCATGCCTATTCTTTAAAAGTTATTGTAGTTTTTTTAATAAGTTCATCTCAATGGTATATCATTTTAAAACTAAGAATAAAAGGATATATTAAGAAACTGCTTTTTAAATATAACTCTGGTACTCATTATTTTAACAAACTATAACCTTAACTAATTTTTGTACTTTCACAGATAAGAATATTTCTTCTTCCTACCCATTTGTATGAATCATGAACAAGCAGTACAAATTAATGGTTAATCAAAAAAATTAATGCATTTTTCAAATGAATTTTTCAGGTTAGCTTTGTAGCAGATGTTTCATATTCACATTTTTATTTTTGTTTACTACATATTTAAGGTTTATATCTAGTGTTTTCTTAAAGGTGTAAATAGATAGGTAATATTGATTGAAAGATATGCCCTTGTTACGAAGTAAAATTATTGTATTTGCTTATTTATCATTTAGACTTTCAAGAAAACATGCAAACCCTTCTCAGCAAAGTAACAGAAGAATACAACAAACTCTTGATACTCCAGACACAATTAAGCAAGGTCTGTGAAATGAAAGCATGTCATATAATATGTACCTCCTGTTTTGTAAGCTGCATTATCAACCAAGAATTTCTAAATTAAATGAACATGAAGATATGAAAGTAATGTATATGTATATACATTTCCTTACAGAAAGAAAGGGACTGGATCCCAGCATCTCCTTTAAGTTACACCTGCAATGACCTAGCTTCCTTCTATTATACTTCACCTCCTAAAAGTTCCTCCAACGTCTAAGTATGCCACAGCCTGGGTACCAGTGACCTTCTATTCACATGCCTTTGGAGGCATTCACTATCCAAACTATAGCAGCTGCTGTAGAGTCTTATTTTTAATTGGATATCCCTACTCAAAAGTCCTTTAGGAGCATCTCAATCAATGTACTAAAATTTAATTTTACCTAATACTAAGGGGGCTAACATAACAAGGTCATGAGTTTGAGGTCAGCATGGGATACTACATAGCAAGTTTAAAGTGTGTCTAGATTGTATAAAAAATATTGAGTTTATTGACTTAATTCTTTCCTTAAACCAGCTTCTCCTCAGTTCTAAAGAATGACATCCAACCAGAAATTTGAGGATTTTTTTTTTTTTTTGTCTTCTTCCTTTTTATCGGTACCGGGGATTGAACAAATTTGAGGATCTTAAAAATCTTCCCTGACCCCTAACTTTCCATTATGCACAAAGATACTCCAAAGGGAATTCAAAAGAAATGAAAGACATACCTTCAATATGAAAGACATACTCATTCAGTTATCCGGCCAGTACTTTACTTCCTAATTATATGTCAAGTTATACCATGAATGTAGCAGTATACAAAGAGAATGAAGTCACTAGACTGACTATTCATAAATGATTTTACATATAAACTAATTCAAGAAATGTGGCATATGTTTATAAAACAGTTGTCCAAGGCAACATTTACTGAATACTTAAAAAGAAATATAGATAAGTACATCTGAAATTAAGTAAGCAAGTTGATGAGTATAGGCTGAAATAATGTGTTAGAGGAAGTAGAATTTGAAATGAACCACAAAAGATGTGCTGCTTTAAATAAAGAAGGTAGAGGACAGCTGCAGTTCAGGTAGGAGAAGTGGTATGATCAGAGTCTTAAAGTGTAAGTGTATTCTGTTGGGATATATTACTGAAACAGTAATGGACCCTAAGATTAAAGAGGATAGACTATAACAATCTTTCAATTCTAGGCTGCACTTTTATCTTGTAAATAATTAACACCTGTTATCCTAGGGCAACTATTATAAAGTTGAACTTTTAGGAGAGCAAGTAGAAAAAAATGTAGGAAAACAGGAGGGATGTAGAAAAAAAGAGTGGTTTATAAGATAATTTAGGGAAAAATCTACAGAATTTTGTAGTTGATAACAGAAAAGAAAAAAAGCCAAAAAAATTTTTTATTACCTCCCTTCACAAAATTTGGGCCTTAAATGTTTACGGGTGGGTCACAAAGTATGGGACTTCTGGGAGGCAGTCTCCAAGACCACTCCAGATTCAGTGATTTTTCTAGGATTATAAGAATTAACATTGTAGCAGTAATCAGTGCCATTCATTCCTGCTGCCCCACAGCCCAGAGCAGACAAGACACTGTAGGTACCTGTCCTGGGATACTAACCCATCAAAGGATCAGACACAGGAATATAGGTTAGGCTGACACCTGGGAACTGGTGCTATTAGTTCAGGTGATAACCAGCCTTAATACCTCAGACTGCTGCTACACTCACTTTGAAAATCCCAGAACAGTGTTCTTACCATCTTTTGAGAGAGACAAATCAGCTGATTAGTAGGGCAAATTTCTTTCCAGGTCTACAGTAGGTATTCTTTCCACTCAGTGTTCAGTTGTATCCCAGTGAGCTTCCAGACAGCAATTCCAAAGTTTCCTCCAGAAATCTGCAGAAGAGTATAGCTTTGAAATTGAGGTCTATTAACGATCTTTATCCTGACTCCTTTGGTGATTGTAGAGGACTAGGTTCTCTGCTTTAAAACAGTATTGCTGATCAAAGCTGCATTTTCTATGGGAAAGTGTCACAGTTCTTCAAGATTATGCAGGCCTTATATTTTAGTAGCATAGAATCACAAATCAGCCCTATGCCTTCAAAAAAGGTACAGAAATTGAAGCAGCAAGAGTATTTAGAAGGCAGTGTTCTTTTACTAGGGATCTATATGCCAGTCATCATGTTTTGGCATTGCTGACACCTAAAAGGAAGAAAATTATAAAGATCAGAAATCAGTGAAATTGAGACCAAAAAATTACAAAGAATTGATGAACTAAAGAGCTGGTTCCTGAAAGAATGAACAAAATTAGCCATTCTTACAAAAAAAAAAAGAAAGGAAGGAAGGAAGGAAGAAAGAAATAAAAAAGAAACCACAATGGACATCACCACATTATTAGCTACTTCACAAACCTGTATACTCATACATTGGCGAATTCAGAACAAATGAATAGATTTCTAGATACATATGAATTAGAACAATCAAGAAGGTTTAAAAAACCTGAGTAATACGAATAACAGGCAGTGAAATTGAGACAGTAATAAAAAATCTACCAGCTAAGAAAAACCGAGGTCCTAATAGGTTAGCCGTTAAATTCTACAGGAACTTCAAGAAAGATTTAACTCTGATAACATCGAATTTGTTAATGAAATCAAAATAGATGAAATACTTCCAAAATCACTCTTGGAAACTAGTGTTACCCTGGTTCCAAAACCAGAAAAGGACCCAACTGGAAAAAGAAGGGGGAAAAAAAAATTGCAGGCTAATTTCTTTAAAATACAGGTGTAAAAATCCACAAGAAGATACTGGCATACAATGCAATAAATCATCAAAAAGACCATGTAGGCTTCATCCTAAGAATGAAAGGCAGGTTCACAGTATACAAACTAGTACATGTAGTATATCACATAAACAGTAGTAAGGACAAAAACCACATGATATCTCAGTAAATGCAGAAAAGGGCTTTGATAAAATCCAGCATGCAATGATGATAAAAATAATCATGAAAATAGATGCAGAATGCCCTTATGTCCTTCTGATGAAAGCCATTTATGAGTCACCTACTACCAACATTATATAACATAGGGGGAAATAGCTTTCTCTAAAATCAGGTACAACATTATCATCACTTCTATTCAGTGTAGAATTTAAAATCTTTGCCAGAGCAATCAGGCAATAGAAAGAAAAATAAAAAGAATATATATAGGAAAGGAAAAAGTTGCATTATCATTATTTACAGATGACGTGATCCTCTACATAGAAGACCCCAAAAATTACTAGAACTAACCAGATTCAGCAATGTGGTAAGATACAAAATTAACACACAAAAATCAATAGTGTTGACGTACAGTAACTCACTAAGAAGTTAGGGAAAATTTCATACATGTTAACATTAAGAAAAATTAAATATTTAAGAATTAACCTAACCAAGGAAATGAAAGGCCTTGTACAGGGAGATTGAAGGGGACATCAGAAAATGTGAAGATAATATTAGTCTGTTCTTGGATTGATTGAGCCAATATTATCAAAATGGTAATGCTTCTAAAACTTCCAAATCAAGATACAAACAGTACTCACAGAATTAGAGAAAAGAAATCTAAAATTCATATGGAACCAAAGAGGTTGTAGAAGCAATCCTGTGTAACATGAGCAAAGCAGGAGATATCATAATCTAGGACTTGAAATTCCATTACAAAACTACAGTGATAAAAGCAGCATACTGCACAAAGACAGGAGGATCAGTAGAACAGATAGAGAAAACAAAACACCCCAGACACATTCAGCTATTTGATCCTTGACAAAGTAGCCAAAAACATACATTGTAGGAAAGGTACCCTCTTTGAAAAAGGGTGCTGGGAAAAATTGGCTATCCACGTATAGAAGATTGAGTCTAAATCTATGTATTTTACCATCTATAATCTAAAATCAAAATACATCAAAGATCTAAATGTTGAGGTAGAAACACTGTCTACTAGAAGATAAAATAGGTAAAACTCTTATTTAAAAACATAGGCATAGACAAAGACTTTCTGAACAAAACCTCAGTCACACAAGAAATAATACCAAAAATAAACAAATGGCATTATATCAGATTAAAAAGCATCTGCATAGCAAAGGATACAGCCAGTACAATGAAGAGCCAACCTGCAGAACGGGACAATTGTTGTCAACTCTTCATCAGATGGAGATCTGTAATCCATTCTAGAATATATAAACAACTCAAAAAAGAACAAAAACTTAAAAGAGTCAATCAAAATAAAATACCCAGTCAAAAACACAGAAAAATGAATGGATGCTTCTTAAGAAGTACAAATGTTATACAGCAACAGAACCTGGAAAAACTGTTGATGCTATTGATGCATAACATATTGCTATTATAGGTCTTTTTATATAAATACATATATATATAATTTGAATTTTTTGAAACTTTGTGCCGTCAACTTTGGAAAAATTTATCCCAGTTTACTGCGTTAAGTTAGCATTGTACAGAAATTAACAGCCATATTGGTCTAAAAATGTTAAACTAAATTTTTCCCATTTGTACAGGAGTAACATACTATATTAAATACATAAGGTCTTAGCTACATGGGTTTGATTACAGAAACTAATAAAAGTATCCTTTAAATTTAAAAAACTATGAATGACCAATAATACATGAAAAAACACTGAACAAAATTGTCCATTAGAGAAATGCAAATTAAAACAATACTGAGATTCCATCTTACTCCAGCATTACCATTATCAGGAAACCAAGTAACAGGTGATGCGAAGTACTAGAAAAAAAGGAGCCCATCTGTATTGCTGGTGGGAATGTAAGCCAATATAATTAGTATAGAAACCAGTAGGGAGAGTCCTCAAAACATTAGAACTAGACATTCTGTTTGACTAGGCTAATTCCCTTTTGGGTATCATCCCACAAGAATTAAGTTATCCATGCGTACTACCCATGTATAGTGATACATGCATACACATGTTTAGGGCAGCACAATTCATAATAGCCAGATCATGGAAACAGCCTGTATGTCCATCAGTAGAAGGATAGATGAAGAAAATTAGTATTCTTAAGTACATCTAGAGCACTACTGTGCCATTAAGAAGGGTACATTTGAGTCATTTGTAAGAATATAGAAACTACAGATGCACCATAAGACCATAATGTTATGAAATAACTCAGACACATTAAATTTATTTTATTTGAGAGACTCAAAATGTGAAGAGCAAAATAAAAAATAATAGGAAGGGAGATCTTTTTCAGATGAGAAAGGAATCAAGAGATGGAAGGGGAGGGAGTGAAAGGAGGGAAAGAATTAAAACCTCTCCACAAGGAATGTAATCATCTTGTACTGTTAACACATAGTAATTAAAACTGGAAACCAAAAAACAGAAGTTAACATATAGTTATATTTAAGCCTAAGATGTTTTATAGCAAAAGGATACAAAGCAAACTCAGCTTTGGAAAAGTTTGAAATGGTGCACAGGACAAAATCTAGAGGAAATCAGACACAGACTTTCCTAGTAGATTTATTTATAGGACATTAATTCCTCCAGCTTAAGTTTGACAGTATGTGCAAAATGTCGTCTACCAAAGAAAAACTTAACTAAGCTCAATAGTCCACAGTTTTCTGTCATGTATCAGGTAGTTTGCACCCTCTTTCCAGTATACCAAAATCTAGACTTCCAGAAGCAAAGCATGTTTCAGCACAGACTGCACCACGTGGACAGTTTAGGCATAGTTAAACCATGCTTACCACTTATGCAAAGTGTTATATTAGTGTAAGGAACTGTTCACTAGTTAAGTTTACAGACTCCAGCAGATGTTTCTAAAGATAACCCATTTCAGGGCAGCTATGTTAACTCTTCTGTAAAGAGTGAATTTCCCGTTTAAACAAAATTAGCCACAGTTGTAGAGGCATGCTGGAGTTTGACGGAATCAGAGTCAGCACCCAGTACCTCACTGCATAACGTTTTAATCCTCACTTCAGCCTTATTGAAATACTTAGTTTTCCAAATGAATTATCATCTTTACAACCAAGGGCTTTTTTGCATGCTGTTCTTCCTAATACTGTCCATCTACTGTAATCTGTTGGTTTATTCTTTCTTGTTATAGTTGGTTCAACCGTTACTCCATTGGTGTCATCTTCTTGTTTTCCTAGATTCAGACATTTCTTTTTCTCTCTTAGCTTCTGAAGCTTAAATACTTGGTAATCCTTGTGTCTTTCATGTTCCCGCAGTTGCACCACATTCTCATGTTATGGTAATTACTTGTTTACTCTTCTGCCTTTCAGTGTACTCTAGACTTTCAGAAGCAGGGGAATCTTTGATTATATCGTTTATTTCCTCCTGTTGGTACAGTGCTTGCTTAGCCTACAGGAAAGGCCTTACTGAGCAAGTTAGATGAAAATATAAAAATATTGAGCTAGAATCTTAAGAATTTACCTGAATTTTCTTTTGGAAATAGGAGGGAAAATTCCCTGTTGAAATATATGTGGAAGGTAAGAGGGCAGAGGATAATTGAAGAATAGTGACCAGTTGAAGAATAGTGAACAGTCTTCTTGGGAAGTAGCTTTTATTCTGCTATTCTTCTGCTGTGATAGCATCCTTTGTTCATCTGATCTAGCCACTTTGAAACTCTCTCCCCATTGTAATTTAGATAAACCTTCTTTGTGAGCTTTATTTCCTCCTTTTTAATACATATTAAGCCCTTGTGAATAGATAATTACCTGCACTGCTTACAGAATAGGTTTGTCTTCCTCATTGTCTTATTCCTCTCTTTTTTTTTTTTTTTTTTTTTTTTTTTTTTTTTTTAAAGTCAGGTTCTTACAGTGCAGTTCAGGCTGGTCTTGAACTTAATTTGTGGTCCAAACTGGCTTTTGCACAAGTGCTCTTACTTATGAATTCCGTGTTAGATTTTTTCTTTATCACTTTGGTAAGTAAACACTTTATAAAGCTCACAGAATCAAGTTATTCTGGACAAAGAAGGGAAGTGACAAGTCCAAAGGTAGGGACAGCAAAACAATCCTGAATTTCCACACATCTTCCATTTCTTCACACATTTGGACAGAAAGCATCACTAATTAAAGGGAAATTGTTTGAAATGCAGTGATTAGTTAATAGATTTCTTGCTATCTACCTATTTTCTTTGATATCAGAAAGTCTCAAGCAGTGGTTTCCAAATGGTCGGCCAGGGGTCTCACAATTATCTTATTAAAAACAAACATTTTCAGATTTCTGCTTAAGTCTTCACTCTCCAGATGTACAATCCAGGAATCTGTAATTGTGAATACACACACACACACACACACACACACACACACACGTGTGTGTGTGTGCATATTATAAAGCCTCTTAACCACTAATCTTGAAAAACTAGAAGCTTTGTAGGCTATTCCAATACCAAATGAACAACTCCAAAAGCACACACAGACCCTCAAAAACACAGGGTCTAACAGATTACTTGCAAAGAATTACAGACATTCTGCATTTTGTCCTCCTTGACCACCACAAAAATCTCTGCTGAGGTTCCATCAGCAAGTGCCTATGTAGACATCAGTCCTACAGAAACAGAGTCAGCCAAAACCGGATTACAACTCAAGGGTTTGCACAGAAGTAATTATACAGAAAAGCACGTTTCCCTCCACTAAGGTATACACTAGGGCATATTACCCTATAGTAAGCTATACAGTATTCATTTAACAAATATTTATGGAGTACTTACTATGTGGAGAAAATATTATAGATATTTAGAATATAAGAGTGACTTAAATGGATAAAGAGCCTACCTCCCCTCTACAGTTTAAAGTTCTTCCATGAGACAAACAATAAAGAAAATAAGAATAAAATCCCCTCCAGATTTATATACTTTTATATATGTGGATAGACAAAATATATGCAACGTTTAGATACCCTATAAATAACAAATAATGTACATATATGTAAAATGGATCATGTTAATACAGAAAAAAACCAAAAGGCTATAGGCTTCTAGGGCACGATTTTAATTTCCAGAGGATGATCAAGAAAGGCCTTAGGAGACCATGACATTTATAGATAGACGCAAAGAGAGATGATCATGTTGGCCATCCAGATACCTAGGAATGAGCATTCTAAGTAAAGGAAATAGTCATTGAAAAACCCTAAACTTGGAGCAAACTAATCATTTGAGGACTCTAGGGAAGTTGTTTGGCTTGGGAACTGAAGGACAGACAAGGCAGGAAGAAATAGAGACTCATTAAGATACTATGAGAGCAGAGGAGCACTAAAATAATGTGACTTGTCTTACAGTCTTTCCACATCATTCCCCAAAAGATCGAGGCCCAAATAGAATTTTACTTGTCCATATTCGGGTCCATATTAGTCTTGCATTTTGTTAGCTTTTATATTCACACTTTATAGTTTACTTCTTTGTAGAATAGTTAAATTTTATTTCCTCAACTGGTTGATAAATTCTGTGAGGTGAGATAAAGTTTATTTTTCTTTTTACTGATACTATATTCTATCTCTGCTGTCACAGTTTGTCACACAGGTTATTAAATATTTGATGAGTGAATAAATTTAATACCCATGTATATGACATAGTGCCTCCCAGTTTTAATAGTTAAGAAAATGAGCCAATATGTATCTGTTTTTATTATTTTCTTCCTTACATTTATTGTAAAATATATAATTTGTCAACTACTTGATTACCACCTGCTCTCTAGAAATGAATAATTTGCCAGGTATTTATAATAAAAAATGTGTGTGAATTAGAATTTCAGAGATGAAGTCACAAGTATTTTGATGAACTTTCTACTAGAATTTTATGAAGTACTCAATTTCATGAAAATGAAATTTTTTTTCATTATATTCAAGAACATTACTAGTATTATTTTCATGCCATGAAAATAATAGGGTATGAATCTTTTCAGAAGAGAACAGGAATTATCTAGAAGAGATGGTATTTGTATAAAACTGTCAAAATTCTGGGTGCTTAAAAAGATCTTAAATGTAAAATCACCTTAGTACAGATTTTGAAGTAACAAATTTACATCTTTGCTCTATTGTCATTTTCACAGGTTCAAGAACAACAAACAGATGGTGTGAAATTTGAATTTACCAAAGAAAATCTGTCAAAAGAGGAAACTGAGTCTTTGTCAATCCATTCTCAGATGACCAGCTTGCAAAACATCGGTAAATTTCGATAATAAGTCACATTTTTGTATTTTTATACAAAATACCTAATAATTTACAAAATACAATTTTGTTTTGAAAGATGAGATAACTTGGTTAAGTTAAATATTTTACTGTAATTTGTCTGGTCTTAATTTTCTCATCCTTAATATGAAAAGTATATGGACTAGTGATCTCTGGTCCCTCTAACTAACTTTATATTTTATTTTGTTTTAAATTTAAAGTAATAAAATGTTTGATTTTAGTGATACTATAGGCAGATGGTAGGAAAAAATTATTCTGTGTTGTGTTTTTATCAGAACAAGTCAAACTACATTGCTATCAGTTTTCTCAAGGAAGAATGACTATTTTTTGTTCACACAAGTAGTTGTGTTATTGCACTAGCAAATTGGTAGTGAAATGTGCATTTTTTTCTATTCCTGTAACATAGATGTCAATCATAAAAGCACATTATCTTCTCTGCAAGATACAGAAAAAGTGAAACATCTTAAAGAACAAGTTCAAGACTTAGAAAACCTCGTATCCTCTTTGCAGCGACAGTTGAAAAAAAAGGAAGAAAACTATGGGGTAGAGAACCAAATTTTACAGGAGAAGCTGCAAACTGTTAGTGAGTCCACAGTTCAGCTAAGGTATCTGTCTACTTACAATTTTGTTCAGTAGTTCTTATAACTTAGTAACAATCCATGGTCGTATCTTCTGTAATGCTTAAGAGTAAAGTATAATTTAAGAAAAATTGTATTTATACTTTTTTATTTTAATTTTAAAGAATAAAATAAACAGTGAAAATGAGTTTCAAAACAGGGTAGCAGGACAGTTACAATACTAGATATATTGCATATTTTTGTCTTGTAGTTATTCAGAGTACAGGACATAGGCATGATATCTAAACAGTATTGGTACAAAACGTTGTTGTCAAGAACAAATAGAAACTAGCTGTATAACTATCATACATACATATATTTTTTTCCTTTTGCCCATTCTTCCTTTCCCCTATTACAGTTTGTCTTTTCTTTTGAACAGTTTCTTCCCAATTCACAATATCTTTTGTATGATTTTTTAATTTTAAAAATAAAAAAGAAAAACCAGAAAAATCAAGATGCAAACCAATCTAAAAAACAACAAAAGCAAAATGACAAAAAAAAACAAAAAACAAAAAAAAAAACCCTACACACACAAAAAAACCCCATAGCTATATAGGTTTTAAAAACAGTATGTTAGGAATTTAACAGTACTGGTTGCACCACATATTGATATCTTTAGAATAGTTGCTCAGGTTGCCAGGTGAGTCCTCGCAGTCAGCCAGGTGCTTACCAGGAAGGTTGAGAGATGACTGATGGATATGCTCTTCTAGTTTCCCAGCCCATGTACCAGCTGGCTCATGAGAAAGCATGCTTTGACTTATTACTGTCTTCTCCTGATCTCCGTGGCATAACCTAGCCCATGGGAAGGCATACTTTGTCTTCTTGCCGAGTCTCCTCCCAATCCCTGTGCCAGAACCTGGCTCAGTCTACTTATACTTTTATAGAGATGTTAATTTTCTGGGTTCATCAGTCTGGAACATGTATTTGTTTATTCTATGCCTAAGCTTTGCTACTATTTATTTATTTATTTTCTGAGACAAGGTTTCACTTTGTAGCCCTGGCTGGCCTAGAACTCTTCTGCCTCAGCCTCCAAAGTGCTGGGATCACAGGTATACCTGTACCTGCACTACCATGCCTGGCAGTCTTGTTGCTTTGATATGGTAACTAAGATACCATTGTCCATTCTTAGCTGAATTCCCTTCACTTAATTGTCTGATATTCAAATTCACCATCACCAAATAGAGTTATGGACCCTCTCAAAATTTATACCTTCTGCAGCCATCTTCATCTATCATGACTGTTCTTTCTCTTACATATTTATTCCAATCTACGAAGAAATCTTTTTAAAAAGTAAGCCTTCAATGTGTATTTGAACTGAATCATTCCTCACTGGCCTACTAGTCTCTACAGTCATCATCCCTCTCCTAGATTACTCTGACTTTTCCTTCTTTCTCTTTTCTGAATAGTCAGTACAGGTGCCAGACCTTGCTTTTAACACTTAAGACTGGAGGGGTTATTTCAGTGCTCTCCTGCTCGCATCCTATCTTAGCAGGTCCTGCACAGTGAGTCCCTATTCCTACTGACTTATCTGTCTTTCTTTTTTATTTATTTATTTATTTATTTATTGTTGATGCCAGGGATTGAACTCATGACCTTGCACTCACTAGGAAGGCGCTTATATCGCTGAGCTAAATCCCAGACCCTGTCTGTTCTTCTGTTCCTAAACCAAACACTCCCTGGTGTCCACAAGATTAGTTTGCTCCAAGTTTAGGGTTTTTCATTGGCTGTTTCCTTTACCTAGAATGCTCATTCCTAGGTATCTGGATGGCCAACATGATCATCTCTCTTTGCGTCTATCTGTAAATGTCATGGTCTCCTAAGGCCTTTCTTGATCATCCTCCGGAAATTAAAATCGTGCCCTAGAAGCCTGTAGCCTTTTGGTTTTTTTCTGTATTAACATGATCCATTTTACATATATGTACATTATTTGTTATTTATAGGGTATCTAAACATTGCATATATTTTGTATATCCACATATATAAAAGTATATAAATCTGGAGGGGATTTTATTCTTATTTTCTTTATTGTTTGTCTCATGGAAGAACTTTAAACTGTAGAGGGGAGGTAGGCTCTTTATCCATTTAAGTCACTCTTATATTCTAAATATCTATAATATTTCCTCCACATAGTAAGTACTCCATAAATATTTGTTAAATGAATACTGTATAGCTTACTATAGGGTAATATGCCCTAGTGTATACCTTAGTGGAGGGAAACGTGCTTTCCTGTATAATTACTTCTGTGCAAACCCTTGAGTTGTAATCCGGTTTTGGCTGACTCTCTTTCTGTAGGACTGATGTCTACATAGGCACTTGCTGATGGAACCTCAGCAGAGATTTTTGTGGTGGTCAAGGAGGACAAAATGCAGAATGTCCGTAATTCTTTGCAAGTAATCTGTTAGTCCCTGTGTTTTTGAGGGCCTGTGTGTGCTTTTGGAGTTGTTCATTTGGTATTGGAATAGCCTACAAAGCTTCTAGTTTTTCAAGATTAGTGGTTAAGAGGCTTTATAATATGCACACACACACGTGTGTGTGTGTGTGTGTATTCACAATTACAGATTCCTGGATTGTACATCTGGAGAGTGAAGACTTAAGAAGGAATCTGAAAATGTTTGTTTTTAATAAGATAATTGTGAGACCCCCGGCCGACCATTTGGAAACCACTGCTTGAGACTTTCTGATATCAAAGAAAATAGGTAGATAGCAAGAAATCTATTAACTAATCACTGCATTTCAAACAATTTCCCTTTAATTAGTGATGCTTTCTTTCCAAATGTGTGAAGAAATGTGGAAATTCAGGATTGTTTTGCTGTCCCTATCTTTGGACTACTGTCACCTCACTACCTGTCTTAATTTCCATACTGCTCAGTTGAAATGTGTTTACAAAATTTTGCCGTTAAGACTATTAATTTACTACCTTTCCTGTTGAAGAATGTTACTCATTGCCGTGTTCGTTTTTATACTAACGAGTCTAGGGTTCTTGTGTCACATATTTTAAAACAGTGATAGCACAATTTGAATTAAACTTTTACAGTTCTTTACATGCGAACTTGTTTTGTTTAAGAAAAATAATTGTCATTTATTGTATAATCATTTGAAAACTTCATACTGGGAAGTATTTTAGAAAAATACTATGGAATTGGAAAGACCATGGGTTTTCAAGTCAGATGAATTTGCATTAGACTGCTTTTTGACTTTTACTGGTATATGACTATCAGCAAATTTTTAGACATTTCTGTGTAACAATAAGGTTAATAATTATTATTAACATTATGAAGATGAATAACTGGGAAGAACCTTGACAACTGCTGTGAAAAAAAAATAAGATTTACATAAAGTAGCCCTTTGTTTCCAGGTACTTCAATCTAATCATGACGTAATTGTTCACAAATAATTTTTAAAATAGCATGTTTGGGAATTATAGCCCTAGTGATTCAACTAAAGTGGCAGGATTTAATACTAGATCTGTATAGCATTTTTAATGTACTTTCTGTAATACTGCCTATAGAGTAGTATCAGGGAATAGAAATGAAGGGTAAATATCAGAATATTTTGATGAATATTGAGATCCAAGCATAGGGGAAAATTATAAAGAACCTTCTGTTATTTGGGCCTATTGAGTATGGATAATGATGGTACATTAATATACATAGTGAAATCTGGCAGTAAATTAAGTAATAGCTTCATTGTAGGAAAGAAGTAGTGAATTCGGTGTTAGGTTTTTTTGTTGTTGTTTTTTGTTTCACTTTATAAAGCTTACAAAACCCAGTTGTTGTGGGCTAAGCAGTGTTTTGCAGTTAAGGTTAAATGAGTGGATAATCAGAATGGTATTCTCAACTATGAAAATAAGAACTAAGAAACAAAGGCAAGGCCCCAAATTATGTATGTAAGGGGTACTGAGAAAAACAGACAAAATAGTGAGAAAGTTAAGAAAGGAAAGGGTAGCAAAGTTTTTAGAAAGATGAGATGGATAGGAAATATGAATATATATTTTGTAGCAGGAGAGAAATTTACATATACAGTAGCATTTGAAAGAAAATTTACCCTCAGAAATTAAGACATATTCTTGCAAAGTTTTAAGATGTTCATACACATTATTGAAGTTGTAAGAGAACACTTAAGTGATACTGTTATGCAAGTGAAATAATTTGAAATATGATACTATACTCAGATTTCAAGCAATGAGTTTAACAAGTTATAAGATTTATCACATAAAAAATACCTGTGGAAAGATACAGAGATATACTTGTAAGAATCTTACAGCATTGTTCTTCATAGTGAACATTTGGAAACAGCCAAGTGAACATCAATACAGATTAATTACATATAATGAATGGGATAATGATATAGCTTATATATGGTCAATTTTGAAAAGAGTAGAAGACATTAGGAGAATGTAAGCAAGAGGAGGATGGAATAAAGACAGTATAGGTAGTTACACATGAAAATGACAGTGAAGAATTATATTTTCCAAAAGTGAGACTTACAAATTTTCTCCTTTTATTTTTTCTCATGTTTCTTAAACACTAATCTTAACTCATTGTTGTTACCTATTTTAACTCTTTAGGATGTTTGTTCATTTTAATTAACTTGAAATCCAGAAATCTGTGTATTTGTTAGCTTGTGGGTAGGGATGGAGCCCAGGGCATCATAGATAGTAGGGGAAGCATTGTACTATTGAGCTACACATGCCCAGCCATTTTTATTTTAAGATGGAGTCTTACTAAGTTTGCCAGACTTGTCTCAAACTTACATTCTCCCTGCCTTAGTCTTCTGAGTAGTCAGGATTACAAGCATGTGCCATCACACCTGGTAAGTTAAACATTTTAAGAGAAACATTTTTACAAAGTAGTAAATAATTGTAGAATTTAGAATACATACATACATAAAAGATGTATGCGAATAGAGTAAAATCAAAGTCCAAAAATAACTGCTTAAAATGAGAATCTTCATTGCCACTGCATGTCAGTTTGACTAAAGATAATCATTGTTACTTTTACTATGTGTTCTTTGAGACTTTTTTCTATGATATGCACACGTGTGTAAAACAAGTTTTAGTAAAAGATACTACCTTTTTACCTCAGCTAAATCTAAGGTAACTTTTTTTAAAAAATACCAATACCTTTAATAGCTCTATATTGTACATTTATAGTAAATTTTATAAAATGCTATAAAATTCATTTGGTGATATGTTAAAATTGTGCATCATTCGTGTTATTTTTAAATGGAAAAATTTGTCAAAAATATAAATTAAGTTACAATATCTGTAAATCCTGATCTGTCATTTTTGTCTCTCTTGCCCTGGTACACATTTTATGCATAGCATAAGTTTTAGATGAATAGCAAAACATATGCACAACTTTAATTCTTTCATCCTTTCTTATTTATATTTAGTCCCTCCATTGATTCAGCAGCAGTAAAAGCATCTGCTGGACAGAGAACAGAACACACTGGATATTGTCTAAAAGAAAACATTGATGGTACAATAGAGGTATGATGTTACATTTTTATTTTAAAGGGTTAATGCAGTGACTTTTTTCTTTCATTTTTGTATGTGTGGCTTAGTAGTTACCCATAAATATTTTCCAGACATAAGCAAAATATAAAAACCTAAGCTAAAGAAAATATGTTTCCATAGCCTAGGAAAAAATGGAAAGTTAAATTTTGCCTAAATATGTTACAGTTTAATTTTTGTCTTGTTTTTATAACTCTTTGTGTGCTATGTAACAAATCAGTTTCAATGACCAATTAATTTTTTCTTTCCATCACAAGAAGTAAGACCAAGCTATCTTTAGAATAATTTAGGAATTCCCAAAATCCACGTGCTAAAGCTGGAATAGTGGATGAAGCCTCCTTCCCAAGAGGCTTATGACATAAAAACATTCCTTGTCTTTTCCATTGCATGCCCTCTAGCTGAGCCACTCTCTGCCCCTCCTCAATATTGTATTATTCCTAATTCTCAAAAGGTTTCTCACACCTCCAACTGCAAAACTTCAGTCTTCATCTTCACTCCCCAGACTTTTAGCTCCTACTTCCTAGAGAAAATAAAGATAATTGCATGTTGCAGTATTCATTCTGAATACTGGAGAGAAAGCCACATTCTTGATTCTTCTGCACTCATCCTTTACTCTGTGTCTGTCTGGGTGAAACAGATTACTGGTAAATAGATACATGCTGAGAATATGATTACATTTCTAAAAAGGGTTACTTTTATATTGATGAAAATAATTTGTATTTGTGGAAAATTGGATCATATTAAAATAGCTCAAGAAAATGTATGTGGAATAATCATAAACAAGCACCCAATATTATAAGTATGTAAATGTTTTCTCTTTGTACTGTATTTCTACATTCACAATACTAAGTATAATTATTTAAGACAATTACTCACTAGAATTAGGCTTTTAGTAAAAGGGGAACAAAATTTATTTTTTGCTGAGAATATCCACAATTTTCTAAGAAATAGTGATGCTGTGAGAATATTTTGAGAGTAGATCTCAAAAACAAGAAGTATATAATTAGTGACAATAGGTATGTCATACTTTGCTTGCTTTTTAATTTAGTTTTCTGGTGAATTTGGAATGAAACAAGAAGCAAACACGGTTACATTGCTAGAAAAACAGTACCAAGAACGATTAGAAGAAGAAGTAGCTAAGGTAAGTTTATGTTTTTTGAGAAGAGTATCTTGGTTTATTTTCTCTTTGACACTTTGAAAAGCATAGTTTGCTCTACTGGTATGTATTTTGTTTTTATAAATTTCATGTATATTTCTTCATTAAGTCATTAGATGAGATCAACTATGATTACATTAAATGGAACTTTCTGTCAATTTTTCTTGGAGAAAAACTATTTCTGGATGTAGACAGTAAACAATTAGAAACCTACAAGTCTATGTATTTGTTAACTTCTGAGTAAAAACACAGCAAAAGGCAGGACAAGAAAATGATTAGTCTTGTTTTACTTTTGTCTCACTTGTCTAGAGAAGTTTTTGTGATTAAATAATAACTACAGACACTAAACAAGCACTATCACTGACAAATAACTCTTGCTAAGTAGAGGTGTCTTATTGTAGATTTTTGCTTATCTCTGTGTCCTTAGCTGTTATACCAGAGTGATTCTTTTAAACTGTTAAATATGTCTGCATTATTTTCTCATTGCTGAAACACAGTAACCAACACCCACAATTGAAGTAGGGAAAAGTTATCTTGGCTCATAGTTTATAGCTGTTTTAGTCCATATTTGCCTGACTCCCAAGATAGAGCAGCATAGCAGAATGGTGCAGCAGAAGAGTAATGATTCATGGCATGGCAGTGGGAGGCAGAGCAGGGGGAAGGAATGAGAAAAGAGATGTAATAGGTAGGTAGATAGGTAGGTATATCCTTCCAGGCCACACCCACACTGACCCCTTCTTCCCACTAGGCTTTATCTCCCAACATCACACCCAGCTATAAACCCACCAGTGAACTAACCCAGTGATGTGCGTGACACACTCATGATGTAGCTGTCTCCCAAAAGCCCTACCTGGGAGCACATGCAGTCTTAGGGGTGTTTAGATATAAACCATAAAGGAGACCAAGACTTCCAGACCCAAGGAAATGTCTCAAATGGACTATTTTATTAGGGTATCATTGTACAGTAATTAATATGACACTTGATATTGTTTATATCAATTCTTGTTCTTCTAGTTTGTTAAATGTGTGATCTTAAGAAAGTTACTTAATGGAGATATAAAGATACTTTACAAATCTGCCTGGCAAGCATGAGGTCATGAGTTCAATCCCCAGTACTAAAAAAGAAAAAGAAAAAAAGATACTTTACAAAGCATTACTCATCTGTGCTGACAGAAGAACATCAAAGTATAGGCCAGGGAAAACTATTCTTTTATTTGAAAACAGAAATCTATTGTGAATGTTAGTAAGAACCAGTGTTTATTTTTCCTTCTAATATCTATCATGTGCTTTGTATTTATATACTTAAGCACTTTTATTTATTTGTATTGATCTTGTTATTTTTTTTAAATTTTTTTATTTAAAAAAACAAAACAGAAAAAAGGGTAGAAATAATACATAATTTCAAAAAAATTAACAGTATGAAATCACTAGTTGATAATTACATATTGTCCTCTTACAAAGAGTTGTTCAAGTTACAAAAGTGAAGCATACAAAGTGGACATTCAAACAGTGAGACTGCAAACAGTTCTGGTTCAACTAGCCAACAAAAACTTAGTAATATGGTTATAAATACTATACACTTAAACATACATGTAGTTATCCTTTAGAGTACTTTCTTTTCCTCATTTTTTTATAATAGGAATAACACATTTTGGGATTTATTACTCCTACATTTCTTATTACTGTTTATACTAGAGACACAGTGTGATATTTATAAATGTGATTCTTGTTTATTTCACGAATGAGAATAGCTTCTAGTTGTCTCCATTTGCCTATGAAGGCCTCCAGATCATCCTTTTTATAGCTGAGTAATATTCCATTGTATAAAGATACCACATCTTTTTCATCTGCTCTGAGGTTGATGGACATCTTGGTTGTTTCCAAGATTTAGCTATCACAAATTGTGCTGCTATGAACATGGGTGCACGTACATCTCTGTGACGTGATCTTTTCAGTTTTTCTGGGAAAATACCCAGTAGGGGAATAGCTGGATTGAATGGAACTTCCAATCCTAGTTTTTTGAGGAATCTCCATGCTGATTTTCACAGTGGTTGCAACACTCTGCGCTCCCACCAATAGTGGAGAGGTGTTCCTTTTTCCCACGTCCTCTCCAACATTTGTTATCAGTTGATTTCTTGATGGCAGCCATTCTTTCTGAAGTGAGATGAAATCTTAGTGCTGTATTAATTTGCATTTCTCGAATGACCAGTGATGGTAAACATTTCTTCATGTATTTATTTGCCATTTGTATATCTTCATCTGAGAACTGTGTCTTCATTTCAGATACCCATTTTTGGAGGGGGTCTTTGAATTTAGGGAGCTTGATGTTTTTCCTTCTTTATATGCTCTGGATATAAGTCCTTTGTCTGAGGGGTTGCGGGCTATAATTCTTTCCCATTCTGTGGGTTTTCTTTTCACTCTGTTGGTGATTTCTTTTGAAGTGCAGAAACTTTTCAATAATATGATATCCCAGTTGTTGATTCTTTGAAGTGTTTCCCATGCAGTTTGCGTTGTATTCATGAATTCTCTGCCTACTGCTATGTCTCTTAAGACTTCTACCTACCTTGTCTTCCAGTAGATTTAGGGTTTCTGTTTTAATATTTAGATTTTTGATCCATTTAGATTTTAGTTTTGTGCATAGCGATAGACATGGGTCTAGTTTCAGTCTTCAGCATGTGGAGAATCAATTGGGAAAACTATTCTTAAGGAAGCCAATGTACTATACTATGGCCTGAGAGACAACACTGATGACCAAGCTCTGTCCAAGAATAATATAAATTGTTGACATATATTGATGAGAGTATACTCCACCTTATATATTCAGGTATGATATTGGAAAAGATTGGGAACCATTTTGCTGAAAGTTCAGGCCATGTAGGAGATGTCCAGGAACACTGTAGATTTCTCCTGTGATTTGGATACGCACAACTGAAGATACACATTTATTTATACTTTATTGCAGACACTATTTTGAAGACGGGTATGTCAGGAAAAAAGGATGAGAACTTTGCTCCTGCAGACCTTACATTTTAGTTCTATAGCTAGACATCTAGACACAGATGACAATAAATACTGCAAAGAAACAATAACCAGGGAATAAGATTAGAAATATCCATTGAGAATAAGATGATACTGTTTTTACATAGGGTGTAATGGAACACCTCGCTTTTTCAAGTAATGGTAAAATAGGCATGGTGATACACTCTTGTAATTCTATCTCTTTGGAGGCTAAGACAGGAAGATCATTGCAAATTTGAGAGCATTTTGGACTACATAGTGAGTACAAGTCAGGCCTAAACTACATAATGACACCTTGTCTCTGAATGAATGATATTAGAGGAAAATCTGAAAGAAATGATGGAGTGAATTCTGGGTATCAGGTTGAGGACTTTAAGGAATTGGAAATATAAAAATAAAGGAAAAAGTCAAGACAACCTGTCTAACAGGTATCTCCAAGAGGTAGCAAGGAAAGTTGGCTACAGTTTGTGAAGACCTCTTACCTAGCTGCTAACTCAATTCTGAGTTGTTTGATTCAGCTTTGCAGTTTCCTTAGCTACGAACCTATTTCCTACAAAATTGTGTGATCTTGATTTATTTCCTTATCAGATGTAATGGGGTACAGGCGGCAGAAATACAGGGAAATGGGGCAGGATTCACACTTAAAGGGTGAATATTAATTTAGGAAATTTGACCTGGAAAAATGGAGTTTTTATTTACAGAGAATCAGTAATGACATAAAAGACTGTGAAGGGGTAAATTTTGCAAAGGAGTGTGAGAGTTTAGTTACCAACATTTGACTCATTAAATGAAAAACTTATTAAATGTGGTGTAAATGTCTGTATGGCTAGATATATAAATCTAGGGCTTAGGAAATCTAAATGTAGGAGTTAGTATTGCAAGTAGTTTCAAACTGTTCGTTGCAACCCATTTTTAAGTCATATAATCAATTTAGTGTGTTGAGAATAGGATTTTAGAATTAATGGAAAGGTTCCATTGTGTAAACATACACAGAAATGCGTTATATAAGTTTTGGGTCATAATGTAAAATATATTTTGTTTTTGTTTGTGTGTGTTAACCATTTATTGCAATGAAAAAATTGAAAACTGCAAACATACAGAGTAAATATAGATAGGAAAACTTCTGAGGACTAGGAAAGAAATCCCCAGTGTTTAGAGGTAGAGAAGTAAGAAAGTCAAAGGAGATGAACAAGGAGCAGTATGTTAGATGTGGAAGGAACAAAGAAATTGCATTATAGAACGCAAGTAATAAAAATGTATTAGGGGGGCTGGGGATTTAGCTCAGCGGCATAAGCGCCTGCCTTGTAAGCAGGCAGTCATAAGTTCGATCCCTGGTGCCAATTAAAAAAATTTTAAAAATGAAAAAAAATGTATTAGGAAAAGAATGTACTAAATTAGGTTGGATGTTTCTGATAGATAAGAAAGATTATAACTGCAAATTAGCTGTTTGATTTTACAGTATGAAATCATATTGGCTTACACGAACAAACTCGACTGCATGATGGAGATAGCCTCTGGCTAGTTTGAGAGTACGAAAAGAAGAATGAAGTGAATAATTTTCAGTTTTACTTTAAAAGGGGTCAGAAAAGTATAATGGTAGCAAAAACAATGATGTAGAGAGTCAAATGGTAGATTTTTGTTGTTGCTGTTTTGTTTTTAAGATGAGAGATTGCAAATAGAAATAATTGACGAGCAAAAAAGAAAAATAGCTGATTCAGAAGAGAGAGCAGCAGTTGTGGAGCAGGGCACTTGAGTGGAGGAGGGAATTTGTTATATGGAGAGTTCCCATTACATAGGAGCATGGCAGTGTAATCTGCAGTAATAGGAAAAAGGCATGAAATACTTGGAGTTTGTGTGTGTTTTTTATTAGTATGTGTTTGCAGTATTTGCAGTTTATATCATATATTGGGGTCTATGTACATAATGTGGTTCTTTTTAAAATCCCCTATCCCTCCATTCTCCTTTAGTTCTCCTTTCCCCATTTTCCTTTTTGTTGACACATTAATTTTATTCCATGTTTATGACATAAAATGTTTATATTCATGAGGTTATTAGGTTTCTGTGCATGACATATATTTATTCTACTTATTTCTCCTTCCCTTCTCCCTCTCCTTTTACCTTCAGTCTCTAAAACCCCTTCCCATTTGCAAGAGATCTACCTCCTTGTCTCCTAGTGTCCTTCCTGTGTTGTGGTCTTTGTACGTGAAGGCAGAAACATATTCAGGAATGTTTTCAGATGCCATATTTGGTACCTGTGGAAGTTTTTTTCTCACAGAAGTTCTCCTCTCAGAAAAATAGGATGCAAAGTTAACATCAGTGAATAGAAAGAGACATGAGAGAGAGAAGGATGGTGGAGAGTAGGGGAGAATTGGAATGGGAAATTGAATTATTGTGCAGTATCACTGAGGGTGCATTGCAAGGATATTGATATGAATTTAAAGCGTGACCAGTTTACTTCATTGAATTTTTCCTTCCTCAGTTAAGCTCAGGTTCAAAGACAAAGAGTAGGGTGAGATTTAATTGTAGGCACAGGTGGAATTTTATTAGTATAATAAAGGAAAAAGAGAATAAGAAGGTAGTTTGGTCTGGTTTTGTAGTTTCCATATCGAATTCTTAAAATTACTTTGATTGGGGCTGGGCATTTAGCTCAGTGGCATAAGCGCCTGCCTTGTAAGCAGGCAGTCATGAGTTCGATCCCTGGTACCGATAAAAACGAAAAAGACAAAAAAAAATTACTTTGATCATTCCTTTCTAATTTAAATGAAATCACAAAAGAAATTGATCATCATACTGAGTTTTCAAAATTTCAATAGCTTGCTTTGTAACCTGTCATATGGTCAGACTTTTGTTGTTTATAACCATATCTATTGGGATATAATTTACATAATATGAAATAAGTGCAGATTTTTGTGTGTTTTAATGAACATTAATGATTGTAAAACCAGTATCATATCAAGATATAAAAGTAGGGGCTGGGGATTTAGCTCAGCGGCATAAGCTCCTGCCTTGCAAGCAGGCAGTCATGAGTTTGATCCCTGGTACCGATAAAAAGGAAAAAGACAAAAAAAAAAAAAAAAGATATAAAGGTATATCTTCCAGTGACTCCCAGAAGCTTCCCTTTGCAGACAATTCTGTCCCTTATATGATGCTGTATTCTACTTACTAATATTTTGTCAATAATATGTACATGTGTCTTCATGAAGAATTTTATCTATATTTTTATTTTCTTGTAATGTTTTTGTTAGGATCTAAAACCAGAATAGTGCTGACCTTAAAAAATGTTAAAAAGTATCAGCTCTTCTTCTATTTTCTAAAAAACTTTATGTGGACTTGGCATAACTTCATTCTGCAGTATTTTGTAGAATTTTCCAGTGCATCAGCTGGGCTGGGGGTCATCTTTGCTGGGATTTTTAAAAAGCTATATGTGCAATTTCTTTGGTCTTCTTAGTTTTTTTCAGGTTACCTATTTCTTTTGGTCCCTTTTGTCAGAGCTGTTGAATTTCTGTATCTAGAGTTTTTGTTGTATTCATTTGTCGCTTCATATCTATATGCTCTTTTAGAGTTATTCCTAATTTCTCCTTTTGTTAGTTTGGCTAAACGGTTATTGTATATATTGATATTTTCAAGCATTCAGATTTTGGTTTCATTGTAGTTTATATTGTTTTAAGTTTTATTTTCATTTTGATTGCTACTCTCATTTTTTTATTCTCTTATTTCTGCTTTTTTGGATTAATTTCCTTTTTTCTAGTTTTCTAAAAGACCTTTCTGTTCTGATTTACGCATTTGAAGCTATAAATTATCCTATACACAATGCTAATGCTGCATTTTAATTGCTATTCAATTAAAATATATTAGTTAGTTTACTTTGTGACATTTTCTTTGATTCATGGGCTACTTAAATATGTGTTGTCTGATTTTTATGTCTAGAATTTTTAGATAGCTTGTTGCCGCTGATTTAGTAGCTTATTTCTTTGTGTTTAGATGACGTACTATGTGATTTCAGTTCTTTTAAATTTGTTTTAAGTATAGTCTTATTTGAGCAAGTAGTACTCCATATGTGCAGGAAAAGACTGTATTCAGTTGTTTAAAAGTCAAGTTTCCTTTAGTGTTACTTCTTTCAGCCTGGAAAACTTCCTTAAATCTGCTAATAGCAAATTCACACCAAAAAAAATATGTATCATCTAATTTTGAAATGTATATGGATTGTTTAGGATATATGATGTCAAAACCCTGGATCTCATTATCCATAGAATGAATTTTTTAAAAAAACACGGAGTGAGTCTAGCTAGATTCAGACCGTAAGTTCGGTATCACCTTTTCCAAGCGGTTTGCTTCTGAGTTTTAACTCCCCTCTGCACTCTGTTTGGCCTTTGTTGACTTTTCAGAGTTCTCTAGCGGTTACTTTTTATTTTGTTCAGAGGTTTTAATTATTATCAGTAGAATAGAAAAACTGCCCAGAAGGACAAGTCCTATTATTTAGTTAACTAATTCTTTCAACCCTCTGTTTCAACATTTGGCTATAATGGGCATATATTCCAGGTGAGTGACGAGGACAATTGTTAACCAAACCTCTTTTGCCTGATCTAGCATTCAAGAGGTTCTGCTTGGTAGGTGAGACTATCTGGACAAAGGCAGTTTAACAGGGTGTTTAGGTGGTTAATGTCTATGATATCCTTTGGTTCAAATCTCTGCTGTCATTGATTAGGTATATGACCTTTTTCATGGCTTCTAATCTTGTTGCATTCCATTTTTCTCAGCTTTTGCCTTAATACTACAAATACTCTTGGCAGTTGACCTTTACACTTCTAAGCACACCCATTCAAATGTGGGTTAATAGTGCAGTATTTTATTTTAGAAAGTGAATTTTAGAAAACTGCAGGACGATGAGGTCCATCTTCCATAGTTTGTTTTGTAGTTGGAGTCAAATTACTTAATCTCTGTCTTCCTTAGTTTCCTTCTCTATTAAATTGGCATAATAATAATACCTAACTTGTAGTTTATATTGAAGATTAAATAAAATAATGGTCTTAATCACTGATTACTTCTCAGTTTTATTTTATGGAAAACAGTAAAAATTTCATAACAAAATAATAGAATAATAATAGTTAATACATTGAATATTGTTATCTTTAAAGTAGTTAGAGTACAAGATATGGCCATAAAATGTTCTCCAAGTGACGTTAAGACAAACCTTTCTTTTCAATAAACTAAGAGACACTAGTAGTATAACTACCTTGTATTTTGTTTTGTTTTTTCTCATTTTTATTGAAGCAGGATATCACTTGCCAGCTGGAGGATATAGCATCTGGGAAGAAGTAGGCTAACAGGATTATAACCTCAGATTGATAAGTCAGGTTCATTCAGGAAATTAAAGCAAGGTTTAGTTATGTGATTAGAACTAACAAGAGAATTAGTTTGAGAAGGCTAAAAGTCAGTAGACAAAGATTTCTAATCTCAAGCATGCTTTATTGGCTTTTGACAGCTAGCCTTTACCATTTACAAATTATCTGTGAAAGTAGTACTTTGGATAAAGTCATTGCTACATTAGGTTCTCAAAGTCTGAGGGGCTCATCAGAGCAAAGCTGTCAAAATTTCGAAGCACCTGTGTTAGGAGGGAGTGAAGTAAACAAATTCATGATCATAATTGCAGTGTTTGGAAAGCAGATTAGATTGAAATGTGTATTATACTTATTAGTCTTACAAACTAAGTGCCCCATTTCAGTGAATTTATTGTGAGGAAAAAAAGAAAGGATATGTACAATGATAAAACTACAGATTTCACAGTGGTGTTCAAAATAGTAAAAGAATGAAATAAATCTAAACACCCAACAATAGAGAATTAATTGAATAAATTGATAATGCATTTGTGTAATGTGAATCTTTGAACTCTTTGAAAAGTATATAGAAATCTGTTTCTTGGCTCAAAACTGTTTAAATACAGAAAAACTATAAAAACCAATTACATTTTTAAAATAGTCACTTTTTGTTAGGAAAATGTATATCAGTATCTCGTATCCATACGTACAGAAAAGGAAGGAGGTTTAGGTAAGTTTGCTGAAATGCTTATAGTAAATGGGAAGAAAAACATATAAAGGTTTGTTTTCCGGTTTTTATATGGAACATTTTTTATTTCAAGAGGCAGGCAGTAAAATAAATACTTTGACATTAAATTCATTGAAAAATAGAGACACTGAATCATTTTATATGATTTCTTTTTGTTTAAACCATAAATCAGGCTTTTTTCTAACATGTACAGTTTTGAGTAATAACTTTTAAATTTTCTACTGGTATTTATAAATCAATTTTTTTGTTCTTTTTTTAGGTTATTGTATCAATGAGTGTAGCATTTGCTCAACAGACTGAACTATCTAGGTTATCTAGGGGAAAAGAAAACACAACATCATTAAAACAAGCACACATTCTCTGTCAGCAAGAAGAAGAGCATATTGGTGAAGTAAAATCATCGCAGGGGCAAGTTAGTCTTCAGACTTTTGAGGAAATGGAAATGAAATTTAAAAAAGAATATAAACCACTCAGTAAAGAGTTAGAAGATGGACAGGAAGTTGTGTTATCAAGCAATGGTGATTTTGATGATGTTCTAGAACTAAAGGACCATGGACTGACTATTTCAGAAGAGTTATTTTCTAATGATGAATCATTTATTGTCAAAGAATCTGTAAGTAAAGATTTAAAAAGAAAGGGCTTGGGATTTATTATTATTATTTGGGAGGGGACGGGGATTTAGCTCAGTGGCATAAGCGCCTCCCTGGCAAGTGCTAGGTTGTGTTTGATCCCTGGTATTAAAAAAAAAAAAAAAAAGATTAAAAAGTAAGCAATAGTGCTTACTGGAGCATGAAAATATCAAGTCTGATTTTGATTATGATTCACATTATTATTGTGGTTTTATTAATTGAAAAGTGTATAGTTAAATGATAAAATATTAGTAAAAAATAAAATAAATCTGATTTATAATATAGTGATTGTTTAGAGATATTGAACAAATTAGAATAGCATTTTAACTTACACCTGCACTAATTTTATTTCAACTAAATCAAGAGCACTTGTATATAATTTGACAATATCTGTGATGAAAAGATCTGCTCAGTAAATATAAGAGCATATAAGGAAATGCCAGCCTCCTTAGAAGACAATCTAAAGCATTTCTGTGTGTCTATACTAATATTATCTCATCCCCACTCTTCTTTTCCTCCCTCTCTCTATTTTCCTCTAGATGTTGTACTGGAAATTGAACCCAGGGCCTGCACATACGAGACAGCAATCTAACACTAAGCTGCAACCTCAGCTCCCCTGCCCCTATATTTGTTCTAAATTTTGAGACAAAGCCTCTGAGTTGCCCAAGCTGGCACTGAACTTGCAGTTCTCCTGCCTCCATCTTCCAAGTAGCAGAAATTTAAATGTGTGCCATCATGCCTGGCACATTAATCCCCTTTTATTTATTCATTAGTGTAAGATCATTACACTAATGTTACCTCAACTGTTTCTTAACTAACAGAAAATAGTAAGTCTTTTTAAGTGATCTGAATGCAGATTTGTTATCAATGTTCAGAGGCATGTCTTATTCAGAGATGTATTCCAATAAAATTATCAGCTCTCTATGGAATATAAAATTTATATTAAAGAGATTCGTGAAAACCTTTAATTTACCAGTAACTGTTAAACAATTAAACAGCAACTGTTAAACTGTTAAACTTTCAGGAGTTGAAGTACTCATAAGACCCATTCTCTTCTTTTGAGAAACCAACATATAATAAAGCTTTTGTTTCCCATTAAAAACTTACTGAAATTTTTCTTAACAAAGACATCTCTATAATACTGTGGTAACCACTGCATAATATAAATTAAATAGGTAAAATTTCTTATGTTGCTTAAATTTAATTTTAAGATATGAATATTCATATTTTTTTCCATCATAAAATGTCGAGGATAATGAGGCTAGAGCTTCAATAAGAGGAGGAAGCTATGGGTCTGAGAATTTAACTCAGCGGCATAAGCACCTGCCTTGCAAGCAGGCAGTCGTGAGTTCGATCCCTGGTACTGATAAAAAAAGAGGAGGAAGCTAGGTGTGATGATGCAAGTCTGTAATCATACCCACTCAAGCTGTGAATCACAAGTTCAAGACACCCTAAGCAACTTAGCAAGACCCTGACTCAAAATCAAATTAAGAAGGGTAGGGAAATAGCTCAGTGGTACAATGCTTGCCTAATGTGCAAGCCCGAGTTCAGTTCCTAATACCACCACCAAAAAAGGGAGAGGAAGAGAGAGAGAAAAAAAATAGGAGTCTAGAACATCTTTATTTTTCTTCTTCAAAAGTAAATTTAAACTAAACTAATAATAGCTGCTTTCATTCTTTTGGAAAATAGCATAATGGTGATAAACTGAGTTCATGCTGTTTGGGAACTATTAGATAAGAGAAAGGGGATCAGGAACCAGAGAGTGAATGGTAGAGAGGAAAGTAATGGGAAAAGTATGCTCAAGGTATATCAGATACATCTGTGAAAATGCAACAACAGACCTCATTGCTCTATAATCTATATGCACTAATAAAAATACCTTTCAAGAGTTAAGCTGCTTTATTGAGTTAGATTTGTTTTCATAGTTATCAATGCAAACAGATTTCTATAAAATGTGTTAAACTGTGTGAATCTTTTTTAACTATTTTAAGATCCATGATGAGATGTTGGTATCGAGCATGGATGCTTCCAGACAGCTGATGTTACACGAAGAACAGTTGGAAGATATGAGGCAGGAACTTGTGCGACAATATGAAGAGCATCAGCAGGCAACAGAACTGTTGAGGCAGGCACACATGCGCCAAATGGAGAGACAGCGAGAAGACCAGGAGCAGCTTCAAGAAGAGATTAAGAGACTTAATAGACAGTTAGCGCAGGTATGGGATTTACAGTCCCTTTTCTCTGCAATTAAAATAATAGTATTCTTTGTGTAGCTTTTCTAAAAGGCAGAATTAATTTGTCAAGATCTTAATATACTACAAATATTTAACATCAAGAGTATACTCCACTAGCACACTGGCTTTAGATTGCATCAGGTACAATGTGCATTGTGTTTCAGGCTCTGGAAAAGTGGCTCCATGGTTAGTTTTTAATCATTAATCATTCTATTGAGCATACATGCCGAAAATACTCCAACAGTTTTGGAAATACACTGTGCTGAGCTGCTTGCTGTCATCCAGTTTTCCTATTTTCATTTATTGTTCTGTGAGTCCATCAGTTAGCATCTCCGTGGTTTACCTTTATCTATCTTTAATCCACCTTTTTAATCATGAATGGAAATCTGAAGTAGTATGTTTCTGGAACTTTTTCTAGGAAAACTCTTGTTGATTTGAGAAATGCAAATTTTATATAACATTCTTATTTCTTGACTAAATTTAATTATATTCTGTGGTACTTGGGACCTGGATTCTTGTCAATTGCTATAAAAAATATACTTAACAAGTCATTGTAGAAAAGCAAATATGTAAAGTATCTTAAGAAAACCTATTGAATTTAATTTTGAAAACTAAAATGTTAAGAAATACAAAACTCTTAATATATATTCTTTTAAGTATAAAATAAAATTGAGATTTAAAATTAAAGTATAGCATTTGGAAAAATCATTTTTGCTTTTCTTCAGTGTTTTTCATGAATTCAGACTTCTGAATTTTCAATGCAAAATTGACATATAAAAGTATCAATTGAACTACACAAATTCCTGAATATTTAAGCTTAAATTTTTTTTCTTAAGCTATCGGATTGGTACACAACTGTAATTCCAGTACTCAGAGACTGATGCAGAATTGTCACAAGTTCAAGGCCAGCTTGGGCTACATAGTGAGTTCAAGGTCAGCCTGAACTACATAGAAGACCCTATCTCAATAAACAGAAACTCAAAAAAAGTTTTTTAGGTTTCAAATTTTGCATTGAACTTTGTATATGCCTTTTAACCCCTCTAAAATAGAATATGAATCATAGATAATTAGATCAAGGGGTTAAAAGAAATCTGCTTAATGTTTCTGCTCTTTCCCTCTATTGCAAACAATATTCTTTCATGACCTTTTTTCTTATTTAGAGATCCTCAATAGATAATGAAAACCTGGTTTCAGAGAGAGAGAGGTTGCTTTTAGAGGAGCTGGAAGCACTAAAGCAGCTGTCTCTAGCTGGAAGAGAGAAGCTGTGTTGTGAGCTGCGCAACAGCAGTACGCAAACACAGGTAGTATGGACTTTGGCCCACTTAGGAGCAATGGAGCAGCAATGCAGTAGGATTTGTTTGACTTTGTTGGTGGTATAACATGTATTTTTATAGCTGAGCTTAACATATTTGTGGCTGCTTACATGTAAGGTAGGTAGAGTCAAAATATCTATTTAAGGTAATTTCACTCTGGCATCGTTACAGTAGCACCTGTTGTTTTACAAAGAAGTATCCTTGTCTCACTATGTAACATGTAGTTGAACCCATTAAAACGTTCCATCTGTGCACTGGAATATTTTATCTCATTTTGATATTGTTAATCTTTTAAAAATACAATTAAATATTATTTCAAGCAGTATGCACTATTGCACAGAGGTTCTGTTTCACCTCATACCCTTATGCAGAATGACCCACTCTTTCCAAAATGACAGGTTTCCTTTCTGTTTTCTGCTCTCTGCCTTTTCACAAACTGAAACAGAATGGAAATGAAAACCAAGTGGAAGTTGAGGAACAGATGTTTAAAGTAAAGGAACTGGACAGAAAACCTGAAGATGTGCCTCCTGATATTCTTTCCAATGAGAGGTATGTAAAATATGCACTTTTTTAGTGCAATTAAAACTGTTGCAAAGTAATAAACTATCTGTCCTTATTTTTATCTTGTACATATTTACCCTGTCTTAAAATATCATTGTTCTATTTGTATGAAACATATCCATACATGTAAAGGAATGTCAGCTTTTGATCCTTCAGTAGACAAATTCTTTAAAAGCTATTTGTATGTAATTTTTTATTAGACAGCTATCTCTTCAGTCTTGATGTTTAGGTATTATTCAGTTATCAGATTTTTCTTCATTACTTATGTTCAGTGTCATTTTGTATCTTAAAAGCAAGTTCTATTTACAAGCTTGATTTCTTCTCCATCCCTAACCCTAACCCTAACCCTAACATTCAGAGTAAGCTATTCCGTAGTTTATCCTTATTTTTGAGGAAATATTTCTATTTACATGTAGCTTTTTCATGTATTTTCAGTAAAATACAGAGAATTTTTAATCCATCTTCCAGTTTTAGGGAAAAATAAATCATCCACTGTTAACAAAACTTTTCCTTTCATAGATTTTTTTAAAGGTTAATATAAAAATGTAAATACTATAAAAGTGGCTATCTCCCATTAATATTAAAATCTTTAAGCATAATGTTTTAAATTTTATATTGTTCAAATAAAAATAATTTCTTTAATTTTAAACTAAAACTAATACCTACTAACTTAATTTCCTCCTTTTCCAATTTCTGTACTGTCAACCCTTATGTGTCCTCCTAACCTCCTTCCTCAGCTTGCATGGAGGAATTTGGCCCCTAAGATTTTGGCTTCCCCATTGGATCATCAGTATGGAACGCAGTCAGTATGGAACTCAAACAAGAAAGACAGTGTATGAAAATTAGAGTTACCATGCCAATATAAAATAAACATTGTGTTTATTTTATATTATTTATCACTAATTTATATATTTTACAAATTATAGTGCTTATAGGAATTTCATAGTCAATGCTGATAAAATGAATGTTCATTTTTCTTTTTTGTCATTATATTCATTTTAATAATTTAAATAGAAATATTTTCATGTTACCCTCCTGGGATTTGAGACTTAGTTAAAAATCTTAGTAGTAGGAGCTAAAGATATAAAACCTTTTACTTCTTACTAAATTACTACAAGTTTTGTTCTGATTATACTTGCTTATATAAACAGAGAACTTGATCTAGGCACAAAAATAGAACTGTCTCTTTCACTTGACAAACACTAAAGCTCCTTTTATTACATTGTCTTAAAATAGGTGTTCCATGTGCCTGTGAAACAGATATCCTTTAACCTACTTATAGTAGCCCCTACAATGTGAAGTGATTTTGAGAACAAAAGCTCTTAAGCCTAGAGACCTCTTCTATGAAAATCTCTTTATTGTATCTACATGCATTTAAGTATAAAGTTTGCTACTGTAGTACTTCCATTGAAGTAAGCTGTTAGAATGAGTAAATTGTTAAGTTAAGGGAATTAGTCAGATAATCTTTTGAATTACTATTTATGGAAGTGAATTTCTTGATGTGGTAAAATATTCTTGTTAAGCTAAAAAAAATAACTTTACAGAAACACTTTCTAGAGTGGTCGCATTTTTGTTTTTAAGGTGTATATGTTTTATACTTGTTTGGATGGGGAAATCTCTAGAAATATAGACATTTTAATATACATATGGTTATCTCTAAGTGCTGATGTATTTTAAAGGATAGTTAACAGTATTTTAATTTAAAATATATATATATTATTTATCTTTTTAAAAAAGAGACACTATTATTTCTATTTAGGTGAAAATAGGTTTTTTTCTTCTAGCTCAAGAGTGTTACATGTGTAACTAGAGGTGTTTTTGTTTAAAGCAGATATAATAAAAATGGCCTGTAGTAGTCCCCATGGTGTTGGCAGGTTGCAATTTCACTGTAGAGCTTTTTAAAAATAGATCTCTGTTGCTGTTCGTAATCTAACCATTATTTACCCTTGTTAATATAGTACCACTTTTTTTCCTAGTGATACTTTGAAATTTTATTTCCAATTACATTTTAAAATGTTATTTGGCACATAAAAAGATGAAATGTAAATATGTGTGTGAATAACTGTAAATAGTGTTACAAGCTCAATAATTTACTGTGTTTGGGTATTATCTTTTCTAAACTTAAGTTTTACCTCATTAAAATTTTTTCTGATTAAGTTACTAATTTGAAAGTTCAATTGTTTGATTTATTTCAGGACAGCAAAACATTTTTTAGTATTAGTGAAACATTTTTAAAAGGTCCATAAAACATTTTTAAAATGTTATAATTAATCTGGTTAAAATTTTTAGAAAACAATTCATTTTATAATATAATTTCACAATAAATCAGAAACAAGAAGTACTTCACTGAAAGTGCTGTTGCATAGTATTATAATAATATATATTTTTCCAGGGACATACAGCATTTTCTATTGCATTTTTAATGCAATATTAATGAAATATATACTTTTACATTTTAACGATTCTTGTCTGTACAGGTATGCACTCCAGAAAGCTAATAACAGACTCTTAAAGATCCTTTTAGAAGTTGTTAAAACAACAGCAGCTGCTGAAGAAACAATTGGTCGCCATGTCCTTGGGATTCTAGATAGATCATGTAAAGGCCAGTCATGTAGCAACCTGGTTTGGAGGTCAGAAGCAGAGGCATCAGTAGTAAAGTCCTGCGTCCAAGAGGAACACACAAGAGGTACTAGTTTCATATGATATTTAAGTAGTCTTCTTCAACAAATACTGCAGAGTTAAGGCACTTTTCTATGTGTGGAAAATATGGATGAGACAATAGTGAAGTATGTATTTTCTAGCAAATGTACTTCTAAACACAAATACATTAAAGCCACTCTTCAAAACACATTCATCGTATAGCAATTGAAAGTCTGTGCCATAGGGTTGTCTTCATACACACCCATGTCCCATAGGTCATGCTGTTCTTACATAACCCAGAAAGACATTTCACTTCTCCACTTACAAATGGAATAATCTGCATCCTTACTCAGGACTTCTATGACCACCATATAAAATAAAGAGCTCTTAGAAATCCAGCAGCAGAAAAAGGCCCTTTTAAGAAACCCACATCTTGCTCTTTTATTTTGGACTGTCTTCTGCTAGATCCTTTTCTTCCTTTTGGAAAAGTGGTTTGAAATAGGACAATATGTGAGGTTCTAGATATTGGGTCCTGATACAATGTAAGCATCTTCCTGATCCTGTCTTTCTGTAGCTGAGTGGGCCAGGGTCTTCAGGGTCTTTTTTTCTGACTTCCAATATCTCTTCCTTTTTTAACTTGTTATTCCTTATTGGAGGAAAAAACTTAAGATATCGATTAGAAAATTTTGCAAGTGCAAAAAGATGGGGCCTTAATTCTTGAAGTAGGAAGTCAAACCTATTTTTCCCACCTATTGCTTACCCAAACCCTTCTCTCCAGGAAGAGACAGATATTTGGAAATGTTTGTATAATATTTGCAACCTTTTGTTTGTTAAGCTTAGTGTGAAGAAATGGGAAAAAACTTCCAATTATTGAAGGATTGCCTAATTGCAGCTTGGCCAGAACTGTGTTTCTAGGTACAAAAAAATGTTTGATTTGGAATTTAAAATAAAGTTGATCTAGAAACAGCTTACTCAAGTTCAAAGATACTTTTAAAAGCTGTTTTTTAGTAACATAAGGTGCAAAATAATACTGAATTTTAAACCTTCCTTTCAAATTCACTCTTTTCACACTTGGTAAAAGTATTTTCACATTAACTTCACTCTTGGTTAGGGTCTAAAGAGCTGTTATTATTTCTGTTTATGGAACTTGATTTATAGAAGAGAATATTTTAAGACATTTAAAACTTGTAAATGTTTTTACCAAAGTACACTTTTATAAAAAGTTAACTGATTTCACTTAATCATCAAGGGAGGAATTTTAATATTCTACTGTTATATTCAAGACCATATTGACTCCTAATACAAAGGAATGTTCTGTAGATTTAAAAAACATTTCGTGCTTTTTTTGTTAGCAGTTCTCATGGATTTATCTCAGAATGATTGTTGAAATGCTGCGAAAAAAGCAGCACACTCACTTGTAGAGCAGTGTGCTCAGTCATAAAAAAGAATAAATTGGTAGTTTTTCTCAAATCTGGAGGATCATGTTTATGTACATTTTCTTTGAAAAGCAGACCTAACAGGACATTTCATCCACTCACCTACTTTCCTTATAGTTATATCTAAATTGTCCAGTATAGCACTACACATTTAAAAACACCAACGTTGGTTTTTCAGTTGTAAGGAATTTTACAGTTCACTTTTGTAAACAGTTATTGTCTAGAAATTATATGTTTTGTGTGTATGTGTACATACGTTTGTATCAAGTTCTTTAAGAGTTATTTGACTGTTGATGGATTAAGAAAGAACAGTATTATGATAACAATTTAAAAAAATCCACGGTAATTCCAGCACTCAGAATGCTGAGGCAAGAGAATCCTTGCAAGTTTGTGACCAGCCTCGGCTACAAAGTGAGCTCAAGGCCAGCCTGAATTGCATAGAGAGATCATGTCTCAAAAAGAGGAAAAAAAAAAAAAAAAAAAAAAAAAAAAAAAAAAACTACAGTGTTTAGAATATTACAGGAGAGATAATTTTGCTGGTATCAGTATCATTGGTTACAACTGTGTACCTTCTGTTTAACTCAATCTTCATGGTTTATTTTTAGTGATGGTATCTTGATCTTACTAATAAAATTATGATAACCCATATATTATAGAAAAGCATATGTCAGACCCATTTTCCATTTTGAGACTATATTTTATTAGTAGAATTTATGATGTAAAACATTCAGTTTTTAAAATGAAAGTGGTGGCTTTAAAATATTGAAAATGTAAAACAAAAAATATTAAAAATGTGCTGCATGTGTAAGAATTTTTTTGGCAATCCTTCATTTTTTCCACTTCTTATTTTTAGTGAAAATACTATCATGAAAGCTAAAATATACTTTTGAATATTTCTTTTTAATATCTTAATGTAATAAAAATGTAATCTATCTGCTTACAAAATGACTTTGCTTTTCAGATTTTTATGTATGACTTTTATTGTGAGACTTGTAATCTGTTTTCTGCCTTCGAGTTTGAACTTGTTTAGATTGTTAACAGTCAAAAAACAAATAACTTATTTGCTGATATTTTCTTATTTGTAAGAGTAAACTGGCTTATGAAACTGACAGGAAATTTTTGAGCCAATGTAAAATCACTTCAACAGGCAAATGTTGGATTAGTTCATAAAAATGAACTCCCCAGGTTGTGATGAAAGAAAATTTCCTTTATACCTGTATGGTGTTAATTAGGCAATGGAATGGTCACTCCAAATTTGGCACATTTAATAAGAAACTGGACTAACTCATATTCAGTAGCTGCATTTTCTGTTTTTAAGATTCTCTCAGAGTGCACTGACCTCTGAATCCTAAGAACCAGAGTATCTTCTCAATACTTGACTGTCTGTCTAGGCACACGATGGCATTGAAGTCTTTACTTTTGAAATCCTTTCATAGCTGTTGGAGTATCTCTCTCCTATTTCTAGTCTTTTCAATATAGCCTCTTTTTTTACTTACGATTTACAGGTGTTTCAACTTTGTTTTTATTCTCTAAGTATTATTTCTAAAGCAAATGTGTCCTTTCTATATTGTTTTTCTCTCATCTTTCTACAAATGACTCCTAAGTCTGTTGACTCAGGTTTTCAACAGTTTACACATCTGCACATATCCAGACTAGTCATTTTTGGACTAGTCATTTTTCATGCCTACCATATATACTTTCTTCTGATTTTTGTAGTATTTCTCTTAGTTAATCTTGTCATTGAAGAAGTATTTAAACTGAAACCTGAAATCATCTTTTATTTCCTGCCCTATTTTATATACACTCATTCTTTCAGCTCCTGTATCTTGCCAACCCACTTCTAACCAAAGGACTTTATTTCATGTCCTCATCACGTCCAATCTGACGTTATTGAAATAGCTTTGTAATCAGTCTTTTTCAGCTTTCCTCTGCATTGTTATAGTTTGCCTCCTGATTTTAGATCTGACATTATCTTCTTGGTAAAAATAATGTATTACTCTTTGCATTGTTCATAGCAAAACCCCAAAGTTTCTGTAAAATCTCAGCCTCTTCACCAGTTGGCTTCAGCCTACTTTCTAGTTACGTTCTTTAAGCTTCTACTTTATCCCCCTTTTCCATGTATATCTGCTCTGTACAGTCTAGAGTCTCCAGCATAGCATTCTTTTTTCTTTGCCTCAATCTCTGGAGCACGAGAAAAAAAAGGTCACTCAAGTGCATTAATTCCTTAAAGATGCTATGTGACATAGGCTTTGTTAGTTTAAGCTGCAACTAAAAACTATTAGTATTTCTTGCTTCCATTACTTCTTCAAAATATTTTCTAGACTATAGTAATTTGATTTACCAAACTTATACTATATATTATACCGTACTTTGTAATAGTTGCAAAATTACGTTGAAGTATTTATAATATTTTAGTCTCAATTGTCAAGGCATTTAGGATTGAGCACATGAAATAATACAGTAAATACTTGTGTAGTTTGCTTTTTATGTGAATAATATGAATACAAAACAAAAATTGTATTAACTGTTAGACTAAGAATTAGAATTAAATAAATTTGTATGTAATGATAGACATTAAAAATCATATTCCAAGCAGTTTTTGACTCTTCAGCTCATAACTTAAAGAAGTGTTTAGTAAATATTGAATTGTCTGAATTCTTTTAAATTTTATTGAAAAAAACTAAAAATTTCATAACAAAATAATAGGAGAATAATGATAGTTAATACATTTAGTATTACTATCTTTAATTACTCAGAGTGCAACATATGGGCATAAAAAACCTTTCCTTTTAGTGAACTAAGAGACACTAGTAGTATAACTAACTTGCATTTTTTTCCTTTTCCCTTCCTTCTTTTCTCCTTTCCTCCAAACTAGTTTCTTTCTCCTTTTAAATAATTTCTTCCCATATAACAACATCTGTTGTACATTTTGGACCTTATTAACTTTCAATTTCTCATACCAGGGAGACAGTATGTTATTTACATTTATGAGTCTGACTTATTTCACTTCTAAGTGCAGTTTCAAGTTGCATCCATTTACCTATAAGTGCCTCAAGTTTATCCTTCTTTGTAGCTGGGTAGCACTGTATTGTATAAAAGACCACATCTTTTTTATCCATCCCTCAGTTGATGTGCATTTGGGTTGTTTCTAAGATATAGCTATTACAAATTGTACTGCTATAAACATGGGTGCTCTGTGGTGTGTCTTTGATTCTTCCAGAAGATACCCAGAAGGGGAATAGCTAGATCAAATGGGACCTCTAATCCTAGTTTTTTGAAGAATGTCTGCACTGATTTCCACAGTGGTTGCACTAGTCTACTTTCCTTTTTCTCCATAGTTCCTCCAGCATTTGTTGTTGGTTGATTTCTCAATGATAGCTGTTCTTTCTGGAGTGAGATAGAATCTCAGTGTTGTTTTAATATGCATTCTCGAATAGCCAATGACGTCAAACAGTTTTTCATATATTTGCTATTTGTATTTCTTCATCTGTGAAGTGTGTATTTATCTCAGATGCCCATTTTTGGATTGGGTCTTTGAACTTGGGTCTTTTTTTTTTTTTTCCAGTTCTTTATGTATTCTGATGAGATCTCAGTTGTTCTTTGAAGTATTTCCTATGTGATCTGGGTTTTATTTATGAACTGTCTGCCTACACTTGTGCCTTCAAGATTTCTACCTACTTTGTCTTCTGGTAGATTTAATGTTTGTTTTAATGTTTAGATCTTTGATCCATTTTGATTTTAGTTTAGTGCATGGTGATAGACATAGATCTAGTTCTAGTCTTTAAGCATGTGGAAAACCAGTTTTTCCAGCACCATTTATTACAGAGGTTATCTTTCTTCCAGTGAGTGTGTTTAGGGTTGTGTCTGCATCTCCTAATCTGTTCCATTGATTCTCAGGTCTGGTTTTTTATTGTTTTGGTTTAGTTTTTTGTTCGTACAATTCTGATTTTTATCGTAGTAGCTTTGTAATACAGTTTCAAATTAGGGATTGTGATGCCCCCTCCCTTGCCTTTGTTGCCCAGAATTGCTTTTGCTATTCTAGGTCTCTTCTGTTTCCAAATGAATTTTAGGAATGTTTTTTCTAGTTGTCTGAGGTATGCTAATGGTATTTTGATCAAGATTTCTTTAAATCTGTATATGAATTTTGGGAGTATATCATTTTCACTTTTTTTTAATGAAACTTGAGCAAGGGGTATTTTTCCATTTTATGATATTCTCTTGTGCCTCGTTTTTCAGAGTACAGTAATTTTTAGAGTATAGATCTTTTATTTACTTTGTTAGATTTAGAATTCAAATCTTTTATCTGAAGATGCATCTGACATCATTATTATATGAGGTTGCAAGAACTCTGTGCACCAGCTTCTTTGCCAAGATGAGTCCTAATTGCTCTTACTGTGAGTGGAAGTATCAAACTGAATATTTAATTTAAGTACCTTGGACATTAAAACTTCCTCTGCTTTGTTAACTGTGTATATTTACCAATAACTAGTATGTACTAATGTAATAAAACAATAGATAATTCATCTTTGGGAAATTTTCTGGTTGAGTTGTGGCATGCTGCCATTGATGATGACTGCATTACAGGGCAGAGATGAATAGCCTATCTTTTTACTTTAGTTTAGAGAAGGCACTTGCAAAGCTAACCTTCTGCCCATATAAATTCAGTTTTCCTGTGTAGGAATTATATAGTGTTGATAATGATACAGTGTCAGTAATTAAATTAGAACTGTTTGTTAGGGGGCTGGGGATTTAGCTCAGCGGCATAAGCACCTGCCTTGCAAGCAGGCAGTCGTGAGTTCGATCCCTGGTACCGATAAAAAAGAAAAAGGAAAAAAAAAAAAGAACTGTTTGTTAGTCTAACCCCATGCCAGTGTACCTCTTACCAAAATAGTAAGCTGTAGATTTATCTTTTCCTTTTTACTGTGTATCCCAAGCAAGTGATGCTGCCCACAGGAGAGCTCAAGAGTCAAAAGGTCTGCTCCAGACAAATACAAGCCCTTACTCTGTTTCTTTCTCTGTACCTGGAACATATCATAGGATCTGTTTCTGTATACCTATTTATGTATTTGTGTTCTTATTACACTGTGAAGTCCTTGAGGATAGGAACCAGGTCTTGTCACCTGTATGTCCCATTACTTAACAAACTACATGGTGGACATGTTAAGTGTCTATTAAAAGTTGTCTTAAAAGTTTTTATCAGACCTGTTCTCCCTGTGTTTGGGAGGCTGAGGCAGGAGGATAGCTGTGAGTTTGAAGCTAGCCTGAACTACATGGTGACTTCAAGGCCATCCCTAGACTATATTAATGAGACTCTGTCTTTAAAAAACAAGGAAAAAAGTTTCTCTCAGGCAGGGAGTACAGCTTAGTTGGTAGCCTGCTTTTGATCCCCAGCACCCTCAAAAAATTTCATAAAAAAAATACCAAATACCCAAATACTATTTTTTATAGTCTTACTAGCATAGCATTATCCCTCTCATTCCTTCTTATTTAGTTACTCAGTAGTATTACATTGTATATGTACATATTTTACTTGTTTTGTTGCAATGCTGTTATTAAAAAACCGTATAATATTAATACTTACAAATTTTAATTAGGGTTGATTTTGTACTTTACAGTATTATAATCATTAGTTAAAACTGAGTGATGCCTTTAACATAGCTGTTATTCCAGTTACAGATGAATCCATACCCTCTTATCCTGGAAGTGACATGCCAAGGAATGACAGTAGCGTGTGGTCAAAGGTACCTGAGGAAGAAACAGACCTGTCACAGCGACTTGTAAGGAGTGGTTTTGTGGAAACTGAGATAGACCCTGAAAATGAAGAGCTTATGCTGAACATTAGCTCTCGACTACAAGCAGCAGTTGAAAAACTTCTAGAAGCAATAAGTGAAACAAGTAGTCAGGTAACCTCCTTAATTTGCAAGTATCTACTGAGTTTGAAGCAGATATGCTTTTATACCATGGGGTGATTAAATGTTTCTGTCTGCTGTCCCACAGAAATTCAGTTAATTGTATTTAAGACAGTTGGTCCTGATCATGTTTTCATGTCATGTAATGCATTAATGGACTTTTCCACTTTGAAAATTCAGTGTTTTTCTTAGTTACTTCCCTTGTTGCTGAGACAAAATACCTAGTACCAAAGCTGAAGGAGAAAAGTTTTGGCTCACAGTTTGTAGAAGTAGCAGTTCATAGTTCATAATGGGTAGAAAACAGGGGGACACTTAACATGAAATTATTCAATATGGCATGTTTTTGCGATAGCAATATCTATTGATTGTAGCACCTGTGACAAATATTGTTAAACATTTTGCATTTTAATACCAGGTTTATTTACTTTAAGGATTAAGTTATTGATAATAGGCTGTTTCTTGAGTAAATGATGCTTAAAAGGATTTATTAATTACCTATTATTTTGGTCAGCATCATTATCAACTTTTTTTTTTTTGGTAACTTGTTACTAACATTCAGTGAGGAAAGCATTATCAAAACAATATATATATCCAATGAAATATTTGTCTTCCATGTAGTCTTCAGATATAATATTTAACTAGAATTTTCCCCAAGTTTATTCTTCTAAATAAAATTTTAAAATTAAGAAACAAAAAAGGTTGTTTATTTTGTAGACAATCAAAATCCTATTTGAGATAGAGTGTAAATGATACTTTGAAGAGCAGAAGAATTCAGAATTACCACATTATAGTGAGAATTCTTTAATCAGCCAGGGAAATATATATCTGCTGCTGCATTTCTAGACTATAACTTGATTGACTTGCCAGAAATAGAATTCTAATGATATAACACATAGTTAGCTAACAAAAGAAATTGCCATCCTTTCTTTGTTTTTCTGGAGCTTTCATTCATAGCATGTATATATTATTGAGTGCTTCTACTGCTGTAATTCAAAATCTCTTTCAGTATCACAGATAACTAAAAGACTTGTAATGCTCTTAAAAACTCAACCATTTTTATATTTACTCATAGTTGAAAGATTGTCTTGATTAGTGCAAATAGCAATGGTGGCCCATCTTTCTTTATAATCCTGAAGAAGCATTTTTCGTTACTAACATCCTAAATGCTATTAAGAAGATGACACCAATAAAAACAAGCTCCAGCTATTCATAGTGATACATGAGGGCACCACTCAGAAGGCTGAAGCTAGTGAATTTGAAATTTGAGGCCATCCTGGACTATTTAGAGAGATCCTGTTACAAAGTTAAATTTTTTAAAAAGGGGCAGGGGAGGGGGGGATGTGGAGCTTAGCACTCCCTAGCAGTACCACAAAGAAAAATTTTAACACCAAAAATCAAACAAAAACCTAGCTTCATTTGTCTTATAACTAGGCATTAAATCATACCCTTAGATCAAAGGACTAATGTTTTTTCTTCAACCTAAGGTTCAGAAGACTTAAAACATAAATGCTGTATCACAAGATGAAATTCCATATCTAATGAAAGAAAATACACATTTTCTACCAACACTTACATTTTTTTGTCTTTTCTAATTACCCTAAATTCTGGGTTGACCATATAAATTACTTTTACAGTATGCCAAGTCAACTGAATTAATTCTGATATTTTCATTGGTCCTTGTTAAGCACTCTTAAAGCTTCAGTGTATACACATTGTATTTACCCATTTTATCCAGGAACTCTTCATATATTAGAAATTACTCTTTACTAAATTACTACAGGATAGTTTTTTTTAATTTTAGTTTTGGATTTCTCTTTATTTCAGCTATATTATTAATATTAGTACTTTGTGTCTTTTTCCTTTTTATCGGTACCAGGGATCGAACCCATGACTGCCTGCTTGCAAGGCAGGCGCTTATGCCTCTGAGCTAAATCCCCAACCCCCGTTGTGTCTTTTTATACCATGAAAATAACTGTTACTACTTTTTGGCCGATGATTAAATACTATTGACCTGAATGTTGATCAGTGTTGTTTTTTTGTTTTGTTTCTGTTTTTTGTTTTTGTTTTTTTTTACAGGTAAAACTAATTTTAGTAATTGTTTAGTTCAGTATGTTAAAGATACTATCATTTTGTTTGTTTGTTTGTTTTGTCTTTTTGAGGCGGGGTCTCGCTATGCAGTTCAGGCTGGCCTTGAGCTCACTTTGTAGCCCAGGCTGGTCTTGAACTTGAAACGATCCTCCTGTTTCAGCCTCCCGAATGCTGGGATTACAGGCATGAGCCATCACGCCCGGCTAAGATACTATCATTTTAACAAGAAAATGATTTTAAACAATTTTATGGAGAGTGGGATTGAACTTAGGGCCATTGCTCTGAAGTATACATTGACAGCTTTTTTAAAAAAGTTTTTAAAAGTTATTTTAAAAGAGATAAAGCAATAAAACAGAACAATATTGAGTTTCAAAACTAAACAGAAGGAAATCCCCCACAGTTCCTATATTGTATATTATTATCCTCTGAATAGATCCTCAGACTACCAGCCTTAGGCCTGCAAAATCAGTCGAACAGTATAACAATTAAGTTGTTTTTTTACTTCAGTAGCTATCATCTCAGTCTGTATTTCTCCGAATTAGCCAGTTGCTTCTGGGAGAGGGGGGACTGGGCTCTTGTGGTCTCCCAGCATGCATGCTGACTGGCTCACAGAAGGGGGTTGATTTTTGGGTTCTCCTCCCTGCCAGTATGGCTGCCATTGGCTCCCAGGAGGGCATTGGCTTCTTGATTCTCCTCCTAGTCCACAGCTGCTGCTGGCTCACTGGAGGGCTTTGAAGTCTTATCACTGTTAATCTTGTTGCTATTAATTTACTCCATTGTAAAGTATAGGCAGCCTAACTAATGTAATAAAGTATTTATCTTTTGATAAGCACCATGAAGAAATGTAAATAACTCTCACATGATCAGCAGTTCCTGCAGGCAGTGAGAGAAAAACTTACCCATAATCACTGGTACTGCCCACAGTCAAGTGTGCGGGATCTGTCTCTATTCTCAGGCTTGTAACAACTATTTTTTACATTACCAGATACTCTGGTACAGTACTGTGACGGTGGCATTTTCTAGATTATTTTCGGTTAAATACTAAGTTAGCATGACTGTTTAGCCTTAATTCTGTTGCTCAGCTCTAAATATCACTAAACAAAACATAGAAGCTTGATGTAGAGCATGCCAGGGATATTTCAAAGCACAGCCCCAGAACTAGCAGTACATTATCACTTGATAACTTATTCCAAGTGTGAATTTTCAGACCCTGTCCCAAAACTTCTGAGTATTGGTATCTAGAAACCTGTGTTTTAAGAAGCCCTTTAGGTGACTCTGATGTACCCACTGACCTAGAGATGGTTAGTATTGTGTTCATGTTACTCAGCCTTACTTTTGCAGTCCTTTTTTTTTTATCTATTATATAAAAGGTTGCATTAGTTGTGGACATTAAGTATACAAAATTACAAAACTGAGGTACTTTTAAGTGAACTATATTTTAAAGAAGAGATGCTTTGTGAAACTTCAGGGTGAATGTAGTTCAGTTATTTGTAAGTATGGATTGATGTTTAAAACCATGACTTCTGCAGAATATGCTCATAAATAACTACATGATTTTGACCTTGATGAATATTTTTGTCAGGTAGATTGACACAAACATAATGTCTGGTATCTTTGTGAAATAACTAGTATTTCATTTTCCTCTTAAATGTGTCATCATATGGCTCTTCCTCATAATAAAACGTTCTCTTTAACCATGAGAGAGCTACAAGGCATTGCTGATATCTTGATGCTTATCACAAAAGACAAAATTATGCAAACAGCTATGTACAAATTACTCTGAACAGAGAGAGAAGAGCACCGTCTGTGGTTTAGGGTAAAACATGGACCACATAAAATCTAATATGGAACTTAATACTTGAAAAAAGTTTCTTATTCAGATTTTAAATATTATTTTTAAAATTAATTTTATGGTACATTTTAGATGTATATAATGATAACACTCGTAGGGAATTTGTGCCTGTATATAATACATCTTGGTTCTTATTTTACCTGTTTCTCTCCTTATTTACAAAAGCTTTGTTCCAATTTTTCCTTCTCTTTTTTCTTTCCCACCCTTAATCCTAGCAGCCTTGGGCTGGAGATTTAGCTCGGTGGCATAAGCGCCTGCCTTGCAAGCAGGCAGACGTGAGTTCAATCCCCGGTACCAATAAAAAGGAAAAAGACAAAAAAAAAAAAAAATCCTAGCAGCCTTAACCCTAGTATTGTACCATGAATGAATCACACATTCTAGATGCATCCCTCACTGAAAAATCCTCACCTAATGACTGCACGAGGCTTTAGGGGGACATCTAAACACAAGCCATAACGATGTCTGTTATGCATTTTGGTCTTTATGTGCCTTTCCAGTTTTTTACACCAGGGAAACTGTGTGATATTTAAACATGAGTGTCTCATTTATTTTACTTGAGGATGGTCTCAAGATGTATCTATTTACCTAGAAATATCTCAAGTTTATCCTTCTTTGTGGCACAATAGTACTACATGGTATGAAAAACCACATCATCTTTATCCATTGTCAGTTGATAGGCATTTGGGCAGTTTCTAGAATTTAGCTATTACAAATTATACTGCTACAAACATGGTGTGCATGCATCACTGTGGTATGATGCTTTTAATTCTTTCAGAAAGATACCAAAAAGATATTCATGGGTTGAATGGAACCTCTAGTTTTAGTTTTTTAAGGAATCTCCACACTGATTTCCGTATGATATACACTCCCCAGCAACAATGGTGAAGTGTTCCTTTTTCCCCAGGGTCTACCAGCATTTGTTATTGGTTGATTTCTTCATGGTAGTCATTCAGTGACATGGAATATGAGTGTTTAGTTTGCATCTCTCAAATGACCAGTGATGTTGAACATTTTTTCATGTATTTTATTACTGTTTCTATTTCTTCATCTGAGAGCTGTCTCTCCATTTGAGACACCCATTTTTGGATTGGGTCTTTAAATTTGGGGGTTCTTCGAGGCTGGGAATTTAGTTCAGTGGTGTAAAGCACTTACTTGGCAGACATGAGGTCATGAGTTTGATCCCCGGTATCAAAAAAAAAACAAAACCAAATTTTAAATTTGGGAGTTCTGATTTTTTTAGTTCTTCATATGCTTTAGATAATCAGCTCTTTGAGGAACAGCTGGCAATTTTTTTTCCTGCTGTGTGGGTTTTCTTCTATTGATGGTTTCTCTTCCTTTGCAAAAGCTTTTTAGTAAGATGAGATAGATTCCAGTTGTTGATTCTTTGTGATTCCTGTGTGATCAGGGATTTCTTCATTAGCTTTTATATACACCTATGTCTTCAAGAGTTGTATATATTATATCTCCCAGCAGCTTTAATACTTCGATTTTAATATTTAGATCTTGGATTTACATCAATTTTGATTGAATGCAATATGAGAAATGAGTATCTATTTGTAATTTTTGCATATGGAAAGCCAGTTTTTTTTTTTTAACACAGTTTTTTCCCCCAAGCACCATTTGTTAAAGAGGGTATTTTTCTTCCAGTGAAGGTGTTTGACCCCTTTGTCAAAAATGCAGTAGCGCCTGCCTTGCAAGCAGGTAGTCGTGAGTTCGATCCCCGGTACTGATAAAAAGGAAAAAGACAAAAAAAAATGCAATGGCTAAGTATGTTTGAAGTTGCTTATATATTTTCTATTGTCTTCCGTTGATCCGAGTATCTGTTTTTTTGCAAATACCATGCTGTTTTTATCACTGTAGCTTTGTAGCATAATTTCAAGTCAGGGGTTCTGATACCCTTGACTGACCTTTGTTACTCAGAATTACTTTTGCTATTCCAGGTCTCTTCTGGTTCCAAGTAAACTTCAAGTTATTTCTCTAATTCTGTGAGGTATGTTGTTGGTATTTTGATTGGAATTGCATTAAATCTTTATAAAAGTGTTATTTATACAGATTTATAAAGAAAATGTTTCTGTATAACATTTTCACTATACTGGTTCTTTCTACCAAAGAGTAAAGGATAGCTTTTCATTTTCTGATACCCTCTTCAACCTCCTTTTTCAGAGAACTATAATTTTCAATGGAAAGATCTTTTGATTCCTAGATATTTCTTGTTGTTTGTTTGTGCTATTATGGAAGATGTGGTTTCTCTCGTTTCCCTGTCATTAACTTTTTTATTTGTGTAAAAGAATACTACTTTCAGTTCTTGTCCATTTAGTATGATGTTGGCTATTTGTTTCTCACAGGTGACTTTTTTCAAATTGAGGTAAAGACTATCTATTCCAATTTTGGAATGTTTTGGTCATGAATGGGTGTTGACTTTTGTGCAATGCCTTTTCTGCACTTATAGAAATGATCATGTGATTCTTATCTTTGGCTCTATTGATAAGGTGGGTTTCATTTATTGTTTTGCATATATTGAACCATCCCTGCATCCCTGGGATGAATCCCACTTGGTCATGTTATATAATCTTCTTGATAATTTTTTACATTCTGTTTGCCAGTATCTTATTGAGGACTTTTTCATCTGTGTTCATTAAGGAATTTGGCTTGTAGTTCTCTTTTTTGGTTGGATACTTTTTGGATTTGGTATAACCCTAATGCTTGCTTCTAGTAATGAGTTTAAGAGTATTGCTTCCCTTTGAGTTTTATTAAAAAGTTTAAAGTATATATGCATTAGATTTCTCTAAATTTCTTTTTTTTATTTTTTATTTTTTTTAATTTTATTTAAAAGGAAAAAGAGAAAAAACAAAACAAAACAAAGCGGTGTAAGGGTACAAGTAATACAGAACTACAAAAAAAAAAACAGTAAGAAATTACCAGTTAATAGATTACATATTATCATCTTAGAGATAGTTGCTCAAATCACAGTATCAAAGCATACAAAGTGGACATTCAAACAGTGAGACTGCAAACAGTTGTGTTCAATGATCCAACCAAAAACATTAATATGGTCAGCTATTTAGCACCCCTAAACACACTTGCTGTTGTATCCTTTAGAGCTCTTTTTTTCCCTCTCTTTTTTACAACAAAATTTATACATTTTGGTTTTTATTACTCCTTAGTTCTTATTACTTTTTGGGGGGGGGGAGAATAAAGTCAAATATGGCAAAACAAAGCTGTCAGTCAAAACCAAGGATAGACATAGCACATGATGTAAAACAGAGTACAAAGTTATCAACAATGGTTATCAACAATGTCTCTTGTTTCCTTAAAAAGAATTGTCTGTCTCATTAGATATTATAAAGTTGAACAAAGCAGTAGAGAACAAGACCAATAAAACTTAAGCATTGTAAACATTACAGGACTTCCAAAGGAGACAATAGTCAAACCAAAATGGGCATCTTAGTGAATCTTATTGCCTTCAAAGCAGTTGCCTATACCCTCAAACTTGATACTACCATACAGAATGGAACAGAGTCTAATCAGTCAAAACAAGATCGTGGGAGTATTACAGGACTTCAAAACAAGTTAATAGGAAATCAAAAAAAGTTACTATTATATATCCTGCTAATTTTTAAAAATTTTCCCCTTAATTAAAAAAACATAAAAAATAACTAACTTTTTTTAATGAATAAGGGAGAGATTGAGATAAAACAGGACATAACAATATAACAATACAGGTGAAAGCATGACTGTTTCAGCAACCTAGTGCTTCACCACCAAATAACCCGACTTAATAGTAGTTACTATAGTGTCTGTCTTTTTCCTTGAAATATTTGAATAAAACTTCATATACTCTAGCTTCAAATATTTTCATATCAAGAAGCCCAGAATAAAGCCTTTCCAATTAATAAGTGAAAACTTTATAAGGCTTCAAGGCCACATAATGGGGAATCATGATTACCACATACTTTTATATATTTGAATCATTACTTACATTAGGGAAACTATTCGGTATTCACACATGTGAGATTGATTTATTTCACTTATGAGTATGGTCTCAAACTGCGCCCATTTATTGATAAATATCTCAATGTGATCCTTCTTTATAGCTGAATAATACTCCATTGTATAGAAATACCACAACTTTTTTATCCATTCCTCAGTTGATGGACACTTGGGCTGTTTCCAAGATCTGGCAATTACAAATTGTGCTGCTATAAACATAGGTGCGAATATACCACTGTGGTATGATGCTTTCTATTCTTCTGGGAATATACCTAGAAGTGGAATAGCTGGAACAAATGGGACTTCCAATCCCAGCTTTTTGAGAAATCTCCAGACTGACCTCCACAAAGGCTGCACCAGTCTACACTCCCACCAACAGTGTAGGAGAGTTCCTTTTTCCCCACAGCCTCTCCAGCATTTGTTGTTGTTGATTTTCTTGATCCTGGCCATTCTTTCAGGAGTGAGATGGTATTTCAGTCTGGTTTTAATTTGCATTTCTCTAATGACCAGTGATGATGAACATTTTTTCATGTATTTATTTGCCATTTGCATTTCTTTATCTGAGAAGTGCGTATTCATCTCAGATGCCCATTTCTGGATTGGATCTTTGAATTTTGGGGGTCTGAGTTTTTTAAATTCTTTTTTTTTTTTAATTTTATTTAAGGAGAAAAGAAAAAAAAAAACAGTGAAAGGGTACAAGTTATACAGACCCACAGAAAAAAAAATGAACAGTAGGAAATCACTACTTAATGGACTACATATTGCCATCTTAGAAATAATTGTTCAAGTCACAAAATTAAAGCTTGTAGAGTGGACATTCCAACAATGATACTGCAAACAGTTCTGTTCAATGATCCAATAAAACTCTGTGATATCATTTTCTATCTTATACACTTAAATATACATGCAGTTATATAGTTTAGAGCACTTTCTTTTCCTCTCTTTTGTACAATGACTATTACACATTTTGGGTTTCATCGCTCCCACAGTTCTCATTGCTTTTTTGGAAGAGAGTAAAACCAAATGTGACATAACAGAACAGAATCGGTCAAGTCAAAAGGGTGGACACAATAGACAATGCAAAAACACAACACAAGGTGATCAAGAGTGGCTACCACAATGCCTCCCGCCATCTCCAATAGAATTGCCTACATCATTAGTTACAATACAATTGAACAAAACAGTAAAGAACAAAACCGACAAAACCAAACCATTGGAGACATTGTAGGTCTTCAAAAGTAGATAAAAGTCAACGAGAATGGGCGTTATAATAAATCTCATTATCTTCACAGCTGATGCCTAAACTTTCGAACCTGATACTATCCAGCAAAACAGAATAGGGGAACATCAGTCAAAAACAAGATGGTGAGAGTAATACAGGGCTTCAAATCGAGATAATAGAAAGTCAAAGTGGGTTACTATAATATATCCTGCTATTTTTTTCCCTTTAATTAAACAGATAAAAATAAAAAAGTAAATAATGGAGTGGAGATTGGGATAAAAGAGGGCATAACAGCGAAACAGCGCAGATCAAAACATAACCATTTAAGCAGAATAATGTTTCACCACCAGATAATTCCGACCCAAAAGTAATTACCATATTGACTCTTTCCTTGAAGTCCTTGAGTACAACTTCATATACTGTAGCATTAAGTATATCAAAACAATGTAAAACCATTTAAGAGAATGACAGCATTGCAGAGTACTTAGAATCGACTAACAGAAAATGAACAATGGTTTCTGTATAATCTCCTTGTCTTTAAAAGGTTTTTGCTTATACTATCGTACATAATAAAATCCAATAAGATACAACCTATTTAGACCATTGGAGACAGAAGAACAAAAGCTAGATGAGACTTCAGAACAAGATGATACTAAATCAGTATTACCTATTAAGATGTCATTTTCTCCAAAATAGCTGTTCCTATCATCCAATCTTCTCTGTCTCATTTCTGTTGAGCTCTTTTTCTGTCAATAGCTGTCAGTTTGTCTTCTTCATTTTGTTCTCTGCTCCATTCGTTGTGGCCTCCCCGCCACTATTTCTGGGTTCTTTGTATTTTTCTTTTTTTAGAATATCCTGCAATACTTTTTGTAGAGTTAAATTGGTGGTTGCAAATTCCCCCAGTTCCTCTTTATCCTGGAAGCACCTTGTTTTTCCATCAATTTCCAGGGACAGTTGTGCAGGATATCTCAATCTTGGCTGGAGATTATTGTCTTTCAAAGCTTGAATTATTGGGGCTGGGGATTTAGCTCAGCAGCATAAGAGCCTGCCTTGCAAGCAGGCAGTCGTGAGTTCAATCCCCGGTACCGATAAAAATGAAAAAGACCAAAAAAAAAAAAAAAAAAAAAAAAAAAGAAAAGCTTGAATTATTTCCCCCCACGCTCTTCGTGATTTGATGGTTTGTGCAGAGAAATTTGCTGTAATTCTGATGGGTGTTCCCTTGTAAGTGGTCTGTTTCTTGTCTCTGACAGCTTTTAATATTCTGTTCTTGTATTGAATTTCTGGAATTTTTATTATTATATGCCTGGGTGTTGCCCTGTTTGGGTTGTAGGTAGCTGGGGTCCTGTATGCCTGATACATCTGAGTATCTTTACCTTTTGCTAAATTAGGAAAATTCTCCTGGATTATTTCTGTGAGTAGCTTTTGTAGTTCACTTGTTTGTGTCCCTACTTCTTCTTTTATGTTCTTAATCCTTAAGTTATGGCTCCTCTTATCATCTTCTTGTCTTTGTATTATTGCTGTTTGTTTCTTTGTTATTTTTAAGAAGTTTTTCATTTCATTCTCCCATATTACAAGTCTGTCCTCCAGTTCAGATAGTCTGTCCTTAGTTTCTTTCAAGCTGTTATGCCAGTCTTGGATAGACTTCTTAGTTTCTTGATAGTCCCTTTGAACCTGCTTCATGTACTCTATACTTTCTCTGTTTTCTCCATCAAACAATTCTCCCCTCTTTTTCTGTTCTTCCATTCCACCATCTGTTTTTTCCTGGGTGGTGCTTAGCATTTCTCTAACTATTCTGCATACTTCTAGCTTCAGGTCGTTGATAACTTCATTCCTGAATTGGTCTATGAGGCTCTCTATATGGTGCTTTATGTCTATTGGTGCGGTGTCCGCTATTGCCTGTTTCTCAGAATTGGGGGCCGAAGAGCCTTTCTTGTTGCTGCTTTTTCCCATATTCTCTGTTCCTTATATATGCAAGCTTACATAGGAGGCCCAGCTTCCCTCCCTGTCAGCCACAGCCTGATCAAATTGCGCTGGCTAGGTGTTCCCGCCCACCGCAGCGCACCAGGGAGTTAGGGACTAGGCAGCCTACGTGGGAGTCACCCCTCCGGGCCACCGTCAGGCTCTGGGATCTGGGTTGGGCCAGCCTACTGAGTCCGCCGGCAGCGTCACGCAGGCCAGGCACTTTTCACCAATCCCATCCAAGAGGGGAATGTGTGGCTGGAGTCACCACTGCGCCCTGCTCCCGCAGGACTGCCCGAGCCCAGAAAGTCCTCCGCTGGAGTCAAACTGTGGTAGAGTGTCAGTTTCTCTCACTCACCTCACCAAAATCAGTGTACGCCTCCCTGTCCATCCTGTTTTCGACTAGGTTCGCAGACTCCTGTTCTCAGAGCTTCTGCACGTCTCTCTCCTTGCCGAGCTGATGTAGAGGCAGCCAGCCGCGGTGCGGCGGGAAAACCAAATCGCGGCTTCCAATGGTGCGGGGTCTAGCCTCCACACCGAGGCTTTTCCGTTCCTGTTTTAGCACCAGGACTGCATTCCAAGTTGGTTTCTCTCAGCCCAGTTTGTTCCTGAGTCAGCAGAGCATATCTCTACCAGCTTATGTCTCCTTAGTCCGCACCATTCCTGACTTCTGAACCAAGCCTTTCAGAGAGCCTCTGTAGTATCTGCTATCTGTCCGCCATGTTCTCCCGGAACCCTTAAATTCTTTATATGTTTTAGACAAGAGCCCCTTGTCTGAGAGAGAGTTCACTAAAATCTTTTCCCAGTTTGTGGGTTTTCTTTTCACTATGCTGGAGATTTCTTTTGACATGCAGAAACTTTTTAATAAGAAGTGGTCCCAATTATTGATTCTGGGAAGTATTTCCCGTGCGGTTTGAGTCCTGTTCATGAATTCTCTACCTACTCCTGTCTTCGAGGTTTCTACCCAATTTGTCTTCCAGTAGATTTAATGTTTCTGTTTTAATTTTCAGATCTTTGACCCATTTAGATTTTAATTTAGTACATGGTGATAGACATGGCAAATGGAGAGCCAGTTTTTCCAGCACCATTTATTAAAGAGACTGTCGTTCTTCCAGTGAACCTGCTTGGCTCCTTTATCAAAGATAAGGTGGTTGAGTGTGTTTGTAGTTGTGATTTCTCTAAATTTCTTACAGAATTCAACAGCAACTCCATTGAAGTCTGGGTTTTTCATTGTTAATTGGTTTTTAATTATATCTTCAATTTCATTGACTGATACTGGGTTATTTATACTTTAATATCTGGTTGATCATTCTTGTTAATTGATAAGTATCTAGGAATCTGTCCACTCCTATGTTTTCCGTCTTATTAGAATAAAGGTACTTACAGTACACATTAATGATTTTCTGGTTTTCTGCAGGATCTGTTGTGATTTCACCCTTTTATTCCTAATGGCATGGACTTGAGTCTTTTCTTTCCATTTTTTTGATAAAATAGGTTGAGGGTTTGTCAGTTTTATTTAATCTTCCAAAGAACCAACTCTTACATTGAGCAATTCTTGTATTGTTTCTTTAGTCTCCTTTGCCTTGATTTCTGCACTAATCATTATAATTTCTGCCTTGTATGAGCTTCGGTTTTGACTTGCTCTTCTTTTATTAGGAGCTTGAGATTCAACATTCAACGGAATTATTTATTTGCGTTCATCCTGTTTTTCTGATGTGAATATTTCCTGCTATAAATTTCCCCCATACAACTAAGTTCCAGTATGTTGTATTGGCATTATCATTTGACTGCAGAATCTTTCCAGTTTCTTCTTTAATTTCATCTGTGACCTATATTTTATTCAGGAGGGTGTTCTTTAACTTCAATATGTTTATGAATTTTTTGTGGTCACTTTTGCCATTGATTCCCAGTTTTATTACACTGTAGTCTGATAATATGCATGGGATAATTTCTGTCCTTTTCTGTTTACTTCAGCATGTTCTAAGAGGTATTATGTGGTCTATTTGGGAAAACATCCTGTGTATAGCTGAGAAAAATGTGTATTCTGATGCTGTGAAATGAACACTGTATACATTTACTAAGTGCATTTTTTGAAAAATTTGGTTTAGCTCTGATATTTTTTTGAATTTTTTTGTCTAGTTGATTTATGTAATTGTCACAAGGGGGTATTGAGGTCCTCCAATACAATTGTATTAGTGGTTATTTTGATTTTTCCTGTTTGCTAATATTTGTGTTATATATCAGATACACTGGTACTTAATGCATGCATATTTATGATTGTTATCTCATCCTCTTAGATTGTTCGTTTAACAAGGATGTAGTGACCTTCTTTGTCTCTCTTTATCAGTCCCAGGTTGTAATTCACTTTGTCTGCAAAAAGAACAGCTACCCCTGGTTTTTTGGGTTTTGAGTCTTTGTAAAATCCTACCTCTTCATTTTATTGGGGATGAAAAGTTGCTGCCTAATTGGTCTACTTCTTGTTTCTTGACACTGCGTATACTATTGTTTTTAACCTCAGGAAATTTCATTCTTGGCATAGAATGAAGAAAAACTGATTAAAATAACTGTCACCTTGACTAAAGTAGAAAATCAGTAATAACAATAGCATCAAATACACTCTAGAAAATGACAAACTGTGGTAACTATTAATTTGCTACCTTTAACCCTGTGAACAGGATTTGTTGTTATATAACCAAATCTAAAACAAATTTCAGAGTTATATACAGTGAATATGCCCTCAATATGATGATTTTTAAAAGAATTAAAAAATAGAGATGTAGAACAAGAAAAAGGAATTAGAAGCAAAGCTAGAGGACAAAGGAAGCTTTGGGAACTGGTGAAGAAGATAGAAGGGAAAAGAAGAAGAAACAAACCATCGGCCAACACAGCAACCCCCAAAACTAGAAGCAATGTTCTCTGTCTTATAAAAACAAGAACAAATAAGAAAAAGAGAAATAAATTGAAAAATAAAAAAATGAATTAAAGCAGAGAAAAAAAATATCCACCTCAGGTTATATCTCTGTTGTCACTGGTTGATGGGGGTGGGGGGACAGAATGCATATCTATATTGATTCATCCCAGCAAGCCAGTGCAATTAGAATTTTGACAGTGGTGGATAATCCTAACAAACCTGGGCTTTTAGTTCCACTGAAGTTCTGGCTGTGAGGCTGAACTCAGTTTTTTCTTTCCACATCCCACTTTGCATACTTCCTACTGTCTTGAATTTGGCTCCCTGACCTCCTGGCAGCTCGAACTTGACGGCGCTTCATCCTGACACTTGGAGCCTCCAGATGAGACCAACTCACAGCTAGTCAGAGTTCTGATTTCTTTTGGCCCCTTTCCATAATGGCTACCATCCAGTTGCCGTGGGGGTGGGTCTCAACCCTAATCACTCACCATCCACCACAGTCTATAGCATCCACTGCCCCATTCCATTGTTGTGTTTCTCTGTGGAGGTCTCTGGGCAGTCACCAAGCCTCTATAGGTTCAAGCCACCCCTCCCACACTGCAAGCCAGGTTTCACGGAAGAAGCACTGATGCCACCTCCCTCTTCTGCATTGTGGTCCCTGTCTTTGCTTGCCCCATGGGCTCCAATTCTTGTTTCAGATCCTTGCTGGGTCCTTGCTGGGTCCACTCACTCTTGCTTCTCTTCATCAAATTGTTAGATTCTGGCCTGTAGATTCCAAATATACGAGAGGGTATTTCTGTGATACTCATCATTTTCCATCTTGCCAGAAGTCTAATAACTATTACATGACAGTTATTCTATGTGTTGGAAACACAGCAGTAAACAAAATGGACAAAGTCCCTGCTCACAAGAGCTTTTGGTTTAACAGTAGGAGCCAATAGTGACTAGACACGTAGTATATCAGATGGTGATAACTACTTTAAAGAACAAATTAATAGAGGGAAAATATAGATTATGGTAGAAGAATGGAAGGTCTTTTATAGGAAAATTAGGGAAGGGGCTCTCATAATGTGAGATATAAGTCTATTAAAGAAAATGCAGGACACTATACCACATAGGTAAGTGAGCAATGTTCAGGCAGACAGACAGCAAGTGCAAAGGCCATGAGGCATGGTTGACAGATGGGCCAGTGCAGCCAGAGCAAGGTGTGTAATGAGTAGAGAGAAGTTACAGCAAGCCCAGGAGATCTGCAGCACTTGCTGTGGAGTAAATGAAGACCAGTTTTTAATGTTCTTTGCTGTTCCAAGATACATTTCAAGATTCCACATTGTACTTAGTTGTTGTGTCTTCTTTTACCGTCTTAAGTCTGACAGCTCCGTAGTTTTCCTTCATCTTTTATTACCTTGACACTAGAAAATTTACTGGTCAAAGGAAACTGAGGCAAGAGGATTGTTGTTTTGAGGCCAGCCTAGGTAACTTAGTGTGACCCTCTGTTATGGCATAGATCTAAAGTGACCCCTTGAAGTCACAGGTACTTGGAGATGGGGCTTTTTGGAAGGTGGGTGGATCATGGGGGCTGTATGCTCATCAGTAGATTGACTCATCATTCCATTTGTGCTATGTGAATATGTGAATAGTGAATGTGCTGTTATAGGAAGTGAGGCCCACTTGAAAGAAGTGAATTACTAGAAGCATAAGTGAAAGATACTTTTCTTGCTCTAGTTTTTTGTCTCTCTGCTTCCTGGCTGCATGGTTTGAACAGCGTTCATTGGCCAGGCTCTTCTATCATGCATTTTTCACCTTGAAACCAGAAACCCCATGGCCCAAACCCTCTGAAAACATGAACCTTTCCTCATTTTCATTTTAGGTGTCCCATATTTTGTTCAGACAAAAATGTGACTAATGTACCCTCTATTAAATTAAAAATAACTAGGAATAGCAGACGAGGTGGTGGGGGGAGTAGTGCTGGTTAACAGAGATTTGCCTCATAGTTTTTCACAGTAACATGCAACCTGTACCTTTTTATGATACCACAAAAGTTATGTGCCCTTCTCAGTGTGTCATGTCAAGGGTCACATGAATTCAGTGTCTTCTTATTGGTGATGTTATGTGGTATCGGCAGGTTTCCTATCTGTAGTATTACTGTTTTCACTTTAAAAATAATAACTATCTTGAGAAGATACTTTGATATTATGCAGATGTTCTGTTTCTTAACTTTTACATCCATTGTTGAATCTTTCATAAGTAATTGTTACTATGGTATTCTAATAGTGATTTTCTAATACTGTTCATTTCTTGACTTACTTACTTGGAATTTGTATGGAATATCTCTTAATTCATGTTTATTTAACTAATCAGTTGCAGTATAGATTAATGAATATTTTATTTGCCTGTTACACTTTAATACCATAATAGTTTGTTCCTGTTTTGGAATTGATAGCTTTTTCAGGTTGGCTTTTATGCCTGTTTGAAGTGCTACTTTTTCAGTATTTATGCTGTAAAAACTACAAGGACCACCTTGTAGTTTCCAAATCCCAGCTTTATTCTCCAGGAAACTCATGTTCCTTTTGCATAAGAATAATATTGAGAAAACAAAATCTGGGGCTAACTATATTCATTGTTACTAGCATGTCATTATGTCTAAGTCCTCTTAGTGAAGAGTTTGAAAATGTGTGTGTGTCTATAACCCTTGTCTCCATGTCTGTTTCTGTGTATTTTGAAAATTACACGTGATAAACTTCACGTTATGTGGACCGTTCTTTGAGTTGTAGATGCAGCATCATGTATCTGCCATAATGCAAAAAGTTTCATCACCGTGCCTTTCCCACCCCATGCCTATGTCAGACACTGTCTTGGTTTCCTTCGGTTCCCTTCAGTTTTGCTTTTTCCAAAGTGTCATATGAAATTGTATTTTATTTAAATGTGCCTTCTTTCTGTAACAGTGCGCTTTTATAATTCCTTTCGTTTGTTGCTTTGTGTAGATGAGGAATTCTCACGAATGCATACACGTTTGTTTTTTCATTTGCTGTTTAAAGGTCATTGTTGTTTAAACAGTTTTCCAGTCTGATCCCTTTGACTGTCTTGTTAAAAACAGACTGGAGTAGGTAGAGGATAGTAAAGGCACACGCAGGGAGAGGTACAGAAACAGAAACGAGTAGAGAAGTCACTTTAGACTTACAGGTGAGGTGATAGAGGTAGAAATTGAACCCATACATTTTGGCTTCAGAATGCATCTTTTTATCTACCAGCTAATTAGATGTGGAAGATGAGAATAAGTAAACTAAGCATGGATCTTGGGTACAGTTGTCGACTGTTTAGTTTAGTGAGATAGAGAATGCAAAAGAAGCAGATATGAAGTCAGTTTTAGATATGCTGAGTCTCAGCACACAAAGGTGACATCTCATTAAAGAAATTCACTGGTATGTGAAATTTGGAGAGTACTAAATTGGAGGTTGTTACCATTTTAAGGCATTCGAAGTCATAGTTTTCTTTCTCATTTTCATTTTAGTTTCTTTTTTCCCAAAATTCAGGCCTCAGTCCTGTGAAGCAATCAGAATGCACATGCTGTTTTATACATGATGTCCAAAATTAAAGGAATTTATCACAGGCTTCATGATTTTAAAGAATATACACAATGGTAAATGTAAAATGGTGACGTGTAAGAGACTAAAGACACATAATTCTATAGAGCAAAGAAGAAACTCAAGAGAATAATGTCATAAAACTCATGAAAGTTTTCCAAAAGTTTCAGATGCAGTATCAGGGAGAGGTTAGGAATATGAAGGTTTTATTTCAGTATGATTGTTGACAGTGACATTGGTAAGAACAGTTCCATAGAGTAGAAGAGAATTAAAACTTTAGTCTTAATCAACTTTAAAGAAATAGAGGTGGCAATCTCATGATACCTAGTTCTGAAAAAACAAGAAAGCACTGGCTTGAAAGGGAGGAAACTGCTTTCCCTCCCTGCTCTAGATTGGAATGGTTTGTACTAATTAGAAATGATGAAAAAGAAGAAATAGATCAGAAGGATAGGCTTTGTACAGCCCCCTTGTTGGAGTATGGGAGTACTGGTGAAAAGTATATTCTGTTGCAGGAAGACTGTGCCTCCAGTTAGTTTGGAAAGACTATGAGGTGCTTTGGGGAGGTAAACATTTAAAAGGCCTCAAGGTCTAAGCAGATATTATTGATATTCAACGTTCTTTTTTTCTTTCAGTGATTTTATTTGCTGTGTAATTTCAGTGAAAACTAAATAAACATTGTACTTAGTTTTAAGGTTTGAAGTTGCGTTAGGGTCTAAACATGCACCCTATTTTAATGAAAGAACTGTTGAACTGTATTTTCTTTACCATGTGTAAGGGCATTGGATAAGCACTCATAAGCTAATTTCACAAGATACAGTAGTTTATACTATATACGTGATTGGAGAGATAATTTGCCCAATGGTATGTCCAAGTTTATGTAATAATACATTTAATTTAATGGGTTTTGCTTCACATTTGCTTTCAGAGATCACCATTAAAACAGGTATAATTTCCATATATTGGCATTTTCTTACTGGGTAGAGTAGCTTTTATTGTAGAGTGATGAAAACTGCTTAAAAACTGTGCTAAGGCCCTTAGAAAGATAATCTCTTGAATTCAAACTTTATTCACTAAGTTTCCAGTATTTTGGGGGGGAAAGGAGCAAGAATTACTTGGAAGAAATCAATGAATGGGCAGTTTATTCTCACAGAATGATTTTCTCTGTGATAAACTCTCACAAGTTTACTAATTCTCACTTTTTAGAATAGTAGAATCAAAGCTATGTGCTTAAATATATATTCTCAAAGAGGAATCTGAGAATAAAAGATTTTGTTTTGTCATTTTAAATTTAATGATAAAGTGCTGAAAAACATTTTATCATCTAGTGCTCTCTTAAGTATGTTTAGCATTGATTGGGGCTCTGTCAAGTAATATAAACAGAATTTATTCCATTAAATAATTCAGAGAAATAAGCATATAAGTCAAGCCCAAAAGACAATAGCAGGAGTATTTATAATTTGAGGGCAGTTTGTGTGAAGGGGAGGTTAAATGGTTAATGATTTGACATTTTGTGACTGATGCAAAGCTGTTTCATTGAGGAAACATACGCCAGTATTACAAATCAGTAACCTTCAAATATATATTAAAATTTTCTTTTTTATTATTCATGGTTTCAGTACATAGTGAATACATTCATTGTGGGTAGTTGGTACTTACACTATTGCACCTTAATTTTTTTTAAATGCTCCTTCCCTTTTTTGTCCTTACCTAGATTCCATCCCCATTTATACGAGGTCTGCCTCCCTGTTTCTTACCATCTGTTGTTTATTATGTCCTTTAAGTTATACTTTGAATTTCTCATATAAGACAAACCATGAGATAGTTCATCTTCTGTATCTGGTTTGTTTAAATCTTGATCATCTGAAATCTGGGGATAATGAAATAGTCACAATAATTAAAAATGTGTGCTTCTAAGAATTAAAGTTATACTTTAGGTGTGGTTGCAAAAAGGTTTATATGCTTTGTAAAACAGAGGGGGAAATCAAAATTGAATGTAAGTTGAATTCTTGTAATAGTCACCATGTGCCACTGTTGTAAGTCATCTTTATTAATCTTTTTTTAGTCTTTTTTTTTCCCTCTGATTTTTTACATTTTGTTTTTGGTTAGTTTCTTACTTTGAGCACTGTTCCTACTCAATAGAGGATATTTCTTACTTAAAAGCTTTTTTAGTATAGATAGAAACATTTTATATGTATCTTAGTTACTTTTCTCATTGAAGAGACAAAATACCTGGCATCCAAAATTAAAGGAGGGAAGATCAGCTCACAGTTTGTAGTGGTTTCAGTTCATAGTTGACTGGCTCCTAGGTGGCATGATAGAGGGGAATCACAGAGGAGCAATAGTCCATGGCAGGCAGAAGACAGCAAAAACAAGCAAGCAACAAGAGACAGGAGACAAGTGGTAGTAGCAGCTTCTTTCTGTTCTTGTGTCTTATCCAGGCTGGCCATTATTATGTTGCATAGTCTTCACAACCAGGGTGGAGCACCCATGATCCTACCCAGAACCATGCCAAACCAATCAGCACACTGATTTAGGAATCACACATCCTTGCTCCCAACATCATACACTCCAGATCCTGCCACCCCTATAAAGCCCCACTTACGACTACGCGAGGCTCTGGGTGGACATCTAGACACAAACCACGTTTCCCAAAATGAGTAAAAATAATGAATTATCATTTGGATTATTTTCATTTAGAGTCTTCTTCCTGAACATCAATTAATACAGTATGCCATCAATTGTATGCTATTAGAGAAGCTGTTTGTCTATTCTAAGTCATCTTAATGTGTTACTTTATTTATTTATTTATTTATTTATTTATTTATTTATTTTTGTATCTAGGATTGAACTCATGACCATGAGCTTGCAAGACAGGTGCTTATGCCGCTGAGCTAAATCCCCAGCTCTAATCTGTTACTTTAAAAAAAAAAAAAAAAAAAAAACTTTTTTGGTATTTTTTTTCTTTTTGTAGTTAGTTTATACCTTGAGCTAAATTTTACTATTTATGAAGGATTGTATTTTACCTCTACAAAGTTTCATTTTTACTTCAAATCAGGTATGTTGGCCAACAAGTTACCAGAATAAACTAACTTGCAGAGAAAGAATATTTTAAAAGATATTTTATGGACTTTTTCATAGGTCCCCCTCATTTATAAAGTGGAACAGCCAGGGTATTGGAAATTTGAGATCTTCTGAATTCTCATTAAAATCACATTTAGCTGCTATGGTGATAGGTTTAGGTCTCTATCTTGTATAGGTGTTACGACATCTTTACAGTCTAACTAGAGAATATAAGACAAAACTTTGCAGAATTATAGGAGGCTCCTACCCCTCCTTAGCTATAAGTCATCTCTCAACACCCATTCAGGACTTTCTTTGGAAAATTTTCATTTTCTCCACATTAACTATTAGCTTGTTGCAAAGGGTTTGAGAACCAGGTCCTCAAAAACAGCTTTATGTAGTGAGATTGGCTATTAAGGAGATTATTGTTGATGTTACCTGCTTTCTTTAGCATGGGTTTTTCCATTTAGATAAAAGCCTTGTGCATTTGGAATATTTAGTTACTTGGTAGGAAAAAAAAAAAAAACAAGGGAATTAAATTAAAAAGGAAATTTTATTTAAAACAACTGAGAATCTTTCCATTTTAGAAAGTGTGTTACAGCTATGAGTAATGTCGCTTGCCGTTACACCAAGCAATTTGGGGAAATGAGGGAGGAGGATCTCAAGCTGGATCGCAGCCTGGACAGTTGAACAAGACTGTGTCTCAAAATAAAATACCAAAAGTGGCGGAGGTTATAGCTGAGGGACTACCTGGCCTCAATACTACATGAATTAATTAATTAATGTTATTTATCTTTTAAGAATCTGTTAAGTAAATAAATACTATGTATCTTTTAAAATTCTGAGGAGATAGTTTAACTATTCCTCAGGTTTCTGGAACTACTAGAAGCTAGCTATTGTATATAAACTTTCACCTTACTGTTTAGGTGGCTACTTTAAGCTATATAATAACTAGCTATTTATATATAGCACAAATTTTAAAACATTTTTTTCCTAAACATGCACTCCATAAACAAGTTAGTGTAAAATAGGTTATAGCTGAACTATCTATATTTATTCACAATGTTATTTCTAGGAAAATATGAAAAAAGTTCTAGTTTAATAATAAAGAAATAATTACAATTATTCGATATACTTGAATAAGTGCTTAATAAAGTAAGCTCAGACAATCTTTATTTCACATTTTAAATGAAAGCAGTATTTTAGTGGGATGGAAAAACACCAGCTTATCTTAGAAACATTGTAAATTTGTCTGAATACTCTTTTGAAAGCTCTGACGTAGAACTTGGATCCTGTTGAGCAGGCTTTTTTGTGGGTGATTAACTCGTACTCCACCTGTCTGTGTGTCTATAGGTAAAGACATGAAACCACACCCAGTGTTCTGACCTTTTTCTCAGGGGACTCTGACTAGAATCCTTGGCTCAACAGGCCAGGTTATTTGAATAGCTCTCAGTTCAGAATGCTTTTCCTTTTCAGTTGGGTGAAGCTGCTAGAACAAGGGAAATAATGGTGCAACATTTCTCGGGACTGCTGCTATGGAAATTTAAAACCTGACCCTCCCTGCCAGGATCTGCTTGGAAGGCTTACTTATTATCATAGCATATTTGATATATGCAAGCAGTTCTACTGCGCAGCTAGATATTTACATTTTCATTCTTCAAGGATTTCATTATTCTACTTAAAATAGTGGATTTTTTATTGCTTGCTTTCTATTTGTTGCTTTTTGTTTGTTATTTTATTTGGATGAAGACTGATAGATAGCTAGTTTTTGTAGCTTTATAAGTTTTTTTCCTGGACTTTTTCATCTCTGAATTAATATGTTTGCTTGATAGTGCTAAAAAGAAATTTTTATACTAGTATAAAATATATTGATAAACTGAAAACTTTTTAGTGTAGTGGGAAACTGGTTAAGCAAATAGGGAAACTTGGCAGCTTCATCTTCTAGAATGGATTCTTACAAGACCTATTTGGCAACTGTCAAACTCAGTGGCTCTTGGTCGGAAGAACAAGATGAAGACATTTATGAGGTTGAATCTCGGGTACCTTTGCCATATCCTTTTCCTCTGTGTGAACATTTGGATGAAAATAACTCAGTAATTATTAATACTTCTATTTTTCATTTTATTCATAAAAGAAATGGGCACATATTAAAGCTGATTTCTAAAATTTCACTGCCTACTCCTCCTTATTCAGTAAGTATAAAAGTTATTTTTAAACTAAGTATAATGAGAAATGAAATTTTAAGTGTCTTTAGTAAGATTGTTTTGTTGTTATTTGGTGAATTACTACTCATTCATCCTAGTTGTATTCAAGTGCTAAAATTAGAGTTGATTTCAGAGCCCCAACTTGGCTATGTTTTTAAAGCAGGAAGAGATACTATATTTCTCCAATACCAAGCCAGCCTTTTAAAGATTCTACTTGTCCTTGAGGTTCTTCTTGCCTTTGTATGTTTTTTTTTCTAAATACAAATGAAATGATATTTAAGAAAATAGGCATTGTGATACCTAAAGCAGCTAAGTGAATTATCTTTGAGCCAGTCAGAAAATGTTTACAAATCCTATTTCATATTGGCTGTAGTTCCAGATAAGGAACAAGGAAATGTATTCAAAATTTTTCTTAGCCCCTACAGAACCTATTTTCTGTTTTTAAGTTGCCTAGTAATTCTGTAGAGCAATGCCTCATTTTCTGCTTTTAATGTGAAATGTTTTTATAAAAGTTGCAAAGGGTAAGTGTTTAGCTTAAAGATGCCTTCATATTCAGTTTTCTGGGTTCATTTGGATGTTTATGGTTGTGAATGATTCACAAGTTACTCAGCACTTTTTATGACTTTCATGACTTTCACTATACCAACTAGCTAATATTTAACAAGCCAGATGGTTTTCAGAATCGTTTTGTTATCTATCCTACAATTTTCATTTTAAAGTGATAAAGACTGTTCACTAAAGATATACCAGTACTTTAAATGTTTCCTGAGTGCTTTTTTAAATTACTGAATTTGAAATTTTTATGTACTTCATATTTTTGTAAATATTAGGACTAAAGCAGAGGGAGAAGGGCTTAAAGTATTTACATTAGAATTTGAAAAGGGACTCTTAGCCAAGTAAATTGTGGTACCCACCTGCTATCATAAATAAAATTGTTAACTGTACTTCTGACTGCTTCAGTTCTTTGTTTCATAAAACCAAATTTATTGTGATTTTGTAGTAAATATTTAATTGTATTATAAAAGCTTGGATTAGATCTTGTGGAGTAGAAAATAGAAGTTGTAGCTTAGAACTCTTGTATTTCATATAGTCACTAGTTAACTATTTTACTCAGCAAAATTACATGTGTAGCTAGAAGCAGTTGATATAGCATCTAGATATGTTGTACAAGTCCCCTATGATGAATGTTACCATTCTGTTTATCTAAAATGTAGTGATAAAATTAATTTTTAAAAAATAAAAATTGATAGCCTCTAAAAATACATATATAAGTTGTGAGTAAGTTCATCAGAGTAGTAATATATGGGTTTTTTCATACTTTATGGTCATGTTTCTTTTATAAAATTAGTTTAAAAACTAATTGTATTATCTACATTAAGGGAAAAAAACTTTGCCAGTTGAATGTAAAACTGTTTCTCTTATTCTTTAGTAGGTAACATGTTTTTGTAGATATTTTAGGAAGTAACTTTTTTTTCTTTTTTTATTTAAAGAAACACAAAACAACATAGAAAACAGGCAGAAATAGTACGTACTTTAAAATAAAAGAAATAGTAATAAATCACTAGCTGATGTATACATATTATCCCCTATAAATAGTTGTTCAAGGTACACAAGTGGAACATATAAATGGGAATTTAACCAGGGATACTGCAAACAGTTCTGTTCAACTATCCAACAAAAACTAAGTATTATGGCTATCAATTCTATACACTTAGACATGTACGCGTTTATCTATATGTTCATTTATGTTGAGACCTAACAGCATATTAGATTAAATTCCTTCTGAACAAAGATCAATAATACTGCTGGATTTCACATCATAACACTCAGGAATCGGGATTGGGTACTGCAGTGCCACTTTCTTTCAAAGTTTTTGTTCATTTCGTCATGTGTCATCACATCAGTGCTCATAAACTGTTTATAGGTTTTACGTAAGCTTGAGTCTTAACATGTATTTCTATCCTTTCTATGTTAGAGGGAAAAACATAACAAAGCAGGACAGAACTAAACTTTTTCCTATAGACATATAAAACTAAAAAGACATATAAATCTGCTGTATAACGAGTTCTATCCTGGTCACCATGCTGTTTCTTGTTATCATCAACAGAATTGGCTATATCATCAGATAAAGTATAATTGAGCATATCAGTACATAACAGAATTAACAGAAACACAACTTTATAGATAGTGTAGAGCTACAAAAACAGGTAGTAATCAAATCAGTAGTGAATCATTGTCATTTTCAGTATAGTTGTCTGTACTGCTCAACTTGTTGCCATCAACCTTACAGGTTTTGAATAAAATCTATCAGTAATAAGCAGCAATCAAACAAGTCAGATTTAACTAAGATCAGTCATGATATAACAGTATAAGTCATACATGGATCCTGATTGAGTTAATAGGGAATTAAATATGTCCCCTATGCTATGGACAGCCATCCATGCCCCTCAGATCCAATGCTTGTATACAAACTAGGACAGAACAAGTTCCAACCAAGCAGAGTGGTAAGAGTAATAGGGGTTTTGATTCCTGATACACTATTAGCTATATCTTATGCTGTTTTTTTTTTGAGGACTATCCCTCCCTTTTACTCCTCCAGAATGAACTGTGTATTTTGGGTCTCCCCAACACTCACGGTTTTATATTGGGGGGGGGGGGGCAACCTGCTATTTACTTAAGTGTTTCTGAATTTTCTCACTCCTGGGCTGGATTTCTAGGTATACTTCTTAAAGCCTGTCTGTTCAACCTATCCATATATACTGGCCTCATTAGCCCTATTCTCTCTGGTTCCCTATCACATCGAGTTCCATTTTCTCATGTTTGATTTTGGTCCATATAACCTTCTTTAGGCTAATTATATTTCCTATAAAGAGCCTCTCAGTGGACCCTATCTCTTGATCCACTGTGCCTGCTATTCTCTATTTTTTCCCTGAAGTTAGGGTATCTAGGCCATGTATATTAGATATTATATCCAACCTTCTCTGCCTCATTTCTGTTGAGCTCTTTTTCTGTCATTAGTTGTCTGTCAGTTTGTCTTCTTCATTTTGCTTTCTGCTCCATTCATTGTGGCCTCTCTGTTACTGTTTTTGGAGTCTTGGTATTTTTCTCTTTTAGAATGTCCTGCAGTATTCTCCGTAGAGTTGAATTGGTGGTTGCAAATTCCCCTAGTTCCTCTTTATCCTAGAAGCACCTTGTTTCTTCATTAATTTCTAGGGACAGTTGTGCAGGATATATCAATCTTGGCTGGAGGTTATTGTCTTTCAAAGCTTGAATGATTTCACCCCATGCTCTTCGTGATTTGATAGTTTGTGCTGAGAAGTTTGCTGTAATTCTGATGAGTGTTCCCTTGTAAGTGATCTGTTTCTTGTCTCTGACTGCTTTTAATATTCTGTTCTTATATTGGATTTCTGGAATTTTGATTATTATATGCCTGGGTGTAGTTCTGTTTGGGGTGTAAGGTGGCTGGGGTCCTGTATGCCTCATACATCTGAGTATCCTTACCTTTTACTAAATTAGGAAAATTCTCCTGGATTATTTCTGTGAATAGCCTTTGTAGTTCATTTGTTTGTGTCCCTATTTCTTCCTTTAGGTTCTTAATTCTTAAGTTATAGATCCTCTGATCATCTTCTAGCCTTTGTATTATTGCTGTTTGTTTCCTTGTTATTTTTAAGAAGTTTTTCATTTCATGCTCCCACTTTACAAATCTGTCCTCCAATTCAGATAGTCTATCCTTAGTTTCTTTCAAGCTGTTATGCCAGTTTTCAATAGTTTTTAGTTTCCTGGTAATCTCTTTGAACCTGCTTGATGTATTCTATGTTTTCTCTATTTTCTCCATCAAACAATTCTCCCCTTTTTTTCCATTCCACCATCTGTTTTTTCTTGGGCGGTGCTTAGCATTTCTCTAACTGTTCTACTTATATCTTGCTTTACTTCGTTAAATACTTCACTTTTGAGCTCATCTATGAGGCTCTGGAGATACTGCTTTATGTCTGTTGGTGCCGTGTCTGATACTGCATGTTTTCTGTCCTCATTCTCCTTTGCATTTACCTTTCCTGGATCAGTGTTCTCAGGATTGGGGACTGAGGACCCTTTCTTGTTGCCTCCTCTTCTAATATTTTTTGAACCTTCCATACAGTCTTATATAGGAGGCCCATTTTCTTTCTTTGTGGGTTAGCTGGCTAGGTGTTCCCGCCCACTGCAGTGTGCTAGGAAGACACAGACCGGGGCAGCGTTTGTTGGGTCCACTCCTCCAGGTCAACCTACTGAAAGCTTCACTGCTAGGGTGCACTGCCAGGCACAGGGACCTGGTTTGGGCTAGCCTACTGGGTCTTAGTCCCTGACATCACCCAGGTCAGGGCTCCCCACCAATCCCGCTTGAGAGGGGAATATGCGACTGAAGTCACTGCAGCGTCCTGTTCTGGCTAGTCCTCTGTTGGAGCCTCCTTATCTATGGAGGGGTCCCCATTCCTCTCACTCACCACCAGTCAATGCAGGGCTCCCCGCCAGTTCCTCTCTCAATTCGGTTTACTGATTCCCACTCTCAGAGCTTTCACGTCTCTATCCCTGCTGTGCCAATTCTCATGCATCAGCTGCGGCAGGAAATTCAAGTCGCAGTTTCCAGAGGCATGGGTTCCAGCTTCAGCCCTGAGACTTTAGCTGTTCCAGTCATAGCACCAGGATTGCATTTCTGATTGTTTTCTCTCAGCTTAGTTCGTTCCTGGGTCGGCACGGTATATCTCCTCCTGCTTAGGACTCCTCACACCGCACCATACCTGGATTCTGAGCTGACTATCTCAGAGAGCCTCCGTAGCTGCTGTTGTTCTAGAATCATTCTAGGAAATAATTTATAATTTAAAATTCATGCTTAAATTTCTATTGTCATATATTTATGAGTGTTATTCTAAAATAAATTCCAAAGGGTATTTGAAACATTTTATTGAAATGAGAGCAATTTTTTAAAAAAAGAAATGAGAATAATTATATATTAGATATTTTGGAAATAGATTTAGTGACCATGGAAAAGCTTTAGTAACTCCAGAATCCATTTGTTATGGTAATACTGGTTAAATTATGAAGTGCAAAGGCATTTAAAGAATAAAATGCTCTTAACTATTATCAAAATTTTATAATACATTGTTCTCTGAATACATTTGATCATTTTCTTAATTTCCACAAAAATGTGTTTAATAAAGTTTTTATATAAGATCAAACACTTAACATTTTGGCATAATTCAAACCTACTTATCTCTTAACTGGGAGTGCTTTATATTTTCGAAGACTAACAAAACCAGTACACTTAGTACCACAAATATATTCGATATATTTTGGCTTAAAACATGGCAATAATATCTTTGTGTTGTATACAGTGCTTGACATATAAAGTCACAGATTTTATGAGACTTGCTTGTTGTTATTATAGTTATTTGTTTTTAAAATTTTTGGACTAAGTATTAGAAACATTTGAGGCCAGACTTGTCTTGTATAGTTACAGTAAAAACAGAAAAGTAGGTTATGGTATTCAGGAACTCCAGATATCTATGATGGAAACAGTGCTTTTCTGTAATTTCATACAATGATTCAGTAACAAGTAATCCACTTGCCTCCTAATTGAGACCTTTGGCTTCCACTCTGTACTGCCATCTTAAGAAATGTTTAAGAATATAGTCCTGGGGCTGGGGATTTAGCTCAGCGGCATAAGCGCCTACCTTGCAAGCGGGCAGTCGTGAGTTCGATCCCTGGTACCAATAAAAAAGGAAAAAGAATATACTCCTATTTGTGCCAATGATAGCATTCTATGATAGCTCTATTTTTAATGCTTCTGCATTTATAAGATTTTGAAAATAAATTGAATATAGAATTTTTAGACTTCTTACAAAGGAACAGGCGTCAAGCCCAGGTATTATAATTATGATTTTTTGTGCCACTATAATTTTAACTGGTACCATTGTATTAATCATATATTAATAGTCCCTCACAAAGTATGGCAAATATTGTGAGAGTCATAATGAATAAATGTTAAATATAAAATAAATAGTTTTTCATAGGCCATTACATATATCTCAAGAACTTTTCAGCAAATACAAAAATCCTGTGTTTCATTAATTTTATACTTCCCTTTGCATTGTGGAATACATATCCATTGAGTTAGTAGCTTATTTCCCATAGAAGGATGCTTTTTCATCCCATAAAACTAAAGTATTACTTACCAGAAGTGACGCAAGTTAATCTACTCATTTTCTGTGAAATTCTTCCTGCTAATATTAACAAGCATTAAGACTATTTAAGTGACTATATATGGATACCCGGATCAAATCACAACCTCATGCTTGTCAGGCAGGCGCTTATGCCACTGAACTAAATCATCAGCTCATGACTATAATTTATTCACTTTAAATCCTTTTTTAACTTCAATTGAAAATGACACAGGTATTACCAACACTGTATCATGCTTCATGTGTTGTTTCCCTCCTGGTTTAGCTCGAACATGCAAAAGTCACACAGACAGAGTTGATGCGTGAATCATTTAGGCAGAAACAAGAAGCAACAGAATCCCTTAAGTGCCAAGAAGAACTGCGAGAGCGCCTTCATGAAGAGTCCAGGGCCAGAGAACAACTGGCTGTGGAGCTCAGTAAGGCTGAGGGTAAGCATGCTGTCTTTCGCAACTGATTGGAGAAATTTCGGTCTTAAAATAGAGATGTGTATATATAGCCATATTTAAAAACATTCTTAATTTAGAGCAACCACTGAAAGGTGGTTGTAGTTTGTCTTCAGAGTTCTTCAAAGCAGTTTTTAAAAATACACACACACAATATTATGAGAACAATTTAGGGAATTACAGAAAATACTTAAAATTTTTAAAAATACAGAAATGGATGGTAGTGAATTGTTACCATCATCTGACCATAGTAAAATAATTGCTATTTAAGGAGCCTTGAAATGGTGACTATGTTTTAGCCTCTACCACCTCAGGCTGTTTCTATTCTCTCAGGTTGTTGAGTATTGCCCTCCTAGAATTAAAGTATCATCCTTCTCCAATGTATTTAATATTAGACTTCAATTCAGAACTATCTGATTTACATTAAGTTTTCCAGGAACCTATTTCTGTTTCATAGTGAGTTATACATTCATAATATGATATCTTACTATCACAACGGACAATAATAGTAGTAGTTTATAGAGATATTTTGTATATATTGCCCAGTGATAAACAAGAAAAAACAATACTGAACATATCATTAAAGGTTAATCTTGTAGCAAATTTATACTTTTTTAATAGGTTAGAATAATTTGTTTAACAGTACATCTCTTATTTATATAAAAACCTACTGGTAAAATTTTAAATGAGCAGTAATTTCATTCTTTGAAATTTTATTCCTTTTATTTTATAGGTGTCATTGATGGTTATGCAGATGAAAAAACTGTTTTTGAAAGGCAAATTCAGGAAAAAACCGATATAATAGATCGCCTTGAACAGGAGTTGTTATGTGCAGGTAATCGATTACAAGAATTGGAAGCAGAGCAACAGCAGATCCAGGAAGAAAAAGAATTACTGTCCAGACAGAAAGAGGCTATGAAAGCAGAGGCAGGCCCAGTGGAACGACGTATGTATTTTTAGACTTTGCATAAAACATTACTCCTTCATTTACATTTAAACTTCTTTTCCCCCTTTCAGAACCATTTTTTGTATATTTTATGTAGGAACTTAAAAAAATTGTAAGTAAAAGGATACCTGATAGTTTTATTAGTCAGTAATAAATATGAAATCAGGATCTCTAGGAGGAGAATTTTGTTTTTTCACTTTTGGCAGATAATAGCAGTTTAAAAAAAAAATAAGATGCTTCTTTATCCCTAAATCTCTACCGTGGGATAAAGTTACAAACAGTAAAATAAAGTATTTTTACAAATTATGCGAGGTTTAGTTCTTTTAATAGCAGAGAACGAGCAAAAAATATATTGTTGAATAACAAAGAACAGTAATCGGGTACCATTAGTAAGCAGGTAAGAGGCCCTTGAACCTCTAAACCAGAATAGTTTGAAAAGGTTAGTGCAGCTAAAAGCAATCTGACATCTAAGTAGGCATTCAAATAATACTTAAATTTTCAAGTAAACTAAGTTTTCCTTAACTGAGAAATCAATATCTTGAAATTAAGGGCTAGGGATATAGCTCAGTGGCACAAGTATCTGCCTGACAAGTGCAAGGTCATGAGTTCAATCTCTGGTACCAAAAAAGAAAGAAAGAAAGAAAGAAAAATCTTGAAGTTAAAAGCTTGTTCAGTGATACTAGTCTTTGAAACAATGGACCTTTAAATCCTCTTTATCATGTCCTCTTACTTTTATTCATATTATATATACAGTAGAAATTATAAATGTCTAATTTTATTTACAGCATACATTTGAAAGATGCTGAAGTTTTTTTCAGGTGCTGAAATTTTTTTAACACAGATTTAGGGTTGGAATTTTTAATGTGGAATGAATAAAAGAAATACTGGAACTTCTCAAATATTAATAATGATAAACAGTGACTTCAGCTTTTGCTTCTAATATATGAATACATAAAGCATTACATGAGAAATGATATAATTATATTTTTGTTGTATCTGTTTTTTCTTTTCTCATAGGACTAGTAGATGCTGCAGTTGATGCAGCACCTGGAGCAGGTGTGTGTGTGTGTGTGTGTGTGTGTGTGTGTGTGTGTGTGTGTGTACAGTTGCATGGACTGCTTTTGGATGGTAAACTTACAATTCAAAATTTGGGTGACCCTTGAATTTTCAACTAATATGTCTCTAATTTTGCAGTTTTGCTGTTGTGTGTCATACTTACAGTTTTTCTCTTTAACAAGAAAACAACTTCTTTTACATTTTCATCTGAAATTAGGTTTTATGGTAACCATCATTTTGTTGTATCTAGTTTTTTACAGAGTTTAAAAGATTTTTTTAAAAAACTATGTTTTTAAACTCTATTTTTGTAAGTGATTAAACTCATCTGTAATAAATATTTCTTCAAAATCAGGACGATAACAGTAGCAAAAGATTCAGTGAAATTCAGTAACAGGTTTTCTGATTGATTTACTTTTACATTCAATAGCAGTATTGTTTTTTTAAAAAAGGTATTTTCTACAGATTCTTAGTCCTGAGTACAGTGTAAACACAATAATTAGTATAGTATAAAGACAGTAGAGCTATGTTATATCCCTTTTCTTCATTAAAAGATTATTTTATTTTGGCTGTCTATACTTTATTGTTATATTAATAGCAATAATTATCATTTACATAGTGTTTATCATTCAGTATTCTTTACGTATTATAATTCATTTGATCCCAAAATCATTCTAAGAGATTGGTAACAATACTGTCATTTTATATGGTAGTATATGGTAGATATGATAACAGTACTAATATTTTATGTCTGAGAAAACTCAAGAGTGTCATATTAATGTCACATAGGAAAAAAGGCTTACAGTCAGACTTTAAACCCATAGTCTGCTCCTAAGTACTAACTGCACCGCCTCTTACCCATGTCAGTTTTTCCTGGGTACACAGATATGTGAGCATGCAAAAGCATCTCAGGATTATAGATCTGATGAGTAAGTGTAACAGGAAATTCTGTTGCAGTATGGTGCTTGATCTTTGTATATTATATATGCATATAAAGTGAGAATGGTTTAGAATGGATTAATTTTGCCTGATGCAAAGAAAATGATGAGTTTTTTTCCCTGTGCTTGAATTTAATTGGATTTTGCTCTTTCTCTAATAGTGAAACTGGATTTTTTGCTTTACTGTGTTGTTTTTACACAAATGTTAATTTTTATGACAGAACATAACTTTTTTCTCATTCCTCTATCAATTAATACTTGCCTACCTTATATAAATGTGAAGTAATCTTGATACTTGTATAAAACTTTTTAACATGTATTTACAATAAGTCTCCATCTTTATAAAGGTAAAAATTTAAACAGTTGTGGGTGACTTTACTATTATAGAATCATTAATTGTGATTTGCCTTTATGTTTTTTCACATTTATAAACAGAGTTATTACAGGAGACAGAAAAACTAATGAAGGAAAAGCTAGAAGTACAGTGTCAAGCAGAAAAAGTACGTGATGACCTTCAAAAGCAAGTGAAAGCTCTAGAAATAGATGTTGAGGAACAAGTCAGTAGGTTTATAGAGCTGGAACAAGAGAAAAATGCTGAACTAATGGATTTAAGACAGCAAAACCAAGCACTGGAAAAGCAGTTAGAAAAAATGAGAAAATTTTTAGATGTAAGTATTCTCAATTTGAATATTGACTTTTCTCAAAGGAATACTACTTGCTACTCTTCAAGGCTGTGAATTTTAAATTATGAGGACCCTTGAATGACTGTTTTCAACCATATTTGTATTCTATGATGCTTGAGCACTTTTCTTATTAAAAATTCCAATAGTTTATATTGTATAACAATCAGAATTAAAGGTAGTACAACTAGGGATGTAGCTCCATGGTAAAGTACAGCCACAAGGTCCTGGGTTCAATCCACAACACACACAAAAACAAAAAAAGTAGAATAGGAAACTTGGAATAAGCCCTACTGCTTTTTCCAAATTCCACCCTAAGCATATCCTAGTCTTTCATTTAATCAGTACCAAAGCAGATGAGAATTCTGAGAGCGGACTAGTTCCCACTGCTTCTCCCTCCAAAAAAATGGACATAGCTAACAGGAATGGTGTCTAGAAATGGGACTAGAGCAGTCAGCCTCATACCATTTAAGGCTTTTTCCAAATCAGTATTAAATCTCCTGACTCTCACAGATTTCCTTCTTTAGAATCTCATACAAGTCTAATGTTCTCTTCGTAGATCAGAGAGTCATATCCTTATACATTTTCTAATGTTAGGTATAAAACTCTAAGAAATTAACAAGGTAATTTTTATACTTATTGTAATGGCTAAATTAGCAGTGTAATTTTTCCTTTGTACAAAAAGGTGAATTCATTTTAAGAATTTTTTTTCCTAGAGCCTGGGATTTAGCTTGGGAAGCATGCAGTCATTAATCGCCTGTACCAGAAAAAAAAAAAAAAAAAAGAACTTTTTTTCCTAGGCCAGGGATTTAACTCAGTGGCACACGTGCCTGCCTGGCAAGTGCAAGGTTGTCAGTTCAATCCCCAGTACCAAAAAAAAAATTTTTTTCCCTTCTGATTTAACATTACTTGATTTTTAAAATTATACTTCAGATAGTTTTTAAATACTTAAATATTTGCTGAAGAGTCCTTATGAGATACATAATATATTAAAAGAAGTATTTTCTTTTTAAACCTTTGTAGGGGCTGGGGATATAGTGACAACACCTGCCTGGCAAACATGAGGCCCTGAGTTCAAGTCCCGATACCAAAAAAAAAATTTTTTTAAACCTTTGTGGTTCAGGGTATTCTTTGGTCATCAGTTCTTCATTTTCAAACAAAACTAATCTTTAAGGGTCAGGGAGTTAGCTCAGCATTATAAGCATCTGCCTAGCTAGCATGAGATTGTGAATTCGATCCTCAGTACCAAAAAAAAAAAAAAAAAAAAAAAAAACTTTAACAAAAGGGAAATAAGGCAAATAATAGGTTTAATAAACATTTCTTCAGTTACTATCATCATTATTATTAAACTTCAGGAGCAAGCCATTGATAGAGAACATGAGAGAGATGTATTCCAACAAGAAATACAGAAACTAGAACAGCAGCTTAAGGTTGTACCTCGGTTTCAGCCTGTCAGTGAACATCAAACTAGAGAGGTAAGAACTTCATTGATATTGCCTATCTTACATTGCTTTCTATTGTGTGTACAAAATAAGATTTATTTCATGAAAAACTTAAACGTGAATTCTTTTTGTTGTATATAAATCTCAAAAATCAGAAAATCAAATACTACTCAAATGTGAGAGAATCAGCATGACCCAGGGCCCATGTTAGATTACTAGCACTGCCAGAAAAAGAAATTGTTTGAATTGAAATTTGCAACTGTTTTTCATCTGCATATATCTTCTAGTGTTAACCAGTTAAATAAATTTTCCTGCTCATTTCTTTACTCCCATTCCCAATTGAAGGAATTAGCTATAATCACTCTTAGTTACATTTCCCATTCTCTTCTCGGTCTACTACAGTGAAGTTCTGACTTCTCTATCTTGGGGTTTATGCCCTCTCCTCCATTTAAACTGTTTTCGTGACAGTTGCCTAGAGGCTCACCTCTCTGTCTTCATCGTAGTCAACCGTTCAGAGGCATTCATTACAGTCTTGAAGAAACAGTTCTTTCTTTTGGCTTGGGACTTACCTGCTCCACTGATCTTCTCTAATCTTTTTTGTTCCCTCTCTACCAGCCCACAATAAATGATGGAGTACCCCATGAATTAGTCTTAAGCCCCTTTTTCTTCCATGCATACATTTACTGCTTGGGCAGTCCTATAAAAATGACTCCACAGTTGTTCCTTTGTTCCTGACATCTGTGTCCATACTTGAATATTGAGCTGCCTGACTTCCACTTAGATGTCTCAAGATTAACATGTCCAAAAGAGAACCCTTGATTCCTGGTGAGCCTTTACCAAAAAAGATAAAAATAAAGTATGTTTCTTCATCTCAAAGTCTTTATCTTCTGTTCTCCGCTAAAACATAGATGCTTCCTTGGTCTGACTTTTCTCAGCCCTTCTCCCAACTCATTGCTAGGTCAGATTTGTACTACATCTTTGTACTCTTCTACCTTCATTGTCATCACTGTTTGCCAGATGGTCGTATTAGCCTTCTACATAGTCTGCACGCTGCTACTTTTTCACGCCCTCTGTCCCTTTTCCTCAAATGGAAACATAGTCAAAGTGGCCACTCAGCCTAGTTGGGTGACCTGTGCATCCAGAACAGATGTGCCATTTCAAAGTTTTCCTTTAAATTCATTCTCATGTTGGACCCACAGCTGCTGAAAACCCAGGATTCCTGAAAGTACACCTTCACAGCAAACTTAAAGTTTGCAACAGAAGAATTTAAGGTTTCCACAGCAACAAGTGCAGTTATTACCAATGATGGTATGGGAATAAATCTTGCACATACTCCTGAGACCGAGTCCACACTCAATCTCTAAGTTGTTTTATTAACCTAATTCACACTGATGTATTGATATCCCAATCAGTAGGCAAAGAAATTTTTTCTAAAGCAAGATTGAGAACTGCAAAGTATTCCTAGAGATCATGTTTGAAATTGCTATTTCTACTAACAGGAACATATAATTACCTTTCCAAGTAGAAAACCGCTGTTTTTATTTTGGTTGTAAAAGTGAAATCAGGCCTTTAACGTACAGTGAAAACAAGAGTCAGTGAAACAGTGCAAGTTGACTATTGTCTCTTCTTGTTCATATACCTCACATCAGGAGAGAGTGGTTATGAGTAGACAGTGCCATCAGCACAGATGGTCATAGAGTTGTTGACTGCTAGTTCACAAGTAGGGAGTTCATTTGTGGCAATGAATTATACAAGTGTATTTATTATCTGGAAGATAATTCTGATAATTTTTTCTGAGTACATTTGGAAAATTAAAATTTTCTTAATGTTAAATTACTGCCTTTGAGTTAAAAATGTAGAAAAATTATGGATCACAGATGGCAGATTGCTTGATAGCATCTTGTAAACTCAAATAGTTTGATTCTTAAATATATATTTTTGATAAATGTAACAGACATACCAATGAATACTTACCAATCTTTATCTTTTATGTTTTAAGTTTTCAAACTTAATTTTGTCATACAAATTTTCATTCAGTATTGAATCAAAATTTTAATTTTTTGATCTGACCATTTTGTGTATAAATTAATGTCCCATACCAGATAGTTTTAACAGTGTTTATCATGGTGGAAGTTGACAACACAATAGAAGCAACCTTTGCGGAGTCACACATTTCTTTAGAGTTATGTATTTCTTTATCAATCTCTTAATACAACTGTTTTATGACGAAGACCCCCCAAGAAATGATTCTTTTTGAAGATAGCATTTCTTCTTTTTGAAGATACTATTCTTTTAGAATTGCTGTTACAGCGAAGATCTGAAGTTCAAAACAAATGTTAAAGAAATACTGATCAGAAATGCTGATGAGTTACATTTATTGACGACCTGGCTTTTGAGGATATTTCAACATTAGTCACCCAGTGGATATGAAGTCAGGAAAGTTTGGAAGATGGCAAGCTCATATGATCAAACTGTAGAAATGAGGAATGAGTGGCAAGGAAACAGTAAAAAATAACAGAAAACCGTCACAAATTGTTACAGAAAATGCCACTGGGTTGGACAGAACTGAGAAGGACATGTTAGAAAACTGAAAGATAAAACAAAATTCTTGACATAGTATTATATAAAACAAAATATAGTTCTTGTCCATCCAAATTTAAGGTATCCATTATGAGTATTCAAAAAATGATGAGCATTTGCAGAGAAAATCAGTATCTGTGCACAGTTTGAAAGATGAATTGAAAGCTCATAGTGGTTCAGAATCAGTGCTTGAGATACTTTATTAAAATAGAGAACTCTGTAGAGCAGGGATTTTGTGTCTAGTTCTTTTTAATGCTGGAAATGTATTATTGGCCCATAATTAAGTTTATTTATAAATAAAGCCTAAGGCCAGTATTTATCTTAGCATGTTTAATGTCTTCCCTATTACAAGTCTAAGATTCATTGAGGAAAAAAATTACAGGAAAATGCAATAGGATCAGCATCTGAAGGGTGACATCAATACTTCAAGAAATTAACACGTTTCACATATTTAATGCATGAACACAATTTTAAGTTATCAAAGAAAATTTTCTAAAGCTGTGTGCTACTATGTTTGAGATGTTTTCATTTTTTAAAAAATCTTTATTGTTTTGAAGATAGTAAAATACAACAGAACAAGGCAGAACAAAGCCAGTTGAGACAATGCAGTGAAATTGGTACTGAATGTCACAACAGTTACCGGGATAACAGTAATAGGTACCATAGTATATCTCATTATCCTCACAATAGTTGTCCTTTCAATCAGGTATAGCAAAATCAAACCAAATATAGAACATAGAACTTATCAAAACAGAATATTAAAAAGAGCAATATAGTTAATCAGAGCAAAGCATAACAGTGATAACAATATTTGCCTTCAAAGAGATGGTAGAAGAAAATGCCCCCTATTTGCATATGGTCAACCTCCCAAGAGATGCTCAGACTTCTGGCTCCCATTTACTAATCAGGGGATGGGATGGGGTGGAATGTTTGATTCTCAGCCCACGTGTTGGTAGGCTCATGGCTGCTTACCAGGGAAGTGAGTGGGTTGCTTTATTTCCCAGCACCCTAAGTTCCAACATAGCATAGATCTCGAGACACTAGCTGGTTCTCTCCCTGGGGCAGCCACCACTTGCTGGAGCCATGGCTGCTTACCAGGGAGGTGAGCGGGTTACTTTGTTTCCCAGTGCCCTAAGTTCCAACGTGGCGTGGATCTTGGGAGACGCTGGCTGGTTCTATCCCTGGGGCTGCCACCACTTGCTGGAGCTACAGCTGCTTACCAGGAAAGGATGTTTTCATTTTTATTAAAAAAAAAAAAAAAGGACCTGATGCTCACAGGGCACTGTTCAGCCTTAGTTTACCAGCCATTTCTAAGTTCATCATACTTGAATTTTCTACGTCATTTGTTTTCTGTTCTTTTAGCACAAAAATCTGCTTGCTGTTTGTATAGATAAGTTTATTGATGTCTTGTGCCATGAAGTGATTTATTTAGTACTTTGACTCTTTAGCTTTCAAATTTAGAATGTAGTTCTTACAGTATTTTATTAAACAACTAGACACATTATGAATAACTAAATGTGCTGTATAAATTCTTTGTGCTTTCAAGTACTGTATTTAGTTTAAATGCATTGCTGGCCCATAATTAGTGGTGAAAATTACATTTTGTTATACTCCTAATCATATGGTCTGCTTTTATTTGAACTCTTAATCAGCTAACTGGTTTATCCACTTTATTATAAATGTCATTGTAAAATAAAACAAAGATTAATAGCCACAAGCTCTAGAAATAAATATACTGCCAAATGTCAATCCATTTCACAGACAAGAAAAAGAAAGTTCGGAAGAAAAGATTTTAGTAAGTGACTAGATTGAAAGGTACCACAACTAGGTGATTATCAAATAACTAAGGAAACTTAAAATACACGTTCTGGAAACCACCCTTTAGAGTCTAACTCATTAAGTCTGGAATTGTATAAAAACTTTTGGATAAGTCAGCCTTGGTGATACTGGCTGGGAAGTTAGTTGCAGAATTAATGAGAGGCCAACATTGCACTCTACAGAAGAACGAAATGAGGTCTCAGGTCAGAATAACTAGAATGTGTTCCAGAATTGCGGACAGGTTAGTTTCTACTTCTGATTCTGTAAAAGGCTTCAGTACATTCAAAGATGCTAACAATCTCTCACTTATTGATAAGGAAACCTCCATTAAAGTTTCTCAAGGCAATAATATTTTAGGTATTTCACTTAGAGTTATTATGTGAAAGAAAAGTTAATGAGACAAAAACTCAGTTCCACTTAATCTCCTCTACATTAAAATACTAAAACTACCATGTATTTTTACCTGAGGACCTTGATGTATTTATTAATATATTTTAATGAAATAATTCTAAGCTAACTGTTCTCAAAGCCATTGCAAAAACCAAAGAAATAAATGCAACATGTAACTTTTCCAAAAACAAATCTGGTGTGTATCTGTGAGTCAGTTAGTTTCATGAATAATAGCACTTCTCTCTTCACAATACTAAATTAGCACTCTTTGTAGGAGAAAAAAATAAGGTTGAGATTTGAACTTAAGTATGATAGCTGTATAACAAAATAAGTGAGATACTGGTAAAAAAAAATAGAATTCTTTACTTACCAGTTGAATGGTATGTGCATGGGGAAGAATGACTATAAATTGCTAATAGTGGCTGGTGATGACAAAGAGATTGTTTCTCAAGTGAGGCAGTCCCAGTTTGGATCATACTTTTGCTGTTTACTAAGTATATGACAATGATCAAATCACATACTCTCTCAAATGTCTTGTTTATTCATTTCTAAAATGAAACATAGTAGTTCACCATATTGTATGTATTTCCTTCCTTTTTTTATGACCTTACTCTAAATGTAGGTCAACCTAAAGTTTCTCCTCAGTAGGTTTATTACCATCATCCTTAAACCTGTAATTATTGTTATGCGTGCATTTTTTTAAATTTTAAGGAATAACTGTCATTGTTGGATAATTTCCTCCAAATAGTCCACCAAAGTAAGATAGTGTTCCTTTATTTCTTACTACATCATGTCTTTTTTATTCTTTTATTTCCTCACTTGTTCAGAACTAATTTCATAAATGGTCTTAAGCTTTCCTGTGGTTTTTCTGTCACATTGCCACTGATCTGAACGGTCCTGCCTTAAGCCATAAGTCTTGAGTCACTTCATCATTAGATCTCAGATAGAAAAGCCAACACCATAAAGACATTTAGGGGATACTTACAGAGTGCCCAGGTCCTTTTCCCCACCTATCTTCATTCTGGCCTAGTGAAATATATAGATGAAAAAACCTTTGCAAATAGCTGTTGTCAAAACGAAATCTATAAAAGTTATTTTTTAAAGATTGTCTTGCCTCACGTAAGAGTAAGTCAGAAAGTATTATGCAGTTTTGTCTCCTTTTAGGTCACTAGGTCTTCGAGTAGTTTTGCCATTGGATAATTTGTTACTCAAAATATATTTTTCCCCTTTCCTAGCTGGAGAAAGGTCTTGGTCTTAAGAGATAGAATATTTGAAGAAAGGATTGAGTAGAATATATTACCTTTTTACTAGTGCCACCTAGTTTTATCAATTTAGAAAAATGTCACCTTGGTTAGAGATAATTTTTCTATTCTAATCAAAAATGAAATTAGTGTAGTATTTAAAAGTCATCTTTATGAAATGAAAATAGATGTGTTTTATAGCTGTGAACATCCTAAAAATTTATACTTTTTGCTTAATGTATTTTCAGGTTGAACAGTTAACAAATAATCTGAAAGAAAAAACAGACAAATGCAGTGAGCTTTTGCTGTCGAAAGAGCAGCTTCAAAGAGATGTACAAGAGCGGAATGAAGAAATTGAAAAGCTAGAGTTCAGAGTACGAGAACTGGAGCAGGCATTACTCGTCAGTGCAGATACTTTTCAAAAGGTATGACGTTTATTTGAGCTAACTTTATCAAATGTTTTAGTAAAGATTACTCTTATACAAGCATTGGGTCTTTAAAATAAAAAATTGTGTTGACATGCTATAATGTATGTATCTTTACGTCTTTGTTGATCTCATAACCTGTTTTTAAATTTCCAAGTGTTGCCTGTGTTCTTCAATCTTGATAAAAGAAAGTTTAAGTATTTCCCAGAAGAATTAATTACTTACCTTTTAACCATCAATGATCATTAAATGAAAAATGGACTTCAGTTTAGGCTGATATTTTTCTCCAAATTAAGAAGTAATGAAATCCATCTCTATTATTCTGCAGAAGCAAAATCAAAAAAAAAAAAAAAAAAGAAAGAAAGAAAGAAAGAAATGTTAGCAGAAGGCTGGTTGCATATGGGAGATCGCTTTCATTTCATTTGTATTTTCAAAAGTTCCTGTTCAAAAGTTCAAAAGTTCCTGTTCAGATTAATGGAAAATGCATTCAAGTTTGAATATATGTAACTTTTATTATTTGTCAATGTAGATTTTCTCCTTCTAAATAGAATACAGAATACAGAGATTTTCTCCTTCTAAATAGATACAGAATTGCTACTTGTCCAAACGTCCCACACACGTGCGTGCGCAAACACAATAGAAAACCAGGACTAAATCTCTAAATATTGAGAAAATTCTTATGTATTTAAAGGTAGAAGACAGAAGACAACTTGAAGCTGTAGAAGCTAAAGCAGAATTATCTCTAGAAGTACAGCTGCAGGCTGAGCGAGATGCTATAGACAGAAAGGAAAAAGAGGTAAGGAGTTATTTTCTAATGACAAAGTGTGGTTTGAATAATTTTAAATCACTTACCTTGAAAATACCATTTCAGTAGAATGAAGTTTATGACCTAAAAGCTATGCTCAAGCTGTTTCTCAATTCTTGTGTAAATTGACCTTAATAGTAGTAGACCTATGAACAAATAAGTCAATGTAAGGAAGACATGTTCCAAGTGGAGAGGATATGGAATGTGAAGGCTTTAAAGAAGGAACCTAAAGAGAAAAAAAAAATCAGCAGATAATGATTGAATGAAGAGGAGAGTGGTGATGTGCAAGATCAAAAGTTAGTACCTCTCTTTGAGTTAATGCTGCTCCACTGTGGGTTCCTTCAGTTGTTTTCAAAACTATTGGTCTAGGAGATTTATAGTGCTATTTTACAACATAGAAAGCATGTTTTTTAAGGGTTTTGGAGTGTTCATTTGGAGTTTGTTTTTTGAGATAGGGTTTTATTATGTGCTAATGTCTGGTGCCATTGGAGATAGTGGTTGCCACAGATGAGGGTGAGCCCAGTGGAAAAAATGCTATAGACAGCTCATAGAGGACAAGGACGCTGCTAAGCATCCTCCAGTGTACAGAGCAAGCCGTTGTTACAAAGAGCTATCCACAGCATTGCAATAGTACTGAGATGAAGAAACACTCATGCTAGTAAGGAAAATAGGTCTCGGTTTACAGGCTTATCTCTGTTACTGGTTTTGACATTGCATTTCTCAGTATACCCCAGGCTGGTTAGGTGAAAGAGTACCACCAACCCCAGCTTTGTTCTTAAAACAAAAGGTAAATAATAAAGTAACCAAGGTTTGATCTAACTCAGTGGTACAACATTCATTTAGCATGTACAGAACTGTGGGTTTGATTCTCTTTGTTAAGCTTCCAGAACAGTAATAATAAAGTAACAGTACAGATTTCTCCTGTGATTTGCAAAGCTCCATCCCTTCCAAAAGAAAAAAAAAGAACTCATCTGGGCATGGTGATACATATCTGTAGTCTCAGCTGTTCCAAAGGCTGAGGCAGAAAAAATGGTTGAGCTCAGGAAATACCATAGGCAACATAGCAGGATCTCATCTCATTTTTTAAACATTTATTGCATTCTTATTACATGTAACACATTTTTCCTAGCTGTAAAACTAACACCAGGCTTCAAGGAATCTGCTGTGTGATTAAGGAGACATAGTTACATTTGAAAGAGATAAAACATTTAACAAGTAAAACGTAAACAGGTGCAAATTAATCTGAATAGCCTAATATAATAGATAAAGAAGATTAAAACACATTTAAACATTTATATTGTCCTTCTTGAGGGTGGTTATGGGCTCTCAATAATGAGAAAGGCTGGGACTGAAACTAGAGTCTGGTTTCAGAAGAAGAAAGAATATTCCTTAATACCATTTTGGAGGTTAAAATTTCTAAGGTGATAACTCAGATTCAGTTAGTTAAAAATGTTAGTGCTATACACCTCTTCAGTGTGTACACGAATCACCTGGAGACTTTGTGAATGTGCTGATCTTTAGTAGCATGGAATTCTGCACAGGCTTTCACATGATGTGACCAGAGATGACCAGTGATGACCTTCATGTAGCAAGGCTTTAGATCACAGAGCTAAGAATCTGACTACTAAGTATGTATCCAAGAAAGATACTAAACATCATGTGATGTAGTGTAGCAGTTTTGAACCTAAGTAAACACAGATGTGCTGACTTTATAATGTCTCCTCATCAAAAGTATTTGTAGAAGGTAGAAATAGATATAAATACTGTTAGATAACTTTAAAGAAACTATAATTACCATACTTTTCAGCAAACTAACATGATAATTCTATGTGCACAGCCACTAAATGTATTTGTCTATAGAATTTAATACCAGCATTAGAGAAAAAAAAGGTTAAATGTCTTAGACAGTAGTTACTAGAATCAGGATAAGTGATAGTGTAGAATGGAAGGCTTCAGAGGTAAAAACTTCCCAAGTTCTAAAAGCAGCTTCACCACATACTGAGGCCCAGTTACTCCTCCTCTTTATGACTCCTTTTCTCACCTCCAAAAGGAGAATAATCAGAACAGATCTCTTAACCATGATTATTACAGAATTATAAAAAATAATACACACAGAGCACTTTGTATAGTGTGTAGCAGGAAATTGTAAGTGATGGCTAGTAGTATCAATAGCATTTCTGTTTAAGAAGTATTAATCCAAGTTTTAAGTAGAATGAAGCAGTGACACAGTTCTAATTATGTAATATGTCACTGTGTAAGCAGCACATGCCTGTTTTTAGCTTCCAAGGCACTAAAGGATTTGTCAACTACTCTGAGCCAGCTGCCACTAACACTACTCCTGTATCTTAGGTTGCTTTTAATGCAGCAGTTTTTATCTTCAAATGAATGCAGTTTGGAAATCTATTCATTAAATATTTGTTAAGTAACTACAAAGCAGTAAGCTTAAATGTTACCGTCCTTGGTGAAATCTGTTTTTTAAAATAGAATAATAACTAGCTCAATATTTATCATTAGATTCAGTTTCTATGTCAAAGATGTTGTTTTTCCATTATTACTAACCATCCATTTTCAGAAATTAACTAAATTTCTATTGTCCTACCTATAGAAGCTAATTTTCTCCTAAAACTGTATTAACTTACCCTGCGGCAGTGATGGTGATGAACCTTTTAGAGCTTTCAGTGAGGCAGACAGCCTGCTGCAGCAAGTGTGCCTTAAGTTCATTACTGCTGTTCTAGGGCTTTTATAATTCAGACCAAAGAGCCTCTTGGTCTTAGTGTTTACCTCTACACCCTTCTCCTTAGGCAAACCACCAAGCAATCAGTCCCTTCAGGTAGATAAGTAGACATTTATAGACTAAAATGAGCTAGTCTTACTAAAATAACCAAATGAATTTTTTAAAAAGTTTTTTGGTAGCAACTAAATTTAATATAAATTTAAGGTGTAGCATATGGACTACTTCCTGCCTTTACCCTTCTGTGTTAATGCAGTTTCTTAGGTAACAAAAGGCTCTGTGTGGCATTCCTTCAGATCTCCTCTCTGCTTTGGGCAAGATAACTTTAAGAATGTGTGGGTGGAGCCACGTGTGATGGCTCAATCATGTAATCCCAGCACTTGGGAGTCTGAGGCAGGAGAATCCTGAGGAGTTCAAAGGCCAGTCTGGACTACATAATGAGACTGTCTCAAAAAAAAATAGAGGATGTAGTTGAGCATGTCTAGAACTGTGTAGTTCAGCTGGTTTAGAAAACCACTTTCATGTATTCCCATTTACATGTTTTAAGCATATGTATTTTGTAAACCTAAGCACTCTTTATCCTATCTTGACAAAACATTTATATAAACTTTTCTCTCAATAATTTTTGGCATTAAAGATCACAAACTTAGAAGAGCAATTAGAGCAGTTTAGAGAAGAACTAGAAAATAAGAATGAAGAAGTTCAGCAACTACATATGCAATTAGAAATACAGAAAAAGGAATCCACTACCCGCCTACAAGAACTTCAACAAGAGAACAAATTATTTAAGGTAATTAATTTAGAAAAGATTTTGTCTATATGTAATTCATAATTTCACTTCTATGGAGCCTTAATAAACATTTACCAAATTCAGCTGCTAAAAAATACTAGAGGAACATTAGCAGGCAAATGGATTTGCATGGAACTTACTTTTTGCTGAACCAAATCATTTAAATTTGTCAAAAATAAAAAATTGTGTGATTTTTTAATTAAAATTTTTGAAGAATTACGTACTATATAATTTTCATTTGTACATTATAAGTACTAATATTTTCATTTGTACCTTATTGATGATACATTTTTTTGTGAGTTAAAGATGTTCTGGAAATTACAGTGTAATTAATAGTGTACAGTGTAATTACTATAGTCCTTGTTGTCTTGTTACTTTATTGAGATGTTTGTTTATTCACTTTTATTTGCCTCTTCACTTATTATATTCATTTGTCTCTAGGATGAAATGGAGAAACTGAGACATTCCATGAAGGAATCTGATGATGTTTCTACTCAGGACCAACATGTGTTATTTGGAAAATTTGCTCAAATAATACAAGAAAAAGATGTAGAAATTGATCAATTAAATGAACAAATTATACAACTTCAGCAACAGCTTAAACTTACAACAGATAACAAGGTATACGCATTTATAATTGGTTATTATCCAAAATTAGTATGAGCTGTCATTTTGAAGGGCGCAGTGGTGATAATTTTTACTTTCTCACTGAATTTTTAAAAACAAATCTTAAATCTTATTTCTCTTTTACTCATTAATTTTAATATACATTAGCTTAAACTATATATTTTGTTAATTACTAATATTCTCAAAAGGTAGATTTAATATTTTTCAAGGAAGTTCTATGACTTATATTTCATCATATCCTAATCAAATCTGTGAAAAATTCTTCCCTTTAATGTGTATCACCTTTGGGTACCTTCTCTTTTAGACTTTATTCAGTACTTAATCCTTGAGCTGGATGTGTTGGTAAATTCCTGTTATCCCAACACTGAGAGGTTGAGGTAGGAGGATCACAAATTTAAACCCAGACTGAGCAATTTAGTGTATTAACAAGACCTGTCTCCAAAAAATAATATAGGCCCAAGGATGCAGCACAGTGGCACAGCACCTGCCTAGCAAGCATGAAGACTGGCCCGAGTTTGATTCCCCGTACCAAAAAAAAAAAACCGTAATGTAACATAACAGAGTAGAGATATGCTCAATGCAGAAGCTCTGGGTTTAATCTCCAGTACTTCAGGTAAAAACAAAACAAAACAAAAACCCCATCATTCTTTTCAATAGAATGTACTGACCATTTTTGCCTAATAAGAAACTAAATCCTAAAACTATAAATTGTATTTAACAGAACTTTCAGAAAGGAAGTTCTTAGTAATGTCCTAGTTTTACATGATAGTGATAGTGTTGATCTATATTGGAAGTAACACACTATGTCTGAGAAGCACAGTATATTGTTTTTGTTCTAGATCTTCTGTTTAAGCCAGGCATTGTGGCACATATCTGTAATCCCAGCACTTGCGAGGCTGAGGCAAAAGATCATCACAAATCCAAGGCCAATCTGAACTACAGTGAGACCCTGTCTCAACAACAAAACAAAATCATCTCTTTAAGATCCTGCCCTAAAATAAAGTACATTTTCTCTTGGGGGACGCCCCAAGGATCCATTTCCAAGATACAAATTCATACTACCATGTTTCTTTTTTTCATTAACTAATAGGTTATTGAAGAAAAAAATGAACTCATAAGGGATCTTGAAACTCAAATAGAATGTCTGTTGAGTGATCAAGAATGTGTGAAGAAAAACAGAGAAGAAGAAGTAGAGCAACTCAATGAACTGATTGAAAAACTTCAACAGGAATTGGCAAATATTGAACGGAAGACTTCAGTGTATGCTAATTCCCTTCCGGAGGAAGCAGACAGTTTAAAACATCAGTTGGATAAAGTTACAGCTGAAAAACTGGCTTTGGAACAGCAAGTAGAAACCACTAATGAAGAAATGGCCTTTACCAAAAATGTACTTAAGGAAACCAATTTTAAAATGAGTCAACTAACACAAGAATTGTGCAGCTTAAAGGAAGAATGTAAAATTAAGGGAAAAATGCAAAATGTACCAGAGAAAAGTGCTGCTCTGGCTCTAGATGACCTCAGCAAGGACAAACCTGAGCTGGAAGTAGTCTCTACTGAGGATGGTTTTAATCCCCTAGGGTATCAGATTGACCTCCAATCTTTTGAAGAAAGCACCACAGATTCCAGAAGTTTGGAAACAAAGTTGCTACAACTTGAGAGCTCTATTAGTACAAAAGACTTAGAACTTACCCAGTGTTATAAGCAAATAAAGGATATGCAAGAGCAAGGCCAATCTGAAACAGAAAACCTTCAAAAAAAGATCATAAACCTGCAGAAAATACTTGAGGAGAAAGTAGCTGCTGCTCTTGTGAGTCAGGCCCAGCTTGAGGCAGTCCAGGAATATGTGAAGTTCTATCGGGATAAGCAAACAGTTTCATCAGAGCGTGAAAGGACCAGTATACAGAATTTAGATCAAATAACGGAAAACAGGGTGGAATCAGATGTATCCAAATTAACCCTGAGAATATCAGAATTAGAAAGCCAGGTGGTTGCAATGCATAGTAGTTTGATTTCAGAAAAAAAACAAGTAGAAACAGCAGAGAAAAATGCTTTGGAAAAAGAAAGGAGACTGATAGAACTACAGAAGCTTTTAGAGGACAGTAAGAAAAAACAGGAAGGGAAAGAAAGTAAAACAAGCTCTCAAGGAGATTTTGAAGTTCTCAAGGTTAGTTTTGTATTTGATGTTTTTTTCACTTAAATATTTTGAGAAACTTTTTCCTCTGTTCATTATACTGACTCCTAATTTACTAAATTAAATATGGTGCTCTGTTTATACCTAGCAAATTGTACATAGCAGGATTTTATTAAAATATTATACCTAAAAGAAAAACTTTAGACAAACTAAAATTAACAGAATTTATTTGGGCAAAGAGTGATTCATGAATTATGCAACATTCAAGACCCAGAAGAGGTTCAGAAAATTTCTCTCTGCAACAGTGGCCAGTGAGTATAGACAGAACTTCCAATAATGTATGGAAGTGGCCTTACTGCTTACAACTAGGTCTGTTTTGAGTGTGATTTGATAAGTTGCTTACCTGTGATTAGTTGAAGCAGAGCTGCTCATGTTCACCTAAGACTTCGCTGTTTATTATAATCCTAGGTTAGGTTTTTGTTTATATGCTAGGTTTAATTGCAGGAATTTAAGATTACAGAGACAAGGCCAAATTAAACACCAGGTAGTGATATTATTACTAGAGTAATAGATACAAGCTATAGTTAATACTTTCAAACGGAACATTCCGTTAGCATAGTCATTAATTAGAACTGTCTAAAGAATAAAATCAGTTTATCAAATGTCCTTTAGGACTTCGTGTGGGTTTTCTCCTTCATTTCCCACTAATACATACATATCCCTTTTAGATAGTGAAAATACCAAAATGTGTTAGTATTCTACTGAATTAATGTGTTAGTATGACAAATGTTAGTTTTTACAAATTTTATGTCACCCTTCCTTAGCAGTTTGTGTTTGACCTGTGTGAATCTACTTAAGTAAAAATACGAAGTTGCAGTTATTTTTCACTGCGTAACAAATATGACAAGAACTTTTTTTTCAAATTCTCATATTATGAATTTACAATTTTGAGTTAAAATCTTACCTGAACACCAGATATATTGGAACTTTATAATTATATTAGTCATATAACAATAATCCTATTTACTAGGCTTTTTCTTGTAGTTGGACTACATTGCTTTGTAATAAGTATTATAATGCTAGTGACTTCCCATTTATATTTTCAAAGAATTATCTTAGTTATATCTGGTATCCTTTAAGGAAAGTGATACAAATAGGAAACTTTTGACTATAACAAAGAGTATTTTTATTAATAATTTATAAATTTTAACTACCATAAGATGATGGTTCCTAAAAAATTTCCATTTGTGAAAAAGAGCACTGATCTTTTCAGTGCCTTTCATCTGTAGACAGGCATTCCTGGAAAGGCTTCATTGTGTAAGTCCCTTGAACTTAGCTATATTTCTTTAAAATGATGTGTTTGTTGTATTTTCTACTGCCATTCAGATTCCTACTGAAGTAATTCATAGCAGTGAAGAAAGACTTTTTGATGAACTTGAGGCTTTTAGAGCTGAATCAGTGGCTACCAAGAAAGAACTTGCCAGTCACAAAGAGAAGGTGGAGAAACTTCAAGAAGAGCTTTTGGTAGGAAAAGAAACATAGTCTTAATTCATTTATTTTTGCCTATCTTAATTTCCTTCTATAAAAACAAACCCAGATCCATAATTTAAAAGCTACATAAAAAAGAAAGATTTTTATAGGTTTAATGAAAAATTTATTGTTATAATTTCCTTTACCAGTATTTCCTTGCTTGGTTTTCCTGAGGATCTTTTTTTAGGAGAACACTTTGATGTCTATCTAGTCCATTACCAAAAGAAGAAGACAGATATTAAAGAGAACCATAAATCTAACGGAACTAAAAGACAATTATTTCCTTTCTGGAATAATGGTAACATGACCATGTATACATATGGAAGTATATGTAGACCATGGGTGTTTCTGAAATGTGTTTTCCCTATTATTCTGAGACAGATAAATATATTGAACATGAGTTGTACTCTTCCTTTCCCCTTCTTGTTTTTTGTTTTTTATTCTTTTGTATTCTGTTTTGTTTTGTGAGACAGGGTCTCTGTGCAGTTCAGGCTGGCCTTGAGCTCACTTTGTATCCCAGGTTGGTCTCCAACTCACAATGATCCTTTTGCCTCAGCCTCCCTAGTGCTGGGATTACAGGCGTGAGCCACCACACTCAGCTTCCCCTTCTTTTAAAAAGGTCTACATTTTATTTACAAAAATTCTAACTCAATTCTTTTTATTGTTCTCATTGTTTTAGATAAAAGAAATAAATATAGCATCTCTTCAGAAAGATTTAAGCCAAGTCAGGGATCAACTCACAGGGGCAGAAGACAAATTATCCCACTTCATACGGAAAGGAGATAAGAGTGAGGTACAAGGAAACAGGGAGATCTGCATATGTGAGCCACTTCCCATTGAAGTGGGTGAAAGCTGCACATCCCAGACAGGGGGAGCCCTCACAGTGCATGGCAGCAGCCAGACTCTGCAGGTTCTGGTCAGAAATGTGGGAGTTCAGATTGATACGCAGAATGAATGTTCTTCGGAAGAAGTCACTGAAATAATCAGTCAGTTTACTGAGAAAATTGAGCAGATGCAAGAATTACATGCTGCCGAAATTTTGGATATGGAATCGAGACACATTTCAGAAACTGAGACTCTGAAGAGGGAGCATTATGTTGCTGTCCAGTTACTGACAGAGGAGTGTGGGACCTTGAAAGCAGTGATACAGTGTCTGAGATCTAAAGAGGTATGTGATTTCTTTACTTTTTCTTTTTTAGCATTCTATAATTTTTTTTCAAAATTCTATACTTTTATGTTTTTAAGAGCAATTTAAAAAGAAATATGGGAAGCACCTCCTTTTTTTTTTTGTCTTTTTCATTTTTATCGGTACCAGGGATTGAACTCACAACCTCCTGCTTGCAAGGCAAGTGCTTATGCCGCTGAGCTAAATCGCCAGCCCCAAGGAAAGCACCTCTTTTTCATGATACTATTCCAATTTTAAATCTTCCTGTTGTGTAGGGTTATATAATAAAAACCCTGTGTGGATTTGGAGCTTGTTATAATTCCTTAGTTCATGAATGTCTCTTTTTATTGTGATATCCAGGACAGAAAAAAATAATAAATTGTTATAAGCCATAGATAGTTTCATTTACTGTGACAAGTATGACAGATGAGCTGATTTCTTTCTTTTTTACAATTTATCTATTTTTTACTAAAGCAAACAAAACTTTTTATTTTGTTTTATTTTATTTTCTCTAATTAGGGATCATCAGTTCATACTAATACTTACCAAACTGGAGAAATATGTTCCAGTGGTAAGTGTTATACATTTCTTGACTAATTATAGTATTTATTTAAAATATTACTTTTGTTGAGGATGTGACCTTTTGTATAATATATGATTTTATTTTAGATTCTGCAGCAGACTGGGGTCATGGAATTTACCTTACACAAAGTCAGGGATTTGACACAGCATTAGAAGACAGAGAAGAAATTGAAAATTCCACAGATTTATTTCCAAAGAAAATAAAGGTAGTGAAAAATATTTTTTAAAAAACTTAGCTTATACTGTTTTTATATTGAGCATTATAGCATATTTAAATTACATAGTAAGATCTGCTCTGAAGAGAAAACTAGCTTGATCCTTGAGAATCTGTTTCACTTTGTTTTCATGTTTCATAGGTAATGAACTGCAGTATATTTCATAGTTATGGGTAAAAGATACTTTAATTTTTACTCCTGGTGTTTTTGTTTGTCAAAATTATTTTAAAACAGTCTAAAGGAATAGAGGTTTTCTCACACCATTTCCTTTGGTTATATCAGTGGCTAATTATTAAACCTAAGAAAGACACTTTTGCTACACAAAAGCAACCTAGAGAAAAAGCAATGAGAAGGGGACTGGAATATAGTCCTGAGTTCGATTTCTGGCGCAAAAAGGTAGTAAGATGTTCTGGGCAGCATTTGGGGACTGGCTAAGTCTCCCCAGGAAGAAGATATATCACTAGAAGGCTGAAATTTCCTCTGTCCAGTGGATTTTCTAAATCCGTCTAGCTTGGTAAAGCTAGTTTGCTTAAAATTCATGTATCTTTGTACATCTAAGATTTCAGCTTTTGAAGAAGTTGTCCTACTTCTGGCCTCTGTTTCTAGGGATTGCTGAGAGCTGTTCACACCGAGGGCATGCAGGTACTTTCTCTCACAGAGCTGCCTTGCGGTGATGGAGAAGACCATTCTGTTCAACAAGCTTCAGAATCCTGGCTGGAAGAAAGAAGGGCGTACCTTAGTACAATCTCCTCGCTTAAGGATCTAATTACCAAAATGCAAGTGCAAAGAGAAGGCGAGGTACCCAAAGAACATTATGCTTCCAGTGGCTTTGTATGATTCCTAATGGCAGTAATACACTTCATAAATTATTCTTTATGTTTTCACATGAATTGTTATATATATTTTCACACTTGAAATTGCTGTTTTTTGACTTTTGATATTTATTTGGGGTAGTAGACTAACTTACGATTTTTTAAAACATGCTTATTTGAACACTAACTTTTGCTATTCATATTCTCCTAGGTTTATGATGATTCTCAGCCTTCTGAGAATCTCTCAGACTGGCGAGGTGACCTTTTGCTTGCCCTTCAACATGTTTTCCTAAAGGAGCGCAACGTTGTGCTGGCTGCATTCCAGACCGAGCTAACAGCTCTAGGTACCAGAGATGCAGTTGGATTACTGAGCTGCTTAGAACAGAGAATACAGGAACAGGTAGCCAAATGGAACTTCATTTTAAAAGATACTTGTAAATAATAATAGGGTATCAGTTACTGACTCATTTTAGAGTCTTAAGTAACAGGACCACTAAGAATATTTAGGGGAAAAATGTTATGTTAGACATTCTGTGTTATAAAATAAAGCCTGAAAACAAATGAGCTGATCATCAAATGTAGGGAATTAGAACAACAAATAAACTCAAAGAAATAGAGTAAGGTGGAATCAGTTCTCATTGTTTGCAGTAGCTATGTTGTATAAAGTTGCCGTCACTCTTAGGTAAAATACACACTTAGGGGCTTATAAACCTCTAGTCACGTTTCCTCACCCAATCTGTACATAACCTTGCTTTCTGTGAGGTTTTGTTTTAAAATATTATATGTTATTGATTCATTATTAGTGTTGAACATGATCAGTAGCAATATTACTTGTGCCCAAAAAGGTTTATCTAACATACATTTTCACCTTAAGATGTTTCACAGCCTCTTTGAACTTAGGAATACAACTCAGTACTTCACTTTAAACAGTACTTCATTTTAAGCCAAGAAAACAGCCGGGCATGGTGGCACACACCTGTAATCCCTGCACTCGAGAGGCTGAGGCAGGAGGATCATTGTGAGTTCAAGGCCAGCCTGGGCTACAAAGTGAGGTCAAGGCCAGCCTGAACTGCATAGTGAAACCCTGTCTCAAAAAGACAAATAAACAAACAAACCAGGAAATCACAAAAGATAAGCACAAAGCTGTGAAAAAAATTGATACTACATAGCTTAAAAGGACAGTTGTTTATAGTTTGAGAATAGAAATGAGAAGACAGAGTATTACCTTGTTTGATTTTTGAAGCAGTTTTAAGCTTCTCAGTACATGTGTGAACCAGTGAAAGAAACTCATTTGGAGATTACAAATATATTTTAGTGAGTAATCAAATCTGTAAATACAGAATCCAAATAAGGGTTGATGATAGTAAAAAAGTTAACCAAATACACAGTACAATAGAGAGGAAGAAATATTAAAAGTTTGAAAGAACTAATAAACTTTTCTGCAGGATTGGTAAGAAAATGATAAAACAACCTTTTTTAAGTGTTTAGAGTGAAGGTGGGGTCATAAGAATACAACCAGTGAGTTCAAGGCTAATTTGAATTACAGAATGAAACTCTGTCTCAAAAATATTTATCTATTCTTGAAATACCAGACCAAAACATAGTGAGGCACATATACCTGTTTAAGTGGCCAAAATAAACTGTAACACTACCACTTGCTGGGAGAGTTGCTGGGAGACTGTCTCGCACGCATTGCTAGGAGGAATGTGGAGTAGGTGAGCCGCTCTGCAGACTAACCTGGCGGGTTGCTTAGGAAATTGAATGTTCATTTACCATGCAACCTCGCACTCACACTCATAGGTATTTAATCATCCAGAAATTAAAACGTTGTGTCTTTTAAGAACCTACACATGTGTATTCATAGCAGTTTTATTGTAATAGCTCCAAACTGGAAACAACGCAAATGGCCCGCAGTCGGTGAAGGCAATGACCAAGGTCTGGTATACCTACCCCATGAAGCACTCCTCAGCACATTACGAAGAGCGAACTCTTGAAGGCCTCAGCTTGTTTTGTTGCATAACATGCCTGAGGTTAAAATATATCGTGACAGATAATCAGTGGTGTAGGTGTGAGAGTTAGGGAGAGGGTGTAACTACAAGTAGACTCATTGTTGGTGAAATAGTTCTGTGCTGATTGTGGTTCATACATGAATCTGTATGATACTGTATATCACGGAAAGTATATATAAAAGCTAAAGAAATTTGAATAAAGTCTGTAACCTACATAGTATGTGGCAATGAGAGTTTCCTGGTTTTGATACTGTGCTGTGATGGGGAAAGCTCGCTGACCAGGTACATGGGAACATTGGCTAAATTAGTTCAAAGTCTTGTGTTTTTTTAATTGAACGACATAAAACAAGATAACTAACTTATGTGCCTCAGAAAATCCAAGATTACAATAACAAAGACTCATCAGTATCACTGCTTTTTTATAAAGAACATTTGGCAAAATTTGAATAGGCTTAGTTTATTAGATAATGTAGTAATGGTAATTTTTTGTTTACTGTACTGTGGTTGTATAAGAATGTTTTGTTTTTAGGAAATACTGTACATTGCAGTATAAAGGGGCATCTCTTTATAACAGATCAGCATACAATTTGGATAAAAAAATGAAATTTTTTAAATAAAAAATGTAGAATGTATTCCATGCATTCTTTTTCAAACTTCTTGGTTGTTAATTTTATTATCTTTATAACTTTTCATTTGATTTTTTTATTTTCCTTCGTTGCAGGGTATTCAATATCAAGCAGCTATGGAATGTGTCCAAAAAGCAGACAGAAGGAGTTTGTTGTCTGAAATTCAAGCACTGCGTGCTCAAATGAATGGTAGAAAAATGATCCTGAAAAGAGAGCAGGAGAGTGATAAACCTGGCCAAGGTAGGTCATATGGTTACATAAGTCGCTAAAACTATTTCCTTTGTTTCTCATATTATTATGCAGTTAAAACACGTTTCTTGGTCATATTCTTATTCTAACAATACTAAGGAAATAATCTATATTAATTACTATAGGAGATAGAAGATAGTCAAATTGATTAACAGTGTCATATTAAAAATAGGCCTTAGATTAAAGCCATTAAGTTCATTGTCTTTGTTTCTTATGTTTGTAAGTTTTTCTATACCCTAAAGGATAACTATTTTAAGTAAATTTGCAGTGAAAAGTTATTTTCACTTTTAAGCTTTGTTTAAAAACTTACGAACTGTAACATATAGTGAAGAATTCAAATACACATTTTGACAAATTATTAAAGGAGTATCTGTCTAAGCATCACACATGTCAAGAAGTAGAATATTGCCCATATTCCAAAAGCTCCTTCACATACTCCTCTGTAGTGTGTACTCAGCAGTTTTCTTTCTGATTTTTTACCAATTTACATATGTCCTGTACTTCTGTGGGGTTTTTCCCTGTGTTAATTATTAAGTTGCCCTGTTTTGAACTTTTGTCGGTCTTTGCATATTTTGTGTCTTGCGTTTTTCATCTTCCTGTAACATTCATTCAAATTACTGAATTTATCTCTGGTTTGTTTATGTTACTGTGTAGAATTCCCTTGTGTAGATATCCTACATTATGTTCTCCATCTTACTCTACAGTCTGTTTGATGTATGTGTACACAAATCATCCTAGGAGTAGAATTGCTGTCTCATAAGATATATTTATTCAAATTTACTAGGTAATGCCAAACTGTTTTAAAGAGTGGTAGTATCAGATTGCTCACTGGCAGTGTATGAGGGTTTTTGTTGCACATATTTGCAAAGAGCTGATGCTATGAGAATCACTTAGATGCATGGTGGATAATTTTTTGGTGTCTCTTAGATGCATTGTGGACAGATACTGTGATTTTAATTGACTTTACTAACATGATTTAGTCCCTTTTCATATAATTATTGACTAGATGGGTTTTTCTCTTGCTTGAGTCGTTTTGCATTTTACAATAGGGATGGCTATTTAAACTAAGCTATAGATAAAAGTCAGTAGAGTAAATTTTCATTTTCCCTACCTAGGGCACATTCCTGCATGTTTAATGATATTGTTGCAAGTAATGGCAGAAACATGTGCTTTTGAGACTGTTACAGCAGTCTCACATTTATTATTGAAAACCTGAATCAGCATAAAAGTACTTTAGAAGAAACAATTACCATGAGATAAATTAAACATATCCCTATAGACAGAGGCTTGACTAAAATTGTGTGAGATAATACTGTTGTATTTAAATTAAGCAGGATCCCATTGAAAGCTTAATTAATAACATAGGTTCATTTTTACATATACTATTCACTAAGAAACTATTTGAGAACTCTAAATTGATAAGGTTATCATCTAACGCCAGTACTATTCCTCTCTTGTAACATCATTAATGACTTGATAAACTTTAATAGAATTTTAAATTTTAAAAAACTTCTATTGAGTATTGTTACATATTTATGACACAACAGAAAAAAACAAGAGTAAAAGTCACCCCCTAGAATCGTATAAAGCCTAAAATATAGTGACTATTTAACATGTAGGTAAATATGTCTGCAGACCTTTTCAATGTGCATACATACATAAATATATAATTTTTGAACAAGTAAATACTGATGCATATTTTGTAACATACTTTTTTTCACTTAACATACTTGAAGACTTAAAACAAATGTGCAGCATTTGCTTGATGTCTAATGAGAAGGCAGGGGAAAGGATCTCAGCCAGGGTTTTTGCTTCCAACTGCTAGGGACAGAGTTATAATAAAGTACCTAGGGGCTGTCTGCAAAGATGGTCTGAACAGAAGCAAGCAGTGTTGACCCTGGTAGTGGTGATTACATGGGTAACTACTGCAAATACTATATGTGATTGTCAAAAATCATTAGCAAATTTTACTGTGAGAGGTTAACATTCTGAATGAATAAATGCAGAAGTCCCTTGGCTAGGTGTGGTGATGCATGGCTGTAATCCCAGCACTTTTGAGTTCAAGGCCAGCCTGACTCTGCAAGGGGCTTCTACATTTATTCATTCAGAGTGTTAACTTCTCACACTAAAATTTTCTAACAATTTTTGATAACCACATATAGTATTTATGGTAGTTCCTCATGTAATCATGACTACAAAGTGAATTCAAAGCCAGCCTGAACTGCGTAGTGAAGCACTGTCTAAAAAGACAGACAGAGAGACAGAGAGAGAGAGAGAGAGAGAGAGAAAGAGAGAGAGAGAAAACAGAGAAAGAAAAGTCCCTCTTCTGACTTCTTCACAAAAGTCTTCTGTGTGAACATTTAAAGTTTTTTTAAAATTTTTTTTTCCAAATCCATTTTATTTTAAGGAGAAAAAAAAGTAAGGAAAAAGTAAAACAGTTTCAAAACGTGTCAGTTCAGACAGCAGTGATACATATGTTGTGTGTTGTTAACACCAGATCATTCACCCAGAACACAAGACATCTGCATTCAGTTGTCCAAACAATACCAGCATAAATCCTTCTCTTCAACAAACTCAGAAAAATCAGTAGTATAACTATTTTAACTATTTTATATACATATATATATTTCATATGTTGTGTTTCAGCTTCTCACACTGAGACAATATGGTGTTTGCACACGGTTCCAGAAGAATTTTTGGATTGTTTTCTGTAATTCTGTGAGATATGCATTTGGAATTTTGACAGTGATTGCACTGAATCTGTATGAAGTATGGCCATTTTCACTATACTGGTTCTTCCTACCCAAGAGCACAGAATCTCTGTCCATTTTCTAGTATCTTCTTCAATCACCTTTTTCAGAGTACTACAGTTTTCAATGTAGAGGTCTTTTATATCCTTTGTTAGATTGGTTCCTAGGTATTTCAATTTTTGGATGCTATCATAAAAGGTATTGTGACTGACTTCTGTGTCAGTGAGTTTGATATTTTTGTACAGGAAGGCTGTTGATTTTTGAGTGTTGATTTTGTATCCAGCTACATTAGTATATTTGCTTATTAAATCTAATAGTCTTCTGGTAGAGTTTTTTGGGCCTCCTAAGTAAAATATCATGTGATCTGCAAGTAATGATAGTTTAACTTATTCCTTTCTTATCTGTATTCCTTTTATTTGTTTCTCTTGTCTAATTGCTCCAACTAAAGTTTCAAGGACTATGTTGAATAACAGTGGAGACAGTGGACATCCTTGTTTTGTTTCTGATTTTAGAGTAAAAGCTTTCAGGTTTTGTCCATTTAGTATGATGTTGGCTGTTGGTTTGTCATAAATGGCTTTTATCAGATTGAGATAAAGACCATCTATTCGAATTTTCTGTAGCATTTTTATCATGAATGGGTGCTGGACTTTGTTAAAAGCTTTTTCTGTATCTGTTGAGATGATTTTTGTCCTTGACTGTTAATACAGTGTATTACATTTATGGGTTTACATCTATTGAACCATCCCTGGGATGAACCCCACTTGATCGTGGTATACAGTCTTCTTAATGATTTGCTACGATCTGTTTGCCAGTATCTTATTGAGGATTTTTGCATCAGTGTTCATTAGGGAGATTGACCTGTAATTCTCTTTCTTAGTTGAGTCCTTCTCTGACTTTGTTATCAGGGTAGTACTTGCTTTCAGGAATGGATTTGGAAGTATTGCTTCCTGTTCAGTTTCACTAATGAGTTTGAGAAGTAGTGGTGTTAATACTTCATTAAATTTCTGGTAGAATTCAGCAGTGAATCTGTCAGGACCTGAGCTTTTATTTGTTGATAGGTTTTTAATTACATCTTCAATTTCATTTATTGACATTGGATTATTAAGATTGTTATGTCTTTTTGATTTGTGGCTTTGGTAATTCATATGTATCTAGGAATCTGTACATTTCTTCGGTATTTTCCATGTTAGAATGCAAGTTTTCAAAGTAGGTATAGGTGATTTTCTGGATTTCTGCAGGGTCTGTTGTGATTTTGCCCTTTTCATTCCTAATCGCATGGATTTGAGTCTTTCCTGTTTTTGATAAGGTTGACTAAGGGTTTGTCAATTTTATTTAATCTTTCAAAGAACCAACTCTTTGATTCATTGATTTTTTTTTTTTTTTGGGTTTGGTCTCCATTGTGTTAATATTTGCTCTGATCTTTATAATTTCCTCCCTTGTATGAGCTTTTGGTTTAGCCTGCTCTTTTTTTTCTAGAAGTTTGGAGTTCAACGTTAAATTGCTTACATGTGTTTGCTCTGTTTTCCTGATATGTGTGTTTACTGCTATAAATTGCCCTCTTAAGACAACTTTCATTGTGTCACACAAATTCCAGTATGTGGTTGTCGTTACCATGAAACTATATAAACTGTCTTAATTTCTTCTTTAATTTCATTTGTGACCCATTGGTTGTTCATTAAGGTGCTATTTAATTTTCACGTGTTTATGAAGTTCTTGTGGTTTCCTTTGCGATGGAGTTCCAGTTTTTTTGCGCTGTGGTCTGATAGTATGCATGGGATAATTTCAGTTCCTTTTCATATATTTAAGCATGTTCCGTGAGCCAGTGTATGGTCTATTTTGGAGAATGACTGATAAGAACATGTATTCTGATGTTGTGGGGTGAAACACTATAGACATCTACTAGGTCCAATTGTTTAAAAGTTTGATTCAGTTCTAATACTTCATCATTGATTTTTTTTTTTTGTCTCATTGCTCTTTTTGTGACAGTGGGTATTGAGATCTCCCAGTACAATTGTATTAGAGCTTACTTGATGTTTCATGTCCATTAGTAATTTTTGTATATAGTTGAGTGCACTGGTATTTGTTGTATATTTATGATTGTTATCTCTTCCTCTTGGACTGTTCCCTTTATAAGGATATAGTGACTATCTTTATCTCCTTTAATCAGCCTTGGCTTGAAATTCACTTTGTCTGCAAATAGAATAGCTACCCCTGCTTTTTTCTGGGTTCCTGTCTCATGGTATATTGTTTTTCATCCTTTGACTTTCAGTCTATGAATTTCTTTTTTAATTAAATGTGTTTCTTGTATGCATATTGTTGGATCTTGCTTCTTGATCCATTTTGATGGTTAATTGATGGCTCCCTCTAACTGTTTACCTTCCCTGGTAGATTTCTTCTGTTGGGATTCATGGAGCTATGGTCCTTATTATCTCTTTCTAGAATGTTCTTCAAAACATTTTGGAGTGCTGGCTTGGTGATCGTAAATTTCCTCAGATGTTCTCTGTCATGGAAGTAATGTGTCAGTTTTGCCTTCAGGAGTTAAAATGTAAATGGATTAAGGAGAAAATAGATAAGTGGAAGAAGAGAATAGGATTAGAAGTAAGGTTGGTGGACAAAGGGGCATCATGCCAATTTTGGGAAACTGATGCAGAAGGGTGAAGGTAAAGATAGATGAAAGAGATGAGAATGAACAGAAAAAAAAACCACACCCAGAGGTTAAGAACTACCTTCAAACTCATATAAAAACAATGTAAGAGAACAGGAGGAAAAAAAGAAAGAAAAGAAAAAGAAAGTCCACTTGCAGGGTTCTCTCTGGCTTCGCTAGTAGACAGCCTGTGGAGACAGGAGTCCTCAATCGTGCCAGTATATCCCAGCAAGCCACCAGTTGCTTTTTGGTGGGGTAGTGGATAATCTCAGTAGCCTGCCTTGAGACCAGACTCATCAGGCTTACAGCAGTCCAAGCAATTTCCACAGGTCTGCACCCAAGCGGGGGAGCTGCTAGTCCAAGTGTCTTAGTTACTTTATGCTCATCGCTGAGACAAAATACCTGATGCCCAAGTTGGGAAAGGAAAGGTTTATTTCTTACAGTTTTTGGAGGTTTCAGTCCACACTCAGTTGGCTCCAAGACAGGCGGGCATGGCTGGGCTGCAGTTCATGCGGCTGCAAACAGCAAGCCAGAACCAGCAAAGAGCAAAACACACCTTCTTCCTGCCATTACATCATATCCTGGCTCCACCTCTATGTGGGTGGAGCACTGACACCATCAATCCAAGCACTATACAATGAACCATCACAAATGAACAATGCAAACTAATGAGGCCTGGGGGACACAGACATAAACCATGACACAAAGCCATTAGTAGTTCTGCATTCTGAGCTCATCTGCCTGTTTCCCAGAGAGCTCCCAGCCAGTTGCTCTGTCCCACAGGAAGACTAATATCCTCTGCATTCACTGCCAGCCAGTGCAGTCCCCCAAGTTCACTATTCCCCTCCACTGCCACATCTCTCTGCAGAGGTCTCCAGGATTACCAGCCATTACTGTCACCATGGCCGTGCATTGAACAGCTCCTCTCATACAGTGAGTCCTGTCTCAGCACACAGATGTCACTGGCTGCCACTGCCTTCTTCATTAAAGTTCTTTTTTTCACTCCTTCTGTGGACTTCAGTTTGCACTTCAGATTCTTCCTGGGTCCAGGGGACCCACTTCTTCACCCTGTTCTTAGATTTCCTTAAATGATCACATCATGTTCATCAGTGATTCTATACATAATGCCTTTTCTCAAATAATATATTTTACATACAGTGCAAAAAGTAGATAAGACTCCCTTGCCAATACAGTACTACCAACAAAACTGCCATTGTCAAATTTTGATCCTTTAATTTCTCTTGAATGAATAGTTGTAGTGATTGTAAGCTGTGTCACCAATGGGCTGATTCGTCATTGAGGATATTGACATCTAGGATTGTTTCATGAAACACTTGGTGCTTTAGTATTATACTTTGAGGTTGTAGAGTTATATTTGTAGAGATTATTAGTGCTATCAGTTTAGAAGTCTGTGAATTTCATGGTGACACCTTGTCCCATTGATTGTATCTAGGAAAACTATAGTTAATCTTTTCACATGGCTGCTGCTCTTAGATTTGCTCTTATCCTTGGAGAATACATTCTGTGTTAGGTTAGCCTGGAATTGTGCAGAGGCACCAAAAAGTCCATATTTAGAAATTCCTGCATTTCAAGGGACCCCTGAAGCACCAGCACCTGTAGCTGTCCCAGGAGTAGCACTGCCCAAGTGCTCTGCACACTGAGGACCATCGTTCCTGGGACAAGAACTGTGGCTACCCCAGTCCCCAGCCTCAGCGAGGGCCATGGTGTGGTGCACACCACTTGGCCCACATCACCTCTTACAGCTCACAGATCCAGGCCTACTCCTGAAATTTCTGCCACTAGCACTACTGAGGAAAACATACATAAAGGAAAACATACATAAAGATTATGTAATGTACCAATTTTGTAGTCTTCCACAGTTGCTTTACAATAGTAGTCTCCTCAATTCTTAGCAGTGAAATATTTAAATATCAATCATATTCCCTTTAGAACTTTTGGAATATAATATGCAACAGAAGCAGTCTCAAATTCTGGAGATGCAAATGGAGCTCAGCAATGTGAAAGAAAAAGCAACTGAACTTCAGGAGCAGCTGAGTTCAGAAAAGATGGTTGTTGCTGAGCTGAAAAGTGAACTTGCACAAACGAAATTGGAATTAGAAACAACACTCAAGGCACAGCATAAGCACCTAAAAGAATTAGAAGCATTCAGGTATGCCTGGCTTCTTTTTTTTTTGGTCCCAGGGATCGAACTTATGACTTGGCACTTGCCAGGCAGATGCTTACACTGCTGAGCTAAACTTCCGGCTTCTTTACTATAAATTTGTATTAGGGAAGAAATAGAATAATTTTGTGTAAACATTGTGCAAAGAAAATTAAAACACTGTTCATGATGTTTACATAGCATGAAAACTTTGTTAATTACAAAAAAAACAATCATGGAGAAAAATTCCAAATGTTTTCCAGTTGTAAATTCCTGATTATTTTTGGCATATTCTCTACTATGGCCTTACTTCTATATGAGATATAATTTTGGCATTTATTTTACTGTATACTAACTTGAAATGATGTTTAATGTGATTAATGGTTTAGTTAGCCAAATTATGGAAAATATTTCAAGATAATGCTTGCAAAAAGGGATACATTGATATAAAAACTGAGGTGTTCTGTTTGTCAAAACGCATTGCAAATACAGGTGTTTTTATTTTGAACATTGATTTCACACATGAATTCATATGATTCCTGTGTTTAGTAAAACACAAGGAGAAACTTTATTGATTTTATTTTGTAAGCCTGGTGCATACCTATAAATCTATCTACTTGGGCAGCATTAGGCAGAAGGATCGTAGTAAGTTCAAGGCAGCCTGTGTAATTTAGTGAGCCTCCTGTACCAAAAAATGAAAAGGACTGGGAGTGTAGTTAAAGTACATTCCTTGGTGTCAGTCCCCATGTCAACAAAAAATTATTCTGTAGCAGCAAATGGCGTAGTATTTTACAATGGTAAATAATCATAGTTGTTCTACCAATATTAGAAACAGAGAATCTGAAATAACCAGTCAAGAATCTTTAAACTTTATATTTTCCTGTTAGCTAGTTTATAATGTGCACTGTATGCCTCAGCTTTTGGTGTATACTGTTTTCTCTTTCTTGCTCAAGACATACTTGATGACAGTTCATTTGTCTCTTTTGATTTAGATTGGAAGTTAAAGATAAGACAGATGAAGTACATTTGCTTAATGACACATTAGCAAGTGAACAGAAAAAATCAAGAGAGCTCCAGTGGGCTTTGGAGAAAGAGAAAGCCAGGTTGGGACACAGTGAAGAGAGGGAAAAAGACGAACTCGAGGTATTGCCATCATTGTCTTTGTGTCTCAGGAGAATTCATTCTTGAGACAGGCTTTTGCCTAAAATATCAGCACTAGAAGTCCTTAAAAACCGTGTTTTTCATTTGCATTAAATACTGCTTTGGGATTATCTAAATGATATGATGAGGAAATGTTGGTGATTTAATCTTTATTTGCTGCATCCAAGGACACATACAGATTGCTCTGGGGCACTTTATTTTGGGAATATGAATTAGTGAACACCCAGTTTGCTAAATAGGGCACTCAGAATGCAAAAGTAGTTTTGTTCTGTTTTCTCCTACAGCAGTGATGGCAAACATCTTAGAAACAAGTGCCCACTCTGCAACCCAGGACCCATTTATTCATTGCAGAGTGCCAACACTACAATTAAACCTGATACTGAGGTTTTAGTTCAGGAACAAAAACTGTCATCCAGTGTTCAACTGCTGGGGCAGCTTGGCTCATGTGCTGACAGAGGCTCTGCAGGCCATTGTGGCAGACTAGAGAATGGGATCAGGGCTACTTTTGTGGTGCCCAGGAGTCATTCCTGCTATACTTTTAAAAAATTTGAAATAAGCAGTTGGCTTTCCCAGAGAGGTAACCCTACCTCACATAGCTCTCTGCTCAGGACAGGCTGGCCCACATGGAAGGTCCTCTGTGGCCGCAGCCTCCAGCCCCACGCATGCCTCCTTGTCACACAAAGCAGTGTGCTTCAGCTCAGCAGCCAAAACACTTTCAAGACTTTTGCCATATTTTTTGCTTGATCACTTTTTAATTTCTACTGTGGTAACCTCCACGAGGGGGATGTGTTACTTCCCTCAAGTACTACCTATTTCTTACTAAAAGTTTGCATTGATTTTTAGTAGTTTGTCTTAGATCCCCTTTCTGTATCAGATTTATTATTTTTAGCCTCTGAAATTGAAAAACAGAAGATTTTTCAGGAATTTGTACCATTTTTCTACTGGAAACATGTTTTTGAAATTTTATATAGTGTGGTTTAGTAGTGTATAAAAGTAGAAGTATCACTATTTTAGCTACCCCTGTGGGCTAGTCGATAGCTGTCTGAAATCGCCATCATTCTAGATTCTACATGTATGTTTTACTGTTAAGCGATTATTTTCATATACTTACACGTAAGTGCCTAACAGTTAAAAAAAAATACCATTAATATGGTTGAAAAGTATCACAAGAATGCTTATAATTTTTGACGCTCTTTGTTAGAAATGTATCCGAGACACCAGGTGTAGTGACACACCCATAATCCCAGTATGCGGGAATCTGAGGCAGGAGAATCCCTGGGAGTTTGGGCTTCATAATGAGTTCAAGGCCAGCCTGAACTACATAGTAACACCATCTGAAAAAGAAAGAAAAAAAGAAACATACCAGGTCATATTTAGTAGATAAGTTTAATGCTTTAAGAGAAATGTGTTATTCTATCTTGTTTATATTCCTTGATGAAAATCAATTGGCATCTAAATAATTATGTTGTAACCACTTAAAATTTAAATTAATAAACTGGGTAACATCTAAGTATTACCAATTTAGTATTAATAAAAGTATGGTTGTATACTTACAAAGTATCTTTAGTAATATTAATAAGTACTTAAGTTGGATGTTTTCTCTCAAGGATCTGAAATTTTCACTTGAGGATCAGAAACAAAGGAACACTCAGCTAAATCTACTTTTGGAGCAACAGAAACAACTGCTAAATGAATCACAGCAGAAAGTGGAATCACAGAGGATTCTTTATGATGCCAAGTTAGCAGAAGAACAAGGCCGAAACTTGGAGCTTCAAGTGCTCCTTGATTCTGAGAAAATCCGAATTCAGGAGCTCAGTGGTGTCCTGGCGAGGGAGCGGGAACTGCGGGCCCAGCTGCAGAGCAGTGACGAGGTTGGCCAGCCACGTCCACCCCTGCCGTCAGAGGAGCTCTTGAAAGAGCTGCAGAGACAGCTGGAGGAGAAGCACAGCCGTATAGTAGAACTGTTAAATGAGACTGAGAAATACAAACTGGATTCTTTGCAAACAAGACAGCAGATGGAAAAAGACAGACAAGTTCATAAGAAGACACTGCAGACCGAACAAGAGGCCAACACTGAGGGACAGAAAAAGATGCATGAACTCCAGTCTAAGGTGGAAGATCTTCAGCGCCAGCTGGAAGAGAAAAGGCAGCAAGTCTATAAGTTAGACCTTGAAGGAAAGCGACTACAGGGAATTATGCAGGAGTTCCAAAAGCAAGAACTAGAACGAGAAGAAAAAAGAGAAAGTAGGCGAATCCTGTATCAGAATCTTAATGAGGTGAACTGATACTTTATTTTTAAATACTTTTAAGGAGCTCTAAAAGCCCTTTGACTATAAAATTTTTATATTGGGTTAAATTATTCAACTAGTTTATGTGCAAATCATTTAAAATGAATTCTGTGGAACTTTATTTGGAATATAAATATTTCTGCTCCCTTAAGAAAGAATATTTAATGCTATTTGTTTATAATAATTATTTCTTCTTCTGTCCAAAATTGCCAGCCAACCAGTTGGAGCTTCACTAACGATCGCACTCGAAATTGGGTCCTTCAACAGAAGATAGAAGGAGATACAAAAGAATCAAACTATCCTAAATTGACTGTAATGAATGGAGAGGAAACTGGCTACAATCATGAATTAGAAGTGGTCAGACAGAAGCTTGAGCGTGCAGCTTCGAGCCTGCAACATCTGTCCCAGAAAGCCTCTAACAGGTTAGCTTGCCTGCCTGGTCTTTGACACAGTGTTCTTAGGCTAGACGACACTGCCCTGCAGGAGTAGCTGGCCAGGGCAGGAAACTAGGTGTGAAGGTAATGCTTGTTTACATGGGAAGAGCTGAAAATAATACCTGCACTTAGGGAAGACTCAACATCAGTGATAAGTGAAGTCTCCCCAGTCTGTAATATTTGTGTTAATAAGCAAGCTGGAGAAAGTCTTTCATAACTCTGTCTTTTTGTTAAAGGCTACAGTTTGAAACAGCAGATGATGAAACTTTCATCTGGGTTCAGGAAAATATTGATGGAATTATTTTACAACTACAGAAATTCATTGACCAGCCAGGTGAAGAGGTAAGGCTTTTTTAAAAAGTCTTTATAAAGCATAGAGAGCAAAGACTCAGTAGGAAATATGAATTGTTTGAAATTGCCAGCATATTCTATAAAATTTTGATTTTTTTAATTTTAAATACAATGCCCTCCCAAGCACTGGGATTCAGGTGTGTACTACCACACTTGGCTACAGTGCTCTTTTACTAAAATACTAAGATTCTTAGAACAGTGTGGTTTCTACCCTCACCACTGCATGAAACCATCCTCAGAATCATACCAGTGTCTTCATGATTCATTCATCTGCTGAATCTTCTTCCTCCTGCCTTCGTTTAATTATACTGAACAGTTATAAGCCCTTCGTCTTTTTAGAACCTTCTTTGCTGGTCTCTTGTGTCAGTGTTCTTTCATTGCATCTACATCTTTAATCAGTTACCCTCATGGTTTTCTCTTTCCCTGTCATCATCCATGTTTTTTTTAAGTGTATTCTAAAACTCATTCATTCCCATAGCCTTCATTGAACTGATTTATTGAACAAACACTTGAAATGCACCATACTGTGTCTCAAGTACTGTACTGTGTTCTGGAAATAAAATGAATAAATTTGACAAATCATAGCCATACGGAGATCACTGTCCCATGGACTAGGGTTCTAGTGTAGACCTTTGACCTGTGCTTCAGGCTTATAATTTCAGTTCGTTACTAGGTGTCTTTCTTTTCTTTGTACCCCATAATGATCCCTTAGAAACCCTGTATGCTCCAAACTTTTTATCTTCCCCTAGCCTTCGTGTTAATGCTATCGTCCCAGTTAGAACGCTGGACCTCACTGTAGTCTACCTTGCTTTACCCTTACTTGCACAGCTAAGCAGTCCTCAAATCGTGTGCCTTTCACCTCCTAACATGTCTGTCTCCTGTGCCCATTGCTGCCTCCACTTTTTAGGATTTCTTAGTAGCACTATTATAACAGCTTGCTTGTGGGCATGCCTGACACTGGAAGATACCTTCCCTAAATCTTCCCGAGCTTACACTGTTGTGCATCCTGCTGCCAAAGGAATCTTTCTAGCACATAAACTTTATTTGTGGCACACTGCTTCCTAAAGTCTTCTGGATTGCCTTCACTGAAGTTTATTGCCTTCATTAAAGTCTATTATCCACAAATTGAAACATTTATTCTAGTTTCATCAAGCAACTTATAACTTAAACATAGCACTTTTGAATGAGCCTTTGTGTCTTTAATCACCCTGCTGCTTACCATGCCCTTCGCTAGTTTCTTTGCTGCCTGATACATTTCTCCCTATTAGTTAACAAAGCACTGGTTCATGAAATGGGCTTCTCTCTACCTCTTCACACGTTCACACACAGTATTCATGGACATTTGTACTTACACGACCAGTTACTGCCATGTTATTTTCCCAGCCCAGCTTAGTGTCCCAAAGTGCTTCTTGTGGCTCATTGACTGAAAGACTGCTGAGACAGAATGCTGAGCTGACAGGACATATCAGCCAGCTGACGGAAGAAAAGAATGGTTTGCGGAACACAGTTATGAAGCTAGAAGATCGGATAAGGTGCTACAGACAGGCTGCTGGAGATTGTGTACGTCATTTTTAAAAGCAGTGCCAAGTTACTGTTCCTTTGTCTGGTTTCAAGTTTCTGACTCTGAGATATAAAAACATCTATAATACCATCTGTGGAAAATTTTATAGGGGTGACAGGAATAATAAAAGCTGTTGTTTTGAAGAAAGCCTTCTCTGTATTAGACACAGGGTTATATACGTGCAGAATCTAATCCACATCCAGCCTTATAGGTGAGAAAACTAAACTAAACTTATAATCAACTGAAGTCTGCTTACTCCTAATCTAGATACATTGCTCCCTAAGGTCCTGATTGCTTTTTTTATTACACTTGCAGTTACTGTGTTTACTACTCAGGTGAAGGATGCTGTTAAACTATTTCACCCTAATAAAATACTCTGGGCATTTACATTTTTTCCAGCTTAAAAGCTGCAAAATAGGGGCTGGGGATTTAGCTCAGCGGCCTAAGCACCTGCCTTGCAAGCAGGCGGTCATAAGAGTTCAATCCCCGGTACCGATAAAAAGTTAAAAGCTGCAAAATAATTGGTTTCTGTAATCAGTTGATAGACAAGAAGGACCAGTAAGAAAACTGTACAAATAAATAGAAACCTAGCCAAGCAGTTTCCATAACAACCCATTTAGCTGTGTACATGAGGTGTTATTTTCTGCCCTCTTCTGAGTACAGGCTCAGCATTTAGACCCAGTGACCCACATGTTCAGTTTTCTTGACCTTTTTGTTTCAGAGCTCTGCTAAAGTTAAGCTTTCTCTGGCTAGGCATTCTGCTCAGCAAAGGAGCATGTACTTAAAACATCTCTTAAATGTCAGTTTAGATTGGCTTTGAGCTTTCCTGAGATTAAACAGCTGATATAGGCATCCACTGTAGGATACCTTTAATATGATTAATTCCAGTTTTTCTTCATAAGATTCATTTTTAAAAATCATGTAAGAAGGATGTGGTCTCTAGTCTTCTAGGTTTTCATTTGGTGGTGGGGCCAACATTGATGCCATCATTGCATCTGAAAAAGAAGTATGGAACAGAGAGAAATCGACTCTCCAGAAATCCTTGAAAAGGGCAGAAGCAGAAGTGTATAAACTGAAAGCTGAACTAAGAAATGATAATGTACTTCAGAATCTGAGCCATGATTCTGAACATGCCACCTTAAAGGTAGGATACCTCTTCAGGCTATAGACTGTTCTCTGTTTTGCCTTGTTTCATCTCTCCTGACCTTAACTGTTTAGACTAAAGAAATGGAGGTGGCACTCAGGTGTCTAGGTCTGTTTATTCAGTCTGTGTTGTGATTGCAAGGCTTCTGGAAGGTCTGTAGAGTTAGCAAGTCAAGGACTGGACCCAGTAAAGCTCTGTTCATTGTCACAGTGGTAGCACCAAGAGCTCACGGTCCTGCTTCCTATGGTTTCTTCCTGTAATAGATTCAAAATGTTCTCTTTTCAGCTAACCAAAGCAGTACTTGTCAGCATAAGAGCATCATGCCCCATAGGACAAGAAGCCTTCCAAGTAGCCCCTCTGATGTCTAAGAATAGACACTGTGGTAAAGCTACCTTAATCAGCAACTTGAACTATTTGAAGTATTTGTTAGAACTATGGAATGAACATAAATGTGTGACAAATGAACAAGAAGCATTAAGTTATTAAAAGAACTAAGTAGATAAATGACCAAATTAGTAAAGTAGCTCCATGTAATTTTTAAAAACTTATAGCCAATAGATATAATGAGCTCAAAATAAAAAGCATAACTATAAAGATGGTACTCACACTCCATTACTAAGTATAAAAGTAATTATATTCACTTTCAACTTTGCTGTTACAGTGGAAAACCGTGAGAGGACACTGGCTTTCAGGCTTTTTAACATCGCTTGTCTTTCCCTAGAGAACAATTTGAATGACAGTAATGTCTTTTTGTTCTTTCTTTTGTAAACACAGAGGATTTATGGTAAATACTTGAGGGCCGAAGGTTTTCGCAAAGCTCTTATTTATCAGAAGAAATACCTGCTGCTGTTACTGGGTGGGTTCCAAGAGTGTGAGGATGCCACCCTTGCACTGCTTGCCCGCATGGGGGGACAGCCAGCCTTTACAGACCTCGAGGTGATCACCAATCGCCCCAGGGCCTTCACCAGGTTCCGTTCAGCTGTCAGAGTGTGCATTGCAATTTCCAGGTAAAGTCACTTTACTGGTCGACTCTATCAAAGGCTGTTTGTACAGAGGCGTTTACTCTCACTGAAACAGTCCTGCTTATTTCTCGTTAGCCTTTTGTGCTTCTAGCAGGGATTCTTTAGCTGCATTGAGTAAACCCAGTATTGTGGTTGGTGACTCAGCAGGCACATCTAATCCGAGATCTTAAATCAAATTTGAATTAGACCATGAACTAGTTTAGACATACACCTAAGATCACAGAAGGAAAAAAACTTTTTGAAAGCTTCCTCTTGAGGCTGGCATGTGTTTGTTTTCTCACTGCATACTTAACTCATGGGTGGTACCTGCCAAGGACCATGCTTGCCAAGCTGATAGCCTTCAGGGCAGCAACTCTGCTGGAGTTTCTGTTGCCTTCCTGGCAGCTTTAAGTTGGCAGGTTTGCTGTTTGTTCTCTGTGGTTGAAAGGGAATGAAGATTCCAAGATCGTTGGCATCCTGGCCTGCCTAGGGCGTGGCAGACACTGAGCTCCTGCAAGGGTCTCCTCCCTCTCCCTGTCCAGGGCCAGAGGGCCAAAGCAGGTTTGTTTTTCATACGTGTACCTGCTAGATCACTTTGGATGCTGCTTTAAGAGCCTTTGCTCTTATTTTTTTTTTTTTCAAATAAAAATACATTACACTTCTTAACTGGAAGGTGTGGGAGATTATCTAGTCCAGAGCATCACTTCACAGTGAAGAAAGAGGCGAAGGAGGTAATAAGCCCATCAGGTAACCAGCTAGTTTCCCCAAGCTCCGCTCATGCTGTCTCATCATTTTTGTGTCTCATCATTGGCTTCCCACCCTCCCCACCATTGTGCTCCACATTAGTCACACAGCTCCCACTCTCCTCCCTCACATTCCCTTCATCACCTTGGCTGGTGGGAACATGGGCTGAGTGCTAAGAGAGCCAGTGATGAGACACACTAGTGTCTGCCTGGAAGCCACACTTTCTTGTGGGGAAGGACTCTGCAGTGGCTTAGAAAAGTCCCCATGGAGGTCACAGGAGCTCATCAATCATCTTGATTAGAGGAATTTGAGGAGGCTCCATGGAAGCACTATAAAAGTTGCTACTCTACCACCCATTTTCTTGTCCTCTTTTATGTTCATTGTATTTTGACCTTCCTAAAACTGAACTTAATGATGTATGCTGGCACAGTCTGCAGTCCCAGCATTCGGGAGCAGGCTGGAGGATTGCCACAGTTTGAGACCAAGCTGGACTCCATCACAAGATCCTGTCTCAAAAAAACCTAAACTATAAAACTAGAATTAAGAAATCAAAGCTGATACTCCAATATATTCTGCAGGTCCAGTGACCCAAGCAGCTACCTTGCTAGCTCATGACACTTAAGAAGCCCATTCCTTTGGGATAGCACTGTTTTTGTGCTGATGGTATGACCTCATCCTGTAGCTAGTCCAGCCTACTCTCATCACCAATTTAAGGGTCTTTTTGTTCTCTACTCATCTTTGATTCTGCCTTCTGTTCTCATTACTCTTTTTGCCCCACATCTTAACTCATTTATCCCTGAAGTTGTAAGTACGTTGGTGACCTCTCCTGGCCCTTGCAAAAGTGTTAGGGGAGCTTGCAACATTGTTTTCTTGCAGTTATTTTTGCTATAAACCACAGATATTCATGTAGTTTTAGAATAGGGGATCATATGATACTACTTAAATTTGCTCTGTGTACATATTTAACTGACAGTTTTTGTGGAAGGTACATATATGCTTTATTGATGTGCTGTGACATTTCATTTTGGGATCTTTTTTAGAATGAAATTCTTGGTTCGTCGGTGGCATCGAGTCACAGGTTCTGGTTCCATCAATATTAACAGAGATGGCTTTGGACTACATTCAGGTGAATTCATAATAGCATATTTTCTTATATTTATGACTCTAAAATTACTACAAGTATAATATTTTCTAAATAATAAATTCCAGAGCCAGGGTTGCCCAGAGACATGTTCTTTAACAAGGTTGGGGACCACACTTTTTTAAAAAGGATATTAACAGCTCATTTTTATGGATCAGTTAGTCTACACCAAGGCTCGCTCTTGTGTATAATCTTCCAGTCTACAGTCACTCTTACTCTCACAGCATAAATGAGAAACCAAACTATGGAAAACACGTCATTGGCCCCAGATTACTCCCGAGGGAAGTAATGGAGCCAGGACCAAACCCTGGTGTTCTGGCTCAAGCCAGTGATTCGCCTGCATTTTAAGCAAGAAAGGGTTGCTTAGTCAGGTGAAATAATTAGTTTGTTTCCATCGTTTAGCAATTTTCAGACAGCTGTTGAGTTTATTAGTAGGTTGCACAGTGACAGTTAAAATTCTTTCTCTACACACCTAAGAGGAAGGAGTAGTACATGAGACTTAAACATTTTGGGCATAAGGATCAGCTGGAGCATACACAGAGCTAGAGGGCATTGCATACTCACCCTGTGTTGGTATTAAGCCGCCTTTATATAGTCTGCCAGTAGTTAAGCAACAGAGAAAGGGAAATGTGTGTATTTGGTATCCTGGAGGTACTCTGAAGTACACATTATCATATTGCAACAGCTAACATGTTTGCCATAGTGAGTTATGTGTTGTGTTCAAAGCTAGTAGGTCAAATTTTTGCTTGCACTGTTACTTCTTTTAGCAAAAATGGAAAATGACTATAACTAGGACATGGGGTTTTCTTTCTTTATAATTATACATCTTGGGTTACTTTAGGTACTGAAAAGACAGACCCATTTTATCATTCTTCTGGTGGGCTGGAGCTGTATGGAGAACAAAGACATACAACATATCGCTCAAGATCAGATCTGGAATATCCCAGGTCTCCTTTACCATTTCAGAATAGGTAAGAATTTGATCTAACCTGACTGGAATAAGTACATTAATATTTAACAAAGAAAGATGGACACTGTTAGGGCTTTTACTTCCTTGCATTGCAATAGCTATACATCTTTACCTATATGTAGTTTATGTAACCCAAGGCTCAGAATGAAAGCTATAGTTTTTGAATGTGTAAATGGTTTTGACTTTGGATAAACTATTGACTAAAATTGGTGTTACTGGCCTTGTGAAAATCCTAACAGTCTGCACAAGACTCATTTTCTAAGAATTTTCTAAGATTTTCTGAGAATCACTGAGAAGCATTGCACTGGGCACTCTTTATGACATTGGTAGTTTCTTTGAATCTGTTGAGTTTTTTGTCATCTCAAACTGAGAAGCCTGGAGAATATAGGTCAGGCAGTGTATAAATGGCCTACCTTTTGAAGCAGGGAATGGAGACAAGCTGGTAACTTAGTTGTCTTTTCTGGATAATTTAGATTTTATATACATTTTTAATCCTTAGGTACCCAGGCACTCCAGCTGATTTAAATCCCAGTTCCCTAGCATGTTCTCAGCTTCAGAATTATGATCCTGACAGAGCTCTAACAGATTACATCACTCGGCTCGAGGCATTACAAAGACGCCTTGGAACTGTGCAGTCAGGTATTCCATTTACTTGCTTATTGGTAGCACCATAATGCCAGACCCACAGCTCTCCTTCCTTTCTAAAACTGTTTGACCTTCACTTTTTTAAGATTCTCAAATCTTTCAGTAGACAAGTCACCAAGTTAACCAAAGCTTAAAACTGTATAATCTGTAGAGCCTTCAAAGAATGACCTAACTTATCACCCAGAATCTTATTCTGCCCTAAAATGATTCCCTGCTGTCTTCATGCAGCAGAGTGATCAGACAAAATGCAGTACACAAGGCACTCCACATTTTAGTCGACTGGGGAACAGGTTTCTGAAATAAGGAACGAATGATACAAAGTGCTAAGGCACTGGCTGCCTTTAACACTTCCTGCAGCCAGCACCCCTACTGCTCTGTTGCACTCATGGATACTAAAGAATGTTCCATTTAAAAGACCTTATAAGAACGATCCCTAGGCTGGTCCGATGGCAGTGGGTTATCAGAACTTATTAACATTAGTGTCACTAAAGTTGGTATACCACCACCACCCCCCCCCACTGCTAATTATTTGACTGGCTTTTAAAAAAAGAATGGTCCCTTTATTTTTCTGTCCTCAAAAATGTCATTTTTGTAGTACAACGTCACTATAATACAGATGAATTCCCCATTCATTTTTTGAAAAATCTCATTTTCTAATCTCATTTACTCTTTTTATACTAACATTTTTTTTTTTTGTCTTTTTCATTTTTACTGGTACCGGGAATTGAACTCACGACTGCCTACATGCAAGGCACAGGCACTTATACCACTGAGCTAAATCCCCAGCCCCTAATCTCATTTACTCTTGATCCAGGGACTGATTTTTAAGTGGTTGTGCTGTCATGTCTAACTGTATTAAGCAGTTTTTTTTCTACTAACTTCACAAACTTGGACTAATAGCAGGTTCTCTGTAGTAATAGGAAACAATGCCATAGTTGAGGAGTTTTTTGGTGGTTTGGCTTGTTTTGTTTTCAGCATCCAAAGTTCTTAAGACCCAGATGTCCTTGATCTTAGCCAAAAGGCTGAGAAGCAATAGGACCTGGATCAATTTTTCAAGCTGATTCAACTTCCAGAAGCACTTTGTAGAACTTCTTAACATTAGTCTTTCTAGGGCTGGGGTTTAGCTCAGCCGCCTAAGTGCCTGCTTGGCAAACGCAAGGTCATGAGTTCAATCTCCAGTACCAAAATTAGTCTTTCTTACCTTGAGCCAGTCATGGTGACTTTTAAATACATAATCAGAATCTCTTTTAAAGTTAGTTCAAATATGAATGATATTTTAAGGACAAGAAAGCTTTCTTTAGAGGCAGGGGTGTACTGGAAGTCAAACTCAGGATTTCATGCTTGCCAAACAGGCACTGTCAGAAAGCTAAATCCTCAGCCCCAAGAAAGCATTTTTTTAGTGCTGGATAAAAGTAATCTGTTCTATGTGAATCTGCCTGGTATCGGTAGTAAGTAGTACAATTTGAAATCATTGAAATGATTGGTTTTTCTCTTGTAGGGTCAACTATTCAGTTTCATACTGGCATGAGAAGATGATTCTTCAAATCATTTAAATGAAGTGATTTTAAAGAAATTCTTTTGTATATCAATGGTTCTTTTGTGCTTTTGTATTGTGAATATTCAATGGGACCATTATAAACACAGCTCAAGATTGTATACAAATCCCTTGCCAGCACATGAAAACTGGAATTTGTGTATATAACTGTTGTGTATGTATTCATGCACAATAATCATTACATGTATATTTGTGGAATGCTAATTTAAATGATTAAATTATGAATCTTGTGTATTTATCAGATGGGTAAAAAGATTAAACTTGCAAATTATGATACTGCTGGAAGTGTAGCTTGCGGTGTCTGGCACTTTCCTTACAAGGCTACTGAAGTTACATGTTTCTGCCTAATATATTTGGTACTGGTGATGAAGACAGAACATATACTTGTGTAGAGACCTATTTTTGTATAATGGTAGAAGTTTTGAATTTTATGGGGTATTTTGTCAAGTACTGAAATAAAAATGACTTCACCATTTTCACAACTCTGTATTTGAATCTTCTTTATTTTATAACTGAGCCATACTTCTTTATGCCTGTCCTGTGGTTATTGCCCTAATTCGTGAAGTAGGTATTAGGGCTTTTCTGTGCCTTTAATGAAGAAAGTTTTCCATTTGTTTTTGTATGTTTTTAATCTATGGGAAATACTACATTTTAATGGTATTCGTGTGACTAATCCATATTTGCTCTTTTGTATTTAGTATTTCTTCTATTCAAAGATGTAAATGTCTTGGCCTATTAAGACACAGAGGTCATTTAGCTTAAAGAATCTTAAATTGTATTGATCATAATGTTACAGAATTAAATATACCTGCCAAGCCAAATTCAGACTGGTAGGTTCCCAGAGGTAACACAAGTGCCACTGTTACCTGTTATTTAAGTCTTTCCCAGCCTTGTGGCCTCTCACTAAAGCAGCAGTAATACCGGTCACTAACATTTAAAGGATTTTCTTATCTAATGTCTTATTATTTATATTCAACACAAAGAAGCACAGTACCTAGTACATTGCTACATTCTTCAATGTCTCTAATTACTCAAATTTCCTATATTAGTAAGTTAGGCTCCAAGAGATTCGATTACCCAGGAATCCTCCCCTAGTAACTGGTGGATATCTGAAACTATCCACCAGTTTTCCTTCTAACCTTCATTCAGGTTTTACTTTTTTGTGCTATGAAATCTCTTCAGTCTGGTGAACGTATAGATCCTTTTTCATAATAGTGCTTTTAAAGAAATAAAACATGCAGCATTGCAAAGGAAACCAACACAAAAATCTGTCAGACTTTAAAACTTATCGAGCTCAGCAGCACAGCACCTGCATTTGAGGTCCTGAGTTTGATTCCCAGTACCAAAAAAAAAAATTAGTATACAAGATGTAACTAAACTGTCTCAACGAACAATGAAAAATTTGTAGAAACTCACAAGTTGCTGATGGAAATGTAACTGATATAGCCACTTAGAGGACAAAATATCTTAAAAAACTATTCTCTTAACCCAGCATATTTAATATTACTCTTGATAATTTCCCCCAAAGAAACCTAAGAAGACATTATCACTGCTGTCAAAACTGGATCATGTGTAATATCTACCTGTAAATAAATCATGTTTCTCCAAGGCAGACAACTGTGCCTTTAAAATAAGTGAACAAGAGCTATGTGTAAAAAGAAAAATAGTGCAAGACATAATTTTCCCCATCCAGATTCCAGGATGCCCCAGTTCTACTCACTGAAGTACACACTTCATAAACAATTTTTCTCAAAGAGAATTTTAATGCAAAAAATAGTGAAGATTTTGCTTTCACAAGAGTCTAACATGAGTCTTCCAGCCTCATTCAACAGAATGTAGCATACACACAGGAAAACATTTTGGCTGCATCTGGTAAAAATGGATCATGTGGTCAAAATGCAATTATCTCACGTAGTTAGGCTGCCAGTATATTTCAGTTAGGCTCATTCCCAAATACAGGCTTCAAAATGCAACCAGTGAACCATCCAATGAATCTGTATTTTACACAGAGAAGCACAGTACCTAGTACACTGCTGTGTTCTTTAGTCCTCAGTTCAAAACAAACTGAATCAAAAGTAGCAGTACTAGAAACACCCCAAATTGGATTTTGGAGAGGAGACAGGGAACAACCTTGAGCCAAGGAGGAAATAACTACCCACTGAGGACTTTTATACAAATACGACCTTGTAGAAATATGCATTATTTAGCAGATGAGAAATAGCTGATATTTAGCAATTATATTAAAATTCAAGCAACCTTTAATGTTAATTTATTTTTAGGAAATATTATCAAGGAACAAACTTAGATTTCTCTATTTCCAATAGTGTTCCCAATTAAAATTCAGAGAATTTATTTTTCTGCATTATAGTCCCATCACTGGTATCTATCTTCATACCAAAACAATTAATGGTATTCTTTTCTATCCAAGGCTTTCACTGTGAGTTCATTCTTACTCTCCCATCCTTACACATAAAAATTACCAAGGTAAATGAATAACTTGTGTTCTTCCAAGTATTCTTGGGCTCTTTGTACCTTGCAGAAGTGGTCCCAGACCTGACTCTGCTGAATAAACTTGCCAAGAGGTCTATATGCTTTTAAAATTCGTATTACTACTTAGAATCGGCCAATTACTTAGAAAACAGTTCCTTTCACTAATTTGGCTTCCTTAAAGTACACGGAAGTATCAAAACTATTATATAACATTTCAAATACTACTATATTTGATAGATCAGTTAATATTAAAATCATAAAACTTGTTTTTAGAATTAAAAACACGGCACGCTGAGTGTTATTTTGTAAACTTCATTCTCTCCGGATGCATCTGCAGCTTACACTGCTGTCCCGTTAGTTCATTGTGGCATTCTTCATTTTGACCTCTGTTTGTACCGGATAACAGGGTTTTCAGGAGTGTGGATCATAGTTGTATAATTCACAGCAGGAAAATATTCATCAATAAGATCAAATTCATATAAACGAAACAGGGTGGACCATATTGTCTTAATTTGAACATAAGCAAAATTTTCCCCAATACAACGATGACGCCCTGTTTAAAAAAAAAAAAAAGTTTTCATCAAAAACTTAAATTCTTTTGTCTTACGTTACAAACAATTGTTATAACTCTCATGAATTAAAATGTATGAGTTATGCCATGGATACTACAAATCCAGTATCTCCAACTCGGTCATACAGGACTGCTTGGAGTGCTGCTATATTTGTGTCCGTTCAACCATATCATCATCCAATTAGTAAAAAAAAATACAATTCCAACTCACTCTAAGCCAATAAAAAGTTGGAACTGGTTATTTGCTATAACTAAAATCATTATAATAATTAGAAATAGTAGGAGATATTTGAAAAATTTGTCAATGTGTGGGTCTGAATGTATATACCATAGGGGAAAAGCCTGGAGTAATTTATTTGACCACATTTGAGCAAATATTCAGACATCTTTCACATAAAATAAAAATGTAAGTGGTTAAAGCTCCAGAATATTTTCAGTGTTTTTAAGAAAACAGCACTTGGCTCATGATTTTTTCTAATGACTTTGAAATTTAAAAACTATCTGAGTTTGAATCATAAGATAGTATTCTAGTTTGGAAATGTACTGGAACATTCTCAATTCCTTTCCCAAGAGAACCCTAGTTGAAAGTCAATATGAACCTTTCAATCAAAACCTCACAGTGGTGTACAGTTGTAATCTCAGCACTTCAGAGGCAGAGGGAACAGGACTGCTCTAAGTTTGAGGCCAGCCTAACTATTCAGCAAAACCTTGCGTCAAAATATAAAATGTAAAGTAAAATAAATGGCAGATACATGAGAACAAAAAGGGGCCAGGAACCTTAAAATGCCACTATGGAAGATTTAATAAATTCAAAAATAACATTTACTAGTGTCAAAATTTGAAAAGTCATACCAGAACTGACAAACTTGTTCTAACATGTACAAGGAAATACAAAGGCCTAGAAGACGCAAAACAATCTTCAAAATAGACCATACTGGAGGAATTAAAACTGGCCACGTTTGACTTCAAGACTAAGGGTACAGCAACCAAGCCAGTGTGGTACTGTATAAGGATCAAGAAATACATCAAGGGAACATAGCAGAGTGCCCAGAAATACTTTTATGGTTATCTGATTATCTTTCACATCCATAAAGCAAACCAAGGAAGAAAATAACATCCTACGTATGCCCCAGCCCCACAAAGGGTTATTTTTAATAGCAAAAAAACTGGAAGTATGCTAAACTCAATCAACAAATTTTGGTAATGTCTGATGATTTAACAAAATGCAACATGAAAATAGATGAACTAAAGTTATACACACCAATATAGATAAACAGCTTTACTACAAAGTACAAAATGGTTGAAGTAAGGAATAGTGGTTTGCAGGTAAGGTCTCAGCTACTGAGAAGGCTAAAACAACAGAAGTGCTAAAGCCTGGACTTTGCAGCTAGTCTAGGCAACACAACAAGCTTTGCCTCTTTAAAAACTGTTGAAAGATGGGCTGGGGATTTAGCTCAGTGGCCTAAGCGCAAAAAAAAAAAAAAAACAAAAAACTGTTGAAAGAAACTGGGGTTATGGGGGTTGGGGATTTAGCTCAGTGGCATAAACGCCTGCCTTGCAAGCAGGCAGTCATGAGTTCAAAAAAAAGAAACTGGGGTTATTTAACTTTTGAGTTCTATACCCCCTGCTCCCAATTCAAGTCCATCAAGAATCTCAGGATATAAATTTATTTGGAAATGATCTTTATGTAATTAAGATGGGGTCACACTGATTTAGGGTAGGCCCTTATAGGGAGGCCATATGAAGTCACAAGAACAACCAAAATAGAAAAAGCCTGGTGATGCCAGAGGCAGTAATCAGAGCCAAAGTGAAAGACATTTGTAAAAAAAATTCACATGCATTATGCTGATAGGGACAAATGTTATCAGAACAAAAACGTTTCAAACCAAAACTCTTATCTTACCAGCTCCAAATGGCACATAGGCAAACTTCTCTCCTGATGCTGGGTTGTCCCGTAAGTATCGATCAGGATTAAAGTCCAGACGCTCTATCCAGGAGTCTTTAAGTCTCTGGTTGACAGTGGGAGAAACGCACACCTGATGTCCTGGGGGAATGGTGTACCCTGCCACAGTCTACAAATGCAAGCAACACACTGCATTAGAGAATTTTGCCAAATAACTAATCCAGCCACATGACAAACCAGCTAAAAATTACTCTAATGATCTCCAAGTAAGCCAACAAGGAGTTGGACCAATGTACACAAATCCATAATGCTTCAGAGGTAGGCAGCATTTCAGAGGGCCTTTCACTACCTAATTTCAATGCTTCATATGATTAAATTGTTTTACAACAAAATGTTATTTTTAAAACCAAAAAAAATGTCAATTTTAAATGACATTTTAAAAACTCAATTGTTAAATGAGAATTAAGAAAACAGGGGCTGGAGGTTTAGCTCAGCGGCATAAGCGCCTGCCTTGAAAGCGGGCAGTCGTGAGTTCGATCCCCGGTACCGATAAAAAGGAAAAAGACAAAAAAAAAAAAAAAAAAAAGAAAACAGCATTAGAGATAGGCATATATATAGTATCTGCCATTAAAATGTCCATATATTTAGTATAAAATTTAACATTATGTAGAAGTGATTTTTTTTTCAAGAAATTTCTCTTTGATACCATTGTATCTCCTAAGTTTGATCAATAAAAACCAGGGGCACAGAAGGAGCAATCTACGCAAGAGACTTACCTGAGGAGTTTTAGCCATTCTCATCATGGTCATTATAGGAGGTCTAAGTCTTAATGTTTCTTTTATGCAGCGATCAAGTAAATTTAGATCCTTGAGCTAAAAAGAAAAATTATTTCCTGATTCTTTACAAATACTTAACATACTCAACAGTATAAAAATGTTATTTTAACATCTTGATTACTATAAGACAGGTTTCACTCTGGATTGAAGAGAAGAGACAACTGGCTCAAGATGGCTGAGGTTTGGACTATAATGCCCAATTTCAACAAAGGAAAAAAGGCAAGATAATAGCAAGAGGGGCAATCACCCTGAAAAACAGCATGGAAGACAAAGGAGATTCACTCCTCCAAAAAACAAGAGCATTAGCAAAAACCACCAATCTCAACTTTTTCAAAACTCCCGAAAATCAACCAACGGCTTTTAACAATCTAAAGGAGAGTTGATTCAAGAAACAAAAGTGAATACTGGCAAGAAAAGCAAGGTTTGTAGTAGTATAAGAAGATAAAAATGTATTTCCTGATTTTTTTTAATACAGTGTAAAAAATTTTCAAAATATTAGCAAATAAAATTCAGCATACACAAAAAGGACAAGGAAAAAAAGGAGGAAGTTACGGAAGGGAGAAAGGAAGAAGGCCAGGCATGGTAGCACACAGCTATAATCCTAGCACTGGGGAGTCTGAGGCAGGATAGCTGTTAAATTCAAAGCCAGCCTAAGCAACACAGCAACTTCAGGACCAGCCTGTCTCAAAAAAAAAAAAACAAGAAGAGAGAGAGATGGAGGAAGGAAAAGAGAAAGGACACACTGTATACTCTATGATGTAAGATTTATTCCAGGAATACAAGCATCAACATCTGAAAAAAAATCCATGTCATATGTCATACTAATTCAGGACCAAAATACACAACAGGAAGAGAATGTGACCAGGGTAATGTTATAGGAAATTTCCTAAAACACAGATAACCCTAATTAAGTATTAAAAAAAAAAAACCTTTGTCTTTTAAAATAGACAAGCCACAGCTGCTAAACATTATGGTACAGAAATGAAATAAAATCCAACAAACCTGGTCATAGGTTAATGGAGGCAGGTCCTCTCCGCATACTGTTTTCTGTTCTAAATAACATTTTTCTTGTAGCATTTTATCTCTGGCCAAAAAGAAGCCCAACCAGGCACTGGTGGTTGAGGATGTGTGCTGCCCTGCCAAGAGCAGTCCAATAAGCATCCCTGCTACTTCATCATCTGTCAAAGGACGCCCATCTCTGCAGAATGAACACACAGAAACTGAACATTTGGGCCAACACATTTCATGTCTCCGCCAGAATATATTTTTCAGGCATAACAGCTGCTTTCATCTACCTACCCTATATCAGAATCCCCCACCTTGCCCCAGGAAGAGACTGACAGTGGAAAACATGAAAAGTTGTCACCATGCTCAGTCACTGGGATTCTAGTTAATAATGAGGTCCCAGTAATTTATGTTTCAACAATCTAAAATCCAAAGGTCACGGTTACAAACTTACTTTGTCAACCTCCCTATCTTTTAACTGGAAATATTATTTAACCATGTTTTAATGTGTAATTTCCCACTTTCACTAAATATCTCATGTGGACAACACTTACTTATATGTAGAATCTAATAAAGTTTGGAGGATATCATCAATTTTTTCTTTTGATTGTCTGCGTTTCTGGATTGCCTTATAGAAAATATTCTTGATTTTTTGATGAGCTCTGTCCCTGCGCCTGTAATTTAAACATAAAAATGACTTTTTAAAAAAATACTTTCTAGAATTAAATTCATTTGAAAACCAGGACCTCGCTTAAGGCAACCTTACTTAACTAATTAAGGACTCTAATTTAATTTACAAAAAGTAGAATCAGCTAGGTATGGTGACTCATGCTGAGGATCACAAGTTCAAGGCTAGCCCAGACAACAATTTAGTGAGACCTTATCTCAAAACAAAAAATGAAAAGAGGCTGGGGATATATCTTAGTGGTGCAACACTTAGCTAGCATATGAGACCCTATCCCCAGTACAATGACAAAATGAAAATAAAAATCTAGAACCAAGAAAAACTTCATAAAAATCTTAAGAATTCCTATAGCTCTTAGACCCCAAAAATGTTATACTGTATGTCTCAGATCCTTAACACACCATCTTCTAACTGTAGGCACACAATAGGCACAAAATTCCTTTGGAAGTTATCTTTCAGTTCAACAGAAAGTAAAATACTTTTCTAAATCAACACACAATTTAATTTTAACCAAATCAATTTTGAACAAGATTCATTCATTTTTGAAGCTACCTTTCATTTTTCTATAACTTCGTTCTTCAGGGAGGAAAATTCAAGTAGATTTCAGAAAACTAACTTCAACTCCCAAAGCTTTACTTTTAAACAGGCTGCTCACCATGTAACAATATAGCAGCCACCCCAACTCAAAGGTGGCTGCCGAAAATCACATACCCAATGAACAGCAGAACTATCACTTAAAACCAGGCAACCTAATTGCAAAGCACTCTCTCATAACAAACTCCAAGTTTCTGCGTATTTCACTTGAAAGACTGCTATAGGAAATCAACTCAGATGCTATGCACAGAAAGAAAAATTCAAGTTTAATTGTGAATACAGCAGAGCCTATTGAAGATAAATGGAGGGCCAGGGGTATCATTCAGACAGAGAGCGTGTGCTTAGTATGCATGGGGCCCTGGGTTCAATTCCAAGAAACGAAATAAAGACAATGAATGGAATAATTTGGTTGTCAAAGTTAAAAAAAAAAAAAAAAAAAAAAAAGACCAGGACATCAGCAAACTAAAGAATTCTGATTCACCCAGGAGATAGGGCAGAAAGAAACAGACTGGGTTTATGGAAAACCAGGACCAAAAGCTGTGCTGTGTGTCCCAACACAATACAAAGGAAAAGAATTTTGAAAACTGTGAAGCTCCTAACACCTACAAGGTGCTATGAATTCCAGAGAAGTCTTACAGAGAACCTCTTCTGACTTTCTTTTATTCTGACTACTTTTATTCTGTAAGAGATAAAAGGGGCAGAAATAGAAGGGAAAGGGAATACCAATTTAACTCCTCCCCATCACTCACCTAAATGGATGTGATTCAGTGAAGATTTAGAAAGTGTACTAATGTGCATGACCCTCAGTTAATCATCATGTTTTAAAAGCAGTATTTCTGTGAATCAAAGAAAGTCTCTGCCCTTAGTCAAATCCCAGAATATTCAGCAAAGGGACAAAGAAAATATTAAATAAAGGCACAAATATTCAAAAGAAATTAATTTAGCAGCATATATACTATAAAATCATTAGAGTATCAAACAAGTGCTTAAAGGAAACTTTCAGAGATAGTTACGACTTTCCTGAGTATAAAAATTATGAGAGGTAAGCTTTAAAATACTAGAATAAACAGCAAATCACCATTCTAACTACCTAAAACTTACTTTAAATAAGTTTACTACATAATGAAAACCTGTCATGAATTCTTATAAAGGAGTTCATAATCTCCCCAGAGTTGAAAGCATATCAACAGCACATAATAAGAAGTTAAATTAACTACGTGCAATATCTTGTTATCCATACCTGAAACTAGGTAGAGGCAGCCAACCCGGCAGCAGCCAGGCTGCATGACTAAAACCTCCATCCAGATCTGCATACAGCTGTGCCACCTGCTCATTGAGTTGACTTCTGATTTCTTTTCCATGTAAACAATGGCTAGCTGTTAAAATTATGAGCTCAGAAAGAGCTTCAAATAAATCTAGGGAAGAAAAAGATTATTACTATTTCCAAATGACTTATGAAATAGTTTCGCTGAAAATAAAAAAAGATAGTGATAGAAAATAGAATTAAAACTGAAAAACAAGATCCCATTCATAAAAAAGACAGATATGTGGCTATTCAGAACACTGAAGTCAATGGACCAGATCATAGTGAAAAAGACCTAGGGAAATATTGTAATTCTCAACCTATTACATGTCTGATACACCAAGTTTCCCAAAATTGAAGAATGAATTTTAAGGAACAATGGAGGTTAAGAGTAGGAAATTTTATGAAAGAGGAGGGGGCCCAAATGGGTTGCCAATAAGCCCACTGCCAAAGGAAGTTTTATAGAACAAAATCACAAGATGGGTATAATATTATGAGATATGTTCAACCTGGAACAAAATTACATCAGCCAATAAGATTACAAGTATAGTTAATTAGGTGATGCTGATCTAATGGGGAAGCAAATCACATAGAAAGTGTACGCTGAAAGAAGAGGAGGTCCTGGTCACCCATCTAGATAACTGATATCTATCTGGACTTTATTAGACCAAGTGTTACTGATTATAGTATATTGCTTATCCATTGGTGAGGCATGTAGGCCTGGTCATTTTGTCTTTATCTTGAGGCCTGGTCTTTAACAGATACACCTCCAGCCACAGCTGTAATATGTTTTCATCCTCTGTACTGACTCCCCTCAAGGGCCTAACCTTGTCTGACTGCCTAAAATATTTTTATCTAATTTAGCTGTCTATAATAATAAGACACTAGTGACTACCTGGCAAGCGTGAAGTCCTGAGTTCAATTCCTAGTACCAAAATAATAATAATAACAACAATAATAGGGAACTGCCCTCTGGACAGCCATGACAGATGCCACCAAGGCATCTCCAAATCTCTTTTCTGAGCTCTTTAGAGATAAAATGGAGATTAAAATCAATGGGATTATCTGATTTTCAGGTCACAGCACAACAAACCAGAAAAAAGATTATTTTGTGCCTACAAAGACAATAAGGGATGACAGTTCAAAGATCTGAATTTTTCCCAGATCAATAAAGGACTCAAGACTAAACACTGAAGTTTTGGCAATATATAAAAGCAAACTATAATCACCAAATGGTGTATCTCAACACTGGAAACAGATGCATCTGGCGAACATATTTTGGTGATACTTATAAGTCACAAAATTTGTCCAAGTAATTTCCTGTTCTTTCATTCTACTATAACAAAAAGAATGACCCATTAACAATTGGGTTTCCAATCAGACTGCCAAAAAAAGAGAAGATCAGCCAATTCTCTGGGTCTTCTGAATACTATAAACTCACATGTTTATTAAGTTGGCATTCTAATTTACACATCAGCTTTATGTATGGTTTGAAAATACATCAATACCAACTTTAGAGATGCTAAAAATAAAAACAGGTTCCTACTCCACTTACAGAAGCTGAAGCCCACACTCAGAATGTGATGACCTGTTGCTCTGGATACTACTACCCTATGATCAAACACTGATCCCTGCTTTAGGTAAGGCAATCCCCTCTAAAGAAATACATTATTACAGTCTAGTGAAAAACTGGATCTACAGTAACTACTCCTTAGTAATCAGAACACGTCCCTCTCATTAAATCCAAGGAAACTGTATATATGCCATATTATTTTTTCTTTTTATTTTTTTGGTGCTGGGATCGAACTTATGACCTTGCGCTTGCCAGAAAGGCACTCAAATCACTGAGCTAAATCCCCAGCCTGCCATACTATTTTATACACACACACACACACACACACACACACACACACACACACGCACACGCACACGCACGCACGCATGCACGCACGCACTCTATACTTCTAATCATGGACAAGTAGAAATAACAGGACCTTACTTTTTTCTCCACTTTCTCCCCAACTTTTAAAGTATTCCTTTGTTTCTTCTTCAATTATAGGAACATACTGCTTAAAATGGGCTATGTTAAGGCCACTTTTTAACATTTTCTTCTGCTCCAAGAAAATCTTTTAAGAAAAAAAAATCAAGGTCACACAGCATTACAATAATGTCTGCTATATCATACAGTCCATTAAATTAGTCTAACTATGTAACATTCAAAGAAAACATCCTGAAAAATTATAAAAAAAAAAAAAAAAAACAGTAAGAGTTTTTAAAAACTAGACCAGATACAGCAACGTAGAGCATCTATGCATTTAGCTGAAGTAATGATGGAAGCACAGTGTCTGCTACCAAGGTCCCAGATGAATAAAGTAGGAGGCCCACCTCCTGCCCTCCTTCCTACAGACCCTTTTCCCTCTTCTAACTCCAGAGCTTCCTGTCCCTGTTGTCTTTAATTTCCAGTCTTTAAACTCAACCCAAATTCCACTGCAATTTCCTGAAGGTCCATTTACAGTTTGATACTATTTTTATCCTCTTTAACATGCTTTTTTCCTCTATTTCCAAGAAAATATCAACCTCTGTGACACTATCTTCCACAAGTTTAATGAGACTACAATCTGAGTAAAATAAATTTACACAAAGACAACTAATGGTTAATCCTTCAGGGCATTTATATGTTAAGAGGCTAGTACGATGTAAAAAGAGAAATGAATAGATAAACCAAATCTAAACAAAGTTTTTCTGAGGACTTTGCTTTTAAATTCAAGTAGAATCATTCTCTCTGAGGCCTTGGCTTTTGAATTTGAGTAGTCATTCTCCCACAACATGACCATTCTCAAAAACGACATTTAATCTATTTTTAACTGCTTTATTTGGTGTCATGGCTGTCATCTAGATGGCTCCTCAAAGTCTCAAGCACTCATGGAGGAAGTGAGATGCTTTTCAGATGTGGCTGGATCTCTTGTATGATTACTAAGTCAGTATACTGATTGACAGGGCACAATTCTACGATTAAGGGTGTGACTAGCACACTCACCTTAGAGAGGATATTACATTTAAAAAGGGGACAGAAAGAGGACTAATGTGCTCTCATCACCTGACTACTTGATGTGGGCTATTTCTCTTCTGCAAAAGAGAAAACTGACATGTCATCCTGCCTTGGAGCCAACAAACTATGTACTAAAACCTCTTCAAACTGTGATCCAAATAAACTTTTCCTCCTTTAATCATGGGTGTCAGGTATTGTGTCTCAGCAATAAGAAAACTAACTATGACACTTGGGTCTATGTGCATTAGCCAAAGTCCACATAGGAAGCAACCAAGCCAGTCATCTAAGTTATGTTGTGTATCAACCTGCACTTTAATACTTAACTTTAGAAGAAGAAAAAAAGCACCCAACAAATGCTCACTGTACCTGAATGATTACATTAGAAAGAGAACTTCTGAAGTTAGCAATTTCTTCCAGCACTTATGATAGAATTTCAGGGAGAAATAGGTAGGGAAAAAGCTCCTTTAATGAAATAATGGGATTTCCTTACTAATTTCTCAAAACAAATTCCAATATCCTCTTATCACTGATTACATTTCTTTTTAGAGGAAGCACTTTATTTAGCAGGTATAAAACAAAATATACATTCCTTATCAGTGTAGTTTTTCTCCTTTTAAATGTCTCATGCACCTCAGATTTTTTGAACCAAGGAATAAAATGTTTCCACATTGTAAATGTGTAATATTACAGTACTAGCTATAACTATCACAGTATAAATTTGTCCTTATTCAAGACAACAGTGTTACTTACTGCATTAGGCACATCATATGCAACTCCCTTCCCAAAAACAGGAGTTGTCAGACGACTGTAGACATCTTCTGCATTCAGGTCTTCATTTTTACTATTAAAAAGCAGTGCAGCAGCATCACTCCCCAGAAGGTAAGTAAATGTCTTACCCGCCATGGTAAAACTAAATACAGGTCCATACTAAAGAGAGAAAAGCACTCATAGTGACAGTTACCAAACGCATACACACACACACACACACACACACACACACACACACACAACAATGAAAACAACTACTACTACTACTTAAATCATACAATGCATAGCCAAAAAATAAAATTCATATATTTTAAAGGAATCTGTTTCAACTTCGTACCCCAACCCCTCTTGTATTTATTTAAATTTATAAATATGTTGATCTAGTTGCAAATTCAATATAAAGACAACTGTTTATTCTGTTTTCCACTTTTTATACTGAAAACATTTTTTATCATTTAAACATTAGTCAACCATTGTTTTCTATTATTATACACCATGATGTTAACTTAATTGCTTTTTCATTATTGGCTATGGGTAATGCTATCAAGGTTTTGTTTTCATAAACAATTCTGGAATGAGTATCTCTGAGAATATACAGCCCTCCCCTCTTTAGTTAAAAATAAATTTACACGGGGGCTGGAGATTTAGCTCAGCGGCACAAGCGCCTGTCTTGTAAGCAGACAGTTGTGAGTTCGATCCCCAGTACCGATAAAAAGGAAAAAGACAAAAAAATAAAAAAAAATTTTAAAAAATTTAAGCAGCAGCTGAAATATATGTCCTTTTCTATAAAACATATAGAAGACCCAGGAAGTTTGTCATTATCAGTTTTATACTATCTCACCAACAACGAATGGTTTTATCATGTTGATGTTACTCGTTAGGCGTAACAAGCTTCATTTTGCATTTATTATTATTATCACTATTACTATTAAAGACTAAATTCTGGAAATATAATCATGAACAAAAATATACTGTCCCTCACTCCTGAAGCAGTGTCTTGGAAAATATGTAAATCACTGAAAATAAATATAAAATGCAGGTGAGGCAGTAGTACATAAAGAAAAACAACTGTGATGAAAGGCAGATATAAACAGGGAAAAAGACCCACAATGAGCCCCAGCAGATGAACAGGAGTCAGCTTGGCAGCCAAGCATGCTCAACGGTCCTGAATGAGAACAGTGGGAAAAATGAGATGAGAATTAAGAGTCAGGCAGCAGTTATACCAGAGTCTGCTCAGAAATCACATTAAGGACATTTGTGTTCATGAGCAAAAGAAGGAAGTTTAAACTATGTGGAAATTCAGGGGCTGGGGATTTAGGTCAGTGGCATAAGCGCCTGCCCTGCAAGTGGGAGGTTGTAAATTCAATCCCCGGTAACAAAAAAAAAAAAAAAAAGAAAGAAATTCAGTCAGCCAATCACAAGAACAAAACAGAACTGTTGAGCAATATTCAAATTTCATGCAAGGCAGGTCATGATGAAATTAAGAAATTGATCTGATGCAAAAAAGCTGAAATTGAGTAACTGACTTCTCCCACCATTGGAGTTTTGCCAAGTGAGAGGAACAAACCGCTCTAGAAACAAGGAAACTTAAAGTCTTGGCAAGAATGTAACTGAAATGATGAACCATGGGCCAAAAGTAAAAAACAGAAAAAAGAAGAAGCCTGATAGATCAGGAAGAAAGTAAATGGGAAAGTGGAACAGATAATATAATGAAGTCAAGAATGATTATAATTAAAGGAGTCACACAGGCAAATGAGGAGGTGTGACCCAAGACCTGAGAAAAATTAGAAAGTGGAACAGGGAACAACTCTGTGAGGATTAATCACTGTCATCTGACTGGATTGAAAAACCACCTAAGTTTTTCACTGAAGGGAAACCACCTAAGTAAATCCCTGAAGGGAAATGTCTGAGGGATTTCTAGAGATGATTAGTACGTGGGATAGCAAACTGGGCTGAGAACCACCTTGAATGTAGATGGCACCATCCAATACAGTAAGGGCCTGGATGGAACAAAAACAGAAAGAGGAAGAAGCCCACTAGCAATCCTCTCTCGCTCTGCTTTCTGATTTCCACAAGTTGAACAGCGTTCCTTTCACTATGTTTCTGCCAGAGTCAAACCAAGGACTCAGAAAGCATGAGCCAAAGTAAAAGTCTCCTCCTTTATTTACCTCAGGTATTCTGTCACAGCAAGTCCAAAGTAGCGCGAGCAGTAAATGGTTGAAGTGACAGAAGAAAGCTAATTAGAGAGGAAAGGTCAAAGATTGAGTACACAAGTAGATAGTAAAGTCACAGAGGATGTACCAGGCAGGTTAGAAATTCCACAGATGCATGGTTAAGAAAAATGAGGGTCAATTTTATCAATTTTAACTACAATCAGTGAAAACAAAATTTAGAACACTGTTTCTTAAACAATAATTGCCAGAACTACATTTCCTCAGGGGACTCTCAGACTACCTCAGGACATGCACAGAAGCTAAAATAGTAGTTTACAAGACTTCTCCATCTCTTATACTAGGGTAGCTTCCATTTGTTTCTATACTCTCTGTAATCATAAAGACACAATTTTAAAATGTTCTTCCACTTATCTATCTAACCTACTTTTTCTCTAGTTATTTAGAAGACTTACCTTCTCATATGCATTCTCTAGGAACTCAATTGGATTTTTCCCAAATGCTACAGCATGCCCAAGGAATGGAACTGGAGAGAAAATGTACGGTGGAGTTTTCTGTAAGTGAAAAGAGCAACAAAATTCATTTCTTGGGCCGGGGATTTAGCTCAGCGGTATTAAGTGCTTGCCTGGCTAGCACAAGGTCATGAGTACAATCCCTGGTACCAAAAAAAAAAAAAAAAAAAGTTCATTTCTTATTTAATTTTAAAGAAAAAAACTCAATTCAGTTTCATAACCAAATAATGTAATCAAATTTTCTATCAGTCCTAAAAGAAAACTACCAAAAAGTGAAGCATCATAAGTAACTTAAGAAGAGCTAAACAGCCAATATCTATGATGAATACTATTTAAAAGAACAGAAATTCAAGGCTAGGTGTGATGCACACCTCCACTCAGGTGGCTGAGGCAGGAAGATCACACTGAGTTCAAGGCCAGCCTGGGCTACATAACAAGTTGAAAACCAGCCTGAACCATACAACAATACTATCTCAAAAAAAATTCTTTTTCAAAACAGGATAGTTGAACAAGCACTGCAATTCTAAATAGACACCGTAGTATTACCAGTGATTCAGGCTAGCCTTTCTAACCATTAGTAGTTGCAGAATCTTCCTCAAAGAAACAGAAAAGGCCAACACTAAGTTGACATAAGGGAAATGTTTAATCTGCATTTACAGTGAACAGAACACATCTCATACTTCTTTCACTGCAAATGAATTAGATCCATCAATTTTAAAGGAAATACATCAATTCTAACAGAAATTCTTTAACATTCATCATAAACCATACATCAAATGTTACAAAATGATATCCACATATTACATTAAGTTTCCTGTAAATGAAACTTGCAATGACAAAGGATGGTACTGTTTAGATGTGTTATGGTTTGTGTCTGGATGTTCCCCCAAATCCCAACAGGGTTGCAGGGTGGGGCAGGCTTTCACAGTCAACTGATTAAGGATGTGAGTGCTACACCCACCCTAGGGGCAAGTTGCCTGCATACAATACAAGGGACAGAAAGAGGCCTCTTTCTCCCTGTTGCCTTTGCTGTCTTCTGCACCATGAACTGTTCTCTGCCCAGTCACCCTGCCTTGGAGTCAGCCAGTTTTGGACTAAAACCACTACAAACTGAAAGCTAAATAAACCTTACCCCTTTAACGTTGGGTGTTGCATATTTTGTCCCAGCAACAAGAAAAATAACATACTTTCCAAAAACATACACTACTTCCTCAAAAATCGCACCTGTAGGAAAAATACTACTACTAACCCTGCCTCGTGCCTGTCGTAGTTCAAATAAAGTTTAAAATCTTTTAACCCAGACCTTGATCTAAGTACTGTGTAGTTGGTTTGTCCATTTCACTGTCAGTAAAGGGTAGTTTTTGAAATCTATCTATAGTTGCTTATTAAGGGTGCATTCATCAAACATATTTGGCAGATTTAAGACTGGTGGCCAATCCCTAATTAAAGAAACTGGTATTTTAACAGTATTATAAGAAACCCCTTACCGCATCCCTGAAACTCCCCTTTACCAAACTGAACACAAAAGCCTGGACACCGACATAAGCTGCCATCTATAGGGTGTCGACCACAAGGGCCGCAGTTGCCAAGCGCATCATCATGAAGGTCTTCCTCAAGCCCCCAAAGTCGGAAGTCAGCCAGTAAGGTCCACAACCAGGCTGGACTGCAGAGTAGTCACAACGACCACAAACGCTGCACGCACGATTCACCAGGATCAGATAGGTGGCCGCTGGCCCCAATACCGAGGCCGGCAAGGTCACAGACGTCGCGATAGCCAGCGCCATCAGCAGCCGTGCTGTGGCCACGACCACCACATCCACCTCCCAGCAGGGCCAGGACTAAGGACCCAGCCTCCCTCCCGCCACCTCAGCTGCCAAGGCCTCGCCCGGCCCACAGAAGCTGTACCCACCGCTCCGGGTGACAGATGGGCCAAGTGGTCCAAAGGCAGGCGGTACAGGTAGGCCAGGCTGAGCGTGAAGGCGCAGGCCACCAGCAGCGTGGAGACAAGGCTGCTGCCGGTCACTTGATCCACTACCTGTCCCAGCAACGACCCGCCCGCATGCAGTAAACCCAGCAGAGCCATCCCGTCGCTGCCCTCTCAGAAGATACCAAGCGAGAGAAACAGGCAGACCCGCGTGGAGAAGCAGCGCCCTCACACCGACCTACACCTAACCCCGGGCAGCCCAGCACACCACTCGCTCGCTCGCCACCAAAAACGTCATGGAAGGGGCGGGGCCTGACGCAAACCACGCCCATAAGCACTACGACTCGCCGACGAGGTCTCCCTGCGCCTACGAGAGGCTCTGAGGACGCGCCCTAAAACAGTGGCGAGAGGGGTCCTACACGCAAGCGAAAGTGGCTTTAGAGGTGACCACGATGTAAGAACCGAGGGCCCCAGAGCCTGTGGGCCTGAGAGTGCAGAGTGCCGGCACCCGGCGCGGGAGTGGCCTGGCGGAGGGATCCGGGGCGGGGGCTACGTCCGCTCGATGCGGCGCGCTCTGTGATTGCACGGCGCATTCCTGAGGTGATGTCGGCCTATGTGGCGTCACGCGGGGCTGTGGGGTGCACCCCCTCCGTCTGGGCGCGGTCTGGCTGCGCCTCACGGCCCAGGTGCTGTGCGGGGCTCTGGGAAAGACACTGTCTCCGTAGCCGCTGGGGCGTGGAGTAGATGATGAGGTCATCACCGTCCCGCCCCAGCAAATTTCCAGTCTGAAAGGTACTAATATATGGCCATAAAATTAGCAGATGTTCGGTATTAGGTACGGTGGTCTTTAGAAAAACAGATTTTTGAAAAAACGTGTAGATGTGATAGGAAGTTGTGAGGTGTTTGAGGCCGCTATAACCAAAAACAGTATTCTCAGGAGTTGAGTACCCAACATGTTTGAAACGGCCGTTCAGTCCTACAAACACAGTTTATTCCTGTGGCTGTATATAAGCGTCTCTAATAAAGGTTTATAGAGTTTAACACTGATCAGATTCATTCATTTAGCTAGGTGGGAGCCAGATTTTGAGACGCAAGCCACACCAGTGAATGAGGTAAATACAGTCTGTTAGAGAATACATAGGAAATGCCCTATTGCATGCCAGATACCTCTTCCTATAAAGTTATTCATCTTACAGCGAGTGAGTCTAAAACTAAACTCTTTATCTCCTCACACCTTCTTGCCAGTCTGCCTTCCTGCAATGCCTATGTCAAATGGACACCTCTCTGCACCCTTTTTTCTCCTCTATGCTTGACATCTAACCAGTCACCAACGTATAACTCTTAACACTTTAAAAACATTTTCATTCCTGTTGCCCCTGTCTTAGGTAAGGCTTTCATCATTTCTTGTCTACATTACAACAGTATCCTATCTGGTCTTCCTGCTTCACACTTGTTTTTATTCTCTAGGTTGCTGCCACCTCCCAAATCCCTGAAGGAGACTTTTGCTGTAATCCCAAAAGACAAGGTCTTGACCACCATAATCCCAAATGTTGAAATTCTGAAAGATCAAAGTCCTGAAAAATGTAACACTGGAAAAACTAATTTAAAAAAATTTTTAAAGACATTTACATTGTTAAAGGGGAAACAAAAAACAATCGTAAACCACTTTCAGTAAAATAGGCAGTAATATACATATTTTTGCAAGCATAAACATTCAGTTATACTAACAGTCACTGTATTGTAACAGTAATGAGCAGAAGACTGGTATTTATAAGTAGATAAAGGTGAATTGCATAAATGTATTATCACTGCAGTGGGTAATCATGTATAGTAGGTTTTATAACTGCAATCACTCTGAACTACAGATACCCAAGTTGTTGTGTTGGGTTTTTTTTGTTTTTTTTTTGTTTTTTTTTTTTTTTGCGGTACCAGGAATTGAACTCACAACTTCGTGCTTGCCAGGCAGGAACTTATGCCTGCTGAGCTAAATCCCCAGTCCCTACATAGCCAAGTCTTGATGAGACTGATCAAAAGCTTGGTATGAGTTACCAAAGGCCAAGTATTTGGTCTACTCCATATGCCTGAATGAGAGAGAAGGCATGCCCTGAGAGCAAAAAAGGCCTGTAGATAAGCAACTTGGACCATTTGCCACATGATAGCAAAGGCTTATAAATCAAGGAGGGTGGCACCTGTTATCCAGCAAGCCACCCTGCAGTAAAAAAACTAAGTTGTAGGCTATGAGGTGCCTCTGAGACCACCAGCGCATTTACTTAGAGATCACAGGTTACAGAGCCCAGCAAGTAATCTTCCAACAGGCACCAGAGTGGAGTGTGTTTCTATGGCAGGGAACGAGTATTTCTGGGTTTTTTTTGTTTTGTTTTTGTTTTTTTTTTTTTTTTTTTTTTGTCTTTTTCGGTACCAGGGATCAAACTCATGACTGCCTGCTTGCAAGGCAGGCACTTAAGCTGCTGAGCTAAATCCCCAGCCCCTGGAACGAGTATTTCTAATCATGATCAAATTAAGGGTGAGCCAGTGAACTGAGAATGGGTCGCTGACCAGAGGTGGGTCATCACCAACTGCAGAAGGGCATTCAAGGAGATGTCATAAGAGTTGAGTCTCCCATTTGTCACCAGGGGAAACAAGGGGAAATGAGTGAGACTGAGCAAGGTAGCTCAACAAAGGCATAGGACTTTACAAGGCAGCCAGGAGAGTAGCTCACCTTGTGAGAACCTGATGAAATGGAGGCTGGCTGGTGGTGGATGGGTTGTAGCAAAAACAATGGCAGGGAACTCCCAGGAGGAAGAGAAACAGTGTATGTGTGTGGGGGGGTGCTTTTAAGTTGGGCAGGACTCAAATTGGGGGATAGGCCCCCCCAGGAGCAATGTGGCCCTAACCACTCCAGTCTAAAAAAACAGCACCAACTGATTATTTTTGTCACTCAGTCTAAAGCAGTGCTCCAGAGATAAGGAGTCAAAGTAGGAAGAAGCGTTTGATGAGGGCATGAGAATACTTTATAGGAATACAGCAGCTGGGGGAGGAATTTGGGAGGTGGGCAAAATGACACATTTACAGCTGATTTGAAGGAAAACTGCTCTGTAAAACAGGAGACAGATTTAATAGGGCTTGGAGGTGGAGGCTTAGGTAGTTGTGGAGTCTTGTGATTGGAGAGGGCTCAGCTCTCGCAAAAAAGGAGTGGGAGGTTTGTCTCTGTAATGAGAAGGGGAACAGAAGTCACTCTTGGAGAGAGAACTTGTTTCTCTGGGTCTGGTACCAAGTTGGGTGGATGTTATGTTACAGATAGCTAAGCCCCAGGTTAGCAGAACCTTAGTAGTCCACAACAGTTCATCAACTTTCATAATTGTATGTATTAGACCAAGTTTTAGTGGGAAGGGAAATGAGGGAGGAGGAGGGGAAGGAAAAACAAGGAAGAAAGTTTGTGTAAAGAGGAAGGGAAAGAAGAGCTGAAGGGAGGGGAGGGAATGGGGAGAAAAACAATTAAGATATATTGTGTGTAGGTATAAATTCCCTATGATAAATGTGAATATGAATGACACTCAGACAATATGAATGACAAATATTTACTAATAAAAAAATTAAATTTTTAGGGCCAGCAGCATGAGTACCTGCCTGACAAGTACAAGGTCCTGTGTTCAATTCCTGATACCAAAAAAAATTTTTTTAATTGTCTAATTTTTTTAATTGTTTAAGACTCATATCTTTTTTTTTTCCACCTGAGTACCATTGTCCTGTAAGACTCATATCTTAATCAAGTGCTGCTTTTTTTTCTTTCCATCTTTTATCACTCTCTGAGAATACATATAGATTAGTTTCCATTTATCATAAAGAACTTAACTAGTTTTTTAAAATTCCTGTGCTTCACTATACACTCATATGAGCATTCTCAATATAGTTTTCCCATCTTTAATGCCATGCTTCCATATTGCTTTGGGTATATAGAACTCCATTCTGCACATTCCACAAATTATCAGAAATAATACCAGTGACTAAACAGCAACACCATTGTGTAAGTGTCTTCAAAAACGGTCTGCACATAATTATTTTTGAACCACTCAATAATATTACTGGCTTCTTCAGGCAAATATTTTAATTCATTCAATCTCTTGAAATACCAGCTGAAAGGAATGCCACTGCAGAAAAAAGAAACTTTAGCCGGGCGTAATCCCAACACTTGGGAGGCTAAGGTGGGAGGATCATTGCAAGTTTGAGATCAGCCTGAGCTACAAAGTCAGCTCAAGGCCAGTCTGAACCACATAGCGAGACTCCATCTCAAAAAAAACACACACAAAAAAAGGAAACTTTTTTTAAAAAAAGGAAGTTCTCATTATTGCTGTATTCTGACTGGCCTTTTAATAAGTTTTTGAGAATTTTAGGTGTTAAGAATTTTACTTTTAAGATTTTGGCTTTGTACATTCTTTCAATATTATGATTGGCACCACATTGTACAATATCTAAGAAACCATTGCGTAGCCTAATATTTTTTTTCTAAGAGTTTTTATCAATTTAGGCCTTCTACTTAGGACTTTCGTGTTTCAGAAGTTAATTTTTGTACATGATATGAGCTGGGTGTCCAAATTCTTTCTTTTCCATAATACCTGCTTGTACCAGTACCATTTGTTGAAATAATCTCTTATCTTCTATTTTATCACCTGGCACCCTTGTTTAAAAAAAAAATCAAGGGGCTGGTGATTTCACTCAGAGGCGTTAAGCACCTGCCTTGCAAGCAGGCGGTCATGAGTTCAATCCCTGGTACTGATTTAAAAAAAAAATCAATTAACTAGCCAGGTATGGTATGACAGGCCTGTAACCCAGCTTTCTGGGAAGCTGAAACAGAAGTACCCCACATTTAAGCCCAACCTGAGCAACTCAATGATATAGTGAGAAGCTATCTTTAGGGCTTTTTTTTTTCTTTTCTTTTTTTTTTTTACCAGAAATCAAACTCAGGACCTTGTACTTGCCAGGCAGGTGTGGCACTGCTGACCTACATTCCTGCCCTAAAAGCTGTCTTTTAAAAAATAGAGCAAGGGACTTCCAGGAGAACATGGCGGACAGATAGCAGCAGCTACAGAGGCTCTCTGAAAGACTCGGCTTAGAATTCAGGAATGGTGCGGAATAAGGAGTCATAAGCAGGTGGAGATATGTTCTGCTGACCCAGGAACGAACTGGGCTGAGAGAAACCAACTTGGAATGCAGTCCTGGTGCTAGAACAGGAACAGAGGGGCCTCAGTGTGGAGGCTGGAGCCCGCGCCATTGGAAGCCACGATTTGGGTTTCCCGCCGCACGGCGGGTGCATCTACATCGGCTCAGCAGGGAGACAGACGCGTGGGAGCTCTGAGAACAGGAATCGGCGAACAGAGTTGAAAACAGGACGGGCGGGGAGCTGTGCATTGACTTGCGGTGAGGTGAGTGAGAGAAACTGACACTCTCCCACAGTTTAATGAGACCCCAGCAGAAGACATTCTGGGACTGGGCAGACTTGCGGTAGCGGGGCGCTGCAGCGAATTCAGCCACGTATCCCCCTCTCAAGCGGGATTGGTGAGAAGTGCCTAGCCTACGTGAGGCTGCTGGTGGAGACCCAGTAGGCTGGCATAACCCAGATCCCAGAGCCTGAGGGTGGCCTGGAGGGGCGGGCCCCACGTAGGCTGCCTGGTCCGTAACTCCTTGGTGTGCTGCGGTGCGTGGGAACACCTAACCAGCGCAATTCGATCAGGCTGTGGCTGACAGGGAGGGAAGCTGGGCCTCCTATATAAGGAACGAAGAATATGAGAAGAGGCAGCAACAAGAAAGGCTCCTCGGCCCCCAATCCTAAGAAACAGGCAATAGCAGTCACCGCACCAATAGACAAAAAGCACCATCTAGAGAGCCTCATAGATCAGTTCAGGAATGAAGTTATTAATGACCTGAAACTACAAATAAGCAGAATAGTTAGAGAAATGCTAAGCACCACCCAAGAAAAAACAGATGGTGGAATGGAAGAACAGAAAAAGAGGGGAGAATTGTTTGATGGAGAAAATAGAGAAAGCATAGAATACGTGAAGCAGGTTCAAAGAGACTACCAGGAAACTAAAAACTCTATCGAAAACTGGCATAACAGCTTGAAAGAAACTAAGGACAGACTATCTGAACTGGAGGGTAGATTTGTAATATGGGAGAATGAAATGAAAAACTTCTTAAAAGTAACAAAGAAACAAACAGCAATAATACAAAGACTAGAAGATGATAAGAGGATCCATAACTTAAGAATTAAGAACATAAAAGAAGAAGTAGGGACACAAACAAGTGAACTACAAAAGCTACTCACAGAAATAATCCAGGAGAATTTTCCTAATTTAGCAAAAGGTAAAGATACTCAGACAGATGAGGCATACAGAACCCCAGCCACCTACAACCCAAACAGAGCTACACCCAGGCATATAATAATCAAAATTCCAGAAATTCAATACAAGAACAGAATATTAAAAGCTGTCAGAGACAAGAAACAGACCACTTACAAGGGAACACCCATCAGAATTACAGCAGATTTCTCTGCACAAACCATCAAATCACGAAGAGCGTGGGGGGAAATAATTCAAGCTTTGAAAAATAATAATCTCCAGCCAAGATTGATATATCCTGCACAACTATCCCTGGAAATTGATGGAAAAACAAGGTGCTTCCAGGATAAAGAGGAACTAGGGGAATTTGCAACCACCAATTCAACTCTACAGAGAATACTGCAGGATATTCTAAAAAAGAAAAATACAAAGAATCCAGAAATAGTGGCAGAGAGGCCACAATGAATGGAGCAGAAAACAAAATGAAGAAGACAAACTGACAACTAATGACAGAAAAAGAGCTCAACAGAAAAGAGGCAGAGAAGATTGGATGATAGGAACAGCTATTTTGGAGAAAATGACATCTTAATAGGTAATACTGATTTAGTATCATCTTGTTTTGAAGTCTCATCAAGCTTTTGTTCTTCTGTCTCCATTGTTCTAAACAGGTTGTATCTTACTGGATTTTATTATGTACGATAGTATAAGCAAAAACTTTTAAAGACAAGGAGATTATACAGAAACCATTGTTCATTTTCTGTTAGTTGATTCTAAATACCCTGTAATGCTGTCGTTCTCTTGAATGGTTTTATATTGTTTTGATATGTTTGATGCAATAGTGTACGAAGTTGTACTCAAAGATTTCAAGGAAAGAGACAATATGGTAACTACTTTTATGTCAGGATTATCTTGTGGTGAAACACTATTGTGCTTAAATGGTTATGTTTTGATCTGCGCTGTTTTGCTGTTATGCCCTCTTTTATCTCAATCTCCACTTCATTATTTACTTTTTTATTTTTATCCTTTTAATTAAAGGAAAAATAAATAAATAATAGCAGGATATATTATAGCAACCCACTTTGACTTTCCATTATCTTGATTTAAAGTCCTGTATTACTCTCACCATCTTGTTTTTGACTGATGTCCCCCTATTCTGTTTTGATTGATAGTACCAGGTTCGAAAGTTTAGGCAACAGCTGTGAAGATAGTGAGATTCATTATGACGCCCATTCTTGTTGACTTTTATCTACTTTTGAAGACCTATAGTGTCTCCAATGTTTTGGTTTTGTCAGCTTTGTTCTTTACTGTTTTGTTCAATTTTATTGTGACTGATGATATAGGCAATTCTATTAGAGATAGCGGGAGGCATTATGGTACCCATTGTTGATCACCTTGTATTATGCTTTTACATTATCTATTATGTCCACCCTTTTGATTTGATTGACTCTGTTCTGTTAGGTCACATTTGGTTCTACTCCCTTCCAAAAAAGTAATAAGAACTGTGGGAGCAACAAAACCCAAAATGTGTAATTGTCATTGTACAAAAGAGAGGAAAAGAAAGGCTCTAAATGATATAACTGCATGTATATTTAAATGTATAAGATAGAAAATGATATCACTGAGTTTTATTGGATCATTGAACGGAACTGTTTGCAGTCCCACTGTTGGAATGTCCACTTTACAAGCTTTAATTTTGTGACTTGAACAATTATTTCTAGGATAACAATATGTAATCCATTAACTAGTGATTTCCTACTGTTTATTTTTTTCTGTAAATCTGTATAACTTGTACCCTTTCTCTGCTTTTTTCCTTAAATAAAATTTTAAAAAAACAAAACAAAGAGTAAGCATAAAAAAAAAATAAAATAAAAAATAGAGCAAAAAAAGACTTGAGCGATAGCTCAATGGAAACGCCTTGAGTTCAATCCTTATTACTGCAAAAACTTAACGGATATGCTATGACTTATTCTGAACTTTAAATGCTGTTCCATTCCACTGATCTATAATCAAAGCCTTTTTTTGTGTGGTGAGGATTGCTTGTTTTGGGTTTGTGTTTTGTTCTGTTTTGTTTTGTTTTGTTTTTGAGACAGGTTCTCACGTTGTAGTTCAGACTGGCTTTAAACTCATGATACAGCCCAGGCTGGCTGTTCCTGCCTCAGCATTCCAAGTACTTGTATTAACAGGCCTGGGCCACCACACCTAGCATTTATCACAGTCTCCATTACTATAGCTTTTAATAAGTTTGAAATTGAGAAGCATGAGTTCTCCAAGGTTTTTTTTTTCAAGTTTTTGTTTGTTTTAGCTATTCTAGGTCCCTTTGGATTTGTTTACTTTAGGAATATCTTGTCAATTCCTGCAAAGAAGCCAACTGGGCATTTGAAAGAGATTGTTTTGAGTGCATAAATTGTAATAACCTAAGACCCCCTAACTATGGCGCCGTGAAGCCTGTTCTGTATAAGCCCACCTGTTGCTTTCCCTCCTCTTCCCCCTTCAAATCTAACTAGGTTAAGTTTTAACTTCCTAAAAGGCCATAAAACAAAGGCCTGAGGTAATAGCTCCTGACAACCCCCTTCTCCAACCGGTAGGCCATCACAAATTGTGTTAATTGCATTAGGTTATAATAGCTTCATTTGTATCATAGCAATACCTGCGTGTTCCTTTCCCTCTGGGCAAAGGATTGATATGTTAATCAATGCTCTCCTCTGTAAAGAATTGTAAAATCTTACCTAATTGATATGTTAACCATTGTTGCCCTCTACAAGTGACAGTTGTGGTGCTGGAGTAAGGTAACTAAGGTTGTTAATTGCTGCTAGACTTCTCTAGTCTTTGCTGAGAAAAACAAGATTTCTTCTTATCTAAACTTGCTAGACTTGCTTGTTAGCACAACCCTTACCTGATCTTGCCCTTCCCAATATGTGTAATCGCCATTTCCATTTCCGTAGTGTGCCACACCCCCATCCCCCTCCTTACATTGTGTGACCAGCATATGTTCATGGATTTACAAGATAAAAGCCCTGACTTTTAGCTGTGAGGTGCGCAGTCTCCAAATTGGCTCCCGGAGACTCGTCACCAGGCCTGGAAATAAAGCCTTTGCTTCCCAAATTTTAATTTCTTGCTTCCTTGGATTTTATACCGGGGTCTGAGTTATCACAAAATCAATTGCAAAACATTGTCACCTTAACATTGTCCTCCATATGAAAACAGATATCTTTCCATTCATTTAGGTATTTGGCAATGGTACTTTCTGTTTTCAAGCGTTGCACTTTTTTCATTTGATATATTCATTAGTGCTGGATATTGTGGTGCACACCTGTAATCCCACAACTCAGGAAGCTGAGACAGGAGGATTGTCACAAATTGGAGACCCGCCTAGGCTATATAGTGAGTTTAATGACTGCCTAACAAGACCCTATCTCAAAAAAAGTGGCTATATTCATAAGTATTTTATTCTTCTTGATATTATAAATATAATAACTTTATGTTCATATTTACTGTAACTACAGAAATAAAACTGGTTTTGTATGTTCTTATATCCTGTGCTGCCTTGCTGAACTCATAGTTCTAATTTTTAAAATCTTTATTTTTATCATGACATTCATTGTGGGGAGTTGATACACATGCACAACAAATCTCAATTATTTTTTCATCTTTCCTTCAGCAGTCTCTCCCTTCCCTTTATCTCTTGGCTCCTTGCCTTTTGCAAAAACCTCTCAACCTACTCCTGAATACTTTTTACTTTACTCTTTATTTATCCCAACAACACATTTTTTTATTTTATGGGGAAAAGTAAAACAAAATTTCATAACAAAATAATATGAGAATAACTATTGTTAATCAAAAAAGCTAACTAAAATAAAGATAACATGTTGTTATCTTTAAAGTAGTTGTTCATATAAGAGCATAAAAATTTGTCCAATTGAAATTATAATGAACTAAGAGATACTAATAGTATAACTGACTTGCACCAACAACACATTTAGCTATACCTCCCTCCATGATTCAATCAACCTTTCAAAAGCCCCACCCATGAGTGCATGAGACATTGGAGGGATATCTAGATATGAATCATAACAGGGCCGTTCACTTGGCTGTTGTTGTAATCCACTGAAATATATCTACTGTAGATTAATGGAGTCTTCTCTGTGATTCAATTTTGTTCCTTAGGAGACTGCATTTAGATATTGATTCCAAAGTCTAATAATAATAAATAATAGGTATACATTCTGAAGTTAATTTGTTTTCATTCATCCTGCATGCGATCTTTTAGTAGTACCTACCTCCATATTTTCTTATAGGAATTGAGCCTTGCCTATTTGATGTGATTATGGCAGAGTTTCCAGTAACAATGTCTGAACAATTGAGATAAGCCTGGCTAATCACAATACCTCATGGTACCTCATAAATGATCATTAGTCTAAGATGTGATTTCATAGTACAGATCATCCCAGTAAGAATCTTTTTCTAGAATATTTAGATTCAGAAAAATACATCAATTTATAAAATTTTTATTTTCAGCTGCCAACAAACATCCCATGATACCGAGATGAGCATGAGAAAATAATGCTAAAAAACAGAGAAAAGATGGAAATGAAAAAAAATCTGATACTCTTCAGTTTTTGAATAAAATTATGAATATCTATTGATTAGCAAAAAAAAAAGAATAAAAAATTTATTTTCCTCTTAAAGAAAGTTAACTTTCTTCAGAAAGCTTCTGTTTAAAAGAAAAATTGTACACAAAATAACTTTATTAAAGCTTGTTTGGGCAAAGATGGGTTCACGAATCAGCACTCATAACCCAGAGAAGTCCAGCAAGCTCCTTTACAGCGGTATAGGAAGTGAGTTTTTATAGGCTGCCTGCAGAAGTAATATAGTTGATTGACTAGCATGGGAAAGTCTGCATTTAGATGTTAATTGGCAGTTCATGACTGGTAACTTCTCTAGTTTTTTTTTACTATTTATGTTGGACTTTAGTTTGTTTACTAGGATACCTCAATTGAATGGCCTCTCAAACCTTTTAGAAGAGGTCCCACATTTGGACAGCCTTTTACTTACATGAGATTGACCAAAATTTGGGCATAAGTGATAGCCCATCATGGGTGGGCTATCTATGTCTCCTGTGGAATTTATAAGCCAGGACATCAGGCTCTTTGAAGAAATATTCCTTCTGTTGTCCATCTTGCTTTTGTCCCTGTAAATCATAGATCATTTGGCACACCACAGATGGTTATGAATAAACATTTTAGATCCTTGAGAGAACACAGGAAATTACAATGAAAGACTATTAGGAGTATAATACCAGGAAACAGAAGTATACTTCTAAGCCAAGGGTCCCACCAAAAAAGCTAACTAAAATAAAATTAAAACAAGGGCTAATGACTTGAACATACTATAACCTCATTTTCTAAGTCCATAGGATAGATAGTCAACAATATTTCTAAACTCAAGTTCCAAGTATGTTTTCCTGGGTTGGAATTTTAATGTCTCTGAGTCAGATGTTTTTGGTGACCTCTAAGCCCAAGCACGTCAGGCATGAGGCTGTCCTCTGATATTTATATCAAGTTCTCTGGTTTCATTCTGTAGAACTTCAAAAACAATTTAGAGATAACAAAATTTGAAGGCTAGAATCTGATATCCTTAGGAGTTTTCTAATGCAACAATTTTATCTCTATAACTGCCCCTGTGTCACCGTTTGACAAATAAAACTAATTTCATTGGAAATCATATGATTATTTACCTAAGTGAGGTAAAAATAGTGATTTAGTATGTAGACTCTTTTGAAATCTGTTGAAACTTTTAATAAGGAATCCAAGGGTCCCAAGGCCACGAAATGGGCTTGACATCAGACTCTGCCTGTAATATCTAAAGACGTGGGTGAATTCCTGTCCTTTTGTGGCTCTCAAAATATTTCTAAATTTCCTGAATCTTTCTCCCATAAGGTCAGGGAAACCTTAAAGTAAGGTATTAGGATAGTTTTATACTTTATGGAGTATTAGCTCCAGAAAGACAACTTTAGTTCTTTAAAACAGATCATATTTCACTCTAAGCATATTCTCAAAAATGACATTTCAATCAAAGCCTTGGTAATATACATGTAATAATGTCATTACAAAGAAAAATTCTTCATAAATTTATGCAAATATTCTATTGCCATAAAAGTAAGAAAACTCACTAATAATTTCCAAATTTTAGAGGAATCAGGAAGAATAAGTAATTGTCTTATCTTTATTTATAATGGTATATTTTTGCCAAATATAGACAAAAGAGGAAAAAATTTTCTTAAATCTGAAAGCAAAAAGTTAAAGAACCAGCAATATTTCAAACAAAAAGCAATAAAAACTTTTAAGCCATCCATTCAAAATCATGTAATTAATTTTTGTTCTGCTTGATGCAGGATTAATTTATATTAACCAACTGGTTTCTTAATTAGAATTCTGGAAATTATTACCCAGTCCAATAGTGTGATTTGGGGGGTAACCGGGGATTGAACTCACAACCTTGCACTTACCAAGCAGTGCTTGAACTGCTGAGCTAAATCCAATCCCCTGGTTTGGTTTTTTTTTTTTTTTTCAGTGCTAGGGAGGAAACCAAAGGTCTTGGCACTGAGCTACAGTCCCATGTCACCAGCTCTTTTAATTTAGTTTTGTATTGAGGCAGGAGCTCCCTGAATTGTCCAGACTGGACATAAATTTGCCAGTCTCCTACTTGAGCCTCCCCAAATGCTAGGATTACAGGTGAGTATCACCATACCCAATTCAGTGGTATGATCTTAAAATTACAAACTTACGCTTTTCAGATCCCTTTCCATGATCTCCTGAATTCTCCATGAAGGCAAAACGAGGACTATAATTGCTTACAACAGCTTTTAAGACATCAAAGTAAAATAGTTAACTGTCTGTGGATGACATCATAAAATGGCTATGGTTAAAGATCTGATCAGAGTTCACTGTAATGTAACTGACAAGAAAATTTGTTATTTCTGTGACATATAACATTTAGCAAAACATTTTAACGCAATAGAAATTATGACTAATGACTTGGGGAAAGATCCTGACTGAAGAGCTGACGGTCACCACGGAACTCAGTGTACCAAAATTGAATATAAGGGACACACAGGTCCAGAGCCCAGCTGTGCTGGGACAGTGGGAATATGTTGTATACCAAGACATATCAAGACTTTTAGGATTCTGTAATTTCAGAGATATTTAATAATGTACTTGCAAAATTCTATATTCCATAAAAATACCTTGCATAAATAAATGTAAAATAAATTCTTCAAGCCAAACAAAAACTGAAAGAATATATTTCCAACATTTCTGAACTATAAGAAACTGAAAAGTTCTTCAAGCAAAAGTGCTATACATTCAGATAGAAATTTAGTTCTACATAGACGTGAAAGATATTTTTAAAAACATAGTGTAACTAAGGCTATTATAAAACCCATTCTTTATTTTGATAACTGTCTTAGTTTTGCTCATGCTGAGTCAAAATACCCAACACCCAAACATAGAAGAGGAAAGGTTTATTGTAGCTCACAGTTTGTAGAAATTTCAGTTCCTAGTTGGCCTATTCCAAGTCAGGGTGACATGACAGAGGGGCATCACACAGGAGAAACAGTTAATGGCAAAGCATGGCAGGCAGAAAGCAGCAAGCAACAAGTGACAGTGGCAGCTTCCTTCTATCCTTTGTGGTCTATCTAGGCCACTTGCCCTTAGACAAGTAGAACTCACACCCAGAACTATGCCAAACCAACCATGGATTAATTTCATACTCACACACCCTTAATCCCAGCATCTCATACTCTGCATCTGAAAAAGAGCCACTTATGACCACATGAGGCTTTGGGGGTACATCTAGATACGAACCATAAAAATCCCTTTAAAAGATAACTGACTAATGTAAAAATTGCAACATTGTGGGTTTATTATATGTAGTAGAAAATGTGTCATGATAACACAGTATAGGCGGGAGGAAATGGAAAGCATTTCACAAGGTTTTTCTAATATGCAGTGATATATGAAGGTCAACTTTGATACATGAAAGATACAGTCATTCACAGAAAGAAAAGATACAGAACTACAGAAAAAAGATAGAATACATATGAGACACAGTGAAATGTCTAATATACATTCAAAATGAGAGATAAGAGAAAAAGACTGAGGCAATATTTGAAAAAATAATGACTGAAAATTTTCCAGCACTAAAGCAGCAAGTAATGGTTGATAGACACTAAGATATGAATTCAAGCAGCTCTGTAAATTCCAAGCAAGATGAATAAATAAGGAAGCAAAGGTAGGCCTATCATAGAAAAACTACTGAAAAAGACTGATGAAGGGGAGAAGCTCCTTCCTTTGTCTGGAGGAGGAGGGACCCCGGGTTCCTGAGGCACCTCGGCCTGTGCCCAGCCGCGCCTAGCCATCGGTGTGCAGAGGAGGAGCTGCGCGGATCCGGAGTGCCTGCAGAAGCCCCTTCCTTTGTCTGGAGGAGGAGGGATCCCGGGTTCCTGAGGCACCTCGGCCTGTGCCCAGCCGCGCCTAGCCATCGGTGTGCAGAGGAGGAGCTGCGCGGATCCGGAGTGCCTGCAGAAGCCCCTTCCTTTGTCTGGAGGAGGAGGGATCCCGGGTTCCTGAGGCACCTCGGCCTGTGCCCAGCCGCGCCTAGCCATCGGTGTGCAGAGGAGGAGCTGCGCGGATCCGGAGTGCCTGCAGAAGCCCCTTCCTTTGTCTGGAGGAGGAGGGATCCCAGGTTCCTGAGGCACCTCGGCCTGTGCCCAGCCGCGCATAGCCATCTGCGTGCAGAGGAGGAGCTGGGTGGATCCGGAGTGCCCGCAGGAGGCCCTTCCTTTGTCTGGAGGACTGTGGATATCTCTGCAAGCAGGGAGGGATCACAGGCTCCTGAGGCACTGTGGTCTGTGGTGAGTACCCTAACCCGGCTGCGATCCAAGAGCTATGGATCTACCAAGGGGTAGGTGGGCGCACAGTGTCCCTGAGGCCCAGCTTGTCTGGAACCGCGGAGTTCTGAACAAGCAGAGGAGGGCCATTGGTTCTGCAGGCCCAATGGCCTGGGGTAGAGTGGTGCCAGAGTCTCAGTAGCTGCAAACATAGAAGGAGATTTTCAACAGATCCTGAGGAGGCTTTCAAATAACACTTGAAACACAGAAATATAGGAAAATGACAAAACGAAAGACCAAATTACAACCTCAAACCTCCAGCCCATCTCAGGAAACCCTAGGAGAAATGTATTTAGAAGAAAATATATCCCATCCTCCTCATATATCAGACACAATAGCTACTGAAGTTGACAAGCAACTCCAGGAAGCTTTAAAGAAATTCAAACTCGAAATAATATCCCAGATAAAAGAAGAAATGATAAAAGAAATGAAAGAGATTCTAAATATATCTAAAGAAAACACAGATAAACAATTGGAGGAACTAAACAAAAAGATAGAATCCCTAGACGAGCAATATAAGAAACAAACAGAATACATAATGCAGATGCACAGAGATATACAGGAAATAAAAAACTCCACTGAAAGTTGTAAAAACTGCCTTAATGAAAGTGAAGATAGAATTTCAGACCTTGAAGACAGGATTGCAGCTAGTGAACAGGAAAGGAAAGATCTTTTAAAAATAACAAGGAATCAGGAAACAACAATTCAACAACTGCAAGATGATGCAAAGAAGAATAACATAAGAATGATAGGGATTAATGAAAAAGAAGGAGACAACATAAAGGATATCAAGAGGATATTTAGAGAAGCAATAGCTGAAAACTTCCCAAGCATGAGATCAGAAACTGACATCAGGATCAGTGAAGCATATAGAACTCCAAATAGTCATAACCAAAATAAAACTACACCCAGACATATAATAATCACCATCCCAGAAATCCAACACAAGAATAGATTATTAAAAGCTGTCAGAGAGAAAAGACAGATCACTTATAAAGGAAAACCTATCAGAATCACAGCAGACTTCTCATCACAAACAATAAAGTCAAGAAGAGCATGGAGTGAAGTATTCCAGATCCTAAAGCAAAATGATTTCCAACCTAGATTGATATATCCTGCAAAACTATCATTTAAAATAGATGGTGAAATACGATACTTCCATGACAAAGAACAGCTGAAGAACTTCATGAACACCAAACCAACCCTGAAAAAAATATTGAAAGACAGTTTAGATACACAAAGGAAAAAACCACTAAGCAAAGCAAATAATTAAACAGAACAGAAAGATAAAGATGCAACAGCAGAGAGATAAGAATCCTACAATTAACCAACATTTAACAGTAATAACCATTAATGTAAATGGTCTCAATGCACCAATCAAAAGAAACAGAATAGCAGAATGGATCAAGAAACAAAATCCAACCATATGCTGTTTACAGGAAACCCATCTAACCCAGAAGGATACTCACAGACTGAAAGTCAAAGGATGGAAAACAATTCTTCATGCAGCAGGAATCCAAAAAAAGGCAGGAGTAGCCATTGTGTTTGCAGACAACGTGAACTTTAAACCAACAATGACCATAAAGGATAAAGAAGGTCACTACATACTCGTAAGGGGGAAACTCCAAGAGGAAGAGATAACTATCTTAAATATATACGCACCAAACTCCAGAGCGCCCAGTTATATAAAACAATTATTAACAGAAATGAAAACTCAAATTATCAGTAACACAATTGTAACAGGAGACCTTAATATGCCATTGACACCAAGGGACAGATCGACCAGACAGAAAATGAGTAAAGAAATAACAGAACTGAATCATACCTGTGAACAAATGGGTTTGATAGACATATACAGAATGTTCCACCCAACAACATCAGAATACACATTCTTCTCAGCAGTACATGGATCATTTTCTAAAATAGACCATATATTAGCTCATAGAACATATTTAAACAAGTGCAAAAGAGCTGAAATCATCCCTTGCATGTTATTGGATCACAGCGCTCTGAAATTAGAAATTAACGATAAAAGATACTGCAAAAATCCCACAAACACATGGAAACTGAATAACACACTCTTGAGTAATCAGTGGGTCACAGAAGAAATTAAAGAAGAAATCAAACAATACCTAAAAGAAAATGAAAATGCAGATACAACTTACCGGAATCTGTGGGATGCAATGAAAGCCGTCCTGAGAGGAAAATTTATTGCACTGAGTTCCCACATCAGGAAAACAGAACGAATACAAATAAATAACTTGATGCTACACCTCAAACAGCTAGAAAAAGAAGAGCAAGTCAAGCCCAAAGCCAAAAGAAGAGAGGAAATTATAAAAATCAGAGCAGAAATCAATGCAATAGAGACTAAGAAAACAATCCAAAGGATCAACAAATCAAAGAGCTGGTTCTTTGAAAGAATAAATAAAATTGATAAGCCCCTAGCCAACCTTATTAAAAAAAGGGAAGAAAAAGCTCAAATTCATGCAATAAGAAATGAAAAAGAAGTCACTACAGACCCAATAGAAATACAGAAGATCATCAACACCTATTTCGAAAACCTCTACTCTCAAAAGTTTGATAACTTTTGAGAAGAAATAGACAGTTTCTTAGAAGCATATGAAGTGCCAAAGCTAGATCAAGAGGATGTAAAATTGTTGAATAACCCAATCTCGGTTACTGAAATTGAAAATGTAATTAAGTCCTTACCCACCAAGAAGAGCCCAGGCCCAGATGGATTCACTGCAGAATTCTACAAGAAATACAAAGAAGACCTAATGCCGACACTCCTCAAACTATTCAATGAAATTGAAAGGGAAGCAATCCTTCCTAAGTCATTCCTGAAGCAAATATCACTCTAGTACCAAAACCTGAGAAAGACCCAACTAAAAAAGAGAACTATAGACCGATCTCCCTAATGAACACAGATGCAAAAATCCTCAATAAAATATTGGCAAATAGGATCCAGCAAATCATCAAGAAGATTATACACCATGACCAAGTGGGATTCATCCCAGGAATGCAAGGATGGTTCAACATACGCAAATCAATAAATGTAATCCACCATATCAATAAAGCCAAAAATAAGAATCACATGATCATTTCTATAGATGCAGAAAAAGCCTTCGATAAGGTCCAACATTTATTCATGATAAAAACTCTACAGAAAATTGGAATAGATGGTCTTTACCTCAATATAATAAAGGCCATTTATGACAAACCAACAGCCAGCATCATACTAAATGGCCAAAAATTGAAAGCCTTTACTTTAAAATCAGGCACAAGACAAGGATGTCCTTTATCACCACTCCTATTTAATATAGTACTGGACGTAGTAGCCAGAGCAATTAGGCAAGAAAGAGAAATAAAAGGGGTAAAGATAGGAAAAGAAGAAGTTAAGTTGTCATTGTTTGCAGATGACATGATACTCTACATAGAAGACCCCCTAAGCTCCATTGAAAGACTCTTAGATACAATAAATAAATTCAGTAATGTGGCTGGATACAAAATCAATACTCAGAAATCAATAGCATTCCTATACACAAACAACAAAACCACAGAGAGGGAAATAAGGGAAACTGGACTATTCACATTAGCAAGCAAAAAAATGAAATATTTAGGAATTACTCTTACGAAAGAAGTGAAAGACTTATACAGTGAAAACTATATTACACTGAAAAAGGAAATTGAAGATGATCTCAGAAAATGGAAAGACATCCCTTGCTCATGGATAGGAAGAACAAACATTGTGAAGATGGCCATTCTCCCAAAACTCTTATACAGATTCAATGCAATCCCAATAGAAATACCATCAACATACCTTATAGATCTAGAGAAATCACTCCTAAATTTCATCTGGAACCAGAAGAGACCTAGAATCGCAAAAGCAATTCTAAGCAGCAAAGACAAAGCAGGAGGCATCACAATCCCTGACTTGAAATTATACTACAAAGCAACAGTAGTAAAATCAACATGGTATTGGAATCAAAACAGAGCTGAAGATCAATGGAATAGATTAGAAGATACAACCACAACTACAAACACACTCAACCACCTTATCTTTGATAAAGGAGCCAAGCAGGTTCACTGGAAGAACGACAGTCTCTTTAATAAATGGTGCTGGAAAAACTGGCTCTCCATTTGCCGAAAACTAAAGCTAGACCCATGTCTATCACCATGTACTAAATTAAAATCTAAATGGGTCAAAGATCTGAATATTAAAACAGAAACGCTAAATCTATTGGAAGACAAATTGGGTAGAAACCTTGGAGACATAGGAGTAGGTAGAGAATTCATGAATAGGACTCAAACTGCACGGGAAATACTTCCCAGAATCAATAACTGGGACCACTTCTTATTAAAAAGTTTTTGCATGTCAAAAGAAATCTCCAGCATAGTGAAAAGAAAACTCACAAACTGGGAAAAGATTTTAGTGAACTCTCTCTCAGACAAGGGACTCTTGTCTAAAACATATAAAGAATTAAAAAAACTCAGACCTCCAAAATTCAAAGATCCAATCCAAAAATGGGCATCTGAGATGAATACGCAATTCTCAGATGAAGAAATGCAAATGGCAAATAAATACATTAAAAAATGCTCATCATCATTGGTCATTAGAGAAATGCAAATTAAAACCACACTGAGATACCATCTCACTCCTGAAAGAATGGCCAGGATCAAGAAAACCAACAACAACAAATGCTGGAGAGGCTGTGGGGAAAAAGGAACTCTCCTGCACTGTTGGTGGGAGTGTAGACTGGTACAGCCTTTGTGGAGGTCTGTCTGGAGGTTTCTCAAAAAGTTGGGATTGGAAATCGCATTTATTCCAGCTATTCCACTTCTAGGCATATTCCCAGAAGAACTGAAAGCATCATACCACAGGGATATATGTGCACCTATGTTTATAGCAGCACAATTTGTAATCGCCAGATCTTGGAAACAACCCAAGTGTCCATCAACTGAGGAATGGATAAAAAAGTTGTGGTATTTCTATACAATGGAGTATTATTCAGCTATAAAGAAGGATCGCATTGAGATATTTATCAATAAATGGGCGCAGCTTGAGACCATACTCATAAGTGAAATAAATCAATCTCGCATGTATGAATACCGAATAGTTTCCCTAATGTAAGTAATGATTCAAATATATAAAAATATGTGGTAATCATGATTCCCCATTATGTGGCCTTGAAGCCTTATAAAATTTTCACTTATTAATTAGAAAGGCTTTATTCTGGGCTTTTTGATATGGAAATATTTGAAGCTATAGTATATGAAGTTTTATCCAAATATTTTAAGGAAAAAGACAGACACTATGGTAACTACTATTCTTTAAAAAAATTATTTAGCTATTTCTTATGTTTATTTTAATTAAGGGAAAAATTTAAAAAATTAGGATATATAATAGTAACTCTTTTTGATCTCCTATTAACTTGTTTTGAAGTCCTGTAATACTCCCAAGATCTTGTTTTGACTGATTAGACTCTGTTCCATTCTGTGCGATAGTAGCAAGTCTGAGGGTATAGGCAACTAATTTGAAGGCAATAAGATTCACAAAGATGCCCATTCTGGTTTGACTATTGTCTCCTTTGGAAGTCCTGTAATGTTCACAATGCCTAAGTTTTATTGGTCTTGTTCTCCACTGTTTTGTTCAACTTTATAATATCTAATGAGATAGACAATTCCTTTTAAGGAAACAAGAGACAATGTTGATAACCATTGTTAATAACCTTGTACTCTGTTCTATATCATGTGCTATGTCTATCCTTGGTTTTGACTTACAGCTTTGTTTTGCCATATTTGACTTTATTCTCTCCCCCCCAAAAAAAGTAATAAGAACTAAGGAGTAATAAAATCTAAAATGTGTAAATTTTGTTGTAAAAAAGAGAGGGAGGGAAAAAAAAAAGAACTCTAACGGATATAACAGCAAGTGTGTTTAGGGATGTTAAATAGCTGACTATATTAATGTTTTTGGATCATTGAACACAGCTGTTTGCAGTCTCTCTGTTTGAATGTCTACTTTGTATTCTTTGATACTGTGATTTGAGCAACTATTTCCAAGATGATAATATGTAATCTATTAACAGGTGATTTCTTACTGTTATGTTTTTTTTTTGTAGTTCTGTATTATGTGTAACCTTACACTGCTTTGTTTTGTTTTGTGTTTTTCTCTTTTTCCTCTTAAATTAAAAAAAAAAGACTGATGAAGGGAAAAAAACGTTAATAGTAAGCAGTGAGACAGTGCTTTCAAAGGCATAACAATAAAACTTTGCTAAAACTTTCTGGCAGAAACAACGAAAGTTTAAGACAGTGTGGTGACTTCACTAATGTGCTGAAAGAAAATAACTAGATTCTATGCTCAGTGAAAACATGGTGAAATATAGCTATTTTTGGTCAAATTCAACTGAGAAAATCATGAAGAGACTTGAATGAAAGAGGTTTCTTTAGACAAAAGAAAAATTATTCTAAATAAAAGAATGGAAATGCAGGAAAGAATGAAGGAATGGAATGAAGGAAATGCAGGAAGGAAAAATATCAGTGGCAGAAATAATTGTACAGATAATATGAAAATATTCACTGTAGAAACAACAAAGGCTTACCAACTCTAAAATGTATAAAATTAAAACACATGATAATAATAGCATTAATAGGTGAACAGGAGACAAGAATACAATTAATGAGTTTTAGATCCGAGTAGTGTAAAAAAAATCAGTAAAAGTAGCAATACATATTTTTCTGTTTGTATGTAGTGGTCTCTACAGTGATTTAAAGAAAAATGTAAAACAAGTTAATAGAAGCAGAATAATTTTTATGAATTCAAATGAAAGATAATGGAAGAAAAAAAACTAGTGAGTCAAGTAGAAACATATAACCAAATGTTACATATAAAAGTAAATACATTGGATGATAGAAATTTGATAATAAAAGAAGCTCCTCTATATTCTTCAGGATTGGCTTTGAATAAAGTCTGATTACTGCTACTGTCTTCTCACAAGTTTGTGATCATGCTGAGCAGAAGGAGGCATAGACATTTGATTCTGCTAACAGAATATGCTGGGTAGAGATGGCAATGTACAGTATACCTTGAGGAAGTGCCTCTGGGATCAACGATGGCATGACTGCCTCACCTGTGCACAATCACAAAAGCCGCATCGCTGAATGGTCTGAAGTAAATATATCTTTTCTTGAGTATCCTTCAGATTAAGCATCAGAGTCCCATTTTATAGATTATCTTCTGTTTTCTCAGTGCTTGAAAAATCTAGAGAATTTGAGGATCTGTCTCTGGAAGAGAAAAAAAAAATGCAGGCATATTTAGCCAGAAATCTGTGTTCTGTGAGTCTTAGTAATATAAGGATGGATAATCACACAGGGAAAGATCCTGCTGAAGAGCTGACAGTCACCACAGAATTCAGTGTACCAAAACTGAATCTTGTCCACAGTCCCGCTGTGCTGGGACAGTGGAAGATGTTGCCAAGAAACCAAATAAAATACCCAGAGACAAAGTATGAGACACAGGCTTTATTAAAACTTATTAACAGGAAAGAATAGGGTTAAATGGGACTTCCAACCAGGCGAGGATAAGATCCAGGCGTGACACACTGAGCAGAAGACTGCCCATGAGCTCTGATGATGGCATGCCAGACAAGAAACCAACAGGAGGTCTAGAGTTGGTGGTGCAAACAGAATGACTTGCAGGTCCAGTGCAAACAGGAAAACCAGCAAAAAGTACTTTCAGCATCCAGCTAGCTTGTCCTGTATGTAGTACTCTACAGCTTTCTCTTTTGCCCACAGTGTAGTCATGTAACACTTATCCCCTCCACAGTGCTCTGTTCCTCACCAGCTAGCTATAGGATCAGAAGTCTCATGGATGAGGCTACTGTTATGGTTTAGATATAAAATGTTTCCAAAAGCCTCATGTCTGAGGTGAGTGTTTAGAAGATAACTGATCACGGGCTTGTTACAGTCATCAGGGGACTCTGAGTAATGAGTTCATAGATAAATGTGCTGTTAGGAGGTAGGGCCTGGTCAAAAGAGACATAGACCTGCATCTCCACTTCCTGGCTGCCATGGGATGCGCAGCTGTCCTCTGCCAGGCCCTTCCACTGTACCATTTTTGCCTTAGACCAACTTAGCATAGACTGAAACTGAGCAAAAATAGAGCTCTTTCCACAGTTTCCTTGGAGTAAACTGTGGGTGTCAGTTAGTTTGTCCCAGCAAGGGAAAAGTGACTAAAAGAGCTACATAAACAGAGGAATCATTGTTCCATCGTATTACTAACATTACAACATCTGACAGCATGTATGCAAAAAGGCAGATTCTACAGATATCACTAGTTTGCCAGGTCCCAGTGTCTTCTGGTAATACTTCTCTGAACAGTCTGATTACCCGGACTTAGCCAGTTACGGGAACACCAAAGGGGTCCTTCAGGGACATGATGCTAAATGTCCTGGTTTTCCCAAGGGACAATAAAACAGGAGTCTTGAAAATGCTGCACATTCTTAATGATCATTTATAGAGTACTACTGATCAACATTTTGTAGTCAGATGCCAAAGTTAACTGAAAAATTGATGTACTTTTTATCAAGTTCTCTAGAGCTGCTCAACTAGCTATGTTTTGTTTTGTTTTGTTTTGCAGTTTGAGGTCTCTGTATTTTCCCCCAATATAATATTTTTGCATTGATCTTTTCTTAAATTGAAAATCACATAACTTAGTATGCTGTATTACATGTGAAACCAAGAAAATATAATCAAGCAGTAAAACACTCTCTAATATTAGACCATGATCTCAAATTCTCCCACTTTTTTTCAATGGTGGAAAATACACTTCTCCAAAGTTAAAATATGTTACTATCTGAAAATTAAGTTTAATATTATCAAAATGATATCCAAGGAGTAAATCAGGTTGTATAAACATAATTAAACTGAATTATAATTAGTCTTCTCTTAAAAAAACTCCTAAACTATTAACAGTAAATCAGCTTGCAGCTATACAAACTGAGTTTTAAGTTTTAAAAACTCAGTTACCAATTTTAAGTGCAACAGTAACTTTGTTTTGATGATTATTTTTGTTTGTTTTCTTTTCCACATAATTATTTTGTTGTACTTTTCTTGCATGGCAAATTTGCCACATTTGGGTAAAATGTTTAGCTAGTTGTAAATTTAATAATTGATGAAAAGAGTCGGGCATGGTGGTGCAACACTGTAATCCCAGCACTTAAAAGGCTGAGGCAGGAGGATTGCTATGGTTTGAGGCCAGCTTGGGCTACCGAGTGAGTTCTAAGTCAACCCTGTCTGTCCACCAAAAAAGAAAAACCTATGTAAAGATTTACATGAACTGGAACATAGAATAATTTGAGAGATAATTCATATATTCATAATTAAAAGAATCTTACTGAGATGCCATATTTATAGTAATTTTAATTTAAAAATTTTCAGATAACCTATAAGTTAACATTTGCAAATGCTTTTTAAAATCAAACATATTTTGATCATTTATGATTTTAATGTGTTATACTATAATTGAAAATGTTATACTTTTAAAATTGATCTTGTATATAAAATCATTAAGTAAAATTATGTGAATAGTCTCCCTTCCCAAATAAATTAAATATATTGGGTGGTATCAGCAAACTGGAAAATAGGAAATTTCTAAATTTCTCCTTTCTATAGCAACAACAACAAAATTTACCCAAAAATGTCAGAATCACTTTTTCAGAACACTGAACATTTACCAAACACTTATAGGAATCTAGGAAATATTTTTTAAAAAACTGTATCTTAATAAAAACCATAAGCTCAGTGCCCTCTCTACTTACTCTATTCTTTGTCTCCCTGCCCCACTCTTCCAAATCTGCAGAAACCTTGAGAACTAACCACATGTATACAGAATGAAAATTGGTGACATGGCAACCACTGGAGAGGGCAAAAAGATTTGCAGAGGTATAAACCGTTATGACCTTGCATTGGGAAGAGGTTTTTTTTTTGTTTTTTTTTTTTTTTACATGTGATACCTAAAGGACAATCCACACAAAAAGATTAGTGGATATAATCAGACAGTGAATCTTTTGTCTTTTGAGGAACACATCAAGAATGTAAAGAAATGACAAGCCACAGAATGGGCAAAATTGTTTTCAAATGATATCTGATGAGGGACTTTCATCTACAATATAAAAATTGCTATTATGACTCAGTGATTAAACAACAAATAACTCAATTTTAAAAATAAAGCTTTACAGCCATCTCAGTAATAGTGTTTATGTGGAGTGCACAAAGATTCCCAGAATAGCAAAAAAGGAGGGCAGGTCAGAGGTATAGATTTTATAGTTATTGAACCAATATTTCATGTTATAGTTAAAAAACAATGATAACTAAATATTCACTAAATTCCAGTCTTCAAAATAAATTCTCTTTCTTTTCATGTTTCTTTTTTATTTTATTTGTAGATAGGTCTGTTTGCTGGTTTTATGGTTATTTGTTTGGTTTTGGTTTTGGGTTTTTGAGAGAGGGTCTTGGACTCATTATGTATCCTAGGCTGACCTTGAACTTGCAACGATCCTTCTGTCTCAGCCTTCTGAATGCTGGGATTACAAGCATGCAAAAGTTATTTTTTAAAGCCAGAAAAACTGCTTTTCCTACAATATTTATAACCACTTTACTAGGGTCTCTTTCAATTCAAAGTTACAGAAACTCGGGTGGAACTAGCCAAAGTGAATGAAAGTGAAAAGTCAGAAGTATAGTTAGCTTCAGACATGGCTGAATTTGGAGCCCAGAGTATATAAATAGATCTCTGTCTCTGACTCTGTGCCTGTATCTGTATCTGTCTCTCTCTCTCCTAGCTCTCTCTCTCCATGAAGCTCCTAACATTTTAAAGCCACTACCTAAAAAGAAACTGCTCTCTTCTTAACACAATAAAAATCATTCATAACCTTATTCTTGTATTGGCAAATTAGTGTATAACAAATTATTACTTATTTTTAGATTCAGTATCATTTTAAGACAATAGAATGCATATACAAATGATGTCTACAATATATTATTATAATATGATAGTGATATTTTCAAATTGTCATTTCTTAGGAATATATAAAAGAGAAACATCACCTGCAATTTTCTTGTATGATAAAGTGAGATGGCTCAAAAATCCAATTTCAATTATATAAATGCATCCTAATTTTTCAATTTTTATTATGGCTCCATTGGTTAGAACTTGGTTGCACATGTAAAAAGGTTTAAGGCTGTTATTTTGTCCATAATGCCATATGCTCCTATCATAGTTAGTGCCCGAGCTAGTTGGTTTCTTAAAGCAGCAGCAGTTAGTGATAAGTTTTCTGTTTTCCATTTAACAAATGTCTGGTAGGCTTTTTCATTTAGTGAAACAGTGCTGAAAAAATTAAAATGACAACTATAAATTAAGAACATTATTTTAAATTACTTAAATATTGTATATCTAGGTTTTCATATCAATTCACTAGATTCTGAAATTAATTTGTAAAGAGAAGCTTCAGCAAAGGTTAGCAAAGTTCAGCAAACAGAAAGTGAATGTTAGCTTTGCCCTACACCTGTTTCCTTATAAAAAGACAATAATCCAGTTTACATTTAATTTTCAAGTTCTCAAAACTAGCACAATATTGTTACCCCACTCCATGTAGCAAACTAAAATGAGTCTTCTACAGTAAAGTAGAAAATGAATGTTTCAAAACCATGCAATATCAATATTATATAGTCAGATGTGAAAATAAACTTTTAGCAAATGCTGACATTCATACATACCTCTTTGTAGGGACATCATATTCTGAGTTATCCAGGTTTAGTTTTTGACACAAAAATTCAAAATTTGTTTCAGTGATATTGTTGGCAACTATCTTGAACATCTTCTCTAAGATTTTCTCTACATTTGAACATAAAAGAAAATTTAAGCTGTTTGTTTTGAAAAGATACTCCAGTGCTTTAGCTTGCTTGTATTAAATATGTATGTCAAGTAAAACTGAAAATGGCAATATAGATATAAAGTATGAACCAAAATTTAAACCATTATTTCCATGTCTTTTAAACTCTGAAAAGTCCTATTACTAAAAATAGCTATTTAAAAGGATATTATAAGCAATATTTTTTTTAATTTAAGGAGAAAAAGAAAAAAACAGAAAAAGGGTACAAATTATACAGAATTTCAGAAAAAATAAACAGTAGGAAACCACTAGTTGATAGATTACATATTGTCATCTTAGAAATAGTTGTTCACATTACAAAATTAAAGCATATAAAGTGGACATTCAAACAGTGAGACTGCAAACAGTTCTGTTCAATGATCTAACAAACTCAGTAATATGGTTATCTATCTTATACACTTAAATATATATGCAGTTATATCTTTTAGAGCACTTTCTTTTCCTCTCTTTTGTACAATGACAATTACACATTTTGGGTTTTATTACTCCCACAGTTCTTATTTCTTTTTTTGAGAAGAGTAAAACTAAATGTGACATAACAGAACAGAGTCAGTCAAATCAAAAGGATGGACATAATACATAATGTAAAAACAAAATACAAGGTGATCAACAACGGTTACCATAATGCCTCTTGCTATCTTAAAAAGAATTGCCTATATCATCAGTTATAATAAAACTGAACGAAACCAATAAAACCAAAACATTGGAGACATGACAGGACTTCAAAAGAAGATAATAGTCAACCAGAGTGGGCATCATAATGAATCTTATTGTCTTCACAGTTGTTGCCTATACTTTTGAACTTGGTACTATCGAGCAAAACAGAATAGAGGAAATCAATCAAAATAAGATGGTGAGAGCAATACAGGGTTTCAAATCTAGTTAATAGGAAATCAAAGTGGGTTACCATAATATATCCTGCTATTTTTTATTTTTCCCTTAATTAAAAAGATAAAAATAAAAAAGCAAATACTACAAAAAAGGAGATTGAGATAAAAGAGGGCATAACAACAAAACAGCGCAGGTCAAGACATAACCTTTTAAGCAAAATAGTGTTTCACCACAAGATATCCTGACATAAAGTTAGTTACCATAGTGTCTCTTTCCTTGAAATCTTTGAGTATAACTTCGTGTACTATGGCATCAAACATATCAAGACAATGTAAAACCATTCAAGAGAATGACAGGATTACAGGGTATTTAGAATCAACTAACAGAAAATAAACAATGGTTTCTGTATAATCTCCTTGTCTATAAAAGTTTTTGTTTATATTGTCACGTATAATAAATCCAATAAGATACAACATGTTAAGACCGAGGAAGACAGAAGAGGAAAAGCTTGATGGGACTTCAAAACAAGATGATATTCAATCAGCAGTAGCTATTATGATGTCTTGTTTTCTCCAAAATAGCTGTTCCTTCCATCCAACATTCTCTGCCTCATTTCTGTTGAGCTCTTTTTCTGTCATTAGTTGTCAGTTTGTCTTCTTCATTTCACTTTCTGCTCCATTCATTATGGCCTCTCTGCCACTGTTTCTGGAATCTTGGCATTTTTCTTTTTTAGAATATTCTGCAGTAATCTCTGTAGAGTTGAATTGGTGGTTACAAATTCTCCTAGTTCTTTATCCTGGAAGCACCTTGTTTTTCCATCAATTTCTAGGGACAATTGTGCAGGACATATCAATCTTGGCTGGAGATTATTATCTTTCAAAGCTTGAATTATTTGCCCCATGCTCTTCATGATTTGATGGCTTGTGCTGAGAAGTCTGCTGTAATTCTGATGGGTGTTCCCTTGTAAATGATCTGTTTCTTGTCTCTGACTGCTTTTAATATTCTGTTCTTATATTGTATTTCTGGAATTTTGGTTATTATATGCCTGGGTGTAGCTCTGTTTGGGTTGTAGGTGGCTGGAGTCCTGTATGCCTGATACATCTGAGTATCTTTACCTTTTGCTAAATTAGGGAAATTATCCTGGATTATTTCTGTGAATAGCTTTTGTAGTTCATTTGTTTGTGTCCCTACTTCTTCTTTTATGTTCTTAATTCTTAAGTTATAGATCCTCTTATCATCTTCTAGCCTTGTATTATTGCTGTTTGTTTCCTTGTTATTTTTAAGAAGTTTTTCATTTCATACTCCCACTTTACAAATTTGTCCTCCAGTTCAGATAATCTATCCTCAGTTTCTTTCAAGCTGTTATGCCAGCTTTCAATAGAGTTTTTAGTTTCCTGGTAATCTCTTTGAACCTGCTTGATGTATTCTATGTTTTCTCTATTTTCTCCATCAAACAATTCTCCCCTTTTTTTCTGTTCTTCCATTGTACCATCTGTTTTTTCTTGGGCGGTGCTTAGCATTTCTCTAACTATTCTACTTATATCTTTCCTTACTTCATTAAATACTTCACTTTTGAACTTGTCTATGAGGCTCCGGAGATATCGCTTTATGTCTATTGGTGCTGTGTCTGATATTGCATGTTTTCTGTCCTCATTCTCCTTTGCATTTACCTTTCCTGGATCAGTGTTCTCAGGATTGGGGACTGAGGACCTTTCTTGTTGCTCCCTCTTCCCATACTTTTTGTTCCTTCCATACAGACATATATAGGAGGCCCAGTTTCTTTCTTTGTCAGTTACAGTTTGTTTGAAACCACCAGCTCGGTGTTCCCGCCCATTGCAGTGTACTAGGGAGGCACAGACCTGGGCAACCCTCTGCTGGACCCACCCCTCCAAGTCAACCTACTGAAGGCTTCACTGCTAGGATGCACTGCCAGACACTGGGACCTGGTTTGGGCTAGTCTATGGGGTTTTAGTCCGTGGCATCGCCCTGGCCAAGCACTCCCCACCAATCCTGCTTTAGAAAGGAATATGTGACTAAAGTCACTGCAGCATCCTGTTCCGGCTAGTCTGCCTGGTCCAAGAATGTCCTCTGTTGGAACCTCCAAGTCTATGGAAGGGTCCCCATTCCTCTCACTCACCACAGGTCAATGCAGAGCTCCCTGCCAGTCCTGCTCTCAACTCCATTCACCGATTCCCGCTCTCAGAGCTTTCGCGTATCTCTCTCCCTGCTGTGCCAATTCAGAAGTAGCAACAGCGGCAGGAAATTCAAATTGTGGTTTCCAGAGGCATGGATTCCAGCTTCCATGCTGAGATTTTATCTGTTCCTGTTATGGCACCAGGATTGCATTTCCAGTTGGTTTCTCTGAACTTAGTTCATTCCTAGGTCGACAGGGTATATCTCCCCTTGCTTAGGACTCCTCACACCACACCATTCCTGGATTCTATGCTGGCTGTCTCAGAGAGCCTTCGTAGCTGCTGTTAATCTGTCCACCATGCTCTCCCTGAAGTAAGCAATATTTTTTTTGAGACAGGGTCTTGCTCCTGTAGTTCAGGCCTTGAATTCACTATGTATCCCAGGTTGGCCTTGAACTCCCAGCAAACCTCCTACTTCAGCCTCCCAAGTTCTGGGATTACAGGCATGTGCAACCACGCCTGGCCAACCAATTTTAAAGTGAATTCCAAGCTCTTTCTTTAATTCTCTGAGGATTTAAAAAGAGTTTGACATTTTCCTTGAATACTGGCTCTTTTATCTGCTTATACAATGAGGAGCCACCAGGGCATTTCCTGAGGAGGAGTCTCAGAGCCCAAAGAAGCCTCCTTTTCAGAAGCTCGGGGAAACCAGCATCCATCTGGTCTGAGGGAAGGACATCTGAAGCAAGTGACCTGTGCTTTGAGGTAGTCAGAAGCATACAGTGGAGAGTTTCAGGACAGAGGCATGAAGACTCTTCAAGGATATCAGACAGAAGGCCACAGTGTGCCAGAAACAAACTGGTATCAGTGGAAAGACTCTGTGGATTTCTTTCAAGGTGTGTTTTCTAGAATAACTACATCTTGGAAAACAGACTGGAGGGGAATAAATGCACGTATAAATTCTCTGATTCTGGCCACAATCATCAAAGACCTAACTGAAGGTCAATGGATAGGAAGCAGCCCAACCCTCTAACTGACCTGTATTAAATAATCTGAATCATCAAAATAAGCTCCTGGCATTCACCCTAAGTAATGAATATTGTAACATCTATGCCAGATTAAAAATCTCCAGTCAAAGCAAACCGTCTTTTCATTCACAAAGTGATGTCAGAAAATTACTTTTAAGATAATTGTTATGATTTATGTCTGGAGGGCTTCCCAATGCCTCACACACTCAGAGGTGAAGGCGTGGAAAATGATTGGATTATGGAGGTGCTGCCTTTGGCTCAATGTTAGAAGCTGGAGCCTGGTCCAAAAAGGCAGGTCACTGGACCAGGACCTGGAAGGGTAACTTCCTCCCCAGCTCCTCGTCACTCTCTACTTCCTAACTGCCATGATGTTAGCAGCTGTTCCTCTACATGTTCCTCTCCCATGCTGTTTCTTCCTTAGAGCCTGCTGACCAAGTACTGAAACATGAGCCAAGGACTCTCCTTTACAATGATGTGCCTCAACAATAAGTGACTAAGACAATAATCAATCACTCACCACCTACCATCTCTTTCATCTGCCCTCTGCAGATAGCAAGTAATAGTATACAGCTGTTTGCCTTCACAGATTTCCATTGGAGGTCTCAACAAAGGGTTGTCATCAAACTTTATCTCCTTCAGTGAAACAAGATTATGGATAGCACTAGGCAGAGCTGTCAGATTATTCCCTAGGATAAAAAAGTTGAATAATGCTTTTCTGTAAAATGAAATTATGGAGACAAAAGCTATGCATGGAAAATCTACCGTCTTCACAAACTACTGGAGGACCCTGAAAATGCTGAGATCTGAAGCTCCCACTGATTTACATGTGCCAGGGTAAAAAGGAGTGTGAAGAGAAGCAGCTATGATTCCTTTCTCTCGTAGGGTGGAAAAATGAGAGAGGGGATTATTATCTTAACAATACAGCACAAGATTTTACATAGTAAGTTTATGTTTTAAGTAAAACTTTTTGCCTAAAATAATTTTAGAGTTGCATAAGGGTTGCAGAGATTACAATAAGTTTCTATTTATTCCTATTTCAGTTTTTCTGTTATACTACTATATTACTTCAGTCCAGTCTTAGAAACGAACACTAGTACATTACTGTTAACTAAACCTTAGACTTTATTGGATTACTTAGTTCTTCAATGTTCTTTGTTCCAGAATTGATGCTAGATATCACATTGCATATATTTATGTCTTCTTAGTCAACTCTGGTCTATGACAGTTACTCAATCTTTCCTTGTTTTTTCATGACCTGACAGTTTTCAAGAGTACTGATTCAGAATTTTGTGAAATGATCTGTAGCTTGAATTTGTCTATTTTCTTAGGAATAGCCTGGTATAGTGGATTTTTTTTAAAAGAATGGCAACAGACGCCAAATGGCTTCTTCACATCATATCAGGAGTATCTACATTCCATAGGACTTCATTAGCAGTGATAACCTTGGTCATTGGCTAACAGTATTACCAGGTTTCTCTAATGTATGTTGCCGTGCTTTTTCCTTTCTGTACTCTTATCTTTAGAAACAAGTCACTTTAAAGCCTTGACCATCCTCAGGAGAGCAAACTGATTAAGCTCCACCTTGCCTGATGGACTTTTTTTCAATGCCACCTTAATCTATTATAAAACTAGCATAAAAAACTAAAACTGGTAACAATTCATGATCACTTGGAAGACTTACAGTTTATCTTATATTATTTATATATCTCATAGTTACATTATTTATAAATATATGTGGGAATTTTTTGGGTAAAGAATAGTATTTAGAAATCAAGATCACAGGGCTGGGCATGCAGTGACAGAGTGTTTACCTGGCATGTGAAAGACCCTAGCTTCACTCTCCAGCACCACAAAAAAAAATGTATAAAAAGTATGGAAACAAAGATTTGGGCTACAGTTTCATTCCTTGCTTCTGAGGATATATATATGATAAACCTAGAATATACTGGGCATTGCAGCACTTACACTCCTGTAATCTCAGCACTCAGGATCCTGACTGAGGCAGAAGGATTGCCATCACCTCACAGCCAGCCTGGGGTGCACAGTGAGTTTAAGGCAAACCTGAATTACATAGCAAGACCCTGTCTCAAAAAAAAATTAAAACATATATATGCTATAAATTACAACAGTCTTTAGGGCCTGCCTTCTTTCACTTGCCACTTGAGATTCATCAGTGTTCTTGTATATATCAGTAGTTTCATTCCTTATTAGTAAGACAATCCATTAGACCAGGCGTGGTAGTATATGCCTGGAATACCAGGTCTTGAGTAGATGAGACTGGAGGATTACAAGCTCAAGGCCAGTCTGGGCTACACAGTGCGACCCTGTTCTCTCAGAACAATAAATAAATAAATAAATAAATAAATAAATAAATAAATAAATAACCAGTTCAGCAGAACAAGGACTTGAGACTCCAGTTAGGTGATTATGAATAAGACCACTCTATATCTGCACTCATTTTTAAAAACTGAACATAAATTTTCACTTAAAAGTGTAATTGAAAAGTGATTGATGGGCCACCTTGTATGTATACATATAACTTTGTAGGAAATTATCAAACATTTTTTCAAAGTGAATATACTTTTTGCATTCCCACTGCTGGAGTTGCAGTTTCTAATTGCCAGGCATTTAGTACGAATGCCTGCCTGGCAAGCATGAGGTTGTGCATTCAATCCCTGGTATAAAAAAAAAAATGCTTTCCAAAAGTATTTTTCTAACACAGTTCTCAAACAGTGAGACTGCAAACAGTTCTGTTCAATGATCCAACAAAACTCAGTAATATGGTTATCTATCTTATACACGTAAATATACATGCAGGTATGTCCTTTAGAGCACTTTCTTTTCCTCTCTTTTGTACAATTACAATTACACATTTTGGGTTTTATTACTCCCACAGTTCTTATTACTTTTTTTTGAAGAGAGTAAAACCAAATGTGCCAACAGAACAGAGTCAGTCAAATCAAAAGGATGGACATAATACATAATGTAAAAACAAAATACAAGGTGATCAACAACGGTTACCATAATGCCTTTTGCTATCTTAAAAAGAATTGCCTATATAATCAGTTATAATAAAATTGAACAAAACAGTAAAGAACAAAACCAATAAAACCAAAACATTGGAGACATTACAGGTCTTCAAAAGAAGATAATAGTCAACCAGAATGGGCGTCATAATGAATCTTATTGTCTTCACAGTTGTTGCCTATACTTTCGAACTTGGTCTCACTATTTGAATGTCCACTTTATATGCTTTAATTTTGTAATGTGAACAACTATTTCTAAGATGACAATATGTAATCCATTAACTAGTGATTTTCTACCGTTTATTTTTTCTGAAATTCTGTATAACTTGTACCCTTTTTCTGCTTTTTTTTTCTTTTTCTCCTTAAATAAAATTTAAAAACAGAAAGTTATATTCTTTCTTCATGTATTACTTTCATACACATCTTAAAAGTCAGTCTATTGCTGGACTCTGTTTCACTAATCTTTAGGTCTGTTGTCTTGCCAGTGTTATAGTCTTTAAATAAGTCTTGAGGTCATATCACGTAGGTCATCCATTGTTTTTTAACATGGTTTCAGCTATTGTTTCTTTTAATTCTTATATAAATTTTAGAATTACTTCATTGTTTTCATTTTTATTTTGTTTTCTAAAATACACAACCCTGTATTTTTATTAGAATTGACTTTAATTTGGAGATAATTTTTTGAAGAACTGACATGCTAACAATATTGTCTTCCAATTTATGAATACTACATAATTCGATTTATTTAGGTTTTGAGTATTATTTTTAGAGTTTTAAGCATACAAATATTCCATATACTTTGTTAGATTTCTACCTATTTCATGTTCTTGGTGCTATGTTGAATGTTGCTTAAATTCAGTTTTAATCACTCACTGCTAATATGTAGAAGTATGGTTGATTTTATATATAAACCTTTTATATATATTTTATATATTTTATATATTTATATATATATATATATTTTTGATCGATCTCTTGGAATTTTCTACTTAATGTATCTCTACTGTCAAAGATTTTTTTTCCTTTTTCCTTTCTAGTCTGCACAATTTTCATTTGTTTCTTCCCTTGTACTATGTAGGACATTTTTTTGAAAATCGTATTTTGTTGTACCATTTTGGCTTTTTATGTATCTAGTGAAAAGTTTATATAGCTTTTCCTCAGCCTATTGATATGATAACTATATGTTATTTTGTAAATGTGGACTCAAGACTGGCATTCCCAGAATAAATCCTTTGATATATTATTTTTGTATTAATGGATATGGTTTGCTTTAATCTTAGGGAATTTTGTGCCTATGTTTATTGTAGAATACTGACAGAAATATCTCTTTTATTATACTATCAGAATAAAGTTGGTATCAACTTTATAAAAGATAATTTTTTTTGTCTTTTTCATTTTTAAATTGACATGGTTTCTTCTTTAAATACTTGACAGAATTTACCAGTGAAGGTATCTGAACCTGTAGTTTTGTATAAAAGATCTCATCTACAAATTCAAGTACTTAAACTTAAATAGATTAAACATTATCTATTCACAGGCCTGGGGGAAAAGAACAAGAGGCAAGCCCTGCCTGAGAGTTGACATCATGCATGGGCTACCAGAAGGAGAACCAGATGCCAGCCGTTTCCTATGAGCTGGTGCCATTCACAGGCTGCAGGCGAGGAGAACAAGAAGCCAAGCCCTTCCTGTGCATTAGCTCCATCAGTAGGCCAGCAGGAGAACCAGATGTCAGTACCTTCCTGTGTGCTGGCTGAGAGACAAAAAGAGCCAAGGTTCCCCTGCCCTGCCCCGCATAAGAGACCAGCTGATCCAGAGAAACACAGGCTGTGATGATAGCTACTGAGGTAAAACACAACTTAATGCTTGTAGGGTTTAGTATTTCACTGACTTTGCAGGCCTAAAGCTAGTAGTCTGATCATCTCTTCAGAGGCTAACAATATGCAATGTCGCATCTGTGCGGGGATCCCTTTCTGAAGGTGGAAGCCATTGTTAATTCCCTATTATCTTGTTTTGTAGTCCTATATCATTTTCGTTGTTTTATTTGGTTGGGTTTATTCTGTTTTGTCTTGTTTGATTTCATTTTATCTGATGGCATGACAGTTATTTCAAAGATAACAAGATATATTATGGTAGCCATTTTGGATTTACTATTATCTTGTTTTGAAATCCTGTATTGAGTTCATTTTTTTTTTTGTTCTATTCTGTTCTTTTTTCTTGATTTTACTATGTCTGAAGGTATGAGCAGCTGTTTTGAAGACAACAAGCATTATGGTAACCACTGTTGATTTTCTATTATCTTGTTTTGAAATCTTGTGTCATACTGTTTTGATTTGCTTTATTCTATTTTGCTTAGTTTTATTCTCCTTAAAATAAAAAAAAAACCACTATCTATTAGCCACCACTATTTTTTTTTTTTTTTTTGTCTTTTTCATTTTTATCAGTACCGGGGACTGAACTCCTGACTGCCTGCTTGGAAGGCAGGTGCTTATGTCGCTGAGCTAAATCCCCAGCCCTTAGCTACCACTATTAATGCCAACCTACAATTCCACTCCGTGTAGAGTCCTCTCACATATTATACCAGGGTTGCTCAGCATAGTCAATAGAATAGGGTACATAGGATATTATGTCACTTTCAAGATTGTATTTAAAGATACTGGTGTTCCTATCTTGGGTAAATCCTGTGTCCCTCATTCTCCCGGTTTCCATGTCATAATAGGCACATAAGGCAAAGAACTAATGCCTGTTGCCAACAGTCTTGTGAGTAAGCCTGGAAACAGATCCATTAATCCCAATAAAGCCTGACTGTGGCCCCAGTTGATAGGTTGAGCGAAATCTCATAAAAGACCCTTAAATAGAACAAGTCAGCAAAACTACTCCTGGATTCCTGATTCTCATTAATTTAAGAAGCTAAATTTTGTGGAAATTTGACACACAGCCATAATAACTAATGTAATAGCTAATGACCAAAAATACTAAGCTGTGATGTGAAGAGTTACCAAATTCAAAGAAACTTGTAGTTTTAGAGACAATATAAGTATCTGGAATCAATGACAACAACAATAAAGAACATTAGCATTCTTCAGAGAAAAACATTGCAAAGTATGTGACTCAAAATATAGATAACATGTGGCACAATCCCCAAGAGTAAAAAAGACTTGTTGTTGTTCCTAACAGGCAAGTTTTTTAAAGCAACTAATATAATATCCTCAAGAATTAAATAAATATATTACATTATACATGAAAACATTAGGGTGAAATACAAACTATAAAAATAGAAATTCTAAGGGGCCAGGGATTTAGCTCAGTTGTACAGTGACTGGCAAGCATGAGATCCTGAGTTCAATTCCCAGTACCTCCCCTCTCAAAAAAAAAAAAAAAAAAAAAAACAGAAATTCTAGAGCAGAAAAATACCAAATCTGAAAAAAATTACTTGACTGGACTTAAAGAGATTATGGCAGGATCTATGAACTTGAAAACTGATTGATAAAAGATTACATATATACAACACAGAGAGAGATCATCACAGAATTTTAAGGATGGGTAAATCTAGACAAAAAGGTAACTGGAGACAGAATGAGTCAAAAAGAATATTTGAAAAAATAATGGTTGAAAAATCTTCAAATTTGGAAAAATACATTGACAATAAGTCCAGTGAAATCCAGTATACATTAAAGAACTAGTTTTCACTGAAACATAAATTGACTAAGACTGAAAGTTACTCTCAGAACTCTGGAATTTAATCCAAATCTTACAGCAACCAGGAAATTGCTTAATGATGCAGATGAGCAGAATTCTGGTAAAAGTATGCTGTCTTTGTCACTCAGATGGCTACCATTCCTGATTTCTTAGCATGGCAGCAGCGCCAACATGAGTTGGTGCCAGAGCGCTAACATAAGCCTCATTCTTAACATTGTTTTCTTTTTTCTTGTGGTACTGGGGATTGAATTCATGACCTCACACTTGCCAGACAGGTGCTTACTCCATTGAGCTATATCCCCAGCCCATAAACCTTATTCTTAAAAGGCTGCATTTGCACGTTTTGACCTGTCCTGTGTTTTGCTGGGAGACTGGCACCTAGGCTGCCCTTTATTTTGTTCTTCTGACTCACATGAGAGCAACTTTCCTAATGGTGCTTATTGTCACATTTAAAGCTATACACTGTTCTCTGGTTCGCCTGGTCCACATTTTCTCTTTTGTTGTATTCCTTTGTATTTTATTGCTTTTTCGCACATAAATACACACATCAAAACTTAGTACAAATAAATTCAGCAAGGCTATAAGATACAAAATCATTGTACAAAAATTTACTCTGTTTCTCTACACTGACAATGAGCAGTCCCAAAAAGGAAATTAAGAAAACAAGCTCATTCATCAGATGACATCAAAAAGAATAAAATACTTTGTCTAACATACACTTAACCAGAGTTCTAGATAAACTGAAGAGAGTGGTATGCAAACAGTATTTCTGGAGATAATGGTTCAAAATTTTCCAGAACACTTGAAAAATATCTATCTACAGACACCAAAAGCCCAACAAAAGGCAAGAAGGAAATAGAAAAAAATCCATGCACAGTGACACACAGAATAAACCACTTAAATCCAAAATAGGAACTCTTAGTACTTGCAAAAGATGCATCTGATAAAGTACTATTTTCCAAAATATACAAAGAAGCCTTAAAACTTAACAATAAAAAACCACTAAAAGAATCAAAACCCAAACAAAAGACCAAAGATTTCAACAAACACCTTACTGAAGTAGTATAATGCCAGACGAGCAGTTGAAAACATGTTGTACATCTACATTATGCAATTTAAAGCAACAGTAGAAAATATATTCACTTTACCCAGCTGGATTATAAAACCTTTAGGGCAAAAATTAGATCTTTTATTTTGTTCTTGCCCCCCGCCCCGCCAGGCAGTGTCTTACTATACAATGCATGCTGACCTTGAACTCACTATGTAGCCCAGGCTGGCCTGGAACTCACAGTGATCCTCCTGCCTCAGCCTCCCAAGTGACAGGACTATAGGTGTGTGCCACCATACGCTGTCAAATTCTCATTTTCTGTATCTAGGGCAGCTTTATCTCTCCAGTTGGCACTTAATACATTATGTTGACTGTTAGTCATTCTTTATCTTGTCGGCAAAATTTGTAATTCAGACATTTTACTGATGATGGTTGACACTTACCACTCAAATTTAGTTGTTGCAGCTCTTTCAAAGTTAAAAAAGATGGTGGAAGATAACTTATCTGATTGTTACATGCATAAAAACTAACCAAACTTCTCAGTTCCCCTATATTTGTTGGAATCTCTCTAATTGCATTATTTGAGATATCAAGTTTTTTAAGTTGAGTCATATTAGACAGCTCTTCTGGAAGTCTTGTTAACTGTAACAAAGAATAAACAATTATGCCTTATAAATCCATAAATATTTATATCACTAAAACCTTATTTAAAAATCAAATGAAAAGAGGCAGTTTTGTTTGTTTTGTTGTGTTTTAGGATATATCTTCATTGTCGCACAGATTCTTTGTGACTCCCAATACTGAAACATAAGATACTATGAGAAGATACCATGTGGCACGGAGGGACTTCTCAGTCTGACCCATGATAGGAGCTCAACCCTGTGGCTCGCTAGCTGACTTTCTTTACTCTCCCAACACCCAGTGTTGTCACTTTTTCCTTTCTTCTCCTAAATTTGATCCTCTTTGCTGTTTCTCTCTGACGTCTTTCCCAACATCTCTATCTCACATCTGATATCTGTATTTCCATTCTCATCAACTTTGTCATTTATACATTGCTTGTGAGTTTTCCTTGCATTCTTAATGCACTAGGCATGTTTTGTATTTTTTGTGTATGTGTTTACAAGCCCAGTGAATTTTGAGTAAGTAGTTGAGTAGTTGAACAATGTGGCCTCAAAAATTCCTAGTACAAAATGTTGCAAAATAACAGTAATTATGAAAACACTGTTAAAATGAAAAATAAAATATGAATAGAGAAAATAAGGACATTTTGAGTGGCTTCTGTTCTGAGTGAACGAAGGAATTTTGAAGTATGAGGGGCACACTGGTTGTTGTGTTCAGTGTTCTTCCAACTATGAAAGCAGCATAAGAGACAATCTCTAACTTGAAAATTACACTTTGGTCTAGGGAACAAAACACAGATGTATGAAACAATCAAGCACCAGATAATCCAATTTAAAATAAAGAGTACAAGTAACAACAGTTGTATAAAAATTTATAGCAAGCACATTCCTGTTATGGTTTATATCTAGATGTTTCCCCCACCAAAGCCTCATACAGCCATAGGCAGGGCTTTTTCAGAAGTGGATTGATCTAGGATATGTGATACTAGGATTAAGGGTGTGTAATTACTGATTTAGTCTGCTTACTGGTTTGGCAAGGTTCTGGGTGTGACTATAAAGAAAGAAGCTGTTATTGCCACTTGTCTCTTGTCGCTTGCTGCTCTCTGCCTGCTTTGGTTTGCAATGGACTGTTTCCCTCTGCAGTGGCCCTCTGCCATACCACCCTGCCTGGGAGCCCTCCAGTTATGGACTGAAACTGAAGTAGGACTGGAAAAGAATAAATAAGTTTCCCTCACCTAAGCAAATTCCCTTTTAGACTTCCCCCTCCTGTTGGCTGTTGTTCTTTGTTCTAATACAGATAAAAGTGGTAACTTATGTCACTGTAAGTAAAGTTTTATAATCTCCTGTTCCTATAACATCCTGTTTTGCCAGAGCAAGGCAAGAAAGATACGTTAACTTGCAAAACCATCACAGCTTAACAAACTGCCTCTGTTTTACTTTTGTACACTTGCCTGCTGCCAGCTCTGCACCGTCAAGAAGACCTCAGTCACATCTATAAAACAAGAGCTATTCCTTTTTTCAGGGCTCAGCCTTGTGGACACGAGTCTGCTGAGCTGACATATACCTAAAATAAATCCTCCTATTTCTCATGAGGTCTCTCCAATCTCTTAAAAATCTACAGTAAAACCTCTACAAACTAAGCTAAATAAACCTTTTTTCCTCCTTTAACTCTGGGTGTCAAGTATTTTACCTCAGCAATGAAAAGAGTAACTAAGACAATCTATAAATGAGAGAATTGAAGAAAAGTTTCATATGGAAAATGTAACTTGAATGGCATTAAGAATGAATAAGAGTGGGTAAAAGTTACAGGATACTTAAAGCACAACAAATCATGCATTAAAATGGTGAGTGAGAAGCTGATCAGTAAGGAGAAGTGATTGGAAGCAGGGAGAAAAAGAGAGGGAGGTTAGGATGTGGAGTGGACAGTCAGGCTATTGCAAGGTTGGAGAGCTATGCCTATGAAGTAGCAGTCAGAGTGACACAGGTGGATAGGCTTATCATTTGAATTTCCTTTAAACAAATATTCTTCAACAACTTGCTCAATATTTATTAGAGAACATGCCTAAGAGCTATATGATGATGGAATTCTGCTGAAAGACTTCTGTTAAGCATTCTTGTTCAGGAAAATCTCTGTAATTAGCCTGACTCACTTTAATTACATGATTGCTTAGTGCTACATATCTTAATTCTTGGGTCAATTTTCCTCCCACCCAAAGAGATTATCATGGTAATATTTTCAATTATATAAGATATTCTTCTAGAGAGGAGGTTATTTTATTTGTTTATTGGCTTGGTTTGGTTTAGTTTTTTGAGATAGAGTCTCACTGTGTTGTTCAGCCTATTTTTAAAACTCCTGTTGATCTGCCTTAGCCTCCCACGTGCTCAGATTATAGGTGTGTAGCTCCATGCTTGGGTTACGAGACCTGGAGACTTTTGTTGTTGTTGTTGTTGTTGTTGTTGTTGTTGTTCGTTTGGTATCGGGGATCGATATGCGCTTGCAAGGCAGGTGCTAATGCCGCTGAGCTGAGCTAAACCCCCAGTCCCTCTGGAGACTTTTAAAATGGTGTTGTAATGCTGTGAATTGCTGCTTTTGGCAACCACCCACTTTGTGTAGACATAGGTATGCATTTTGGATTCTTAAACACAGGTGTGCATTAGGAACAGTTTCTGAAATGAAGTCTGATATCTTCGACAGGGCCTGCCAAAGAGGAGGAGATTGAATCGGAAAGAATAGCTAGGGGACTTCTGGTCTAATGTAGGTGTGAAGTATGCGATGACCATGAGCCAGCACGGAGGCAATGATACTGGAATTCCAGGGAAAACCAGAACTACAGGACTAGCCCACTGTTAGGTAGATTTGAGGCTTACACACAAGGAGTTATTGCAGAAGAGATAGTAAGGACACAACCTTGGAGACACAGTGTAGAGAGAAAGGGAGAATGAGATTATAAACTAATCAAGGAATTAGGTCATTATTGTATTGCAGAACTTTGTCTTTTAGTACAAAAGCAACTTTCTAAACACATATGTACCATTATTCATTCCATCTACTTAAGCAAGTATTATCTGAAGTACCTTTGCTAGAAATGTACTATGCAGTTAATAGGTACTATATTTAAAAGATCAAATAATTTTGACCCGGAGCTACATCTTCAGATCTTTATATTATTATTATTATTATTATTATTATTAGGCTTTTGCTCCTTTTGGACATGGTATTAGAGTTTTTAGGAACAACAGACTTTGGGAAATCTTGATTTAGGTAATAATCTTGCATTAAAGATAGCCAGATATGCTGTGATTCTTGATATCTTAGAATAATAATTTAAAATATTTTGCAAAGATTTTCTGAACCTGGGAGTATGACACAGTGATAGCTTAGCTTGCATGAGGCATTGGATTCAATCTCCAGGAACATAATAATAGTAGTAATAACTAATAATAATAATAAATGTTTTAAAAGTTTAAATGAAATTCACTCTATGCATGAGGAAAATAAAATAATAGCACTGATCTGACAACTTCTGGGAGCTGTCCTAAGGATATAGTTTATAATGTGAAAAAGCCTATCTATGAAGAAATTTACCACAGCGTTAGTGGGAAGAATGCTTAACAATAAAGGATTAGTGATCTAAATAAGGTCTGATTTCGGCATTACTGGGGGACAGGAGAGGAGAGAAGAGGGGAGGAGAGGGGAGGGAAGAGGAGAGGAGAGGAGAGTTCCGCATGAAGGTCCTCGCATGGGAGCTGCCCCGGGAAGCAAGCAATGAAGACAGGGCAGAGCTCCGCCCAATGTCCCCACAGGGTTATCATCAAGGCCCTTGGATCTGGGGTGGTGACCCACGAACCGGTGGCGACGGCGCGTCTATTCATGGCAAACAATTAAGACTTTAGACAAATTAGACAAGAGAGTTTTGTACTTAAAAAAAAAAAAATTCTGATAGGGAGGAGGAGTAAGGAAGGGAGTTAATATCTATGTAATTCATCCAAAATAAAATGCCATTGATGGTTGAAATAAAAAAAATTATTGTGAAGCTTATATTAAGGAGAGATGCTTATGATGAGTGGAAATAATTTAAAACTGAGTGTACAGACATTTTGTAATTGATTATAAAACCATACACACATGAAACGAGACTAAAAGTAAATTGAATCAACATATGCCAGTAATTTTTTTTTCCCAATAGTACAGTTGTGGGAAATTTTAAAACTTATTTAACTTTCTGATCTTTGCCAATGTGGTTTATATGAAATTTGTAGTTTAAGACTTCTTTTACAATACACTGAAATAAAAGAAATCTACAAAATTATCAGCTTTCCTTTGCTTTGCATTTAAACGAAATGATTTTCATTAAAGCTTGTGTTGACAAGTGTATCTGCAGGCTGTGCTTCGGCAGGAGTTGGAAGGAGCCTATCCTTAGCAAACAAAGCATTTCAAGTAAGTTTAACACACACACACACACACACACACACACACACACACACACACACACGTATCCATGCAGATACCTATGCTACACCATAGATTCTGATCTCTAGCTAGCCCTTCTTATCCCCAAAGCCCAAAGTATCAGTCTCTTACCTTTGTCCCATTTGCCTGACTTATATCCAATTCTTCCAGTGACTGAAGTTGGCAGAGTTCAGTAGGAAAACGGGTAAATTGGTTGCTTGAGAAGTTTAATTTCTGGACTCCTTTTAAATTACGTATCTCTGAAGGAATTGTCTGTAATTGGTTTTCTGAAAGATCAAGTACTTGCAAATTTTCTAAAGTACACAATTCTTTAGGGAAAATTTCAAACTTATTAGAGCATAAAATAAGTACATGGAGAGATATCATATTGGAAATAGATGGTGGAATTTTCTCTATTTGGTTTTTGCCAAGGTTCAGAAATTTAAGATTCATAAGAGAACATAAATGATCAGCAAATACAAGGAGTTTGTTTTCATTCAATTCTAAGTGAAGCAATTGTTTACTGAAAGATACATCCGCAGGTATTTGTGAAATAGAATTTCCATTAAAACTCAAATAATAAAGTGAATCTAAAGCACACAGTCCCACTGGGAATTGCAGTATTTTATTATAGTTCAATTCAACTTTAGTTAGTTTTCTGCAATTTTTTATTTCAATAGGAACATTTTTTATCATATTTCCTGAAAATTCCAGACTACATATATTAGTAAGATGTGAGATATCTTCAGTTATTCCCACTATAGAGTTTCTGTTTACATGGAGTTTTCTTAAATTTTTAAGCTTATAGATGTTTTTAGGGAGATCTATTAATTTATTATCACTAAGACTAAGGCATTCCAACATTACACAGTAGGAAATTCTCTCTGGTATATTTTTCAATAAATTTTTATCAAGTATAAGAATCCTGAGTTCTTTGAAATTCTCAATTTTTGGTGAAATAACCTCCAATTTATTGTCAGCTAGCTTGAGTTCTTTTATTTTACTTAACTGAAAAATTTCCACAGCCAAAAAGGTAAGTTTATTATGATCCAGTAAAAGGATTTCTAAATTTTTAAGTTCCCTAATTTCTTTGGGCAAACTGCCTATCATATTTCCAACAAGGTTTAGTGAAATTAATTTTGGAAGGAAGCAGAGAGCTTTAGGAAATATTGTTAACTTATTATATTCCATATCAAGAATCCTCAAGTTTTGCAAATTAGGCAGACCGTCTGGTATATGTCTTAATTTATTTTTACTCACATTTAAAATTTCCAAGTTTCTAAGACTTCCTACGCCAGGAGAAGGAAAATTCTCAATATAATTGTCATTTAAAAAGAGTTGTCTTATATTCTCATGATGCAGTATTTCTTTAGGCATATGTGATATTTGGTTGTGACTAACATCTAATATCCTTAAATTATTGAGTAATAGAATTTCATGTGGAAGTGATGATAATTCATTATCTTGCATGGATATAATTTCAAGTCCTAGCAGATCATCTAAGTCCACCCCTTGAAAAGATTTTATTTTATTATTATCTAAGTATAGGTATTTTATATATTTGACTTTTAAATTGTTCTTAGGGAATTCTTGTAAACCCTTGGCCTCAAGATGAAGTGTAAAGTTATCTGACCCTAAGTCAAGTCCTTCCTGGTTTTCTTCAGAAACTTGTGTACTAACTTTTACATTTTCATTTTCATGAGGCTGAATGCTATAGTCTGTAGTCATTTCAGTTACAGATGATGATGAACTTTGTGAAGTTTCTGGTTCTGACAGTTGGCTGTCATCTCCAGAGTTTGTTTCAGAGAACTGAACATTCTGTTTTTGCTCTTCATTTTCATTAGACTTGCTTTCCATAGATTGTAAGGTATCCTTTTTAGTATGAGTTTCATAAATCTCGTTAGACGAGTTCCCTTCCAAGTAATGAGAGGCTTCGTTTAATGCATTTGGTGTTTCTGTAATAAATGCAGACTCCTCCATTGACTGTGACCTAAATTGCCTAGTGATATCTTCTAGATCTGCTGACGTTCCCTCTTCTTCTGATTTGTTGATATGTTTTTATATCAGTTCAAGACTGTGACTCTAATTTTTCCATTTTTTCCTTTGAATCTAGAAAACAAATGTTGGTATTAAAAGGTGAACAAAGATGTTACAATTGCAAATGAATTGTTATACAACTATTTTATTTTATGAAGAATAGTTTAACACATATAAAAAATAATACATTTATAATAAAATTTGACAGATTTCTGGTTAAGGGTAGTTTGAGTATATGTGTCTATCAAATACTACTCTCAAAATCACATTAAAATTATAGAAAAAAATGAAAAATCAGAGAAAACAAGGAAACATAAAGAAATGAGAGAATTTGATAAATTTTAGGAATCAGAAAGGATAGTCTAAGTTTTAGGAATACAGAAGGGATAGTCAATCTACTGTAGATAGTCAACCTACTGTACCACACACAGAAAGTACAATTCGCATTTTAAACAGACTTACAGGTGGCCCTGAGGTTGTTTTAACAAATTCAGAACAGTGTGGCAGCTTTCCAGTGACTAGAAATACGGTGTCTACAGAAGACGATGCTTTCTGTAAGAGTAAACTGGCAATGAGATGGTCCTTGCATGGCCCACAGCCTGACTCTCCTGTTGATGCCTGAGGTACCAACACCAGCTGGGTAGCACAGCTCCTCGGGGAGGTCTGCTACCGATGTGTAGGTCAATTAAAGCTTATGGCTTCTAATAACCCAGCCTCTTCCCTTTGCCCTTTTTTATATAGTTATGGTGTCTACTTCCTGTGTTATCTCTGTTGTTATAGTTTCCTCTTTACCTTTTTAGTCTTCTGACACTTTGGTTAACAATTCTCTATATTAAATTATATCCCTTAAATTGGTATGGTTTCAGTATATCACAAAAATCTCTTAAAGAATAGAAAAGAAAGAACAAAAATATAAAATTCTAAACTTTAAAATCTATTCTAAATATTATAAATCTAGCCTCATTCATAAAAAAGGTAACACTATGTATCATGGTTGACTTGCATTTGCCTCTGAAGCACAAAGCTAGAGTTTAAATTAGAAAGTTAATGTACTGTGCCACATTGAGAAATTAAAGGAGAGTTGGTGGCACAGCATGTGTATGCCACGCACAAGGCCTTCGGTTCAATACCTTTCACTGAAACAAACACACAAACAGAAAAGAGACTAAAGGGACAAAATGATATGATCATCATAATAAATGCAAGTGCATCTGATAAATTACAACTTTCCTTTTTTTTTTTTTTTTTTTTTTTTTTGTCTTTTTCAGTTTTATCGGTACCGGGGATCGAACTCATGACCGCTTGCTTGCAGGGCAGGTGCTTACGCCGCTGAGCTAAATCCTCAGCCCCTAAATTACAACTTTCAATATTTCAGAAGTTTTTATTTTAATGGAATACATGTAGATATTAATAAATAATAAAGTTCTCTTCTATAAAAATAAAAGAGAGGATAACAAAAGTTAATACACCATGTACCATAATCTTAAAAAAATGGCCAAAATGTTACTCAGAGTATAAGTCATAGTAAAGAAGACTTTCTTACAAAAAAGAAAAAGAAACAAACAAATTATAGCACAAAACTTTTCAATGAACCTAATAGAAACTAGCATAAGTGAAAAAAATTAGCATATATGTTGAGATATTTTCGAAACAATGGAATAGAGAATTTGGGGAATTATTTGAACTTCTCCGTACTCCTATTTCTCTAGCTTCTATTTTGCTCTTAATTTATATAGGTATATATTTTGATTTTTCCATGTAAGAGAAACAACACTGTATTTCAGCTTATATGCTATTTCACTTAACATTATTCTCCATTTGCATCCGTTCACCTACAGATGCCTTAAGTTCATCTTTTTTGTGGCAGAGTAATACTCCATTGTGTATAAATACCACATTTTCTTTATCCATGCATGTGTTGATGGACACGTTGTTTCCAAGTTCTAGCTATTACAAATTGTACTGCTATAAATTTGGGCATGTTTGTGTCACTGGAATATGATGATTAACTCTTTTGGGAAGATACCTAGAAGGAGGATAGCTGGGTCAAATGGAATTTCTATTTTTAGTTATTTTAGGAATCTCTCTAGTGATTGCTGTAGTGGTTTCACTAGGTTACATTCCCACCAACAATGGGGAAGAGCTCCCTTTCCCCCACATTTTACCAGCATGTGTTGTTATTAGATTAGAGGTAGCAGAAACAACCGCTGGCACCCTAAACTATTTGATCTTTGACACACACTATAAGATAGCCCTTAAATAAATGGTGCTGGGAAAATTGAATATCCACATGCATAAGACTGAGTCTAGACCCATCTATCTCATCATGCGCTAGACTAAAAGAAAACTGGATCAAAGATCCAAGTGCTAAAACAGAAACTTGCAATCTACTGAAAGATAAAATAGGTATAGCTCTTAAAGAGACAGACAATAGACTTCCTTTAGAACACCGGTGGCATAAGAAATAATTTTGAGAATCAACAAATGGGCTTTTATCAAATTAAAAAGCTTCTGCAGAGCAAATGAAATACCCAATAGAAAGAAGAAAAAATATATAGATTGGCTTTTGTGTGTGTGTGCCGGGAATCAAACTCATGACCTTATGTTTGCCAAAGGCCCTGTGCCACTGAGCTATATCCCTGGCCCCTGATATATAGAATGCAAAAAAAAAATGTTGATAGCTACCCCACAGATAGAGAACTAACATCAAGAATCAAGAATATATAAAGAACTAAAAAAAAATTGGACGCCCCAGTAAAAGACCCAATCAAAAAATGACCAAGTGAAATGAAAAGACATTTCTTAAAAGAAGTACAAATGGCCAATATGTTTTAAAAGGTTGAACATTGTTGGCCATGAGAGAAATGCAAATTAAAACTATATTGAGATACCATTTTACTCTATAAAGAATGGTTATCATCAAAAAATCTAATAAGAAAACCTGTCATGACCTGGGACTAGGTGAGAATTTCCTCATTCTGCTAAAAGATGTGCATAAAAAACTATAAGGTCCCATGGTGAGACAGCCCAAGCTTTTTTAAAGGACTGGAGAGCGCCTGCGGGTCTTGAACCACCGGACCAATTGGCCCGGGCAGTTGGGAAGCCAGACTCAAAGCCAGCCCAAGCTTTTCTTTCATATTGGAACCATGAAAGGATGCCACCTTCATTCCTTCTGTTCAACACTGTGTCAGTTACACAGGCAAGACAAAAAGGTGTGTGGGTTACTGTCGTTAAAGAAATCCGTCAGTCACAAATAAAGTAAAAAATCCAGTATCATCTATAGATAAATCAGTACGAACATTAAATACAAAGCGGACATTCAAATGTCAGTTTCTTTTTCTATGCTAGCAAAAGCAGAAAAACAAAATCTCAAAGGGAAACAAGGAAATACTTGCTACCTAGGAATAAACCTTATGAAAAATATGCAAAACCTCTATAGTACCACGCTTTATAATGGAACTACAAAATGGAATTAGTGAAATTGGAAAAGACTTAAGTGAGATGATATACCATTTTCATATACTGGAAGTCTCAATATTTGCAAAGTTAATTCTGTGCAAATTAACCTAAAAATTTAGTATCTCAATTAAAATCCTAATATTGGTTATTTTGTTTTGTTTCTTTGTTTTTTGATACGGGGTCTCCCCATATAGTACAAGCTGGCCTGGACTCATTATGTAGCCTAGGCTAGCCTCAAACTCACAGTTCTCTTGCCTCAGTCTTGCAAGTGCTGGGATTACAGGTATGTGCCACCTTGCCCAGCTCCTAATATTATTTTTATAGAACTTGACAAGCTGATTCTAAAACTTATTTTGGGATTAAAAGGGGGGGGGGAAATAATACCCTTCATAATACCCTTCAAAGGCCAGGGATTTAGCTCAGCAGTATAAATGCCTGCCGAGGTCATGAGTTCAATCCCTGGTATGAAAAAAAAAATAATACCCTTCAAAGAGGAAAATCAGGTGAGAAGGCATACTTACTGTAGCTACACTAATTAAGGTAATATGATGTTGGTACAAGAATAGACAAAATAGCTGTGCATGCTGGTATCTGCCCGTCATCCCAATACTCAGGACCCTGAGCCAGGAAGATTGTGAGGTCAAGGCTGGTCTGAGCTACATAGCAAGTTCAAGGACAGCTGGACCCCTCAGTGAGACCCTGTTTCAAAAATCCAAAAATGAAATTTAGGAATATTGGGGCAAGAAAACTCAACGAGAATATTGAAACAACTGGACAATTAGGAAATTGGAAAATATTTCTCAAAGATATACCAAAAATGTGTGTGTGTGTGTGTGTGTGTGTGTGTGTGAGAGAGAGAGAGAGAAAGAGAGAGAGAGAAAAGAGAGAGACAGAGGAGAGAGAGAAATTAAAATTTGGGATGGAGGAATCACATGGTTTATAGCCTTTGTGTTTTAACCGTGGTACTTTGTTGGGCCACTGGTTTATGGTTTGTGATGACACTATGAACTCAGTAGGTCCCTGTGTACAATATACGATAATTTTGCCCCTAATTGTTTGGTTATTTCTAAGCAAGAAATAATCTTGCTTTTCTTTTGTGTTTTAAAAACACATGACAAAATATGTCATTCTAACCATTTTAAGTGTTTGTTGTGGCATTAAGCACGTCTGCGTTGTTGTGCAACAAAAGATGTTTTTAAAGGTGAAGGACTGAGCAACTAGTGCACCATGATAGGAATGGTAGCGCATGGGTATTATTTCTAGCCTGCTGTTCAAGGTCATCACCAAGGTCTGGTTTTCCTCACACACGTATCTCCTGAGGAACCAGCATTTCCCTCGTCACAGAATATGCACCGTTGTTGGCACGCAGTGATTTGAAAAACTTACTTTTTAAGACTGCAAAATATGACACTGACGCCATTGAAGGAGGTGCCATCGATTAGACTTTCATTTGTGAGGAGCCGGGACAGGCTGGGACAGTGCTCCACAAAGCCGTGAAGTTGCCTAGGTTGAGCTCCCACTTGTGATCCTCCTGCCTCAGCCTCTCAAAGTGCTGGAAAAGCAGATGAACACCACCATGCCCGGCCCCATACAAACATCTCATAGGCTTATATGCATGACTAAATCACATCTTAAAAACGCAAATAAGAAATTCTTTTATTCTCCTGAGTCACATTTAAAAACAAATATTACCAATTTGATAGACAAAAATAAACCCAAGCTGTTTTAACAATTACTAGTAAAGTTAATGCAACGCGTTCCATAACTGAGAGACATGGATATTGAAGGAACCCCGGGCACTCTCATACCGTGCAGCAGCAGCACTCCCACAGTATTTCCAAGGATGTGGGGCCGAGGCTGCAGCAGGAGGGACAGAATGCACATGTGGCGCTGCCACAGGCGTGGAGGACCTGGGCTTGGTGCACAGCCTCACCGGGGAGCTCCCGAGGTGCTTCTCTCGGCCGGCGAGCGGGAGGGCGGGACAGAAAACCCGGAGACTCAGGAGGTGGCGACTGGCCTGCCTGGCGCAGGGGGACCGAGCCGGCCGGGTGGCCGCGCCCCCGCGTTTGTGAGCTGGCGCCGGGTCACACGCGGGGCACCCGGCGGGGACGCCCTGGCGTCCCGTCCTGGGCGCGCCGAGCGCGGGCTCCCCGCAGAGCTGATGGCGAGGGGCGGGCCGCAGACGCGCCGCCGGGGCCCTGCTCGCCCAAGTTCTCACCCCGAGGCGCTCGGGCCGCAGCTGCGGCTGCTTCCGTGGACCTCGCGTTCCGGCCTGGTCTCGGAGTTTGCTAAAGAGGAGGACAGCAGGTAAAGACCGGCAGGATGGAGAGGGAGTTGGCTTACTGACTGGAGGACACAACCTGTCGGCCTTCCGCCAAAGGTCTTCGCAGAGTCGACCCCTCCGGGTTGCTTTGCTTACCTCAAGCCACCAGGTCGCCTCAATCCACCAGGTCGCCACGACTGGGCCACTGTTGAAAAAGGATCCCGAGACCGAGGCCGGAGGCTTTAGCAGTCACAGGCAAGGTCCTGGGGAGCGCGCGTAGGGACCAGAGAGCTGAGTGAGTCAGAGAGAGCTGCTGGGGCGATTGCGACCTCTCTGTCCCCATCAGCTGAACAGAGTAGGACAAGGCAGGGTTGCGAAAAAGACTCCATTAAGTTCCAGCCCAGTGTAATCAAAATACAGGCATTCATCAGAAAAGCGCGTTTTTATGGGATCTGACAAATGTAATTGGAGAACTAGATATGGACCTTTACAGAGGAGGTAGAAAACAGAAAGCATGACAGTTTGGAATATTTTGTTTGACAGTACGATTCCCTGGTGTATTCATACTGGCGTATTGGTTTAATAATATTGACATCTTAAAATATAACAAAATCGAATACACCAATGAATCTTATTATGAAACAAAACATTCTAACGTATCACTTGAATTTGTGTATTTTCAACAACAACAACAACAAGATGAACACAGATCATAGTCCATATTTCAAGGTGAGGTACTCAAGTGCTACTTGACAAAACCTTGCACACAAGCCGCCTCGCAGGCTCCCTGGCTTTCCTAGTCTAGGAAGCTGGGCCTCCCCCGGTGGCCAGAGGACTGCTGGCCTATGTTTTCCAGCCCCTCTTCCTGCAAATAGCTCAACGTGTTTTAATGTATGGACCCCGGTGCAGTTCTTATTACCACTAAATTTGTTCTGAATTTAAGGGTAAATAATTAATGCAATTAGCTTTCTGGAATTAATGAAAATCAGTGATTTGTCCTTTCTGTAATTCTACATGGGTAGCATTTTATTATTTAGTTATTCCATGGATTAGATTTGCAGGTTGTTTTGGAATTGTCACTTGAGTAGAAAGAACTTGGTAACTATCTGGAGAATACATAGACCTGTTAGTGTTCCAGAAGTATATGGAACTTTTGTTTCTAAAAGCTGCTACCTCCATTACCCAGGTTAGGGAAAAGGTTTTTTTTTTTTAAAATCTTAATGTTAATTTGGCAATTTATTTTTGTTTTTAGCACACAGATGGGTTTCTCCTTTAGTCTCTCTTGCTTTTAGAGAATTTAAATACTTTCTTACCTGTATTTAAACTCAGTCACAGGTTAGGATTATCTTTACCTAAATATTGTCCTATATTTTGCTATTTGAAGCTAAGCTTCAAAAACATTTTGTTGGGTTGGCATGTAACTCAGTAGTACAACAACTATGGTTGAACCCCATAGCACCACACACACACACACACACACACACACACACACTCACACACAGTAACTTCTATAACAGTTCATTTAATCTCTCTTGGAAAATTTCAATTTCTGTGTATTACTTACATAAAGTAAATGTAAAATCATATATTTTACTATTCATTTTGATTACCAAGGGGACTAAGGGAAGAAATGTTAACTTTACTGTAAAATTCTGCTTTTAAATCATTTTATGACATAATATGTGGTAGATACACATAAATTTAAAAATACAAAATAACATGTAGTCAGCCTTTCATCTTTATTAACAAGTATCTAAGAAAACAACTTAGAGAAGGGTTTGTTTTGACTCATGGTTTCAGAGGTTTCAGTCCGTGGTCAGCTGGCTCCAGTGCTTTGGGCCTATGGTGAGGCAGAAATATCACATATAATGGTGCAAATCAGCTCATTTTGTGATAGACAGGAGGCAAAGAGGGAAGCAGACCAAGAGGAAGGGCTACAGGTACAGTACCTTTGAAATGGATGACCCAGTGAACTACTTCCTCTAGCTAGCTTATTCAGCTGTGTACTCATCAGTGGGTTACTACCTTAGTGAGGTTAGCACTCTTATGACCCAGTCACCTCTCTAGGTACCCCCTCTGAACATCTTTGCATTGCAGATTAAGCCTTCAAATACACAAGCCTTTGTGTGAAACTTCATATTTACACCTCAACATCATACAAGCCCAAAATCAGACAAAATCAATTTTCAACCATATGGAGTTGCTCATGTTAGCAAACAGACTAAACCAGGTTAGACTTTAGCTGGCTTTTCTTTGTCTTAGTGGTTATGTGCACAAAACTGAATTTAAGATTAATTGGAACCAAACAAGAAAAGAAAAATGGCATATATTTCATTAGGTGAAAACTAGTTATTTATTTATTTAATCAGCACATAATTTATCATTTTAGGTTCCACCTCTTATTGTTGCATTAATACATATTTAGTATACATAAACAAAAATACGAGCATCTAGCAACAGGGAACACATGCCAGTAAAGTATCATGTGCTATATTCCAAAAGTCAACAACTGATTTGCTGATTACTAGTTTGGGATCATACTGGCCTTACTAGTTCATATGACCTCATGACTGTCATTTTTTTAAACTAGTGAAGTTTTTATTAAATTCACAAAATGAAAACCATTTGTTAGGGGATAGGAGATGGATCCACCAGAGAATGGGAGTCAGGTCACCAGTGGTGAGGGATGGGATGCTGGGACATACATTAGAGCCAGGTACAGACACTCACTGCCAGGGGAGGGGTGGTCAGAGCAGCGTCTGCAAACTGCTGGGCATCCATGAGCCCCAGTCCACAAAACACAGCCCAGCACATTGCTGCCTACTCCCTAAATCCTGTGCCTGCTTGCCCATAACACAAACCACAGATTGTATTTTGTACACAGTACTGGTCCAAGGCCAACGGGCCACACCAGGCGATCGCCTTCTGGCAGGCCATCAAGGCAAAGTGGGGCAAATGGCGAGACACTGAGAGTTCTTGTATTCTGGTCTCTTCTTTTTCTTAAAAACTTTTAGTATTCAGTCATAGGTCCTCCATCCTGAAGTTGTAACCCTAATCACCTTCTAAAGGACTCACCACCAAGCACCATAGCAGGACTGTTTTACCCTCTTTATACCTCATAATGGAGATTAAAATTCAACGGAGTTAGGAGTTTGGGAGGAAACAAAACATATCCAAATCTTAGGCATAATGATATAATTCTCTAACAACTAAATCATTTGGTAAGAGCTGAGAGAAACTTGTGTTTAAAAATAACTGCCTGCATGTATTTCATGTTTAACTATACCCTACTGTCTCATTTGTATGGTTCTATTGAAAATGATCATTTCCCACTTTGGTGAATTGCAGCACACAACAGTACAGCCTCCAGGCAAGTAAAGCAGCCTGAACCAGAAAGGCTCTGTGAGCAAGGGGCACTGGTGACTTGCCCACAGTCAGCAGGTCGTCCCCACACAGTGTCATCAGGTAACAGGGAGTCATCCCATTTGGTAGAGCTGCATGATTAAATCCATTTTCAGTGCTTTAGTCCTGTACCACCATTATTTCTTACAAGTGTAATGATTTTAGTAAGGTTCTGTTTGACACTTAGGTTAGCAAAGATTTGTATTTTCCCATTTTTGAAAGTTACCTAGATTTTCAAGCATATAACTTCTATGACTATTAACTAAATGGAACTTTTTATTATTGTATTTTCCAGGAAAGAAAGCACCAAACACATTCGCATTTCTTTTTGTAAAAGCAAATGACGAAGACCAAGTTTACTAGCTTTTATAAGCATAAGCCTAACATTACATATTTAAGGAACTGTCAAAACTTAAGTTGCTGGCATCGATGCATAACTAGAAGATATTCTTGAATTTTTATTAAACCAAAAAAGTATTACCATTAGCACATTAATGTATTTATCAATAATCTCTGAAAAAAAAAAGAAATTATTTGTGGCACACTGGGTCTGACCCAGCAGGCTGACACTACTTAGTTCACATTTCAAACACAACAGAAAGCAGACCTTGCCGGACTTAGGGTATAATGTTGTCCTAGTGTTACTTAGGAGTCAAACTCACCTTGGATCACATTAAATAAAAAAGGAAAGTGCATTCCAACAATTTTAAAGACAAAAGTGGTTCTAGTGTGTAGTCCCAGCAATAAACTCAAAATTAAACTCTACTGAGCCTTTTGTAAGTACTTTTGGTACAGCTGTACTAAAAGTTGCGTTTGTTTGAAATCTTAAAAAAAAAAAGTTACTAGCCAGGCATGGTGGTGCACTCCTGTAATCCCAGCACTTCCGAGGCTGAGGCAGGAGGATCATTGAGAGCTCAAGACCAGTCTGGGCTACAAAGTGAGCCCCAGGCCAAGCTGAACAGCATAGCAAGACGCTGTCTCAAAAAAAAAAAAAAAAGTTCCCATTAATCTCAAATGCTTGTTAAACTTGTGGTAAATGAATACATTGAATTACTTGTTATTCAAACATAGTGGCTGCTCCTTACCATTTATGGTTAAGGATTTTAACTGTACATCTTCAACTTCTTTCTGGACCATTCTTGACAATTCTCTTTGTGGTAATTTTGCTTCCCCTATTTTAGTAGAAGCTGATATAGATTGGAAGTTGCCCATCTCACTGCTGCTAAATGAGGTGGAAGAGAATGAAATGAAACCCCGTAATATATGGATCCAAATGAAGTAAATCCTGTATCAAGTCAAGAAAATCCAACTCGAAATGATAAAAATTCACGGAAAGCAGAGAAAAAGGTCACAATGTGGCCTCTACTTCCTTGGGAACTCCTTTTATTCCCAAAGAAATCTTCAAATAGGGCTTTGAAGCTGAATGAGAAAAGGTCCTTTTTTACCAGAACATTCCCTGAAGGAATTATCTGGGATATCCAATGGAAACCTGGCTCAAATGAACTGTCAAAGTGACTTTCACTTCCTCCTCCACCATTTAATCTTTCTTGGCCATATTTGTCACAGATGTTCCTTTTTTTAACATCTGATAACACCATATATGCCTTAGCAACTTGTCTGAATTTCTGCTGTTTCTCTATTCTCAGGATTTTATCTGGATTCCACTTTAGTGATATGCCAGTTTCTGATGTTCTGATGTATCTTTTTTTTTTATATCCTTAGGTAAGACACGTCTCTGCATGCCTAGAATTTCACAGCAATTCACCTGTTTTATCAGGTTATTGTAACAGGTCCAAGGACACAGATGACCAGTAGCAGAAAGGAGGGAGGTAGGTGGTTGGTTCAGATGGCTGTATTTACTAAATGGAATTTGTATTACACATATTTTTTGTGAACTCCAAATTACATATATTAAGTTCTGATTTTTTTTGGTACCGGGGATTGAACACCAAAACTTTGCATTTGCCAAGCAGGCATTTACACCACTGAGTTAAACCCTGGGCCCTAAGTTCTGATTTTTAAAAAATGTGTTTTGTAATTTATGTAAGAAAAAATTTCCTTTAATCAGTTAGGCAAATTTTATCAAATGTACTGTTTAATCATCACCGGAATATTGTTTCTTCCTCCAGACTTCTTCAGGTTGCTTTTTTATTTGTATATCCTTTCACTTCCATTGTTAACCTCCAGTAACCAATGTTTGCTTACTGATTCTAAAGCTTTACCTTTTTCAGAATGTTATTTAAATGGAATGCTATGGTGTTTATATCTAAAATGTTCCCCCCAAAGTATCATGTCTTTGGAGATAGGGATGTTCAGAAGAGATGGATCACACGTTCTTGACTTGGAAGGTATTCTCTTGTCCCTGATTCTGCCCGTCTCTCTGAATCCTGGCTGTTATGGGTTGAGCAGCTGTCTTCCCTGAAAGCCCTTTTGCCAGGTGGTTTTACTGTGCTGTTTCAGCCTTGGTACCAGTAGGCTTTGGACTAAATCCAGTAAAACTGTGAGCCAAAAATAAGCCTCATTTCCTTTAAGTTGTGGATGGTGAGTATTGTGTCCCAGCTATGGGAAAGTGACTAACACAGAACACTGGTACCATGAATAGGGTACTGCTGTATAATTATACTTTAGAAACTTTTAAAACTAGTTTGTGGGAGTTTAGAAAAGTTGGGAGATTCAGACTGGAGAAGCTCTCAAGTATTAGCACGCGTGACAGGTAGCTGTGGTCAGAAATCAGAAGACCAGGATGCTGACAAGAATGTGTGATAAAGTGCAAGCCAGTGAATTTTCATTTGGGAATGAGGATCTAGAAAACTGGACTAAAATCCTGCATGTTTCATTCTTGCAAATAATTTGTCAATGTTTTATACATGTTCTGTGACATTGTGTGAGGATAACTTCAAAAGTGGCAGACTAATCTGGTGGAGGAACTTTTAAGGCAGCAAAATGTTCAGGAAGTGGCATGGATACTGCTGGTTACTTTCACTTAGATCTGCATTGAGAGTCAGGAGTAAAAAGCTGAGGTATAGGATTTTAAAAATCTGCAGCTTGACCAGAAAAGAGGCCTGGGATCAAGGGAAAGAATTGTTGATGAAAAGATTCACATTACAAAGAAGTCAAACATTTTATAGTGGGACAGTAAGAAAGATCCTCTCAGGAAATAACCGCATCCCACCTATCAAAGAATCCTCAAAAGTATAAACATTGAACTCCTTTGAAAGACTGCTTTGAGAACCCCAAAGTATGGTCATGGATGCTTCTACCCAGATTTCAGGCTTCAGACACCAGGGAAAATGTGTGACAAGGTCAGAGTCACTGCCAGGATTCAAATATAAGGTTTTTGGTAACAGTGATACCACAGGAGTGGATGAATAGAGAATTGTTTATCTAGAATCAAAAGGGCCTAGCATAGCCTTTGAAAAAAAATCGGCTTTCTTGTTAATCTCTACCACACAATTGGCTTAGACAGCACCATTAAATATAAACAGAGTGAATGTGAAGAGTAGAGAATGATATCTGCAGTCTGTAGTTTTTCTTTTTTCAGTACTGGGGGTGGAACTAGGGACTTTGTAGGTCTAGCCCTACGTTATTTTTATTAAATTTGAGACAGAGTCATACCAAAATACCCACTTTAGAATACTTTTAACTACTGTGACTATTATATCTCTGAACTTAATTATCTGTTTAGACAAGTAAGTATCTAGCTTACTAAATAGCACACTAAATAACTTCTCATCTATATCAGTATTTTCCTAAATGAAATAACCAGATATTTGATGATCTGTTTCCTATATGAAGGCAATATAAATAAGCCATTAGGTTAACTCATAAAAACACAGTGTGTGTTTAACAAATGCACCTGGCAATATCCTGAGATGCTGCATAAAATACATGTCTATCCATACATGTGGTTGTGTCTGGGAAGTGGCATAATTTCTCAACTTTAATAATACAAATTCTTAAATGGATCTAGAATTATTTCTATGAAAAGTAAAGAACAGATTCCTCCTCCTTGTCACTTTTAAAGAATGAATTATTTGTCTAGAGTGAGTCTATGAGATCATTTTCTATGTGGGCTCAGGTAATTATGATGCAAAGGATTTAAGAACAATATCTTAAATATATTTTAACTAAGACTTATAAAAACATGTCGAAATGTTCATAGGTAGCAGAAACACGTTTTAATAACTGGTATATGGTGCAAGTAGAAAATACATTTTTTATTCAAATCATGTTTTCAGTGTATGTCAAAATAACAGTTTTAACAAAGCTACATTTTAATTTCAACACATTCCAATCCAAATTCCCCACTATTTACCAAAAATAACTTTTTATAAAGCTTACTGTCTTATCTAATAATATACAGACTATTAATCTATATTTGTTGTTTCTCTAAAAATATCAGAATAGCTTATGAGGATATCATATAAAACTACTTATTATATTACACACCAAACATAAGTACAAATTCTGTACAGTGTGACAGTATACATATATATTACAAGAGACTGTGTTGTTAAAAGTAATATCTTAAGAACTCTTTCACAGAAAAAACTGCATTACAAAATGGTGGTAGCTTGAGTATCAGCTCTTTTCCTTTCAAGAATTCCTTTCAGTGGGCATTAACTGTCCATTTAGCTTCATCAACAGTTTTACCACGAGACCAGCCTACAAAGTAAAATACATGTTGGCAATAAAGATGAAATATGTAAGAATGATTACAGGACATAAAGAGCATTGGGCAATCCTATTTGCAAGGGAGTTTTCTAATCAAGAGGTAGCTTGTTAAGAAATGAAGCCCATAGGATTACTTAGGTGTTTTTGTTTGTTTTCTGTACTGGAGACTGAACCCAGGTCCTTCACACAGAGCTACGTCTCCAGTGAATACTTATTTTTTTATTTTGAGACAGAGTCACCAAGTTGCTAAACTGCTTAGGCTGTGCTCAAACTTGCCATCCTCTTGTCTCAGCCTTCCAGAATGCTGAGATTACAGCCATGTGCCACCCAGTTTAATCTTAAATCTCTTTTGAAGAGATTTAAGAAACAACCTATAAATAACTTGTGGCTCAGAGAAGATACTGGTCAAGAAGAGGGAAGGGCTGTCTAATATCTTGATGGAAGAGACAAAGAATACTGATGAGAACTTTAAAATATTGGCATAAGAAAGAATTTAATTGAAATAAAACTGACAAATTTTTCAGCTATGTTTCTGGCTTTCTTTGTTACGAAAGGCCTTTGTTTTCCTTTGACATTATATTTTAATTTCATCTAATATTATAGAGATTTCCCTTGAAGCTACATTAGTTAAAAAAAACTTCAGTAATACAGTAGCTCACTATTAGGAGTCTAAAATAGTCAATAAATACTTACCTGTTTTGTGTGTACTATAAAGCTCATTTTATTTTCCATACTGTGGATCTGAAAACAAGTATCGGCATCTCCCAACTGCCACATAAAACAGCCATACTTAAGACTGATGAGTAAAGCCTGCAATGTAATTAGAAATCACTCTATCAAGATTTGTATTAGAGCAATACATCTTACACTTAGTTCTAAACATAATGGTTTTGAATTTTATAAGAATGTCTATTCACAGTACCTACAACTAATCACTTACAGTCTGTAGCTCAGAAGCTACATAGTAGACTTGCCAAGAATAATACTTTTTGCATCAGATTAAAAGCAATTTCAAGATGTCAATTTTTTGTTCTTGTGAGCTATTTTTTCTTTCTTTTTCCATTTTTTTTTTTTTTAAATGAGGTCTACATTGCACAAACTGGCCTTAAACTTGTGATCCTCCCACTTCAGTCTCCAGAGTAGCTGGAATTATAGGCATGCAGATTAAAGATGCAGAATTAATGAATTTTAAGATAGTGAAATGTATAGTTTTTTTTTTTACAGATTAAAATAATCTATTTAGCTGTGTGTGGTGGCACGTCTGTAATCCCAGCACTCAGGAAGCTGAGGCAGAAAGATCATCATAAATTTGAGAAAAGTCTGGGCTACATAAGTAAGTTTAAGACCAGCCTGAATTACACAGTGAGACCTTGTCTGGGAAAAAAAAAAAAAAAATCACTTTAACTGACTCAAAAACCTTTTAAATATTCACACAATACTTATAAATCTGAAACTTATACTAATAGGATGACTTAGGTAAATTCATCCCACTGAAAATAAGCACACTGATATATTCATTTTTGTTTTGTTTTTTGAGACAGGGTTTTGCTATGAAGTTCATGCTGGCCTGAACTCACTATGTAGCCCAGATTAGCCTTGAACTTGAGGTGATCCTCCTGCTGCAGCCTCCAAAGTGCTGAGATTAGAGCCATGCACCACCACGCCCAGTGATATATTATAAAAGTAGGCATACTTACCAAAGTTAATAGTTTTCATAAATTCACCAAAATTACTTAAATGCTATCACGAGAGTAACCCATTGCTACAGTTGCCTGACATAATGCAATATATTTAAGGCATTCAGTATATTTTTATTATTATTTTAAAGCTTTAACATTCTTTTGATTGACATGTATTTGTACATATTTATTAGATATAATGTGTATTCATTTTGCTGTTGTAGTAATGGGGATTGAACCTAGATCCTTGCACATATTAGCAGTTCAATTACTTTATCGTTTCAATTGGTTTTTGAGAATGCAAATGAAGATTGCAAAATAAGGTTACACAAGATGTGAGAATTGAGTCAAATAAAAGCTCAGTGCTGGCCTAACCTACGTTAAGTCTTACGGGTAGGGGGGGTGAGCATCCCACGAATGCTGTTAGAAAAAAGGTCTGAGTAGGTGACAGAAGGTATGGAGGTGACTGAGCTAGAGGCTAAATGAAAGAAGAGGACACAGAGTTCCCAAAATTCATAAGACAAATAAGAGAATAAAAGAAAATATTGATTGTAAGTAAAAGGTTTTTATTCCTTCTAATTCTTGTTACATGAGATCTGTTAATTGACCTATAAAAGTTTTGACTAGTTTTATATAAAAACCTACAATTCAACTTGGCCAAATACAACCAAGTGCTCTCTGGTTTTATAAACAAATTGTTGTAGGTGTGTTTATCTGTCTATCCATCTGGTTACCATATTTAAGCTGTTTGGTTTGAACTCAACAATTTTTTCTTCTTTGCCTTTTTATAATATTTGTCTATAACTTAAGTTGATTTATAGATGTCATTAGAATTAAGGACATGCTTCCACTCAGGTTGCCAGCTGATCAAAATGATGTCAAGATTGGTTTTACAAACACAATGCATATTGTTATTTGTGTACAGTAACCCAGGAATCTTTCGTTGGTCAAAAATAATGTGTTAATTATGACCTGATTCTTATATATCAATAAAAAATTTGCTAACATAATTAAATGGGACTCTTAGGTTAGAAAAACAGTTGGGACAGGATTCCCGTTGGTGAATAAAGGAGCAGCTGCCAGGAAAGATTTTCTTGTCTTTGTTCACTAACAGAACCTCAATAATTTCAATGGCCTTATGGGAGACATACTCCAATAAATATTGCTAAACATATTATTGTGCTATGTTTACATTGGCCATTGTCAAAAGGTTATGTTTTCTGTGGATAAAATAATAAGGTTCCATTAAAACATGCTCTTGGAAGGGCTGGGGATTTAGCTCAGTGGCTCAAGCAGTTGCCAGGTAAGTGTGAGGTAATGAGTTTGATCCCCGGTACCAAAAACAAAACAAAACAAAACAAAACAAAACAAAATGCTCTTGGTACAAAACTAAATTAAGAGACAAAACTTTCTATATATGTATGACATTCATTATTGCTAATCTCATGGTGTACTAAATATATTCATTTGTGCCTTCCAGATGTATAGGATTCTGAGATGTAAGGCCAGGACTGTTTATGGTAATAACCTTTTACTAGACGCAAATATTGACCTTTCTCTTGTATTCCACCTATTTGTGATGAGGTATATGTCAAACCAGCATGAAATTTGTCAAATGATAGGGTTTTTCTTTTAAGGCTTCTGTGATGTACATATTATATATGTGGCACAACACTTAAGATTCTCAGGCACTGAGTAGTTCAGATAATGTCACACACTTCTTCGATGACACCCTATTAAAGGATAACAAATCAGGTGAGAATTTCCTTATGTACTAGACAGAGATGATTAACTAAAAAGGCAATTCTATACTATGAGGGACGTTTAAGTGTGTTACAAAAAAAATGTCATTATGATTGTCATACTAAAATACTATGCATGGCTCGTGACCTCAAGTGTTCTCTGAAACTCTATAACTGCTGTCTCTTCACATTCTGTAGGGATACAATTACTGAAACAATCATGATTAATAGGAAATAACAGCCCTCTGGCTATATTTATATTTCAAAATGCTTGATGTCCAGATGAAATTACAATGACTAAACTCAGCTTTCGTGCTGCAATACTGTTTCTTAGGTTGTAAAGGGTGATTCACCTTGTAGTAGAATCAGGAATTAAGAGACTATGCCTGAATGAAAGATCTCCATTCTATTCTCATCTTTGAGTCATCTTGTCAGCACCAAGCTTCTGCTGTTGCCGGTGGGCACTGGCAAAACTCGAGGAGCTTTTTGACCTTCAGATAAGCCACTCACACTCTAACACTGTTAAAATAGATCTAATAGCTGTCTGGGTTATAAAGTTATTGTGAAGTACAACTAAGGTAGTATACATGAAGGCACTTTGAAGATTGTATAAAACACCACTATAGTGAAACTCTTTGGTTCTGATACAACTATTCTGGCACAAGTTTTTTTGTTAAAAGGTAGATATAAGCATGCCTGGACCCTCTTCAAAGCAAGCGTATTACTCACAGTGCCAGATGATCTTTTTAAAAACTTTTATTTTAGAAATGTCTCTTTATAATACTGCACATAAAATGGCAACATATTCTATTATAAAATTTTCTCTTCCTAAATCCCACCTCTATGGAGAACACTAATATATGAAATAGCTGGTAAATGTTTTCCTTTAGACACTGCAGCTACAAAGAGCTTTGGTTTATGTATACATTGAGTAGTGATCAACCCAGAATAATTACCATGTCTATTATCTTAAATTTATTTTATTTTATTTTTTATTTTATTTTTTTGTCTTTTTCCTTTTTATCAGTACTGGGGATCGAACTCACGACTGCCTGCTTGCAAGGCAGGCGCTTATGCCACTGAGCTAAACCCCCAGCCCCTATTAAATTTTTATCACTTCCTTATGATGACAAGATTCAAATTCTTCTATTTTGAGATATGATCTTTAATAATTATCTCTAACAGTAACTTGGCATTTTCCAGCCCCAAACACATTTTGTGAAGAAAGGGTTCATGTTCTCTCTTAAAATACACATAATTAGGAACATTAGTGGTCTGTGACTAGCAATTGTTAGAATATTGATTGTAAATAATAAACTAAGGCTATGCCAATAGATAAGGGGTTAGGGCATATTTCACGTGGAATTCTACACATGTAACAGTATAATGAGAATAGGTTATGTATAACAAAACATATCTTGTTTATAAAAGAGCTATCCATATTCGTATTGGAAAGTAGAATATAAACAGAATATGTTAAAATAGCTACCTAATGAAATACTGAGTCAAGATATTATAATATCTTAAACCAACTATCTTTTGGATTGATCATTTAAAGTTTTTATAACCAAAGTCTCAATGCAGTATGGCCTCAAAGTGACTTGACTTATAGAAAGCAAACAAAAAGGCAAAACCCTGTGAGATACAGCAATTTTCACTTATAAGGAAATCAGATTTTTCAACAGAACACAGAAGTTATTGAACACAGAAGTTAAAATCAAATTTTGTTGTTAAAGACTAATAGACAGTGAGAAATCCCAAATAATGAAAATAGTTAATGCAGCTGAAGAGCCAAAAGGCCACATGGTGATCTTAAGGGATCAGTCAGCTCCAGGAGGAAAAGCAGCGCTCATTAGGGGTTAAAATCTATAATGGGTAAGGTGCTGAGTGAGGCAAATAAAAAGCCACAAGTGAAGTAGCTGAAAGGGACAGCTGAAAGCAGAAAAGGGAAAACAACCAAAGTCAAAGTAATACACAGCTGACAGGCAACAGTGACGCTGCCATCACTCACACGGATGGTACTTATCTCGGTGTTTAAAAAACCAATTTCAATTCAGAAGGGAGCTGTGGTCAACATACATTGACATGAACAAAAGACAGTCTATCACCTGGGTGTGGTAGTCTTTACTAAGATTGAAGGCATATCAAAAAAGTAGAGTTCAGCTGTGAAGACTGAAACATATTCACTATGGTAACATAGTAAGCCACTACACAGTGCATTTATCTACTGAATACACTTTATGTAAGCAGAAGTCTCCCTAAATGTATGAAATTGGCTGAATTGTATTTTTTTTAGGGCAACTTTAATTATTTCAAAGAGAAACAAGATAGAAAAGGTTGAAATAATTGATACAAAAAGCAGCTATATTTTGGCCTTTCCTGAGACTTCAACAGAAACTAATGTCATATGTATTCTAAATGCAAATGAAGACTCTTTGCACACGAAGGTGTTTATTTTAATAAAGCCTGTCAAGTTCCACCACAGGAGATCTTAATGAATCTAACCCAACTGAAGATAAGCTGCGTGTTTGTACATTTGATGAATGAAAAATGTAATTATCACAGAGCTTCCAAGATGGCATAAATTTATCAATGGCTTATACAGCAGAAATAATGATTAAATAAACTGCAAAAATGTCTATCCTTTGGTTCAGTCATCATTTTATATACCGACGTATTCCTATTTGTATTTGTATCCTGAAAATCCAGTATGTTAACTAAGAATGCTATCATCCTTATGCCTGCTACTGCTATCATACATACACATTCCACTCCTAAACCAGAATATTATTCATAATAGAAGACATTACTAAACCTTCATCTGTATGCTACCTAAATTTCTGTACTATCGCTGAAACTTATCATCAAAAATTAAACATAAAACACAGCTCAGAGAAATGGCACATTATCACATGACAATATAACAAATCCAGTCTATGAAAAAGAATTTGTAAATGATATAAAATGCTCTTTATATGAATAATTTGGGTTACAACTGGAATTTTAGGGTTAACTTAAGACCAAAGTCCTGTGTTATGACCCAAATGCCAGCTGCTTATGCCTTTGTAAATGCTAGAAAAGCTTATGTAAAGGTCAGTCTTTGAGCCCCAGATATGAGTATTTGTGGATGTGATTTCAGTCAGTGCTTTATATGATCACTACAATTACTGCTTATGAATATGGTCCCCCAAAAGCTAAAAAAGCTAAGGAAGAAAGGAAAGGTAAAGAAAGCAATTGCAATAGAAAAGCTAATGGAAATTGTGTAGAAATGTGAGACATTCATGTGACCGATCTCATTAATATCTACAGGATGTCAAAATCCAACATTACGACTATCTTACAAAGAAAAGATGTATATAAGGAAGCTTGTGTTGCTAAAGGTATTACTCAAATTAGTAAATCACAATCAACAGTGTCAGATGACATGTCTACTACTAGTGGATAAACGGAAGTAGATAGCAGGTTATAGCCTATCTGAGTCTATCATTTGTGAAAAAGCTAGGGCTACATATGCAGATCTTGTAAAGATCATTAATGAGTGACGATAGTGAAACAGTTCATGCCAGAAATGGGTAGTTTCAGAATTTTAAAGTGAGAACTAGAGTTCATAGCATAAGTAGGCATGGTAAAGTAGCCAGTGGTGAAAAAAGGGCTGCTGAAAATTACATACACTACTTTGAAACAGTAACACACAGAAATGGCTTTTGCTCTCATCAAGTTTTCAACTGTGATGAAATTGGCCTTTTCTGGAAGAAAATGCCCAGGAAAACATACAATATCAATTAACTCAAGATAAAACCTCTTTTGGTTTATCACTTTAAGACCTGTAGAGCATTCAGAACACATAAAATCACAAAGAATAGGTGAAAAGTTATGTGGCGATCTAACACAAAAACCTAGGTAAGAAGAATATTCTTTCTTGAGTGGATCAAGTAGGCTTTCTGTCCTACTGTTAAAAAGTATCTAAGTGACAAGGTTTACCAGTCAAGGCTCTTCTCTTCATGGACAATGCTCCTGCTCAGATTTGGAAGAACTGGCTGAAGAATTCCCATGTGTCTCAGTCAATTTCCTGCCACCTAATACAACTCCTCTACTGCAGCCTATGGACCAGCAAGTTATAACTGACTTTAAGAACTTATACCCAAGGAACTGCTCCTGAAGTGCTTCCAGATGGTTTCAGATGCAGATTTAATCCTTAAAGAATTCTGGAAGTAACATTACAGCATCCTTTCCTGTGTGGGGTTACCTTAGAAATCCTGAGCCAATGTCTGAGGACACTAACACCTTTCTGGAATAAAGTATGGTGTACAATTATATATGACAGAGGAACTTCAGCAACTTCTGGCTGAGCAACAGAGAACTGCAGCAGAGGAGCTTTCTGAAAAGAAGGGGGAATAGCAACAATAGTGCAGCAAAGTTCTTCTGAAATAAAAGAAATTCTCAAAAAATGGATAGAGCTACAAACATTTGTAAAGACCCACCCACACAAACAAAAGGTCACTCATTGCATTCACTTGCTTAATGAATGATAATGTCATGGCATACTACAGAACAGTGTTAAAGAAAAGACAAAAATGGACAACCTTAGTTCTGAAAATGTTGAAACCTAGTAAGCCTGAAGCAGATGCTAGTGGGCTACAGACTTGCTCAAGGAAAGAAAGGACACCAAAGAGCCAAATTCTGACATTCTTACAGAAGGGGAGGTTCCTTCCAAACATTAACTGTAACCACCTTGCCCTTCTTGCAAGCCAAAGATGTCAATTTGAATGGTGAGTATAGTATAAAATCCATGTTTCTGTTAACTTACAAACATTATACAACCCCTTTTTATTATGAAAAAGTTAAGGATGTTTTGGGAGGTTCAGAATGTATTATGGATATTTCTCATTTCTTACGGGGAAAAATAGGCTTGATTTACAATCAACTTGAGTTCCAACCAGCTCCCACGAACAAACTGAGTTCATAAATCAAAGGTCCACGGTATTTCCCTTTTAGCTATCTTCCCAAAAGAATTAAAGACATCATATTACAGTGATATATGCATATCCATGTTTATAGCAGCACAACTCATAAAATCACTTGGAAGTGACTTCTATGTCTATTAATATATGAATAAATAAACAGAACATGGTATTTAAATATAATGACGCACTACTCTGCCATAAAGTAAGATAAATTTGGACATATTAAGTAAAGTAAATCAGAGAAACACAAGATACAAATGAGGAGCAAAATAAAAGACAACCGGAGGTAGACAGGTCTTTTTCAAATGCTAAAGACAGTAAGAGATGGAAGGAGATGACAGTGGAGAAGGGAATTAAGATTTTTTGTACATATCTCAACTCTTCACAAGGAATGTAATCAGTATGTACTGCAAACATATATTATGAAAATAAAAACTTAAAAACAAGAAAAACAATACATAAGCTTAGTTATTACTGTAGTCGATTTGGAAAACAGTCCCCTCTCCCAAATCCTTACCCTGGGGATTGCACCCAGGGCTGCAGTAAACAATATCCCCAGTCCTTTAAAATTTGTTTTGAGACAGGCTCTCCAAATCATTAAGTTGCTCAAGCTGGACTTCTGCTTTACCCTCACACAGTACTTGGATTATAGGCTTGTGTCACCAGGCCCAGTTTCTAAATGGTCCATTCGTAACAAACATGATTTGGTTTTCACTACATTCCAGTTAAAACCAGAAAAAGATATCCATTTTTGCTCAAACATGTCAAATATGGTTAATAATCAGGTATTTCATATTACAACTTTGATTAGAAAAAAAAAAAACCAGAGAGTAACACATTTCTGATGGAGATGCTACCTTAGTGCTATCATGGAAATTCATAATCACCTCCAAACTTTATCCTATCCCCCAGAAGTTTCTCATAAGTAATCCTGATTTTCAAAATGAAGCCCTTGTGTCACATACTACACTTAATCTTAGCCAAAAGGCCGAGAAGTAATTGTGTGTATACTATATTTTTATGTTTAAAGTCATCATTCTTTTCATTAAACCTAACTGATAGTTTGAACAGGTAATATACTCATATAGTTAAAAACTTTAAGTTGTGAAACAGTATTATTGATGACTGAATATGTCACTTCCCCAAATTAGTATGTTGAAATTCTATGCCCCAGTCCGATGGTATTAGGAAGTGTGGTACCTAGGTAATGAGGGTAGAGCCTTTTTGATTTGGTATAATTATTTCATTTTTGTTTGTCGGGTTTTTTTGAGACAGGGTCTCACCATGTAGTTCAGGCTGGCCTTGACCTCACTATGTAGTCCAGGCTGGCCTTGAATTTGCACAGACTTTTCTGCCTCAGTCTCCCAAGTGGTGTGATTACAAGTGTACACCACCACACCCAGCTCTGGAATTAGTACTTTTATACAAAGGTCTCTGGACAGCAACCTGATTCTTTGTCCCATGTGACAGGATACAGCAAAAGTTGTCAGCAACAGAGAAAGCCTTCCCTAGAACCTGACTGTGCTGCCTCCCTGATCTCACACTTCCAGCTTCCACACTGTGAGAAACAAATCTTTGCCATTTGTGAGTCATTCAGTTTATGGTACTTTTTAAACAGTATTTTGATCTAAGAGGTATATGGTCCTCTTTAATTCTACTTTCCAATTACCATTTAGGAAATAAATACATTTGTTTTACATTTGAACAACAATAGTAGCACATTACATATTGGTCAGTACCCTTTTCATTAGATATCTCTTGTAAACATATCATTCTGCAAATGATACGTTTGAGTTTGTGGCTGAAAGGTATTCCAAAGCAGAAATGTAACGTAATTAATATTAACACTTCTAAATCTTCTAGTTTTCACCCTTATTTTTTGCAATGAATAAAACTACAATGAATGGTCCTATATGTATGTCGTTTCTGGATTTTTCATGTAGGCTGATATTTTTATTTCAGATATTAAAATAAATGTGACTGGACAAAGCCAGCTAAAAAGTTTACCTTAGTTTCCATGTTGAGGAGATGAAGACCTTTTATGTTCACTCCTACGTACACAGGGATGACTTTATGATTGCTGGGGCTTGCCTTTGTAAATATCTGTCCTGTAAAAAAAGCTGCTCCATATGTAGGAATTTCCCAACAATTCTGTAAGAACATGCGCTGTAGATGGTGCATTTCTTTACTGATGCCTTCACTTGTACTAAGACTCTATAAAAACATTTAAGGTAAAATAAAAATAAAGATATAAGAACTGTACCTTCGAATATATAGATCAAATAAGCACTTTTAAACTCAAGGTTGTCCCCAGTGAAGAAAATCATGGCACATAATCCAAAAGTACTTAATGTTTTGTATTTTTAATATTAAAAATATTGTCTATTCTATTAGATTTTAAGTGTCTCAGGCAGGGATAGTATAATATTTCTAATTTTTGTCTCATCTGTATCATAGTATTGAACATATACAAGATAGTAAAAGAGTCTATATTACTAATAATAAAAATATCTTGCTACAGTACTTTCAGTTTCAAGTAGTGTGAACAAAAAGACACATTTTTAATTTCTGGATTATGAATTTAATATAACTATATTTAAAATATTAAAAAATCATCTAGCCTATAATATGTCTTTTTATTTCTGTTAAACAGCTTACCTTGTATTCATGAAGTATTCGATTTGTCCAATGAGGTGCTTTGCTTTTCAGTTTGGTAACAGGTACAATGGATTTTAGATTTTCTTCACTGTAAGCACATGTTAACATCTTTTAAATAAGTCACCTTTAGTAACGAAAGCATGCTAATGCTTCTGTCACAAATGGCTTTTTTAAAGTATCAGAGAACTTAAAAACATTAACTGTTCAAACTTTGTGACAAAAAAAAATTGCTGATCTTAAAGCGATCAGTTTAGAGAAACGTTTCTTCTTCAATAATCAGAAAATACTTTTGAAAATTCAGTGCTTTTGCTTTGGCAGTACATATACTAAAATTAAAAACAATAAACTTAAATGTGCTTACTATTCAATGTTTTCTCTCAGTGAACATGAAACTGGTTTTATAGTGGAATTCTTTTTTTTTTTTTTTTTTTTTGGTACCAGAGATTGCACTTGCCAAGCAGGCACTGATGTCACTGAAGTAAATCCCCGGGCCCCTATAGCAGAATTCTTAACTGCTTCAGGTTTATGAAGTTTTTTTAGTACTTATATATACTTATATAAATCAGATTTTAGTACATGTTTGTAAGCATATAAGAAAAAAAAATTACGGAATATTTCCATAAGGGAAATAAGTTTGTAAAGTAAAACTTTCAGAATTCCTTTAAAAATTTCTAAATTTTATTTGTACATGTTTGCAGTTCATGTCATTTACATTTGTCTTGGGGAGTGGCTATATGTAAACTTTAAGAATTCTTTTCCATAGTAGTTTTGTTTTTTCTTTTCATTCTATGGCTTGTACTATTAATTTCAAACCAATGTACACTTTCTAATAACATGTAAAAATCTTCTTGGGTTAAAAAAAAAAAACTGTGTAAAACTTGCCTTAAATACTTACTTTAGAAAACCTTGCTTGTGTTTCTTACTTTCATAATTTCCATAAACGATTTGCAACAACAGACTTGCCAATGTTATCAGCTTAGCATCAGGAGCCGTATAAAAGCCCTTCAGTAAATTATATCTGGCTTCATCGAATAGAATAAGAATAGCTAGGGGGTCTTCAATCTTAAAAGAAAATGTATAATCTGGTTACTAGGCTACAATTTCTCTTGAAAAATGTACAACTTGCTATAGTATAGTAAAGGAAAAGGAAAAACTACATATATCTCTTTTTTAGTGAACTGTTAATGTTTGGAGCAGGAGTTGGCAAAATTTCCTAAGAGGAAGACCGTAATATTTTGAGTTCTGCAAAGCATGTAATTTCTGTTTTCATTACTGCACTCTGCCATTACAGCATGTTATAGCCACAGGCAAAAAATGAACATGTGGGTACAGCTGCGTTCCAGATGAGTTTTTAATAGATAATCTGAACACCAGACAATTTTCACATGACATGAAATACTGTTCTTCTGAATATTTTAATTGTTAAAAAATATAAATATTCTTAACCTTCAGGCTCACAAATATAGGCAGCAGGCACAACATGTCCATAGAATGCAGTTTGCTACCACTGAACTGACTGTGTACTACCATCAGTTTGTGGATGTGGAGAATTTTTGGTGTAAGTTTACCCAAGATTTATATCCCCAAAACATATTTCTATTATCTACACTTCATACAATATAATAATGAACCTCAAAGAACATAAGTGTGTCAAATCTTAGAACCAATGTAATGTTTTTGTTTTGTTTTGTTTGAGACAGGTCTTTGTTATGTAGTCCAGGCTGGCTTTGTACTCGCAGTGATGTCCTTCTGTGTCAGCATCTCTTAGAGCTGGGGTTCTAGATGTGTGTCAACACACACATGGTGACAAATATAATTTTAACTAGCTATAGAAATGATCCCTGAAAGTTAACTTTTGACAAATGAAACTTTAAAAGAGCTTGTTTTAAAGCAAAGATTTTAAATTATAGTTTCTGAATGAATACAGTATATCAAATACTATAAGCTGGAAAATAGAATTATTTTTGTTAAGCTAAATTCTATTTTCCAATGTATAATATTCTTTAGAATATTATAAAAAGAAATTGAAATAGAACTTAATGAAAATACAAAAATGAGGGAACTATTTTAAATGAAATGAGACTAAGGAGCTAAACATAAAGTATGAACTTGACTAGATGCTGCTTATGAGATTTTTAAAAAATATTAGGATTTAGCTCAGTGGTATAAGCGCCTGCCCTGTAAGCAGGCAGTCGCGAGTTCGATCCCTGGTACTGATAAAAAGGAAAAAGACAAAAAAAAAAAAAAAAAGGAAAAATCTGTTATTATGGAAATACTAATTTTGTAAGGCTAAAAATGGTATTATGTATATAATTATGTCATCGTGATGTATGTAGGCATGTCCTTAGAAAATACTACCAGTATAGGTAGAGACGAAGTGTCATGACATCTGCAATTCAATTTAAAATGATTCACAGAGGAAAACTAAGAAATGAAAAGATAAAGTAAATGTGGCAAAATGTTAAAATTGAATCTAATGAATGACTCTATGGAGTGAATTGTATTTCTTCAACTTTTATTTGGCTTTTTGTGACAGGGTCTCCCCTAAGTAGTTTAAGCTGCTTTTGAACTCACTATATATCCCTGGCTGGCCTTGCACTTGTGGTGATTCTCTTTCCTCAGCCTCCCAAGTGCTGGGATTACAGGCATGCGCTATCATGTCTACGTTTCCTAGGTTTTTAAAAATTTCTCTAATGTTGGGGAAAAAAAGATAGAATGAAAGTTTATTTTTCTAATAAAAACTGACTTGGAGCTAGGCTTGGTGGTCCATGCCCGTAATCCCAGCACTCAGCAGACCTGCCACAAGTTTGAGGCCAGCATAGTGACACAATAAGTTCAAGGCCAGTCTATGTACTACATAGGGAGACACTGTCTCCACACAAAAAAACAAAAACCAAACAACAAAAACACTGATCTGGTAAATTTGAAAGGTTTAACTAGATAACAGATACAATTCCCAATATTATTATAAATGAATTTTAATAAACAACTATTCTTTTCTATTGCAATTAGGATGTTGTTATCCTAAAAAATGATGTTATTCAATAAATATAATTCCATTTTTTTCAAATTCTGCAAACAGAAATTTCTCAATTCTATAATGAATAAAAGTGTAACTATTTTAGCAGTGATCATGATACTCTGATTCATCTTAATAATTAACAAAGCTTTACATCTTTTTACTCATTTACCTTACAGTATAACACACAATTTTATTTATAATCCAGGTGTTATCATAAATGTTCCTGACCTCTCCCAAACAATTTAAAAAATATTACAAGAGTAAAGAAGGTAGATTCAATATGCTGAGATTATGTGAGTACTTTTTTTGGAGACAGCATCTCATTATGTAGTTCAGGCTGGCCTTGAACTCATGGTGATTCTCCTGTCTCAGCCTCCTGAGTGTTGGGATTACAGGCATGCACAACCACACCCTGCATTACTTGAGGATTTTATAGATGTAAAACATAAGTTGTAACAATATACACAACATAAAAATTTAGCCACTTAACCATTTTCAAGTGTATAGTTCAGTGGCATTAAAATATTTACAGTATTGTGCTTCTACCTACTATTTCTTCAGCTTTTCATTATCCCAAATGGCCATTTTACATCAGGCTGAAGGTGTAGTTCTCCAGTAGGGCATATGCTTAGCATGTATAAGTACCTAATTTTGATCCCCAGCACTTAAAAACAAACAATAAAACCTATCTCCTATTCCCAACACATTTGGTAACCTCTAATCTAGTGTCTTTATGAATTTACTATTCTAGATTATTTAATATAAGTGGAATCAATATATTTGCCCTTTTGTCCCTGGTTTGTTTCATTTAGTTTATTTTCAAGATTCATTCATGTTGGGACACATATCTGAATTAGATTCCTTTTAATCCCTGAATAATATTTTGCTGTATGCATATACTACATATATACTTTATCCATACCTCTACTGGACATTCAGGGTGTTCCCACCTTTTTAGCTACAGTGCTACAGTGAACAACGACACGTATTCTTTCGTGTCCCTGTTTTCAGTTCTCTCAGATACATATATCTAGGAATAGGCAGGGCTGATCACATGGTAATTCATGCACAGGTTTCTGAAAAACCACCACACTATTTTCTACAGTGGCTGTACCATTTTACATTTTCATCTGCAGTGTATAAGTGGTCAATTTTTTATTCCAGTACCATCTGAAGTCATTCTTTTGCCAAAAAAAATTAACTGCAGATGCATACATGGGTTTGTGGACTGTCAATTCTATCCCATTGTCTGTATACTTATGTTACTACTACAATGTTTTGATTATTTGAGTATTGTAGTATGTTTTGAAATTGGGAAATATAAATTTCTTAACTTTATTCTTCTTTATTCAAGATTGTTTTGACTACCTGAAGCCCTCTGTAATTGTACCTTTTACATTTTTTTTTTTTTGCTTTTTTCCTTTTTATCGGTACCAGGGATCGAACTCACGACTGCCTGCTTACAAGGCAGGCGCTTATGCCACTGAGCTAAATCCCCAGCCCCACCTTTTACATTTTTGCACTAAAGGCTGTTAGAATTTTGTTAGGGATTGTCCTGTGTATTAGATTACTGTGCTAGTACCAACAGCTCAAATATTAATAATCTTAAACTTGAATATGGAATATCTTTCTAATTAGGTAATATTTTCCAGCAATAGTTTGTATTTGCAATACACAAATCTTGAAGTTCTTTTGTTAACTCCTAGTTATTTTATTCCTTTAGGTGCTATTTTAATGTATATTTTTATTTCCTTTCTGGATTACTCACTGGTGCTAAATAAAAATGTAAATTGCTTTTTGTTTGTTGAGCTTTTGTTCTGTAACTTTCCTAAATCAATGCATTAGATTGAGTAGCTTTTTTAATGGATTTTGGGGGATTTCCTATATATAGGGTCATGACACTGGCAAAAAGAAATAGTTTTACTTTTTCCTTTCCAATTTGGATGACTTTAGTTTCCTTTTCTAAGTGCTCTGGTTAAAACTTCTAGTATACTACTAAATCACAGGGTGTTAAAGGCACTCTTCAATTGTTCTGTAATCATAGAAGTAAAGTTTTAAGTCTTTTACCTTTGAACATGATGTTAGCTATGGGTTTTTCATAAATGTTTTTTGTTATGCTAAGGAAGTCCTTTCTTAGTTTTCTGAGTTTCTGTCATGAAAACATGTTTGATTTTTTTTTTAAATTTTTAAAAATTTTATTAGTGTACATGTGTAGGAAACTATTTTCTATTTTTCATAGTTATAATTATATTTAGATTAACATACTTAAAGTTGTTATAAGCTTTCTTCTAGGTTTTTCCCTTGTTTCATTCATCTTTCTTAAGATATTATCTCACCTCTTCCCTAAAATCAAAAGCAGGCATAAAGTACTTGTTTGGGACAGATCTATTAAATGAAAATTTTATTCTTATTTTTTACTACCTATGTAGTTCTCTGCTTTAGTCAAGAATAGTTACTTCTTATGGAAAACAACTTTCTTATGTCTTTCTTGCAAATATATTCAGGTTTTGTTCTTCTATTCTCTCTCACACCTTCCTTGAAATTAAACTGTATACAATTGATTAGCCCTTAAGTTTACCTTTGACATCACTTTCTTAAAAAATATATATATCTCTGTATAAATGCTTTTCCTATCTCATTGCTAATTTTTTTCTTTAATGATAGTTTTTCTGTTTCTTTCTTAAAAAACAATGACAATGAAACAATGAGAGTAGAAAGGAAAAAAATACCAACCAAAGGTTTTATAACTGAAACTATATAAACACCCCTGGGATTTAAGGGCTGAATGGAAAAACAGAAGTAAAACAACTTAGTACAGCAATAAGCAGTTTCTGCCTCTAGTGTCTATGGTAGGTATCCATAGGTTTTGTGTATTTAAAGGACTATAAATAAAATTTCTAAGCAAACCTTTTTTTCAATTTCCAAAGGAAGTCTCACATCTCTTCTTAGGAAAAGCTGTGGTGTTTCCCTTTGGGGATCCAAATTAGTCAATTCAGCAAGTATTTCTGGCCAGTCATGAACATGTTGCAAAGGTTTATGATAAGGCTTAAGCTGAAGGCCTGAAAAACATTTTTCCTTTTATAAATGGTAATGTAAAAATAAATCAATTGTATCAATGCATAGAAATGCCATATTCAACTAGCTCTACTAAAGTACCAAATACACCTAATTTAACGGTCTAGACTTAAACCATTATTTAATCATTATTACTATCTAATTTGTAGGTAACTAATTGTTCTTAAAAAGATAACTGAAATTCTTAATTCCGTTTTAGCCTATTCAATTATGACATAATGAATAGTGTTAAAATTACAACTAAGCCATTTGATAACCAACCACATCAATCATTATGTTTCTATAATACTGTGACAGATTTTAGCTAAAAAGGCCTGACAATAAACTAATGTAAAGAAAAAGAACATCTGTATTATTTTGAGATTAACACAGAAAATAAAGACAAATTGTATGAGTCACACTTAATGGTTTTGAAATCCTATGCCATTGTAGGAGAACAAAAATTTGGGCTGCTACAACTTTGAAAACAACAAGGGATAAGCCCAGGAATTAACCTATTTCAGCATTTTAAACACTAGTAATTTATATAAAAGAGAACACAAATTATTTTAAATTTAAAAGTCAATAATTAAATATAGGCTATACTAAAGTTTACCAACTGACTCCCAAAAAAGGAATAAAAAAGTTTGCACAACAAAATAAAAACTTTCTTACTAAGGTTTTCTGAACAAATCCAAATAGTGAAATACTGCTGAGTTTCTTGAGAGAGACGCATGCCTTCCATTATCTGCTGCACTGTGGTATTATTTCCATGCTTTAGTTCAACAGAACGGTATGACCCATCCATTCTGTATATTCGTACCTTTTCATACTGGGACAAAGAATGAAAATAAATTATGTAACCTGCTTAAAAATTATGTGTCACATCCATGAAGATACTTTACTTTTAACTTCATATCCTTTATTACAGCTTTTTTTTTTTTTTTTTTTTTTTTAAGACGGTCTCATTATATAAGGGCTGGTCTTAAATTCACTATGTAGCATAGACTGGACTTGAACTCAAAGAGATCTCCCTACCTCAGCCTCCAGAGTCCTGAGATTATAGGCATGCACCACCAAACCTAGCACTAGCAGATTTCTAATACAGAAAATATCAGAAAAACTGGTTCAAATGGGAACTTGTTGACAATATTTTAAAACATTTTACTTCCAGGGGCTGGGGATTTAGCTCAGCAGCATAAGCACCTGCATTGCAAATGAAAAAGACAAAAAAAAAAAATAAATTTTACTTCCATTATTTATAATTTCTAGATTATTTTCTACCAAATAATCAATGGTTCCTTGATTTAGGAAACTAAGGAAAATAGCTTTTAAAAACATACTAATTCCAAATTGACAAGATATTTTAGTATCTAATGTAAAATGGAAATATCATATGAAAGATTTAGAATTGAACCTAGTGTTAGTCAAGTACCTCATGAGTCTAAGGGGCTGTAAATCATACTGAAGAAATATGTACCACTAATAACTTGTAATAAGAGAGTATATAATGGAATACATTGCAGGCAAAAGTTATAGAACAATGAATTTTGAGCTATTTCTTCCTTTGGTTCAGAAAATTCCAAAGTAGTGGTAATTTCTCAATAGATATTTATTGTTGTGGGAAGCATCTTATGCCCCTAAATAACTTTCAAACCAACTCATTTTACTTATTTGAGGTGAAGAAAATAACTTTTTTGTAATTAGTTCAACATCACGACAGCTGATTTAAGGAGGGTACAGGAATATCTGGCCAAATTCTAGACTATCTGGTGATTTCTGTATGGCTAACACACCCTCTTCCAATCACCATCTTGAAGCTATAATGAGGCTGAATTTAATGGTTTTACATTCCCATTACTAACTACATTTCCATTTTAAAGTAACTTAGTTGGGACTGAATTCCCAGTTCTTCAACATCAACTTCGTGATTAGTCTGTCTGCAATTCTGCACTACCTCAGTACTTCAATGAAACAGTCACAGAGCTCAATGTTAGGCTGGTTCCACATACTCCAAAAACACTTTTATCTCAAATAAGCAAGGGCTACCATACCAGACTCTTCTTTCTGCTGCAGCAGCTGGGTTTCCCAAGGCTGCTGGTAAGTGACATCTGGCTTTGAGGGCTTGCCACTGCTTCCCTCACTGAAGCCACCAGACACAGCATGGTTCAGCACATGCTCTACAGCAGAGCTCACAGCCACCTCTGCAACAGTGGCAGCCATCTATCTAGACCATCAGACCAGGCTCAGGAGAACCCACAGTACATGGCTGGGCCACTGTCTGCGGTTGGGTTCTGGGGTTGGCCTGAGTACCTGCCTGGGTGCAGCTCACATCTCAGGGGCCAGGCTGGCTTGAAAGGCCACATAGGAAATAGGGCTTTGGTTTCTACAAAGCATCCTTGGCTAACAAGAACTGTTTAGAAATGCGAAACTCAGAGAAGACTTTCCCAACTGATTTTAGATCAAGGTACCTAATTCCTTTTATCCATTTAAAATATAAAAGTGTTATTACTAGAGTTAGGAAATAAATTGTAATGAGGTAGAAAATAAAGGTGTCTCTGTTTATTTCCTTACCTGTCATATGCACTTTGAATTGTTTTGATAAAATGTGTACAAGTGAGTTTGGTATGGGTATGAATAATATTCCTCAAAGAGGGTGATTTTTAACATTTCATGATGTTATCATTTTTAACATTTCATGATGTTAAAAGTCTGAGAGATATTCAACAAACACTTATGGTCCTTCTATTGGTAATGCTTGAAAAGAATAACTGAGTTCTATCTGGTTGGATTAAGGTTTTTTTCATTCTTTTTTTTTTTTTTTAGTACTGGAGATCAAACTTACAACTTCACACTTGCCAGGCAGGCGCTTATGCTGAGCTAAATCCCCACCCCTTTTTTTCATCTTTAACTGATGGTAGAAATCTTTCTATCTCGTTTTCAAATCTTTAAAGTTTTTAAAATTATTGATACTTTTATCATCGTTAAAACTGTTGCGCATAAATGAATTTCTTCTAACCAGTTATCTATACTAATGTCATTACTAATTATAAATTAACTTTTTTTTTTGTCTTTTTCATTTTTATCGGTACTGGGGATCGAACTCACGACCGCCTGCTTGCAAGGCAGGTGTTTATGCCGCTGAGCTAAATCCCCAGCCCCTTAAACTTTACTTTTTAATACAATATTTTTTTAACAGTTCTGCCCAGCATATTAGTTTAATACTATAGGTGGCTCTCAATATTTATGAAGATAATTCTTTTTTTTTTGGTACTGGGGATCGAACTCATGGTCTTGCACTTGCCAGGCAGGCACTTACACTATTGAACTAAATCCCTGGCCCTTATGAAGATAATTCTTACTGGTTTGTTGATAGCCTCCTTCAACAACTTTGCTGCTTCCTCCCAGTTATTTTGTTTGTTTTCTTCACAAATATTTAATGGAGATCTTCCTTGTTGGTCTGTTATGTGCTAGAAAGGTAGAGGGGAAGAAGGAAAAAAGACATTACAAAATTAATCAGAGTTTCAGTAGTAAGTGAATATTAACTAAGTAATACAATATTTAAACAAGAACTGCCAAAGACAAAAGACTCAAAGCACTAATCAATTTGATATTTTTATAAAAAATTTTAGAAAACAGAAAAACGTTTCCTTTTTCAAGGTATTTTGTGAGAAGTACAATATAAAATGAAGAGGTAAAATTTTATGTACAGGGACAGTGTTAATGGTTATATAATAACATAAATATACGCAATACCAATCAACCACACCCTAAAAATAGTTAAACTTATAATTTAAAAAGAAATCTTTTTGAGATAGGGTTTCATTATGTAGTTCAAGCTGGCCTTCAGCTTGCAGTGATCATCCTGCTTTGGCCTCCCAATTGCTGGGATACACAGGCATGCACCACCATGCTCAGCTCTAAACCTATAAATTTTATGTGACATATATTTTACAACAATAACGTTTTTAAAATAATTTATGTTCAAAAGCATAGCTTCTATGATTAGTCTTAAAAAGTGAAATTTTTATTTTTCAGCTGAGGTAATTGCAAAACAACACTATAGTGTCATTATTATTTAAAGATTAAACAGAGAACAAGTGGAAAGTAACTTACTCGGTCAATTTCTGGGTGGCTTAGAAGGATCTGTACTATTTCAGCATGTCCTCCTCTAGCAGCAAAATGCAGAGGAGAACTCAGCTGTCCATTTAAAAGGTTTGGATTGCACTTTCCTTTCTCTAATAATATGCGAGTGGCCTCAACTTTTCCATACCTATAAAAAAGTAAAACTCACTAAAAAAGTGTCATTTGAAATGTTTCTAAAAAATCCAAATTTTAGTTGATATTTCCAAGAGATTTCTCTGGGGCAGAGGAGAAAGGATTAACAGACTAAGACACTGATACAAAGTTTTCAATGCTTAACAAATTTTTAATTATTTTAGTTCAATTAAAGAGTTTCTATCTCTGATCAACTAAGAGAAAATATAACTTCAAATGTAAGCTAGAACAGATGACAAAGAAAACACCTGATATAAACTACGAAAGTTGTACATTAGGGAGATACACTTTTTAGTCAGAAATAAGTTCAGGGGCTGAAGTGTAGCTCAGTGGTGAAGTATGTACTTCACATGTGTAAGATCCTAGGTTCAACCCCCAAGCATCAAAACAAACAAAAATAGACTCAGAATTAGAAAGTAAATCATAAACTTAAGAAAAAACAGTCTCATCTTTAGGCCTGATTATGATTTACAAAATAGGCCCAAAGTCAGTTCTACATGTAGATGCTATATTAGCCAATGTGGATGATGAAATATGTAAGACACCCGGTCCCTGCTCTGAAGGCTTGGATTAGTAACATAATACTGTAAGAGTTAAGCAACAGTTAACAAATTAAGGGGCTCCATATTTGTTAAATCCTTCAGCAAAGCTATGATTTCAATGTAAGATAAACCTGAAAAATGTTACAAAGAACTGGCTTTTTCACAGAAAACAACTGAAGTGATATTTAGAAAGTTTTTTGTTTATGCTTCTTTTATGGGATTTATTGCATTACCCAACTGCATCTTTGCTTATGTTTCTCTTTTCTCCACATGGCTCGAAATTGTTTAAAGAGAGGGATGGTACTCCTGCAATCAAAGTGCCTCCTGCACAAAATGCAAGTGACCATAATGTTTATCTAGTGGGCAGTTGGAATGCAAGGCTGGTACTTAGAAGGAAAGCCAGTCAAATATGATGTTGTAAACACTGAAAGGGTTAATAAAGGACAACCATGGATTCTGCAATGACATTTACTAGTTACTATCTAGCCTAATGTGTATTTTGCAATGCCTAAGAACACTTTTCCCACGGGACAGTACTAAGTACTTTTCCCATGGGGCAGACCTTATAATTCTGTGACATATGCAGCCCAGTTAGTCCCCAACTCACAACTATTAAAGTTGTAAATTTTTATGAATAAGAATGGGCCTCACATTATGAACATTCACAGATGTGAACAAATCGCAGAAGTAGCTCATGTGTCTGTAGGACACTGTCATAGTTGCCGTGTGCTTACTGTACAGTGTAGCAATGTGCAGCAGTACAGTGCTCAATCAAAGCCCAGATGTTTGGAAGCAAGAGGAAAAGCAGTGGGGACGTGGAGGCGACAACTACAAAGTGCAAAGGAATAACCACGGAAACAGAAGTGAAAAAACTGAGAGTGGACCAAGAAGATGGTAGATGTCATTCTTTTTTATAACATTAATTGTTGAACCACTGGTGTAATTCAAAGAAACGAGGACATGGAAAGTGAGAAGTTTTCTTATGCTTTATTTATTTATTTATTTTGGTACCAGGAACTGAACTCACGACTTCACATTTGCCAAGCAGGCACTTACGCTGCTGAGCTAAATCTCTGGCCTCTATACTGTATATTTGTGTCAAAGGTACGTAAGACTCACTTTATTGGGCTTACAAATGAATCTGACTTACAAATGTTCTTTCAGAATGGAACTCTTTTGTAAGTCGGGGACCTACTACAATCAAAACATCAAAATAGAATGTTCAGAAGGCAAGCATGTAGAAAAAGTAGAATATTTGTTTGATAAGAAATAATAATATTTACTACTAAAAATTCATTCTTTCAGTAAAGAAAAAAGCAATCTTTACCAGCACGCATAATGAATAGGTGCCCAATGGTCGCTGTCTAATTGGTTGACTGAAAACCTCTCATTGAGAAGACGGCTCAGTAATTCTGAATCTCCTTCACAGGCACTTCGATGAAGAGGAAAATCATCTACCCACTGTCGTTCCCTAATCATTAAAAAGAAATTTTGAAAATACAAACAGCACTGTTGAAATTTAAATTAATATGACACATTTATGAAATCTATGTATTACCAAGCTAAGTAATGATTAGAATGCATAGGTATTATGCACATCATTTTAAACAACGTCTTAACATTAACTTTCAAGTTTTAAAAAGAGCAATATGTAATAAAACCAAAGTAGTACTTGTCTTCTGTGACACTGCTCATACTTCTCTGCCATTTTTCCTGTTTGGGAATTTGGATTTTTGAGTAGTCTGGGGCTCCTAGACCAAAGTATGGGTTTATTACCACTTTATCTACCTAGAAGGGCAAAACAAAAAGAAACAACAAAAAAAAATCCCTTTAAGAATTTTAGATATTTTATCTTAATGTTTATAAGAATAGATATACTTATCTATTATTAGTAAAAAAATTTTTGAAATGAAATGCCTTTTGAAACCACAGCTAAAATTCAATTCTTACCCGATTTGTATACTGAAGATCTGACCCAAACAAAGGGTTATAAATACAGGTATCTGCTTTTTCTAGGGCTAACATTTTATTCTTTATTTCTAGTGCACTATAGCCCATATGTACTGAGTTCTCTGTTTGACCTGATTCAGAAGCATATGCAGGGTTTGTAACATTAGTTTTTATCCGCTCAAGAGGAGAAGGTCGAAACAAAGCTGGAATAAAGTGAGATTGTGCATGGCGTTCATCTAGCCACCTGGCAAAAAAAAAAAAAAAAAAAAAAAATAATAGTAGAAATACCTGCTCAAAAGTGGAGATGAAAAAAAAGTAGACCATTATCTAACTTGGGTATATGATATTTTCTAGTATTATCATTTACATTTTTTTAAAGTTTAATTAGTTTTGGCTTCATTTATTAATACTAGTTTTGTTAATGGACACAGCAAACAATTTTTTTTTGGTGTCCAAAATTGAACTTAAGATCTTGTGCTTGCCAGGCATGTGCTGTGCCACTGAGCTATATATTCTTGGTCCCCAACAATATCTAAAAATATATGTGCTGTTATAGTAACAAAAATTCCTTTCAAATAAAATGAAGTACTTTAAAAATTTAAACTACTGAGAGATATGTAATATTAGCTCTACTGTTACAGAAATATAAAACAGGAGAAAAGAACTTATTGATTGAGAGACATTAAATACTAATCTTATTTTATAACAGAACAATGTTAATTCTTTTTTTTTTTGGTCTTTTTCGTTTTTATCGGTACCAGGGATCGAACTCACGACTGCCTGCTTGCAAGGCAGGCGCTTATGCCGCTGAGCTAAATCCCCAGCCCCACAATGTTAATTCTTAAGCTAAGAAAGTATTTGTGAAGAATAAAATAAACATGCTATAAGCAGATCAGACAATTTTGGTCTTAAGGGTTTTCCTTTATATACTATAATTGTAAAACTCACATTTTTCCTTTCCTTTTTTATTCTTAAATTGTGGTACTGGGTGCTGAACTACTGAGCTATATTCTACCCCTTATTATGTATTTTAAGATTGAGTCTCACTAACTAGCTGAAGCTGTCTTAAAACTTGTGATCCTCCTCCTTAGCCTCCCAAGTAGGTGGGATTACAGATATGTGCAACTGTACTGGGAAACCATTTCTTAATATATGTTTTACTTTCATTATTTTGTTCCAAAAGTGTCTGGATCTATCAGACTATTTCAACCACACATATGTACTTGATTAATTAAAAATATTTTAATGACATTTCTTACTTATCCAAGGCTATTAACATCCTTGCTGTAAGTGTTGCAAAATGCGTACTGGATTCACTACAAACTCTCATAATATCTTGTAAGCAGTAAAAAATTGGGCATCCTGGTGCATACGTATATTTAGTATTATCTGTAAAAGAAAAATGAAGAATAATGCCATCATTTTAAAGGTTTAGAACTGTGTGTTCATTTTTAAAATACATGCTTTTTCAAAGCTTAAGTATAATATAAATTATTAGATTTGGAATTAGAAGGCCTGAAACCAAGTGATAGCCAGCTTTTTTATCTTGTTTACTTAGGTGAATGCAGCATTTAGAATCCTGAAAGACTACAGAAATTGCTTCCTCTTTTTCTTTCTTAACAATGTCATAAAATTTACAAGTCTTCCAACAGTTAAGTTAAAAATACCTGGGAAAGGGCCAGGGATATGGCTCAGTGGCTCAGCTGCACATCGCCTGCCTGGCAAGTGCAAGGTCGTGAATTCGATTCCCAGTACAAAAAACAAACAAAACACGTGGAAAAATGTATCTGGGATGCCAGAGCTGACTAATAAAACACATGTAAGTACTGTGAAGTCTTACATGTCTAATGTAAGACTTAACATGTCTAATGTAAGACTTAACAGTCTACTGTGATATCTATGGTGGGTCATTAATATACCATCAGAATTATTACTAACTTAGGCCAGTACATAATAATTTTCAAAATGATTTTACATCTGTCATTGAATTCTTCCTGCAATATGAATCAAATGGGGTAGGTAACAGCATTGTCCCTATTTTACAAATAAAAAATTAATGTTTAAAGTAGTAATTTGCCTAAAGTTATAAAATTAGCTAGCTATAGGGTCTGCACTGAAATTCACTACCTTTTGTATTATTCTATTATATCAAAAGTTCAACTTAAATTTTCACATTTCATCTATATAATTTAAACATTACCAAATACTACTACCGGGCAGAGTACATTAGAACTACTACTGACATTTTCTTGTAGCCAGTACAAGACAGGGCCCGATCACATATAAATTTTCCAGAATACTTAAGTATCTATTAGTATTCTATCCATAGCATATGCTTTGAAAACAATCCCTTATTATAACCTAAATACTCTACCTCCTCATTTCTCCACCCTATTTTCAAAAACTAATACAAAAGCATTACTATTAAGTCAAGAAGCAAATATTCTACTTTGAAATTAAATATTTCTGATTATAACAGATTTTCTTTCTTCTATTAACTTAAAAACATATTCTGCAATAGTAACTAACAAGTAACTATTAATACAAATTTCTTGATTCCTTAGTAGACTTTGTTAGTATCAAAAGTACATAAAGACTGGTATGACAGGTTAGAATTTTACCTTTGACAACTGATGGAACAATAAATAATGCTGCTTCTCTGCCTATCTTCTCTCCTTCTAAGGGAAACTTCTTCATTAGTACCACTCGTTTCCCTAATCATAAAAAAGAGTCAGCAGAGATAAACATGGTCTTATAAGTCTTATAAGTTACCTTGAGAATTAGAAAATCAATTTTTAGGAGCTAGAGATATAGCTCAATGACAGAATGCTTATTTACCATGGGTATGGCTTTGAATTTGGTTCCCTGCATCATATACACAAACACAAGAATACATGAAAAACTTTAAAAGGCAGCATATTAAGGAAACTGAAACAGTCTTATCATATGCACTTATAAAAACTGATAATACACAGTCATTCTGTAGATAACTAAGAGAGTTGTTGACTCACTAGAAGAGAACTTCCTATGCATAGGAAGGAAAAGTGTCTTCCTAAGATTGAAAAAGCAGCTTTCAATAGCAAGGCACCCTGTATTATCCTCACTCATCTGGGATAAAGTTGGTAAAGGTTTTATTAAATTCAGAACCCACAGAGAAGAATGTTATATTGTTACTTCAAAATCTTAAATGTTTATTAGCTCTTTAAACATTCAACTTCCAGGTCAAATTCAGTTTTTAATTAAAATATTAGATTGCAAACTACTGTTATGAACTATAACCATCTATCTTAGTCTATTTAACTAACCCCATTTAGTAGTAAGGGTGCAATAAATGGTAACATGTAAGTGTTGTATTCTATCATCTTTCATCCTCTCCTTTGCCATGGTATTTATCAGCCTTTCTTATCTCTTCATCCCAGGAAAAAAAAAAAGCTAGCAAGTGGGATGCCTATTATAGACAAGTATATAAGATTTTAAGCAGTTTTATTTATTGAAAATATTGGTCAATATTCATGATTTTTAAGGCCTATGATAGCTCCCTAAATTATTTTATAATTTGACACACAAAATGAAAGTGTTGGCCACAGAATAACATCCTAATAAATTTAGAGGCATTATTTCTTTTGTCTGTCTTGAAATCTTGCCCCTACCTGATCTTTCCTGCACTACACAGCTGGCTAGTTTTTGTAACTTTTGACTATTCTCTGCTTCTTAAAAGGCTACAGCCTGAGAAAATGGATGACAAAATTTTAATCACTTTTTATAGACTGATAATCCATTACCTAATATTTTAAATGGCACCTCAGGTTTTTTTTTTTTTTTTTTCCCATTCTCTCTCTCTCTCTCTCTCTTTTTTTTTGCGGTACCAGGGATCAAACTCACGACCTTGTACTTGCCAGACAGGCACTTATGCTGCTGAGCTACATCCCTGGCTGAGCTTCAGTTTTTTAGATCTAATATTTTTACACTTTGGTTTGGCTATTTGAAAAACATTTTCCTCTACAGGAAAACTTCTGCTATCTGGTAACTTACAGGACTTTCCCTAACCTATGAATATTGATTTTCATTTAGTTATGAAGAGACCTTTGCCCTTTCCTCTGTTCTGGAGTAGAGATGTTAAAAATAGTTCAAAGATACTTTTCCAGAAAACTACACTTCTAGTAAAAGTAATTCGTATTTCGTTTCTCTATATACTGAACACTATGATGTCTTTAAATAAATTTCAAGTTTTAGTTGAGTTACTTCTTGAAGGAGGTTGACTATAGATAAAAAAGGTATCTTTTGTAAGTTTTCAAATGGAAAGTTTTTCAAATGGAAAAAAACAAATGGACTGAATTTAATATAGTTTTTAAAAATATCTTTTGGGGCTGGGGATTTAGCTCAGCGGCATAAGTGCCTGCCTTGCAAGCGTGTGGTCATGAGTTCAATCTCTCTTACTGTTTAAAAAAAAAAAAAATTAAGAAAAAAAAAAGCCTATTAAAAATATCTTTCTTTACAAGTGTTTAAAGCAAAAAACACTAAAAAATTAAGAAAATAAGAAAAGTTTCTTACCTCTGATACCCTGGTTTGCTGGGGAAATTGGTTTGGTGGTTTCTACTACATAATCCAATATGCCTTGTGTTATTTCATTGTTGCCTTGAAGTTTAGTTTCCAACAAAACTTTCTTTCTTTTTTTTTTCTGTCCTTCAATGGGAACTTCATGCAACAAAATCTTAAATGAAAAAAGTACATAAACAAGAAATTTAAAGTAAAATGTACTTGTTTTAAACACCAAAATAATCTGGTAGTCTTTCTCAACCCTCTCTGTATATTAGAATAACTTCAGAAGCTTCATTCCAAAATAACACCAATCCTGAGCTCCATCTCAGACACATTAAACCAGAATATCTGATATCTAATAGCTTCAAAGGTTCCCCCAGTGATTCTACAGTGAGGCAGGCCTGAAAAACAGGAAGCCAGAGTACCCTTGAAGCACAAGCCTAAAAACTTCTGCAGCACTCTTTTAACAGGTTGCAGATATTTTATAAAAGCATTTTTTCACAAAATGCTAGAAAAATTAGAAGTATTTTATACTGCTTGGAGTCTGCTGCATAAAGAAGATAACTGAGTTATGTACATAGTTTTGCTTCAATTACATGTTTACTATTATATGTAAAATGATTCAAGACTACAGAAAAATAAATTTTATTCCTGAAACTTAAATTAAGGTAAAACAATTATTTAAAATCAGTTGTTAAAATAATTTGGGAAAATAACCAAAAACAATGTTTATTTTGCAGTTTCAAACTGGCTTTTGCAGTTTTTAAATTTTTGAGAGCCGTTTTACTAGCAGTACTTAAACTTAAGTATATTAAATCCTAAGAAAACCTCAAATAAGTTCTTTTTCTATTATATGCAAATAAATAGCAAACCATAAAAAGGCATTCAGTAGAAAAAAGACATAGTAATAAGTAGCTTATAAGTAAGAATTTACAGCATATTGTTAGGCTTTGTATTTTTTTTAATTTTTTTTTTTTTTTTTTTTTTTTTGGTCTTTTTTGAGACAGGGTTTAACTGTTAAACCCTGTTAAAGTTAAAGGTCCAGGCTGGCCTTGAATTCACTTTGTAGCTCAGGCTTGTCTGGAACTTGCAGTGATCTTCCTGCCTCAGCCTACTGCATGCTGAGATTACAGGCATGTGCCACCATGCCCAGTGGCTTTATATGTGGTACAGAATGACATTTAAGAATAGAAATCAAACATGTTAAATTTTCTCACTTCATATGACTTAGCTCTGTATTCCCGAGAATTGAGACTGGCAGTATTCTTTGGACGAATAACAGCAACATATGCATCTTCTATGTTTTCTGGGTTTCCCATTGCTTTATAAAACAAACAAAAAATTCCTTAAAAGATTTAATGACAAAATTGGTGCAAAGGCAAAAAATACAGTATTACAATCCAACCTGATAACTCTTATTTCCATATAATCACTTTAAAAAACAATTTTAAAATGTTGATTTTTATTTCTGAGAATATATAGTACCTAAGAGTCAGAGATGGCTTTGGTTTTTTTGGTACCAGAGATCGAACTAACAACCTCGCGCTTGCCATGCAGGCACGTGTGCCACTGAGCTATCCCCAGCCTTTTAAGAGATAACTCATTGTATCTTCATCATGGAACTCTTCCAAACGATAACTTATGATTTAAGATTTTCTTAGTTTTTGAAAGTTCTTTTATGTTAAAGGTAAATTTTTTAAAAACAGGCATATGTAATTTCACAGATGGCCTGAGTGTATGTATATGTGTGGGAACTGAACCCAAGGCCTTTGTACTGAGTTACGCTCTTAGCCCTTTTTATTATTTTGAGATAGGGTCTCACTAAATTGTTAAATGCTCAAACTGACAATTCCTCTTCCTAGGCTTCCCAGAGTGCTAGGATTAAAGGCACGTACCACCATACTGGGTTTCATAGATCTTAAATGTATAATAAGAATCTGCCTCCAAAACTTAAAAAGTGACATGATTATAAAATATTTTATAAATAATTTGAAATACTGATTTAGAATGGTATACTTATTTTTAATAAATTACACAAGTGACTGTTACATTGTTTGTAAGCTACAAATAGGTAGCTGAAATTCACTTAACAGACTATAGAATCTTTATTTAAGAAAAATTTTCACTATTTCAATGAGCAAAAATATTGCTTATAATTTTCCTTGAAGATCCCAGATCCCTATCACAGAACCAAAGCTATTCAGTCAGTTGATAAAAGCTCTCTGATGATGATTTAAGAATCCCATCAATTCTCCAGATGGTACATTTTTTTCCCCAAATATATTGACTGTGTAGTTGTCTGTGTGTTTATGTCTATATATTTTTTCTTGTCAAACTGAACTAATTTTTTTCCTAAAATAAGTCTCCATGGAGAAATTTCTATTGAGTGACTAAAATTTAATCACACTCATGGTTAATAAGTTCTCTTCATCAGCACTCTTAATAAGTTTTTTATGGCTATACCAAAGTGTTTCCTTTTGGTTGAAAATCTTTTATATTTTTTATAAAGGTTTCACTTAGTAATATTCTAGCAAATTTTAAAAGAATATTAAGCAAAGATCTTTGCCCCAGCCACACTGACATAAACTTTTTTCAATTTTATAAAAGCCCATTAGGCATTAACATGATATTCATATTTAATGAGTTCCAACTCAATTCTCAAGAGAGAAAACAGACCATTTTCAAGAAAGCGTTTTGAATGTTACTTGAAAGGATACCAAGAAACTTACTCTGTTTTCTCAACTGCAATTGCTAATGTTACTTTGGAGTCATTAATTCACTTTCCTAAATAATTCTAAAATGCCTTACAACAAAAAATTTCACGACTTTGGACATTTTAAATAAATTTAGACCTAAGATCATAACACTTATTAAAATTATTGTACAAAAGTTTTATTTTAAATCCAATAATTCAATTTACTTTACGTTTTAAATTCCAAATATTTTGATTTACATCCACAGTAAGTACAAATACCTGTACAGAGCAAATAAACAACTTAATGGTGAACCTCAAACTTCTAGAAAAAGAAGAGCAGGCTAAGCCAAAAGCTCAAAGGAGGCAGGAAATTACAAAGATCAGAGCAGAAATTAATACATTGGAGACTAAAACAATACAAAGAATCAATTGAAGAGTTAGTTCTTTGAAAGACTCAATAAAATTGACAAACTTTTAGCCAACCGTATAAAAAAAGGGACAAAAAGACTCAAATCCACAAAATCAGGAACGAAAAGGGTAAACAGCAATGTATGTGCACCTATGTTTAAAGCAGCCACAATTTCTGCAGTCACAGTAGATTCTGCAGAAATCCAGATCTTCTATACCTATTTTGAGAACTTGTATTCTAGTAAGTTGGAAAATGCAGAAAGGACAGATTCCTAGATACACATGAATTATCAAAGCTGAAGCAAGAAGATATAAACATCTGAAATAAATCAGTATCAATGAAACTGAAGATATAATTAAAACCTTCCAAAAAAGAAAAGCCTAGGTCCTGACAGATTCACTCCTGAATTCAACAAGAAATTTAGAGAAGATTAATACAACTACTTCTCAAACTCTTTAATGAAATTCCCAAATTCATTTGTGGAAATAAGCATTACCCTGATAATAAAACTGGAGGGGGCTGGGGATTTAGCTCAGCGGCATAAGCACCTGCCTTGCAAGCAGGCAGTTGTGAGTTCGATCCCTGGTACTGATAAAAATAAAAGAAAAAAAAAGTGTAAAAAAAACAAACTGGAGAAACACTCAACGAAGAAAGAGAAATACAGGCCAATCTCTGTAATGAACATAGATGCAAAAATCCTCAGTAAGATACTGGCAAACAGAATGCAGAAAATCAAGATTACATACCATGACTAAATTGGATTCAACATACATAAATCAATAAATGCAGTACATCGTATTAACAAGGGACAAAAACCATACCATCAACTCAATAGATGCAGAAAAAACTTTTGACCAAGTTCAGCACCCATTCATGATAAAAACTCTACAGAAAATTAGAATAGATGGTCTTTATCTCAATACGATAAAAGCCATCTATAATAAACCAATAGCCAACATCATATTAAATGGGCAAAAACTGAAAGTTTTCACTCTAAAATAAGAAACAAGACAAAGATGTCCACTGTCTCCACTCTTACTTAACACAGTCCTTGAAACATTAGCCAGAGTGATTAGACAAGAGAAAGAAATAAAAGGAATAATGATAGGAAAGGAAGAATTTAAACTATCATTATGTGTGGGTGACAAGATACTCTACATAGAAGACCCCAAAAATTCCACTAAAAAACTGCTAGATTTAATAAACTTAGTAGTGTAGCTAGATATAAAGTCAACACATAAAAATCAGTAGACTTTCTGTACATAAATGACAAACTCATTAAGAAATTAGAGTAGGAGACCAGAGAACATGGCGGACAGACAACAGCAACTACCAGAGGCTCTCTGAAAGGTTCGGCTCAGAGGCCAGAAATAATGCGGACTAGGGAGACACGAATCAGTAGAGATATGCTCTGCTGACTCAGGAACGAACTGGGCTGAGAGAATCCAACTTGGAATACAGTCCTGGCGCTAAAATAGGAACAGAAAAATCTCGGTGTGGAGGCTCGACTCCGCGCCATCGGAAACCGGTTTGGATTTCCCGCCGTGCGGCGGCCGGCTATCTCCACAGCGGCTCAGCAAGGAGAGACGCGCCGAGCTCTGGGAGCGCCGAGCTCTGGGAACGGGAGAACGGAGTCGAAAAAAAAAGGACGGACAGAGGTGTACACGAAAACTGACTGGTGGCGAGGTGAGTGAGAATCTGACCCCCCACCACAGTTTGACTCTAGCGGAGATCTCTCTGGGCGCCATTCCCCTCTCGGACGGGATTGGAGAAAAGTGCCTGGCCTGAGTGACGCTGCTGGCGGACTCTCTAGGCTAGACTAGCCTAACCCAGATCCCAGAGCCGGACGATGGCCCGGAGGAGCGACTGACTTCCGCGTAGGCTGCCTCCTCCGACTCCCTGGTGCGCAGCGGTGGGCGGGAACAACTAGCCAGCGCAATTTGATCAGGCTGTGGCTGACAGGCAGGGAAGCCGGGCCTCCTTTGTAAGATTGCATTTTATAAGGAACAAAAAATATGGGGAAGGGAAGCAACAAAAAAAGCTCCTCGGCCCCCAACCCTGAGAAACAGGCAATAATGGATGCCGCACCAGTATACATTAAGCACCATATTGAGAGCCTCATAGACCAATTCAGGAATGAAGTTATCAATGATCTGAAGCTAGAAGTATGCAGAATAGTTAGAGAAATGCTAAACACCACCCAGGAAAAAACAGATGGTGGAATGGAAGAACAGAAAAAGAGGGGAGAATTGCTTGATGGAGAAAACAGAGAAAGCATTGAGTATGTGAAGCAGGTTCAAAGGGACTATCAAGAAATTAATAAGTCTATACAAGACTGGCATAACAGCTTGAAAGAAACTAAGGACAGACTATCTGAACTGGAGGGCAGACTTGAAATATGGGAGAATGAAATGAAAAACTTCTTAAAAATAACAAAGAAACAAACAGCAATAATACAAAGACAAGAAGATGATAAGAGGAGCCACCACTTAAGGATTAAGAACATAGAAGAAGAAGTAGGGACACAAACAAGTGAATTACAAAAGCTACTCACAGAAATAATCCAGGAGAATTTTCCTAATTTAGCAAAAGGTAAAGATACTCAGCTGTATGAGGCATACAGGACCCCAGCTACCTACAACCCTAACAGAGAAACACCCAGGCATATAATAATAAAAATCCCAGAAATTCAATACAAGAACAGAATATTAAAAGCTGTAAGAGACAAGAAACAGATCACTTACAAAGGAACACCCATCAGAATTACAGCAGATTTCTCTTCACAAACCATCAAATCACGAAGAGCATGGGGGGAAATAATTCAAGCTTTGAAAGATAATAATCTCCAGCCAAGATTGAGATATCCTGCACAACTGTCCCTGGAAATTGATGGAAAAACGAGGTGCTTCCAGGATAAAGAGGAACTGGGGGAATTTGCAACCACCAATTCAACTCTACAGAAAGTATTGCAGGATATTCTAAAAAAAGAAAAATACAAAGAACCCAGAAATAGTGGCAGGGAGGCCACAACGAATGGAGCAGAGAACAAAATGAAGAAGACAAACTGACAGCTACTGACAGAAAAAGAGCTCAACAGAAATGAGACAGAGAAGATTGGATGATAGGAACAGCTATTTTTGAGAAAATGACATCTTAATAGGTAATGCTGATTCAGTACCATCTTGTTTTGAAGTCTCATCTAGCTTTTGTTCTTCTGTCTCCAATGGTCTAACCAGGTTGTATCTTATTGGATTTTGTTATGTATGTTAGTATAAGCAAAAACCTTTTAAAGACAAGGAGATTATACAGAGACCATTGTTCATTTTCTGTTAGTCAATTCCAAATACTCTATAATGCTGTCATTCTCTTAAATGGTTTTACATTGTTTTGATATACTTAATGCTACAGTATATGAAGTTGTACTCAAGGACTTCAGGGAGGGAGTCAATATGGTAACTATTTTTAAGTCGGAAATATCTGGTGGTGAAACACTATTCTGCTTAAAAGGTTATGTCTTGATCTGCCCTGTTTCGCTGTTATGCCCTCTTTTTCTTTTTCTCAATCTCCACTCCATTATATACTTTTTTATTGTTATCCATTTAATTAAAGGGAAAAATATAGCAGGATATAATATAGTAACCCACTTTGACTTTCTATTTTCTCGATTTGAAGCCCTGTATTACTCTCACCATCTTGTTTTTGACTGAGGTTCCTCTATTCTGTTTTGCTGAATAGTATCAGGTTCGAAAGTTTAGGCATCAGCTGAGAAGATAATGAGATTCATTATAACGCCCATTCTCGTTGACTTCTATCTACTTTTGAAGACCTACAATATCTCCAATGTTTTGGTTTTGTCGGTTTTATCCTTTATGGTTTTGTTCAATAGTATTACAACTAATGATATAGGCAATTCTATTAGAAATAGCGGGAGGCATTAGGGTAACCATTGTTGATCACCTTGTATTATGTTTTTATATTATCTATTATATCCACCCTTTTGACTTGACCGATTCTGTTCTGTTATGTCACATTTGGTTTTACTCTCTTCCAAAAAAGCAATAAGAACAGTGGGAGCAATGAAACCCAAAATGTGTAATAGTCACTGTACAAAAGAGAGGAAAAGAAAATGCTCTAAACTATATAACTGCATGTATATTTAAATGTATAAGACAGAAAATGATATCACAGAGTTCTAATGGATCATTGAACAGAACTGTTTGCAGTATCATTGCTGGAATGTCCACTCTACAAACTTTAATTCTGTGACTTGAACAATTATTTCTAAGATGGCAATATGTAATCTATTAACTAGTGATTTCCTACTGCGCATTTTTTTCTTCTGTAAATCTGTATAACTTGTACCCTTCACTGTTTTTTTTTTTTCTTTTCTTTTCTCCTTAAATAAAAATTAAAAAAAAAAAAAAAAAAAAAAAAAAAAAAAAAAAAAGAAATTAGAGTAACAACACCTTTCACATTAGCATCCAAAAAATGAAATAGTAGGACTCAGTCTAACAAAGGATATAAAAATCCTCTACACTGAAGGCTGGGGATATAGCTCAGCAGCACAGCACCTTCCTGGAAAGCATAAGGTCCTATGTTTGATTCCTGATACAAAAACAAACAAAATCAAATTCTCCATTGAAAACTATAATACTCTGAAAAAGGAGATTGAAGAGCATATCGCAAAATGGAAAGATATCCCTTGCTTTTGGGTAGGAAGAACCTAGTGAAAATGGCCATACTTCAGATTTAATGCAATTCTTTTTTTAAAATTTTATTTCAAGAAAGACAAAACAAAACAGAAAATGGGTAGAAATAATACATACTTTCAAAGAAAAAATAAACTAATAAATCACTAGTTGATGTTTGCATATTGTCCTATTACAAGTAATTGTTCAAGACACAGAAGTGAAACATATAAATGGGAATTCAAACAGCGAGACTGCAAATAGTTCTGTTCAACTATATAATAAAAACTTAGTAATATGGTTATCCTATACACTAAAACATACACACATTTATCCATATCTTCATTTATGTTGAGATTAAACAAACCAAAGCAGACTACAAAATCACTCTGAACAAAGAATAATAGTATTGCTGGATTTCACATCATGACACTCCGGGATCAGCATTGGGTACTGTAGTGTCTCTTTTTCTTCAAAGTATTTGTTCATTTCATCATGTGTCATAAGATCAGTTCTCATAAACTGTTTATAGGTTCTACACATGTATGAGTCTTAACATGTATTTTCATCCTTTCTATATTAGAGGGAGGAACAAAATAAAGCAAGATATAACATTCCTATAAAAACATGAAATGAAAAAGACATAAGACCACTGTACAAGGGGTTCTACCATGGATACTGTGTTGTCTCTTGATATCTTCAATAGAATTGGCTATATCATCAGACACAGTATAATTGAATATATCCATACAGAACAGTATTAATAAAAACACAATTTTGTATGTAGTATAAAAATTCAAAAACAGTAATCAAGCCAGAATGGGTATTGTAGTGAGTCTTGACATCTTCAGTGTAATTGCCTAAACTATCAGACTTGATACTATCAATCATGTAAGTTTTGAATAAAATCTGTCAATACCAAACAGCAATCAAACAAACCAGATTTAACTAAGATCAGCCATGATAAACCAGTATAAGTTGTACAGGGCTCCAATTAAATTAATAGGAAATCAAAGATGATTACTGTGCTATATCCTAGTGTTTTTAGGATAGCTGTCTGTGCCCTCAAATCTAAAGCAAGCAGACAAACTGGGATAGAATAAAATCTATCTAAGCAGAGTGGTAGTAGTAATATGGGTTTTAATTCTTGATACACTATTAACAATATCTTCTGCTGTCTTTTTAAAGACCATTCCTCCCCTTTCACTTCCCCAGGGTGCACTGTGTATTTTTGGGTCTCATTTAGACCCTCGGTTTTAAATTGGGGCAACCTGCTATTTACATAAGTGGTTCCAAACCTTCTCCCTCCTGGACTTGATCTCTAATTATATTCCTTTATCTATTAAAGCCTGTCTTTCCAACTTATCCACAAATTCTGGTCTAGTTGCCCCTATTACTCTCTGGTTCCCTGTCACATAGAGCATTGTTTTCTCATATTTGATTTTTGGCCCATATACCTTTCTTCAGGTTAATTATATTTCCTATAAAGAGCATCTCGGTGGACCCTACCTCTTGATCCACTCTGCCTGCGATTCTTTTTCCCTTAGTGTATCTAGGCTATCTATATTAGAAATTATATCCAACCTCCTCTGCCTCATTTCTGTTGTGCTCTTTTTCTATCATTAGTTGTTAATTTGTCTTCTTCATTTTGTTTTTTGCTCTATTCATTGAGGCCTCTCTGCCACTGTTCCTGAAATCCTGTACTTTTCTCTCTTTAGAATATCCTGTAGCATTCTCTATAGAGTTGGATTGGTGGTTGTGAATTCCCCCAGTTCCTCTTTATCTTAGAAGCATCTTGTTTCTCCATTAATTTCTAGAGATAATTTTGCAGGGTACATCAATCTGGGCTGGAGGATATTTTCTTTCAGGGCTTGTAATACTTCATTCCATGCTCTTCTCGATTTGATGGCTTTATGCTGAGAAGTCTGCCGTAATTCTGATGGGCTTTCCCTTGTAAGTAATTTGTTTTTGTCTCTGATAGCTTTTAATAATCTGTTCTTATACTGGATTTCTGGGATCTTGATGATTATATGCCTGGGTGTAGTTCTATTTTGGTTGTAGGTGGCTGGAGTTCTCATACATCTGAATATCATTTCCTTTTCCTATGTTTGGGAAGTTTCCTTAATTATTTCTGTGAATGGCCTTTGTAATTCCTTTGTCTGCACCCCTGCTTCTTCATTCACATTCTTTATTCTTAAGTTGTAGATCCTTTTGTCATCTTCTAGCCTGTGTACTATTACTGGTATTAAGAAATTTTTCCTTTCATGATCCCACATTGCAAACCTGTCCTCCATTTTGGGTAATCTATCCTTAGTTTTTTTCAAGCAGCTTTGCCAGCTTTCAATGGAGTTTTTAATTTCCTGGTAATCTCTTTGAACCTGCTTCATGTGTTCTATGTTTTCTTTATATTCTTCATCAAACAATTCTCCCCTTTTTTTGGTTTTCATCCATTCTTCCATCTGTGTCTTCTTGAGAGGTGCTTAGCATTTCTTTTATTAATCTATTTATATCTTGCTTTACTTGGTTAAATATTTCACTTTTGAACTCATCTATGAGGTCCCAAAGATTTTGCTTTATGTCCACTGGTGCTGTGTCTGATATTGCATGTTTGCTGTCTTCAGTCGCCTTTGCATTTACCTTTCCTGGATCAATGTTCTCAGGGTTGGGGGTTGGGGACCCTTTCTTGCTTCCTCTTCTCATATTTTTTATTCCTTCCATGCAGGTGTATATAGGAGGCCCCAGTTTCTTTTTTTGTTGTTTAAAGAAATGCGCTGACTAGGTGCTCCTGCCCACAGCAGTGTATTAAGGAAATACAAACAGGGGCAGCGTATGCTGTGCTCTCCCCTCCAGGTCAGTCCACCTGCTGAAGGCTTCACTGCATTAGGGTACGCTGTGAGGCATAGGGACTTGGTTTGGGCTAACTATTGGGTCTTGGCCCAGGGCGTGACCCAGGCCAAACACATCCCACCAATCCCACTTGAGAAGGGAGCAGCTGACTGAAGTCACTGCTCCTTCTTATTCATGCCAGTCTGCCTGGCCCTAGAATGTTGTCTGTTGGAGCCCCATTTTATGTGGATTGGTTTTATTCCAGTCAGTCACCACAGGTCAATGCAGGTTCCCTGCCAAGCTCTCTGTTCAGCTTGCCAGCCCCCAACCTCAGTGTGAATGCGTCTCCAGTGAGTTGAAGCGGTGGGCTTTTGAGTAGCTCGGTTAAGTTTCAGCTGTGTGAGTTCAAGCGCTGCAGCGGGAGCACCAAGCCTTTAGCTGTTCCAATAGTAGCACTGGGACTGTATTTTTAATTGGTTTCTCTCAGCTTAGTTTGTTCCTGGGTTGGGTGGATCCATCTCCCTCTGTTTGGGACTCCCCACGCTGTATTATTTTTGGAATCTAAGTTGACTATCTCAGGGAGCCTCTGTATCCTGCTGTTATCTATCCGCCATCTTTACCAGAACCCCAGATTTAATGCAATTCTGATCAAAATTCCAACAGCAAATCTCATAGAATTAGAGAAAACAACCCTAAAATTCATTTGGAACCAGAAGAGACCTAGAATACCAAAAGCAATTCTGGGCAATAAAGGCAAGGCAGGGGGCATCACAATTCCTGACTTAAAATTATACTATAAAGCTACTGTGATAAAAACAGCATAGTACTGGGAAAAAAACCAGACCGAAGATAAATGGAATAGACTAGATGACACAGAAACAAGTGCAGACATACTCAGTCACCTAATGTTTGACAAGTTACCAAACACATTCACTGGAAAAAAGCCTCTAATAGATAGTGCTGGGAAACTGGCTTTGCACATGCCGAAGATTACAACTGAACCTATATCTTTCACTATGCACTAAACTAAATTCAAAATGGATCAAAGATCTAAAATATTAGAACAGCAACATTAAATCTGGTGGAAGATAGAATAGGAAAAACTCTTGAAGACACTGGTGCAGGCAAAGACTTTATGAACAAAACCTCACTGTACAGGAACTATCACAAAGAATCAACAACTGGGATCTGATCTCATTAAAAAGGCTTTGTACAGAAAGAGAAACCAGCAACAGAGTGAAAAGACAACCCACAGTTTGGGAAAATGTTAGCCAGCTGTTCCTCAGACAAAGGATTACTATCAAGAACACATAAAGAACTCAATATCAGACCTCCCAAATTTGAAGACCCAATCCAAAAATGGGCATCTGAGATCAGTACATACTTTTCAGATGAAGAAATACAAACAGAAAATAAATGTATGAAAAAAAGTTCAATACCACTGGTCACTCAAGCAACGCAAATTAAAACCGCATTGAAATTTCATTTCACCCCAGAAAGAATTGCTATTATCAAGAAATCAACCATTAACAAATGCTGGCAGGGCTGTAGGGAAAAAGAAATCATCTTCACTGTTGGTGGGAGTGTAGACTGCAACCACTGTGGAAATCAGTGTGAAGATTCTTCAGAAACTAGGTTTGGAGATCCCATTTGATGCAGCTACTCCACAGCGATGTATGTGCACCTATGTTTAAAGCAGCCACAATTTGTAATGTAGATCCTGGAAATCATCCAAATGTCCATCAACTGAGGAATGGATAAAAAAGATGTGATTTTTTTATACAATGGAATACTACTCAGTCATCAAGAATAAACTGGAGACTTCTATATGTAAATGGTTGCAACTTGAGACTATACTCGTAAGTGAAATAAGTCAGACTCACATGTATAAACATTGTGTTGTGAGATGTTGAAACAGTAAATAATACCCAAAATGTAGAACAGGTATTGTAAAATGAGAAGAAACTGTTCAAAGGAAAGAGAATAGTTTCCTCCTTGTTACTCTCACTCAATGGTTTTGCTATAACACCTTTACCTTTCTATCATAGTACTTTTTGATATGTTCCAAATTTAAGCTTTTGTTTCTGTTTTGAGTGTCACTGACAAAATACGTATTTCAAATAGGCAAGTAGGGAAAGGAGGAAAGGAGGAAAGAAGGAAAGGAGGGAAAGGGGAAAGGAGGAAAGAAGGAAAAAGCAAAATATATATATATTTTATATATATATATATATACACAAAATAGTTAAAATAATTATACTGATTCTCTTACTTCTTTGAAAAGGTTTATACTAATACTGTCTGGACAATTAAATGCCTATATCTTTTACTCTGAGTAGCTAAAACCATATGCAATATATTAACCATTGTTAGTCTTCTATTGTTTTGGAATTTTATTTTTTCTCAATATAAACATTTTTTTTAAAGTATAGACATTTCATCTGAAAAGCTAATGAAACAGCAGCATTAAATTTTGAGAACACAGCATTCATTTTCATCCCATACCACATGGGAATTTTTTCGGATGATCTTTATTGAAATCACTCCAAGCAACAGAGCTTTGTACACCAGGTGAAAGGGATGAGGCCTTGTCTTTTCTGAATTTCTACTCAGCAATTACTTTTCATCAGATTAGTATTGATTTAAAAGTAATAAAACTACAAATTGTGAGATGTCTGACCACCTCCTGAAAGATCACAAGTCCTATAAAAGGACAATGTATTGTGAAGACCCTGTGTAACATACATGGCACAATTATGGACACAATTCTTTGTATTAAGGACCTAAGAAGAGAAATTAAAATTAGTAACTTTCTTCTCTTGGTCAACTCATACTAGGGAAACACCTGTAAGCAAAATACCTTAACACTAAGCACACAATATTTAAAAAAAAAAAAAGCTAAAGTGTACTTATCCACAAAAGAATAAAATTTATTTTCAAGAAACACTGCTACTTGCATATTTGAAATATGTATTTTGTCAGCGACACTCAAACAAAAGCTTAAATTTGGCAAATATCAAGAAGTATTATGACAGAAAGGTAAAGCTGTTATAGCAAAACCACGAGTGAGAGTAACAAACTAAAAATAATAGGTATAACTACAGTTTTTAACAGTTTTGGGGTCTAAATACTGGAAATACGTGTCAATTTTGTTAAAAGGCTCACTAGGGAAAATGTTTCATATGGTAATATACTGCTCAAGTACATTAACAAGCCCTTATAAATGAAGTAGTGGAAATGGTTCTCAATCGGGCGTGCAACATAACTGAGATAGTTTAAAAATACATAGCGGCATCTTCCCTAGAACAGGGGTAGAGGACTTGTACACCTGTCAGTTGGTGCCTACGGGCTGGTTAACGCCCTGTAGGGTGTCAGTCTGCTTGCAAACTGTAAAGACATACAAGCTCTCCAAGATAGCCGCAGAGGAATAGAACTCAAAACCACAGTTAGGGCAGGTGAGGACTTCTGGTGAAGCTCAAAAAACATACCATGGAAAAAAGGCAAAGAAAGCAAGTAAAAAATCTTAAATGAGGGAGAAAGGTACTGAAGGGAGAAGTGTGCTAGTCTGATAAACTGTGAAGCGCTTTCCCTACAAGGACAACAAAAAACACTGCCTGGAGGTTTCCTCTGCTGCCACCCATCTCCGCCCACTAACGGGAAAACGGCACGTTTAATTCAGAGACTTTCCACCCCAAAGGTGACTGTCAATTCTCTGTACGCAGTTTTAACAAAGAAATGTCTTGCCTGGAGAAACTAGACGCGGAGACGATTCAGTCTCCCACTCCTGTTTTTCTCTCGCGCGAGTCTGGAGCTTTCCCGTGAAAGAAATCGAGCGGTCTCACCCGCGTGGGCGGCCGACTATCTCCAGGGCCGCTACATTCACCTCACCCGCTGGGAGGATCACCTGGGGCGGAGGCCATCAGCGTCGTCATTCCTTCTCCCGGCTCTAGGCAGAGCTGCCCGGCCCAACTTCCTGTGGCAGGAAGCCCCGGTCTCCTCTGGACGCCGCTCGGCGTGCTCCGCAGCGCTCCTCACCCAGAGCCGGACGGCACGGTTTTCTGCAGTTAGAGAACCCCTGGCGCATCAGTTCTTTACTGTCCGTCCCTTTCCTCGCGATTCAGCATCATTTGTTCATCTTCTCCAGAAAATACAGGCTTCCAAGGCTCCAGAGGCCTCCAATCTCTCTCCCGCCGCTACCCGGGCGGGGAAACTACTTCCGTTTTGCATCCCTGGCAGCCGCGCGGCGGCGGCGGAAGAGCTTCCGGGTCGGCAGCAGAGGCGCCGTCTGCTGTTCCTGCTGTTGCTCGCCGGGGTTGCAGGCTCTCAGGAGCTGGTGGCGGGCTGAAGGGAGTCCGTGGCGGCAGCGGCAGGAGCACCAGCGGCAGAGCAGGAGACTGGAGATTGGAAGAGGGCTGCTGGTCTGCGAGCTCGCGCGCCAGTCTCTAGCATGAGCCGGACTTAACCGCGAGGCGGAGGCAAGAGCCACCGCCCCCTTGTCCCCTCCCCCGAGAGTGGCGGCGCGGCGGCTGAGAGGAATGGGGGGCGCCCGCCCAGTCTGATCCTCTCAGTGGTGCCGCGGGCTTACGCAGAGCTTCCTGCGGGCCTCCAGTGCGCACTCTCAGCCCCGGCAGCCTCCGCCCGGCGGGCGCAGCGGAGGCGACCAGAAAGAGGCGCCCGTCAGGGTGGGTGGGGCGGGGAGGGTCCCCAGGGCGCCGGCTCCGCGGCCGAGGCAGAGCTGCAGACCTGCGGGGTCCACCTCACCCTTCCCCTCAGCCCGAGAAGTAACCGTAAGTCTGAGCTGCGCGGTCGTGTTCTGTGTGAGGCTGTCTCAGCCCGCCCTGGGCTCCCGAGTTCCGAGCTGCCTGTCCCACGCCCTCCCAGTCTGTGGAGCGTGTGACTCTCCCTCCTTCTGTACTGCTGTCCATCTGTCCCCACGCCTGGACAGGGAGCATCCTCCGGCTCCCCGTGGGGGCTTTTCTCCCGGAGAATTTGCCAGCATCCCTTTTCCGTGTCGTGTCCCATCCTCCCCATCTGGACGCACCGCCTTGCCTCTCTGCCCTTAAAGAATCTGTGCCCTCCGTCTTTTCTCTGCTGGTCTTTTTCTTGAAGAAAACCTTGGGTTCTGCTAGCCTCGGGGACCAGAGTTTTGAGCCAGCCCAGGGTGAAAGTGCTCTGCCGGGCGGCGATGGGAGGGATGGGTACAGATGCTCCAGTGAACCTTTTTGCTTCTCCTGCTACCAAAACAAAACAATAGGGACGCTTCCCCGTATCCTCCTCCTACCTTCCTAACTCTATGAACTGTTTTCCCTACGTTGCTGTTTGAGTCGGAGGAAATTGGAGCTAGAGCTGTAATTAAGCATCTCCTGTGGAGGTTTTGAAAATTAGTCTCATAAGCTGTCTTCCCACAGAGTAGGATGTGAACAGTGTTCTTGTGTTGACATGAAGACCCATTCCAGAAGATCTTTACTTGTAGTTCTGAGAAACGTATGTGAAAACAAGTCTTTTGTTTCAAATAGTGTGTTTTACATACCTTTGGATAATTTTTAATGTTTTGATTTACTCTTAATTTGAGTAATTAAAGTGTGAGTGTGTGTAGCTGGAATGAAAACCCTTGTATGGAAAGCTTTTTTACTGGAGATGTATAAGTGGTTAAAAAAATTCTTACCATTAAAGTGATTTTTAAAGATCATGTCACATTGTATTTTATGAGATATCACTTAAGTCATTCGTTTCTCAAAAACCTCTTTTACTAGTTGTCAGGCCCAAACAAGTATTACAAATGGTGCCTATGACATTCTTGCTGCTTAATTTAAAAAATGTAATTGAGTATCTTTAATGTATATTTTCAGATATTTTTTACTAGATTTTTTTTTTCATTAAAATTCGGCTTACTTTCTAAGCTGCTATTGCAGATCTTTCCAGAAATGAAATGAAAATATAATTTTAATTCTGTCAGTAATTGGACAGTAGCTCTCATGTGATTCCATGCATTTACTACTTTTCAAGACACCATAGCAGATGATAATTTAAGAATTGTATTACTCTGTGCCCTGCAGGTTCATTGTTACTGTTCTGTAAATTGCTCTATAATGTAGTCTGGTAGCTTCTGTGAGTTGGTTTTCTTGAAAAATATTGTTATTTTGTTAAATCAGGTGTACTCAATGTCTCCCTCCCAAAAAAAAACCCTTTTCAGTAGTGAATTTTGACTATTGGATTTGTAATTTATCCTTCACAAATTTTAGTTTTAAGTAGGTTGAGGAGATGTAGCTTTATCCATCTCTCTTGAAATATACTTTACTTGGCACAGAAGCCAAGCTATGGACAAAGTTGTGTGTATTATTCAGGGCGTGACTTTTGTATTGTGTAAATTTATCAGTTTCCAGATAAGATTAGAGTGATGTAGTGAGGTGATGGCAGTAACTTGGAGAAATCTTTTTTAAAAATTTGATTCCTCTTACCTACAGAGTAGGATGAGAATCAAAGGATAGTATTTTCATATTCACTTGTTCCTTTATCCATGGCTCTGAAAATTTTGAGTTTATAATATGAAAGGGTTCTGAAATCAGACTGTGTCATAAACAAGGCTGTAACAGGTAGTTGCTAGAACAGCAACGTAAGTTTTACACTTCTGTAGCACTGCCCACTTCTGGCAGTTGGTGTTCTTTCCTCTTCTGTGGATGTGTACCCAAACTTGTGAAAGTGAAATGTATGTTTACACTTAATTGTAGGTAAAAGTTCAAGCTAATTTTTAAATATTCACATATAGTAGGTGGAAGAGCTGAATTAATTGTACCTGCGTTTCTCTGAATGAAAAGTAGAAAAAATTCCTCAATACTTAGGTAATCCCAGCCCCATCTAAGAAGAATAATACAACATTCATTTAGGTTAAATTGTAAAATATTTCTTTCAGATATTACACTTTACATAAGATACATTTGGCAAAAAGGATTTGAGAGTTTCAGTCATTATTAGAGATCAGCCCCACAATAGTCTTTATACTTTGTTCTAAAAATGTATTTTATTCCCTTTCTCAGTGTGACTTACTTAGGGAAGAGTAATTTTGGACTCTCAATTTATTCCTCAGAAAATCTCTGATGGCCTCTTTTTTATCTTCTTTTCCAAATAATTTACTTTTATGCACACTTCATTCCAATAAACCTTTGTTAAACATCTACTATGTGTATGAAACTCTGTTATATTTTGGATGTGCAAGGCTAAATGTGTCAAGATTCTGTTCCTTATTGAATGTACCAGTTTAGATAGTTGAGTATGAGTCTCTATCTATGTAAGACTTTTCTTACAGATTTTTTAAGACACTTGACTTTATTGCAGTGTTTTGCATCTTTTTTATAAAAATAAATAAATGAAATTTTAGAGTACTTAATTTGTACTAACTGTGCTAAGTATTTTTCATGCATTATTTAATTTTTTAGAGTAGTCTTACAAATATTTTATCACCATTTAAAAACCATTCAGATTATGTAGTACAGTATTGTTAATTTTTTTCTTGTTATTAGGAGATGCAACTTATCAGCAATTGCATACAGTTCAACCTAATAATTTTTTCACACTTTTTCCTTTAACATTGTTTTCCACTGTTAGCTCTTTTCTCCAAAATCTCATATTACTAGTACTATTTTAAACATTTTACTCTATTTTTTAAAACCAAAACTGTGAACAATTTGCCAATTTTTTTTTTTTTTTTTTTTTTTTTTGTACCAGAGATTGAACCTCAAGACCTCACACTTGAAAGGCAGGTGCTTATGCCACTGAGCTAAATCCCCAGCCCCAGTTTGCCATTTTTTTAGGCCAGTGCCTTTTACTACTAGTTACAAGCTCTCCTGGCTTGCAGACCCAGTAATACTTCTCAAGTTCCTAAGAAAAGTTATTAGTTGATCTTTTTTTATTCTTAGTTTGACATATGCATTTTAACTTGACATCAATCTTTTCCTTTTGGCATACTGAAACCCTCATTATTACCCAAGTCACTTTTTTTCTTTTTTTTCTTTTTTTTTTTGTTTTTGTCTTTTTCCTTTTTACCGGTACCGGGGATCGAACTCAAGACTGCCTGCTTGCAAGGCAGGTGCTTATGCCACTGAGCTAACTCTCCAGCCCCATCACTTTGTTTTTGATTGGAACAATGATAGGGTAGAGTTCCTATTGAACAAAATAACATTGACTAAATATTACATGCGTTAGATGCTGGGACTACAAAGATGAAGTTGATTCCTTTCCTCATTGAGCTATACATGCACACTTAAAATCTATGAAGAAAAAGTTCATTAAACATTGAGATGCGAGGGCTTAGTTTTCCAAACAGGCATTAACCATTGTTAATCTATCTACTCAGAGTCTGGTAAAGGAACATATAAGTAAATATTAAGGCAGGGTTTTCATTCTGTGTCCTGGCCTAAGGCAGTAGCTGACTCACATTTACTTTAGCACTAAATGTTCTGTGTCACATCTTTATTTCAGGTTTTTAAAAACTCATTTTGCAATAATTTCAAACTTAAATACAAGATGCCACAACTGTACAAAGAGCTGTGTGCCCTTCACCTAGTTTTTTCCCATTATTAATATTTTGCTGTATTTCTGCTGTTCGCCATCTGTGTCTATGCATACATACCTGTACATTAACATACACATGAATACAATACCCATTATCAGTCCTCCTCTAAACTTTTTAAACAAATTGTAGACATGATATTCCATCATCCTTAAATACTTTAGTGTCTCTTAAAAACAAAATACTATATTATGTAGCCCCCCAAAATGCATATTTAGTTTTATATCTTTAATATCTTTTTAGACTTCTTTAGCCTTGGTTTTTTATATCTTTCATGTCCTTGGCAGTTTTGTAACGGACAAGTGCTGCGTTTTGTAGGATGACCCTCATCCTACCTCTACTGTATCCTAATGACCCAGTTAGGGATGCTTTCTTGGGAAGAATATCACAGAACTGGTGTTGTACCCCTCTAAATGAATTGCATTCAGAAACAGTGTCAAACCATGTCACTTGTAGTAATGTTAACAAGGTAATATTTATGTCCTTTTGTAATTAGTAGTTGTGAAGAACTACTAATTACAAAATTGTGCTAGTTTCCTGTTTCTTATCAAAACTCTACTTACTAGCCCTAGTATCATTGATGACTCCTATTTGAATTAACTACTTTTCTGTTGATTGCCAAATGGTATTTCCACTGTTCCTGCTACATACATTAGTGGAATTTTGTTTGTAAGGTAGCCCCCATTTATTGATTACATTAGTAATGACCTGGTTTTTTATTTTATTCAATGTGTTACGATTTACTATTACTATTTTACTGTTTAAATTATCTATAGTTTAGTCGGGGAGAACCTCTTCAAGTTGTCTCCTGTGCCTGTTACCATGAGCCTAACTTATTGTGTATTTCCTTAGGACTTTCTAGACAGACAGGCAGTTCCTGGGTCATCTTGTGCTTTACTTGCTCTGTCCCTCCAATGAGTTCTATTTTTGCTTTTGTAAAACATGGTATTTAAAATCAAAGATTTGGGGACTTAGTGTGCTCATTGCTTTTAGGGGTACCATTGCTTCCAAGACCTCTCAGTGGGCAAAATTAGGATACATATATGTATAGCTTACATATATATACCCTCATACATACGTGTAAATATTTCTACACCTGTGTGTGTGTGTGTATATATATATATATAAAATCTCATTGGTTTTTAAAAATTTGAATCTTAGTTCAGTGCCCAGGATTGTTTCTTACTTTTTCCTTTTCTATTATTTATAAACATTTTCTTTGGCAGTACAAATCTTGACTTGGCGTTAGCCTTAATAGATAAGTTATTATCTATTAGATAATCATTTGCACTTTTTTTTGTAATTTGCTCCATGGTGCTACCATTCTCCCTGCCATGTAGATCATCTGTCTGCATATGCCCTTACCATCCTGCATCGTCTCCTGGACTTACTGGCCTTTTTGTGAATCTATAACCACTCCTTGGGTGCACAACTCTGGGCAACTTCCTATCATCACACAACACCTATAGACTGATTGGATGACTCCTCTCCTAACCTTCCTAACATGACTTCACTGCCTGCATCCTCAGCCAGCACGCTGACTTCTTTACATCTCCAGAATATAGTTTATATTTAAATATGTTGCAAAGATTTGCAAACACACATATACGCACATATATATGACAAAATACATACATGATCCCCCAACACATCCAAATGGTATGGTGTTGTGTTCTGCACATGGTTTTTGCTTTATGTTTTTACTTAGCACATCTTGAAATACTTTCCATGTAAGAACATAAAGCAGTGCTTCATTCTTTTTAACAATTAATATAGTCATTTCAGTGTGTGTGAAAAAAAGATGTAAAAATCTAGACACACTCCTATATGTGTAGTAGAATGTTGATGATTGTAAATTTACCCATCCTATGTGTATTCCTTTTTGCAATATGTCTTTCCTGCTTCCACCAGCTAGAAGTAGAATCTGTTTTTCCATTTCTTAAGTCTTGGCTAACCTCGTGATTTTGACCATTAAATATGGTGGAAGTGAAGTGAGTCCTGGAGCCAAATCCTTAGAAGACTTCAAAAAGTTCTTTCTAACAATTGCCTGTAAACAGCCCAGTCTAGCTTATAGGAGAGTAAGAGGTCCCATATAGGAGAACTAATAAGTCCTAGCCAACATTAAAGTAGGTTGTTTTGGACCTACTAGCTCAGCTGACCTTTTAGCTGAATTGTACCTACAGAGAAATTAGAGATGAAACCAACAGAGAAACTTCAGAGTTGTGAGAAGTAACATTTTTTTTTTGTCTTTTTCCTTTTTTATTGGTACCGGGGATCGAACTCAGGACTGCCTGCTTGCAAAGCAGGCGCTTATGCTGCTGAGCTAAATCCCCAGCCCCTAGAAGTAACATGTTGTTTTTAGACTTCTAAGTTTGGGGTGATTTGTTTTGCAGCAATAAACTGTTCATTTGGATATCTATGTAATCTACTCTTGTAGTATGAATAGTATATTACAGTAAATGTCTTTGTACACAGATTTAATGCCAGAGTATTTTCCAGATATACTGACCCAATCCTCCTATCACCATTAATGTCTGAGAGTAACTGATTCCTCCACAAATTCAGTTACTGAATGCTTTTCTTTTTTTTTTTTTTTTTTTTTTTTGTCTTTTTGTTTTTTATCGGTACCGAGGATCGAACTCACGACTGCCTGCTTGCAAGGCAGGTGCTTATGCCACTGAGCTAAATCCCCAGCCCCCTGAATGCTTTTCTTAACCACCAAATGTAAATTAAAAAGTTTTTTTATGGTACTTAATTAATTTTCCTAAGTACTTACGAGGCTAAGCATTTATCTTTAGGTGTATTTATTGGTCAGTTTGACTTTATATTTTATTGCTCACTCATGCCTTTCCTAATTTTTTTCTATTGAATTATTTTATCATTATTAACTTCTGCTTTTTGGTATGTTTATTATGGTTATAATTCTTATTTTAAAACATGCCCTGTCAGTCTTTTTTTAAAGGTTTCTGTCTTAGTTTATGATACTGTTTACCATAAGGCTTTTATTTTGTTTTGGCATTTTTATATAATCATTTATGCCTACTTTTTCTAAGTGACTTCTAATGTTACTATTTTGAGAATATCTTTTTCCTATCTTGGTTATATAAACTTTTTCCTAAATGTTTTTCTAACTTTATATTGTCTTCGCTATCATAGGGCTGATGTTTGTTTACCAAGAAATCAAAAAATGAGTTAGATAAACAAAGTAGGGGCACCTGGACATGATGGTGTGTACTTATAGTCCCAGCTACTCTTGAAGCTGAAGCAGAATATTGGTCAGGAGTTTAAGACCAGCATGAGCAACATATCAATACAATAAGAGGGGAATGTAACTCCAGGTAGAGCATTTACCTAGCATACATGAAGTCCCAAGTTCCATCCTGCAATTGCAAAAACAGGAAACAAAATAGGGGGCTATTTTCTTAAAAGTAAAGAGAAATTAGAAATACACACTCAAGGTCTGTGTGGTGGCTCAATGATGCTGTCTTAGTCATCCAAGACTGACCTTGTGGTCCCAAAATGATACGCTAGGCTGTGGCAACTTATTTCTTTTTTTCATAATCCATGCCTCTGCCTGTTTGAACTGAGAATCTTACCTAGTTCGGCAGCTAATTTTGTAACCAAAACAAAGGAAACCTCCAGAATCAAAAGTTCTTATGAAATACTTTTTTATGCTCTTTGAAAAAAATGCCAATTTTCTTTCTGTGTCATAATAAATGTGTCTACAAAATAAGACCTCAGAAATTTTTTCTCTTATCCTTTTGGACTACCATGTTTTTAAGAAGTTTGTGTTTCCAAAACTAACTAGATGGGATGATAAACATGATTATTCTCAGATTTGAAACTAATGTTTAGAACACAAGACTTTTATCATTGTGTTCATCAAAAGCATTTATGTGCCAATCTCTGTGATAAACCTTGGTTATAAAACTTAATATGATATGATCCTTATCCTCGAGGAGTTTACCACATAAGTTGGGAAGCAAATAACATTTCATTATAGTTTTAGATGGGAAGTTGAATGTACTATCAAGTTAGAGAGGCAGAACATATAACTTAGTTTCGGTTGAGAAGCTATCTTCAGGGAACTTCAGAGGGAAAATGGCTTTTAAGCTGAGACCTGACCAACATGTAAAGAGTTTGCCTTTACAAGGAAACTTGAGGAAGAGCTTTAGTTGTTCAGTGGTAAGACTGAATTAAAACATAAGACTGTGAAGAAATAAACAATGGTCTGATCTAAGCGTGGTGCCATACATTGTAATCCCAGGGTTCAGGAGGGTGAGGCCAACCCTGGCTACATATGGAGAGCCACTCTCAAAAACAAAAACAAGCAAAAATGCAAAAAAGATGGTCTGGTCTGGGCAGAAAATTGTTTTTAGGCCTGTGAATCTTTGGAAGATTTTGATATAGAATTGAACAAGATGAGATTTGTTCTTTAAAGTTAGGTTGGCATAGGGAAAATGCAGTTGGAACTAGGGTCTAGAATGTATAGAACAGTGGTATTGAACCTATGGCATGGGTGTCACAGTAGGCTGTTTTTATTATTGAATGCTCTAAAAGGTTCTCCATCGCTGGTGTAGACATTTGTATGGTATGTTAAAATCTATTCTAGTACTAGTTAAATAAAATTTATTGAATGTGTGTAAAATGTAGATAACTACAGAGATGTGTAAGACATGGTTCCTATTCTTAAATTTATATTTTAAAATAAGAACTGGATAGCAACAACATGTTGCAATGTACTAGTTGTTATGGTTTATAAGTAGACAACTCCCTAAAGCCTTATATAATAATCGACAGGACTTTTGGAAGGTGATTGGATTATAGAGGTTTATAGCTGGCTTGGTGTCAGGAGCTGGGTCCAGTGAAAAGAAAAAGGACACTGCATTACCTGGAAGGTTATATCTTCCTGTCTTCCCTTAACTCTCTCTGCTTCCTGTCCTCCTTTCCACTCTGCCATGCTGTCCTGCCTTGGATTCAGCCAGCTGTGGACTGAAACGTGAGCCAAAATAAATCTCTCCTCCCTTAAATTATGGGTGCCAAATATTTTGTCCCAGCAGTGAGAAAGTGATCTCACTGTCTTTTTTTTTTTTTTTTTTTTTTTTTTGATCAACAATTTTATTTTATTTTTCCAGGGGGCAACAAAATGCATACATTGTGCTTTGTCACACACTGTCTTAAAAGGCAGATGAGGACTGGAACTAAGACTTGAATCCAAAATATCTTTTTTTTTTTTTTTTTTTTTTTGTCTTTTTCCTTTTTATCGTACCGTGGATCGAACTCACAACTGCCTGCTTGCAAGGCAAGCACTTATGCCGCTGAGCTAAATCTCCAGCCCCGAATCCAAAATATCTTAAGTTTATATTCTTTGCATGTATTCTATATTATCTTCCACTGTGCATATTTCTGCTTGACCATTATCTGTATGTTCCTTTTACAACTTTACTTTGGAACCCATAGGAAGTACAGTACAACTAGAATGGTTCTTAGTTTGAGGCTCAAAGAATCAACAATCTCCAATCACTTTTTTCAAGTGTTGTCTGTATTGAAGGGAGCATAACCAGGATTGGTGGTGAGAGAAATTGCCACATTGGATAAATGAGTTGCAGCTATTGCAGTTACTGTGAATAGTCTTGAGAATAGTTTCTAGGAAAGTTTAACAGTGAGCTAAATAGGACGGTGTGGACATTAGAGAGCTGGGTAACACTCTTAATGTTGAGATTCTTTCCATATTTAGTACATAGAGCAAAAAATGAGAAAAAGGCATGCATTATTGCAATAAATAAAGCATTGGTGGGTGTTTGATAAATCAGTTGTAAAAATAGGTTATTTTTAATCTTTTTAATTTGTTGCTTAAACCAGCTATTCAGATTCAGGCCAGATAAAAGTGTGGGTGGTGATAACTTCATCATTCTGTATCTCTTTACTTCTGTACAAAGGCTAGGCTTGCTATCTAACTAATGTTGCTTCATTTTTCTGTATCTTAAATGTGAGAACATGACATCCACAGAATTATTTTACAAGTTGAGATATTATAATTGGAGAAACATTAATTATTTTTCAGTAAAGTAGAAAGACTAGGGATCAGTCATATTCACATGCCTGTAATACCAACACTTGGGAGGCTGAGGCACGAGGATTGCTCTAATATTTGGTAGGCTGGGCTACATAATTCAATGTTAGCCTAAACTACATAGCAAGACCCTTTCTTAAATAAAAAATAGAGAAGCTTAGGAATAAAGGATAGGGCTGGGGATTTAGCTCAGCGGCATAAGCGCCTGCTTGCAAGTTGTGAGTTCGATCCCCAGGACCGATAAAAAGGAAAAAGACAAAAAAAAAAAAAAAAAAAAAAAAAGAAAGGAATAAAGGATAAAGATTTTAGCTACTCAAAATCTCTGAATGTGGGTTAAATGTCAGGGACATAATACAGGAGAAATGAAAAATAATAAGATTGCAGATATTGGATTTTTTAGTGTAGTAGCCTTTTTCATCTGACATTCCTTGTCAAAACTTAAGCCTTAGTGCTGTACACCAAAAGTTCTTAAAGAATAGCATATATCAGAATCATCTGGAAGTCTTGTTAAACCATTTACTGTGTCTCACTTCCAAAGTTTCTAATGGGTTTGGGTGAAGCATGAGAGTTTTCATTTCTAACAAGTTCCAGGTACTGCTGGTATTATAGTTAGCTATTGTATGAAATGAATTTTTCTCCCGTGTCTCTAGAATGATTGGAACTATCATTTAACATTTAAGAAATACTCAAGTAATTGTGTTTATTGCTTTTGCTGAGGAACTCTGATGGAGAAAGCTTGGGTGGGTGGGGACATCTAAAAAATAGGTGAAACAAACTGTAATTCCAAACTTAATTCATAACCGAAGGTAAAAAAACAAAGTGGCACAGTCATAAGAAGATTAACCTAGCATCATGTACACAACATTGGAGCAGAGCAAAAGACTAATGAGGTGCAAGAAAGACAAGGTGAGAACAATGAGTGGTTCTCCTGTCCACCTGTTTTATAGAATATGATTTAAAAGAGTCCTCTTTTGTGGAATTCTTTTGCCTGTAGAGCCAGGTAGCATTAACTGCACACATATCAAGGAATAGTTTTAAACACAGCACAGTGATAATAAAAGTTACATAGTTAAACCTAAGAGTTACATAGTTAAACATAGTATTGTAAGTCTCTAAAATATAAGCTGGTCTTACCCTCTGTTCAAACCTTACCTGCCGTTTTTCCCTTTCTGTAGTGGTAACCATCCTTCCAGGTACTCAGACTAGGAGCTAACACTGGAGTCATCCTTACTTTTACCTACTTACCCATTCCTATTTCTAAACATTAAGCATATTCTCTTAATTTCAGAGTACATCTAAGACTCAGACTAAGTATTCATCACCTCCACTGTTTCCTCTTTCATTCAAGCTACTGTCATCTTCTACTTGGATTAGTGGAACCACTTCTTAAGTAGTCTCCTGCTTCTTGTCTGTCTTCCATCTCATTGGTTTTTTCCAACAATCAGCCTTCGAGGATGATTCTGTTAAATATAAACTATGTCATTTCACTTTTTACTAAAAATTTCCAGTAGCTTTCCTTTTTACCCAGAATAAAAGTATAGTGATTTATAATGACCTAAGTAGACTGTTTGCTTCTACTAGATTTCTAGACTTTGTATCTACTACTTTCTTCCTTATTAATTAAACTACAGTACTAAGTGATCTTCTGTCTGTGTCTTGAACGAACACATATGCCGTACATCTCTCTGTGTGCTCACTGTTCCCTCTTCTTGAAATACTCCTTCCCCTAGATCCTGCATGGCTTCCTGCCTTACTTCCTTCAGCTTTTTACTCATATTATCCTAGTGTAAGACCTTCCCTGATTAGTCTTTTAAATAGTACAGGATCCCAATATTCTGTCCTCTTACTGACTTTATTGATTTTTAAAATAATACCTTACATTGTTGAACATAAACTGTGGGTGCAGCAATTTTTGTTTTATCCCTGCTGTATTTTCCACTACCTTGAATAATGTTTAGCACTTGGTAAGTGATCAGTAAATATTTGTTGTGAGGTTATCTGTCTTTTCCTCTGTTAGGTCATGTGGTTCTATGCAGGCTATTAGTTACTTGCAACATGTAATTGCTCTATTTCTTTCATTTCAATAATGTTCTAGGTTCGTTTGTTTGTATTTGAGATTATTCTTTTCTTTCCTCTTCTTTTCTTTCCTTTGTCTTGGCAATGAACTTCCCTTGCCATAAATTGTAGTTTCTATGTTTTGGGATTTAAAAAAAATATTTGTATGATTTATGAAATACTAATTACTATCATTGGTGCTGTTATTTTCTAACATAGTAGCAGTTTGGTGTTCATCTCACTTTTAAATGACTTTATGTCATTAGTTATAGATATATTATAGTTTCTTTAATACTCTCCAAGAAAGGTCAATTCAAAATGATGAAAAGTTGCATATTTCTTAATTTTTTATAAGAAAGTTTAATAGGAACTATAAAAATTCTAATTTTATTAAATTTATTCAATACATGAGTCAGCTAGTTAAAATGAGACCTGCCCGAGCAACCCTTGATCAGTCAGTATGTAAACAAATGCACTGCCCAAATGGCACACAGGGTAAACTGTTAAGTGGTTAATAGTCCACTTCTGCACATGTATTCTTCAAGCTTTTATTAAATATTTTCATTAACAACATTATGTAAAGTTTAACTTTATTATTTAACTTGTAAGTTGTATTTCTTCAAAGAAAAAAATTCAGCTATTGATTTTAGTTTTGTGAATAGTCTTTGTGCTTAAGCAGTGTAGTTTTGCAGTCATTTTAGAAAGTTCTGTTTACATAAAGATCAATGAAACTCAAACGTGTAAAAATCTCATTTTTTTTTTCCTTTCTTAGAACATGTTTAGGAAGCCTGATACTTTGTTGAGGTGTGAAGGTACTTCTATTTCTTGTCTGAATTCTGAGCCAATTGAGTCAAAACCGTAAATGTTCAGTTTTTCTTTCCAGATTTGCTAATATCCCTGTTGGATAATAGGAATGTTTCAACAATTGGGTTCTTTTTGAAAATGGAAGAATTAGAAATGTGGAAGAAGTGTTACTATCAACAGACTTCTCAAGGTTTATACTTTTATTTAGAAGATAGTGTAAACATTGATGGAATACCACAATGTGATGAGTTGAAGTCCTACCTGATTTTTTTTTTTTTATCAGTATTGGGGATCGAACTCATGACCACACGCTTGCAAGGCAGGTACTTATGCCACCAAGCTAAATCCCCAGCCCCCTACCTGATAATTTTTTAAAGTTAGCAAAATACAAACGTATGTGCATACTAAACAGATTGATTAATTAGGTATGCATATTGATTGCTGCTTATTATATTCAGTTATTCTGTTGCTTTTGGAAATGGTGAACATACCTTCCAGAAAATATATGGCAAGTATATTTTTAATATTATATTTGGTTTCTGTATTTTCTGCTTAACTTTTAATTTGGAAAATACTTATGTGTAGGAAATGCAAAGGATTATAAAATTGTTCTTACCCATAATTCTACAATTTGGACAAATAAAGCATTTTTTTACATAATGTGCATGCAGATTTTTTTTTAATTTTAAAGAGAATAAAACCAAACAAAACAGAATAAAGCAAATCAGAGCAGAACAATGAAAGCAATGTAGAACTTCTTTAAAACTAAGATAATAAATTAACAATGGCTATCATTAGCCTCTTGTTTGCTTCAAAATAGCTGCCCATACTATCAGACATAATAAAATCAAACAAAATAAAACCAATCAAATAAAAAAATGAAGGTATTACAGGACTTCAAAATCAGATAATAGGAAATCAGCAATGGCTACCGTAACACATCCTGCTGTCTTCAGAATGGCTGCCCATAGCATCAGACACAGAAAACCAAACAGAACAAGACAGAATGAAACCAAACCTAACAAAACTATGAAAACAATACAGGAATTCACACAAGATAATAGGAAATTAACAATGGTTACCACCTTCCCTTTTTAGACATTTCTGTCCCTATCACTTTCATAACATCTGTTGTACATTTTGGATCCCACTAACTCTATCAGTTTTTTAAGCTGGGAGATAACACAGTGTTCACCCATAGGAGTCTGAACCATTTCACTCATGAGCATAATTTCAAATTGCATCCATTTATAAAGGATAAATGTTATCCAAGTTGCATCCATTTATAAAGGATAAAGATTATCCTTTATAACTGGGTGGCTATCCCTTATATGAAAATACTGTAATACTGTATTATTATTATTATTATTTTTTTTTAGACAGTTTCACTGCAGTTCAGGCTGGCTTTGAACTTACTTCATAGCCCAGGCTGGCCTTGAACTCCTCCTACCTCAGCTTCGCAAATTCTGGGATTCCAGGTGTGCACCACCACACCCAGCTCCCTATATCTTTCTTATCCATTCTGTGATTGATAGACAAGCTACCCCTGCTTTTATTTGGTTTCTTGTTGCATGGAACATTGTTATTTCTCCTTTGACTTTCTATGAATTTTCTTTCGAGTGAAATGTGTTTCTTGTATACAGTGTATTGATGGATCTTGTTTCTTGATCCACTCTCCCTGTGTTTCTTTTTATTGGTGAACTGAAGCCATCTATGTTAATGGTTACAACTGGCATGCATTGGATTGTTTGTATCATATGCATGAAAAATTTTAGATATGTTTTAGCAACTTGATAACATTCCATTATATGATAAACCACCACTTACCTGTTCTAGTGGCAAATAGCTAGGATCTCAGTTTTTGAAAAAAATTTCAGGCCACTGGTTTTTCTGGAAGAGAAAGGCAAAGTACTATGGGAGGAGGACTTAATGACATGTTATACTCTTAAAAAATAAAGAAATTCAAAACAAGTATGGGAAAGAGGCAACAGCATTATAGACATGAAGCAAATTGATGTTTTAACAGCAATAAAAATTCAAGGAGGAAGAGAATGTTTTCAGGAATGTATCTTTTATTCTTTCCGTAAATATTAAGTATTTTTAATGTGCCAGAGTGCTAAGTGATGGCTTTATACCAGTAAATGAAATAATCAAAGCCTCTACCCTTGGGAATTTTATGATTCTGTGAGGTAGACAAACACTAAACATGTAAATATGCTAAACAAATGATTTGAAGGGATATATAGATTAAATGATAATAATGTGAGAGCAGAAAGGACATTTATATAGGGATTTGAGGAAAAGTCTCTGAGGACATATTTAAGACAAAAATGGAAGGATGAGATGTTTAAACTTAAGGATGGGAGAGGATCTAATGGTAATTAAATGTATTTTAGGTAGAAGGAATTGCAAAGGATCTGAGGTTTAAACAAAACCATGACAAAAACCAATAGAAAAAAAGAAAGGAAGGAAGGAGAGACAGACAGAGACAGAGACTATCAGGGTGCAGAAAAGTGGCCAATATGGCTGGAACTTACTGAGCAAAGATTGGGAGGAATTAAATACTATACCAGTTGCAGCTTCAAGCCATTGAGTTACGTTCAAAAGCAAAGCCAGAGTGACTCTGGCTTCTATGTATAACATAAAGTGTAGAAATGAAAGAGCAAAAATAAAAATGGACAAACCAATTAGGGTGCTGCTGAAGTTGCTGAGAGGTGAAGGTGCTAGAGCTGGGACTGTCCAAGAGATGGTAAGATTTGATTATATATATATATACTTTTCAGAGTGGATCTACAGTGCTTACTTTTGGGCTTAATGTAAGAGAGGATTCAAGGATAATTTCCTTTGTTATTGGTTGGAGCAACTAAGTGATAATCTTAGTTGAGATGTATGAAATTCAGATTATAGAGACACATGTTGTTTGAGACAGTTATACTTAAAAGATGTCAACTGGGCATTAGTATAGGAATCTAGATTTCAGAATGGATGTTAACAGTTTTCAAATTGAGAATAAGTGTTTGCATGTGTGTCATATTTATATAGAGAGGTACCAAGACCTAGATACAGAACATAATCAGTACCCCACAAGCATCCTTTATGTATGCCAGCTTTTATGCAAATTTTTGCTTCCCAAAACTAACCATATTGGAACTTCAGCAACATAGCTTTCCCTTTTTGGTCATTATTCATTATATAAATTGAATCATATAAATCATATTCTTTATATAAATTGAATGCTACTTTTGTCTGTCATTCTTCACTTAAAGTACTTCTTCATATTATTGCACACATATATATATAGAGAGAGAGAGAGCGAGAGAGACAGACAGAGAGAGAGAGAGAGATAAAGTTATATTTACTACCTTTTATTACTGCAAAGTATTTCAGTTAGTAAGTATACTGCAATTTATCCATTATACTCTTGATGGGTTATCTGGGCTGTGTCCAGATTTTCACTATTAGAAATAATGCCACTATGAACATTCTTGTAGCTGTCTTTTGATAAACATAGATATCTGTGGGATATATACCTAGGAATGAAATTGCCAAATGCATTTATGTACTCAACCTTGTTAGGTAATGGCAAACAATTTTCCAAAGCAGTATATCAATTTGTGCTCATATATACTTTATACAAGAGTTGTCTTCCGTACCACTCCTAATTAATATATACCCTCCTGAATATTTCTCAGTTGTTTTCTTGTGTGTCTTTCTTGCCTTGTGATCATAAAAATCTGGTCTTTCTGTTTCAAAAGTATTATTGTTTTACCTTTCACATGTGGCTCTGCAGTTCATCTGGAAATTGACTTTGGTGTGAAGTAGGGTAGAAAATTATTCTTTTTTGTGTGTGGATATGCAGTCAACCAAGCATTTATTGAGGAGATTATCTTTTAGGGGATAAGATTTTTAAAGACATAAATAAGAGAACTGATTGATAATTTAGGTCAGATCATATTTTGAATTTTAGGGAATTTGATGGCATAAGAAGAGGATAAAATAAATGAGAGCATAATTTTTGAAAAGAATTCACAGCCTAAATAGAACACATGGAAAGAATGTACTTTTACTGTAACAGGAAGAAAGATTCGAGTGCAACATAAGTTATAAGCTTGACTATTAGATAATGAAGGAACTCATCCTATGTACTTCTGTTTTGTTCATGAGCTAAGAGTGGTGCTGAGAAGGTAGATCAAGGTGGAATTTTTTTTTGCTTGCTTGTTTGTGGTCCCTGCCCGTGGTAGGTATGTACTGTATTACTGAGCTATACCCTCAACTCAAGAAAATGACTTTTTTACTGATAGATTTCTAGTTGTTTCACCATTTGTGGAAAATACTCTTTTCTCATTGGATTTCTTCACCCCTGGAGTGTAGCCAGTCCTACAAAACTGTCTCATAATAGCAGTAGAAGGGAATTTCTCTAGAAAAATTAGGTTACTCTTAACCAGTATTAATAAATGCTACATAAATATGAATGTAATGGAAGAAAGCATTTGTAGCCCGTTCATCTTAAAAGAAGTCTGGTTGTTTTTTTGCACAATTAGTGAATTAAAAACTGAAGGTTGCAAAGTAATCATATTGAAAATTATTTGAAAATGTCTTACCTATTAAATATGTGTCTTTGACTGAATAGCAACCTAGTATAGTGAATTGTGGGTATTTCCTTTGAGCTTGCTTCTCTTCCTTCTTTACCTTATAATTAGTTTTTGTTCAGTAGAAGGAATTTAAAAGTGAAGTACCCTTTATTAATAGAACAGCTTATGATAGAATGCAGTACTCTAAAGTTTAAATTAGTCATCACAAAAAGATGCTTTTGTAGACATGACAGTGGCCATAATGTTTTCCAGATCACAATTTTTTTTCCATATTCTTCTTAATGTTTGATTTTAAACACAAAGAACTCTTGCAAATGAGAAAGGGACCATGAGATGGAAAGCGTGGTGATGGAGGGAAGGGGACATAAAACAAATTAAGATGAGTTATGTATTTGTACCAGCTACACATGATAAATGTCATCTTTATGTACATGTGGTAATAAAAATAAAATACTTTTAGAAATAAATTTTCTTCTGAGATTTCTTTTGTAATAGTATTTTTTAAAAGTCATGTTTCATAGATTGAGTCAGTGGAAGTAGAATAGAGGCATAGGACTATAATAAAATACTCCCAGACTCCCAAATTAGTTTGAGGCCAGTAGAAGAGTATGGTTGTCATCAGTTAAGCTTGTGATTGTGAAATGATCTTTAACTTAAATTAGAAAAGGGTTAGGGCTGAGGTCATAACTCAGTGGCAGAGTGCTTCCTAGCATACACAGTGCCCTGACTTTATTTAATACCAGCCTCCCCAAATATTTTTAAATTTATTTTTTATTTATATTTCTGTATTTGGACACTTAAGGCATATATAGTATATTCAGAAATTGGTCAGGATGAACAACAATTTTCAAAATTTTTCATAATGGGTTTATATAATTTTTCTTCTCACTTTTTCTGACCAAGTGTCTAGCAGCATAGGACAAAAGCAGTCCCTTTTGGGGAGAAAGTTATGCTTAATTAAATTAACTGCCTCACTAAGGTTTGTGTGCCAGAAGATAGGTGAGGGAAGTAGAATCAGGCTGTGGGTCCATTCTTGTGAGTTGCTGCCAATCTGGATAGCTGAACACAAGTTGGTAGTAGTGAAGCATCTCCTAAAGGGAGTCCGGAAGAGTAGTTTGGAGGGATCATACTCCTTGTGATGTACCCTACCCCAGCTTGCTGTTTTGGGGAAGAATCACAAATCAGGAAAAGGTTAGCTACTGCTTGATAAATGTAGAGTTGATTAGCAGCCGGATCAGAGAATAAGATCTTTCCTGTGGGTATTTGGATATGACCCAGACAATCCAGCTGGCATCCATTGATGTTTTTCGTAGTTTAAGGCCCACAGAGGAGTGTCCTAAATCTGCAGCAGTCCTAGTATCTGTGTTCTGTTCATTGAGCCTGTGCCTATTTTCAGTTCAGCAGAGTTTATGCTGCAACTGAAACTGCCCATATCAGACAGAATCAGGTTTTAGCTTAGAATCAGGCCTGGGCAATTAGGATGTGTGAATTCAGAATTCCACAAAACTGGCAGCTAGTCTTTAGCAGCAGCAGCGATTGCAAGGCCAGGCAGGCATTTTCCAGCTTAAGTGACAAGGCTTTCTAAAGCTCTTTTTAATCTTACCAATCTAGAGTCCAAATTAATGTACTTAAAAATATGAAGTACATTAAAAAGACTGAAAAATCGGCATTTAAGGCTTAGACATCTAATTTCACAAGAGCTCATTAACAGCTGAAAGCTTGTTGTTTTTAAAATTCCCCAAAGTATATCTACTTCTAGAGATTGTCTCTCATTTTATTCAGTGTCTCCCTCACTCTTGCTCTCTCTTTGCAGAGCCTCCAATAGGGAAAAATCATCAGTTATACGAACTTATTCTTCTTCTAATATTTAAATTTAAAATTTCAGTCTGCTCACTAGCAGCACAGAGTTTTCTCTCATGAACATTTTTTCGGGCCAGGCATTTAGCTCAACAGCAGAGTGCCTGCCTGGCAAGGGCAAGGTATTGGATTTGATCCCCAGTACCCCCCCCCCCCAAATTCATTAACATTTTTTTCTTTAGCTTTTCATGATGAGGCTTAGTCTTCTAGCATTTATGAAATTCTAACGGTTTAAACATTTTACATGTTTCATTATATACTGAGATGTAAAAACCACAAAATGCAAAACAATTTTGTAAAAATTCCTTTTTTCCATTAAAAATATGTTGAATACCTAGTGGTAAATTTTGCACATACAGGTTTGCAATAGAGCTATGGGAATTAAGAGTAAGGCTGGGGCTTGCTATATATTCTGGTTAGATTGCAATGGAGATGGAGTTAATATAATAGCATCTAAACTGAAGAGCTTTTGGAAGACACACCCACATTGCTTTTTCCCCTCAGCATTTGTCTAACGCTTATAGTTAGTCTTGGAAATGATTTAACCACTTAAAGAAGACAAATGTAAACTTCTACATTTTGGTTCTACCCAAACTGAGTATTTGGAGCCTATGTGAAAGAACAAAGAGGCATCATGCAGGTGTATTTCTGCTCTCCCCCACTTCAGTAGTTTTAACCAAATGAGCCAGGGTATTAGCCACCCAGCAATCCTGATATCAGAGCTATCATTTTCAAATTTCTAGGCAACTTTTGTCTGTCTATTACGATTTGTGTCTGGATGTCCCCCCAAAGTGCCTCATACAGTCATGGAAGCAGGCTTTTGAGAGGCAGCTGAATCTAGAGTTTATGATTGATTCATAGTCTAATGCTGGAATAAGGGTGTGAGTGCTACACCCACTCTAGGACGGGTAGCCTGCGTACAATATAAGGGACTGAAAGAAGTTTGCTTTCCCCTCTCATGTTGCTTTTGATATCTACTGCTGCCATGAAAGATTGAGTCTCTGCCGTGTGCCACTTTGCCTTGGAGCCAGCCAATTATGAACTAAACCCTCCACACACTGAGCTAAATAAACCTTTTGTCCTTTAACTTTGGATGTTGGGGATTTTGTCTCAACAAGGAGAGAAAAGACATGGTGGTAACAAAGAGTCTCACCTATGTTTCACAATGTATGTTACTACATAATTACTCAAGCATTGAAGGTTTCTCATATTTCACCCTTCATCCTTTCTTTGTCTAGCCATTACTTTTACCATATTTTAGTAAAATGGTCTGTGTATCCTACTTCTAAGAAGACCACTATTTTGCAGTCCTCAAAAAACTGCCCCCAAATTCAGTGATTGTCTTTAGTACTCAAAGGATTTGCTATGTAATTATGTTCACAGTTAAAATTTATTGCAGCAAGAGGATTTGAAGGAAAATCTGTAAAAAGAAACACATGGAGAAAGGCGCATAAGAGAATAGGCCTAAACTTCCAAGCATCTTCTCATTATGAAGTCACTGAAAGCATGCTTGATTTTTCCATCACTGAATTCTGATAATGTCATCTACCAAGGAAGGTCACTAGAGACTCAGTGACTATGGTGGTTTACTAAAGGCTGGTCACATAGATGTAGCATGTACCAAAATTCCAGTTTCAAGAAGAAATGCAGTGTTAATCATGTACCACATTGCACAGTGTAGCAGCACTGAACCTCTTCAGGGAGACACGACAAGTCTGGAATCCAAGGTGGTTGCCTTGCAAATTGGTCTTCCTGAGGTTAACTGTCTCAAGCATAGCTGTTCTGTTAACACTTGTACAACATGGTGGAATGCTCTCAGACAAGGCTGAAATTGTATAGTGAATAAACCTAATTTATCTTGATCAATTTACTTAGGGCAATGAATAAGAAAAAATGAGGGCTGTAGAAGTGAAATAGTGCTTTTCTCCATTGGCTGGAAAGGACGTTGGTTTCGGGAACATTAATGACCATGAGTTCCAGTGTGGTGGCGAAACCTCAGATAAGGGTGTCTGTTGGAGCATTCATTGTTTTTTTTTTTTTTTTTTTTTTTTTTTTTTTTTTTTTATTTAAGAGGAAAAAGAGAAAAACACAAAACAAACCAAAGCGGCGTAAGGGTACACGCAATACAGAACTACAAAACAAAACAAAACAAAAAACCATAACAGTAAGAAATTACCTGCTAGTAGATTACACACTATTTTCTTGAAAATAGTTCCTCAAATCACAGTATCAAAGAACACAAGGTGGACATTCAAACAGGGAGACTGCAAACAGCTGTGTTCAATGTTCCAAAAACATTGATAAAGTCAGCTATTTAACACCCCCAAACACACTTGCTGTTATATCCGTTAGAGCTCCTTTTCTTTTTTTTTTTTTTTTCCCTCTCTTTTTTACAACAAAATTTACACATCTTGGATTTTATTACTCCTTAGTGCTTATTACTTTCTTTGGGGGGGGGGAAGAATACAGTCAAATATGGCAAAACAAAGCTGTCAGTCAATACCAAGGATAGACATAGCACATGGTGTAGAACAGAGTACAAGTTTATCAACAATGGTTATCAACGTTGTCCCTTGTTTCCTTAGAAAGAATTGTCTATCTTATTAGATATTATAAAGTTGGACAAAACAGTAGAGAACAAGACCAATAAAACTTAGGCGTTGTAAACATTACAGGACTTCCAAAGAAGACAATAGTCAAACCAGAATGGGTATCTTAGTGAATCTTATTGTCTTCAAAGTAGTTGCCTATGTCTTCAAACTTGATACTATCATATAGAATGGAACAGAGTCTAATCAGTCAAAACAAGATCGTGGGAGTACTACAGGACTTCAAAACAAGTTAATAGGAAATCGAAAAGAGTTACTATTTATATATCCTAATTTTTTTGAATTTTTTCTTTAATTAAGACAAACATAAGAAATGACTAAATAATTTTTTTTTGAAACAATAAGGGGGAGATTGAGATAAAACAGGACATAACAATATAACAATAGAGGTCACAGCATGACTGTTTCAATAACCTAGTACTTCACCACCTTATAACCTGACTTAATAGTAGTTACCATAGTGTCTTTTTCCTTGAAATATTTGGGTAAAACTTCATATACTCTAGCTTCAAATATTTTCATATCAAGAAGCCCAGAATAAAGCCTTTCTAATTAATGAGTGAAAACTTTATAAGGCTTCAAGGCCACCTAATGGGGAATCATGATTACCACATATTTTTATATATTTGAATCATTACTTACGTTAGGGAAACTATTCGGTATTCACACAGGAGCATTCATTGTTTCCCAGGGAGTTGCAGCTCTCTATAAGTTCGATGTGGCTGAACCAAGAAAGAAAACATGCGGATTTCTACAGAAATTACAATTCCATGAAAGATTTTGAAGAAATGAGGAAGGCTGGTATCTTTTAGAGTGTGAAGTGATTAAGGAATAAAAAGGTTTCTTTAGATTGAGTTCCATAGACATTTGTCACTGATCAGCATTCCTGAACTGTGAAACATCAGTGTGTGGGCTAAGGAATACTTAGTTCCTCATGACAAATAAACACTTGTGTGGACAGTTGAAAAAAGAAAAGAAGCGAAATAGTTTTAGTTTTTAGATTTCTATGATACTAAATTTTAAAGTACCTTACATTGGAAGAGAGCAAAGTTAGAATTGTTGACTTGATAGTAGTGGATGGTGGTTGGTGAAATGAAATCTTTTCCAATGAAGATAATCTAAATAATTTCTTCTTGTAGCAACTCTGTAATTGTTCTTTGTAATTGGTTGAGAAAGAAAATCACTTTGTAAACTTGTACTAACTTGGTATGTACATAATTAGAGAAAAATTCCCATTTAAATTCACTTTTTAAAATTTCAAGCATTTAATATTGCTTAAAATATTAAAAATTAATGATCACTTTTCAAAAACAATACTTGACTACAGATGTTTATATAGTAAGAAGTCTTTAATTGAATACATTATGAATTTTAGACAAGGGTTAGAGGTTTGTCTTTTGAAGCACAAGTAGTTTTTCTTTGTTTAAAATGTGTCAACTCTGGGACTAAGAATGTGGCTCAGTGGCACAGTCCCTGCCTAGCAAGTGTGAGATCCAGAGTTTGATTTCTGGTATCCAATAAATAAATAAAATGTATCAACTTTGAAACCTTGACTTCCTTAATTCCAGGATAAACATTTCAATTTAATATTTTCACTTATCTTTTTAAAATAGGGATAATACAGCATTCAAAATTAGATAAGAAAGCTGAACAATCAGAGATGCCAATGCTGCTGAAATTGAACTTATTCACTGACAACACCACACACAGCACTAAATCCTGAAGGGTTTATTTTGCAGTCATATGAAATTCTGAACTCAAACTTTGAAAAATAGTTGATGAGGGAGTTCAAGTAAAACACATACTTTTTCTAGTAGAAGGTTCAATATTGCTTAGGAAAAATTTCAGCTCTTTGAAAATTTTACTTAAGAGCTGTCATTGTTAGAGGTAATTAGGGTTTTGTTTGTTTTGCGTTGTTTTGGGACAGTTTCACTATGCACTTCTGGCTGGCTTTGAACTCACTTTGAAGCCCAGGCTGGCCTCAGACTCACATCTCAGCCTCCCAAGTGCTAGAAATTACAGGCATGCTCTACCACACCTGACCTGAGGTAATAATGTTTTAACAGGAGATACAAGAGTGTTGTTTCATATAGTAGTTATTTCCCAGATTTTTGCAGTTTTCCACTTGTTGACCTTATGCTAGATATTTTCAGTGTTCATTTGGCAGTTTGGCAAAAAGCAGCAGTCAGCTGCTGCCTTTTACAGCTACAGTATTTTCATTTCTTCGTTTTCTAACAGCAACATCTTTTACCACATGGTGAAAGCTATGTATGCTAAAAGATATCCTGAAGAAGTCAGAATACATTGGATTATCTCTTCTTGTTTACTGAGAAATTTCAGGCAATTAAATTTATCAATTTTTATTACTATGTAATATTTTTGTGTTTATATAGCCATTTTATTTTGAATGCTTCCATATTAAGATGTTGGAATAACAGCAAAATGAATTTTAATTCTGGATTGTGTTACATGAAAGTTACTTTTGCTGTGAAAAGATTTTCTCAGATCAGGTCATTTTCATCATACTCTAACTTTAGAAAATTTTTCTGTAGACTATGTGTTTTCCTGATCTGTGAAGCCATAGGTGATGCTAACTTAATATGCAGATTGGCAAGCTAAATCCCAAATCTCTTGAATCTCCCTTTTTAGCAGCATTTTAGACTAAGACTTTTTTACTCTAAGGTTTGTGTATATGTGTATGCATGTGTGCACATTTATATGTTTCATATTGTCCCAATGCAAGGTCTGTCTCCTGCTCTTGGCTTCATACTTCCCAATTTAATGTTCTTTTTACTTAATATTTATGAGTGCAGTTACATAAGAGAGACTTTGTTGATACTCCTAGTTACCTAGAAAAATAATAAAATTAACTTTTGTTCAGAATATAGTTGGAAAAATATGTAGATGTTTTAATTAAATTTATTGGTACATTTTAGGTATACATAATAATCACATTCATTCATAGCTATACCTGATGTAACTTTATTCTTTTATTCCTACTCCCCCCCCCATTTTCCCTCTGCTCCCTTCACCTCTTCCTCTCCTTATTTACAAGAGCTTTGTTTCCATTTTTTCCTCATTTTTTCTTCCCCCTTTTTTCTTTTCCCCTTCTTCTTCTGTGTATCCTTCCCATTTGAACATTTTCTTCATATTTCACAGTATCTATATACATTTTGGTCCTTATTTACACTTTCAGTTTCTCACACCAGAGAAACAATGTGATATTTACGCGTATGTCTGATTTATTTTATTTAACAGTATGGTCTCAAGGTGCATCTAGAATATGTAGATTTTAATTTGCCAGAGTCAGACACCCTAGTAAATGATTACCAGTTATGTATCCTTATGTACCTTTTTTTGTCACTGTTTTTGGTACTGGGAATTAAACTCAGTACCTCATACTTACCAGGTAGGCGCTGTGCCATTGAGCTGTATCCCTAGCCTTATATATCATTTGTGATATAAAAGTAGAGACAATAACATTTTTTTAAGGTTTTAAGAAGAAGAATGAGTTCTTCAAAGGTAGCAAGTGACTTTTTGTCAAATACGTAAAAGTTGTAGTAAAAGTTTTGAGTGCCTGCTATGTGCTAGCCAATGTACTATGCTTACTATGTACTTTGCCCATGTAATTATGAAAATTCTAAAAACTAGTGTTCTCCCTGTTTTACTAATGAAGAAATTGAGATACAGAAAGGTAACTTATGATAGAATTAGAAAGTAAATATGAAGCACCAAATATATATATATATTTTTTTTTCAGGGTGTTTTTTTTCTGGGTAGCAGCAGCCTTTTCAAATATTTTCTTTGTTTTGTTTTGTTTTGTTTTGTTTGTTTTTAGTACCAGGAGTCGAATTTATAACCTTGTGCTTGCCAGGTAGGCATTTATGCCACTGAGCTAAATCCCCAACCCTTTTTCAAATATTTTTAATCAATGGTTTTAGTCACCATTTCATGGCCAAATTTAACATAGGCTTTTTAAGTACACAGTGTATAAAGTAATCATTTACTTCCAATAAGCTATGAATGTTAAGAATTTTTAAGGTTAAATCTGGAAATACAATTGAAAAGATTTAAATGTAGTCTTTTTAAGTCCTATAATTTTGTGAATCAATACTTTTTTATGCTATACGCAGTGTTTATATAGTGAAGTCTAAGGTTTGTCTTTATTGCTTTAAGTAGAAGAGAGATTTATAGCTTTACGTAGTAGAGAAGTGTAAGATAAACTTTATAGCTTTAAGTAGAAGCCAAGTATGTTTGTTAGTTATTTCATATAAATTGTGAAGTTTTATATATATTATCAAATTTAGTCTTTAAAATGATCTTCTGAAATGAATATTATTTTTTAGATGAGAAAACGTTTCAAGGTTGACCTGAACTTGCAGTTTATTATTTATTTATTTTTTTGAGACAGGTTCTTGCTTTGTTGTTCAGGCTGACCTTGAATTTAATGTACTTCGTAGCCCAAAAGATTATAGCAATCCCCCTGCCTCAGTTGCCCTAATAGTGGGATTACGGGTGTAAGTCTCCATACCTAGCAAAGATTTACCAATTTTAGCATAGCTCTGTCTGAATTGAGTTGAAAAAGTTAAAGCTAAAGGCAAACTTTTAGTATAGGGATTCAAGGGGTTTTGTTTTATTTTGTTTTGGTTTGGTTTTTGCTACTGTGAACTGAACTCATGACCTCATACTTGCCAGGCAGGCCCTTATGACACTGAGCTAAACTTCCGTCCCAGCATTCAAGGTTTTAGCGTTACTTAGCTATACAACCTCTGCTTATTCCCTTATGCAAATCCTCAACCTCAGGTAAACTGATTATTCTTGAAAAGGGCTTTTATATAGGCATAGTTATGTACTTTCAAAGAGATTGCTTTTATCTTACCATCTGTAGGAATCCTAAAGATTTTGCAAAAAGTATGGTAAGTATACCTTTCCCTCCTTGTATATAGTCAAATCCTAAATGTAGGTATCACTAATGCTGGCTGTATACTAATACTGGCTGCCAGAAAAGCCAAAACATGCCATTTTTCTTTGTTCTCCTCCAAATGAGATGTTTTAATGTTGGACCTGAATAGTATGGTATATATTTTTTAGTAGAAAGGGTACAGATCAGATTCAGCTAGCTGTTTGTAACCTTTTTTTCCTTTCATTTTCTGTTGTCTCTTACCATCAGAGAAATCTAGTCCAGAGGAGCCAGTGGACATTGAGATTTACATATGGCAGTTTAATACCCTGCATTAAGAAATTGCAAAGAAGTAGATGTACCAAAAATAGTAGTAAAGAGCATTGATTTTTTTTTTCTTGGAGTGGTCTTTATTTTCCATTGGACAAATGGTCCTACAAGGATTTATGAATTAAATTGTTCTTTTTAATTCCATTTGTTATTTTATTTTATTATAACATATGATTTGTAGCCCATGTTGTTGTGTTTCTGCACTGTTTCTAAGTAAATACTATTCAAGACATAACCAGTTTCCAAATATGTCTCAGTGTCTCAAATCAGTGCCCTCTTTAAAATCATCTGTTGCCTGAATTACCTTAGTAACCTCCAGATTGGCCTTCCTGTTTCTGCCCTTTTTTAGTCTGTTCCTTATATAGGGCCTATAATTCTTTTTTTAAATTTAAATACTTTGAAATGTTAGGATAAGTTTCACAGATAGTAAAGGGAGTTCCTGTCTACCTTTCACTTAATCTTCCTTAATGTTAACATCTTGCATAACCATAGTTCATTTACAAAAAATAAAAAATTAGCATTAGACCAATACTATTAACTGTACTTGACTGTATCTGTGAGTTCTGTATCTGTAGTTTCAACCAATGGTGAATCAAAAATATTTGAAACAATTGCTCTATAACAAACATATGTAGACTTTATAGTTAGTATAGCAACTATATAACATTTACATTGTATTAGATATTAGCAGTAATCTACAAATGATTTAAAGAAAGGTCTGTAGAGAATGCACATAGATTATAATGCAAATACCGCACCATTTTGTGGAAGGAATTTGAGCACTTGTGGATTTTGGTATCCATAGAGGGTTCTGGAGCCAATCCTCTGATGATATTAAGAAACAAACTGTAAAAAAAAAAAAAAAAAAAAGAAAGAAAGAAAGAAAGAAAGAAAGAAAGAAAGAAACTATATACTTTATACAAACTATATACTTTATTTTGATTTTACCACTTTTCCATTTTATTGTTGTTTTTGTTGTTACTGTTTTTGAGACAGGGTCTCACTTGCGAAGGTCCTCTTGCTAAAGATCTTCTTCTCAAGTTCTGGACTTGCAGGTGTGTGCCCCCACACCTGGCTTTTCTTCCATTTAGAATCGAGTTTAGGATCTCTCATGGCATTTATTTGTCATGTTTTCTTAGACTTCACTAACCTGTGAAGTCTTGCAGCCTTTTCTTGTCTTTCTTCATCTTTTTGAAGAGTTACTGCCTGGTTCTTTTGTAGAATGTCTAATTTGAGTTTCTTAAATACTTCCTCAGTTTAGATTGATGATATACATTGTTTACATAAGAATGCTATAGAACTTAGGTGCCTTTTTTAGTGCCTCAAGTCAGGATATGTGACATCAGTGTGTTGCAGGTTTAAGGTGGTGTCTCCACTGTCTCACTTTATAATATCTTAGGGGAGATGATTGCAGTATATGATACCCTGTTTATTATCATACTTCTGACCACTAATTTTTAAAACCATTCAAAAAGGCAAGAAAAATTAAATAAGAATACAGACTTGGGGCTGGGGATTTAGCTCAGCGGCATAAGCACCTGCCCTGCAAGCAGGCAGTCGTGAGTTCGATCCCCCATACCGATAAAAAGGAAAAAGACAAAAAAAAAAAGAATACAGATTTACAAGGAATAAATAAAACTGTCTCTCACGTGTAGATGATGTGAATTTACTTTCAAATCACAAAAAAAACTAGTTTCTTTTTTACTTCTACAGCTAATAAGTGCATTTAACAGGTTAATGAAACAAGGTAAACATACAAATTCAATTGTATTTTTATATATATGCTAGAAATGAACACTTAATTACCATTTATAATAGCACCCCCAAAAGAAAGTATCAAATCAGTATAATATTTATATATTACATATTATATGGAGAAATATCACGTAAGGATTTTTACTCAGAGTGAATAATCACTTTGGGCAGTCATAACTTTGGCTATGAAAATAAAGGATGCTCTGCCAAATTTCTAGGCAAGATTTAATGAGGATAAATCTGAGGGAAATGTAACTATGTCTTTAAATGATGTATTTCCTGGTAATTTTCAGGCTTATTGATCAGATTTTTTAAAATGAAGCAGATTTGGAAGCTGCAAGCCACAGGATAGCTTCTAGATGCCATTAAACTTTTTAATATGAGTAACAGTAATATTTAATGAACTTTTTTTATTACTGATTCTTTTCAAAATACCTTGTTACTTTAAATAAATACCTCAAGAAACATTGCTGTCTTATTTCTTTTTTTACATCTAAGATACGAATTTCTTTTCTTATAGAACATTTCACTAAAGTAATACTATAATGTAATTTTTTTTTAAAAAAAGTACGGATCAGTCTGATCCAGAACTCTGAAAATGCTTAAAGTTAGAGCTGTATTCTGTCAAGAAAGATAAGATCAAAATAACTGAAAGCTTCTAAAATCTTAGACAAGATCTTTCAAAATTCACATGATATCCTTTATATTTGTGTAGGTAAAAATATGCAGTAAACTCAGTGGAATTAGTCTACAATTAAGTACTTAGAATTTGGCATAGTGGCACATGCCTGTAATCCCCCCACTCAGGAGGCAGAGGCAGGAGGATCACAGTGAGTTTGAGACCAGTTTGTGCTACATAGCAAAACCTTTCAAAAGCAAAACAAAACAAACAAATCTTAAGTACTTAGAGTTGTACCTCAAAACACAAATTATTTCACTGAGAATAAACATATGACTCCTAGATTCTGTGAAAAACTAAAGGAAAAAAATAAAATCCAGGCTATTCTCCCCTCCCAAAAATCTCATGTCCATAGTATACTGTGATAAATACAGAGTATAAGAGAGCAGGGTTTGCTCTTCTAATTTGAGACAATAAAAAAATAGTACTTTAGGCTAAAAATTCAACAATCTTCCGAAGAATTAAATAAAAATTTTAACAATATGTAGTATGATCCAGTAGAATAAAAATATTGTCAATATATATAAATATATATTATATATACATAAATATATGTGTGATTATCAAAATGTCAACTTTTTCAAAACATTTCACTATGCATATATAATTTAGATTTAAAATTTAAAAATCAATATCAAAGAATCCATAAAAGACCTAGTTGGTGACCTCATTAAGTATAGTTGGCCCACAGATTCTACTATAATACTATAATACTATATTACCTCATTAAGTATAGTTGGCCCACAGAATCTACTATAGTACTATAATAAGTATATAACACTTATCTCTAAATTAGACAAGGAGATGTCATACTGTGACATTTAACTGGAGGAATCTAGGAGCTTTTTATGCATTGGTGTCTGTGTATTGAAATCACCCAGGGAGTTTAAAAACCAAGGCTTGAGTGCAACCCCTGGAAACTCTGATTTAATCGGTCTAAAATGTAGCTTGACCAATGTAGCAGGACTCTGAAGTTCTCCAGATTATAAGGATATGTAGCCATGATTGAGAACTTATTTTATAACATATTTAGAAAACCAACTCACTTGTTTTCCATCCTTTTTTAAGTTATATTCTGTTGAGATTGGTACTACAGTTGTGTTGAACAGCATGTGTATTCTAGAATTGAATGTCCAGTCTTACCACTGAATTAATTGGATAGCATGGTGGACTCATATTCTCTGCCTCTTAAATTTTCCTCCTTCCATTTTAATTTTTATATTTTCGTAAGTTAAATTTTTCCTCCACTACTGGAGATTGAACCCAGGGCCTTCACACTAATCTGCATCCCCACCCCATTTTTTATTTTGAGAGAAGGTTTTAGTAAGTCTGTAGATTGCCCAGGCTGTGTTCAACTCAAGATCCTTCTGCCTTGGGCTCCAAGAGTTCTGGGATTATAGGCATGCCAACTGCAGTAACAGTTAAGTTTCTAAAAGCATAAATAATTAAGTCCCTGCTCGGTGTAAAAGTGTTTAACTGTTTCACATTTAACTCTAAATTCTAATCTGGCCCAATCTACTTTCAGTTTATTCTCCTGTTCATTCCATGCTAAACTCCATGCTTACTTGCCAGTTCTTGGATAGAACAATGTTTCATATCTGTTTTTATTATATAGTTTCTTGTCACTAATTTTGATCATTGTGTTAGCTGTCTGTTACTGTGCCAAAATACTAGATAATTAACTTAAAAGGAAGAAAGTGTATTTAGGCTTATAGTTTCAAAGTCGATGATACATGACCCTGTTGTCTTGGGGCTGGGGTGGCACAGTGCATCATGGTGATAGTGTGTTGGCTGAATAGACTGACGGACTTCTTGTCTGTGAGGAAGCAAAAAGAGAAAGAGGAATGGGGCTGTGGTTGCAGTGTCCTCATTAAGAATGTGCCCCAGTGACCGAACTTCTCCGAGGTTGGCCACTAAGCCTCAAACATGCAAGTCTTTAGGGAATATTCAAACTATAACTCATAAATCAGTAACAAATTCAGAAACAATATGTAATGTAATAGACCAAAGGTAGCATTTATTGAACATATTAACCAAGGACTATACTTTAATATAAAGTTGCTCTTGTAATCCTTAAAACTATTCTGAGAAGCAGTTGTTTTCTTCAATGCACATATGGGAACTTGAGGATTTTTGACCTTCCACACCCACCTCACACTGTCTCAATAGTATAGTCTTATACCTTTATCATAGTTTCTTTTTTAGACATGATATTCAAAAGCATTTGATGTTTTTAGCCTTGTTTTAAATTCTCTATTGTAGAGGAAATAAATTTAATGATCTTAAAAGGCAGAATAATCACTTCCTCCTTTGTTCTGTGTATGAACTATTTTATCAGTTTGCTTTGATTATCTGGGTATCAGTGAGTTGTATAATCAAGTATATTTGCATGTGAAAAGCTTTTCTCTGATGTCCTTTTCAGTATTATTTTCATTTTTCTTTTACTGTAATTTAAGGCCTTGTTTCAGTTCTTATAGAATTTCCTGTTTTTTTTATTACCATGTAAATTAGCTAAGTATGATTTATATTTAATTTGATTAGAAATTTAAGTGTATTTAACTTTAAAATTCAGTCAGGCTGGGCTATTACCTATGTGAAGAGGAAAGTGGAAAGCTCATATATATAAATAACTTGATGGTGCAAAGTACAGCCTGTAAAACCTTAACAGTCTCTATTGGAAGATGTTACAGTTTAACTTACAGAAGTTAATGTGGACAGTGTTAAAATGTGGAAGTTCATTTAGCTAAGAAATTTGGTAAAATGTAATGTTTTTTCCCTTACATTGTTTATTTAGGATAGGCTTTGTAATTACTGTTTTACAATCTAATTTAAATAACTTTTCTTGCATTAGAATGTGAAACATGCTGCAGAAACATTCAAGAAGTGGCTGAAAGAGGAAAGAAAAAGGTGCCACTGCTTAACAGAAAACAAAACATGGGAAATACAACTACCAAATTCCGAAAAGCACTCATCAATGGTGATGAAAACCTGGCTTGCCAAATATATGAAAACAACCCTCAGCTAAAAGAATCCCTTGATCCAAATACATCTTACGGGGAGCCCTACCAGCACAATACTCCATTACACTATGCTGCTAGACATGGAATGAATAGAATATTAGGGTGAGTATTGTTATAAATCTTTTAGTACCAAGTTAGTGAAAAGAGAAGACAACTATGGTCTTTGAAAATAGACATAGGTATATGTCATCTGGTATTGTGTGAGCTAAACTTGATAAAACTAAATATGCCTAAATTATTTGCTGTGATCTTCCTTATGATTTAGTATGATTTTCTTTATTGTACCCAAGTTGAACCAAAAAATTTAATAGTTTATTTCACATATTCTTTCTGCTATAAATATATTTTGAGCTGTGGTGTGTTTCAAAGTGTGAATGAAGTAATAGTGTTTAATTAAGTGCTAGTATTTAGTTTACATTTCAGTTGTAAAAAAGTATCCCCAGAATTGTAGAGAATGGTGTCAAAAGCAAAATTCTAAACTCTGACTAGCTACTTTAACTTGAAAAACAAATGTATTTGCTTTGTCTATTTATGATCAGGTTTTAAGTTTTATTCTTTTAGTAAGTCCAATTATTTAGAAAGTCTCTCTACCCCTTTTTCCCTCCCTATCGATTGCTTTCTTTTTGTGGTATTGGCAATTGAACCCAGGGCCTTCATGCTAATTAACATCCCCTGCCTTTTACTTTTTTATTGAGACAAGGTCTTACTCAATTGCTAAAAGCTCAGGCTAGGTTTAAACTTGCTATCTATCCTCCTGCCTCAGCCCCTCAGAGTGCTGAGATTAACAGGACTGTGCCAGCAAGTGCAGCTAAAAAAAAAATCTGTCTAAAGGCAAAATGAAAGGAACAAAGAATGGAACAGTTTAATAGAACATCTCAGTTTCTTAAAGTTGGTTATGTAGTTATGAAAGTCTGATGTTAGAAGAGAAATCTTGACTTATACACTGAAATGTAATCCTTAAATTAGTATTGAAAGCTCTTTAGAACTCTCAAAAACATTTTAAAGTTTTTAATGTTTCTTCTGTGTAGCATTATCATTCAAATTATGCTGCTCCTTCTGGAACCCCCAGAACATATGTGCTGAGTATTCTGTTTGCTTGTCCATGCTGTTGTCTGTTCTAGGGATAGCCTCCTTCCTTGCTCTTCACCTTTCTATCTAAACGTTGTACTTTCTTTAAGGCCCTGGACGTGGTATATCTATCTTCTTAGATTGTCAAAACCCTGTTTTCTTTTGTTGTTTTGTACCAGGGATTGAACTCATGACCTTGCACTTGCCAGGCAGGTGCTTAGGCCACTGAATTAAATCCCCAGCAGGAATCTCAGGTTTTTTTTTTTTTAACTTCTATGACCTTTTTATTAGTGTCACTTATTTATTATACACTACCTCCTTGTATTTTACAACTTTTATATGCCTTCTCTCTGCTTACCTGTATAAGAACTTTTTAAAGATTGCTTTTTTTTAGTTCTAGCATCTAGTATAGTGTCTCAGATAAAACTTTTATGAAACCATTATAAAAGAAAATATCTTTATGAATAGTATTTGGTTTTGGTTGTGGTTTTTTGAGATAGGATCTTGCTAAACTTCAGGCTGGTCTTAAACTTGTAATACTCCTGCCTCAGCCTCCTGAGTGCTGGAATTACAGGCGTGCATCACCACAGCTCAGCTATGAGCAGTATTTGTGCATGTAAAAAATTTCATGAATAATTTACATCATCTTGGCCCATGACTTTATCAAGTACATTTTGCTGTTATCTCATTTTTGCATTTATTTTTAATTATCATTTATCTGTTTAGATACCTATGAAATATCTAAAAATATCTTCAATTTAGCTAATTTGAAATTTTCTCCTTTTATACCCAAAACTGAGTCTTTGTGTTAATAACAGTGATGCATTGTACTTATATAACAATGTAATATAATAGTGGTAAATATCTACTGAGGGTTTATTATATTCTAGTGCTCTACATGTATTACCTTGGCTAGTCCTCATTACAGTTCTATGAGGCAGCTTATTGTATGCATCCTACAGATGAGAAAACTGAAGTACCATAAGGATAAGTGACTTGTCAAAACTCTCAAAGCTTGTGAATTGCAAAGCTAGTTTCCCTTGCAGATGACTGCAGGTTTGGAGCTCTGAAACAAGACTCTTACCACGTAGAGATCAACTGTTGTGTCATGGCTGCCTCAGCTACTTAATAGAAAGGCAAATTAACTTACTAGTCACTCTCATCTTCAGTTTCCTTATCTGTAAAATGAGTATTTACCTCACAGACCTTGTAGGATAGTCAGTTAACGATACGATGTATATATTATGCTAACATAATACACTGTTAATGATCTTTATTAGTTTTTGTATCTAAATCCTACATTCAAATCATCTGTAAGTTACTGGGTTTTTTGTTTTTTTGTTTTTAGTACTGGGGATCGAACTCACGACTGGGCACTTATGAGGCAGGCGTTTATGCTGCTGAGCTAAATTTCTAGCCCCAATTACTTTTTTACTTAACCAAATCTACTAAGTTAACTAAGTCTTGTCTCTTAGATGTACTTCTTTTCATTCCCATTCCCCCAAATTTAATATCCTCTTTTATAAACCTAATTGGCTCATCAACTAACTGCTCCCAGTAAAAATAACTGGCCCATAATTTTATTTGCCAATCTATTCTGCTTCTAAACTCTAAAAACTTCATGTATAGATTAATTGTCCTAAAGCATAACTTCTTAATTTTCTTTCCGTCATGAGAAACTTATTGTACCCTATTGTCTGTACTGTTCTGCTTAGCTTTCAAAACTACTTACACCTTCCCACATTCTATGAATTGGCCTAATCTTTCATTACTTTTCAACATTATCCTGTCCATCAAATTGCTTGACTTCCTTCCTGTTTTCCCCATCTTTAGGAATTCATCCTTCTTGTTGCTCCTGTTGTTTTTCAATTTTCACATGTCTTCTTTCTTTTCTAATTGCTTGTCCTTTAAGTCTTAATTTGGTTTCTACCTTGTTTATGAATTCATTCCCAAGTACTTGGACTTGAAGTACACTTTCTGTGCTCCATAATTCCCACAGTTTATACTTAAAACCATACTTTCATTATTAAACTCTTCTCCATTAGATTGTAAATATTATAATATAGTACTAGACATTTGGTATTGTTTTCAGTACACTATTTGTTGATTAATCTCCTAAAGGTTCATTAATCTATTAAAGCATCTTAGTAGGACCTTTTTTTTTGAGTGTTAGTGAAATTACAAAATTGTTGATTTAGCCTCTTAATATTTATTTATTTATTTGGTACCAGGGATTGAACTGACAACCTTACCCTTGAGAGGCCGGTGCTTACGCCACTGAGCCAAATCCCCGGCCCTTTGGCCTCTTAATATTTAATACTCCAGTAATACTTAAAATCAAGTCATGATTAATTAAAACTTTGTTTAGAGTATAAAACATATTTAAATGCTATGTTTGTAGTATAACCCTCAAATATACTTCATAAATTGGAAAATACTGTATAAGAAAATCATTAGATCTAGGTGTTACGGTACATGGCTATAGTCCCAGCTACTCAGGAGGCAGAGGTAAAAGAATCACTTAAGTTCATGATTCAGGACCAGCCTGAGCATCATAGCAAGAACTTGTCTTAAAAGAAAGAAAAACAAATGTGATTGATAAAAAAGTGTTCAACATCTCTGACCACTAGCGAAATGCAAAGTAAAACCACACTGAGATACTGTATTACTGTAGATAGAATGAATGTCATCAAGAAATCAGTCATAACAAATGTGTATGACTGCAGAAGGAAAAAAGAACACTTCTACATTGTTGATACAACTGTAAACTGTATAACCACTATGAGGAGTCCTGAAAAGTCCTCAAAAACTCTAAAACTAAAAATTCCATTCAACCCAGCTATATGGCTTCAAGAAATCTTCCCAAAAGAGTTAAAGTCATCTTAGTACAGTGATAGCTTCACACCCATGCATACAGTGATACATACCTACGCATCTTTATAGCATCACAATTTATAATAGCTAAATCTTGAAAACAGCCCATATACCCATCAGTAAATGAATAGATCAAGAAAATGTAATATTTATACACAATGGAATACTGTTCTGCTGTAAGGAAGAATAAAGTTAAGGCATTTTTGGTAAATGGATGCATCTCGAGACTGTTAAGTGAATGTAGACCAGAATACAAGATTAAATGTCACATGGTTATAAATATAAATAACAAAATAAAGGATAGAGATAATAGGAAGTAGGAAAATCTTTTTCAAATAAAAAGAGAAATGATATAGAAAGATAAAGTCAAGAGGGAAAAAAGGATTTAAAACATAAGCTAAAGGAAAAAATGAAAATAGAGAGTTTCAAATGAGAAAGTGAACAAGAGTTAGAAGAAATCTGGGAGGGATGGAGAAAGGGAAAAAAAATTAAGGTATGTTATATACATGTACAAACTTCCCAAGATAAATGTGATCATTATGTACTCTAACCATGTATTAATAAGAAAATTCTGTGAAAAGAAAAAGAATGTTACCACTCCTATTTATCACTCATTCATACAAAAAGAAAATCATTTAGTCTCGTCATCTTAAAATATGTTCTGAGCATTCCTAGATTCCAAGAGTATTTCAAAAAGTATATGAGGTCAAAACTTTTAAAAATAATAATAAGATATAATTTGCCTTTTAGTTGTGTTGGCATTTGTGCTAATAGTACAAAAAACAGTTAAATTGATGGCACTTTAAAAACCAAGACAGTGGCAACAAGCTATTCTATATTCATCCCGTAGGCACCAACAGTTAAAAAGGTAAAACCAATTTTACTCAAAAATATCTTCTATGAAGTAGTAAGATTGTTAATTTTAACTAATCTCCATCCTTGAGTACATCATCTTTTTAGTATTCTGTGTGACATCTAGGAAGTAAATGAAGCACTGCTATATAGCAAAGTATTATGATAACTCAGAGAAGCACTTACAATATTTGAGTTGTAAGTTCAACCACTTTTTTCATCAAACACTACTTTATATCTACCAACAACTGTAAAAATCATGGTTATTCAGACACTTGGCTGACATCTTACTGAGAAGGTCAAGTCCCACTTCAAGGAAAACAACTGCTATATTTGTTGTTAGTGGTAGATTTTGAATTTGCAAACAGTTTGCAATCTACCTTTTTTTTTTTTTTTAATTTTAAAGAGGGTAAAACTAAACAAAACAGAACAAAGCAGATCAGAAGAAAACGATGTGACACAGATTTCAAAGCAAGACAGCAAGAGATCTACAGTGGCTACCATAATGTTTCTTGTTTTCTTCTAAATAATTGTATCTTCACACACAATGAATTCATACAAAACAAAATAGTATAAAACTAATCAGAACAGAGTAATGAAGGCATTACAGACCTTCAAAACCAGACAGTAGGAAAATCAACAATGGCTACCGTACTGTCTCTTATTCTCTTCAAAATAACTGTCCATACATTCATGTATATTGAAATTAAACAATACACAACAGACTAAAACCACTCTGAAAAAGAAGAAAAGCATACTGCTTTTCACAGCATGACAATATGGAATCAGCAATGGATAGCATAATGTCTCCTTCAAAGTAGCTGTTCATCATGTGTATTCATTACCTTTGATTTAACAATACTTACTTTTCTGATTAGATTGATATAAACTAATGTAACTTTGTAGTTTGCATTATTTAATGAAATGTGTCAACATCTAGAAGGGCTGCATAACTTAGTATTTTTCAGAAGATCAGTGTATGTTTTAAAAAATATTATGCATAGGTAAAGATTTATTCAGAAAGCATAGGCTAGATCTGTTACAAAAAGTTCATTGATAGCAGGACTCAGTGGTACACCTCTGTAATCCTAGTTACTCATCAGGCTTAAGCAGGAAGATTGCAAGTTTGGGCAACCTAATGAAACCCTGTCTCAAAATTTAAGACAAAAAGAAAGGTGAAGATATCTCAGTGATAGAGCACTTTCCCTGGTTCAGTGTCTATTTCCAACACCAGTGGAGAGAGGTGCTTCCTACCTACCTCCTCCTGCCTAAGATTAAGAGCTTTAAATTAAAAATTGCTGACTACAGAAGTCATTTTTTGTTTTATTTTGTTTTGTCTTGTTTTGTTTTACCAGTACCAGGGATTAAACTTACGACCACACACTTGCAAGGCAGGCACTTAGGCCGCTGAGCTAAATCCCCAGCCCAGAAGTCCTCTTTCTAGTGCTACTTCTTCAGGTGTCTGGGGATACTTATTGCGTTTTTTTTCTCCCACAGTCAAATATTAAAGTATATGTTGATAAGGAACATAGATAACTAGCCCAACTGCATGGTGTGTGGACTTTGGTTATGACTGTAACTCACATAAATCAGTACCTAAGAATAGCAGTTAAAAGTAGACTTCAAATGTTGTTTTGGAAATGGGCACATCATGGGAGTAAAAATGGTTCTCTTCAAGTTCAAAAGCAAAGTCTCAGACGATTTCTACTTTGTGTTGATTTTTTATTCACTCATTTTATTAAACTTAAAATACAAGTGCTCCAAAGCTCTTCGTAACCAGCAGTAATTTTTAAAATTATGAAAGGGTCTAATGACCTGCAAGTTTAAAGTTTGCTGATCAAGTTAACATTTTTGCTTCTTTTAAGCTAGAAATATAGATCTGTTTCCACCATTTTGTTATTCTATTAAATGAGGATTTGAAAACTTATTTTAAAAGGTAATTGTATATTGTCTTTTAGTTACCAGTTTGGTTTATTTTTATGATTGGCTGAATACTTTATACTTAACTTTTTACTTTATTTTAAAACTTCAGCCTCCAGTTGTCAAATGTTTTTTTTTTTTTCCTATTTGAAGAACATTGACTCATAAGGTCTTTATTAAGACTTTCAAAGTACTGTACTAAAAGTAGAAATTACCTTGCTGCTTTCCTTTCCTAAAAATAATCTTGACTTATTTAATTTATGTATTCTTTTGTCTTTGAAAATTTAGTTAGATGTGTAGATGAAGTCACAGATTATTTTTGCCAGCTTTATTGAGATATAATTGACCAAAATTGTATATATTTTAAGGTGTACAACGTGATGTTTTGATATAGAATCAAGTTAATGGATGTATCTGTTGCCTTATTTTGTTACTGGTGTGTGTGGTAAAAATGCTCAAGATCTATTCTTGATGCAAGTTTAAGTATACAGTGTTTAATTATTAACTATCATCACTGTCTCAAACACATAATAGAAATTGGATTAGCTTATCTTTTATATTTCTCTTCTATGTATTTCCAGCTAGGAAAAAAGTAGTTTCATCCTTCCTTTCCATTTTAGGACGTTTCTTTTTGGTAGAGATGGAAATCCAAATAAACGGAATGTGCACAATGAAACATCTATGCATTTGTTGTGTATGGGACCACAGATTATGATATCAGAAGGAGCCCTTCATCCTCGTTTAGCACGCCCTGTGGAAGATGATTTCAGAAGAGCAGATTGTCTGCAGATGATCTTAAGATGGAAAGGGGCAAAACTTGACCAGGGTGAATATGAGAGAGCAGCTATTGATGCTGTTGATAACAAAAAAAACACACCCCTTCACTATGCTGCTGCCTCAGGGATGAAAGCCTGTGTAGAGGTGAGACTTTTCTGTTAATATTCCACACTATAAAGTTTGTGTCTTGGTAACATGTAATAATCAGTGTTTATTTCACTGGTCTTCTTAACAATATCTTAACTACCATTTTTCTTCCTTTTTTCATTCCAGAAAAATCATAGCTGTTTTGAAATAAAGTTATCACGTGGTTTTAGATAGGAAAAACCCTACATCTGTTCAGTCAGCCTTTGAAATAAAATGCAATTGAGAGCAGTTAAAACATTGCTCACTTTTTCTTGAATGACAATCACCAGTTGAGCATGACTGTATTAAAAGTATAAGTTTTAGTAAAGGTACTTTCTTTTTGTTGATTTTATTATATACAGTTTGTACAAGTTGAATATGGCAAATCTTGGCAAGTGGGACCTGTGATATATTATTTAGAAGTGATCAGTTCACTAAGCCATGGATAGATATTGATGAATGCATTTATTGAAGTCTTTAACACTTGTAATACCAAGTACATTTATTAGAAAAGAAGAAAGTTATGAAATATCCTATCTTTGCTTAAGAAATTAAAAATAAAAGACAGGATAAAACCAAAACAAAAAGAAGAAAATAATAAAGATCACAGAACATAATCCCTTATTAAAGTGCCAACATCATTTTTCATAAAGATTAGCATTTTTTTGTCTTTTTCCTTTTTATTGGTACTTTCCTTTAATCAATTAATTAATTAATTAATAGTGTGTCTTTATTGGAAAAGTGATGATCTTAATGAGATTAAAATATAGGCCTGTAAAAAGGAATCGAACTCATGACTGCCTGCTTGCAAGGCAGGCGCTTATGCCGCTGAGCTAAATCCCCAGCCCCAAGATTAGCATTTTGATTCCTGTAAATTTAAAATGTGGATTTTTTTCCCATTCAGTCTTCACTAAAGTGTACCTGAATACTTGCTGTATTACATTTGAATTTTAATATATATTTTACATATAAATATATATATAAAATAACTGGGTTAGATATAGTCATTCATGTAACACAGAATCTTAGCTCAGAAATCATACACTATTTAATATCTTCCTTATTATGCATACAACAGAACAGATATTTCTCAGCTCTCAGTCAGCATTCGTGTTAATCCATATATAGCTCATAGAAGTTCTTTTGTATAATTACATCTAACTGTGGGTAGGGAGCTTTTAAGATTGGACCGCAGAGTATTTTCATTTTTTTTTTTTTTTAATTTTTATCGGTACTGGGGGATTGAACTCATGACCGCCTGCTTGCAAGGCAGGTGCTTATGCCACTGAGCTAAATTCCCAGCCCCAGTATTTTCATTTTTAAAATTGTTTATCTCACCAGGGATATAGCTCAACAGCATAAGCGCCTACCTGCCAAGCATGAGGCCATGAGTTTGGTCCCCAGTATCAATAAATTAATTAATTAATAGTGTGTCTTTATTGGAAAAGTGATGATCTTAATGAGATTAAAATATAGGCCTATAAAAATTTAATATTTATTAAATGTTATACTTTAAATTGAGCATTGTGTTAAATATGAATATATTTTCTTAAAACATTTCTTTAGTATATCCAAAGTATCAATTGTTTTCATTCTAGACCTATTGTGAGCTTACTCTTTTACTGTTTGCTTATTCTTGTTACTGTGATACTTGTTAATCTTTAGAATCTTTGTCACTTCACTTCATGCCTGTGTTACCATTGTCCACTGGTTAGTGTCAGTCAGTAGCCTGACTGCTACTCAAGTACTGCTTCCTAACACTGATTCAGTGTAGGACAAATGTCTTTGAATTTGTGGTAGAGGACTAGTAGCAGAATTCCTGAAGCTTTTTATTATAAGACTTTCTGGATGTTGTTCTGTGCTCACCTCCTGTAGTGACTCACCATCATTGATGGGACTGCATCATATTTCTCAAGTGAGTTAGAGCAGAAAATATTTTGAGGAGAGTAATGATGCTTTTAAATTGCAGCTTTAATATCTTGCTTCTAGAATTTTTCAAAAAGCTTTGCTTTAATAGTTGTTGATTCTGAAGTATGTTTACAATAATATGCTTTTTAAATTGTTCAAAAAAAATCAAGTGTGATGTTTTTACTAAGATCATTTTGTTCAGTCAGTGAAGAAAGTTAGTGCTGTGTTTATTCTGTACTATCTAGAAGGCCTAGTGATTTCCGTGAGAGATGTCTGTGACAGTGAGTGTGTATATGTGTATATTTATTCATGTGCTAGCACATTGTGTGACCCATCATGCATATCACATTATATAAGCCATATCACTTGATGAGTGTTTTCATTTTCCTGTATTCAGAACAGCACTTTAATTTAATGGAAAATATTCCAGTGAAGCTCTATGAATATGTATCTTACTTATTTCTCTACCTGGTTGTTTTTTAGTCTTTAGCCTCAAGAGTAATAGTGATAACTAATATCTGTATTATGCCTCCTAATTTTTATAGTGTTCTTTGGTACACAACATAATATAAAAATTTGAGGCGTTCATTAATTTTGACCTTCTTGTGGTGGAAAGAGTACTGATATCCTGGACTTCACTGTGATTGACTTGGAGACTACATGACTCATTCAACCTTTTGTATGTTTGGGATAAGTAATCTCAGAATTATCCCAGAAACTCCTTTTAAAACTAGTTTTTTTTTAGTCTGTGATTGCCTTTAAATGTATCCCACTTTTAGCCTTTTAAGATTTTTTTTCCCTCAAGGTTAGGACCAACCTGACTTACATATCTTCTCTGCTTGTGAAAAATGTTTTCTCCTTAATGTTTTATAAGGGTAGAATTGATGAAGATGTCACTTGATAATTTCATATGTTCATTTAATGATTTAAACAAATAGTTTCCTGTGGCTCATTATTTTAACCATAGAAAGGAGACATTTCTTTTAAACCGGTTTTTCTCTCTATAGTGTTGGAGAATACATGCTTGTTTCTGAGACAGGGCCTCACTGTTTATAGTTCAGGCTGGCCTTGAACTCAGTATGTAGCTGCTGTCAAACTCTTGTCAGTCCTCCTGCTTCGGCCCCCCTGGTGCTGGGATTATAAGCACACACCACCATGCCCAGTAGATCCTTCTCCTATAATTGTGTTCCGTAATAAGCACCCCTGTACACGCAAAAGCACAACATAAAATTAAAACTCCATAGTCCTAGAATCCTGGGGCACTTTAAGGGTGAAAGAGTCATGAGCTGTGCATAGAACTGCATTGATACAGGCTGTCTCTGATAGCTTATCCTGAAGTTTCCCATGGTCATTTGCTGCCTGGTTGAGTCCTCATATAGACTTTTCAGAAGTCCCTCACATTCAGCATTTCTGAAACTGTATTTAGTCTTTTGTAGTTTCTGGTTTCTATGCATGATTTTATCATTCTCCCTATACTCTGTCTTGACACAGGAACTTACTTTAGACTGTTCTTTCTGTACTATTTTTAATTGCATCAAACTAGTACCACTCATTGGCAAACTAAAACTCCCTTTTCTCTTTTAGCTAGCCCCTTTTTCATCTGTGTCTTGCTCTCTAAATAACAAGTGCTTTAGTTCATCTCTTTGCCTCAGAAGATATTTTAGAATTTCTTTAAACAAGACAATCTAGAATTTCATAAATACTAATTATTCCAAATTATTTATAAGAAAAAGTTCAAATATTTTGTTGTCTTAAATTTTTTAAAAATTAGAAGTGTTCATATGATAAATATTTTTAAAAGATAAACTGTAAGAAGCTGAGTGTGGTGGTACACACCTGTAATCCCAGCACTTAGACTGAGGCAGGAGGACTGCCACAAGTTTGAGGCCTGCCCAGACTACATAGTGGGTTCAAGGCCAGCCTCACTTACATAGTGACATCCTGTCTTAAAAAAAGATAAACTATAAGAGAAGGTCTTTTAATTGTAATTTTTTATGTAGCAAAGAATTATTTGTGGGTTAATTACCTTTTTATGAGAATGACTAGAAAATAAACATTTCAGGAAGCTCTGCCTTTGTAGCTAGAAAGCAGCTATAGATAATATATACATAAGGGAACACAGCAGTGTTGCCGTCATCTTTATTTGTCCTTTATTGCCATTTTAATTTCTTAAAATTTTTACATGTCAAAAAATACTCTTGATTTGGTTATAGTCCTTAGTTTGCAGCAGACCATTGCATAATACAAAGAACTGGTAAAGGAAAGCAAAAATAATGCCACATTGTAAGAACTTAATTTGAACATGTAAGATAGTATTATCAATATATAGCAAGTCCTATATATTTTACTTATACACAAGACTTGAAAAATATTATGTACAAGTGCCCTGCACACAAATATAAAACTTCATTAAAACATAAAACTTTCAAAACTTAATATAATTAATAATATATGTCTTCCCTCAATTTCTGGGAATCTTTATTTCCCATGTTGGAATATGAGGTGTGCTTGAAACATATAAAGAATGGAAAAATTATATGCTCAAAAAAGCCAGGGAATACCTGTAGCAAGTGAGTGCTTCCAACTTGATGCTGAAGAAAAGCAAGTTCTCTGAGGAGGTAGCAAAGCCTAAAGTGTGATACAGGACAATAAACAAAAAAAGTCCATTTGGACTAACATCCAGAGTTCAGAGAGTGGGAGAGAGGAAACCAGTGCACACCTAGAACGTGATACCCTAGCCCCAGCCCCCAGGCCATCTTGGGAAAGGGCCATACTGAGGGAAAAAGCAAGGCATCCCCTCGAAGACAGTCTGGATTGTTAAGTAAGCCCACAGTCAAGCTATCTTCCCCAGTGGGAAGACAAAACAGCACAGCTCCAGCCTAGGGATTCAAACCAAAAGCAGAAAGGGATACAGCTATGTGCCTGCACTCCTGTCCCCAGGCAAAATCCTTGGAGAGGAGTCCCCCATTGTAGTCAGGGATTGCAAGGACAAGACACTATAAGACACATGATTTATAGTATTATTTATAATGTTCACCCACGGAGTCAAATACAAAGAAACTGCAGGAAATCTGTCCACACACCAGCGCCTGGAAAACCTAGCCTCTCATAAGTCCATCAGGAGGCCTGGAACCTACAACAATGACTTGTGCAAGACTGTTTCACAAATCTGCACTGGGGAAGGCCCAAGGTCAGCAGTGGAAGCTAGAAAGTCTGTGCCAGCAGGATGAAGGATTTGTGCCAGCAGGCTGAAGGTTTTGCGTTGGAACCAAGAAGTTATGTTCAAAATAAAGAGCAGGGCTTCTCTGAAAAATACCACAGCCACCCTCAATGACAACGAGGTTGCGAGCTCCTCCGATGATAAGAACAGCTGAGTACATATCAGGAAGCTAGCATGACAAGCTCGTCATGGATATTGAACAGCACATATCTTGGAGCCAGGAAGCGATGCTCAAAGAACCTCCCTACACCAAAGTGAACTGCAGCCATTCTTGGCAATAAGACCCCAAACTCCTATGATGATAACACTGAGTTCATATCAGGGAAGCCAGCATGACAAGCTCCTCCAGGAGAACCAACAGTTTCAAACAACACTCTTCCTTTCCAGGTCTCCTTTTTATGTTGGTAATCATTCTCAGGTGGGCCATCTGTACTCAGCACCACGCTGATTCAGTTCAACTAGTGTTTAAGTTGACCATCAATTTTCAGTCCATCACACCCATCATAGACAGTTTTAATAACAAGCCACCTATTTCTCCCATGTAAAAAGAGAATGGGTACATGGAATATTCAGCACACTACCCATGAGTGTCAGCTGCCTCCCATGGAGATAGGCCACCAACAGAAAACAGCAGAAGGAAATGAATCTCAGTTCTGCAACATAATCAGGAAATAGTTCTTTGACAGCAGTACTCCCAAGAGCCAAGAAAGAGAGAGCACCATCTTAGATTCCTGTGGATGGTACTGAAACACAACAGCGATCAAAACCTGGGATAGCAGCTTTTGGGTCATGTAATAGGCAATAAAAGAAACAAAGAAGTTTGCCATATTTACTCTCTAAGTCAGTCAAGGCAATCTGACAGGTCTACAGTGGGGTATGCCTGGAGCTCAAAACCAGAATGTGAACTGGGAGGGGTCAGTAGTCACTAGGGCTTTGAACAGGCAACTGTCTCTAAAGCAGAGAGCTGTATGCAAGAACTGAGTTACTGCTATAACAACTGTGCAAAGATTTATATTCTTATTCTATGATTATTTTGCCCATTGTAGTTATTTTAACCTTGTTAATTTGTTCGTTTTGTACACTTCTAGTTGGTCCTCATTGTTATTCTTATTCTTTCTTGTTGCTTTTCTTACTGTTTTTTCTTTTGGTTCTTTTCTATTGGTACTGCATGATTATGCTACTTTAAGTTTTGGGGTTTCTTGTATGACTGGCTCCTCTCTTCCCTTGTATCCTTCATTCCCCCTACTTGTAGTCCTTCAAGAAATGGGCAGATTCCTGGATACATATAAATTACCAAAACTGAAACAACAGTAGAAAAATTCTGAAAAAAAATCATATTACAATGAAATCAAGGCAGTAATTTAAAAAGCCCACCAACTAAGAAACATTCAGGACCTGATAGATTCATTGTTGAATTCTATAAGAACTTGGAAACTTGGAGGAGTTTATGATATTCCTCAGTCTCTTCAAGAAAATTGAAAATGAGTATATGCTTTGAAACATCCCTGGAAGAAGGCATGACTAATCCCCAAACCAGACAAAAAGACAAATAAAAAGAAAACCTCAGGCCAATTTCCTTAGGGACTGCAAATGTAACAAATTATCAAAAAGATCATACCTCACGACCAAGTAGGTTTCATCTCAGGGATGCAAGGATGGCTCAGTGTACACAAATCAATAAATATAATACACTACCCAAACAGAACCAAAGATAAAACCACATGACCATATTAATAGATACAAAAAAAGCTTTTTAAAAATCCAATACGCAGGCCGGATATGGTGGCTCACACCTGTAATCCCAGCACCCGGGAGGCTGAGGCAGGAGGATCGTTGCAAGTTCAAGACCAGCCTGGGCTACAAAGTGAGTTCAAGCCCAGCCTGAACTGCATAAAGACCCTGTCTCAAAAAAGACAAAAAAAAAAAAAAAAATCCAATACCCATTCATAATAATAAAAAACCCTGTTGACTATAGTTCTAGGTATACCATATGCTAAACCAACAGCCAACATCATATTAAATGGGGAAAAGCTGAAAAGGTTTTCTCTAAAATCAAGAAAAAGATAAGCATGCTCACCATCTTGTTCAGTATACTATTTGAAACATTGACTACAACAATCAAACAAAGGGAAGAAATCAAAATTGTGATTGTTTTTAAGTGATTTTATTCTAAACATAGAAGACCTAGAAAAAATTTCAAAACACTTCTGGAATTAATAACCAAATTCAGCAAAGTAGCAGGATACAAAAATCAACATACGAAAATGAATCATTTTTCTGTATACCAACAGTGAACTCAACAGAGAAAGAAATTAGGATAACAGTACCATTCTCAGCTGGGGATTTAGCTCAGCAGCATAAGCATCTGCCTGGCAAGCATGGGGTCATGAGTTCAATCCTCAGTACCAAAAAAACCTCAAAACAAAACAGTACCATTCTCAATAGCATAAAAAATATTGAATCCTTAGGAATTAATCAGTGAAGTGAAAAACCTATACAATGAAAACTATAGAACTCTGAAGAAGGAATAACAAATGGATATCAGAAAATGGAAAAATATCCTCTGTTTTTGGATAAGAACCCATTTGATATACAGATTAAGCCCAAGCCCAGTAAAAATATCAATATCATTCCTGAAATAATTTAAATTTAAAAAACCCTAAACTCATGGAACCAAAAGAGGCCCAAAATAACAAAAACAATCCTGGGCAATAAGAACAATGTGGGATGCATCACAATTCTAGACTTCCAGTTATACAAAAAAATCTACAGTGATAAAAACAGCATGGAATTGCCACAAAATCAGACAGGTGGATTATTGGAACAAAATAGAAGGAGCAAAAACAGCTCCAGGTACATTCAGCTCTGTGATCTTTAACAAAGGGGACAAAAACATACACTGCAGGAAAGATAGCCTCTTTAATAAATGATGCAGGCAAAAGTGAGTATCCACATGCAGAAGACTTGAGTCACCATGTACTAAACTAAAATCAAAGTGGATTAAATATTAAAACAGAAAGACCATCTCTGATGGAAGATAACAGGTAAAACTCTTTGAAGTCAGAGATGTAAGCAAGGACTTTCTGGAAAGAGCTCCACTGGCATAAGAAATAATACTAAGAATCAGCAAATGTGGTTATATCAAATTAAAAATCTGCACAGCAAAGGCATCTACAAATTAAAGAGATAGCCTACAGAATGGGAAATTTTTTTGCTAGCAACACCCAAGGATAAATGTCTAGACTACACAGAGAACTCAAAAAAAATTAGACCCACAAAATAAAAGACCCAGTCAGAAACTGGGCAAGTGAAATGAATAGGTACTTCTCAGAAGAAATACAAAGAGCCAATAAGGACATGAAAAAAGTTCAGCATCATAGGCCAGTAAGAAAAATGTAAATTAAAACAACTCTGAGACTTCATCTTATTCCAGAAAATATGTTAATCAACAGAATTAAAATAATAAATGCTGGTGAGGCTGCTGGGAATGTAGACTAGTACAATCTTTGTAGATATTAGTATGGAGATTTCTCAAAAACTAAAATTAGGTTTGTAATTACATTTTACCTAAATGTTCCCCTTCTAGGAATCTTCCCCAAAGAGTTAAAGTTATATTATAGAACAGTAGCAAAGTTGATAGTAGCTGAACTTTGGAAGCAGCCTATATGTCCAGCAACAGATGTAAAGATAAAGAAATGTGATATCTACACAAAATGGAACACTTGGCTATAAAGAGGATGAATTTGAATCATTCATAATAAAATGGATACAACTTGAAAACATAAATGAAATAAATAAAACACATAAACTTAAATACATTATGCTTTCTGTCATATAAGAAATCTAAAGCATAAAGAAAGCAAGACAAAAGATAAAAGGAAGCAAGGACATAGGTCTTTTGCAAATGCGAGGGAACCAAAGAGATGCAGTGAGGGGAAGAATGTAAAAAGAATTAAGATATTTTTGACTTATTAGACTGTATTCTGCTCTGTATGAAAGTATCAAGTATCAGAGTATAGGCAACTACTTTGAAGGCAATAAGATTCACTATGATGCCCTTTCTGGTTTGACTATTATCCTCTTTTGAGGTTCTGTAAGATTTACAATGTTTAGGTTTTATTGGTCTTGTTCTCTGCTGTTTTGTTCAACTTTATAATACCTAATGAGATAGACAATTCTTCTTAAGGAAGCAAGAGGCATTATAGTAACCATTGTTGATAACCTTGTACTCTGTTTTTACATCATGTGCTGTGTCTATCCTTGGTTTTGACTGACAGCTTTGTTTTATCATGCTTGATTTTATTCTCTTACAAAAAAAAGTAATAAGATCTAAGGGAGCAATAAAACCCAAAATGTGTAAATTTTGTTGTAATAAAGAAAGGGGGGGAAAAAAGTGCCCTAAAGGGTACAACAGCAAGGGTGTTTAGGTGTGTTAAATAGATGACCATATTAATATTTTTTATTGGATTACTGAACACAACTATTTTCAGTCTCACTGTTTGAATGTTCACTTTGTGTGCTTTGATCCTGTGTCCTGAAACACCGTTTCTAAGATGTAATCTATTAACTGGTGATAGCTTACTGTTTTTTTTTTTTTTTTGTAGTTCTGTATCACTTGTACCCTTACACTGTTTTGTTCTGCTTTTTTTCTCTTTGTCCTTTTAAATAAAAAAAAAAAAGAATTAAGATATGTTATGTGTATACATACTGATTACCCAAATGATTGTAATCGTTAGGTGCCACAAACATGAACTAAAAAAAAGAGAAAGGAAAGTGGAGGAAGTAGAGACAGGAAGGGAGAAAGAAACGAAATAAAATGAATTAGGATTTGTTAAGTTACAAATATCTACTCCCTATGGTGAACGTGTATGAATAAAAAAAAGAAAAATATATTGTTTAAGTTTTTAAAGAAACAATTACAGTAAGATGCATATTAATCTCCCTCAAAATTCCCTTGCTTGAAAACATACATGTCCCATTGCCCCTGCTACTTGCTGAAGCAGTTCTGGAAATCCTCTTGTGAATGTATTTCATGATGATGTAGCTACCTTTATGTCCTGAATCAATTGAAACTGTTTACCTTTCATGGCTATTTCGACTTTTAGGAGGAGCTGGAAGTCCCATGGTATCAGATCCCATGAAGCAGGTCATTGAAGACACTTCATAAAGTTTTTATGAGCTTGCTTTCCATTGGGTTGCACTCAGTAGTAACATTCACTGCATTTGTTGTCACACCTTGTGAAGACACTCAGGAAAAAGGGCTTCCAGAACTGCTTCAGAAAGTTCCAAGAATGATGGTATAAGTGTATTTGAAGTGAGGGGGAGGATTTTGAAGGAGATTAATGGCAATGTGTCAGTTACTGTAATTATATTTAAACAATGCGTGTTTTAATCATTCTTTATGGAAAGGAACTTTGCAGAGAGCTAATGGGTTAAGTATGATCCAGTAAAAAGTCCAGTGATACTTCTCTTCTGGTAAGTTCTCTAGAACAAGTTTAGTCTTTAGGCTGCATTTTATTTCTAGCTATGCTTAATCTATAATAGCAATTAAGTAATGATGGATCTGACAGAAATTTTGGCTTGGGAGTAGTGCTTCACTCTTTATGAAAAGAATTTGTCTTTTAAAGGTGAGTGTTATTTATTTCTTTTGCATTCCTCCCTTACTCAGATCTAATGTCACATCAAATAGAGGTCACCAGAAAAGCAAAGGTGGTAAGTCACACTTTTCCCTTTATAGCTGCAGAGCTTTGCTGACATTGTGACAGTTATCAGAGGATTCTGTGCTTCATTGAAAAAGCTGTAAAAGCCCTTCATAGATCATACTGAAATTTATCTGGAATTTTAAAACTAAATAGCACAGGAATGATAATTCTAGTTCACCAGCTAAGTCACTGCCCAGGCCTCAGTTTTCTAGTTTTTAAACACATTCCAAACAAAAACTCTTAATAATAGATTATAGAACTGTTTTGGCAAGTTCCCCCTTGATTCTTCTGCATGGCAGAATTTGAGAATCACTCTTCTAGGTCTCCAGCATATGCAGATTGAAGTATTTTGTGGAGGAACAATAAACAAGTAAAAAGAAGGTGGAGGCCATATTGAATCAAAGCTACTAAATAGTACAATAATTTGTACTTTCTTTTACACAATTTTTAATTGGAAAAGCAGTATTGTAGAATCAAATATAATAAGATTAACGTAATGTTTGAAATCTAGACTAGAGTTGAATGGATTATTTCTAAGCAGCACCTTCTCCTTTTAGTCAAAGAATGATCCTCAAAGTAGTATTGGTATTAATCATTTGGAAACCTACTCAAAGTGCAGAAACTCAGGCCCACTTTTACCCTAACTGAATCTATAGTTCAACAAAATCCTTGTTTCAATAATATTCACATTAAAGATTGAAAATCCCTCGCTTAAATCATATTCTATGTGCTACCTTAATTGGAATACCATAAAAATTATGCATACCTTTTTATATAGTCCACCTATTGCTATTCTCATGGTTACTTTTCTCTTATTGCTGCAACAAAATACCTGACACTTAAAATGAATGAAAGAAAGGTTTAGTTAGCTCAGTTTGTGGAGGTTTCAGTCCATACTCAGCTTTCTCTGAAGGCAGGGTGACATGGCAGAGGGGCAGTGGTTCATGGCAGTGGCAGATACAAAAGCAACAAGAACAAAAAGAAGAAGTGCAAGGAGAGAAAACTCTTTCTGTCCCTTATGTTGTATGTAGGCCACACCCACTTGGGTGTAGCACTCCCACCCATAATCTCAGCACTGGACCATGAATCATTCACAAATTCTAGAACCTCACCTCCGTTACTGCATGCCTCTTTGTGGACATCCAGACTCAAACCATAACAACTACTGAGTTACCTGGATGATTCTTACATAGTTTGCAAACCTTGTGTTGAACCAGTGGTTCGAACAATCTCTAGCCAGGATTGAGAACTAATGTATTAGGAGTGACAGGAGTTAGGGTTATACTGATGCTGATATGAGCTGATAAAGAGCCTGGATTTGTGTGGTAGTATTAGTGATAGAAAGAATGAGGCAGATATTAGGGACACTGTGAAGAACTGGTAGTATTTGATAACCTAAGAAAGCAAGAGAAAAAAATTTAAAAGTTGAAGATTTTAAAATGTTACTATTGTCAGTGAAGAGCTCTTTGAATGATATACTTTTCTCTTTGATTTTTCTATAAGCTCTCACATCTATACTTCAAGTAAAAGAAATTAAATTTATTTTTCAGTAAAGTGAGCCTGGTTTTGAACCTGAATAACTTTTGACACCCGCTAACAATTATTAGATACTTGAAAAGCAGATGAGGTAGAAGAATTGGTTGGAAGGGAAGAGGTGGGATTGAGTCTTATGCAGAAGAATAAAGATTCAAGTCTCAGCTTTTCTTCTATAAAGTGGAAATATAGATAAATGTGGAACGGAATGTCCTCTACAGAATTGATATCATAATGCAAGATATCATATACATGCAAGATCCATGGAAAAGACTTGACGGTTATAGATTACCAATTAAAGTCTCAGCATAGAGAGGCTGAGAACGAGAAGTGGTGCCAATTGAGGAGACAGAGAAAGTACAGAAGGGGGCCACAGTGATACAGTGCCAAGGATGCCAAGAGAAGTTTCAGAGAGAGAGGGTATTCAGTCATGTGATACGTTGCAAAGAAAGAAAGAAGAGGAATAGGAAGACTGAGAAAGTTTGATAGTTTGAAATTTCAGAGGGATCAGTGATTTTGGGAAATATTATTTCCATAAAATAGAGGCTGCTGGCAGCAACTGAGTCATTTGCTGAGAAAGTGGAATAACAGTATCAGTCACCAATTTGAAGAAGATGCTTAAGAAAGAAAACGTGTAGCCATGTGCTACTTAATGATAGAATCTCTTCTGAGAAATGCTTTGTTAAGTATTTTTGCCCTTGTGTCAACATCAAACTGATCACACAGACCTTAATGATGTAACTTACTACACACCAGGTGTCCTTAACTGCATATGCTGTACTTTTATACAACCAGTGGGAGATTTTTCTTTGCTGGCATCACTAGTCAATTAAGCAGTGCATTGCTGTGACTTTAGGACAGCTATGATGACACTAGGCAGTGGAACTTTTTCAGCTGCATCATAATCTTATGACACCTCCTTCCTATATGCAGACCAATAAAGTCCTTTCCCAGTGCATAACTGTATTAGTAAAGTAACTGGAATGATAACAGGATTAAGTTAAAAGGCCTCTGTGCCAAAAGCTAATAGGACGTCAGTGTGAAGGCAAAGGAAATAGAGAGATCAATATAGTGTTTAAGGTCATTCAGACACACAGATGTTGAAGTAGTAATCTTAGAAACACACAGGAATTGTCTTGTTTTGCACCTTTTCTCAAAATTATGTAAGCTTCATTTTACAGCTAGAATTGTGTATACTTGTACAGCAGTTAAATGATTTGCCCAGAGTCACCAACCACTTAGATTATGCATCAGAAGGGTGAGACTGAACTTGTCTGAATACTGTAGATTACCTCCTCTTCCTCTGGAATTATGAATGGTAAGAAAGGCAGACCAGAGCAACACGTGTTGAAATAGTGGTAATTTTGTGTTTGTATTTAGGTAGAACATTTTAGGTATCACCAAGTATTTGAGTTAGGCTAAAAACCATATTGGCATAAAATATTCACTTATTCTATTCAAGTCTTCATTAGTTTATTTGAAAGTAATGAAGATGATACTTTGTTGGGATGCTTTGGTTGGAACATTTTAAAAGTACCTCTTCAGAACATTAAAGTACCTCCTTTAATGTCAAAGCATAACAGTCTGATTTTGTGCAGCAACAATTTCATATTTTTCACTTACTAGTGTTCTTGAACTTCTGCCCCAAATGACAGCAAACTGAAGTATTTTTATAGTGTGTTACATTTAATGTCAGACAGACTGGCTGTTAAGGTAGTTTTTATACCAAAGATAGCATAACAAGCAAATTTTCCTCATCAAGACAAATGCAACAAATTTGGATTCTTCATTCCATCACAAGTTCTGTTCAGATTCCAGTTGCATTGATGAAAGACATACTTGGTGTTTCCCTCACCGCTCCAGTCAATCCTCTTTGAAAACAGATTTACCCATCACTGTCATCCTATCATTGGTCAGTAGTAATTCTCAACAATGATTTTTCATTCATCCTACCGACATCCTTTTTAACTCCCCAGTGAATAGTCTGTATCTTAGCATAGCTTTTTGAGATGGTTCAGCTTCCTGAGAGTCTTGTAGAGCACAACTTCCTGAATGTTGTTTTCTTTGCCTTCATGGGTTGGTGAAGAATGGATTGTTAAACTGATTTGTCTTGTTTGGTTAGATTTAGGTATTTTATGATAATGTAATGTAAAAGTAAATCAAATCATGACTTTGAAAGCTATTCCGGTGTGTGTTTTAGAAATTATTTTCTAATTCCTGATACAAAAAAAAAAATCATTTTCTAACTCTGAGTAGCAAAGCAAACCAGAGAATAAAATCAGGTGTTTTAGCTCTGTGACAATCAGAAACAAAGGTTTTACTTTGTATTTCAGTGTTGGATAAACTGAAGCACAGAGTCTAAAAATATAGATACTGCTTATAGATAAGTCTGTGAACCTAACTATAAGTCCTTAATAGACTACATAATTTGAATACATCAGTTTCCACAGCTATACTCGTCCTCTAGGATCACTGCTTGTCAAATACATCTGCATAGGGATTTCCTAGAAATCAGAATCAAATTGTGATTCAGAGACTTAGGATGGAAGGGAGTTGAGTGGTGAGTCTGAGATTCTGCAGTTCCGACAAATATCTATGTGCTACTATTTCTGATCCTCAGAACACACTTTGACTACAAAGGTTCCATGTGGAAAACAGCAGCTGATATGACCTGTCCTCAAACTCTAGGAGCGGCTCTAACAGTGAACTGGAGCTGTCTTTGGCAAATCTTCTTTTTAAAAGAGCCATTATATCTGAATTCATTTCTGCTGGGTAACTTTGGTCAAGTTCCTTAACTTTTGCATTTTTTTGTTTCTGTTTTTGTTTTTGTTTGAGACATGGTCTCATCATATAGTTCCAACTGGCCTTAAACTCACTATGTAGCCCAGGCTGGCCTCGAACTCAGAGCGATCCTCCTGCCTCAGACTCACAGGTGCTAGGATTACAGGCATGCACCACCATACCCAGCATGCCATCTGTTTTTAAAGAAGTGGTTTCTGTAAGCCAAAGAGAAACTGTATGACAGAATATCTTCCAGCTTGTCAATCGGTAGCTGTTCCCATCACTTATTCTGAGAGATAATTGTAAACAGTTTTGCCTTAGTGACTTGCTCATCCTAATTTCATTTTAGTATTTCACAGGAGGATGAATGATACAAATGAAAACTTTTCTGTGCCGTGTGAGCCCCTCTGAGTATTAGTGGTTAAGGTAGTAGTATCAGCAGGGTCATCTTGTTTAAGAAAGATTTATAAAAATTACAAGAAAAATTGTTAAGTTAAAGATACTTAGTAGCTATAAGTGTTTTATCTTTTAAATAAAACTTTTGGGGCTGGACAAAATGCTTTTTAAAGTAAGAATTGTTATTTTTTTTATTTAGAGAATACTTTATTAGTTTCTGTAATCAAACCCACGTAGATAAGACCTTACGTATTTAATACAGTGCGTTACTCTTGTACAAATGGAAAAAAATTAAGTTTAACGTTTCTAGGCCAATATGGCTGTTAATTTCTGTACAATGCCAACTCAACACAGTAAACTGGGATAACTTTTTCCAAAGTTGACACTACAGTTAAAGTTTCCAAAAAAGGAATTGTTATTTTTATTGTTTAACAAAAGGAACTAATTATTGAAAACAAGAATTTCTAATCTTAAAATTCAGAACATACTGGTCCTAAATAATTTTATTATATTTCAGGGACACTGTTGCATTTTTGTGATGCTAGTTCTCTTATGCATTTAATTTTTTAATGTGTACTGTGGAATAACTTGTCATTTAAATCTGTGGTTATAAATGTTTTTTCAAACCTCTTTCAGCTTTTAGTGAAACATGGAGGAGACTTGTTTGCTGAAAATGAAAATAAAGATACTCCTTGTGATTGTGCTGAAAAGCAACATCATAAAGATTTAGCCCTCAATCTAGAGTCTCAGATGGTATTTTCACGGGATCCTGAGGCTGAAGAAATAGAAGCTGAATATGCTGCATTAGACAAACGGGAGGTAAAAACATTTTTTAACTCAAAAATTATATATAATAGAAATTTTATATTAAATTTTATATTTTTCTTCCTTAAACTCAACTCTGTATAATCATCTTTACAATATGCTAAATATCCTATCCTCTTCATAGCAATAAGTATAAAAATACATCTAGAAAGCCTAGAGGGTAGGGGGCTTTTCATGTTGACTTACTATAGCAGAGATGCAGTTAGATTTCTATCCACTCTATGCCGCCAAAGCACAGTTCTTCCTCTTCCAGATTGCTCTTATCAACAAACATGCTTTAGTGAATGTCATCTGAAAAACAATACATACATATATAATATATATATATATATATATATATATATATATATATATTTTTTTTTTTTTTTTTTTTTTTGTACTGGGCACTGAACTCTCAGCCTTGCCTTGCATGGCCATGCAGGTGCTTATGCCGCTGAGCTAAATCCCAGGCAAATGTTTTTTGTTTTTTTGAACATAGAACCTTATGTATGCTGAGCACATGTTTTAATACTGAACTCTCTTCCCCCAGTTCTCTATCATTTTTATTATATGCTATAATTATTTTGTTCATATATTTGTTTTATTGCTTTCCTCTCTTGTTAGCTTGTCAGCTCCATTAACTCTAGAGCCAAATCTGTCTTTTCCAACAGAGTATTTTCAGTGACTAACACACTGCTTGCACAAAGTAGACATTCTCAGATATTTTGTAAAGAAATTATAACAAAATACATTTTTTACTCCCAGAGTTATTTTGATTCATGATTAGGGTTGATTTTGAAAGGAATTTATATAACTCTGGATTTTTGTGTATTATCTACTCCATATTGATTATTTTTTCCATGAATTCCTAACAACTTCTGAACTTTTATATTCCTTACAGTGGCCAAAAGACATTAATTTCTTGGAATTAAAATACACATTTCTTTACCTTTTTTATTTTCTTTAGGTTATTTTATAGATACATTTGCTGAATTTAGGCACACGTAGAAAGGGACAATGTATGTCCTAGGCATTTTACTGACCCTTTCATGTGGTTGTTAAAATTGTGCAGGAACCTTGAATGATATAGTGCTTGTGACTCTGCACCATTTCAAGGAAAAAATAAACCAGAAAATAATTGAATAACTTCTGCATCAAAGTGAGCTGAATTTGATTCTTCTGACTTTAAATCTAAGCATCTTCTAATGACTGTACTGCCTGCTTTTTGTTAATCCATGCTTTTGACTCAAATATAAACTGTTAATATGAACACTTACTCAGAAAATATTATGGAATAATAGTCCAGAAGTGTTGATGTGATTAAATCGAATGTCCTTTCTGACTGTGTTTTTAGTTTTTTTTCTTAAGATGCTATCTTAATTTAAAATCATAATTAAAATAGAAATTTATAAAACCCAGAGATTTAAAAGGAAAATAGAACTTTATAAACCGTATAGGTATAATAAACTGTTACTTTTTTTAAAAGTCGTATAATAATTTGTTCCTAATTATATATAGGGAAAATCTATTTAAAGAAAGAAGATTGACGTATACACATGATCGTGGGTAATTTCCTTTGCTATTTGTATTTTTCCCATTTTTGTGTATTTGAATTGGTAGTTAATATTCACTGCTAAAAATTTAAAACATTTTCTCCTTTCTGATTATGTCCTCCAAATGAGTTTTTTTGTTTTGTTTTTTTAATGTTTGGTTTTTATCGAACAAGTTACAAAATGAGGCTTAAACAAAAAGACCAAAGCCCATGTCATCATTGGACTTCTCAGATTCTTTTTTCTTTGCTTCCATTTTCTTCTTAGCTGGGGCAGCAGTGTTTGAGAGACCAGATGCAGCAGCAGCTGCCTGGGCCAACCCACCAGCCCCTGCACTGCAGATGGAGCTCCAATGTTGACATTGGCTAGGGCCTTTGCAAACAAGCCACGCCAAAAAGATTCAGCATTGACATCAGCCACCATAACGAGGGTACTGATCTTATACTCCGCGAAGGTTACTTCGTCATCCAGCAGGATGCAGGCAAGCTTGGAGAGGGTTGCGAAGATGCCAGCAGCTGCGCGTGGTGCTGGGCACCAACAGACGTAGTAAAGGCCTCATCTCAACATAGCTTAGCTTCTTCAAAAGAACTGAAACCCACTGTGGCAGTTGATGAAAGGGACCAATTAGTTTCTTATACCATCAGACTTTGGCAGTCATATATCTATTGCATTTTTAATGGAAAAGTATTATCATGTCATATACTGAGTTCTACTAAAATGTTTTTTCAATTTAACAATATTTGATAACATCTTTCTGAAATCAGAATATATAATCTACATCTTTTAACCATTTATTTATTAATGAATTTTAAGCAATTTAGATATTTTTATCTCTACAGCCTGAGCTAAGTCTTTGATTCAGTTAGTGATGTGGAGAATGTATAATGTTTCCTGTATCTTCTTAACACATCTTAATTTATTTCTTCTAAATTATTATTTTATTAGTTCATCATTCAACAAAACTGAGTGTTCTTCCAGACACTGTTTTTGGTATACATCGGTAGCAGTGAGGAGCAAAAATAAGCATCTACCCTCTAAGCATTTATTTAGCAAGGGAAAAAGAAGCTCACTTTTCAGTTTGAAAAGTAAATTACCACATAATTTCACAGAATAATATAAATATAAATAACTAATATAAATATAAAGAAATTAAAAAGTGATGTCTGGAAAGAGGATTCAGATTAAAACCTTTATAAAGAAAGAACAGAAACGTCTAATGAGGATTCGAATTATATATCTGTATCTAAGTTAATGAAACAAAAAGTAGTCAGTACACTGCTATTAAAGAAAGCCCTTTTTAAAAATCGTCCGTTAGGGCCCGGAGTTTACCTCAGTGGTATAAGTGCCTGCTTGGCAAACGTAAGATTGTGAGTTCGACCCCTGGTACCAAAAAAAAAAAAAAAAAGAATCCTCTGTTCCCCAGTCTACAGCTTAGGAAGGCCCAAGGGTTTTTGACTGGCAGGGAACCCACATGCTGGACACTGCCATCACTTCTTTCTTTTCTCTTTGTCTGTGTCTGTGTCTCTGTCTCTGTCTCTCTCCACCCCTCCCCCTTTTAAAATAAATATGTTCCACCTATATAGTTAATGGGAGCTAAATCATGTGGGAAAATAACAAAAATAAATATTTTTTATAATTCCTTTATGTCATAGTCCTTGTGAAGTAGTTTTTGAAAATGTCTGTTATCTTTTTACATGAATCAAAGTAGTAAACTTTGTGTGTTTGGCTGTTTCTTATCTCTTGAGTAGTCTTCTGGTAGCAATGTTATGCACTGACAAAGAAAAGGTACTTTTGTTCGTTCATACTTTTTCATTTAGCTTCTTTTTTCTTTACATCAGTACTGACTTCTTTGAAGGTGATTGCTGGTCTGTGTTTCATCTGAAAATAGAAGTGTTTATTTTGCAATAGGAAAGAGAAAGGCACCTTCATTTTAATCCTTCCTATAGAAGAGAGCTAGTGCTCACTTGGGACTGAGCAATGCATTCAAATGCTTCACATGACCTAATTGAAGTTCTGTTGCAGTTTGAGAGTGAATATGTTACATTTGATAAAGGCAGTGACTTCTCTTTGTCTTTTAAGAACTATTTTTCTTCCATTGTTAGCTATTTCAGTTTTAAACTGCATGCATTGAAAAAAACTTACGCAGATTGCTTTTATATTATCCTTTCTTAATATACCTAAAATTTAAAATCTTTCAATATATTGTCTCTGACTTGCAAGAAAACTTATTTTTTCCCGCTAGTTAATTGCACTACTGACCTCTAGCTAACACTAATCTAGAGTAGTAGTTAAATTCATTGTTTGCCATCTACTTAGTTGACTCAATATGAATGAGTATGATTGACTTAACCTGAAAAAGATTTAGGAATTAAGTCCTAGAAATATACAGTTGCTACCATTAAGAATATCAAGAAATAATCTTATGGAAAAGTACCTGGAATCCCATATTTGAATTTGGGACACATTTCCAAAAGTAACACAATACATTTTCCAGAAGTAATGTGATACCTAGTATATAACTTTTATAGTGGAGTGAGTACTACAGATTTAGCCATTAAAGGATTTACCATGTTTTGCAGCAGAAAGTGTTTCATCAGTTTAAAAGCAAACTGTACTTGATGGTTTGGGGTTTTTCTAAGGTTAAACTAGGTATGAATTGCAGTTTTCTTTTTTACTTAATGGCATCCCTACATAGAATAGTTTAGATTCACTTTCCATTTGTTCCTAATTACTTTTCTCATTGCTGAAACAAAAGACCCCAATGTCAAAGCTAAAGGAGGAAAGGTTTATTTAGCATACAGTGTATAGAGGTTTCAGTTCACAATCGGTTCCAAGAAGAATGGCACACAACAGAAGGACAGCAGTTCATCGTAGCAGAAGATAGCAAAAGCAGTAAGAGACAGGGAGACAAAGCTTTTTCTCTCCCTTATGTTGTATGTATTCCAAACCTTAGGGTGGGTGTAGCACTCATATCCCTAATCCTAGCGTTGGACTATGAATCAGTCATAAACTCTAGATTGCTCCACCTCTGAAAAACCCACTGCCCATGAATGCATAAGGATTGGGAGGACATCTAGACACAAATCATAACACTAGTTATGTTCGTGGAATACCTATATATGTAGACAATTTAACTTTAGTTTTCTTTTTTTCAAAGCCCTATGAAGGACTAAGACCTCAGGATCTGCGTCGATTGAAAGATATGCTTATTGTGGAAACAGCAGACATGCTTCAAGCTCCTCTGTTTACTGCTGAAGCTTTACTTCGAGCTCATGGTAATGAAAGAAATGTCTTATGTTTTTATATTTGGGTACCTTTTGAAACTTTTCAGAGTTAAAAGATGGCAATTTTTGTGTTTTAGTATAAAATGAAATGATTTTTTTATTAAACCTAAAGTTTTTTGTACAGTAGTTACTACAGCATTTATCATCCTAATAATATCCTTCAAGTCTGTGGAGAGTTAGTAGAGGGTTCGCAGCATGCTTAGATTGTCATCTTGAAAGAAAAACATTTTGACAAATACAATGGTTATGAATCAAAAAAAGGTAGGAATTTCTTTTTTAAAATTGAACTACTAAATCAACCTGAAGCCTCATGTTAAAGATGTGTCTGATTTGAGTATATTGGGTATTAGAATCCATAATGCTAGTCTTGATTTTAACAATAATTTTTGCTGAATTTGATCAATTATAGAAATGGTAGTAGTTCATTTAAATAACTAAGAATTGTGTTTTTAGTTTTATCAATCATGTTAATTTTACGTGAAATCTTACTTCTCTGAAATATAAGAAGCAAAGTTAAAGACAAAGACTGTTCTATCCTTTTAAGGGTTCTTTTCTGACACTCATCTGGGTATAAATTTTCTATGATTGAAACAACATTTTCTCTGTCACATGCTGGGTTGGACTCTCTCATTACACACTCAGTGTTGTACATTGCAGGTGGGAAGGATGGTTTTAAAGAATAGTAGTTTGTAATTTTAAAATATTTTACAAAGAGAAAGAAGTAAATGCTGAATTTAAAAAATAAAAAAATATTTTTAAAAAACCCCAGTCATTGGTTATTCCAGTTACTTTAAGGCTTTGTTTATTTTAAGTAGAAATCTTTATCTTGTATCCTAAAGTAGATTACCACCTTCCAAAGTGATCACATAATCTTCTGATCACAAGAAAATTTAAAACTTCATGTTTTATCATCCATTGATCAGCACTGTCAATAATTTGTTATAAAAATAATAGGATCAGTACCTTCAAAATCGATGTTCTCATGGTTCTCCAATTAATATTCTTTTTCCTTTGTATATATCAGTAGCTCTCAGATTTTAATATAAAAAGAATAGACTAGGAAAGGGACCATAGGTTTCTGAGGCTAACCTCAGAGTCTTAAGTCATTAGGTGTGGGGATAGGGTAAACTTTTCTTATAAACAAGCCTATTAAGTGAACTATTCTCTGAGAAACACTGCTAGGCACATTTATCTATGGACACCAGTAATTTCAAAGGCCACTAAACATGAGATAATATCTCTAATCTGACTTTAATCAAATATTCTACACTATATTTCTAAATGTCTACTTACCATTTTCTTTCTCCTCAACCTAAAAATATCTACAGTTGGATTCATTTCTCCCACAGTTTCGATGATTGTACACCAACCTGCACCTAGCTTGAGACACTCAGAAGTCTTGCTTCTCTCCTGCATCGCTATTGTATGTGGCACCTAGCCCATCATTTCTCTTCCCAAATATCAGCTCCACTAACCTTCTGTTTCTATTCCCACTGCCACCAACCTAAATTTAGACTTTCATTATTTTTCATCTAAAGTGTAGTGCTCTGAGTCCTGTACTCTAGTTTGCTATTCTTCTGTTACCCAACACTTTCTTTGCTATTAATGTTATTTTAAAATCTCAGCGTTGTCATTCCCTGTCAAAAATCATTCACTGGCTCTCCATAGACTTAAGTTTTTAGTAGACTTTATGGCACAGGTTTCTTTAACTAGACTGTTAGTCATGTCATTTCTTTACCTTCTCCTCTCCAATTTATCTTTATAAATCACCTCTTCCAGGAAACCTTCTATGAGCATGCTTTCCCTAGTATCCTTCCTGTCTTATTTCTCTGATACTCCATTCATGTAATTTACTAAAGTCTTTGAGTTTTCCTCTATTAACCTGAGAGGTCTTTGAGGGCTGCTTTAATTTTTTTTTTTTTTTTTTTTGGCACAATATCTATCTCTCAGAAAACAGTTGGGGAGCAAATAAATAATATACTAGAAATGTATACTTTTACATGTACCTTATTGTTATAAAATTATATTTTTTTATAAACTTTGAAGTAAATCCTTGGTCAAAAGATGTAATTTAGAAATTCAGAATAGCTTTCAAAATCATATAATTTAAAGGCAGTATTTTCTTTTACGCTAATAGCAGTTATTAACCATTATAATAAAATTGTGCAAAAGTACAAAATATATTAAATTGCATTTAGGGTAAAGTTTATAACACTAGAGTTTATACGCCTATAGTACAGTTTAATTATACGTAGAGCTGACCAAAATATGTAAGTTACTCATCAGCAAGAAAATGCAGCATCACACTTGTGCACTAGTCTTTCCTTCTTTGTAGTTCTCATTTTTTTCCTGGTCAACTATGGCCAATATATTAAGTAGAAAGTTCCAGAGATAATTTGTAACTTTTAAGTCACACACCATTTCCAGTAGGTATGTGAAATCTCATATCATCCTTTCCAGTATATGAATCTTACCTTTGTCCAGTGTAGCCACAGAATATATGCTACCCATCTGTTCATAACTTACTAGCCATTTCTACTTTCAGATTGGTTGTACAATATTACGTTGCTGTATACCCATTGTTTTATTTGATAATGGCCCTCAAAATACAAGAGTAGTGATGCTGGCAATTTTATTATAATATGTTACAATTACATTATTGTTCCTAATTTATAAATTTATTTTTATCACAGGTATATTAGCATAGGAAAAAACCCAGCATATATGTATATGGTTTAGGACTATCCATGGTTTGAGACATCCAGTGGAAATCGGGGAATGGTTGGCATATATCCCTATGGATAAGAGGAAATTACTATACTGGTTAGCATCACCTGCCTGCTGAGAAAAAGTAGCTTTCAGGGTTTTCCTGGCAATTATCTCTTAGCCAACCAGTCAGAAAGGGAAAACATGGAACAGTAAATTCAGAAATTTTTTTCTTCCAGTTTTGGAAATGACATACATCACTTTTACACATATTCTATTGTTCAGTCACATAGCAACACCTAGCTATAAGCAATAGTTCTACCCTACAAAACCATTGTGAACAGTTAGCCTTTGCTGCAGGCATCCATATTCAGCTAAATAATTTAATGCATTGTAACTCACAAATTACAGTATCATGTGGACTCTAACACTAACTTTATCATTAATTTCACTGTAATTAAGAGGAATACTTCCTATTTTTTTACACACTGCATCATCAAATATTATTAAATAGCTCCTTTTTTTACCCCAGTATTTCCAGCAGTTTTTTTATGTAAAGAAACAAAGTCAAACAAGGTGAATTGTTATACTTGTCATTTGTTTATTCTGCAATAATTTTTTATAAGCTACTAAATCATATTTTCCATATTTCATTATTTTGAGGAATAAAAGGTCTGATAATGTTAATTTTTCAAATGAATATTCTTATATATTGTTTAGTTAATATCAGTGATATTTGACAAATAACAGTTACAGATATAAATTATTTTAATGAAAAAAATCAGACAATACACAAGCTACTGTTTATTATAATTTCTATTAAAGCCAGACAAGTTGTGTGTTAGAGCTATTAAACTGAAATGCTTGGAAAGTTTGTACATTATATCCTTGTAACATTCAACTTTATGCTGGAAAATAGTTTTCATTATACCAGTTGTCAAATGTAGTTCTAAGGTAATTAAATTGGTCCAGATTAAGCAAAAGGCAAAAATATTAGGCAATTTTTACAAAATGTAATTGAATTTTAAGGAGGACTATGTTAGAGATACAAAGTTCAGTCTCCTGAGTTTTTCACAGTAATAAAAGTAACTTATGTAATTGAATGGTACCTAATGAGAAAATAAAGTTTACCAAACATGAAACTAAAGCTAATTTGCTTATGCTTAGACTAAGTTTATATGGAGCATCCTTTTTAACTTTGAAAACTCATCATACTCGATGAGCAGTTAAACATGGTAGTCCACATCTCATTCTACTGGCTTCCTAGGAAATGTTACCTTTTCCCAAGGTTTTCATGAAAATAGATTTCTCCCTCTGATCTGCATTTCTGGTTTTGTTTTTGTTTTTAGCTCCATCTCTTTTATAGTCTTCTCCAGTATACGGCAAAACCAGCTTCATGTATCTAGAACTCATGCTCCCCCAAGAGTATTTGGTTCTGTATCTATAGATTGTGTCACTAACCAACCAAAGAGTATAAAAAGAATGAAACCTAGAACACCAGCTTTGACATTTCCTTTTCCTCTGTCCCACCTCCTAATGTTAGACTCTTTACCACCAGCCCTGACTATTACTGTCTCTCACTAATACTCTACATAAAAGCATCTTTCTTGATCTGTCTTCCTTCTACTTGTGCCATATCCAGTTTTTGTCTTTTCATGCTTATAAATCTAATCATGAGAACCTGTCCTTCCTGTCCCTAGTCCTAACTTTGCATTGACTTTTTATCATCCCTACACTGAAGATAGAAGTGTTTAAAAAAAATCATGTATATCTGACCACTATCAGTTTTTGTAGCTTCATATCGTGCCATGTTTCTCCCTTAGTCTAAATACTCCAGTTATGTTGATCTCTGCCTGGAATATCTTTCTCTCCCCTTTTCTCCTATTTAAATCCCACTCATCTGTTAGAGGTCCACTCTAGGCATTTCCCCAGGTTACACTCTGGCTTTCCTGACTGGCATTCTCCACCTTGTCATGGTACTTCTAACAGTAGAGTGTGTGTGTACTTATTTTTATTAATGTCTTTCTTATTTCCAACTGTAAGTTCTATGAAGATGGGGACTGTGCCTGTTTTTTCCTTCCATTGTGTCATTAATGCCTACATAATGGCACATAAAAGGGATTCAGTAGATATTTACAAAGCGACTGATATGCTGCAGTCAAACTAAAAATTTAAAAATATTTGTAGTGAATTCAAAGACTGCCCAACCCCAAAGAATGACCTTTATGCTGTTCACCACAGGTAGCATTTTGAATTGCAGCAGTGAGAAAATTTGAACAACTGTGTGGAGAATGTATTCTAGATAACCAACAGATTATTGAAAATGATGTATGTAGCTAATGATTTCCTAATTTGACACAGAAACAATTTTTACTACATAATTTTTAAAAAATAAAGTAAATTATTTGGAGAAAAAAATAAAAATGAACTTTTTGCAGTTGTTATTTTTTCACTAAAATTACTTTACTGACTTTTCTCTTTATTCTAATGATTTTTTACATGATTCTAAAATATGCCATCTATGTGAAAGAAAATTTTTATAGAACACAAGGAAATTATTAACATTGCTTTTCATGGTAGTAGGATTAATCTACATATGCTGTTTTAAAAGTAATGTTATAAAGCTTTCCATACCAATAAATACATGACTACATAATCTTCTAATTATGGTCCATTGTTGACTGTGTACCATTTTTTTCTTTTTGCCATTACAAATTATTCCTTGAAGCATATCTTTGTACACCTACATTTATTAGGAGAATTTTCTATGAGTACAATTATGTAAGAATACACTTTTAATCAAAATTCTGCATTTCTTAATTATAAGTGAAATGTAATATGTTTTTACGTTTACTGGACATTTGTATTTGCGTGTCTTATATCTGTTGTACTACTTTTTGTGTTAAGGTTAAAAACTTGTGTGTTGTATTTTTATTATCATTAACTTTAAAAGTTTAAATTTCCTTTTCTCCTTTGACTCATCTTTTAGAAAAATATAATTTAATTTCTAAATGTTTAAAATGTTTGTAAATATCCTACTATTTCCACTTTAACTCCACTAATTAAGATTTCAGTGTGTGTGTGTGTGTGTGTGTGTTTGTTTTGGTACCAGGGGTCAAACTCATTACTTTGCACTTTCCAGGCAGGCACTTATGCCACTGAGCTAAATCCCCAGAAAGATTTCAATGTTTTGAAATTTGTTGACTCACTTAATGACCTACTATATGGTCTATCTTGATGATTTTGACATGTGCATTTAAAAAAAGGCATCCTATTAAGATTTTCCCTTGTGCCGGATTTCTATAGCATCTGTGGTGTTTAAATTGTTGGTGTCTATCAGTTTTTATTATTTAGCTCCATCAGTTGTCAAAAGATGGTTACTAAAATTCCTATTGTGAATGTGGATTTGATACATCTCATTAATGCTGTAAGTTTATTTAAAGTATTTCAAAGCTTGGGTGCTAGGCTCATATACCTTTACATCTTTCTGACTCTTCTAATTATAACTCTTTTAATAATGAACAGGTTTCCTATTGGGTATCTTTCCTGCTACTTTTTATCTAATACTATTATAGCATTTCTACTTTTTTTTTATTTCTTCTAATATCCTCCACCTTCTATGATTATTTTTATAATTCTGCTTTTTAGCTGACCAATGCTTTCAGACAGTGTCAAATAAAAGTCTTGTTCTTATATAAAATTGAGCTTTTATGTTTCCAGTTTTTGTAACAGGTTTTTAAAAATCTCTAGGGATCTTTTTTCTTTTAAATGTTTAAGACGTGATAATGCACTCAAGAGGTAGAGGCAGGAGGATTGCCCTGAGTTTGAGGCCAGCTTCGACTATGGAAAAAGCTAGCTCAAGGCCAGTCTGAACTACATAATGACACCCTGTCTCAAAACAAAAACAAAAACAGCCTGAAAAAGAAAAAGAAAGCAGTGATAGTTCATTGTCATTTTACTAAAAATTTAAAATTTACAAAAATTTACTAAAAATTTAATCTTCAGTAGAATAACTTGGACTTAAATTATACCTCGTTGTGGTATAAGTTTTGTTTACCAGTGATTTAAATTTTGTTCTAGTTCACTATTGTATCTCATTTTTATTACATTATCTTTTAAACCAATTAATGAAAGCCTTATCTTAAGAAATATAAGGTTAATATAGGTAAATTGTATACTTCTAAGCAAAATATATTTATTATACTTTTTAAGTTCCTAAAATAAATTAGTGTTTCCTCAGCATAATTTCCTAGGTAAAACCCTCATTTCTGTCTCTTGTCACTTGATAACTCCTCAGACAATACTAACAGCTGATCCTAACCTACATTTACAGTCATATATTGGTAATCACCAGCTTTGAAACTCTTTAAATTTGGTACTTGACAAGGAAGTTTTTCTAGGTACTCATGGTTTGTGGTCCTAGCAAGCAAGTTAGAACTTTTCAGTGTCTTTTACCTCGTGACTCCATGGCCTTTCCAGCCAAAACAGTTTAGCGCTCATATTTGTTACTCAGCACACCACGTGGAACCAATTAATTAGTACCAACATAGTGCTGTATTGGTATTTCCAGCTGCCAAACACTACTTCAAGCATAGCTATATATTCATATGAGACCAGTATGGAAGATAGTAATTATCCCCAAAAAGATACTGAAACACAAAGAGGTTAAGTAATTTGCTTTTATGAAATTGATGATATTATAAAAAGGAACCTGGCAGATTAAATTTTCTTAACATAGCCACAAATCCGAGTAGCTGCCAAAAAGCAATAAAGGATTTCTTTATCTATCTTCGTATCAATTAGTATCACATTTTAAATATCAATACACTGATTAAGTATTAAGAAGCCACCATAATGTATAATGCCATAAGATCTAAGATTATTCAGGTCAAAAAATTTTTTCTATGAGAAATCATAGGAGAAAACATTTTAGTACTCATCTTTAATTCTTCCACAAGTATCTTTAAATGAAGAATTGTTTTTATATATTAAAATGGATTTCAACTGATAAAAACAGTAGGTTTGCTAAATTTTAGCATAATGTATTTTTTTTTTTTTTTTTGTCTTTTTCGTTTTTATCGGTACCGGGGATCGAACTCACAACTGCCTGCTTCCAAGGCAGGCGCTTATGCCGCTGAGCTAAACCTCCAGGCCCAGCATAATGTATTTTAGAAGCAAAAGTTAACACCTTACGTTTCTGAGGAATGTAAATGGCTGTTTTGTATGTACATGTAAACTTCCCATACAGATAGAAAATTTAGGTGTCTGGTGCATATTTGAAGTATGTAAAACTTAAAAGACAAGCTACAGGACTAGGAGGATGTGAAACACTGCATATAGCCCATGGTCTTAGTCAAGATAATGACCTATCAGTATCTGAAACCCTCTAGTGTGCAGTGTTATTCAGTTATATTTTTCTTCCCCTTTGTAATCTAACCCGATCTTCTCAGTGTATTGTACTTTCCATCTCCCCAAACCACAGCATTCTGTACAGCAACTTCAGAGACCTGAGTAAGTCTTCAGTTACACTTCTGTGCCTTTTTAGTACTTGGGTTTCCTGAACTGGAAATACACTTCCTTAATCTTTATTACAGGTTATACTTTCTCCTGTTAAGTAGAGTGCTACAATATGATATAAAAAATCTTGTAGCAAGTTTCTTAGCTATTTGTATTTGAGCTATAAAATGTTATAGAATGACCTGTGGTGAAGAATTTTAATTTATCCTTTTCACATACTCAAAACATACTATGCAATAATGAAAAGAAAACAACTTTGGGGTCATAGAAAAAGTCTCAAGTCCTTATCTAAGTCAAATTACTTCCTTAAGCCTTAATTTCTGTACTTAAATAATAAGTGAGATGATTATTGGAATGAACACATTAAATAATATGTGTAAAACACTTAGCAAGCACAGAATTGGGTATATTAATTAATTGTCTTTAACAGGTTGCATTTTTATGCCTCTAGGAATTATAATAACATATTACACACGGCTAATTTATAAGCGTTCAAAGTGGGAAGACAGTCTTTTCTTAGTTATGCCAGATTTTGGCTCACTTAGTATAGAATCAATGCCTGATTCACTATAAATATTTATAACCCAAAACCCTTATGGCACTCTTTCTAGTTTCAAGCTGTTTTTCAAATGAATTTTGGGACTTGAGACTGACATTTTGACATGTTTACAGTGACTATAATAATGCTCTCACAACTTGACACCTTGGAGGCCAGTTGCAAAATTACATACTGAAAGAGTTAAGAGGCTGAATGAAGCTTACAATCAAATACTTTAGTAAATTCTAAAAGTATTATGAATCACTTATTTGATTATTAGGAATTCCTGGGAACTTTGAGATATTGTTAGATACTGACACAGTTGTAAGCCACTGCATATTATAAAAAACAGTTTAAATTCTGTAGTAAAATATATTCATTTGCAGTTAATACTTTTTGGGTTTTTTTGAGGCAAGATTTAACTATATAGTTCAGTCTGACCTTGAACTCATTCTCTGTACCCCATGCTGGCCTGAAACTTAGGACAATCCTCCTGTTTCTGTCTCCCCAATGCTAGTATCATAGGCATGTACTACCATGCCTGGCTACAATACTAATTCTATATAAATACCATACATTTCTCCTCGATATATCTTTTTAATTTATCAGTATGTCTTTTGTTATTATGTAGCTTTGAAAACATCATAGTTTCTAATTTTTGAGAAATATCGATTCCATTTTTCTTAAAGACTGGGACAGGGAGAAATTACTTGAAGCTTGGATGTCCAACCCAGAGAACTGTTGCCAACGATCAGGTGTTCAAATGCCAACTCCACCACCAAGTGGATATAATGCCTGGGACACACTCCCTTCTCCAAGAACTCCAAGGACTACACGCTCTTCTGTCACCTCTCCAGATGAAATCAGTTTATCTCCTGGGGAGTTAGATACTAATTTGGTATGGTTTAGTATTTTATGTATTCCACATAGCTTCATTTTTAGTCTTTTAAATTTTAAAATGTTTAATATTACATGGAATGCCTGCTTGTGTTCTTATAGTTGAATCCTTTATCCTCCTCTAAAGATTCACTTACTTTCCTATTCTGATAGGCCCTTATTATCACAGACTATTTTTGTAATCTTTGAACTAAATTAAAACATAAGAAATTCTCTTTTGTCATTTCAAGATGATGGTTTGGGAAAACCATCGATTTACTATATTTTTACTTAAAAGCTTCAGTATGTTTAAAAACATTAAATTATTAAAAATTAAATTTGTGATATACACTTTTAAGCTGAAAATATAAAAACTTTTAAATAGTTTCTTAAAAGATGTACAATATAATGGTGATCATATATTTGTTCAATAAAGTTTCTATAGTTTGTTTTCCAGATGCCTTTCCATAATATATTTCCTCTTTAGGGAAATGTGGATTTTAAACTGGCATGCCATTGGTATACTTGTAGAAAATTTTATTGTTTCTTAAAATGGTTCAGACACTCAAAAGCTGTAATAAATATAAAAGTAGTCCTTGTTTTAGGCCATTTTGAAAAGCAGTCCTATCTCACCAACTCACAAGTATGACTTGAGTTTGCTTCTAGAAAGGCATTCTTGAGAGATACATTCTATAGCAGTTTCTTTCTGGGAAATTTCCACTGTTAATGTACTCAGTTACTATGTTAAAAACACAGTTATCCTGATTTTATAGATTTCCCAGGATAAGTGTAGGGTCAAGGACATGATGCTGAAATGATTATTTTGCAGCATGGAGATATTTTTTTCCATAATGCAGCACAGAATTTGATCTTGACTTGAATAGATTGTATAGATTTGTTTTTTGTACTTCCCTAATGCAAATATACTGATTAATATATAAATTTGGAATCCAGGAGTTTTGCACTAAAACATTTAAATCCCACAATAGTTTTTAAAAAAAGAAGAATAAACACAGTGATACAGAATTTCAAAACAAAATAACCCACAAGAGTTTATAATTAGGTAGTCACTTAAAGGACAATAATTGCCCTTATAATTTTGAAATACTTTTAAAATTTGTAATTACTAATACTTTTGCTATTAAACTAGTGAACAAAATGAATGTCTTGTTGTCTTAAAAGTATGACTCTGTTTTAAGTTATTCTTCTTTGTTCCCAGTGTGACATTTGTATGTGCAGTATTTCTGTATTTGAGGATCCAGTGGACATGCCCTGTGGACATGACTTTTGTAGAGGATGTTGGGAGTCGTGAGTATATCAGCAGCTTAGTCTCTCTTACTGCATGATAGATCTCTGATTTGGTAGTAAAGTTGTTTGCTTTCAATATTTAATGATGTGGATAATTTATACTGATTTAAGAGTTAGCAGTGAAATGTACTGCACTTTACTAGATAAATATTTTTTCTTCTTCCCAGCTATTTTATTTAATGCAGTTTAGCTTAATATAAGGTACATGATGGAACACAGCAGGTATATATAATTTTTCTTGTTATTTTAATTTATGTAACATCTAATGTAAATTTTAATCCTGCACCTAAATTTCAAGAATCACTTGCTGTCTTTTGTTCCATGAATTTTAAGCATGTTTTTGTATTTTATCTGAATTTTGTGTGATAAGCAAATATCCATGAAAAACTGTAAAAATGGATATTTAAAATTTTTAGTCAGTACAAAGTTAAATGTTTCTAGTAGGCATGGTTAGATATGTGTTCCAAATGCAAATTTTATTTCCTTTTCATGTTTATCTCTTATTTTCTTTCTTACTATCTTGCCAAGAATTGTAGTTTCTCATTAACGTGGTACTTTTGAGATAACTTTATAAAACACATAAAGATTAAGTATAATCAGTCTGAAATCTTATTATTTTTATAGACACACAAAGCTGTTGTTTGATGATTTAATCAAAGCATGTCATTAGTGTTTAAGGAAGTCTTTTACAAAGCAGTTTCCGATTATATTTTCGTGGTTACCAAGCATAGGTAGCTGAGAAACATTGGATAAGAATGTGAAAGAACCAGAGCAGATTTTCTTGTTTTTGTTTTTTAAGAACATTGTTAGGGTTACAGTTGACATACATCAGACTATACATTTAAAATAAATGATTTGATAACTTTAACATTTGTGCACATGTGAAACCATCACCATAATCAAGACAATAAATATTCATCACCCTCAAGTCTTATTTCTGCTTGAATTCTTTACTGTTATCCTCCCACACTCATTCCCTGACCCCCAAATCTGTAGGCAACTTGGTCTTTTTTTTTTCTGGAATATCATAGACTGAACTTTACTCTGAGTCTGTTAGGTGGGATCAGATCAGTAGAAATGATGCAAGTAAACTGGTAAAGATCAAAGATTATAATTGAAAGCAATCCTTGGCCCAGTTGTAGAAGCAGAAAAATTTCCCAATGTACAGTACTTTATTTAGCTTAAAATGATTGACTTTATTGTATTAGAAATTGTTACTTGGGTTTTCCCAAATTTGCAGAAGTTGACCTTAGTTTGTGGACATTGCCCTTAGTTTGTGTGTGAAAACTGAACTCATCCTGGAATTACTTAACTTTTTTTAACTTCCTTGACCTTCCTCACTTGACTCAGATCATAGGAACCATCTTCCCCACCCATCACCATTTTGCTATGAGATATATGTGGCAAGATTTTTTTTTTTTTTGTCTTTTTTGTCTTTTTCCTATTTATCAGTACCGGGGATCGAACTCACGACTGCCTGCTTGCAAGGCAGGCGCTTATGCCGCTGAGCTAAATCCCCAGCCCCTGTGTGGTAAGATTTAAATTTGAGGAATCTAATTATTTTTCCTTGATATCTTTTTTTTTTTTTTTTTTTTTTTTTTTTTGGTCTTTTTCCTTTTTATCGGTACCGGGGATCGAACTCACAACTGCCTGCTTACAAGGCAGGTGCTTATGCCACTGAGCTAAATCCCCAGCCCCCTTTTCTTGATATCTTAATGGCCTACCTAGGATTCTCTACCTTTCCTCTGCCAGTTCTTGTCAATTCAAACAACTGTAAAACAGGTTCCATATTGAGCAATTCATATTGTATAAAATCATTATAGTCATCACACAGTCATATATAAAGAAACTCCTGCCTAAAAGTGAGGATGAATTTTTAAAGGCCTTCAGATAGTTTGAAAACCTCTTTCACTTCCCAACTCTTCTGTTTTGGCAGTCTAGTAAGATGCTTTGAAGCATTTATGCTAAGGGCTTAAATAAAAGTATTTTCTACCCAGACTAGACTATTCTTCTAATATTAAGAATAAGAACTCAGGTTCTGGACACAGTAGAATTCTGGATTATGTGGATTTAGGCAAGTAGTAATCTATGTGACTTTCAGTTTCCTAATTTTTAAAATGGTAATAGTAGTTAATACTTCATAGGAATATTTACTGGGCACAGAATACTCACTCTGTGAATATTTTAGTCATCGTCCTAAACATTGTAATAAGCAGAGACCCTATCTATGATATCATCTGTGAGGTTTGTCTACAAGATTAAAATACAGGTCAGATTTGTCCCAGGCTTACTTCTTTCATTGACATTCGTCAGTTCTATCTTCTACTTATAAATTTAGCAGAAAATTGTATTATGAGTGTGACTAACATAGCTCACAGGGAACTAATCCTGTCTTCAATGAGGCCTTTTCAGTTCAGTCATTTTACTCCCTAGAATAAAGTCTGATCTTTTGTATTGAAAATACATAAAATTTAAACATCATTTAGTACCACTGTGTTTCTCTACAAATGAGACCTTCCTGGAAAATAACCAGACTACAGATCAAAATGCCAACCCCAATCAGGCTATCTTTGCCTTACCTGCCCTACAGAGAAGCCACTGAGCAAGAGAACAGTGAGGCAGGTAAGGCAAAAATAGGCTGAGTGGGACTGGCAGTTTTGACCTCTAGTTTTCAGTGCTGATTATTTTTCAACTAGGTCTTACTTTCAGAGTAACAGTGTATTTAAGCAAATTCTGCATGTTGACAGGGTCTAGAAATACTAAACTATATCCAGCTTTCCAGGAAACCCATTCATAGCTAAAAGGGACAAATTCTTATGTTATAAAAAAGGAAAGTCTTCAAGTAGCTAGTCTCTAGCTTTTAGTCATAAGACCCCTTTACAATCTTAAAAAGCTCCAAGGAGCTTTTTCATGCTATTATATACTGTGGCAACAAGTAATTTTCTTTGAGAGAGCCTCATCTTTGGGCACACATCAGCCATTTATTCTGCATAACACCTCCCCCTGCCCTGCTTTTTAAACAGAATACCCAAAAGATGTGTACTAAGAGGTTTAGATTTTAATAAAAGTAATAATTCTTATTATTCTGAGTAATAATTTTTACTATTAAAAATAAAATCCTTAAGTGAAGCCGCTTATTTTTAACTGTAAGTGGGACCTAGTGAAAAATACAAAGATCATTTTGTATTTGTATTTTTGTGCCATTGCTATGATTTGTACTAAGGCACCAGTAGTTTTAACCAAAATAGGCAAAAGTGTTAGAGGCACTATGAAAATTGTTTTGACCTCATTAATCTCCCAAAAGGTGGCAGGTACCCCCAAAACTCCACAGGCCGTACTTTGAGAGCTGCTATTCTACCAGAATCTCCTGAGTGCTTCGTGTGTTCTAACATCCAGAGTAACGCAAGTCATTTTGAACTCCCTTCTGTTGGATATTTCAGAGTTTTGTGGAGACAGTGTGGTTTTTAACTGAAGAGTTACCTTAGTGCTCATCATTAGTTCCTTCTAGGTGGCACAACAAGTACCAAACAAATTGTTTTGTGTAGATCAGGGGAGTGAGTCCTGAGGCAATCAACACCCAGAAGTTCTAGATCACCAAATGAGTATCACACAAACATTGAGGACTGGAACAAAGTGCTTGCAAAATTTGATGAGTTTTAAAGCAGTTGAGTATGCTTACTTTTCTCATTGCCCAGACAAACTACACCCAGAGTTAAAAGGAGGAACGGTTTATTGGGCCCACAGTTTATTTGCTTCATTCAGTTCATTCTTGGCTGGCTCCAAGGCACTGTGGCATGGCAGAGGGGTTTCACAGAGGAGAAACAGTTCACAGCAGGCAGAAGGTAGCAAGCAACAGTGAGTAACAAGCAGTGACCCTTTCTGTCCCTTATATTTATCCAGGCTACTTACCCTTAGAGCAGGTAGCACTCACACCCTTAATCCTAGCATGACATCCTTGATCCCAGCATCACATGCCCTAGATCCAGCCACCCCTGAAAAGCCCCACCTATGACTGCATGAGGCTTTGGGGGGAAATCTACATACAAGCTATAACAAGTACCAAGGCATCGCTATAGTTAGGATGTCAGGTATGTTTAGATCACTGAGAGAGATCGTATAGAATAGAAAGAGGAGAATTTTGTGGTAAAAATCTGGGGGAAAAAATAAGAGATTAGGAGCAAAAAGGCAGTGATGTAAAAATGCACAAGGAACTATCACAGGTAAAAAGAATACAAAATATAAAGTAAGTCCTAACGCTAAGGGGAAGAGAGAGTTTAAAACCATTGAGCTGTATCTCTCATTCCAGAGAAGTTACAAAAGGTAAAGACTGAGACTTCTTGAGTGAAGTGGCCTAATAGTCATCATGACCCCTTGGGAGCCAACTGTTCACTGAAGAGGTGACAAAAGACAGTGCTGCAGATTGAAGGGGCAACAGATTTACAGCTGTTGCGTCAAGTGACTTTTATATAAAAGGAAAAGCAGAATCAATTGTTTGGTTTAGAAAGGTTTTCAAGTTGGGAAAACTTGAGTTTTTTTGTTGTGCCAAAGTAAGAGCCATTAGCAAGGGAGAAAGCAAGGGAAGATTGACGGATAGTATAGGTCCCAGCTGGAGAGCTGAAAGAAGACGCTCTTTTTGCTAAAATTGGTGAAAAAGAAACCAAAGGCAGTTGAAGATGTTGCCAGGTTTGGGATGTGGTAGGGAGAACTTTGAGAGGCTCCCAGATGGGAACTGTTTCCTATGAAGTGCCAAGTGAAGGTGCTGCTGCAGGAGATGGAGGGGAGGGATCAGGTCCAGTGTGGTCACAGGCTGCTTCTGTTTTTCTTCAAAGTGAATGGAGGAAAGAACCTGAGAGAACCAGAGAAAAGGAAATTGTAATCAGCGAAATAATCCAATTGTTGATTGTGATAGCTAGAGTTGTGATTCAGTTCACCTATTCTCTGTTTATTTTCTCTACATTTAAGTGAAATCCAATATAATGCAGACTTCAAAAGCTTGTTTCTTGCTTTTCCACAGGCAGAATTAAATAATAAAAATAATAAACCTTGCTAAGATTTATAAACTTTTATTCAAAGTCAGGCACGATGCAGATTTTTTATGTGTATAATCTGTGTATGATTCTCGTACGCCTTGAGCAATGGGTATGATTATCTGATTTTACATTTGGTGAAAGGAAGGCTCAGAATAGTTTAATAATAAGGTTGTTAAGCTTAAGATCTAAAATTTTCTAACTCAAAATTCTGTGTGTGTGGTATTTGTTTCTTGGGGTTCCATTTGTCGTTTGTTTTGCCAAACTAAGCCTTTGGCTTTCACACTGAGCTGCATCCCCAACTCTCCCGCGCCCCCTCATAGGACAGGATTTTGCTGAGTCTCTAAGTCACCCAGGCTGGCCTTGAATTTTCAGTCTTCGTGCCTCAGCTTCCCAGGAAACTAGGATTACTGGCATAGGCCCCCAAAACGAGTTAGAAAATCTTGTTCTTAATGAGTTACTTTGCTTTAGGTTAGATTCCTGCCACTTTATGTCTTTTCTTTACTACCTCAATGGTCTACCTAGAATATGTCATACAGCTCATTATAATATTCAACAAAATGAAATATAAAGAAAAATTTTGTACTATAGCCCTTATTTATTTAAATGGATAGAGTATTACAAGTTGAATACAACCTTCTGTGCCACTCATTTTGGAGTATTTAATGTTAAAATAGCATTGTTTCAAACTTTAAAGATGAAGCAAACAAAAATATAAAATAGACTAATATATGTATATATATTCATAAGTATATATACATAAATAAATACATACATACATAGAAAATGAATGGGGGACAGGAATTTAGCTCAGTGGCACAAGTGCCTGTCTGGTAAACACAAGGTCATGAGTTTGATGCCGATCACCCCCATCAAAAAAAAAGAAAGAAGAGGGATGCAGATAAAAAACACAGAAAATGAATGGCTGAGCAGAAACTATTATCATTAATATCCCGTAATTTACTGACTGTGTTGTGTGTGTACCTGTGTGTGTGCGTGCGTATACACATGTTAGGGATTAAACCCAAGGCCTGGTGCATGCTAAGCACACAACTCTACCACTCCAGTGCTTGTTGATATTCTTTTAATTGTACTCTAATGGAAAAATTGAGATTTTTAAAAATTCTTAGGATGTACAAATAACTTACATCTTTTTTCTATCAATTGATAATTTCAATAGATTTTTAAACCTAAAAATTCAAGAAGGTGAAGCTCACAACATTTTTTGCCCTGCATATGAGTGCTTTCAACTTGTGCCTGTGGATATCATAGAAAGTGTGGTTTCTAAGGAGATGGACAAACGATACCTACAATTTGATATTAAGGTATGCATCCAAAACCTATCTAAGTAGCCATAATTTTAATTTTACTAAACCTGTATAACAGATGTTGTTTTTATTTTTGAAAATATAAAATGATGGTGTAATAGTGTCATCATTGCTTGGGGAAAGTACCTAATATTTGCAACTTAAATTTTTTTTTTAAACATAAAAATGATGGTATAATAGTATCACCATGGCTTGGGAAAGTACCTAATACTTGCAATTTAAATGAGGTTTTCTGAGCTCATAGCTGCAGAGGCCTCAGTCCTTGGTGGAATGACTCCAAAGTAAGAACGGTATGGTGGAAGAGTATAATGGAGAAAGGCTGCTCGCTTCATAGTGACCAAGAGGGAGCAGTCAGGAAAGAAAACCAGAGATTAGATTTTGTCCCAAAGGTCACACCACTGACACTCACCTAGCATACCCAGAACTATGTATCTCTCAAACCAGAAAGTTGACAGTCATTAATAATCACAAGCCAGGAGTATTGGGGCATATCTATAATCCCAGCACTTGGAAGGCTGAGACAGGAGGATTACCTTGAGTTCAAAGCCAGTCTGGGCTACACTGAATTCACTGCCAGGCTGAACTATGTAACAAAACCCTGTCTGAATGAGAAAGAAAAAAGATAAACCATCACAAATAGTTTGTGATGATTTGTTTCTCAGGAAAAATGCATTAAGGAATGGTGACATTAAAGTCTTAAACTAAGGCATTATTTTATCATAAAACAGAAATAAAAGGCTGTATTGTAGTTTCTTCCAAAAAGTAGTTACTGCTCAAAACTTTGTACTAATTTACCTGTTGCATTTTATAGCTAATTGACCACAATAATGTTCAAACTATACAGTACTTAAAGGTTTCCCAAATATTTTATATGTTAAGCCAGGCCTCATGGTGCATGACTGTGATCCCACCATTCAGGAGGCTGAGACAGTAGGGTAGCCATGAATTTTAGGCCAATTTGGGCAGTGTAGTTAGTTTAGGGCCAACCTGAACTACATCATAAGACCCTGTCTCAAAAAAAAATTTCAACACAAAATATTTTATACTCCAAAAATAAACATACAGAAATTAAAAATTTAAATTGGAAATGCTGTTTTATTCTAAGCAATAGTGTTACATAATAAGTTATGATGTATTTCATTTTTTGTACTTTATTTTCATTGTTTTTTAAAAGCATATGTAAGTTACTATCTTTTGTGTAATTGCTTTATGTATTTTTTTTATTCTGAACTGTCCTATATATGTTTAAAAAAGAAGTCCTGCTTTGATATAGAAAACATCATCACATTAATTTTTACGTATTAAGATGCTATTTAGAAATTTGCTATCCTAATACAACTAATAATTACATACAAGATTCTGATAGTAAATATTCTACTTATAATCATATTTTATCAGAAAAGTAGCACGTTGTATGAAAAACCATGTTTAAGTTGCACATTTCCTATGTAAGAAAAATTATATTTTTTATATTATCATTACTTACGTGATTTTTAAAGAATATATAGTTTAAAGAATTATTTAATATTTAATTGCTAAAATAATTCCCCACTTCCAAATTTTTAGAATAGTATTTTAAGTAATATTTGAGACTTTTTGTTTTGTTTTGTTTTGCTTTGCGTTTAATTATGGGGAAGTGCACTCTGTATTATAATTTACAGTTAAATAGTTTCTTTTGTTGTTGTTGTTATTACTATTCACACAGGCCTTTGTTGAAAATAATCCTGCCATTAAATGGTGTCCTACTGCAGGCTGTGAAAGAGCAGTCAGACTAACAAAACAAGGGTCAAGTGCATCTGGATCCGATAGCCTCAGTTTCCCGCTGCTGAGCGCTCCTGCTGTGGACTGTGGGAAAGGGCATCTGTTCTGCTGGTTAGTATAAGACCACTAATGGAAACTGGCCCCATCACCTCCCTCACAATTTTTAAAGAGATTGTGTACCTTAGATGAGGTCCTTAAATTTTAACATACTTGATACATTCTTATTAATTTTAAAAATGTAGGGCTGGGAATATAGCTTAAAGGTACAGCACCTGCCTGTCAAGCAACAAGGTCTTGAGTTTATTTTATGGTACCATCCCCTATACATTTTAATTTTTAAAATGTATAACAAATAGTTCAATTTGTCATATGCTTGAGGTGAATCAGAAACTTTTCCAAGTATTTTTTTGAGTATTGAAATTTTCCATCAGTGTTTTACGTGGAATGCTGTTGTTATGTCCATTTTGCAAATTAAGAAATTTGGATACACAGACATCTCCCAGATTTACACAGCTAGCAGTGGCACAAATGGAATTTAAACTCAAGTGTGTTTGATTCCAAACCATATGCACCAACAGTATAATAATTAAATTACTTATGATAGATTAGAAAATGACCAGAGTTTTAACTTTTTTTCTTAAACTTTTAACAGTGATTCTTAACCAGAGGTACCAGAATTACAAAGAAATCTTTTCCAAATTGTTATCCTGGGCCCCAAAAAGTGATATTCTGCCTTAGTAGGTTTGTTTTTGAGTAGAGATTTTTAAAAAATTCTCTCTCACATGACTCTAATACACATTCTTATTTAGAAACTAGTGACTGCATGCTGTTTGATATCTTATATTTTAATTGCTGTTGGTTAATAGATAAGGATGAGCTGGTAATAAATGAGTAATGAAAAGAATATGTAACTCCGTGTTCTCATTTGACTATATATTTATGTCAGCCATCAGCACTCCTGTTTTACTTAATAAAATGGTCAGAAAAGAATTGTATTTATTCTTTTGCTTATTTTTAGAATTATCACTTATACATGGATACAATTTAGATAAATATAAAACTGAATTCTTAAACTTACCAGAAACCAAAATCTAACCATAGTACTACTAGACAGTAAAAATATTTTGTTGTGGAACAATCCCAACCTGCACAGGTCGGTTTCTTTTTACTTTTTCATTTTATTGTCTATATATACACACACATATATATACACACATGTATATATGTATATATACATGTGTATATATATATATGATACATAATAATTAGATTAATCTTGTGGAACTTTTACATATGCATATTGTATCTGGATCATTTTTAATTCTCTTTTCCCCCTTCCCTGCCCTCTACCCTTCTCCCAGGATATCTTTTCATCTCCACAAAGTCTACCTCCCAATTTCCTACCATCTCTCTTTTAAGTTACTCTTTAAATTACTTACAGTTTGGTTTCTCAAATAAGAGAAACCATGTGATATTTATTTTGTATCTATTTTACTTAGCATTATGGTCTTAAGAGCTATCCATTTTCCTGCAGATGACTCAGATTCTTTTTTATGACTGAATATTACATAATACTTTTTTTTTATCCATTCATCTGTTTTCTACTTCCATAATTTAGCTATTGTGAATTGTGTGGCTATAAACATGAATATGTGCTTATCGCTGTGATATGATGACTTTAACTCTTTTAGAAAAATATCCAGAAGGGTTCTTTCTTCTCCATAACCTTCCCAGCATTTGTTGGTTCTTGATGATAGTCATTCTTACTTCAGTTAGATGGAATCTCAGTGATGTTTTGGTTTATATTTCTCTAATGGCCAAAGATACTGAAACTCTTTTCAGGTACTAATTTGCCATTTATACTTATTTTTGGGGGGAAGTGTCTATTCATTTCAGTTGCCCATTTTTTTATTTGCTCTTTTGGGTTTTGGCATCTATTTTTTTGAATTTTTTGCAAATTCTAGATATTAGTCCTCTTTCTGAGGAGTAGCTGGCAAAAAAAAAAAGTTTTCCCATTCTGTAGGTTTCTCTTCACTTTCTTGGATGTTTCTTGTTCTGCATAGAAGCTTTTTAATTTGATATATCCTATATTTTTTTTTTTGGTATTATTTTGTGTGCAGTTGAAGTACAGTGTGTTTCTTTCTGTACCTTCAATTTTATTCTGTTGGTCAACATGTTAATTTTTGAGCCAGTACCATGATGTTTTTATTACTATAGCTTTGTAGTATAATTTGAAATGCAGGATTGTAACGCCTCCTTCTTTACTCTTTTTCTTCATTTCTCTTTCTCCTCCATTCATTGTGGCCTCTCTGCCACTGTTTCTGGAATCTTGATATTTTTCTTTTTTAGAATATCCTGCAGAATTCTCTGTAGAGTTGAACTGGTGGTTGCAAATTCCCCTAGTTCCTCTTTATCCTGGAAGCACCTTGTTTTTCCATCAATTTCTAGGGACAGTTGTGCAGGATATATCAATCTTGGCTGGAGGTTATTATCTTTCAAAGCTTGAATTATTTCCCCCCACGCTCTTCGTGATTTGATGGTTTGTGCCAAGAAGTCTGCTGTAATTCTGATGGGTGTTCCCTTGTAAGTGACCTGTTTCTTGTCTCTGATGGCTTTTTTAATATTCTGTTCTTACATTGTATTTCTGGAATTTTGATTATTATATGCCTGGGTGTAGCTCTGTTTGGGTTGTAGGTGGCTGGGGTCCTGTATGCCTCATACATCTGAGTATCTTTACCTTTTGCTAAATTAGGGAAATTCTCCTGGATTATTTCTGTGAATCGCTTTTGTAGTTCATTTGTTTGTGTCCCTACTTCTTCTTTTATATTCTTAATTCTTAAGTTATAGATCCTCTTACCATCTTCTAGCCTTTGTATTATTGCTGTTTGTTTCTTTGTTATTTTTAAGTTTTCCCTTTCATGCTCCCACCTTACAAATCTGTCCTCCAGTTCAGATAATCTATCCTTAGTTTCTTTCAAGCTGTTATGCCAGCTTGCAATAGAGTTTTGAGTTTCCTGATAATGTCTTTGAATCAGCTTCACATATTCTGTGTTTTCTCTATTTTCTTCATCAAATAATTCTCCCCTTTTTTTCTGTTCTTCCATTCCACCATCTGTTTTTTCTTGGGCAGTGCTTAGCATTTCTCTATTCCACTTATATCTTGCTTTAGGTCATTAAATACTCACTTTTGCACTCATCTATGAGGCTCCGGAGATATCGCTTTATGTCTGTTGATGCCATGCCTGATATTGCATGTTTTCTGTCCTCATTCTCCTTTGTATTTACCTTTCCTGGATAAGTGTTCTCAGGATTAGGGACTGAGGACCCTTTCTTATTGCTCCTTCTTCCCATACTTTTTGTTCCTTCCATAAAAGCGTATATAGGAGGCCCAGTTTTTTTTTTTCTTTGTCAGTTACAGTTTGTTTGAATCCGCTGGCTAGGTGTTCGCGCCCACTGCAGTGTACTAGGGAGACACAGACCTGGGCAGCCTCTGCTGGGCCTGCCCCTCCAGGTCAACCTATTGAAGGCTTCACTGCTAGGGTACACTGCCAGGCGCTGGGACCTGGTTTGGGCTAGCCTACTGGATCTTAGTCCTTGGCGTCACCCAGGCCAAGCACTCCCCACCAATCCCGCTTGAGAGGAGAATATGCGACTCAAGTCACTGCAGCATCCTGTTCTGGCTAGTCTGTCAGACCCAGAATGTCTTCTGTTGGAGCCTCCTAGTCTATGGTAGAGTCCCTGTTCCTCTCACTCATTGCAGGTTCACGCAGGGCTCCCCGCCAGTCCCACTCTCAACTCCGTTTGCCGATTCCCGCTCTCAGAGCTTTCACGTGTCTCTCCCTGCTGTGCCGATTGAGAAGCAGCAGCGGTGGCAGGAAACCCAAATCGCAGCTTCCAGTGCTGAGATTTTATCTGTTCCTGTTATAGCACCGGGATTGCATTTCCAGTTGGTTTCTCTCAGCTTAGTTCGTTCCTGGGTTGGCAGGGTTATATCTCCCCTTGCTTAGGACTCCTCACTCCACACCATTCCTGGATTCTAAACTGGCAATCTCAGAGAGCCTCCATAGCTGCTGTTACCTGTCCGCCATGGTCTCCCGGAAGTCCTTCTTTATTCTTTTTGTTGAGCATTGCTTTCACTATTCTGGGTCTTTTCTGGTTGTATATATTTTAGAATTGTTTTTTCAAGTTCTGTGGAGTGTGTGGTTTATATTATTGTTGGAATTGCTTTAAATCTGTATATCATTTTTGTAATACAGTAAGCCCCTGATTTATGAACCAATTCTGTTCTGGGAGAATGTTCATGAGTCAGGTTTGTTTATAAGCTTGCCTTGTTTGTAAGTCTGATGAAGTGAGTCTTAACACACACCTGATACACATATATAATGCGTATTGCTTTGCACTTCTTAGTAGTCCCCTCCACATCGCTACTGCTTTTCTTCCTGCTTCTGGCCATCCTGGGCTCTGATTGAGGACTGTCATGCTTTTTACACTGTCGCACTGTACAGTAAGCATACAGCAGTATAACTGTGGCACTGCTTCCTATAACCTACTTCCACAATTTATTTGCAACTAGGAATATTCATAACACGAAGTCCATTCGTATCTGTGAAGGTTCACAACTGGAAAATTGGGGACTTACTGCATGAGCCTTTTGACAGTATTGATTTTACCTATTGAGGAACAAGGTATCTTTCTGATGTTCTCTTTAATCTCTTTACAGAGTACTTTTCCTGCTTCTGTGGTTTGGTTAATTACTAGAATTTTTCATTTTTTTTAATTAATGGGGTTTTCCTGATTTCTTTCTCAATGGGTTGAATGTTGGTTTACAGGACCCCTCTTGATTTTTGTGTTAATTTATATCCTGATAGTTCACTAAGTTTATTAGTTATGAGTCTCGTGTTGGAGGTTTTGGATGTTGTATGTAAAGAATCACAGCATCTATAGTTAAGTATAGTTTGACTTTTTCCTTTCCTACTTACTGCAGAGTATTATCTCTTTTATTTCTTTCTCTTGACTGATTGCTGTGGTTCAGGTTTTAAGTATCACATTGATAACTCAGTTCATGAACACTTTCTTTTGTGAACAATTTGTTTCGGAAAATCTTGGTTTTGTTTGTCAACTCTGCATAAGATGATGAACATAACCACAACCATCTTTCCTGCACAAACATGAACATGGCCATCTTTTCCATTATTATGGAACAAATTAAGTTCTTGAACTGAGGTACCACAGTGTATTGAACAAGGGTGGTAAAATTGAACACTCTTGTCTTGTTCCTAATTTTAGGTTCTGATATTGACAGTGTATTTGTTATAAATGGCTTATAATAGTTCAAGGTAAGAACCTTCTATACCTATTTGTTTGCATTAGGGTTTTATCATGAATGGATGTTGAATTTTATGAAAGGATTTCTCTACATCTATACAGGTGATTATGTGAATTTTATCCTTCTGTTTATGTGATGTGTAAATTAATTGATTTATGTATGTTGGATTATCCTTTCATCCCTGCAATAAATCTAACTTGGAAATAATATATGATCTTTTTAATGATTTCTTGCATTCTATTTGAAACTATCTTGTTGAAGATTTCTGCTTTTATGTTCATTAAAGAAATTGGAATATAGTTTTCTTTTTTGTTTTTGTTGAGTCTTTGTCTGATTTTGTAGGTCATGTTTGCTTCAAGAAATCATTTTAGCATTGGCATTTGGCATTCTTTCCCTTCAGTTGCATGGAGAAGTCTTGAGTACTAGCTCTGAAGTTCTAATAAAATAAAGTAGTGGTCCATCAGTAATCCATTACTTGTAGGATTTTTATTACTGCCTCTATTTCATAGTTTTTAATAGATACGTTCTACACTTTATATCTTCTTTGTTCAGTTTTATTAATTCATGTATGTCTAGGAGTTTATCCATTTCTAGATTCTTTTAAATTATTAGACTATAAATTTTCAAAATAGTTTCTTATAATCCTCTGGATTTTGGTAGTGTCCATTGTGATTTTGTGTTTTACATTTCTAAGTACCTTGGTACAAGTCTTTTATTTCCTTCTTTTGGTAAATTTAGCTAAGAGTTATGTCCATCTTTCTGTCTTGTCCATTCTTTCAAAGAACCAGCTCTTCGATTTATTAAACCTTTGTATTTTTTTTTAGTTGCAGTTTCATTAATTTCTGCTCTAATCTTTTATCATTTCTTTCCTTCTACATTGTTAGGATTTCGATTGCTCTTGTTTTTCTAGTATTTTGAAATGCATCATTGTGTTGCTTATTTTGGGATTGCTCTGCTATTTTTTTTTTTAATGGGCGTATTCACAGCCATTAACTTCCTTTTTAGAACTTCTTTCATGTGGCCCATAGACTTTGGTGTGTTGCATTTCCATTATTATTTAATTCTAAGAAGTTTTTAATTTATTTCCAGATTTTTTTCTGTGACTCAGTTGAAGAGTATATTATTTACTCTCCATGTGTCTTCAAAGTTTCTGTGGCTTCCTTTGCTATTTTTAGTCTCATTCCACTATGCTCCAATAGATTGAAAGATTATTTTGGGGGAAAAGAGATACTTTTGGGGGGAAAAATCTTCATTGAACTAATCACCTGCTAACATAATTAAACTTGAAATCAAAAGTCAGCAAACTACTGTCCATACCTTTTTTTGAAAATGAAATTTTATTGAAATACAGCCACATCCTTTCGTGCCAGTTTCTTTATGTATTGTATCTTATTTGAGGCTGTGACAGCAAAATTGAATAATTACAACAGAAACTAAATGGCTGACAAAACTCAAAATACAGTAAAATCTTGGTTTCCAAGTATAATTCATTCCAGAATTCCAAAAACATGCTTCTAATCCAAAGCACTCATATGTCAAAGTGAATTTCCCCTCTAAGAATAATGGAAACTCAATGATTTACTCAATACCCAAAAAATTCATGTAAAAGTGATTATGCTATTGTAATATAATACAAAACAATATAGAAAATACAAAATACAGAGAAAAACAAATTAAGCTGCACTTTCCTTTGAAAACTTTTGTGGTTGGTGTAAGGGAGAAGAGAGAGGAGGGTTATTGTGTAGGAGGGTTAGTCACTACTTTCTATTGGCTCAATAGATCTTTTTCTTTTCAAGCAACTTTAACAATCCTCCTTTTGAACATTTTACAGAATTTCCAATTGCATTGTTGTTTTACAGGATTCATCACTCACATTGCTACAGCCTTATTCTGGTGGTGCTTTTCTACAAAATTTTGCACTGCTTCCCATATTTTACAACTCCTCCTAATCTCGTTTGCAGTGAGGGATCCCTCCACTTTTTTCTCCTCTTCTGCAGATGAGATCTCCTCCATAACTTCCTGCTGCCAAGAGACAGTCACTCACAGTCCTGCAGAGAGGGAGAGGGACCATTGGCTCAGTTGTGAACATGTGATGTTTGCCATCATTTACTGCTATTATTGCAAGACATCATTCGCTAATCAAGTTAAAATTTATTACAAATGTTACTCATCTTCTGGAGCACTCACAGAATAAGTTACAATCCAAGATCTTGCTGTAGTTACTTTAGTCGTTGACCAAAAAACTTTTCTAACTCCTGTACTGTGTACTTAGAAATAGCAATCCGTGAAACAAAACCACATTTACTACTTTTTGTGGTTAAATTGATTAAATCAGACTAAACAAGTAAAATAGCAACATAATACGGAACAAAGGTTGCTATCCACATGCTATAAGGTAATTTATTGAAATATTTAAATTAGAAAATTTCCAGTATTTTATTAGAGTTTTACATTTATTATTATTCATTGTTGGTTACCAGCTCTACCTCACTGTCCGTGCACTAAGAATATGACTGGAACTATGGAAAAAGATGGGACTTAATGAATGCTTATGAGCTATGTTGTTAGCAGATAAATAGAATTTAGATATATATGAATCTACTTTAGTATAAAGTAAGAATATTAGAGTAATAAAGGAATTTTCTCTTGAGTCAATATGATGATACTTGAGCATATCAAATTCTAGTACCTGATGGTACCTTTTCTGTGTGTCCTATACATGTAAAATTTTATTAGTTTTATACCATTATTGGGAATATTTTTTTAAAATTATGACATAAATCTTTTTCTAAGTTCTCTGTTCATATGGGGAATCCTGGTTGAGAAAGTTTGAGTTTTAAAGGATTAGTTGTATATGCTAAAAGAAGGGAAACAAAAATTAATAAACTGTCCAGAGGATAAAATAAAAGCAACATTTGTGATCAGAGAAAAACAAAGTTTTGAAGAGAACAGAAAAACTTGTGATGACCATTGTCATAAGCTCAGTTTCTGTGATTGAGCTTTAATTTTTACTATAGGTTAGCTTTTATTTTCTTGTACTCTTTCCCGTGTGCTTTATATAAACCAAGTAGTAAGTTGACTGAAGATAAGTAAATGTACCAGAAAAGGTCATACTCTTTATGAAAAACAAACTCAGGTTTAAGTTCTTCAGTTTAATCTTGTTACCTTTTAGCGTTCATATTCATTAAATTATTTGAGTCTGTAGGATTGCACATTGCCTTCTTTTTCTCTCTACACCTTAATTTTCGTATGGATTTCGGGGTTTGTTTTGTTTTTGTTTTTTGGTACTGGTGACTGAACTCACGACCTCACCCTTGCCAGGCAGGCGCTTATGCCACTGAGCTAAACCCCCATCCCCTGAATTTCAGTTTTTGAGGCAGTCTCACTAGGTTGTTCAGGCTGACGTTGAGCTCACTAAGTAGTCAGAGCCTCGAACTTGTAGTAGTACCCTTGCCTCAGCATCCCAAGTGCTTGGATTGCAGGCATGCTCACTATGCCCAGCTAGACACTAATTTATAATCCTTGTTTTTGTATTCTTAGCTTGTTACTCTTACTCATCTAGCATAAAAGCTTTTCTATGATCCGTAATTATAAGTAGAAATGGTCACATTTTCCTGCTGTCCTTATCTGTTGTTTCAATGAGAAGCAAATATCTTTCTGTAAAAGGAAACTGTAAGACAGATCTTTACAAAATACAGGCACGTGTACATCTGGTTTTATTCCTTTCTTTGCCCAGAAAAGCTCAAATGATTTTCTAAATGTGATTACAGAAACCACAAAATGGCAATAACTGTTTTAAAACTACATGTGATAAGGTCAGTGCAGGGAGACATATGCTTAGAATATAATTGTTGGGAGAGAGGTGATGGTGTGCATTTCCATTCCTAGGACAGGATAGCCCCTTCTTTTGTAACTTGTTCACAGCACAAAGCAAGTTTTGTGCCTTTTATAACTCTACCTTAGATGCTTTCTCCCCTTACTCTTTATATAGAGTTTTTTTCTGACTTGGGCAAAATTATCTTCAGTTGGTATTCAAAACCCAGGTGGGCTCTGGTGGATTTGAACCAATGATTTTCTTCCCTGTTTGTCTTTATACTTTAAGTGGAAATGCTACTATCTCTTTTCTCTGCTCTTTGAATTAGTACAAAGTTTCTCTTAGGCAAGCTTTTGAAGACTTGTTGTAAGATTGTCCCCAGGGACAATCATCATTATCTCCATTATAAGTGCTATTATAAATCCGAAAGACTCTTGGAATTTCTCTTCAAAACCCATAAACAGTTTAACATATGTTAAACTTACAATAGGAAGGCTTGAATCATAATGATGCGCAAGTTAAGGAACGAGTGTCAGCTTTCTAGCATAATGGAGCTTCTAGTGAATCAGTACAAGGTGCAGACTTAAGCACTGACATAGTGAGTATTTTTGCATCACCTCATTGTGTTTTTCTCCAGGACCTATGGTAAGGATTTTGATGATGTCCACTTTTTTGTTAGGATCATGCATGTTGAGTAAAACAGGATTTTCATGCATTATATCTGTTCACATATTTTACAAAAACCCACGCCAAGAATTTTTTGGGCAAAATAGATGAAGTTACCCTTATTTGTAAACTTAATTGTTGCATATCATCTTCTCTTTTAATCAGTCTCATAGCTTAATAGCCCTAGATACAGAAAAAAGATTTTTCCAGATTGGCAGTATCTAGCTATTAAAATATCAACATTCCCCAGCTCTTCATAACCCAGAAATAAAAATGTGATGTTCTTTATTTGACAGAGTTAATCATAAGTCCTTGCTTAAATGTTATATATACTGTATAGAGAATAACATTCCTAAAGAAATACTGCTTGAAAGCTCTATTTATCAAATTCAGTACATCACAGATTGATAGTATTCTGGGAGACACAAAGCCTGGATTGAGACTTAGCTCTGCCAGCACGTAGTTACACAGCTTTGGAATAAACAAACATCCTCTCTTGCAGTGAAATAAAAAGCCTTTTTACCAGATGCATTCACCAGCAGGAGTTCTAGAGTCAAACATTTAAGGTTAGATTTTAGCTCATCACTTGCTACTCTTACAGTGGTTCGCAGATTACTGAACCTTTCTTTCTATGCTGTAACATAGGGTTAAGAACCCAGTTTCAAAAAGGAATTATAAGGAGCAAGTCAGAACTCAGAGCAGGTATTGAGAACTTTGCCTGGTAGACTAAAAAATGTTAGCTAAGGAAGATAATTATGAGAATGAGGATTTTCACTCACAATTGGTTGTCAATGAAGTTCCAAAATGACATTTGAATTGAAATTGCCAGTCTCTTGGTACGAATTTCTTCCTTCAGTAATGAAGCTTGAAGCTTTAGCAGAGTTTTTCTTTACCTTTTGGAGACTCCATATACATTATTCCTGGCAACAGCTGTGCATAGTGACACATTCTCAAGGGAAGAGCCATTCTTTAAACTGTTCATATTGGGTTCACCTCCAGTCACTTTGGACAGGGTCAAGGAATTTATATTAAACAAGCTCTTTTTTTCTTTATATTCTCTTACCAAAGCATGTTTCTTTTTTGAGTAGATTCACTTCATTGGTATCACTAGCCAAGATTCATTTGTCCTTGTGCCAAGATTCCCCTCCCTAAACATAATTACACTGACATTTTGAGGTCATTTCAACAACAAATACCACATCCTTAAAAATGCTGGTCACCAGTCATTGATTAAACTTTCTTCAAGAATTTAGATTTCCAGTATCAGCAGGACTATATTTAAAATCCAGATTATCAGTCATGTATTGTATCTGGCAGCAGCTATTACACTACTTTGGAGGAGTCGGAACTTATTTCCCAGATGCCTTAGCACTCAAAGATACTTAGTAGTATTAAACAGAGAGCAGCCTCTAGCTGTCCTTCTAGTTGTCCTTGCTACTACTTCCTCTGTTTATAAGCTTCTCCCTTTCTTGCCCACTCTTCATATTGCATTTGAAACAAGTAGACACCGCTAAGCTGTTGTAACAGTCTGAAGAGATCCTACTGCCTGGGCTAGCACCCAGGTAACCAATAAGTCTGTGTCGCCCTTTGAGGTTCTGGAAAGGAAAAGCTGCAACACAGGCTCAAAGCCAAGCACACTGAGAAGCAGTATTTTTTTTGAGACAGAGTTTCACTATGCAGTTCAAGCTGACCTTTTGCTTTTTTAAAAATTAATCTTCTTGATACATTTTAGATAATGGCAACATTCATCATATGGAATTTGTATCTGTACATGATATATCTTGATTCTTTTTTATCCGTTCCCTTCATTCCCTTCATCCCCTCTTTCCCTCCTTATTTGCAAACCATTTGTTTCCATTTCTCCTTCTATTCTCTTTTTTGTTTTCCCTTCCTTCCTCCCCTCCCCGTTCCCTTTTGAACATGTTCTTCCTGCTTCACAGTAGCTATTATATATATTGGTCCTCATTTACACTTTTCATTTCTCACATCAGAGAAGCCATATGATATTTACACATGTGTCAAATTTATTTCACTTCAGGAGAAGGTCTCAAGGTGCATTCACTTAACTAGAAATGTCTCAAATTTATCCTTCTTTATGGCAGAGTAGCACTCTGTTATATTTTTAAAAACCACATCTTTATTTATAAGTTATTTGGCATTTGAGCTGTTTTTCACATTTATCTACTGAAAACTGTGTTGCTATAAACATGGGTTTATGTATATCACGTAGTATGACTTTTTTAATTATTATTTTGAGACAGGGTTTCACTATGCAGTTCAGGCTGACCATAAACTCAGTAGCTCTAGATGGCCTCAAATTCACAATGATCCCTCTGCCTCAGCCTCCCAAGTGCTGGGATTACAGGCAGGCACCACTATGCCCAACGGTATGATGTTTTTAATTCTTTTGGGAAAATTCCAAGAAGGGGACTAGCTGAGACCTCTAGTTTTAGTTTTTGAGGAATCTCCACACTGGTTTCAACACTGATTGCACCAGTCTTCACTCCCACCAACAGTGGAAAAGGGTTCATCTTTCCCCATAGCACCATCAGAATTTGTTATCAGTTGATTTCTTGATGATAATAGCCATTCTTTCTGGGTGAGATGGAATCTCAGTGTTGTTTTAATTTCCATTTCTCAAGTGACCAGTACTGTTGAACATTTTTTTCAGAGATTTATTTGCTGTTTGTACTTCTTCAACTGAGAAGTGTTTATTCATTTTTGCTGGGGATTTAGCTTAGCGACGTAAGTACCTGCCTTGCAAGTCATGAGTTCAATCACCAGTACAAAGGAAAAAAAAAAAAAAAAGACAGATTCCCATTTTTTAATTGGATCTTTTAATTTGGTGGGGATCTTATTTGAATTCTAAGTATATTCTAAAGAGTAGTCTTTTGTCTGAGGAACAGCTGGCAAAATTTTTTCCCCATGCAGTGGGTTGTCTTTTTATTATGGGTACTTTCTTTTGCTGTGCAAAAGATTTTTAATAAGGTAAGATTCCTGTTGCTGATTCTTTGTGGTATTTCCTGTGTAATCACATTTTTGTTCAAAAAGCCTTCGCCTACGTCTATATTTTGAAGAGTTGTACATATTCTAATGACAGATTAATGTTGAGATCTTTGAATGTTGGTTTTAGATCAATGCATGATGAGAGATATGGGTTCAGTCTTCAGCATATGGAAAGCCACTTTTTTAAGCAGCATTTACTAAAGAGGCTATCTTTCTTCCAATGAAGGTGTTTGGCTCTTTTGTTAGAGATAGGGTGGCTAAGTGCATTTGGGGTTGTTTCTGCATCGTGTAGTCTGCTCCATTGATCCTCAGGTCTGTTTCTTTGCCAGACCAGGATGTTTTTATCACAGTAGCTTTCTAGTATAGTTTCAAGTCAGGAACTGTGAAGCCCTCTGTTTTACTTTGTTGTCCAGAGTTCCCTTTGCTATTCTAGTTTTCTTTTGGTCCCAAAGGAATCTTAGACTTGTTTTCTCTAGTTCTGTGAGGTATGTTACCAGTATTTTGATTGAGATTGCATTAAATCTGTATAACAATTTTAGGAATCTGGGCATTATCATTAAATTGATTCTTCATACCCAAGAGCAAGCAATATCTTTCCATTTTTTGATATCCTTTTCAATCTCCTTTTTCAGAGTACTGTAGTTTTTATTGTAAAGGTCTTTTACTTCCTTCGTTAGATTGATTCCTAGGTATTTTATTTGTTTGTTTGTTTTTGGATACTATTGTGAAAGGTGTGGTTTCCTTAATTCTCTCTCAGAGAATTTGTTATTTATATACAGGAATGCCATTGATTTTTGAGTGCTGATTTTGTATCCAGCTATGCTACTAGAGTTTGCTTTTTAAATCTAGAAGTCTTTTTTGGTGGAATTTTTGGAATCATCTATGTAGAGTATCATGTCATTTGCAAATAATAATTTAACATCCTCCTTTCCTGTCCTTATTCCCTTCCTTTTCTTGTCTGATTGCTTCAACTGAAGTTTCCATATTAAATTTGCATATTGAATATGAATGGTGACAATTAACGTCCATATCTTGTTCCTAATTTAAGAGTGAAAACTTCCAGTTTTTGTCTGTTTAATATGATGTTGGCTGCTAGTTTGTCATAGATTCTTTTTATCAGATTGAGTTAAAGATCATCTGGTCCAGTTTTCTGTGGGGTTTTTATCATGAATATATGCTGTACTTTGTCAAGCACCTTCTCTGCATCTATTGAGATCCTGTGTTTTTTGTCCTTGGCTCTGTTCATATGGTGCATATGTCAAACCTTCCCTACATCCTTGGGATGAATTGTGCTTAGTTCTGGTGTGTAAGCTTGTTGATGATTTGCCACATTCTGTCGGGCATATATTATTGAAGACTTTTGCATCTATGTTTGTTAGGGTGATTGGCCTGTAGAGCTCTTATTTGATTGAATCCATCTTTGGTTTTGGTATCAAGGTATTGCTAGCTTACAGGAATGAGTTTTAGAACATTGCTTCCCTTTCAGTTTCATTAAGGAGCTTAGCCGGGCTTAGCCCCAGCACTCAGGAGGCTGAGGCAGGAGGATCATTGCGAGTTCAAGACTAGCCTAGGCTACAAAGTGAACTCAAGGCCAGCCTGAACTGCACAGCGAGACCCTGTCTCAAAAAGACAAAAAAAAAAAAGGAGCTTGAAGAGTTAAGTGGCATTAGATCTGCTCTAAATTTCTTGTAGAATTCAGTAGTTTAATTACATATTCTATTTCATTGACTAATATTTAGAATCTATATCATCTTGATTCAGTTTTGGTAATTCATATGTATCTAGAAATTACCCATTTCTTCTGTGTTTTCCATTTCATTAAAATACAAGTTCTCGAAATAGGTGTTAATGCTCTGGATTTCTACAAGTTTCATTGTGATTTCACCATTTTCATTCTTAACTGCATGGATTTTTCATTCGACTGTTTGGATTTGAGTCTTTTCTTTCCTTCTTTTGATAAGGTTGGCTAAGGGTTTGACATTGGATTTAGCCTTCTGAAGAACCTACTCTCTGATTCATTGATTTTTGTATTATTTTCTTGGTGTCAGTTGCATTCATTTCTGCTCTAATCTATATAATTTCCTCCCCTATCTGAGCTTTGGGCTTGACTTGCTCTTCTTTTCCTAGAAGAGGTTTATAACATTAGGTTATTTTGACCTCGTTCTATTTCTCTGATTTAGTACTATAAATTTCCCTTGTAGGACTGCTTGCATTGTGTGGTATAAGTTCACATTATTATTATTATTTAATTGTAGAAACTGTCTAATTTCTTCTTTAATTTCGTCATTGGGTTTTTTTGTCTAGTTTATTTATGAGAGTGGGGTACTGAGGTCCCCCATTACAATTTTATTAGTGTTTATTTAATTTTTCATGTCCATTCATACTTGTTTTATATAGTTGAGTGCACTGTATTTGGTACATATATATTTATGATTATTTTCTCTTTCTCTTGCATTGTTCTTTTAACAAGGATTTAATAACCTCCTTTGTTTCTCTTAATTAGCCTTGGCCTGAAATCCACTTTGTCTGCAAATAGAATGGCTACCCTTGCTTTTTTCCAGGTTCCTATTGCATGGAGTGTTGTTTTACATTCTTTGAGTTTCAGTCTATGAATTTCTCTGTATTAAATGTATTGCAGCATATTGTTGGATCTTGCTTTTTAATCTATTCTGCCAGCCTGCTGCTTTTGATTAGTAAATTGAAACAATTTGCCTTACTAGTTATAATTTATATACATGAGTTATCTTTGTCATGTTATTTTTTCTATCATGGGCTCCTTTTCTTTCTCCTCTGTTGTTGGTCTTGCCAGATAGATTCATTCTGTTGGGATTCTTGGAATTGTAATTTCATTATCTCTTTCTAGAGTGTCCTTCAGAACATTTTGTAGTGCTGGTTTGGTGGTCATGAATTTCTAAAGGTTTTTCTTTGTCATGAAAGTATCTTATTTCTCCATCAATTTGAAAGATAGTTTTGTGGGCTATATTAATCTGGGTTGGAGGGTTTTTTGTTTTGTTTTGTTTTTTGTCTGTTTGGTTTTTTTGTTTGTTTGTTTGAGACAGGATCTTACTGTGCGCTTCAGGTTGGCCTTGAGCTCACTTTGTAGTTCATGCTGGCCTTGAACTCGCAATGATCCTCTTGCCTCAGCCTCCGGAGTGCTGGGGTTATAGGGTGCACCACCACCCGCAGCTGAGGTTATTTTCCTTTAGGGCTTGTAATACTTCACTCCAGGCTCTTCTTGACTTAAGGGTTTGTGCTGAGAAGTTTGCTTATGACCTTTTGAATAGTGCTGGTTTTTTAGATTCAGTTTGAAGGCTTTAGGCATTTTTCTACATGCTTCTTTTTTTCTATTAGAAAATGGTCTAAGAGGGCTGAGGGTTTAGCTCAATAGCACAAGTGCCTGCTTGGCAAGTGCAAGGTCCTAAGTTTGATCTCTGGTACCAAAAAAAAAAAAAAGAAAAAAAAAAGAAAAAGAAAAGAAAAGAGAAGAAAATGGTCTAAGAATAGAATCACTGTACTACTATTTGTTTGGGGAGAGGGGAAGATCAAATATGCTATTTAATCTCCAAGTAAAAAAAAAACTTTAAAAATTTAATTACATTGTTCATTTATTTGTTTTAGATACTGCATATATATTAGGGTATTTTGCATCTGAAGATTTTTTTCCAGCTTTATTGAAGTATAATTAACAGATTTTTTTACTGAGTTGTGAATAATGTAAATTCTGCATTCCCGCGTGTATACCTAAGCACCATATGGAAACACTGTTTCTAGATCTAAAGCATATTTCTTAGTCTTCTGTGTGCTAGTACAGCATACCAAATGAAGTCATCACAGACATTCCTTACATTTTAGAAAGCAGAGTTAATTTTTATATGCACTTCCACAAAAATAATACATCCGCTCTCATTTTTAAACAACCCAATGTTTTTTGACTGTTAAGTTTCCAGCATGTTAGTAGGAACTCTATGAAACCACTTATAAAAAATATTTTCCAAACACCAGTTAGGTAATAAATCAGGAAAGGAAGGATATTACCCTCAAAAGGTAAATAATGGGTACTTCTTTTTTTTTTTAAACCATTTTTCAGTGTGTAGTTCAGTAGCACTAATTGTGTTTATGACTCATCAACCACCCCTTCACATTCTATGAAATTTTTATAATCGCTCATCTTCCTTTCCTCAGCCACTAATAACCCTATTCTACTTTCTGACTCTGTAAATTAGCCCTTTTTTTCTGTGATAGGTGGTATCACTGTGTTGCCCAGACTGTTGTTGAGCTACTAGACTCAAATGCTCTTCCTGCATCACCCTCAAGATTAACTACAGGCATGCACCATCGTGTCCAGTATAGTAGAATTCTACAGTATTTGTCCTTTTATGTCTGGCTTATTTCACCCAACATGTGGTATTATAGTTTAGAATGTTGGTCCATGTTGGGTCATGGTTTAAAGTATCACTCCTCATGTATTTGACTCCACTGTGTGATTATATCACAAATGTTTATTCTCTCGTCTATTCATGGACACTAAGTTATTTCCACATTTTTGCTGTTATATGGGTCTATGGACACTAATGCACAAGTATGCGTGTTTGTTTTTGTTCTTTTAGATGTATACCTAAGATTCAAATTGCTGCATTCTGTGGTAGCTGTGTTTAACTTTATAAGGAACCATCAAACCGTTCTCCATGGCAGCTGCATTAGTGCATTTCTATCAGCAATGTATAAGGGTTCTAATTTTTGCAAATCCATACTTATTTTGTAGTTTTAATATTAGTCCTCCAAATGAGTGTGAAATAGAATGGGTTTTTCCTAGGGGAATATTACCTCTTAGTTTGTAAAACTCTCTACTTGAGTCAGTTCATATTTCTAAACAAATTTATATTATAAAAATTTGTCTAAACAAATCTAGCTTTTGTAAACAACATTATTTATAATGACAGTAATGATGAAGGTGAAGCTTCAGTTTTTCTGTCACCAAAATAATAGTTTGTTATCTGGAATAATGACCTTTATACTATGCAGTAGAGCATCATTGAATAAGATGATCAGTTTATAACGACTTAAGTTTTTTTGACACTTGACTTCTTTGTATAATCATAGAATATAGACAATATAGAAATGAGTTATAAATGATAAATCAATGTTAATTATTTAAATCAGAATTTATCAAATTCCAATAAAAAGAAAATTAGATTGCCCTAACCATTACTGGGAAAATAGGATTTAAAAATAACTGTAAGAATATGACTGAAAACATTTTGCTTCTTAAACTTTAAAATGCAGACCAGGTCATGTGATAATTTTGATGACGTGCATATTCTAATCTCTAAATTTCATGGGCCCCACTCTTCTACTTATACAGCAAGCCCATAAGTAGTAACATTGTTGCTTGCTGAAGAATATACCTTGAGTAGCTAGAATTTAAAGAATTAGTTACAATAAAACTCAATTGATAAAAGTATTCTACAGCTTAGTCACACAAAACTAGCATCACAAATATTAGGCAATCTTATTTAGAATTTTTAAAATATATACATTAATTACTGATTTCAAAGAAAACTGATTTGATGTTATTAAGCTTTGGAATCACATTTTCATTTCCTCTATTGAAATACTTCATATCTCATCATTGTGCCTTAGTTTTTACAACTTTAAAATTAGAAGAATATTTCCCACCTATTGTTTTCACCTTGATATTGATGAATATGTTTAAATTGCTTTCTATTTTCTTCCTTAGGGAGTGCCTTGGTGAAGCACACGAGCCATGTGACTGCCAAACATGGAAAAACTGGCTGCAAAAAATAACTGAAATGAAACCAGAAGAACGTAAGAGAAATTTTAGATAGCTGGGCTACATAGTTCCTAATGGCATTTAATAAAATGTAGTTCTATTTCTTTTCTTTTCTTTTTTTGTTTTTGTTCTTTTTTTTTTGGTCTTCTTTGAGACAGGGTCTCACTATGCAGTTTAGGCTGTTCTTGAGCTCACTTTGTAACCCGGGCTGGGCTCAATCTCACAACAATCCTCCTGCCTCAGCCTCCTGAGTCCCTGCCTTACTTGTAGTCCTATTTCTTATGTTTACTTAAAAATTAGTTTTCAAATTTGTAAATGTGCAAGGTCCCATGTTGGCATTGCTCCTCTGAGCAGCATCCTTTTGGACATCATAGACTCTTGGAAAGAGGAATCATAGAAAACTCCCATTTTTTCCAATTAGACTTTCCAGCCTAATATAAACAGGGCAAATAAAGATCACCTTTACCCTTCACTCTTTTTTTTTTTGTTTGTTTTTGTCTTTTTCGTTTTTATCAGTACCAGGGATCGAACTCACAACTGCCTGCTTGCAAGCAGGCGCTTATGCCACTGGGCTAAATCCCCAGCCTCTACCCTTCACTCTTTGGCCCTTCTTTTTTTAGCCTAGGTTGGGTCATCTAGCATTTCTGTGCCTCGGGGCTAGTATATGACCTATAGTTGAAAAGTTCTCATTTCCAGTAAAACTTCAATGAAGGGTAAGATAAATAAATTCTTCACTATTATGCGATACTATAAATTTATTTTATAAATAGCCTATTTGTAACTGTTGTCACTGAGACTCCTCTAAATGTACTATTTTATTATCCTCACAGAAATGCTATTAGGTGATGTTACTGATCCATCACTACAGAGAAGGCCAATATTAGATTGTATTGAGTAACACAAAATACATGCTCAGTGATGAAATGGGTTTGAGTTTCTCAGGAGTTCCCCCCTCTGCCCCCGCCCAGTACTGACAGTTGAACCCATGGCCTTTGCACTGAGCTACATTTCTAGCCCTTTTTTAAAAATTTGAGACAGGGTCTTTCTAAATTGCCCAGACTAGGCTCAAATTTGTGATCCTGCTATGTCAGTTCCCCAGAGTCCTGGAAGTACAAACATGGGCCATCGTGCCAGGAAGGACTGCTTTTTAAATTAAACCCATATTTAACAAATAACTATAATGCTTTGCAGTAATTTCCAATTTCTTAAAGTATTTTAAAACAGCTCTTTTCTTTCAGATTAATGCAAATGAAAATTAATTTCATGTGGGTCTTTTTGTTTAATATTTATTATATTGTTATATGTGAAAATACAAAAATAAATGCCTTCAGTGCTCTTGAAATTTATATTTTAGAGATGATACAGATTTTAAATGCTGTGTAAGAAAATCATTCCTGTAATAAACTGTGGGAGAGGGAAAAAACAAGGGGCAGGTCAGTTATCTCTGGGAGAGAATTATGAAACACTTCTTTCTTAAGAGTTGATGCCTAAGCTACAGCTTGAAAGCTGATCAGTGTTATTCATAATGATGAGAACAGGAAGGGCAAGGTATTGCCATGAAACAGCAAGCATATTCAAGGACTGAAAGTCTGGTATAACCAGTGCAGTAGTGCAGGAAGATACAGTGAGAAGATGTGATTGCTGAGCAAGATCACTCAAACAAAAGTGTGGATGATAAATCAAGGACTATAGAAGCACTATCTGAGGTTGCATGAGAATGTCCAAGTGAGAGGCTATGAAAGCTTAAGCAAGATAAGCAGTGTGAGGTGGCATGTGTGCTAGAGAGGTAAGAAGATGAAATTTTACAAACTTATAAATTTAGGGTTGCTGAGAAGATTTAATGTACTAGAAGTAATTAGTGTGCCATACTATCTAATTCTTGAGTAAAGAATAGCCAAAAGTATCTGATCTGAGACATAAGCCAAGTATTTCGAGGTTTTGTTTTTTAGTTATTCCTTATTGTTTTAAAATTGGCTTGCGCATTCCATATCCACAGATAAGTTTTTGTAAGGTAATAGGAGGAGAAAGACCTGGCCAGTGAGAAAAGATTATAGATGGGACTTGTAAAAGAGTATCTCTGCGCATGATAGTGATTCTCATAAGAAGAGGAAAGGAAGAGAAAAACTTGAAAATGGTGTTCATGATTATTCTGGTGGCCAGAGATAGAGGGACCACATATTAAAAACTGAAGATCACCCTTCAAGAGCCAAAGTGGAATTTTGGTTTGGAAAGATGAAGGAATTTTAGAAAAGAGTCTGAAGATGCCTGAAAACAGAAAAGAAGCTAAAGCCAGAACTGCAGAAAGAGCCCTGTTTGCCAAGGGTCACCTAAGAGTTTTCTTTCTGAGCTAATATGTGTGCTTCTCGTTGAAATAAAGTAACCAGAAAGCTACTATCACCAGCCACTTAGGTTTGTGAAATTTAGGATGATGTTTAAAGGAACAATAAGGAAATCATAATACTAGAGTATCTTCATTACATGTTCAAAAATGATACTCCAAAAAAGTATAACTAAATGTTGTTTAAGTTTACATATTACTTTGATTGTAAGCATTTTTCCTTTTTTGCTTTATATGCAACAGTATTAGAAAATTTGCTAAATCAACTCAAAGAATTAATTCATTTTCAAGATTAAATAGGGTCAGGGATGTAGCTCAGTGGTACAGTACCTGCCTGGCATGCATAAGGGCCTGAGTTTGATTGCTGGAACCTACCAAAAAAAAAAAAAAAAGATTTAAGTAGTGTTTGAAGTATTGAAATTACTTCTATTATATCTAGGCAGAGCAAGAAGCAGTAGTGGTTATATATTTTGTGAAATGATAGTTAATTTACAGATCAGTTTCTTTCATAATACACATTTAATGATTATGGCATATAATTCAGGATATTAATTTAAAAGTTCAGTGCTTTACAAGTAACTATTTTCACTTGCATACATTTTGATTCTAGTGATATGATCTTAGATTCTATTATAATCTAATGCTTTACTAAATGAAGTTAATGTTTCTAACCACAAGACCTAAACACACTAGATTATCTTAAGAAAGTCAAGATAAAATAGACATGTGACTAGGAAAGGAGAAGAGTTTGATAGTATCAGTAAAGATTTACAGAAAGTTTGAAAGGAGATTAGGTGTCACAATGTTAGAATAGCATTACAAAGAGAGAAATATGTATAATAAACACGAGAACTGAAAATGAATGCATTTTTCCAGCATAATTTTTATTATGGTAATATTTGGTTCTTTTCTGAATATGATTTATTTCATGCAGTCCACTAAAATGCAGTTAAGAGCTAGCATTCTCTCCAAGAGAAGAAGAAAAAAATTGTTATGTTGCAGGCCACAGAGCTGCTTTGTTTTAATGCCATTGTGCTTTATTTACTATAACAATGGACAAAAGAGCCATAAGAATATGTTAGTATTTTAGAGCTAAAAATAATGTCGATGCTAAAGAGAATGAAAAGACCTACTTTTAAACAAAAATTAGATGTTTTAAATATGAAACATACTTAGTCATTAGGTTCTAAAGCAGTATCTTTTGTAAGCAGCACTTCCTCCACAGTTAGACACTATTAGCCATAAGTATACTAAATTTCTTCAGAAACTCTGATCACCCACCAAGATACCTGGGAATTCTTCCCCTCAACTCCCTCATCAAACTGAGTGTATTTAAAGCTGGAGTTGAGTCTGGTCACTGTGCTGTGGCTATTGTTTCTCTTTGCTGTTTGGAATTAAGACTAGTGTTTATGGTCCAACAGTGTTGTGTTACTAAATCAAACTTAGGTAGATGGGCCTGCTGGGTTCAAGACAGTCCTACCTCTTTACTGCTATAAAAGATTCTCATAGTGCTTGGCCCCTCCAATTCATAAATGGAGCCACTGCCCAGGGTTTTCAGCCCAAATCTTTTTTTTTTTTTTTTTTTTTATCTGTACCAGGGATCGAACTCACAATGGCTTATGCTGCTTATCGAACAGTGCTTATGCCACTGAGCTAAATCCCCAGCCCTGCCCAAATCTTTATACCGCTTCCCTCTTCAGGGGCTTATATCTAATAGTTGGACAAATTTTCCTTATAATCTTCAGACTCAGAGATTCTTTTTCTGCCTTCATCACCTTTTTGAAACTGTCTTCTTCATGTAAACAAATTCTTGATTGGAGAAGTCACATTCAATGAAACTAAAGTGATTTTCTGACCAAAAAAAAAAAAAAAAGAAGAAGAAGAAGATAGGACTCCCTGATGCACTTAGAGCTAGAGGAGGAAAGTTGATTCCTGGAATTCTTGCAGGAAAAAGTAATTATTAAATTGTGTATCTACAATTTTCTCCAGCCTCTAAGTCCCTCCACTGGGGCACTGGAAGAGTTTATAAAATGTAAGTTAGAAACTTTAAAAACCATAGCATTCCTAAAGACTGAAATCCCAAGTAGGATAGATAAGAATTTAAGAGATAAAATGTAAAAGTTGTTAATGGCGATAGAGTACAAGAAACTTGCCAAGCAAGGGACCAGATCATGAAGGACTTTGTATTCTTTGCTAAAGCAGTTTGATTTTTATCTTACAGTTGTTGGTAGCTGATAGGGAACAATCAAAAGATTTTAAACAGATTTGTATTTTTGAAGATCACTGTGTAGGCAGTATAGATGGAAATGGGAGGAGGAAGGAGCTGGGGAGATGCTTGGTTTTCCATGCTCTCTTGTCTAGGCAAGAGATGTGGAGGTCCTTAGCTAAAGCAATAAAAAACTGAATGGATAGGAAGCAGCTATGAGGAAAAGGTAGAACCCCTCATGGGATGCCATGAGTGAAGGAGAGAGGAGGGTGTGTTGGAGATTACACTCTTCCTGGATTGTTCTAGACAGGCGATCATTTACCAAGGAGCAGGGTTGGGAGGAAATAATAAGTTTAATTTTAGGCATGTTTTATTGACTCCATTTTAAATTTATCTAAAGTAATCATGGATTTTTTAAAAAGGTTGTTATCTTATGCTTTTCACTATGATGGAGAATTTCTGATAATTATGTTTGTAACTGACCTAGTTAAAAAATTATTGTCTCCAGTAACCAGTATTTTGGGTTTCATTCATGGTTTATTTGGATACAATTTTAAACCAAGTTTTAGAAATATGGCACACTTAGAATAGTTTAACTTATGATTATGCTATTCAAAATTAAGCATTTAAAAACTTTGCCAGAGATCCTAATAGGAAAAATTAATTTATGATTCAAATGGAGAGACAGTCTGCTAAGAAAAATCTGTGCTTTTTTTCACCCTGAAGTTGTATACTATGTCATTGATTTTTCTGTTTATGTTTAAAATCCCAAAGTTGTGGGAGTTAGTGAAGCGTATGAGGACGCAGCCAACTGCCTCTGGCTGTTAACTAACTCCAAGCCTTGTGCTAACTGTAAGTCTCCAATACAGAAGAATGAGGGCTGCAATCACATGCAGTGTGCTAAGGTAAGAAGGCAAAGAATATTTTCTGTGCTTTATGGTTGGAATCTTGGCTTGTCAGTCCAAAGCAGAAGCATTACTTGCAATGACATCATCAATTAAATAAGTAATTTAATACTGTCTTGAAAATGAAAATGCCAACAAAGATCCATTTGACTGAAAAATAAGCTAATAAAAATAATTTATTTTAGTGAAATGAAAGTTAGTAAAATATCCTCCTGCTTTTGTTCCTCGGAAAGAAACTGTCATATGTTTGAAATGAATATTCTAGAATTAGTTTAATAACAATTCATTAATCCATTCCTACATTTGTAAACTTATGTCTTAGAATTTTTTTATATTCTATATTTTTCCTTTAAATGAGAAGTGTCATCTGTATTTAAAATTACAGAGAGAATAATGTAATTTTTTCTAAATTGAAATACAAAAGAAACTCAAATTAAGATTTCAGTAAAATACTTTCTGTCAATACGTTCTAAGATTAACTACAATATTTGACCTTAAAGCTTAGTAATCATTATTTTAAATTACAAAGGAATGGCAGTTATCAAATGATTTTGCGAGTCTGGATTATTATGAAGTTAATGTAAATGAATTGAGTTAGTGAGCAATAATGATTCCCTAAGAGGCAGAAAGAGAAACCTAGTGCAGGGCTGGGGATTTAGCTCAGTGGCATAAGTGCTTGCCTTGCAAGCACATGGTTGTGAATTCGATCCCCGGTACAAAAAAAAAAAAAAAAAAAAGAGAAACCTAGTGCAGTGTCCTGAGCAAAATACACAGACATCCTTATTAGTTCAGCTGAGGATTGCACCAGAATTCTTTCAGCTCATTTTAGTCCAACATCAATATTTTTCTCCATGCCCATCCTTCCTTGGAAAATCTGCTGTAGACTACCAAGGTGTGTGAGGAAGTGCAGATTGACATAAAAATCAGCAGTTGGCAGCTAAGCTAGACTCCTGTACTACCTTTATTTCCTTACTGGCTCTTAATGATACGTGTTGAGTAAGGAAATATTTGTATGAATTAATTACACTGATGACATGAAAGTAATCCAGCTTAAAACAGATTTTGATTAAAATTCTGTTGCATTTAAATCATTTAAGTACCTGGCCTATAAATGTAGTAGTCTTAATGTCTGAAGTATTTTCATTGAAAATAGAAACTGAAAGTAGTAGTTTTTATAACATTGAAGATAATAACCTTGCTACCGCAAAATCAAGTACTTTTTTTTTTTTTTTTTTTGTCTTTTTCGTTTTTATCGGTACCAGGGATCGAACTCACGACTGCCTGCTTGCAAGGCAGGCACTTATGCCGCTGAGCTAAATCCCCAGCCCCAAAATCAAGTACTTTTAAACCATTATTTAAATGTGTGGGTGGAACATGTTATGTACAGTTGAATCCATACTTTAACACTTTTAACACTTTATTAATACCTCAATATTATTCAGTAAGCAGTTTTTGCTTTCTGGAATCAAATATGTTCAGCGTTTTAGCAGAGTGACAAATTTGGTCCTCTAAAACAAGATTTATTTATTTTAAAAACTTGGTTTATTCTACTTACTTCCCCCCAAATATGTTTGTTGACTAAAGTTTTTTGTTAAACATTTTAAATCATTTATAATGATTTGTCTGATTCATATGAAACTATATGCTATGACTAAGCAATGAAAACCTACTAAAGTTCTGTATTTTGTCTCTATCCTAGAAGATAATATTTGGTTGTTACTAAAATATACATTATTTTTATATATATCAAAACTGTCTGCAAATGTGGACTGTGCTATCATTTCAAGTGCCTATGCAGCATTTACAAAAAAAAAAAAAAGTGATCATAGATCATCAAAGAAAACCTCAATTATATTCCAAAAAGTAGAAAACAGTGAAAATAACATTCTTTCCTCCTAGGTGAATAAAATAGAAATTAAAAATAAGTTACAAAAGGCTTTTCTCTTAGAAATGCTAAATCTTTCAAATAACTGAAGTGAAAAAGGAGATGGAAATAGAATTAAAGAATTCATATAAAACATAAATAATGAAAACATAATTTTATCAGAACCTGAGAGCTATAGCTAGAGCGGTGCTCACAAATAAGTACACCCTTATTTATCTCAAACAGTGAAAAATAAGAAAAACAAATGACAGACCAATGAGTTTTTTTTTTAAAAATTAACAAGTTAGTAAAGAAAACCAGTACAATAATAAATAAATCCACAAAAAAGTAGTTTTATGAAGAAACAATAAGAAAAACCCAAAGTTAAGTAATAAGTTGAGGGAGCTGATATATACAATATGAAAAATAAAAGAAATAATCAGAGAATCACAGAAGCAAATAATAAGAAATATCCTTGCTCAACCCTGGAAGATATACTTAGATTTGAATGAATGAATTTTGTAAGGAAAAGTGATTCATTAAAACAGACCCTAAAAGAGAGAAAATCCAAATATACTCATTCCCACAGAAGAGTTTTTCAAAGATCTTCTCTACCCTAGACCTCCTTGAAGATCTCCCTTCTTTCAACACTCTGAAAGTGGCCAAGTTACAACAGAATACTACCAAGTCTTAAAAAGCATGTAATTCCAAGGTTACCTCAACTGTTCCTGGGATTTTTAAAAAAATTTTTAAGAAACTTTCAAAAATTACTTTTATAAAGTGAATCTAACCTTAACGCCACTTAAGATTATAAAAATTAAAACTATTGACTAATTACTTATGAATAACAATGCAGACATCCAAAGAAGATACTAAAAAGGACCAAAAAGAAAAACAAAGAATAGCAAACATAACCAGTAGAACACACTGAGAGTAATTAATCAAGAAAAGTTTATCCCAGGAAGACAAGAACAGCCCTGTGTCAAGGTAGCTGTGGCTGTACCTGATCTTTTCTACCAATGTTTTCCATAAATGAAAGACATTTAACAAAAAAGAACAATCTTTCTTTATTCCAAAAGTACAATAAAAATAAATTCGCTCAGTCTAAAAGCTAACATATTTAGTGGAGAAACTAAAGATAATCTCCCTGTACTTAAGAACAACGTAAGAATGCTCTCTGTCACCAATAGTATTAGCACCGAGATGATGATATCAGCCAGCTTAGACAAGAGGGAATGAAGGATTTAAAACCTAGAAATGAGATAGTACAACTGTCACTTTTTACAGATGGTATAATTATATGCCTAGAAAATCTACAAGAATTGACTGAAAAACTACAAAAAATTTCAACTAAGTTGCAGAGTACAAAATTAATGTATAGAAAGTAATAATCTTCGTGTATACCAATCACTTCCTGATAGAATATATACTTAAAAACTTCATTTATCTAAAAATAAATATACCAGACTTACATTGAAAAATGTTAAAACCCTCTTTAAGAAACATAAAATGACACTCAAATGGAAAGACAACTGAGTTGTTAAATAAAGATTCTAACAAAAAATACCAACGGTTTTTGTTTCCTCACTTCATTCAGAAGTTAGATACACTTCTTCAAAAGTTACATGGGAAGTCAAAGCTGGAGTAACTGGGAAAACTTTGAAAAGTATCAGTAAGAGGAAACTATCATGTCAAATAGTAAGCTATATTATAGATCCTCAGTAATTAAAACACTATGGTGCTGGCACTCTATGAATATAAACAAACAATGCAAATAAAATAGAGCAAGTCCAGAAAATAGACATAATGTGTAGGAGTTTATGTATGGTAGCAGTAGTATCCTCAACCAGTGGAGAAGCATGAATTATTCGGTAAATACTATTAGGACAACTCTGGGCAGCTTTATGGAAAAGAAAATTAAAGTTTATGCTGTATACTGCATATCCAGATAGATTTCTAATGGTTCAAAATTTCAGTGTTGCTTTAAAAAAGCAAACAGTTACCAAAAGTACTGGTAAAAGTACCAGAAGACGGGGCTGGGGATTTAGCTGAGCAACATAAGCATCTGTCTTGCAAGCACTCGGTCCTGAGTTCGATCCTTGGTACAAAAAAAAAAGTACCAGAAGATAACATATAGTTGGAATGTAAAAATCTTTCTGACTCAGAATCCATAAACACAGAAGAAAAGAAATGAATTTTCATGTAAGTGAAGTTTTCTTTAAAATGAGAAATATTTTATATCAGCTATTTTACTGAGAAACCTTTTAAATTTATTTCAGTTTTAAAACTAATTTTCTAAAGTTGCCAGAGTTTTTCAAATACCTAGTTAGAACTATAGACCAGTCAATGAAAGATTACCACATACTTGAAAAATGAAACACTCATTCAGTACCTGTTTTTTATTACTGGAAAACTGTCCTGTTGATTTCCCCTTTCCCCCCAGGGATTGAATCTGGAACATCCCACATGTAACACTGAGTTACATCCCTAGCCTAGCTTCCTTGTTGATACTTTTAATGATTCCTTGTGATTACTTTGTAATATGATTTTCATTTAAATTTATCCTTTCAAACAATAATTTTAAGCTACTCCCCACGTCTTACCATATAATACAAATAAGATATCCAAAAGAAACATGAGAAGAAGGACATGTCTTTTAAGATTTGTTTCTAGTTCCACAGGCAAGATTATTCAGTAATTACATATTGGTTGACTAAATAGCAGACTTCATCTGCATGTTTTCTTTTGAAGTGCAAGTATGATTTTTGCTGGATTTGCCTTGAAGAATGGAAAAAACATAGTTCTTCCACTGGAGGTTATTACAGATGTACTCGCTATGAAGTCATTCAGCATGTGGAGGAGCAGTCCAAGGAAATGACTGTGGAGGTAAAGACAACTAACTGGTTAAGCCAAGACCTTGGTCTGAGCCACGTAATATCATTAGAAGTATTTTGCACTTCTTTTCCTACCTTCATCTTAATGCAGTACTAAGTTGACTATACTTCAGAGTACCCTGCATTTTTCCAAGTCTTCCCTTTTCTGTTTTGATGAAAATCAGAAAATTCCAGTCCCAGCCTGCCTCTGTAAAAACTGAAGAGCAATTTTAACGTGATATTAACAGTGTGACAGTACAGTATAGCATACAGTAATTATCTTAGCCTGCTCAGCTACCACAGAGTGGATGGCAACAGAAATTTGTTTTTCATTGTTCAAGAGGCTGTGCAGCCCAGGATCTAGGTTCCAGCTGACTAGCTGTCAGTGAGGGTCTCATCTTGTTTTGCAGACAGAAAACCACCTTTTTGCCTGTGTCCTCACATTGCCTAGAAAGAGACAGAGCTTCAGTGTCCCTTCCTCTTGTAAGGGCATTGGTCCTATCAGAATAGGCCTCACCCTGATGACCTTATTAACCTTTACACCTCTTCATAAGAGTTAGGGCTTCAGCAGATGAATTTTGAGAGGATACAGATCAATCCATAGCAGCAAGCCATATAATAAAACATTAAAGATGGGATTGTGGGTTCAGATTTAGCACAGACAATACAAGTGTAAGACTTTGCTCTGGGAAACTTTAAAATTGGTTATTATTTTCTCAATGAAATAATCAAAAAATCTGTCTGCATTACTACATATTACTAATAAAAATTTTAAATGATCCAAAAAATCAATTTTAATAAAGTCATTTATGGACTTTTGTTTCCTAGGCTGAGAAAAAACACAAACGATTTCAGGAACTTGACAGATTTATGCACTATTACACAAGATTTAAAAACCATGAGCATAGTTATCAGGTATGTCCCAAGTCTTTTCAGATGAGCTGAACTGCACTATTGTGAATAAATAAAGAGGATGGCTTAAATTATTTATTTCTGTTCCTTTAGTTAGAACAACGCCTTCTTAAAACAGCCAAAGAAAAGATGGAACAATTGAGTAGAGCTCTCAAAGAAAGTAAGTTCTCAGTGGTATGTGTGATAATTGATGTAAAATTTCCTTCCATGCTCAGTCAGCTCGCTGGTAGGAAATTAAGCCCCTGAAGGATGTATTGTACCCATTAGCTCCTTCTGATACTGTTCTGAGTTCTCCAAAAGCCCTGAGTGCAGCCTAGGAAAAGAGGTCTCCATCATTGCATTTTCCACCAGAAACCCCGTCTTCTGCTCCTTTATGCAGCCCTTGCTCTTAGCAGACAAAAAGGAGAAATGTGGTTTTGCAAACCCTGCACCACAGCCAATGCTTGGCGGTGCTGGCAAAGTGAGTGGATCCTGAGGGGCGACCCTGACCTCCTCGAAGGAAAAAAGGTGCATGTACTACCCAGTTGTCACACAACCAAATACCTAGCTTCTTGAGAAAATATAGCAAATTGTCTGCTGAAGCAGAAGTCAAGTATAGATTGGGGAGAAATCATATTACCAGTAAATAATGAAATTGAGCTTAAAAAAAAAGCAAAGCCATGACAGTGGCTAACTTGTGAGTCCTAAGTTGAAAGTTAAAAAAGAACATTCCTAAATATAGATTAGGTGGCTGCATCAGTAGATATAATACACCATAGTGACTGCGTGGGATACAGTTGTTTATTTTTAAAAGTCACAAATTTAAAATAATCATAGTTCATATTTGAAAGGTGTATTGTAAGCCTAAAAATCTAAGTAATTATGTTTGTTCCCATTCATAAAATAATGCGTCTAAAGACCCTTTCCGTGAGAATAATTCCCTAATAAGACAGTAACCATCACTTAAGTTAGAATGGTGGCAAGAGTGTCAATAGCAGTTAAGTTTCATTATTTATTAGTTTGTAGACACTATTAATGATACCAGTACTAAATTCTGTAATTCTCTTCCACAGTAAAATTGAAAAGAAAAATTTCTCAAGAGTATGTGTAATTCTTTTAACAGGGATGTGTGTCTGTTTCATCACTAATGTATCCGTTGTATTCACATGTAGTAAATGCAATAAATATTTGCCAATGAAATTACTGCTTTCATCAACATTCTGGAGGTTCCAGGGAGCATAGTAATAAAATATAAAAAAGAATTACAAGATGTACAAAGTTGAAAGAAAGAATGTCACACACTTTCACACATATCACAATGGACAAGGAACAAGAGTGGCCAGTAGCTTAATTTCTGCTATTTACAGCTAAAGAAAAAGCTAGAGTTTGGATATATTTTTCCTTCTTAATAAAATTTATTTTTCTCTGCCAGTCCTCCTCCTAGATTTCCTTTCTTTTTCTTCCTCAAGTTTTTTATTTACTAACATTAATTGTCCAATTGTTCCTCAGGATATAGTATCTTTTTCTTGGTGTTTTTCTTTTGCTCTATTTTGTTTTGTAGAGGCATAATTGTATAGATTGTATATAGAGAAATTAATAGTATTAAAATATATGTAATGATACAGCCTCTATAGAGAAAGTTATTATGTAGACCCTATATGAGAGAAAGGTGTAATTAAGCTACTTATAGAAGAAAGACATTGTTTATAATTCTTAAACAACAGAATTCCTCTAGGAATAATCTGAAAAGTTGAGTAAAGTAAGAAACCTTAGGGGTGATCTACAGCTGCATTTGTGTACCAGGAAGGTGAGAAAGAGTGCAGGAGGGCTGTATTTAAGCTCTTCTTCAGGGCTCCCAGGACTTGTGCTTGACTCATAAATACACACAGGTCATACATGAGTGTTTTATATACGGCTTTCGTCAAGTTCAAATAAATATTATACACCTACTTCAAACAGTGCCTTTGAAGAGTTTTTTTTTAAAGAAAATAAATGTTTTATTAATTCTATAATACTTAGAGAAAAATAATTTCACTCTGCCTCGCTTCCTTTGTAGCTGAAGGAAGTTGTCCAGATACCACCTTCATCGAAGATGCTGTTCACGTGCTCTTAAAAACTCGACGCATTCTCAAGTGTTCTTATCCATATGGATTTTTCTTAGAACCCAAAAGCACAAAGAAAGAAATTTTTGAACTTATGCAAGTAAGACACCTTTTTATACATTATGTTTCAAATGGTAGCAGTTATTATTATGAAAACAGATTTTCTCCGTTTTTCAACCTCTTAAATTTTAACTGATTGGAGTGTGACTAGTAGTTTTTCTTTTAAAAATGGTTTTCTTAAAAGTTACTGGTGAAAGAAGAAGGAGAGGAAGGACAGAGGGAGTAAAAGAGAAGGGGAAGAGGAGGAGAGGGGAGAAGAGAGGCTGGGAAGAGGAAAGATGGGAGGGAAGAAGAGAAGGAGAAAGAAGAAAGAAGAGCTGGGGGAAAAGGATTTCGCCAAGAGCTTTTATTGCCTCTCGTTCTAAACTATCTGTACTGCATATGTGATCCCAGCACATTACTGGGGCCACACTTGTCCTCTGAGGAGGAAGAGGACAAAGTCTCTGCACTGCGTTTTGCTCAGCCGTGAGACTTGCCTTCCCTAATGCTGCCCCCTATTTAGTGTGGAGGGCCACCTGGACACTCTTTAAAAGAAGAGCAGTTATGTCCATTTTAGCTAAACCTTGCCTTATTTCCATTATCGATATGTACAGAGCTATCTAGGACTTTTCCTCATCCCTTCACTTGACTTTAAGCAATGTAAATCGATCTAGCAGAGGTGCTGACATGTAGTCTGAAGCAAGGTGACAGGGCAGTTGTTACTCCACCCCTGTAGCTTCCAAAAACATGTGTGAGCTGAGCAGGATGAAGTACCATGCTCCATGCTTTTGGTTAGGATCTAGCCTCACACAAGAGGCTATGACTTCCCCAGGCAAAAAGATTATACATCAGAGCTCAAACACCCAACCTCAAAACACTAGACACTACCTCAAATTGTGTTATGCAGATTACTCTCTTTGCATATTGCAGAGGTGTGTTTAGGCCCCCTACCTAACCCAACTCACAGCACTCATATGTGTCCTGCCATCTTCACAGTCACTCATCCTCGAGCCACTCCTTCACAAATGAATAAAACCCTGGCCATGGATTGAAGCCTTTGTTCCACTTAATCACCACCCTAGGTAGAGTTAGGATCCCCTTGGCTCTCCACAACTCTAGATATAGTTTAGTGTCTTTATTCTCCTCATAGGTTGCACTGGAAGTGTAGATTACAATTAACTCACCAAGAATTCTAATAAGTTTTCCATAGGATTACAAATAAACTTGCCAGACCATAAGGAGATGTGGGAAAGGTTCTCAATAATTAGTATGAATGGGGTAGGGATGTGGAGCAGGCTTAGGGAGAACAGACACGAGCCAGAACTGGAGAGTCCTCTGTCTACAAAAATGACAACCAGAGTCTTCTGGCTGTTCTGCTTGATCCTGGGATCCTTCCTCCAAAGCCCCTCTGGCCAAGAGAAAAACAGCTGTGAGCTGAATGCTGTACAACATGAACATGGTTGGCACCAGAAACCAGCTGGTGACCCCGCTGCGGGACTATGCTAAGCTGTACCATAGGAGCTGTATCATGGTGCCTCTACATCACTCTGGAGAGGTTCTTTTTCCAAGACCATGCATCAGCCCTGGACTCCTCCAGCTGTAATAAGCCGTGTCCAAATAAGCCTACAGCCATATGCAGCAGGTGCTTAGTGATGGGCCACATCTACCACACGAGACACCAGCTCCCCACCGCTCTGCTCCAGGTCCTGAAAGGGTGCCTGCACCCAGGAGATGGACTGGTCAGAGCAACAGAAGCTATGCTGAAAAGTTAACAGGGGACTGGCGAGTTCACGATACAGTGCACACCCAGTGCATTTGCAGCATTTCATTTTGGTACTGGCAGATTACAAGAGACCTGAAATTCAGCAGTAAGAGCCGAGGGGTTTATCTTCATGTAATGGAGTCTTCCTTTAAAACTGGCCCCACAGCTACTTGATGGAACACCTGTATAGTTCCAACTGTAATCTCAAAGGTGTTGCCTTTTTATCTGCAAGATGTTTCTTCAGTGGCATGCTTCTTGAGCCCAGAGGTACAGCTACTGAGCGGTAGTGCCAGTGATTCATGCTGCTCAGATACTCAGCCTGTCCAGTTAAGAAATCACTGCTTCGTGTGAAATTTTTAAGTTATTTTAATTTAATATGGTCTTCAATAAAAAAAAATACACAAAGTTTTTTTTAACTTAAATATACAACTTTAGTTCGTATCAGGATCTAATCAAATTTTATACTCTAACCACCACACATTTTAAATTCTATACATAATAATCACACTAGTCAAAAGACTTTTACATATGAAGTGTCATTTAGTTCAAACACTAGGCAGAGCCCAGAACAAGAATTAAAATCTTATATGTAAAGAGTACTAAAGGATTAAGAGTACTAAAGAGTACTTAATCCAAGCAAAATATTATTCATAGCCAAATGTTCCTGATATACCAAAGTGTAAAGAGATATTTTCATGCCTTCTCTCTTCTTGTGTTTTGTGTTGAAGTGGATCCTTATTTCAGTGCTAAACATATTCTGGGTGTATCTGATGTCTTTTTTTTTTTTTTTTTTTTCTTTTCTTTTTCTTTTTCTTTTTTGAGACAAGGTCTCGCTGTGCAGTTCAGGTTAGCCTTGAGCTCACTTTGTAGCCCAGGCTGGATCCTGAACTCACAACAATCCTCCTACCTCAGCCTCCTGAGTGCTGGGATTACAGTTGTGCAACATCATGCCCGGGTCAGATGTCATTTTTCTGTTAAGACCATGTTTGTATTTTTAACAATAAATGTTGCCTTAAAATCAGAAGAAAAAAATTACTAGCAATAAACTGAAATTTTCTTTATGTTTAAATATGTCTATAGGTTTGGGTGAATTCAGAGTTGTGCTAACATTTCTTAAAGCATTTATTTCTTTAAATTAATTGAAGTTGAAATCTGGTCTGTTTCTGATATGTAATAAGAATTTTATCTTCAACAATAAAATTATTACATGCTGCCTTAGAGAGTTATGATTTTACCAGTTTATTTTGTAAGTTAAGATTATTAAAGAAACAGGGCTGGGGATTTAGCTCAGCGGCATAAGCACCTGCCTTGCAAGCAGGCAGTCATGAGTTCGATCCCCAGTACCGATAAAAACGAAAAAGACAAAAAAAACCAAAAACACCTAAGCAAAGTGACATCACCACAGCCAACAAACTTCATTGTAAATTCTTCTTTTCTGTGAAATCACCAGACCTCCCCCATTATAACTTTCATGTCATCCTTTTAATCTGCACTGTGCTAAACCTATATGGTATACTTCATTCAATGCTCAAAACTCATCTTCTCTTTAAGGCCTTCCAGAACTAACCCCAAATCACACTTGTCTTGCCTTAGTAACCTCAGATTCCTTAAGGATTTGAATGTAGTCTGCACCATGGGATCATGTACTTTATGCAGTGCTGTGAAAGTTTTTTCACATAGACAGATTATAAGGTCCTTGTAACAGCTGCTCTATTCAAAAGCGTCTTCATAATCTGTACCAGCTGCATTGCAGTTAATGCCTGTCAACTGAATGCTAGCTTCCTGAGTTTAAAATAATTTTTATATATGATCCTCTGTCTTTCCTAATCTGGAAAAATTAAGTGAAATTAAAAAACTTTTGTTTGTTGTTTTGGTGCCAAGAATGAAATGCAGGACGTTATGCCTATGAGAAAACATTTTAAAATTTAACATTTCTGACTTCAAGAAAGTTAAACTATAAAAGCCAAGAAACCTGGATTTGTTATTTATTGACCCACTCTTTTTATTTTTTTCTTTCCATAGACAGACCTAGAAATGGTCACTGAAGACCTTGCCCAAAAAGTCAATAGGCCTTACCTTCGCACACCTCGCCACAAAATCATCAAAGCAGCATGCCTTGTGCAACAGAAGAGGCAAGAATTCCTGGCATCTGTAGCTCGTGGGGTTGCTCCCGCAGACTCCCCCGAAGCTCCACGGCGCAGGTAAGAGATGTACCACTGTAGAGATCACCCTAGCTTGAGAACAAATCCCAGCAGTTTTATTTTTTATCCAGTTAAGCATCACATTCTTCAAAGCTGCCCCTAAAACATGGATAGCTGATAAAAATATATTAACTTCTTTTTGATGGTATTTGTCTTCATTATATTTTTCTTTGTGCTTCTTTTTGTTGATACATAGTTCTTCAGACCAAATTAGGCTAGGTTAATTTCAAATTTCAATTGAATGCATAATTCAGAATCATTCTAATGCACCATTTCAAATGTGTAATACAGTCATCTGATGATTGTCATAGACAGGATCTGAAATTTGGAAACTCCCAGCTTGTAATGGTGTTTTACTTTTGTGTTAAGAAGTTGTGAAGACATGAGAAGTCTGCTATTAGTAAAGTTGTTTAAGTGATCAAGTAACTGGTAAAGAATTAGCTCTTTGCTTTAAACTGGTAAAATAATAACTTTCTAAGGCAGCATGTAATAATTTTATTGTTGAAGATAAAATTCTTATTACATATCAGAAACAGACCAGATTTCAACTTCAATTAGTTTAACATTCCTGAAAGAGCAGTTACTTTGGTTGTTTTGTTTAAGATACTTATGCTACTTCTGCCATATTTGGCAGCATATTTTCACATTCATAATGATTATGAGCATGAGAAATTTATTTGACCTTTTTTAACCTGAATATTTATAAGTAATTTTGTTAACTTATTAAACAAGGATAGAAGCAGTCATAAAATACTTTGCTGTAATGTGGTGACTTTTACTTTTTCCATGTTTTGCACCAACATAAAGCAACATAGAATTTGAAAGAAATAGTGAAAGTATCTTTTCAGTTGTATATTAATAGTCAATCTGCTTTGACACTCAAATTGTAAGTAAAAGAATTAAAAGTATGCAGAGGGCAAGGATCTTGTTGGGTGTTCTTCATAGTTCTGATAATAAATTGTATGGTATGTCTAATTTCTTTGTAGCTTTGCTGGTGGAACATGGGATTGGGAATATTTAGGATTTGCATCACCTGAGGTAATTGTTTTTGTGGGGTGGGTTTTTTTGTTTGGTTTGGTCTAGTCTTTGTATATATGTGTGAATGTTTTATATTTTCTCCTTAGTACAACCCTGCTTGCATTTGCACCCTAATCTGTGACACCCTGCTGAAAGTATCTGTAGTGCTTTATCTTTCTTTTGTTCAAATATGCCTCAGCAGAGCCTATATTTAACTATTTTTGGTATTGTAGTATTAATGCATTGTTAAATAAATCCCACTTTTATTATTCTTAATTACTAAATTGAACTTAGATCAATTTATAACATGGAATTTTGGAAGATATCTTTCTAACTTGTTAAGATCCATGTAACATTTATGTATTAAAAATGTGTTTCTAGTTTTTTACTTCAGTCGAATCTATTAACAAGCCAATTTGAGCTTTTTGCAACAACCAAGAGAATTTATTTATAATCAGTTGCAAAGGTAGAAAATTTTACAGTAATAATATTTTTTTCATTAGAAATGGACTCTAGAAACAGTAATAATATTTATGCAGAAAGAAATGCTTTGCTTAGTTGCTTTTTTTTTTTTTTCCCCCGGTATTGGGAATCGAACTCACGACCGCCTGTTTGCAAGGCAGGTGCCTATGCCGCTGAGCTAAATCCCCAGCCCCGCTTAGTTGCTTTTTGATTCCCTTTCATACTTTCACACTCTTCTTGGTTTTTGTCCATCATTTTGGTGTGCCATCCAGAATATCTAAAACACTTAACACTACAAATAGACATTGTGGCAAATAAAAATATGCCAGTGAAATCTTAATCATGCCACTTGTTTTGTAACATTTAAATTGCTGGCAATGCTATGTTCACTATGTTCTACATGAATTTTAAATGTTCCTACATAGCACTTCTGTCTATTTCTCTCTCCTTTGCTTTTATTAACTCATACGCCATTTGATTCAGTTTGGTTCTTTGAAAATTAGCAGAACAAATGATGAACATTTGTGTAGCAATTATGCCCATTTTAGTAAAAATTATTATGCAAGAAGTGATCAAGGCTTACTTAAATCAACTTGCAATTATCTTGTGGCCTTTGTATTGGTAGGCATATATCCAGTAAAATACTGACTTGAGAAAATAGTTTGTGCTCAGAAATATGGAAATTTTAAATTCACATAGTTTGTAAAAATGTAATATATTGATGAAATTTTTGAAATAAAAGAAATTACAAACTTTTTTTACCTGACCCTTGATGTACTGTCTGTTATATAGTATGATTAAAACTTTGGGATATTGTGAACAATTTCTACCTAAAAGGAGAAATGAACAAGCTTCTTTTTAATTTAGCAAAAATAAAACCTTTATCAATATATTCACAACTGTGTTTATACCGTCTTGCATCTTCTGGCTCTGGTAATAACTTTAGGAACCCTAAATTATTTGGCTTGCTAATATGACTGGCACTTGAACTTAAATTTTTATTAATTACTGTATTTAAATTACTGAATAAAAATTATTTAAGTCACTTTTACTTTTCTTTAAAGTCATTGGCAAATGAAATACTACCAGGCTTTTATATAAACTTTACTAAAAATCTAAAAAATTACCACATCTAAAAAATTTTCATGTGTATGACAATCAAGTAACTGCCAAACTTATATTTTTAAGAATTAGCTCTTTGCTTTAGACTGTGGAAAGAAAATGTTACCAAACCCCAATAGATTCTTAGGTTAAATTTTCATTTTTTTTCCAGTGACATTAACTCCATATTACTCTCTTTAAATTGCATAAACCTATGATAGGCACAAATACTTATTTTCTGCCACTTTATAGAAAATAGAACTGGATCTCAAAAAGTCTGAGAATACCTCAATTCAGGTTGTAGTTGTGTAACTCACTAAGATCATAAGCTGTGTTCTTCCTTGATTTCTTGTTTTTCAAATATGGATGGTGATATTCCATGGAGGTTCTGGAAAAAGCAAAGCATCTTATTAAGGCACACACAAAACTGGTGCTCAACAAATGCTGCCCATTATTATTTTAAAAAAGAAAACTGGTAGCTTTTTTCCTATAGAGTCTAGAATTTTTAAGTCTTCTGTGTGGCCTCACCTTTTCATATGCTTTCTTAAAGATACTAGAATTCGTAGGAAATTTTCAGATAATTTTCTGAGAACAGTTTGTTTAGACCTGCTACATCATGAGAGAATGTCATTTGAAAGTTTTCTATCAGAATAATTAGAACTATAATAGTTTTCTTGAGCATTTTTGTGTGCTTTTCCTAAATGAGAAATATGTACATTCTGTCAGAAAAATTTCATCACTGAGAATAACTTTGTATCATTATGAAGTATGCCAAGTGAGCAAATCTCAATAAATTTAAACTAACGGTGTGTACACACGCATGTGTATGTATGTACGCTTTTTAGTTGTCATTTTTTTCCTTCTCCTGTAATTGAGTTGCATATATTGTGGTCACTTTTTAAGACTTAACCTCCAGAGAGTGCCTAACTTATGTTGGTAAAGTGATTGCGGGATCTGTTATAAATTAGATAACAAGACCCTTGAAATCATCAGACATGAAGTAGCAGTTAGAACGGAGCATTGGGGCTTTTAAGTATTCCCAGTGTATGTAGGTACTTGTATTGACTATTTGAAATTTTTTTTTCCATTTCCTCAGCATGGCAAAATTTGAAGCTGTTGAAGTTTTTTTCCCCCCTTAAGTCTAATGATTTTATAAAATGTATAAAATCACACATTTCCCCTGGTGGGTGGGGAAGGTGTCTTTGTTTTATTTGCATTTAGAAAACTGCATACGCTCCTGTATTTTATAACCTTTGGTTTCTGCAGGAATATGCTGAATTTCAGTATCGTAGGAGGCACAGACAACAGCGCCGTCGAGGAGATGTGCACAGTCTGCTCAGTAATCCTCCAGACCATGAAGAGCCAGGTGAAAGCATCTCGGGTAAGCTGAGGTCGGGGTGGGTTCTTCTTCTTCTAGTTTTCCTGAGTCTCTAAAACTGACCCATGTCACTATTTGTGTGATTATAAATGTGTAGCTGCTTTCACTGTTATGAGACACAGAAAACCAACAGGTGAAAAGCACGTGCGCTGCATCAGGCCAGCCAGGTGTAGGCGCCATGTCGGCTGCGAATTAGCTATGTTACCGCAGTTAAATCACTTCACCTGCCTAAGCCTCCGTTTCCTCATTCAGCAGAACCCATAGTCCTGCCTGTCGGCACTCACTGGGAGCAGCAAATCACACAATCTGGGCAAAGCATTGATGCACCTCAGGAGCACTAGTAAACCGCACTGCTGATACTGTCTTTGTTCATGGAATGTTTTTCTTTAAGCCTTAGTTCTTCTAGAAGCATTCCTGAAAATTATCAAGAAATTTCTGTTAATTATTTGACTTTTCAGTGTTACATATTAATTGCAGATCTTCAAACTCTAATGTCAAGATCTAGGGGACTATAGATTTGCCCTTCAGGTTATTTTACGTTCCAGATTATCTAAAGAAATCTAAGGGCCAGGGATTTAGCTGAGTGGTGCAGTGCCAGCCGAGCAAATGTGAGGTCAATTCTCAGTACCAAAATAAAAAAACAGAAAAATGAAAATGAGAACACTTCTTTCATTATTAAGAAAAATAAGAGAAATGAATACTAGCATTTTGAGTCATGAAGAAAACACTATAGAGTACAAACACAAATGTAAAACGAGTCATGTGTATGAAGTGACAGTACTAGATAGATATTATTGCTTACAGTGAGACAAATACAGCTGAGAAATTCCTGAGAGGTGCAGATTCACTGGCAGTGAAAGAGAAATTGCCAATTTAAATAACAGACTGGGCCAAGCATGGTGGCACATGAGTGTAATCCCAGCACTCAGGAGGCTGAGGCAAGGAGAGTTGCCATGAGTTCAAGGAGAGCCTGACCTACACAGCAAGACTGTAGACAGACAGATAGATAGACAGATAGAGCAAATCTTACTTGTCACAAAATCGTCTGTGGTGCCAATTGCTTTGAAGCAGATATTCCAGAGGGTGGCAGCGGCCGCAGGCCTGGCACGTCCGTGGTAAGCTCTGCATCGATGAGTGTGCTGCACAGCTCTTCCCTGCGTGACTATACCCCTGCCAGCCGCTCCGAGAACCAGGACTCCCTTCAGGTAGCTCTGCTGAGCAGCTCATGCTTTTGATCTTCCTTTGTTTAGCACAGTTTTGTGTTTTTTGCTTTTATTGCTTTCCTTTTTCTTCCTTCCATTCTCAAATCTTTATTTCAAAAATGTGCTACAGGGCCAGGGATTTAGCTCAGTGGCATAAGCGCCTGCCTGGCAAGCGTGAGGTCATGAGTTCAATCCCCGGTACCAAGAAAAAAAATTGTACTGCAGGAGAAACTTTCTGTACTTCAGATTTCGCTTAGGTGGTGGGTTTTGTTTTTTTGTTTTTTTTTTTTTTTTCATTTCCTATGGGCCAAGAGAAAATTATAGTAAGATTTGAATAAATAAAATTACTCATTTGTATAAATAAAAGTAGTATCTGTTTGGTAAAGGAAAAGTGGTAAATCAGATTGGGTTACTTTTCCTTTCATCACATTCTAAAGTGGTTTTACTTTCTGTTGTCTCAGGCTCTAAGTTCCTTAGATGAAGATGATCCCAATATACTTCTTGCAATACAGTTGTCACTGCAAGAATCTGGGCTGGCCATTGATGAAGGAGCAAGAGACTTCCTCAGTCATGAAGCATCCCTTGGAGCTATAGGCACTTCTTTACCTTCTAGGCTGGACTCCATCCCCAGGAACACTGACAGCCCTCGAGCCGCACTGAGCAGCTCTGAGCTTTTGGAACTTGGTGACAGCCTCATGAGACTAGGAGCAGAAAGTGACCCATTTTCAACTGACACCTTGAGTTCACATCCTGTCAGTGAGGCAAGAAGTGATTTCTGTCCCTCATCTAATGACCCAGCTTCAACTAGCCAGGACCCCAGTATCAATGACAATCTTCTTGGCAATATCATGGCTTGGTTTCATGACATGAACCCTCAGAGCATTGCTCTGGTTCCCCCAGCAACTACAGAAATTAATACGGATTCTCACCCCCACTGTGTCAAAGATGGGTCAGAAGGGATAAGGGAGATAGAGCTCGAGCTGCCAGAAGATTCGGTGTTTGAAGATGCTGCTCTCAGTGAAGGCAGAGGAGCACAGAAAGAAGGAAATGCTTTGGAAGAAAATACTCTGGCTGGAGAGGTGTCATTGCAAGGTAGTGACAGTGGTCATGAAGCAGCCAACAAAGAGAATGGTGCTGACGTTTCAAGTCAAGCCCCTGAAACCTCTAGTGACTGGCTTGAACAAGTACATTTAGTGTGAACCATGGGCATCTGGCTCCAACTGCTGAGCAGATCCAGATGGTATGAAAGCCGGAAGAAGCTTTATAGAGACCTTGATCCAAGTAATTCCAAGGCGATCATAACCACTGATGTTAGGATTGAATACAGAGGTGTTCCCTTGAATGGTAGCTTCATTTTTGAACCTTACAGGGAATTTCTTTTGTATTTAATTGGATGGCTTTTTCCCTGTCTGCTAAACATAAGAGCAGGAAAGCAAGAGAAACACAAAGGGAATAAGTAGGTTGTGTTCTGCATTCTAAGAAAATGCAGCACACTATTTAGCCTAGAGTTGGCAATATTTAAATTAAAAGTTTAAATCCAAGGTTTATTCCCTAATCTTTGAGTGGCTTTCCAAAAAAGAAAGAAAGAAAGGAATAGTTTTCTTCATTGTGGAAGTTTCTTTGGACAGATCTGCAAACATATATGTCCTCAGTCGCTTTATGCTCTGCCATAACTTTCCTCTTCTCCTTCCCTTTTGTCTGAGCAGTGTGAATTGAGGTGTCCAGGGCTTCTCCTTAGTGCTGCATCTACCATAGTGTAATTAGTTTTAATTTTCACATGATTAATCAAAGGTTTCTTCCCATGTCGATTTATAGTTCAGTTGTGCCAAACTCTAACTTGTGTGCTGACTAACAAGGCATTAGGGGCACAGCATCCTAGTGTGCTCCAGGGCAGTGTCAGCGTGCTCAGGAGTCAAAGGTGCCATCCGTAGCAGTGATATTCCAGAATTTAATAGGCTTTTGTTGCCATGGAGACTGCATTGAAATAAATGTAGCCTATAGCTTGTTAACTAAATCTAATGCTGCTGTTAAAAACAGTTTATTTTACTATTAAAATACAGTTGATTAGCAACAGCGGTGCTGTATTTTAAGAGACACTTTATTGGAAGTGCAATCATAGTTCTTTGTTTTCACAACTTTACAGTGCATTCTAATTACTAATGGGTGCAATTACTTTTAATGGTGTTTTATAAAATAGAAAAAGGTGGAGTTTTCATGAGTTATAGTAAATCCCACAATTAAAAACTTCAATAAAAACATCCTGCGCAACATGTTACTGTGCCTTTGCCTAACCTAAATGGATAGTTGCCAGTTAATAAGTCAGTAATTCAAATTTCAATGTCTCTTCTAAAGTAACTATGCTATGAATTGCAGAGACCTCCATAAAACCACCCATGGCCTTGCCTTTACAGTAAATTTAACAACTAAATGTTCAATCAGTTTGTTTGCCTATATAGCAGATGCTGACATATGTTTGTTCTCTTGCACAATACTCATTTGCTGTGTGATTACTGTTTAGTATTGAAAAAAGTCAACCTCCTAGTTATCAGTGTCTTATTGTGAAGAAAATACTGGTCTTAGCTGTAATTAAGATACAGTGGTACAGTGTGTAATTAAAACTAGAATAAACTGTTGGAATGGTTGTTTACTTACATATTATCAAAACTAGGATAACATAAACAAAATAGATACGCACAACACTCCACTTAATATTTTGCCAGATTATTACAAGAAATCTACAGAAACCAAAATTTCAGTACTGCATTTATTATACAAGCAAGTCCTAGGCCAGGTAAAAGGTTGTATTAATATTGATATCCATGTGATTTGTGATTACAGTTTTTGATTATTTTTTTCCAAACCATACTTTTAAAATATTCTTGTACTTTGAATTAATATGGCCAGGACATTAAAGTATTTAATATTCCCCAGATTAGTTCTCCTAAGATAAACTGTGGTGGGAATTGCTCTTATGCCATGGATATCAAAAGTCCACATTAGTTTTTATTTCTCTAATTATCAGATACATTGATATCAACCCCTATTAAAGTGGGGGGATATTAACTTTTTCTACAGTGTATTACTGTATACTAAACTGAAATAGTCCATAAAGGATTGTTTACAAATTTATTTTGGACTAAAGATGTGAATGCTATGAAGGTTTTAGACCACCGTGTCATTTTTCCAGTACAAAGGCGCCGCCTCCACTGGAGGCGTCCTACGTGGTGCGGCCAAGTGAAAAGCAGCGCTCAGTGTGAAGACGGTGGCGTTTGTGGCAGGTTCTGATTCCAGTTCCCTCACACCGCGAGCGGTTTCCTTTGTTTCTGTGCTGGTCTCTCCTGAGCATGAAAACTGATCATTATCCAGTTTGTATTTCCTTGGTACATATTTTAAAGACAACACAGTCGTCGACTTTACAATTCAGTAATAAAGTTTGGCAAAGCCTATTTTGTAAACAGGTTAATTTTATAATGTAAAAAAAGAAAAAGTTAATCTAACCTTGACTTGTTATTTGCACTTTCATAGTCTATACTTGATACATTCCCACTTTATATACAGTAGGAGTCTACAAACTTGTAGATGTTTGGCCAAATGAATGCTGTTAATAATATGTAAAGTTCTTTGATTAAACATTTATTACTGAAACTGCTTCCATTTTGTCTCATTACATTATACACTTTGTTTCAAGCAAGTCAGGAAGCTAAATTTTCTCCAGATTAAATCCCCTCCAGTGTATTGGGATTTTGATTCTAACACATATAATTGATCAGCGCCTGGTATTTTTTATGGTAGCCCTCTTACTGCACATTTTCTACCCCAGAGATAAATCTGGTAACCCTGCGTGACAATGTGTTAGAAGTCTATTTCAGTGCTCATTTTAGTTTCATCACTGCAGTCATGTTACAGTTTTTTCTTTGAACTCTCTAATAGAAGCACACAAAAAATAAAGAACTTTAATAGATGTTTTATGAAATTACTTAAGGAGAGAAAAACTCATGCTATATGAATAAAAAGCCCTGCTTTCTCCACCACTTTGTTGTTCTTTACCTTATGAGTTACCAAAACAACCCTTGGCATCTGGGTTTCAGTGAACATAAGGTACAAGTTCCAGGCCACCAGATGGGTGTGCCTATAACAGTCACGTGAAGTCATGTTTTATTCATGTCTTTTCATTTTGTAGATCTGAAATGTAAGTGTGCTAAGGTGTTCCTTAAATGCTGTTTGTGGGAGCCACTGATCTCCTTCTTATTCTCGTTTCTGGTCCTGACTATCTGAACTTATTAACCTGTTGTAAATTACAGTATGAAACTTGCTAAAGTTTGGTCTTTTGTTTTTTTTTCCTTTGGGACAGTGTTTCTCTATGCAGTTCAGCTGGCCTTAAACTCACGTTGTAGCCTAAACTGCCCTTTAACTCACAGTGATTTTCTGGCCACACCTAGCTTAAAGTTTGGTCTGTTTTTAAAATAGTATGTCTTAAAGGAGTAAAACCTTGGAATCTAAATATTAAATCATAAATTTTAGGTGTGTGTTAAGACTGAATAAGTCCATTGGAAAAAAATTGTCATGTGCTTGGTTTTTAGACTGAGGGGTAGTTTCATTTTAGCACTATATCAAAGGTGTGAGCACTAAATCTTCTCTGTAGGACCACTGTACTGTATCCTTGGCAGATCATATAACTTTCTCATTGGAATAGTAGATTTCTTTCTAGAAACACTGTATTTTGTGACAGTGTTTTAGGAACTTATGGAGGTCCCTTTTTCCAACCTAGTCACAGTGCAGGAAAAAGTTTGTATTTGTAATCCCATAGAAAAATACTGGAATTTTAGTGAGTTAATTCTAATCTGCCCCTTCCAGTGTAACCTATGGCAAGAATAAAGACACTAATAAATTATATGTATGGGGAGTTAAGGGGTCCTGAGTTCTGCCCAGATGAGGGTTCAAGGGAACAAAGGTCTCACCTAAGGCCTAACACAGATTTTATTAATTCATGAAAAAAGGAGTGGCTACAGGATGAGTGACGGAGAGAATGGTGGGAATTACAGGAGTACTATAATTCTAGCTAGCTTAGGAGGCCAGAAAGCACCTCTGCAATATGCAGAGACGAGGGTATGCAGAAAGACCAATCTGCATAACCCAACTGAGATAGCATTTAATGTTTAGGAGGCTGGCACTTTAGTTTTTGATGTGCCAACTTCTCTGCCCTAGAAAGTCATAGCCTCTTATCTCTTGGCTCAAACCCAGTCAACAGCTCTGGAGTATTGACTCTGCCATCCCACCAGGCTCAACCATGTTTAGGGAGACACTGGAGTGGGGAAACAGCAACTGTCACCTCATTTCAAAGATTACACATCAGTACCTTAGCTAGCCCCATTTACAGTGCATCTGTTACTCCTGCCACACAGAGCTCACATTCTCAATCCCTCAGGCTGTTGCTGTCATGGAAATCAGTTTCAGACATGGTCCCAGGTGGGAAAAGGATGCTAAAGAGACCTTGGAAGTGCAGTCCTTTGGGTAATTCCATATAATGTGGCTTCCATATCTGAGTGCATAGTGGAATTGATATATCATGCACACTTAACCTGTCTCATTTTCAGTGGGATTTTCCATTTTAGGACAGGCCATGTGGAGAAAAATCATATTGGGTCAGATAAATTGCTTCTCAACAGGTCTTCTTGTCCTTTGCCTGTCAAAAATAGTATAGAATTCAGGAGTAGGAAGGGGAATCACTGCTCATAGACACATAATGGCAGAGCCAGCGCTCTCATTCATTGGCTTGGACAGCTGCATCCCTTGCCTGCCATAGCTACTATATACAATCACTTTATGAAAAGCAGCTTAGTAGTAAATTAAGCTCCTGAAACTGAATGCCTTACCCTTACAAGTCTTGCAACTTGCTGGCCTGACATCTTGATTCTAAGGGCGTCTATTGAAAATGGCCATACTTCCAAAACTATTACACAAATTAATCCAAGTCAAAACATCATTAACATACTTCACAGAAGTAGAGAAAGCAATGCTAAAATTTATATGGAACCAAGAGACCTAGAACAGCAAGAGCAATTCTGGGCATCAAGAGCAAGGCAAGGGACATCACCACCAATTTAAAGTTACACAGCAAAGGTATCATGATAAAAACAGCATGGTACTGGCAAAGAGACAGACCCAAGGATCAATGGAACAAAATAGAAGATGCAAAAACAACTGCAAGCACACTTAGCTTTGAAAACCTCTTTAATAAATGGTGTTGGAAAAACTAGCTTTCCATGTGCTGAGGACTAAACCTAAACCCATATCTCTCACCATGCAGTAAACTAAAATTGAAATGGGTCAAAGATATAAAAACAGTCTGCTGGAAAATATAGATAAAAGTCTCAAAGACAAGTGTAGATAAAGACTAATGCACAAAACCCCAATCACAAAGGAAAGAAAATACAAAGAATCAATAACTGGAATAATCTAATTAAAAACCTGAACAATGAAAGAAACCACTAAGAGTGAAGAGATAACCACACAGTGGGAAAATAAATTTTGCCAAGCGATCCTCAAAGGACTAACATCTAAGATATATTAAAACATTTTTAAAGCATCAGACTCTATAAATTTTAAAACCCAATCCAAAACTCAGCATCTGAATTGAACAGGTACTTCACAAATGAAGATGTACAAACAGCAAATATATATATGAAAAACTGGCCATTCCTGTCATTTGAGAAATGCAAATTAAATCCACTGAGATTCCATCTCATTCCAGAAAGAATAACTATCAGAAATTAACCAATAATAAATGCTGACAAGGCTGTGGAGAAAAAGAAACACTTCCCCATTGTTGGTGAGGGTGAAAGTTAGTACAACCATTATGTAAATCAGTAGGGAGGGTCCTCAAAAAACTAAAACTAGAGGTTTCATTTGACCCAGTTGTGCCCCTTCAAAATATCTGCCTAAAAGAATTAAAAGCATAATATTACAGTTACATATATACATTTCCATGTTTATAACAGCACAATTTACTTTTTCACTTCCCAAAAATTATTAGTATATATTCATCATACATATTGTCATTCATCATAGGGAATTTGTACCTGTATATAATATAAATACATAATGTTTAGACTCATACATAATTTCTTTTTTCCTAGTCTCCTTCCCTCCCTCCAACCCTTTCTGCCCTCCTATTTACAAATGCTTTGTTTCCATTTTTTCCCTTCCATTCTCTTGTAGCACCACAATTTATAATAGCTAAATCTTGGAAACAGTCCGTACGTCCATCAACAGATGAATGGATAAGGAAAATACATTTGTATCAGTAGAGTACTACTCATCCATAGAGATAAATCATTTTTAGGTAACAAGATGCACCTCACAACCATATGTTAACTGAATTGAGCCAGACACACAAGTTTAAATATAACTGTTTGTCTTGTGTGAAAAATCTAAAGGGTACATATGGACAGAAATGGAAAATATGAAGAACATATTCAAGTGGGAAGAAGAATGGAAGAGGGAAGGAGAAGGAAAAAGGAATTTAATAAAAGTGGATTTTGAAGACAGCAAAAGGCATTATGATAGCCATTGTTGGTTTTCTGTTGTTGTTTTGGAATCCTGTACCATTGACACTATTTTGTTTTGATTAGATTTATTCTGTTTTATTTTGCTTAGTTGTAAAATTTTTAAAAAATGGAAACAGCTGGGCATAGTGGTGCATGGCTATAATTCCAGCACTTGCAAGGCTGAGGCAGGAGGGTTGCTGTGAATTCAAGGCCAGCCTGGGCTACAAAGTGAGTTTAAGGCCAGCCTGAACTGCATAGTTTGAAACCTTGTCTCAAAAAAGACAAAAAATAATAGTGAAACAAAGTAATAATAAGGAACAAAGTTTTTGGAGAAAGGAAGGAAAGGTTGAAGGGAGGGGAGAGAAATGGGAAAAGACATTACATATATATGATGAATGTGATCATTGTATATGGCAAATATGTATTAATAAAATTTTAAAATAATCTTGAAACAAAAAACCAAAGTGGAAGGAATCATTCTGTGCACTGTCAAGACTACACTAATCAAGACCTTTCGATACTGGTGGGAGTGGGGGGTAGACTCATCAATGGAATAAAAAAGAGAACAAAAATAGTCCTACATAAATACTCTGGAGTGATTTTGATGAAGATACAAAAGGTGAAAGCACAGTGTTTTCAACAAATAATGCTGGAACAAACAAAAGTATGAGCCTTTGCTTAAACCTCTTATTTTAAATTATTGTAGGAAAACCAGTAATCAAAATGAGTGGAGGACTCTGCATCGAGGAACCTAGAAGGCAACTGTATTGATTTTATGCCGGCAGGTTGGGGACTGTTACAGTCCAAATCGCCAGCAAGGAGCCAGTGTTGGGTCAGTTAAAATAGAGTGTGCAAACAGGAAGTACAAGGCAGATGGCAGATCATTACATGATTGCTTATGTGAATGAAGTCATATATTGCCAGGCACAATAACTCTAAATAGATTTACTTAAAAGGAATTGTTTACCATAATGTCTTGAAGACAAGTGGAAGAGCAGAGCAAGCAATGTTAAAAGTGTTCTTGACTGGGTCACTTCATCCCAACCAAAGTCCAAGCTGGGATAGTCAAATGGCCCCAAAGAGAAGCAGCTGGACCCAGACAGTCAAGGCTAACTAAACTTAGTAGGGTGTTTATGTGACAGGCAGCAGGAGCATAGGCAGAGGCTACTATTTGATTTTCAACTTGCTATAACATGTCTATAAGTTTGCTATTCTATTACTGTGCCTTTACTATTTATATAATTGTATCCTTACATATATATAATGGTGCCCTTACAAAATAAAACCTAAAATGGATTTAAATGTAGTACAAGACTTTAACAAAAAACTCTAGAATCTAGTATAGGCAAGAATTTTTAGACAATCCCAATGGCATAATCCTTAAAAAAATAAATTAGTAAATTGACCATTAAAACGTAAAACATTTACTCTTTGAAAGACCCAGTGAAGAAAATGAAAAGAGAAGCTATGCAGCCTGGGAAAATATTTACACTACAAATTTGATAACAATTTAGGAAAAAAGATAAAAAATTTTTTATATGATGAACAACAGGCATAAAGGGCTATTTCACCACAGAAGGTAAATGACTAACACACAAAAAGATACTCAGCATCACTATGCCTAGAAAATGCAGATTTAAAACACAGCAAGACACAACATTAACCTGCTAGAATGACAAATATTAGTGTCAGCACCAAGTGCTGGCAAGGATATGGAGAAACCGAATTGCTCACACACTGCTGATGGGAATACAACACAGCACAGCCACCTCGGAAAATGAGTTTCTTTTTTTGTTTTTTAATTACTGCATGTTTGCAGTATGTAATGCTTGCTTCCTTGTGTGAAATCAGTTCATGTACATAACGTATCTTGCGTGTGTGTGAACTGAACAAAATCTTGGCCGGTTTTTATTTTGCATTCGACTTCTAGTAGTATTTTAAGGTATCATTTCACCTTCTATACAAGTAAAACAGGTAAGGAGGGACACTGAAGCTGCAGGGCATCTGTGTCGTGTCTTTATTGGTCTCATCCTGTTCCCCACTTGAACAGAGCTGGTCTCTTCCTTAGAAGAGAAGCTCCAAGTATTCGGCAACAAGACCGAACTTCTCCAAATTTCATTACTCAGGTCTATTTTCCTTGAATACTTTTCTTATTTAAAAGAAGGAAAAAAGGAAAATAAAACAATAAAATCAATCAAAATAAACCAGAATAAGTGATACAGCACTTTCAAACCTTTTGAAATCAACAATACCTTTGTTGTCTTCAAAATAGCTGGGGATACCCCCTTCAGATAAACTAAAAATCTAACAGGATAGAATAGAAACAATAAAAACAAAACAATGAATGCAATAAAGAACCTCAAAGCAAGCCAGTAGTAAATACATAACGGCTTCCATGTCTTGCCATCTTTCAAATAGCTGCTCATGCCATCAGAGTTAACGCAGACAAAACAAAAGAGAATAAACCCCAACCCAAAAGAAAAAACAATGAAAATGATATGGTTTTGGGGATAAGAGGGATCTTCTCCCTGTAGATCGCGGTTCTCTCCTCCACAATCCGCAAATGGTACAGACTCAAAATGGGGCTTGGGTCTGGCTTTCTGCAAGCCGGCAACAGCCTGCACCTACATAGCTCAATTCCTTTCCACATGCCCTTTCTTTATTTCCCTGGACCCTCCCTTCATCTCTGAATCTGCTTGCCACTGAGAATGATCTATCTCCCTTCTTCCTGTTATTTTTCATTTTGCTCATTATTTACAATTTGAATTTCTCATATAAGACAAGCCATGTAACACTTAAACTTGTGTCTCTGATTTCTAATTTACTTAACATTGTGGTCTCGGGGTGCATCCGTTTCCCTATAAATGACTCATTTATCTTTCTTTGTAGCAGAGTACATCATTACTGTGTAAATACAGCACCGCATTTTCTTTACCCACTCATCTGTCAGAGCAGCTTGGGCTTCATAGTGAGTTCAAGGACAGCTTGTAGTACATAGCAAAAGCCTGTCTCAAAACAAAACAAACAAAAAGCTCACATTCACAAAAGAGAAGAAGAGGAAGAAAAAGAAAACAAGAAGTAGAAAAGGAAGGAAGAAGAAAGAATGAATGAATGAATGAAAGAAGAAAGAAAGAAAAGCATAATTAGTTCTCTGATTTGAATGTGTAATTCCCTCCCAGGATCTACAATTTTGGGGCAATGCTCAAGGCATAGCCCTTCTCACACTGGTAGATAAAGAAGGCACGCAAACACCCTATCTGTGCCTTACGCAGGCTCAGCAGATGGTTGGACTAGGACAAGGGTGCCAGTGCTGACACTTTCAAATCCAGAGTGAATCAGGCTGAGCCTGGCCTCTGGCTGTGAAGGCAGGGCCTGTGTCCTTTAGCTCAAACCAATTAACAGGTCTCTTTCAAGCCTGACCAAAGCCATCTCCCGTGACTGTCTCTCACCCAGTCACGGTGGGCCCATAACACTGGGAGGCCTGAAGTGAAGCCATCCCATGGGTGCTCTGAGTCCTAGGCTCAGTCACCCCTTCCTCAGAATGGTGTCTGAGCAAGCACTCTCCAGGGATATGGTGCCTGCGTGGACTGGAGTCACTCACCAGTTGCCACCCATCAGTCTCATGTGGGGGCAGAGTCCCATGCTCTTCCTGAGGCTCACAGCATCTGCTGGCTCGTTCTACCACTGTGTTTCTCCCTGGAGCCTTCTGCAGTTCCAGCTTTCACCCTGTCTCTACAGATTTGGTTTCCCTTTCCTGACAGCTCTGAGCCTGAAGCCAGGGAGAAACTACAGGCTGTGTCTTCCCATCTCCGCCCTGAGTTTTGTCCTTCAATTTCTCTGGAGGTTTTAGTTTTCCTGTCAGACCCTTCCAGTTTCCCAGGGTCTATTCCTTCTGCCCAAATTATTATTTTCCAGTGTCTGGATTCTGAGTTGTTTCGTATCCCTTTGCCATTTTCTCTGAAGTCAGAAATTTCTTTCATTGAGAACAGATCAATCTATCTACTGGCTAGACTGCTCCTAATAATTGTATCTTGCTTGGAGCCTGAGCTAATACACAAATCAAAGATTGTCATAGAAGCATCAAAACTTCCTTTAATCAATTTGCTACCCCTGTTTGCTGGCACCGTACTGTAGCCTCCCATAAGAGGCTCTATGTGGGTAGGAAAGCTGCTGAGACAGCTAAATGCCTGGTGCTGTGCTGCTGCAGCAAAGCTCAAGAAAGCAAGTGGCCTAGTACAGGCAGGATAAGAAACACCTGAAGCTTTCCAGCAGCGTTGGCTTCCTTGTATAGGTTAGTTTGCTGTGATGCTGGTACCGAAGACTTTGAAAGCTTTATATACACAGGTATGCCGGCTTAGATATCCAGGCCTATGAGATTCAGAGGGCCCCAAAGGGTTTTTGCTGAGGCTTTAAGAGCTTTGCGCCTTCTACTAACTCATGATTCAGAATTGGATCTCATATTCCAAGAATTTTCTAGTCATAATAAGAGAATACAAACATAATATGAAACTCTGCTAAATAGAGTCCCCTTCCGAGAGTTACCATACAGGGTGAATCTGAAACAACAGGCAATCACAAAATCGGGTGTCTGGTACTGTGTACTCACATTCAAATGTCTTGAGACCGAGAGTTCCGGCCATGGAGGGACTCAGGCAGCTTATTCACCTGCCCTCTTGATAAGCACCTGCAGCTTGGGCCTGGAGGAGAACCATTACCTGTGAGCCAACTTCCACCGGAGCTGAAAATCAAGCACCCTTCTCCCACCTGCCCCCTCCCCCTTACCTACTGGGGATAGATATTTCAACATCTCTTGGGAGGATGATCATATGCAGTATAGAAAATATGGGGGATTTCCTTCTATCTTCTGTTTGAAGGCATAAGTTGTTTTCACTTTTTGTTATATTTCTTTTGCTCTATTCAGTATTCTCAATTGCTTTTACAATGCTCTATTTTTGGTTTGATTTTAAAATACGTAATTGACTGGATAGCTATTGTTAAAGAGATATACCATAGTACTTAGTACTACTATCCCAGTATCCTACTGTGAAATCCTGTACCAATTTCACTGCATTGTCTCAATTGGCTTTATCCTGTCTTGCGCTGTTGCATATTTGCTACTTTCAAAATTAAAAAGAAAAATACATGTTAAGACCCATGCATGTGTAGAATCTATAAACAGTTTATGAGAACTGATCTTATAACAATTGATGAAATGAACAGATACTTTGAAGAAAAAGAGACACTAAAATACCCAGTGCTGATCCTGGAGTGTCATAATGTGAAACCTAGCAATAGTGTTATTCTTTGTTCAGAGTGATATTAGCCTGCTTGGGTTTATCGAAAGTCAACATAATTGAAGATATAGGTAACTGCATTTTTAAGTGTAGAGGATTGATAACCATATTTCTGAGGTTTTGTTGGATAGTTGAACAGAACTGGTTGCAATCTCACTGTTTGAATCCCCACTTTATATGCTCCAATTTAGTATCTTGAAGAACTATTTGTAAGAAGACAATCTGTAATCATCAACTAGTGATTTCTTACTGTTTTTCTTTGAAATTATGTATTATTTCTACCCGTTTTCTGTTTTTTAAGTCTTTCTTTAAATTCAGTTTTAAAAAGAAGACACTGCAGTACCCAGTGCTGATCATGGAGTGTCATGAAGTGAAATCCAGCAATACAATTATTCTTTGTTCAAAATGATTTTTTTTAATTTTTAATTTTTTTTAATTTAAAGGAAACAAAAAATACATGGAGATAAAAAGGGTAGAAATAATACAAAATTACAGAAAATAAATGGTAAGAAATCGCTGGTTGATAAATTACATATTGTCATCTTAGAAATAGCTGTTCAGGTTACAAAATTAAAGTATTTAAAATGACATTCAAAAAGTGACACTGCAAACAGTTCTGCTCAATGATCAAACAAAAACTCAGTAATATGGTTATCAGTCCTACACACTTGTTTTACATCTCAAAGAGGGTAAGATTAAACATAGCAAAACAGAACAAAACAGTTAAAAAAACAATTTAAAGAAATACAGATTTCAAAGCAAGTCCACGGGAGATCTTCACTGTCTATCTAACTGTCTCTAGTTTCTTACAAATAGTTGTCCCCATCTTCACCCACATTATATACATATTGCATATTATAGAACTAATCAAATCATTACAGGATGATGAAGGCTTTTTAGGTCTTCAAGATCTAACATTGGGGAAGACAATAATAACTACCATTGCATCTCTCATTCTCTTCGTGGTAGCCGTCCCCATCTCTACATATGCTGAAATTGAACTTAAGAGACTAGACTAATATCATTCTGATCAGTGAATAATAGTATTGCTAGAATTTATATCCTAGTGCTACAAAATTAGCATTGGGTTTCTTAGTGTCTCTTCTTCAGAGTATCTGTTCATTACATCTTGCATTATGTAATCTGTTCCCGTAAATAATTTTTTTAAAAAATCTCATGTGTGAATTTCTACATATATATCTATCCTCTCTGTATTATAGAGAAAAACAAATCATAACAAGACAGCAAAACAAATTCCTAGAAAAACATGCAATGGATAAGACATTTAAGACCACAATATAGGTGATCTTCTGTAGTTACTATGTTTTCTCTTGTTGTTTTCAATAGATTTGTCCACATCATCGGCTTAATATAGTTAAACATAGTATTACCTATTTTTATAAAAACACAACTTTGAAAGCATTGTAGGATTTGAGAGCTGTTAATAATTAATACATTCAAAATGATTTTAACCTGCTTTAGTTTGTTTAATCAAAACATAAAGATATGGATAACTGCATGTATGTTTAAATGTATAGGATTGACAACCATGTTACTAAGTTTTTGTTGGACAGTTGATTAGAACTTTTTGCAGTCTGTTTGAATTCCCACTTTACATGTTGTATTTTTGTACCTTGAACAACTATTTGTAAAACGACAACATCAACTAGTGATTTCTTACTCTTTTTTTTCTCTGAATGTATGTACTATTTCTACCTATTTTGTTTTAATCTTTCTTTAAATAAAAAAATTAAATTAAATTAATCTGTAAAAAAAAAGTCTTGAGACCTGTGAATTCAGTTAAATCATAGCCTCGTTTCCTTTAATACTTCAGATAAAGGAGAAAGGCATCACTGTACTCTTCTCGGGTTGCCTTTCTTGTGTGAACCCAGGGCAGTTGGGTTGCTCCTCCAGTATTCTCTAACCCCAAAGCCCCAGATGAGCTCACAGAACCCCTTCCTCCCTGCTTCTCCTGTTCAGCATCATTGTGCCCCCACCGATACAGGTGATCTCAGGTGACTGCCAGTCATTCCCTTAACCTGCCCCACACCATGCCCTCCTATCCCACCCTGCTTTGATTTTTTTCCCCTCTGGTTTTCAGAACCTTCATTATCTTCTGCCTTCACATATGTCTGCATTTTCCTCTCTGCTGAAAAAGAAGCAAACACACAACCTTCACCTTCCCTGATGCTCATCTTCTTCCTGGAGGCGAACCTGCCTGCTGTCTCCTGGGCCCAGTCCCCTCTTGCACAGCAGCTGTTCTGCTCTGGACCCTGCGCTCACCAAATTCACTGCCATTGTTCTGATGTTTTTTAAAAAACCCTTAGGTATTTTAAAGGACCCAGAACATCTGAACTCTAAATGAACTGTGGCTCCAGTGCACAACACCTTCTTGAAAATCATGGCTGGTCTCATGATTTGATGCTCTCACCATTCTCATTGTTTGAGGACTGACACCCTTTTTTCTTCCGTCTCGCAGGTATGGATGTTTGCAGAGTTCATTCTTTGGGATCTTTTTTCTTTCTCCCTCATTCCTGGCAACTGCATCTGTTTTCATAGCCTCAGTTCCCACCAAGTGGATGGTTCCCAATTCTGTGTCTTTACTGTGAATGTCAACTTCCAAACTTCAGCCAATTTAAATTTCCTGTGTCTCTACGTATTGGAAAAAATTGAAACCTACATTTGTCACCTCACCTCACAACTCCCCACACCATTTTCCCCTTTCCTAAAATTGCCTTATTTCTGTGACAGTTGCCCATAGTAAAACCTGGAACATGCCTAATTTCTCCAGCTCTAAGGATCATCCAATCAGATATCAATGTTTTTGTATGTTATCTTGGTCATACACAATTAGCTTATTCTACCCCACTTAGCACTTAGTTTTATTCTTTAGCAACTTCAGCCTGGTTATTATGTGATCTCATTTGCTGCTCTTCCTCTCCCTAATGTCTCCTCTGCCTTAACCCACTAGGCTAGACCAACTCTCCTAAAGGCTGCCTTCACTATGATACTGTATTTAAAACTTATGCCTACCAGATAAAGTCTGAAGTCCTAAGCCTTTTAGATGATTTGAAATCCTTTATCTGGTGTGACCATCTCTCTACACGAACTTTTCTCTCTAGTTCCCTCCTGGGAAGACCTGAGGCCCAACATGAGTGGGCCCGTTGGTGCCTTTGTTTATACCACTGCCATTACATACTCTTTCCGCTGGAGAAAGTGCCATAGACTGGCTGGCCTGGAACTTGGAATCAGAAATAAGTAAAGCACAGAGGCAGACATGGGTTCACTGGGATAGATTTGAACACGTGAGCTTTTATATGTGAATATCATTTTTTTATATCAAGTATCTTATCCCAGGAAACTCTGCAACTCAAGGAGGGGTATACTGACCTGTACAATTTATGATCTTCAAGAAAACCATCAAACTGGTATTATAAGATTTTATACACATCTGGCAGACTGTGGCCCCTCCAAGGTGAGAACCACTAGTCTCTCCTGAGATCTGTGCCATGTTGGAACTTAGGACACTGGGAAACCAAGCAAGCAGCTTCCCTCCCTGGTAAGTGGTGGTGGTGATCAGACTGTGGCCCCTCCAGGGGGAAAACTGCCAGTGTCTCCTGAGATCTGCATCATGTTGGAACTTAGGACATTGGGAAACCAAGCAACGATCCTGCCTCCCTTCTAAGCAATAGTGAACCTACTGGTCCCCGGCTTAGAGTCGAACATCCCATTTCCCCTACCCCCTTTGTCCGGTCCCTCCATTAGCAAATGGGAACCAGAAATTTGAGCATCTCTTAGGAGGTTGACCATAGCAAATAAGGGGGATTTCTTGTACTACTCTTTGAAGGCAAATATTTTTATTACTATTTTGCTTTATTCTGATTAATGGTACTGCTCTATTCAACATTCTGTTTTGATAAGTTCTATAATGTTCTGTATTTCATTTTATTTTGATATACGTGGTTTCAAGAACAACTACTGTAAAGATAATGAAATATACTTTGATACCTATTACTGTTATCCCGGTAACCTGCTGTGAAGTTCTGTACCAATTTAAAAAAAAAGATTTTATACATATCTAATTCAATTCAAAATATTATGGGACTTCTTGTTTAATATATATATAAAGCATCAGTTTTGCATGACAAAAGTTCTACAGACTGATTACACAATAATGTACATAAATTTAACATAACTGAACTGTACACTTAAAATGATTATGATGGCATATTTTATGTATGTTTTACAACAATTAAAATTAAAATTAAAATATGGGCTTCATTTGTCCCAGACAATCAGAGAAGTGGTCCCTGAGTCAAGCCCACAAGTACAACTATGATGGACAAGCAGGTAATTCTCTGTCCTGAGCCTTTTGTGTAGACTAACTTCATTAATCCTTCCTCAGCCCTGCGCGGTAGTAGTATTAGCATTCGCTCCAGCTAGATTCTGCAGTACAGGAGAAAGGCAGAATCCATTGCTTTAAGTTATCCTTTAAAAATCAGATTCCAGAATATTCCCATAGACTGTCCAAGGGGGTGGGAGAAGGAAGTAAATTTAACTTTCTGTAATTATTTTTATTCAAGTAGAGAGACATTTAGAGATTTACATAGTACATAGAAAACTTCAACAAAGCAATGAGCATCTTACAAATATTTGTAAATATGTAATTATGGTAGTCATCTTTTGAATTTATAAAATTAAAAATATTTTCAGCAAGTTTTGGTATGTGACAATGGAATCAAAAGCAAAACAACAACACCTATCATCTACTGAATGCTTAGTTTCTTTTGAAAAGAAAGAAAAAGTGCTCTTACATTTCTTTCTAAAAAGGGGGAGAGGGGCTTATGAAGTTCAGGTCTGAGCCAGGGGACAGTTCACAAGGGCCTTTTCTTCTGTTTTCAGCATAAACCGACATTGATCATACAACTACCGTCCCATTTCGATCAGTTGCAGAATAAAAAGGAAAAGGTTGATGATGTCCAAGTAGATTTCCAGGGCAGCAAAAACATACTCTTCAGGGTCTATTTCAGAATGGCGGCCTCCTACTATGAGCTGCACGTCCATCACCAGGTACTTGAAGAAAAATAATTATCAAGTAAGTGCCCCAAAAGATCTGGAAAAAATTGTTTTTAGCATCAAGAAAAATGTGCAAAGTAGTCTCTGGCTGAATACGTTCCTCTTATAACTTCAACTTTATGAAGTCCTCAAGTTTGTATTCTTTGAAAGCAAGCTCCTCATCCTCCTAAAGCCTGTGGGAACAAGTCTGAGCATACTATTCCTTTCCAAATTCAAAACATCTTCATGTCGTTGCCAATGATGTGGGCCAGATGGGCAAACTACAAAACGCCTATTTGTAATTTTGGTCCATGTCTTGTTAAACAACAAGTCAAAATAAATATGGTTGTGGCCACTTGGACTCACATAGCTTTATAATTCTGAATTATCTGATAGAAAACATGGCCCATTTGTGTTAGCTTTGTTATGACTTCTATATATACAAAATAGAATGAGAAGGGCCTATCGTGTGATTGAATAACCCCCAAAAGAAACAGCTTCAGCGGCTCAACTGAAGTAGGTAAAACTGTACAGCTCTAAAACATCAAGATTTAAAAAGAGAGGCCTCTCTCAGCCTTACATTTATTGCAAAATGAGCAGACCTAGGCAGTTTGAGAGAGGGAAACCACCAGCACTGTCGCTTGAATTGGAAGCTAGAGGACTCCAGTGCTGTGAGGCGGAGTCCACCAGACAAACCAATGAGAAGATACTTGGGGTTTGAGAGATTTTCTGAAATCCACTTTAGATTAATATCCACTGCAGTCAAACCACCCAAGGGTATTTGCTCTCTTGTACTCCTTCTCCCCTTGAGGGCTTATAAGAATGAGGGACATGGGAGAAAAGGAATAGGATGAAAGTTATTGAACACCCCCTGGGCAGTCTCTTCCTGGGGTCATGCCAAGTGGTCTCTCATGTAATATGGGGATAACCCCTTTGGGGCAGACAAGATTAAACTGAGTTTCAGAAAAGGAAAGGGCAGTGGTAGCAACAGAGAAGGACATCAGATGAGTCTCGAGATACTAAAGCAGGGGCCTCATCTGACCTGCTAAGCTCCTTCTCCACCCATCTCTCTAGGTCTCATCGCAGCACCTTTAGAAGGATCAACAGCCAGGATGAGCAACCGTTCTGATTTTTGGGCCCTTGAAAACCCTTCAGGTAAAGAATTTGATTCCACGAAAAGGCTCCCAGGGGGATAAGCATTCCACTTTGCTTTGACCTCCTTCTATCACCCAGAGTCCTAACTTGATGGCCTAGATGGGGTTAGCAATGGGGCTTCTCAGGAGAGGTTAACATGCATGAGAGCAGACAGGACAGTGAGTGAGAAAGAGGAGTAGTGTCCCTCATCAAGACAACCTGCCCACAAGAAGTGGCAGCCAGGACACAGACACACCCCAGCCAGGAGCCTTTGGCAGTGGGATACTCTCTGCCTCACCCCTTCACATTCCTGGCCATTAAAATACACGGTATCCACAATTTCCTTCTCCTGTTGCGTGATGGTGAGTGATCTGCCTGAACCTGCAGGAGAGTTTTTGCTCTGCCTGCAAATGGGGAACAGAACATCAACAGACAGCACGGAAATGGATTGCGCCTTAAATGGGCTGCAGGGGACCCGGCAGTGAGCACCAACGCACAAAGGCTGAGGGCACAGAGTAAACCCAGAGCGGCACACATCGGACTCTTTTAATAGAATCAAAATGAGAACAGTGAAATGTTAATCTCTTGCTATAAATTTTTCCAACATCTAAAAGACATAATACAATTCCAGCAACAGCACAAAGGAATACAGGGTACAAAAACATAGGTGGTTTTAATGCTTGATGATAATAGGTGGTTTTAATGCTTGATTTGGGGCTTATCATACCACTCGATTTCTGGGTATGTTTGAAAATCTTCAAAATCGTTTTTTTTTTTCTTTAAAAACCATAATGGGTAGAAGTGTAGCTCCGTGCTTGGCATACTCAAGATCCTGGGTTCAGTCCCAAACACCAACAAATAAGTAAATAAATAAATACACAACAAAACCCCTAAGACAGGTAAATTGATAAATGTGTAAAATGGGATACTGTGGCCCTTAAACCCAGGGAGTTAGATTCACAGTGTGCAACTCTATGGAGGCCATAACTTTTTAAGAAAAAAGGCCAAGGCAGAATATTATATTAGCAGAGTACATTAGTGTTGGAGGGTCTGATGCACAGGTGAAAAGAAATGCTGCAAGGAGTCCCCCACATGCTAACAGTGGTTATTTCTGAGGAAGGGCAATAAGAGGGAGATTTTTGTGTTCACTATATAATCTTCCATGTCTGCTTAATTTAAGAGGTACATTATTTTTAAATAAAATATTCCTTAAAATAACTGTAAAGATCTGACGCACGATGTGGGACTGAAAAGAAGGCAAGAGGCTCTGCGAGGGCATCCACAGTGCCCTCTGCCATTTGCCTAGAAATCCCTGCTGAGGAAGGGTGGAAGGGAGACACCAGTCTGGAAGGAAAAACGGAAGTGCAGCCTGCCGTGGGAAGCTTTGTGGTTTATGAATCATCCTGTGTTCCCTTAAATATGACTCTTTCAAGAAAAAGCAGTGTTCCGTGGGCTGGGGGATCCTCCAGCTTTCTTCTCAGGGGGAATGGTCTGTGGAGGGTCGCTAGAGACTGACTGCAGGTGACTTACCCACCTTCCCGCAGGAAGGAGACACACACTTACCAGGGAGAACAGCAGGGTTCCAAGTGCAGCGTACAACAGGTGCAGCCACTGCAGAAAGGAGACAGGCGTAGTATAAGAAAACCGAGAGTAAGGAAAGGGCTTATGCAAGTCCCTGGGAACAGTAAGGACCCAACATTAAGAAGGTCAGATCTGTGGGGAAATTAATCTTTTCTTCAACACTTAATTCCGATAAGCAGCCAAAGGAAAGCTAGCATTTTCACACCAAACAGTATTCACTGTTTGGGAAGTGAGGGAACTGCTTAATGTCTCGTGTGGTAGGACAAGGGGAATGTATTCGACACTGTGCAGTTGACACTATCTGGATGGGATGCTGTCCCTTGCAGGTAGCCCTTCTGGAGAATCCACCCTCCCTTGGGTCGTGAAGAGGCATCGCTGGGAGTGTGATGACCTCACTGGCCGTCGCTGGAGGGGGTGTGGGAAGTGAATATCCACTCTGAAAACAGTGAAACCTACCTGATCAGAAACTTAAGCTCTGTGATGGTTTCAAAAGATGGGCCAGACAGTCGAAAATAAATTTTCAGCATCAAGGACCCAAACAGCAGAAGTTGTTGTCATTTGCCAGTGCCAGAGCGCTTACTGGCGAGGAAAGTTGGCTAGTCAAGCCCAGAGAAGCCCAGCTCTTCTTCCCACCAGGGAGAGACTTTGGCTCTTTACCACACACTGCTCAGACATTGCTGATGAGAACACAGGGTTAATCCAAATGCCCCAGGGTTTGGGGCACATGGAAAGAGGATAAGGAAGAGTGTACAACACCTGTGAAAAACATGGCACAAGTTCTTCAGGAGGAAGAAGGTGCTCCTGAGAGGTTTGAACAGAACACTCTTCTAGCCAGGAAAAGGGTGTTGGAGAGAAACTAAAATCAGGGATCAGTAACTGGGGGCTGGGGCCATGGGCTGGGCAGCGGGTCCAGACTGAGCTCAGTTAGGAAACACAGGACTCCTGAGGCCAAGAGATTGATTCAAAATTGTCCAACTCAACTATGATGTAACTTTGGACAAGATTCCACCAAAGTCTCCTCCCCTTTAAATCTGTTTATAATATTACAGATGGTGAATATTTGCAAAAGGAAATTTCGACTTGGAATTGAGTCAACCTATAGCAAGCAATAATTTTTTAGCCACATACAAATGATACTATAAAGACCTATGGAATCCACTTAATAAATTTTTGCAGTATTATTACCACCTATCTCTGCTACCACCAGTAATAACAGACAGATGTGACCTTTAAAGACGTATTTGTGATGTTTTCACACTTGTCTCCAAAATATAGATGCTATCTTCCTCCCTGTAAGATATGTGGTCATTTATAAAGCTCAGTCAGCCTGGGCACGACCTTTGGTTAAATGCTGAAAGATAGTGTGACAAGCCCAATTGCTACCAAAGAAATTCTTTGGTTTAGCATTTGGGCTCAATTGACCTAGGGTCACAGGGAGGGCCTCCATCAAGGTCTCCACACAGGGGCTGCCCACAGACAGAAACTACAGGGCTAGGTCAAGACTTCTGTCCCCATACCTGCCCTAGTGTCACTCCACAGACAATGCAATGTGGGTAAAGATCTTGAGTGCTGGTGTCTCCATGCCACCTCTGCCCCTAAGCCTGGGGGAATGCTTTGAATCATTTAGTTTCTCTGAGCCTCTCTCATTATCTATAAAACAGATGAAATATGTACTTTTCAGGAATGTTGTAAGAGTTCTATGTGATGCCTATGTGAAAAACACGTAGGTCTATGACATATTCGATAAGAACTCAATGAATACACTTGAGAATAAAGTTAAAAAACTGGAATTGGTGGCACACGTCCATAATTCCAGGACTCAGAAAGTTGAATCAGAAGGATGACCACAAGCTTGAGACCAGTCTGGGCTGCACAGTGAGTTCGAGACTGACTTGAACTACCAAGCAAGACATTGTCTCAAAAACAAACAACCTAGAATTGGACAAGGAATCTTTTTTTTTTTTTTTTTTTTTTTGACAAGCAACCTTTAAGCTGCTGCTGGAAAAAGTCTATTCCTTCAAACAAGCAGCATTCACAGGCAGAGCCAGGCCAATCCCCTAAAGAGCCCTTGGAGGAGAGTATGGTTTAGAGTTGGAGTTCAATCTTCATGCACTGGATCCCTCTGTGGATAGCATCTTCTGATGAACCCACTCACATGAAGCTCATAGGCCTTCAGCTACTAGGAGGGAAGTTAGTGACCATGAGTCCCAGCTGCTGGGCTGGGCAACTCATTGCTGCTGGTGTTAGGCACGTGCCCATCATTGCTGGGACTCCCTGGGGCCACGTCATGTCCTGAATGCTCCCTCCCCGATGTTCCTTCACTTGCGGTCAGATGTGCCGTCCGGGTCCCACAGCTCTCCTGAGCCTGCAGCACTCGCTGCCCCTTTTCTCTCATGGACCTGCCTCTTCTTAAAATCCTTGCAGACTTAGTCCCAGTTCCACATCTGCTTTTCACAGGACCCACAGCCACCACCTTACCCATACTGTGAGCCTTTCTCTGAGGGATCCACTTACATATGATCGTACAAAGATCACCAGGATTCCGTAGATCATTAATACACAGAGGGAAACACACAGCATTCCATTTAGCCAAGTAAAATCCCACTGAGGAAACATAAACAGCACATAACATCTCAGTTAACACCTAGCAGGAATTTCACAATATCTAGAAACAAGTTTTATACCCCAGAGACAGAAACTGCACCACTACCAGAAATTTTCCCAGGCCAATTCAGAAAACTACAGAAATTCATTACCCTAACCACCAAAAAATGCTACATAAAAAGTATTATACTGACCGGAATTTGCTTCAGGAGGAAGAAAAAATTTTTGAAACTGGGTAATGGGTGCATGAGAAATTATTACATTGCTCTATTTTTTGTATTTATATAAAATATCTTCTAATAAAAAGGAACATTAAGATGAAAACTTGTACGAATATAGTGAGTGGTAATTTTAAGAACATATACATAGAAAATATTACTGAAATGAAACATACCTACATGTTAAGTGGACATTCTTATATCCATAAATGTGTATATAGTTTAATAAAATACATATTAAGCCTTCAAAGTTACTGTTAACAAATTATTTAATTTTAAACTTTATTCATATAATGTTTAGTTTTTGTCTATATAAATGTATGACCTCAATCAGCTGGGGGGGCCTAAGAGCTTTTTTTTCTTAAGAAAAGCGATATTTATCTTGTGGGTTTAAAAAGTTGAATTATGCAGCAAAATAGGAATTGATACACAAAATGGCCAAGACATTCTCTTGTATTTTCCCTGTTGCCTCCTGACCTGCAGCTGCAACAACTCCAGGGTGGAATCCACACTCTCCAGTTTGGTGATGGACCAGACTGTTTAGAGTTATGCTTTCAGTACAGAGCTCAGGATACCTAGTACACAGCACTTGAAATGTAGCTACTCTGACTGAGGTATGCTGTAAGTACAAAACACACACTTGCTGTGTGTGATGGTGCATGACAGTAATCCTAGCACTGTAATCCTAGCACAGTAATCCTAGGCTAAGGAAGGAGGATCATAGTGAGTTCAAGGCCAGCCTGAACTGCAGAGTGAATCCTTGTCTCAGCAAGACCAAAAAATAAAATACACACTAGATTTTGAATTTTGGATCAAAAATAGAATGTAAAATATTCATATTTTGATGCATGTTACATGTTAATGTTAACACTATGGTACTAGGATAAAGTGTGTTATTAAAATTAATTTCATCTTTTTATTTTTTAAATTATTGTTAATTTATTTTATTTTTGAGCCAAGCTCTATAGTTCAAGCTGGCCTTGAACTCAGTAGCCAAGGTTGGCTGCAAACTTGCAGTGATCCTCCTGTCTCAGCCTCTCAAGTGCTGGGTTTACATCCATGCAAATAAGCTCTTTAAAAGGTATTCTTGTGTGGCAGAGGATTTTAAACAGTGAGAGGGATTTATGCATTCATCCATGGCCTTTCCTCACTCACTGCAGAGACGCAAATTTCTACAAATAGGTAGGTTCTGCTTTGTGATAGAAATAGCTACCCAGTGATGAATTAAATTTGAATCCCCAACTTTTGATAAAATTGGTAATGTGACAATTTAGCAGACTCTTCTGCTTCTCTGTTGGTTCTTTCTTTTTCCACCAGGAAAGGATAAAATTCTGCACATGTGTGAGACCTTCCCTGAGCCATGTACCAAACTATTTGGAGATTCCATTCTCTTTTGTTGATCAGTCCATCATTTACCTAAAGAAAGTAGTGAGAATGAAGAGAAAGAGCTACTGAGACCACCTCACCCAATATCGGAATGCACCGAAGGGCTGGAAACTGATGGCACAGTTAAAAAAGAACAGCTGCAAGGGCTGGGGATTTAGCTCAGCAGCATAAGTTCCTGCCTGACAAGCACGAGGTCATGAGTTCAATCCCTAGTATCACAAAAACAACAACAACTAGCCTCATACTCTGGGGATTCTCTGGGGGAATTGTGGCATCTTCCCGCTGGGTGAACTGTGTGGATTCTTGATGTATAAACTCCACCGACATCCAGCAAGGGACAGGAAGCACACTTCCAGAGGGCAGCTTGGGGAGTGTGTGTCTATGTGGACCATCCACAAAGTGTCTCCAGGGGCACTGCATGAGTGAGTCCAGAAGGGCAGTAGAAGAGGCACTGCAGAAGTGGGCCTAAAGGGAAGGGGACAAGGAGCCCTGAGGAGGCTGGTTCAGGTTGGCCACATTGAGATAGACAGTGAACAGCAGGCTGAAGGGGAACCCCTGGTGGAGGAAGCCACAGGCACAGGTCTCTTTCCCCTCCTGCCCACCTTCCTCTCTGCACTTGGGGCTCCCACTGACCCATGCCCTCAAACAGCCGAGTGCACTGGGGCATGCTGCAGGGGCCTGGAGGATAGCAGGACGAGCAGGGTGTGTGACAGATCTGGAGGGCCACAGGGACACGTGTGGCACACACCCTTGTGACAGGAATCTGCTTCGGTGATACATACTTTTGTTTGTAGAGCAAATATAGTGAGCGCTGTGGTCACCAAGGTGGTTGCTGCTGTTGCCCACAACACTTCCTCAGCTCTATAGAAACTGAAATCAAGGACCACAGTTATTGTTCGTACGCATTCAAAGAAAAGGACACACACAACAACAACAACAACAAAAGGTGTATCATACACTTACACTGATACAGTTCCTAGCAGCAGACCTTGAAGAATCGTCTAAAAACAAAATTCACAATAAATTAAAAGCCTGCTTCTTGAGGCAGCATCCAAAGGAAATAACGTGAAGTAAGCGCCTCCAGGCTGGGTCTGGGGAGCAAATGGGACTCAGTGCACACAGCCACGGGGGTGTGGGAGCAAAGAATCGTGGCCATAACATTCTCCCTAGGACTGGCAAAATGATTTCACTAGGAAAATTTTACTGGAACACAGCAGGAAATTTACCATCTGCAGGGAATGGAGTGTGAGGGTGGAAAAGGCTCATTGGTGGATTACATCACCGTGAATCAAATGGGGCCACTCACACAGTGTCTTAATATTTTATCAGGGCAGGATAATGCATCTATTAATGCTTCAATTGTGGTTTGGATACTGACATGTTCCAGAGTATAAAATAAGTCTTCAAACCACCGACCTGAGTGAGAATGAGGATATCTTCAGTTCTGGGAAATGGGGCCGAAGGGCAGTTGCTACCAAAGCATGCAGCTGCAGGTGCCACCTTGGCGAGGGGGTCTCAGGGGGACTGGGCTGCAACACACCTATCCCTGGATGGAGCCATCACGGGGCGGGGTGGGGGCAGCATGGGAGAGAAGCAGGGCTAAAAGGTCTTGTGCAGTCAAAACAGAGGGGAAACCAAGAAGGAATGTATCAGGCCCGCAGTCAGGCACAGGACTGTGAGGCTGTGACACAGGCCCCCAACAGAGGCTGTGGGGTGGAAGCCACTCCTCAGCGCACAGAAAACCCCACTGGAGGAAACCAGGGACTCAGGACTCCCTGTCTATGAAAAGACCCAAGGAAGAGAACGTGCTCAGAGAACAAAAAGCAGGGCAAGTCCTTACCAAAATGCTGGGGCCAGAGACACTTTGAACTTCTCCAGCCAACCAACCAGAGGCAGGAGCAGAGGCTACAAGAGAACCGGAGCGAGGAAGTTCTGGATTCCCATGCCTAGTAAGTGATGACTGATTCTCGCATTCTCTCACCAAAACAGGCTGCCTTACCTCCCTCACTGAAAAAAGACTACATCTATGCCATATGCACGAGATAGTTTAACAATATGCTCACTTCCTTCTGAGCATTTTCTTCCTTTTCTCCTACTTTCTTTGCCTCATATTTTCCGAGCTCTAGCAGCACGTGAAAAAGGGACGTGTGTATGTGTGTGTGTGTGTGTGTGTGTGTGTGTGTCTGGGAAAGACTGGGCAGACAGGGACTAGGGTACAGGAGAGAAAGAGGGAATGGGTCCAGGCTGGAAGTCAAACTTGGCTGCTAGGCCAAACTTGCCGGGTGCCCTCACCTGCCTGGGAACACGGGTTCCAAGAGTCAAAATGCAAGGGACCAAAGCTGTCTTCAAGGAGTGGGGCTTTCTATTGTCTCTCAACAACAGGGATGGGTCTAGATTTTCCCAAGAGGAGCAAAACGCCCTAGCAATTACTATCAGGAAGCTTCTGAGAAGTCAAGCAGTGAGAGGTTTGGCCTGACTGGAAAGTGAAAGACAGGGTTAGAGAAATGACTGTTAGCTCTGCTGAGTCCCTGGTGACCTTGGACATTTCAGTGAGCAGAACCTTAGGTTGATAAATTCAGATTTTGTTCTGGTTTAGCTCAGGTACCTGCTGAGAGCTGTCAAGATCCTGGGATGCCCATGGGCAGGACAAAAAGAAAACAGTGCTGAATGATGAAAAATGGTGGGCATGATGCTGCCTGGTGGGAACACACCCCATTGGGGCCCTAGCCAGGAGCCACACTGGATGGGTGACGGGAGCCAAGGGCCTTCACTGAAGCTGGGAAAGGCGGAGAACCTGAGCCCAGGGATGCCTTCTGCTCCCAAAGAACTTGAAATAGGAATAAAATACACTTTACAAAAATAAAGGTACATGTTCTAACAACAAAATGTGTGTCTTGCCCAACAGAAGCTCAGTGACAGTTAAGCTCACTGCTCTGGGAACAGCCCTGACTTGGGAGTGGGTTCCCTGTGAGGCAAGTTTACCAACGTGAAGGAGTGGCTGGCATCCTCAATTCTAAAAATTACTTAAAGGATGTGGATGTTGTCTCCTGGGTCAGTTTACAACTTCCTCATCACCAGAATTCCCTCAAGAAAGTGCTTCACAAATACTTTCTAGCTGCATTACTCCAGGGAAGAGTGTCCACCACAAAAGGAATGACTCTAGTAACATGACAATCACATATTTTGAGGTAAGCTAAAGCAGATGCTAATGAAGTTTACTTACAAACAATCCAAGAAGAATGTAATTTGCCGGCACCTCTCGGCGGATATTCCCACAGCAAGCAAGTATAATGAATACAATAAAGAATGCTGGACTGCAGGATATATAAAAGCGTCTGTTATTTGCTTCCCGTTGTTATACCATATGATTGATATATGTATATATACATACATATACACACAGATATTTATCTTTGCAGGATACCTGATAGCTTTTTCATTCTTATCTATGTTGCTAACAAACACTGGTTACAATTTATGTATTCATTACACAGTGTCAAAACCCATACTTTGATTGGTATTATGTAATGTGTATAGATTTTTTTAACTTTAGTATGAATCCGTGTGTAGATACATATTACTACCACCACAGTTAGAATTCAGAACTATCGCATGGGTCACAAGTCAGTGAAGACCTCGCCAGTGCTACCCCTCTGTGGTAACACCACACATACACGCTCAACCCTAACTCTGGGAAAGCATTAATTTTTTTGTTTTCTATCTCTATAATTTTGTTATTTTAAGAATATTATACTTTTACCTTTTAAAATAGTAATAAAATTATCACTGACTAGCTAGCAGAAACGCCATGTTTTATTGAAGTTAATGATACTTACAAGAGTGAGTAGATGAACCAGGGATGTGTAACCACCCAGACTCTCAAATCTTTCCTGGTTGAGAAAAAATTAATGTAGTTTTACACAATAAGATAGTATATGTTGTTAACTAATGTAATGCTGAGTAGAAGCAAGAAGGTATCACGAGGAGAGTAGGAAAAACTAAAATGAATAGTAATGATGGGTGGAAATCAAACGGTGAAACACTCATCCCCTTCACAGATAAACCGGCCAGACTGGGCAGGAGCGTAGTGGTAGACAGCATTTGCCTAGCATCCATGAGGTCCTGGGTTAGAACCCCAGCACCAAGAACAAAAAGACAAGCATAAAAAGATGTTTTCAGAAGTTGTAAGGCAGATTTAAATAAATGCAAACACCTAGTGAAGTTCTTCATTTTAAAAAATACCATGATTGATATGTATACAAAGGAAAAAAATCAACACATATGTTTGCTTCAGAAATACAGATTTTTTTCATAGGATACATTTAATCAGTGATGGATCACAGTCCCTTGAATAAATTCTGGATTTAACAGTTTCAGCCCCCAACATCTCCGTAACCTTGCTTTATTATTTTATTCAGATTTATCTGTGAAAATGCCTCAAAGAAAATAAAAAAGAAAATAGTCTCCAAAATAAAAAGTAAAAAAAAGTTATTGGCTTAGAAAGTTAGAGTAAAATTCTAGAAATCTACCACCACCTAAATCTAGGAGTTGATTGAGAAAATAACCCTGGAGAAATATTATCTTCTATTAATGACGTAGGGGGAAAATAATTGTTTAAATGATGAACATTTTAAAAAGCTGGTTCATGAGAATTAATGTAACTAACTTAATATTTAATTCTACATCAGTAATACAGACTTACCAGAAAACAAATGTGCCAGTGATTATGGCAGTAATTAACAGCTGAGCCGACAGGAGGAAGAATACTTTCGCAATGAAAGCTGAGGAGACAGAATCGGTCTGTGAGTTCGATCCCCAGTACCAAAAAAAAAAAAAAAAAAGTAAAACTATCAATGTAATTACCTACTTTTCCTATTTAATGGAAGATTTTCTTTTAGGATTGGAAAGAGTGTGCTAGTTTACAGTCAGCAAATGGCACGGTGGCAGAAGGGCGGCCAAACACAGTACCCACACACTAGCCTCTCTTGTTGCTTATTTCCTATTGTGTGGGTTTTCCTAGGGCCCTCTCACTATGGCACTGACAATGACAATTGTTTTCTTATTGTCTTCCTTTGTTTTAGTGGCTTTATCTCAATTTTAAAAGGAAAAATAAATGAAATATTGCATCTTAAAGTTAACTTCTAGGGTGGTCATGTCTATCCTTTTGCTGAGCCGGGAGTATGAAAATAATAGTGGGATTGAGCTTTCCTAATTAACACACTGCAACATATATACTCCAGTGTATGTACCTGCGTGAAAATATTCATTCAACTGTCATTTTAGTTTCTCATGCATAGCAAGAACTGTGAAGGAATAAATATTAAACGTGGCCCAGCTTCGTGCGAATGGGCATCTGGATCAGCTAGAAACCTTAGAATATCCAGTGAAACCCCAAAACTTCAAAGATAAACAAGAATTCCTAAATGTCCTGGGCAATTTGAGAGCACTTGATTATGGCTGCCCTATATCATGTTTCATGATAAAATATGAATAAGAAAAGCTAAACACAAGATTACATCTTTCTGATACTCCACATTGAAAACGTTTTAAGAGAACGTCTCTTACAAAAGATTTTTTGTTTTGTTTTTCTTTTTGCAGGAATGAGAGGGTGGAAGCCAGGTTCTTTTCACTGAGCTTCCTCCTTTGGCCCCTCTCCTTTCTAAAGTTTAAACCAGAGTGTCACTAGGTCACTAAATTGCCAGGCTGGCTTGAACTTTTGATCCTCCCAGAATGTTAATTTCACAGGTATGTAGAACAACACTCAAGTAGTTTCTTTCTTCTCACCGTGGCGGATAGATCTGTCTGAGAATGGACCAGGCGTACTTCCATTGTTTTCATCTGGGGGTGGATCGTCTGAGATTTCTATCACGTAGACATTTGATTTCTTGTCAGCCTTTGGCTTTGGCTTTCCTCCAGTTTCCTTTGACCTCTCCGCGGGTGAAGGCGTGGGGGGCCGACCGGACGGGGGCACATCATTATCAACTGCTTTCCGAACCAGGTGCTGATGATCTCCAGAACCGAGGTCAATTGGCACAATGACCTCCAAGTCCATCTCCCTGGAGGGGGAAAAAACGGCTTTTCACGTCTCTGTGATCATATGTATACAACTTTAGCATCATCACAACATTCAGGAAATAATTTCCTAATTTTAGCTGTCTTAGTTCACTATTTACCATGTTGGTGCTTAATAAATAATTGTTAAATGAATAGCAAATTAATATGGTTAAGATGAGGTCAAAGAGCCACATCATTTATATTCTATTATAGAATTAATAATTTTTATAAATTTGTTCAGCAAGGAGTATGGAAATTTCTTCATCGTTTCTGCCTTCCAAAAACTTACATTTTGGAAACAAGATAATTAGATGAGCAGTAATCTGAAAAGCAATATATGCAGATCGGGAACATGGGAAGATATTAGAGCCACTTCACAGAGTCTGAAAAGAAAAGAGTACAAGAAGTTTCCAAGAGCTCCCAGGAAAGATAAGATTTCAACCAAGGCTGAAAGTTCAATTAGGAGTTGATCAGATGTAGAAGTGGAGAAAGGTATTCCCAGGCAGAGGAGCCAGCCTGGACCAGGACTGGAGGAAGCAGAAAGGACTGGCTGGCTTCATCAACGGAAAGGAGTTTATGTGGTTGAAGTAGGGACATCAAGGGGGTAATGAGATTAAACAGAGGGCACAATGAGTCAGCAACCCACTTAAGGAGTCTGGACTTCATCCTGAGATCCATGGGTGTAAGAGGCAGAATAATGGTCCCTCAGTGATGTCCATGTCCTAATCCTTGGAAACTGTGAACATTATCTTGCATTGTCCAAAGAAAAATTTAAAATGCTACTAAGGGCTTTGAGATAGGGAGATGATTTGGAATCCAACTGAATCATAAGGGTTCTTATGATCATACTTATCAGAGGGAGACAGGAGAGACTGAGTCAGCAAAGGTGATCAGAGGGATAAAGGAATTGTTTTTGAAGATGGAGGAAGGGTGCATGGAGGGTGAAAAGGCAAGTCAGTTTCCTTCTAGAGCCTTCAGAAATGAATGCAGCCCTGTCAGCACCTTGATTTTAGCCCAGTGAAACTAATTCTAGACTTCTGACCTGCAGAACTGTAAGATAATAAATTTGTATTATTTTAAGACATTAAGTGTATGATGATTTATAGGAGCAGCAACAAGAAACTAATCCAATGGCCAATCACTTAAAGTTTTCAAGCAGGAGGCCAAGTAGTTCTAACTACAATAATCACTCTAGGTTTAGTGTAGAGAATGGGCCAGAATAAAACTAAATGGAAGCCGAGAGACAAGAGCAGTGCAGACAAGAGGGTAGGTAGGCTCTGCTACAGCACTTTGTAACCAGAACACAGCCGTTAGAAAACCTCTACTAGGTGTACAAAAATGGTAAAGGAAAAATCCTGCATTTGTGTCGTGAGGACCGTGTAGACTGAGGTAAGCCCTTTGCTGCAGCTTCCAGTCCACAAACAATACAGGGCAGGGAGGGGAATGAGAAGAAAACTGGGTGGAGGGTAAAGGCTCAGACAACCTGCAGGTCAAGTGAGAATGGCATAAATGGGAGGTCTGAACAAAATACCAGGCTCCAGGAGAAACAAATGTGGTTTGGTAAACTTTTCCTTTCTCCCCGCTCAAAGTAAACTCTAAATTTTATATTTGTGAGAATTTTTTTCAGTTCTTGAAACTGTAATTTTAAAGTTCATCAGAAACAGTAAATGTCAAAAAAATGAAAAAAAGAAAATTGAAAAAGAAAGATTGTGGGAAAAAAGGTAATGATTATCACAAACCAAAATATCATAAAAGTATATACTTAAAATTATGATCTATCATGAAAATAGACAAGCAAACAGTCGATATGGAATAGAAAAGATTCAAAAAACAAACTGATATATATATTCTCATATATGTTAATAACCATAGATATTCTAAAAGAAATATTTATATAAGCCTTTGAAATAGTGATATCGTAAAAGAAATGCTTGATAGATTTGGGGTAGAGGAACACTTCAGATGCTATCAGAAAAAACATAAATATATCTGAAATGTAAAATGATAAAAACATTTGTAATGTTCACTAAGCCTTATTAAAAAAAAAACTTTAAAGGGGAAAATATGGACAACTCAGTAAAAAGAATATAAACAGGAACGTCACAAAGAAAATTTAAATCTTAGCAGATAATACCTTACAGATAACCAAAGAACTATGGGTAAAAACAATAGTGAAATGTCCTTTTTCAAGTCTAGCAAAAATTATAAAGCTAGTTCTCAGGATCACAAGAATATAAAGAAATAGAACATCCAGGGTCACAGTATGACTTGCATGGGGCCCACATGCATTTGCCCTCACAGGATTTCTCCTGAAAAAATGAATTATACTGCAATACAAGCAATTATAACAATTTGATATGTTCATATGATAAAAATTCAAATTTATTTTTGAAAAGATCTTTTAGATTATGCTGATATGAATATTTTAGTCTGAATTTATTAGATATTTATTATTATATTGATTTTTTCACCAGATTTTTGGGGGGAGTATCAAAAATTGAATCCAGGACCTTGTACTTTGCCAGGCAGGTGCTTATGCTGCTATGCTATATCTCCCAGCCCTCACTAGAGTTTAGACAAACTGAAACTGTTTTCATGGCCCACAAAACAAGTTAGGCCCAAGACACTCAGCCTCCTGACCTCAGGGAGAAGTCGGCCATGTGGGGCCTCACAGCAGTATGAACTCAGACAATGGCATAGCATTTGCAGAATGCACTACTTTAGAACCTGTATTCATGCTTTTAGGAGTTATCCCCAAAACACTCCCAAAGAGCAAAGATGCATAAAAAAGGAAGTTCATTACTTCATTAATTATTTACAGCTAGTATCTATCAGTAGGAGAATAAATTTGGCAAAGAGAAAAGCAGAAAAATAGACACATGTGTAGATATAGATCACAGTGGAAAGTTCACTGTGATAACTGTGCATTTATGAAAGAAGAATACAGAAATTATTTAGCAAGGTTATGTTTCTATGTCTCACACACACACACATCCACTTCCACAGACTGCAAAGACGTGTTACAACTGTTCAGACTGTGAGCTGGTAAATGGAGGGTTACATGCTGAATGGTATGGATTTTTACCATGCAAAGTTATTAAAATGATAATAAATATATTTATATTTTGAAGAAAAAAAAGAAATACTTCCCTTTTTGATAATGTCTGGAGAGCCTCTGAGAAAGCACCCCTCGCACAAAGCTGAGCAGCACCAACAGCTCCTCAGATGCCTTTGGATCCTCCCCAGTGCCCTACAAATCAGGAGACCGACAGGCAAGATTTTTCACAGCATTTACAAATAAAAGTAAGCAGATCCTAATGGGCAGTTGGTATTTCTGCATAAAACTACATTCGTCTAGTGCCTAAACCACAAAATCAGACTTTTACCTCACAAAAACTGTGCTGAGCCAGCAGTCATCCAAAGGACAGGCAGGTACAGAGGTGAGAAGCAGAGTTCCAGCGACAGTTAGAAGAATGGCAGTTGGAGCCTGCGGCGGGGAGGGGCTCGTGCTCCTTGGGATAGAAGCTCTGAAGTCGTGCATCTGCCCAGCCCTGACCTGACCAATGCACTCTGAGTTGGGTCTTAGAGAAGCCAAGAGCCAGTCCCTCAAACCAGCTCTTTGTCAAAGGAGAGCCAAAGCCTTTTTATTCTGGAGAACAACTGCAGCCAAGGAATCTATTTGGTCTTGCAGTGTGTCTATAGACACTAGTATGGTAGCAAAATCTCCTGTTATCTGAGCATTTAACTGTGCTTATACCCGTGGCTGTGGCACTGAGGATTAAGCTCCCTGTTATTGCTGTCCCTGCTAGAATGGCCAATATAACAGGGTCATGCTTCTGACGTGACTGATGTGTATGTGGAGGGCCTTGCTGGCCTGAGTAGATAGGGGTCAGGGACTAGAAAAGCAAGTGTACAGAGGTCTATTGTGGCATCAAACATGTGATGGACTTCAGCAAACAAAGAAACTTCCCTAGGGAGCCGCTAAGACCCTGAAGTAACAGTCAACACATCTACACAGTCAGCAGAATCATTTGAAGCAGGAGGTTTATAGCACTTTTTGGTTTCTCACCATTTTGGACTCACATACTGACTGACGGGGTAATATTTGTGTTCCTAATTTAATCTTCCACATCCTGAGGAGTAGCAACGGTTTTCCAATTTATGGTTTTAGCCTGAGCTGGACGTGCAGTGAAATAAAGGTACATTTTAGGTTGGGGAGAATTTTATCTAGTCTGAATAAGAGTTACGAGAGGACTTGAACCATGAATTTGAATTTTTGAATTCCCCATGTTCTGAATTACCATGTTTCCAGTATGTTTAAACATATTAACCACAGGCAAATAATTTTATACATTTAAGAGTGCTTAGTCTGGGGCTGCAATATGGTTCAGTGGCACAATGCCTGCCTGGTAAGCACAAGGTCATGAGTTCCCTGGTACCACACCTTAAAAAAAAAAAAAAATAAGAGAAGGCTTAGTCCAGTAACTAAACAAGGTAGAAAAGGAAAAAAAGTAATCTTTTTTAGAATTTTCCAATCCTCTGGGGACATAGTCCAAAATGTAACTGCAAACTCTAATACTAATGGGAGGAAAATAAGAATTCAATAGAATGCAGTACATGCAAGCTACAGATATCCCAGTGTACGGTCTTCATTCATTCAATCAGTCAGCTGCCAGGGGTGACGAGAGCAGGGCTTTGAGTGCGTTGTCTCTTCAGGATGGTTCTTCAGGGGACTGGACTCATCAGGACAGGATGAGGCTGCTAAACAATCATCAGGATGAGCCCGCTTGATCCTGGAGTAGAGGATCCAGGGCTAGATCTCTGTCAGTTTTTAGTGTCCTATCTTGTTCTTCATCTGCCCAAGCTGGCAACCTAAAGGTGGCCCAGGTGCCCGAGCACACTTGTAAGGTCTTTTTTTTTTTTTTATTCATCACGAGGATTCACATTGTCTGCAACCTTGTCCATTGGCTTGACTTGTCTGTTCAAGTTTCAAACCAGAGTTCTTTCATCCTGGGCTGGATAGTGACCAATGCAGAGCATGGGGCTGAGTCACAACTAAACCCATCAGTATATCTGGTGTCAGCTAGAGGTCATTCTTTCCCTGTATATAGGGACTCTAAGTCCAGGATGGGTTCCTTCTCCATGTACATCACAGGTCCCAACCCAACCATTGCCAGTTTGGCTGCCAACAGGCTTGCTGAGAAAAAGGCCCACTGTTGGGGATGTGTCCCCCAACTCCTGAGAGGAGGAGCCTGTACCACACCACACTTGGGATGGGCTGTTCGCATTCATGTTCATTCCTGTCTATCCTGTAATTTCGCACAGTTATGTGCAACAGTTTTTAGCACTGCTGTTTCTCAATCAAGGAATGCCTGCTCTTGGCTCCCTTTCACAGCTATGACCAAAACCACACAGGGTGCTTCAGTTTCCCCGGCTTTAGCCATAGGCCTCGGTCAAATCCATTGTCATCCACACTAACAGTTCATATAAATGGCAGGCTGGCGTCAGTGACTCGTAGGGCTTGCAACTATCCAATAGCCCTCTTTTGAGTCCTGAAAAGCAGCTTCCATTGTATCTATCCAGCAAGCAGCTTCCACTGCATCTGTTCAGCCTCATGTAGTGACTCCTTTTGGTCACCTGGTATAAAGGGCACAGCAGGGTTGGTAGGTACCATATGTTAGCCAAAAACCTGGCAAACACACACACGCCTGTAACTGGTGTGCTGTGGTGGGTCTGATCTTACCCAACCACGTAACACCCAAGAATTTGACAAACAAAGTCAGGTCCCTAGATCTTGACTTTGTCTATGGTCCATCCCCATGTTAGCAAAGCTTTCTTCAGATAGTGCATGGTGGCTTTCAAATCTGCAAGATAATCAAGTTAACACAATATCAATACAAAACAGTGACAGAGTGTGGCTTGGCCCAGGGGGTCAGATCCTGGGCCACACCAGGCCACGACACAAAGTTAGGCTATGCAAATAGCCCTGTGGAAACATCTGGAAGGTCCATTGCCTGCCCTCCCAAGTGCAGGCAAATTGGTCCTAACTGCCAATGTCATTTAACATGATCCATCTGGCCACTGCATGGGCCATCAGGGAATTGAAAGGGCTCTGTGCAGGCATATCACCCATGCTTTTTCCAATTTTAAGACAGTCTGTTTTATCTCCTCATGGCCTGCAGGCAGCCAGTACTGCTTCACGCACACAACCCCTGTGGCCTGTGGGGAGAGTCAGCAATACATACTGCGTATGGCCTCTCATCACAGTTTTTACCATGTGAATTTGCAGGGTCTAGCTGAGCATCAGTCAGTATGTCAGTATGTGCTTAGCATTTGGGGAAACACAAATATCAAACAGGTATAGGGGAAATGTCCTATACCCAAAGTCACCTGGGCCTTCTGGACCATGATATAGTGACCTCTATATCCTTCTATGTTTTCAGTGTGTCCTGTAAAACATTGTGTTGTCAAGCATTAGCATTGACTCAGCTCTGGTATCCATCAATGCTAATACATGCTGTACATTCTTCGGGGACCAGTAAATAGTCAATTTCACATGTGGCCTCTGGTCACCTGGAAACCTCCAAGATCCATGTACCTCAGTTTGCCTCCTAATTAGGGTAAAAGAAAGCCAGTGTGATTTCTTTCCATTTTATCAGGCCTGCTTTGGCCTTCTGGCCTTGGCCCATCAGTCAGTGTATATCCTAAGACTGCTGTCTAACTTATCTGTGGCTAGGCTGGCAGCCAGCAGGTCTGTCAAAATCTGGCATTGATTGACCTTCAGTGGCCCCACAGCTTATCCTCGGAGAGATGGCCCCATTTTCCAGGGCCCCCCCCTTTTTCTTTTTACAAATCTTGTCTTATCTTAGCATTGTATTTTTATATTTGCCAGGCTGGCTAAGGCATCCACAGCATCATGGATTTGGCGATCCATGAAGGGAGTCAGAAGGGCTGTCCCTGAAATAAGCACATTAGCCTTCATGCCAGAACCACATGCTTTGTATGTGCCACCAGCAGTTTCTCATGTGGGCAACTGTACTGTAGTGCAAACATTATCTGCTGTACACCCATTTTATATAGTGCAATTAGCAAGTCTAGACAGTGATTTGCTCCAGCAGGTCACCTGAATTATCCCAAACCTGGTGAGCTGTTGCCATCAACCAACTTGTCACAGTCTGTGTATCTGCTTCTGGGGCCATTTTCCATACATTCTATAGCACCCATGTCATAGAGGTCGTTTTGACTATGCTGGCTATTTGGAACATTTTTTGTGGGCTCAGTTGTGTGTTATTAGCCCCATCGTCTCATAGCCATAGCAACCACACAGCCACAGTTTCATCCACCTTTTGCTTTAATTGTCTTGTCAGCTCCCACAGTTCCATGATGTGTAGAAGTAGGTGGCCCTCCCAGTCCTCCTCCTTGGGCTTGGCTGGGACCTGCATTGACCTGTGGTGAGTGTTGGGAATAAAACCTTTCCATGGGAAAGGGAAGGACATCTTGGAACCAGGCAGGACTGGCAGAAACAAGGTACTGCAGAGACTTCAGTCAGTTGTTCCCTTCCCAGACAGGATTGGTCAGATGTGCTTGGCCTGGGTCACGCCCCTGGCTGGGAACCAGTAGGGTGTCCCAGACTAGTTCCCTAGGCACTGCACACACTAAGGTGCAGTGAAGGCCTCGGTGGGGTGGGCTGGCTGACCCAGAGGGGAGGGGCCAACATGGCCATCCCTATTTGCACTTTAATAGCACACTGGAGTAGGCAGGGTCACCTAGCCAGCATGCTTCAGAAGAGCCAGAATCAACAAAAAACAACAACAACAACAACAAAAATGGGACTGGAGCCTTCTTTATATGCCTGTATGGAAGAAACAAAAAATATGAGAAGAGGAAACAGTAAGAAAAAGCTCCCATCCCCCAACCCTGAGAACACTGATCCAAGAAAGGTAAATACAAAAGAGACTGAGGACACATCAGATGTGGCATCAGTGGACATAAAGAAATATACTCAGGACATCATAGATGAGTTCAAAAGTGAAATACTTAACCAAGTAAAGCAAGATATAAATAGATTAATAAAAGAAATGCTAACCACCTCTCAAGAAGACACAGATGGAAGAATGGAGGAATACAAACAAAGGAGAGAATCATTTGATGAAGAATATAAAGAAAATATAAAATACATGAAGCAGATTCAAAGAGACTACCAGGAAATTAAAAACTCCATTGAAAGATGGCAAAACTGCTTGAAAGAAACTAATGATAAATTATGCAAACTGGAGGACAGGTTTGCAATGTGGGAGTATGAAAGTAAAAGCTTTTTAAAAATAACAAGGAAGGGGCTGGGGATTTAGCTCAGCGGCATAAGCACCTGCCTTGCAAGCAGGCGGTCTTGAGTTTGATCCCTGATACCGATAAAAAAAAAAAATGAAAAAGACAAAAAAATAAAAATAACAAGGAAGCAAGCAGTAACAATATAAAGGCTAGAAGATGACAAGAGGATCTGTAACTTGAGAATAAAGAATGTAAATGAAGAAGCAGGGATACAAATGAACTACAAAGGCTATTCATAGAAATAATTAAGGAAAACTTCCAAACATAGGAAAAGGAAATTGATATGCAGATGTGTGAGGCATACAGAACTCCAGCCACCTACAACCAAAACAGAGCTATACCCAGGCATATAATAATCAAGATCCCAGAAATTCAATATAAGAACAGAATATTAAAAGCCATTGGAGATAAGAAACAGATCACCTATAAAGGAAGGCCTATCATAATTACGGCAGACTTCTCAACACAAACCATCAAGTCAAGAAGAGCTTGGAGGGGCTGGGGATTTAGCTCAGCAGCATAAGCAGGCAGTCGTGAGTTCAATCCCCAGTACCGGTAAAAAGAAAAAAAAATTAAAGAAGAGCTTGGAGCAAAATATTCCAAGCCCTGAAAGAAAATAACCCATAGCCAGATTGATATACCCTGCAAAACTGTCTCTAGAAATTAATGGAGAAATAAGATCCTTCCAAGACAAAGAGGAACTGGGGGAATCAATCCAATCCAAATCTACAGAGAATACTGCAGGGCATTCTAGAGAGAGAGAAAAGTACTAGGATTCCAGGAACAGTGGCAGAGAGGCCTCAATGAATGGAGCAGAAAGTAGAATAAAGAAGACAAGCAGATAACTAATGACAAACAAAGAGCATAACAGAAATGAGGCAGAGAAGGTTTGTTATAAACTCTAATATAGAAGGCCTTGATACACTAAATTTTAAAAAAACAGAATCACATGTAGAGTACATCAGGAGGTAGGGTCCACTGAGATGCTCTTTATTGGAAATATAACCTGAAAAAGGGTATATAGACTGAAAATCAAATATGGGAAAACAACGCTCTATGGGACAGGAAGCCAAAGAGTAATAGGGGCAACTAGAGCAGTATTTGTGGATAGGTTGGAAAGACAGGCTTTAATAGGTCAAGGAATATAATTAGAGATCAAGTCCAGGAGGGAGAAGGTTTGGAACGACTTAGGTAAATAGCAGGTTGCCCCTCCCCCAATTTAAAACCAAGGGTCTAAGTGAGACCCAAAAATACACAGTGCACCCTGGGGAAGTGAAAGGAAGGAATGGTCTTTAAAAAAGACAGCAGAAGATATTGTTAATAGTGTATCAAGAATTAAAACCCATATTACTCACACCACTCTGCTTAGATAGATTTTATTCTATCCCAGTTTGTCTGCTTGCTTTAGATTTGAGGGCACAGACAGCTATCCTAAAAACACTAGGATATAGCACAGTAATCATCTTTGATTTCCTATTAATTTCATTAGAGCCCTGTACAACTTATACTGGCTTATTATGACTGATCTTAGTTAAATCTGGTTTGTTTGATTGCTGTTTGGTATTGACAGATTTTATTCAAAACTTACATGATTGATAGTATCAAGTCTGAGAGTTTAGGTAATTACACTGAAGGTGACAAGACTCACTACGATACCCATTCTGGCTTGATTACTACCTGTTTTTGAAGTTTTATACTATACACAAAATTGTGTTTTTATTAATCCTGTTATGTATGAATATATTCAATTATACTATGTCTGATGATATAGCCAATTCTATTGAAAATAACAAGAGAAAACACAGTAACCATGGTAGAACCCCTTGTACAGTGGCCTTATATGTCTTTTTTATTTAATGAGTTTATAGGAATATGTTTTGTTTTGTCTTGCTTTGTTTTGTTTCTCTCTAATATAGAAAGGATAGAAATACATGTTAAGACTCATGCATGTATAGAACCTATAAACAGTTTATGAGAACTGATCTTCTGACACATGATGAAATGAACAAATACTTTGAAGAAAAAGAGACACTACAGTACCCAGGGCTGATCCCCAAGTATCATAACGTGAAACCCAGCAATACTTTGCTCAGAGTGATTTTTTATTGAACAGAACTGGTTGCAGTCTCGCTGTTTGAAACCCCACTCTATATGCTCCACTTTTGTATCTTGAATAACTATTTTAAGAGGACAATATGTAAATATCAACTAGTGATTTCTTACTGTTTATTCTTTCTTTGAAAGTATGTATTATTTCTATCCATTTTCTGTTTTGTTTAGTCTTTGTTTAAATAAAATTTTTTTTTAAAAAGAGCAAAGGGAAGGAAAGGTAGAAACTGCCGTCAATTTCTTATTGTCGTATTTTGAACTCTTGCATTGTTTACATAATTTTATTAGGTTTGGCTTTATTCTGTCTTTTGTTAGATTTTATGCTTTCAGATGTTAAGAGCAGCTATTTTGAATATAATGGGAATTATTATGGTAATCATGGTTTCCTATTATATTGTTTTGAAGTCTTATAATGCATTCATTCATTGGTCTGATTTTATTCTGTTTTGTTTAATTTTATTATGTGAGATGGTATGAATGCTATTTTGAACAAAACATTATGGTAGCTATTGCTGATTTACTGTCATCTTGTTTTGAAGTCCTACCATGCTTTTGTTCTTCTGTTTTGATTGGTTCTATCCTGTTGTGTTTTATTTGATTTTATTATGTGTGATGTTATAGACAAATTTTTTGAGGAAAATGAGCAGCCATTGTTCATTTCCTGTTATTTGGTTTTGGAGTCCTGTAATGCTTTCATTCTTTTGAATGTTTTTTTTACTATATTGTTATGTTTGATATTATTGTGTGTGAAGGTATGCTCAACTATTTCAAAGAAAAGAAATATTATGTTAGCTGTTGTTGATGTCCAGTTGTTTTGTTGTGAAGTGCTGTGTTGCTTGCATTTTCCTGTTCTGATTTGCTTTGTTTCATTCGGTTTTCTTTTGTTCCCTTTAAAATTAAAAAAAACTTTTAAAAAAATCTCTAGCCCCTTATTATTGTTTTATCTCCTTAGCAGGACAAGACCTTTACCCTACAGAATCCTTTCATATCAAAAGTATATCCTTTACATTTATAACATTTTTAATATTTCTTTATTTATTACAAACTTTTTACAACAAACTGGGTTGCAGCCTCTTGAATACAAAATGTCTCATTTTTTCCAATAGTAAACTTGGCTGACTGTCAGCAGACTACTGAGTAGTCTTGAGTTAGTGTTTTTAAATCAAAGCCACAGAGCAGAGACCTGGTTAACTCTATAATTGTCATATAAGAGTGTAGTGTAAGGAAATATTTTATGTATATAACTCATTAAAATTTATAATTTGATAAAAACCTTTTGGTCTGATAGGGCTTTGACTATTTACAAGAGTTGACCTTGGGGCTCCCAAAGCCAGGGAAATGTTAGGCTCTGTCTCATTTTGGTGTTTGTTTGTTTGCTTTGAAGTATAAAATGTTTTATTTAATCTCCAACCTTGGCAGGCACTGTTGATTGCTCAGGAATTTTATTTAGCCTTTTGAATCATTGTCTGTCGAGGGGAACTGGTCTGGGCAGTTTTTTGTAATTGGGCTCAGTGATCAGGTTTCATTTTTATCTTGTAATCTTTTGTAAAACCTTTTCTAAAGTTTTTATGCATTATAGAGGACTAGTACACATACCTACGGGCTCCCTATAGTGTATGTCTGTGAGCCCTTGAATGGAATCACAACAGACAAAGGAAAATGGGGGGGGGGCTCTCAGGGAGAGAGATCATATACAGGCACCCATGTGAGACTTAATTAAGTTCCATAGCTTTAAGCTCCCCAGGGCGGGTGCTTTCACATGGAGCGCAGATGAAGTGACTTCCCTTACAGACATTCATAAGTGACTTCCCTTACAGACATTCATTCAGTCATTCAGCAGGCATCCAGAGTTAATACATATCAACCCCCAAACCTTGGGGCGCAATCTGAAACAGAATCTGGTTGTCCTGGCTGATGCAGGCAAGGCATGATTAGCACCTAGTTCATCTGTTCATTGCCGTGTGGGGATGCAAACAGAAACTGACAGGCTGAAGCTATCTAATGGGTGTCCCAGGGGAATCTTAGCATCTCCCTCACTGCTGTCTCACAGAGGCTACTGCTTCTGGACTGGTATGAGAAATGAACCAGAGGGCATACCTTCTCGTCTACAGTCAAAGGGCAAGCGCCTGGAGGTCAGCAGGCCCCTACCAGTGACCTAAATGATCAGCATGGTATATCCTGCACAAGCCCCCAGAAATGTTATAGGGTTCAGGACCAGACTAAAAGGAAAACTGTAGAAGGCAGCTTTATTATGCTGGCAAACTGATAGGAATCTCAGTTCCAAACCATCAGCCCTGAGTCAGCTTTGGGTTTTGTTCATATAAATTTGCAAGCAGGAAGTACATAAGGCAGATAACATACACATGTCTTTATTATTAACTGATAGGCAGAATTTACTGTAACAGAAACAGCAACTATGTGAGGTTACTGTCATACAACATAGAAGAATCTCTCATTGTCTGAGACTGGGCAGAGGTGTCCCTTTAGTGAAAACTCTCCGGGACTTGGAAGTAAGAGAAACATTTCTTCATGGTTGAGCTACGCTAATCTTACAATTGGCACCTAGAGTGTCAAAGCCCATTAATTTTGTAGCTTTCTAACCATGGAAACAGGATCTACTTCCCAGTCCTATCCTTGAACAGTGTTAGAAAGATAAGTTTTAAAGTTTCCTTTACATTCAAAATTGCCTTTACATGTCTACTTCCAAATGGTGTCCCCCCAACTATGTTGTCACTTTCCATCAAGAAAACACTCATGGGACTTCATAGGAGTCACCCTTTCACCATCCTGCACAATCATTTCAATAATCAAGACTTGCCCACGCTAAAGCAGGCTTTGGACTTTCTGGTGGATAATGATGGTGTGGTGCTCCTTACGGTACAGGGAGACTGCTGCCTGCAATCCGCAGAGCAGTGAGGAAATGTGCAGGGCCCCAACACAGGCTGCTCAGGGAGAGAAGTCGGACACCTAGCTGGGAGCAGTCAGCAAGTGTCCTTCCTCCCTAGGAGGACGGAAGACACGGAGGGGAACGGGAGTGGAAACCTGTCCAAAGTGGAGGTAGCTGCTGAGGCAACCTGGTTATTAACCCACTCATTAAACTGCTCATTTAGGCAAAGAGAACCTCTGAGGCACAAGGGGAACAAGTCAGTTAAGGTTCACTAGAGGGACAGATTTTAGGACTTGCAAGGTAGGCTTTTACTGGCTGCCTGCAGAGTCAGTGTGAAAGAATGTATGAGGGTCATCTGGCCATCTACATGCTTGAGAGTGGGAACTCACTGCATAGTCCCAAGTAAGTCTGTACATAGAACCAAAAGGTCTGCACTGGAAGTCTGCAGATGGGCGTCCAGAGGTGACGGTGAACATTGGAGGTCCTCTGAAGAAGTAAAGCAAGTTTTCCTTCTTCTTTCCCTTTTTATTCCATCCGGGCTGCAAGCCTTTGGTTGGTGTCACCCAGAACAGGGTGGGTCTTCCTTCTTCAGTAAGGCAATGTCCAGATACTCCCAGAACTGTGCTAAACTGATCTACTAAACATTTCTTATTCAACTTGGCACTGAGGCAAAAATCTTGGCCTATCTGCAGCCCTTGCATTTAATAAAGCTACAATCATTCTGTTCTCCATTACTGAGCTTATGATTTGTCATCAAATTGAAACTTCTATGAATGTGCTAAAAACAGCCTTGCTACATGCTGCTGTTCTCGCCACAAGATATCCATCGTACCTTGCCCTTCAGCTGAAGGTGTATCTCATCCTTATAGCTTCTGTTTGCCAACTTATAAAAAGACAAACACTCGGGGCTGGGGATTTAGCTCAGCGGCATAAGCGCCTGCCTTGCAAGCAGGCAGTCGTGAGTTCGATCCCTGGTACCGATAAAAACGAAAAAGACAAAAAAAAAAAAAAAAAAAAAAAAAAAAACCAAAAAGACAAACACTCTGTAAGCCTCATTTCAGACTTAGGATATTACTTCCATGGGATCGGCTAGCAGCAACAAAATTTTCTTCCTTCTCCTAAGCTCCTGGCTACTGATAATTCAATATTTTCCTGCAACAGTACAACAATTAACTATCACAGGTGGGAATCAAGGAGCAATCTCTACACACATTTGTCCCATTAGGTTCTGACATAGAAGGTGCAGAAGGGAGGCCTGCAGTGGAGACAGAGAGGTGATGCCAATCTTCTTGAGGACAAAAAAAAAAAAAAAAGAAAGAAAGAAAAAAAGAAAATGCAGTGACTTATCTCCTTGAATATGCCTATATTTTATGCACATGGTCTTTTATTTTTAAATCTTGAATATAAATGTAACATGTAACATTTAAATCATGCACGTGAGGCTGGAAGCGGACAGTGATCATTCCCTGAAGAATTTATCTTATTCCTTTGCTTTAGCATAAATTTTTAAGACCTTGGAGGTGTTATGGCCTGTCCCTCCAAAATCTCATACCATCACAGGTGGGGCTTTTCACACAAGGCTGGATCTAGAGATACTGATGCTAGGATTAAATGTGTGAGGTTGGGATCAAGGGTCTGTGATTGTTAAATTAGTACACCTCTTGGTTTGGCATAATTCTGGGTAGGATTCAGGGTGCTCTACCTTGGGTGTGAATGCTCCCTGCTGTAAGGATATGCAGTCTGATAAAATATAAGGGATAGAACAAGGGTCATTGCTAATCACTTCCTTCTTTCCGCCCAGGTATACCAGGGACTGTTTCAATGCTGCGACGCCCCTCTCCCATACCACCCTGCCTTGGAGCCAACAATGACGTGAAACTTCTATGAAGTGTAAGCTAAATAAACTCCTTCTCCTTCTCAGCAATGAGAAAAACAACTAAGACAGGATATGTTAGTATCTGTACTCATAGCTTACACACACCACTACTATGATGTCCTCAGACAGCCCATAGGCACCATACCGTCTCTGTGCTCCAGGCTGAGGATCTCTTACTGTGCCTGCGTATGTTCTCCAAATACCTGTGCTGAAGCCTGAATCACCAATGTGACATTGCCAGAATCTAGGAGATGTGAAGTCACAAGTGTGAAGCCCTGGAGAAAGGACTAGCCACCCCATAAAAGGGCTAATGAAACTGTCTTGAGCCTCTGTCTTTCTTTCTACTAGGTGAGGAAACCAACACAGCCATCCATGAAGGATACTTGCTAGCACCTTACTTTGGACTTCCCAGCCTCTAGAATGTTAAGAAATAAATTTCTGAGCCAGGGATGATAATCCTAGCATTTGGAGGAGGCTGAAGCTGTATGATCATTGAGAGTTCAAGGCCAGCCTGGACTACATAGTGAGTTTAAAGCCAGCCTGAACTACATAGTGAGATTCTGTCTCAAAAACAATCAAGCAAAGGTAAAAAAAGAAATAGTCTGTTCCTTATAAACTACCTAGTCTCAATTAACCTGTTATAGAAGCACAAATAGACTGAGATGTGTCAACCTGAGATGCCTTGGCCACCACCTCAGGGAGCCACAGCCAGGCCACTGCAGCTCATATTCTTCCTGATGCACCAGCTGAGGGAGGAGGTAGTAAGTGGGAGCTTTTATCGATGGTGCCTTCTTGAGTTCTCTTCTACCCGTTTCCTTCACCTCTCACAACTTGCTCCCCTACTCACCTTCTCAGCTGCGTTGTCCCCCATTGTCCTCACAGCACAGAGCTATGTTATATCCTGACGTCTGCATGAGAAGCCTGTGTACTATTACTGATAGATAGAGAGTGGCGAAGCTGGCTAGGGAACCTGTCAATCACAAGACCCCAGGACAGTGGTGAATAATTCCTAGGATCCCCTGTGTAAAACTTCCCACAGTTCTCAGATGTGGACTGCATACAAGGACACAGACACTATGAAGAGCCTGCTATGATAACTCTTCACAATAGCCCACTGTGTCTTCTAGACCAGAGAGTTTTTGTTTTTTAGAGGTTTTTTTTGGGGGGGGGTTGGTTGGTTGGTTTTATTTTGTCTTTTTTAGGACAGGGTCGCACTATGCAGTTTAAATTGGCCTTGAACTCACTTTGTAGCCCAGGCTGGCATCAAACTAGCAGCCATCTTCCTGCCTTATGGGGCTGGAGATGTAGCTCAGTGGCATAAGCGTTTGTCTTGCAAGCACGTGGTCATGAGTTTGACCCCCAGAACCGATTAAAAAAAAAATCTTCCTCCTGAGTGTTGGGATTATAGGTGAACCCTACCACACTCAGTTGACCAAAGTACACTTTTATTTTTGTCTTATCATTTCCTCTATTTTGTTTGGCCCAAGTTTGGTCTGTAGAATCAATTTTTCCATTACTCAGTCACCCTTCACTTTTTTTCCAACCTTTATTTTTCAAATAAACTTCTAGTACCACTTTTGGTTTGTCTCAATGAATGCTTTATTCTAGGCAACAGACACCTGGAATACTTTTAATTCAAGAGCCATTTCTACAAGATCTACCCGACAACGTAACCACTGCCACTTGATGGAGACTCCCTTGTTGAATTAGAGCCTCACACTAAGCACAGTAACAACACTTCACACAACCCTGTGGTGGCCACTTTGCTTTTCAGAGGAGGAACTAAGCTCCTGAGAGCAAGGTCTACTGTCAGTTCCTGAACCAGGTATTCCTACTGCACACCCTGTCTTTTGTTGGCAGAGGAGTTGTAGGCTCAAAATGTCCTTTTCCACTTGATACTTCCTCTTTTTTAAATTTTTATTTATTTATTTATTGTCTTTTTGAGACAGGGTCTCAATATCTAGTTCAGGCGGGCCTTGAGCTCACTTTGTAACTCAAACTTGCAGCAATGGTCTCTGACTTGCAGCAATCCTCATGCCTCAGCCTCCCAAGTGCTGGGATTACAGGAGTGTACCACCACACCAAGCTTTCTTTAGTTTTTAAATAAAAGTAGTGGTATGCATGTGGTTAAAAAAAAATCACCATTACAAAAAGATGAAAAATGAAAAAACAGTCCCCCTTCAAACTCCCACATTGATGTTAGTTTGTCAACTGTCTCTATAGTCCTAATGACTAAAAACTATGTACATAGAGCCTTTTAATTTACACAAAGTGATCTTATTCTACACTTTTTTTTTTTTGGTACTGGGGATTGAACTCACGACCTTCCATCTACCAAGCAGGCACTTGTGCTGCTGAGCTAAACCCCTGGCCCCCTACACATTATTCTATAGATTGCTTTTTTCTCTCTTAATAATGCCTGAGATTTTTTTCATACCAGCATATGTAAGAACCTCCAACAAGATGCCAGCCCTTTGCTGTGAGTCAGCACCATTCTTAGACTGTGGGGAAGGAGAACAAGAAGCTGAGCCCTCCCTGTGAGTCAGCACCAGGTGTGGGTCCCTGTGGGGAGAACCAGATGCCAGCCCTTTTCCATTAATTGGTGCCATTCTCGGACTACAGGGAAAAAGAACAAGAAGCCAACAAGAAGACAAGCCCTCCCTGTGAGTTGGTGCCATGTGCAGGTCACAGGAGGGAGAACCAGACACCAGCCCCTTCCAGTGCTCAGGCTGAGAGACAAGAAGAGTTAAGATTCCACTCACCCACACCTAGAAGTGACCACCTGATTCAGAGAAACACAGATTGTGATGATAGCTACTGAGGTAATATACAACTTAATGCTTAGTGTTTAATGTTTCACTGACTTTGTAGACCTAAAACCAATAGTCTGATCATCTATTCAGAGGCCTTGCTTGATTTTGTTATATCTGATGGCATGAGTAGCTAGTTCAAAGATAACAAGATATATTATGGTAGCCATTTTGGATTTAGTATTTAGTTTTGAAGCCCTTTATTTGTTTTTATTGGTTCTATTCTGTTCTGTTCTGTTTTTTTCTTTGTCTAAAGGTATGAGCAGCAGGGGGGCATATGGTAGGCATTGTTGATTTCCTATTATCTTATTGTGCTAAGATAATATCACTTACACTGTTCTGTTTGTTTGACTTTATTCTGTTGTATTTTGCTTGGTTCTATCCTCTTTAAAGTAAAAATTTCAAAAAATAGGCTAAAAACCCCAGAACTTCCAACAGTCTCTTGTTTCACTCAAAATTAAATCCAAGGTCCTTATGTTGGCTGACATGTACTGATGCTAAAAAAAATCTCAAAAGATTAGTAACTCAAACACAATATGTGAAAAGGATTATATATCACAACCAACTTGAGTTCATTCTGGGACTGGGCAAACTAGCCGGAACAGGACACTGCAATGACTTTAGTCACATATTCCCCTCTCAAGTGGGATTGATGGGGAGCACTTGGCCTGGGTGACGCTGCGGACTAAGACCCAATAGGCTAGCCCAAACCGGGTCCCAGCACCTGGTGGTGCACCCTAGCAGTGAAGCCTTCAATAGGTTGACCTGGAGGGAGGGGCCCAGCAGAGGCTGCCCAGGTCTGTGTCTCCCTAGTACACTGCAGTGGGCGAGAACACCTAGCTGGCAGATCCAAACAAACTGTAACAGATAAAGAGAAAAAAAAAAAAAAAAAAAAACAACTGGGCCTCCATTATATATGCTTGTATGGAAGGAACAAAAAGTATAGGAAGAGGGAGCAATAAGAAAGGGTCCTCAGTCCCCAATCCTGAGAACACTGATCCAGGAAAGGTATCCACAAAGGAGAATGAGGACAGAAAACATGCAATATCAGGCACGGCACCAATAGACATAAAGTGATATCTCTGGAGCCTCATAGACGAGTTCAAAAGTGAAGTATTTAACAACCTAAAGCAAGATATAAGTAGAATAGTTAGAGAAATGCTAAGCACCACCCAAGAAAAAAAAGATGGTGGAATGGAAGAACAGAAAAAAAAGGGGAGAATTGTTTGATGGAGAAAATAGAGAAAACATAGAATACATGAAGCAGATTCAAAGAGATTACCGGAAACTAAAAACTCTATTGAAAGCTGGCATAATAGCTTGAAAGAAACTAAGGATACATTATCTGAACTGGAGGACAGATTTGTAAGGTGGGAGCATGAAATGAAAAATTTCTTAAAAATAACAAGAAAACAAACAGCAATAATACAAAGGCTAGAAGATAGGATCTATAACTTAAGAATTAAGAATATAAAAGAAGTAGGGACATAAACTACAAAAGCTATTCACAGACATAATCCAGGAGAATTTCCCTAATTTAGCAAAAGGTAAAGATACTCAGATGTATGAGGCATACAGGACCCCAGCCACCTACAACCCAAACAGAGCTACACCCAGGCATATAATAATCAAAATTCCAGAAGTACAATATAAGAACAGAATATTAAAAGCAGTCAGAGACAAGAAACAGATCACTTACAAGGGAACACCCATCAGAATTACAGCAGACTTCTCGGCACAAACCATCAAATCACAAAGAGCGTGGAGGAAATAATTCAAGCTTTGAATGATAATAACCTCCAGCCAAGATTGATATATCCTGCACAACTGTCCCTAGAAATTGATGGAAAAACAAGGTGCTTTCAGGATAAAGAGGAACTAGGGGAATTTGCAACCACCAATTCAACTCTACAGAGATTACTGCAGGATACTCTAAAAAAGAAAAATACCAAGATTCCAGAAACAGTAGCAGAGAGGCCAGAATGAATGGAGCAGAAAGTAAAATGAAGAAGACAAACTGACAACTAATGACAGAAAAAGAGCTCAACAGAAATGAGGCAGAGAAGGTTGGATGGTAGGAACAGCTATTTTGGAGAAAACAAGACATCATAATAGGTAGTGCTGATTGAATATCATCTTGTTTTGAAGTCTCATCAAGCTTTTGTTCTTCTGTCTCCATCGGTCTTAACATGTATCTTAATGGATTTTATTATATGTGATAATATAAACAAAAACTTTTATAGACAAGGAGAGTATACAGAAACCATTGTTCATTTTCTGTTAGCTGATTCTAAATACCTGTAATAGTGTCATTCCCTTGAACAGTTTTACATTGTCTTGATATGTTTGATGCTACAGTATACAAAGTTATACTCAAAGATTTCAAGGAAAGAGACACTATGGTAACTACCTTTATGTTGGGATTATCTTGTGGTGAAATACTATTTTGCTTAAAAGGTTATGTTTTGACCTGCGCTGTTTTGTTGTTATGCCCTCTTTTATCTCAATCTCCTTTTTTATTACTTTTTCACTTTTATCCTTTTAATTAAGGGAAAAATAAATAAAAAATAGCAGGGTATATTGTAATAACCCACTTTGATTTCCTATTAACTAGATTTGAAACCCTGTATTGCTCTCACCATCTTGTTTTGACTGATTTTCCTCTATTCTGTTTTGCTTGATAGTACCAAGGAAAATATAGGCAACAACTGTGAAGATAATAAGATTCATTATGATGCCCATTCTGATTGACTATTATCTTCTTTTGAAGACCTCTAATGTCTCCAATGTTTTGGCTTTACTGGTTTTTTTCTTTACTGTTTTGTTCAATTTTATTATAACTGATGATTTGGCAATTCTTTTTAAGATGGCAAGAGGCATTATGGTAACCATTGTTGATCACCTTGTATTTTGTTTTTACATTATGTATTATGTCCATCCTTTTGATTTGACTGACTCTGTCCTGTTATGTCACATATGGTTTTACTCTTTTCAAAAAAAAAGTAATAAGAACTGTGGGAGTAATAAAACCCAAAATGTATAATTGTCATTGTACAAAGGAGAGAAAAAGAAAGTGCTCTAAAGGACATAACTGCATGTATATTTAAGTGTATAAGGTAGATAACCATATTACTGAGTTTTGTTGGATCATTCAACCGAAGTGTTTACAGTCTGTTTAAATGTCCACTTTATATGCTTTAATTTGGTAACTTGAACAACTATTTCTAAGATGACAATATGTAATCTATTAACTAGAGATTTCCTATTATTTTTTCTGAAATTCTGTATAACTTGTACTCTTTTTCTGTTTTGTTTTTTCTTTTTTCTCCTTAAATAAAAAAAAAAAAAAAAAAAAAAAAAAAAGAAATGCTTAAATTGCCCATGCTAGGCGGGAACTCGTTATCCTCCTGCCTCAACAAAAGTATTGACTTTTGAACAGTACAAAAGGTCCTGGGTAGGACTTCCAGATTCAGCAAATAAGTCTGAGCTACCTAGTTACACACAGATTTCAGATAAACGATTATCACCAGGGATACGCTCACTAAAAAATTATTCATTGTTCACTTGGAAGTTACATTTAACTGGCACCCCGTATTCTGGCCGGCAAAGTCTAGTCTTCAGTGATCAGAAAGTTTGAGACCGGCTCCCCCAGGAGAGCACCAGCGGAACTGCAGCGAGGACATTCCGCGGCACTTCCGGTCAGGCGTTGAAGCAGCGGGCGCAGGGCCCGCCCATCGCCGGAAGTGCCCGCGGCTGGGCCGGCTCCGCCAGCCCGCGCTTGGTCCTGTGTCCTCGGCAGCCCCGCGGGCGGTGGAACGCGTCCCGCCTCCTGGGGGCAGCGGCGCAGCTCGGTACTTGACGGGTGGGACCCGTCCTCACCCACGGCCTCGCGGCTCTTGTGTTAACAGCCGGGGTGGCAGGCCGACCAGCGGGCGGCCGGGACAGGTGGCCGCCATTCCCGTGTCGCTGCGCCCGCGCGGGCCGTCCGAGCCGGCCGCCATGCCGCTGGGCCTGAAGCCCACCTGCAGCGGCTGCAAGACTACGTCGTCCTCCATGTGGAAGAAGGGCCCGCAGGGCGAGATCCTCTGCCACCACTGCACGGGTCGGGGCGGCGCGGCCAGCGGCTCGGGAGCGGCCAGTGGAACTGGGGGCGGCGGCGGCGGCGGCGGCGGCGGCGGCGGCGGCGGCGGCGGCGGCGGCGGCGGCGGCGGCGGCGGCAGCAGCAGCAGCAGCAGCAGCAGCGGCGGCTTCAGCTCAGCGACCTTCACCAGCAGCTCGGCCGCGCCTGCGCAGAGCAACGGGGGCGGGAGCGGCAAGCAGGTGAGCGCTGCGGGTGGGCCTGGAGCTGGACGCTTTCCTACCTGGAGAGGTCGGGGAGGGCCGCACGCCCAAGCTCCTTTCCCATCCTGGGAAATTCAGAGGGTACAGAAACCAGAAAATAAAGCTCTTGATAAGTTTGCCCTTTGTAACAGTATTTTCAGTAGCAGCCGAACGTCCGTTTATGCACTCGTTTAACACGTTGTAAATGGTGTCATGCTGCATTTGTCGTAATAATAATACACCTTCCCCGTTATTTTATTATGTGTTAAATAACTGTGTCAATTTAAGTGGCATAAATATTCCATTGTAGGATATGCTGTAACCCGACGGTTTTTTCTCAGTGACAAATGCGGTAAATCCGTACTTCTTCCTTGACCTAGATCCCCTCCCGTCCTTTGCCGTATTATGCAGTTTACACCCCTTGGAGGACACGGAGATGTTTACCTGCTCTCTTCCCTGGCTTCTCTTAGGTTTTAATTTTTAGATCTTTCCAAAGTGTACAGCGTGGGAGCCTTGTAAGATGGCTGTCTCTAGACAGCAACCTATCTACAGTTTTACTTTTTGTTCTGTAATTGTTTATATAACAGAGCAAGCAGGAAATTCACAGACGGTCTGCACGGCTCAGAAACACAAAGTACAAATCTGCTCCAGCTGCTGAAAAGAAAGTTTCTACCAAAGGAAAAGGAAGAAGACATATTTTCAAACTGAAAAATGTAAGACAATTGTGGCCAGTGTCGTGCTGTGATGGCATATGTTTTTGTGTCCTTTGCTGCCTTCTTTTCTCACCATTGAATGTGGACACTGCTATGGGAGTCCTCCTCCTGCACTGTAATGTGAATAATGCACTTTTTCCTTTTTGATGTGTTTTTTCCTCTGAGAAAAAATGAGTCTAAAAGAAACATCAATCTGGAACACATTTTATCAGATTAGTCTGTGTAAAGGAAAAAAGAGATTACAGTTCTTAATGTGGCTGGACACACTAAGAAAACTCTCTTGATCTTTTAAAGATCAAAGTAAATTATATTGGAACTCGTTTTCCTATCTGTGTGTTAGCATAGCCCTAGAAAATGTATCTTTTGATGCATAGTGATAAATTAGAATTGTTCCTAAATCTTTATTTCCTCCTCTATTGTACAAAATGGAGCAGACTGTTGAAAGGCCTGCGCTGGAGGCCATCAAAAGTGCTTTTTTGTTGGAATAGGTTTTAGTTTTTGTAAACACAAGGGGACAATGGAAAATGCATTATAGACTTAAAAAAAAAAAAACCCTTCAGTATTATACTCATTTCATTCACCAGTACAGGCATTTCTGAAGTTGAGTATTTTCATTTATAAATCAGAGGGTCCTAAGGTAGAGTCTTGTGAAGATTGTGAATTCCTAATAAGAGTAACATCTTCTACTTTAAATTTTTGTAATTTAGTTTTCATAAAATAAGGCATCCATATCTGTAGTCCCTTCAAGGACTGTACCAAGACAGATGGGAGATGCTTATTTTCACTGATGTAGCATTAAGGGTATATAGCAATTTATGAGGGCATTTCAGTGATGATTGGAATGTGGCAGATTACTAAGAGCTCCCAGGAAAGTTTCCAGAGCTTTAGTTCAGGCTTGGTACAAAATTGATGAGTAACCTGGCAGATTCCAGTATTAAGATGGACTGTGTGTTCGAAGAGACGCTTTTTCACTTTGTACAGTATTCACCTATGCATTTTATGTCATTTCCATTCTGTCATACTTAGTCCATTTGAGGCAGTAACTTTTACAATTGGGGTGCTGATATCTAATGACGTTCTGAAAGAGCTTTGTGGTAGGTCTCAACAGCCTAATCAGACCCTTGTCTCCTGTTTCTCAGCAGTTTTTAAACTAATTGTAGCATGAACAGTGGAAACATACTCAGGATGTGTTTTACCCCAATACTCAGATCTTTTTATTGCAGTTCTTGTCACCAAACAACAAAATTTAGAATTTCTCAAATTACTAGCTTTCTTTGTGTCTACATGTGCTATATGTGCATACATACCATGAATGTGCTAATATTTTTACTTCTTATTTTTTCATAGCCCATCAAAGCTCCTGAATCTGTTTCCACCATCATCACTGCAGAATCTATCTTCTACAAGGTAATCATCTGTGCAATTGGGGCTGTGGCATATAATACGCTGCTAAAATGTTGGCTTAGTCTACACGTCTCTGTTATTCTTAATTGCATAAAGTGTGATTATGGTTTTTGTTCTCTTGTAAGTCATTTTCCTTCTAGGTAACTGTTGTAAAGCATCAAGAACTGAAGTAGGAAGAAAAGTTGCCTGTGGAAAAAAATGATGTGAAAGAATTAAGTATATATTTTTTAAACTATAGCTATGTAAATTATTCTTAAACATGCTAATCCATGCTGAACCATGGAACAGTGAGCCATCCCTGCTAACACAATGGTGTTTGTCTTAGTTACTTTTGTTGTTGTTGAGACAAAATACCCAGCACCCACAAGTTAAGGGAAGAAAAGATTAGTTAGCTCCCAGTTTGTAGAAGTTTCAATCTATAATTGGTTGGCTCTAAGACAGTGTGGTATCATAGATGATTAAGTTTATGACAGGCAGAGGGTAGCAAAGCAAGCAAGCAAGGGAAAAGGTAAGCCTCTTTCTGTCCCTTGTATTGTATCCAGGCTACTGGGATTAGGTCGGTGCCAAACCAACCGGTGGACTGATTTAGTAATCACCTACCCTTAATGCCAGCATTGCACTATGAATCAGCCACACACTCTAAATTCAGCCACCTCAGAAAAAGCCCCATCTATGACTGCATGAGACTTTGATGGCTGAGGAGGACACTGGCAGGATGTGGGATTATAGGAAATACAAGACCGTGCTGTCTAGTACTGTAGTTCCAGAGACTAAAATTCCTTTAAGCAGAGGTGAGAGAAATTGAGAGTAGTGAGAATTCATACCTACTAGAAGTTCATGGTAACAGAATATTAAGATGTTTTGATAAAGTGAGGTCAGATTTCCTCACACAAAGGTGCACAGATAACTTGTTACCTCCATAAGAGCAGTGACTTATTGCTAGCAAACTGGAAGCCTCAGGAAATAAATTGCAACATTGCAAAAAGCCAAGGCTTGGTGGGTCTGGCCAAGCAGCAATCAGTCATTCAGTGTTTTGGCATTTGAACTGGTAGGTAAGAGGCAGTCATATAAATTAGAGCTTAGTTCATATGGACCAATTCCAGCAAAGTTCAAGTGGCATGTTACTTTATGACCATTGAGTGTATTTATTAGCTAACAGGTACTTATCAGTCAGAAATAGTCTATACACAGGTAGGCATGTCTCCTGTGTTTGTAGCATTTCATAATTCCTTTTTGCACATTCTTAATAAGAAGTAGCCAAAGTGTAGCGGGTGCTTGCTGTGTAGCAGGCAGCAAGCAGAGCATTTTACTTGTCTTATTTTATTCAGTCAACTCCATGGGATGGACACTGTTTTCTTCATCTTTTATGGATGAGTACACTGAGGACAGAAATGAACTTCTTCAAGATTGCACAGCTGAGAATTCATTGAGCAAAGCAGCCTGAATCAGGAATCTAATCCCAAATGGCTCCTGAGTTCTGCAGGTGTCTGTGTGACTTGGCTAGGACCGAGCTTGTTAACGGTCATGTGTAAACTAAGAGTTGTTAGTACTCATCTCCTGAGCTGGTGCGTGTTAACTACTTGGTATCGTTAGCACTAAATGAGTAGTTGTCATTAGCATCATCTCATCTTTAAATTTTGGTTTCAACTTTCCCAACTGAACATCATTTGTAGATTACATCGGAAAGCCAAGGATCTAGTGTGCTAGTGATTTCTGTATGTGTCCAGTGGAAACGCATGTGGAACCTGTTAATTATACTCTGAGACATTGTCAACTACATGTGCTTATTAAATAAGGCCCAAAAAATGAAATTCTTAAGTTGCAGAAACCCAGAGCCAGCACCATGGTGGGTGTTAGAAAGGTGACTGCCAGCCCAGATCAAGCATGCAAGAGGAACATGAGTGGATGATAGGCAAGAGTGTGGGTACCCAGGAACCATAGGATTAAGTGGCCTCTGTGGAGAACTGCATGACAGCAACTCCATGAACTGAGTCTGATGACTCCTAATCAGCTCTTCCTCTTGGACAGAAACTTTGAAACATGTCCAGCCAGCAGATGAGAGACTACTTCTATCAAGTGTCCCAGTCCTGTTTGATGTTACATATATGTAATCTCTCCTTCCCCACAGTTTCTGCTTTTTTTTTTTTTTTTTTTTGGTACTGAGGATCAAATTCACGATCTCGAGCTTACCAGGCAGGCCCTTATGCTGCTGAGCTAAATCCCTGACCCAGTTCCTACTTGCTGAGCTTCTGCATTTTGAAAATATTAAGTTGAAAATTCCAGAAATAACTAATTCATGAATTTTAATTAATTTACTACAATACATTACTATGACTGTCCTATTTCATTATTAATTATTGTGAATTCATTTCTGTATCTAATTTATAAATTAAACTATCATAAGTACAGGAAAAATCAATATATGAAGTTCGGTAGTATCCAGGTTTTGGGCATCCACTAGGGGGTCTTGGACCATATCCCCAACAGGCAAGGGGGGTACCATTGACTACAAAGCTAATCATAGATTCAAGCTGTTTGAAGGGACCAGCTGGTGATGGGTATGTGGCATGCGTTAACTGTATCCATTCATTATGATTAGCTGCAGCATTCACCATTGAGCACATGGATGAAGGCCACCAGCAGTTTCTACTCATCTAGTTTCAGTTTCAGTGCTCATGTTTCGGTTCAGTTGCTAGAAGTATTTCTTCAGAATCATTCTTATGCCTGAGGTGCACAGCCCAGCCACTTTACCAAAAGCCCTGTTTCATGGGAAGCAACAGTGAATCACTTTTGCAGCAGTCAGGGACCCTTTGGCCTATGCAGAGCTGTTCACTTGCCTGAAGAAGTGGCAGAATGTCATAGAAACTTGAATCAGCCATCACGTCAAAAGAGTGTTTCCATTTTGAGACCCAGAGAAGAGGGCATGGAATGAACAGTACAAGGATACAGATCAGTTAACTGGGTATTAAGGTAGAACAGAAATTAAATAAGTCACAAAACTTTGAATGCCAGAAATACTGGTAATTGTATTGTGGGAAGATACAAAACTAAATGGTGTGGAAGAGACATGTGGCAGTGAGTCTGGGAAATGTAGGGTAAAGTGAGGGTGAACACAGCTTGGTACTGATGATAACCAAAGAGTTTCTGTTACTTCTTTTGGTTTGAATTTATGGTATCTATTCTTTTGAATGAATGGTAAGGTAGGAGGTCATAGAGTATATTCTCAGCAGGTAAGCACAGATTTTCAGGGTAGTACAGAGAAAGACCATTGAGCCGATACAGGAGTGCAGGCTGCAGTTTCTGCCTGTATGATTTTCAGTAAGTCACTTAGTCTTTCTATAGCCTAATGAGTCTGGGCAAAAAAGTAGCATGGAGCTCAGAGGAGATTGTAGGCCAGTAAAACTGTGTGAGACCATAATGGCAGATACATGTCATATGTTTGCCCAAACCCAAGTAATATACCTCACCAAGATTTTATACTAAACTCAGCTGTGGTTTCTGGGTGATAATGATGTTTCAGTAGAGGTTCATCAGCTGTAACGAGCACACCACCCTGGTGGGAGACATTAATAGAGGCCATACATTTGCAGGTAGGAGTATAAGGAAAACCTCTGTACCTACCACTCGTGTTCTGTGAACCCAAATAACTCTTTTTTTTGGTCTTTATCGTTTTTATCAGTACCAGGGATCGAACTCACAACTGCCTGTTTGCAAGGCAGGTGCTTATGCCGCTGAGCTAAATACCCAGCCCCAACCTAAATGACTCTTAAGACAATGAAATCTTTTTTAAAAAGATAGAGACAGTGCTGTCATGGTATAAAATCAAAGAATTTTTATGAACAGGTGCAAATTTGTGTGTGTGGGTATACAAAAGTTTCATTCAGGATTATTTTGTTGGGGGGTTTTTGTTTTTTTGTTTTGGTATTAGGGATTGAACTCATGACCTCGCACTTGCCAGGCAGGTGCTTATGCTGCTGAATATATTTTTATTTTAAATAAGAGATTAATCTTCTGTTTGCCCCAGGGAGTATATTACCAAATTGGAGATGTTGTTTCTGTGATTGATGAACAAGATGGAAAGCCCTACTATGCTCAGATCAGGGGTTTTATCCAGGACCAGTACTGCGAGAAGAGTGCTGCACTGACCTGGCTCATACCCACTCTCTCTAGCCCCAAAGATCAGTTTGATCCCGCATCCTATATCATAGGTGAGTGTGACAAATGGTGCATCTTGTTGAATTTAACCTCTGATGTTTTGCAGAAGAATGTATTAGTCTGCTTGAGCTGCCATGACAAAATGCCACAGACTGAGTGGCTTGAACAATAGAAATATATTGTCTCACAACTCTGGAGGGTGGCAGCCTGAGTTCAAGGGACCATGGAGATTGGAAGATATTGAAACTGCGCTTCCTGTTGTGCAGATGGCTGCTTTCCTGCTGTGTCTTCAACATGCTTCCCTATTCTGGAGGAGACACCATAGTGTGGAGATCAAAACAAAACTCTGGAACCAGATTACCTGGGTTCACAGCCCTGCCTACCACTCAGCAGTTATTTGACAAGTCCTTTAATGCCCCTTGCCTTGCTTTTTTCATATGTAAAATGGGAATAATAGTAGCGCCAGCTGAGAGGGCTGGGAGGATTTAAAGCACTGACACATAGAATACTTAGAACCATGTGCAGACTGTGTAAAGGCTCAGTGTTGTGCTCAGAATCTCAGGAGAGTCATTCCGTTTGAAAGAATGCCATCCATATACTGCAAGCAGTCAAAGTAGAAGAAATGATGGTAACTTCAGGGTAGTGCATGTTTCAAGGGCTAATATTAAATCACTCCAGAGTGTGTCCTCCTGGTTTCTAAGAATATTTACATTTTATGAAAATGAAGTGCACATTCAAAAACATTTAATCTTGCCATTGGCTACTTTCTAGGGCCAGAGGAAGACCTTCCGAGGAAGATGGAATACTTGGAATTCGTTTGTCATGCACCTTCTGAGTATTTCAAGTCAAGGTCATCACCATTTCCAACTGTCCCCACCAGACCAGAGAAGGGTTACATATGGACACATGTTGGACCTACTCCCGCCATAACTATTAAGGAGACTGTTGCCAACCATTTGTAGTCACAGAATTAAAATGGGAACTGGGAATGTATCTCACTGATCCAGCACTTGCCTAGCATCTGTGAGGCCCTAGGTTTGACCTCTGGCATACAAAACAATTACCTAGTTCTCCCATTTTCTTGTATTTGTAATACTATGAAATGTGCCACATGTCTCTTTCATGAAAGTCTTAAACGGAAAAATGACTAAAAATATTTTTCCTTACTAGCTAATAATCATTAGCTTTATTATGTGTCACTTAGAAAAGTACAAGGGACAAAAAAGGATGAAATGTAGTTAAACATGGCATTCTATGAATAGAATATATTCTGTTCTATATATTTATCTTTCCAGGCAAAGACTGCAGTTTGCAGTTTCCAGAGAGCTCATTAGGAACAGTTAGTCTATTTTTTATTCATAGTTTATTTCGGGAAATTCATAAAATAGATTATATTTTTATACAAATACAAAATATTAACTTGGATTTTTGACCAAGAACGCAATGAAATAAAATGTAGGTATAAGGAGTAGTGTCTGTCATGAAGCCAAGTGAGCCTTATCTCCCCATCCAGAAAATGCTGTGACAGTTGTGGCCACTGTGAGGGAAGTGACTGCTATGGTTAGCCCTGGCTTTGTTCTCTTTCACCCAATTTTTCTGTGGCACACAGAACTCCCAGTGGCAGCTTGTAGAGCTGTTCCTCTGTGTTTTCATCACCCTCACTGTCAGACTGAGGCTTCTGGCCAAACCACAAGATGCTGCAGACGGCATCTTCACCAGTACCTGGGCCCAGGCCTCAGGCCTGCTGCCAGAGTTTCTCAGCTATCATCCGATCAGCTGATAGGCGGAGAAGTGATTTGCAGGTTGTTAGCTTTGCTAGATAAAAAAGTCTGCTCTGAAGCTAGCTGGGTCCACTGGTCCTGCCAAGCCTTGGCTGGGGGAGGCTGGTGAAGGGAGGGAACAGTGGTGTAAATAAGGATCTGCGGCCTTCCCTCTTCTACCCTGATGTCTCCTGCATTTTTCAACCCTCAAAAAACTTGTAGCAGTTTGATTGGATCATGATCTCCACAGTAGCAGCTTTAACTCTTACCCTTCCTTTACATAGTTATAGCTCCATATATGTGGTCATCTCTGTCACAAAAATAAAGTGGATTGTAAATACCAATGTAAATATTTTCTAAATACAGTACTAAATGTTCAAAACTTTTACATTAAAATGTATTTTGACAGTATGTTTATTTTGGATTTATTTGGTTCACTTAGTGGCTCAGGCTTAGGGCCGAGCCCAAACAGGGTTGAAGGAGTGAGGTCAGTGACATGTGGCGATGTTGGTGGCTGGGGTGCCCTTGTGGGTGTGCTGCAGCCTTGCCTGCAGGGCGGGGGTGCTGTGTCCCTGGGCTCAGGCAGCTGAGGCCAAGGCAGACAGGAGCCGCCCGTGTCACAGTTCAGCTCTTTGCCCTCTGCACCTCTTCATTTTCTAGCAAAGGCTGGTTCAGAGCCCCTAGTGCACCACCTGCCGGCTGGGGATGGAACCAGGGCTCCCTGTGTGCTAGGCTAACCACCTGTCCAGCCCAAGGCTCTTAAATTCTGCCTCATGAAAACTTTCCAGATTCTTCTGGCTCCAGTCTGTGTTGTTCTGTGGTTGCATTTAAGTTTCTACTTTGGTGCCCCCGCTCCTACCCCTACACTCCCCAAGGTTGGAGGACGTGTTTCATGTGCTTGTCTGCACTCGGTTCCCACTGTACCTACTCTTCACATATGGGAGCTGTATAGTGTGGAGTACAGGTTAGATGCTGTCAGCTCAAATACTCACTGGATTTTTAATGCTAACTAACCTAAATTTCAAACTTCATTGTACATAGTCAAGTAGAATTTCACACTGTCACGTGGTAGGTTTGCATTATATGTTTTGTTTTTTAGCAGGATATTTTAAAGGTTGTTTTAATAGGATTTTTAAAAAAGTTATTAGTGGGGCTGGAGATCTGGCTCAGCAGCATAAGCACCTGCCTTGCAAGCAGGCAGTCGTGAGTTTGATCCCCGGTACCGATAAAAATGAAAAAGACAAAAAAAAAATTATTAGTATATGTTTGTGATATATAATACATTCAAAGATAAGATTTTAAAAAGACAGTATTTGAAAAAGTTATTCCACACAAGTCTGGTTCTTGGCTATGAAAGACTTTTTCAGAATTTATATGAACTTTCTATTAAGAAATTTGAATTAACAGTTCCATCCCAGCCATAAATAGGTGAAGTCATACAACAGTAGAGGGAAAGGTATTATTTAGTTTAGGTGTATGTTTGTTATGTATCCACAGATAACATGCACATCTTTAGAATAAAGATGGCTCAAAAGTGGCTGCATCCTAGGAGCCAGGGGTTTAGCTCAGTGGCATAAGTGCCTGCTTAGCAAACACAAAGTCGTGAGTTTGATCCCCAGCACCAAAAAAAAAAAAAAAATAGAATGATAGAATGCTGCAGCCTACTTCACAGCAGATACGAGGTTGCCAAACCTTTTGTAAGAAGTACAAAGTGCATCCAAGGAATAGAAGCAAGGAATTGGTCAGTGCCAAAGAGGTACAAGAAAGAACCCTAATACTACCAAGAGGGCAATAGTAAAAACAACAATAAACTAGTATATTTATTTCACGGAACATTACTACCATCCAAAATGACTGTTGTTAGTGACAGGAGAAATGCAAATAGAGAAAAAGCCAAATGCAGAACTGTGCGATGCAGCTGAGAATATAGATGAGTGGTAGGGCGCTTACCTTAACATGCACAGGCCCCTGGTTCTATCCCTGGCACAAAACAGGATGAACTACATGATCCTGCAAGGAGCAACTTTTGGGGGGCCAGGTGTGGCACACGCCTGCGCTCCAGAGAGCTAAGGCAGGAGGACCGCAAGTTCTGGCTCAGCTCAGGAAACAGACCCTGTCTCAAAATTAAAATGGCTGGGAACACATCTCTGTGAGGAATCCTGGGTTTAGTCCTCAGTGCCGGAAAAAAAAGAAAAAAAAAACACCTTTTGTATCAGGTGGAGGAAGTAACTAGAATCTTGACACAGTCACAGAGGTTTTTTGCAGCTGCTTGATTATACTTCCAGGATTTTCCAGATTTTCTACCTTGAGCATGCACACGTGGTTGTATACTTTTCAGTGGTGATACGGTCTTACTGGATAGTAGTCCGTGTCTTGGTAGGGTGCTTTATCAAGAGTAGTTGTTAAATCTTCCCGGGGTGCTGGCAGACATGCTGAGGAAATCAGTTAAGTGATTTAATTGTTCTGTATTCATGCCGTTCTGGGAAGGAAATGCCCTCCTTCAGCTTCCCCAGTTTCAGGACCCCATAGGTCTGAGATGAGGGCACTGTGGCACCTGAGTTGTTGGTTTCGAGGAAAGAGATTGATGCATGTTCCAGTTTGTCCTTCCTCTCCTGAATTTCTTTTTTTTTTTTTTTCTTTTTCCTTTTTATCGGTACCGGGGATTGAACTCACGACTGCCTGCTTGCAAGGCAGGCGCTTATGCCACTGAGCTAAATCCCCAGCCCCACCTCTCCTGAATTTCAAGCCCAACTTCCCTTCCAGACAGCCTACCCGGCTGAAGTGACCCCAGCACAAGTGCAGAGCCCTCAGCAACCTCCTGCCCCAGTGCCAGGCCAAGGCCGGGAAGCCTCTCAGCTGTCTCCTGCTGGGTCACTCTTTGCTCTGATCAAATTCTGACTGATATAGTTACTGAGATGCCAAAGGAGAAGGCAAGAAACTGCTGTTTTTCCTTATAAGCTATTTAGAATTATTTGCCTCTTTAAAAACTGCATTAGCATATATTGCTATGCCATACACTGATACTACATATTAATGTACATGTAGCCTACATTATTGGGGCATGATGATATGATTAGTAAAGGCACAATTATAAAATAACAAACTTAAAGACATGCTATAGCGAGTTAAAATCGCTCAGCTGGCCTGCTAACTTCAGTCAGCCCTGACTGGGTCCAGCACTTTTTCTTCTGATAATGCACTGCCAACTTGACTGTTCTCAGCTTATTTTTCCCTTAATTAAGAAAATACATGGCTCCTAACTGGCCTCAAGGGCTTTGGTTGGGGCGAAGCAACCCAGTCAAAGACTCTTTTCACTCTGCCTACTCTGCTTGAACCCCCTCCCCTCAGCCCCAGTCTGTTCCTACATTGTGATAAACAATTCCTTTGAAGCAAATGTGTTTAGAGTCAGTTTACCTGACAATATATAGCTTAGTTCAATCCATATTACCAATCATGTGATGCCTTCTACTTCCTACTTGCAAACTATTTAAATTGAGAGCGAAACTGCCTCAGTGCTGCTGATTCAGAACTGAGATTCCCGCTAGTGTAATAAACAGTTACCTTCTAGATTCCTGGGGTGCAAAGAGTCTTCCATTTGGTATGATACTGGTTTTTCTGTGGCAATATTACATATATATTAAGATACATTAAATTCTTTTAAAAATTAAAATGTAGTGAAAGAGGTCACGAAGGAAAGATAACAGATTGGATTATAGACAAAAATTGTATACGGAATGAAAATCCTAACAGCAAACATGAGAATCAGCTCACTCCTGACTGCTGGCGGAGGCAGTTTCCTCCTTGTGTGGCCTCTCCATAGCTTTGCTCACAGCACATCTCCCTCACAGTGAATGACTCAGGCTCCTCATCACACACAGAGACAAACACACAAACAAGGAGAGAGGAATCCAACACAGAAACCATGACCTTTGCATAGTCACCCATCTGCAAGTGACACGCCATCACTTATGCTCTGTGGTTTTGGTCACACAGACCAACCCTGGTACTGAGAATATATGAAATATAGACCAAAATTTTGTATAAATAGAGGTAATTTACAGTCTTTTTTGGTATAATTTCAAGTAGTCAAAACCCAGAAACTTAAAGATACAACAATATGAAAGTGAATTTTTGAATGTTTGTGATACAGTCTTATGAAATATCAGAAATGACATTTGCCAGGAATTCTTTTTTTTTTTTTTTTTTTATCTTTTTCCTTTTTATTGGTACCAGGGATTGAACTCATGACTGCCTGCTTGCAAGGCAGGCGCTTTATGTTGCTGAGCTAAATCCTCAGCCCCATATGCCAGGAATTCTTAGCAGCATGAGAAAATGCGTATCAGAACATTCCGGGTGTGGAGCGAGTTTGATATTAGCTTACTGTCACTATGTGGCCACCACAGCCGTCAGGCATGGTAACCGTGAACCTCGCCCCGACACACTGACAGACGGACTTTCCACAGCAGGGCTGGCCGCCTCCCCTTTCTCGTTTGCATGTGTCCCTCTTATTGTACCGTAAATAGATATTTTTGATACTTATTTTTAAATAAACATTCAGCTTGCAAAAAAATACTCAGGGTAGGGCGGGGCACAGTATTGTGCTCCTCTAGTCCCTGTTATTTGGGAAGGTCAAGGCAGGAAGACTGCCAGATCCCAGGAGTTCAGGGGCACCCTAGACACCAGAGCAAGACCCTGTGCCTCAAAAAAGAAGGAGGAGGAGGCGAAGGCAAGATTGGATAATGAATGCAAATTTGTTAAAAACAAAACAAAATCTTATACCTCACATATGTGTATAGATACATAGAAAACTAGCTGAGGTTACAGGCATGTGCCACTGCTCCTGGCTTGTAATTTTTATTTTGTGATGTCACAGGCTGAATGTTTTTTTTTTTTTTTTTTTTTTTTTTTTTTTGTCTTTTTCCTTTTTATCGGTACCAGGGATTGAACTCACGACTGCCTGCTTGCAAGGCAGGTGCTTACGCCGCTGAGCTAAATCCCCAGCCCCTGAATGTTTTGTCTGTTGGAAGTTGGGGCACTGGGAAGAAATTCACTTTACTTATTTAGTTGTCTTTTTGAGACAGGGTTTCATTCTACAATTCAGGCTGGCCTTGAACTCACTTCGTAGCCCAAACTGGCCTCCAACTCATGGTGAACCTCCTGCCTCAGCCTCCAGAGTGCTGGAATTACAGGTGTGTACCACCACACCCAGCAAGGAATTCACTTTAGATGAGTGCTCTGAATGTAGAGTTTGTATACTGTGATGAATGTTTTTGTGAGAAGGAAAGAGGCATGAAAAACTTACTTTCTCTCCCCTCCATGTCAGAACACAGCCATTACGCCCAAAGCAATCTAAGCCAACATAAAAGGACAAATACCATATAATTCCACTTACATATGGCACTAGACTGGCCAGATTCACAGAGACAGAAAGCAGAAGTGAGGTTATCTTGGCCAGAGGGAGAGACTATTTATAGGTGCAAAGCTTCTGTTTGGATGATGCAAAAGTTCTGGAAATGGATAATGGTGGTTGCCTAGCAATGTGGATGTATTTAATGCCACTGGACTGTGCACTTAGACATGGGTCAAATGGTAAATTTTTATGTTATGTCAACATAAACTTTAAGCAGATATCCAAGAAATGAAGACTACATAACTGAATAACCAGTTATCGATAGAAAAGGAGATAAAGAATTGTGGATGATGAAACCGACAGAGAGAGCTTCCTAGTTTGCTTCCCACTGTGTCTGTCTCTGAGCCATCAGCATTGATGCGGGAACTGGATCTGTATTGTGAGTGGGCAGGAGATGCAATGCAGCAGTACCTTGCACCGCCTCTGGCTTTCTCTCTGCTGATCTAACGCTGCTATGAGAGGAACTGTGGGTAAGGAGTAGGGCGGGCCTCTGTGAGGTCCCAGACTCTGGCTCAAGGTCACTTCTGATGTGATGTCCAAACTTGAAACCTCCAGGCCCACCACAGCCCAGTCTCCCTTTCTTAGCTCTGTCCTCTGCACAGATATCTCAAGGTACAACTTGTCCTTGTGTCCTGGGTTATAAGTTTTGCTTGAGATTTTCAGAATACAGAGAAATGGCACATGTAGTGGATTGGTAACTGGGGGTCCATTTAAACACCAGCTGAACTGAATCAGCATGAGCTGAGCATGGATGGCCTACCTGAGGACAGTTGCCAGCATAAAAAGGAGACCTGGAAAGGAAGAGTGTTGTTGTTTGGAGTTGGTGGTTCTCCTGGAGGGGCTTGTCATGCTGGCTCCCCTGATGTGAACTCGGCTGTTATCATCAGAGGAGCCCAGGACCTTGTTGTTGCCTGTAACTCCAGTGCTCTGCTCCTTATTTTGAGCATTGCTTCCTGGCTCCAGAGGAAAAGATGTATGCTGTTCAATCTCCAGAAGAAGCTTGTCACACTGGCTTCCTGATATGTACTCAACTGTCCTCATCATCAGAGGAGCTCAGGACCTCACTGTCGATGAGGATAACTGAGGTACTTTTGGGGGAAGCCCTGGTCCTTATTTTGAGCATTGCCTCTTGGCTCCAGAATGGAACCCTCAGCCTGCTGGCACAGATCCTTCATCCCACTGGCATAGACTTTCTAGGTTCCACCACTGACTTTAGGGCCTTCCCAATGCAGATTTGTGAGATAGACTTGCATGGGTCATTGACATGGGCTCTAAGTTTTCAACTGAGCTCATGTAGATTATTGCCATGGATCCAGGCCCTTGGCTGGATTGTCTAGGTCTTTAGTGTTGAGGACAGATTTCCTGCACTTTCTTTGTATTTGACTCCTTGGGTGACCATTATAGATAATACTATAAATTATGTGTCCTGATGTAATTGTTCTCCTTGCAACCCTTGGCTACAAGAGCAGGATTGCTGTAACTGCTGTCTGCTTCACAGGGACTCAGAGACATGGGAGCCATCCTTGGAAAGACAGACAAGAGTGGCCACAGCAAAGCTCGAGAATCCTGTTGGTGGACTTGGGGTTTAGCTCAGCAGCACAAGTGCCTGCTTGGCAAGCACAAGGTGATTCACATTCCAAAGAGCACAGGAAGGCAAAGGAGAGGATGCTGAGTGAGTGAAACTGTCATCGGTAAACTGAGAACCCAAGCGAGCGGTGTTGCATGGTCAGGGGTTGACTCTGTGGGAATGGGTGGATCATGAGGTAGCAGAGGTCAGGTAGCGGCACTATGGCAGGCCAGGGGGATGTGATGATCAGCAGCAGCAAAGCCAACAGCTAATTATCATAGCCTGGACTGCAAGGCAGACTGAGTTCTGGGGTCCAGGGAAAGGGCTCTGCACTAACTTCCCACGTACCTGCTCTGCAGCTTCCTTCCTTTACCCCTTCTTCCAAGGAGCCAAGGCCACTCTCCAGCAGACTCCAACGGCCCTGGTAAGTAACCACGCTGGAGAAGGTCAGGGATATAGGGCCTGCATTCACTTCCATTCCTGGAGACGCAGAACCCTGCTATGACCCGCTATCAGTGAATGCATTACTACTATACTGAGGGGCAGCCCCAACCAGAGTGGAAATCTATTAAAAATTCAAATGTACTTAACTGCAGAGACACAGCAGTAATTCCACTTGGCTTGGGAGCAAAGGGGTCTGAGTAGTAAACTGATTCAAAGAAGGAATACAAAGTTGCTACACCCAATAGGCAATGAGAAAAATATGAACAGAAATCTGTGGAGTATAAAAGTATTTAAGAGACAAATTCTGCCACATTAGATGGAAAGTATGCAAATGGCTCAGGGAGAAAGGTTTCAGGTCATCCCACTGAGGAAAGGTCTAATCCGCCGGCACACTGGCTGAAGTCAGGGGAGCAGGGAACAGAATAGCGAACTAAAAGAATATCGGATCTTGGTGGCAGACTGCGCCCTTTCCAGGGGGAGAACCATTGGCAGCTCCTGAGATCCATGCCATGTTGGAACTTAGGATGCTGTGAAACCAAACAACCAGCCTGCCTCCTTGCTAAGCAATAGTGAACCTACTGATGCTGATGCACGGCCTAGAGCCAAATATCCCATTCCCATCCCCATCCCCCTTCTCTGCCCGCCTCCCCCACCCATTAGCAAATGGGAACCAGAAATCTGAGTGTCTCCTGGGAAGTTGACACAGCAAATAAGGGGGACTTCCTTCTACCATCTCTTTGAAGGCAAATATTTTTATTACTGTTTTGTTCTTTTCTGATTAATGGTACTGCTCTATTCAAATTCTGTTTTAGTAAGTTCTATAGTGTTCTATATTTCATCTCATTTTGATATACGTGATTGAAAGAACAACTATTATAAAGATAACAAAATATACGTGATACCTATTACTGTTATCCCGGTAATCTGCTGTGAAGTTCTGTACCAATTTCACTGTACGATCTTAGTTGGCTTTATTCTGTCTTGCTCTGTTGTATACTTTCAAAATAAAAAAAAAAAAAAGAATATCGGATCTCGCATCTTAATTAGCTGAGGAAAGGGCAATGATTACCACCTATATACCTGCATATTTGAATTAACTTTCTCCGTTCCCCTTACCCAATTACCATGTAATTAGATACTAAATACATAGTTTGTATAGATGGTGGCTGATTTAACAATATAGCTTGCAGATCAAGAGAATACCAAGATAAAATCACAGTGCCACCGTGAGAGGAGTCGACATTATTCAAAAAGATCCTGGATTTTCTGATGGATAAGTGTATCTTGGGATGTGATCTCATTTCCTGTTGTAAATTTATAACTTATATAACTGTATATATTTGGATCAGTAGAAAATAGGAATTTTTAAAAAGTTAAGAAAGTGGTAACTAAAATTTGTCAAGGGCTAGAAAGATGTTGAGTATGCAACTGTTCTATGACATTTATTTAATTATATTTTCTATTGTTTTATCTTTAAAGGAGAAATATGCACCACTGCTTGGTCAATATTATTTCATTAAGGATTTAATATAATTGATGGGAAATGAAACACATAAACTGTAATAAATATCTCAATTTATTCAACAATATTAGTCTCAAGTAATCTTGATCATTACATAATCACAGCAGTTACCAATATGCAATTGTATGATTAACCAAATCTGTCAAATCAAAAAAAAGTTTACAGACACCATTTTTTTGTACTGTTACAATATACGGAGAAGCCACAAAAAAAAAAAAAAAAAAAAAAGTATATTTTATGCTAAAGTTACTTTCTGTCCAGGTCGAAACATTGTTCCACTTTGACTTTTCTTCTTTGGATTCTGAAAGCTTTCATACCTTAAAAAATAAGGTATTTGATAAATGTAGATATTATAATAATAAGAGATAATTGATGCTTACAAACAGGATTATATACATACATACATACATCTACTTATATTTGTCCATCTATATCTATCTTTTTTTTTTTAGACAAAGTATCAACATAAGCTGGTCTCAAACTCCTGAGCCAAAATAGCCTGCCTGCAGGTGCACACCGCTAGCCCCATTCAAAATTGTATTTTAAGAGACAAAAGGGAAATAACAAACTAGGTGAAAAAAACTGTATCAGATTAAAGAAAGTTCTTACAAATAAATTTTCAAAGCTGTAATCTAATTGAAAAAAGGAGCAAGAAGAATGAAAATTTGGAAAAGATAAAACATAAATGGCAATGAGTAACACAAAAATTACAAAACCTATTGTTTTAATCAAGCAAATGAAAATTATTAAACAAGATACCATTTTTCTGCAATCAAACTGACAAAGGTTAGAAAAACACAACTAGTGCAGGACTAGTGCAGGTACTGACCTGGCACTCTATTCTGCTGCTGAAACACACATTGTAAAATCCTCCTGGAAGGCAATTTGGCAATACATTTCTTAAGCCTTAAAAAGTGTAAGTGCCCTGCTGATGCAACTGAAAGTTCTAGGCAGACATTCAATTCTCATTAAAATAGTTGTTACCAGACTGCTTGTAACAGTGAACATCTGGAAGCAATCTGAATACCCAAAATCTTGATAGTGTATTATTGCTATACAATAAAATGACATTAAAACAACAAAGTAGTAATCCCTTTAAATGTAAAAGAATGTGCAAGATGTGTGGATGGCTAAAAAGGCGGACAGCAAAATAGCAATAGGTGCAGTATATTCTTATTCTGGTAAAAAAGGAATGTATTAGCACGCAAATCTTGTAAGATTAAATGAAACTTCTGGTTCTTTAACTTTATATTTTCTGATTTTCCTTTAAGCACATATTATTGATGCATGTATATACACACATGCCTCAAAGTAATGCAAAATAAAATAAGAGTTGAAATTTTTATTCTTGAGAAACCAGGAATAAATATTCCTTGAACTGTGATTTAATTACTGATCCAGAATGGCTCCCAAGTGATGGGTCTCAGCCTCACAGGTGGCCACAGAATCAAGAGCCTATAAATCTTAATATCTTCTTAGTCCACAAATGAGATTAATAAAACAAATTATTTTAAAAGTAAAATGGTAATTTTTCCATAAATTTTACAAACCATGTAGTTGGAATCACTTAGAGCACTCAATTGTCTTCGTCAAAGTTTCTAAATTAAATTAGTTCATTACAAATAATTCAAATAGAATCAAATGAATTGGTCAATTAAAATTCAATTTTGACTTCTCTAGTCCTGAAGTTTTTGCATGTCTGTATGTTTATCCATTACATATCTTTTGTTTTTGCCATGCTGGGAATCAAACCCAGGGACTCACACATGCTAGGCAAGTATTCTCCTATACACATTTTTAAATGAGAACTTCAAAAGTTTAAATGAATAAACTGAGGGTGTTGGTGCACACCTACAATCCCAGCATTCAGGTGGCTGAGGCAAGAGAATCACCATGAGTTCTAGATCAGCCTGGGTTATGTAGTGAGTTCAAGGTCAGCTTATACTATGTAATGAGACTGTCTAATAAAAAAAACCCCAAGAGACAAGAAAAGAGAAGTTTAAATGAATAATGATGTCATGTGATGTCTGTATTTCTGAATCAGAATCTGTTACTTACAGCTTGGCAAAATTCTTCCAGTCGTCTTCACTAATGGAGGGTCTTGTGTGACTAAGGGCAGTCATTAAATGTGACTGACTAATAGCCACACTAGTTTTGCCTGGTCCTGGCTGGTGAAGGGATTCGTCTTCCTTAAATAAATAAAATTTAAAAAGTTAGCTTGGCAATGGGAAAGAGTGGCAGTTTCATTTCTTTTTGACAATTTTTCATGACACCATCCATTCCCTTTCTTACAACTAATTAACAGCAAGTAAGTACATAACCATTTGACTGACTCCATCTGTTTCAATACATATAATTCATCGACCAGGGATTTAGCTCAGTGGCCCAGCACTTGTCTGGCAAGCACAAGGTCATGAGTCTGATCCTTGGTACCAAAAAAAAAAAAAAAAAAAAAAAAAAATATATATATATATATATATATATATATAGGTGCACACACACACACATATAGTTCATTTACAAATCAAAGAAATATGTATTAAAAGAGGAAAAACAATTTTTAATAACTAAAAAGAAAGGCGGGGAAAACCCATACTCCACTTTGGCTCTGGTATCTGCCTTTGATGATACTGATGTCTGCCCTCAGCTGATCTCGCTGCTCCTGGGTGAGCTCCGGGCAGCCCTCCTGAGAAGCTGTCCTGAACACCGAAGGCTGAGGAAACGGGGTCTCTCTCCCAGGAAGCCCAGGCAAGTCCTGAGTCACAGAGCTGGCTGTAGAGAGACACTGAGAACTCTGCACGTGATGAAAGAAGGAGAACAGAACAGGAAGGGAAGGACAAAGATAAAAATTAAAACACTTAAGCAATAAACCTAAACATAGATCAAGTTTAATTTACCAAAAGTAAGCAAGTTTAAAATATGCTGGCATTCTGTGAAGGTTTACTGATAGCTATGCTGCAGAGCTCTATAGAGTTAAAACGGCCATAACAAAGAGATTTATTTTCTTTTTATGCTTTGTTACTTAATCCACCATACTAATGGCCAAGACAGATTCCAAATGAGCCCTACTCTTGGTCTTCTGCAAATAATTTACTAAGGTTCCAGGACATTTCTAGACAGAATTAAGAAACAAAGGAGAGAAAGTCTAGAAGTAAAGTAGTATGTTATTCTTAGGCATAAAAATGGGTAACCTAAATTTTTAAAAACCTGAATAAAGCAAGTACATAAAAAATATAACTAAACAGACATAAAAATGCTACATGTACCAAAACACTATTAATTTTGGAGGGATATACACTGAATGGTAAAAATTAAGTAGAAAAAAATCAATGACATTGTCCATCCCTAATCTAAGTATCTTTCTTTATTGCTTTTCTTGTGTTTATATTTTCCACAAAACAGTTAAAATTTTTTATACTATTATATGAAATCTGTCATTATTCTTGTGTTCTAATGATAATTTTTTACTATAAAAAGGATGTGCTAAGAAGCTTTTAAATGCATTAGTTAAGAGAAGTAGCCTAGGGGCTGGGGATTTAGCTCAGCAGCATAAGCACCTGCCTTGCAAGTGTGTGGTTGTGAGTTTGATTCCCGATACCGATAAAAAAGAAAAAAGACCAAAAAAAAAAAAAAAAAAAAAAAAGAGATAGAGAGAGAGAAGTAGCCCCGAGTGAAACCAAATCACAATCACTAGTTTGTTTGGTTGTTCTACTCCCAGACCATTTAAAAGCTGTTAACCAGGAATGTAAATTACTAACTAGAATAAATGGGAAAAACAAGACTCTTTTTACCAAAGAACGAACCAATCATATGTGGGGCTGGTTAGGAGGGTAATAAGCCGTCTAACTTTATACCAATATAACATATAGCTTTACATTTCAGAACTGCGTAAGTAACAGTGCAAAGATACCAAATCAGAAGAGGTTCCGTTTCCCAGTTCTGATTCATAGGAGCTTCCAAAGTAGAGCCGGTACATATTAAATTTTGATTCATCTGGAAGGAGCTCTGACATCTCTAGAGAAACAAGAGACTGATCTAAGCCACATTCTCCATCGCCAGCTGAGTCATCAGAGCCACTGCTGTGGTTAAGAAAGACCATCGAGGACAGACTTAGGTCACTATCAGAGCTGGAACCTCCATCCTGAGACACACAAAGGGAGAACCTGTTGTAACATCTAAATAATCTATGAAATACAGAAGCATTCAAATAAGAGTGATATGAGAAGGCCTGAGGTATTGTCCAAAAAACTCATTAATTCTCCAATGGCTGTGAGACATGCGGTACAATTTTAACTACTGAAGAAAGGAAACAGAAAGCTGGGTATGGTAGTATACATTCTGTAATCAACTATGTTAAGGGCTTTTTTATGATAGAGTACAAACACATGACTTTTTTAATAGTGAAAGAAAGATTTAAAAACTTCAATGGCTTGCCAAAATAAGGAACAAAACCCTGACTTTCTGATTTGGGAACATTAGGAGCCTGAAAACTTCTCTCATAAAATATGGGAAATAAGAACATACACAAAAATACATGGTAAAGCCTATGAGGTAAACAAATAACCAACTGCAATAACTAATCAAAACACCGTCCTTAGAGAAAGGCTGACTCTAGGGTGGGGATACAGAAAGGGTAATAAAACAAGAACGTCTTGCATCAAGAACTAAGGAAGGGACCCAAGAACAATGAGGACACAGTCATAATGACACAGCTGTCACTTACAAGGGGGTCTCCTTGGAAGGACTGGTATAATTTTATCTTCAAAATAAATAAAACTTAAGCTGATTATGTTTAAAAAATTAAAGTACAAAACTAAGAATTTTAATCATTTTTCTGTTAATTTTAACTCATGATATCCCAATTTAATATTTTTCCAAACACCAACACATTTTTGCTAATATTAAGGTAACATTAAAGAAACACACACCGAATTCTTTAAGTAGTCTTTTTTTTTGGTACCGGGGATCAAACTCATGACCTCATGCTTGCCAGGCAGGCCTTATACCACTGAGCTAAATCCCCGGCCGCACGCCAAATTCTTCATAATTACAAATTTAAATGTCTACAATTTTACCAAAAGTATTAATAGTGTACTCCAAGACTAAACACTGCTCTTCCCCTGACACTGTCTAAGGCCCTCCGCATAACTGACCTGCAAGCCGCTGCAGAGCAGCCGCGCATGTAAGGCCTCCAGCTGGGCGTTGTAGAGCAGAGCTTTCAGATCTGCTCCAGTGAAGGCCTTGGTCACGGCTGCCACATGCCGAAGGTCCACGTCATCTGCCAGAGGCAGAGAGTCGCTGAGTACGTTTAAGATCTCAAGACGGGACTCCTGGGGGAAGAAAATGAATGAATGTTAAAAAATTAAGTAATATCTTCAATAGTGTATCTTATGACTTTTTTTCATAAATTAACTTCACGTATCTAATAAGCTTTATAAGTATGCTGAGAAATATACTACAAGTCTATGATCTATCTTTCCTGGAAATTTCTCCCTAACAGAAGGGACACAGGTAGGAAAAGAATGAAAATCAACACTTAACTATCTGCTGTAAATGATTTTTTATGCAGATTGTAGTTAACTGCTATATTTGAATGAATTCCAGTAAAAAGTTATGCTATTTGAAACAGCTGCATATGACATCTATTCAGATATTTTATTCCTCTGACTATTCATGTCTACTCATCATTCACTGATCTTCACAGCTGAGCACAAGAGTTGGCAGAGCACATAACTAGGAACACGTGGTAAATTTAATCTTTATGTGACCTAGTTACACGCTCACTATTCATGTTCCTGATTCTGTATCAGAGGTTTTTTATTTTGGTACTGGGGATCACAATCTCATGCTTGTCAGACAGGTGCTGTGCGACTGAGCTATATCCTCAGCCCATGTATCAGGTTTTTTCTGACAAGAAAATGAATGCGGTGTGTGTTCTCTGAACACAGAATGTAGACATTCTAGGTTGTTTACCTTGGTCCTCCAATTGGCCAATACTGAAGAAATAAAAGTTTTCAGACTTGCATAGAAATGGCTGGGTTGGACAGGCTTTGCATGCAACTTGATGTCTGCATGCTTTGACCAATCAGGGACTACAGCAGTGGAAGAGAACCTCTGGCATGCATGCTTCAGTGGGCTATTCATGTCACTGGAAGCTCTAAAAGGTTCGCCATCACTGGACTAAAGCCTTTGTCTAAGAAAACTGGTCTTCTAAGGACAATTGCTATTACCTGGCAGAAATAAAGCCCACAAGGAAAGAGTGAAGCATTTTTTGGGTTATGGATTCTAAATATGAAATTGTCACCTGATCAGGAGGAGGACAGTATACACATTTATCCAGTCGACCAGGCCTGAGTAGGGCAGGGTCAATCAAGTCAGGGCGACTAGTAGCAGCCAATACATAAACACCTGCAAGGGGGAAAAACATGAAAAACTGACACCTGGTAAAATTTTGTTACAACAGTGTATTTCTTCACTTTAAGTAATTACCCTGTAAGCCTTCTACACCATCCAACTGAGTCAGGAGTTGGTTAACTACCCGGTCTGTGACTCCTGTGTTGTCATGACCTCTTCGAGGAGCAATGGACTCAAACTCATCAAAGAAGAGAATGCAGGGCTTTGCAGCTTGTGCTCTGAGAAAAAAAACAAAACAAAACAAAAAAAAAACCTCATTTTTGAAAAGACTTGAGAGTTTATAATTCAATGTGCATGTATTTAATCTTTACAACAGACCTTTAAAGAAGGCAAGGCATATATGTTATCCTTATTCTGTATTTGGTAGACTAAGTTCAAAGAGAAATCAAAGTGTTTCTCTAAAGATCCATGCTTTCTAGACAGATAAGCCTGAGTCTTGGTCAGTGAAGTAATGATTCTTATATATGTTCATTGTCTGACTTTACTCTTTCATGAAATGTCTATTCATTTTTTCGGCCCATTCAAAAGTGGGTTCATTATTTTTGTACTGCTTTGTAAAGGCTTCTGAAAAATGTATTTTAGGTACTTATTTTATATTTTTTCCATTTTGAACTTTTTTTTTTGGTACTGGGGGTTGAACTCAGGATGTCTCATGTGCTAACTATGTGCTCTACCCCTGAGCTATACTCCAGCCCAATTTTAATTATATTAATTTATTAACTAATCTTGTTTTAATTTTATTTAATTCACTAATTCTATCTCTGGCAAAAAGAGGGACTGGGATGTCTGGAAAATAGTTCCTAACACAAAACGTCTGTTATGTTGATAAAAAAAAAAAACCCAAAACCTATCATGCTAAATACATGACAACACTTTCAGAGACTACAAGACCAGCCTGGAATTACCTATCCGCTCTCTGACTGTCAGGCAAAATTCTCCTGAAACACTAATACTTGGTCTTGTGTTTGATTTGCATAAAACTTTTTAAACTAGTGACTACAGTTTTTGCCAGTTATGAAGCGTATCTGTAACTCTAGTTACAGAGGCTGAGGTGGGAGGACTACACATTTGTGAGCCTAGAAAACTTAGTAAGAATTTGTCTCAAAAAAATATATACATACAAATATTTATTTAATTTTTGGTTTTGAGACAGGGTCTCACTGAACAGTTTAGGCTGGCCTCAAACTAACAATGATCCTCCTGCCTCAGCTTCTTGAGTGCTGGGATTACAGGTATTTGCCATTATGCCTAGGTATACAGACAATTTTAGAGTTATAGTATCTTCTTGGTGAAATGAGTTTTAAACAAAATGTAGTAATCATCTTTATTTCTAATAATGCTTTTTCTTGGTAATGGTTTATTTACTTCTTAAATTGGGTAGTGGACACACAAATCTCCATTTCATTATTTTTATGAGCTGGGCATGGTGGTATACACCTATAAATCCAGCACTTAGGAGGCTGAAGCAGGAGGACTGTTGTGAGTTTGAGGCTAGTCTGGGTTACACAGTAAGTTCAAGGCCACCCTGAAGTACATAGTGACATCTTGCCTTAAAAACGAAAAAGTATGTTATATACATATTCTATTAATTATATTCTACAATTTTTAGAAAAATGGAACAAAGCAACTTTTTAATTTAAAAACTCTCCATAACTATCTTATTTGAATAATTATTTTCATCCTTAAATATATCTTTTATATCCTTAGGCATATTATGCATATCTAATAATAGTTACACTCAAATTACATATATAGGATTTTTTTTTTTTGGTCTTTTTCATTTTTATCGGTACCGGGGATCGAACTCACGACCGCCTGCTTGCAAGGCAGGTGCTTATGCCGCTGAGCTAAACCTCCAGCCCCACATATATAGGATTTTTATAAGACAAATTAGAAATTAAAAAAATTTAAGCCATAAAAAAGGAGATAAATCAGGGTCAAATATTTGCTTCCAAACTGTTCAAAAAGAAGAAGGAACTAGGAAGGGTGAAATGGAAAAGAACGAAAGGGAAAAGGGAAAAATACAGTTATATTATTAGTGTCTCTTAGTTCATCAAAAAGGAAGATCTGTGTTAATATGGGTTAGAGAAATTTTTTTTGGTACCAGGGATACAACTCACGACGTTGCTTGTCAGGTAGGTGCTTATGCCACTGAGCCAAATCCCCAGTCCCAGGTTAGAGAAATTTTTACGCCCATACCTTGTACCCTGAGCAACTACTTTTAATGATAACATGTAATACATTGCTATTATTCTGTTATTTTGACATGCAATTTTTAAAATCTTTTTTCCATTAAAAAAAAAAAAGAGTATCTTGAATGAACAGAAGCAGAAAAAGTATATTACTATTAGCCCTACTGAGAAGGAATACTAAAAGGAGTCCTTAAAATTTTTTTGTTTTGTGTTACGCAGGAATCAACTCTCAAGCTGATGTGGACAAGCCTGAAATCTCAGCACTGTGAAGGCTGGGGGGAGAATAAACTAATGCCATTTTTTCACTACCCTCATTCTGGAAAACACTTTTTTTTTCATAAAACCATGTTAGTTGTTTTCTAAAAAAAATACTTAAAAAATATTTTTTCAGTTTTCATTTCTTTTTGTTGTTTGAGACAGGTTCCACTACGCAATTCAGAATGGCCTCGCACTCAGAGATTTTCTTGATTCAGTCTCCTGAGTGGTGGGATTATAGACGCATGCCCGGCAGTTTTAATTTTTAATATGGTAAATAATACTAGATTAATTTCCATAAACAAATTATTTAGGATCCTCTGTCTTTGGAAAAAGGGGTTCTGACCTAAAACTGTGATGGCTACTGATCTAATCAAAACTCTCAGTTTTGCGGCACCAGGAACTGAACTCAGGACCTTGCGCTTACCAGGTCTTGTGCTGCTGAACTATATCCCCAGTCCTGTAAATCTTCATTTCATTTCCATTTCTATTTTCAATTTCATTACTTTCCACATTTCACTTCATTTTGCATTTCATTTCATTTGGGGGGTTACCACGAATTGAACTCAGGATTTGTGCTTGCCAGATAGGCGCTTATGCCACTGAACTATATCTCCAGCCCTTTAAACCCTCATTTTAAAGATGAGAAAACTACAGGGACACAGTGGTGCATGCTTGTAATCCTACCACTCTAGGGAGCCAAGGCAGGAGGATCACAAGTTTGAGTCCAGTCTAAGCTACGTGAGATCTTGTCTTGAAATAAGAATTTAAAGAAATGGGAATGGAACTCAGGATGAAGGAGCTAGATTCAACCCCTCATACTGCCAAATAATAATGGTAATAATAGTAACCATCACCATATCATCATTATCCTCTGACAGTTCTTTGAATAACCACTTAACACTCCACTTTCAGCAATATTTCTATTGTCAAATACAAAGCAAAATAATCCCCAGATTTTATTTATCTTTGGAGACAAGTTTCACTATGCAGTTTAGGCTGGTCTCGAACTCTTCCACACTCAGCACCCCTAGTGCTGTGATTACAGGCATGTGCTACCACATCTGACCTCAAATTTTAATATCAGAATATTTTACATTTAAATAGCATTTGGTGAAACAGAATCTCTGTTCTTTAGTTTATTAATAATGCATATAAATCATGGTTTCAAACATTAGTTCTTTAAAACAAAACAAAAAAGCATTGCTTGACAACGCATCAGTTACTTAGAAATATTCATAGGAAACCAACCTAATAAAAATATCTCGAACAGCTTGTTCACTTGCTCCAATGTATTTGCTGAGTACCTCTGGTCCCTGTTAGGTAAAAATAAGAGATACAGTTACTAAAAAAGAAAATATAACTATGGTTTAGACTGAGTCTAAATGAATTTTTAACACAAGTAAATGGATGGCTTTTTTGGATTTTTTAGAAAATGTCTTACTATGTGGTTCAGGCTGGTCTCAAACTTATGGCAATACTCTTGTCTCAGCCTCTTGAGTCCTGGAACTACAGGCATGTACCCCCATACCCAGTTTAAAGGGATATCTCTTAAACACATTTAAAAGATACGTACTAGAAAAAAATCTAACACAAATTCTCTCCTCTGCCTACAACTCTGCAGTAGACTTTAGAATGCATCTACCTGTTTACTGCTTGTTCCCACTACTGGAGAAGATCCAAAAAGAAATTTTTGCTCACTGCTGAGTCCCAATCTCTGGGCCACATAATTGCTAGTGAATCACTTGTTTAGAGAACTGGTAATGGCTTAAGCAACTCCCACCATTCTCAAATCTTTGTAGACTCCAAAAAATTGGAGAGAATAACTTACTGTAACCAGCACTCACCATCACTGAAACAAATTTGTGTAAGAGTTGAAGAATGTATTGTCTTTGTTAAAAATCAACTGAAATAACTTTCAAAACATAATGAGTAGTTTTCCTTTAAATTGGGATCTCTTTTTTTAAAAAACTGAGTAAGTCCTGAAGTAATCTCTAGTGAAAAATCGTTACTTGCAAGAGACTAAATACTGATCAGAAAATGGAACCAAACAAAAGAATTTCTATCAGTCATTGAGATAACCATCAGCAAACTACTATTTAATAACATTTCTTCAATACAGTCAGAGAACTGCAGAATTAGGGAATGAAAAAACAATAACCAAGGCAAGGTGTTCGATACAAGGTGATAGTATCAGTGAAGGGAGCCATCTCTGATGGCTCTAGAACCCACAGTGAGATGATCAACTTCGTACTGTCACCTTCCCCTTTGATGATTTCCTAAGACGGATAAAGAGTCCTTCCCAATGGAGTAATCTAATATCCACAGGCATTAATCTTGAAAATCGTATGTTTAAAAAATAGCAAAAATTGTGAGGCTGTGAGTTTGATCTCTGGTACAAACAACAACAACAACAAAACAAACAAACTACCCCACAAAAAGCAGCAAAACTGCATTCTGGTGACAAGTATAAAAGGAAGAGTATGGCCATATTCATGGTTGACCCCGAATTTTTAAAAAAGAGATAAGAAAATCAAAGTTGTAGTGTCTCTCCATCATTGCCAGGGTGCCCATGGACCCAGCTCACAAAAATCATGTAAGAGGGCAGGCAAAACCCAATAGCAAATCACTAAACTGGCTTTCAGATTTACTGTCTAAATCAACTCAGAAGGACAGAAGATGCCATTTCTCTGCCTTGGAACTGAGCATCCTATGGTTAATAGTCAAGGTGCTGAAGCTGCACTATAGGACATGAGACCTCAGAACTTGGTGACAGCCATGGTGGACAAGGAGGTGCTACCAAATGATCTGCAGCTCCTTAGTCACCATGCTTCCTTGGCACCTAAAGAACTCAGACCTAGCCGACAAGCAGCAGTCATGACAAACGCAGCATCTTCCCTCCTGTCATCCCCAACTTCTGACCTTTCAGAGTTCTTCTTTCTTTAAATCTAGTTTGTATTTTTTATCTGAATATTTAAGTTCAAATGTACCATAATGTGGGGAGATCTGTGGTAGGATAGAATATAAGAAGCCATAGAAGACACAGGTTCATTCTCAATTTCTTACAGCTTCATTAATCTATGGACAACTTTTCCCTTCCAGCTTTCCAAACATGAGTTTGGAAACTCATTCGGAACAACTCCGAGTCATTCCAAACAACTCCGAATCACAGAACACAAATGGTGATGGCAAGGACACAGAGAACTAGAAAGCCCCACATATTGCTGGTGGAGAATACAATGGTAGAGTTGCTGTGAATGTGTACATCAATGTTTATAGCAACATCAATGTTTACAGCAACATTCAGAACAGTTAAATGACAGGAATAACCCTAACGTTTACACTGATAATGGATGGATAGACAAAGTCTGGTATTGGTATGCAATGGAGTATGATTTAGTCATGAAAAGGAACAAAGCACTGATACATGATACAACTTGGATAAAGCATGAAATTAGTACACCAGTGAAAGAAGCTATCCTAATATTCTTCATATGAAATATACAGAATCGAGAAATCCACAAAGACAGAAAATAGATTAATAGTGGCCAGGGAACAGGTAGAGGAGGGAATGGGATGTGGAAATGTTTTGACATTAGAGAGAGGTTGTAGTTGCACAACTTTGTAAATGCATTAAATATCAATGAAAAGTTAAATGCTTAACTATACTTTATATAAATATTACGTCAATTAAAAAAGAAAAGGCATACGCACACATACCTTGACACTAATAAAATTCATTCCACTCTCTCGCGCAACTACCCCAGCTAGTAAGGTTTTTCCTGTTCCAGGAGGACCATACAGCAATATTCCTGTTCTCTGTCGGATGGGCAAGTTTGCAAATAATTCTGGGTACTGAAAAATATAAAAAGCACTCATGTCTCAGTCGAATGACCAGGTGGTAGTTAATCAACACAGAGAAAAAAGCATTCAGATAGTACTGACTGCTGACTTTGTTAACAGCACAATACCAAAAAATGATATTTTTACTAATCAATGAACTAAAAGGAACTATCGAGACTTTTCCCAACTGCATCAGAATTCTTTCGGCTTCTTTTTCTTTTCTTTCTTCTTGCAGTGCTAAGGATTGAACCCGGGGCCTTCATATTGAGCTCCATCCCCAGCCCTCAAGTCACTGAGTTGCCCACAGCGCACTTGAATTTAAATCCTTCTGAGCCTCCCAGAGTTCAGAGATTGCAGGTGTGAGCCACCACACCTGGCCTGTTGTGTTGAAAAAACATTATAAAAGTACTACATTAAGCGAATAAAGACCAATCTTTTAGCAAATATATTGCCTTCTACTTGCATGGATAATGAAACAAGTTATGACAGTTGTACAAATTCAAACATATTCAATCAAAGAAAGAAAAGAAATAGACAAGCAAGTGTAATAATTATAGAGAGGAAAACCTCCAAGTACTTCCAGGGTGAACAGTGATGACTACATGTCATCTACTTTCTGTATCACCAACTGCTGAGAGCCGAAGTCCTCTGTGAGCTCAGCCAAACATCAGCATGGCAACAGGAGTGTAGTCTCCTCTTGGATGTCCCTGTTTGGTTCCCCCTAGTGATGCAATTCCAGTCTCACCCCCACTGCCTCTGCCCTGAAAGAGCCTCAAACCCAGCAGCTGTGCACATGGCCTCCACACATTTGAGCATTAACTTCTGGCTCCTAGACCCAGTATCTGGGAACAGGAAGCTGCTGGCTGCTAACTCCACACATGCTTTCGGTACCGGGGATCGAACTCACAAACAACCAGACACTCATGCTGCTAAGCTAAATTCCCAGCCCTGCCAAGGTGGTGACTCTTTAATTTGTAGGTTATTCTTATCTATTCTGGCTCAAATCCCAGTAGATAGTTCATCTGAATGATTCAAGCAAAACAGAAAGATGAAATTTTGACATTGAAGTGTATTTACTGGAAATATCAACTGAGCTTTTCCTTAGAAGTTTCTGACAAGAAGTGTATCAAAGGGCCTGGGATTTAGCTCAGCGGCACAAGCACCTGTCTTGCAAGTGTGTGGTTGTGAGTTCTATCCCCGGTACCAAAAAAAAAAAAAAAAAAAAAAAAAATTGGGCTGGGGGTTTAGCTCAGTGGCATAAGCACCTGCCTGGCAAGCAAGAGATGGTGAGTTCAATCTCCGGTACCAAAAAAAAAAAGTAGTAGTATATCAAATACTTTAAAAGTCTGTTGAAGTACCCAAAATAGCTCTGAACATTTATTTGGAAATTCAGTAAATATTTACTTGTTCAATCAAATAGAGACTGGGCAGGCCAGCACATGAAGCCAAAGCTTACTTTCTCTTTCTCTCTTTTTCTCTCCCTTTCATTATTATTGGTTTTTAAGATGAAATCTTGCTATTTGGTTCAGGCTGGCCTTGGGCTTACTTTATAGCCCAGGCTGGTCTTGAACTTGCAACAACCATCCTCCCAAGCGCTGGGATTTCGGGGAGTGCGCCACCACGCCCAGCACTCCCTTTCTTTTAAAGTACCTTGGCTGGTAACTGGATTGTATCCATGAGTACTTGCCGAACTTCATGCAATCCACCAATTTTATCCCAACCGAGGTCTTTAGGTTTATGTAGGTTGACATTTCGCAGAGATGCAGGAATAAATCCTCCAAGAGCCTTCTGGAAGTCTGATGTTGTGAAAACTAGTTCTGTTTCAAAATAATCAAAACTTCTTTTGGTAGCCATATTTCAATCAGTTTTTCAAAATATACTACCTTAGCTGCAAATGCTTACTTTCTACTCAAGTGACACGGCTTATTTAAATACTAAATAGAGTATGTTTGATTCTTGCATCACTACAATTACATTTTTGCATAACAGAAAGTGGACTCCAAGTTCAGGATTGTCACAAGACATACCTTCCTTAGCAGATATGTGCTGATGAGAGAGACAGGAATGAACGGCTCGATCCACAAGGACTGTAAAATCTCTGGCCACAAATCCTTCTGTTTCTTTAGCTACACACTGCAGGTCAAGATCGCTGAACTTGCTTATATTACAGTCTAGCTTATTTTTTATTACATGATACAAAATTTCGTATCTTTGTTCCTAAAATAAAGCAAAAAACTCAAACTATTAATTGCATTCAATAGTACATTTTGCTTAACAATGGGGGCATGTTCTGAGGAATGCCTCTTTAGGCAATCTCATCATATGGCACACCATAAATCATACTTGTATTACAGATGAGCACCTGGCTCATGTTCTGGCTACTTGGTGTGGTCCACTGTTACCCCACATTGATGCGACCAGCCTGCTCTCACCAGATGCATTCTGCCAGTATTTTCTCTCCCAATTCGGCTTGTGCAGTTTCCACACGTTCACATCACTTCACATCAGCACGCATAGTCTCAGCCCTCAGTCTCACATTAAGCAATGAATAATGAAAACTCCTGAACTGTTTAAACCAGAGCTAACAGTAGATTCAAAAGCATAGTGAGGTCCTGCCTTTTCTTTCAACATCACAAATAAACTGTTTGCTCTGGCCACATCATGGTGCTTAGTGGGACATACTTCTGTATCTGGACCATAATCCAGCTCATTAAGTTTCTATAGATCTGATACAGGGCCTCCTCAAATGTTTGTTAGTCCTGTGGCTCTTTGATGATGCAGATCCTTTAACAACTCATCATGTGGTCTTTATTCTTTTAGATCGTGGCTATAGTAGACTGGGACATGCCTGACGAACAGTAACCACTGACTTTCCTCCTCTGTAGTCTTGAGTCACTTATTTTGTGTGTGGGGGAGTATTTTACCAGGTTTAGCAGGAATCAAATTCAGGACCTCATGCTTGCCAGACAGGTGCTGCGCCACTGAGCTAAATCCCAGACTCTCCTATATCACTTTAAATTTTGATTCCAGGCCAATCACTTTCCATGATCTCTGTTTGGTAACATTAGCAGCAAATTCTGTACATGTATGGGTCACAATGAACAAAATAACATGACATTAAATCAAGACAAGAAAATGACACAGTCAACAAACATGGCAGACACAAGATAATAGTGGGCATACTAGTTTATCGTACACTTTTTTAACAAATAGGAGAGGTATATTCTAAAACAATGCTAAAGAACAGTATAGTCATTTATTATCATTTTCAGGTATTATGTTCCATACATAATTGCAAGCATAGTTTTTATTTTGAGGAGAGGTTACTGGGAATCAGACCCAGGAGTGTTCTATCTCCAGTTTATCTCCAGCCCTGTTTATTTGCCTAACCAGACCTCAAACTTACAATCTTACTGCCTCTGCCTCTCAAATAGTAGGGATTAGAGGCATACACCCCTGTGCCTGGCTATGCTGCCCTTTGATATGACTAGCAGCATAGGTCTGCTCACAACAGCACCACTACAGACACATGGGTGACGTGCTGTGCTGGGATATGGTGACTGCTGTGAAGTCTCCAGGGTGCAGGTAACATCCTGCTCCATTGTAATCGTACTGGAACCATCATGTATGAGGTCCTTTGTTGACTGAAATATCATGATGGGGTGCATGACTACATATAACAGAAGAAATGCCAAGCTAACATAATTTACAGTGACAAAGAGAGCTAATTAGTGGTTGTATGTGGATAACATCTAGAGGGGATGGAATTCAAAAGGCACTAGGAAACCTGTTGGATGGATGGAAATGTTTCTTACCTTAACTATGGTTTTCTGATATATACATATATGTTAAAACTACTTAAGTTGTGTATTTTATGTCTCTCTCATTTCAGTTTCTTTCTCAAGAAGAAGGGGTTGTAGTAATACATGGTTCTGTCAGAAGTGTTTTTTGTTCCTAAAAAATACATTTCTAAAGACACAGTCAATGCCCAGTAATACTGCCATTCTGTTATACTTCATAACAGATAAAATACATTTACTCTTTAATAACAGATAGGGCAAGTTCTAAATATTCAGGGTCAGAATTTTAAGCAAGAACTTGACTTCCGGGAGAACATGGCGGACAGATAACAGCAACTACCGGAGGCTCTCTGAAAGACTCGGCTCAGAAGCCAGGAATGGTGCGGACTAAGGAGACATAAGCAGGTGGAGATATGCTCTGCTGACTCAGGAACGAACTGGGCTGAGAGAAACCAACCTGGAATGCAGTCCTGGTGCTAAAACAGGAACAGAAAAGCCTCGGTGTGGAGCTGGACCCCGCGCCACTGTAAGCCGCTATTTGGGTTTCCCGCCGCGCGGCGGCTGGCTGCCTTTACAGTGGCTCAGCAAGGAGAGAGACACGCAGAAGCTCTGAGAACAGCAATCTGCGAACGGCAGGGAGGCGTGCACTGACTTGTGGTGAGGTGAGTGAGAGAAACTGACACTTTAGTTTGACTCCAGCGGAGGACTTTCTGGGCCCGAGCAGTCCTGCGGGAGCAGGGCGTGGTGGCGACTCCAGCCACACATCCCCCTCTTGGGCGGGATTGGTGAAAAGTGCCTGGCCTGCGTGACGCTGCCGGCGGACCTGGTAGGCTGTCCCAACCCAGATCCCAGAGCCTGACGGTGGCCCAGAGGGGCGACTCCTGCGTAGGCTGCCTGGTCCGTAACTCCCTGGTGCGCAGCGGTGAGCGGGAACACCTAACTGGCGCAATTCGATCAGGCTGTGGCTGACTGGGAGAGAAGCTGGGCCTCTTATATAAGCTTGCATATATAAGGAACAGAGAAGAAGAGGCAGCATGGGAAGAGGCAGCAACAAGAAAGGCTCCTCGGCCCCCAATTCTGAGAAACAGGCAATAGCAGACACCGCACCAATATACATAAGGCACCATATAGAGAGCCTCATAGACCAATTCAGGAATGAAGTTATCAACGACCTGAAGCTAGAAGTATGCAGAATAGTTAGAGAAATGCTAAGTACCACCCAAGAAAAAACAGGCGGTGGAATGGAAGAACAGAAAAAAAGGGGAGAATTGTTTGATGGAGAAAACAGAGAAACCATAGAATATGTGAAGCAGGTTCAAAGGGACTACCAAGATACCAAGAAGTCTATAGAAGACTGGCATAACAGCTTGAAAGAAACTAAGGACAGACTATCTGAACTGGAGGGCAGACTTGTAATATGGGAGAATGAAATGAAAAACTTCTTAAAAATAACAAAGAAACAAACAGCAATAATACAAAGACAAGAAGATGATAAGAGGATCCATAACTTAAGGATTAAGAACATAAAAGAAGAAGTAGGGACACAAACAAGTGAACTACAAAAGCTACTCACAGAAATAATCCAGGAGAATTTTCCTAATTTAGCAAAAGGTAAAGATACTCAGATGTATGAGGCATACAGGACCCCAGCTACCTACAACCCAAACAGACCAACACCCAGGCATATAATAATAAAAATTCCAGAAATTCAATACAAGAACAGAATATTAAAAGCTGTCAGAGACAAGAAACAGACCACTTACAAGGGAACACCCATCAGAATTACAGCAGATTTCTCGGCACAAACCATCAAATCACGAAGAGCATGGGGGGAAATAATTCAGGCTTTGAAAGATAATAATCTCCAGCCAAGATTGAGATATCCTGCACAACTGTCCCTGGAAATTGATGGAAAAACAAGGTGCTTCCAGGATAAAGAGGAACTGGGGGAATTTGCAACCACCAATTCAACTCTACAGAGAGTATTGCAGGATATTCTAAAAAAAGAAAAATACAAAGAATCCAGAAATAATGGCAGGGAGGCCACAACGAATGGAGCAGAGAACAAAATGAAGAAGACAAACTGACAGCTACTGACAGAAAAAGAGCTCAACAGAAATGAGGCAGAGAAGATTGGATGATAGGAATAGCTATTTTGGAGAAAATGACATCTTAATAGGTAATACTGATTTAGTATCATCTTGTTTTGAAGTCTCATCTAGCTTTTGTCCTTCTGTCTCCAATGGTCTAAATAGGTTGTATCTTACTGGATTTTATTATGTACGATAGTATAAGCAAAAACCTTGTAAAGACAAGGAGATTATACAGAAACCATTGTTCATTTTCTGTTAGTCGATTCTAAATACTCTGTAATGCTGTCATTCTCTTAAATGGTTTTACATTGTTTTGATATACTTAATGCTGCAGTATACGAAGTTGTACTCAAGGATTTCAAAGAAAGACAATATAGTAACTACTTTTAGGTTAGAATTATCTGGTGGTGAAACACTATTCTGCTTAAATAGTTATGTTTTGATCTGCGCTGTTTCGTTGTTATGCCCTCTTTTATCTCAATCTCCACTCCATTATTTACTTTTTTATCTTTATCCTTTTAATTAAAGGAAAAAAATAGCAGGATATATTATAGTAACCCACTTTGACTTTTCATTACTTTGATTTAAAGCCCTGTATTACTCTCACCATCTGGTTTTTAACTGATGTTCCCCTATTCTGTTTTGCTGGATAGTATCAGGTTCGAAAGTTTAGGCATCAGCTGTGAAGATAATGAGATTCATTATGACGCCCATTCTTGTTGACTTTTATCTACTTTTGAAGACCTACAATGTCTCCAATGTTTTGGTTTTGTTGGTTTTATTCTTTACTGTTTTGTTCAATTGTATTATAACTAACGATATAGGCAATTCTATTAGAGATAGCGGGAGGCATTATAGTAACCATTGTTGATCACCTTGTATTATGTTTTTACATTATCTATTATGTCCACCCTTTTGACTTGACCGATTCTGTTCTGTTATGTCACATTTGGTTTTACTCTCTTCCAAAAAAGTAATAAGAACCGTGGGAGCAATGAAACCCAAAATGTGTAATAGTCATGGTACAAAAGAGAGGAAAAGAAAGTGCTCCAAACTATATAACTGCATGTATATTTAAGTGTATAAGATAGAAAATGATATCACAGAGTTTTATTGGATCAATGAATAGAACTGTTTGCAGTATCGTTGATGGAATGTCCACTTTACAAGCTTTAATTTTGTGACTTGAACAATTATTTCTAAGATGACAATATGTAATCCATTAACTAGTGATTTCCTACTGTTCATTTTTTTTCTGTAAATCTGTATAACTTGTACCCTTTCCCTGCTTTTTTTTTCCTTTTCTCCTTAAATAAAATTAAAAGAATTTTAAGCAAGAACTTAAAATATGCTTGCCAGTGTCATAACATTTCTATCAGCTCACTGCCATAAAATCCTCAGGAGCCTGGGTGTCTACGGGCCACATGTGCATCTTTAAAAGACATCTATCCACATTTCTGACTGTATTTTTCTTGTTCAGAAGAAATACTGTTTTGAAAAAAAACATTTTCTTGGAAAATACATAGCATTTCAGATGCTTATAAGTTATAATTCACTCACCTAGCATAATATGCACTAAATATTTCTTTTAAATGTTAAGGCATTTAGAAGCATTAAATTTAGAGCTGTAACTCATTAATAAAATAAAAAATAATTCTTCAAATGGGAGTCACATTGCAATAATTTCTAAGTAGCATATTACCTGGTTGGGAGGTTGGATGTGTTGAACACACTGAAATATGTGAATTCCTTGAGCAGAAACAAGCAAAGGATGCAGAGAATGCTGAAACTGGCTTGTAGCAATCAGGGCAACCAAACTTCCCATGGAAATAAAGTCCTTGATCATATCACTCATAGCTAGAATTAAGCAAGATAGTGTGAAAGTTCAGAATAAAAAACTATCAAAATTTAAATTCTATATTTATTAGAGTAATGATAACTTAACATTGATCTTTAAGATGGGGGCAGATCCTTTGTACCATTAAAGAATTAAAGATTTTATGTATGGAGAACCAAGCCCTACTCCACCTAATGTAGGTACAAGATCTCTTGTAAACTCAGAACACCATGTCTAGTGAGATGGCTGACTCTTGGATCTTATAGGAAGTAAGTACACAATAAAATGGTGTTTTGTGAAATGAATACTCTAGAAGGACCATATATTTCTGATCTGTGTTCAGTTTATTAAGCAAAACATAGCTCATATTCTATGAATTCCTAAGTAATCTCTTTCTACCTAGTGTCTTGAAAGGCTTGGAATGAGAAGGCTGGAGCTGAAACAGGCACCAGTAATGTGAATTAGTATGTGACTCTCAATCTAGAAATTCACAATACTCTACTAACACCAGAGAAATAGATCCAATGCTTATGATTCAGTATAAGACTAGTTAATACAAGTTCACGTGTGTTACAGAATTCAAAATCTGAGATTAACACTACTTAATAATAACCCAAGCCTTTCTGGTTACATCTTATATCTATTTCAACTCTCAAAACCCATGAGGCAGCTCAGGTCCCCAATATACTGTCATCTCTTGTACCTCCGCACCCTTCCCTGGGGCCATACCTCTTTTCCTTCTTCATCGGCATGACACTGCTTCACCACCAAACTCAGCCTGGTTATCAACTCCCTTCAAAAGCCTTCTTTGGTAACTCCTCACTTCCAATTTAGGTTATATGCTCCAAAATTTCACTTCAAGTATGGTAACCCTACCAATTGCTAGTTGGTCACCTTGGTTCAATGACTTAAGCTGTCACTATCCCATTTACTGACTTGAAACCAGAACATTCTTGGTACACAGAGTAAAATGTAACCCCTTCACCCTACAAAGGGCACTCAGTATGCCACAGCTGTCATTGTTACTACCGATGGTACTAAAACTATTTACTCCCTTGACGTTGAGTATGTGCATATGTGTGTATATATGTGTGTATACATATATATGTATACACACACATATATATATATATATAAAATGGTTGATCATTATGTCAACTTGAGAAGTTTAGAACTTTAACTAAGTGACTCAGCAGGGAGCCTGGGTCCTTACTTTGTAAACATCTCCATCCTGTGCAAGAGGAGGGCAAGGAGATTTTGTGAGTGCTACACCAGCCCTGGAAGCAGGAGTGTAAGGGGGGGGGGTGTACAGACTATGAGAGAGGAAAAGAGGCTTGCTCTTTCCCCGTTTTTGCTCTTGCTGCTTTTTTGTCTTTTGTGGTCTTTAAGTGTTGCTCTGTAACAATCCACCCTGCCTTGGAGCCAGCTGATTATGGACTGAAACCTCCACAAACTGTAAGCTAAATAAACCTTTCCTTCCTTCATTTTGGGTGTTGGATATTTTGTTCCAGCAATGAGAGAAAAGTGACCAAGACAATATACAAACATTTGACAAATATCTATCAAATAAACAAAAGCAAGAGAAATCTGTAAACAACTTCTAAGAGGTAAAGAATGAACAGGCCACTAAAGCCTAACCACGGGACTATGGCCTTATCACACAGTTCATTCTCTGCCAATTTTGTTAATGCAGGAGCTACATTCTGCTTATTACCAGAGGCCTCAAAACAATACATGGCACAGCACACCTCTTCTCTGAGGAGAGCAGATCTAACATGAGAACTGAAAACGCTAACAAGAGAAGACGGCCTTCAGCCAGAGAAGGATGTTTTACCATGTGCGAGACGCTGGCTCTGCACTGTTTCCGGACTATGCTCCTGCCCCGGGGTAGTGGGTAGTCCAGCAATGAGGTCCAGGTCATCAAACAGAACCACAGAAGGTTGCCTCCATACTGCCTCTGAGAACGCCACCTCTAGGGCTCTCTGAATGTGGTCAGGCCTTTTTCCTTAACACAGAAAAGATGGCTTCATGGTTACTTCAGTGTGGGAGAAGTGCAGGGCTACCTTTCTGAAAGTACTCAAAGAGCTCCATTCAATACCTATCTTAACACAATCATAAACACTTATCAATCACTGACATAGTTTACTACTACAGCCTCAATGGACTCAGTAAAGTGCCAAATTTTATAACTAAGGAAAGGAGTATGCCACTATAATTCCTGTATGTGCCCAGTCTCACTTTTTAGAGTATTTCAGTTGGCTTGTAGTAAGATAGCAAAATAAGAACAGGATGCCAGAAAACATAAACAGGAGTAAAGGTCAAGATTCATTAAAATCAAATATGAATGTAGCTATCTAAAGATCCTAAAATTGCTATATCTGAATAAAACTTTGAAGCCAAATTTGCTAGAGTTACAAAGGTTTAAATTTTAAATAGAAAACATACAAATTCATAAGCTAATGTAAAAATGCTCTGTTACTCAGCTCAAAACTAAAATTTTCTCTGGGTAGGACTCAGAAAGAGTGCTTCTAAAACTTTCTTTATAGCAAATGAAGTGATGGATTTCCAAAAACTATTTCCTAGTTTATTATTCATTAGATTAAAAGTTGAGACATAATGTGTAGTTTGGACTATTTGATAGTGGTAGCTGAGAGAGAAACTGTTGGAAATAAGGTCTTCTCCATCTCTTTGTACTAACTGATTAGATACTAATGTTAATTTAAAAACTTCAAAATGTACACAGGTGTCACATGGTTAATGGTAACTCTGCTCACTGCTATTCACTGCCACTCACTCACCCTCCCAGGGCAACTGCAACTCCGAGATGATTTACAATCACACACATATATTCTAAATACCACCACTCTCTTGAGTTGGGGACATGGTCACTGCCAGTAATACAAAGTTTTGGCTGGGAAAAAAAAAAGGTCCTTATCAAACAATAGAGAAGTTTTAGAAATTTTATCAAAGACATTGAAAGCCAAAGAATTAAAACTTCTAAGAATTTTCAAGGACTAAGTGACACATAGAAAAGTTAAAGATTAGGTAATATTTGTGTTTATTAGACTAACAGCATCAATGATGTTCCAGTCTGCCAAAAAGGAGCTTTCCATATTCATACCTTTTAAAGCTTTACAGTCAACTATTTCCACATGGGCATCCAGTGTGTCATAGGCTTCTTTACAGACTGCTTTGGCTAAAGTGGATTTTCCACTTCCCTACAAAATAAGTGTTTCATCAGAACTCAATACACTCAGTGACAGAAAAGTTTTCATTGCAGTAGCACCCACCAAACCTCACTCATTAGGAAGCATATGCTGGTTTGCTGCCGTGCCGGATTCTGGCATTACTGAAGTGTGGCCCTGGTCCTTTAAGTTGCTAATGGGCCAGGAGCAGACTATATCCTACACTCACTACTGTGCACAGATGAAAACAAACATTTATTCTTTGTAACTTGATAGTTAAAACAGTCACTAATACTCATTTTTAACTTCCCTTTGTTTATGTTTGTGATATATAATAATTAAATTTGTTTTGAGAAATTGGTACATACACATAGTACATCTTGATCATTTTTCTTCCCTCCCCCACTTTTATTTGGCTCACTACCCCAGATCCCCTCCTATCTCCAAAAAAGTCTCATCTTGTAAAGGAAACCATGTGCTAGTTAATCTTCTGTGTCACAATGTTTTAACTTTATTTCACTTGGCATTATGGTCCCAAGCTCCATTCATTTTCCTAAAATAATTCAAATCTATCCTTGTAGGGCCCCAGTATTCCATCATATATAGACATCACATTTTCTTTTCTTTTCTTTTCTTTTCTTTTTTTTTTTTTGTCTTTTTCATTTTTATCAGTACCAGGGATCGAACTCACGACCACCTGCTTGCAAGGCAGGTGCTTATGCCGCTGAGCTAAACCCCCAGCCCTACATTTTCTTTTTTTATTGTTATATGTCTGCAGTATACAATAACAATATTCATTTTGGACTGGGACATATAAACACCACATCCTAATCATTTTTATTTCCACTTCTCCCGATCTTACCCTTCCTTTTCCATCTCCAGATCCCCTTCCTATCTTACAGTCTACCGTCCTGTTTCCTACCTTCTATCTTCTATTTTGCTCCTAGATTATTTATACTTTGGCTTTCTCCTATAAAAGAAAGCCTGCTATATTTAAGCTTTTGTATTCCACTTAACGTTATGGCCTTAAAAATGCACTCATCTTCCTAAAAATGACTCCAATCTATGATTCTTTATGAGTGAGTAGTACTCCATAGCACTACTGTGTATTATGGAAGAGAATATATAGCAATAACCCCATAATATATAATTTTCTTATTCATTCAGCTGTTGATAGAGTGTTTCCAAAATTAGCTATTATGAAGTGTCCTATTATAAATATGGGAATGTATGAATCATTGTAGTACAATGTCTTTAATTATTCTGGGAAAATACCTAGAAGAGGCATATTGGGTCAAATGCAATTTCTATTTTTATGGGTTCATTGTTGTCTTTTTGAGACAGGGTCTCAATGCAGTTCAGACTGGCCTTGAACCCACTCTGTAGCCCAGATTGGCCTTTAACTCACAGCAATCCTCCTGCCTCAGTCTCTCAAGTGCTAAGATTTACAGGTGTGTGCCACTGTTTATTTTTTGAGAAACTTCCATGGAGATTTCCAAAATGATTACACTAACTTACATTTTCATCAACAGTGTAGGTGGGTTCCTTTTTCTCCTATAACTCTGCCAACATTTGTTGCTTTTTGAGTTCTTTATTACAGTTATTCTTTCTGGAGTAAGATGGAATTTCAGCATTGTTTTAATTTGCATTTCTCTAATGGCCAAAGAGGCGGAATACTTTTCCACGTACTTATTGACTATCTGTATTACTTCTTTTGAGATGTGTATATTCAATTGCCCATTTTTTGACTGCATCTTTTATTTTGGAGGGTTTAGTTTTTTTGAGTTCTTTATGTATTCTAGATCAGTGATGGTGAGCCTTTTATATATAGACTGAGTGCCAAACTGCAATCCAAAAGCCATTTTTGAATCACAAGTGTCAGCATCAACCATATACTAGTGTTTTAGTTTAGAAAAACAACCCTACATTAACATCTTTTGTCTTAAAAGAAAAACATAGTAACACACATGCCATACATTTGACACCACTGTTCCGTAGCTGGCAAAAAGGTGTTGACTGTTCCTTGTCTATGCAGAAGCATTTTATTAGCTATAATCTCATTTGTTGATTCTTGGTATTTCTTGTGCAATTGGGCTCCTGTTTAGAAAGTATTTACCTATGCCTAGTCATCAAGAGTGTTACCTAAAAAGTGTGGCTTTCATATCTAGTTTTTAAAAATACATTTGATTTTGTGTTAGTACAAGGCGACACAGACAGGTCTAGATCCATTCTTCTGTACAAAGATAACCATTTTTTCCAGCACCATTTGACTCCTTTGTCAAAAGTCAAGACAAACGAAGGTACATAAGGTTTCTGCAGCCTCACTTGTTTTACAGCGTAACACGTCTCTTTTTGACCAGCAACACAATGTTTTAATTACAGTGACTTTGTAGCACAAAGAAATATGAAAATTTGAAGCAATGTGAAATCTGTTATAGTAATGCTTTCCTACTTTGCTCTTTTTAGTCAAGACTACTTTGACTATTTTGTGACTTTCCTTGTTCCAAATAAATTTTAGGATTTTTTTCACTTTTGTGAAGAATGTGGCTGGTATTTTGAGTTGAAACTGCATTAAATCTATACGTCATGTTTTGTAATATAACCATTTTGACAATGATTCTGCCTGTCCATAAACAGGGATATGTCTGTTCATTTTGTAATGTCTTCTTCAAACTCTTTTCCACAGTGCTATAGTTTTTGTTATAGAGGTCTTTCACCTCCTTGATAGGCTAATTCTGAGTTAATTTTTGAAGCAACTGTGACTTTGTTTTCCTGATTTCTTGCTCTGTGGTTCACTGTTGATGTACAACAATGTTACTGGTATTTTTTTGTTGATGTGTATCTTGCCACTTTGCTGAATTGATTAATTCTAAGACTCCTATTGGAGATTTTTGGGTCTTCTATTTCAAGGATCCTGCCACCCCCAAATAAGGACAGCCTGACTTCTTCCTGTTTCTATCCCTTTTATTCTTCTCCCTTGTGAGATTTCTCTGGCTAAAGTGTCAAGTAATACAATGAACCAAAGTGGTGATAGTGTGGATAACCTTGTCTAGTCTTGGAAAGCTCCCAGTTTTTCTCCATTTAGTATGATGGTGGCAGTGGGTTTGTCACAAACAGCTTTTACATAGGGTTCTTCTGTATGTATTTTTGTCAGTTTGTAAAATTTATGAATGGATGCTACATTTTATCAAAGGCTTCTGAGATGACATTATTTTTATACTTAGTTCTATGTTATATATTACATTTATTGATTTACATAGGTTGATCCATTCTCATACTCCTGGAATGAAGCTGACTTAGTCATGCTATATAACCCTTTTAATGATCTGCTGTATTCTGTCTAATGTATTTACCTGAGGATTTTTGAACCCTATGTTCATTAAGGAAATTTAGCCACTAATACTTAAAATGTTTAAAAATAGGTAATGCTAGGGGCTGGGGATTTAGCTCAGTGATGTAAATGGCTGCCTGGCAAGCACAAGGTCGTGAGTTCAATCTCCGGTACCAAAAAAAAAGGTAATGCTGTATTGTTACTGGAAGGGAATAATATACACATTAAATAATTTTCTAGGTAAATGAAACATATTGTTATTTAATTTCAATGTTTTTATTGGTAAATACTTATTATCCACTTCTCTATTGCTTTATATTAATTTTAAGTAAGTACATACTGATTTACGGTCATTAATATGATCACCAATTAGTATATAGAACTTTCAGAAATTATTAAGGTTTTAATCCAATGTGTACTTTTAAGAAAAATCTTAGTTTTCCCTCATTATGAAATAGTATGCAGAGCTGGGCATGGTTGCACATATCTGTAATCCTAGTACTTGAGAGGCTGAGGCAAGAGGATCGCCGCAAGTTTGAGGCTAGTCTGGGCTACACGGTGAATCCAAGGCCAACCTGAACTACAGAGTGAGACCTTGTCTCAAAAAAATAAAACAAAACAAAACAGTATGTAAAATAATTATAATTACTTACACAAAAAATGTTTTAAAAATCCGTAAATTTCCTAACTACTGTTAATTCTTCTGTTGTTTACATTTCCTACTTTATGCAAATGTATAAAAACAGGATGAAAATATCAAGTGTTATAATCTCATTATTTTAGGTAACAGTAAATCATTGTCTTCTTATGGCCACAACTACAGAACCACACTGACTCCCTAGGATAGCAGCACTGGGTATGTACTGAACCATACTATATTTAACAAGTTATACTGAACCACTAGTATGTGTGTGCTGGTGTATATGTGTGTATATATATGTATGCATGTATGTATGTATTAATTTCAATTTTTAACTATTATAAAGTCAAAACAAATATCCATACATGTATTTTACTAATTTGTCAAGTTACATCTTTAGAATAAATTTCTAGAACTGTGACCTCAAAAGGTATACATATTTAAATTTTGCTAAATACAACTATAGTGTTTAGCAAAGACTGAATGTGATGGATTTTTTGGTTCCTATAGTTTCTTCCTCAATTTACTATTGTTTCTTACAGTTGTCATCTGTCTAGCTCCAACAGTCCAACATTGGTTCTCATATTTTGTTCTGATTAGTAAAAATAGAAAAACAGCTGAGCTTGATATATGAAGTCTGAAATTCTGGAGGGATTCAACAAGTATATACTGTATTACTATATTTTGTACAGTTAGATACTGTATTTAAATTAATGAGCTACAAAGAGTAAATAAAGTAGGGATCCTGAGGTACAGGCCCTACCTCCCATCATCAGGTGCTTTCTGCCAACTTGAAGTCACGTTTGAATGGCACTTTTCAGTTTACACATTTCATACACATTGTCTCCCTTAAGTGCAGTTAATATCATGAATACAAATGAGAACGTAGAAGTACACGAGAGAAGTGAGATTCAAGCTTGGGTCTTCGCTTGCTCTTTCTGTTCAACTTGCTACTTTGGAAGTCCGGCACTCTATTGAGTTAGACACTGCCTTTTAAAAACTGCTGGGCATTGTGCTGTATGCCTGTTGTCACAGCACTCAGGAGGGGCTTGATGGCGGAGTGAACTGAGAGGGCGACCCCATCCCCAGTTCCTCCCTTCTCTCTCAGCTTCCTGTGTCCACCATGACGTATGCAGTGCTCTTCCACTTAGGCCCTTGGGCCATGCTGTTTCTGTGTTCAAGACTGCTAAACATAGATTGAATTGTGAGCCAAAACAGACTTCTCCTCCTGTAAGTTTCAGCTGTTTGGTATTTTGTCCCAGTGACAAGGAAGGTGACTGAGACAATTAAAATCACAAAGAGTAGTTGCTAAGTTTATACAACAATTAGGAGAAAGCAACTGGGCTAGTAATAGGAAAAAGTTATTAAAGTAAATAGTCATATATTTACATTTTTAAATTAAGTTCTTGAATTTTTTAATTAAAAAAGCACAAAGACAAAAACCATACTGTACCCTTAAAAACGACACGGCATTACAACCATTCTGGTTGACTATTATCTTCTTTTAAAGTCCTGTAATGTCTCCAATGTTTTGTTTTATTCTTTTCTGTTTTGCTCAATTTTATTATAACTGATGATATAGGCAATTCTTTTTAAGATAGCAAGAGGCAGTATGGTAACCATTGTTGATCACCTTGTATTTTGTTTTTACATTATCTATTATGTCCATCCTTTTGATTTGACTGACTCTATTCTGTTATGTCACATTTGGTTTTACTCTCTTCAAAAAAAAGTAATAAGAACTGTGGGAGTAATAAAACCCAAAATGTGTAATTGTCATTGTACAAAAGAAAGGAAAAGAAAGTGCTCTAAAGGATATAACTGCATATATATTTAAATGTATAAGATAGATAACCATGTCATGGTTTATGTCTGTGTCCCCCAGGCCTCATGAGTTTGCATTGTTCATTTGTGATGATTCACTGTACAGTGCTTGGATTGATGGTGTCAGTGCTCTACCCACACAGGGGTGGAGCCAGGATGTGATGTAATGGCAGGAAGAAGGTGTGTCTTGCTCTTGGCCGGTTCCTGTTTGCTGTTTGCAGCCGCCATGAACGGCAGCCCAGCCTCGCCCGCCTGCCTGGGAGCCAACTAAGTGTGGACTGAAACCTCCCAAAACTGTTAAGGATAACAATATGTAATCTATTAACTAGTGATTTCCTACTGTTTATTCTTTCTGAAATTCTGTATAACTCATACCCTTTTTCTGTTTTTTTTTTTCTCCTTAAATTAAAAAAAAAAAAAAAGACATGGCACTGGTAGAGATTAACACAGTAAGCCCTTTTAAAAGGTCAGGAACCTTAAGCAAGACAGTCAGATATTAAAAAAAAAAAAACAAACGAACTGAGGATGCAGCTTAGTGGTAAACTGTCTACCATGAAGGAGGCCCTAAGTTTGACTCCCAGCATAGCAACAACAACAAAAAAGAGCAAATCTTTAAGGTCAGGAAACTGTCTCACAACAGATTCTGAGATTTAAGGCTAGAAGAGAAAACAACTAAAAGTTCTTAAATTTGACACTGCTGAAGGTTTGGACCAAGTCCTTGAAAGCCACCACATACTTGTCAGACAAGATGAAACAGATTACCTGATTAGTCTTAGAAACATTAAGGAAGCCAAATTTTTAATTAAGCTAACGATAAAGGCATCTCCAGGCCTGCATGGTTTCAATGAAGATTTTATCCAATGTTTTTTTTTTTTTTTTTTTTTTGGTTCCAGGGATTGAACTCATGACCTCACGCTTACCAGGCAAGTGCTTGAGCTGCTGAGGTTAATTCCTGCCACTACCAAATGTTTAAAGAAGAATGAATATCAATTTTATAAAATATCTTCCAAAGAACAGAAGATAGAGGAATATTTTCCAACTCATTTCATGAGGCCAATATTATCCTACTAGCAAAAGCAGACAGAAATAAGAGACAGAGACAGTACAAAAACAGAAAATCAAAGACTAATATTTCTCATAAACTTACATGCAAAACAGTTTCAGCAGAACTTAGCAGTGTATAAAGAATGATACAACATAACTAAGTAAGATTTGTCACAGTATGCAAAACTAATTTACACTGAAAATCAAATAACTCTATCAATACCTTATCACTAGTCTAAAAAAGAAAACTCATATAATCATATCAACCAACACAGGAAAATTACAAGATCAGTTTTATTCACTCCCCCAATACCTAATAGCAGGCACACAAAAATATTAATAAATATGAGAGTGCTTTCTCAATCTTGTATTAACAACCTGTATAAGTACATCATCAGAATCCAAGAGTACAATTAAAAGTTATCAGTGAAAAGAGTAGATTTCAATCACATACCTTTCCTCCGGTGAGTAAAAGGGCTCCATTCCTAAGTCCTGCCAGAAGGGATGTGAGCTGCCGAGACAGCGGGCGACCTAGGAGGCTCTGTGTGATGTGCTCCATGGAGGATCTGCCTATGGAATTCACGCCTCTGAAAATACATAAATTGTTATGAGGTAAAAGACTGAAGCAGGATAAAGTCTTGCTATTAAAAGTGAACCTTTTGGATCTACTGACTGAACTTTAAATTAGAGTAATATTTTAGGAAATTCTTTATTTGAGAAAAGGTATATTGACCAATGCTATATCTGATTCACACTAACTACAATTAATTTTATTACATTCAAACATGCAGTAAAAAAGTGTGCAGTGACTAATAGTTTATTGTATTGGTATTACTCAAGGCATCTGCCTTGACACATACACATTCTCCTACCCGCAAAGAATTTGTAGTTTGACACTCAATATAATCATAAGTGAAGTGTTTAGGGTAAGTGAAGACTTATTTCCTCTTAAACATCATCTCTGAAATCAATTTCAATCTATATATTCTATAAACACGAACTTTAACCTACATTTGACTTTGACTACAACTTTATAGTAGAAATAATTCTTAATATTACAAAACAAAGAGATTTTGTCCCATATTAATATATACTATGTTAGAGTTAATGGTATAATCTTTTACTAAAATATAAATTGTATTATTACAGGACATTAAATCACCACTTCACTTACTAAAAACCTCTGAAGAATCCTAAGGGCTAATGTATATATAAGATTTTCCCCTTGTACAAGGAAGTTACCAGAGGCTGTTTTTAGATTTGTCTGAAAAGTTGAGAAAGGGGCTGGGGATTTAGCTCAGCGGCATAAGCGCCTGCCTTGCAAGCAGGCGGTCGTGAGTTCGATCCCTGATACCGATAAAAACGAAAAAGACAAAAAAAAAAAAAAAAAAAAGTTGAGAAAACACAATCTCAATTATTAAAATAATAAAATAGTGAAGGAATAACTTAATTTGAAATATTTTTAAACAGCTGACTAATGTTTTGATTTAACTGTTAAAATATACTTAATTGCTTTAAGAGTTGTTCTATTCATGTGCAGATGATGCAGGTACTACCCAGTTACTTTCTTCTCACAAATCAATTCTCAAAACAAAGTTTCTAGTAAACTTCAAATCTCTTGTTATCTACAAGAAATTTCTATTTGTAATCTGTAAAAGTAGAGACAATCCTTTAAAAAAATCTAATGCATTAGCAAATTATTTATTGATTTTCAGATCAATTTTAATATTTACACATAGAAACTCTGCCAGAGCTAATGTCAAACAAAGAAGCTATAGCTTCTTACCCCAAAGAGTTCAGCTTTAAAAAAGGAAGAATAAAGTCAATTTCCTCACTGTTTTCTTCTTTTACCATAGGATCTAGAAGGACCTACAATAGCAAGGAAAAATTAGTTTTACAATTTAAAGTTATTCGTTTGCCTGTTTTTCTTGGATCTCAGAAAACTGAACTGCATTGATTCTGTTTACCAGAGAGCATAGATAAATTGTGCATGCAAGATTTTATTCAGAGTAACTCTTGACAACAACAATTTACTCATCCACAGAACAAATATTTATGGTCAATTAGCAGGAAGAATACTGTCTCCTCAATACATTTTACAGATTTTATCTCAATTTTTATTTATGTCATATCCACTTTATTTATAATTCTGAATTTGTGCCTCTGAATGGTATTCCTTCAGTTATGTGTAAAAAGCAAGAAACAGTGTCTAGGTAAAAACCACTGAAATTTTAAGTTACTAGTGAATCTTTAGTTCTGTAAAGAGAAGATTAAGAAACCTCATTGAAATATAATATTCTAAAAAGAATACTCTTTCAATACTTATAGCAGAAAATATTTGTGAAGAGTTGCACATTAAAACGTTGTCAGGCTAGGGGTTTAGCTCAGCAGCATAAGCGCCTGCCTGGCAAGCGTGAGATCATGAGTTCGATCCCTGGTACCAAAAACAAACAAACAAACAAACAAACAAACAAACAAAAAATTGTCAAAATAACAAAATTGCACATAAAATTATGAATTTTCAAACTCAAATCCCTAAAACTTTTTATTTGCTTCAAAAGTAAAATTTTATTTTATTTTATTTTACTTTATTTATTTTTGTCATTTTGAGACAAGGTCTTGCTATTTGGTTCAGGCTGGCCTTGGGCTCACTTTGTAGCCCAGGCTGGTCTCAGACTTGCAATGATCCTCCTGCCTCAGCCTCAAAAATAAAATTTTAAATTATGATTCATTTGCCAGTTACATGATCAAATTTATTCTTAAAAATTAATTGTGTTGAAACTGATTTTTAACTTAGAAATGAATCAATAATTTATATAAGTAAACAGATTATAGAATAAAATATTTTAAATCAAGTTATTCCTTATTCTTATCATATGGGTTTCTAATACACTTCATGATTCAAGTTCTTTGAATGACATTCATGCTTTACTAATTACATGTGACAAATATTATTTCATTAAATAGTCAATAATTCCACAGCATATAGTTACTTGTATTGTGGTCTTCTGCAGCAGATTGGTACTCAATAGAAAAATATTTTTTTCTTTTTTTTTTTCCTTTTCCCAGTGAACTATATGCAGAGAAAACTCTTTCAACTCTGTAAAAAGTAATAAATGAAGAATTAAGGCTGACACTTGAGTTGAAAAGCTTTTACGATTTTAATACCAAACATTTAAATTAAAGGCATTCTTCAACATATAAAATGTGTTTAATTATTATTATGTTTCACATGTGATACAGGTTGGAAAAACAATTTAAAATGCTATGATTATCTTAGCAGGAAAAATAACAAACTTACCATCTTTAATTTCCAACTTAATAAATTCTTCCTCTGATATTAATAAAGGAAGTACAGTGGTAGCAGATTGCTGTAGCCACAAGTAGAAGGCTGTTTTTACATCTTCTTCATTCGTATCTTTAGGCTGCCAGAGAAAAAGAACAGTAACTAATTATCCTAATATCTGACGACGTAACATCTTTATTTTAAAATTTTATCTTCCCAATAAAGTGTAAATTTCACCAAACAAAATCAATATAAGATGTTTACACTCCATAAAAACAGGTTTGGAATTTGACATTAGCATGATAAGTATAATATAGCCCCAAAAAATGTTTATATAATTGGGAAAGTTTGAAATGTTCTTTTTCTCTATGCTCAGCAATGTAAATACTAGAGTTTGATTCACTCAGTAAGCACTGCATTCCAATCCCACTCTCCCTTGCCTCCCTCTAGCATCAAGATAGGAAAGCAATCCTCTTTTGCCAGCTTGGGGCAGAGTTTAGAGACAGAGACAGAGAGAGACATACAGACAGACAGACAGACAGACACACACACACACACACACACACACACACACACACACACACAGAATGTGTATCTCCAATGTGGCCAGTGGCACACAGACAGAAAGGGTGCTCTTCTTTATCAAAGTAAAGAAATTACAAGGAGAGATTTTTGCTTTGTGCCTTTCCTTTTGCCTCCGGAATGCAGATGAGATGCTTATTAGTACAGCATACATTTGCACCTGAGAGAAGGAAAATCACAGGCTAAGGATGGCAGAAGAAAGACAGGTGCAGCTTAGATCCTCGGTGACACTGTTTAACTGCTATGAGCCCATCAAACTCTGTACATGAGAAAGAGAAATCCCTGGCATGTTTAAACTGCTGTCCTTTCTTTTTCTTTCCTTTTGTTTCCTTTTAAACTGACCAGTAGTTATACTCAATAGATAGAGTGCTAATATGTTCTTCAAAGCTGTAACATTAAAAAAATCTACTAATTTACAGCTTTTAAATTTTTAGTAACTTCAAATAAGGCATGATAATAACCAACTTCATACAGAACAGATGATTAATATTGCCCCTCACTTCTTGGGGCCGAGGATATAGCTCAGTAGCACAGCACCTCCCTGGCAAGTGCAAGGTGGTAAGTTTGAGTTCCGGTACCAAAAAAAAAAAGTCAGAAAAAAAAAAGAAAAAAGTCTCCCCTTCACCATGAAATGAAATTCTGCCACTGCTCAAACTAGTCTTATTTCTGCTCTATTTCACCTAGAGGCAAACTTAAATTTGCTGACAAAGCTCAGTTCAGAACCTGACCTCTACTAAAAGTAGGTTAGTTAAGAAAAGGTATAATTTCTTCATTTTTAAAATTCACAAAATAGTTACTACTTAGAATATTATTGAGCAATGTAATTAAACACTTAAAGTCACTTTAAGTAGCTGAGAATTTGGGGATCAAAAAGCAACTCATAGTTTCTTTAGAATGAAACATCTTTATATCCCAAGATCTATACTGTAATCATACAGATCATAAAGTTTCCATTAAAATATGTAACTCAGGTTAGGAAACCATTTTTGTGGCAATATGCCAATTTTGAGACAAACACAATTCTAACGAACAGTAGCTAATAATTTTCTTACATAAGAGACCTAGCACTTAAAATATATAAAGATCAATAGCTAAAAAGTTAAAAATCCTATGAGCTATTTAACCAATGTGGTAAATGTTCAGGTACACATTGTTGTGAGAATAGCATGTATTCTATTTGTTTTCCTTTTCTCAAATTAAATAATATAAATTACCTGGTGTTTCACCAACTATAAAAGCTGTTAAATTAGTTTACCTATAGTGTAACAACCATCATCCTAAGATTCCAAAAGTTTTACCTGAATTATCAGAGAAAGATTCAATTATGTTTGAAATTTCTTAAACATATAACAATAATTTCCCAGTATAATTATTTGTGAACTGATATATATGAAATACTTTTAAAATAACCTAAACATCTCACTTCCTAAACATACCACTTTCCAAAGAACCAGAAAAGTAAGGGATGTCAGATGTGGAGATACACCTATAATCCTAGCATTCAGGAGGATCCCAAATTCAAGCTCAACCTGGGCAACTCAGAGAATTAGTGAGACCCTGCCTCAAAATAAAAAACAGAACATGCTAGGGATGTAGGTCAGTGCAAGAGTCCTGGCTTCACTCTCCTGCACCATGGAGAGGTAGGGAGTAACAGAGTGTAGCACTCTTTTGAGCTGGAGTATTAATAGGAAAGCAACACTGGCTTAAGGTACACTTTCTGTTAATATTCACCTTCTACTGTATTATTAAAACAAGCCTTCTTCAATGAAGGAGATGGTTGCCTTAGAAATACTTCTGCTATGAATTCGAGGAAAATATTGTTTTACTTGTCTTACTAAGCATATCAGTTTGTTCTTGATAGCCTCCATTTTTCTAAGCCACTTGCCACCAGTTAATGTTTCACGTAATAATAAAAATTATCTCCCTTCAGGCTGGGGATATAGCTCTGCAGCACAGTGCCTGCCTGGCAATAAAAAACCCAAAAAACAAAAAACCTCCCTTCTTTTGTAAAACAGCAACATGCAATGCAGAATTTATTAGGGGACCAAACCAACATTAGCCATCTCTTAAAAATTATTAAATTTTATTAGTATGTGTTACTATTATGTGATGATGGGGTTTATTTTGGGAAGTTGGTACATGTATTTAATATATCAATCAATTTCAATCTCTTTCCATTTCCTGCTCCTTCATGTTCTTTCCTGTTTCTGTAAGTCTAGCCCTGCTTCACTTTCAGTTATCTCATACACAGTGTGTACTACTGAACTTCCAGAAGGAGAGCATTTAACCTATTACAAGATTTTTCCCAAATACTAATTTAGCTCTGATTATTTCCTTTGAAAACTGTGATTTGTTTCTTAGATTTCATCTCTTGCTTAATTCAAGTTTCAGACATGAAAATTTTATTTTTTTGTAACTTCACTTTTCTTTAAAGTTTACTAAACAGAAGTTTGTAGCTTGACAAAAAAAGCAACATGGCAGAAAATTTTTAAAATAACACAGACACGGGCTGGGGATTTAGCTCTGTGGCATAAGCACCTGCCTGGCAAGTGCAAGGTCATGAGTTCGATTTCTGGTACCAAAAAAAAAAAAATTACACAGACACTGAAAAAATATTAATCTTTCAAAAGACAAAACCATCCATATTTGTACTGGCATAATATATTCATATGCATGCTGTTTATTAATGACTTCTCAAAAATTAAACATAGAATTGCCCTATGATCCAGCAATTTCACTCCTAGACACAGATGCTAAAAAATTGAAAACAGGAACTTAATTAGATATTTAAACATCATTATTCACTGCAGCATTATTCATAACAGCCAAAAAGATCAAAACAACCCATGTGTCCAACAACAGATGATGGATAAATAAATGATATATACAGAATAACAGAACATTATCCAATCATAAAAAGGAGTGAAGTTCTGATACCTGCGCAAACATGGGTGAAGCTTCAAAAGACTATGGAAGTGAATTAAGCCAAACAGTTTCAAATGTTCTGATTCCATGTACACAAGATGCCTACTGTTAGGTAAATTCATAGAGACATAATACTGATTAAAGGAGTGGGTAGAGGAACGATGGGCAGTCACTGCTTAATGGGTGCAGTTTCTGTCTCCAATGCTGGAAATTTGGAAGCAATGGTAGGTTGCACAACATCATAAGTGTAATTAATGCCACTGAACTGTACTCTTAAAAGTAGTTTAAATGACATATTTATGTTACTTTTTTTTTTTTTTTTGGTGGTACCATGGATGTAACTCACGATTTCACACTTGCCAGGCAAACGCTTATGCCAGTGAGCTAAATCCCCAGCACTTATGTATTTTTATTTATTTATTTATTTAGTATTTTTACTGGTACCAGGGATCGAACTCACAACCACAGGCTTGCAAGGCAGGCGCTTATGCCGCTGAGCTAAATCCTCAGCCCCTTATGTATTTTTAAAACAACAACAAAAAGATTTCTTTGTCCTGATAAAAAGAGTACAACATTGTTACTTAACAACTAGAAATTTTATAATGCATGTTAAAGAATTTTGACATAACATATATATTTGCACTCACTAAATTCTCTCTAGGTTGCAATTTTAGAGATCTTGGAATTTTAGGGGTAATTTCCACTGGAGTTATTCTGACTACTGCATGCATTTCTATATTTAGTCTTTTTCTCAGGTCATCTGGAATCTGAAATCAAAAACAAACAAAAATCCAAGGATTTAGTTATGTTCAAAGCTTGATTATAACATATCTTATAGCATAAATACTCATATCAGCCTCTAAAAATGAGATGAAATTACAGAAGTTATCAAAATGATGCATAGGTTTCTCAGCGTGTTTGGGCTACTGTAACAAAATACCATAAACTCTGCTACTTATATAACAGCAATGTTTTTGTCACAGTTCTAAAAACTGAGGAGTCAAAAACTGGGGCCCAGGCAGATTTAGTGTCTGTTAGGGTTCTCTTCAGAGCCTTTGCTGTGTCTTCACGACTTAACAGCCTCCCAAAGTCTTACCTCCCAATACCAATACCTAAAGGGTAGGACTTCAACGTGAGTTTCAGGGGGACACAACATTCAGACTATAGCAAGAGCATAACTGATGAAGTATAGGTATGGTTTTAACACAGACATTTCAATCCCTCTCCCTATAGTTCTTTTTCTTTACAATTGTTCAGAATTAGAACTTTAAAATTGATGTATCTGTCTCTGCCTACGTATCTTAAACCACAGCATAATTACATATGATTAAAGTTTTACTTGCAATCTTTTAGCAGTTTTCGTCTATGAAGTTGAGAACCCATGAAAAAGCTAGTGTGGTCAAAACTAATGACAATCTGCCAACCTGTACAATTAAATCCAGGCAGAAATTTAATCTAAAAAGGCAAAGGATAAAATTACTTATCTCGTTGATCAATATAATCCTAAATTTAGATTGTGATGATGTTTCTTCAACTATTATGAATTTTTTTTTTTTTTTTTTGGTACCAGGAATCAAACTCAGGACCTTGCACTTGTGAGGCAGGGGTTATGCTGCTGAGCTATATTAGCAGCCCATGTACAACTATTATAAAAAACAATGAACTGCACACTTTAAATTTTTTTCTACAAAGATGTTAAAAAGGGTTCTCATCTCCCAAAGATTGGGAAGCACTGAAAGTTATAAAAAAGACTTTAATCTTGGCAGGTATGCTAACACACACTTGTAATCCCAGCATTCAGGAGGCTGAAGCAGGAGGATTGCCTTGAACTGTCTGGGCTACACAGTGAGCTCAAAGGTCAGCCTGAACTACATAGTGAAATCCTGTCTCAAAAAACCAAACCAAACAAACAAACCAAACCTTTAATCTTGCTTTACTATTTATGGTAATTTCTAAAGAGCAAGTACAGACATTAGTAGCAGACAAAGGCATAACACGTTACAAAAGTAACGTGCATAATACTTAATCTTAAACATTACACAGTGAATACACATCAAAACATCACTTGGTATCCGAGAAATATGTACAATTTTATGTTGTTTTTTTTTATGAATGAATATAACAATCAAGTTTTCTAAAACATAATGAAAAAACAAAACTGTCACTTCATAGTGTTAAGAAATGTTCACATTAACATTGTTAGTGATATTCATAAGTGATCAATTCCGATCTCTCAAGTCAAGCCTGCTGGCAACGACTGCAGCTTCTGACTGCCTGTCACTCTTCAATCTTTAAAATAGAGCAGAAAGTGCCTACTCCTGACTGCTCTCTAGTCCTGAGGTCTTCACCATTAGCACTTCTTTTCCATCCTTACCATATGATTTCAAGAGAAGAAAAGAACATTCCTATCTGGTGGCAGAAACAGCTAAATCAGAATCACCTCAGTGTTAAGACAATTTGAATTTGAAGGTGCAGTGGCATCTCATAAACATGGTTTAAAGCTAACAGAAAAACTGGGCCTTTAAAAAACAGTATAGAGTACAGAGGGATTAAAATTTGTGTAAAAGTTGTATGTTAAAATCATAAGTCTAAATGAACTCTACAAAAGCAACATCCTGTTTTCTATCCCCCCCCCAATAAAGCTCTTCTCATCACTGTGAAATCTCAATTTTGCGTGGTTCAAAAAAAGGAGCAGACTTACTTCTACGACTCATGAAATACACATTTCCTCTCCCTGATATAACAGGTTAAAATAGCAGCTACAAGCAGGGTAAGCAGCTTTGGGATGCATTCCAATCTAGGTACATCACAGGAAACAAAAGGTTCTTTCCCTATCCTAGCTAGCTTTCCTCAGTACATAAAAAGTGCTTCCTTTGGTCTCAAGACCTTGGGAATAAACCTTCTACAGATGTTAAAGAAGTAAAGTCTGTAGGGTACTCCAAACTGAGCAAAAACCCTAGAGCAAATCTGCCTGGATGGGAATCCTAGTTCTACTCCTATCTATCTATGCAACCTTGGGCAAGTAATTTTGACCTTTCTGGGTCTAATCACATAAAAGCTTGTTTGCTTTAGTAAATATACAATCTTTACCAAAAGAAGGACTTCACAGTGCCCTCTGCAACTTAAAATACTGTATTTCTTACTAAATTGGTTTTCAATTTATATGCAAAATATTATTCTAATTCAAAATTAAGGGATGGGTAAGCAGGAAAAGTCCCCCCCCCCCACACACACACAAATTATAAAACTCATACTAACCCAAACTTTTCCAAGATGGAGGGCTTCCACATTTTGGGTGTACTTTATAGCATTCTTCAACTCTTCAAGTCCATTCCAGACTACTTTTAGCACACAGCCCTTATCAGTTTCTTGACTATACTCTGAACTAACCTGTTTTTGATCTAGTGATTCTGATATCTGCTTCTCTGGTGACAGGACATTCTGCTTTGTTTTACTTTGCTGTTTTGGAGAAAGTAGTTTAACTAGATTTCCATAGGTCACAGTAAAGCTGGGCTCCACATCAAAATATTCCTGGTCCCATGGAAATACATGAACAGCACAGTGTTTATGAAACACAGAAGTTGCTGGTGTGTTACGTATACTAGGAGGTTGTGATTTGCACACTCTGAAAACATTATCCAGAGGAACAATCTCTGACTGCATATTTTTGAAAGCATTGATTTCAGTTGAACCCCAGGATGTCTCTTGTTTCTTCTCAGATCCAAAAGAAAAAATGTTTCCTATCATAGTCCATAAGCTTGGTATCGATGATAAGTTAACTGAGTCTGTTTTACTAGCATTTGATTGCAGTTGTTTGGTTTGAAATTCTTTTGTCATTCCTCTTTGGTCTCTTTCATCACTAGGAAATTTTCCATATGCACCTTCTGCCTTTGAAAATGTTTCTGCTTTGGTTTGGCGTGTCTTTGGCTGAATAAGGAGCCTGGTATCAGCTTCCAGCCTTCCATATGTAACAGCTGGCATTAGTGCAACTGTGTAGGAAACAGAGCCTGTCAGTGCAGGGTCACCTCTCCTGGGACTCAGTGCTACAGTACAGAGCACAACAATCATTATTACAACAGCACCTACCAATGCGGATAAATATGTAAGTTTGTTGATCAACCCAAACAGGAAAAATAGCTTTTGGAAAAACTATTCGGATCTGATCTAGAAGATGCTGCTCAAGAGAAGCAGCGTGCAGCTCCTAGAACCAACAAAGAAAAAGATCAATTTACATTTTGTCTTTTCTAGGTCTAGCAGAAAATCACAATTCATTTTTATCTTAATAAATATTGTGTATGTTTAACGTATACAACATGACACTGTGGGATCTACAGAGATAGTAAAAAAGCAAATTAATGTAGCTATCCATCACCCAGTTACCAATTTTGAAAAAATTTTTCTGGTAAGAGCAGTTAAAAACTTGTTTCGCATGAACTCCAGATACAGTACAATTTTTAAATGCATACTCCTCATGTTATACATTAGATCATACCCATTCTAATAATTCAAATCAATTCAGAATATACAGTGAAGTTCAGAGCAATACAAAGATAATAGTATTTTGAAGTATTTTATCCTTAAACTGAAATAGCTCTTATTATTCCTTTACCAGTATTTCCCAATCATCTGCTGAGAGGGGTTCCACCTCAACTTCATGACAAGACACCACATGAGAACATGGCTTGAGAAATACCTGGAAAAAATTTAAAACTATTTTCAAAAGATTATTCTATAACCCTAGAAAACACAAAGTTCTCTCTTTAGGTAAGTTGTGTGTGTATGATTGTGTGCTGCTGGTCTTTAAATCAACAAATATTAAGTGCTTATTCTTAGCTAGGCCTTGATGTATTCAGCATTTTAGAAAAAAGTGTTGCACATCTAGTTATAGAATACAGAAAATACTTTCTGGCATATGTTTTTAAAAAACAAATGTAGATAATATTTTAAAAAGAACTATAAGCTTTAATATGTAAGAAAAATGATTGCCTTCAAATCATGTCTTGAGTTTATACTCTATCAGGAAGTTTCACAATTGTTAGCTTTATAATTAACTTCAAGCCATGCTGCTTCTGGGAAAGTGAAAAACACTGAAATAAAGACCAGAGACAATTATTTTTGGCATATCCTTCACACAGCTAAAAGTAAATAAAACAAATATCCTCTCATTATGATCTACAGATATGTGAAATACTAGCATATCACAATAGCTGGAGTCTACTTTTACTCTCTTTTCCCTCTGACAGACATTTCTGAAGATTAAGGGAATAATATCCAAAGGCACTGAGTATCAGTCATTGTGAATCTTCTCTCAGTACCTCCATTTCCCCTCTTCTTTGAAAGAGTGATGCACCTGCCAGGCAAGCGCGAGGCCATGAGTTCAATCCCTGGCACCAAAAAAAACAAAAACAAAAACAAAAGTGACTGTCTACAGCAGCCTTATTCTCCATTCCTATTAAAGGATCTTCAGAAAAAAAGAGAAAGGTCACTTAAAAGCAAATAGGAAGTAAAAACAAGTAGAACTGTTTAGTGTACTAATTAAGACATCAAAATCAATAGGAAGCCAATGTTGCCTATAGGAAAGTTGCCACATACTCAGAGCAAGCTAAATTGAAACTTGTGCAATCATAAGCAAATATATTTTACCCGCTCAGGTTTATAGACCAAGGCACCAAAGTTACTGATTTCTAAGACCCTTCTGGTATTAAAATATTAAGATTCTAGAAGCCAGGCTTCGTGCTGCATGCCTATAATTTCAACACTCAGCAGGCTGAGACAGGAGGAATGCTGAGTTCGAACCAGCCTGAGCTACATACAAAGTGAGTTCAAGGCCAGCCTGAACTGCACAGCAAGACAATGATGCTTAAATTGTTCAGTTCTGATCTGTGTTGTTCTGTTACAATGTCCTCTTTTATCTCAATCCCCCCTCCCCTTTATTTTTTGTCTTTTTCCTTTTTATCGGTACCAGGGATCGAACTCACGACTGCCTGCTTGCAAGGCAGGCGCTTATGCCGCTGAGCTAAATCCCTCCCCCCTTTTTTAATTAATGTTTTTTCTTATTTTTTTTTAATTAAGGGAAAACTAAATTAAAAATAGTAGGATATATTATAGTAACTTTTTTGTTTTCCTATTAACCTGATTTGAACCCCAATATTGCTCTCCCCATCTTGTTCTGTCTAATTTTACTATACTATATTCTATTTTGTTTGATAGTATCAAGTTTGAGGGTATAGGCAACCACTTTGAAGGCAATAAGATTTACTATGATGCCCATTATGCTTTGACTATTATCTTCTTTTGAAGTCCTGTAAGGTCTCCAGTGTAGGTTTTATTGGTCTTGTTCTGTACTGTTTTGGTCAATTCTATTATACCTGATGATATAGGCAACTCTTAAAATAGCAAGAGGCACAATGGTAACCATTTTTGATCACCTGGTATTCTATTTTTGCATCATGTACTATGCCCATCCTTCTGTTCTGACTCTGTTTTGTTTAGTCACGTTTGGTTTTATTCTCTTCAAACAAAAAGTAATAAGAACTGTGGGAGTAATAAAACCCAAAAAGTGTAATTGTTATTGTAAAAAAGAGAGGAAAAGAAAGTAGTCTAAAGGATATAACTGCATGTATACTTAAGTGTGTAGGATAGAAAACCATATTACTGAGCTTTTGTTGAATCATTGAACAGAATGTTCTGCAATCTCACTGTATGGATGTCCACTTTGGTTTTTTTTGTCTTTTTCCTTTTTATCGGTACCAGGGATCGAAATCACGACTGCCTGCTTGCAAGGCAGGCGCTTATGCCCCTGAGCTAAATCCCCAGCCCTGGATGACTTTGTATGCTTTGATTTTGTAATTTGGACAACTGTTTTTAAGATGACAGTGTGTGGCCTGTTGACTTGATCTGACTTGATCTTTTTTTCTTGAAATTCTGTATTGCTTGTACCCTTTTACTGCTTTGTTTTTTTATTTCCTTTCTTTTTTCTCTTTAAATAAAAAAAATTGCAAAAAAAAAAAAAAGACAAGACAAAAATCTAGAAAAAAACCTAGAGTAAGCAAGACAAATAAGAGGCTTATAGATTTCTCAAGAATGGCCCATTCTCATTATCAAAACACAGGTAAAGTCTGTGCCTGGAACTAGCTGAAAAGATGTGCACTCAGACAGATTGCTGAGAGAAACTGGTACCAAAAAGTGATGTCTCTTCCTCCATTGAAATTATAAAAATAGAAGTCTCCCAGAACTAGTAATTCAAGTTTTAAGGATTTCATTTGTTTGCAGGTTAAGTACTCCTAATTTGAAAATCTGAATCTAAAATGCTCTGAAATCAGAAACTTTCTGAGCACAAGTTTTAAGTTCTGGAGCATTTCAGATTTTGGATTTTGGATAGAGGATGTCTAGTAAAGCCAATGCAAATATTCCCAAATAAAAAAACCTCCAAAATCTGAAGTATTTCTGGCTCTAAGCTTTTCAAGGGAGAGATAACAAACTTGCATAAACAGGAATGTAAGGCAGCACAAAGCTGCTCCTGTTCAATGAGAATCTGAGGACTCTTGGGTTAGGCCGATCATTTCTGAGCTTATGAATGATTCTTTGGGAGACAGTATTTTAGTGACACTGCTGCAAGAGAGCATCAATATTACAGGGAGATAATCAATCCATATTGTTTGTAACATCACCTCTGTATCTGTGGGTTCCATTATTTGCAGATTTAATCAACCATACATAAAACATACTTTGGAAAATAATTGTCTGCCCTAAATATGCATAGATTCTTTTGGTTATTATTATTCCCTTAACAGTATAACTATACATACATGCAATCACAACACTGTACCACTTTAGACAAGGGACATGAGAAACTACAGATTGTAGATTCCATGGGGATGTTGGAACCAAGCTCCCACAGATACTGAGGAATGACTATATATAGAACCGTATTTTTAATTAAGTAAGATTACAGGAAATTAAAAGGTATGTAAGAACAAAAGAAATTCAGTTCAGTAATAGTAAGTAAAACCCAGTCATAAAGGAAAAAGTGATTTCATAAAAACAAAATTAGGGAATCTGGAAAGTTAGTAAAACAGAATACAAAATACAGACCTAGCAACAAAGTATAGTCCATTTGAATATCCTAGATTGGTTAAAATAATATATATGTAAGTTGGACATCATCTCAATTTCTTTAAAAACCTGAGTTTGTATTTCCATTGCCATATTATGTAACATTAGAAGAAAGTCATTGTCATCATATTTGTGCTTACCTGTGTCCCGTTTGAAAGTCCAAGTTTCTGGGCAACTTGTCTGTTAATTTCAGCTACATTTTCACCTTGATCAATAAAATGCCTGCCCTCCACCCAGCTCAAGAATGCGGGCGGAAGACCCCAGGTGACTTCTATCGCTTGATTCTATTTATAGAAGAAATAGGAGAGGAAAAAGATTTTTAAAGGTTTTAGACATTTTTCATGGTCTCATCTAAACTATCAATGCAATTCACACACACAAAAACAGTCCTACAGATTGTTAGAAGTATCTTTATTGGCTTTACTGGCTAAGCATCCTTATTCCAAAATCCAAACTCTGAAATGCTCCAAAATTTAAAACTTGTGATCAGAAAGTTTCAGTTATCAACATTTGTATAGCATAATCACTTCAAAAACCCAGTGCTGGTAAAGCTGTGCACCAAACTAATACCCTTATATTCTTATGACACATAAACTGATTGGAGCATTTCAGAATTCAAAATGGCAGTAAGGCATGGGAGATGTAGCTCAGTAGAAGAGTAGCTGCTCATATAAGCATGGGCCTGAGTTTGATCACTAGCACCACAAAAGCAAAAAACAAATTCTCCCAAATGGCGATAGGTAGTCAAACTAATTTAGTCTTTGAGCCATATATTTGAATATTCAAAATTAATGATTTGAAAGAGAAAAACAAACTACCAGAAGATATCTGTAGTATTTTCTGTAATAGTGAACACTCAGGACTATCTTAAATGTGTATCAATACAGAAATTATTAAATTAACTAAAATACACTGTTTCAGTGAACTCAGTAAGCACAGGAATCCCTTCCTCACTGCAGTTCTGCTTTCTGAAATTTCACTTATGCATAGTCAGCTGTGGTCCAAAAATATTAAACAGATATTTCCAGAAATAAACAATCTGCAAGTTTTAAATTGTACTGTTCTCTGAGTAGCATGAGGAAATCTTGTTGTCTTGTCCTGCTCTACTGGGGCAGCGACTCATCCCTTTGTACAGTATATCTATGCTGTGTCTGTGACCAGTTCATTATTCACGGCCCCGCTGTCCCAGTTATCAGACTGACTATCACAGCATCACAGTGTTTGTATTTAAGTAACTCTTCTTTGAACTTGCCCACAGCACAAAACTAATGTTGGCAATCTAGATCCGCCAAAGAGAAGCTGTGAAGTGGAAAAGGTAAAAATTCTCAACTCATTAAGGAAAAAAGAATCATATGCTGAAATTGCTAAGACCTACAGTAAGAATGTATTTGCTGTCTATGAAACTGTGAGGGAAAAAGAAGCAATTAGTCTTGCTGTCACATCTCAAACTGTAAAAGCTACAGCCACAGTGCCTAAGTGTTTAGCTAAGGTGGAAAAGCTATCATCTTTGTGTATGTCTGTACTGGAAAAGACATGGTACATATGGGGTTCAGTACTATCCTTGACTTCAGGAATCCAGGGAAGCTTTGGAATGTGGCATTCACAGTTAAGAATATTACTGTAAAAATATTTAAAATGAAACAAGTTGTAGAACTATAACACAGTAAGATAAAATATGCAATCTCTAATATTGACTGATCAAAAGAGTAATAATTGCACATTGTAAAAACACAAAAAACAGTCAAAATGTGATAGCAGGTCACTATTCCCAGAGGTAAGTACTATTTATAGTTTCTTGTGTGCCCTTCCAGAAATGTTACTCAGCTTCTTAACTAATTTTAAAAGCCACACAATTATGGAAACATATTTATAAGTTTAAAAAGCAATATATAACATTTATTTTCATTAAAAGCAATTATATAAAATAGGTAAGTCTGTGTACAATGACTAAAATTTTTCTAAGACTAAAACATTACTCATTATAAAAACTTGGAAAATATATGAAGTTGGAGGGAAAAAAGGAATTATCGACGCTCTCCTCAAAAAAATGACCATGTGGACAACTGTAATTCCTCCTAATCTTTTTCTTTATGCACAAGTTAATTTTTGCATAGTTGTACATTAAAAGAAAATTTAACATCCTTTTTTCCCACTTAATATTGCATCATGAACATTAAGAAAAAATAAAAAACTTGTTAACAAGTCTCTTCAAGACTATAATCTCAGAAAGCTTCAGTATTATTAAATCCATTTACTTGTCAAGTTAAATTCATTAAACTTCAAATATTAGGTCATCAAATGCACTCATTTACACCAAATTTTACTATCCTATGATTCTTTACAATTCTTTAAACTGGACCAAGTTTAAAGGACTTTGGATTACTTCTGAGGCAAAATTATGCACTTGAAATTATTCATGTTTTTTAAGGGGTTGGGGATTTAGCTTAGTGGCATAGGCACCTGCCTTGCAAGCGCATGGTCACGAGTTCGATCCCTGGTACTGATAAAAAAAAATTTATTCATGTTTTTAAAATTTTGTATACAGGAAAATCACTGTTGTAGTCAGGGAATGTGCACAGAACAATTAAAATCAGAGGGGCTGGGGGTTTAGCTCAGCGGCATAAGCACCTGCCTTGCAAGCAGGCGGTCGTGAGTTCGATCCCCGGTACCGATAAAAATGAAAAAAAAAAAAAAAAAAAAAAAAAGACAAAATAAAATAAAATAAAATAAAATCAGGACATGGAGTTTACAATATTGTTTTATGATGGTCACTCAGAGTTAACACAAGAAATTGTAGGAAATCTATCTGCAACATCAAAGACATAGAATATTGAATCAAGGGCATTCACTCATGTCCCACATGAGTCCAGATGAAAACCCAGAGCTCCTGACAATGCCCCCATGAGTCCAACTGGAGGTCTAGAGCCCACAAGAAGGACTCACTCAAGTCTCTTTTACGGATCTGTGCTGGGAAGGCCCAAAGATTAGCGGTGAAAGTGAGAAAGTCCATGTCAGCGGGTGAAGGAGCTGTGCTGCTGGGTTGAGGGTTTTACGCTGGAGCTGAGAAGTCACACTCACAACAACAACCAGGGCTGTCCTGAAAAGCACCACAGCCATCCTCAGCGACATGGAGACCCTGAGCTCCTCCTCCAACAAACACAGTCCAGTGCATGCCAGGAAACCAGCATGATAAATTCATCCGGGAGACCAAGTGGCACACATCTTTCCCTCTGGAGCCAGGAAGCAATGCTTGACATGAGGACCAGAGCTTCTCCAGGGGAACCAAAGGCTCAAACAGCAACACGTAGGAGAACCCACAATGTCTCAATGCCTCAACGCAATAACTTCTTCTCCACGTCTCTATTTATGCTGGCAACTTTCCTCAGGTGGAACATCTCCTCTCAGCACCATGCTGATTGATGTAATCCAGTTGGCATTAAGTTGACTACCAGTTCTTAATCCATAACAGTCATTATGTATCACTTAGTTGTGTACTTTTTCTCACAATTTTCATGGAACAGTCCAGTTGTTCTGGCTCTGATCTGAGAGATCCTTGTGCAATCAGATAAACTAAAAAGAGCACTGAATTTATAGTCAAAAACCTATATTACTGTCTTGGTTGTAACTGTGTAAGCTAAATTTTGAGAGTAAAGGTAAACAAGCCCTCAGGTGCTCTCTACAGGATTTCATCAGCCAATTTACAATCCAGACCAATTCTATTTTGTATGAGGAAACCTTTAAAACCAGAATATTAAAAGAGGAAATATGAAATTAGCCCTGATGTCAAAGGACAGATATTTATCAATTCACTAGAAACAGGAATAATCAATTTTATTAAACAGATAAGTATTTCAATTATTTATTTGGTTAAACTGTAGTAACTAGTCCCATAAATACATAATCTATGCTCAGATTTGGCCAACTTCATTCAAGTTTGAAAATTTGATGTTATGTCACATTTTTTTCCACTTGAACCATAGAGCACCTGGCCTTTCAGGTAGAGAGACCACAAAAGGAGTCCCTTTTTTAGGAGTTTAATTAGTAAACACATGGAACTTCTTCCTTTGGCTCAAACCATGGCATGTCATATACTACAACTAAGGTGGAAATCTGCTAATAGATAGGAGCCTAGGAAGCTGCTAAACATCTGATAGTGCACAGGACACCCCCTCAAAAAAATAATTACCCAACCTAAAATGACAAAGGCGTCAAGAATGAAAACCCTAAACTGAACCTGTATTGAGTACTCAGTCCTCAAGGACTTGAGCTGACAAGAGAAGATAATACTTCAAACATAAACAGGGGGCAGCAAGTCAGATGTGTTATATAAAAAGAATTGTGATGTTTTGAAAAGGAGATAAATGTAGGCAACAGAGTTAGAAAACTTTGTGGGCACTGCTGTAAAGTCACAGAGTATGGCACAAAGAATGACACAAGCAAAAGAACAGAAGTGGAGATAAGATAAGTTAAAGAACAAACTGTGAAAAGGTACAGGCTGGATGACAGTGAGCTACAGACAAGCAGGCAGATTAGCTGCATGAGAAAATGGTACAAGTCTAAGAGTACTAGTTTTCTTACGTTTCAAAGTCCCAGGGGAATGATGTAGATGCCTAATGTCCTAAAGTTCTTTCACTACTAACATTCTATGTTTTGTAACAGTGGATCTTAACTCTTTTATGCATCCAAGTAGCCTGAATATATTTTAAAAGGTACATATGTTTAAGTCTGCTCCCTAATACTGCAATTCAGTAGATCCAAAGAAGGACCCATCAGTACCCTTAAAAACTTTAGGGGAGCTGATACAGGCCAGAAAAATCACTGTTAAAACCTTTCTTCTCATTACTGGATTATCTGCATCATGTATTCAAGGCTTCAGCCCAAACAAAATTATTCAGCCTATTAACTCCCAACAATCAAAGCCTTTTATGCTCCCTAATCCAATGATTCTGGGGATCTATTCTACATAATCAGCAATGAAACAGTGTTTTATAACAAAGATTGGTACTTTAATGTTTCATTAAAATTTACTGTATTGTATTACTCAATTTCTAAACATTGAATAAAATCTAAATGGTCAATGATAGTGAATAAATTATTGAGTTTGTGCTTGAATACTCACTACAAGACAATGACTTTAACAAAACAACTCACTATATGAACACAACATTGTGTGTGTGCATATAGAACACTAAAACATAAAAACTAGAAAAAAAACTTGGAAGAATCGCCCCAAACTGTTATAGTAGTTATGTCTCTGAGTAACTTTGCCGTTTTCGTTAATAATTTTTTCCATGAAACACATGTATAACTGATGGCTGGAAGAAAAAGGTGGCCTATCCTGCTGATAAAAAAATAGTGATTTATTCCAGGGCCAATAGCATTTAAATTTCAGAAAGATCTCCATGAATTAATGCCTATGAATTCTTCTTGACAGGAATAAAGTAATCACCACATATTAGGTCAAATTACTAGAATTACAGTAGTGAAGCATTCTGATAAACTCATGCTTGAATTCAAAAGTATGTTGAAAATCTTCATCAGCTCACAAAGCACTGAGTCAGGTTCTACCGCGAACTTGGCGAAAGTGACTCGTTGGGAGTCTCAGGAAAGCTTATAAACAAAAGACTGCTTAATGGCTAAAAATAATAGCAATAACAGTGGAAGGATTCTGTTGAATTTGGTATGTTTTGAAAGACTGTCCAAAAACCATAAAAATAAAGTAGTTGTTAAAGAGGAAAGGTGGAATTCTCGGCATTCCTGCAAACTTTTACATATTTCTTGTTCGGAGTAGGCAGTGGTAGACATCATGCATCCACGATTTGTATTTTAAATATTTTATAATTTTGCCACGATAGCCTACTTCAACTCCTGAGACCAAGTTACATGTACTTTTAACTATGAAAATATGGATGCTGTATCTACACCAGTAGCCACAACTGTAAAGCACCACAACCTCCAAGCCCCAGAGGGCGTCCTACTGCGGGATCCACGCAGCCTCAACCGCGGAGCGCAAGTACGCAGAACCCGCCGGCCACCCCGAGCCGGAGGGACAGCTCCGCGGGCCACAGCAGTCCTTTTATTTCCCCTTCTCGCTCGGGACGCGGCGCTTAGTTCCTATTGCCCTCCTGGGCTGAGGCCGACAGCAGCAGCCGTGGAGACTTCGAAATCGCGAAGAAAAAAACAAAACAAAACAAAAAACCCCACACTTTTAGAATAACAAAAATACCCGCGTTCTCGAGAGCTTTTCCATCCCGGAACGGGGAATATTCCAGAACGCCGTGAGGACTAGCGCACGAAGGTGTCTCAAAGCCTGGCGTGATCGAGTGGCACGACCTGGATGAGGTCCAAGGGCTGCACGGGAGGCGCGCGGCCCCTGCGCCTCGGCTCTGTCCAGCCCAAGCTGCCGTCAGTCGTCCGCGGCCGGCGCCTTACCTGCAGCAAGTGCAGCTGGACCACGAGGCGCCGCGGCAGATGGAGGAAGCAGTCGCGAGCGTTGGTGAAGGCCACAGTCACCGCCACCCCGTCGGCCGCCGACCCCGCCAGGCGGTCGCTAGTCCACATCTCCCCAAAGCGCCGCTCCGAGAAAACCCGCGGGGGAGCGCTGTCGGACCCCTAACCCAGCAGGCCAAGCGCGTCGGAACCCTAAAGGATCATCGGTTCCGCCCCCTGCGGCCCCGCCCCCTCCCCGAGACTACGCCCTTCACACCCGTAACCTGGAGGGACAAGCAAGACTCTGCCACTCATTGATCCATTCCTCCGAGCCGCCGGGGGGCAGCACACAGTATTCACCGAAGTCTCGCTTTGAGGAAACGATGGCCGATGCCGTCGATTCTCTAGCCAATCCTGGAATGCCTTGGCCCATCCCGTTCTCTAATTGGACAAACGGTAGGGTGGCAAGGCGGATGTTGTTCTCCCTGTGACGCTAAAGCAGACAACATGGCGTCGGGTGACGGGCAGCTTGGAAGTTTATTTGACCACCACGTCCAGAGGGCCGTTTGCGACACAAGGGCGAAATATCGAGAGGGCCGACGGCCTCGTGCGGTCAAGGTAAAGTGACTTCAGTTCATTTGTTATCTTCGGTAGCTTTATGTGAACCCTGGTCTCCCCTTGGCCTGCCTATATAAAGGAATAGCACGACTGCTGTCAGATACATCTTTCTTTGGAACCCTGGCGTAGACACCAAGGGGTGCTATTAGCCATCTGGTTTACTATTAGAACGTCACTGTGCATAAACAGGTCTTTTACTCTATGTATTTTCTGTATTTACAGCGATGCTTGATATATAAGTGCTCAATGAATACCTGAGTGACTTCCCCGTAATGTATACCGAACCAACTACTAGAAAAAAATGTCAACTTGAGAGTAGTCTGTTGAATGTTTTAGATATCTTCACACGTATATGTTATTCTTTATGGAGAGCATGTAGCATTTTAAAATACTTTGTGTATTTTATACAGGTCAGTTGGAAGTGCTTTGTTTAAAACAAAAATAAGGACAAATTTGTCCTAGATTTATTCGCGAAATACATTTAATGAGTCTTATTTTGTTTAGGTCTATACGATCAATTTGGAATCCCGATACTTACTGGTACAAGGAGTTCCTGCAGTGGGAGCAATGAAGGAATTAGTTGAGCGATTTGCCCTTTATGGTACAATTGAAGAATATAATGCTCTAGATGAATATCCAGCAGAAGACTTTACGGAAGTTTATCTTATTAAGTTTATGAATTTACAAAATGCAAGGTAATGTGCAATTTAAGCACTATCACATTTCCTCCATTCCTATTGTTATTATTTTTGCCTCAGGTTTTTCTTATTGAATTCCCAGAAACTTAACGTGGCCCTGTATTACTCTTACCTTCCTGCAGTCTTCTAAAAGGCTAACTTCCCAAACCACTATTTCCATCCTCTTGTTCCCCTGCTGAACAATTGCTATCCTATAGTATGGCAGATTAAAAATTGAATGTAGAGTATGTTTTCTAGTATTGCTTACTAGCTTCATGACTAGCAAGTAATTTAACCTGGCTAAGCCTATTTTTTTCTTTTCTTAAAATTCATATTTTGAGGGGCTGGAGATTTAGCTCAGCGGCATAAGCGCCTGCCTTGCAAGCAGGCAGTGGTGAGTTTGATCCCCAGCACTGATAAAAAGAAAAAAGACAAAAAAAAAAAAAAGCAAACAAAAAGAATTCATATTTTGAAATTACTTCTTGAGATATGAGGCTAAAGTGAGATAATTTGTGTAAAGTGCTTACAATAATGCCTCCTGTTCGGACTACAGTAAACTTTAGCTGTTGTACTTCCTATTATGTAAATTAGCTCCATCTTTTCTTGACATCTACCTATCATAAGCCATTAAGCTAGAGTATACAATGACTTATCGATTTTTGTGTTGATCCCTTTTCTTGTCTCTAATCTGACCTTAGACTTATCCTTCCCTACTCTTTTCCATTTATATTTCTCTTCTGAGCTGCGAGTAGCTGTCATACTCTGCCACAGAAACGCTTGTTTTTATGGAGTTATATGTTCTTATCATATAGCTCTTCTATGTGATTTCACTTTCCTAACCAATTTGCCAGCTCTTCATGATTAGGAAAGCATGCAGCTTGGGTGTCCATTCAGCAGCCCACAGGTTGGACAAAACTTGTATGCCTGGGTTGCACTGAGTGAAGAGGAAAAGACTTTAGCCTCATATAAAATACAGGGGTATCTCAGTTCCCAAGTGTTTTTGTTTACAAACAGTCTGGTTTACAAACAGAAACATTCAGTAAAATTTTATTTTTATTTTTTTTTACAAGCTCTGCATTGGATAATGAACACAACTGCAGCCATCTTTCGCACATGAATGTGAACATGGCTTTTTCTAGAATCATGGAACAAATTAAGTTCATGAACCAAGTACCATTATACATAATATAGTTGATGTGTATAAGTAACAAAATTTCCTTTTTTATGTATTTGTTATTAAAGACAGCAGCATATCCATATCTATATTAATAGACCATATTATTATGTGTTTCTGTTTAGGATAGCCAAGAGAAAAATGGATGAGCAGAGTTTTTTTGGTGGATTGCTTCATGTTTGCTATGCTCCAGAATTTGAGACAGTTGAAGAAACTAGAAAAAAATTAGAAGAGAGAAAGGCTTATATAGCACGAACTACTAAAAATAAAGGTATAGAAATCCTGTTACTAAACACTTCTTATGTGTCAGGCATTCTGCAACATACACCCTTGGTAGTGCCCTGTGTAGATGTGTGACAGGGAAGTAAATGATCACAGTGTTCAGTAACTTAAATCATGGGGCTCTCTGTAGCAGTCTACATAAGCTAGCCTGGAAAAAGAAAGCTGTTGGTTATCCCAAGTTTCCATATCCCACTTTGGCGGTACAGTCTGCCTCTGGAAGGGTAAATCAGGCAAGAGACTAGTATAGACCCTAAAAGAGCACCCAGCATGTTTGCATTAATTAAGCTAAACAACATGTTACTCATATAGTAATATATGAGTTCTGAAGCTTTAAAAAGAAAAGCTTTCTGGGTAGTGACATGGGGAGACTCTAAAATCTGCAGTTGAGTGGATCAGAGGTACAGAGAAGTATGTTGCAGGTTGCTTTTGGAGTTACAGAAAAAAAGGGGCAGGTGGATTAAGAAAAGTAAGACACGGGATACATAAATAATAGTGAATACACAAAAGACATAGAAAACTAAGACACCTGTGGAGTGAAAAAAAAGTGAATTTTGATATGAAGTACATTTTTTATCCTGTTAAAAGGCCTTTATATGACATCAATACATTTCTGCTCAAGAAATAAAATCACTAGCCAGGTGTGGTGGCACATGATATTCCAGCACTTGAGAGACTGAAACAGGAGACTTTCTATGGGTTCAAGGCTAGCCTGGGCTACATAGTGAGTTTGAGGCTATCCTGATGTATACTGCAAGGATAAACTCCACCCCCCACCAAGAAAGAAAAAGAAAAACTTGGAGTAGAATTTGGTAACATTTTTTTCAGTTTGTGGTTTAAATTACATGATTCTAAATGGTAAAAATAGTAAACTATTTCTGTTTTCCTTTTCCACAACTTTTAAATTGTAATATAAAAAGACTATTACATGACTAAGAAGAAACTGGTTCCAGAACATAAAGACACAGAAGATTTTAGACAGGCCCTCTACTCCGATGTGTCTGGATTTTATGCAGCCACTCTGAACACACCTCCTGGGATCCAAAATCCTCAGTTTCCTTATTCTTGTGAATTGCCTTTATGTTATTTTGCCTCAAAACCTGCATGTTCACTTGGGGAGCATGTAGACAGAGCATCGGATGTCTATAAAGATGGTAGAGACCACAGTGAAGCAATGAAACACTGTATCCACAGTGACTCTTCACTCCAAACACAGATAACCACTTCTAAAAATTCCTGTTCTGGAGCACAAAAAGCCATTAATCCTTCAGGGGCAATTGACAGATTTATGCCTAGGACAACACAGCTGCAGGAGCGGAAAAGAAGAAGAGAAGATGATCGCAAACTTGAAACTTTTGAAGCAAGCACAAGCAGTAATGAGGTCATGATTGGGCCTAAGTTACCAGACATACCTAAAGTGGATCTGCAAGACGATTCCTTGAATACATCAGCAAACTTAATTCGGAATAAACTTAAAGAGGTGAGATTATTTGGTAAAAAATGTTAAAAGATGATTTGGTTCTAGGACTGATAACTAAATGGAAAATTATTTGTGGGAATGGTAGAATTGTGTTTTTTGAATTTTTACTTTTTGGTATGGTTTCTAAAGAATCTGTTAAATGAACTGAACTTGGCCGGCATATTTATTTTTGGTGATAATTGTTGCTTTAAACAATGAACATATTTTTATATCATTCTAGATACAAAAATACTAACATGGTTTCAGTCAGTTATATCAATCCTATCAATCCACAGTAGTGGGTTCCCCTTTTTAAACAGCACCCTAAGTAGTTATAATAGGTCCCCTTTTTAAGTAGTTATAAAGGTCCCCTTTTTAAACAGCACCCTAAGTAGTTATAATATGAACCAAAGAAGAAAATTAATATAAATTTTCTTCAATTCATAGTCAAATTTAAAATGATATTTTTGCTTCTGTGATAAAAATAGCCATGCAAGAAGGTGAGATTTCTAAAGATTAGATCTTTGCATTGCATTAAGGTCTGCATTTTAAGTAAAGTTTTTAAAAAATTAAAACTAGAACTAGATTGTACTACTTGGTAGTCTTTTTAAAACATTATTTACATAATCATTCTGTCTCAAGCATAAAAAAATTAACATTTGAATGAGCTTTTTTTTTTGAGGCTCTTCACTGTGTGATTCAGAGTGGCCTTGAACTTATTACTGTAACCCAGGCTGGCCTCACACTCTGAACAAACCTGACTCAACCTCCTGATGAATTAGTTTTGGGAAGATATCTTTTTTGGGGGGAAGGGTGGTTATAGAAATGATAAACTGAGGGTAATACCCATTCTCCTACATCTAATGTCAAGGTTCAGAAATAGCTTTTCACATTGTTATACATAAATTTTACAACATGATTCAGAGAGGCTAAAAGCCTGATTTCATTTCTTTTACATAGTTTTTTTAATCTGAAAATTATTACCTACTAATAACAACACTAAAAGCACATGGACGTAGTTTTGAATGCTTAAGCCTTCTTAAGTTTTCAGCTTATTCCAGCACCTTATTTCCCTAGGTATAGCTGATCTGAGATGCTTATAAATAATATAGCTGTCTCAGAGCTGCCTACATTTTCAAAGTATAAAGTCTGCCTTGGTTATTTTTCCTCTGGTTGCTGGGACAAAATACCTGACACCCAAGATGAAGGCAGGAAAGGTTTATTTAGCTCACAGTTTGTGGAGGTTTCAGTCCATAATCAGCTGGCTCCAAGACATTGGCATGGCATATGGGCAATACTTCAGTGCAGCAGTCAACAAAAGCAGCCAGAGCAAAGGAGGGGAAGACCAAGCCTCTTTTTCTCCCTTATATTGCAAGCAGGCCACCCACTTCCCAAAGCGAGTGTAGCACTCACACCACCTCTATATAGGCCTTCTTCTTGCACAGGCTTAGAATATTTACAAAGGAAGGATCCTGGCTCCCTACTGAGTCTCTTAGTTAAATTTCTAAACTTCTCAAGTTGACACAGTATATCAGCCGTAACAAAGTCCAAATCTTAGACATAGAGAAACAAGGAATTTTTTTTTTTTTTTAATCTTTTTGAGACAGGGTCTCACTATGCAGTTCCAGTTGACCTTGGGCTCACTTTGTAGCCCAGGCTAGTCTCTAACTTGCAGCCACCCACCTACCTCAGCCTCCTAAGTGCTGGGATTACAAGAGTACACCATCATACCCGGAAAAAAAGGGAAATATTTAGTTCATTTTCTAATAATTTTATATTTGAATAACTGTGTTATTCTGCTTTGATTGTTTTTTTTTTTTTTTTTTGGTATCAGAGACCTATCTCACGACCTTATGCTTGCTAGGTAGACATTTTACACCACTGAGTGAGATCCCCAGCATCTGCTTTGATTTATTGTGCACTTTTTCTGTTGTGTTTGGTATCCATTTTTCTCCTAGGACATTAAGAATTATACCATTTTCTACACGTTTATCCAAACTTTTCATTCCTCTCCCAAACATTTCATATCTCTATCAGATATTATCTATGTTTCAAAATGCAAAACTGGGATTTCTGTTTGTATCCAAAAACAAAAACAAAAATACAAAACAGGTAACTTTAAATCTGTTTAAAGAAGGGGCTGGAGATTTAGCTCACCACTTGTCTGGCATATGTGAGGTCATAAATTCAGTCCCTGGTAACCACCCTCCCACCCCAAACTCTGTTTAAAGATGCTAAAGGAGAAAGTATGTTTACTTTTCTCCCATGGAAAAAAATGTTTTTTTCAGTTCTTAGTTTCAAACGTAGGGACTTGGATGTGCTAGCAAAATGCTGTAACCTCCTACTCTCCCTTCAATTTTATTTTTTAGGTAAATGGCTTTGGAAACTTTGCTCCCAACAATATTTGGACAGAAAACTTTGCTCTGTTCCTAGAACACAGGCCATGTGGGCCAGCTCTCAAAAGTGATGGCAAGGACTAGACAATAAGATGTATATCCTATTTTTTCTAATTTATTTACTCTTCACTACAAAAACTAAGTTTTGGTGGTTCTTTTTTCTTTTTAAAATAGGTAATTTCATCTGTGCCAAAGCATCCAGAAGACAAGTTGAAAGCTGTTTGTACGAGTCATCCATTAAAACAAAGAAGAAGAATATAGATTGGCAGGAGCAAGTTAGTATTCTTTTCTTTTTTTTCCCCAAGTCAGTCTTGCTGTAGTCCAGACTGACCTTGAACTCAGAACTCACAGCAATCCTCTTGCCTTAGCCTCCCGAGTGCTGGGATTGTAGGTGTGCACCACCATGCCCAGCTAGTATTTTCTAAAGAAGATATTTATTCTTTTTTTTTTTTTTTTTTGGTACCAGAAATTGAATTCACGACCTTATGCTTGCCAGTTAGAAAAGGACACTTATTCTTTGTTATCCTGTCATTTTCTTTTAAGAGATTTTACTGCTACTATTCTTTAATGCACACCATTTTATAATTTCATCCAACTTCATGTTGTATAATTTCATGTAATGTATGATCTAAATTTTGTTCATGTTGTATAACACTACCTTCCACATTATAATTATATGTAAATTGAAGCAAATATTGAAACTTTACCATGCAAATAAAGACAGGCATCCTGTATCTATTTCTTATTTTAATAGAAATATTGAGCAATTCACATTCAAAAACTGTAAGTCATGATGTTTCTGAAAGCCAGGGCTTCAAAATGAAGACAATTCTATAAAGTAAAAAAGTTAATTAACTATTACAACAAAGTTGAAATTAGAAACTTACATGAATTAAAAAAAACTTTCCAGAATTCACTTGATCTATAATTATCAAAAAAATCAGTTTCAAAAAGTCTAGACTTTGACGTTACACTTTAAGCATATCAACACTTTGTCAATGAACACATATTTCGAAGTCTGATTTTATCCAGATGGTTTCCATTTTCTTTACTGATAAGAATAACTTGAGACAGCCCATATTTCCCAGTGTCTGTTTCATTTGCCCCTGTCCTTTAGAGCTTGCTTAAGAATCGATTTGAATATTTCAGTCAGTAAGGTTTACTTCAGCTATTACGTATACTGATAAAATTTACTAGAATGGCTGTAAGTGGTGGGGAGTATTAGAAGTTGCAAGCATGGACTTAGGTTCTGTTTTCTCATGAGGAGGATATTGAAATCACAGTTACGGACCTAAGCACAGATTTGGAAAGAGCAAATTCTGTCAAAAATAAGATTTTTCAGACGTTAGGATGCTGTGAATCTCACCTTAGGGTCTTGTTAAAATGTAGATTCTGATATAGTAGGCATGAGGAGTTGTTAAGTGGGTGTGGACTTAGTTTTGCACAATGAATTGTGGAGATGGGTTGCATGACCCTGTTCCGTTGATAGTAATGGAACTGTACTGAGGACCTCACACTTGCCAGGCAGGTGCTATGCTGCCAAGTTGTATCCCATCCCAGAACTGTTTATTTTAAAAAGGGTAAGATGGTAAATTTTCTAGTATGTGTATTTTATGACAATCTTGAATTCTCTGACAGGTTGAGTGGCAATGGCTGTTAAATGAGAGGGTTTCTCATCTGTTCTCTGAGGAACCTACTTGCTTCCCATATCTACTGACAGACGTGTACAACATTTGAATGTAACAAGAAAGAAACTTCAGCTGTGTCAGGCAAAAACAAAAACAAAAGTAGATGTGATTCACTTAGTTTTGTGTAGTGGCTGAGATTCTGCATTTTTCACAAGTTCCTAGGAAATGCCACTGCTACCAGTTCACAGACCACATTTCAAAGGATGAGGCTCTAGATAACAGTAGGAAATGAACTCTTGTGGTGCAGCTGGAGGACTGCTGGCTTAAACACAGTGGCACACATCTCTAATCCCTTTGCTCTGCAAGGCTGAGGCAGGAGGATCACAAGCCTAGGGTGGACAACTTAATGACTTAGTGAGGCCCTCTCACAAAATAAGAACTGTTGGCTGTTCTATCCTGGGAGTTCCTCCAGTGCATCTGTGCTGTGCTGTCTTACAATTGGAAACCTGCCTCTTATGCATTGGTTTTTACTGGTCATTTCCAGGCAAAACTCAGATATAGGAAATAAGCTACTTTGGGATAAGTTACATGAAGTGCTGAGATGGGAAAGAATAGCTTAACCACATGCATGTTCATTTGCAAAGTCATATAGTAAAATTTCCATATCATATGTTTGAAAAGTAGAGTTGATCAAAGGAAGATAAGGAAGTTTTATGAGCCAAATCAATCACTAGGCTGATCCTGTCAGCTCAGAAAATTTGTCTTGTTCATACATTAAAAGCCTTCATACACACAGGTGGGCTTTCAGTACTTAGGACTATACCTTTGTTTCTGGTAAACATGGCCCAAACACCTCCAAGAGAAGTTTGTCTTGTCTGACTGCTTTTTCAAAGTCTGTAAAAGATATCTTGCCATCGTTGTCATAATCCTAGAGAGGAAGATAATTTTTTTTCATAAATCATAGTCATTTTAATTTTGCCATGGAAAACAGCTGTCTAGACTAAAAGACTTTATAAAAAAATTTAAAGTTTGCATTTCTGAAGACACTACAAATTAAAAGGTGTATTTAGAGGCCATTTTGTTATTTTAATAGGTATATTTTTCTTTATATAAAATGTGGCCATGTCCCTAAAACATCTGAACTGTGAAAATGACAAAAAATATAATCAGTTGAGTCTTTCCAAGTCTGTTGTTATTCTGCTCCTTTTATGAAGTAGTAAGTCAACAAGACAATGTTAGTCAAGCTTAATTTTTGTAGAATTTGTTCCTTGAAGAACAAATACTTGGAAGTTCATCAGGTAGGATGGATTGAAGTGAAGTTGCCTTGTTAAAAAGTCTCTAGGAGTTTACAGCAGTTAACTGTTTTGAATGGGCTAGGGTCATTAGATCAAGCCTGCAGGCAAATGCTGGGCTTTTCAGGGTAGCTGAGCTGTGGATAGTAGAGGTGTAGGGAGAAAGTATAGAAGAATGGCTTATAGGGAGCAGGGTGTACATCAGCAAAGCATTCAGGATGGGGCTTATGAAAAATGACATGGATGGGGGGGGCTTGTGTTGAAGTCTACAAATGCATTTAGCTGACTAATTGAACTGGGTTGAATAAGATAATGCTGTTTTTTAACTTTTGGGCACAACTGCATCAATGTTGCTTAAAGTTATCTAGAGAAACCTTAATCATTGTCAGAAAAAGGTTTATTCCATAAACACTTCTTTTACAAAACAAGTGTGTGGGCAGTACTAGAAAACATACTCTTTCAGAAGAAGGCAAATGTACTCAGCTGTAGCAGTAGCTAGTCCAAAGTATTTTTAAAAGAAGAGGATACTCTGGATTCTGCGTAGTGACTGCAAAGTCCCCATTCTGTTTCTTTACTGAGCTGGAGCCATATTAGTAAGCGAGGTCAGGACTGCCTTGGATTCACGAAACCTCACTGCATCTAGTTTAGGATCACAGTGAAAAACCAGGTAGAAGTCACTCAATTCACAGTGAAGGACTACGGGTAATTTCTACTGAGAGATGATTTCTGCATCACATTTTCTAGAGTGACCTTTCTGTCCTCCAGTTTTTATCATCCACAAAGTAGAGATGATACAGTTGTTTTGAGGCAAAAATGAGCTAATACTCTGAAGTTTTCTGAGGGGCCTGGCATATATACAGAAGTAGGCACTCTGTGAGAGTCAAATATTTTTATTATTTTGTGATAGTAGTTAGGTGGGTTGAAGGGGAGAGGTCATAAAGACAAAGTAGGACTCAATTTTACATAAATCGAACCGAGCCTCCCTCACCCAAGTTAATGAGGTCTCGATGCTAACATATTTTAGGGTTAGGCACTAAATGGGGAATAGCTGACAGCTTTCCTTATAAAAATGAGGAACAAGACAAAGATCACTCGTGCTTGAAATAGCCAGACAAATCTGGCATGGGAAAGAACTAGGTATGTGTAGGAAAGGAAGAAGTTACATTATTTACAGATGACATGATCCTCTACATAGGAGACCCAAAAAATTACACCAAGAGCCTCGTAGAATTAATAACCAAACTTAGCAGTGTAGCAGGATACAAAAGTCAACACAAAAATTATCATTCCTATATATCAATAATGAACTCAGCAAAATTAAGAAAACACTTTCATTCACAATAGCATCAAAAAAAAAAAACCCTTAGGAATTAACCAAAGAAATGAAAGATTTATACAATGAAAACTACAGTACCTGAAAATAAGTACTGTAGAAAGGATAATTACCCTCTGTTCTTGGCTAGGCACAAACCAATGTTGTCAAAATGGCCACCTTTAAACTGATACACAGATTTAACGCAATAGCAATCAAAATACCAACATTTTTCACAGAACTTCCGAAAGCATTCCTAAAATTCATATGGAACCAGAAGAGATACAGAATAGCAAAAGCAATCCTGGAGGGGAAAAAACAGGAGAAATCACAATCCCAGACTTCAAGTTACATTAGAAGCTACAGTGATCAAAAGCAGTGGCACAAACACAAAAGGACCAGTGGAACAGAATACCAGATGCAGAAATGACCTCCAGTGTATTTAGCTATCTGATCTTTGACAAAGGGGCCATGTTTATATACTGCAGGAAAGATAGCTTCTGTAACAAATGGTTCTGGGAAAACTAGCTACACACGTGCAAAAGATTGAATCTAAAGCCATACTTTCACTAAAACGGATCAAACTAAAATTAAAAAAAGATCTCAATGTTAAACAATCTGCTGGAAAATAAAAAGATAAAGCTCTTGATGATAGGCATAGGCAAGGACTTTGTAAACAGAACCCCAATTGCACAAGAAATATCAAGAATCAATAAATGGGATTATATCAAATTAAGCTTCTGCATAGCAAAAGAAACAACCAACTGAATAAAGAGACAACCTACAGAATGGGAAAAAAATTTACCCAATTATTCCTCCAGGATCAATATTTATAATATACAAAGAACTAAAAAAAAATTAGACCCCTCAAAATAAAAGACCCAATTAAATGGGTAACTGAAATGAATAGATGCTTCTAAGATCTCTGGCTATTAATTGCAAATTAAAATAAGATTCCAGCCGGGCGTGGTGGCGCACTCCTGTAATCCCAGCACTCGGGAGGCTGGCTGAGTTAGGAGGATCATTGCAAGTTCAAGACGAGCCTGGGCTACAAAGTGAGCCCAAGGCCAGCCTGAACTGCATAGCAAGACCCTGTCTCAGAAAAAACAAAACGAGATTTCCAACTTAATCCAGAAAGAATGGCTATCATCAATAAATCAAATAATAATAATTGCTAGTGAGGTTGTGGAAATACAGCCTTCTGTACTGTTGATGAGAATACAAACTAGTTCAACCAGTGTGAAACTTAGTATAGAGATTCCTAAGAAAACTAAGTAGATACTCTATCTGACCCAGCCATTTCTCTTCTTGGTATCTTCCCCAAAGAGCTAAAGTCATCACAGTACATAGTGATACATGCATACCCATGTTTGTAGCAGCATAGCTCATAATAGCTAAGTCTTGGAAACAGTCTATATATCCATCAACAGATGAATGCATAATCAGGTTTTTGAGACAAGTTGTCACTACATAGTTCAGGCTGGTGTTGAACTCACTATGTAACCTCCTGAATGCTGGGATTACAGGCATGTGCCACCACGTCAGCCAAGAAAATGTATTTAAATAGAATGAATTACTAGTCTGCCATAAAGAAGGGTAAACAAATTATTTGTAGGAAAATGGATGCACCTTTGAGTCCATAATGTTAAGTGAAATAAACACACAGGCTTTAATATCACAGTTTCTCTTGTATGAGAAATGTGCAATAGAAAAAGCAAAATAAAAGATAGTTAATAGGAAATAGATCCTTTGCAAAAGAGAAGGGAATAAGAATGGAGGGAGGGAAGAAAAGGAGAATGAAAGAAGAATTTAGATGTGTTTGTACATCTATCAACTCCCTGCAAGGAGTATAATCGTTATGTACTGAAAATGTACTGATAATTATAAAAATTTAATAAAAAATACCTTAAGGATATAGCTCAGTAGTAGAACACTTGGCTAGCTTTTGGAAAACCCTGGGTTTGATCCTTGCCCTCCAAAAAAAGTATTTTAAAGTAATATAGTTAACATTTATTTTGTGTTAACATTTATTTTGATTACTTAATCACTCAGCCATTCTACAAATATTTAATGAGTACCCACACCAGCCAGTCACTGTTTATACAACAGACACAGCAGAAAACACCTGCCTTTATAAAAGTTACATTCATTATGAAGGAAATCATTTTTAGCTCTATATAACATGTACTTGAATGAATATAATGCATTACAGTTTTTCTTTCTTACCATTTTCGTAACTATTATATCTACCAACTCTCTTATTCCTTCATCAGTCTCTTCAGGTGAGTCTTGGTGTATACTATTCTTCAGCATCTCGAATATTTCCTCTCGAGAAATGTAACCATCTCCATTCAAATAATAAACCTCAAAACAGACTTTTAAAAGCACAGGAAGTGTAAAGACATATAAGAACAGTTTAAAAAAAGAACAGTTAAAATGTCGTTAGTCTTTTCCTTAGTTATTTCAGCATAAGATACTAAAGGATAAATACAGTTTATTCACCTTAAATTTGTTGATCGAATCCACTATGTGGTAGAGAGATTTTACAGTAAAGCCCTGTTTACATTTCTTTCCACAAAATTAATATACCCTTTAGGATTGGGGAGAAAGGCACACAATTTCTGGATTTTGATATCATGAGGTTTAAAATGTTATGAAGCAATAAAAGCCTTGCTCATACATGTGTATAATGAATCAGCACTATGATTCGCTTATATCGAGCACATAGTGAAATATTCACTATCACTGAAAAACAACTTTTCTCAGTTTGTATAATGAGTCAGTCATCTCCATAGGGCTTGATCATGGACACCATCCAGATTATCTAATAATCTGTTCTAGAGAGAGATTTCTAACTCACAATGTAAGCATGGAGTTCATTCATTTATCCCAAAAATGACCTTCCTCAGATCCTGGGATCACATCAGTGAGCAGCTCTCCTGGGGTTTACATCTAATTCAGTGTTTCGGCAAAAGCAATAGAGCCAGGAATAAATTCCAGAGAATCAGATCTAACTGTGTTTCTGTTGAATTTCTCCATTCAAAAGCAAAAGGAATTGCAATACGGCCTTCCTACAAAAAGCACTATGGGGGCTGGGATTTAGCTCAGCGGCATAAGCACCTGCCTTGCAAGTATGCAGTCGTGAGTTCGATCCCTAGTACTGATAAAAAAACGAAAAAGACAAAAAAAAAAAAAAAAAAAAAAAAAAAAAAAGTACTATGGAATTTTGGGCCCAGCATGATGACACTTTGTGATCCCATACTCTAGGAGCCTAAAGCAGAAGAGTTGCAAGTTTGAGCACAGCCTGGGCAATTCAATAACTTAGTGAGAGCCTGACTCAAAATTTAAAAAATTAAATAAATAGAAAATAAATACATGCAAAAGGTCTGGGAATGTAGTTTAGTGTGAAGGCCCCGGGTTCAACCTCATGTACTGGAAAAAATCCCAATATTATTAACCCCAAATTAACATATCTTTTTTCTTTTCCTGCTGAGGACTGAACCTGGGCCTTTGTATATGCTAGACAAGCATGCTTACTACTGAGTCATATCCTCCGCCAACATATTTTCAACTGCATTGGGAACAGTTTAGGATATGTAAATAGAGGAGTGTGATGCTGTTCTGCCATACACAGTTGTATTCAGTATCACAGGTCTTTCACCAAGTATTAGTATTAGCACAGGATTCATATTCACAAAATTTAGTTTTTCACTTCTCAAAGAGACTTGTGTGTGAACAAGGTTGGAAAGATAACACAGTGATAGAGTGCTAGCCTAGCATGTATGAGCGTCGGGATTCAGTTCCTGGTACCACAAAACAAAATACTGCAGCGAGCTGAAGTAGAAATGACTTACATGCTATCTCATGAGAAATTAGATTGGGGGTGGAAATACAAAATAAAAAAGTCAAATATCAGAGAAGTTTGATGATTTCGGAAAATGGTGCTACAATTTTTAAATACATCTTTAGTGATTTTCTTTTTTAATGTCCCAAAGCCAAATTCAAATGAAAGATTAAGAATGGTTAAAAATTTGGTCACTTACATAGAAGTCTACAGTTTTTCCTTAAGCAAACAGATACTTGCTTAAAAGCAAATTGTTTCTTTGAAAACTGTTTCTTAAAATTATTTCTGTTCTTTCCAGAGTTCTTCACGCAAAATCCTGACACCAGAGGAATAAAGCATGTGAACATCACCCCAGTGGGACAGACCAGAGCTATTTCTAGGCAAATGTGAGAAATGTGATTATGGTCTCTGAGTTCCTAATGTTGCTTTTAAGGTAAAAGCTCCATTTGTAACACTCTTTCCTTCGGGCTTGCATTGTCTTTAGTCTGTTGATTTCCCTCTCCTCAATCATCTAAAATAATTCTAACAGTAAAGAATTAGTATCTGGTAGGTAGTGTGTGGGCAGCCTCATCTCATGTCAACCACTTTTGTTTTCTTGATGAAATGACAAGGAATGGCCCTAAAGTAGCACAGGCACTGCCTCATATTGAGGCCCACTTCCTGCTAAGGAAAGAGGCAGCCTCAGAAACCACAGTGTTACCTGCTGATCAGAGTTGGCATGAGCCTGACCCTTAACTCAGGCCACGAGCCAGAACGCCTATTCTGGTGGCCCTGAGCACTGTGGAACCTATGAGCTGAGACAGAAGACTTCAGTGACCTTAAAACTGGGCCACTTACCTCACTCGTTTTGTTTCAAGCTGTCATGAACAACATTTGCAAAGTTGTTACACCAAATAGTAATTCCATATTTTTAGAATACAAGCATTTATCAAATACTAATTTGACAATATATATTAGCCAGAAATTCCATCTTACACTTCATCTTTTCTTCAAAAGTTCCTCGAAGAAACACTGATAATCCTCTAATCCATTCTTCTAAATTTATGTAGTTATCATTGTCTCTGTCAAATGCGCAAAACACTGAAAGAAAAATATGTAGAGCACACACACATACATATTCATATAAATTCATATATATTCATATATATATATACACACACAAATGGATAGAAAAGTTTTCCAAAAAAAAGTTTTTAAACAATCAATCTTCTTGAAAGGATAAAAGTTATTGGAAATATGTTTCACTTCATATCCTTAAAGTAAAAAGAACCAATCTGCTCCATGAGATAGTAAGAGCTCCATTTATGGTTTTTTGTTTTGTTTTCAGACAGGCTCTGACTATATAATCCAGGCTGGCCTTAAATTCACTATGTAGACCAGTCTGGACTCAAATTTGAACTCCTGATCCTCCTGCATTAGCTCCCAAGTCCTGGGATTAGAGGATACACCACTGTGCCTGGTGTTTGTGGTGTTTTGTACATGTATTAGGAACCCAGGAGACAAACAGTAGAGCTGATCAATGACATAGTTTTATTCTAAAAAGAGTAGTGAAAATTATTCTAAAAGAGTAGTGAAAACTGTTCTAAAAGTTTCTGCAATATCTAAAGGTAAATTACTAAAATAATTTTTATAATTACCAATGAAATTTAGTATTATCCTATGGAAGATCAATTAAAATGTTACTTCTTAGGGATGATGACATATTAATTATTTGCACCATTTATCATGTGTTATACTTAACAAATTGTACACTTTAAAGATCTGTTTCTTTTCTTTTTTCTTTCTTTCTTTCCTCCCTCCCTTCCTTCCTTCCTCCCTTCCTTCCTTCCTCCCTTCCTTCCTTCCTTCCTTCCTTCCTTCCCTCCCTCCCTCCCTCCCTCCCTCCCTCTCTTCCTTCCTTCCTTCCTTCCTTCCTTCCTTCCTTCCTTCCTTCCTTCCTGGCAAAAGTTTTGCTCTGTAATTCAGGCTATCCTTGAATTCACTGTGTAGTCTGAGCAGGCCTTGAATGTTCAGCAATCCTCCTGCCTCAGCCTCCCAAGTACTGCAATTATAGGCATGTACCACCAACCCCAAAATATCTGTTTCTAAAACTAACTGGATTAAATATATAATAAATATATAATTTTCTTTACTTTTCCAATGTAGTGAGTCATTATCATTTTTTTACATTGACTGGTGCATTCTCTTATTGTTATGAGGAAAAAATTCTCTGTAGAGTATTATTTCAAAGAACATGGTTAAAAACAATAGAGCTGCTTATTTTTTAAACAATACCTCTAGCTTATTTAGTTCATTTCTGATTATTTCTCAAAGTTGTATAGCTATACGTAAGAAATTCTAGATGAGCTTGTATTCAGAACCTGTTAGTTGGCAGGACTATATTAAGGATGGCATTATAACTTTCTAGTGTGGCATTGAAAACAATTTAGTCTATATTGAAAATTGAATACATGTATAGTTTGCATCTTAAATTGGCACAGTTTAGTCTCCATGATGTCTTATTACCCCTGTTCATCAGTGTATCATCTGTCATTCCAAATATGCTGTGCAGGATCTCTTGAAATGTGTCACGATCTAGCCCAAGGTTACCAAATCTTCCACCAACTTTTTCCATGAAGCTGTGAAAAAGTTTTATAAGACACTCTACTTCACCTTTTTTGACTGTGAAATGAAAAGAAATAACATCGGATTTAAACACTAATTCAACCCAATTAAGTATTTTATAAGCAGTTATTTTGTCCCTGTCATGCTAGGTGTTCTAGTGATACCAAAATATGCATAATGTATTAACATATTAAGAGTCTCCACAGTAGAATGCAGACTGGTGCAACCGCTGTGGAAATCAATGTGGAGATTACTCAGAAAACTAGGACTAGGGGTGCCATTTGACCCAGGTATTCCCCTTTGGAATATCTTTCCAAAGCAACTGAAATATCATACCACAGTGATATATGTGCACCCATGTTTATAGCAGCACAATTTATTGTAGCCAGATCTTTTAAACAACCTAAATGCCCATCAACTGGTGAATGGATAAGAAAGATACCTTTTTTTTTTATCAGTACCAGGGATCGAACTCATGACTGCCTGCTTGCAAGGCAAGTGCTTATGCTGCTGAGCTAAATCCCCAGCCCCCAAGAAAGATATCTTTTTATACAATGAAGTACTAATAAGCTGCAAAGAAGGATAACTGGAGACTTTTGTAGCTAAATGGATACAACTTGAGACCATACTCAGTGAAATAAATAAGACACACATATGTAAACATTGTATTGTCTCACTAGTGTGAGAAGCTAAAAGTAACAACATATGTATATGCATATATATGTATATAAAAATTTAAGATAGTTATACTACTGATTTCTCTGAGTTCAGTGAAGAGAAAGATTTGCGCTGGTATTGTTTGGACAATTGAATGCTCTGAGTGAATGATTTGGGGATGACAATGTGCAATGTGTATGTACCATTATTGCCCCTGATTGACATGTTTTGAAATTTTTTCTTCTTTCTTTTTCCTTGAAATAAAATGGATTTGAAAAATAAAAAGAATCCCCACAGTTAAAACAGGCCTAACTCAGAAGTCTCATAAGGCAATATAGTCTGCTAGATTATATAATACAGTGTTCATCACTATAGACATGTGAAGAAAGAGAAATTGGGTTAGTCATGGTGGCTCATGCCTCTAATCCCAGCTATTCAAAGGCAAAGGCCAGATGAACACAAGTTCAAGTTCGTCCTGGGCAACTTAGTGAAACTCTGTCAAAAAGTAAAAAGGGCTGGAGATGTAGAGTGCTTGCATGACATGGGCAGACTCTGGGTTTAAATACAAGTAACACACACGCCTACAGACACATGCACACATGTACACGTGCATGAAAGGAGAAAGCTAGTATGTGAAAGAGGCACTGCAACATTTTCAGGGCAGGAGTCAACTCTGAACTGTCCCTTGACAGCATTCATTTAGGAAAAAATGTGTTAAGTGAGGTAAAGAGCTGGAGTGTCCTAGGGAAAGTGAACATGAATAAAGGAAAGAGGTAGAATTAGGGTTGAGATAGAATATGGCCTAGAAGAGGTGTAGCAGGGAGTCGACGAGTGGAAAGGTGGGCTGATGGTAGTCTTGAATGCCTGCCCCCAGGACTAGCATTTATTGTACAGGTGCAGTGTCTTGCATGCTGTCATTTTTGGGCCACCTATGAGATACTCTGTCCATCACCTCATGCTTGTTAAATATGCAGATTCCCAGGATTTGCCCCAAGTCTAAATCAGAATTGCTAACAGTCTTCCCAGGAAATAGTTTTAAAACAAGAGCTCATTTGAATCCTGTGCCCTGTGGGTTCAGAATCTGAAGCCATTTTGGAACTGGAGACCACAGCAGGAAGCATAGTTTAGGAAAATCTATCCAGCAAAGTTGTACTGGAGGAAGAAAGCTAGAAGCTGTGCATAAAGCTGTGATCAGGCTTTGGCTAAGGAGGCAGAGTAAGGAAAGAAAAGCTGGGAGGGAGCCTGAGGTCCTGCAGGAAACAGTAGGCTTTGTAACTACCAGATCTGCAGTTTTAAAACTGAAATCTTCACGTACTCACACCCCACTCCAGACTTAGTGAAACGCAATTATGGAAATGCATAGATGATTCTGGTGCCTCAGCGTTGTGAATACAGGATTAAACAGCGCATTGGGAACATCTGGTTTCCCTTTTATCATCCTAAATTGCTTTGTTATGTCTTAGTGTCCTCACTTATAAAAACTGAGTGTTTTCCTGATTGATTGCTAAGATTCTTCTTTCTCTAAAAGTCTGATTCTGTGACTCAAAGATTACTTGAAAGAACTAGAGTTAGGAGTAAGAGCTGGTTACTATTTTTTGCTTCCCTCTGCTTCTTCCCCTCCTTTTTCCTTTTTATAATGGAGGTAAGGGGAAAGAGTTGTGTTAGAAGTTGTTTTTGAGGTGACTTTAAGTTACCCAAGTAAAATCAAGGACAAATATAGAGCAGATTCAGTTTACAACATGAGGGTTGCTATGTGGTCAGAAGAGTGACTTGGTTTTTAGGGTAGTGATTAGAAATCTAAAGAATAAGCAATTACAAAGGTACCTAATAATACTGTTTTATGAATCACATTAGATTCTCTGGCTCCTTGCTTAGTGTAATTTCATGTTTTAACAAGTCCTGAATAAGGCTGTAAAGATTAGTGTTATATCCATCATGGTGCCTGCCTTGATGGCTGTTACACACTGGGTGAGAGATAAAACAGTCGTGCAGGTATGTTCTAAGAACATCAGCTTTGTTGTGCCAGGTGGCAGAATTGTTTGACTTTTTTGATAATCAGGGAACTTAGTAAAAGTTTGGCTGTTATCAGACTTGTGTTTAAGGAAAACCACTTTGACAGTAAGTTCTTGAAGTTATTTATGGTGAATTCCAGTATGGCAATTTGTGTTTTCCTAGATGATCCTATCAATCTAACCCATCACGCATGCTCTTCTTACAATGTGGCATTGAGTCTCCTCTTTAGAGACAGTGAGCTAGACCTTTTCACTTTAAAACTAGTGAGATTTTTTAATAATAATTTTGGTCAACAGTGTATAATGGAAATGAAGCTGTAAAACTTCAAAGCGAAGTCATAAAAGGGGTGCAGGTCCTCTGAGGGCTACAAGAAACTTAGAAAGCCTTCTTGTTTGTAATATGAAGAAACAGAAAGTTCATTGTGGGTGCACTGTATGGAGAGCAGTTCAGAATAATTTTAATAGCATTGTTTAGTTTGGAAATTTTTGTAGTTTAAAATAATTTCAGATTTACATGAAGTGCAAAGGTAGCGCAGAGTTCTTCAGCTGTTTTCATGCTGTTTCTAATCAAACTCAGGACCTTGTGCTTGCTAGGCAGGTACAGTGCTGCTGAGCTACATCGCTTACCTTCTCTGATGTTAATGTGTTCATTGCTTCTGTGTCATAGTACAAAAGAAGAAAATGAGTTTAAAAGGAGTTAAGATTTAGTTTGGCTCACTTTCAGAGGTTTCAGCTCATGGTGTCTTGGTCCAATCAAAACAGATGATAGAAGAGGCGCTTATTTCACAGCAGCCAGAAAGCAGTGAGGGAAAGGGGTAAGGTCCTACAATTCCCTTCAAGGACATGCTTCCAATAACCTCCTTCCTTCTGAGAGGATGTTTCCACCTCCACCCAATGACACTGCCAGCTGGGGACCAAGTGTTCAGTGTCAGAGCCTCTGGGCGACCTTCCAGACCTAAACTGTCATAGTTAACGTTACGTAACTACAGAGTATTTGTCAAAGCCAGAATATTGTGCTAATGTTGGTGCATTACTTTTAAGTACACTGCAGGCTTTATTTGGATCTCTGTAATTTTCCCACTAATGTCTTCTAGGATACTGTTCTAGGATTCAGTACAATTGTGTGATAGCTTTGTGCTTTCTTACTTTCCCTGACTTTGACAGTTTTGAATTGATTTTGTGAGATATTCATCCATTTATGTTGCCTGTTTTTCTCATGATTAGGCCATAGTTGTGTTTTGAGGAAGAAGGCCAGAGAGGTTAAGAGGTGTATTCATCACATATCAGGGGATATATGGTGTTGACACGAGGGTCATTGTATTAACCTTGATTCTTTGTTAAGCTAGAGTGGCACACATGTCCCACTGAAGTTACTATTTTTCTCTTTCCACAGCTGTTGTTTTTGTGGTGCTGGGGATTTTAAGTATTTGTCAGCCACTTATAACTGGAATAATGTCAGATTTGGAAAACTAAAGTTGGAAATACTAAGAAATATAGTAAATGAGTCACTTTTATATGCCAAAATATTATATTAAATAATAGGAGAAGAGTAGGAATAGTTTTAAAATTCTCCAGTTTAGTATAGGTATTTTCAGTGACAATCCTGAATGCCTGGCCCCACTTGGAGATATCTACAACACATCTGGGGTGGTATTACATTTTCAACACCCATCTTTTGGTGATTCTGATGGTATACATCATCATCATGGCAAATCTTTTAGAACTTTCAGTGATACAACCACTGTGGCATGCATGCCATGAGTTTGCCACCACTGGTGTGTAGAAACGTCTTTCATACTCCTGGTCAGACACACTGTATGGACAGTGTGGCCTAAAGAACATGTGGGCGCTGTAGGATGTTGAGTTCAAGGCCAGTTGGGGAACATGGCAAGACTGTCTCAAAATAAAAGCAAAAGGAGGGAAAGGTGTCAGAGCTGGGCACGGAGCTCAGTGAGACCAGTACAATCCCTAGCATTGAAAAATATTTTTGTTGAATTTAACATAGCTCATCATAGTTTAGACCAGGACAAACGTTGATCTTCCTCTTATTTCTGGGATTGCTTTGTTTTAAACAAAAGTCTTTCTGTGCAGCTCAGGTTAGCTTTGAACTCATGAACATCATTCCTCAACCACCAATGGAATTCAGTTTTTAATACACAGTAATGAAGAAAGCTAACAGCTACCACCACCTAGGCCCCAAGAAGGGATCTTTTTATTATTTCTCTTTGTGTATGAAATTCTAATTGTTCCATGTGGCAGGAAGTCATTCTTCCTGGTCTTGGCTTTAGAGCTCCTTAGGAAGGAACCTTTATAATTTACTAGAACTCATGATCAAAAGTTTCTTGTCCAAACAGCTACAACTATGCAACCCGCAGACCCTCAGAAAGCCGATTACCTCCAGAGACCTCACAAAGAAAGTTCCTTACCATTGCAGGTTGTACCACAATTTTCCAGATAAATTTATGCGTTATATTCTAGTTCATAATTTGTATCTATTAATCAGTGTACTGCTCTCTAGAGCTGCACTGTTCAGTGTTGTAACCAGGAACCACATGTGACCATTTAAAGTTTCATTTATATTTTGGGGTCACTGTCCACATGTGGGTGATGGCTATCAAAGTAACAGGTATAAAATATTTCAGGAAGTTCTATTGTATGGTGCTGCTGTAGATGCAATTCTAGTCCCTTTTCCAAAAAACAGCCTTTTAGTCTAGTGAGAGAAGGTAAATGCTCATCTTTGGGTGTGCTGGCTTCATGGATGTGTAAGTGCAAGCCGTGCATTTGCCTGAGGTCCCATGCTTCATTTAGCATTGTGCTATCACTGAGGGCTTTTTCTTTTCCTAGTTCAGTCTTCTAAATGAGTCCCATTCTGGAAGAACATTTGTTAAGTTTGATTTGTCTGTAATTCGACAAAATTAGTCTTTTACAGTACACCTTTGAAAGTTTGCAACTTGAATATTTGTAAGTCAGGGCTTTGTACTGGAGATTAAACTCATGACTTTTGCACTAGCTGGATCCCAAGCCTTAGGATGCACTTTATTTATTTATGTTAAGTTGTCCAAACTGGACTCAAATGTTTCTCCTGCCTTATCATCCCAGAGTGCTGGGATTCCACACCCATGCCATCACACCCAGCTCTGAACTAACCTTAGTAAGCACACACTTGTTTGCCAAGCACCATAACTGTTTCTTCAGTATCTAGTTATCTTATACATTTTTACAAATGCCCCACAGTAATCATCTGTCAGTATTACAGGTTTTGTGCCAGAAAACCTCAGACAACTGGCTAAAGGAAACTCTTTAAAATTTGAAATTTATTACATGTCAATATGACCCCAATAAAATTAGTCCTTTGTTGGAAGATAACTATTATTTATGTTACATAACTAACCTCTCAATTTAGTCTCATATCATCAGATACATTTTAGGATTCCTGATGGTTAAACTGTCTCCTGTGTTAGCCAACATAATTGTTCACTTGCTGACCTATTTTTAAAATGGCCAAAATATCTGATAGAAGTAGAGGACTCTTATTTCAGGGTTACCAAGGACTTATTAATGTAACTAGGATGTCCATCAACATTTCATGTTCAGATACTGTTGGAAGTCAGATCAGTACTTACAGCTTTTTTTTTTTTTTTTTTTTGGTCTTTTTCCTTATCGGTACCAGGGATTGAACCCACGACTGCCTGCTTGCAAGGCAGGCGGCTTATGCCGCTGAGCTAAATCCCCAGCCCCCAGTACTTACAGCTCTTGACAGTTTTACTGATGGATTCCACCAGTTTCCTCAGAGTCCCCTGATCCATGTTGAATGTGCCTTTAGCACACTGAAGACTTCCCAAGTCTAGTTCCAAGCCTGGATGTTCTGAGCTACTACTAATTTGTGTTCACTATTCCAACTCCAATATAGAATGTGACCATGGCAACTTCCTGGCAACAAAACAGGTCCTCAAGTAGTTGGAAAAATATGTAACAATGGGTACTACCACTAAGGAGGTGTGCAATAATTTCATCAAGTCGGAACATTCATTGTTAAGTTGGAACAGCAATTCCAATGTTTATCTTGTTTCGTATTATTGTGACTTATTTCCTCAGCAAAAACTGAAAAATGTTTTTGTTTGAATATACAGTAACTAAAATTATTATGACCTTATTCTATAAGCTTGGATCCCGGTTATGAACAGTTCCCTCAAAGGTTACAACCTTCTCTCTTAACTCTAAGTATCACTCAGGAGATGCAAACAGAGGCTTCAATTGGGAGCTTCTAGAAAGTAAACTCACTTTCTTTATACCTCCAATTTAGATTCGTCTAGTAAGAGAATATAGTGTGACTATGCTGAAGCTGGTTAAAGTGTCAGCTGTTCTAACTCCTCTCCTGGGAAATCCACGTAAAGAATAACATCTTTCAGTCTGTGTGCTGGCTTTTACTACGCAAGTCAAAAAAATATCAAAATGTTTAAAATTTAGGGTGCAAAATTCTTTTTTGTTTTTATGCTTGTGCCAGTGATTAAATCCAGGGCTTTGCAAGGCAAGTGCTCTAGCACTGAACTGCATCCCAGGCCTTAGGATGTAATACTTTTACCAACTCAGTCCTTATGTCCTACGATTGAACTATATCCTCACCTATCTTACTTTTTCATAAAAGTATGAGTAAGTTTTTAAAACAAGGCAAAGACAAGTGTGTATGTGTGGGAGCTTTCCAAAACCTTGCCTACAAAAATAAAATGAATGTCCGTGGGCTTAAAGTTAAAATGTGGCAAATTTTTATAGTGTGAAACATGCCACTGTCTCACGAACAGCAGTACTCACATAGTTTCTCCACTACTTTATTGTTTACTATAAAAAGGAAATTAAGGGATAGGTTTTTAATATATCTTGATGGGAGGAATATGAATTTGTATTCTGCATAAAATAAAATTAGGATACTTTATTGTACTTAAAACACCTATAGTAGATAATCAAAGGAATCTCAAGTGACAAAAAATCAGTAGCACTAGTATAAACACGTTTTCCCATCAAGCAACCATCCAACTTTTGGAATTATCGCAGTGCTACCCGAGGTAGCATGTCTTGGGTTTCTAAAAATTAAAGATGTAGTCAGAAAATGTGGGGGACTTTCTAGATGATTCTCCTTCAAAGAACAACTGTCTCCATTTTGGCTAAACCTGGCCTTATTTCCAGGTATTGCTATGTACAGAGGTGGGCGGGATTTTTTATTCTCCCCTCAACTGGCTTTAAGCAATGCAAAAGGTCAGTGAAGCCACACCTACAGCTCCCAAATGACATGTGCGAGCTAGGCCTATATGCTGAGACAAAGATGACTTTTCAGGGCTATGACTTCTCAGGGCATAAAAAAGTACATGTCAGAACTGAAGCACCCATCTCAAAACATTAGATACTGCCTTGAATAGTGTTATACAGACTACAACTTCTGCATCTCTCTGCATAATGCAGAGATGATTTCAGGCCTCCGACCTAGCCCAGCTCACTTTCTATCACTTTTAGAGTCACTCATCCCAGAGCTACTCCCCTCTTCACGAATAAAACCTGGGTTCAGCCTTGTGTAAAGGCTTTTGTTTTGGTTAGCTATCATACTAGCTGGATTTAGGACTCCTTTGGTTCCCTACAACTACAAATATGCCTTAGTGTCTTTATTCTTTTTTTTTTGTCTTTTTCCTTTTTATCGGTAGCAGGGATCGAACTCACGACTGCCTGCTTGCAAGGCAGGCGCTTATGCCGCTGAGCTAAATCCCCAGCCCCTAGTGTCTTTATTCTTGCCAGGCGTTGCACTGGAAGCAACAGACTGGCATTAATTTACTAGAATTCTAGCAACTTTTCCAAGGGATTACAAATGTGGCTTTTTCTGGACTGCAACGAAGTCTAGAAGGGCTTTCCTGAGCAGCTTGGTGGAGGGAGATGTGTTAATAACTTGCACAATGCAATAAATATAGGATAAACATAAGTGGTAGTATGTTGTCAAATGTTATTTCTATACCTTACTGGAAGACTAGAAAATCATCCGGAAAATTTTAGTAAAATATGACACAGGAACCACAAATAAAGATGTTTCCCAAGAGTTAAGAATCTGAAAAAGGGCTGGGGATATAGCTCAGTGGCATAGCACATGGCTGGCAAGCACAATGTTTTGTGTTCAGTTAAAAAAAACCACGTTTCTTTTCGATTTCCTATTAACTTGATTTGAAGTCCTGTAATACTCCCACGATCTTGTTTTGACTGATTAGACTCTGTTCCATTCTGTGCGATAGTATCAAGTCTGAGGGTATAGGCAACTACTTTGAAGGCAATAAGATTCACAAAGATGCCCATTCTGGTTTGACTATTGTCTCCTTTGGAAGTCCTGTAATGTTTACAATGCCTAAGTTTTATTGGTCTTGTTCTCTACTGTTTTGTCCAACTTTATAATATCTAAAGAGATAGACAAATCTTTTTAAGGAAACAAGAGACAACGTTGATAACCATTGTTGATAACCTTGTACTCTGTTCTACATCATGTGCTATGTCTATCCTTGGTTTTGACTGACAGCTTTGTTTTGCCATATTTGACTTTATTCTCTCCCCCCCCCCAAAAAGTGATAAGAACTAAGGAGTAATAAAATCCAAAATGTGTAAATTTTGTTGTAAAAAAGAGAGGAAGGGAAAAAAAAAGAGCTCTAACGGATATAACAGCAAGTGTGTATAGGGGTGTTAAATAGCTGACTATATTAATGTTTTTGGATCATTGAACACAGCTGTTTGCAGTCTCTCTGTTTGAATGTCTACTTTGTATTCTTTGATACTGTGATTTGAGCAACTATTTCCAAGATGATAATATGTAATCTATTAACAGGTGATTTCTTACTGTTATTTTTTTTTTTTTGTAGTTCTGTATTATGTGTAACCTTACACTGCTTTGTTTTGTTTTGTGTTTTTCTCTTTTTCCTCTTAAATAAAAAAAAAAAAAAAAGAATATACATCTGCCAGTCCAAAAAAAAAAAAAAAAAACAAAAAACAAAAAACCACGTTTTTCCAAATCAACTTCTTCCCCTCTCCCTAATCTAATGAACAATTCCTTTTAGCCAGATGTAAATACCATATACCCAATCATTCTGTAAAGTTACACTTTTACATTCACACAAAAACTCATCAATGACTTAATAAACATTTTAGCATTTTAGTAGGTTCATGAATAATAATTTATGTGATGTAAAATTTTCTGTGTGCCGAAGAGCACACAGGTATCTTTTGTTAGGACATAGTGGGGAGCATTAAGCATACTATTTAAAGAAACATCTCAAGAAATGTGTTGTTCTTACAGCTAAAAACTTGATGATGTATCATATGTACTACTAATGAATAGCATTTATCTTTATGGCTTTCTTGTGACCTAAAGGGATATACGAACACAGCTATTTTTAAAGTAAAATAGCTATTTATTCAGCTTCTTGTCATGCCCAAATGTTCTGTGCATATACCACTATAATTAGCATACCCTCTGTAACAGGCAAAATTGTACATCAAATTATATTTCATATTACTTGATTATATAAAAATGTAAAATGAAAATGATTTATCAATTCCTTTTAACATTCCTAATAATTCAGTAAGATATGAGGCACAAAATTTTAGTAAAATATGACACAAGAAGAGTAGTAATACAATTCTCACTTAAATTTAACTTGTCATAATTTGTTATTAATATACAAAGACAACAAACTTTTAAAACATTGTATTTACTAAGACTCTGTCAATAGCTTTATGTGACAAGATACAGCATACCAGACCTGCCACTCAACTTGTTTATAAGTCTCAGCTTCAATGTGAAGCTGTTCAAAAACAAAAACTCAAAACCTGCTTTTTACATGCTAAATATCTTGGCAAGAATGCAATTAAACATAGCAATGAACTTGAGACAGTAAGAATAAAAGGTTAACAAAAGCTAAACATTTGCAGCCTAAACAACATTCATACAAAAAAATAACTATCATTGGTTACATAAAATTTTCCTGACTGGTTAAAACTTAATATATAAAACATGCATTTTAGAATCTTAGCTATTAAGTTCAAAAAGTACCAGTGTTTATATGAAACAATTCCTCTCCAAAGCCAAAATATAGTCAAAAATTAATTCAAATGACGTAACACATTCTAAAGCTAAAAAATGTTCAGTTATTACTGATGTGGAGGTAAATCCAGAGCTTTGGGGGCTTTCTCATGCTGCAGAGGGCTGTTTCTCTGGTTCACTCAGCAGCATATGACAAAGTCCACAGATATCATTAAGTTCAGTAAAGGACAGGACTGCTGGTACCCAGCTCTGACCTCCCCAGGAAGCATGGCTACTGTGTCCACAAAAGCAGGAGGTGTGAGGATCAAAGGCACACTATTCTGCTAGCTAATGAGATAGCAAACCACCCCTCCCTCCACCCTAAAAGCTCCTTCCCAAGGTAAATAAAATGTATACAATGGGGGGGGATTAATATACACTTATCTACAGAGTAAGGATTTCAAAATATTAATGTAATCCCTACTTTAAAAAATTTAACTAGAGTCATCTGGCCCTTTCTGATTACATCTTAAAGATGTACCCAGATACAATTTCTACAGATTCATCACTAGATACTTCTAGTCAAAACTATTAGCTTTCTTCCCAAATATGTCAACTCCGAGCATGACTGCATGTGTTCTCTCCCGGGTTATCACACACTGAGGAGGAAAAGTAGATGTTAAAGCAGCAAGCAACAACTATGGCCTTTTCTGAGCGGCATCGGAGTGGCTATTGAATTGTCCAGGAACAATTCTAAAAACAGGAAAATTCATGCATTTTAGTAAATATATCATAATTTTCACAGTTGAAATTTCCTTAGACATTGCACTTTCTTCATGGGGGAATCCTGGTTTTTGTTAACATTATGGCGAGTCAGGACTTGAGTTAGTAGCCTTCTTTTTCTTCTTCTTGCTGTGTTTCTTATGTTTCTTTCTCTTTTTTGTTTTTTCCTGTAACGATAACTCTATGTTAGACATCACTACATAAAAAATGCAAATTAAGAACATCTTTCCTGTGGTACTTCAATCCATGTAATAAGACACTACTCAAAATGTCTCAACAACAGTATCATATAAGGACCGAGTTGTCCCTTTTTAGAAGGATAGGGAAAACTCATAAGTCATTTGTATATTACCATGGCTTCAAACAATATTTCCTATAGAAAATAAATTCAACTGAATCATGCTATCAATTGCTACACTTTATGCTAAATATTTCGTTTTGTTTTTTGAGACAGGGTGTTGCTGTGTAGTTCCTAGACGGGTTTGAGTTCAGTATGTAGGCCAAGGCTGGCCTCTAACTTGCAGCGATCCTCCTGGCTCATCCTGAGTGCTGGGATTACAAGTGTGCACTACCATGCCTGGCTTCATGTTACATAGTTTTATAATTTAATGTTACATAATTTTTAAAGATAACTGCAGCTACTCAAAATTACATCAATTATGTTTTGTTGTCACAGCAAAATGCAATTATTTTGGTAAAATGACAATTTTCAGAGAGGAAAGAAAAATTAAATTTGCTATTCTGAAGTTAAGCATTAACATTTTTCACCGCTTAGACTGGTAGACTAATTATTAATGCCAACTCACTAATATAAAATGATGTATAGTTTGGTTAGGAAAAGAGATGCTTCATTTTACAGGACAATGCTACTGATATCTAGGACAAGTAATCGAATTTCAAGTGAATAAAAGGGAACTAGAGTTCTGTCAGTCTCCAACTCTCCCAACTGCTTCTACTGGAGAAGTGAAAGCAGAATTTCTACAAAGACAGATACTGCGAAAGGTGGCAGCAAACCCATGACTACTGTTAGTGCAAGGATGGGAAAACAAAAAGCAACAAATGAGACAAATACGCAGAGGTTCCTACTCACTTCCTTATCAGCTGGCATTATCAGCAGTCATCTTCTCTCAAAGACCTCTCCATTTCTGCAGCATTAATGATTTTCACTGCTCTTTTTTGGTGTATACTTAAGTATTCAGGGAATTTTACAGAGTCTAAAACCTTATAGTTTGGCCATTCATTCATTAATTAGTTTCAATGCTAGAGGGATGAATCAAGGCCTCTTTCATGATAGTCAAGTGCTCTCCACTGAACTACATCACTAGGCCCCTTAGGATTTGAAAACCCAGTCACCACTCTTTTCTTACAATGCACACTTTTTTCTTCTACACCACCTCACCTTGTTGGGTTTTTTTCTATTATGAAGACATATTTCCTTTCCTTGACCTTTCTGGGGCTTCTTTCCCTTCTTTCTCACTACTCTCTAGCCATGTGTCACATTCCACCCGTGAGTCAAAGATGCTCACATCTTTACATCAGTCTTACGCTCTGAGCTCTGTGTTTTAAATGCCTCATTAAGATATGCCTAGATGTCTAGGAAGCATATCTGAAATCTATGTAACAAAAAGCTTCAATTTTGTCTCCAAATCCTTTCTTAGCATTTTAGTAACTGAGACTATTTGCCATTTTGCTTAACTCAAAGAATCTAAGCTATTTTTGATTGTTTTTTTTTTTTTTTAAACTCCATTCTCCACATCCAAGTACCTAGCAAGTCATACTATCTAGGTTCAAAAATACGTCTCAAAAACATACGAGTACCTTTTTATTACCAGTACTACATACAACATCATTCCTCACTTGAGTTCAAAGCATGTTAAAAATGTCAAGTATTCAAGTCGCCCTTGTTAAAATCCTCAAAGTTTCTTATAATATTCTGATTAGAACCCAACCACAATGCCACATGATACCGTTTGTGCTTCCTTCCGGATCTCATCATATGCTATTTCTCCTCAGATACCAGGTACAAATCATGTTTACCTTTAGTTCCTCAAAAGCATCAAACACTTCTCAGCACACACCCTCAGCTAGGCTACTTTTTAGGGCTTCACAATGGCTAGCTATTTCTTATAAATCAGATTTTAGTTGAATTTTACTTCCTCAGACAGTTTTTCTTCCCCCTGCCTTGCTATGGTGCCAGGACAGAACTCAGGGCGGGCACATGCTAGGCAGTGTTATGCCACTGAGCCCAGCTCGGCCCCTTCAGAAGGCTCCTCACAGAACCAGTCACTGTCATACACACAGCAGTATCCATCTTGTTCAAAACTACTCACATGCTGACCTCTGGTTGGTGGAAGGTCAACAATGAAGGTGTGCAAGAACAAAACATCTTGCACAGTACAGCCATCTTATTATGCCTTACAATTAATCTGAGTCACAGACTAAAGCATAGGCAGCGACTAAAGCTGGAAATCAACTGATCACATGTAGGAGGGAAGCCTAGTGCAAGAACAAAAAGCACCGAGGAAAGCCACATGAACAAGCTGCTTCAGTTCAGAGAATACCAAGACCGGAGACAACCCAAACAATGGGTAGCTAGGCAAACGGGGTATCACATGACACCAACCTGCCATGTGTATAAGTATGCTATGGCAGTTCAGCAAGTTCCTTTCCTCTCTTCTGCAGCAAGGACCCACCTGACCTCAGCTTTCAGTATACTGTCTCTTATCTTTATTTCTCCATCTTCTTGCTTTCCTTCCCCTCAGGAATTTTAAGAGCTGTGCAGTGACAGAATCAATATTAATCACAAAGATATTCCAGGACTCAGGAAGCAAAGGCAGGAAGATTCCTGTGGATTGAGGCCAGCCTGAACTACACAGTGAACCCTGTCTCAAAAAAGACAAAAACAAACCCTTAAATATAAATATATACATACATAGATATGTTTGTTGTATCCTTGATTCCTGCATTTATTTTCTTTTTATGGATTTGTATTAAGAGTGTCTTAATGGTCATAAGCTTATTGAGATGCGCACAAAGGATCTTGGAACTCTATTTTTTTTTTTTTTTTTTTGAGACAGGGTCTCTCCATGCAGTTCAGGCTGGCCTTGAGCTCACTTTGTAGCCCAGGCTGGTCTCGAACTCACAATGATCCTCCTGCCTCAGCCTCCTGAGTACTGGGATTACAGCCATGAGCCACCACGCCTGGCTTGGAGCACTATTTTAAAATCAAGCCCTGAGCAGGAAAAATATGGTGGAACAATAGTCATCCCAATAACCTTAACTGAGCCACAAGTGACAATTGCTACCTTGTCTCAGTTCAGGGAAATTTTGCTGCATTAACACACTGAGATTGCCACCTTTCATTGGTCTTCAAAAATGCAAATAAAATAGTGTAAAGAGGCTTTAAGAACCCATAAAAGTGGGCTATAGTGCAGGAGACTATTTGGATCTGTGCAGATACTGGCCCCTCATATGTATAGGGGCTGCCTTAGCAGCAGCCATCACTCAGGGTATTCATCTACAGCCTAGAGGGAAGGGAAAAAAAAAGGTTATTTCTTTCAGTGGTGGGGATGAAGGGCCAAAAATCCAGTGGCTGTCCCACCTGCATGCAGTGGCTCAAACTCCACTGGAGCACCAGTCTTTAAACTGCCAAGCCACCTGTGCCACAGCAGTTGGCTTGGGGCTGCAGCAACTTTGGAGGGGTGGGGGGTGGGGGGGACATGGCAGTGGCTATAGAGGTGATGAGGCAGGAGCCACAACCAAAGGGAAAAGCTGGAAGCAGGAGCCCCAAGTGTCTGAATCCAAGATAGATTTTTTTCTTACACTTAAGACTGAAAGATAATGGCCCAATCTATACGAGTGCAGCCTTCCAAATGTTTTGTAAAACTTTTTTATTTCCCTTACCATGGGAATTCCCTATAATCCTCAAGGTCTAAAAATTGTTAAACAAAAAGGGGAATCATTCCCTACAAAAACTTTATACCTCATAATAGACTTTACTTGGCAGTACATACTATTAACTTTTTAAATCCAATAAAGGTTGGAACTACAGCAGCATAAAGACAAGTCAATCAGGTAAAGGAAGGGCTAGAAAGGGTCCTAGACTACTACTCACTTGGGGTAGACAGTATGCTTGTGCTTTTGAATGCTAAACAGCCTATCTGGGTGCCAGAATGTGCTGTCTGGCCATATCACGGACCCAGACCCAGAGAAGGAGTTGATTCCACCTTTCAGGAAGCTGATGCTCAGTCCTAACACAGTGATGCCTCAGAGATCATGCAACAGCCAACAGAAAGATGGGGTTAGACCCGACCTGGGCCAATTAAAGAAATTGACCCAGGATGCCCAGGTAACAAAAAATCAGAACTAAAGGTCTTACAGATAACTGAGCTGAAAACTACACGAAAGGGACACAAAAGTTACTATATATAGATATAGCTATCTATATATAGATATATCTATAGATATATAGATATCTATCTATATATATATATTTTGTACCGGGGATCAAACTCACGACTTTGCATTTACCAAGCAGGGATTTACACTGCTGAGCTAAACCCTAGCCCCATAGTTACTAGGTATTCTTAAGACAAAATACAAAACATATACTGATTATACATAAAGATTTTATGCCTTCCAAATTCTTAGGAGATCTCTAATTGACTGACGACAAACTGACTTGTATATTTATATGTTCTATAATTGTACAAATTTACAATTTAGGGGCTGGAGGTTTAGCTCAGCGGCATAAGCGCCTGCCTTGCAAGCAGGCAGTTGTGAGTTCGATCCCCGGTATCAATAAAAAGGAAAAAGAAAAAAAAAAATTTACAATTTAATTTGGCAAAAAATTAAATTGTAAATTTGTACAATTATAGAACAATGAGTGTACTCTGATTTTGTAAGATATTTGTTCAGTCTATTAAGCTGTGTACTTGTTTCTGTGTATAATATCTGTGAACAGCCGTTTTTTGAGCTCAATAATTTTTCTTTTCTCTTTCTTTTTTTGATCATTTGTTAATAATATAATTTAGGTTCTAGATTTAAAAAGCATGTTTCCAAGTAGGTTGCCAGCTGATCAAAATGATGCTAAAATTAGTTATGTAAATGTAATGTATATCATTGTTTATGTATTTTTTAAATTTTAAATAAGGTAAGAATAAACATAACAAAACAGATCATAAGGAAACAATTTTAAGAAATACGGATCTCAAAACAAGTCCAGTGGAGATCTTCACTATCTTATTGTCTGTAGTTTTCTTCCAAATAGTTGTCTCCATCTTCACACATACTGAATACATACTGAACATTACAGAACTAATCTAATCATAACAGGATGATGAAGGCTTTTTAGGTATTATAGACCTGACATTGGGGAAGTCAATAATGACTGCCATGTCTCTCATTCTCTTCATAGTAGCTGTCCTTATCTTTACATTTGTTTAAATTGAACATGAGACTAGACTAATACCAGTCTGAACAGTGAATAATAGTATTGCTAGATTTTATATCATAATGCTACAGAATTAGCACTAGGTTTCTTAGTGTCTTTCTTCTTCAGAGTATCTGTTCATTACATCGTGCATTATATAATCTGTTCCCGTAAACTGTTTAGAAATTCTCCCTATGTGTGAATCTCTACATGCATATCTATCCTTTCTGTATTATAGGGAAAAACAGATCATAGCAAGACAACAAATTCCTAGAAAATCATGAAATGAAAAAGGCATATAAAACCACAATATTACATGATATAAAGTAGTTACTATGCTTTCTCTTGTTATTTTCTTTTCTTTTTTTTTTTTTTTTTTTTTTTTTTGTCTTTTTCCTTTTTTTATCGGTACCAGGGATCAAACTCACAACTGCCTGCTTGCAAGGCAGGCGCTTATGCCACTGAGCTAAGTCCCCAGCCCCTCTCTTGTTATTTTCAATACAATTGTCCAAATCATCAGACACACTATAATTGAACATAGCATTACATAGCTATTTTAATACAACACAACTTTGGAGACATTGTAGGACTTCAAAAGCAGTTAATAATCAAACCAGAATGGGTATCTTGTCGTCTTCAGAGAGGTGCCTCTACTCTTAGACTTGATACTATCAAGCATACCAAATTCGAATAAAATCAGTCAAGGTAAAATAGTGGTCTAACAAACCAACTTCAAATAAGATCAGTCATAGTAAGACAATGTTAGTAATACTGAGATTCAGATTAAGTTAATAGGAAATTAAGCCTGCTATTTTTGGGATAGCTGTCTGTGCCCTCAAATCTAGTGTGAGTAGACAGACCGAAACAAAATAAAATCAAACTAAACAAAGCGGTAAGACTACTGTGGCTTTTAAATCCTGATACACTATTAACAGTGTCCTTTGCCTTCCTTTTGTAGACAGTTCCTCACCTTTCCCTTTCTCAGGATGCTTTGTATTTTTTGGGTCCCACTAGCTCCTTTAGTTTTAGATTGGGGGTTATCCCGTTATCTGTCTGAGTGGTGCTGAACCTGTTTACCCCTGAGCTTGATCTTGAGCTGTACTCCTTTACTTACTAAAGCCACAAGATTTTCCTTCCTTCTAGCTGTGTAATTCAACACTGCACAAAAGTGTCGTAACTTTCCAACCTATCTGCGGCTGCTGAACAAGTTGTCTCTATTTCTCTCTGGTTCCCTGTCACATAAAGCATCGGTTTCTCATCTTTGAGTTTCAGTTTATTAACCCTCTTTCAGGTTGAGTGTATTTCCTATTCAGAGCATCTCGATGGATCCTAATCTACTCTGCTTGTGTTTCTTTTTGTATCAGGGCTATCTATATTAAAGATTATAGCCTACCTTCTCTGCCTCAACTCTGCTATTGTTTATCTGTTATTATTTGATCACTTTTCTCCTTCATTCCACTGTCTGCCCTGTTCATTGAGGCCTCTCTGCCACTGTTGCTAGAATCCTGGTATTTTTGGTAGGGTTGGATTGATGGCCATGAACTCCCATAGTTCCTTCTTGTCTTGAAAACAGCTTATTTCTCCATTAATTTTGAGAGTTTTTCAGGGTACATCCATCTGGGTTGGAGATTATTTTCTTTCAGGGCTTGGACTATTTCCCCCCAGGCTCTTCTTGATTTGATAGTTTATGTTGATAAGTCTGTCATTATTTTGATGATTTTTCCTTTGTAGGTGATCTTCTTTTCTCTAGCTGCTTTTAATATTCTGTTCTTGTGGTGGATTTCTGGGATCTTTGTTATTATATGTCTGAGTGTAAATCTATTTCGGTTGTAGTTGGTTGGAGTCCTGTATGCCTCATTTCTTTTTCCTCTGCTTGGGAAGTTTTCCTTCATTATTTCTGTGAAGTCTTTGTAATTCATTTGTGGTTACTTCTGCTTCTTCACTCACATTTTTTATTCTTAAGTTATAGATCCTCTTGTCTTCTAGCCTTTGAATTGTTACTTCCTGGTTCCTTGTTTTTTTAATAGGTCTTTTCTTTCACAATCACACATTCTAAGTCTCTCAAGTTTCGAAAGGCTAACTTTAGTTTCTGTCAAGGCATTTTGCCAACTTTCAATGGAGTTTTTAGTTTTCTGGTAATCTCTTTGGATCTGTTTTATGTATTCTAGATTTTGTTTATGTTCTACACCACAGGTTTCTCTTCCTTGTCTGGATTCCTCCATTCTTCCCTCTGTGTTTTCTTGAGAGGGGTTTAGCATTTCTTTAATTAATCTTTTTATATCTTGCCTCACTTGGATTAGAATTTCAGTTTTAAGTTCGTCTATGAGGTCACGAAGGTTTTATGTCTGCTGATGTTCTGGCTAATACAGCATGATTGCTGGGGTTCTCTTCTGTATTTACCTCTCCTAGGCTTATTTTCCCAGGGTCAGAAGCTGGAGGTTTTCTCTTACTTTTTTCTCTTGCCATGTTTCTGGTTTCTTTCAGACAGGTGTGTGGTGGAGGTCTCAGGCCGTTTCCATATTGCCTACATTTTTTCTGAAGTGTGCTGGCTGGAGTTTTGCTGCCCTTTCCAGTTTGCTGTTATCTCAGGTGCATGCAGGGACGATGTGGGCTGGCCCCTCTCCTCTGTGCCAATCGAAAATGCCTACAGCAACATAGGCTGTCCTGTCGGTTACGACAGTTTCGTCCCTGGGTATTGGGACCTGACCAGGGGTGTGACTCAGCCCAAGGGGATTCCACCAGTTCTCTCTGGGCCAGGGGCGGCTGACTGACAAAACCATGGTGCCGGGCTCTGGTCTACTCCAAGATATCTTCCAGCCATCCACACCCGCCACAGGACCCAATGTCCAGCACTCACCAGAAGAAGCTCTCCACCTTGGCACCACTACACACTGTGTCATGTCCTACTGCCAAGGCCTGGCACTCACCAACTCCCGTTATCGGCGGGTGCAGTGTGACCTCGAATCATCCGAATCCAAGGTACTCCCAGCATAGTGCGGGACAGGTCTCAGTGAGTACATCCGGCTCCAGCCCTCCACCTGCATGTTTCCTTCCTCTTCCTATTTTTCTTTTTCCTTCAGTTTCCTCCTGGGGTCGTGAGAATCCCTCTCCACTCATTCCAGTCCTCTCTATGTTGTCAAATTCCAGTGTCTGAGTTGTTTTTCCCAGAGAGGCTCTCTACCTAGCTACTTAGCAAGCTGCCATCTTCCAAAATTCCTCTATTTATGTATTTTGATATTAGTCTTTCACTGTTCAAAAATACTGTGTTTAATGTTGTGACTGGGCTTTCATAAGTCATTAAAAATTATTAAGAAAAGTAGACAAAAAATCTCTTGTGGGGGAAGAAATTATTGGACAGGATTCCAACTGATAAATAAGAAAGCATCTGCCTGGAATACTAACCAGTTCCTGTGCACTGTTGGAAGGCCCCAATGATCTCGATAGCCTTATGAGAGATACCCCAGTAATTGTTATTAAAAATACATTATTGTGCTATGTTTACTTTGGTCATCACCAAAAGGATTTAAGTTTTCCAGACAATGATGTTTTTGATTTAAAGATGCTCTGGTACAAAGGTTTTCATATACCTATGACAACTGATTGTTATTAACCTTGTGGTGCATTACATGTATTCATGCCTCCAGATGTACAGGTCTTCCAAAATGTAAAATAGGTAATGTTTACAGAGACAGACTTTTCTTTCAGATTCAGATCTCTGCCTTTACCAAAAACTTACGAGATGTATATCCCACTAAAGGTCAATAAGTTAGATAAAATTTTATGTATTAGATAAAAATGATTGACTAAATGGGGTATTTCATATCAAGATGCAATTCATGTGTTACAAAAATGTCATCTTAATTGTCATGTTACAATATTCTGTGCAGTTTTGCTTTCTAGTTTTCTGTGTAAAATACATAACTGTTAACATTCTAAAGGGATTTCCATTACGAGAACATCCATGGTTGTTAGAAAAGTAACAGTTTTATGTTCTGAAGTGCTTGATATTAGGTAAGATACTATTAAACTTACTGCCTTTATTACAATGTAATGTCATTAACCTTCTCGTCTTGATGTTCAATAAGTAAGGTCTGCAGACCAAAAATCAGAAAAATAGATGGGCTATGAAGACAGTATTTTAGCCCTAGCCCTTTGAGGTCACTGAGGACCCAGGACATAAGAAAACCTCTTCTGTGACACCTCATAACTCCATAAGTCCCAGACCTTCCGACCCAGGAGACTGTGGGACCACAGAGGACAGTGATTTACAATGTACAGTGTGCTGAAGGAGAGTCCGCAGAAGGAAAAACCTTGCAAGCTTTCCCAGAAAGCAAATTGGTCAAGTAATGACGGCTATGACTCATCCAAACAGCTGACACTAATAGAAGTACTAAAAGGTGCTGTGCATGGTTCCAAAGTAATTCCTGAGGAGACTTAGCTGAGCTTAATAGCAAAAAATTAACTTTAATTAATACAGTTCTCACTTTAACTTGTTCTTGAAAATCCTACAGCAAAGTATAACCACAAAAAAAAAAAAAAAAAAAAAAAAAAAAAGCTGTCAGCAAAAGTCCTCCAAACATAGCTCATCCAACTTTAACTGACCACTAATTGCTTGCAACTATAAAGCAGAAAGAGATGTAGGGAGTGGCTAAAGCTGTAAAATGATCACAGGTGTGGGGCAAGGTAAGCCTGGTCTAAGAAGGAAGAGCACCAAAGGCAACCCCGAGAACAAGCTACTTCAATTCAGAGAACACCAAGCCCCCTGGACAATTCAAGCAATGGTTTGCTAGGCAAAGCGGGTGTGGTGTGACACCAGTCTGCCAAATGTATAAATAAGCTATGGTGGTTGAACATTTCCTTTCCTCTCATCTGCAGAGAGGGCTCCATCTGACCTCAGCTTTCTGTATACTGTCTCTTATGTATTTCTCCATCCTCTTCCCTTCCTCCTGGGAACTATGAGAGCTGTGCCGGTACCAGAGTAGTCTCCACCCAAATTATTTTCCACCTTGGAAAAAAACAAAATGCCACCTTGGTCTGAAAGCAGATACAATGCTACTTCTGAACCACACATTCCTAGGTAAATCCTCCTTTCTGACACTGGGGGTTACTCCTCTAAGAACTAGGGATAGCCCAGCCCGATGCTTTCCATACTTTCCTCACCTCTCCCTAAGATGATGCTTCCAAAGGCGATACCTAGCATGTGGACAGAGGGTCCCTATGTGGCCTGCTGATGGGGTGGGCACTGCTCTTTCTTTCTGTTGGGCTGCTTCTCATTTAGATATGGCTTCCATTTCTTAATTCTTTTTTTTTTCCCTTTGCTATTTCTCAATTTGCATAATAGAGGAATTGCTGAAAACTGGCTTTTTCCATGCAGCCAGTGCTTGGAGAGACTTTCTGTTCTAGGTTGGTCAACCTAAGTTTATACTTTATTACAGCTGAAAAACATCAACTGAAAGCTTGAGCTCTTATTTCTAACCATAAGATTATGAGGATGGACAAAGCTATATTTGCTACCAGAGCATGCTTCTTTTGTTCTAAGCCAGTCAGACCCTCCACTCAGTGAAGCTGCTTACCACCACACGTTTCCCAACTGGGCCCCAGTAAATTTAGCACAGTTAGCTCATTGTGTATCAAAATGACTCTGCACTATCATGTAAAAATGTAAGAGATACTTGCTGTTGCTTTTTCTCGTTCTTCACTGCTTTTCTTCTTTTTTGCTCGTACCTAAAAAGTGGAAATTTTTGTGGAGAAGACAAACATGTAATTTGTACTTAATACATTTTTCATTCATTCTCTGTATTTTACATTTTTAAAAGTTACATGTACAAAAGTCAAATGTACAGTCATTCTGACAATCATATATGTATGAGGTTTCCATGAAAAATACATTAAAAAAGAAAATGAAGATTCTTAGAACTCCAGAGGCTTCTTATATTCCCATTCAACACCAAAAAGCAGTACAGTACTGTGGAGAAAAAAAACATGGGCTCTGAAATAACAGGACAAAAACTGAATTTTGCCTTACTTGTGTGGGAATACAGTTAATTACCTTCTAGAAAAATGCAAGACTTACTCTGAAATGCAACAACTTTCGTTTCTTTTACTCACCTCTTCAGTATAATCTGACTCTGACAAGGATTCAGATGATGATGGTTTATCTTCAGGATATATCTTTCTTTTCTTGGTAAGTCCTTTAATGTCCTGTGACAAATGAAATACACTTATCTTCATTCAAAAAAGATGTAATACTATGTTACATGAAATTTATGCTTCTAAATCCATTTCTTCTTAATTCTTCCAATGATCACAAAATTATAATTTTTCAATTAAGAAATGCCTAAAACTTATTTACCAAGATTTAAGATTTACCTCTTTAATTCCTAATTTTATTCTAGGTCTCTTCTTTAATTCCAAAAGAGCAATAATTTTATTGAATAACTTGAAAAGAATGTATTAATTTAGCTGTTATAGCCCCCTTACAGCCTTAAGTTATACACGACAGAATTTTTTAATACTTTCAATTTATTTATTCATTTATTTTTTAAAATGCATTTTATTTCAAAGAGAAAAAAAAAAAAAAGAAAGAAAGAAAAAAGAAAACCAAATTTGAAAATGTATCAGTCGGGGCAACAATGGTACATACATTGTGCATTGTCATCCTCAAATCATTCATCCATAGCATAAGACATCTTGCATTCAACTGTTTGAACAATATCAGCACAAATCTTTCTCTTCAATGAACTCAGAGAAATCAGCATAACTATCTTAAATAACTATTTTAAATTTTTTATATAGATATGCATACATATATATGTATGTTGTTACTTTCAGCTTTTTACACTGGTGAGACACTACGATATTTACATATGTGTCTTATTTCACTAATGAGTATGGTCTCAAGTTGCATCCATTTAGCTATAAAAGTTTCTAGTTTATCCCTTTTTATGACTGAGTAATACTCCATTGCAGAAAAAGACCACATCCTTTTTATCCATTCCTCAGTCAATGAGCATTTGGGTTGTTTCAAAGATCCTGCAACTACAAATTGTGCCCACACATTAGGGAAGATACCCCCAGAAAGGGAATAGCTGGGTCTAATGGGACCTCCAATCCTAGGTTTTTGAGAAGCACGATTTCCACAGTGGTTGCACAGTGGTCACACTCCCACCAAAGGTGGAAAAGTGTTCCTTTTCCCCATATTCCCTCCTTTGTTATTGCAAGATTTCTTGATAAATCCATTTTTTCTGAGGTGAAGTGAAATCTCAGTGTTTTAATTTGCATCTCTCGAATGACCAGTGATGTTGAACATTTTTTCAAATATTTACTGTTTGTATTTTTTCCTTTGAGAAGTTTGTATTGATCTCAGCTGCCCATTTTTGGACTGGGTCTTTAAATCTGGAAGGACTGTTTTTTTTTTTAAGTTCTTTATATGCTCCTAATAGTAATCCTTTGTCTGAGGCACAGCTTGCAAACATGGGTTTTCTCTTTACTCTGTTGGTTTCTCTTCCTGTGCAAAAGTTTCAATATAAGATCTTCACTGTTGGTTCTGTGTGATAGTTCCTGTGCAACTGGGGTTTTGTTCATAAAATTTTTGCCTATATCAATGTCTTTTTAAGAGTTTTACCTATTCAATCTTCCAGCAGATTTAATGTTTGTTTTAATATTAAGATCTTTGATCCATTCTGACTTTAGCTTCATGCATGGTGAAAGATATGGGTCCAATTGTAATGTTTAGCAATATGTACAGCCAGTTTTGCTAGCACCATTCATTAAAGAGGCTATCTTTCTTCCAGTCAATGTGTTTGGCACTTCTGTCAAAGATAAGATGGCCTAGTGTGTCTGGAAATGTTTCTGCATTTTCTCATCTGTTCCACTGATCTTCAGGTCTGTTTTCTGCCGATATCATGCTGGCTTGATCACAGTAGCTTTATAGTATAATTTCAAGTCAGGAGGAATTGTAAAGATCTTGTGATGTACACTGTCTTCTTTCTGTTGACTAGAACTTCCTTTGCTACTCTAGGTCTCTTCTGGTTCCAGATGAATTTCACAATTGTTTTCTGATTCTGTGAGATATCCTATTGAAATTTTGATTGGGACTGCACTGAATCTGTGTAACAGTTTCGGAAGTATGGCCATTTTCATTATATTGATTCTTCCTACCCAAGAGCACAGGATCTCTCTCCATTTTCTAATACCCTCTTCAATCTCTTTTTTCAGAGTACAGCAGTTTTCAATCTAGAGGTCTTTTGAATTCTCTGCTAGGCTGATTCCTTGGTATTTCATTTTTTTGGATGCTATTGTGAAAGGTGTTTTGCTTCTCTGATTTCTCTCAGTGAGTTTGTTTTTTGTGTACAGGAAGGCTATTGATTTCTGAGTGTTGACTCTATCCAGCTGTGTTACTAAATTTGCTTATCGAATCTAGTAGTTTTCTGATGGGGTTGTTGGGGTCTTCAATGTAGTATCACGCCATCTGCAAGTAATGATAGTTTAACTTCTTCCTTTCCTATCTATATTCCTTTTATTTTTTTCTCTTGTCTAACTGCTCAGCTGAAGTTTCCAGGATTATGTTGAATAAGAGTGGAGACAGTGGATATCCTTGTCTTGTTCTGATTTTAGGTAATTTTCAGTTTTTGTCCATTTAGTATAATGTTGACTTTTCATTCCTACATGTTAGATGAGTCTTTTCTTTCCTTTTAAAATAAGGTTAGATAAGTGTTTGTTGATTTTATTTAATCTTTCAAAGAACCAACTCTTCTATTCACTGAATCTTTGTATATTTTTTAGTCTCCAGTGTGTTAATTTCTGCTCTGATCTTTACAATTCCTCCTTCTAATGAGCTTTTGGCTTAGCCTCTCTTCTTTTTCTAGAAGTTTGAGGTTCACCATTAAGTTGTTTATATGCACTTATTTTTCTGATATTGATATTCATTCCTATAAATTTCCCTCTTCAGACTGCTTTCACTGTGTCCCATAAGTTTAGTGTGTTGTACTGCAATTATCATTCAACTGTAAAAAGTATCTAATTTCTTTTTTATCTGTGACTCACTGATTGTTCAAGAGGGTCCTATTTAATTTCCATGTGTTTATGAAATTTTTATGGTTTCTTTTGCCATGGGTTTCCAATTTCATTGCACTGTGATCTAACAGTATGCATGGGAAAATCTCAATTCCTTTGTATTTTCTTAAGCATGTTCTGCGAGCCAGTATATGGTCTTTTTTGGAGACTCTCTCATGTGCAGCTGACAAGTATGTGAAGTTTGGAGATATTCATACACTACTAGCAGAAATGCAAATTTCAACAAGCATCTTGGTGAGTGAAACATAGTTCAGTTAAATGTATGTGCCTCCCAGAATACAGAAATTATGGTCCCAGGTACAACTTACAAAAGTAACAGTAACCATGGAAAAGGAAAACTGTGATTTGAATAGTACGTACCAGGTCCCAAGACTAAAAAACACATCACCACCAAATCAAACCAGACCAAACCAGACCAAACCAAACCAAACCAAACCAAACCAAATCAAAACACAAACAAAACCACTCTAGGCAAACGAACCAAAAACCCAAAAGTTTGAAATATGTAGAACATTCATTCTAGCTAGTATGTATATAGGTATTCATTATTATGTGGTATTTGAAGTACTAAAAAAAAAAAAAATCACAATGCTTTTGTTTTAATATTCTATGTGTATTACCAGATTTCAGCTCACATCCCTTAAAATAGGAAAGTAATTATTTTATAATGGTTTTTAGTATCAGAATTAATGCTAAATTACAATACATCCTTTGGGCAATTATTGAAATCACAGGGCTTTCTTTTTTAGTATTAGATATAAATGAGTTGTGCCACGTGCCCAGAGCCCAAAGTCCAAGTTACTCAAGATTCTGATGTAGGAGGATCTCTTAAGCACAATTTGGGGCTACCATGGGCAAGAGAAGGAGACCCTGTCTCTTAAGAAAAAAAAAAAAAAAGCTAAGTTATAAGTGAAGATAAACATCCACTTACAACAATATTTTCCCAAAATTTATTTATAGTATATTCAATTTGAAACACATGCTCATATTCTGTATGCATGCATGCATGTGTGTGTGTGTGAATGTATTTATACATTTGTTTATTTACAGAAAGGATCTCACTATGTAGTCCAGACTGGTCTCGAACTCTTACGTAACCCAGGCTGGTCTCATATTTATTAATCTTTTTGCCTGAGCCTCCAAGGTTGTCTGATGTTTTGTAACTTAAGAACCTAATTTAAAATCCTTGAGGGGGCTGGGTGTAGTGTTAACACTTATAATCCCAGCTATTTAGGAAGATGAGACCACAAGCTCAAGGCCAGCATGGGAATCCTGGCAAGACTGTCTCAAAATACTGTCAACTCCACATGATGAACACAACCATGTACTGCAAGCATACACTAACAAAAACAAAACCTTACAAAAAGGAAAAGGAAAGTGCAACTTTCCACTGTATTACAAGTGCTTTTATTAAACTGTTGAAGCTGTAATACTTTCAGAGCACTGAAAAGAGTCTGTCCAACCTTCTGCCACATTTTCACTGATTATTATCAGAAAACACAACTTGATGCAAATAAAATTTTATCGCTTGTTCTAAAAAAGGAAGGAAGAGTGAAGGTGTAGCTCAGTCGCAAAGCACAGGCCTAGCCTGCTGAAGGATCTGGGCTCAAAAGCCAAGGCCCCAGTGGTGCTCACTGGAAATGAAGGAAATGTTTAATCTCCATTATTTTAAAAAATCCGTGATAATTCGTCAAATAACAGAAATTAAACCTTTCTGCAGGAATACTCTCCTGAATTTTAACTTCAAAAATGAAAGCAGAGGGCCAGGGATTTAGCTCAGCGGCATAAGCACGCCTGCCTGGAAAGTGCGAGGTTGAGTTCGAGCTCCCCAGTACCAAAAAAAAAAAAACAAGAAGAAAAGAAGAAAGCAAATTAGAAAATTTCTTTACCATCAACATAAAATGCCATAAAAGTAAAATAAGTACTTCCAAGTTAAAAATTGCTATAATTATAGTTCATTTTGTGAAATGAATTAAATGTTGTAAGACAGACTATCTTAAGGTAATGTAAAGATAAAGATAGTTACCTTTTCCTTCTCAGCTGCATCCTTTGACTTCCTTTTCTTTTTTAAACTATCCTATACAAATAAATATATATATATATATATATATATACATATCACTTTTCAATGTAATGTATACATCATTATAGAACAAGGACAAAAATTCAGAACAATGATATGCTTCATGTGTGAAAAAAGTTTACTCCAATATCAGCATATTATTCTTAAAATACAAGAGAAATCTGTTATGTAGGTATTTGGTTATAAGTCATCACGCTTCTTTCTTTATCCAATCTACATATCTCTAAAATAGTCTGAAACACGCATTTTTTTTTTTTTTTTTTTTTTGGTCTATTTGAGAAAGGGTGGCACTGTGCAGTTCAAACTGGCCTTGAACTTGCAGCAGTCTTCCTGCCTCAGCCTCCCAAATGCTGGGATTACAGGTATGCCCAAATGCACCTGCCTATACAGAAGTTTAGAATAAGATTTATTGTCACTGCTGGCCTCTGCCTCTGGTGGCCACATGCACTGGAGTTCTATCTATCATTTTTTGGAGAGAAGGTCTTCCTATGTAATTCAGGCTGCTGTTCAATTCACTATGTATCCCAGGCTGGTCTTGAACTCATGGCAATCCTCCTGCCTCAGTCTCCAGAGTGCTAGGATTATAGGTGTGTGCCACCACGCCCAGTTCAAACTCTAGACCACACTATGCTCCAATTATCCACCAGTCTGATTTGTTCATTCTTCTCATCAGGCGGAGAGCAAGAATTTTTGCTTTTAGTCCTTGAATTCTAGCTAGAATCTCCCAGACCCTCAGTTTCTTTATGCACAAAGTAGATTAACAACTTCTTCAACCTTTCCTTCAGGCTTGTTAAATTAAATGAATTAGGAGTCAAATGCTCAAAACAATACTTAACACATTGTAGGCACTTAATAAATGTTAGCTATCATTACTATAAGACCGCTGCTTACGGTTAAAAGACAAAGAAAACAAATATTTATTATTTTTTAGGTGTTATGCATTTTGCCAGAAGAATGTTCACTGATCCAAGCAGATAAAATCTACAAAATGCAGGTCTGGAGATACAGCTCAGTGGCACAGTACTTGCCGAGCATGTGCAAGGCTGTGTGTTTGATTCTTGGCACCAAAACAAAATTCCTTTTTATTTTTTTTTTTTCTTTTTTATCGGTACTGGGGATCGAACTCACGACCACACACTTGCAAGGCAGGCACTTATGCCGTGGAGCTAAATCCCCAGCCCCACCAAAACAAAACAAAAACCTATAAAATCCAAACATTTTGTTTTAGTTTCCTAAGACTTTAGTACAGTGTCTATCAAATTACACTCCATGGACACCTCTATCAGAATCACGTAGGCCATGTGCTAAAGATATATACCATACTATTTCTGAGCCTAATTAGCTTAAAGAAATCATACTGAGATAAGAGTCCAGAAATCAACCCCCACTACCCCCTGCCACCCCAGTACAGATGACTGAACACAGGGCCTGCAAACATGCTGGGCACACACTCTACCACCATGCTATACCTCTGGCCCATAAAATGAACATTATTATTTTTTTTTTTTTTGGTGCTGGGAATTGAACTCAGGACCTCATGCTTGCCAGGCAGGCACTGTGCCACTGGGCTATATCCCTAGTCTGGAATGAACATTTTTATTGAACATTGCTAAAGGTCAAATGACAATTCTGGGTATGTTGGTACAAAACAAATTTAGGATGGTACAACATGAAAGGCACTAGACCAGATATTTGTAGATACTCATTCAACCTTCAATTTTAACACTAGTTGTATGCATTTAAACAAGATTTTCTTCTCTAAACTAAAATTTCTTTAAGAGAATAGGGAGTGCTGGGCATGGTGGTGCACACCTGTAATCACAGCACTCAGAGGAGGCAGAGGCAGGAGGATTGTTGCAAGTTCAAGACCAACCTGGGCTACAAAGTGAATTCAAGGCCAGCCTGAACTGCACAGCAAGACCCTGTCTGAAAAAGAGAGACAGACAGACAGACAGACAGAGAATGGGGAAAATACTATCACAGACATGATATTTATGAAAGTACTTGGAGAGAACTCTTAAATGCTAAAGGTAAGATATTAAGTATATCAGTTAAGTGACACAGGAATATCAAAGTACAAAAGCAAACAGTATCTTCTGACACTAGAGCAATTTAACCATGTAACAGTCTACCCTTGTATCCCGTGGGGCAACATGTCTGTTTATGTACTATCTTGAAATCACTCAAGCAGTTTTCATTTTTACCAGCCAATTACTGTACAGAATAAATTTAATAACATTTTGAGATTTCCTGTTATTTTATAAAAATCAATGACAAAACCATGCAATTTTTGGTCACCTTGTATTTAAATAATTGGACTAAGTGGTTAAGGCAGGAAGGAAGAAAAAAAAAAAAACTTAGCTGTCTTTGCTATCAAAAAATGTTAATAATTTAAGCAATTTTTTTTTTACCTTACTGTCTGACTCAGTTTCTGACAGGGAGCTTTCAGAAGATTTATGTGAACGATTCTTCTTTTTCTTTCTTCTTTTTGCTTGCTTCTTTTCCTACATAAAAGATTTTTAGAAACATGTTTTCAGTTTCAGAAATAATTTATTCATTTCATTAATATTAAAACTTTATTAATGAACCAAACTTAATAGAAGAACCAGCTTTTAATTACTATTCTTTTGTGTGTGTGTGTGTGTGTGTGTGTGTGTGTGTGTGTGGTATTAGGATTTTGCACTGAACTATATTCTCAACTGTTTTTATTCTGAGATAGGGTCCTACTTGAGTTTGTAATCATTCTGCCTCGGCCTTTCAGACTGCTAGAATTACAGGTGTGGGCTAGGATTTAATTGCCACACTTAATGCAACATGGCCCCTTTCTATTAAAAAAAAAAAAAAAAAGCAAGTGATTGCAATTACATATAATCCTGACCATCTAGTCCAAAATAATTTTACATTTTTCAAATATTCTGGTATTTTTAAATAAACATTTAAAATATACATATACAATAATATTTAAGTATCTCATTTAATTTATTCATGCCAGTGCTTTTAAATCATGGAAAAAGGAATCAAAACTTGCTAGGATGCATTCCTAGAAGATACTTCACAGTAAGTTTCCTCTTGACATTAAGTAGGTTAGAAATACTACTTCATGAATGACTTTAAGCAAGTCTTACCTCATCCTCAGAATCTGAAGAACTGCTGGAAGAATCAGAGCTTGATGAAGAAGAAGATGAATACTTGACCAAGCACAAAACAATTAAAGCTTGTGAGATGCAGGAATTGTTTTCTTTTACAAAGTCTCTCAAGTACTTAGTAAAATCAATCTAGTGTCTGAGAAACAGATGCCATATTTGTCAGATTTTAAATATCAAATCTTAGAAGTCATACCACCTCCCCACAAAAGGCTCAACCAAGTGACAACATATGTCATCAACTGTCCTCTTTTAATAGCAACCAAGGAGTTGGTAGCTTGCAAGAAGACTGGAATCTTTCTTTCCTGTCACTGAGAGACCCTCACCACCCATCCATCACATTATCATTTAGCATACCAGAGTTTTGAGCATACAGTTTAAATCAACTATTCTTACTTCTTCTGTAGGTTCTTAATTGTAACTTTTAGAAAAATGGAAAACTTTTGCTCACCCTACCAGATTTCTTCTTTTCTTTCTTCTTTCTCTGAATAAAAACAAATACAAGTCTAAATAAATCGATGTGAACTTTCAAATTCATCTGTTAATAGTAGTACACAGCATTATTGTGGAAATTCAAATATGATTTTATGGGGCCAAGGGGTTTAGCTCAGTGGCATAAGCACCTGCCTTGCAAGCTGGCAGTCGTGGGTTCGATTCCCGGTACCAATAAAAAAAAGAAAAAGACAAAAAACAAAACAAAACAACAACAAAAAAAACCAAATATGACTTTATAGTAAAAATAGTATTACCTGTTTTTTCTTTGACGAGCTCTCATTTCCACTTAACAATTTCTCCCTGTGCTTTTCTAATTCTTTCTTCCAATTCTATAAAGAATACAGACATTGTTAGATGCTATTAGTCCCTTTAACAGATGTAGTGTAGAAAACTACTACAGTGCTTCCTTCCCTCCACCCTTTAAAATGCTCACCACCTCGGCTTTGAATTACAGCAGACACTAAGGGATGGGAATTTCCCCAGTGTACAGTGAGAGGTATAACAGATACTTTAAGTGGGGCTGAGGCCTGTTTGCCTTTTAATAAAGATAGCAAGAATCTCTTTCTAGGCTGTAAAAGCTGAATAATCTTTACTCTGTTGACACAATACACATGTGTATATAAAACAAGCAAATATCACCATGGAAATCTCAGGGTTGAATAGGGAATGCAGGGAAAGAATCAAACATTTAGAAAATGTAAATGATTTGAATTATGAGATAGTTTTTCTTTCTTTGGCTAAAAGAAAGCACCCACTTAAATACAAACTTGTGTTCAATATGGCAGAAGTCCTAAAAAAGAGCCTCTTTAACCTAAAGATCTATGGCCTCTATAAGAAAAAAGATTAGTTTATTTCTTTAAAGAGTACTGGGGCTGGGGATTTAGCTCAGCGGCATAAGCGCCTCCCTTGCAAGCAGGAAGCCATGAGTTCGATCCCCGGTACCGAAAAAAACAAAAAAGACCCCCCCCCCCCAAAAAAAGAGTACTATTTACAAACCTCATTCATTTTTTCTTCAAATTCAGCCAAAGCCTTAGAGCCTTTTTTTTTCTTTTCCAGTTGCTCTTTCACTTCTTCCCTTAAAAAACAGAATGTACAAGTAATTTTCCAAGAACTTCACATATGATTGAAGCTTAAAAACAAAATAACAGGGCTGGGATACAGCTCAGTAGCACAGTGCCTGACTGGCCAAGGTGAGGTCCCGAGTTTGATTCCTGGTACCAAAAATCAAAACAAAAATGCCCAAAGAACCCCAAGATAACAAAAATTTCATAACTGCATTTTTACTAATAGGCCTCCATCCCAATGTTAATACATTTAAAATTTTTCCATCCACATATGTAAATAATATATCAGATAACATAATCATTCCTTTTCTTTTCTTTTTTGTACCAGAGATTGAACTCACAACCTGTTCTTGCAAGGCAGGCACTTATCCTGCTGAGCTAAATCCCTGACCAATCATTCCTTTTCTAAACATCAATTTAGAGAGTTAACAAACTCAACATCTGAGTACTTACATACAATATTCGCTGTTTAAATATATTTTCATTTAATCCTCATAATAACCCTGTAAAGAAAGTCAGTATATACTCCTACTTTTTTAGATAAAGAAAATGAAGCTTAGAGAAGCTAAGTAATCTGAAGTCATAAAGCTGATAGTTTCAGCATTAGGGTAAGCTAGCTGACCCTAATGCTGGATTCTATTACTAAATCTCCCACTTTATAATGTGCCTGACCCATTTGCAGAGAAAAGTTAACACAGTATCCTGGCTGCTTATTCTTAGAAGGGCTGCTCATAAGACTGGCCCAACGGGGGCTGGGGATTTAGCTCAGTGGCGTAAGCACCTGCCTTGCAAGCAGGCAGTCGTGAGTTTGATCCTCAGTACCGATAAAAAAGGAAAAAGAAAAAAAAAAAAAAAAAAAAAAAGACTGGCCCAAGATAGTAATCTGGCAATTTGGATTTCAGGATGTTAATTACCATGCACTGATTAAGAGCTGCTTACTCCTAAACTGTCTTCACAAACAACGTAGCTCAGGTTGAGTGTCCTCTCCTTCTTGAAACCTGAGATTCTGCAATGTGACAGGCAGTATGTTCAACTTGAATGGAAATCCCTGGATGCAGGGTCTCTAATGAGCCTCCTTGATGGGCAAGATCACAGGGAGGGTCACTGCTTTTTGCTGGGAATTAAGTGTGTCCTGTAGGGTTGCAGGGGAAGAGGACTACACAGGCCTTCACGACATGTAACTTTCCCCACTGCTGACTGCTATTATTCCACTGTAATCAATCTTTTGATGTGATCATGGCTGACACTCCTACTGAATCCTACGATGAACCAGTCTGGGGGAGTGCTGTCCTAACGCTGACAACACAATATGCCTCTTTGAGCACTTCTCTTTCAAGTACACCACCTCTCCTCATTTTAATGATAAGATATGCTTTGTTTTGGGGTTGTTTACTTTCTAGTATACTGCAATGGTTAGCAATAGCAGTCATATACTTAAGAAGCAGACAAGGCTTACTTTCCATTTAACCCAAAAGGAGTGCTTCTTACAAATAAGCACACATTTCCCCCCATCTCTTGTGAGATAGGGTCTTGCTGCACAGTCCAGGTGGCCTTAAAGTCATGACAATTCTCCTACCTCAGCTTCATGAATGCTGAGATCATAGGTGTGCTCCACCATGCCTGACAAAAGCACGCCTTTTAATCACTTCTGACCAGCATCCAAAATAATTTAGAAGGATTCTAATAGTTTCAAACCTAACTACTTTGAAGTTTGTCATGTATCAGTGTGCATGGTATTAGTAATACAAAAGATATACTAAAAAATAAGAAAGCCTGTTCTAGGATGCTTTATTAACAAAAGGCCAAAGGTATTTGATGAGTTTTTTCAACTCACTGATAAACAAGCAGATAAAACTAGAAATAAGAATAAACACCCTTTTTAATGTCTGGTCAAATATCGAACAAAGGGCCCAATTATTCAAACTGAGGATTGAACCTAGAGTCTTTGCTCCAGGTCAAGCTACATCCTTTTTTTTAAAATAAATTTTGAGATGGGGACTCATTAAATCACTTAATCTAGGCTAGAACTGAAGATATGATCTTCTTGCCTCAGCCTCTCAAAGTGCTAAGATAACAGGTGTCTGCCACTATACCTGGCTGAAATTCACTTTTTTATTTTATTTATTTTTGGTATGGGGATCGAACTCATGACCTCACAATAGTCAGGCAGGTGCTTATGCCACTAAGCTAAATCCCTAGACCAAATTCACTACTTTAAATAGTTTAGAATACGGCAAGTTTTAGTAAAATATTTTAGGGGATAGAAAAGATTGCTATAAAAAGGTTACTGGGCAGTATCTTCGATTTATTGGATAGTAGGTGCTCAAATATTTTACAGTTGTGCATATGTTTCTCACATTCAAAAGAAAGCACATGTTAAATAGTCAAATACTACTTTTAAAGTATCACTTAGCTGGCAACGAATTGGCAATCAATGAAAGTTGTAAGAATAAAAGTTTTTAAAAAGCTTTTAATAGACAAATTGTTTCAGAAATACCAGGTAGGCCTGGGTCGATTCAGATAATCCTGGATTGTTGGTCCTGAAGACTGGATTGGACCCCTTGATCTGGCCATTGCTATTGGATTCATGTAAGCCTTAAAGAAAAGACACAAATTGGTTGCATTAAAAGAACTATTAAAAATGTAAAAGCTCACTTACATCAAGCAACCTTTTTTTAAAATTTTACAAAGCAAAACAAAAAAGACACAATTTCAGAATAGAGAAAAAAGTAGAGAATTAATACTAGTTCACATATTTCACACTGTTATCTCAGAGCTAGTTGCTTAGGTTACACAATCTAGACACAAAAGTGATCAAACAATGACGTTTATAAAAAAGGTTGCTCGAGTCAGCCCTGCCCCTCTCTTGGCTCAAGCAACCTTTTTTATAAATGCATATTACAATTAAGCTTGAACAACCTGACTAACCAACCTTTTACTATAAAAATAAGTCTAATCTCTTAAGCTTTGAAAACTTGAGATAAACAATAGTACTTTATGAAAATGAGTTGCTGTTTTCACCGACTTGCTGAAACAATGGCATGTCTTCCCTACAGATGGCATTGGCATGCTTTCTCTTATAGCCCAATAACCTGTGAGGTGCTTCCCACTGTACCTGCTGACAAATGAAGGAACTTAACCATAAAGAAGCTCATGAGGAACCAAGTCTGAATTTATGGCATATCCTTCCATCCCAAGAAATTCTGTTACATTAATGACAAATTTGTTTGTAAACTGCTAACACCAGAAATTAAGTTATACACAGGCAACAACAAAAAAAGAGGACTTCAAGGAAATTTAAAAACCTGTACATGGGGGCTGGGGATTTAGCTCAGCGTCATAAGCGCCTGCCTTGCAAGCAGGCAGTCGTGAGTTTGATCCCTGGTACCGATAAAAACAAAAAAGACAAAAAAAAAAAAAATCTGTACATGAAAGGTCAGTATCAAATATCAAAAGAGGGAGAAGACAATTCATAGTGGGAGAAAATATTTGCAAATAATCTAAGAAGAAATTAAACATTCAGAATATATAAAGAGATGCTTACAATGACAACAACAAAAAACCTCAAACCAATTCAAAAACCCACACAGCATTTAAATAGACATTTCTCTCCAAAGATGTATAGTCAGTCAGTGGCCAATAAACATGAATATGTTAAAGCATCATTACTCATTAGGGAAAGTGAAATAAAAACCACAGACAAGTCACTTCATATCCATTAGGATGACTATTATCAAAACAACAGAAAATCACAAGGGTTGGCAAGGATGTGCAGAAGTTAGATTCCTTGCCCATTGTTGGGGGCATATAAAATAGCTGCTGTGGAAAACAATGTGGTAGTTTCTCACAAGTTAAACACAGAGCTGGGTATGGTGGTGCATGCCTCTAATCCCAGCAGCCAGGGAGGCCAAGGCAGGAAGATCACAAGTTCCCTGTCTCAACATTTAAGAACAAAGAGGTGGGGGCGTTGATGAGGTAGCTCAGTTCAACCTCCACAAAAGTAAGACCAAACCAACAATCCCCTGCCCTATAAGAAAGAAAGCAAAAGGTTTGTTAATGATGGTGTTTTTCTATCAGAGATACTGCTTTATTAAAATTCATTTTGCTACAAACAAATGTGATCTTTAATTCAACCTCTTCATTTTTATATTTGATTTTCCCAATTTAACTCAAGTCAACAAACACAAAACTATTTTTTTAACAAAAAATATTTTATCATGAAAGTGATAAAAATCATTTTTTGATTGAAAATGATTACTTGTATTAAGGTTCACACCTAACAATGTATTTCTTGAATTTTATTTACCAATATCTGTAAAAGTGACCATTTTTACCTTTATTATAAATGTCATATACTCTTTTTTTTTTTAAATCTTTTTATCGGTACCGGGGATTGAACTCATGACCACCTGCTTGCAAGGTAGGTGCTTATGCCGCTGAGCTAAATCCCCAGCAAATGTCATATACTCTTAAGATTTCTCTGGCTGAGAACAACAGAAAACCCCAGAAGCACATACTGAAAACTACTTCCATTCCAATAATGCAGACTAATTACTTGGGAACAAAAACAAACCTTTGACATAATTTTCCTTCAAGTAAGAAGGAATGCTATGGATGTTGTACAATGCTAAGGACAGGCATTTTTAAATATAAACTCTTACACCCTAAATATTCCGTTCCTCTGCACACCTCGGATAACCCCATGGAGAGAAAGCAAGCACTGCACAATATGCAGGCTAAAATGCTCCTGGTAAAACAGGAGCATTATTCACATCTATCTTCTTATTTCTTTGGTACCATGTCACTGTAATTTTAGTGGTGCCTAATGGTAAAATATTTTGAAATGCTTTAAGTCTAAAATTGTAAAAATTATCTACTTCCAAAGACCACAAATATGTAAAAAATAAAAAAATGTTCAACTAAATTATAATAGCAAAACACCAAAAACACCCATGCCACCACCATACTGGGACTCAAATATATTAATGTATACTTCCAAATGAGGAAAGAAAAATGTATAGTTCTTTACACGCAAAAATGTTCTAAGACTTAAGTGAAGAGCAAAAGTAAGCTGCAGAGAAAACAGAAACAAACACCTCCATTTAACAAATAACTATAAATTTTAAAAAATCTGAATGCATGTGCACAATGTAAAAGAAAACACTCCCTTTCACCATTCCACATACTGAAATATTAAAAATTTCCTTTATATCTTTATGAAGGAAAAACTTTATATGTATGAATGATAAGAGGTAAACAATGAGAAATTATGAATTGAGCACTGAGAAAATGTTGAACTGAAAATTCAGAGTACATTTCTTAATGTGAACAGTCAAACTGCCTTCCCAAAGCTTATTTTCACTCGAGGGAAAAAATAATATATTTACATGCTAGGTCTTTCAATTACAGACAATTTAAGTTATAATTATTTGAATTACTGTTGAGTAATAAAGCTTACTTTTAAGCTTCTGACCATAAACAGTATCTTCATTCTGCTGAAGTATATTTGAAATACTGCATTTCAATTATTTTTTTCAATCACAATAGCAATATTTATTACGTGTATCTTATATGCTGGGGTACATGGAAAGCACTATTCTGTGCTCTTAATTATTAAATAACAGTGCTTCTTTCTACTATGCACATCATGACGTTTTTAAAACAAAAAGTATTCTACAAAAGTAAAAGCCTTTCATGCATGCATCAGTGAGAACAATGCTTCTAGCATTAAAGTAGTGGGAGGTTAAGTATTATTTAAAATAGGGGGCTGGGGATTTAGCTCAGCGGCATAAGTGCCTGCCTTGCAAGCAGGCAGTTTTGAGTTTGATCCCTGGTACCGGTAAGAAGGAAAAAGACAAAAAAAAAAAAAAAAAAAAAAAGGAAACTGCATTTCTTTAAATATGTCACCATGTCTTAGTCATTTTACATACAGCCATCCTGTACGTCAAACATTGGTGTTCTCCTGTGACTAGACCTGTCCATGGCTCCTGACTGCTGCATGAGTTTGGGTAGTAGGAAATGAATTGCTACTGAAATCGGGGACAACAAGTTAGGCTCAGAATATATGTACATGGGCAGGCAAGAAAAGAGCACTGTACCACAACTGCTAAAAGCATAACCTGCAGAATTAACTTTGTAATTCTGATTACCTATTTTTATCTAGCAGGTTCATCTATTTTAAAGGGCACATATAGAAAAGAACATGAAGGAAACTTCCAGAGAACAATAAGCCCAAACAGTGGCCATCATGAAATTAACGCTCCAATGATTCTGAGAATTAAGATGTTCAGTTTAAAAAAAAAAAGGTTCAAGAATAAACACCAAGAGAGCAGAGCACGGTGGTGCATGCCTAATTCCAGCACTTGGGAGGCTGAGGCAGAAAGATTGCTTCCCTGGAATTTGAGGCCACCCTGAACCACATAGTGAGACCCTGTCTGAAAAACAAAACCAAATAAAACAAAACAATGAACATCAGGAGGGAACATTAATGTAAATGGTGGATTCCAGGTGATCGTGATGTGTTTTTACAGGTCCATCGACTGTAATAAATATTATAATGCTAGATAATGATAATGGAGGAGGCTGTATATGCGTGCAAGTACTATACATGTGAAGTCTATACTTTATAGTCCATTCTGTAATGTTCTAAAACTGCCCTAAAAAATAAAGTTTATTCTTTAAAATTGTTCGGTCTGAAGTTCAGTGGTTTTGGGGAAAGTAATGCTACCTTTTTGTGTGTTGTTGCTGACCAAATCCAGGAGCTTGGCACTGAGCTATACCTATTGCCTTTAAAATTTTTGAAATAGGGTGTTATAAAGTTGTTAAGCCTCCCAAACTAGGCTCAAACTTGCAATCCTCTTGCCTCAGCCTACCAGATTATAGCCATGTACCAACAGGCCCAGCTTCCCAAGGTCTGCTTTTAATACTATGACAGTATCACAGATGTAAGAGAACATTGCTTTTGAGATGTTCTAAAAAAAAAAAAAAACTAATATTTTTGAATACTTATTTTGTCACTCTAATCAAGACTTACTTTAAAAAAAGTTGTGGGAAAACTATGGAGTCAGTAAAGAGACTAATGGTTACGGTGGTTAGAGGAGGTGGGGAGGAATAAGCACATATAACATAGAGAATTTTAAGTGAAACTACTCTGTATGATGAAATAATGATGGATGAAAACCCACAAAAGATACAATGCCAAGAGTGAACTGTAATGAAAACTACCGATGTGGGGTGATAGTGAAGTGCCAATGTAGGGCCTTCATTATAACAAATGGACCACTCTATGGGTGACATTGATGATGGGGAGACTACATGCGCCCAGGAGTAGGAAGTCTATGAGATCCTGCACCTTCTTCAATTTTGCTGTAAACTTAAAACGCTGTAAGATATACTCAAAAAAATCAAGAGTTATGATGTTAGATGAGCCAACTTTTGGTCCCACTTTAAACAGTCCCATCTTGTCCTTTATGCAGTAAGGACTGAACGGGACCATCTGTGTCTTTTTACTTTTAATTTCATGTTTTCAGTTTCATAGTCTTTGAAGTACAAAGTAAATGTTACTGGAACACTCTGTGCATGACAGCACATCAAAAAAGTACATGGAGTTGTGATCCAAATGCTCCCATAAATGAAGCTAATTTTCAAATGCCTAAGGTTGTGTGTGTAAACTAAATAAAACTGTCTTCCCTGTAAAGTGAAACATTTTTGGCCCGGGTACCAAACTGCAGCTGAAGTTAGATAATTTCTAAGCACTCAAAACCAACGGCATTAAGACAGCCTAAAAACTCCAACACCTCAAACTTGGAATGCCCCAACATATGACCATTTCAGTTCAGTGTTCATCAACATACCACAGCAAGGCCTCATCTGCAGCCAGGAGCACAGAACATTCCTCAGTCTTGTAATACAGGCTCATTACCACAATGCTCCTAGGTGTTTTATTTTCAGTTACAAACACCAAAACAAAAGCAAAGGTTCTTAAGCACAGCAATAGCAGTTATTTCAGAAAAGTAAGGTTCTTTTACCATATATACATACACTTGCAAATAAATAATCGTCAAAAAAAAAAGACTAGTTCACTGATTATAGAATATTACCTTTAAGTTCATTTTTCTCATTTTAGTGTTACTGGATAAATTTTGTCATAGGCAAACCCAGGAACTCTCAGGCTACAACCTAATATTACTACTCCTTTATGTTTACTTTCTACTACAAATTACTTGCGGATCTTTTTTTACTAGAGTCATAATTTTCATGCCAAGCATTCATCTGGGCATACTGCTTTTTTGTGGTCCTGTTCTGCAAGGTTACTGATAATAATTATCTCCCTTATTTAAAAAGCAAAACAGAACAAAAAAGGCTCGGAGAAACACAGTAACTTCTAAGTTATCTAACTTTCGCGGGACCAGAGAAGACACTCCATTCTGTACAGAACTCCAAAACCATTTATTTCCACGCCATTGGTGCTTTTACAGGGTTTACAAGTGCTAGACAGTGCAGGGAGACATTAAATCGAAGCCTGCCATCCCAGTTCTCAAACGCGAGGCCGCCTAACTTCAAACAGGAAGCTTCTCCCCGGCTCCGGCACCTCCATCCCATCCCCAAACGCAAGTCAAGGGAGCGCCGAGTCGAGGGGATGAACTTTCCTCGACTTACACGCAGGACGGGGAGACTCCCCCCGCCCCGAGCCCGTAAGGTTCTGCAAGTCGGGCACCGCTAACCCTGGCGCAGGAAAGAAGGGAGACAGGGAGCAGGGCGAGAAAGCAGCAGGACCGGGAAGGAGGCAGGGGGCAGAGCAGGGACCCGTGGCGCCAACTGCGAGCGCGGCGCACGCGCACCTGCGGCGGCGGGGCGCGGGGTCTCCAGCTCAGGTCGGAGCGTGGCTCCCGGCCTCTGGCCCGGCCTGCCGTCGCCTGCCGTCCCGCTCTTATGTCGCCCGAACCCGCGCCACCTCACTATTCTCCCCACCCGCTACTCACCACCCGATTGTCTCGTTTCCCCATGGTGCCGGGAGGAGAGCACAGTAAGACTATGAGACAGACCAGGCCCAGAAGCAGCCGAGACGGGCCCGCCGCGGGTCCTTCTGCCGCTGCCCCGCCCCGAGAGCGGCGCCGCGCGGAACAGAGGGCCGAGCCCGGCCACAGCGCCCCCTATCGTCTCGGAGGAGAGACCGGCGCGGGCGGTCTCCCGCTTTCCCAGTGCCGGCTGGGGTTTCCTGCCTTGCCATCCACCCAGCGGGAGCGGACTCGGTTTGTGTACAGGTCGTCACCAATGCTGCTCCCCTCTGTTTGGCCTTGGCCTGTTTTGCTGTCCTCCATTCTTGATGCGCTGAGATACTCACTGTAGAGGGTACAAAGATAGTCCAACACTTCCTGTGTGGTTGTCGTGGTGCAAGTGCTAGGGATCAACTGAGGACCCGGTGGATGGTGCTGCCCAGAGCCCATCATGGTTGAGGAGAACAGCTCTGCTCTCTTGCTAATGAAACCCAAAAGAAACCGCGTTAGATCATTTTCCCTGTAAATTCAGATCCACTCGTGTATCACCTATGCATTCCTTTCAGGCCTATTTTTGATCGTCTACCTTGTTCAGTTTTTACTATCTGCCGGACGGGCGGGGGAACTTAAACTGGAGCCGGCCCAGACATAAAGATGGTTAAGATCCACTCTACCTTCGAGGGCCTGTTTGTAACGCCTGGGAGGTAAGCATACTTAGGGCTGGTTTCATTGTCTGCGGGCCTGACACGGTTGTCTGGTACAAAACCCTTGCAGGAAAGGTTCTGGGCCCCAGAAGACGCCGCATGCTGCCTGTCTACAGACCAGCGAAAAGGTATTCTGGGGGCCTGTGTCAGCACGTGGGACATGTGTTGGAAATTTTGAAAAACAGTATCCTTTTTGGATTCATGGAGAATAGAAAAACAAGTCTTGGTTGTATTCAAGGACAGACTTTAAAGCCATATTTCCCAGGCTCTCTTCCCCTCCCCGGCTCTCACTCTGCACTGTGCAGAGACTGGCTACTCCTGCCTTCTTCTCAGGACTTTCCCAGACTCCCTCGGATTTGCTCCTTGGCTGTTCAGCTGCCGGTTGCCCCTGATTCCTCCTAAATAACCCACTTCACTTCCCCCTGTGGATCAGGTCTGCGGTCTTGAATTCTTCCTCCTCCTCCTCCCTCATTCCTGACTTAAACTGAAGACTTTGATCAAGGATAGGCTTCCTTTTCTGAACAAAGGGAAGAGGAGAATCTGTGAATATTCAGTTCTTTTTTTCATGACTCAACTGTAATTTTTAAAATATTCTGGGCCGTGGCATATTGTTTCCAACATTCCAACGTGAGAGGCACGTTAATACCTGTTGGGGAACACAGTTTTTTTTCTTCGTTAGCAACTTGCTTTTCACTTTCCTACTCTTTGGCTATTTTTACAGAGTACAGAGATTTAAAAAAAATAATAATGCTGTAAGTCAACAAAAAGCTTAGATGTCTCCACCACTTCTGACAAGGTACCCAGCCTTTCCTGGATGGAGCATCAATCCTAGGGGAGGACAGAGAAATAGGAAAATGACCAACAGGCCTGTGAAGATAACAAAGAAGTCCCCAGCAGTCCAACAAGACAAAGTCAGTCCAGGTTTTTTCACGTTAGAACTCATAGTCACACAGTGAGAAAACTGAGAACTGCTTTACACATTCTCTACACGTGTGACATGTTACCTGCTGGCAAACCTACTCTTCTTTGCTCCTGATGGCCCAGACATAACCAAGAGACTGCACTTCAGAGGAGAAAGATTGAGGACAAGAAAAGCCAAGGAATTTGCTCCAGGCCCCACAAGAGAAAGCAGAGAAGCCAGAATTGAAATGCAGGTGTATGAGAGAGACATGAAAACGTGCCCTCAACCCCACACTGCCTTCAGAAGGGAGAGACTCTTGAACAGTGGCATTTCAGGGGGCAGACTTAGGAGAGGAGCTGAGAGGGAGGGAATTTTCTGTGTGAAAGGAGGAAGGGACGCAGGCAATGTATTGCAGAGGGCAAGCAAGGCTGGAAAGGTACAGAACCTGGAGGGGAAGGACCCTGAATGCCAAGGGAAGGTGTTAGTTTTTTAATTATTCAAGAAAAAGACATGTTTTCATGTCTCTCCCATACACCTGCCTTTCAGTCCTGGCTTCTCTGCTTTCTCCTGTGAAGTAAGAACTTGAGTTTACATCCAAATTTTAATGATATGCCAGTTAACTCTCCTGTGCTTTTTATTGTTGTTGTGTGGGTTTTTGAGAATTTCAAGAATGGAGAAGAATACAGAAATCTAATCTACACACAATGCTGGACTTGAGGTTACAATGATAAAAACAGCATAATATTGTCACAAAGACAGGATCATTGAGACAGAATAGAGGATACAGAAATAATTACAAGTGTATTCATGTATTTGATCTTTGAAAAGGGGGCCAAAAATGCTGGAGAAAAGACAGCATTTTTATTAAATGGTGTTGAGAAAACTGGCTATCCACACACACAAAAATTGAATCTAGACCTATCTCTTTCACTGTGTACTAAACTAAAATCAAAATGGATCAAAGATACAAATGTTACAACAGAAACAATGTGCTGGAAGGTAAAATATGTAAAACTCTTGAAGATATAGATGTAGGCAAAGACTTTGTAAACAGAATCCCATTTCCATAAGAAATGTCAGCTATCATCAACTGGGGTTGTATAGAATTAAAAAGCTTTACACAATAGAAGAAGCAACAGAGTAAAAGGACAACATACAGAATGGGGAAAAGTTTTGCCAGCTATTCCACAGACAGAGAACTCATATATAAAATATATGAAGAACTCAAGCAAAATTAGATTCCCCCACCAAATAAAAGACCCGGTGAAAAAAATGAGCAAGTAAAATAAATAGACACATCACAGAAGAAGTACAAATGGCCCGTGAATACATGAAAGAACGTTCAACATTGCTGGTCACTAGAGAAAAGCAAATTGAAACAGCACTAGGATTCCATCTTAGCTCAGAAAGAATAGCTATCATCAAGAAATCAAATAATAATGAATGCTGATGAAGCTGTGGGAAAAAAAACCCTTATATATTGTTGCTGAGAATGTAAACTAGTGCAACCACTATGGAACTCATAGAGACTCTTCAAAAAATTAAAAGTAGAAATTCCATTCAACCTTGCTATTCTTCTTCCAGGTATCTTACTGAAAGAGTTACAGACATGTGACAGTGACACATACATACCCATGTTTATAGCAACATAATTCTTAATAGCTAAATTTTGAAAGGAGCCTATCTATCCATCAACAGATAAGTGGATAAAGAAAATGTGATGTTTATATTCAGTGGAGTACTACTCTGCCACAAAGAAAAATAAACTTGAAGCATTTGTAGAAAGGTGGATGCCATAAGTTAAATGCAATAAATCAGACACGCAAGATTATCACAAGGATTTGCTTAATAAACCAAACCTACAAATAAAGAGCACAATAAAAGATAGATAACATGAAGTAAGGAGATAGATCTTTCTCAAATGGGAAGGGGATCAAGAAAGATGAAAGAGGGAAGGGAGAAAAAATGAAGGAAGGATTGAGGGTGTATTATATGACGTATCAACTCCACACAATCATGTACTCATTTTGTATTGCAAACGTAATATTTTTTTTTTTTTTTTTTTTTTTTTTTTTTTTTTTTTAGTACTGGGAATAAAACTCACAACCTTGCACTTGCCAGGCAGGCACTGTGCCACTGAGCCATATCGCTGACCCAAACATGTTCTAATTTAATAAAAGCAATGCTGTCTACAAACCCAAGTGTCTCTGTTTGGGTGGGCATAACCTGAGATTAGAGACAAAAGCGCGAGCTTTCCTGTTTGAAGACAGCAGCCATTGTAACTAAATATAATAACAAAGAGAACAAAGGCAGGAAACCAGTATCCATCACAAAGGAATTGGTTGATCATGGTACAGCCACCCACCCATGCAACGACAAAGGACAAAGGACAAAGGTCCAGTATATAAAAAGTGGCATGGTTCTCTTCTGGCCTCTCTGGTGTGGCTAGCGGAAGCCTCAGCCTTTGGAAAGTGAACCACAGCTGTGGCTAAAGGCCTACCACCTTCAGAAGTTGACTATGGCAACTGCGGCTACGCTGCCACGCGCAAGAGAGTATAACTGGAGTGCAAAGGCTAAAAGGCAAAATACCACCGGACTGGGCAAATGAGGCGCCTAAATATTGTGCATTGCAGATTCGGGCATGGACTCCGTGGAGGAACAGCACCTAAACCCGAGAGAGCTGCAGTTGCAGCATTCAGTTTTTCTTGAGAATTTCGGTGATTACTCAAATGCTTTGGTTTTAAAACGGAAAAAAAAAGTGTTGATATGGAAAAAACAGCCAGTAGACATTATTGAAAGAGAGGTTTATAAAACTGTATAGAAAATATAACATATGTAAGCAAGAGGGTACATTGGTTCAGGATTATGAAACGAGATTCTAACATACAAGATGAATACTTTCATATATACACATATATATGCTTGAATGTATTCTGGAAGATGTATGAGTTTATATACAATAAGCCTTCACCATTGATTACTTCATAATAGTATTATTTGTTGAAAGTGTGGGCCTGGATATTTTATTCCTCACTATATCCCTTCTGATTTATTTTATGAAAGGACAGTTCAGCAAGTTGCTCTTTCTCTAACTCTATACTTATTCTATGATTTCTAGAGAGAATTTTGCCCACATGTAATGAAAAGAGTAATGAGTCAACATATGCTCATCTTGTACACCTGGGGTATCTATCTATCTATCTATCTATCTATCTATCTATCATCTATCTATCTATGTTTTGTACTTATGACCTTGCACTTGCCAGGCGAGTGCTTATGCTGCTGATCTAAATCCCTGGCCTGGCCATTATATTTTTTGCTGTTTACAAAGGGCCTGGCATGATACATAGAGCATGAGGCTGAGGCAAGAGAATCACAGGTTTGAGCCCAGCCTGGGCAATTTAGTGAGCTCCTGTCTCAAAATAAAAAAATAAAACAAGGGATGAGGATGTAGCTCAGTGTAAAGGCCCTGGGTTCCATTCCCAGTGCTACCTTCATTCTACTAATGTGTGTGCGTGTGTATGTGTGTATGTGTGTGTATGTGTAGTCACGATCTTTTAAAAAATATTTTAACTATGAAACTGAGGAGCCATGAACTTTTAATTGAAAGGGTTTTGGCCCAGACAGGACACTGTAGCCAGGAAAGCCTCAACCGGAAGCAGGAAGCCCCTATCTCCCCTGCCCCTAGGAAGTTACCTGTGACGCCATCTTCCCGCCCCTGGAAATTTACATATGGCACCAACCTAGGACCTATGGGCTACCTGTGCATCTCTAATGCCCACCTTAGGTTCCACCCCAAACCGAGGCTATTTACATGCCCCCACGCCACGTGTCCACTGGAGAGATTGCCGGTCGCCAGCGGTGGGGGGTGCCGGTCATCTCTTTCCGTGTTCTCAGAATAAAGGCCACTTTTTATTTTACACTTCTCATCTTTTGGAAATATTTTTCATCTTTTGGAAATAATCCTAGCATTTGGTGCCGTGACTCGGATCGGCAGGCAATTGACTCCTAGGACACACCCAGTTGAGTCACCTAGCTGATAACCAGATAACATCCTGGATTAATTCTGAGCTTTTTCCTCTCCCGAGACGTCCTTGTCGCCAGCCGCCTGCACTCAGCATTGGCCAGATTGATTTCAGGTGAGCACTCCCTGGGGAACTTTTGGCACTGGGCAGACCCAGTCAACTGTTCTCCCTGTTCACATGGGTCTGTGCATTTTCACATCCTTAGGACAGCCCAGGGCAGGGTTCTTTCTGGGCAAACCTGTGTCCACACTCTATAAAATCTCTCATGTTCTTTGGGTTCGGATAGCCCAAAGCAGAGATTTTTGGATCGCCCACACTGAAAGAATTGCCTCACTTCCCTTAAAGCCTTGTGCTTTCACAGGCAAAACTGTTACTGACCCCCTGTGGGCTCCACTCGTAAATCTCTCAGTGACGACTGGAATATATGAGTTTTTGGAACCATAGTCACTGCATGGTGCCACAAACGAGTGACGGCTTGTTCTGGACCACTGGCTTTTTTCTTGCCTGAATCAGTCATGGGGAACTTATTTTCTAACTCCCAAAAGACGCCTTTACAATGCCTAACTTCCAATTTACGTACTCTAAAAATTAAAGGTACCATAAAAACTAAACTATTAGCTTTTTACTGCCAGGAGGTCTGGCCAACCTACCCGCTTATCGGCAAGCGTTGGCCCAAAGAAGGAACATTTGACCCCTGCATTCTCAGGAACTTGTATGATTTCTGTCAAGCCGGCAACAAGTTATTAGAACTCCCTTATATTCAGGCCTTTCTTATTCAGAGAACATGCCCATCTCTCATTAAGTCTTGTGCTCCCGCTTAGATACTTTTAGCTAACTCTATGTGCCGCAAACTTTTCCATCCTGCCCTCTGGTGTTTTCCTGGCCGCCCCCTGCCTACCCCCAAACTCATTCCCTGCTGTTACCTCCTGCCAGACCGCTCTCCCCTCCCCCTATGCCTGATTCTCTCAGCAGTCCTGGTCCCAATGTGTTGCAGATACCTCCTGCTGTGTGATCATCTCCCTCTCCGCCTTCCAGGACCCATAACTCTCCCAGCAACTCTAATCCCTCTGTTAGCGCTTCCTCACAGTCTCTGACTTCTTCTCCTGAGAATTCTGTATCCCCTATGGCATTCTCACCACCAGCCCACCATACTAGGTCTCGGTTGCTATGTCCTTCCAGCAGGCCGCGTGATTGTTCCAGCTTGCGCTGGGAACAGTCACCATGTTGCAACCCTGTGCCACGTGGCATGGCGCCGCCATGTTCAGGAGGGTCACATGGCGACGGCACCGCCATGTTTGGGGTCATGTGACAAGGCGCTGCCATGTTCCCAAGACCCTCCCTGTCAATGGGCGCCCCCTTGTGGCTCCTCTTGTGAATTGCAACAGCCACCCTGTTGCAATGCACATGACACTTCATTGTACTGCCGACAGCAATTCTCTTGCTGCAAGGCACACAGTGAGACGCCATCTGCCTGTGTTTCCCAGGGTGACCAGCAGCAGCTCTGTAGGCCCTCTACAGATGATTGCTCACATGCGGCTACCGGACAGATGGCTGCCCAAAGGCCCTCTGCTCCAGAATCTTCTCCTCAGGCTCTGCTACCACTTCAGGAGCAAGCTGGTCCCGAGGGACTTGTTTACATCCATGTGCCTTTTTCCCTTTCTGATCTATCTCAGATTACCCATAAATTAGGTAGTCTCTCTGTTGACCCACAGAATTATATCAGGCAATTTAAATTTATTACTTATGATTTAAATTTATTATTTATGATTTACATTTTAAGGATGTTTATGGGATTCCAAATACCACTCTCAGCTCACAAGAACAGAATCAGCTGTGGCAAGCAGCTCAAAAAGAAGCTAATCACAGACATAAGGTAAACACCACTGATAATGACCCTGGGCCTATTCCTGTGCCAGAGCAAGACAAGCATACTAACTATAATAAACTTTTAAAACAGGTCCAGGAGGCTAATCAAAACTCAGCTGTGTTCCTAAATTGGCTTTCTTAATCCTCATGCCCCTCGAGCAGTTTCAGCTTCATGTGCTGCATTGGGCCGCCTCCCAGCCTCTCCCCCACGTGCCCTCCCAGCCCCTTCCTCCCCCGAGTGCCGTCATTGTCGCTGCTGCCTTGCACGTTTCCGAGGGCAGTCCCAGTCCGCCCCTGCACGCTATGTCCCGGCGCTTGCCCCACCCCCATGCTGGGTGTGCTTTGCTGGCACGCCGCAAAACAGCAGCTCAGTGGCTCTGCTCAGGCATGCTTTTTTTACAATTCGGCTCTGCTCAAAAGATGCTATTTTTTTAATCACAATTCTCCAACCATTTAATCAAGGTTACTGGCCACCTGATAATTTTACCAGCCTTGTTTATCAATCAAAGCCTTCACCAATCTCCTGTTAAAACAACTAAGGTTATAAATTCCTTTTTGCTGGGAACCACTAGCTCTATTTCAAGACAAGGGTTTTCTTCAAAGTTTTATTTTATTTGTCTTGGTTCATACTACTGCAAATAACAACTTTAAAAAGTAAATGTGTTCAAAATTTGACAATATTAGATCAGTTTTGATAGATTTATTCATAAGATTGCTAAACCTTTACTGCAAAATGTTTCCATTAAAGCCTTTTTGGGCAGACTAAACCTTTTTTTGTTAATTCCACGTGGCACCCTAATTAAAAAAAAAAGCAGTGTGCCATCCAGATAAAGCCTGCTCTCTGATCTGAAATAAATTCCAGCATACTTACTTAATTCTACTGTAGTCTAAATCCCAAACAAAAAGGCAAAACTTGACCTTCAAACCTTAGAGAGATCTTAATATGGTTTTTCATATTTTTAACACTTGTGACACTTGGAGTTCTGAGGCAGGCAAACCTACACAAGGTGGAGCTGCCTGCCCCCCCCCCCCCCATGAACCATGCTCAAATGCAGCAGAAGACATTGGGCAACAAAACACCCCATCCTGGTGTTCTTTGAGACCTTACTTCAGGGCTGCTGGACTGTTCTAGCCACCAAAGCATGGGTAAGCCATCCTAACTTCTAGCCCTCACAGGAAATGTCAACACTGCCAGATTCATTGCCGACAAAAATTGCTGCTGAAGACTGAGGGGGTTCAGGGTAAGAACAGCCCCCTTTAAGGTGTTCCGTCTCAGAATCTGAGTCTACTAAAGTCTCAGGTAAGACATTCTCTATATTTGTGGACATAGAGGCCATATATACAGAGTTCTTCCTGAGTATTCAGGCTGCTATATTAAGTCCTCAATCTCTATGACAGGATATTGATGGTCAACCTACGCCATTTATAAACAGGGCCCATTTCGTGCAGGTCTCAGTCCTAAATCTTAAAATGCTTTCACTCCCTTGTGTTTATGCAGGCTCACTTAGACACACTGAGGCCTCAACAGCTTCCACCTGTTGTCACTGGTGGACCTCTCCTCAGTGATATAAGACCACCCCCTTCCTTTCTTATTCACCAATTTGTCAGACAACCCTGGTCAAGACTGACAGATACATTTTGTCTTCTCACTTTGTTTATACTTTTTCAGGATACATAAAAGCCTTTCCCACAACCAAGTAAACTGCTGATACAACCAGGTTACAGTGACCCATGCCTAAATCAAAGTTGCTAGACTGCCATCCTGGTTTCACATCACTCAGGCTAAGAGGTACCCTTCCAGCCCTAAATCTGATCATTCTGAATGGTCATCTCATCTTCTGTCACCCACCCGTCTCTGTTTCATGAAGGCCTCGCAGCCACAGTTAAGAGGATAAGTCATGTTTTGTTATCCACTTTGGTTCCTAATTTCTTACATTCTATTAATGATCATATTTACAGCAGAACTCTTTAACAGTATTGCCTACAGACTCCAACGTCATGCATACCAGAGACAAGCCTTACCGACCTACCTCTTAACTTTTATGCTTTCAGATAGGGGAGTAATCACCTCTCATAACATCATCTCTCCTAACCTCACATTTAATTTTCAGAATTCGGCCTTACGGTGGAATGTGTCTAAATCAAAAGCACCTTTCCCTCTACCTCACCTGGATCCTTAAATATGACAGTGCCATGTCTCCTCATAACATCTTGTCTCTTTGTTTTTCCAGTCTAACATATGTGCATTCACCAGTGAAGTTGTCCTGGCCAAAACACCTGGCACCAGCGTCTACCTGGGCATCAATCTTCATCCCATCGACTCCTCTAGGCTCCAGTATAGCGCCCTCTGCCAGCAGGAAGTAGTTAAAGAGTGAAATCTTCGCCCCTTTTCATAATAATAATCATAAGATGGGATATGAAAGGGTTTTGGCCCAGACAGGACACTGTAGCCAGGAAAGCCTCAACCGGAAGCAAGAAACCCTATCTCCCTCGCTCCTAGGAAGTTACCTGTGACGCCATCTTCCTGCCCCTGGAATTTACAATATACCAACCCTAGGACCAATGGGCTACCTGTGCCTCCCTAATGCCCACCTTAGGTTCCACCCCAAACCGAGGCTATTTACATGCCCCCACGCCACGTGGAGAGATCACCGGTCGCCAGTGGTGGGGGTTGCTGGTCATCTCTCTCCGTGTTCTCAGAATAAAGGCCACTTTTTATTTTATACTTCTCATCTTTTGGAAATATTTTTCATCTTTTGGAAATAATCCTAGCATTAATTAGTTTTCCTTTTAAAAAATTCCAGGTTGAGTCCTTCTAATGGCTGAAGATAGAGGAATTAACCAGGAAAATGAGTCAGAAAGGAAAATTCCTGATGCTCAGAAGTGCTTCAGCTCAATCAGTGGGTCCCAGCTTCACCATACTGGTTTTCTTCTTGTTCCACCTTTGTTGTTTAAACTTTTAGTTTATTGAGGTATGGCTGCCATAAAACAAAATCCCTCTCATTTAAAGTATACAGTTTCATGTTGGACGCACATCAGGCAAGCATGACTACAGTCAAGTAATTCAACACTCCTACTTCTCTACAATGCTACCTTGACCCCTTTTGCAGTTAATCTTCTTCCCTGTCTCCCAGCCCCTGAAAGTCACTGATTTTCTCCATGAAATTACAGTTTTGCCTTTTCTAGAATGTCATGTAAGTAGGTACAATTTTATTTTGCTCTTTTTGAGACAGTCTCGCTATGTAGTTCAGGTTGGCCTTGAGCTCACTTTGTAGCCCAAACTGGTCTTGAACTTGCAATGTGAGTCAGCCTCCCAAGTACTGGGATTATAGGCGTGCGGCACTATGCCTGGCTAGAATTTCATGTAAATGGAGCCAAACTGCCTTTTGTATCTCTTTTCACCTAAGTATTTTTAGGATTCACCAATGGTGTGTTGCATTAGTAGTTCTTCCTTTTTACTGTTAAGTACTATTCCATTGTTTGTAAGCCAGTCTCTATCCAATAACCTTTTTGTGGACTTTTGTGTTGCTTCTGGTTTTTACCCACTGAGTGAACCTGCTCTGAACACTGATATACAATCACCTCGTTGTGAGATTGCTGGGTTGAAATCCAAGTTTATGTTTAATGCCTCCAGCTTTTTCTAAAGTGACTGTATTATGTTGTGTTATGACCACTGGTGTTGAGTTTCGCTTATTCCACATCCTCATCAACATTGGAGTTGTCAGTTTTAAATTTCAGCGAGTCATGTGGTGACAGCTCATTGTGGTTTCAATTTGCATTTCCCTGTTGACTAATAGTTCATCACTTCAGCTCCTGATTTGTCTTCCTTGGTGAAAGGCCATTTCAAATCTCTTGCCCATTTTGAAAATTAGATTATTGCTCTGGATAAGTCCTTTGTGCTTTGCAACCCCTCCCCAATCTGTATGTTCCTCTTTTTCAAAGTTTGATAAAATGCCATTTATCAGTAACTTTGTGTCCAGTCTAGGAAATCCTTGCTTAATGTAAAACTGGAGGTTTTCTCCTGTGTTTTCCTCTCTAACTCTTACACTTTTAACTCTTGTATTTAGGTCATTGATCCAGGAGTATAGCAGAGCTAATACACGGATATGTGGTGGAAATATTCCTTGTTTCAGTTAGTCAATATTGATGGAACACTGTCCTAGGCACTGGAACAGAACAGGAAATGAGTTTCTTGCCTTCATGAACCTTTTTTTCCCCCTTTCTCATCTCACTCTGTCTGTCTCTTCTCTCTTTCTCTCTCCCTCTCAGAGTTCTCACTACATAACCCAGGCTGCTCTGAACCCACGGTGATCCTCATTCCTCAGCCCTGTGAGTACTGAAAGTATAAGCATGTCCTGTGCTACCTGGCAATGGAGCTTATTTTCTACCGAGGGGTAACAAATAATTACTATTTTTTACTTTGAATACATTTGCTGATCAGAGAAGGTACACACTGGTTATCTAAAGCGTTTCTCTTTTTCCTGTTTCTGGGAACATCAGCTTGAAGGTGCAGAGTCTTACCATTTTGGCTTTTATCCACTTAAATAAGAACACTGCTCTTTCACTTGGCCTTTCAGTAGCTTGAATTACAGTCCAGCACAGTTACCCCAAACTGTAGTACTGATCAGATGCTATGTCAGAATTTTCCTGCAATCAATAAATATCTACTTAAGCCACATTAATTAAAAGGAAAAAATAGCTGAAGGAAATTTATCATAAGGAAATGCTATTCAGAGCCCAGGAAACAGGAACTAGGTTATCTAGACCTAATCTTTGCCAATTTTCCCTCCCATCTGCAGATGGACTCTCTCCAAGATCCTCTGTGTACAGGAAGAGACTAAGACCACCTGCAGCCCTGAGGGTACAAGTAGGTAGCAGACCTAGACATACTGGAGAGACTCAGCCTACAAATTATGACATAACCTGCTCCGAATGGAGTTGGTAGAACAGATATGGCCTCCTGGGATGCATCCCTGCCATTAGCTCTTCCTTAAAGAGCAGCAAAGTGGAAATCAGTTAGATCCTCCAAAGGGTAGAAGGAGTGGCAAAGAGTGAGTTCTTAATGGAAGATGGTTCTATGTGAATATAGCAGAGATAGCTAGAGGATCTATGATACACAGCTGTGAAGGAACTGGTTACTGATGCGGATCCTTTCTGGAAGCACTTATTGTTATGACTGATCTCTCAATAAGCTGTGCAGTTTCAATTTCTTAAAGATAAAATTATTAACTTTGCATCATACTTCATAAATTTTTCTTAGATTCTAAAAACTTAAATGTAATTAAGGTCCTATAAAAATAAAGGCAATTAAAAAAAATAAAGGCAAGTCTTAATGGGACCTTGCAGGGAATCTTAGAGATCTAATTTATACCTAATATATACAAAGAGGGGGAACATGGGTATCAGCAACTATAGTCTCCTCCTTTTGGTCTGCTGTGTATCTCAGGAGCTGCTATGTATTTTATCTACTTTGCTTCTAATACATAAATAGGGACAGGAAGACAGGCAAACATTAGCAGGAACTGTCTTCCTCTGAAAACCTTTGTACGGCGTGAGCTCCTAGCTGTCCGTCCCATTCTCACCACCCAGGCCCATCCTTTTCAAACTGTGAGTCATGCCCTATTAGTTGCATTGTAAAATCAATTCTAACTAATACTTTCAGAGCAGAGAATTATAAAATAGAAGAGGACATGTGAAACACTGCATCATCATGTGGAGTACATTGCAGAACAAACTTTCTGGGATCCTGACCCCCATTAGTTCTCTCCCAGAGGACAGGGAAGTGGAACAGGGCTGAATCCCAAAGGGCAAGCCAGTGACAAATAGCTACTACACACTTAAGGGAAAATGGTTCTGAGTATAGCAGAGATAACCAGGTGAAGGATTTTTCTGGACACAGCTTAGAAGAAAATGGTCCATAACATATTCATGTAGGCACATGTATCAGATTGTTCCGTTAGATTATATCCCACCTACAAATTATGATCCAGATGTTTGGAAGCCACTCCCTGGCACAGCCTCACCAATCTTCTTGCCTTGCCTTTTGCAGGACTTGGTGTGTGCAAAGCATTTTTTCCTCATGTGACTGCCGAACACTGACCCTTGCTTTTTGGTTCTCTTCAGCCTTATTTCTGATGGGAAACCTTTGCTCATCTCCAGATCAGCACTGATGACACACACAGCCCCTCTTCTCATTTGTAAGCTCTGAAAAGACTGCCCACATGTTATTCTCTTTTACATGTTTGATGCTTATCACTGTTAGCGCACAACAGCTTGATAAATACTTGCTAGATGAATTCTAAGTTCAGTGGGATGTTATTTACTTTGTTATTTACATTGGATGTCCCATTGATGTCTCCAAAGTTTACAACACATTTTGCTAATACATTCTTGTAATTTAGTAATACATTACTTACTATAGTTATATTCATTTTACATTAAAGTAAAAAAAAAAATAGCCAAAAGAGTAAATCCAAGAAAGCAGTTTAAAATTGTGGTTTTTATTTGCTACTGATATTTTTATTGTAAGAAATACAAATGGTATGACAAATGTACAAATTATTTTCTTTTTGCTTCAATCAACTGAGCTTGAGCATAGGTGAACAAAATGGACAGTAACATTTCAACACTAGTTTTGAAAAAAACAATGAATTGCATTATTTGATAATAAATACCTAAATTTCCATTCTAGCACCCAGTAAGACATCCAGTTTTCAAAGGATTATTGGTCTGTAACCCTCTGAATTTTCTGACCTGTCACCTTTGCCATTGCAACAGAATCACCACTGCAGTGCTCCTTCTCCGCACAAATCTTGGAATGAGACACACTAGATTGGCTGCATCTGACCTCAGAAGCCCTGGGTCAGAAAGCATAGCTCACTTGACACACTTCTAAAAGCATTCCTAGTGACGGGGTATTTACTAGAAGTTGTGGTGCTCCTTGAATGACATACTTTACGTGACACTAACACCTATTTTTCTGTTTTCCTTTTCAAGTGGGAAGGGTTTAGATAAATGGACCAGTATTTTCATCTGCTTCAAAGGGAGCGAGTGCATTCAGCTGAGGGTAACCTGAGATAAGCCTTCTTTCCTTCCTTTCTTGTTTTGGTCTCAGGAAGGCTTTCGATATGGAATTGGAGAGAAGGTCCCGAGATGGCCCACCTGGCCCTTCCCATTCTGTTGTTATGTGTACCCAAGGTCATTTTTCCTTGAGGGCTAATAATTTGAACAGGTAGGCAGGTCCCTGCTTCAGAGGTTGTGCTACACCCACCTGAGGCTGGAGCATAGGGCTTGTATATTCATGAATAAAGATACTTGTGTGGACCTGACTGGCCAATGTGGCAACTCTTAATCTTGTTTTCAGAGGAAAGAGCAGAAGCAACATCTGACACCAAGCCATCTGCCAGCATTGTTGTAAGACTGTGGTCCAGGCAGGGATTTTTCACACTGCTTCTTTGACCTGTTTAACTGAAAGCACCAAAACAGAGCATTCTGTGGCAACACAAGCAAACGGAATGAGAGTCATTATGCACCTTGAAGGAACATGCACCCTGATGTCTGTACCCTGATATTAAAATAGCAGAATGAATTTCAAGTATGAAGAAAATACAGGAAAAGTATAGCCTGTAGATGGATAGAAAATAGCAGCTTGGAATGTGGTTTGTATTCTTGGTTAGTTTCTCTCTTGGGACCACAGCCAAAACTGAATGCTCTGGATAATGACTTGGTTTAAATGTCAAGATGCATACAAAGATGCTAGAAGGCATATTTGATTGGTATCACCAGCACATTCTGTGCCTGGCATCAGGAGCCCAAGGTCAAGTGGGGGTGGTGGACAGACCTATGTAGGCAAACTGTGGTACCTAAGGTATCTCTCACCATGTCCCCAGTGCCCCCAAATCATCAGAGGAGGATGGACAAGCTAACCTGGTGGCACAGAGCACCTTAGTGGAAGGAGGAAGAGCTGTAGGGGTGAGGTGTAGGATGTGGGAGTATTGGTCATCTTGGGCTGGTTCTTCACACAGCCTAGATTAGCGTCTGATATGTGCAATCTCTATAATTCTATGACTTCAAACAAGAAACCCATGAGGCAAATGTTCAGATTAAGAGTTTCTTTAACTTTCAAAACATTTTCTAGAATAAATCAGGAAAAAAGTTTACTACATATGATAGCTTTGGCAAAACCTGAAAGTTTTAAAACTATGGGAATGCAGAAGCACTAATGCATATTACAGTTAAATATACTTTTAACATATCTCAGAAATGACAGTTCTCTAAAACTCTCTAGCTCTAATCTGCACTGTGTGGGAACTGATACTGTGCTTTTCTTAACACATACTGCTCTTCTATACTGAACACTTGCCCTTTAACCTTCAGATCAACCTAAAATGCAACAAGCTTTTGGCTTTGGGACTTGCTGTCATTAAAACCTATTACTGCAACCCTAGATTTTTATGAACAGGTTGGACTGCTTCTGTACACAGCAAAGTTGCCCAAAGGACGCAATCTTGGACTCTTCCATCAGACACACTCTGGAAGCCTCAAGGCGTAAGCTGCTAATTCTGTTCCAACAAAGCAGCTACAGCACTGCTTCCCTCTGAACAGTACTACCTGTTCCACTGCTGTGTGGAACACCCACAGCAGCACTAGATCGTGCGAGAAACTTCCTCACAAGGCCAGCCAAGAGGCACCCCACACACCTGCCTCTGGTGGGCATCTACTTCGCTGGCCACCTGGCATAGTTCCTACGTCAAGGCAGTTTCTAAAATGCTTTCCTACCTTTAGCTTTTACTTTTGCTGTAATTTTACACTAAACTAAATGCACACTTGACAAAAGCAACAACTATAATTCCTTTACATAATAATAAAACACCTAGACATCAAAAGTACTAAAACCATACACTTAAACCTACTATCATGTAGAAATGCATGCAGCTTATTTGGGGACTTGGTCTAAGTTTTATTTCCTTTGCTCTATCAAGGCCACAATGAATGTTAAATGCAATTCTTAACCTTCAGTTGCACTTTCACAGGACTAGTGTGACTCAAATAAATAATATACATGAATAATAGAAATAACTTATGCAAATGTCGAACAACTTGAAAAAATCAGACACCTTTTAAGTGCTGTTCCTAGGATGCTATTCATTCCATGTACTAATACAATTCTTACTAATCACAGGAAAACAAGTGAATACAAATTAAGTAAGGAACTGTAACACACATGTGCCTATTGTTGCAGAGGACCGAGAGTGAAGCATACATGATATACTTGGGAATTCAAGAGATGTGTTACTGCTGAATCTAATTTTTCAGAGCCTTCAGAGTCAAACTGTGTTCTGGTGACCACATAAATACAAATTACTGTATTTCATTAAGCGTAAGATTAGAACGTTCCGGGGCACAAAGAGTATCTACAGAACTTTAACCTAAACACATCAACAGAATTTGGCTAGAAACCACAGAGTACAAATTAAACAACTGTGTGGCTCCTAGTTTGCTGGCTGGTGCCATGTAGGATATGGCTATCAGTATGCAGTTATGTGTACCCATTAAGAAAATCTGCATCTGAAAACCCAAACTCCTCAAATACAGAAGGGCTTAATTTATATGAGCAATCACACAAACGGTCCTCTGCACAAGAAAATCCCCCCATCACATGACGTCATTTTCTTTCATACCTTTAATTGCTTGGCAATAAAAACTGGAAGCTAACAAGGTAGCTCCTGCCAACTGAAGGTGATGTAGAAAATGAATAATTTCTTAAAAAATTTTCAGATATGTCTTTTGCCATCAAGCATGTAAAATGACAAAAAACACAATAAAAACAAAAACAAACAAACAACAACAAAAAAACCTCCAACAAAACCCCTTTAATTATCTTCTCTTTGAAAAACAAAAACAAAAAAGCTGACCTTAGCACTGGAGATGCCCGGTAGAGTGCTTTGCAATTAACAGTCTATTGCATCTCTCTGTTTTCCAGGGTCAGGAGGGTTGTGTTGTACTTCTTGATGCACAGAAGACACCTGTGTGCTTTTAGGGCCAGTTTATTCCCTAAGACTGCAGAGCAGATGCCTCTGAGCCAGCAGCGGGGGGCCTAGCTGGCCAGGACAGTGTCCGGCCTGTGGTCCCGAGCAGCTCAGCTCCTGCCACTCACAGGCCAAGGTGCAGGGCAGCAAAGATCCCTGCACCTGAGATGCCCAGGTTGGGTCGGGTTGGGTCCAGGAGCCGTGGATTTCAGACTGGCCTGGACAACAAACCTACAATCCCCAGGTTTGAATCTGGCCTTTCAGTGTGGTGTTGGTGGGTGCGGGGGGGATGAATTAGTGCCAGGGCTTTATCTCAGGCAGTTCCAAGTGACTCCCTCTGAAGAAAGCAAGCCCATTGTCTGCAACTCAGGAGTCAACTGCCTTGTGTTATGCTAAAGAAACTTAAAAACACTAATTTCCTTTCTCCCAAATTTCATAGATCACTGGGGAAGGCATAATAGGCCTCTGAGCAGAAATGTGAACTTAGAAACAATATATATTGCATAAAGTTGCTAAAAGACTTGCAGAGTGGAGAAATTACATACTTAGGTGGACACGCTCTGGTTGCTATGCTCACATACTTAGACAAGACTCCAATTTTTGTGATACTGGCGATTGAGCCCAGGGCTGGCACGTATAGGCCATCACTCTACCACTGAGCTACACGCCCAGCCCTTTCCCAATTGCATAAGAATTTACATTTCTGACTACACAAATGTAAAAATTACATGCTTTTAAGGGTTCTGAGTCTCCTGCTTCAGCATAGCTTCTTGAGTTTTGCCAACCTACTTACTGAAACATTATTTATTTTGCTTACCAGATTTTTAAGTTAGGACTTTAAAGCTGGACTGCTCAAAGCTGGATGGTAGGGGATGCGAAAGTAGTAGATGGGTGTGGGTGTTTTGATGGAGCCATGAGCTTTATACTCCTAACAAAACTGTCCTATTCACAGATAAGGGTTGTTTTTTAGTAAGTCTGCCTAAAGTAGAAAAGTGAGGTAATTAGGAACCTCAAAAAATGTTGAATAAATGAATGACTGGGCTTTACTCATTTAAGTGATCGAACTATTTATGCATAAGCCATCCTAAAGCATAAACAACTGTTCAGAACCTACCTAAGAAACAAAGTAACTTACAGAACATTATGAAGACTATTAATTATTAAACAAGTGCTAGGCCAATAGTTAAAATGTGCAGAAAAATAAAGTTAGAATGATGTCTTTAGAAGTATCTCTCTAGCCTTGGTTAGATTTTACTTTTTCTCTTAAAGTGCCACCTTGTGGGATACACTGGAATAAAACAAAAAGCCCGGCTCTTAGGACAGAATGAATTGTAAAACAGATTTTTACAAGAGAAGCTATCTTCCGTTCTTACCATATTAAATTTAAAATACTGTAATAATATCTCAATAGACGCTTGAAAAAACAGCCTATATTTTCAGGTAGCTCCTTTTTTTTTCTTGAAGGCCAGATTACCAGGGTCAAGGAAACACATTAAACTAACTCTTTGAGAATGCTAAGAAATAATTGAAAAAAATTTAAAAATCAGAAACTTTCTTTTTCTACAGTTCCACTGTGTACAAACATCAGACAATCGAATGGAATAGTTCTGGCTTATTTTGTAAAGTAATAGAAGTTATAAATGGTTGAAATACAACTACGTTATCAAAATTGGGCTGAAAAGTATATTGAGACAAAAGGAAGTCAGTAAGGCATGAAAATGCCTTTCTCATGCCATTGAAGAACCTCCACATTTCTTTTCCAGTACTCATATATTGTTGGCTTTTTTTTTTTTTTTTTTTACTGGTACCAGGGATCAGATTCACGACCACGCGCTTGCAAGGCAGGCACTTACGCCACTGAGCTAAATATTGTTTGTCAGGTTTTGGTGGCCTCAAGTTGTTTTTCTATTGTGAATAAGAAGCATGCCAACGTCTTCGTTATATATCTGTATGTACTTAATGCATAGGAAAAAGGGGTTGTGGGTAAGGTCTGCAATTTCTCAGAAATCCTGCTAGCATAGGAAATGCATGCCTTCCAATGATTTACTTACTTTTATAGAGAATATATTCTTAGGCATGTATAACAAGTGTAGCTTTGGGTGGCTGCTTCTTCCTACAAAAAGAGGAAGGAATATGGATAATTTAGTTTACTTGGCTCAATCTTTAAAAAGATAATTTGTGCTTGGGATAGTTTCTCTAGAAAATTGGTTTTTGAACATGTCAAGTCCACAGTTGCCAAGTGATTTTAATATAATTCTTACAATATATTTGATGATTAAAGAATATACCTTTTAAAATGTTATTTAAAAACTACTGCTTGAAATATAATTTCTCCAAAATCGTTTTATAAATAATTTTAAAGGATTTAGACATTATGCAATATCGTTATTTTTATGTTAGAATGTCAAACATGCATTTTGAATTCTACCAATATACACAAGTAACTATGGTGGCATAGTAACTTCTACATTGTTCTTTCTTAGACCCAAGTATGCAACAAAAGTATGTTTCTGGCTGGAAAATAAAATATGAGATACTCTCATGTGCTTATCATAAAATAGTCAAGTTTTCATTTAAAAGAAGTTCTTTGGATAGATTAATTTCGATATGTCTATGATATTAGGAAGTGTACATGATTTAATTTCTAAAATAGAATGAGAACTGCCATTAGTGAATAGGCACCTTTTAAAGATAAGCAGCTACAGTTACTTAAAAACCAATTTAGATACTCATACATAATTTAAAGTTTAAAATGTTTGGTACTGTTGATTATCATAAGATGGACAGAACCACATACTGGAGTCAAAGAGTATTTTTCTACTCAAAGGAACATATGAAGATACCGATATCCTGTGCCTTCTGATATTTTCATTTTTCCTTAAAACTAACATGCTGACATTATATTCTTAGGTGAATAACTCTGAACTATTTTTAGTAGGTCACCTGGGGCTAAATGAAGATTCTACCATTCACAGTGTGCTTCCTGAGAGCAAATCATGAGAATTACTGAGGTTGAAATGGTCCCAAGTGTTATTTCAAGCAGATTCTCTGCTCCCCGAGCTCCCCTATTCTTTAAAGAGCACAGAGTAGGAGGCTCCCACGCACTGGGTTCTTACAAGTTCTCAGGAATTGTTTTTAAGGTCAGTGTCAGCCTTCACCATGCAACAGCTTATGATAAACTAAAAACAGGTTTCTTTTTCTATCAAGGTTACTAAAACTCCACCTTACACAACAGTTGTCACAATCCTTGGACCACCAGAACCAAACTGCAAACAGAAGCTATCAGGCACATTCTTGCACTAGCCCTACTGTAAGTCAAATGTGCTTTCAAATCTGTCCTGATACTCTGTGCCTGCAGTAAGTTGCTTTAAGAGAGAGCCCCAGGGAAGTTAACCCTTACAGTTAAACACTACCTACCTTTTGGCAAAGATATCTGAAAGCATAGGTCACAGAACAGGCTTTTTCATAAAGTTTGTATTTTGCTGTATGCTTCGAAATGCTCTAATGGTAGGACTTCTAGGTGGATCTGGACTTCAGAAATTGTGAGCTTGAGTGTTGAAGACATACATAAAGAGAGTAAGTGCTCAAGAGCAACACCTCTGGAAAAACTAGGGCGAGACAAAGTTCAGAGGTGAGATGCCCTTTCATTCTGTCATCAGAGGGTAGTGTGCCAGGCAGCTAATGCCAGAATGTTTGTGCTTTAATTCTTTACAAATGCTAACTAGAAATAAGTCCAAAGCAAATGCAGAAATAAAAGTTGAACTCAATTATAAGGATGCTGAAAAACTCCAGTTTAGAACAGTTGCACTTTTCTTGAGGGAACTTACTAAAAAACTTTTACAAATGTATAAACTTAATGTTCACCTTAATGCATGGATTAGCCAAAAGATCATGATCAATCAGTGCAGTGAGTTTTTAAATTCAATTTCTAGGCTCCGGCATGAGTGTCCGTGTATTCTGAACCTTGATCAACAAAACAGCAGAATTTGTTTTCCAGGTGAAACTTTGAGTATACTTTACCTCTGACTGTCTGGTTTCACTATTCTTAGCATTTATAGTGGTGACAACACCTCATGAATGCTGCCACATGAAGAAGTATAAAATAATCCATGTTCCCTCCCTTTACTTTTACTTTTCTTCTTCTTTTCCTTGCAATACTGGGGAACTGAAACCAGGGCCTTCATATTGAGCTACATTTCCAGTGCATTTTAAAAATTTACTTGTTTTCAATTTTTGAGGCAAAATTTCACTATGTCACCAAGTTGCCTGGGATAGACTTGAACTTCTGACCCTCCTTTCTTAGCCTCACAGTACTGGGATGACAGATGTGTGTAGCTTTTCTTTTATAGCTTGTTTTTAAAGAATTCTGTTCCTGAAGCTACTGCACTGGAGCATTGTCAAACTGTGTATGCATTTAAAAAAGCAATGGTTCCTGTCAGGTTTGGTGGCACACACCTCTAATCCCAGCTACCTGGGAGGAACACAAACTTGAGATCCTAAGTGAAAACTGTCTAAAAATGAAATAAAAATAAAAGGAGGAGGGGGAGAGGGCTGGGGATACGGCTCAGCATTCCCTGGGTTCAGAACTGTTTGAAAAAGAAAAAGGATCTCAACTGCAGAAGCCACAAAGGAGAAACATCTACATTGTTTTCTTCTTCAAATTATTCTTCTTCATTAAAAAAGAGCCATATTAAGCTATTCAATGAGTACTGGTAATGCACAGCAATCACTCAAAATACTCTGCTAAGTGAAGCAACAGCCATTCTTTAAAAATTTTCTCCAAACTTAATCTAGCTGTTTGCTGCATGCATTCAAAACCTGAGTCAGAAATCATAGGCAGTTAAATTTCCCAAAAAAGATACTTACTATGTCTTCTGGTTCCCAAAGCCCATTCAGCACTAAACCATGGGTAAGGCAGAGGTGGTGTGGAAGGTAAAGGACTGAAGAGAAGACAGCCAGAGAAAAAGTAAAGCTGTTTATAGTGCCCTGGTCAGACTGGTGCTGCAGAGGACAGGAGCAAGTGTAAGGTGTTTGAAACAACCTCAAAGCTGAGAAAGATCACTTCAGAAAGTAAAAAGGTAAAAAAGACAGTTAAGACATCCCCTCAGATACCACACTTACGATATATTCTATAAAAACAGAAAACAACAGTTAACAGTTTACAGTAACCTATGTGCTAGCAGTAGAAAAGAAAAGTATCCTGCACGCCACCTAGAGAGTATTTGTGAACACAAGCCAGGACTGTGATAAGAGGGGACATATGGGTTACTGGGCAGACTACAGAATGGAGACCATAAACCATACCCTGAAACTCAGAACTACTGAAAGCTTCACTGGAAGAAGGTGGGCAGGTGGGTGTGTGGATCAGCTTCAACAATCAGCTGTTAGGTTATGTAAGGGCAGCAGTATTTATCAGGGAGCCAGCAGATAGATAAGATAGGCACTTTGCAAACAAGGCAGTGCATGGTAAAAAGTACAGTGTAATAGTAAAGACAATTTAAATGCCATTCTTGTCTTTAGTCAGAGAGAACTACTCTCCAAACCAAGACAGGAAACAGTTTCTGAAAAATGTTTAACACAAACAAAATAACAACAAAACTCAAAAAAGTAATAGTGACATATCAAACCAGAAAATAAAAGCTATCCTCTATTTTTTTTTAACCTACTTGAGGTACATTCCCTAAATGTAAAGCAAATCATAAAAAGCATATAGGTATTTTACAAAAGAAACAATAAAGAATGGTGGCTACAGAGAAGGTTCAAATAGACTTAAAAGAAGTAAATTCAGCTTTTGGAAGAGTTAATAAAATGCATGCTTTAAAAAAGAGGTCTCTTAAAATATACTAGAATGTTTTTCCTTTTTGTTGTGTGCCTGAAACTTCATCTTTTATTGCTAGCAAATTTTACTGTTTTGGACCAGTAAAGAAATGCTGAGGACGTAGGCTCAACTAATTTGAGCAGAGCACATTTAGTGATCGAGTGAGTGCCTGTTATTTGTGGTCACCTTGGGCCTTTAAAATTCAATTATTGTCATTTACAAAAAGTAACACTTTAAGAGATCAGAGAAACACACACACACACACACACACACACACACACACTCAAAAGTACCAAATCAGGTCCAACAGCTGCAGGGAGATTACGTCATAACTCAGCTGTGCCTGGATTATCCATTTTACACTGGCAGCATTCAAGGTTAGAGAAATGAAATGGCAGCACAATTGGTCAGCAGCTTCTCTTCTTCTGGAATTTTTCCAGGTTCTTGAAACAAACAAACAGACAAACAAACAAACGAACATAAAGCTGCAATCACTCTTGCATTGATTTCAAAACAGTAAACGAGGCGGTTTCCTTGGAGAAGCAGAGCCCAAGCGAAGATGGCAGCTGGAAGCCTCTAGCCAGTGAGGCACAACAGCTCTGCAGGGCCTGTGCAGGGGTCCCTGCTGCAGGCCACGGGCTCCAGATGGTCAGCTCGAGGCAGCTTGGAGACCTCAGGCTGTGTTCAGCTCTGAGGCGTTCTGGCTGGGAGGCAGGTGGGAATCCAGGTTCTCCTTGCACCTCTCCAGGTCTTGGAAGTATGGGTGAGACAGGGCACTGTAGGCAGATATTCTCTTGGCTGGATTAAATGTCAAGCACTTCTGTAATAAAGAAAAAGGAACAAGCTGATATAAGACACGTCAATATAAATTTGGTGTTCACATAGTTATCCTTCTATTCACTGTTGTGTATTGTCCTCTATCTCTAGCAAGAATATTTATTTAGAGGGATATTAAATAGTATGTGCACTACACTCCTATATCTCCCTAACCTATAAGATGGCCCTCAGGAGACATCTTTTGGGTGTCTGTGGACTCTTACCAGGATGCTTCAGAAGGTCACAGCCCAGGGTCAGGATTTTAACTCAGTGGTATAGCTTTTGTCTAGCACAAATAAGGCTCTGGGTTTGATCTCTAGCACCTCAAAACCAAACCAAGCCAAACCAAACCAGAAAAAATCCTCCACACACACAAGTTAATACTTTACTTGCAGTATGTGCATCACTTTACTTGGATGGGATTCTTCTGGTATAGTATGAGCGAACTTAGTGCTATAGTGAGAGACTTCACCCCAACATTTTGCTCTGCCCCAAGGTTTTGTCAGTGAGCAGGGAACAGAAGGGTACCCTGTTCACGTGTGAATGGTATCTGTGGGAGGGAATAAGGAAGAGCTAAACCTAGGCCACTGCAGCAAGCCACACTTCTTGCCCTAGGGCGCACCACCAGAGCAAAGAACTGATCAGAACTGTCCTTCTGATTCATATCCAGAAGCCACGCAGGCTAGTGGCAGCCCTCCAGAATCCAGTGGATTAAATTCAAGACACTGTAGTCTGACAACTCAGACTCAGGGATATGAGGGCAAATGAGCTGGTCACTGTACTTATGATGGAGTACGTGATCCTGGTTGTGCGGTTTGTTAAGTTTCACCGGGCTACTGAGATAGAATGCAAAACAAGGCACCGGTGAAGCAGCAAGCTCTTCCCCCAAACTAACTGTGTTTATAATCTTAGTCTCATTTTTACTCCAACCCCCGAAACCTTCCTCAACTCCCTCTCCTCTTCTTTCCCCATACCTTCTGAAGAGCACATAGCTGGGGACAAGCACTCATTACATGTACCATACCTCTGTCCCAGGAGATCACAGGCAGCAAACATGCGACAGGCCAGCATTTGAGGCACCTAGCATGGAATGTTCACTGCTGGAGCTGGGTTTCTGGAATGTCTATGAATTTCAGTCCTGCATAGACTTAACACTGCCATGGGTATGCAGACCTCCGCTGCTCAATCAAGGCCCTACTCTCAGTCTGCATTTGTTTGTTATGGCATTAGGAGCCCTCTAATACATTGTTGGCAACTACTCGCCTAAGGCTACAATAAAATAGAATATTCTACATATAATTTCAGGTGAATTCTTGGATTTCCCAAAACCTTATTTACCTGAGTTCCCTACCAGTCCAGGGATGCTAGTCTCTCTTTTGAGTTTTCTAAAAATCAAAGAGCTAAACAGGAGGCAGAGGAGGGATTTGTTTGTAGATGGTTCCTCTGTGTCTAATAGTAATAAATGACTTTAGAAGAGTTTTACAAAGTCAGTCTTTGCTAAATTTGCAAAGAACCAGAAAGCAGAGGTAAAAATTCTGAAGACTGAGTCTTACTTTCTACAGTCCAAGGAGTAAATAAGGCAGGAGTATTAGAAAAGGAAGCACTCAGTTTATTCTTTAGGACACAGGAAAGAAAAGTGTCGGAGTATGTTCAAGATATGAAGATATATCCCTAGAGGATTATCTAGGTGAAAGCCCTTCCCCTGCAGCTACACCGATGATGTAAGAGCTGGAGAGGGTGAAAAGGAGAGTTCCTTAGGCAAACGTGGGGACATGTGAACTTGGAGGGGAAGTGTTTAACACATTTCATCCTATACATATAGATAGAAATAGTGGTTGGGTTCTATTATTGCTCTACTTTTAGGTAGGGATAAGGTGGGTGGCAAAAACCGTGTGTGATAGTATTGTTTCTGCCCCGAAATGCTGACTTACAGAATGAGCTTTTAGAATCATAACTTAGTTAAGACTTGAATACTGTGATTTTTTTTTTTTTTAAAGCAGGTATGTCCTCTTCTCCCTTCTTTCCTCAGGAGCAGCATTCTTTCCTTGGTTGGAGTTGGCTGTGGCCACATAACATACTTTGGCCAGTGGAATGTGGCAAGAAGTGGCAGCGCACTTCTCGGGCCCAGGCCTCGGGCTGCTCTGTGTCTCTGCCTGCCTGTGTGGGAGCAGCTACCTGCCGCAAGAGGGAAACACGCCTGAGGGAGCTCGGGCCTCGCTGGTGTAGGTGCAGAATGAGACACACAGGAAGACCTGGATGGGATCCACGGGCTGAAGCAGCTATCAAAGGCTCTTATTTCAAGAAGTAAAGGACATACTCATTACTCAGTGGGGGCCAACGCTGAGAGATGCCCAAAAGGTGTACTCTTCTGAACAGGAAAGTTATGTATAAGGTTAAATATTACGGTTTTGCATCTCAGAGCACACAAGTCCCCCTCCTCCTTGACTCTTTTTTGAGGCAGTATTTTTACTGTGCAGTAGTAGTTCTCTTGCCTCTGCCTCACAAGGACTGGGATTATAGACCACCATGTTTTCTTTCTTTTCTTTTTGCCTTAATTTTTTTTGGGGGGGGGTCTTTTTCCTTTTTATCGGTACCAGGGATTGAACTCACGACTGCCTGCTTGCAAGGCAGGCGCTTATGCCGCTGAGCTAAATCCCCAGCCCCTTTGCCTTAATTTTTAATGAGCAATTTATACGTACAAGGCATACTAAATATTTATTAAAGAAGCTGGTAACTGATAAGGGTATTGATACCATTAAAATGACAAACAAGTGCCTTAAAGCAGCATCAAGCTTTAAACAAGCACATATAATATTTACCTTTACTGATGTACATATATAGAGAGAGGCTTCCAATGCAGCGTTCATGTTTGAAGATGGAAGATTTTATTAGAGTGAGGAATCAGAAAGGAATTTCAAAATCAAAAGCTATCATGCAAAGACTGCAGCCAATGCCGTACGATGCCTGCAGCTGCTGAACTGATACTCAGTGTCCAGCGCCCAGTCTAAATAGGATGAGGCCAGTGAAGACCAGCTATGTACTGCATGAACTTACCAGAAGTAGGTCTTTGCCTAGCTCATCAATATCTGTTACAAACTTCTCAATGGGTTGGGCAGGTTTGGAATGAAAAGCCTGCCTGGGCAGGGCCACATCTCTAGGCCAGTCTTCTTCTCCTGGGAGTCCAATTACACTACGAAAGAACCACATGTGAATGTGAGCATTACCTGCTATGTGAAGGGTTTTTCTCTTACAGTCCAGAGAAAGCAAAACCATACAGAGCAGGCAAGCGGAGACAGGCCCCAAGAGAACTTCATTTCTATGATTTGAAGGTTGTCTCACCTCTCTCTGCCTTATGGCAATATGATGGTCATGGGGTCAAGGTTCATCTCATAGGGTAACTATAACATTCATAGGGAGGAGATAAAGAGATTACTCTGGTGGCAGATACTAAACGTAACTAATACCAAAAGGACACACTTTCATGACACTTATCCAAAATGGGTTATTAATGTATCAGTTTGGTTGCATTATTGGTTAGACTAATTACCCAAACAGAAACATTAGGTATCAGACAAAAGAAAAGTACGGCCAAAAGGTATATTATTCCTGTTTTATGCAAGCATTGTTTTTAAAAGACATCTCTGGTAGGCCAAAGTGAATAAATAATAAAAGAGTATTGCTTACGCTTGCTCTGAAAGCCATTTTGGGATCAGAAATGTGGAGAAAGCAACTAGTGATAAAGTGAGCACAGGTTTTGGAAATAGGTAGATTTGGGTTCCAATTCTGCACCTGCCACTTACTGGCAGGAAGAACAAATTATTTAATGTCTGTGACTTTTGTCTACAGTGATGGTAACAATTTACGGCTGCAATGACAATGAGTGATAATATATATAAAACGTGAGTGTTTCAAACACTGCACACAGTCAATATCATTACACATTATCATAAAAAATGTTATGAGAAATGTATTGTTACTCTACTAAAAATATAAATAGCTTGATTTCCATTTAAGTGTAACTTAAGGTTCTTTAAACATTAATATCAGTCAATCTATATAATTTATAAACCATAGAGAAATTATTTATAGTATATGTATAGGTGGTAATAGGTTTGAACAAGGGAAGTAAGAGGCTGGAAGAATTCATGTTTTATAAAGACTGAGTAACTGAACTAAAAAAAGTTTAACAGACAGAATGTTTCATAGACAAAACATAGAACCAAATTATTTGAACTCCAATTGGGAATGATGCTGACCCACGGTACAGACTTTTCCCTCGTCTGCATTCTTTGAATGAGAATAAGGCCTGGAAAGGGATGACCTCATGAATGTACCTTCAGGTTTAGGAAAGCCTGATGGTAAACGTCACAGGGCCTGCAGGGCTTTGTTCTTCCCCTTACCTAAACATAGCCCAGAGTCCAGACCTTACCTGGAAAGGGCAAATCCCCCAGACACTAACTTTGCCTTTGTTGGGCATCTACAGTGAGCCACAGTATTGAGGCAGAGAGCCTCATGGACAAATTTACTGACCAACGAACAGAAACAACAATCTGAGCAATACACGAATGTGTTTAATGACAAGAGCTGCAATGAGGGTAAGAAGGAGCAAAGCGCTGGGCATGGAGGTCAGTGGTAAATCATGTGCTGAGTACAATCAAGGCCCTCAGTTAAGTCTCCAGGGTCTCCCCTGGCTAAAAGGGGAGGGGAGAAAGAAGAAAACAAAATTATCACTACTAATTATGAAAGGAAACGCATGAGTATGTGCTTAGACAGAAGGAGGGGATAAGGCAGAGGGTAAAAACAGTAAGGCTGTTTAAAGATCTTTCAAAATTTTCTCTTACTCTTTAGCCTTTTGTCCTTTATAGGAGTAATTCTGCAGATCATCACCATTCACCTGGATATTGACTTTTTTGTTTACCAGTTTGAATTTATACTTTGAGATACAATCTTGCAAGTATGGTCAACTGAAAGCCAAAAGCATTCCAGAAGCAGTATATTTCTAATGCGTGTGTGGTAAATGATTACATCTGAAGTATATATATTTAAAATTACTGTTCATATAAAGTTTATATATATATAAATGTAAATCTTTCTCCTCCTCTGACTCATGGAAGGATGTCCTGAAAGATGCTGGCTAGAGTATTATTTTTACCTGGGCAAGCAGAGAATGAAGAATGAAATGAACTGAACTGCCAAAGTCATACACACTGAGTTCAGTCACAGGGGCCAGAGAGAAGCCAGGTCTCCATGTTCCAAATCCAGTATTTTTTTCCATTAACTATGACACTGCCTTTTAAAAATGCTCTAAAATGTCACAGATTCGAAGCACTGTTTCACTTTCAAAGTGCTTACATTTTTTTGAAAGGGCAAATCTATTTTTTAACATTCTTTCAGATCATGTCTTTCTTTCTTTCTTTTTTTTGTGGTAATGGGGACTGAACTCAGAGCCTTTTGCATGCTGTTCAAGCACTCTACCTCTGAGCTACATCCCCAGCCCTAGGAATCTTCTTAAACATTGAAATATTTGTCTGTCTGACAGTACGTGACCGCAGCTTTCTTTTAAAAAATTCATATTCATATCCAAGATGGAGTTTTATGGCCAATATATGAGTGTTGTAAAGTACTGTAGGTACATTAAAAAGTGCTTGCATCACATTCCACTATTTGGACAGCTGGACATAAGCCTTAAAAGTTGACATTTATACAGAGTAGACTGATAGTACAAAATCTGTAAAGGGCCATGATGGTGGGGACAGAAATCATTTTTTAAGTACTTCAGCAGTGACACTAGGGTGCAGCATTGTCACTTTTTTCTGGCAAGGTAGTGCATTCTGAGGAAACAGAACATAATTTTGATGAAACAGTGCCAGAAACCAAGAAATAAAATCTATGGCACAAAATGTATAGTGCTTCACAATTTTTTTTTTTTTTTTTGCAGGAAATCCAGGCTTGTCAGGGCCCTGCCAGAGTGGAACCAGTTTTCCTTGGAAGCAAGTCTAACTTGCTGGTCAAATGCTCCTCCTGGTCCACTGGACGGCTTTATGTACTAAGTGGGGATACTAACAATATTAACAAGACTGCATACTGGGTTGGGAGGAACAGCAAAGCCCTGGTGGGGGACATAAGGGAAAGTGGGGAATGGCCTTCAATGCTTGGCTAGCGGATTTTGGTGGTGACGTTTTCTCTGTTCAATAGAGGGATACTGGAACATCTGACTTTCACAGTTCCCTCTTTAAGGTCACATGCACACAAAATATATTCAACGGTCATGGGGGAAAACAGACGTGAATTCATCACTGAACAATCAGGGAACCTGACATCCAGAAACAGGTTTAACCTGAGGGCTGTGTGCTAACTTTATCCATTTTAGGAGTGGTTGGCAGTAGAGATAATGGCAGCTCCTCTGTAAGTTCCCAGATGAAAAAGAAATGCATAAAACAAACAAACAAAACAAAACAAAACTAGCAAATGTTCTTCAGGCTTTCAAGTCACTGGATTCTGACTCAATGGCAGCATGGGTGTTTCCAGGAACTGCTTCCAGGCACCAAAGAACGGTTAGGTTTCAGCGTTACTTCAGCTGTTTTAAATGGTCCTGTGTGAACAGACAGTGATAACACAGAATTCTGCTCTTTAGGGCAATGTTTTTACTGCCTTACAGACTTATGATTTCATAAAAAGCATTGGTATTCCTATTAAATGCTTCAGACCAATGATCACAGCTATTTTTAGTCTGAACTCCCACTGTCTTGCTGCTCCACTCCAGTTCTGGTGGGGCTTGGCAAATGCACAAATCCACAAAAGATGCCATACTGACTGCATGCTTCATAAGAAAACACTGTTCCAGTTACATTTGAGAAACATGGAAACATACACACACTCACATGCACAGGCACGAATTCTGCAAATCATCAAAAAGCGATGTAACAAACAAATGGAATCAAAGAATTTGAGCCCAAGAAAGAATTGTACAGGTGAACTTAAGTCAGAATTCCATTTTTCAGACGAAGACGTTAAGGAAGAAAAAGGTTAAGTAACTAATGATGAATTATAATCACAATAATCACTAACATTTTTAAAGCACTTACTATGTGCCTGAGACTGTGTAAGGCCTTTACAGGGCGTTTTACACAACTTTCTCAAGGTTATTTAGTCATAGGCCCAGGATGAGAACACAGGATTCTCATTTCCTATTCGGTGCTTCAAAGAAAAATGGGATTGTGTAGCACCCTATCCTTGGCTCAGGAAAACAAAACGATGCCAAACAAACTTGGATGACCAGAGTATATACAACTGATGGGGACCGGAAGCTTACTGGACAAAAATGGGTTACCAGGCCACCAAACGCCCCACTTCTGATGAGGGGTGCATTTGAAAGACCCTAAATAGACAACACATCTGCACTAAAGAGCTGGAGCTCAGCCAAGCAAAGAAAAGAGGAACAGCAAAAAAGGTTCACACAAGCAACACGCGGCTTCCAGAGCAGCAGTCAGACTACACTTCAGAGACGGGGGCACTGTCTCCACTCACCACACAAATAGTAACCCTGTCTGCAGCAGCAGCTTGGGGTAAGAAAGACAAGAGTTAAACACAGTATGTGAACAGCAGAGGGAAGTCACTGGAAATGTTTTCAATGTTATTGATTCAGACTTAGTTATTACTTACTCCAAGATTTTTCCTAGTTGATCCACATCTGAACTTCCACGAAAAAGAGGCCTAGAAGAATAAAGATATATCTTACACAAGGAATCTTTTCAGGTTGCACGTCAATCATATTTGTCATTATCACTATTTAATGGGAATAAAATATTATCCATGGCTGGGGAAGAAATCAAGAACTGTGACATCTTTCCTCTGTTCAGGGAAGGTTGTTCTTACACTTAAGGTAACGCTCTCTCATGCGTATCTGGTGGTATCTGACTCATGTTTCACTATCACGGGTTTCAGCAGTCATAGCAGTAATAGTGTACCACCACCAACAGGCTTCAGAGCTCATCTTGGGGGGAGGTAGAACACACCACACGGGAAGGTGGGACTCTGAAGCTCTTCCTGGGAGACGCTGCTCAGAGCACCTTTCATATCACTGTTACTAGAGTGCTCCTCCCTGGGACTCTCTCTTGCCACTGGTCCTGAATTTTGTAGCAAGGTATCTCTATTTTTCAATTATATTCTTTTCCTCTCTCCCAGTATGGTGGCTGTCAACCATTACAAGTTCAAACTCTCAATACCGAACTCCAGAGGCAATATGTCCACTGAACACAGACAGTGTCCCTTGTCTACGCAAGCATTTAACCAGAAATTAAATAAGCTCGTTTTGTGACACTGCTGATAGCTTCCCAAGGAAACATAGTATTCCTCTGTAGCAGCTTGGGGTTTCTCTAGGTTTCCTTATAACCTTTACCCTAATGCTTTACCTCAACACATACAAGTGATGAAATATTTGATTATATTTATATCTGTGTCAGTGGAATAGAAGTAAATCTTCCAAACTCAATGAATGATACAAGCAGGTATTTTTCAATATGTGTATATGTATTTTGTAGTACTGGGGATTGAACCAGGGTACGGCATTCACAATGAGCAGTGAATGAATCCTTAGTCTTTAAATAATTTTTTTAGATGAGGTCTCCCTAAGTTGTCCAAGCTGGGCTTGAATTTGTCATCCTTCTGCCTCAGGCTACCAGAATTGTTAGGATTGTAAGTGTGTGCCACACTTGTCACATTAATGAATTTTAAAGATATGTGTAGTCTATTATCAGAAACCATATTTCTTTTTTATATTAGACATCAATTTATAGAGACTTATGCTTGACTTCTTATTTTCTGTGTACAATAAATGCATTTGCTATATGGGTCAAATGTGGAGAATCCTGCAGAACCATAGCATTTCAGTGGTTAGAAGACACGTAAAAATCTGTCAACCGTACTTTCTATTCACATCATTATTCCTGAAAAGAATTATTTCCAAGCGCAGTTGAAACTAACTTATTTTTGACAATGATATGGGCTGGACTGTGTTCCTCTGAAATTCATATGTTGAAACTTAAATTCCAGTATCTCAGAACTTGACTATATTGGAAGGTAGGACATTTAAAAAGGCAATTAAAAAAAGATTTCAAAAAGGTGAGTAAGTTGAATTAAGAGTGTTAGGGTGGGTTCTAATTCAATCTACTGGTGTCCTCTCCTCACAGAAGGTGAAGTGCTGACGTACAGTGGCTGTGTGCCGAGACAGTGAAAATTGGGCAGGGTGAGAGGCTCCAAAGATGCTAAACCTGAGACACCTTGCTCTTGGGCTCTCAGCCTTCCCAGTGATCAAAAAATAAGTCTGATTATTCCTACCTACATTTATTGTGCTTGACAGTCCTGGCAACCCAATGCAGATAACTTGCATGTCTCTAAGACAGTCAAATTTGTAACAAATCATGGAGCTGGGTCCCAAAAGAATCCAGACAGGTTTTTTTTTTGTTTTTTAATTGGGGGATGGAATGCAAGGTCTTTTGCATGGTGGACAAATGTTCTACAATTGACCTACACTCTCAGTCCCTAGACAAGTATTTTTTTGGTACTGAAAATTGAACTCAGGCCCTCACACTTGTGAGGCAGACCCTGTGTTACTGAGCCAAAAATCCCGGCATCTCTAGACAAGTTTTAAAAAATAGCACAGTGAGAAGTGAAAGCTTTCCTATAGTTTAAAAAAATGGAATCTTAGCACCCATCTTTCATTGAGTGCAAAAGTTTTATCGGGCATGGTACCAAGTGTTCTCCATATGTGATCCCATTTAATTCTTGCAAAAATTACTGGAGAAATGTATTACAGTTAGCCGTATTTCAAATGAAACAGAGTTGAAGAGTAACATGACTTAACTCACATGTAAAAATTGCAGACTTTAAATTCTAACTGGGTCTGGCTCACTCTAAAGCCTGCATGCTTCACTTCTGCCCTAATACTTTTATCTTGGTTACTAGTATTCTCTTTGCTAAGCCAGGACAACTAATCCTCTGCAGAGAAACAACATGGGACTATGAAGGGCACTTCAGAGATCTGATGCTTCACAAGTTAGTGCTTTTAGGATTCTGTACCCAGATTAATTTGTGTTTTTAGATTCTTGCTCTACTTTAAAAAGGAATGAAGATATCATTAGATTAATTTTCTCTGAGAACTTAGTTCTGATGGCTGCTATGGTCTGAATGTTGGTATTCTCTAAATTTCTTAAGGTGGAACTTAAAATTCAATTTTTTTTTTTTTTTTGGCTTTTTGAGACAAGGTCTCGCTATGCAGTTCAGGCTAGCCTTGAGCTCACTTTGTAGCCCAGGCTGGTCTCGAACTCGTAACTATCCTTGTGCCTCAGCTTCCCGAGTGCTGGGATTACAGGCATGCACCACCACACCCAGTTTAACACTCAATGTTATAGTAGGAAGAGGTGAAGCTTTTGGGGTTTTACCCTCATGTATTACAGCATGGGTTCCCTTATATGAAAGGTTGAGAAGTTGCGCGTGGTGGCCCATGCAATATAATTCTAGCACTCTGCAGGGCTGAGGTAGGAAGACTGCAAGTTTGAGGACAATGTGAGCCACTTATTGAGATCCTGTCTAAAATAAGAAAGAAAAAAGGGCTGGGAACGTAGCTCAGTACACAAAGTCTTGGATTTAAATCCACCCCCCGCCAAAAAAGGTTGAAGGGAGTTACCTGGTTCTGTCTGCCTTGTATGGCAGCAAGAAAATGCCATCTCTGAGGCAGACAACCATTGAGAGACACCAAATCTTGGATTTCCCACTCTCCAGAATTGTGAGCAATAAATTTCTGCTGTTTGTAAATACTATTCAGTCTAAGGTATTCTGCTATAGCAGCCAGACTAAGACGATGGCCCTTTTAACTTTATTTGGTTTGTTTGTTTGTTTATTTATTTATTTGCAGTGCTGGGAATTGAACATTCTGGCCCTGTGTGTGCCTGGCAAGCATTCTACCACTGAGCTACCTATTGGAGTTCGAATGGCCCAATGGTTTGACCTCTGTTAGTATGGAGTGCAGCAAGCACAGCGATTAAATCTTAACCACTAGTCTGTGAACACTTAGAAAAACCTGCTTTTGGGAATACTAGAATCTTTGAGGCAGCAATTTGGTCAACAGGTCAGAATGACTTTCCCCTCCTTAGGGAGACCTGGTCTGTGACTCTGAGCTCTATTAACTTGGCTTTGGAGCAGATGTGGCCTGGCTTGAATTACACAGATCCATGGAACCCTAATTGCACGCAATCCTATTAAAATGGATCTTTGGATGCAAATACTGTACAGAGTCACAAGACAATGGAAATAGATCATGTGAAGCAGGGAGCAGGCCAAGAGGTTGATCATGAATGTGATCAAACTTTTAATACAAGTTGTTTGGTTTTGGACTGAAAATTCTGAATAGTTTGGAACAGCTGGTTTTATGAGAGGATGCTGGGTACATCGGGAGAATGGAGAGGCACAACGGATTCTGAGGAAGAATGAAATCTTGGAATGTTACGGCTGAATGTGGGGATGTAAGACAGCTTCAAGGGCATTATATAATTTGTCTTTAAATAAAGCTCTCTGGTAAAAACATTCCTGGGGACATCAGTTCTGTGTGTTCTCAGGAGACATACAGGGCTATATTTTTACTGGGGTCACTATGAGTGATTATTTTTTCCTCAGGTTATCTGATTTAAATATCCTTAAATTCATAATGATTTGGGCACATTTTCTATGCATAAAACATGAAAATAGGTATTTGATTATATTCTTTGGTTTAGTGGTAAGAGGTAATTCTATTGCCTTAGATAATTTTATAAGTGTAGGTAGGAATGATTCAGCTAACATACACATACTCCAATTAGCTGGACCTGTTTATTTCTTTATTATCATGACATACAGCTGAGCTGAAAAGGGAGCAGAGGACTGAAGGAACAAATAAAAAGAAACAGTCTGACAGAATGGTGATGGCAACACAGAGATCATCTTAAAAAGTGACTCAATATAACTTTTTTTTTTTTATAACTTTGAAGTCTATTTCATTCCATTGTTGGAAACCTATCCTTCCAGGAAAACTAGGGAATATTTCCTCTCTGCATGAAGACTGAAGATAGAAAAGAAATGTTCTACTGTACACAGTGAGACAGCAGCTCCCAAAAACCATATGCATTTTTTTTTCAAGGAAGAAATTCACTAGGTGACATACTTACTAATTTCTCTACAGTTGAGTCTCAGCCTTACAAACGAGTTTGTTCTCAGAGAACATCTGTAAATTGGATTCCTTCATATCCCACAATGTGAGTCTTATACAGTACACCTGTGAAAGTTTGCCACTCGAATGTTCATAAATTGAGGCTTTACTGTATTTTAAAATTGTTTTAGTTTCTGTGGTCCTGAGGCTTGAACCTAGGATTTTTCCAGTAACTTTATCTTCAGCCCATTTTTGTTTTGAGACAGGGATTTGTAATTGTAGGCAGGCAGGCAGGCAGGCCTGGAACTTGTGATCCCCTGCCTCAATTACTTGAAGTGCTGATTGCAGATGTACACCACTGAACTCAGCTTCTACTAATTCTTTTAAAATTAATTAAAGAGAAAATCAGCAATAGAGTATTTTAAAGTAGCAAATCTAAAAGATATATTTGTATTCAAAAATTAATTTCTTCCTTTTTCAACAATTTCAGGGGAGGAGTAAATAACAAAATGAACATCTCAAGATAAAGACTGTATAGTCAATTTCTTAGATTAACATATAAGGAAAAAAGTCTTTTTATTATACAGGACATTACCAAAGGTCAAAGAACTAAACACATTTTACTATACTAAAACGACAATTACTTACTTTAAATGACTTTCCAGTCATTTAGCCAAGCACTCAAAATAACTTGCACACATACATATGCTAAACATATGCTTTACCATTAAGCTACAATTCTGGATGTATTGCTTTAAATTTTTATGAAAGCAAATTTTATTCTATCTCCAAGTATTTCATTCAAATGTCCCCCTTCACCACTAGACTGTGTAACAGTTAACACTAAGTTAAAACTCTTTGTGAAAGTAATAAATGTTTATTTATATATGTAAAACTTTCTTCATAATAGAAGACTGTTACAAAACGAATGATAAACTCTATTTTTTTCAAACCTCAACCAGGTCAATCCTCAAAGTCACCTAGGCACTATCATGCCCAACAAATATGGGTCTTAGCATTTTATGGCAAAGATTTTTCTTGAGATTCTCTTGAGTCTACAAGAGGTTAAGTCTGAATAATTTTTCTTTATTTCTTTTAGTTAACATGCTGACTTTTTTCCCAGAGATGTTTGTTGACTGCGGAAAGGGCAGAGACTTTGGTGACAGATGGTCCTGGAAGCAAATCCCTACTAACGAATTCCATACAGTAAAGCCAAATGACATTAGGAAAAGTCTCTTTCTGAACCTTAGTGGCCTCATCAATTAAGTGAGATTATGATATACACCAGCCACTGGAACATCTAACTTCCAGTAGCTCTGTACTAAATGGTAACTAAAACACCCATACAAAGTGGGATATCACTTTTGTTCCTGATCAGTACTACACAGAGATAATAACATTGTATTTTATACCATGAACAAGCACGGAAGGAAGGGGCCATCTATCACCATCTGATGAGGTCTGAAGTCATATTTAAGCCCAACAGGCCTTTGCCTCGTTCACTATATACTCCTGAGTATGTTACAGCTCTTACAACTTTTTCAAGGAAAGAAAGATTTTGTAAGGATGAATACCCAAGTTTTCTGATGAGGATTAATTCTGAATTGGCAGTATCACTTCCTCTCCAGTGTGAAATTTTGCAAAAAGCCTCAATCAGGTACTGAAGTCTGTTATCAGTGAGGTGAATTTTTCCTGGGTCAAATTACAAAGGAGACCAAGTTTCAGATTATATGTTTTTTTTTAAATAAACAGCTAAAAGAACATATAAATATCATTCCTAATCTCAGTGAACAATGGAAAACAATATTGAGAGGTGTGGTATGTTTCCTAGTAGATGAGAAGTACATACTGGTATGTCTGTTACATAAAGGAAATGATTCATGCATAATGGAAGATGAAAGATTTCACTTACAATACTCTCATTGTACTAACACAACAAGAAGTCCAAGGTTACCCTATAGAGCACCTCTGTAACCTGCACTTGACCTGTGGTATACTTTAGCTGCTATCTTTCTTGATTAGTAGAGGAATTTTCCATGTTCATAAAATGATCTTTTCAAAAATACTGCTTTTCTATTTTATACTTGTTCTTCCTGTGTTCTGTTCTACAGTTATCTGTTAAATTAAAAAAGTTAACTTATCACATCACCGTTACCACCTATTCAAATAGCCAGAGGAAGCAGAAAACCAATTAAGTGATTTACTCAGTAAATACTAATTGAGAGATCATGCATGCACTAGGCACACAGAATTGCAACTGGACTGGGAGGTAATAAAAAAGGCCATACATAAAAAAATGTAAATTATGTAGCGCTATGTACAGTCTCATTAACGTACAGAGTATGCATTACAGGTATTGAAGTTATAGATTTATGTTTATATAATACATTTACTAAAATATAAATCTGTCAGTTAAATATATACATGCCTATGGATACAACCATAATCATTCTTGCTTCTACAGGAGACAAGATAAACACAGCCTCAGGTAGAGCTTTCTTGGTGGGTACTGAAGCCTGAGGAAATCGTGTAATTGTCACTGGAGTATCTGGAGGTGGTCTGATTAACCTTTCACAGGAGTAACTTATCTGAGGCAATGTAAATAAGCAAGTGGCTAGACTGGTCCGTCTGACTTCAATGAACAGCAGAACGGAAGCAGTGTTTAGAGCGATTAATGTGGCAGGGTTTGCTGAGTCAATCAGATGGGATGGAGACTGAGGCACAGAGGCCCCCTGGGAGTGGGGCTGGGGATTAGGAGGGGCGAGAGATGAAAAGCCATGAGAAGGAAGATGATGAGAAGAAAAGGTGAACTGAACTTGGGAGGACAAGTTTGAGTTTAAGTTTGTATTTCAGTAAAGTGGCCAGAATGAGACCGTGTGTGTGTGTGTGTGTGTGTGTGTGTGTGTGTGTGTGTGCGCGCGCGTGCGCGTGTGTGCGTGTGTGTGTACGCTAGTCTAAAGAGGGCTTCCGGACCTCCTTTGCCATGTGCGGACACAATGAAGAGTGCTGCTTAGGAATAAGGATGTGGCCCCTTCCAAGACACTGACTCTATGAGTGCCCAGATTCTGAACCTCCCCTCTGCTGACCTGTGAGAAACGTATTTCCAGGGTTTGTAAGTTTATGGTGTAACACCTTGAGCATCCCAAGACATACTGCTACCAGGTATGGACTTCCTTTCTGAGATGCTAAAAGTTCTAAAATTTTATTCAGCGACTGTGGCACAATTTTGAACACATTAAACTAAAAACTATAGGACTGTATATTTATATAAGTGAATTGCATTATATGTGAATTATAACTCAATTATAAAAAAAGTAGTAAAAATTATATTGCCAAGCAAACATGATGGACTCAAGATGGTAAGAAAATGCTAAGAAAACTACTTTAGGCCTAAATATATGAAAGGCTTAAGTACACGGTACCGAAGCACAGTGATAAACATGCATTTCAAGCACTCATCTGAAGACATGTGCTCTGAATAACCTAATGATATGGTTCAAATTTCTCCTAACACTTGATTTACCAGATTAGGGTAAAATAACACACTAACTCCCTAGGATCAAAAAGGGGTCACTTCTGAAACCATTACCTTATAGATGGTTAGTGTTTTTCTTTTCTTGCATTTTTTCTACTTTTCTGCATTCATCATTCTATGAACCCCGATTGCTTTTAAAATCAGAGGTAAAGGCCACCAACACTGCTCCTTGCGTATATGCTGTGTTTATGATCTGTCTGCCTCATTTCTTTCCCCCATGCCTATAAGAACCTACTTCTGTTACTTATTGACTTGCTGGTTTTTACATAATGAGAAGCTTACTGAGAACAAGGTCAACCCTTATTTGTTTCTGTACCCAGAGCACATAATTTATTGCCCAGTCTGTCCATAATTGGCATTCAATTAACATACTGAATGGTCACTATTCCCTGTAAGGTTTTTTCTCTCTTCTTTACATCAACTTAAGTTTTTCATTTTGAAATTCCCCTTCTTGGTTCATTTCTAGATAATTCAAGTGCAAACATGTATTTGCACAAATATGTGTGTATGTGAACTGACGTATACACAGAGACCCAAAACCAGGTTTGATTTATATTACTGTGTCAATGCTTTAACCAGCCCGTGTTAGGTTACAGCATCGAGATGCTATGTGCCCGAACACCATGGGTATTTAAAAACTGAGACTGGTCGGCAGTCTTCTAAATCCAAATCTTGCCCAAATCACCACAGAAGCAATAGGAAGCACACAGGATGGGAACTCTGTCCTCAGGTGTTTACTAGGTATGCAGGCTGGGGTCTTGGGAAGACAAGGAGGAGGAGAGAAAATGTATAGCAAAGCACGAAGGACTGAAGAGGGCGAGGAAGGAGGGAAAAGAGCATGGAAAAAAAAAGCAAAAAGCGAAGTAGTGCTGAAAGTCCTCTTTCATGAGTGTCTTTGGGAGGAATGCTACTGTGCCATCCAATGGAAAAGTAGGCTTGTGAAAAAGACTACAGTGTGTCCTTACCCACCTTAGTTACCAGATCTGGCACCATGGGACTGCTGGCCCTTCCTCAAAGTACAAATGACCATGAAAGAAAACACTGTAAATCAAATCAGGACATTGAGGCAGCCCTGACAGTGCAACTAATGAGCACTTCCAGGACGCTTCAGAAAGGGACAAGAATGATGGGCTATGTGTGCTGGAAGGGCGAGTGTCTGGAGGGGAATATAAATGTCTTTTACTGTAGTAAGTTAAAAATTAAACATTTACTGTATTTTTCAATCACATCTCGTATTTCTCACGGCTCTGGATGATTAGTCTGAGACCAGATCAACATGGTAACTCAACAATTCAGGGTTCATGTGCTCTTCCTGTCTTACACACCACTGCCTGCTGGATGTGTGCAGGTTGCTCACAGAATGCAGAGACAGCAAGCACTCTGGTGTCCTTTTTGGAGGGTAAAGGGAAAGAATCTTGCCATGTGGGTCAGGCTAGCTTTGATCTTACTATGTAGCCTGGAATGGCTTCAAACTTGCGGTGATCCTTCTGCCTCAGCCTCCTGAGTGCTGGGATTAGAGTGTGCCACCATGCCTGTTCTCTGGTGTTTTACAAGAGCACAAATTCCATCACGGAAGCCTTACTCTCATAACCTCATTTAAACCTAATTACCTTCCAAAGACTCTATCTCCCAATTCCTTTCTTACGATACTGAATGCATTTTATCTTTCATCCTTTAACAACAGAAGGTAGGGCTGGCAAGTTCCTGTCCAGTAGCAACAAATGCAATTGGTCTATTGTGTCTAGGAACCAAGTATTCATTTTATGTGCTTCCTGATCATTTTTTTCTACCAAATATCAAGCTTGGTATCCTCTCTGAATCTCCTGGGCTCTTGTTCTCTAATTACAACACTCACAGGAACTCTTAAAGACAAGGTAAAGAATGATCATGCCACTGGCATAAACTGTTCCCTTGATATTCACATAAAAAGACAATATGGTATTTGTCTTTCTGTATCTGAGATAGTTCACTTACACGATGTCCTCCAGTACCACTTGTTTGCTGTAAATTATAGCATATCATTCATTCTTTTTATGGTTGGCATTTCCTTTATCTATTCATCCACTGATGGGCATCTAGGTTGGCTCATAATTTCTTAGCAGTTATGATGATTTGTCTTGTCCAATCTGACTGATTACTCTCACAGGCTATATCTTTGGGCTGACTTCGAAGCAATACACAAGGAATACAGGTTAAAATCCCGAAAGTCCATTTAAAAGAAGTGTATTTCAATACCAAATATATTCTGGTAACCAAAATGTGGCCTTCAAAATCACTTCTTATTCTCAATCCCTGAACCCAATGCTCTTGTCTTTGGCACACTATTTTTTGCGAAAGGATATCTTATGAGCTCTGCCGTGAGTGTGATCACATTTTTTCTCAGAGACACATTTTCTCTTGCAAAAATTCTAACTTGACATCAACCATCTGTCAACAAAATGACATCTTTCTGAGACTGACGGTTTTAATGTAGATTTTTGGAGGAAATAATCACTAGAAAATTTCTGAAGTGGAAATGCCTTTTGGCTGGAGTGGCTTATTCTAAAAAAGTTTTGCTCAGAAGGGAACCAAGAGTATCACTCACAGAGTATTACAAATGATCTAAAAATAGCTTCAAGTTGGATTAAATTACTGGTTATAAATACTCTAAGACTGATGTTCTCATACTTTCCTTAAAAATTATAATCTGCTTAGCTTACAAATATGAGTTTTGGCTATCAATAATGCTTCCTTTATGTTTCTAGTAATGGAAGATTAGTATGGAGATCAACTGACAAGGTTGGCTTTTATTTTATCAGGATAAAATTGTCCAGACCCAAGAGCCATAAAAATTTTTCAAAATGCTTATTTATACTCTCTCTCCATATATGTATTTATTTTGCTTTAATAAGGGCTAAGTTTATGATATATGTGCTGCAGAAGTTTTGATATATATGGGTTGGTGATAAATGCATTATGGAAAATTTGGGAAAAAGAAAAAGTATATTAAGAGGTATCATACAAAATGACTTCTTTTTTTATACATAAATGTATGAAATGGCATCTCTAAAGATTTCTTTTTTCTCAAACAAAGATAGCACCATACCCTGAGCAGGATCTGAATTCTGGCTGGGTAGTTTTTGGTGTGAAATGTAGAGAGAAGAAAGTGGTTAGCAGTTATAACAAACCTCTGACTGAATTTGATGTAAGCTTCTTAAGGAAAAGAATCAAGGACACACTTAAAAAAATTGCATACACATTTCCCCCTACTCTTTTAGCATTTATATCTTATGACAAGGAGCATAAGATATTTTCTTTTTCCTTTACAAATGGTAAAAACAACTGGTATCCTGTATGAATATAATATTTATATTCTGCATGTTTTGGGTAGAATCCAATAATGTGTGATGACTCCACAATTTAGTACAGGAAACAAAGACCACAGCATTCCTCAGAAATTTTGGAGTCTCTTAATGGAACAGATCTATTTGAATGGGATTTTTTTCAGCAATACTTGAAGAATGTAATTCTTCATGGTGGATATACTGGATTTGTGACAGATGCAAATTCAGATATGAATACAACACAAATGATTGAGCCTCTTGTGTTAGGCTTCCTCAGATCTTTTTTTTGCATGGATCATATGAAGAAAAGTTGGTGTTTGACAACTGTAGATGACTCATCAGAGGAAGTTCTTACCATATGGATGTGCATGTTGAAACAGAACTGATGAACAAAGAGTCTTTTTTCTCTGTGTGGGCCAGTGAGGGTTTCATTTTAGGAAATGGAAGTGTCAAATGTGGACAAACTGTCCTGAAGTATTTATAGTATAATGCAGTTTCCTTTAACTGCCTTTCAACAGAGAATATGTGAATGTAGAATAAGATCTGAATTTCTTTTGTCCGCTTGTGTCTTCTGAACTATATTCTTGTAATAAAATCCATTTAGCCCTGTGATACATAATATAGACATGAAAGTGGCATAAATACACTGGGGTGTTATAGTAGTTTCTCAATTAACTGTAAGAGCTCTTTACCCATTAAGGATATTGCACTTTTGGCATATTCATTGCAAACATTTCTCTAAGATTACCTTATGATTTTTAAATTTGCTATTTTTTTTTGGAGACAGTTCAGAACTATTAGTTCAGGCTGGCCTCAAATTCACAGCAATCCTCCTGCCTCAGCATACTAACGCTGGGATTGCATGTATGTACCACTGCACTCACATTGTTTTTATTTTTATGTTTTGTTTGTTTTTATTTTTTGATGAATGAAAGTTAATTTTTATACAGTCAAATATATCAATGTATTTGTGACTCTTTGTATTTGAGACTAGAAAGTTTCTTCTAGTATCACAGATATTTCCTATATTTTCTTATGAGTCCATTTTAATATTTAACTCTGTAAGCCATCTCTCATCTGTCCTGTGGTAAGAAATACTGAGAATCTAATCAGACTGCTCTCTGCTTCTAACAAGTTGACCAGTTACTTTCCATCACTTGTTAAACAACTCATTCTGTCCTTCTAGGTTTCTGATTTATGATAAGTTACATCTCATCCCAGACTGGGGTCTCCATTCTGGTCCTGTGTTCTGATTCATTAGTATCTGCCACTGTTTTGCTTGGTATCACATTGTTTTTATTACTATAGCTATATGATGTATTTTTGTACTAAGTCATAGACATTTTCCTTCATAATTCTTTTTTGGAGAGTGGTGGGAAATTCTTGGCTGTTATTACAAATTTAACTCTTTTGAATGTGTCTAAAAATATCCCACTAGGATTCTGACTAGGGCTGCAAAACCTATAAATTGAAATGAAAAGGCTTTATATTTTTACAGTAGCTCATCTTTTCACTCAGGAAAATGGATTAGAAAAATTCAAATATTCTATATGCTTCTGTAAGTGTATCTGTGTATCTCTCAGCCAAAATTTTTAGTTTTCTAGATTTTGAATTTTTATGCTGTGAATGAGATGAGCTGCTCTCAACCCTAAACCAATTTAACTGTGGTACTTCCATTTGAGGTCATAATCCTGACTGTTTCTCCGAACCATGGATTATCTTAGGTTTAAAAAGTGGAAGGAAAAGGAAAAGGGGCGTGGGAGATGAAGTGAAGTCTTGTTTTATACTCATAAACTCTGAATCTCCCAGGAGTGCTCTAACAATGAAAAAAACCTACAGTGAAAAGCACCGGGGTTAGTAAAACAGAGAAATCATGAACTTATAAGTGCTCAGAGTGATGACTCACTGCAATGGATCATCTTTGGGAAATCACCTGCCAAGCAGAATATAGCAGATGAGGTGCTATTTTTGCAGCATGATTTATTGCTACTTCCCTTTGGGGGAAAAATAAAGATTAATCCTAGTTCCCTAAAACACATGAAATTGGTCATCCTGGAAGATGAGCCTGTCAGGTACTTGCTATTTCTAGAACTGGACAGGGCTGTGTCTGCTGTACAGACTTAACTGAAATAAGATAGACACACTTAATGATTCCTAACAGAAAGGTGCATTGACCAGGAGACAGAATATCCAGTTCTTAACACTAGATCTGTAACTGATTAACGAATCACACACAGCAGGCCACTTTCTCTCTGCTCATCTGTAAAAATCTGGTAGCTCAGCTTCTGTACTGTGTTGTATTGCAGATGAAAATAACACAAAAATAAAATACCCTGTGAATGCAGTAGTTCGTACTGCTGAGTACAGTGAGCCTGCTCAGTAAAAGCAGTGCTACTAATCAAGTAGTAAGTATAATGAACACTTATTCATTTAGACATTCATTTTTGTTGAATATAGTGTTGCCTTTTCTCCCTCTGTTGTTTGTTTTTCTTTGTTTCATTTTGACTAAAGATGCAGGGACAATTCAATGTTGTTGTTTTGGACTTATCTGTGAATGAAATATGCTAGATTTAACTTACCCATGACACACTGCTGGGCTATTTACAAAGATTGCCAGGAAAGTTTAAAGATGATACAGTTAAGAAAATGAGAAACTTAAGGGACAGCATGTTTCCTTATTCCAGACCCATGGCAGTAAAGCTCATGGGCCCCTCCCTTCTTCCACTGTGTTCCCAAATGTGGTCTTTTCCGTAACTGAACAAGGAACCAAGGTCCTGAGAGATTAAAGGACTTGCTCGAGGCTTGACATCTGTTTACTTCCCTATTTATTCATTTATTTCTTCAGAGAATATTTAGAGTATGGGAATATTGCTCTGGATGCTGTGACTATAGCAATCAATGATATACTCTCCCTCTGCGAATGTGCCGATAGCTAGTTAGAATGTGTATCTTTCAAGGTTTAGAAGTGGGTCTGAACAATCTTATTGATGTGTATTCGCCCATAGGAATACTTTTGTGAATTTCTACTTCCCAGTTTTCAGTATTGCCAGATGATCTGGCTTAAGCAAATGAGGCAGAAACTATAGGCAATGTTTATTTTTCTAATTCTTACAAACATCCCTGAAATTCAGGCATGACTCTCCTTAGACGAGAAGCCCAGGATTCAAGAAAGTTTTGTAGCTCAGTTACGCATGTGGTGAAGTGCAGGAGCTGGAGTCAATACTGTATGTTATGATTTCTTATTGATTCTATTTTTTTCAAATATGTAACTGCAGCTTATTACATTTAAAAATCTGTTATAAGTCAAATATTAATGTCAGTCTTTGGCCTCAGTACTTACTTAATGAAAAAAAAGAATTTGTGAAGCTGAGGATGCTAACAGCATATGATTATATTTATGATCCATCTGTATTATACATTCTCCAGAGAGGTATGACTGCAATATTTTTGATTTTATGACAGTTTTATTTAAAACTGGCTAAGTTTTTTTTAATGCAACAGTATTTGGTTAAGAAAACTCACAACCCTGTGCACAGTAATAATTACATTATGCTAAAAAACCCGAAAGACTAGAATTATATAATAAATGTTTATATGATTGGAAAAAGATGTAATGAAAATGTTAAAATACGTATTATTTTCCTGTGGATTTAAGGTAATAATCATCTTTTTTTGTTTCTTTTATTTTATTGGAAAACATAAAATAAAATTTTGTAACAAAATAGGAGAATAACAATACATTGCATGTTGTTATCTAGAGTACAAGTTATGGGCATAAAAGTTCCTCTGGTTGATGGTTGACATTAGCACAAACCTGACTTTTCAATGAACTAAGATACACTAACAGTAGAACTCACTCACATTTTTGCCTTTCTCCCTGTTGTCCTTTCCCCTTTCATCCACCCTGCTTCCTATTTCCTTTTGAACAATTTCTTCCCATTTTACAGAACCAATTGTACATTTTAGAACTTATTTACTCTTTCAGTTTCTCATACCAGGGAGACAATATGATGTTTATACATGTGAATGTGATTTATGAGTATGGTCTCAAGTTGCATCTATTTAATTATAAAAGTCTCGAGTTTATCCTTCTTTATGGCTGAGTATTACTTCATTGTATAAAAAGATCACTTTTTTTTTATCCTTTCCTTGATTAATGGGCAACTGGATTGTTTCCAAGATTTAGCTACTATTGCTGCTATAAACATGGGTGCACATATATCACTGTGGTATGATATTTTTAATTCTGGGAAGATATCCAGAAGGAGGGTCAAATGGGACCTCTCGTCTTAAGTTTTTTGAGGAATCCCCACACTGATTTCCACAGTGGTTGTAACAGTTTATACTACCACCAACAGTGGAGAAAGGTTCTTTTTGCCCCACACCCCTCCAGCATTTATTATTGGTTGACTTTTTGATGATAGTCATTCTTTCTGGGTGAAATGGAATTCGGTGTTGTTTTAATTTGTATTTCTTGAATGACCAATGATGTTGAACATTTTTTTCATGTATTTCCTATTTATATTTTTCATCTGAGAAGTATGGATTCATCTCAGATGCCCATTTTTTCTTTGGGTCTTTGAATCTGAGGGATGTCTGATTTTTTTCAATACTTTATATGTTCTAGAGAGAAGTCCTTTAAAGGACAATTGGCTAAAATTTTTTCCCACTCTTCTCAGATAACTTTCTTAGATAACTCTGGGTTATGTTTTCATTGCGCTGGTGATTTCTTTTCCTGTGCAAAAGCTTTTTAATAAGTTGCATCCTTTTTTGCTTCTTCACATTTTTCTAATTCAAAATTTTCAAAACTCTGCTAAGATAATGTTTTAAAATGAAAAGTATAATAGAAGTAATTAAAATGCAAATGTGGTTATGTGATACTGTCTCTAAACTTATGGTTCTAGAAAAAGATAAATATGCAGACAGTAAGATATGAAGCTTTGAGAAGTAACTGGCCCAGGCAGTTGGTAGGTTGTATGAGGTTTCACAGACCTCTAACAAAATTGAAGATTTAAACAGCAACTGAACATTTTAGTCAAAAATGTCCTGTGGATCTAGCACACAGTTGGATCAGATTTTAGATACTAAACAAGCAAACAAACAAACAAACATCCACTTCTAAAATTTACTTACTAACTTCTTGAACATCCTTGGATGTCTTGGAATTGTAGCTGAAAGACACACTTTCCTTGAAAAACAAATTCAGACTTTGTCAACTTATAAAGGAACTTCTGATGGTTTTCCTTTTTGGGGGGTGCTGGGTATTCAGTGCAGGGCCTCAAGCGCACTAAGAGCTACCACTGAGTCACATTCCCAGCCCCTTCTGACCACTTTTGGCTAGATTAAAATCCTGGAAGAAACTTTAAGGAAGAATAGAAGCTGTTTAACCTTGAGTTCGTTATTTTTTTAAAACTTTATATAGATAAAAACCAGTGCAACCTAAACAAGTACTGAATAGGTACATAATTTCTTCAACATCAACAGCTAAAAATAAATACAATGTACCAAGTACTTATTATGGTATAGGGTAGTGATGGCGAACCTTTTAGAGATGAGTCCCCAAACTACAATCTCAAACCCACTTATTTATCACCAACACTGCAATTAAACCTGAATAGTGAAGTTTTAGTAAAAAAAAAAATAAATCCATATATTAACATCTTTTGTCTTAAAGGAAGAACAACACATGTACCATTGGTTTGCCACCACTGGTACAGGGACTGCTTTACCTGGTTTCACATGTAGTATATCAAATAACTCTAACGACACTTTGCTAGGTAACTATTGTTTCCAATTTAAAGAGAGCAACTGAGGCTAGACAGGTTAAGTGAAGATCAAGTATCAAATATTGAAGAGAACATTCTATAGTATTCACACAGGTGATTCCATAGTTCTTGGGAAAGAACAAGTAAATTAAACTAAAATTGGGAAGTTTGTACTCTTCACTCATCTCAATCAATTAGAACTCTCTAAAATTTACAGAACATTTGGGGTAAAAGTACCCAAAGCACTTTGGGTAAAAGTACTTGATATATTATAAATAGTATGTGGTATAATTTGTTAATAAACACTGTATGCACTGTTCGTAAAACGCACTTACAGGTTGTATAATTTTAATATAACTAATGCATAGTTTTAATTATTTTGATTTTACATGCTAAAGTTCTAAAAGACATATTAATTTTTTTATCTGGCAATGGAACTACTCTTTATTAATTTTCCAAAATGCATAAAAATAGACTTTTAGTATACCATGATTTACTGCATGAGATGAGCCTGGCATCTGCAGGATGCAGGATGGCTTTGCTGCGGGGATTGATGACAATCTCACCAATCTCAAGTTCCACCCTGAACAAAGTTTCACTGTCTCCTATGTCACTGACCCCTGTACCTGAGGCTGAACTTCCTGGATACCTTGCCCACTTGGTCAGGAGTTCCGCCAGCCCAGAGAGAAGGATGCTTCAGAAAAATTGTGTCTGCCTCCTAGACTTCTGTTCTGTGCTGTCTCTGACAGGTAGCAGCCCAACATACCCTGTGTTGACCACTCAGGCTGGGAAGGAACCCCAGTTCTGCTCTACCACCGACTGGCTGTGAGCTGTGAGGGAGGCACTAACTCTGAACCTTCGTTACCTTATTCTATTCCAGTACTGAGGATCTCCGTATATCTCAAAGGTACACTGCTTGCATACTAAATTGAAATGTCTGCAAATTAAATATGTGTGTGATAATATCTTTTGAGCCCTTCTGAGTTAAGCAGCCCTTCCATGGAAATGATGTGCAACAGAACAGCAAGTTTTGTTTTCCCAGCAGAACCACCACACTGGTCCAATTTCAGATACTACCCATTGATAGCAAGTCACATCCTGATTTTGGAAATAATCAAATGTGGCTGGTGGGAGAGAGACATCTAAGGAACACCGAAATGTGGGAGAGTAGCTGATAAACAGCTATTTTATTATTGCGAGGAAAGGAGATGCTCCAGATGTACTATATTCAGACACCCTCACTGTTACCTGCAGTTTTTATTTTCTGCTCCTATACAGATCCATTTAACTTTTCAGTTCACTGAATATAGCATGGCTGAAAGTTTTCTTTCCTTGAAGTACTGAAAAAACAAAATACACCTTGGTGCTTTGGTGAATGAACACCCATACAGAGCTGCCAGCCTAAAAATCTTGAAACAAAGAAAGTGAGTAAGAGGCTGACTCTGGCCGAGTACTTCCCAGTGACAACATGCATTTCTTGATAACTAGTGAATGGCAGCAACATTGTTGAACACTTGTTCTGGAAAGTTCGGTGAAGAGAAGCCTGGGAAAACTCCTCTGACCCCACTTGGTGATCAGAACCCTAGGTTCCTTTGTGTTATCAGTGGTTTGAGGAGTAACGTTAGAAAAACTGACAAAAACAGTCTAGTTAAATGCCAGTCCTTCAAGCGAAGCTTTCTTCCTCAGCAGCATTACTGGAGAGCACGGTTTATTGCTCAATGCCTCCCTGGAAAATTGGAGTCAGTGCCTGGGGCACTGCTGCCACGCTAGCCTCATGTCTCATGATCACATCAGACCACGCGGGCTTAAACGTATTGTCCATTTCCTTTGTCTTCCCTTCCTTTTCTGTAATTTTTTTTTGTTGTTTTGTTGTTATGGGCAATGACAGTTTCTGGTTTCTTTTGTTTATCAACGGTTTCCTTCACCGCAGCCTCTATTCTTCCTGCTGGAAGCCTGGCACAACTGGAAGCTGAAGGAAAACCACAACTGAATAGCCTGGCACTTACTATAACAGTCATTTCCAACCACAGATTAATACTGTTACTGGATTTGACTAACGGCTCTCAATCAGCCCAACTGTCATCTCTTGAGAACGTGAGCACTAGTGAAAGGCGAAGGAAAATGTAAGCACATCCAAAACATGGTATAGTTTTACTGATGGTTCATCTTCTGCATTCAAAGGTACCTCTCTGAATATGCTTTGCCTGGTTCTCCTTAACAATCTGAACAGTGAGTGGACTAGGAGGAGATAAGACACTGCTTGCTGCAGCTGGTTAGAGGCTTAGGTCAGCTGGTAAGAGCTCCATGGCATCTGCTGGTGCAGGACACACTGCTCAGCTGCCTGAGGAATGTGCACGCGGCCTGTACTTTGCCCTGCCCACCTGGGGAAACTGCACTGGGTGCTGGTGGTCATGTGAGTTAGGAAGCAGCGTCAAAGTCCAAATGGAAGGGAGCCTCTTGGAAGCTTAGGGCTGGTAACACTGAGTGCTAAACCATCACAGACAGGAGCTGGGTTCTCTTCATTCTTTACTTTGACATAGAACAGTGTTAGTGAACCTTTTATTCAAATTGCAACAAAAATTAATTTTTTTATTGCAAAATGCCAACACTACCATTAAAATCTGAACACTGAAGTTTCAATTTAAAGATAATAGCTCATACATTAACAGTTTTGTCTTAAAAACACCATAATATATGTGCTGTAGGTTTGCCACCACAGGAGGTTCTAGCCCTAAGGCAGCTGGCAGGAGAAATTCTCAACAGACACAAAAAGAGGATGGCTTGGTAGTATATGATAATGATGCATGAATGGCTCAATTAGGTCAGATTCTATCCCAACCTGGCGATCTCTATAGTAACAAAATATACCCCTGTTCTTCTAGATTAGGAGAGTATGGCTTTGGGAAACTGTTAGTGATCCCTGGCTTTGGTTCCTGACAGAATTTAACCTGCACATGAGAATAGGACTTCAGGGACTCTTCTTTTGGACAGAGTGTTTCCCTGTGTTGCCCAGGCTGCTCATGAACTCCTGGGCCTCAGCCTTGCAAGTGCTGCACTATAGACACATATAGTTGCCTCAGTGTGACCACTAATTAGGAATGTTAACTTCATCAGGTTAAGAACTGCCTAGTAGATTAGTAGAGCATGTTCCGAAGGGTCCAGTAGGGCCACAGAGCACGCTCTTGGGGACTATATGGTCCCTTACCTGCTCCTCTCAGGCACCGTTTCCCAGCTCTGCCTCCCCCCTCCCTCGCCCTTCTGCCATGATGTGTCTGCCTTGAAGTCTGTGGACCACAGACTTATTTTCCTAAAACCCTCGGCTAAATTAAACCTTTTTTCCCTTTAAATTACAGTGGCATCAGTGGCATTACTGATGACTGCTGAGTATTTCACACATATAAATCCCAAACTTCTACTTTAAAAATATAGTAAAGGGCATGCATTTTATATACCTGTGGCGGGAAAGTAAAGTAGAAAAATCTTTCACTAAGGCCATTTAGCGCCATGGATTGAAGGCTTTTAAATATTCTTTCCCTTGCTATCCCACTTTCAGGAATTACTTCAAGGGAATAATCATGAGAATGGAGAAAACTCTGGTTACTACAAAAGTGCATCACAGTCTTGCTCAAAGAAATTTTAATTTTATTCATTCAACAATCACTATATGTCTACCACACACTGGAGAATATTTAAGTGTGTGTGTGTGTGTGTGTGTGTGTGTGTGTGTGTATGTGTGTATATATATATATATATATATATACATATATATAATCTTAGTTTATTTCTGTATAAGAAAAGCCTACTACAAAAAGCATGATCTCATTTTATAGGAAAATTAAAATGGTACAACGAATAGGAAAATGAAGTTGAAAAATACCCACTGAATCAGTGATCCTCAACCTTTGTGGCACCAAAGACTGGTTTTGTGGAAGTCAATTTCATGGGTGGGGAGTGGTGGTTCTGGAATAATTTAAAGGAGCTACAACTTAGATCCCTGGAATGAGCAGTGCACAGTAGCACTCCTATGAGACTCTGATGCCTGCTGACTGACGGGAAGTGGAGCTCATGCGCTGATGCCAGCCACACTGAGCAGCTGTAGACACAGATAAAGCTTCTCTTGCCTACCTGCCGCTCACCCTTGCTATGCAGCCTGTTCCTGGCAGGCCAAGGAACCACTAATAATGACTGTCTCCTGGTCACTGGCTTGTGATTTATCTTTTCACTTGTCCTTTTTAAAGTACTTGTTTTGTAGAGAGCTGCTCTGAGCCGTGTGAATCTCCTGGTGTATCAACTTTTCATTTACTAGTTTCAGCACCCACTGATAACTTTCTTTCTTTTTTTTTTTTTCTTTTTTCTTTTTTTTTTTTTATAAGGACTGGAGAGCGCCCGCGGGTCTCGAACCACCAGACCAATCGGCCCGGGCGGTTGGGAAGCCAGACTGGAAGGAACCGCTGGGCTAAAGCCGGCCCCCCACTGATAACTTTCAACATCCCACCTAATTTATTCTATGTTACAATTGCCTTTGTGCTGAAAGAACTTTCTCCCTTCTCCTGTTTCTTTACACTGGCATAGACCTATAGACTTTAAAATTGTTCAGTCATTTATAATCCTTTACTATGGTGATATATTTTGAGGCTCAAAATATCACATATTTGTCCAATGGCTCCTTTAAGCTAAATTCTGTGCCTTTCTGATATAGTCCCATTATTTTTTGAGCATTTTCTTATATTCTGGTAACAACAGTATGCCTCAGGCTTATTGTATACTCTGTACTTTTAATTTTAAAATGTTCTATAGTAACCATGTATTACCTTTGTTAAATGAAAGAACAAAATGCATTCAATTTAAAGAATAACCTTACATAAAATGCAACAGTATGTGTAAGGTATGGATTTTATTTAAGCTTATTTTTAAAAAGTACAGGTTGCTGATCCTATCTGGTTTAGAAATACAGTATTAAGACAAATTGAGTTTTACTTGAGATAGGAGAGGGAGCTCCTGCCTTGCAAGGCAATGTAAAAGACTGCTGTGCCCTGAGAGATCATTAAATACACAAGGCATTGCTCTTTTGTGATTGAAACCAGTGATCCAGTCACAAAACCTGAGATACAAAATGACACAGCTGAAGTACATTCTGTTCAATTAATGTCTTGCAGTCAAATGTCTCCTTGTTTTTTTCCCTCTGAACACTGCATAGAAAAACAGTGAGACACAGTCATTTTCATCTCTGACTAAATTTCTTCCTGCTGACTGTTTGGAGTTTCCCTATGAGCTGGTGTGAGGCACTTCTTCCTGTGGCTCAGAACAAGACTCTCTGTGAGGGCCTTGGGGACTGCATTCAGATTCTCTGAGGTACTCTGGAAATACTCCTCCCAGGACTTTGTAGACTCTGACTGCAGAGAGATCTACTTAGTTGCTTCAGGCTTACTGAGGGGGTTTCCTGAAACTCAATGACATACTCAGCAGCTTCCTGGCTTCCAGGGCCAACTGGACCCTTGTAGTGACTGTGGTGGGTGAAGGGGAGACACATGAAGAGCCTGCGATAATGAGTCATTACTTCACCACTGAGTCATTTGGCTGTAGCACAGGTCTGCTGTGACCTTGGTTGGAGGTGCTACTTAGAACTTTAGCACTGCAAGGCCTGGGCCTTTTTGACTTTGAGTTCTTTTCACATCTGATGTTATCTCTGACAAAAAGCCACCCTTATCCTGTTCTAGGTAAATGATACAACAAGGCACTTTAACAATATAAACAACAATAAGAGGGACTAAATTTAACTGAGCGTGAACAATGCAAAGAAAAAAGGCTTAAGTGTGCTTTCCAAGCACTACTTTATTTAACCACAGATTAGCATCATGTGGGTGCTACATATTACTATTCTCATTTTATACTTCAAACTGTGGTTGCAGAGTGGTAAATGAGTTTGACGCTCCCGAACTGGGTCTTTCCCCACTTCACTACAAGGCATCCTTCAGATCTGATTGTGGAGCTGTGAGTGAATGTGAGATTGAAAAATTCCAAGTTTTTTTCAAAGAAAAATTAATGAATGGAAACAACACCAGTCTGCTTGGCATTGAGAGCAAGCAGCATCATTTAAGTTGGTTGTAAGAACAGAAAGAGGTGACTTCAATGAATCTGTGAGTCCATGAAGAACTTAAAGCCAATTTGCTATGCAGCAGTTCGAATGTTCATTCACTCATTCATTCATTCATTCATTCACTCACTCCATTGGTGTCTATGACATGTACCTCACTGTGTTAAGTAGGGGAACATGGACATGATAAGATTGATGTGGTTTCTACCCTTGTGGTGCTTGTAGTTTAGGAAGAAAGAAAATCATAAATGATAAATGCTATGAGGGAAATGAGCTACTCTGGTGGTCAGTGAAGGTTTCTCTAACGGGACATCTGTCTTAGTTACTTTTTCACTGCTGGGCCAAAATATCTGACATCCAGAACTTAAAGGAGAAAAGGTTTATTATACCTCACAGTTTGTAGTGGTTTCAGTCCATAGCCAGCTGTCTCCAAGGTTGGGTGGCGTGGCAGAAAAGAGAGACATAAGACGGACAGTTCTTGGCAGGGTAGGCGCTAAGACAACCACAGCAAGCAGCAACAGCAAGCCTCCCTTTCCCTTTGATCCCATTCAGGCTACAAGCCTTTTGAGTGGTGCCACCCACATCTAAGTGGGGTTTCCCAATACCCACACCCAGATCTGTGCTAAACCAGTCAGTGGATTAATTTAGTTATCATACTCTTAATCCACATTCATACATCCTAGATCCAGTCACCTCTGAAAAGTTCCAGCTAGGAGCACATGAAGGTCGGGGGACATCTAGACACAAGCCTTAACAACAATTAACCTGAAGGATGAAATAGAGGAGATAGGGCTGACGAAGTCTCTTCATTTTCATCTTTGGTAATAGCTGGAAAATTTAAATAGTTGTCCTGGGTGTTTTATGCCTTTTTCTGTGGTAAGCAGGTCAATCACTAATTTACAATGCATGTGCTTTGTCAACATTGCTTTCCCTTTACCTCATTCCAAATATCACAAATATAGTACACATAAGATTTTTACTACTCAGTGTAACACTATCTCATTCTTTTCTTTTCTTTTAATATAGAAAAATCACATCAGGGTCAGGGATAAGAGCAAAGGCCTTTGTGTTTCATGGAGTTCATCCAAGTGTACCATTTGTTTCTTCCCGGTGGAATTGTCATATCAACTTTAGGAAAGATGGGGAGGGGGGAGAAAGAAATGGCCCAAGGCCTACTGAAACAAAGCCAAGCTTGCTATTCATGCAGGCCCATGGGACAAGGGGTAGAAGGCAAAAGTAGAGGACAGATCCAATTTTTTTTTTCCTATCAGTGTGATGGTCAGATATAACACTCAGGCTAACCCCAAAAGGCTCTTTCAGCCAGCACTCATGAGTCCTGATTGACCGTCCTCATATTTCTGAAAATGTTTATTTCAAATAGAGACACTGAGAGTGCATGGGAAGTAGTAGCACCAAGGAACTACCATCCTTCTTTGCTATAATCAGACCACATTTTCTCTGGGAGAATAGGAGCTCTCTTAAGGATATTATGGTATTGGGGTCAGTGGCCATATTGAGCTAAGAAGGGACTATTTTTGATGTTGGGAGAATTTAAATCATAGTTCTATTTTCTTCTGTTCAAAAACAGTAATAAAATGGTTGTGTAGTATCTTCACAAGAGCAATTTGATATTTTGAGACCCTCTACTTTCAGAAATCTGTGTTTTCTCCATTAATTTGCTCTAATTGCTGAATAATTAACCATAATGCTACAAACCTAGTCCCATAGGAAAAAGGCTTGTGAAATCCACTCCTGATTCATGTAATAGTGCAGAAGTACACATTAAGTAATGTGCACAGTGTGGAAAGGCCAACATTCTTTCCGTAAGGCCTAGCTCACCCTGAAGAGAGGAGCGATGTTTTCTTATTATTGGAGCAGCCATTTGATTGTTTCACACATTCCCAGGCCCTTAGGGATTGCTCCTGTCACACAGAAGTGACATGGATCAGGTGAACTCCCCATCACCTGCCTGAGGCTGTCCTGACCCTGGGCTGCCAGCGTGGCTCTTCAGACTGTAAGGCCACAGGGTCAGATTTGGGGCATGGTGCTGTGCTGCCACATGCTGCAAGTACAAGGGGCTAGCAACCAGGAAAAGCCCTTTCTGTGTAACCGCCGGGTGAAATCTCTTTTCATGAAGTCTGGTATGGACAGGAAACTCCCCACCCCCACACCCAGAAAGCACATGAGTGGCAGGAGGAAAAGTATGATCCCATGTATGGCGACAAGTGTGAATCTCAGGATTAAATTTCTGGTTATTATGGTTTGGATTCCATGATGTTTTCACCCAGTTCTCTTCAACTTTAAGCCAAGCTTATAGTTGCTAGGCTTTTAAGATAATTCTCTTAATGAAGTAATGTGATGCCAAAAGAAAAAAAGCACCACAGGGCTCTGTCCTTTACAAGGGCCACCAAAACTATCATTCTATAACATACCCATACAAGAAAAAAGAAAACTTAATTTTGTTTTTAAAACTACTGTTACCAGATTTCAGTGGTACAAGAAAGGTATGTAAATGGTTGTAAAATAAGGCCTGACCCAAGTTTCACCTGATATGCAGTTTCTATCTTGCTGAGTGCAGCTGATAATACAATTTTAAACTCATCATTAGAAACTAGGGTTCAGTCCAGAAGTGTGTTTCTATAGCATGGGAGGGTTCCTGCTTACTTCACAGTGAAGCCACCATCACAAACAGGATTTCCTAAAGAGGTCTTAGGGCAAGGAAGCTTCATTCTAACTTTGGCTCTGCCATCTGGGCAGCCCTGCTGCTCCTCCCCTACTATAAACAGGCGGTTGGGGGGACCAGGGAACACTCCTTTCTATTGTTCCTCATGCCTTTCACTTCCCTTTCATCTTTGGTAATAGCTGGAATTTATGACTACACTGAATGACTTTCTGAGTCTTGCCTTCAGAGTTTATTTACTTAATGGAGACTCCTTAGTAGGGATCCATCTTTGGATTTTCTTACCCCAACTGTATTTGCCAGAAGGTGTGGCTTCCTCTCTGTCTACTCTTTAACTGAGTGGAAAAGGAGGACAGAGATTGCACTTCTTACAGACTAACAGCATATACCAGCATGTACCTTTCACCCTGATCAGATCTTGCTTTTCTAAGAACATGCTACTTCTGTAGCTTGCCTCATGAAGTTTTTCTTAAATGTAAAATTAAACATATCCAAAGTCCACCTCAGAATTAACTTCATGCAACTCCTTATTATTTGAGTCCACTTTAGGGTTGTTCAACCCTAAGTTCTTGAGAGTTTAAAAAACTTTTATCACATAGTTTAGTGCTTACATATGCGTGGTTTAACACTGCTTGCTAAATATTATATGCATACATCATGCATATTTCTCTTATTTGCTCATACGGTTTAAAACACTTTGAGGCTTTGGTCTTCACTTCTTTGCCATTTTCCACAATACTCAGAATAATCTAAAACAGCTGAAAATCTTGTTCATTCATTAGTTGAAAGATGAATCTCATAGTACTCCCAATGTAGTAAGTTTCTTTTCCTTATAAGTCAGTTGAATATATTACATGTAAACATTAGAATTATCTTAAGGAATAATGCTAGGTCTAGTACTAATTTAAAGATCCTTAAATTAAAAAGCTTACTAGAATATAAAATAAAAATGATTAAATTTTATTAAAAAAATCCTCAGACTGCCCAACTGGGGAAGCAACATGGCAACACTGGTTTGAGAATGACAAAAATGAAATAATACTTCAGCCCATTCATGCCAAAGATACTCAAAGATATTCATGTCAAAGAGTAAGAGGCTCTGAGTTACTGGCTCTAACATATCCATCCATTCCTCACTTACTTATTAGTTGGCCACCTTATGTTGTGCTCTGTTAGGTACTAGCTATAGGATGCAAACAAAATGGAGATGGTCTGGCTCATAGCCTCATGACTGATGGGACAAACAGGTTTAAATCAGAGAACACCAAAATACATCCTTGCAAGCAGAGGTAAGAACTATGAAGAAAAACCCAAAATAGTATGATAGTGAGAACCAAAGGGTCCTGATTTTATTCTGGGTCAATAAAGGCCTCTTTGAGGAAATCATACTTATGGTGAGATTTGCTGGATGGGATGGAGCAGCCAGAAGGCAAGCTGGGGTGAAGGCAGGGTGAGGAAAGTTTGAGGCAGATGACTGTGGGAACCACTGTAGGAAGTTTCTAGAAGAGACTGCTATCATTGTTCTGTCTGCATGACAAAGCCAATAATTTACAAATTCCAGTAAAAAGACAGGAAATTAATGAAGTCATCAGACAAACCTTTACTGAATGTTATTTGCCAAATACAGTTCTATGCCCCTGAGATATTCATGTAAACAAAGTAAAGGTACTATGGGATTTAATGCATTAAGTTTATATTCACCAGGGGGAGGGGATTTAGCTCAGCGGCACAAGTGCCTGCCTTGCAAGCAGGCAGTCGTGAGTTCGATCCCTGGTACAGATAAAAACAAAAAAGACCAAAAAAAAAAAAGTTTATATTCACCTAAATACTGCAGGGTTGGCTGCAGAATTTAGACATATATCATGAAACTAGAACTGTTTCAAAGCAAGGAATGATGATGTAGGGGATGGTGGGGCAGCTGTTACCTGCTAGGAGAAAATTCGGCACGCCCTTTGTGTCTCTACACGTTTTGGAAGTTGAGGCACTGGCTGCGTTTGTTCTGACTACCATTAGAAGATATGGTATCTCTCTTGGGAATACAAATGGTTTGTTTATTCTTCAACATAATGTCATCTGCTGGGCCCTAGGTCAGGCTAACTTACTGCCTATTATAAAATATTCCAGTTTCCTAAGCTTGAGTGTCTCTTCCACAACACCATCTGGCTGTGTGTGCAAGAATTACCTGGCTGTCTCATTTTCCCATGGCAATGAGGGATTCAGGGCAAATGTTGCTACTGTAGTGAGTGAAAAACTGTCCTTTGTCTTCAACTCAAGAGTCTTTTACCTTTTGCCTGCATTCACAAACTATGGCAGACTAATTTATTAATTTGCAATAGGGAAGATTTCATATCTTTCACAGTTCTTGTCATCAAAGACAGCCCAAAAAATGTAAATTCTTTTTTAGTTCAGAAAGACAAAGGCCAAGATGGTGATGGATAAAGCTCAAGTCTGTAAAAGTCCAGAAGATTAAGCACAGTTGTGTTCACCAATCCTGAATAGCCAATCCAGGATTACTGCCTAACATTTAAGGGATAAGTTCAGGATAATAAGAAAGAATTTTTTTACACACTGGGTGCTATATTGCTTTCTATAACTTACTATCTCAATATTTAGTGGTGGAAGACACAAATTATCCTATTAAAAAAACCCACTGAATTTACAACGTTCAACTCAGAACTACACTGTTCAACTCAATACATATCGTAAGACTGGGGCTTTGCAAATGGTTAGTGCTCTACTACAACAGGATCTCACTATCCCCGTCAGAGGACTACTGGGAAAAGTCATTAACATACCCTAAAAGGGGCCGCTTACAATCCTACAAAATAAGGGGAAAGACTTCACTATAAGGGAAAGACTTCATTGTAAATGCAAAGGTTTCACCACAATTACAATTCAGAATAATCTGCATTTATAAATATTAAATAATCTTGGTAAAATATGCTCTTATCTTAGGGCATTTGTTTCCCAAACTAGACATGAAGAACATATATAGGAAGTTTCAAGATATACCTTGAAAAAAATGTTTCATGGTCAAATGTGTTTGGGGAGAAATGCACTACTTATCCACACAGAAATGGCAGGCAGATAAATGTTCTTTAAGATGTTAAAAATGCTATTTCTATGCTAAAGGATATACAGTTATATCGTATATGGCTACACATATAATACGGTCTCACTAATTTGAAGTAGACACTGACAGTACGGGTGGTGGAGGGAGGAAGAAAGGACTGACGTACTACTGCTGAGCCATCTTGGTTGAAGTTATCTCTACTTGGGGGAATCTTTGGGCTCAGCTGTTTCTGGGGTCCAAGGACCCAGAAAGTCCCAACTTCATGAATATTTGTTTCAGAAAAAGATAGCAATCATAGCTAACATTTAGTGTTTCCAATCCACGTGTTAGATACTATTTTGAGTGTTGCTACATTAAATTCTCACAACAAACCTGACAGAGGTTGCACTACTATTCATTTTCAAGAGAAAGAAAACAATGAAACTAGGAAGTTGAGTTACTGTCCCTTGGCTACGAAGCTAGTGAGTGGAAGTATGGGGATTTAAACCCAGTCAATCTGTTTCCATAGTGTTAACCCCTGCGCTTAACTACTTTCAGAATTACAGCATATACTAGCAAATTCCACATTATCAGTGTAATTCATATCACAAAGCAACTTACTATGTCTTCTAGTTGGGGAAAAGCAACCTTCGGGTGCTTAGGATCCATAAAGTAACACCTGTACTCTGCTGACATATTTCAGAAAGCTTGACAGAAGCAAAGACATACAAATGCAACAGCATGTAGCCACTCACTGTCAAAACAATCTCCTCTCTGCTTTCCTCTCACCAATTTGTTACTATATACAAAACTGACTTTAAGTAAACAAACATGTAGCTGCAAACACTACACCTACACTCTTAATTATAGCACTGTGGAAGGTTCCTCTGTTTCATCTTTAAAGTATTTTTCGTGTGTGTGTGTGTGTGTGTGTGTGTGTGTGTGTGTGTGTGTGTGTGTAATTTCCACCCTAAACTCCTAGTCTTTTTGTTGAGTTTTGGTTGAATTTTCAGCACAGGCTCCTGTGGAGTCCTTGTGGTTACAGGCTGGTGGTCCTTTCTGTGTTGGGCATTGCTTTGCCAGAGGCCAAGTTCACGGCCCTTCAGAATAGTGTATATTCTGTAGTGTGTACTGCTTGTGTCCTGCTGGGCTTCTTCTTGCTGCCATTACTTTGTGTGTTCATTTATTAATTTCCTGTTGCTGCTACAACTAATTACCACAAATTTGGTGGTTTAAAAGAATACCAGTGTTCGATCATCTCATAGTTTTGTAGGTGAGAAGTCCAGGTATGCTATGGCTCAGCTGGTTCTTTGTTCAGACTCATGAAAAGCTGACATCGAGGTGTTGGCAGAGCTGTGTTCTATTCTCAATGTTCTGGAAATAAATCTGCTTCTGACCTCATTGAGGTTGCTGGCCAAATTCAGTTCAATATGAGGGACTGGGATCCCTGTTTCCTTGCTGGCTGTCATCCAGGGCTGCCGTCACTTCCTTGAGGCATCTCTCCAGTTCCTGATGGACCCCTATAACAGGGCCAGCCAGCAACAGCAGGCAAGCTCCACTCATGCCTGCCATCTCTTACTCTTCTGCCCACAGCTTTTGCCTCCAGCCTGAGAAAGATTTCCCCATTTAAGGGGCTCACGTGATTATACTGGGCCCATCCAGATAATCTAGGATCATCTTCTTATTTTAGGGTTATAATTGTAATTACATCTGTAAAATTTCCTTTGTCATTTGTTGGGATTCTACACTTGAATATTTGAGAAACTTTCTGATGAGCTTTTCTATGCCAGGAAGGCTAACAGAAGTGAATGTTAACGCTAAGCTGCTTTACAGCAAACAAGGAACAAGGCAGCTAGATGTTAAATTCTAAATTTTACTCATTTCTAGGAAACAGAATGAAGCTTTGCAGGGAGTTGGATCCAGCAGAAGGTCTCTGATATTATAAAGAACATAATGAATTTCCCAGACCAGCAACTGTTCAAATTGTAGCTGGAAGGAATTACTGCTCAACAGGATGACTTTGGGGGACTTAAAGAAAATATATGGATTACAACCAACCAATGAATATTTCCAGGATACATCTCTGTAGCCTGAGATGAAGTAATGTAGAATTTGGGGCTTTTGAGGACCCTAGTATACCAGCTGGTAGGGAGCCCCTGAGGACTTCCTGAGACAGTTAGGAATATCTGGAGAGCTGAGATACTCCAGGCAGTGGCTCTTCATTGAACTGTAAGGAAACATACCTGTACTGTAACCACAGGTAGGGCTACAGTAATAGTAACAACACTAACATATTCAGTAACATGCATGATGTGAGAGCACACTTCTAGGGTGGAATACGATAACACAAATACTTTCACATTTCAACACATCTCGCAAATTGTTTTGATGTTAAGAATGTTGTATTCAAACATTATTAAGCAACTGCATTGAATATTTTGATTAATTTCATTTTCATATTAGTTTGAATCATCTTCAAATAGGGAAATCCAATGTTAAAGTGAGAAAATGCCAGAAATGATACTATCAGAAGGGACAGGTCATCCACCTGAAAGCTTAACCCAATTTGCCTTTTGCATCTCTTTCTGAATTCTTGTAAGAGTCAGTTTTGCTCTTTGCTCCCTGCCTTCTAAAGAGACTGTAATTTGTCTCCTCTTACTTTGTCTTTATATTAGTTTTTTATCTCATTCATCTCCCTTTTCATTTCATCTTAAGTTTTTTACTTTGACCTATCCTTCTCTGTTGTCTTGGTTACTTTTCTCCCATTACTGAGACAAAATACCCAACCCCCAAAATTAAGAAAAGAAGGTTTATTTAGCTCACAATTTGTGTAAGTTTCAGTCCACAATCAGCTAGTTGGCTCCAAGGCAGGGTGGCATGACTCTGGATCAACCTTCAAGGCCACAGAAGACAGCAAAAGCAACAAGAGCAAAGGGAGAAAACAAACTTCTTCTCTTCCCTTATTCTGTAAGCAGGGTAAGCCCCCACCACCCCACCACCCCCTGCGGCCAGTGCAGCAGCACTCACACCATCTCCCTGCCCTCCTCCTGCACAGGATGAGGATGTCTACAAAGTGAGGACCCAGGCTCCCTGCTCAGTCTGGTAAACTTCTAAACTTCTCAAGATGACACAGTGTATCAAACACTACATCTATTTTTGTTGAAGATCTTTAGAGACCATTTCTTTTTAGTCATAGGTGGGCTAAAATGAGACATAATTTTAGTCACACTTAATTAGACTTTTAAATCTGATGGTGTACTCTTGCCCGAGGCTGTTCAGGGGAATTTCTGAAGTCCAATTACAGGGCTATTCTTATAATAAGGACTAATAATTCATAATGAAATTATTTGCTTTTAAGCCTCATCCAGATGTTGTGAAAAATACCCTGACCCAACCACATTCCTATAGGGTCATTAGTGGCCAGTACCAACAGGTGAGGCCTGCTGCGGTCCCAATCCTAACAGCTGTGGGAAGAGGTGAGCGCTGAGGTCTGGACAATTTCACTAAGCATCCTACTAGGACTTTCAACAAGTGCATCCCATTCTTAAAATGATGTTTGGAGGTCCTCTTAGCCCCATGAGGACTAACCAAAGAACGCAAAGTAATGGAATTCTTGTGTATCTGGGACATTCTACTGCCTTCAAATGTTTAAGACAGCTCTGTTGAGTATAAAGTTTGAGGCCAGTATAACCTTTTTGTAAAGTTTTAAAATGAATTTATTTGATTCGTGTAGGCTTTTTCTTCCTCCATATAATTCAAACATTTTCCAGGATATGTTCTGTGTCATTCTTCCAAGTGCATCTCATGGATTGTCTCTCTAGTATTTAAGGAACAGATGCACAGACGTGAAACTTGGAACTTTGCATGAGTGAAGATGGTTTTGCAAATGCTAGTACATAAAAATGGTGCCACAGTTTCTGGGTTAAGCCAGCCTGGAGACTCACCTATCTCTGGAGTCACTATTTAAGAGCCAACAAATGCCTTTGTCTCTAGCTGATCTAGGTTGAGTTTTGTTTATTCACAAAAGTTAGGGTTTCTCTCTCTTTTTTTAAACATTTAAGTTTTTTTTATTCTTTCAGTTTGGGTCTCTTCAATGTCTTTTTCCTCAAAACATCGCAAGGACTTTGCATTGCCTTTTCTTAATTTAGGTGTATGTTTCTTTGGTTATAGTTTTGATTGTTGCATTTCAAAACCATCAATTTCATAACCCAGATTTCCATTCTCTATCCTCCATATGTCATTTTCTCACCTTATGAAATCTTTTGTGCTTTTCATTAGCATTCCATGAGAACTTCCAATACTGTCCTTTATATTAACAACTCCATTTTCTACAATATTATTTTTTAGTTCCTCCTATCAGATTATATTTCCTTAACTCAGTAAGTGCTAGAATACATGATTTCCTTACAATTCTACATCTTGTTGATCTCGCCAGCCTTTTTTCCTGTTTATATATTTTAAAATGCTCAATTTTGTAGTTTGTTTTTATTTTCAAGAATATGTCTTCTAGCATTCTTTTGCATTAGTTTACTGATTTTTGGAGATTTTCTTCTGATTCTAATTGATCATTTTCAGAATTTAAAAATTTTTATTCATGAGTCTTAGATAATATTATTTTGCCTTGTTATTTTTTTCAAATTACAAGATTTAAAAAAAATTTTTAGGTTTTTTTGGTCCTTATTCTTCTAAGAGAAGCAATCTAACCAATGTATAGTTAACAGATATTATTTGAATTTATTCTGTGAACATTTAATACTAAATAGCTCTTCCCAAGTTTTGGACAGAGAATGTCCACAAAAATAACTGTTGGTGATAAAAAAAGTTGGTGGCATCCAAATCAGTTGATAGTAAAATCCAATTTCCACTGTAAATCTGCCATTTTCAATTGTTTCTTGCAATGTTTTAATTTGCAAGTAGACACAGTCCACATGTCTGTAGCTGTCTCTGCTACGCCCTTGTCCTTATGAAAGCACATGCCTGCACATACTTACATACCTGCCAACATTTCTTAATCTTATCTAAGAACAAAATCTAGTATCTGCAAATTTAATTTAGCAAACCAAACTGTAGCAGTAAGTCACAAACCCAATCACACCACAAGAAAGTCAACGTTAAAGGTCATGTTGCATATTATTTCTTACATTCCAAAAGGTAGACAAGAAGGTAGAGAGTAGCAGAAGGAGTCAATAGCAAAGAGATAGGGAAAGAGTGAAAGAAAGGAAAGAGTGTGTGGAGGGAAGAAAGAGAAAAGATGAGAGAAAAAGAAAGTAGGTAGTATCTTTTATGTCTGTTAAGAAAAATGCTTCTCAGTGAAACCAAGCAGTGAGTCTCATGGGACACCAGCTCCTCCATCTACCATGGGAAGAGAGCTGGGTCCTCAGTGCTAAGCAGTGGCACCTTGGTAGTAGATATACAGGGAACAGCCCAAAGCAGTGGGCCAAGGGAAGCGTCCTGCAGATAGTCTCTGCAACCTGTCACTTTTAGTGTACGACCTATAGCTTACCATTTGCTGTAACTAACACCTGAGCATTATTCAGAGGGAAACTGTATAGACATATGAATTTATATTTGTCCAAAATGATACTTATTATTTACTTATATTTATTATCTTTTCTAATACATTTACATGAATGGTACAAAATAACAAATGTAAATGTTGCACGGTAGCTAAACTAAACTCCGATTGGGGTCCATCCCCAACTAGGGTAACTTTGTGTAAGTGTGGTGTTTTTTATTTTGTAGGGCTGGGAATCTTTTGTTCATGAGAGAGTTGATAGATTTGCTACTGACTACCAGCAATAGCTGGCTTTTCATGTATTAAGTACCTCATTTCTCTAGCAGTGTTTTATAATTAAAAGGTCAGTGGTTACTTGCCTCAAACTAAGTATCTTTTTTTTTGTACCAGGAATCAAACTAAGTATCTTTATCCAACTAAGTGACTAAAAATATAACTAGGCAGAACTAAAATTTTATGAGAAGATAAACTCGAAACTATTACTCTGCTTTCAATTTAGGTGAAACTGATGATGGACTTCTAGTCATTCTAAAGCATAGACTCAGAAAGCAAAATCTAAGAAATGATGCCTGGGCTCTGAAGCCTAGTAGGAAGGATGGGATATCAAGAGGGCCCAAGCTCTACATATCACCTGGAAGATTAGAACTCAACACATACTATTTTCTAAGAACAGGCACTGTGGAACTCTGCGGAATGATTGTTGGATTGCCTGGGCACCGGAAAACAAAAAACAACCAAAAAAACCTGCCTGAAAACTGCTTGGGGATACTATCTAAGATAACTTTCTTTTAACTGACAAAGTGAGGTTGATTGCTTCCCTATCACTACTCAAACTGACAAAAGGAAACCCATAATGAATTTTACAGTTGAAAGACCTCTCTTATTCATCAAACAAGCTTAACAACAGTTTTATAAAATTACCACACTCACTGACATTTGCCAGTGGGTATTATTTTTAAGTAGGGGTTAAGGGCAGAAGAGTTAGCTAAGAGTTCTTATCTAATTTAACTCCTGACAACTTTTCTTAGTCTTGGAGAATTCTCACTCCCACTCCCCACCATAAGCTAAAAGCAAACTAAGATTTTTTGGAGGGTGATTTGGTCTAGCAAGCAGAATTTTAAAAATATGCATGATATTTGACCCTATAATTTTGCTTCTGGAATTCACCATAAAGAAATACTTGGACAAATGTTCCACAAAATGAGCTCAAGGATTTTGCTGTTTATAATAGGACCAAAACCAAATGAGTAAGTCCTGAATGTCTATCAAGAGAAAATTAGTTTATGAAATAAACAGATAGCTTTTCTCAGTTTAACAGTGAGTTAGAGTAGTATAAACCTGTTTTTGTAAGAGAAATTTATGCAAAAGCATATGAGCATATATATTTACACGGTTACAGGCACCCCCTCCCCACTCTTCAATTCATAACGGAGAGGTGGAAGTATGTTTGGTATGTTCAGGGAGTTATCTTTGGAACTCTGGATGGAAACACAGGAAATACGATATTTACATTTTGTACTTCTGTACCATGTGGTATTTTTACAATCAGATGATGATGATGTCCATGATTATTAAAAATAAAGATAACTGGCACCTAAATCTCCTAATTTGCTCTTACTCTCAAAAATTCTTGTTTCTGAAAGTGGTATGTGTACGGACACTGAGACTCCCCAGGTGGAGGCAATTTTAAAGCGGACATACTGGGGAAGGTCTGCTAGTCCTGATAAACTATTTCACACGTGCTGAGTTGGTGCTAAGGCACTGCTAATTCAGAGGAAGAAGACCAGGTGGCTGCATCAGTCTTAGTGCTGCTGGTTTTATGTGCAAGAGAACCTCAGCTTCTATTTATAGGCCCCACCCAAATGAGAAAAGAGCAGAGGAGCTAGAAGAACGAGAAATGAATGAGGCTAGGGAGAAAGGCACTGGCTCATTTTCTTTGCCCTTTCCAATAAACAGCAAGCTTTCTATTTCTTCTTTTCATAGCATTTGATGATTTGGACCTACACTGTCTCATATTGTACATATGGCTGCCGTGCGCTTGAAATGTGATTAGTCGAGACAGAGATTGCTGGAAGTATAAAACATTTGCTAGGGATGTGACTTAGTATGAAAAAGGTGTAAAATATTCCTTTGTATTTATGTTCATCATACTGAAATGATAATTTTTTGGGATAGATATCTTATGTTTGCTTGATTTCCATTGTAGCTCATTTTTAATCCACTGTTGCTATCATAGGTCACCTAGTTCAGAGCCCAGCATGGCCACTGACCAGAGGTAGGTTCACGGAGCAAGACACTTGGGAGGATTAAACCAAGTAATGTGTGTCAAGTGCTCAGGACAGTACACAAGGATGTGACATAAGCTCTGTCAACAAGTATGAGCTGTAATAGACATGTTAAGAATTCCAGAAATGACTAAGGTGTGGTTCTACCCAGAAGCACAGAATTATCAGAGGTGGAATAAATCTCAGATGTTATCTACTTCAACATTTCAGAACCCTTCTCCAGATGGTCCACAGAAGAGGACTCTGTGGAGCAGAGTGGACTCCAGAGAAAGACACTCTGGAGGGCAAGGAAGGCTGAGAACACAGCTGTTTGGCCCCTTTGAGAGAGCACTGTGTGGCACATCCCATCACTACTGTGGCAAGAGAACACAGCCTGTGTGTGCACAGACAGCTGCAGTGAGAGCGGTGCTGACACAGGCACAGCCAGGATGCTGCTGTGGGGCAGAGGACACGGACAGCATGGCAGGCATCTTCCTTAAAGGCAGTTTCTAGGTTCAGCTCTGAAGCTGGGGGGACAAGGGTTTCTAAGGAAGCCAGCACTAAGGCATACTTTGGGCCAGAAGGGAGAACCATGTTACCAATAAAGACATCCTGGCAACTGATGTGTGCCATGGCCAGAATAAAGCAGGGGCCTTTTTAGAAAGGTCTTAAGTGTCAATGATCCCACACTAGTTTTGTCAAGATTTTGAAAAAGGGTGTAACAATTTATCTAAATACACAAGTTGATAAGAAATAGAGGAGCAGTCTGGCAGGTGTGATTATCAAAGCATGGTGGTACATGACTGTAGTAATTTCAGCACTCTGGAAGGCTGAGGCAGGAGGAATACAAGTTCAAGCCCAGCCTGGGCAATTAAGTGACTTAGCGGGAGCTTGTTTCTAACTCTCCCCACAAACATATACATATGTATACATACATACATACATACATACACTCATACAGCTGAGAATGCAGCTCAGTGCAAAGGCCTTGGACAAGAAAAAAACAAGGCCATTCATAGGCTATGGGGGAGAACAACAAGTCAACCCAGAAGCAAGCCCTCCATGTGAACCAGTGCCATGTGTGGGCTGCTGCTAGGAGGATAGTCAGCAATTGGCTGATCCAGGGAAACACAGGCTGTGATAATAGCTATTGAGGTGAAGTGCAATTTGATGCTTGTGGAGTTTGGTGTTTCCCTGACTTTGCATGTCTAGGGCCAGTGGTCTGGTCTGATGATCATCTATTCAGAGTATCATGGTACACAATGTAGTATCTGTGGGGGACTCTCCTTCTGAAGGTGGTAGCCATTGTTAACTACCTATTATCTTGTTTTGAAGTCCTGTATTGTTTTCATTGTTTTTTTTTGAATTGGGTTTTATTCTGTTTTATTTTGTTTGATTTTATCTGATGGTAGGAGCAGCTATTTCAAAGATAACAAGATACATTATGATAGCCATTTTGGATTTACTATTGTCTTGTTTTGAAGTCCTTTACTGTGCTCATTGTTTTGTTTTTATTGGTTCTATTTATTTCTGTTTGGTTTGATTTTTACTATGTCTGAAGGTATCTACAGCTATTTTGAAGACAACAAGAGGCATTATGGTAACCAGTGCTGATATCTTATTGTTCCGAAGTCCTGTGTCATTTACACCGGTTTTAATTGGCTTTGTTCTGTTTTATTTTGCTTAACTTTATTCTCTTTAAAATAAAATTTAAAAAATGAAAAAGCCTAAATTAGGACAATGGGAGTCACATCAGAAAGGAGTAAGATCTCAGAGACCCCTTGAAGAATGGGATTTGGATATTATCTTGGTTACTGTTCTCTCATTCCTGGGACTAAATAACACCCAAAATGAAGGAAGGGAAGATTTATTTAGCACAGAATTTGGTACCAGAGAAGTAGAGTTGTTGCTGTGACTGTACCAGACCACGTGGTTCAAGAACCTTTGGGACCAGCTTGTGGGAAGAGTTTGGAAAGGTTCAGAGATGTCACCTAAAAGAGTAGTGCTGGAACGCCCCAGGCTGTCTGGATGGGAGATTCTGATCAGAGCTCAGAAGAACCGAAGGCTGATAGAAATGCTGCTGGTAAGGATCAGGTTTGGGAGGTTTCTGCTGGGAAGGACTGCACTGGTTGTTGGATACCAGATGATGTGTGTTATGGCTTTTTAAAAAGTTTGCCTGCATTTTGCTGTGTCCAGAGACTTTGCCTGAGACTAACATTAAGGGCAGTGGACTAATTAATCTGGCAGAAGAAATTTCAACTAATAACACTGTAAGTATAGTTGCTTACATAATATTGATCTAATGGAGCAAAGGTACATGGATGATATCACTAAGCTATAGTCTTAGTCCTAGTAGGCGGGAGAGAATGGCCCACCCCTAGTGAGATAATGGAAAATCTCAAAAGGGTGATTCCAATAATCCTAAGCTTCTGTTCATCCCTTAGGGAAGTATGAAAAGCTCGCCAGTGTGACTTTAATTTTCAGATGCACCTCCAGCCATGGTTCTGATGGATTCTCATCTTATGCACTGACTCCCTCTACGTCCAGTTGTGTCTGACTGCCTACTCTGTTTCTACATAACCTGGCTGTCTGGAATGTTCCCCCACTCTAAAGAGGTTTCCCTAACCACAGTTAGAGAAGGGGCACAGTTTCTATCTAGGTGCTTTAAGCTGAGAAGGGTTAGTGTAGGGGAAACCACAGTCGCGGCCCTTTGCCAGAGAGCTAATAGTAATGGGCTTTGGATAGAAGTCACATTGCAGTTTAGCAGTTATGAACTCTTTGCAAGATCTATCTGATGGATCCTAGAAAAGGAGTGTGGCACATTTGTTGTTGGTTCTATCTGCATGATCACTTGGAGTTTGATAGTCTCTCCTTCCAAGTATTTCAGAGGATCCTGTAAGATGATATAGGGAAAATGTTAAATGTCAAATATGTCAAGTTCATGTCCCCTGAAGTCGAAAAAAGAGTTATATGGAACAATGGAGGTTGAGGAGGAAAATTCATTAGAGAAAAGGAATGGGGCAATGAGGAAAAGGAATGCGGGACTGGGGAATAGGAATAGTTCCTGAGAGATAGGAGGGATCCCAAATGGGTTGCCCTGGATGGTGCTATTTCTAAGGTGCAGTGTTTTTTAGATGTAAAACGAATGAATACAAGGGGTTGGGAACAATGTCTTGAGTGACACTACTGCTGAGCCAATCTTTCTGTCTCCCAGGTGCAAAGCACTTCTATAGGTAAGAGTTCTCACTCTGCAGTGGTTCTATGCTAAAAACCCTTGGTTCTGAGAGTCTGGGGGAATGCTACAGAGACTGGGATGTGGGAGCACATGAAGAAGGAAAAGGAAGTAGAGAGGCTTTGGCAGAATCATGCCCCCAAAGCAGCAAATGGATAAGATCACAATTTCCTTCTCAGAGGGGCCAGAGAACCTACAGGAAAATGGTAAAAAAAAAAAAAAAAAAAAAAAAAAAATGGAGACTGAGGGAAACTTGAAGAGAGCTGGCTAACTTGTTACCACAGAATGAGGACTCCAGGGTGGGAGCAGCATGCAGAGGGTTGGGGACGATATCCGGGACTCACAGCTGCTAGCTATGGGCACCGGAGTATGGAAAGCAGAGAAGGCCATGAGGATAGAAGCGTAGGAGGACTATCAAGGATATAAACTAGTTTGTGAAGAAGATCACAGAACTGGCAGACCCAGGTTGCTGAAATGGAGGGGTGCCGGAGGGCAACAGAGCTGCCTTCATGGAGAAAGGCCAGGCTCAGCGGTAACTTGTTAGTATAGTTAAAAAAAAAAAAATACAGTTTTCAAATTCCTGTTAAAGTAGGTTACACACTAAGAATTAAAAAAACAAAAACAAAACCCAGTATTGATCATATTACAGAAAGTATTCATTTAGTGTAACACAGAACTTCCCTGTATGTATTACTCAACCAAGATCGCTCCTGAATAACTATTTTCTCACTCAAGAAAATGTCCCTTTGATTTTTTTCTATTTGGCCAGTCCTTTAAATGGAGGAGGAAGAAAAGGTTTAGGAAAATATCACAGAAGAGATAAGAAGCCTCAGAGTCTGGCAGAGGACTATGGGCTGAACCCACATGTTCTGAACTCATCTGAAGTGATGTGTTTCTTCTCATGGACAAGGCTTGCCTTTGGGGCGTCATGTCCAGAAAAGCCAACTGAAGAGACTCATATGGTTGATGTCTCTAGGAGAGTGCCCTGTGCAGAGATGCACCAACACAGTCACCATAGGAAATTGGCAAGGCCCTCAGTAACCTTTTAGACATGTGCTCACTGGCCACTGAGTCACAAAGGACGGTTTTAGTGTTAGTTTCTCAGTGCTGTGTGTTTAATTCATAGAAATCAATGACGACATGCCTAGAGGCCACAGCACAATGAGAAATACAGCCATGTGGTTTGTCTGTTTCTTTCCAACAGTGACTGTATGTATTATATTCTTCCTGGTGGCATTTGTGCTACTTAGCTAGGAATCAGCAGAGCAGGCAGCTCAGAACTTCTACGAATTATTATCTGTTCACCACAATCTCCATATTCAAAGAATCAGTAGCATGTTTTATTAAAATGTGCATTTTCTTTTTATGACTTCACTTTAAATTGGAAAACCTCATAACTTTAAAACCACAAACAACAGTCCTGATCAGGATCACAAGGCAACTGACAGGTACCTAGAGAGCTGATGTTGTGTATTTATTTTGCCATGTGGTCAAAAATGATTCTATTCCTTGCATCCTTTTACCTATCCATCTATCATTCAGGCTGACTAGTTGGCTAATGAGCAAATTTATAACACTTTTTTAGCATTAAAAATATATCAATGCGGAATAAAGATGGGCAGACCATAGACAAAGAATCAAAGGAGGAAGATTAAAAAATAACATGGCTCTACTCCATTTTACAGAATGCTTCTGTGGGTCAATGTGGGCAATTATTAAACCCAGAAAGTAGTGACAGATGGTATTTTAACACTCTGGCTCTCTGTCAACCATCTGCCCTAAAATTCTCTGTGCTGAGTTCATATTTCCTAGGTGTTCAGTTTTAGGATAGAAGGCATGTATTTCTTAATGGTTTTAGAGAGAACTGGTCAACCTTTCTCATACAGGCCAGACTGGGAATCAAAGCTCTCAAATGCATGACTTGCTTCTAGGTTTCTCCAAAATATCACTGAGGCTACATTGTAGTAACGCATAAAATATTACAGAAACAACAAATGACAAACAATAGCATGTGCATAAATATGGCAGAGTACAAAAAACCTCTGGAGTCTGCACCCCTGGGATGAAAGTTGGTTCTACCATTAACAGTTGCAAATGTACCATATAGGAAGGAGACTGTCTATTCTTAAAAATATAGCAAGTTCCTTACCAGTAAATGAATGAATGAGTATAGCTAATCAATCAACCATTCTATCTATCTTAAACTTTATCTTTTAATAGTCTAAAAAACCTTTGGTTTTATCATCAACTATGGCTAACATTTAAATCTATATTATTGAAAATTGACACTCCCCAAGCCAAAAGATAGGCTCTATCTTTACACTGAGGTCAATTCTAGATACTTGCATGTAATTACTAGTAATCATTTCTCTAACCAACTTTTAGCTGCACAAAATTATTCCTTGGATGACTGGATGACAACCTTAACTCCCCTGTGCTTGCGGATGGTAACTTCTTCCCATTTCTGACCATGAGCCAGTAACACAATGTTGGATGCAATCACCAGAGGCATTTTTCAAAATAAGAATTCCTGGCCCTAGCCCAGTAATGACTCTCAAAGGAGAGACCTGAGAGCTGCACTTCTAAAGGCTGCCCGTCCCTGGTGATCCTGTCATCGACCCAGGGGTTCTTGCCCTGAGGGCATATGTAGGTCAAGTGGAGGGCTTGCTAATTACAGACTGCTGTTGTCCAGCACACAGCTTCAAACAGTGGGTCTGCGGTGGGGGCCTAAAAACTTGCATTTCCAACAAGGACCCAAATGATACTAATGCTGCCATCCATGAACCACAATTTTCTTCTTCTTCTTCTTCTTTTTTTTTTTTTTTGGTACCAGGAATCAAACTCAGCACCTTGTGCTTGCCAGGTACAAGCTTGTACCTCTCAGCTATATCCCCAGCTCCAGGAACCACACTTTCAAAACCACTTATTTAGCCCATTTTGTAGACACTGCAGCTGAGCTGATTAGAATTCATGAGACTTCTTTTGGATCCATAATCCTGCTACTTTTTAGCTGCCTGATGTTAGACAAATACATTAAGCACTCCAATGCCGTTTCCTCTTACTGTAAAAATTAATAAAGGTTACACAAAGCTTTGGCACTGTAATTGGCACTGGAGGCTGCTGCTAAACATCTGTACACTATGATCTCCTTGCCATGATGCCATCTATGAGCTACAGGTGACTTTGCTGAGTTCTAGAGTGAGTTCCCAAAATTCACTGCACAAAACTTGGTTTGATAACAAACAAACAAACAAACAAACAAACAAAAGTAATGATTGATCATTTTTCCCAAGGAACTATAACAAAGCTACATTTTGAACATAGTATGTCCAGTGGGAATATGCTCAGCTTCCCAACTCACATTTTCCCATGGAAATAAAAATAGAAAAGAGATTAGATTTTGATTAGTTCTTTGTTTAATTCTGACAAAGCAGAACTCAGTACCCAGGTAGGAATCATTTTCTTGGCAGATTTTTGTTATACTATTTGGCTATTTTTGTGACTTGAAAAATCAAACAAATGAATCACAGCCCATCTTACTCAGGGTGACCCTGGAGGTCATCCACCTTACCCACCAGTATGCGGTGGTCCAGAATTTTCTTAGACAGTGAGAGTCACAAGTCCTTTCCAGATCACTGTTTAATCATTAGGTTGTCCCCTCTGAGCAATTAACCTTTATTTCTTTAACTTCTATTTTCTTTCACTGCATTTCTTCCCTCTATAGGGCCCATATATGGCCAAGTTTTCTCTTCCAGGAGGCAGCACTGAAAACATTCTGGAACAGCATTCACATCCCCCTTGCCTCTGCCTTGGAGCCTCGCCTCAACATTTTGTTTTCAACAATTCCCACCATCAAAATTTCCATGTACTTACAGTGCTCTTCCTGTGGATATACAGGGTATTTTTTTTTTCATTAAAAAAATACAATACGCTTGGGGTTGCCACATCTTATCACCAAGAAAAACAATGCAATGTAAATTTTACAACAGTGAGATTTTTCTTCCCAAAGTTTCTAAAGAGAGCGCAACGCTTCAGTCACATAAAACTGTACTGCAAAAATCAGTGTTTTCTGAGGAGGCTCAAAAGGGACACCAGAAACAGGTAGAACCAGACCATGCCCCGAAAGAGAAAATGCCACCTGCCACTTGAATTACGAAGGATTTCAAACAAAAAGTATATGTCTTACTTTCTACGAAACATTTCTGCAAATATGCAGCCAACACTCCAGAGGTCCACAGGGGTGGCGTAGCTGGACTGGAGCAAGACTTCAGGAGCGCGGTACCACAGTGTGACAACCTGCAAAGGCAAGCAGATCTGGGTGTTACTGAGAGTCAGCTGCCGGCTTCAACGATGCCCTATGCCAAGTGGTTTAAGGACAAGATCCACTTTGCAAAGAACTCCTATAAATCATCCGGTGACACTGTGATAAATGCAGTAAGTGCACAGGACTCATCACTCACAGGCCAGGAAATGACATTCTCCTTACACAAGACGGTAAAATAACACAAGCTTCAGAAAGCTAAATTCCAAAACCTTTTATCTTAAAGCTATTTTTTTTCTTACTGAACTTAAAAGATAATACATGGAAAATAGATGACGGCAACAACTCCACCTCAATTCCCAAGTGAATATTATTGGAAAAATCAAAGATTCCAGAGGCTGATGGATGTTGACCCTGGAATCTCCAGAACACCGAGGACGTCATAAGTATCCTTATCATGACACTTGGGGAATCAAAATAAATGCCCTCCCATGTTGTTAAAAAATGGGAAGAGCTTCAGAGAGAATGTATATCACAATATTCGTATTACATGAAAAAAATGTTCTCCAGAGGAAGAGATTCCCAAAACAGAAAAATCTATTTAATTCAGAAAGTATCAAATAGATGAAACAAACACAGTTGTGATTCCTTCTACCAACCTGAGGCCTGAAGAAGATATACTATGCTAAAGCTTCAGATTTATGCATGTAAAAGGGTTTAAGTCCTTTGTTTTTTGGGCAGAGGTAGAGAGGCAGATACTCTGGATATCTGAAATTGAAGGCTTTGTCTTTATATTGTCAGGCGAAAAACTGAATACATAAATCTACTACGTCAGTATTTCATATTATTCAGACCCATCTGTCTTTAATGATTTGCCTTCCTGTGTTATCAACATCTATCTAAATTTCCTGGAACTCAGATTTATGTATTTGGAGCATTAAGACTGGCATAGACACTCTAAAACTGCTCCCATTAATCTCCTCCTCTCTTTGATGCACATACTGTCCCTCCAAAGTTCATTCATTTTCCACTGAATCTAGGTTGGCCTTAATGACTTGCTTGACCTACAGAATGTGATAGAAATAATGTCTGAAGCTGTGAAAGTGTAGTCACAAGAATCCTTGTAATCTGGCCCTTTTCAAATGCCTGCTTTTGAGATGTTTCCTCTGGGGAGCCATTTGCCTTGTCATGAAAAGACCACAAAAACGTTCTGGTCTGCAGTCCTGGCTGAGCTGTCAGTTGAAAGCCATGTGACTGAGCCATCTTGGACTGTCAAGACCAATTGATCCTCCAGACGAATGCTACCCCAGTCAGCATCACACAGAGCAGAACTTCTCAGCTAAGTGTAGGCAACATTATAAACATCGATGACATTATAAACAATGGAATGGTACAACATTAACATCTTCCTCCTTTATCTCAATTAACATACTTTGCTTTGAATTTACCTAGGGCTCACATTTATTTAAGGGCTATCTGATTGATATCTAATGGAAGGATCATGATGATGTAATAGAAATTTTAAAAAAATTCCACAAACAGTATCAAAATGATAAGCTCCAATATATCTTCCCAGCCTCGTCTCTCACAATAATTTCATGCTCCCTATATGCTAGTCACACATTAGACTACACCACTGGTTTGCAACCTTGACTGTGATTAGAATCATCCTTTTTTTTTTTTTTTTTTTTTTTGGTACTGGGGACTGAACTCACGACCTCATGCTTGCCAGGTTGGTGCTGCGCCGCTGAGCTATATCCCTGGCCGTCATCCTTAGGTTTCCACAAAAACTTCAGAATCTGGACTTAATCTTGATCCCCTCTCATCCACACTGAGTTAGGTTTCTATGTGTAGGCCACTTGTTTTTCTTTTCCTTTGAAATCCTAGGTCTGAGTACCACTAGATGATATAATCATATATTATAGCTCCTGCTTCCAAGCTTTTGTTTACACTGTTTTCCCAGTCTGGGAAACTCTTGTCTTTCCTCGCCACATGTGAAAATCTTCCTTATCCTACAAGCCCAACTTAAAAGCTATCACCTGAATTCATATCTTGCAACAGTTCATATTATGGCTCATTCTGGAAGGTAAGATCTTACTTTTATCCATAATATGTCTGTGTCCAGAACAAGTTTGTATCCATACAATGAAATTTTAACAAATACCAAAGTAATAAGTTTAAGGCAATCATTCTTAGAAAAATTGGGAAAAATTCAATGACCAGTGATTCCCCAAAGAGAAGACAGCACTTTTTATTAAGGAAAGTCAATCCAATATTGGGCTCCAGGTGTAAGTTACATAATTTATCTTTGTATTATTAATATTTCTAGCTGGAGAAACACTTCTTTGTTCCTCTGTCACACTGTAAACAGAACTGCAGGTGCCAACTGCCCATAAAGTTTCACTTGAGTGAGTTACAGTCACGCACAGATACTATGAAGGCACATTTACCTTCTTACCTCAATTCAGAGTAAAATATAGCATTATGTGAAATTAAAAGTTTATTAAACACAGCATTATTTTAAATTGTTCTAAGGTGCTGTGATTTTTAATTGGCTACTCAGTCCAAAACAATTTTAGTACAGCTATCTTCATTTTCAATACTATAGTCTGTAATATCACTATGATCATAAAATAAATGTTTAAATAGTAAAAATGAGAACAATATTAGTATGTTTTAGAAGTTCCTTTCAATTTAATGTTTAGTTATCACTCAAAAAACACAAAATTTTATCAAATGCTTTAAAAAATATTGATGATAACCACATTTTTATAAATGACATATTAATTACATTAATAAGTTTCCTAATATTATACCATTCTTGCCTTCTTGAAATAAGCATTCCTAATCATTTCATCTTTTAAGACACTTGAGAACTCTATTTGCTAATATTTATTTAGGATATTAACTTTACTCATGTACAACTTATAAGGGAGACTTTAGTTTTGTTAATTTTTCATGTTTCAATAGCAGGGATATGCAAGCTTTTCACCTTTTCTATATTCATGACTTGTGTAACAACATACAAATAGTCCCTTGAAGGTAGAATTCACCTATAAAATCATCTGGTTCTGGATGTTTGTTAGTAGTGTGTCTTTGCCAAACTTTTGAATCTCTTCTTTGTGATTGTTTGTTCAGGTTTTAAGTCAATTTTGACTAATATAAAAGATTTTCCATGAAAAACCAATCTAGATTTAAAAATGCATGAGTTTAAATTTGAATGCAGTATTTAGTGTAATTATGTTTCCTCGATTATACTGATTTTCTCTTTTTAAAGTGTTTTTTTCTCTTTATATCTCATAGGCCTATCAGAAGTTTAGCTGTATTATTTGTTTTTAAAAATTCACATGGGGTTTTATTTCCACTTTGGGAAGGTTACTGCTCTATTTTATAATTTTTAAATTTCTATTTTTATCCTTTAAAATTTTCCTCTCCTAGTTTCTTTATTTTTCTTTTAGTTGAAAATTTCCTTTCAATTTTGGTTAGTAATAGAATACTTACTTTAAAATAAACTCTCAGTTTTGTTCATCTTTAAATAATATGTAATCTATCTTTAATTTTCTCTTTACTACTCAAATGATAACAATTGAAAAATCTAGTTCTAACTTAAGAACAAATTTTTTGTAATGATAAAATGTAAATTCCTTTAAAAAAAAAAAGAATTATAATCTTGTGCCTGTAAAAACTTCCAATGGAAAACTGCCTAAGGCATTTTAAGTCACAGATACCCAGAAATTTATCCCAAAGCTTTGAGAGTGAACAACACTGATAGAAATGTTCCCAGGTTTTAGTGCAAGAAGGATGGACAATTAACAATATATTAATTTTTATTAAAAACTCCTTCATAAATTCAATAATTCTAACTGTACTTAAAAACAAAGCATAATGGCAAATCTCAGTGTAAAAACATGTTATAGGAAACAATGAGTGTAATATATAAAGATCAACATTTAGAAATCTGTGACAAAGGTAGCTACCAATGGTAATAACACAGTTGTCTATTAAGCAAGGATAACAATAAGAACTATGGACAGAGTGTGGTAGTTGGAGCCAGCTGGAACCAAAGCAAATACAATGTTTATTACAACCATTACATGTATTAACAGCCTCTAGAGGTGCTGAATGGATTTGGCAACAGGAGGGGTAGCGGAAAGGGGGGAGGAGTTCAAGGATATTTATACAAGTGAATGTATCTGTTTAAACTGCTTTGATCTCTATTCACCATTTTTTGAAGCAGTTCAATAACAAAATAAAATAAAGTAGAGCTAAGGCCAACTCTGACTGAAAATACATGGCAGAGTAAACCGTGCTCACTTAATAATCTACTTAACAGTCTTTTATTCATGTACCCTTTCACCAAGATCCTGAAAAAACTTGATCTGATTCAGCAGCAAAGCAGGGTGTTAACACTGGGCTGGGGCCCTTCCTTTTGCCTCTCCAGATGCTCTCTGCCCTGGAGGTGGACCTCTATTTGCCATATGCCTCTAGTTTCTTATGGAGTTTGGCCAATAGGAAGCTTTGGCAGGAGTTCAGAGAGAGTGAGAGGAGAAGGTCAGTTCTTAACTCCTTGATTTCCTCCAGCAAGTTGTCTCTGGCAGGCTGTGCTGTCATCACACCACCATGTCTACCTTGGCTATTTCCATGTCCACCTGCTATTTCACTGTGTCCCTCTGGATTCCAGTAATTGTACCCTTTCATCCCTTTGAGCATGGCAATGCTAAAAGGCTGGCTGCCATGAAGAGTCAAGGTAGGGCACCATCCCGTCCCCTAAACTCATATTTTTGCCAAGTCCTGTTTTAAACCTTGAATTACCTTGTTATATTGAGCAAGTCATATAACATATTTCCTGTTGGGCACTCCCTGACACCCATAGTCTACAGAGGAAGACACTAGCACAGGCTGGGACTCCTCCAAGCCTCAGCTTTCTTTTGTGCCAAAGGAGGACATCAGAACTGGGTGACCTGTAAGATGTTCTCTCGTAACATTCTGAGAGTTCCTCAGTAACACAGTAATGGTAATTGAGACTTACAAATGTCCATACCCTATGGACTCAATTCTAGGCTTGCCTACCTCTGTTGCTCTTTGTTTTCTTTTTAATTTTTTTTTTTATTTTAAAGAGATTAAAACCAAGCAAAACAAAACAGAACAAAGCCAATTAAAAAAACCACAGGACTTCAAAACAATAAGAAATCAGTAATGGTTACCATAATGCCATCAGCTGTCTTCAAAATAGCTGTAGATAATTTCAGACATGGTAAGTATCAAACAAAACAGAATTGAATAGAACCAATAAAAACAAAACAATAAGCACAATACAGGACCTCAAGACAAGATAATAGTAAATCCAAAATGACTACCATAATATATCTTGTTATCTTTGAAACTGTTGCTCATGCAATCAGAAACAATAAAACAAAACAAAGCAAAACAAAACTCAACCCAACAAAACAATGAAAATGATACAAGACTTCAAAACAAGACAATAGGGAACTAACTGTGTGCACCACCCTCAGAAGGAGCTCCCCCACAGATGCTACACTGAGTACTGCCATCCTCTGAACAGATTATCAGACCACTGGCTTTAGACCTGCAAAGTCAGTGAAACAGGAACCACTACAAGCATTAAATTGTATTCGGCCCCAATAGTCATCATTGCAGCCTATGTTTCTTCGGATCAGCTAGTTGCTTCTAGGGGGTGGGGGAGTGTGTTTGTGGGGGTGGGGTGGGATGGCTGGCTCTTGTTTTCCAGCATGTGTGCTGGAAGGGGCTGGCATCTGGCTCTCCCCTCAGCAGCTTGCTCAAGGTGCTGATTCGCAGGGAGGGCTTGCTTCTTACTCTCCCCTTCCTCCGGCCACCCAATCTGTGAATGGTGGGTGCTGACTCACGGGAAAGGCTGGTTTCTGGCTGTCCCCTCAGTGGCCTGCGCATGGCGCCAATTCATCTGAAGGGCTTGTTTCTTGTTGACTTCTTGTCCTCTTCCCATGCAGTCTGCAAATGATGGTTTTCTTTGATTTTGTAATTCCTACAAACTATAACAGTAGGGTACTACCCTCCTTTTGGTCCACTTTATGTCTCAAATGCAAACAGGCAGACAATGATTTATAAAAATATGGATGTGAAACTTTAATTTTGTTAAAGTGAAAGATTTCACAGTTCTATTCTAATCTGTTAATTTAACTTATATTGACATTCTAAACTGTGTTTTTGTTTCCCTATAGAAAACCAACATGGTTTTGTGAGGTGAAAATTATAACTAGTGATAATTTCACTGCCTTTTCATGAAGGGTCTAAAAAGTTATAATTACTTAAAATTATACATTTAAATTAATAGTATTCAAATGCTGCCTAGCAGTCTTCTTATAAAGACAGTTGTAAGAAAACTTAAAGGGTTAAATACTAACACAAGTTAACACGCAAAATACTTTGCAACAAATAAAATGGAATCATCTCAAATGCATTCATTTGTAATGTAAGGGCCAGAAGGAAATGTCATTTACATGAGAAAAAATGGTCTGGGTGTAAGATGAGATTTCTAGAGCGTGGAGACTGTGCCAGTAACTGTCCTGCCTCTGTTCCACTGTACTCATTCCCAGTCGGAAGGCTGATTTTCTTTCCCTGGACCTACAGCTGCCCTGCTACACATGGGGCCACGGCTGCCATTATGTGTGCTGCCTTCCTGTCACCTGGTTTTCATTTATATGGGTCTATCTGTGGGATATACTTTCCCTAAGACTCTGCAGGTCCAGATTCTATCATAGTTCAAGGCTTTGCTCACATTCTGTCTCTTCTACAAAGATTTTCTCGATTTCCCAGTTGACATGACAGCTTTCTTTTAAACTCGAGTGTACTTTCATTATAGTTATTTGATTCATTGGCCACAATGCTTATGATGTCATTTAACAATGATGGTAAACCATCAGAGCTTTCCATGGTGACAAACAACACGAGTACCATAGGTTTGCTGCCACTGTCATAGAGGGAAGGAACTCAGTAGTTATCTCATGACTGGATACTGGAATGAACCACAGGAAATTCCAGTGGCAGTGCTGATGACTGATAGAGGCAATCCTCTACCCTGAAGTATAGGACAGTATTGTCTAATAATAATTCATTACCTCTCAATACTCATTTATCTTCAACAAAGGAACTAGACTTGTGTAGAGAGGTATCATGGAAATCATCTGACTTAGAAGCTGTGCAAAAGGATGCACGGGGTAATAGACATCACAGGCAAAATGAGTTGAGATGGGTGTGATCCTTCCAAGCAGACATGAAGGGTATTATTGGAGAAGAGAACCATCAAGTAAGGCACAGTCTTGTGCATTTATCTGAGGGGCAAGGATCCACTGAAAGTTAACAGAGTTCAGAGATCCAAGCTTCTGAACTTTTGTAATACCAACGATATTTATTCTTTCTTTCATCAGTGTTCAAGCAGATCAGTCTAAAATAGGTTCATTGTAGACAGCAAGTCTTTAAAGGCAAAATGAGCTTCAGTGAAGTCCCTCAAGTGACAGCACACTCTATAGAAGGCACCATGATAGAACTGAACAGTGTGATCACAAATTAGAAAGAGAAATGAGTAAAATGAGTAGGCTAAAGAACAACTGGGGATAGGAGGCACTGTGCTGTGATTTAAGTAAACAGTAGGGTATTGTCCTATGGTTCCTCCCAGCTTTCTCTTCCATATATAACTGCTTTCTCTAAGGCTACATTATGAGTCATTCTTTTTTACATAATGCACAATCCTTAGATGTACACCATATGCAGCTATCCCCCCAATCCATACTGTACCCATGCCAGCTGCGGTGATAGGCCCCTGAAATCCCAGCTACTTGGAAGGCTGAGGTAGAAGGAGTGTAAATTTGAGGCCTGGGCACCACCGTGAGACTTCATGTCAAAAACAACAATGCCACTGCTACTACTACCACCACCACCACCTCCAGAGCTCTGCAGAGCATCTGACCATAATTCCTCCTCTGCTGTGGATGTTGCCACTTAATCCTTCCATAGGAACCTCAAAATCAAAATGCATCATTGTCTTTCCACGGAACTTGCTTCTTCTCTTGTATTCAGTATCTCTATTAGCAAGACTAGCAGCCACCAAGGATTCCTACTCATCTTTCTGAGCAAGGAAGCTTCCAGACTTGGCAGTTACATTGTGCACCTTTCCTCTCCCCAGTGATTGCAGCAGCTTCCCTTTAGGGTTTTCTCTACCACTCCACCTCCTTACACTCTAATTTTTCAAATGCACTGTCCTGCTCAAAAATCTTTCATCTATTCTCCAGAGCTTTCAGGGTCTGCATGAAGTCTAGCTTACCCACACTGTGCTCACGATTTGGTTTCCACATCCTCTGGCTTCATCACATGCTCCTCCTTTACAAAAAGTTTGTCTTTACCTGCTCTGAGGCTTCTAGACTTTCAAATATGTGTGCTGTGGCATTCTGTGTGGCCTTCTAACATGCTGATGCCTTTCACTAGGTCCTCCTCGTCACCCATTCTTGCCCTGCCTAAAGTATATCACTTTTACTCTGTCTTACAGCCTATTAGACCCAAAGCCAGGGTATTGAGGTTAGAAACTACTTCCGGGGGTTACTTTTCAACATCAGCACCTTGAAAGGCACTGCAAATGCATGGGAAGCTAGAATAGAGAAGATGAGCGAGCGGTTCCAGGGTTAGGAAGGAGAACATGGGGCGTAGCTCCTATAACCTGGAAATAGATCACACTTGGGTCCCTAGATCCATGCCAGACATTCTGAGAATCTACTACCACTATCTTTAGTCAACATACACCTTCTTGATAAAGTTCCAGACCACTTAAGTTATATAAAATAAAGTTATAAAATGTCTAAAGAATCCATGTTTTCCTTCAGGCTGCACTCTTTAAATTTCGTTTTGAACTCTGTGGAACTTAAAATAGTTATCCTTGGTAAATCTCTATTATGTTTCAATCAACAAACTCATTCTTTTTGTAGAAGTATAGTATAGCATAGTTTTGATTCTCACACTAAACAAACACTCACTTGATCTTTCTCTGCCTTCATCACAGAAACCAAGAAAATATTTGTAGACATTCTTTTAACTTTTACAGCTAAGTAGAAATGAAAATCATTCTGAAAACAAAGGATATGGCAGACTGCATAGATCATCATTTTCTCTTAAAAGTTATTTTAACGCTTAAGGGAATCTCCATGCTTTAGGAGAGCACATAAGTACCCAGACTCATAAGAAATTAAAAAGAGGACTTTGTTATGGAAATAGTCAAGTGTTCTCTAAAATCAGTGCCTTCTTTCTCCATGGTTGGTATGATCATTTCTACATAAGCAACATGCAAACCTATGACATGAGTCTAGCAGAGTATAAGGTTAGCACAAGTGAAAAGGGAAATGGAAGGGTAGGGTTGGAGAGTAAGTTAAGGCACACACGTTCTTGAACACACTAAAATTCTGCGAGTACTATCTTTCTTAAATGGAAGGATTTGGAGATCCTCAGCTGAAAGGATCTATCAACATATGGTTCATTCTGCAGCATTTACTTTTCCCATATTTTCCCACACATACCTCCATCTAAAAAAAGGTTTACAGAGATGAATATAGGAAAAGGAAACCAGCCATACAACTTCCAATTAACCTGGGATACCAGAAACAGATTGAAAGTACAGAGGACTCTGTTGTTCCCACTATATTTTGTGTTTCAGCTCTTAAAGGTCAGAATTAAAGAAAACATGCTTGTGAAGATTTGGATGTTTCCTGATTTTAATTTAGCAAGATTAAAACTGCAAACCAAAAAGAGGAAGGACATAACTGACAGGAGGCCTCAGGCTGCAGCTTTAGGAATTTGGGTTAGGCCAAAGGAAGTATTTCCTGACAACCATTAAACATCAAAATGGGTAACTAGGATTTTGTGATCTTTTTTTTTCAAAGACTTTTTATTTTTAATCTTATTTGAGAATAAAGAAGTGGGCTAGAGAAAGAAAACACTTGTAAAGGACAGATGAAACGTACTGTGCTGGATTGTTCACCTATCACATTTTGTATAATCTTTAGTTTCATGGTATGAGGTAAGTACCTGACTTTTACTTTTGCAGATAACGAAGGAGACTAGGCACACAAGTTAAAGGCTGATCAGCTAGTAAATGGCGGAACCTGGAATTAAGGGAGCGCTTGTCTGACTCAGGTTTATTCTTCTTGTGGAGACTAAATGGCTCAGGTCTTTTTTTTCCTTCCTATGGTCTTTAGCCTAATTGCAGTAAAATATTTGTTATTTCCCAATCAATTAACATTTCTACAACAGCATGTTTACCAAAACATTAAGAACGAAAGAAAAAATGTTCTTCTAAGAGAACAGTATACCAAAGGGTTTCATCAAGATGGCCATCAGTTGAGAGAGAGATCAAGATAGTAGATGGCACACAGCTGCGTCTGAGATGGAGGTTGTGGAAAGTTTACCCACCCCGCAATGCTAGCTTCTGCACAAGGCCAGAAGCCCGGTACTGTGTATGGGGGTATGTTTCTGTTGCCCCTCCCGGACATCCCTTCCCTGAAGACCACAGCACTGTCCTTTTTTCTGACTTGTTCTGCTTTTGTATTCTTCTGTCTTTGCAAATGAAATCATCATCTAACCAGTTCCACAAGTCAGACTGTTCCTCAAACTCACCCCTCATCCACTTACATCAACTCACTACACTAAAAGAGTATCCAGATGAACAAAGGATGACAGTCAGGAAACTAAAATGTGAATTTAGTTTGGGAGCCTGCATACTATTATCCATCATTTTATAAGCATTCCAAGTAGAAAAGAAAAAAAAAGTTACATCTCTAGGAATAGTAATTTTTCAGATTTGAACTTAGTATAAGTGCATGTGTGCCATGATATCACCCTGGATTTAGTTATCTGGTTTCAAATCTGATATATTTAAAATTTAAACTCATTTCAAGTATCTTCTAAAGTATCATCAAGAAGGAAAGTAGTTCTGTTACTTAAATAAATGATTACAGAATACATAAAATCATTTGCTCTTAGCCACAAGGCTTCTCTTAAATTCTCAGTTTCTAGGAAGAACCACACTAACACCAAGGACTTCACAAAGTATTTCTAGGTACATCCGCTATCAGGAGAGGGACATGTGTGAACATAAAAACCAGCGGAAGGTTTCTCACCTAAACTCAGTGCCTCGTGCACAATGTATGTTCAGGGCTGGGTAGCTGCTGCCTGCAAACACAACTTAAAAGGAAAAGTAACCTCTAGATTTGGGTAAAATTTGGCTTTTACCTCAGAACTAATTCAGAGAAACCCTGCCTTCCCATTTTTAAACATTTCAAAGAATGCTGCTGCTTTCTAGAAACCTGTTGCCACATTTCCTTTGAGGAGTTCATTTAGGCATGTTTCCAGCTGTATTGAGCTGATACTCACCCAGACAAGGAATTTAAACACAGGGACCATGGCATTTATAGGAGCCTAGGGACTGAGGGGCACTGCACATTGGACATGTGGACCATTTTCCCTTGTAGATAACAAACTTTGCATACAGACTATAGACATGACATACATCTTCATTTACCCCCTAAACATTTGTAGGCTGCTACTTGGCGCCTGACATTTAGTGCTTGCAATTAATTACTAAGGTAGCTCTGCCCTCATGGAGTTTACAGTATGACTAATTCCAAAAGTGTAGTGGGGAAGATACTACATGTATGTAAAAGACAAATATATAGAATCTGTAAAGTTCTTTATCTGACTTCAAAAAGAAATAAACACAAAGTGATTCCTTTAATAAAGACACTTCCACTTCCAATCTAAGAGGAGGTTTAGAGTAGAGGAACCAGCTTACTGTGTACTTGCCTATTTCCTAAAGAGGGTTTAGATAATGCTAAGAAATGATTCTATGAAACATGAGTCTAAATCAATAAAATTTAGGGCTATGCTGAGTTGATCGTCTTTAAGCTCACTACATACTGACATAATAAAAGCTCTGAGAGGTTCTGTGATTAAAGAGAAACCTACTAAATTCAATATTTATCAAGCCTAATGATTTTTCTTCCTTCATAATATCTATTACTATTACAGAATTTATATTTCTTTGAAAATACCTTATAAAGCACTAGTCAATGACAATGTGTAGTGCTGGGAAGAAGTAACTTGTGATGAGTTTTGGAAAGTATCTGTGCACACAATTTAATGTTCCTAACTAACACAGACCTGAAAAACAAAAATAAGACTGTTTTGCTTTAAAAGCAAATAGCTGGGGATGTAGCTCAGTGGTAGGAACACTTGCCTACTAATGAGATCCTTAATATTAGAGAAAAAAATCAAGTAATATATAAATGCAAATCTGGCTTACATTAAAAAAATCAAAGCACAAAATGCAAATGAAAGTTATACAGTACCCTTCAGTTTTGGTAAAACCATTATGGCATCAATTACCACTATATATTACTACAGATGTACATGGTGGGGACATATGCTTATTTATTTTCTTTTTTTTTTTTATATTCTTTTTTTTTGTCTTTTTCTCGGTACCGGGGATTGAACTCACGACTGCCTGCCTGCAAGGCAGGCGCTTATGCCGATGAGCTAAATCCCCAGCCCCTGCTTATTTATTTTCAATGACTTCTTTATGGTAAAAGAATGCAGAAAAAATCTAATTACTTAAACTTTCTAGCTGTTTATACACTATTTTTAAAGACATTTATAGTTCAATGTTGAAGTTCACCAACATTTTCTGGGCAATTAATTCACCATGATAGGGGGCTATGATTATAAAGACAAATAATAGGTTGTGCTTGTCCAGGAGTCTATGGCCTAGTGAGATGAACAGAAAAAGAAATAACATTAATACAGTGTGGGTAAAACTATAACAAAGCACTGAGAAAGTGCTATGGAAACACAGATGACTTTATGAAACAGAATGGGTAATATTTATTGCTTCTACTATAAAGTACACATAATTTGCCTATGTATAATAAAAATATGGATGCAGTCAAGAAAGTCATAAATATTTACTGAGCACCCACTATACATTGTAAATCTGCATGCCAGACTTTCTTAATTATCAAATCACTGCTAGTCTCATTATTTCAAGTTTTCCTGAAATGAATATAAAAGAACTGTTAGATTCTTGGGCAATCTTATATCTGGAATTAGAGGTAGCTAAACAAAAGTTTGGTTTAATATTATGGAAAAAATCCAAGGCAAAGAAAATCAAAAGTAGGCAATCGCTGGGATTCACAACCGGAACTGTATTTTATATACTTTCATTTCATAGTTAGAGCCAGCAGAGGGAGTAAACCACTTCCTAAAAAAAGCCTCAAGTATGTAAAGAGCAATCAATGTAAAGCTGCATATGAAAGAAGGCTCCTGACATAAAAGCAAACGAATGCAGAGACACACATTTCAAATACAGCAAAGTAATGTAACTGTTGTTTAGAAATTTGTTAAGTATAAATGTAAGAGAGTAACAAGCAAGCATGGAATAAACTGCAGGATGTCACTTTACAGGACTGAAAGTGAACTTTCCTATCTGAAAGCTGACACAAGAAAGTCTACGAAACAGGTCCCACAGCAGTATCTAACTAATTAGAATTAATAGGAAGGAACGTGAATGGAGCATTTGCCAATTAGCCAGAGCTACCATGTGCTGACTACATTTCACTCCACAGATAAATACAACAATTACACATTTCTGCTTCAATTTCTAAGACTAAAAAGTTGCTGCTAATGAAGAGAACTGAAGTTTCTTCCTGGAGTCCCAAATTCCTTGTGTTATAATAAATTTATTTTAAAGAGAGCTACAGAGGAATAATCCTTTTTAATGGTTTTCCTCATGTAGAGTATCACGAGATAAAAATTTTATTAACAAAAACCAAACATTTGGACTCACTTCATCTCTGGTATGTTTTGTCATTGCTCTTTGCTGGGTTAGAAGTACTCCCTCCAGACATGTCAGACACTGTCTCAAGAGCCCCACGTTCTTCCCAACCTCCACTACCCAGTAACAGAGTGGACTGATGAGTTCCATTACATGACTCTTCTTCCTAACCAGCTTTGCCAGAGGAGCATCTTTGCTGTTAAGTCTTTGTGAGGGGTCAACTAGGAGGTTTGTTTTTCCATGTTACTATTATGCTGTTTTCTAATTCATTCATTTAAGTTTTAAACATTTCCAGTCTTCTAAGTTACAAAGATATTTTTCTAATGGATTTGTCATTATATACTTTAACAATGTTTTCACTTTTCATAATGAGTATATATAACAAGACCATAAATACAACACATGCTTGTTGAAATTAATTTCCTTCTTTGAACTGAAGCCCTTCACATTTACATTCAGTTTTTTTTCATGTAGTCCTAACAGCATTTACTTCAGTGCTCTGAATTAATCTCTGTGAATAGTTTTGGATATGGAGTTCACTATTGTAATTTGAAGTCACTTCTACATATCATATAGGCAAGAGAAAAACAGTGGATTCTACAGAAGTTACGAGAAATTTAGAGTGAAACTGGGTATGGTGAATTGGTAAGTGCCACGATTGAAATGTAAGGCATAAGACCAAGTTCTTGTATGTATAAAATGTCTGTTTCACATATAAAATGTCTGCTCAGATTCACTTTGTGGTCCTCTCCTCACTAAGGTATTCCCACTAGACAAATATAAGCCACTTATTAATCTCATCTTTGGTTGTTAGAGCACATCACACTATATATGTAGTGTAGGACTCCACAAATTATAGGAAAAAGTTTTGGTCTGAAATTTGGAGAAATGTGTTTTCATTCCTGACATACGCTGATATATTTATTATAAATAGCCCATGTTATTTATTATCTCCTAGAAAGGCTATTTCTCTTAATAAAAATTTCCTACTCTTAACCTCTATTCTTTAGAATTTATTCTTCCATTTAGGAGGACACAAACTTGGTGTGTTGAAACATCTAGTAGGTTGGGGGTATTATTTACTCCCCCTGTGTCTCTGTGGCTCTATATTCCTCAACTATAAAATAAAAAAAGTCACTTTAGATTATTTCAAAAGTCCTTTCAGCTCTAGGTAGCTATAATTAAGAATATATTCTATATGCTCAGTGACACCATCCAGACATTTCACTGTGGACCAACAGATGAGGTTAGTGACGTTCACAGAAAGTTGCCATTTTTAAAGAAACGGAACTTGGACCAATAGGAAAACTGAAAGGACATTCGTAAGTTCCAAAGAGAATTTGTGATTCCATAAAGTAAAACTGGAATTTCAGAAGACACTGTGAAGAACCCTCTGGAGTCATTTAGACTGAGAACCAAGGGCAAAGCCACTAACTATACCCATTTACAGGCTGGAGAACAATTGTAGCTGTCTGTCTGTCTGTTAGTGAAGCATGGTAGGGGCTGGAACCCATTTCATAGTCTTCTCAAGGTTAGGCATTTTATCAGGAATGTATAATGACTGGTTGTACTTTCTTTAGGCAAACATTATATTACATAATACGCTCACAGTAGCCATTTCAAAAGACAAAGGGTAAGACTTTGTATGTCTGCCCCTAACACACAGTCATTTCTAAAAATACAGATCATAGCAAAAAAGGAATGGTATGGAGTACAACATTTCTGCCTCTATCTATTGTAGTACAAGAACCTATCAAAATGAACTGTCAGCTTTTATCTTCAGGAATCACTGAAGGAGGGGTGGTGGTGTAGTACAGTGGTGGAGTACATGCCTAGCATGCTTGAGGCCTGGGTTTATTTCCTACACAATGAAGGGAAAAATACCATGTCAAATCACTGGAATTGCTTAAATTAATTATAGGTATAAGGAACTTAACCCCCTTTCAACATATTAAAAGGTTTAAGAGAGAAAGTCAAACTGCCTATAACATCTCTGGAAATTCCATTCTGGTCACATGCAACTGAATGAAAGAAAACTTATTGTAATAATCAGTTATGTTAGTAACAGACTTTCGCAACATCAGGTATGAATAGCAGCAGAAACTGCTAGAACCATCTTGATTTCTTTCAACCACTACTGAATAACTATGGCAACTTTATTTACATTATAATAAAATAAAGTCCCACAGTTTCTTACTGCTGATTATGTGATTTTAAAAAAAATTAAGAAGCAATGCTCTAGGTAATAAGTGCTTTCCTGTTACCAGTTCTCATATCCGAGGGCACTGGATCGAGCTAAAGGACAAAGAGATAAGGGCAATATTGCCGGTTACTAACAAATGGCAGATAAAAGAGCTCTTCTGGGTTCTGATTAAGTGACAGCATTCTACACATTCTTTTGACTTGAGAAAGTCAGACCAAGAGCAGTGGCTAAGTTCCATGTGAAGCACTACTAAATAAGCGTGTCTGCATGCTTTCACATTCCGGCAGGACAGGATTCCTCCCCTTTCATTCAACATGGGCATGTTCTCTGGGCTCACAGCAATAATGTGCTTCTGCTGCAGCTTCCATAAAAAAGCGTAAATGTATATGCTGAAAGCACAGAGGAGTTTTGTGCTGTGGGATGCGGTGGCTGGGAGCCAATGTTTACAATCCCCTGGGTGGGGAAGGCAGGCTGAAAGGCTCAGGACGGCAGGCTTTAAAAGTCTTTGCTGTTGCCGCCAGTGACCTTCGCCTCTGTTTTCAAAGCAGCTCTCAGGTTAACCCCTTGGATTCTGGGTGCACTGGAGCTGCACAAAGGAAATACCTTTCTCTGAAGGACACCTCTCTTGCACACATCGGTTTTTGATTTCAGCTGCTGGAGCAGCTCAGAAACACTGGATTAAGAAAAAAGAAAAAAGTATGTCTTCAATCTGCCATCAGAGCCACGGGCATGTCAGGGGTTGTGGATCTGGATTTCGATGTGTGCTGTGTTGTACAAAGTGAAAGTTTCCTGCTTCAGGCAATGGACTCAAGCTTACAAACCAGGGGATTGTGAAACATGAGCATATTTGGTCTCCAGGGGAGAAGGAAGCATCCAATTTATGCAGAAATGCTCTTTTCCCAGCTAGCCAATGAGAAGCAAGGCTGTGAAAGTGGGGCTTCCTATTGGGATCTCCTGAGTAGAAAGAATGGTACTTAAAATTAAAGACAGGTTAAATTGCTAACAGCCCAATTTAAAAAGCAGCTGAAGAGAAAATGCCAATTGTAGAAATGAAAAGAGGGTTTTCCAGTTCTGAAGCCAAAGCTGAGCATACTTGGTTTATTATTACTGGTATTGTTACTGTTTTGGTGGGAGAGAATTAATAATCTTTTATACCTAATGCTAAGAAGTAAAGATCCATAAAAACTTACCACATGTGTGTATGTCTTACTCATTTTTACAGTATTACTCAAAAGCTACTGTGCGATAGTGATATTATTTAAGACCTCAAAATGTTTTCAGGACGGAAAGTTTACTCTGAAAAAAACTGGCCTGATGTCAGGGACTCATGCCTATTTAAACAATTTCTTCTGGCTATGACAAGTTTTGTGGACTTAAAGATGTTTGAGACCTAAACACAGATCATCATTATATTGTCCCCCCTTCATAGAATGGATTGTATGTTGAATCCTAGAGTGTTGAATTGTGCAGTTCTAATATTTGGAGTCTATGAACCCTTAACAAGTCTTCTGCCTTCAAGATGGTTAAGATTTCCGGGAAGAAAATGAGTAACATACACCAGAAAATATGACTGACATATCAAAAGCCATTACAAAACATAATTCAATCAAATATGAGACAGTAAGGAAAGGGAGGATTTTCTCTTCACATTTGGAAATGAAGCCCCGGTGCCTATAATGTCAGGAAGTATGTGAATGCTATAGTTGGAATCCCATCTCAGGAAGGGCGATTAAATTTGAGTATTATTTTTCAGTTTTCCTAGACTAAAAAGTAGTCTTAAATACTTCTGAAAGGAGTTATTAAAATCAAAACTATTGCCCTGGCTTGCATTATAGACCAAACAACCTGTTCTTTGATATCTTTTGCAGAAGTAATTGGTGATAAAAAGAATACAGTACATTCAACTTTAACACAGTGACTAGAAAGAATGTTTTGAGAAGCTGAGAAACTCCAGGACTTCACAACAGAGATGTAACAATCCGGCCACAATTTATAATGGGCTTTCCCTATCTTATTAAGGACCTGTCTCATTTAATGTCATTTAATTACTGTAAAAACTTGTGAGCTAGGCTCTGCAATTTTCGCCCATATTCGAGTGAAAAAAAAGAAACAAACCCCAAAACAAACAAACCCCTAAATGTTCAGAACATGTTATGAACCACAGTGAAGTCGCTCAGCTAGCCTGTGTCTGAGCCATGACTCAAATTCAGGTGCAACCCAGAGTCCGCATGCCTAACAACTGAGCATGACCACCAGGCATGCCTACAGATCTCCGCCACTGTCACAGCAGCCCCTGAGAGACCTATTTCATTGCTCTTGCCATTTGGGATACACATAATTACTATGATTAGTGGAGACTCCAAGGCTTATCCATCTTTGATGAAAGCTTTTTTTACCATATTACTGAATTAAAATAGGTCATGGGGTCATGCTACTTTGTTTCTGCAACCAGCTTACCAATATTTATTTACTTTTTTAACTGAAATCTGAAAGCAGTAGATGGGGTTATCGCCACCCCAAACGTCCATGTTTTACAAACAGCCTGGACAATATTTTCATTTATAGGCTCTGCGACCTACATTCTTACCACTCTCAGTGAGGGCCCCTAACTCCTCCTAACAAAACTGTTAAGGTACTCTTCTTCTTTGTCTCCATAAATGGCTATTGTCTATAAAAAAGTGTTGCAGAATCAAAGACAATAACTGTTGCCACCTTTTACAGAAATGATAAATCACTTTAAAAGAACTTTCAATTTGGATTTGGTTTTTGAGTCAACAGTTACCTATGAACTTTAATTATTGAGAGAGAATTATTAGGCACAATCAGTTACAACTGAGCTTCCCCCCACACAGTATAAAGTTAAAACTGTACAAATGAAGCCAAAATATGCACAGCTAAAAGGAATGTTACAGGGGGGCCTCTCTTAGTGAACAAAGCAAGCTCAGTTTGGCTCTTTCTCCCTCGCACTACCACATCCGCACATCGTTAGCTGGAAAATTCCTGATATATGCTGTAATTTTTAGTGCTTCCCCCCCCAGTACACTTGGGGCTTTAATGTCCAGATGCCATTTCCCCCTTATCTGTCCCTGTTTGGGACTCTGCCAGTTACGGTCAACAATTAATACAGCTGATGAAAAAAATACAGTACACTCCCTGGCAACTGGTACAGCCTCACAGGAAATACCAAATAAAAACTTGATTATGTATTGTTTAACCATTTTGTTTGCCTGTAGGCCACCCTGTCGCTGGTGTAATTCAGACGCGCATGCTTCATCTGGATGGTCTGTGCGCTGCACCATTGTTCTCGGAGTCTGTCACGCACAATCACTGGCTTCAGCCTGTGGCCCTCTAAATGAAAGGAGCAGATTTGTGGCAGCTTTCCAAACTGCATTCCTTTTAATTAGTCAACTTGTGGTCCAATGTTATAATAGATAAGTAACCTCTTAATATTCATGTAATTATTTTTTTCACTCATTCAGTTATAAATCTTTGCACGGAGGGCTGTGCTTTTTCCTACATGGGCTCCAGTTTATGAAACAAGCACATTATCACATTACTATGATTAAAAAAAAAATCAGAGACCATGTTTTGGTGACTCTCAGGAGGATAAATCTTATCAGTATGCCTGTATCTATAATTTAAGCACACTGATTTTGCATTTAAAATAGTAATTGGTATCTTCCTTTTGTATGCATTTGATATATCTAAGATGAATTATCATTTAGCTAACTTAATTGGGCTGGGAAACCTCCCATCCATCCAAACTGATAAACTGATTCACCATCAGAGGCAAAAAGCTTCATTTTTTAGGAAGGCAAAGCAAAGCAAGGCTAACATAGAAAGCAAAGAGTTGTGCTCAAAGCACTAGGCAATCTCACTTCCCTAGGACCTCAGTGAAGTCAATAATTAAATTGGTGATGTTATTAAGTATTGGCACATGATTCCTCTTAAAAAGGTAAGTTAATTTCTATAAAGTTAACATTGTTCATTGGTATCTGGAAAAGAATGGCATTTATATAAAGCACGATATTTAAGCTTTTCAAACTGTATCTGCATTGCTCTCACATATTCTTTTTTTTGTGTGTGTTTTTCCTTTTTATCGGTACCGGGGATCAAACTCACGACTGCCTGCTTGCAAGGCAGGCGCTTATGCCGCTGAGCTAAATCCCCAGCCCCTACTCTCACATACTCTTAAGTCTCATTTCACATGCAACTTATGAGAGTCACAATATCACTTCAACAATTCATGCATATACTAATTGCCTAGTATATAATATGCATTGGATCCCAGTAACAAAGATGATTAAAGACTATCTTATCTGCTCTCAAAAGCTCACAGCTAAGCAGAGGAGGCAACTAATAGCTACTCATTACATGTGCCAGGTAGAGCCAGGTTCATAACCTAGCTGCACTTTCATGAGCTACATCACCTTCATTAAATATAAAAACCTCTCCATGCTTTTGTTTTCTCACTGCAAAATGGAGGATCACAGCAGCTGCTTCACAGGGCAATGAAGAATTACGTGACCTACGGAAGGTAAAGTGTGAGTGCACCGCTCTACTTTTTGCTACCAGCCAGTGTTATGCATACAATCAATACCACAAGCGTGGGGCAGGATGCAGGATAGACATACACTGTAGAGTATTACAGGCAGCAGAGAGGAGCTGCAAGGCACAACTGGCTGAGGGAACAGCTTGGGCAGAAACTGAGGAGGATGAAAATATCTTGACTAGAACACAAAGACATCAGGTGTCCAGTGATAGTCTCCACTTTATCTAGAATGGAAGAGGGCACCAAAAGGGTTTTATGCAGGGGATGCGTGTCAGATTTGCATATCTGCATTTGCCTTTTGGTAACTGCAGGACGAAACCAGAGATGATCCTCAGGCAGAAAGCTCATCAAAAGGCTGCAGCAGTCCAGGGATAGGAAGACCTGTGGAACTATACCAGGAAGGAGGGGAGAGGAAGGTGGAACTTTAATGAGTCAAGTGAGGCAGAAAGGAAGAGAAAAGAATGTCTCACATTTCTGGCCTGGATGACTAGATGGATGATGGGGAGTGATGGGCAGGTTTGCTGCTTGGAATGATGTTCAGCTGGCTATTGGGGTCTAGAACTCAAGGAAGTAGATTGAGCTGGACATTAGCTGAGCTCTCTGTCCCCAGGTCACCTCTGTGAGGTGGGGGAAACTTAGGCTATGTACCATAGGACCAAACCAATGGGAAACCCCAGGCATAAGCAAAGCACAGTGACCAGGCAGAAGGAAAAGCTGGACACTGTGATGCTGCACAAGCTAAGGTAGATATTTACAAGACATAAAGAAGAGACAAGCATACATGTACTAAAAGATGCCAAGCAAGCTGAAGGCTGTCTGCATGAAACAAGTTAGTGGCTTTAACCCTTAAGAGCGAAAATTGGCTTTCTTTGGAGAGGCAGGTGGCAGAGCCACTGAAGCTGCCTTTGGTCTCCCCTGCCTTTTCCACCTGCCCGCTACCTTTGTTCAGAGCTTCTGACCCCCAAGGCTTCTTTACCTGGAAGACAGAGGATGAAGATTTGGCTGAAGGCAGGGGGCAGCAGAGATGTAATGTGAACAGGACCTAGAGGGGATCAAAGCAGACAGAAGCACCCCCTATCCAGTGAATCAGAAAATTTCTGCCTCCAAAGCTATGAATATGGAAGTGAGCACAAGCTACACAGATTAATTTGGAGGTGTGTGTGGTAGTAATGAAGAGTTAGGATAATTCACATTCAAAGATTTACTTAGAAAAAAGGAAAATGATATTAGCATGAATGGATAGTGAAACATGGTTTGTGAAATTCAGAGCTTATATACTTTTAGCTGGCATGCAAGTGCACACCGTGGAGCTACAGCAGTCAGGAGGCTGAGACAGGAGGATCTCATGAATGCAAGTCCAGCCCAGGGTACACAATGAGCTCAAGGTCAGCCTGAACTACATAGCTTCAAAACAAAATAAAACAACAACAAAAAACAACAAAAGTTTATACACTTAAAAAAGCTGTCAAATGTTACATACATCACTAAACACAGAAATAAAATCACAATGTTTTGATCAATAAACCAAGTCTCCTCTAGGAAACTTCCTTGTTTTATTTTATTGTCACAAACTATCTGACTTTCACCTGACAACTTTTGAAATATTTTCTACAGAAAGACTAAGAGAACTTGGTTTACTGACAGTTATGAAGCAAAAAACACATCACTTCACAAGAGTTCATTGTGCTACAGGTATCAATCTTAAGAGTAATTTTTAATAATCTATTTTAGATGAACCCCCCCCCCCAATAATTTTATGGTGCTGGGGATTGAACCCAGGATCTCACACATGCTTAGCACATACCCTACCACCAAGCTACAGTGTCAGCCCTTAGGAGGTTCTTAAGGGTACCTCTTTCCTTACAAACTGAAAAAGAAACATACACAGGTGTTTTTAAAAAGTAAAGTATATTGCATTATCTAATGTCTTTCTTATTATGAAAAAGCTTCCATTTTGACTAGGCATTGAAGAGAACAGATTTTTTTTTGCTTCTAATTTACATGCCTACTGCCTCAAAGAATTTCCTTCAGATCAACTTCTGGCTCTGTAAGTTACAAACCACCACCCACAGACCTCTGGAGCCAGACACTGAAAGCCATTTCCACACTGGAATGACTACTGACCCCAGGTGAGTCACAGTGATAGTGAGGGTATTCTCAGGAGCCAGTCCTATGGAGGTTCCTGGGCCAGTCATTATCATTTTAAAGGGATTCTCAGTCTGGACCTAGATAGTTCTGTATCACAGGGGTCTGTCATGGGCATTGTGGAATGTTCAGTGGCATCCCTGATCTACATCCATGAGATGCCAGTAACAGCCAGTGTCCCTTCAGCCACCACCACTGTGACAACCAAAAATGTCTCTGGTCATTGACAAATGTCCCCTGGGGGGATTGTTTGATGTTGAGAGTCACTGATATACTACTGATACATTCACTGCGAACAACAGTGAACCTCACTGAGCTCAAAATAACTCAATATCCCCTTAGCCAGATCTCAGAAATGGCTTGTGCTCACTCCAGTGACACCCAAGACTAGTGTGCAAGGAGACATATGGTGGGATGGAGCAGGAGTTCATTAGCTACACTTAAAATATCTTACTTCTGCAGTTCCAAAAAACTACATGAACAGATTGCAAGGGCCTGTCCCGTGGCCTTGGTGTGTAAAAGGGGCCACAAATGAGGGACTCAGAGCTCGCTCATGGGTCATACTACCCCCACGTTTGACTGTGAGCTGTGTTTCATTTAGCCCAAGTATAGTATCAATACTTACAAATGTTATCTCTTACATTGCATAGTAATTAATAATATTAATATCTATTTCAAAAAAACTCAGGATGGGTGAAAACACATTCCAAGTAATCTAATTAATCATCACGCCATTATCTATAAGTAAGTAACTAAAGTACAAAAGAAGTTTCAATTCATGGGGCTAGAGATTTAGCTCAGCCATAAGCGCCTGCCTTACAAGCAGGCAGTCGTGAGTTTGATCCCTGGTACTGATAAAAACGAAAAAGACAAAAAAAGTCTCAATTCACTGGATAATAATCTCACATTTTTATTACATGAATTTGTCAAAGTGAGTATGTGGAGGGAGGAGAGAGAGAGAGAGAGAGAGAGAGAGAGAGAATGAAAGCATGTCATATTTTAACATCTCCTTTTATTTAATGAAAAGAATGAAGATTTAGCTATAACCAAATTTCCCAGATAAGATTTCTCTCTTCCAGCTTTGAAAGTATATCATGTTGATCATTCAAACTGTTTCTTGCTTGTGTCTTATCAATCGTTCTCCTCACTATTATGCTGGTTGTGTTTATCAGTCTAACTCCTTTCCTAGTTTCTGTTTCTGATGTGGACCCAGCACCTTATTCAAAGCCTTCTGACAGCTTCCTATCACACTTTGAAATGAATCATCGCTTTCATCAGGCCTCCAGCGTAAGTTAGGGTTGTGCTCCTGATGTCAGCCCTGACCAATCCCCTCCTATTCACTCTGCCTCTGCCATAAACTGACCTTGCTTTCCTTGGATAGGTCGAAGGTGCCTCTGATTTACTCAAACCCTTGTTCCCAAAACTTGGCATATATGTCCCTCTATCTTCTCACCAGGTTTCACACAGATTATTGCTAAATGAAAGGATGTAACGCAGTCATTTGTTTGTGTATTATCCATCCTCCCCACACAGTAGGGAGACTGTCTCATCATCTACACTTGCAGCTTAATACCTGGCCAACAGAAATCTACAGCAAAACCTTTAGCAATCATATGTAGGTGCATGAATTTAAATAAGAGCACAGGGAGGTAGGTGTCTATGGATTTAATAATGTTATAGCTATCTGGGTGCTCAGAACTGTCTGTCTCTTTTTTTGTATCCCTTGTAATTCCATTCATTTGTGCCCTAATAAGTTTCTTTGCCTCCACAGGCAAGCATTATTCTAAATATTATGTTTTCATTTCTTTGTTTAAAAAAGGTATATTAATTATATAAATATACCTAAATATATTCAATACTGCTTAAAAATATTTAACATACTTTATAGATTTTCATTTTTTAATTCAGTATTGTTTCCAAGATTCATCCATGGCATTGCCTACAGCTAGAGGTCATTCACTCTCTTTTAAAGAATTTTTTATTAGTGCCTGTTTGCAGTACATAATACCATATTCACTGTGAGGAGTTGGTACATATACACATCTTAATTATTTTTTCATCCCCTTCCCCTCTTCTGTTCCCCCTCTATGAAAGATTTGTCTCAGTTTTCTACAATATTTTATTTTGTTTTTTATTTCTTTTGGGTTTCGCGTAAGAGAAATTATATATTTAAGCTTTTATGTTTGATTGATTTCACTTAAAATTAAGATCTCAAGATCTGTCAATCTGTTGCAAATGACTCAAGTTTATTCTTCTTTATAGTAGAGTAGTATTATGCATATATAAATGCTGCATTTTCTTTATCCATGCATTTCTTCATAGACATACAGGCTGACTCCAAGATATAGCTACTGTGAGTTGTGCTGCTATAAACATGGATGTGCACATATCACTGTACTATGATGTCTTTAACTCAGGAAGATTTAGAAGGAAAAAGTATCCGGATGGAATGAAATTTCCAGTTAGTTTTTTGAGTAATTTGGACACTGATTTTCATAGTGGTTGTGATAGTCCACATTTCCACTAATAGTGTAGAAAGGGTTCTTTTTTGTCACAGCCGTAAAAGCATTTGTTATTATTTGATTGCTTGATGATAGTCATTCTTTCTGGAATAAGACAGAATGTCAGTGCTATTTTAATTTGTATTTCTCTAATGGTGTATTTACTGCCTCTTGTATGCTTCTGAGAAGTGTTTATTCATTTCACTTGCCTATTTTTTTGATTGGGTTGTTTGTTGGGGGACAATCTAACTTTTTTTGAACACTTTCATTTTGACTGCTGCACAATTCTATTGTGTAAATATACTAAATGTGATTTAATCATTATTTTGTACGTGGCATTATTGGGCTATTTAGATTATTTGTTATGACAAACAGTGCTGCTATGAATATTCCTGAGTATGACATTTGGTATCTGTGAGCATTCATTTTTCTAAGGTATATTCCATACCAGGCATGGAATCGCAGGATTTCATAGTATCGCTATGTTAAACTGTAGAATTAATGCCAAATTATTTCTCTAAGTAAAGAACCATTTTATGTTCCCAGAAGCAGAGGATCAGAGTTTCAGCTGTTTCTTGAAAAAGCATAGACTTTTACATAAATATTTTAAAACTTCAATCTAACATTCTTTTTTAAAAAACTGATGACTTTTTTCACTTACATTTATTGTGATTATTTGGACACATCTAATTTTATTACTCTGTCTTGTATCATAGACATGACATTTGGAACATATGTCATTAGTTTCAAAGTTCATATCATTTAGTGAAAATCCGGGTGGTATACTCTTGATTTTTGTGAGTATATTCTCTACTTAGAATATGGATTAGTAGCATTTGTGATACCTTTTAGGCACCAAGAAAAAAAACGGTATAACAAGTAGTTAATCACCAAGTGACCAGCAATCTTCTAGGTTTCTGGTCTACACGCCTGGTGCTCAGGCATGCTTAGCAAATACAACTTCTCCCTCCTGATCTCAAAGAGCTTTGGGCAGCATGGCAATCATATGAAGCAAGAGCAGAGTACAAGGTTTCACGTAAAGGGAAGCTTAAGAAGTGCCGAAGGAGTTCAGAGCAGGAAGTGTCTCAAGGAAGCTGGCTCCCAGGCGGGTCATGTTGCAGAAGCTCCTGAATTATACTTTTACACAGCAATGCTTATGTGGCCAAACCATACCTTTACTGTGAATCTAAGAAAAGCCAGAACATGCTTTCCTCAGAGACTACATTGTGGTTTAATCTAAATCCTGAATTGGACACTAGGTAAAAACTAAATTACCGGATAAGAAATTATTAAAATGCCACACACAAATTTCCTGAATGGCAGGCTGAATATGATGCATGCCATGGGCTATTAGTTTAGGTGAACGGGGGGCATTCCTGCATGAGTTTCTACAAGACAAGACAGTGCAGGCTATATGAGGGCTGGGCTGAAAATTCAGGAATTTTTAAAATGTTTTTGAAAGGCTAATAGCTAGAAGAGTTCTTATATGACACATCTAAGTAAACTATGGGAAAGAAGCATGTATTATTTGTGACATTAATTCCTAATCCATGGTAAAATAAGTCACTTATTCACCAGAGAAGAATCTAACCTATTTGAGAAATGAAACTTTCTGAGTATTAGCCACCACCTATTCCCAAGAAAAAGTGCAAATTGAAAAACTAGAATATGGAACAGTTTAGTTCAGAAACAAGATTAAAATGATCCTTCTGTCTACAAAAAGGAAATAAATATACTTGCATAATTTATGAACTGTTAACTTTCCAGTCAACTGTCTTGTATCCTACAAAGATTAAATACCAAAGGTCCATGTTGAAAATATTTCCTCTTATTCTTCTAGAGCTTGTCTGGTAGGTGGTAAAGAAGAAAAGTACAATCTTGAAGCTTTGCTCTGGAGCTAAAATTCAATTCTTCTCCATGTCCTAACCTCTTGCCTAGCAGGTGAACAGAAGCAAGAATAAGGACTGAAGAAACAGCCCTGGATTTCTGGGACTCCCAAAGATCTCACAATACTGGCAGACCGTGCCTGAAAACTAGGCAGCGTCCAGCTCACTTAAACTAACACATTCCCCTATGTTTTGTCTATTGGAGAAACCCTGCCACTGGGTTTGCCTCCGGTGCTCAAAGGATGGATATATGTATATAAAATGTATGTTTTCTGAAATTCAATATTATTTAAATAGTACTGAGAAACAAATAATAATTCCAAAAGGTAAAAGTCTCTTTAAGATGTTAAAATCTAAATTCTATTATGAGTAGTCCCTAAATTCTTGGTTGTAAAAAAATTAGTTATATTCTTGTACAAACAGGCATATTACTACTACGTAAGTCAATCACAGGACTTAAAAGGCACTTTCTTTTTTTCGTGTGTGAACTTAATTCCCAAAACAATCCCATTAGACAGGTACTGTTATTTATTTATTTATTTATTTATTTTTGGTCTTTTTTCATTTTTATCGGTACCGGGGATCGAACTGACGACCGCCTGCTTGCAAGGCAGGTGCTTATGCCGCTGAGCTAAACCCCCAGCCCCAGGTACTGTTATTTTTCTCCACTTTAATAGAGGAGAAAACCTGGACACAGAGAGGCTAAACTTAAATTTATTCAAAGCCACACAGTTTGTTACAACAAGCACCAAATACAAGATTATTTGCTTTAGTTAATGTGCTGTGTTCTATTGCTTCTTGAATCAAGCAAGATTTTTCAAAATTATCTTTTGGCTTATAGGTGAAAATGGTAGGAGAAAAAAATATTCCAGGAACACATGAACCAAGATGTCAAAAACAATGTTGTCAAGAAGACAGAAACAAGGAAGAAATTCTAAAACAGAATCGACGGAGTCCCTGTTCAAAGAAAAGAAAAAATTATCTTGGGAGGGTGTGAACATTTTACTGACAAATACCTGATGCAATATAGGACACATATGCATGTGTGCACACACACTCAAAAGAGTAACAAATGTAATATCAGAAAGAATATCAGGTATGTAATGCTTTAGATTCTGCTTCCTCTCAGAGTTTTCCAGTTTAACAATATGTGCCAATCAACAAGTTGGCCATGTTCTCTGAAGGAACATGGCTGTTGGCAGGTGCTCCCTGGTTACGTTTTATTTTGCTAAGTCACTAAGTTGCCCAGGCTGGGACTGATCATGTGATCTTCCTGCCTCAACCTCCCAGTATGCAGGGATTGTAGTGATTACAGACTATTCATTAATTCCTGGTTTAAACAATTTGTTTTTACCATTTATTTTTTGGTGCTGCTTGGATTGAACTCAGGGCCTTGTGCATGGCATGGAAGTTCTCTACTACTGAGTTACCCTCCTGTGCTCCATATTTCATTTTTAATTTAGCTATCCCTTCCTTAGAAGTAGCAAGCAAAAAAAAAAGGTAAAGGTAATTAGCTACAAGCAAAGAAAAATCAAATGAAGAGCTGAAAATTATACATTTATTTATCTATTTGTTCTACATCTTTCTTTTAAAACCTACTTTGAATTTTGAAAATTAAAAAGAAATCCATGTTATCACTAAACAATGAATAAATGAGATGAGCCAAGAATACAGAATAAACTGAGACCCCACAAACTTGCCTACAGACATTTTAAAAGTACATTCTCAAAACCAATTTCCATTTAGAGAACATCATATATATGATGCCCTGTTTTCTTCCCTTAACATGCCTGTTGTGGATGAAAAGGGTAAATTACAGTATTTTTGGCTATTTATATTTCACAGCCCTTTTTAGACTGTAGCCAATTAAGGACCACATGTGAGGTATATGATCTGCCAATTTCAGCAAAAGCTGGACTACTGGAATAAGGAAAAGAGCAACAGAAAGACAGGAGGCTAGAGAGACCATAATCAGGTTACTTTAGAGTAAAAGGCGTCTGCCATTTAAATCCTGAGGAAATAAATATTTTTTGTAAAGGTTGTGTTTGTAAATTTAAAAAAAATCAGATTTTGATAGTCATCTTAACTATAATGAGATAAATGTTATATTATTAGAAAATTTCTGAATTATACAATGACTAGTGATATTTCTTATGCAGATTATTCATTATACAATATGCTCATTTTGAATGGAAATGATAACTGTCAGGAGAAATTACTGTGTGTGTTCACATCACTCCTAGTAAAAGCAGTAATGATTACATTAACAGCAGCACCTGTCTACTTTATCTCCACAACAGTGTAATACGAAGAATATGGTCACAGACACTATTTGATTATTACTGTATTATTAGTTTTGGGTTTTTTCTTTTTGGTAAGATAAATTTCACACTGGGCTTTGGCAAGATGTGTTTTACTCACTACTTTTCTCTGGATCTGCCTTTAACTATCTTCAGTTTCTATCCCTTCTTTTCCCCATGTTCATGCAGGTCTGCCTGGTAGCAATTTTTTAATTCAAAAACTCATTTTACCACTCCATTCATCACATTGTTACATTAAAAAAAACTAAACAAAACACACTATTTTGATCATGTTCTTCCAAGATGCCATGCTCATTAATCCACACTAATTATCAATCCACATACTCCTTATATTCCTTGCTGCTTTGTGAAAATGCTCTGTCTTTTCCCAACTGTAACTACAACATAACTTTCCCCTTTGGTTTGCCAGGCAAACTCCTCATCCTTGAGTCAGCTCACTTGTAAAGACCACCTTACTGTCCTAGACTTAAAAATGATGGCCTCCTAGATTGACCAGGATTTACTTTGCTAGGTAAGGTATGTAGAAGCAATTTTGGGTTTACATATGCATACATGTATTTTATATATGCATACTAAAATAACTAATATTATTTCAAAAATATACAAATAACTAAGTAATGTAAATGATATTAAACATTAAAGAATTAATATCTCTTAAAATTGGTTAAGTTAGATTTTTCATGGTGTCTCATCACTTTTAAAAAGTGGTCATCAGCTTCTGACCTTTCTAGCTGAATTTGTGTGTAAAGATGTCAACTGTAAATTACTCATGGGTTTGCTCACACTCAAAATGTCTGCTGATTTTTATTAAAGAACCTAGGGAATCACAGTTCTGGCAGGTGAGGTTAAGATTCATCCTCAGCCTTATCAATATAAAATTCAGCCTTTCACCTATGTGGAACAACTCTGGAAAAAATGCACCATACTTCATAAAACATTTTAATAGAGATCATATATGCACACCTCTGAGAAAGAGTACAAGTTTCTAGATATACAGTGGCCCTAGATCAATGAAGAGATTATCACTGATTCTCTAATGAGTTGCCTTGTCATACCTCTCTCTATGGCTAATATATCCTGACTGTCTTTGGGTAGCAGTATGATTATTTACAGCATGACTGAACTTATGCATAGGCATGTGATTCAGTTCTGTGTGACAAAACTGAAGTGGAAGTTTGAAGAGAGCTTTTGGAAAAGATTGTCTTCCTTGATCAAAGAGGCAATGAAATGCTTCTTATCTGTTGCTTAGAACACTGTGTATGAGAATGTTACACTTGGGGCTGGGGATTTAGCTCAGCAGCATAAGCGCCTGCCTTGCAAGCAGGCAGTCGTGAGTTCGATCCCCGGTACCGATAAAAAGGAAAAAGACAAAAAAAAAAACAAAAAAAAAAACAAAAAAAAAAAAAAAAAAGAGAATGTTACACTTGAAGCTGAAGCAGCTCTTCGGAGGCCAAGTGAGAAGACATAATCAACCTGCGCGGGGTGTGTGTGTGTGTGTGTATGTGTGTGAAATTTTCCCAATATCTGGTTATAGGATACAAGACAGCACTACCAAGCAATTTTGCATCAGTTTCAGAACTACCCATCTCCAGACTTTTTATGTTAGATTAAAACATTCCTACTATTCAAGACACCTTGGATTGACTATTCTGTATTTCTGCAACCAAAAAAAAAAAAAAAAAAATACTAATATAAACACATCAGTAAAAAATCAGAGGATTCCAGTTTTGATGATTACTAGTAATGAAGTAAAGAAGGGAAAAACTAGTGAGCATCCTTTTGTCATGATGCTATATGTTTCTGTTTTCAAGGGAAAGCTGAGGATTTTGAGAGGGAAAGGGGATGAGGGCTGACATTCGAAGGGGATCCTAGGGCACAGCAGTGAGGTTGATGACATGGATGCCTCTGCACAGAGACTAAACTCCAGAGACAGAGTGGAGAAAGGGCTGAAGTCTGAGCATTAAAGATGCTTTATTAGCAGGCAAGCCAGGCAGAAAGGGCCAGCAAGGTAGTGTCCAGAGCACTCGGAAGGGATGAAGCAGAGGACTCACACCCTGTTCAGCGGAGAGCAGTGGTATGAAATGAAATCCTTTTGAAGACTGGATGTGATCTATCACATTCTAAAATGTACTGTAGTGGTAATGCTACTTCTTAAAACATCCTACAAAAATATTAGTATTATGGTAACCATTGTTGATCACCTGGTATTCTTTTACATCATGTACTATGTCCATCCTTCTGTTCTGACTAACTGTTTTGCTTTGTCACATTTGGTTTTTTTCTCTTCAAAAAAAAAAAAAAAAGTAGTAAGAACTGTGCGAGTAATAAAACCCAAAATGTGCAATTGTTATTGTAAAAAAGAGAGGAAAAAAAAGTGATATAACTGCATGTATATTTAAGAGTGTAAGATAGAAAACCACATTACTAGGTTTTCGTTGGATCACTGGACAGAACTGTTTGTAATTTTACTGTTTGAATGTCAACTTTGTATGCTTTACTTTTGTAATTTGAATAACTATTTCTAAGATGACAATATGTAATCTATTAACTAGTGATTTCTTACTGTATATTTTTTTCTTGAAATTTTTTATTACTTGTACCCTTTCACTGTTTTGTTTTGTTTTATTTTCTCTTTAAATTAAAAAAAATTAGTATTTAAGATACAGGAATACTAAGCCCAAAGATGCAACCAAAAGGGGGCAGGGAGAACCCACTCAAAAGTTCATCCCAGGAGACCAGCTAAAAACATTATGGATATTTCACACGATGAAAGTAAGAAAATGAATAAACAGGCTATGTTAAATATGGAGAAATGTGCAAGAAAAATTAAATGGAAAAGGTAAACAAGAGACCCCACCCACCCACCAAATATGGAAACAAAAAGCCTGTATATACATATAAATGTTCAGCTACGCCTACTCATTCTGAGAGTAGTATATGATAGTAAAAAGTTTGAAAATTCATTCACCAAACTGTCGATAGAGTTTTTTTGGGGGAGGAAGGATTATTGAGGATTTCCCTTTTCATTTTTTTAACCTATCTGGCAGAACATTTCAATTTAAAAATGTTTTAGCAATTAAAAAACAACTAAGAGGTTAAAAACACTGATTAAAGAAAAAGAAGAGTTTAAGGCAGGAGTGGTGGGGCCCTTCGTTACCAATGGTACAAAAGGAATGCAAAAAAAATAAAAGAAACCACCAGAAAATGCCACTGAATTTGGTGAATTAATTTTATAGAGCAAATTCCAGTAACTTGGGTCTTTAAAACAGTTGATACCTACCTTATTTTTGCAAAATATTATAGAGTTAATAATATTTGAGATCTATAACCAAATGCTGGGAACATCTGGTACCTTTAAAAACAGGAGGGCATACAGGGAACCTCAAATGAAAAATCGATGGGAACACAAACTGACTTGTCCTGAGGTACAGTAGCAGCAATACAGCATTTAAATGGAATAATTTTAACCCCACATTCTAACATCAAGAAGCCCTTACAGAAATAAAGAACATAATAAACACAGAGAAAAGATAAAGATAAGATTGTATGTCTATTTGTATAAAATTACCACAGATAAATCAGTGTTTAAGTATTAGTCCGAGTCTGCGATACATAATGAACACATTCATTGTGGGGAGTTGGAACATACAGATATAGCAGCTTGGTTCTTTTCACCTCCTCTCTCCGGGCCGCCCCTCCTCTAGATCCTCTTCTCATATGCAAAATTTCCTTGATTCCTATTGTCTAACTTCTACTTTGCCCTTTAAATTACTTTATACCTGGTGATAAGAGAAACCGCGTGATAAGGTGTTTCCTGCTTCATATGGACTGCTTCAATCTCATCACCATCTCAAATTTGTGCCTCTTTTAAACCTCTTCTTGCAAATAAAAAGCATGATGGCTAATTTGTGTTCAGTTATAAGAATATGTGTCTCTTTTATCTTTTTTTAACTGTTACGACTTTTGTATGTAAGAACCAGAATGCCCAGATATTACAAAAAGTTACCTTACATGTTATATATTATATAAAATGCTGGGGAGGCTTAAAATGCACTTTATTAAACTATATTTTAGACCTCTATAAAGCTTTTGAAAAACTTTACCATAGCCCAGTGACAAAATATTTATAATTTTACCAACTTAATTTTTTTGAAAAGAAAAAAGACACTTTTTTTAAAGCTTTATTATTTTTAGAATAAGATTTGGTTTTATATTTTAGGTTCATTAAGAATTGCCCCAATTTAAATGGGTATTGATAAATCAGCCATTTAATGTTAAAGATTGTGGTATAGCCAGATGTGATGGTGTGCACTTGCAATTCTAGCTGTCTGGGAAATTGTGGCAGAGGGTCAAGAATTCGATACTATCCAGGGCAACTTAGCGACTCAGTGAGATTCTTCCTCAAAATGAGAAAGGGCTGGGGATGCAGCTCAGGTTCAATCTGTTTTTATATATTCATAATATACATTCATCTATATACATACACTCACATATACATATATACACATAAGTATATTCATAAATGTGTATGTATGTATATATATGGGACATGGTTAAAAATGAGGTGAAGGTTTACATTGTAACAATGTATTAGGATGAGAGACACAATGCCATCTATCCCTTCAAAATACTCTGCCTCATTCTGAACACATGTTTACTCCGTCATTCTTGCCACTTTTTGAAGCAGTTCTGGGAGTCCTCTTTTTTGTGGCTGCCTTGATGTTCAGATTCAAAATGTTTACCTTTTATGATTATTTTGATTTTGGGGAAGAGGCAGAAATTGCACAGTGACAGTTCTAGTGAACAAGGCGGATGGGGGCACATGGTCATGTTTTCATGAACCACCTTTCATTTGGATGGCACTTTTTATCACCACATTTTAAAAATCACACTTCAAGAGAACACCAAAGAAAGAGAACTTCTACACGTACTGTAGCAATGGTGGGACAGGTATACCTGAAATGGGGTGGAGGAGTTATTTTGAGGGGGTTAATAGCAGTGTGATTTTTATTTTGACAAAATTTTAAAATTTGCATGTTCACTGTATATTTCAATCAGCTCATATATGAAACAACAACAACAAAAAATGTTTGTGATCAGAATTACATATATACCAGATATTAGGTATAAATAGTAAAATTTTGGTTTTCCAGAGTATAAACTAAATATAAACATTGTATTTTAGTAATGAAAGTAACTAACAAAATAGATTTTCGATTTCTGGTATTGAAATTTCTAGATGGATGTACACAATGCTGTCATGGTACCTTTCAGGGAAGCTGATGTTTAGAAGAAAGCAACCTCTACTCGAAAACCTATTTTACCATACTCGTATATTCTGAGAACCAGCTACCATGACTTGGGTACTACCTGAAGGGCTAACATGGGTATTTCACAATGTTACCCTTTCTAAAATGAATGCACAGAAGTCAAACACATGGGAATGCTACCATAAGAGCTACTATATTGCAGGGCCATGAAAAGTACAAGTAACTGGATGTGCCAGGCCATCCTAGGGCAACAGGGAGACATCAGAGGTGGGTGTGGAACTGAGTCTTAAAAGAATGAGTCTGTTAGGTTGAGAGGAAAAGACAATTTGAACAAAGGGAAGGTGTCTATGGCATAAGATCTAATGGTGTGTCACCTCAAAAAGGAGTCAAGATCATGGGGTGTGTGGAGGGATTAAGGGTAGGTGGGAAACAGAGATGAGAGAAAGTTTAGGAATTACTGTTGTATTCCAGAGCTCAGAGGACAAGACTTGTGGGAAGGGACAGATATTGGCCATTTTTATTCCTCCTCTGTCTCTCCAAGTTTGCTGTGTTCACACAGGGATCTGTGCTGTGTGGCTGCTCCACTGCACCCTTCTATAAGCCAGTTTTGTCTTTCCAGGAAAAAGAAAATCTGCTTTCCAGACTAACAGTAGTCTTGATCTTTCATCCATTTTGCAAAAATGGCGCTTTATATAGTCAGGTAAAGAGGCATTCACAAATATATGTGAAGACCATCACTTTAGGAGTTTGCTTTAAATTCTTGGTAGTAATTTTTTCTATCCTTTAAAAAACTTTTAGTTGTATTTTTTTCTAATCTGCTTTTTCTAAACTAGTAAAAGCTAGTTTTCTGGAACTAGGATACAGACAGACTTTGGCCCATTTAACAAGGTCAGACTGTTTATTCTTGACAGAATTCTTTCCCACTGTAAAAAGGTACTTTTAAATGCCACATTCCAAAACCAGTGCCAGTAAGCCACTGAAGCATATTTCCCCACAAGAACTGATACCATGTGTGGCCCCTAACTCACTGAGATCACCCAGCGTTAAAGAAGGTGCAGATAGTAATTCATGCCACCATGAAACTGATCAACTGAACTGTATCAGCCAGTTGCTTAGAGAACACTTGCACATATTTCAAAGCACTGGTGATCTTTAAGAGGTAATTAATGAAAATGAAAATGGGACAAGGGAATAATGGCTTTAAAAATTGAAAAAAAATTAGGATTGTAGAATAAAGTTTTGTAACTTTATATTAGTATCCAAACCTAGAAGTAGCAGAGCTTTTTAGTCTTTATTTTGGGGTTTTTATGGTTGAGCTGTTAAATTTACAGCCCCATTTTTAGGTTCTGCCAAGCCTTCAAGATAAATATATGAGCAGTGCTAAAGTAAATTCTCCTACACTTTCCCCTTCTTTCCTTTGCATGTCTCCTTGAGATTCAAAGCTGCATTACCCCTCCACAGCCAACCGTCAAACTTAACATTCTCATTTATGAGGGATTTAAAACTCATCAGTATCCTGACAGACGCTGGGTGCAAAAGTATCACTCAGCCGATGTCTCTGTGCCTAGAGAAAATAAATGATGAAAGCAAGGGCAGTAAAAGGAAGGGTTCAGCTGCTCAAAAAGCACCATTTAGGAACAGATTTAGAAAAGTAGCAACAAAGTAATAAAATTAATTAGAAAATCCAGGACTACAAAATAATCCTTGAGAAGTATAACCTGAACTTTTGGAGATACACTATACAGATTAACAGAAACACATACCTAATCTTCTGAAGGACTGAAAACAAGCGGACAAACAGACAACACAGATATTCTAGTCCTATCCCAAGATACTATAATTCCTCAAAAGATTCTGAAAAATATTTTTCTTGAATAAAAGCGTACCATTCCAAAAGTAACAGTATACAAGTTGGACAGATGGAAGAAAGTCTGTGAGCTTGAATAAAGAAGGATGAAACACAATGAGGATTATCTTAGGGATTAATTTAGGGATGACTGCTCAGACAAACACTCAAAGTATAAATGTTATTCCCCCGGAGCTCAAGTTATTATCAGGGAGCCATGTAGGCAACTGGGAAGATTAGTTGAAAGTCACATCTAAAACAAACACTCCCTGCCCCAAAAACCCTTTAAATGCCTGTAAATGATGGTGCAAAGGCAAGCAGTGACAAAGACTTAGAAATTCACAGGTTAAAAACACTGAGACATTTGATGGTGTTAGATGACAAGTAGTGAGCGATTATGCATCTAGGGATGATCTTTGGACTGGAAGAGAAAAGCAGGCTGGGGATGCACTGAAGAAAAACCTAAAACATTTTGTGTGTCACACTACAGAGTTTGATATTTGTTCCTTAGGCACTGGAGAATCATCAGGATTCATTGATTCATTCACCTTGTATTTCTCAAGTCCTTACCAGGTACAAAGAAGGCACTATGAGAAACCTAAATAGTATAAAATTTTGATTGAATGGAGTACACATGGGCACGTTCAATGTGACAAAATTGAGCAACATATCTTTTTCTGGGAATTTATACAATGAAGCCCAAGGAAAATGATGATATGGCCAACTTTCCTTTCCTTTCAAGGTGGTAGTGATAGCTGTAAAACACAAGCTGATACATCCAAAAAATTAAAAGAGGCACAAAGGTCCAAGCTATAGAAATGTTGCTTTATATTCAATTCCAAGGACTATGCCTCATAATCTGGTAAGAATTAAGACACCTGAGTTACACAAATTTAGATAATAGAATTATTTCATTAAATGAAGTTCTTCAGACCAGCCTCTGACCAAACACAGAAGGCATAATCCCATAGGAACATTAAAGGTAAGAGGCAGCAATACTCAACAGAAGTCATCTTCTAAATTCCCAAGAAACCTTTGCTTTCACAGCCTCTCTAAAGCATTTATTCTGGTCAACCTTAAGACAGTAATTGGTCTTCACATTTAAATTTGGCTTTAGGCTTCTGAGGTTTCAATGGCACCATATGGGGTGCCATTTATGACAGATATAAAAAAACCAGGTGACAACCAAACTATATCTATGCTGTATCTTGATAGGACATGCTGGCTGAACATGAATGGAGGAAGCAAGACATACAAGTCCTTTCTCTGAGTAAAATATCCTACTGAAAGTAGCACTCCAGCTAAATTCTTTTCATCTAGATCTAATCTGTAAGAGTGATCACTTATGAAGGAGCTAGAATTAGGTGAGTCAGATGAATAATTATCTTTTATAAATACGGAGAGCAATCATTTGATTCATTTTCCAAATACAGCTGGCATACACACCTACAGCAGCTTGCTGTACAGTAAATAATTCGTTTTCTTTCTGCATGGGAGAAATTCTCACAGTGGTCATCAATGTTTTCCCTTGCTGTGGAGGCAGAGTTAACCGATCAGATGGTAATTCACAATGTGTTTTATTGCCACTGAGAATGCCCAATGGAAGATCTGGATGGGCTTTCGTGTTTGTTTTGGCTCTGGCATTTTCCATGTACCCGGTCCTGGGAATCCTAAAGAAAACGTGTCCTGTTCCCAGCTCTATGCACTGCTTCCATTGTGTTCCACTTCCCTCACTAGGGAAAGTGAAAACGAAACCAGCACAAACGCTCCATTGTTAGCTATGAAATATGTACTGGCAACTGAAGTTCTAACAAAACAGACCTGGTAGTGTCATGGCAAGATGTTGAGTGGGGAGGGAGTTCTGGAAGCCCTTCCTTCTTCAGAGGTGAATCCTGCACTTTTGCTGAGGTGCTGAGGCCACAAGGCTTTGGGTTTTTTCCATTATACTCATGTAATGCTCTTGGTTTGATTTATTCAGTATGCACTGGCAGCTTTTGGAGGCTTCTGTGGGAGCAACTCGGCTGCCCAAGCTGAGGCACAGATCCTGCCAGGTCTCCATAGTAAATACAAGATGCACGAAGTGGAAACAAACATAAATATTTTCTCCTGTAAAAATGACAATGTTCTGCTTTACTCTTGTCATTTGGTATTGCCAAATAGGTGCCATCCAATGAGCTACTCCAGACACATACACGGAAAACAAACAGATACGCACAATCATGGGGTCTCTATATCCAGGCAGTCTCCAAAAAGAGCGAGCTGGTAACCTCTGAGAGCATACCCTATCCTGAGATGGGTGAGCAGGGAGGGCTTCCTTGATGTCAGCCCTGGCAGCTTCCTTAGTCATCTGGTCTCACAGAAACCACACAGAACCTCAGTTCTATTTCTACCTACATATTCCTTTGTATGACTATTTTAGGGAGATTTATCTCCTCATCTGGCTTGTAAACTCTTTGAAACCAAAGACCCTGGTAATCTTTCAGGTTCACTGACAGCAACCTGGCTCATGGAAAGTAATCAATAATTATTTGTTGACTGAAAGCCATGACTCATTATGTTGATTTTTCTCCCATAGTTTCCCTGAATTCAAAAATTTCCTTCAGTGTTTAATAAATACTACCAACACTGAGGTTAGCCTAAGAAGCCATCTAATGTCAGAGGCATAAAGAATGGATACAACTCAAATTTTGTACTGCTTATTGTGATAAATAAATTAATCATCTTAATAAAACAATCTTTAGAATCTTTTCAACTGCACTAAAAAATTATCAAATGATTCCTGTATTCTTTACAGTTCACTAATAATAGTCTTACTAGATTTTAAAATTTATGTATTGTCTTTTGATGATTTCTACAGAGGAAAGATCTTATTAGGACACGCATATCTTTTAACAGGGATGATTAGGAAAAAACACTTTTGGAGAAAGTGAATATAATTCACCCAGTGAGCATATATTAAAGGTTTTTAAAGACAGAACATTTCTGTTCTTCCATTATAGTGCAAAATGAAAATTTCCTCCAAAATATATGTTAACCCAGGCATTAAAGGAAAAAAATACAAATTTAATAACGAGTATTAAATGGTTACACTGAAACGTCATGATAAGACTGGTGAGTGTAGTAAAGAAATTTGTTTAAAGTAGGCTAATCCTGGACTTCATCCCAGCAGCTAAGGTCAGTGAGGTAACCAATGGTCATGAGTAGTTTTATAGTGACTGTCCTGCAAGGGTATCTGGCCCTTATATTTTGGCACTGGCAATCACATTTCAATATAAACATTTCTGAAAGGAATGGTCACATTTTGTGATGTAGACTTCTATTCAGCTTTATGGTGAATGTGCTGGAGAGTGACTGGCCCTTACTTTAATGGTATTGGCATTCACATCTGGGTATAAAAATGTCTAAAAGCAGTGTCATGTACACTAAGCACAGAACAATCCACAAGCTGCTACAGTTATATACCTAGATGATGTAAGGGAGTGGATATACACGTAGGAATGACTGAGGGAATGCTTGATTTTCCCTAACCAATAATACAAGATACTCAGATGCACAAGCATGTCAGAAATTTTATTCTGAAATCTGCCTGAAAAATAAAGTAGGCAGCACCAGTGTGGTGTTTCTCACTGTGTCAAACTGTGGTAATAGCTAGGCTATTTTTAAAATAAGACATAAAAACATTTTTTTAAAATGGACTTTTGAACATTTGTGGTACCTCTGGATACATTTCCTAGAATATGAGAACTCCAAGGAACATAGTTTTGATATACATTGGGGATACTGGAGCCTTTAGTGGGAAGAAAAGGAAAGTGGTGATGGTGGGTGAGAGCTAGATTAGAAACACCATACTACTTCAAGCCATGTACAGTCTAATTGATGAATTCAGACTTTAAGACTTGGTTTCCTCACTTGCAGTATGAGATAGTTGATAAACAGTTCCTAAAACACCAAAGGTAATAAGATCATCTTGAATGCTATATGGTTAGGTTTAAAAAAAAATGAAGATTTTACATCATAAACAGAAAAGATGACCGTTCTGTTTATGATGTAAAGTCATTATTTTTTTTAATAGCTGCAACCATAGTCTAAATTCCTGTGACTGTCCCTAAATTCACTTTTACCACAAAGGCAAAAATAGGAAATATATTCCATTTTGGAGAAGAGTAATAGAAACTCTTTTGTTAAAAAAGTACAAAATAATTAAGACCGGGATATAAAAGGTTTTATCTTAAAGTTATTTTAAAAAGTTCACCTGCTGAGAATAGCTATTTTCTCAATTAATCCTGAAAAGATGCCTGTTCTTAAATGTTGGCACAGAGGGGGGCTGGGGATTTAGCTCAGTGGCATAAGCGCCTGCCTTGCAAGCAGGCAGTTGTGAGTTTGCTCCCTGGTACCGATAAAAATGAAAAAGATAGAAAAAAAAAAAAAAAAGAAAAGAAAAAAAATATTGGCACAGAGGGCCAGGGATATAGCCCAGCAGCACAACACCTGCCTGGCAAATGCGAAGTTGTGAGTTTGATTTCTGGTACCAAAAAAAAATTTAGGCAGTAATAGTCCAGGATCTGTGAGGTGATGAATGGAATTAAATATTGCTCACTGCCCACTCAAAGGTCTAGGTTGTAAATGAGAATATTTTGAAGTTTTTAAAAAGACTTTAAGAATACAAACTGTTGTCAATGGCCTAAATAGAAATAACATGTATTTCTGTTAAATACATATATACCAACATAGATAAAACAGACAACTAAAATATAAAAGTATCTAGTAATTCACTCATTCTTTCTTTTGGAGAATATGCTCACCACTGAAGAATAGGAAATCTTTTCTAAAGCTTGCTAATACTAAAATATAATGGTTAAAAACAGTGTCTTAAGGGCTAGGGATTTAGCTCAGTGGCACAAGTGCCTGCCGGCAAGCACGAGGTCATGAGTTTGATTCCTGGTACAAACAAAAACAAAAACAAAAAACAGAAACACAACCAAAACTGTCTTAAATTACAATAATGTCACATTTTCTAGCTCCATATCTTTCTGTTCAGAACAGGAAGTTCAATTTACACAAGTAATCAGTTTTTGATGCAACTGAAAGGATTATTTTAAATATATCACACAAACTGTAAACCTGGGTTTGAGTTATTGTTTCACTCCTAGCATGAGGTGAAGCTACAGAATAAGTAGCTTTCCTGACTTTGAACACAGGTACCCACCAATGAATCAATCAGACTCTGGTACAAAATGGGCTGAGACATTTTAAGCTACATATTCAGGTAAATGTTAATGCTTACTAGTAGCAGGTAGCTTATAAGTCATTTCTTCTCTGTATCTATTATGACAACTTTATATCTGCATGTCGGTGTATCAATTTATTCATTAAAAACACTACTTGAATACCTATCAAAATAAAAAGGATAAATAAGAGGCTGCAATTACCTTCAAGGAACTTATAGTTTGATAAATACGATCCCCAAATAGCTATAAACCAGACAGAAAGCAGTGCCACAAATATAAAACATAACTCTAGAAAGGAGGAAGAAAGTAGGATTAGTTTTCTGGTAGGGGGTACTAGAAAAGACATATGAACCAGGCTTTAAATAATCATTAATAGCACTGTTCAAGGCTGAAAGACTTCAGTTTTGAATCAGTTAACATGTAATTCCCTTAATATTCCACAAATTAAGTTGATTTTCAATTCCTGTGATACAATTTGTTGAAAAATGTGTATCTACAGGAAGTGAAATGTATTTGTACCATTGCAAAGTGAAAAACTATGATTCTAAGTTTTTATGTGTTGCCATGTACCTGTAAATGACTGTATTAAACTGATTTTTCCTTTAAGCAGAAAAAATATAAAACAATGAGAAATTTTAAAAAATGCAATGCCCTATAGATATTGTATATTTTATTACTGCCACTGAATTCCAACTGTTACTCTTGCAAATGAAGTCGTTCCCAGCTGCTAACATATTTTACTTATGTCACCACAGGAAATATAAAGCATAAATACAGTATCAACAAGATACTGAAAAATTACGCATTTATGTTTCACCTTTACTCTGAATATGAAATCTTTCTACATTTTCCTGTTTTCAAATATGAACTTTCAGCAAAAATGGAATGTTAATTAACACTGTACACATGCTAAGATATCATTCCTCAAATTTAACAAGCAAAAGATAAAACGAAAACCAACTGGGTTTCCTGTTGTTATTTATGGATATCAGTGCCCACTTGAGGGACTGGAATAAAATGTCCAGCTCAGTTACAGCTCATCCTTCCCTCAATTTATGTACTCAAGGAGGCCATTTCCTTCATCTGCTCCCTGATGAGTCTCTTGGACCACAAAGCCTATTCAAGCTTCTCCCCAGGGTCCCAGAACAAACATGAGCAATAACTTCCTAGGGAAACCCAACGCCTACCTCACCCTTCCCACTGGGGAAACACAGACTCAGCCCTTTCTGGTGTGATTATGTAAGAATACACAGGATTGTCTGATCCTGTCCAAAGCAGAATCTATTCTTTAAATATCAACTTGTGCCTTATCATCTCGAAAGTACTGGTATATTCTGGACAAAGAGGAAACAAGCAGGATTTATTTTTCAACAATGGCAACATACTTCAAGGATTCTGGGTAGAAAAAATGTTGGGAATGTAACAAGTTTTATATGTGCAGGTTCACTAGTCACATTTTGAGAGAGGAAAGGACACAAGGGAAGCAGAATATTTTCAAACCAGATTCTCCCTAGGCAAGTTACCTGTGTCACACAGTTTTCAACTTCTAACTTAAGTTTCTACTCATCAGTTGAAGCATTACTGAGTTTGGGGAAATGATTTTTTGCTGGGCAAAATGTTAGCCTCTTTCAAGCATATGCATCAAATATCAAAAGCAGTTACTCATTCCTCATGTCACTGTGATGATGAATGATTTCACTAGGTGTTCCTCAACAATGCCTCCCACCTGGGAGAGCACTGCCCTGATTTGAGAACCTCTCTGTGGTTAAACACAGACCACATCTGTATTATTTTTCTTAAAGTTTAATTTAACATGTTTTAGGGTAACACTTCTCATCAAATCAAAGGGATTCTCTGCATTGAATTCCTGCTTCAAAATAAGTAGCAAGCCACTGCTTGGCTTTTTGTATCTATGATGAATATACTATTTATAAAATAGGTATTTCAAAGAAACTGGATATTGATTCCTACTTCCAAGTTGCTCTTTCTATAGTTTGGATGCATAATTTCACAAAAATTCACCTCTGAAATAATAAAGAGAAATAAGAGCTAATCAAAGTCAATAGCTATTATAATTCTGCATCTGAATGAATAGGATGTTGTAATTCATTCTTTATCAAAAGAGGGTTTTGGGTTCACTTTTTACTCTAGCACCAATGAAGTCTTCACCAGAGCAGTGCTACCAGTTCAAAAGTCATCCGAGTTCACTGTCAATTTAACTTCTTCATAGTCAGTGTCATGTTCAAAGGAGTGCTTTTATACAGCTGGGAAGACCCTCTAGTTGTTTCTCAAGCTAGAATGCTCAGATGGATCTATGTCCTCAGTGCCTTCTGGCTGTGAGCTGAGTATCCTCCCATCACTACATGTACAGCTCTGACAATAGTGGTTATGGTAAAAAGCATTCGGAAGCTTGTTACTGATTCCTTTCTAGTGGCTAAGATGCAATAGGCTATTTCTGCAACTGGTCTTGTCCACAACAAACCTAGCCCGGATGTGTCTGTAGTTGTAAGCAGAATGTGTTCCTCTTATCCACTACCATACAAAAAAAATGCAAAGACATTCTTTCCTAGTTGGTACTAACCAGAGACAATAATAACTATAGGAGCACAGAAGTAGGGGTGTGTGTGTCTATTATTGAAAAGAGGAAAAGTAAGTTTAATGAAAGAATAATACTCTCTTACTCACCACTGAAGTAAGAGCCATTTGAAAACTATAGATGCGGGCAAGGCCAAAGTCAGCCAGCTTTATTTGTCCATTGCTGGTCACCAGAATGTTCTGTGGTTTTAGATCACGATGTACCACTCGGTGAGAATGAAGGAAGTCCAAACCTCGAAGAAGCTGAAACATCATATCCTAAATAAAACAAAAAATAAGATCAGTAACTGCTCAAAACAGAAACTCACTATGTACTGTATTTGACACTGAACTCCAACACTTTGCTGAGTGCATGACACAAAGCAGACACTGGAGAAATATTAGCTGAACAAATTGGTTTTCCTATTTCTCTACTGTCAAGAACACTTTGAATCTTTTCAATCTCAACCTGGCATTTTATTAATGAAAAGAATGCAGAATAGTTTTGAATGTCACAGGAAACATTCTAGAAGGATATACATCAAATTGGTGTGGGGGGTTAATGTTGAGAAGGCGAAGTAGGAGGAGGTGAGGAAGGAATGCATCTCTTGTTTAATGTTATTTCAACAATGAAGATCTGGTGGTATTCATTATATTAATGGTGGTTATGATTTTTGTAATGAGCACTACACTAAGCAGTCACTATGTGTCAAGTGCTATTCCAAGCATCTTCTTTTGAGTAACTTGTTTAATCTACAATAAACGTTGAAGGGAATAATCTCATCACTCCATTTTATAGGTCAAGAAAGTGAAGTTAGGTAATTGTCATAACACTAGTAAGAGACAAAGACTGAAATCAAACCAGGATCCAGAAAAACTGGGTTCAAGACTCCAATGTACTCCTTTATTAGGTTAACAAGTGTGTAATCTTTTAACCTCTTTGAGACCAAATGTTTTTCATCTGTAACAATCTACTTTCTAGGGACAGTGTTTACTGCATTATCATTATTAAGTGACAGAGAACAAGAATGCAAGTATATATTTTCCTGTATGCTATAGGATATACTTAGATCCAATAAAATTAGATGTGAAATATCAAGTTCAGAAACAGTATCTGAAAGTAGGAACTTAAGACACTGACCATAATGTCATGGTCTTCTGAAATCTAGAACTGGTAACTTACTCACTAACCCCAATATTGTGAGAATAGTACCTATAGGAAATATTAGTCTATTTCATTCATACCCGGGCTGAAAAAGTGATTAGACAGCATTATGTACTTTAGAGCAGACAGGAGTTGTGTAGAAACATTTGTTTATCAGCTGGAACAGTAATGCTTTTCATCAAGAAAGGTATAGCATTAGGTTTGTGGTTTCTAGTTCTGGTTCTTCCTTCTAGAGATGGGTGTTCTGTATTCATGTCTCAGCTTGTTGGAAATCAAAGCCTCCATTTTTCCATTTATCAATTTACGTTTCCTGAGAGTAGGAAGTTTAAAGGAAGCAATGTATGCAAAGTGGGAGTGCTGTTTCTGGCACATGGTATTTCTGAGGATGACCACTGCCTTGCTAAGTGGCCTGTTTTGTTGGGGAGACAGATTACAAACAACTATAAGAATGTACACCAGTGATTTAAGATCAGGTTATAATTTCTGAAAAGGTGCATGCATTTTATACAGGTTTATGGGAGTAACTTTTGAGATTCCCTAAGTGGGTATTCTGAGTTGGCAGGTTACCTTTTAAGCTTACCAAGGGGAAAACCCTGGAGAACACTGCACAAGCAAGGGACTAGAACTGATGCAGGTCAAATAACTAGCAATGAATAAATAGCACATGAACATAAAACACAAATGTTAAAGAAAATCATCTTCTGCTGTGGCAAATAAGCCTTTATTAGAAACATGCACACAATTTATAAGCACTGGATTTTAAAAAGCAGGACTAACTTAAAGTAATGTCATGCTGGCTCATTATGGTCAGCTTCCTATGCAATAAGCACCACCTACTTAAAATCGAGTTGAGAATAAATCTGCTTGGTTCATGCTATTGTCCAAACAATTTAAGTAGCCAAATAGCAGTATAAAAATTTTAAACAAATTAATAGAAGGCCCATCTAAATTTCTATTACAAAGTACGTATTGCCTTTGGGTACTTATGCTGCATGTTAAAAATTATTATACAACTGGTTCCAAATAATAGGGTGATATGAATGAGTGAATTACAACAGTATACAAGTATGAAAAAGCAGCTTTACTCCTGAATCATAAGAAAGGTTTTCATCAAAGACATTTTAAAGGGTTCTCTACTTAGGCTAATCTGTTTTATCTCAATTTATAGTCTCATGAGACATTAGCTCCTCAAGATTTTAATCCTAAATTAATCTAACCCAGAGCAGAGTCAAATACTTCACAGCAACCCAATTGACACAACACAATGAATCTAGGGAAACTGTCCACTGCAGAGCTTTAAATTAAACCAGGTTTAAAAATCTTCCCTCATTATGTTACAAAGTTCTGGCACAGAAGTTCTGAACATTTAGTCACATTGTGACGAATAGTCACATGAGGTCTTACTCTATCTTGCCATGTAGCTTGAAAGTGTGTTTTAACACGACACTACTATAGAATGAAAAACAGCCCTATGTGTTTTCAAATGGGGCTCTGTGCTTGGCAACTCTCCTACAAAAGACGCTAGACTTCAGTCTAAATCTTTTGATGACAGTCTGTGAGTCTTTTAGCGGCTTCTTTTAGATGTTCTGCAACTGTAATTTCCTTACTTTTTAAAAAATCCAAACAAATAAGCAAACTCAATACCTACCTTAAAATTTTCTCATAGAAAAAGATTCATGACATTGATATCCTATTTGCCAACTGTTAAAGATGCAAATTATTTAAAGATACTAAAAACACCCAGTTTATACTATATAGTAAGTCACAGATACAGAAGTCTTCAAACAGACATTTTTCATTATTTGGATATATCTGGCTTTAATCTGAGGAATATGTTCACATTCCTCAAAGTTTTGATTCCAAAAATGAGTACAATTTTTCTATTTAAAACTAAAAACTTAACATGTACAACGTGTACAAAGGATCATCATTATGTTTCTTATAATCAGCAAGCCAGTCTTTTCAAATTCATATCAAAATTTTCATAGAACTATCTTCATGATATTTTCTTTATTTCCTAAAAAAGTGTGTTATAGGAATCTACAATCTCAGAGATACCACTTTTAAAACAATTTTTTTGTTGTTACTGGGGATCAAACTCATGATCTTGCACTTGTCAAGCAGGCGCTTGTGCTGCTGAGCTAAAGCTAGGAAAAAAGATTGTTTTAATACCAAACTGACAACATTTAGATTTAAGGTCAGGATTATGAGTATAGAAATAGAGGTAAAGGTTACCTGAATCTACATATAAGTAAGGGTGGTTAAGTCATGAAATACAGAGCTACCAAAAAAAGTAAGGACCAGTTCCAGGATCTTTTGTTTCTTATTAATAAAACATATCTATTCCTTTATCTATGTTCCTATATTTTAATTTTTAATTGAAATAAAAATACATAAAATTTGCTATCTTGAACCATTTTAAGTGCATGCTTGGTATGCACTACTGTGCAAAAAATTTCCAGAACCTTTTCATCCTGAAAAACAAACTATATGCCCATTAAACCAAGACTCCATTTCCTTCATTCTTTGGCCTCTGGCAATCACCATGCTACTTTCTGGTTTTATGAATTTGATGACTCTTGCTACATGTGAATTGTATCATCTCCATTTTTCCCATTTTTTAAATTTAAAGATAATAAACCAAACCAGAACAAAGCAGATTAGAGTAAAACAATGCAAATAATACAGGATTTCAGAACAAGACATCAGGAAATCAACAGTGGCCACCATAAGGTTTTTTGTTTTCCTTGAAATAGTTGTTCATACCTTCACCCACAGTAAGTTAATATAAACCAAAAGAGTATAAAAGCAATCAAACCAAAGGAATGAGAGTCTTACGGGCCTTCAAAACCAGACACTAGGAAATCAGTAATAGCTACCATAAGGTCTCTTGTTCTCTTCAAAATAACTGTTCATACCTTCATGTATATTGAAATTAAGTAACACAAAACAGACTAAAATCAATCAGAACAAAAAATAAAAGCATTATTGGACTTCACAGCAAGCTAATAGGAAATCAACAATGGCTACCATAACGTCTCATTTTCTTCGAAGTAGCTGTTCTTACCATCAAACATAATAAAATGAATTCTTGTAGACTCTTAGGAGAAGCTCTAAACCTATATATATATAGATCTATCCTTTCTGTATTAGAGGGAAAAACAAAACAAAGTATAGGCTTTCAAAACAAGGTTGTAGGAATGTAACAAATTTTCTTGTTTTGCATTATTACCTTCAAAAGTCTTATTCGAATTACCAGATAGTCAGGCAAAATTGATCTAATCCTGTGGATGTTAACTGTTTTGTTCCAAGAACTAACAGAATTAGTTGTATAATCATCTTAGTAATCTTAAGTGTACATATACAAATTGTATCCTTTTTTCTTTTCTCTCCCTTTCCCTGAGTTGTTTTTTCTTCTTTGAGAAGTTTCTTACCTTTCACAGTATTTTTTGAAGATTTTGTATTTTCTTTATTCTTCTTTATTTTCTTTTCATTCTTACACTAGGGAGACAATATGGCATTTACACATGTGAGTTTGATTTATTTCACTTATGAGTATGGTCTCAAGTCACATCCATTTAACTATAAAAGCCTCAATGCAGTCTTTCTTTACAGCTGAATAGTATTCCATTGTATAAAAGTACCATATCTTTTTTTTATCCATTTCTCAGTTGATGGGTACTTAGATTATTTTCCAAGATTTAGCTATTACAGATTGTGCAGCTATAAATGTGGTATACATATATCACTGTGGTATGATGTTTTCAGTTCTTCTGGGAATATGCCCAGATGTGGAACAGCTGGGTCAAATGGGACTTCCAATTCCAGCTTTTTGAGGAACCTCTAGATTGACCTCCATAGTGGTTGCATCAGTCTACACTTCCAACACTGCAGAAGAGTTCCTTTTTCTCTGCAGCCTCTCCAGTATTTGTCGTTGGTAATTCATACTTTTCTAGGAATCTGTCCATTTCTTCTGTGTTATCAAACCTGTGAAAGCAAAGGTATTCAAAGTAGCTATTGATGATCTTCTTTATTTCTACAAGGTCTGTAGTGATTTCTCCCTTTTCATTCCTTATTGCATGAATTTGAGCATTTTCCTTCCTTTTTTAAAAATACGGTTGACTAGGGGTTTATCAACTTAATTTATTCTTTCAAAGAACCAACTCTCTGATTCATTAATTCTTTGTATTATTTTCCTAGTCTATATTGTGTTGATTTCTGCTCTGATCTTTATTTCCTCCCTTCTTTTGGCTTTGGGCTTGACTTGCTCTTCTTTTTCTAGATGTTTGAGATATAGCATCAGGTTGTTTACTTGTATTCATTCAGTTTTTCTGATGTGGGAATTCACTGCAATAAATTTCCCTTTGAGGACTGCTTTGACTGCATCCCACAGGTTCTGCTAAGTTGTATTTGTACTTTCATTTATGTACAGATGTTGTTTAATTTCTTCTGTGACCCACTGATTATTCAGGAGTATATTATTTAATTTCCATGTGTTTATGGAGTTTTTGCATTTTCATTTGTCATTAACTTCCAGTTTTATAGCACTATGAGCAGATAATATGCATGGGATAATTTCAATTCTTTGCATTTATTTGTGCACGTACTATGGTCTGTTATACGACCTATTTTAAAGAATGTCCCATGTGAAGCTGAGAAGAATGTAAATTCTGTTGTTGGGTGAACACTCTGTACATGTCTATTAAATCCATTTGTTCACAAGTTTGATTCAGTTCTTTTATTTCTTTGCTGATGTTTTGCCTCGTTGATCTGTCTCTTTGTGTCAGTAGGGTGTTAAGGTCTCTCATTATAATTGTGTTATTGCTTATTTGAGTTTTCATTTCTATCAATACTTGTTTTACATAGCTGAGTGCACCCATATTTGGTGCATATGTATTTAAGATTGTTATCTCTTCCTCTTGAAGTTTTCCCCTAACTAATATGTAGTGATCTTTTTTTATCTCTTTTAATCATTCTTGGTTTGAAGTTCATATTCTGCAAACAAAATAGCTACCCCTCCATTTTTGGTGTTGGGGGGTTCCTGTTGCATGAAGTATTGTTTTCGATCCTTTGACTTTCAATCTATGAATTTCCTTTTGGATTAGATAGGTTTCTTGTATACAGCATATGGTTGGATATTGTTTCTTGATCCATTCTACCAGTCTGTTTCTTTTAATTGGTGAACTGAGGCCATTTACATTAAGGGTTATAAGTGATATATACTGGCTTATTTTTGTCATGTTACCTTTCTGTTATTGGTTCTTTACATTTCCCCTCTGTTTGTTTAATTGTTTGTGCTGCTTAGTAGTTTCTTTCTGTTAGTGTTTTTGAAATTGTAGTTATTTTTATGTGTATCTAGAATATCTTTCAGTATTCTTTGAAGGGTTAATTTGGTGGTCATGAAATTTTTCAACTGTTCTTTATCTTGGAAGTATCTTCTTTGTTCATCAATTTTGAAGGATGGTTTTGTAGGGGGCATCAATCTGGGTTGGAAGTCAGTTTCCTTTAGATTTTGAAATATTTCATACTCTTCTTGACTTCATTGCTTGTTTTGGGAAGTCTGCTGTGATTTTCGCTGGCTTTCCTTTATATGATTTGTTTGTTTTCTTTAACAGCTTTTAACATTTTGTTCTTACATATGTCTGAGTGTAGATATATTTTGGTTATGGCTGATTGGAGTTCAATATGCTTCACTTATCTGTATGTGAGTTTCCTTTCCCATGTTTGGAAATCTTTCAGCTATTCTGTAAATAGTCTTTTTATTTCATTTATGTTGTCGCCTTCTTTTTCATTTATACCTATTAACCTTATATTGTTTTTCTTTGCATCATTTTGCAACTGTTGAATTATTTCCTGATTCCTTGTTGTTTTTTAAAAAGATCTTTCCTTTCCTGTTCACTAGCTGCAATCTTGTCTTCGAGGTATGAAAGTCTATCTTTGCATTCATTGAGGCAGTTTTGCCAGCTTTCAATGGAATTTTTGATTTCCTGGATATCCTTTTGAATCTGTTTCATGCATTCTATTGCTTTCTTATATTGTTCATTCAAGGTTGCAAATGTTTTGTCCTGCTCCTCTATGTTTTTTTTTTTTTTACCATGTCTTCTTTAGATGAGTTCAGTATTTCTTTTCATTACATTTATCATTTCTTGTTTTACCTGGGAGATTACTTCTGATCTAAGTCCCTTTATAGCTTCATGGAGTTGTTTCTTTATGCAATTGTTAATATTTCAGATATTTTGGCTTACGTTTTCTTCTGTGTCCATGTCTCCTAGACTTGTTTGGGATGAGCTGGAGGTGTAAGATTGCATTTTGCTTTTTTCACTTTGTCATTTTCCTGTATTCTCCTGGGGCAGTTGAATGCAAAGTCTCAGTTGTTTCTTGGATTGAGGATGGCTTTCTGTACTGTAAGGAGTTCCCCTAGTTCAGTAGATGTTAGGCAGTCCTTACTGGATCCCTAATGGCACTCAAAGGCTCTTCAAATGAAGTGGGGGATGCTGGGTGAATCTTCAGCTCACCCTGTATGGCTCACCAAAGCTCCCTGGCTGGTTGAGGTCACTGCTCAGGGCCATACCAGGTTCTGATGTAGTAGGTGTACTAGGGCTGTGGCAGGCCTTCAGTTCATGCCACTTGGCACACCAAAGCTCCCTGGCTTCCCTGAGTGGGGCCCTACCAGGTTCTGAGCAACATACTAAGGCTGCACAGCTAGGTAGAGTTTGCTGTGGAGGCCTTCAGTTCACATGCAGTGGCTCAGATACTGGGCAGGGCCCACTCAGAACCTGAGTGATGACCCAAAGGTCCTGGACTGTTTGGGGATGTGAGCAGGGCCTTATTGGATTCCAAACAAAGTCCTGCAGCTGCATAGATAGATAAGAGTTTGCTGTGAAAACCTTTAGCCCACATGTAGAGGCTCCTGGCTACCTGGGAGTTGCTGGGTGGGGCCCAATCACGACCCAAATCCATATCTGTCTTTTTGCAGGTGGCTTATTTCACTTTAGTGTGCTCAAGTTCTAACTATATTGCCTTATGCATCAGAACTTCCTTCTAAGGCCAAATAATATCCCCCTATCTGTACCTCAATACTTTGTTTATTCATTCATCCATGAAATGAACATGAGCTATTTCCATTTTTTTAGCTACTGTGAATAATGCTAGTATAAGAATACGTGTTGGACTATCTACTTTCAATTCTTTTGGATAAATGTTCAGAAATCAAATTGCTGGATCTAGTCCTATGATCTTTGAAAAATCATAAAAGGTGTTACAATATTGCTACCTAAGCAATGAAATAGTAAATGCTCCAGCCTAGCAAGGTCCTTGAGTGTCAGCCAGGTTGGTTCTCTGAAGCTCTGGAGATTTCATCCTTTTTTTCTACATTTGGAGCATCTGTGCCATGGTCACTCCACTGTAGGTTTTACCTTACTGTGGTAAATGCCTTGTCGTCTGCTTTAAAATTTGGTAGGGTTCCTCCTGCATGTTTTCCCTGATCAATTATAGTGATAAAAAATGGGCTTTAAAGGTATTTTTAAAACAATAAAGTAAGAATAAAGAATACTTGCTTTGTTCCACAGCAGTACCCAAAGGATGTTTCACTTCAAAGTCATGAAGTACAAAACAAATCCCAGGAAAGCAAGAGGGTTAAAATGGATTCCTTAAAACATTCAGATCACCTGGAAAGTTGTATGATTAGTGAACTTAAATCAAGTAACTAAGCACAGAACTTGAAGACAAACTGTAAGGGTCACATGTGAGTTTTGTTCCAAAGAAAAGCACAACCATATTACGGCATATTGCCTATCACTTTTTCACTGGATGTGAGGGAGACAAGGAGACCCAGGAGGTGCCACATCACCTTGGAGTTCCTCAACAGAAACAAAGGAGCTAAGGGGTCCCGATTAGAAGTTTTTATTACTTCCAGGCAACTGGATAAAAGTGGAATGTAAGTGGCTGACTTTGTATATAATCTTATTAATCAAATAAATACTCTGAAGTGAGAATTTTAACAATCCATGTTATTCATTTCTGGAAGTTATGATAATGTTGGAGAGGTAACAAATCTGCCTCAACTAACTAGAAATTAAAAACAGACAAACAAACAATTCAGTTCCACCAAACCTGAAAATATCACATATTATTTAATGACTAAACTTTTATAGCCCATTTGTTTGAGGGGTCAGTTCTGTACATCTTGTTTATAGAGCCTCCATATTTTTTTAGTACAGTATACCTCATTCAGCACCCTAATTTTTGCTGATTGTACTATAAAGTACAAGTAATTTTATGTTGTTATACATTGCATACAAGAGTTATGCAAATAAAAGAAAGTTATCAAGTTGGAGTTTCCTTTGATCATTTCTTTGTTCTGAATATTGTAATGTAGATACTACGCACAATTCCTCATTCAGGGACCAATTCAGTTAGTGGTGTAGTCATAGGTCCAGAACTTGGTCATTAAATGAGGAATACCCATACAAAGCAATAACAATGCAATGACATGCATGGATAGTCTGAAAGAAATCATTACTTCATCAAAATGGCTAATATTAACCTAGCATAGAAAGTCATCAGGAACTGAAACCACAAATACACAATACTAATTATAACTTCTTCAGAGAGAATCTAAAACTTCGAAGTGTATAAATAAAAAAATGAAGTTCAGGGGCCTTAGCTTTATACATGTTGTTCTGTGGTATTTTTAAAATATTTAATGTTATACTGTGAATATCTCCCCATTTCAACACATATCCTTCTATAATGAAATTACAACAATATGCCTTTTAACAGCTGCATTTGGTGAGTTACCATCTCATGTACTCCCATTCTCCTTAATTCCCTCTTTTGGAACTTTCCATCTCACTCTGTACTTCCATTTTCTTCATATGAGGTAATGTATTACAGAAGCTGCTTTTCCACAGGGCAGAGCATATTTGCCCAGTGTAGCAGACCGGGAAAGGACTGGTCCATGAAAGACTGGTCCAAATCAATAAAGGCAATCCTATTTCCATTTGCTAGGAATTGATTCAGGGATGGTCATGAGACCCAGGCCCATGTGTACAAGTTGGCCCAGAATTTTAGAAGTATTTGTCTCCTTGAGAAGCACAGTAGCAAGTTCTCTGCCACACTTCTTCCACACTTCCCAGTTCCCACCAGTCTTATATTGAATGCTACTGCATGAGAGAAGACATGCACAGCTGCTACAAACCACATGAAATGTAAGGGGAGACATTCACATAGGCAAAAGACTAGGCTGTAAAAAGGGAGTGTGGGTCTTTGGTAATATCAATGAATAGTCAAATCATTTTTGTAGAAGCCTAACTCTACCCTTACAGTTAGGTATACAATGACATCCTAATTCAAAACCAGTTTTAATTGAATGTTCTGCAATTTGCACCTGAAAATTACTCTAAAAATATTTATAACTAAAATTATACAAAGAAAACCTGTTAAGGACATGACCTTTCTTTTACGGCCACCATCCTTCACCTCTTGTCCAATTGGCCATGTAAGCAACCATTCTTTTCTTGTTGCCAGTTATCCCTTTCAAATGGTTATTCTTTTCTCTTGGACTCTACCTCCCTTCATTAATGTTTACAGCATTTCTTTCTTTAACAGCATCATTCCTTGTAAATCCCCTACATTCATCTGGAACTGTGACTAATCCTCTCTACTCTCTACTCACGATGTTCCTGCAGGACCTCAACATATGCAGAATGCCCCAGCTTACACTTCAGCTCCAGAAACCTTTGACTTCTTTATCTTCCACTTTGCCATCTGTTTAATACTCATACAGATAAGTACTCTGTTTTAAAAGTGCAATGTTAGCACAATCAGATCACATGTATACTGAACTCACCTGCATGTCTATTTATAATACAGATTGCTAAACTTTTAGTGAATGTGAACTACTCTATTTTTATCCTAAAGCCAAAGTTTAAGTGTTTATTAGATTACTCACCATTTTTTCTTTTTTTGGTACTGGAATCAAATTCAGGACCTTGTGGTTGCTTGCCAGGCAGGCACTGTGCTGTTGAGCTATATTCTCGGCCCTTACTCACTATTTTTAAATGACATTTTTTTATCATGTTTTAAATTACTTGAGCTTGTTTCTGGACTTTTCTGCCTCTGTTTGGTTCTTGTTAGAGAATCTCTCTCTCTCTTTGTCGGTCTGTCTGTCTCTCTCCCCCCCCCCCCCGTTATTAAATATTCAGAATATATTTTAATATCTAGTAGGGAAAATTTCCTGTTTCCGTACTTTATTTAAGTGTCCCAGGATATTTTTACATGTCATTTCTCTGAACCCAATTTTAAGAATTATTTGGAATCTTGTATCCTCCAAAAACCACACTGGTATTTTCACTGAGTTTTAAAGAGAGGAGTAGATTACGTTAGGGCAAACAAACACCTTTTTGCATGGAGCTTTTCCTTTTCAGAATATGATGTGGTTCTTCATTTATTCAAGGTTTCTCATGGGTCCGTCAGTAAAGCTGTGTGGTTTTATATTATTTTATTTTTTCATACAATTCTCACACCTCTGAAGCCTGCTCTAGCGGGCCTGGTCTTTTATCTTTTTTCACATATACTGCACTATTTCCTCACTGACTCTGTTCCTCCAAGGCATCGTCCACTCTCTGGCCAGCCTGATCTTTCTGATGGGCAACGCTGACTCTATCAGACTGGTCTCCTGCTCAAGCCCCTCTAACAAAGTTTACCTCACTTTTGGCTTTGTTTTCTTGTACTCCGCTGACTTCCTCCACCTTTACTCATTCACTGCCCAGTAGCTTTTGGAATGCATTCTGCTTCAGTTGCTCTTCCTCAGATGTGCTGGCCTTCAGGACCACAGTGAGCAAGTGTGAATACATGTCTATGACCTTTTATAGTTGTGAGTCCCGAAATAAATCGGAAATGGCCATGAGAATTAGAAAGGCTGTTACCTTAAATGTCACTGGCTCTCCCAAGAAGGAATACTGTAGCAGGCAACAACTCCAGAACAATACAAAAAAGTAGGCTTGGATTAGGAGACTGAGATAGAAGAAGTTTGGCATGTAAACCACAATTTATACTTATTAGCCATTAAAACATCTCATATATGTTAAGACTTTTGGTTCATTATTTTATTAATACAATACTCCCCAGCCTGTAACAAACACTAGATTTTAGAATAAAAACAATGAAGGATATTTAGGATATTTTCCTTCTATTTTGCCATCTCATTCAGAAACAACTTGCCAGTGAGTCAAAAGACATGGATTTCGGTACAGTGATCCACTGATTTTCAGTAGGATATGATAACAAGACTCTTTAACTACTCTAATCTATGGGAGAAGCATTCCAGGGATTAAATCACATTGCATGAATATTCACTTGAATGTAGACTTAGATTGTTTGTTCTTTCTCCTAATAAAACACTGATTTCATATTACATTCGTGTTTCTCAAAACATGACCTATTATTCCAATGCTAATAACTAACCTCAATTTCATCTTAGCCACTAGCTAACTAAGAAGGTTTCACCTTCTTTCGATTTCATTTATAAATATCAAAACAAACCCTGCCTTGCCTCTGTCAAACGTTTTTAGAGAGAACTAGAGAAAAAGCGATTATTTCATCTTATATATTTGATTTGTTTTTTTAAAACTGCTTAGTGCTTTTCAGCTAGAGAAACACAAATTTTTTTTTTTTATTTTCTACAGAAGCTAACAAGAAGCCTCATGCTGAGAAATTTGTTGGTTTTTCTTCATTTGATGAATCATTCAATAGTCTTAGGAATTTACACGAAATATGATGACTTGCACTCTTGGATGTGTGCACAGGAGTTAACAGAGTATTCTTACTGATTAAACTAATTCCTGATTCCTTCTTCAGCAAGAAGATCATGATGCTGCATTGTGGGTCATCAGTTATTCACCAAGATTACTGAGTGCTTGCCAAGTAGAGGCACAAAATAAGTACAAAAAGGTTCCTCTTGGACATGTTTTGTACAATTTCATTTTTAATAGCAGTATGATCGAAAGAACACTGGCTTTTGAGCCAAAAGATTTGGTTATTAATTTGTGCTTACTAGTTACACAATCCTAGGCAGGACACTTGCACCTTGAGGGCCTTAGTTCCCATGGCTATAAAATGGAAATCTCAAAGAAGGAGTGATTTAAACAAGATGTTGTATCATATACATTTATATATAATTATAGATGAATTAGAGATGAACTATTTATGAGATATTAAGTAGAGTATTATATGATTAAGTATTTTATATGTTGTAAAGTAGCACAATGATCTGCTACCATTTATTCAAAAGGGCTAGGAAGCCTCTACTATGTGTAAGGCACTGTGTTAAGATGATGCTGTGCAGAAGCACCTGAAGACAGCGTCCCAAGGCATTCCTATTTCAACAGGGAGAAAAGGACTTGAACTAAAGTATTAGAAAAGGCAACCATGGGGAGAGACAATTCAGGAGACAACATTATGTTAGGATTAGCTACAATGGGCCTTCTTCTGAGGGCTCTGCTGCTTTTCCATGCCATACACTCAGGGACCTTGGGCTTACTATTTAACTTCCCCTCTTTCAGCATCTAGCCTTATTTTTCTCATCTATAAAATAGGGATAAAATTTTCTTTTAAGATGGTTGTGATACCCTCCTCCATGTGGGAACCTCCCACTGTGGGATTCAGACCTTGTACCACTATATCAAGAAGAGACTCTGGTACCCACCATTAGCAATGGCATCTGGCAACACCATAAGTTCAGACTCATCTAGTTTTCTCCAGACAGTATATGACAGCCTTCCATCTTCCGTAACACATATTTAAGATAAACAAAAGTAACTGCACAATATTAAATGATACAATCTTTAAAAACACTTACTATTTTAAGTAAGTGTTATGTTGCCTGCTTTGAATTTCCGAAGTCTAAAGAAGCTAGCATTTTAGGTCTAGAAGAAATCATCCGTTATTATTCATGGAATGCATTGTATGTTTCTGTTTATAAATAACCTACCCTTCTGATGTGATTTTAAATTATTTTTTACCTATACTTGGGCAGACTTCTCTATGGGGCATTGTGAATGCTATGATTCTCCCAAACTGTCCTAAGTGCTTTCACAGGATAGTAACCAACTAGGAGTGTAATAAAAATTTTACTTAATCGAAACATACATTCAGAAGCTACTAATAAGTAGGAAAAAATTATTAATGAACTTTTTTCACAAAATTAATTCAGGCTGCTTTCCTAGCTTAACAAATAAGAACTCAAATTTGTGACATTACTTTCCTTATTAATGGTGCACTGTGTGCATTCCAATGCAGAGAGGGGGAGAGGAGCAAATGAGGACTCTGAAAAGAACACTTAGCTTCATTTGGTCAAAAAATGGTCTTTACAAGAGTTTTTATTATGGGTCATAAAACACTGCTTACCACAATGTACCTCTTCCTTGAAAAAGAAAAGAAATCTACGCAGAGGTGAGAAGCTGAAAACAACACACTGAGAGTCCTCATGCAGTCCTCCCATAAACACATCTGTATGTTAATCTGTTTTGGGAAGAGCTGTGTGCCCAGCTGTTTATGGGGCTCTGAAGGAGAGGTAGCACCTCAGCATTCTTTATTTCATGCTGTTGCAAGAACTAAATTTAAACTGAAGCCTATTAGGATAGAGACAGCAAATACATCTCCAGGGGGAGGATAACCATATGCTTTTCACTATTAACATCTTCAATGGACAGGAAGAGGCTCTGGGTGGTCACATCCAGTCAGGAAAGCATGGAGGCCAAGAGAAAAGGAAATCTTCTGACTAAATGGAACTGAGGAACCACCAAGCCAGAAACGAGGCCTATGTTAACAATCTGACGGTTATTTTACAAAGAAGAACTCAGCAGGTTAACGTTAAGATTGGCATTTCAGTGGGGATTATCCAGGGAAAGAGCAGCATCATCATGGCTAAGAAAACACTGGCCTCCATGTGGTACTGGTATCCACTACAAGCACATTTATGCATGGAATGCCATTTTCAGGTTAAGGATGTTGCCGCTAAAGTGAAGCATTCTTTAACTTCTTGAGTTGGCTGTTCTCTCTAACATGCCCTTTTTACATTCAAATCTTTTACTGGCTTAGTTAGAGCTCCCAGTTAGCTTTCTGAGACTTTCCTTTTCTTGGTACCACAAAATTGTGTCTACTTCTCTTGACACTGTTCTTCCAAGGCCATTCCTCAGCACGCATCTGTCCATCTCCTACTGCAATTAGAACTGCTGAAACAAAAATGTCCATCAGCAGGAAGACTGGAGTGGTGACATATCACAGCTTCCAATCTTCTTTGGGCTTTCAGTGTTCTCCTCTGGCTCTGTGGAAAGTTCCCTTTGTGTTGCCCACAATGGCTACCACAAACATTCAACATTTGTCTGTTTTCTCTGTCTCATTTTTCTTCTAATTATGGTTCTCAAAAGCATCCTAAAGTCTAAATTCTGCCTCCACTACCTCACCTCTTTCATTCGTGGATTCAACTTTTATATTAGTCATATATTTTGAGACATCCCGAATCATGAGGAGTTGGACTGTGCCCAAAACGTGCAAACTGTGCTTCCTACTGTTTTCCAGAATATTCCACAAAAGGTGATCTCAATCTGTCCAAAAATAACACAGATTTTTCACTCCAACTAAAGCTTCCTCCTGTATTTCTTATCTTGTACACATTCCACTCAAATTAACAATTCACAAATCTGATAAATACTTTAAGTTGCTTCTCTTTTCCCAACTATATAACTAAATTAGCCATCTTGTCCTGGTCACTAAAGTTCCTGAACTACCTTTCAAGTAAAGGTCATTTGCTTTCATCTTCACAGTCCTAACCAAGTTGCTAGTATTTCTTGCCTGGATCCCTGCAACAGTGTTCTAACACAGCTAGCTTCCATCTTTAGATTTATGTATTTTTAATCTTTTCTACACAGTGATGACTAAGTGATACTTCTAAAAGGTCAGTATGAGTCATACAGAAATCCCCTACTACTCACTCTAAAACAAAGGTTCAATTTGGACTGATACCTAAGGCATTTTACTTTCTGATTCCTAGCTTCCTTTGGTTTTACTTAGAGCTATTCTCTTATTCCTCATACTATGCTCAAGGTAACAAGGTCTACTCTATCTTTGTCCCTTTGCAGTGCTCCTCTCAACTTGTCAATGCACGTCCTGTGACTCCACCTCCAACGTACACACATCTTCCAATATATATCTTATCTGGCTGTCTCCTTGCAACCTATCTTTGAAAACTTATGCCAGTCAGTCTTGGGTCAAATGCTGGTCAATTCTTCTCACATCTACAGGCTAAAGGAAGCATGCTTTTCTGTAATACCTCCCACCAAGGAAGAGTTCTGTAATGCAGCTTCTCCTACTTTCCCGCAACTGTTATGTCTCATTCCCTTGCCACTAAGAAAGTAACTGGAAATGAAGGTGGGGTGCAAAAAATAAAGGCGCATCTTATAGTCTCCACATGTTATTTTCCCCAGACACTTTGTATGTGTTATTTAATTCTTACAGTACTCCCTTTAGAAATTCATTCATTCATTCATTCACTTATATCATGAGCCCACTCTTCTGTTGGGCACTCTACTAGCTGGAAAGCAACGGTGATTCTGAGAGGTTCACTCCACCGATGCCTGGGCTCTTCCTGAGCTGGTGCCACAGGTTTATTGGCCCTCTTTAATGACTCCTGCCTTGGACCTCAAGATGCTGAGTAAGGACAAGAGGGACAGACAAGGTTGCTTTTAAAAGATGCTATGACCTACCACCCACTTCCATGCACTCACCCTGCAGAACGATCAGCACACTTTATAATGAGTCAGTACAAAGAGGTTCACTGCCATTTTGTTTGAAAGTAAAACATGAACACACCTATAAGATCTACACCAATAGGGAAAGAGTTCAGCCAGAGATGTGTGTTTTATAGCTTGGATCTGTAATGTTCCCCAAAGCCCACATGCTGTTCAGCGCAGCACTTCTGAATGGTGGTGGAACCACTGAGAGACAGGAACTATAGGAAGGTTAAGGCAGTGGGATGTCAGTGTGCCACTGAAAAGACTATGAGGCTCTGTGCTCTTCTCCCCTTGCTTGTTGGTAACCATGAGTTAAATGTCTGGCTGCACTACACATTCGATGTCATGATGTGTTGCTGTGTCACAGGTTCAGAGCACAGGATCAGCTGACCAGCCCTAAAACCCCTAAAGCCAGAACAAACCTTCCCTCTCTGTAAGTTTATTATCTCAGGCATTTTGATACAGCAGTGGATAGCTGGCTAACACAATGTGTCTACAATGTAATTTCAAGCAGCCATTAGGATCGGTGATTAAACATACAAACTAATCAGTGAAAGAGTAAACCTAAAATACACAATATCTTGAAAAAGAAAAGTCTATATATTTATGAATGTGTGGCTACGTCTGCATTAGGCTTGTAGGCTAAAATATCGGACACTTAATTAAATATGAATTTGTGATAAACAACAAATACTTTCTAAATGTGTGTGCCCCATGCAGTATGTACAACATATGTAAATGAAAAAAATTATTCATTGCTTATCTGAAATTTAACTGAAAATCCTTATTTTATTTGCTAAATCTATGGTGGCAAACCAATCAGGCATATGCCACCATGTATAAAAGTTTGAATCTAGCCTAGGTAATCTAGTAAGATCCTATTACCTGAAATTTAAAAATTAAAAAAAATGGTTGGGGATGCAGTTCACTGTGAAGGTCTTGAGTTCAAGCCGAAGCACCAAAAAAATAAAGTTTGGAAACAGTTAAAGGTTTTTATTTCTGGGGGTAAGTTTAGAAAGAAGGAAGAAAAGGGAGAAATTTCTGCTTGATTTAATGACGTATTAAAAGTGGTAACATTCTGGGTGATTTTTTTTTTAGATTTTCCAATTAAAATTACACGGACACTAATGTTTCTTCTACAAATTTTGATTTTTAAGTCAGTAGCCACCAATCTTTAGCAATCCTAAAACATAAAATTTAGAATGTGTTTGATAAAGTTTGTGAAATGAAAAAAGTCCTACAAAGGTCATTGAGAAATAATCCACAGAAACAGAAAGTTTCAGTATTTTCTGAGAAACAGCATATCATTTTCTAAGTTAAACAGTGTTATTTTAGGGTTTTTCTTTTACCTACTATTTGCTGACATAAATCCCATAAACGAAAATGTACTCAATAAATTTAGCTTTAAAACTGACAAATAAAAATTATACATATTTATCATGTATATTATGTCTTAAAATATCCTGTAAATATCTAAGCTAATGTAAAATTGATATATGTACTATTACCTTATCTATTTGCAGTGGGAACATTTAAAACTTACTCTCTTAGCAATTTTCACGAAAACAAAATATTTTTTTTACCTAATATTGAAATATAAATTTATTGGGAAGTTAAAAACTAGAGATGTTTCTGATTGACAAGAAAAGTGTGTTTTGGAGAAGACAAAATGACATATATTAGTTTAAAAAGAAAAACTCTTTACTTAGGTATTTAAAGTATTTTAGAACGAACTCTAAGTCAATAATGCCCTTTCAGAGTACCCCTGAACTTTGGTTGGCTGCCAGTAAAAAGCTTAAAAGTATATAGGGAAATATATATGCAAACGCAAAAACCCTAAGTAGACCGCATCACAACAAAGTCTGTAACTTATCTTTCCTTGAATACTGCTAAACCCCATTTCTTTCTTGTTTGTTGGAATCAACGTGCAGAGTTTTCCAAACGATTCCTGAAACTTTTATCTGGGCTCTAAGGCTGTTAGCACAGGTTTTGGGGTCATCTTAGAGCCTATCAGACATGATTTGCCCAGAAATACCAGGTTTGCAAGTGTTTCTGGGTGTTACTAGGTCGCTTGGAACAGTAAAGCCATCCCCATTCATAAGCAGCACAATGGATTAGCTAAGAGAATTGTTTTTCCTCCTCTCAAATATGGGATCTAAAAGAAAAGTGAGATAACATTAAAGTAGTAGAGGACTATTAGAGAAGAGAAGGGAATCAGGGTGAGAGGGCAAGGGAAGGCAAGGAACTAAAGGAGACAGAAAATGATTTGACTATGTTATATGCAGGTACGAATATGCTGAATAAAACCCATTTTTCAGTATAACTACTATGCACTTAAAATAAAAAATTAAAACTCCTTTCTCTTCTGGAATTGTATTATCTTTTTCTTTTCTCTCTTTCTTCTTCTTCTTTTTAAGACAAGGTTTTGCTATCTATTTTAGGTTGGCCTACAACTTGTAGAGATCCTCCTGCCTCAGCCAGATTTCTGCTGACTTACACAGTTCATGCTCCAGAGTAACATCTTCTGAGTCCTATAGGAACCTTGTTTTGTTCTTGTAGAACTTGTCATTTGCAACAGTCACATGGCACTTGTCCTATACCACCTGATGTGGTGGCTACTTCTCTACAAGTCCTGTTCTCCTTTTCTAGATTTTAAACTATCCACAAACTGTGCTTATGTGATAATGTTCAGCAGACCAGCTTGAACTATAAGGACTTACAGGAGAAATCTGATATAAACCTAGAATATATTTCTTCCTAGACAGGCTTTCTTGTTAACATTTAAAGCATGCCAGGAATAGCTGATGCATTTTAAATACATCAAATATTACAGTACGTTAAAAATTAGTACTTCTGTTTGATCAGCTGGCATCCAGAAAACACGTTAAGACTTAAAGGAAAAATACACAAATGTGCATGTACTGCATTGTTCCCAGGACCTTCACTTTTCCAGTGTCTCCATAGAAAATTCTTAAAATCAACTCCTTAAACTTAGAATGCCATATTATGATTCTACATATAGAAATTTCACAAGTAAAAGTTTACAGGATTTAACTGTCCAGAGAAAATAAAGGTTTTTAGCATAACTCAGGCAATTGTTATGTTACCACCAAGAAAGTAATGGAAGGAACAATCAACAGAGCAAACAGATGAAAGGGGAAAAAAATTTGCCAGATAATTTTATGATAAGAGTACTAATATCCAGAATATACCAAGCTAAAAAAATTACCCTCTTAAACAGAGGCCCCAGTCAAAAAAAAAAAAAAAAAACAAATGAACTCAATAGACATTTCTCCGAGTAAGTAAAAATGGCTAATAAGTACATGAAAAAAATGTTCATTATCCTTAGCCATTAGGGAATTGCAAATCAAAATTCTGAGACACCACTTTCCCAGTAAGGATGGCTATTTTTTTAAAATGAAAAAAAGAGTAAAAGCAATGATACAGAATTTCAAAACAGTATTAACAATGGGGATTAACAATGGTTAACGTGTTGCTTACTGTTGTTTTCCAAGTAGTTGTTTGGATTACCAGACTTACCCATGAAAAACAATCAAACAATGAAAGCCTGAACCATTCTTTTTGTTGAGCTAACAAAAATTAGACGTATAATTATCTATCTTGTATGCATGTGTGTATACATATATATACATACACATGTGTATACACACACATACATATATATGATCTTTTCCTTTTTATTTTCTCCTTTCCTCTATCCCAGTTGTTCCTTTTCCTTTTGGCTGTTTCCTCCCCTTTCACTTCCACAATATCTATTGTACATTTTGGATCCCACTAACTGTTTCAGATTTTTATACTAGGGAGACAACCCTCTAGGGATCTTTATACTAGGGAGAGATGTTCACTCTTTTGAGTCCAAACCATTTCACCCATAAGCATGATCTCCAGTTGCATCATTTTACCTACAAGAGCCTCGAGACTATTCTTCTTTATAGTTGAGTAATTTCCATTGGATAAATATCGTTCTCATTCCACAGTTGATGGGCAATCTATTCTTGCTTTTTCTGATTCCCTGTTGTTTGAAGCACTGTTTCCTCTCCTTTGACTTACAGGCTATGAATTTTTTTTTGAGTTAAATGTGTTTCTTCCATACAGCATATTGATGGATCTTGTTTCCTGGTCTACTCTGTGTTTCTTTTTATTGATGAATTATGATCATCTACATTAATTACTACAACTGACACACCCTGGCTTGTCTCTGCTGTGCTATTTTCCTGCTACTGACTCTCCACTTTTCCCCTCGTTCACTTGTCTGCCCTGCTCGGTCATCCCCTTCTGCTGCTTTTCCTGAAAGCATAGCTATCTTTACTGCTGCCTTGAATAAATTTTGTAGGCTTGGTGTGATGGTCACAAATTCCTTCAGTTGTTCTTTATTATGGTAATGTCTTATTTCTCCATCAATTTTGAAAGATGGTTTTGCAGGGTACATCAATCTTGGTTGGAAGTTGTTTTCTTTCAGGATTTTAAGTTCTTCATTCCAAGCTTTTCTTGATTTGATGGTTTGTGTTGAGAAGTCTGTCATGATTTTGATGGGTTTCCTTTTATAGGTGATCTGTTTCTTTTCTCTAACAGCTTTTAGTATTCTATTTTTGTGTTGAATTCTGGGATCTTGATTATTAAATGGCTGGATATAGATTTATTTTGGTTATGGCTAGTTGGAGTTCTATCTGCATTACTTAACTGTACGTCAGGCCCTTTGCCCTTGCATGGGAAGTGCTCTGCTATTACTTTTGTAAATAGTCTTTATGTCATTTGTGTTGACTCCTGCTTTTTCACTGACACCTATCATTCTTAAATTATTTTTCTTTTGCCTTGTCTTCCAGCAGTTAAATTATTTCCTGGTTCCTTGTTATTTGTAAGAGACCTCTCCTTTTCCAATTGCTAGTTGCAATACTGTCTTCGAGGTCTGAAAGTTTATCTTAAATTGTGTTCAAGTGGTTTTGTCAGCTTTCAATAGTTTCTAATTTCCTAATCTCTTTGAATCTACTTCATGAATTCCCATTGTTTTCTACATTGTCCATTTACCACTACCATCATTTTCCTATGCTCTGTTTTTGAAATCTATGTCCTCTATAGATATGCTCAGCAATTCTTTCATTATGTTTGCCATTTCTTCTTTTACCTGAGATATTATTTCTGATCTGATTTCTTTTATAGCCTCATGAAGTTGTTTCTTGACTTCAGTTGCTCGTTTCAGGTGTGTAATTTCTAATTTCTTTTATATCTTTGTCTCCTGGACTTGTTCTGGGTAGGCTGGAGGTCTGAGATGCCTTTTACTTCTCTTCTTGACATTTTCCTGGGTTCCTCCAGATGAGCCAGTTGTGGGGTCCCAGGTACTTCCCATGTTGGCTGCCCACCCACAGTGTACGGAAATGGGACAGGTACCTGGGTTTCTCTGAATCTAGTTTCCTGGGGAGGAGGCGGGGTATGGGGTGGGCTTCTCCAGATCCTTGCAACTACACCAAAGCTTCCCTGATTGTCACAGGTGTGCAGGGATGCAAATGCTTCTTCTCCTGTCCCATGCTGCTACTGGGGTGAGGGTCCCCAGTGGCAGCTGGTGTGTACATGGCTGCCTGCTTCTCCTGGCCTGCATTAGCTACCAGTGGGAAAATAGCTCTCTTTAAGAATACAAAAAACAACAAATAGTGGTGAAGTTGTAGAGGTGAGGAGCCCTTCTACATTGCTGGTGGGAATGCAAACTAGTACAACCACTACAGAGATCAGTATGGAGGTTCTCCAAAAAGCTAAAAGTGGAAATTCCATTTGTTCCAGCTATACCTTTCATGAGTATACACCAGAATAATTAAGCATCATAGTATAGTGATATGTGCATACCTATGTTTATAGCATGCAATTCAATAGCCAAGATCTGAAAACTGCCTAGAAGCCCAACAACAGACAAATAGATTAAAAAATGTGGCATAATATACACAAGGAAATAATCAAAATAATAATGAAATCATGTCACCTGTAGGAAAATGTTAAGCAAAATAGGTCAGACACAGAAAGCTAAATATCACATGGTTTCTCTTAAAATATAAATGAATGAATGAATGAATGAATGAGAGGTAGCAGGAAAAAAGGTGGCAGACTTTTGGAAACAGGGAAGGGAATCAGAGTGAGGGAGGGGATAGAGAGAGGAGGATAAAGGGATTGAAAGTGATCAAGAGGTGGTACAGGCATGTATCAATTTTCCCAAAGGAATACCTACCCATATTGCAAATACATACTAATGAAAAAAAACACTACTAATAAGAAAATGAAAAAGGCATTTCGTAGTCAACAAAGGCTGAGCTGGAAGAAGAAGAGTTTTTAGGGACACCAAAAACCCCGAGTAACCCGAGTCATTAAGGCCTTTGAAATATCCATTTGATGTCACTTTTTCTGTTGAGACCCCTGCGGTAGCATTGTAACTTACCAAGTCTTTGAAAAATACAAAAGGATGCCTGGAACACACATAGGAGAATAGTTATGCTTCCCTTTCATATCAGTGGTGGTGAACCTATGACATGTATGCCACAGTGGGCTGTTGTATGACTCAAAGCTCTAAAAGGTTCACTATCACTGCCTTATATCATTAGGCTAGGAGACTGTACAAATACTTTGAACGTTATTTGATTTACATATTTCTAAAGCTTATTTTATGGATAAGAAAACTGAAGCTCAGAGAAATGAGTTGTCCAGGCTAAAAGTTCTTGTTGGCAAGGACTCTCTTTCACCATATCAATGAGTAAAACAAAGTGGGCAGACAGTGCCTCCTGGGCCCTCAGATCTTTTCAGTATTGTAGTGTTTCCCAGATCTAGTCACGGTATTGCTTCTTGGTGATCCATAGAGAACAGTTACATAACGAGTATATCTCTGCCCTATTCCTCACCCACATGTACAACTGATAATACAAAGACAGCAAGGTGATTCAGTAATTTAAGACCAACTGAGAAAAGGAAATGCCACCAGTGTTCAAAACCAAACCTGAAATTCTTCAGAGAAGTGGAATTTTTATTCCAATAATCCCATCTATATTTTTTTATCCTTTGAGCCTCTCTTGTATGTTTTTCATGTCTCATAGGAAATGTCTAGCTTCTTTGCACCACTTGCTCTGAGTTCTTGAAGGGTTTGTTTTGTTTTGTTTTGACACTGGAGATTCAAGCCAGGGCCACTGTACTGAGCTACACCCCCAGCATCTTCCCTCATTTAAATTTTATTTGGAGATAGAGAGTTACTAAGTTTCTGAGCTTTACTTGAACTTGTGATCCTTCTGCTTTAGCCTCTCAGAGTGCTGGGATTACAAGCATGCTATTATGTTTGGCTTCTCAAAGATATGACGGTGTTCTGCTTTATTTACTACAAGCCATCTCTAGTGCTATGATGTAACAACAGGGCTTCATATATAGAAAAATATGCAATAAATGTTTACTGAACTAACTAAAAGCCACGTGCTTATTATATGTATGTTCTTATTTAATAGCAAGTATAAACTGGAAACTACCAGGAAATAATATAAGGAATACAGACTGGTAATACCTGAGCAATACTGAAATCAAAGAGGTTGACAGAAAGCATTATAACTCTTCACAGAGAAAAGGAAAAACAGCTGGAATGAAGGTCTAGTTAAAGAAAATAAAACATTAAGAATGAAAGTTTTAGCAAAGAAAGTGCCACTCATTCTGGGTTAGGTCAGTAAAAAGGAAGGCAAAGTTTAAAGTAACACTGTTTTTAGAGGAATGTGCAAGGAAGCCCAGTAATTCTTTTAAACCAGTAACAAAACACTTTGAAGTATTGGTCTTAATTAGAGGTAATAATGCTAAACAAATGAGAACAAAACCAAATTTACATGGCTTTCAGAAAGTCCACAGGACTAGGGTAGATGAACCTGGCTGGGTACAGTTCTTGTAGTTTTGATCCTTCCAGTTTTGTTTATATTTCTAAACTTTAGATCTCATGAAATAAACTTTTCAAGATTTCAATTTGAGCTGGGAAATTATAGTAAGATTAAAATGGGAACTGGCTGAACCTACAGTCAATAAGAAATAGTCAAAGTGATAATAAAAATCACAGCTTGAGATGATAATTTTCTTTTTTTAAAAAAACAAAGTCCAAAGACATAGATTCTAACATCTACTAAACACTAAACAAAGAAATTCCACAAATGGTTTCTAAACTTCCTGTACAAACAACGTAACATAAGAATTTCTTTAAAACATTAAAATTCTGCTTCTAGTAGCCTCCCACAATCTTCAACTATTGTCAAAGGCATAAAATACTAAGTTACACAAGGAAAACTGCTAAGAATTCTGAAGGTAATGACGAATCTCTTCAAATGCTAGATTATTACTGATATTTTAAGAGGAAAAGATAAATTTTTGTGTTTAATCTGGGCTCTAATTCACAATTTCATTCAAGTTTGTGTGTCATTCTCTTAAAATTTAAAAACCGTAAGAGCGAGGGTTAGATGTTTTCATTTGAGAGAAGATAATTTAAGTGGAAATTATCCTAATATGGACTTTTTCAATGACAACAATATAGCAGCAGTATCAACAGTATCTCAAAATAAATAAGCAAGAATTTATGATATCTCTGAGGACATATCATGAAAATTATAACTGCACAGCCAACTGTTAACTCTTTACAAAGATATACAGCTGTATCTTTGTAAAGCACATTGTGTATATTCAGCAACTCAGCAAAAATAAGAATATATCCCCTTAACTCTGAATATAATTTTAGAGGTACTAAGCAAAAACCAATATATATATATAATTAATAGTCAATATCTAATGAAAGGCTTTTATTTCTGAATCCTGTCACTGACACCAAGGGCTTTAATAACAATAAAATTTAATCTTCATTTCTGAATTTATTTTATATACTTAGATGCTTATAATAATTAAAATTATAAAGATAAATTACTTTAATGGCCCAGAGGGCATGGAAATGCTGAAACATTTATGTAACAGGACTTACTTATTAAAGAGCACTGACAAAGATATATAAATTATATTTAATTCTACTGTAGTGACTGAGATGAAACAATCTAATGAATTGTGCAAGAGTCACAAATTTCCCTCCTGGCCTTTTACTTGTGTAAACTTGGGCAAGTCATTAATTAGCTATTTACTCCAGGTGCCTTCATCTGTAAAATTAGGACAGGGCTCCCTCTTAACTGCACAAAAATGTCCCCAACTCAGCTCTGAGAAGTCCCCTCAGAACATAATCCTTTAAAGTACTAAACCTAGTGGAGATACAAATGTACAGGAAATGTTCATTTTCCTTAAACTTGCACACATGGCTTCCAGTGGCATTACAGAGGCTGAACTATTCCACTGCTCACGAAAATAGTCATGCTTATTGATTCAGTAGGCTTGTGTGTACATGAGCGAGAACTCTGAGGGTAAACAGGGGATAAGTTCTGGGGAAAAGAATGCAGTGAGTCATTAGGACTTGAAATGAGATGAAATGCTACACCAAATCCTGGTGAAACTGTAGGACTTAAAATGAGACACTACTTTTCCCATGAGAACTTAGCAATTACAATTTTAATGAATGCAAGGAATGATCTTTAAATTCTTAGCTGACACATTTAAATGCAAGAGTTTTCAATTGAAATATGCCATTTTATAAAATATGGTCGCAATTAATGCCACAACCAGGAGAATTTTTGAGGAATTACGTATGGATACATGACTACCCCAGCAGCTCATCGTGATTGATGTTATTTTTTTGGATACCACAGTGGTTAGTAATAATGATTTGATGCTTTCCCATGAAGTTCAAGCCCATGTTTCTTGTCTAATTGGTTCATCATTGTTCACTAAAATGGTAGTTTTTTTGTGTTGTTCCTGCGTCTAACCACCTGGTATTTCTCTGGAGTTCACACAATCTTCAGGAAACATTTCAGCTAAAGTTTGATATTATATGACAGAATCTGGCCTAAGAAATGTTATTTAAATGTAAAACAAGTATAATTTATTTAGTTTCCATAGTTTCCATTTAAATGAAATAAGAATCTACTTTATGGTGAATAAATTTCTGAACCTCAAATTGTTACATTTATTGACTTAATAAATTTCATGCTTCAATATTCACCTGAACTCAAATAGTACAAAGTTAACTACTGGTTATCAGACATAAATAAAAGCAGAGAGGTAGGACATGAATAGAAAAATCATATATAGTTTACCCATCTATAAGATGAGATCCCATAATTAAGCAGCTGAGTACATATTCAAGTGGGCTCACATTTATGTATACTTTACTGATAATCCATTGTGATCTAACATTTAAAAGATTATAAATACCAGCCAGCTATATGGCATACATCTATAATCCTAGTACTCTGGAAGGCTGAGGCAAGAGTATCAATAATTCAGTCCCGCCTGGGCAACCTGGTGGACACTCTGCCTCAAAAGAAAACAAAAAAATAAAGAAATGGCTGGTGCTATAGCACAGTGTGAAGGTCCTAAGGTTCAATTTTCAATACTGCAAAAAAAAAAAAAAAAAAACTAAATAAAAAGTAAAAAAATTGTAAATATCCAGTGAAGTAATTTTCTCTAAATCTATGTCATTTTGACATTAAAATTAAGTAATGTTTTAATAGATATACTTAACATTGCATAGGAAGGCTGTCTTCTTAAGTCAGGGTACCATATTTTATTAAGTCAAACTGAAACTGGTGTTCAAATTTATAGCTTGACATCATGGCAGAAGTTAACTGTGGTCTTTATTGAAGAAAGCTGCCTCTAACCCAGATTTGTGGTTCTTCCCTGCTTTCTGTTGTCAGTAAGATAGGTGGACCCCTCTGGTGCTATCTAGACTGGCTTTAACTTCTCTACTAACACGGACCCTGGAACAACATAAATGGGGTCTTGTATTCTGCCTTTGCTTTACTCTGAAATCTTAGAAATCCTCTAACTTCTGAGGCTTTTATTTTCTTTTCTATGAAATGAGGACCTCAGACTAGATGATGTCTTAGAGTTGGAATGGGTCTAACACTTATCATCAATAACATCTCTACTTCTTCCAAACAGCACAAGAGGAAATCTAAATGATACAACAAATTGTTCCTGCTACTCAATTATCCTAAAAGAATTCAATAAAACCCAAGTATGATTACTCCCTCTAGGGTTCTGCCTTTTGATACAGCATTTCAAATTAACATCTGATTACTGATCCTTTTTACAACCTTAGTCATTTTCATGTTTCCAAGCAAAACGAGATCTTTTCAGCATACAGTTACAAACCAATTACATGCTGGAGTTAACTAGGGGAAAAAAAATCATTCTTATCCTTCTCTTCTAATATTAATGATTAGTTCAAATGAGAAAGTTGCAGCAATTTCACTCATCTTACTCATTTGTCTTTCCTTGGCGATCGGATAGATTTTCACTAGACAAATCCACCCCAACGCATGGTACAGTATGTGTTTACAGAAAGATTAACCACAATGCTCTCTGGATAATAGTAACTTAATCATATTAATCTTTAAAAACCAAAATGGAAGTTTCTGGAAGCCTCCATTTATCTTACAGTTTGTTTTCTCATCTTAGATGGCCCGGCTCCTCTGAAACTTGTTCTCATTCCCCAAAGATCTCCTTTCTGCTTGGTTCTCGTTGAAGATGACTGACAAAGCCAGAAGACGGACCCTTGTGGAAATGGAAGCCCTCTGGAGATCACCAATTTTAACCATGCCAATTTGAACTGAAGAGTTTATTGCCGCTCTAGTCTCCCTCCCTGTGGCAGTAAATTATCAACGATTAAGGAGGCCATTTCCCTTCACCCTGTGCCCCACCACTTTTCTCTGTGCACAGCAAACATAAAAACGATCCCCAAAGGACAAAACCTGCCACCAATGTGGTAATTTCCCAAGGCATTATGATTGATAATGATCAGCAAAGCGTGGGATAATAGCTCGCCTTAATTTACCAGTCCCTTTGAAGGGTTAAAATATGGCACATGTTGATAGCTGACACTCCTTGCTAACAGGAAAGACACATTGCTGTGGGGCCCATGTCTAGGCTTTCCCTTCCTTGCAGCTGTCTGTGTAGAGCTAATTGTATCCACTTGTTTAACCTCGGGGAACGTCTGGAGGGGACCCAGTGCCACAAGGGTACCTTTTTTTTTTTAACGGTCATTTCCTCTCTGGTGTAACTTGCATGACAGTATGTGACAAGCAAAAATTAATGGGGACACTGCTGTGCCAATTCCTCCTGAATTGCTGACACTGGCTACAGGCTGCCTGTTTGCCACCCAGCCAAGACCTCACATGAAACATGGCGAGAGGCCCACAGCTCTATTCACCAAGAAGCCAGCTGGTCAGTGATGAGAGGAGCAGAAACAATGTGGTGCGCACAAACCAGGAAGAAAATGCTTCACAAACCAATTAAAACCAAGGAGGTGGCGTTTGGTAGGAGTTAATATGCTGGTTTATTTTCCTCGGTGGCTAGTTGGAGGACTCTAATTTCCAAGGTCTTAAGATAGAAGACATACCTCTTTCAAAATCTCCTAAGGTATAAGGATAGTACATCATCCAGGCAAAAGGAAGCTATGTGAGATTCATCTCCACGGAGGTTCATTTCCAACAGGCTATCTGCTGCCTCTAGTTAACTACCACAGTGCTGCCCAGTTTAGAAATTCTATGCATGGATATCTCATTCACTCTTTCTTGCATGTACAAGTGCACATGCAAGCACATACACAAAAGAACCTTTAGTTCAAGCCCATTAATTGCCTGCTACATTTTGCAGGGTTAGGGAATATGCCCAACCTTGGCAAGATCTGCTTTCTCCTCTTAATATAACCAGGAATCCACCTCTGCTGGTGGCCACTTAAAACGGTGGCCCTGTTATAAACTAGATCCTGCTGGTTTCAGCACAGATGAACAAATAAAAGGCATGTTTAAAAAAAGGCACAGCAGAAAAGTCACCATAATCGTGTGTGTGACTCAAAAGTCAAGTTTTCAAGGAGAAAAAAATGGAAAGTTGAAATGGGAAAATTATACTGGTATGAGTTTTATAACAAACTTTGGAAACTCTAGGGCACTTTAAAAAGGCACAACAAAGAGGCTCCTCAATTTTGTGGCTGAGTGTGGCATGTAGTGAAATTTTGGTGCTTTTGAGTAATGAATATGCTCATAAAAACAAGAATTCACTTAATTCACTTCTTCTCCTGTTCAAAGTTTTAAAGTACACCAGTTGATAAAAATGAGACATTGCCAGTTTCCAAGAAAATCAGGAACATTCACAGCAGCTTGAGAATTCAGCAAATGAACAAGATGCAGGTTTACATCTAAAGGCTCTTTTTTTTAAGGGCAGGGAGAGAACGCAACAACCTAGACCTGCCAGGTGGATTCTAGAGAGAAAACAAAACAAAACAAAACAAAACAAAACAAAACACCACTTGTTTCCAATTTTGAGGGAATTTTTTTTTCCCAAGCTGACATTTGATTGGTGGCTTAAGACGATCATTCTTTGGCCACAGTTAGTTACAGAGACAGGTAGACTGTCTTTTTACCGTCAAACAGAATGAACAAAATTCTCCAACTCCCTTGGGCAGGAAGCATAAAATCAGGGAGAGAATCAAACAGGCTATGCATGATCACCTGAATTGGAACTTCAATGGGATGGACAGAAATAACAATTCCTGCAACTGTAACGGTGAGAGACCTACTGAATGTAGGAAAAGCTTAAAACATTTCTAACTCAGAACTCAAACACAAGCTTAGAAAACAATACAAAAGAAGAAGTCATGGAAATGGAAACACAAATCTCATAAGCAAACACATTTCTAAAATACACAACATAATACAACCTGAGCATTTTCTGCCAATACAGTCTTTAATGAAGCCTGCTTTTTCTTAACAAAGTAATATTTTAATCAAACTCTAATTAAACTCTACTCCAAAGAGTGCTTAGAATATATTATGCAAATAGTGGGGTTTTTTTGCTCAAGACCCACGTGGAAACATTAACAGAAAACCTGTCAACTTCAGGCATTCCCTCTATGTGATAAATCAGTGGTTTGAATGTGAATCTCTGTGTTGGTTCTGCAAAAGTTATTGAAGAGGAGGGCAAGTGAAACCCTGAGCTTCTCCTGGCTTCAAGTGTGGTGACTGTAGCTTGGGCAATGGTTCTGCAGCCTACTCCAATGGCTCAGCTGGGATAGGGGACACCTCCAGTGAAATCACCCTACAGAGAGGTATGTGTGTGCATGTGCATGCCGGTGTGTGTGTATGACTGGAAGATGTGTGCCAGCTGTGTGTCCCAAATGAATGCTTCCAGCATTGTTTCTCACTAATTAAAATATTATTTGCATTTATAAATTCAGCAGCAGTTAATGTTTCTGAGCTCCTAAGTTTTTCCAGACTATAATAAATACCCAATTTAAAAAATACCAGAAAGGGTAAATGAATCCTACATATGGAATTTCATTACATGGACACTCTTGAGAATGCATAGGCTTTTTAGGCTCAACAGGGAATACCAATAGTCTTCTCTTCAGTCAAATGCCATGTTACAAGGTTAAGGAGCTGCATAGGCACATGCCTGTATGCCAACACTATGGGTGGTAGAGGAAAGAAGATGGCAAGTTTGAGCCCAGCCTGGGCAACTTACTCTGTCTCAAAATGAAGATTAAAAAAGGACTGGGAATGTAGTTCAGTGAGAAGGCACTCTGTATAATCCCTAGTACCTCTCCTCCCAAGAAAGCTGTACAGCTTGTCAAATGCTATCCAAGCATCCACATGTTCTACTTGTGAGAAAGGAAACTCTTTTTGAATTGTACTTTAAAGGTAATTCAAGCAGCTGTACAGAGCACATTTCTAGACTTAACAGTTCTTCTTGATGTCAGGCTTCTTATCAAACAAGAAGAATGGAGATCTCTGTTAGGGCCTTTCTGTGGCAAGTTAAAACACAAGGCAATAATTTTCCAGTTCATTTCCCCTGGTAACATGCTCATCAATCACTGGAAGTTAGGACTTTGTTATCTGGCTGAAGGAAAGAAAGCTCAGTGGTTTCTGTCCTAGCAAAACAGGACTCTCCCTTTGCCCACAATTCAGGTTATCTTCAGGGCTGTGTGTCCATCATAGCAGGATCTGCACTGATGGCTGATAAGTTCACAGGGCTAACCTGGAACACAATAATTTTAGCAAGAGTGGAGATGATTCAGTCTGCAGTGAAAGTTGTTTTTAATGTTTGGTGATGCAGTTTCTTAAATGCAACAGGGATACCACAAAAGCAGTGGGAATTCATCTTTCTGTAAGTGATGTGTCCTCATTAGCCTTCATTTACTATCATCCACCTTGGTTAATTTTCACCTTTTATGTTAAAAAGGCCACAATGTGAAAGAACAACAAGACTGTGAAGTAAAGCAAAAAAGATTTAAAATTATACAACACACATTGAACTTTCCTGTGTTTGGTATGACTTTCCTCCTTCAGTTTTGAAGAAATGTAGCATGTCTCTGGGTGGACAGTGGAGTTACTTACAAACATGTTATTGTACAGGAATGTACATGTTATGAAGATTGTTGTTAGCAGTGAGTCTCAAATTAAATATTTTACTTCAAGAAAAACAGAAAAAGCATTCCTGCATTATACCAATTCAGCATTCATACTGTCTATTCATGGGAAATCTCCTCACAAAGCCAATAAGGGATTTTAAAAGAAATGTTCTTTTTTTTTAAAGCAGGCACAGCATAACACATATCTTACTAAAAAGCCTTTGATCAAATATACAATGTAATTATTTTGGTCTCATATTAACAAAAATACTGAAAGTGATTTCAAGTAAAAAAATACGGGAATCCTAGAGATTGTTAAAAGAAACCCGTTCCTGTGTTTGCCATTACAATAATAATAGGCTTGTAACTTTATCCTATATAGACATTAATTTAAAAATTTACTAGTCACTGGCAACTGCTTCCTTTTAAAACAAGTGAAATTCCACTGTAGCCTAACAATACTATTTTGTGGTAAAATTCCAGTAAGAGTAAGAGAAGCAACAACAATGGTGTCTGTCAATCTTATGAGGCATCACATTTTTTTCAAATGTTTCAATGTTTGTTATTTTATCAAGGTGATTGTCATTATCAATAAATACGTAGTGAATACTTTAATGTGTACACAACCTTTGTTCTACAAAGATCTCTCCTATTATGCTGTCTAACAGCAAAGAAAGTGCTACTATGTTAATTCGTATGTTGGGCTACAAAGAAAAGAATCAGATGTAAAAATGTCAACCTGTCTATAAGACAGGTTATTACGCATTAAAATGTATATTAAAACATCCTTTTGGGTTACAAAAATACAAGGCTGCATATACAAAAGTGTTGTTTTTATAGGGCAAAAACAATTTGTTATTGGGAATTTTACATGGTTTAATGTGGTAATAGTAGTGTTCATTTTAGACTATAAATATCATCAACTCAAAATACTTTGAGAAATATGCACAACTAGTATTTCAGTATATTTTGTACTAGATTTTTAAAATGTAAGTATTAGAAACATTTCCAAATTGAGATCATACTTACATGTATCATGTAGCTCTTGTTTTTGTTTAGGTAATGATTTTTTGAAGATTTTTTAGAGAAATGATTCTCTGGAGATGTATATATTGTGTCAGATGAACAGTCATAATCTAATAATCTCTTACGATATATTCTGATTTTTAATGTGCATCTCTATTATTTGTGAGGCTGAACTTTCCCCCACGTCTTCCACACTCTATGTGTATATATGTGAATATTGTGAATATCTACTCATTTTCCCTACCCATCTCGGAACCAAGTACTTTTTCTTATTGGTTTGTAAAAGTTTTTTATATATTAAAGATATTAAACCTTTATTATACTTTTTGAAAAGCATTTTATCATTGCCTTTGAGTTTTATTTACAATACTATAAATTTGAAAGTTTTATGATTCAACCTAAGAAATAATTTCCTCTGTGATGTTTTCTTACAAATAGAAAACTCTACTCCTTGATCTCATCAATATGTGCTTAATCATTTATCCATTAAAAGACTAATAGCAGTCCTCTCATATATACATATCTTTTCAAACTATTTAGGATTAGAACTTTCTGAATATCATAAAAGAAGGTACTTGCCCTGTATTCAATGCTGGAAAGTACTGTATTCAGACTCCTAAACAGCACTAAATGTGGCTAAATCAGGCCTGTTTCTAGCAAAATTTACAAGCAAACTCAGCTGTCTCTTTTTTAAGGAAAATTTCCTGCTGTACAAAGGGTTACCTCTGAACAGTATCTCCATTATTTCACCCATGACTCCATTCCTAATTTTCTGTTTTCTGGCAGCTGCTCTCCAACTTACAAATAATGCGTGTCTTTGTTTAGAGTTCCTTAAAAAAACTGTATATTCTAAATGTGGAAGAAAGCTCAATTTATTTTACTTTGAAACCTGAGAAATCAATAACATGAACCATATGTTAATTATGGAACTTGGTGATAAATAAAGTAAGAAGTCCTGTGAAACTGCAGTGGTGAAAGTGATGGTGGAGTTGAAACAGAAAAGGAAAGAAGTCCTTTTTCTTGGTGTGTGATGCTTTCATAAATCTCTCCATTTGGGAAGATACCTAAATGCAACTCTTTCCTTAATTCATTCTAATGTAATTTATATTTTACTTTATTCCAAGCTCCTACGTGTTTTTATCAAGATCTCATAGCAAAGATGAGATATATATCAAGGGCTGTTAGTACAATGACAACATTTAGAACAGATGATGCCAAAGATAAGACTTAACCAATATTTATGTCCTTCTGTGGTTATTTTGATTCATATAGTTTAGTACTAAAGATATAAATCAACCCACCTTTCACATCTAGTTTAAGTATTAAAGAACTTGACATGTATAAGGTAAACTGTTGTGATCAGAGAAATAAGCATAATGGGAGAAATAAGCAGAGTTAATGTAATGTTTCAGGTTTTTATATTCAGCATAATTACATGCTTTTTAAAAACTACTTTTTGATGGAAACTTATTTACAGTATATACATTTCTCCCCTTTTCCCAGGGAACTACTCAATCAATTCTCCTTTTGTGATCACCAATTTATTTCTTCCTTCTTCTTGTATCTCCTCCTTCTGACCAGCAACATAGTTTGGTAGAGGGAGGAGGCAAAGAGAAGCAGAGCCCTCACCATTTTAGTGTCAATGAGTACTTCAGATCTTCAGTTTCAACAAGAGCTTTAGATCTGCAGCTTTGGGTGACGCTGAGTTTCTCAGTTCCAGGCTTAAATAGGAACATGTGATATATCAGTGTCATTACAATGTCAATGAGGAGCATTTCAAGCGTTCTTTATATACTAATCATATTCACAGATTGTTTTAAATTGATGATACTGTTCCAGATCAATCTATATCTGACTGCTGAATGTGGACTTCACTTTTAATGTTGCAGTTCCTAAAACTTACCTTGTAGTGAGACCTCCTAGGTCTCACAATCCTCAATCTCTACTACGTTCTGTTTTAGCTTTCTAATCTAAAATGGTCTGACTATACTTCAGAGTCTTATAAATATTTTCTTTTAGTTTTGTCCAAGAAGGGAATTACAAATGGTAAACACAAAAGTCAATAAGCTTTGTTCAAGGCTTAGTATCACAAGTGGGAGAAAGTAAAACTCTGGGTGCTCACAACTTTTAAAGAACATGCCTCAAAGAAAACGTTACATTTGGTGACAATAATGTCAATGCTAAAACCTTACGACTGTAATTCACTTAAATTTCATATGGTCTTGTTTCCTCATCTGTAAAAAAGAGCTAGGAATTTTGATCAATTATACTTGCAAGTCTGAGAATGGTTTACTAATTTAAGGACACAAGGAACCCTGCACAGCGTACATGAAACAACAAAAAAAATCTTTTAAAGGCCAAATTATGATGTATCATGATGTACCTTTTAAAAGTACAGATTTCCGTAAGCCTTAAGAATTTTTAGATAGAATGTTCATATTTCTCTCTCTCTCTCTCTCTCTCTCTTTTGTGGTACCGAGGATCAAACTCATGACCTTGCGCTTACCAGTCAGGTGTTTATGCCACTGAGCTGAATCCCCAGCCCCATAGAATGTTCATATTTCTAAACATCTTCCTATTTCCTACCGATGTGTTGGGTGTTCTAATAGAACATCTTGAGAAACAAAACTTCAACGCTTTTAAACAAGTTTCATGTGTAAGAATTACTTCAGTGAAAATGCCACTTTTGAAGTTATGTGGTGTCGAGTCTTCCTCAGTTACCTATACAAAGGCAAGCAAATATTTCACAGGTTTGAGTCATTTGAGATCACAGGAGGACATTTTCAGTTCCCCAGTTTTGTCATCTGTCAAACTGGAGGACAGTATTTCTTACAGCACGGTGTCCACACGCATCACCAGAGAGTACTTAATGGAAACTCCCATCTTGGACTACAGGAGATCAGTTAGGGCAGGACTTTCATTTGAAATGAGCAACCCAGGGGCTAGAGAGGCAGTGGATTCACTAACCACACTTTAAGAAAGAGGCAGAGTGAAGAAATGGAGAATCAGAATGGTATTTACCTAAGTCTTTGTCAACCTTGTATTAGACAGCAACTCTTGTTTTGCAGAATCTGTTTAGTTATTTTCCAGCTGTCTTCATTAAGCTAGCCATTGTACAGTACCTGCTAGGATTTTCAAAGATTAGAATTATGCTTGCTCATTTCTAATATTCAAGGAATTCTCTTTGCCTAAAATTTTGAATATCACAGTACCAGTATGCTTGGTATTAAGTCCCTGATTTAAATATATAAATCCACATTAAGCCCAAACTCTTATTTGATTGACTTACCATCAGACTCAATACTTTTTCTTTTTCTTTTTTTTTTGGTACCAGGGATTGAACTCACGACCTCAAGCTTACCAGGCAGGCACTTATGCCACTGAGCTACTCCACCCCCGGCCCAAATTCAATCATTTTTAAGAATTTTACTCTTAAAGGGGGATGAAGACAAGAATGATAGTAATTGATATCCTGGAGCCATATGAATCTCCTAACTGGCATCATAGGGCTCCATTATACAACCCTTTGTAAAAGAACTTATTTATTTCACAAATAGGACAGTAGGATACTAGGACCAACTATTATTTTCCTTACTGCAATGAAAAGACTGAATAGCCTTTTCTACCTTGCTTAGGAATGACGAGTAAGGTATTATCTTAAATAAGTGATAGATCTGTTCTCTACATGCCTGCTACTAAATTAAATTGCAGATTATTAACTACTGTCTGTAGTTGGAACACAGAAGTACAGAAGTATGTTCCAAGCATACATCCACATTCCAAGCACAGAGTACATATCCTGGAGATGCCAGAGTTCTAACTTACAAACTGAAAAATTAAATAAATATGTTCAGATCAGGGTTATGAGAAAGATTAAATAAGATGCGTTGGGTGTGCTGATGCAGGCTTGTAATTCCAAGGAAGCTGAAACAGGAGGATTGTGGGAGTTTGAGGTTAGCCTGAGTTACATAGCAAGTTCAAGGTCAGCCTGCACTACAAAGTGAGACCCTGTCTCAAGAAACCAACCACTCACTCAACCAAAAAACAAAAACAAAAAAAGATAATGGTGTTTTATATACTATGATAAACTAGATGGAAGCTGATATGGCCAGAGAAGCAATGGTGAAGATATGTCAAGAATGAGAGGCACAAAGAGTTCTAAAACAAATGAATAGCAAGTAGACACACTGGCAAACATGGAAGAACAAAAAAAGGCCAATGTGGCTGTGAGGCAGAGAACAAGGAAGAAGTGGGAATGGACTGGAGTGGAAAAATGGTAGGGAGCGCACGGTCCCTTTGGACATGATCTTCTGCAGGTCATGAAGAACAACCGGATCTAAAATTTAAGTAGGGGAGTAAACCAGGCATGGCAGCACATGCCTGAATTCTGAGCACTCTGGGAAGCTGAGGCAACACAAACCCAAATTCAAGCCCAGCCTGGATAACTTAATGACTCAGTGAAACCCTTGGTTTAGTCCTCAGTATTATTAAACAAACAAAAGTAACTAAGCAAGTAGCGGAGAGACACGATTTTATGGATGCTTTCATCTGGTCCCTCTAGTGGTCCAAAAGAGGGCAAGAGCAGATGCAGAGCTTGGGAGTCAGGAAGCTTGTCTGGTAATTTGAGTTAGAACTATAAGTAATGAAAATACAGAGAAGTAGTTGGACTTGGATTATCTTCTGAGGATAAAGTCTTAAGTACTTACTGATGGACTTGATGTGAAGAATGTGAAGGAAAGAGGAAACAAATGTCTAGGCAAGGCTTGAACTGGGTAGAAGATTCCTGGCCAGTATTTTGGTGAGGCACTGTCCAAATGTTGGTTATATTCACAGAGAGTGTGAGGGAGTGGTCAGGCTGGAGAGGTAACTCAACACTTTGACTGCATGACATGCCTGGCATGAAGGCCCATTCACCAAGGACAAAAGGTCTAGCTGGGTCCCACATTTAGAAGAACAGGAGGCTGTAACTAGGGAGCATAAGCACATGCTGAATTTAGGTGAGGAATATTCCTCTTTTGTGCAGTACATCACTTGCTATCTATCACCATGGTGACACAGATGAGGCATATATAGCCTGCAACTTTTTAATGGGCTGCACAAACAGACTTGATGCCTAAGGTGAGGAAGCATTTTCTAAAGACAGCTCAACTTATCTGCTATTAGTTTAATCTACGTGTCATTTTTCTATTCAATGAGTCAGTATTTATTTAGTGAGTCAGTCTTATGGTGCCATTAGAAAGATACTTGATTTTATTTTTTAACCCATATTTCCTGCTGGAGGAAAAAACAAACCACTAAATAATTGTTATACTTAGTAATGAGAATAGCAAGTATTTGCATAATTCTACCCTCTTTCCCCCCAGATATTTTCAGCTATTACAAAGTACCTGGGAATTTGCATACAGATTTGTTTCTGGAGAGTCTGCAAAATCTTTAAGGTCACCAGTTTTAGGTAACCTAGAAGTTCCCTGAGTTAACAAAACCTTTCAAATGAAAGCAAAGTATTATATTGCTAATGGAGGAGACATAAATGGAAATTCCTACTATGATAACAAACAGTACATGAAAGAGTTCATCTCTCTCTAAATTTTAGACCTAGGCTTAGTGTTTAGGAGAATGTAGACAATTGCAGTTGTTATAGCCCATTCAATATTTTCTCATAAATTTGGGATAAATTCAGTGTTTTATCCCAGTGTTGAATTTATACTAAGTTTCCAATCAATTCTCCTATTCTATCTAGTCAACAGCCCAATGCAGGTCTTCTTGAATTTAACCTTTGTCTACTCTGGCTGCTAAACTTTTGCTTAGCAATATATCTGCTGTTTCTCTTACAAAGAAACTCCCAAAACTGTGTATACTTTATGTGTATGTGTATATGTGTATGTGTATGTGTATGTGTATGTGTGTAGAGGGATGGAGGGTGAATGTGTGGTTTACATGAAGAAAACAAACATTCTTTTTGAGTCAAAAGCCTATATTCAAAGCTATATTCCACAGAACACAGGTCATATTCCTGGCAAATGTTTGGATGCCCATGTTTTCAAAAACAACTGGGCTGGGATGTCGCTCAATGGTAGAGTTTATGTCTAGCATGCAAGAGGCTCTGAGTTTTGTCCTCAGTACTACAAGAAAAATAAAGAATAAACAGAAAGTAGAATGCTTCTAAACACAGTAGTTAATAGTACAAGAGATGTACTTTTTTGATAAGGCATAGTAAGGATCTAAAAGAGTGATAGTGAACTCTTAGCACTTTCAATGATAACAAACGGAATACTGGAGCATGTGTGCCATCACTTTGCCATCAACGGTCTAAGATGTGTGTGCACTGTGGAGTAAAATATTGCAATAGCCAGTCAATCCTATGAAATGCCCACTGAGGTAGGAGCTGCAAGGGAAGTAACAGTAAATCTCAGGTTGAAAAGTCTAAAGTTAGGGATGAAGAAAGCTGGGCAGAGCTGCACTGAGCCAAAGGAGGTTAAAGAGGGGCAGAGGGGTTCACAGTGTTGATGATGGTGGGAGAGAGCTGAGAGACGGAGTTGGATACAATAAAGCAAAGGGATATAGGGGCTTGCGTAGTAAGAAAGGAACTGGGGAACCAATGCAGCAGGCTGAAAGCCTTGAGAGCTCAGCTGTACTGCAGGAGTGAATTATTTTGAGTTAAACTGATGTAAGTCAAAGCCTTTCTTACAGTGAAAGTGGCATGACTGACCTATGAGGTCTCTTACACCACAGCTAATGCTAGTACGACATTCTACTTTTCTTATTAAAACAAATTTTATGAAACCTTCTACCAAGTATCCTTCACACACACACTTTTAAAAATTTCTGATACTACAAAAAAGTCACAGCATTAAAAACCAGGAAAGAGGTACATGCATGTGTGCGTGCCTGCGTGTTTTTTAAAAAAACACGCATTGTCTATTCAATTAGTCTAGCCATGATATTAGACTGAAAAAAATTTCCTTCTGAGATCCTTATCATTATTGTGGTGTATTTGTTCTTTGAATTTCTGGTCTTGTTTTTGGGATCACCTTATTATGCAACATCTGCTCTGCATTTCAAATGTGATAAACAGAGTATGAGTGTCAGTGGCAGATGGCTAATGACCAGCAGTGACAGGGCATTCAAGCCTGCCTTGTTTTCTGAGAAGCGATATTTTCATGTTAATTTGCTCTGTGTCCTGCAAAGATGAGACAAATCACCTGCTCGTAATTCAGGCGAATTGGGGACCACCAAGAGCTGAGAGGGGGCCATGGCTTGGTTCCTGTAGGAAGAGGAGGGCAGGAGACTTCCCTGCTGCAGCACAGAGGACCAGCCAGTCACTCTGCATTATGTCAACTTGAGAAAGAGGAACCAGCCCTGGGCTTCCCACACGGACATCAGTCACTGTTTACTGCAGCAGATATTAGTCATGAAAACAGATACTTCCCAGAGGCAGAAAGCAGGTGCTATTAAGAGTGTATGTCAGCCTCTGAAGCCTGGGTTTTGTAAAATAAACCTAACAGTACATTTTATCTGTTTCTGAAAATATTACAACCAATAGAAATCTCTTAAGAAACATTCAATTGAAGATAAATGAAATCCAATCCACTGAGAAAATGAGCAGCACACATAAACTTTGAGCTTTTTTGGCCTTCTCAAACTACAGAATTCATTTATCACAAGGATACATGAACATAATTTTTATCTCAAAACTGAATCATCAAACGAGGTCATGGTTTTGAGCTAGACGAGCTCTGTCCTATTTGCGAGAGACTGCTGCTCTGTGTGAACTTTCAGTGCCTCATCCCTGTGAAATTATACTGCCAATTACACCAAATGTGTTACATGTACAGAATGTCCAAGGAATTAACAGTAAGTAGGTTATCAGACAGTTGAATAGTCAGGCCATTACCTAAGAAAGGTGATGTATTTATTGGATAGGTAAGCTTTGTTTTTGAATGCAATCCAATGGTTTCCACTTTGAAAGCCTGAACTGGAGAATATTTTACATAATACTTTCCCCCAATATGTTACAGCATATTGTCCTTTTCTGAGTAGCACATACAGATAACTAAGGAAAATAGTGAGGATATTCATATTTATATTTTGTTCGTTTTTTGAGACAGAGCTTAGCTATGCAGTTCAAGCTGACTTACCGTGTAGCCTAGGCTGACCTCAAACTCACTATCCTGTCTGGATTACAGGCATGTGGCACCATACCTGGGTTCATTTAGTTCTTTTTAACCTCACATAAGGTAGCAGATAAAAGCATGAAAGACAAAAATAAAAATCTGAGAGCATTTTTTCATAAAGACCCAAAATATTAGGTGCTATGTAGCAGATACTCTAGATTTACCATGAACCTTAAAGGAAAAAAAATAACCCTTTAAGGTACTGAATATTACCTCATACATTTAGGCATGGAAGTCCTATAAGACATTATTAAATCTCAAATGATTTTTTAAAATTAAATAAAATGGCACTAACTGACCCCCCCCAAATATCTGCTCCAAAGATACTATGAATTAGAAAGGGAAAAAAAAGTCCTTGAGAAGTCTTTTGTACTGTTAGTTAGAGTTTTAATTTGGTACACGGCCTTGCTGATGTGGTGGTGCACACCTGAAATTCCAGCACTCAGAAGGCTGAGGCAGGAGGATCACTGCAAGTTCAAGACTAGCCTGGGTTACAAAGGGAGCTCAACAACAGCCTAAAACTATATAGCGATACCCTATCGCAAACAACAAAATCTAGTATAGCCATTATGGAAATCAGTGTGGAAATGCCTCAAAAAAGTAAAAATTGAGCTATTTTTTGCTCTACCACTCCTCAGCATATTGCCAAAAGAATTAAAGGCCGCATACTATACAGGCATCTGCATAGCCATGTTTACTGCAGCTCAATTCACAACAGCCAAGCTGTAGAAACAGCGCAGGGGCCCATCAATGCACAGATAGTAGAAAGTACAGTATATATACACAGCAGAATACTATTGGACATACAGAAGAACAAATACCATGTCATCCACAGGAAAATGGATGGACTGGAAACTACCATATGAAATGAAATAAGCCAGACTCAATAAAGTCAAATAAGCCAGGCATGGGGGAACATGCCTGTTGATACAAGCAATCTAGGAGGCCAAGGCAAGATGATTCCAGGGTCAAGCTTTGTCTGGGCAACTCAGTGACTTAGTGAGACCCTATCTCAAAAAAGAGAAGAAGAGATGTTAGGAGTGTAAAGGCCCTGGGTTCAATCCCTTATATAATTTTTTTAAAAAGTGAAATACTGCATTTTTTTCTCATAATAAAGAATTTAGGGAAGGTGGGAAACTGATAGGAGGAAAGAATGCAGAAGAGGAAGAAAGAAAGAAAAGATGATTGATGTATGTTTTATGTGGGTATAAATATGACAAAATGAAATCCCCAGTCCGTATAACTAATATGTGCTAATTAAAATAAAAAGAAAGTATGTTCATGAAAGCCTGTAAGGCAATATGAGAATATTGCTGACTGAAGTGCAACAGTCAACAGACTTTTGTGCCAGTGTCATTACCAACCAAGCATGGACAAACCCTTCAAGACCACCAGAAAAGAGACTAAAGCTGGGTGTCATGATGCACACCTGTAAACCCAGCACTAGGAAGGCTGAGGCAGGATAATCACAAGGAGTCAGCCTCAGTGACAAGATGCTGCCTCAAAATAAAAAAAATAAACAGGGCTGCCTATCTAGTTCAGCACTTCGTGTGTTCAATCTCTGGTAAACTGTCCACCCAAGGGAAGAAGGAAGGAAGGAAGGAAGGAAGGAAGGAAGGAAGGAAGGAAGGAAGGAAGGAAGGAAGAAAAAAAAGAAAAAAAGGAGATTAAAGATAAAAAAATGGGCTGAAATGCTCAGCATGAAATATACATAAAATGAACATACTGGTTTATTTTAGAATATGGTATCTTTAAAAGTGTTGAAAAGAATCACCTTATAATTTTGTTTTACTTTTACTTTTAGGGTTAGGGTTAGAGTCACAACAGCGTACAATTCAGGCCTATACCCTTCACTTACTCTATCAAAGTCTGACATGAAGAAGAAAGAACTAACTTTTTTTTTTTATTTTAAAGAGGGTAAAATTAAACATAACAAAACAGAACAAAACAGATCATAAGAAAATAATTTAACAAACACAGATTTCAAAGCAAGACCACCAGAGATCTTCACTGTCATATTGTCTCTCGTTTTCTTCCAAATAGTTGTTCATATCTTTACACACAGTGAATTCATACTGAACAAAATAGTACTAAACTGATCAGAACAGGATGATCAAGGCATTTCAGGTCTTCAAGGCCAGACAATAGGGAAGTCAACAATGGCTGCCATAATATCTCTCGTTCTCTTCAGAATAGCTGTATATATATTTACAAATGTTGAAATTAAACAAAAGAAAACAGACAAATATTATTCTGGACATAGAAGAGTAGTATTGCTAGATTTTATATCATGACACTACGAAATTAGCACTGGGTATCTTAGTGTATCTTGTTCTTCAGAGCATCTGTCATTACATTGTGCAGATATAATCTATTCTCGCAACTGTTTAGAAGTTTTACACATGTGTGAATCTCTACCTGTATACCTATTCTTTCTGTATTAGAGGGAAAAACAAATCAAAACAAGACAACAAAACAAACTCCTAGAAAAACATGAAACAAAAAAGACATACAAAATCACAATACTAAGTGATCTACAGTAGTTACTATGATGTCTCTTTGTTATTTTCAATAGAATTGTCTATATCATCAGGCAAAATATAATTGAACATAGCATTATATAGCAATATTAATAAAAACAAAACATTGGAGACATTATAAGACTTCGAAAGCAGTTAATAATCAAACCATAATGGATATCCTTGTCATCTTCAGAGTAGTTGCCTCTGCTTTTAGACTTGATACTATCAAGCATACCAAATTCAAATACAATCAGTCAAAACAAAACAGTGATCTAACAAACCAGATTCAAGTAAGATCAGTCATAGTAAGACAGTGTAAATAATACAGGGCTTCCGGTTAAATTAATAGCAAATTAAGGATAGTTACTGTCGTATATACTTCTGTTTTTCGAATAGCTGTCTGTGCCCTCAAGACTAGTAGAAGTAGACAGACTGGAACAGGATATAACCAAACAAACAGAGCAATAAGAAAAATATGGATTTTAAATCCTGATACACTATTAACAATGTCCTCTGCCTTCCTTTTTTAGGTAATTCCTCCCATTTCCCTTTCTCAGGGTGCTTTGTACATTTTGGGTCCCACTAACTCCTTTAGTTTTTAGATTAGGGGCACAACCCACTATCTACCAAGTGGTTCTGAACCTTTTTACCCCTGAGCTTGATCTTAAGCTGTATTCTTTTATCTACTAAAGCCTCAAGGTTTTCCTTCCTTCTAGCTGTGTAGTTCTCCACACACAGAAGTGTTGTGACTTTCCAACCTATCTGCAGCTGCTGGATGAGTTGTTCCTATTTCTCTCTGGTTCCCTGTCAAATAGAGCATTGTTTTCTAATCTTTGACTTTCAGTTTATTAACCCTCTTTCGGGTAGAGTATATTTCCTATTCAGAACATCTCGATGGACCCTATCTCCTGATCTACTTTGCCCGTGTTTCTCTTTGTAAGTATATCAAGGCCATCTGTGTTAGAGATTATAGCCAGTCTTCTCTGCCTGATCTCTGCTATGCTATTATTCTGCTGTTGGTTGTCTACTTCTCTCCTTCATTCTACTGTCTTCCCTGTTCATTGAGGTCTCTCTGCCACTGTTGCAGGAATCCTGGTGATTTCTCTCTCTCTCTAGAATGTCCTTCAGTATTTTTTGTAGGGTTGGATTGGTGGTCTTGAACTCTCACAGTTTCTCTTTGTCATGGAAGCATCTTGTTTCTCCATTAATTTTGAGAGACAAGTTTTTCAGGGTACATCAATCTGGGTTGGAGATTATCTTCTTTCAGGGCTTGGAATACTTCTCTCCAAGCTCTTCTTGATTTGATAGTTTGTGTTGAGAAGTCTGTCATGATTTTGATGGGTTTTTCTTCATAGGTGATTCCTTTCTCTTCACTGATAGTTTTTAATATTCAGTTATTGTGATGAATTTCTGGGATCTTGATTATTATATGTCTGGGTGTAGATATGTTTTGGCTGTAGCTGACTGGAGTGCTGTATGCCTTATGTATCTGAATATCATTTCCTTTTTCTATGCTTGGGAAGTTTTTCTTAATTATTTCTGTGAATAGTGTTTGTATTTCATTAGCATTTACTACTGCTTCTTCACTCACACTTTTTATTCTTAAGTTATAGATCCTCTTATCATCTTCTAGCCGTTGTATTGTGACTTCCTGTTTCCTTGTTATTTTTAAGAGATCTTTCCTTTCATGATCAGACATTGCAAATCTATCTTCAAGTTTTGAAAGTCTAACTTTAGTTTCGGTCAAGGAATTTTGCCAGCTTTCAATGCAGTTTTTAATTTCCTGGTAATCACTTTGAATCTGTTTCATGCATTCTAGATTTTATTTATATTCTTCATCAAAGGTTTCTCTCCTTGACACCGAGGGGAAGAAGATGGTGGCTTGCTAGGTAGCTGGGTAGAGAACCTCTCTGGGGAAAACAACTCAGATGCTGGAATTTAACAAAGTGGAGAGGGCTTGACGAGTGGAGAGGGATTCTCACGACCCCAGGAGGAAACTGAAGGAAAAGGAAAAATAGGAAGAGGAAGGAAAATGTGGGTGGAGGGCTTACCACATCCATCCCACGCTGTGCTGGGAGTGCTGCGGAGTCACACGATCCACGGTCGTGCTGAAGTTTTGGCCACCAATAACGGGAGTTGGTGAGCCCCTTGGTGGGAGGATGCAGTTCAGTGTGGAGTGGAGCCAAGGTGGAGAACTCCATTAATTCTTGGTTTGTGCTGGAAATTGGGTCCCGCGGCAGGTGTGGCCAGCTGGAAGACATCTTAGAGTGGGGCAGAGCCCAGCGCCGTAGTGGTGTCAGTCTGGCGCCCCTGGCCCAGAGAGGACTGGTGAGATAACCTTGGGCTGAATCACACCCCTGGTCAGGACCCAACGGACAGGGACAAAAACTGTCTTGACCCTGTGACATCCGCCACAGCACAGCCTACGTTGCTGAAGGCATTTGCTGGTTGACTGGCACAGAGGCGAGGGGCCAGCCCACATCATCCCTGCATGCACCTGAAATAACAGCTAACTGGACAGGGCAGCAAAACTCCAGCCAGCATGCTTCAGAAAAACCGTAGGCAATATGGAAACGGCCTGAGACCTCCATCACACACCTGTATGAGAGAACCCAGAAACGTGTCAAGAGAAAAAAATAAGAGAAAACCTCTAGCTGCTGATCCTGGGAAAATAAGTCCAGGAGAGGTAAATACAGAAGACAACCGGTGCAGCAATCATGCAGTATTAGCCAGAACATCAGCGGACATAAATAAATACCTTCATGACCTCATAGACAAAATTAAAACTGAAGTTCTAATTCAATGAGGCAAGATATAGAGATTAATTAAAGAAATGCTAAGCAACTCTCAAGAAAACACAGATGGAAGAATGGAGGAATCCAGAAAAGGAAGAGAAACCTTTGATGAAGAATATAAACAAAATCTAGAATACATGAAACAGATCCAAAGAGATTATATAAAACTAAAACTCCATTGAAAGCTGGCAAAATGCCTTAACATAAACTAAAGTTACCCTTTCGAAACTTGACCTATTAAAAATAACAAGGAGCTAGGAAGTTATAATTCAAAGGCTAGAAGACAACAAGAGGATCTATAACGTAATAAAAATTGAGCGAAAAAGCAGGAGTAACCACAAATGAATTACAAACACTATTCACAGAAATAATTAAGGAAAACTTCCCAAGCAGAGGAAAAAGAAATGATATCCAGATATATGAGGCATACAGGACTCCAACCAACTACAACCAAAATAGATCTACACCCAGACACATAATAATCAAGATCTCAGAAATCTACCACAAGAACAGAATATTAAAAGTGGCCAGAGAAAAGAATTAGGTCACCTACAAAGGAAAAAAATCATCAAAATACAAACAGACTTATCAACACAAACTATTAAATCAAGAAAGAGCCTGGGGGGAAATAGTTCAAGCCCTGAAAGAAAATAACCTCCAACCCAGATGGATGTATCCTGAAAAACTCTCTCTCAAAATTAATAGAGAAATAAGATGTTCCCAAGACAAGGAGGAACTGTGGGAGTTCATGGCCACCAATTGAATCTTACAAAAAATACTGAAGGACATTCTAGAGAGAAAAAAAATACCAGGATTCCTGCAACAGTGAAAGAGAGGCCTCAATGAAAGGGGCAGACAGTGGAATGAAGGAGAAAAGTGGACAAATAATAGCAAAGATGAAGCAGAAAAGGTAGGCTATAATCTCTAATATAGATAGCCTTGATACACTAACAAAAAGAAACACAAACAGAGTAGATTAGGAGGCAGGATCCATCGAGATGCTCTGAATAGGAAATATACTCAACCTGAAAGAGGGTTAATAAACTGAAAGTCAAAGATGAGAAAACGATGTTCTACATTACAGGGAACTAGAGAGAAATAGGGATAACTTGTCCAGCAGCCGCAGATAGGTTGGAAAGTTATGACACTTTTGTGCAGTGTAGAACTACACAGTTAGAATGCAGGAAAACTTGTGGCTTTAGCAAGTAAAGGAGTACAGCTCAAGATCAAGCTCAGGGGTAAACCAGTTCAGCACCACTCAGACAGATAATGGGATAACCCCCAATCTAAAACTAAAGGAGCTAGTGGGACCCAAAATGTACGAAGCATCCTGAAAAAGGGAAATGGGAGGAATTGCCTAAAAAAAGAAGGCAGAGGACATTGTTAATAGTATATCAAGATTTAATAGCCACAGTAGTCTTATCACTCTGTTTGGTTTGATTTTATTTTGTTTCAGTCTGTCTGCTCATACTACATTTGAGGGCACAGACAGCTATCCCAAAACTAGCAGGCTATACCACAGTAACTATCCTTAATTTCCTATTAACTTAAACTGAAGTCCTGTATTACTAACATTGTCTTACTATGACTGATCTTATTTGAAGCTGGTTTTTTTTAGACTGCTTTTTTGCCTTGACTAATTTTATTCAAATTTGGTATGTTGATAGTATCGAGTCTAAGAGTAGAGGTCACTACTCTGAAAATGACAAGATGTAATAAGATACCCATTCCGGTTTGATTATTAACAGCTTTTGAAGTCCTACAATGTCTCCAAAGTTGTGTTTTTATTGAAATAGCTATGTAATGCTATGTTCAATTATAGTATGTCTGATGATTTGGACAATTCTCTTGAAAATAACAAGTGAAAGCATAGTAACCACTGTAGATAATCTAATACTGTGGTTTTATATGTCTTTTTCATTTCATATTTTTCTAGGAATTTGTTTTGTTGTCTTGCTATGATCTGTTTTTCCCTATAATACAGAAAGGATAGATATATATGAAGAAATTCACACATGGGGAGAATTTCTAAACAGTTTACAGGAACAGATTATATAATACACAATGTAATGAACAGATATTCTGAAGAAGAAAAGACACTAAGAAACCCAGTGCTAATTCTGTAGCATTATGATATAAAATCTAGCAATATTATTATTCATTGTTCAGAGTGATATTAGTCTAGTCTCTTATGTTCAACATCAGCATATGTAAAGATAAGGACAGCTAGTATGAAGAGAATGAGACACATTATGGCAGTCATGATTGACTTCCCCAATGTCAGGTCTTGAAGACCTAAAAAGCCTTCATCATCCTGTTATCATTAGATTCTTTTTAAAATTTTTTTTTTATTTTGAAGGTAGTAAAATACAACAGAGCAAAACAGAATAAAGCCAACTGAGACAGTGTAGTGAAACTGGTACAGAACTTCACAGCAGGTTACCGAGATAACAGTAACAGGTATCACATAATATCTTGTTTTCTTCACAATAGTTGTTCTTTGAATCACGTGTATCAAAATGAAATACAGAACATTATAGAACTTATCAAAACAGAGTGTTCAGTAAAGAAGTACCATTAATCAGAATAAAGCAAAACAGTAATAAAAACATTTGCCTTTCAAGAGATAGTAGAAGGAAATCCCCGTTATTTGCTATGGTCTACTTCCCAAGAGATGCTCAGATCTCTGGTTCCCATTTGCTAATGGAGGGGGGGTTTAGGGGAAGTGCGATGTTTGACACTCAGCTGTGTACTAGTTGGCTCACTATTACTTAGCAGGGAAGCAGGCTGGTTGCTTGGTTTCCTAGCATCCTAAGATCCAACATGGCGTGGATCTCAGGAGACACCGGTAGTTCTCCCCCTGGAGGGGCTGCAGCCTGCCACACCACAGCTGCTTACCAGGGAGGTGAGATGGTTGCTTGGTTTCCCAGTGTTCTAAGTTCCAAAATGCCGTGGATCTCAGGAATTGCTGGTTGTTGATTAGATTCATTCTACAATGTTCAGTATGTATTCAATGTGTGTGAAGATGAGGACAACTATTTGGAAGAAAACTAGAGACAATAAGTTAGACAGTGAAGATCCAGTGGACTTGCTTTGAAATCCATGTTTCTTAAAATTGTTTCCTTATGATCTGTTTTGTTCTGTTTAATCTTACTCTCTCTAAAATTAAAAAAAAAATCCAGGAAAAAAGGTTTCTCTCCTTTTTATGGGTTCCTCCATTCTTCCACCTGTGTCTTCTTGAGAGATGCTTAGCATTTCTTTTATTACTCTTTTCATATCTTGCCTCACTTGAATTAGAATTTCAGTTTTAAGTTCATCTATGAGGTCGCCAAGGTATTTCTTTATGTCCATTGATGTTGTGTCCGATATTGCATGTTTGCTGCCCTTGATCTCTTCTGTATTTCTCTCTCTTGGACTTATTTTCCCTGGGTCAGTGGCTAGGGGCTTTTTCTTATTTCTTTCTCTTGTCATGTTTCTGGTTCCTTTCAGACATGAGTATGGTGGAGGTCTCAGGCCCTTCCGTATTGCTTATGGTTTTTCTGAAACACGCTGGCTAGGAGATTGCTGCCCTCTCCAGTTTGCTGTTGATCTGTGAGGTATGTGCAGGGCCAATGTGTGTTGGCCCGTCTCCTGTGAGCCAGTAAACCACTGGGTGCTTTTAGCATGTTAATCTGTGCCATGTGGACGTCACAGGTTTGAAACAGTTTTGTCCCTGGTTATTGGGTCTCAACCAGGGGCGTGACACAGCCCAAGCAGATCCCACCAGTCCTCTTTGAGCCTGGAACAGCTGACTGACACCACTACAGCTCCAAGTTCAGGCGCGTCCTGCCCAACTCCAATGTCGTCCAGCCGGTCACTCTCTCCGCGGGACCCAATTCCTAGCACTCACCCAGGGTTCATGTAGCTCTCCACGTTGGTGCCACTCTGTATTGTGCCATATCCTTCTGCCAAACCCCTTGGGCTCACCAGCCCCTGATTTCAGCGCTATCATGACTTCAGCGTGACCGTGAGTTGTCTGACTCCAAGGCACGCCCAGTACAGCGTGGGACCAGCTCCAGTGAGAGTGCATCTGGTTCCAGCCTTTCAGCCACGTTTTTCTTTCCTTTCTTTTTTTTTTTTTTCTTTTTCTTTTTCCTCAGTTTCTTCCTGGGTTGTGAGAATCCCTTTCTTTTCATCTGGTCTTCTCCATGGTGTTAAATCTAGCATCTGAGTTGTTTTTCTCAGAGAGGCTCTCTCTCCTTCTACCTATCAATCTACCATCTTACCAGGATCCAAAAGAACTAAACCTTTTAACAAACTACTTTATTTAAAAGTTTCTGATAGGGATCCTTCCCCTGCCCCTACAAAGGGCCTAGGGAGCTGAGCTATTTACCCCCTCTCTCTACCCTACTGTGGAGACTGGCTCCTGTCTGTTCCTTGTCCTCTCCTGATCACCCCTCAAGCCTACTGTTTGGAACTCCCACACCACCTCACCTCTCCTGCCTGACAGAGCTTTATGTAACAGATCACTGTGGCTTATCAGTCAGTTTAACCACACAGATACTTCAGAAAATGATCCCATGTAGCAGCCTCTAGTATCCCAGGAAAATTCAATGTGAGGCTCTCCCCAAAAATCTTATGTATGTTATAAACATATGGTCACTTTGTCTCTCTGTTCTTCAAAAAAAACAAATGAGAACCTCAAAAATAACTGTGAAGTAAGACATGTATCAGAAAAGTTAATGATTATTTTGGTAGTTTATATTTTATCTGCTGGAACTAATTTTTAAAATAATTATCTGATGCAAACTTTCTGATATGTTTTATTCATGGAGCTTATGTGTATTAATTACTCTGTACTCCATGGTCAGAATACAGGATGAATGCACAGATAAAATGTGTATGCAGTAATCAATTCAAGGCACAAACACAATGAGGAAGTAGATTTTATAGGATAAGTGGTATAATGCAAATATACCACTTACATGAAATTGTAAGAATTGAGTGAATGTTATCTGAGTAGAACTTGAAAAGTTACGCAGGTAGTTACTGATAGGAGGGAGAGCAGAAGAAATAGCATGACAAAGACGGACAGTGAGGTGGGAAGACAAAGACTACCCCCTAAGAGAACTGTGATTAAGTTTAGTCAGAAAATAGAATAAATAAAAAGGGAATTAGTTCCTGCTTTGCATGGTAAGCACAAGATTTCTGACAAATTTATAAAGGAAAGAAATGAAGCCAGAAGGATGAAATAGAGTATCAGAGAAAAAAAAAAAAAAAGTCATGCAGACAGAGAAAAACACCAAACAGATGACTACAAATACCTACATTTAGGAGGTCCCTCTCCTGCAACGCTGCTATTGTGAAGATTAACTACTATCACCATTTCCTATCTAAAATGATGTTGAATTTTGTAACTCATTTCTAAGCAATGAATGATCAAGTATGGAGTATGTTTAAGCTACCTAATTGAGACAAAAAGGTCATAAAGACTTGTACATAATGTACAAGATCTGGGAAATTCAGTTGGGTAGAATAAAAGACCAGAAAAACTTTATAAGTAGCTGTCTCCATTATGTTTGAGGAAGAAAGAACTTCAGTCATTTGTGAGAAAATGGATTTACCTTGAGACCATAATGTTATCTGAAATAAACCCACAAGCTTAAATATTTCATGGTTTATCTTATATGAGAAATACAAAGTATAAATTAAAAAGCAAAATAAAAGACAGATAACAGGAAACAAGGGGATACCTTTTTGTGCAAATGGATAGTGAACCAAGAGATGAAAGGAAAGTAGGGATTGGGGAGGGGAAGGAGATGGAAAAAGAATTAAAATGTGTTACATCTATGTACTAACTGCCCATCATGAATGTGATCATTATATACTACACATATATAGTGCATAATTTAAACACTTAAACATTAAAAAACCACTATACTATATTATCTTGTTGACCTCCAAGGACAGACAGCATTTTAAAATCATTTTTTAATCCCAGAAGTTTGGCATTGTTTGGTCACCTTACTGGTGCTGGGACAAAATATCTGACATTACAATTTAAAGGACAAAGGATCTTGTTTTTTTCTTTTGACTCATGGTCCACAGGTACATGGGCAACTGGACCCAAGGCAGAAACATCATGGTAGAAGAGCATGGTGGAAGACAGCTGCTCCAGTCATGTCAGAGGCGAAGCAGAGAGCAGGGGAAGAGCCCAAAAGTAAGAGGTGTAACACCCACAGTGGGACATTTTAGTCTTTGTCCGCAGGTCGGTACTGCCTCTTGGTACATGTGGCATCAAAGTAGGAGGCCACTTTTTTGTGCATTTCTGGAAAGCACATCTTTCTCATCCTTTACATGACCCAGGGGCCCCAAAGGGCTTATCCTGAGTTCTAGAAAGATACTTTGGTCACAGCAGTAACAGTTTAGTACCATGTCATTTACCCCAGTAGGAGACCAAACTGGGTATGTTCTTACATTGAAAAAGACAAACTGGATGGTGAAGAATGAAGTGGAAAGAGTCTGTCTACAAATATCCTGAGAAGATAATGAACATATAAAGAAACATCAAGACATCATCTCCAATAACCAGTGATGGGAGAAAACAGTGAATATAAGAAAATTAGAAAAATCCTTCCTTTTCTCATAAACTTTATTTCTCTTAAGGGAGAACCTTTTTGAAATTTTAATTTCAAAAGGTAATTTAGGCTTAATTATGAGGAAAGCTGTGGAGAAAAGATTAGCAATTTTATTATTAATTTGGAAACTGTCTACTAGAGCTTATTCCTTGTGATTACAGCCCCCTTGAAAGTACTGTGGAAATCCTTTTGTACTGTTTGACAGCAAAGCATTCCTCACTGGAAAGAAATCCTATCAATTTACTGAATGTGGATAAACATTTATTCACATATCTCACTGAACCAAGAAGTCATGCTGAAGAGACACCCTGTGTTTCTAAGGAATATTCAAAAGTCATTAGCTAGATGACAGATCTCATTGAGCGGCAGAAAATTCATGCTCAAGAAAAACCAGTGAATATAACATACTCTCATTGAATATTAGAATTTTATACTGAAGAGAGAGCTTTCAATGTGCTATGTGTTATAAAATTACCTCTTAAACTTTATCGCTTATTTTGCGTTTGAGAGATCATACAGAGAGAAGTTTTATAAATGTAAGAAATGCTGAAATATCTTCAGCTCAAAGTAAATCCTCATTCATCAAAATATTCATATTGGAGAGAAATCTTGGAATGTGGGAAAGCTTCCATTCAGTTGTCACACCTTATTCAGCAGAGAAATGGTAGTGGGGAAAACCCCTTTGCCTGTAATGTATGTGGGAAAATCTTCAGCCACAAATCCAGTCTTACTGAGCATGAGAATTTTCATAATAGAGAGAAACCTTTTGAATGTAATGAATGTGGGAAAGCCTTTAGCCAAAAGCAGTGTTATTAAACCCTGGAACACCCATACTGGAAAGAAGCTTTTTGAATGTAATGATTGTAGAAAATCCTTTAGCCAGAAGGAGAACCTCTTTAACCATCAGAAAATTCATACTGGAGAAAAATTTTTTGAGTGCACAGACGATGGGAAAGCTTTCATTCTGAAGTCAAACCTCATCAGACACCAGAGAACTCACAAGGGAGAGAAGCCCTTCATATGTAAACAGTGTGGGAAAATCTTTAGCTGCAAATCAAATCTTACTGAGCGTGAGAAAATTCATATTGGAGAGAAATCCTTTAAATGTAATGAATGTGGAACAGCTTTTGGCCAGAAGTATCTCATAAAACATCAAAACTTTCACACTGGAGAGAAACCCTATGAATATAATGAGTATGGAAAAATGTGTTCTCTTCTCAAAGAACATCACTCACTGTACATATGAGGGTTTATTCAGGTGTTAAACCTTATGAATGCAATCAATGTATGTGGAAAAGCCTTCTCTCAGAGTTCTTCTCTTACTGTGCACATGAGAAGCCATACAGGTGAGAAGCCCTACAGTTATAATGAATGTGGGAAAGCTTTCTCACAGTTCTCAACCCTTACCCTGCACTTGAGAATACACACAGGTAAGAAGTCTTATCAATGTAGTGAATGTGGAAAAGCTTTCAGCTAGAAGTCATATCACATTAGACACCAGAAAATTCATAGTCATTCAGACCTGTAAATAGCTTCAAAATGAGAAAGCATACACCACAAATTTTTATTTCACAGTGCATAAGAACTATTTTGAAGCAAAGCATCCTAAGTGAGGTGAACTTTAACAAATGCTAAAATTTTAGAGGACACCAACAGTTCATATTGAAGAAAAATATTGTATGATGAAAAGGCTGTGCTCAGTCCAAAAAAAAAAAAAAAACCAAACAAAACTATCAGAAGTAATACTGCAGATACATTTCCCTAAAATCAGGAAGGTATGTTACTATACAGCATAAATCTGGAGATCTTCATCAGTATAAGAAAAATAAATCTTATGGACTGGGGATTTAGCTCAGTGGCGTAAGTGCCTGCTTGGCAAGCACATGGTTGAGTTTAATCTTCAGTACCAAAAGAAAAAAGAAAAAGAAAAAAAAAAAAAAAAAGAAAAATAAATTTTAAGTATTACAAAGGAAAAAACAAAAACAAGCTAATAAGCCTTTGTGATAGTAATTCAGCACAGTGGAAGATACTTCAGAAAGACCTATACATTTATTCAAATATAGAATGTGAAAGGTGGTGTTAGGAGGTAAGGAAATAATTTAAAAATCTATTTGGAGATAATCTGTTCTTTGTGGGTAGACAGTGGACCATGGATTACACAGAAAAGTAAAACTCACAAGAATTAAAGATAGAATTACTAAAATCCAGTATACTAAAAATGGTTAGGAACTTGAGAGTAGGAAAACATTTCTTATAATAAACTCAAAAATACGTAAAAGTTTTACTTATGTGTACACTCAGGAAATATCAGGAATTTCTCTGTGGCTCAATTTGTAGTAGCCAGATATTGGAAACAATTCAAATACTTTATGATGCAGTACTACACATCTATAAAAATATAACAGATCAAAGCCACATGTTCATGGAAACACCTAAAAAATGTTGAGAGGGAAAGCTGGAGAACAATGCATATTGTACAATGACTTTTTGTAAATTTGAATTATAGAAGTTTCCTTGATGAAGTTCGACACTTTCTATTGCTAATGGATTCACATACATAAGTAAATGTCTTTGAAATGAATTGGAAGGATACAGACCAAACTCTTAGTGGTAGTCTGTGAAGAGTGGAGAAGGGATGGGAATGAGTGAGAGGGTGGGGATGGGGAGGAGCTTCATTGTTTTATATAAATATCCATTTCTCTGCAAGCAAATGTAAGAAGATACTCACTCAGTTTTCATTGTGGTATATGGATATCTTGTCTTATTTTTTGTACTTTTCTGTATTTTTAAAGTTTCACAAAATTAAAAAAATTAGGGTGTTGATAAGAATTCTGAACCTGTAGAAGTCATGTTATAATGAATTCCCAAATACTAAACTTTTCATAGAAGTTATTTCTAAAAATTTTATCAACAATGAGTAGATAGACTTACTCTATGTAATATAAAATTATCTATTTTATTAAAATTTAAAATGACAAAAAAAAAAAAGACAATGTAGTTAGTTCCCAAGGCCATACCATCCATGACCTACTTACACACACCCTAAAGTTTATTTTACTAATCTCCTAGGTGTCTCAAGCCCATATGGCAAAGATCAACTAACTACAGGCATACAACCTAATACTTAAGCTTCCTGTAACATCTGCCAACAAGAAATAATGCCACAAAATTAGAAACTCAGATTTATGTAGCATAGATATTCCCCAGAATCTGTTATGGTTATAATGTACAACATGGTCATGAAGGATGTTTCACAGTTTGTCCCTTAGAGATATATCATGCCAGAAAAATGACTGATCTTTACTATACTACTACTTTCTAAGATTAGGGCCACAAAATGTATAGTTATTTTAAAATATTTTAATAGACATTAAAACTAAAGTTATTTTATTTCTTTCTAAAATTAATGACCTAGAATGTACCCCATTCTTTGAACACACCAGTTAGTTGATGAGCTAGAATATGTCTCATTCTTTGAATATTTTTCTTAGTTGATACTTCATATAATGAGTGCCAAAAACTGTAATTCTGCTGACTTTCATAAGGAAAGAATGCCACTGCTTAACACATGAGGCAGAAACATGATTCTTATTACCTTTATGGTTTCAGTGGGCACTCCAGGTTCAGGAACCTTGTCCAAGTAAGTGGTCAGGTCTTGATCAACATGTTCAAATACCAGTGTCAGTTTGGTTTCTCTGTCTGTCCGAGACACTGTGCACACATCAAACAACCTAGAAGAAAAAAGAAGGAAATTAAGTAGGTGGAAATAATAAAGTAGTAGTCTATGTCTTACACATATTCCTTGGTTTTATCACATACTAGGGTAAGAAAAAGTGCCAGTGTCTATCATTCCTATAGTGATCTATGTAAAGATACCTAATGGGGTTTGATCCTTTATGTTAACATGAAAATTCAGGAGAGGACCACACATGAAATGCCTGGTTAACACTGAGAGCATCCAAAGCAGCCTGACAGGAGGACTAAACATTTAGCTGCAGAGTATCCTTGGTTAAGACCTTAGGTTGAACTTGTTGATAGAAATAGTTTTAAAAATTTGCAGTCCAGGCAAAATACACTGCTTCTTGGCTGAAGTTTGAGAATTATTTCAGATAAATTAAGCATTTTTTGGACTCTGCAATGAAGATTTTCCTGGAATTTGAGGTGTCACTGCCCCGCCTATGAAGTTCTAAGGCAACTTTGTCTTCCTAGTGAATCAAATTACTATTTCTCTGGAAAGGGAACCCATTCTTTTATTTATTTATTTATTTATATTAAGACAGGGCCTCGCTATGTACCCTAAAGTAGTCCTGAACTTGCAGCAATTCTCCTGACAAAGTCTCTTGAGTGCTGGGATTATAGGTGTGCATCACCATACCTGGCTTAAACATTCTTAGAACAGAAATTGAACTCAGGACCTTGTGCTTGCCAAGCAGGTGCTGTGCCACTGAGCCATATCCCTAGCCCTTAAACTAGTTTTAAAATTCCAACAATTAGGTTAAAACCAATACTGAAAATTTTTTAAGGTTTTAAAAAATCTCTTTTGACAGTTTATAACTGTATATACTTATGAGACATAGTGTGATATTTTTGCTATATTGTTGAACTATTGCACAGAATGGAGACTAAAAAACAATGCAGTGTATATTGCAAAATTGCTGAAAGAGTTTAAATGTTTTCACCACAAAAATGACAAGTATGTGACAGATTTATTAATTAGCTTTATTAAATTATTTTATAATATAAACAATAAAAATTTTAAATTTCTGTTTTTGAGGAAGAAAAAATCTGCATTGGTAAACTTGGTAAATTGATAAATGTTGTCCTTAAGTGATAAAAACAAATTAACAAATATTATAATTAAGTTCAGTTACTTGCCTAAGACCTTACAACTAATTCAAAATTTAAGTTTTAAAAACAAACAAAAACAGTCTTCAGTAGTCAAAAGAATTTTCAAGCCAAAGGACAAAATGTCCTTTAGTTTCAACCATAGTGCGCTATCTGGCAGAAGAGACACTCACCAAATGTTTGAAGAATTAAACCAGCCACAAACAAGCTGTAAGAAAAGCATTTTAAAAGAATGCAGTATAAATACTAAGAAAAAGCTAATAAAATGTTAGTCGTTATATTTTTCATTAAAATACTAAATAAATGCCCTGTTTAAAGAAACTAATTGTATGTATATATGCAGCCCAGTTACTATAAATACAGTTCACACTCACTTGCTTGGGTCCGGTTTGTATATTACTTTCATTAACCTTTTAGTGCCCTTACAGGCTCACCATACCACCGACATTTCTGGGCTATGGGCCCTACAACATTTGGTACTTCTCTGTGAATCTAAACTGATTTTAAAAAACTAAAGAGCACTTTAATTAGTTTAAACCTGGTAGGGCAAACAACAGACCATCAGTGACCATGTATGTGTCACAGCCAGAATAAAAATACTGCTCATCCATGGGCAATTTAGGGTGAATTCCACAACTACATTACAACCAACCAAAATCAACTGAATATTTTCCCTCATATTTGCTACTTTCAGATATTTTGTTTTATGCTTTCATATCTGTTTCTAAATCCTACTACTTATTGACATAGTATGGAAAAGTACTGATAGGTAAAAATTCGTAATTAATTTATTAAAGATATGGCCATAAATCATGTAAGCTCCATATACTATGAAAAGTAGGATTGCTATCAAGCATGGATTTAACATTTAGAAAGGATATCAGGATAATCCTTTGAGCTTGACAATTTGAGCTAACTACCATATATTGACAGACTTCATTGAGCTGTATTATTCCTATAAAATGTACATCCTTGGACAACTTCACTTTTTCTTCCTTTTGAAAAAGAAAAAGGAGTTTCAAAATTATCGAACTTCTTTGTATCTGTGACTTGTATATTTGAAATATAAGAGCAATGAACCCAAAATGACATATGCTAAATCGAATACAAACACAGAAATTGCCATATTATATACCTATGACAGTTGTGCTGCTCAAACATTACTTTAAAGAACGTTTCATTATAATTAATAGAAGAATATATTTCTGATCATAATTTTAGCAACTCCATTTCTTATGACATTTATAGTCTATAATGTATGTAAAGCATTTTGGCAATTTCTAAAACAAAAAATAAATACTGATGAGTACATAATGGGAGAATACAATGACCCGGAAACACTGCTGGACCAAAAGGTCACCTGCTCCCCAAACCGTTGTCTTAGAAGTTACCTAACAGCACTGGCAGCTTGCTGTTGCTTCATTTCACTGAAACTGTTTTCAAGCACTCTTAGCATGACACAATTCATGAATAACACTAACTCATCCAAGCTGTTTTCCTCAAAATTACATAACACCATTTACTTCGAAATACTAAGATTCACTGATGCCACCTACAGTAAACAGACTATTCATGTCACTTTCAAAGGCTGCCCAAAACATATGCCCCGGGTGATTAACTTATGTGATTAACCTTAGGGGAAAAAAAAATCACTCATTCTACTGGTAGTTTTTTAAAAGTAGGATGAATTGTAAAGAGATCTATGACAGTATATACAGCAGAATATCACTGTATGAATTTTAATGCATGTATTTTTAGGCTACAAAAAGAATGGTGAAGTTGCTGGTACAGGTTCAAGGAGATAATCTCTTTTAATTTTTAAGGTATTAGAAAAGTGGCATATAATACATTCACTCAGAAATCCCCAAGGGCACCAAGTAAAAGTCGCAAGTGTACCTGTAAGATACACTCCTTGCTTTGGCTCCAATGCCAACCATTCACGTCCTATAGATCCACTATCTAGTAGGAGACATTTGGGAAAAACTGTTCTTCAGTAAAGTATGAAATTTGGTTTGATTTAATTTTTTAGTAAATATTACTGTGGTAAAAATTAACAGTCATATTAGTTTTCATGGGTAGAAAATGCACTTCAAGACAACAGTTGTAAATATTAACCTTAGAAATTTCAGAATATTTATGATGCTCTTCTCTGTGAATCCCTCTAAAATTACCCCAAATCAAAATAGCCATGTTGATGGGAGATAAGACAGACAATTTCATAAAAAGCCACTGAGCTGAAGAAGAACTGAAACCCCTGGTAGTTGGCTGGAGGTTAGCAGTATATATGTATATAAATCAATGAGGAATGTGGCTAGGCTGCCTATAACCTGCATACTTGCAAAACAAAAAAGCCAAACAGGTCTGAACATTTGAACAGGAACATTGGAGAGTAACTTCCACTGTATGACTCCTGTGTTGATCAACATTTTTATGCCTTTCCAAAACTTCTTTTGTGTTTTTCTTTTGTTAGTTTATTCAGAAAGTTGACAAAAATACCATTTCAATGACCTCACTTCCACAAGAAAAATTTAATCTCCTGTTTGGAATATGAATAAAATAGCTCTCAGATTACTTTCAAAAAAATTGTCATTCAAATTTATCCACGAGAACATCATGCAATATGATGCAAGTGACTATTTCTTCAAAAAATAGGAGTAAAAAGACATTTTTGGCATTTACTAATGCTATGCATCCAGTTTAGCTGTGCAAATGCAATCCAAACCAGGCAGATAGGTCACGATCATTTCACAATGAAGTCAGCCAAACCTCTGACTGTCCCATAAAGTAAGTTCTCTTGCTGTCTCTATTGTCCTGACCCTCCAGCTGCAGGGCAGAGAACAGGCACAGCGGTCCAGCACAACACTCAACCTTCCAGCTATCCTAGTGATGTAATTATCTCATAACAAAATATCTCCCTGAATTAACTCTGCATCCAACCCATTGTAATTCTTAATGACTGCTTCCTGTTCATGTTCTCAATTTAACTTGCTATTCAGGATCTACTATATAGGCCTCCATCTAATGGATGGGATTACATCCAATAGGTTTGGGATTTACAAAGATTACAATTTACAAAGATCTCCCAACAAAATGATTTGTAAACACAAGTTCTGCCTTTTCATTGTGGTTACAATAAAAGGGAAATCTGTATTATTTGCTGTGATTACTTTGAACCATCACAGGAAGTTCTATGAGGATTTTTTTCCCTGTGAGGTTTATTTTTTTTAACATCCTCTTGAATATTCGAACATCAAATAATTCAAGAACTGAGACATGTCTGACATAGCAGCCTAAAGGCCACAACAAAATTTTATTTGAGCTAGCGCCAGTTCTTGGAATTGAGAAGAGTTCCTTACCTAGTCTGCTCCTCAGAAGCATATTCTGTGGGCACTGTTTGTATGTAGCAAGTTCACACATCTCACAAGCCCTGCGCTACAGTAGGATTCTGCCAGGGTGTTCTCTTTTGCTCATTTAATAGTGACTGTATGTGTACTTATTCTGCACCAACACTGAATGATATCACTCTAGAAGTATTCGCCACAATAAGGAGCATGTTGTTAAAAGGAAATTGCTATTTTAGCAGCATCCAAAATATATACAAGTTCCTACCATGTGCAGCCACTAAGTTTTAAAGGTTCCAACAGATGTTAAGACAAGTGTCCTTTAACAGCTTTACTATCCAGCTGTGTCACAGATTTACATTTAAAAATACATGTAACCATATACAGCTATATATTAATATCAAATATATTTTTTAAAACCATGTGCAATTTTATGTGTAACATCAAAGTAAATTCATTCTACATTCTATCACAATAGACTACAGTTGCTTTCTCCCTTTCCAGCACCTGTTTTATTTCTTCTGAAAGTCATATCTTTATTTTCTCTAGAGGAATCTTGCTTGCCACACACACAGGTAGTAGTGGTTTGGGGCACAGAGACCTAAAGATGGTATGTGACCAATCCTGGACAAAAAGAATGACAATGATTGATTTGGGGATGAACAGGACCATGAGAACCACTCCTAGGACTTCTGCTAGAACTTCTGGGAGAGCAAAGCTCTCTTTATACCAGGATTACCAAACTGGCAAGGCATACGCCTGCAGCTGCTGGGGGCTCTTTGCCATCACTTTAGTGAACTTATCATGGAATGCAGCTAACACAGAGGAGAGAGACAGTAGACAAGAAATTCCAGATGACATTAAGAACCTAAACTCTTTGCCTGGTGTCATTCTTCGATTTTAGTCATATGTGTCAGTGAAGCCATATTGCCACTTACCAGTTTGAGTTGGGTGTTTATTAGTGAGGACAGCAACTGTCCTAAGGCATTTATAAATATTTCAAAATGATTAAATGACCTCAAAATATCAATAGCTGACCTCAAATATGTCCTGTATATTTGATAAAATGAGTAAAGCTCAAGTGCTCTGACTTTCTGGAAGACTATCATGTTAAATGGTCCCTCCATTTCCATGTGCACAGGGTAAAAGTGACTGACAGCAGCAGACCAGATGGAGTCTTCTCTTTTAAACAGCTACCTGGCTTCCTCCCAGAATTCCTATTTGAGATTCCTGGTCTAACCAGACATTTTACGGATGAAAAACAGAGAAAGAAGATAGACAAGCTCTCTATAAACAGGAATACGGAACCTAGAACAAGAAAGAACCTGAAGGGTAAGAGGAAGTAAGGAGGAGAAAAATTTAAAAATAATATAGAGTTCATTTAATTTAGAGGGGAATCCATTGCTCTAAGGCATGTTCTCTGGCCACCCTCAATTAACCCTTTTCCTACTAGCTACCGCAAATTGCATAGGAATGGCAAAGAAACAATACCTCACAGCAGGGAAACTTCTTTTGTTCACAACCTGACAAGGAACAGCAAAGCTAACATATTGTATTTACTAAATCATTTTATTCCCATAGTCCAAAGAACATAAGAACATTTTATAGTTTACCTTCTTCCGGTTCATCTTTAGAGTTGCTATTCATTTGGTTTCGGCTTTTATTTACATGTACCTGGCAACTGTGACACTGTGAGTTAATATCTCCTGGATCTCTTAACTAAAAAAAAAATGTTTTACAGAAGAAATGGGAATCCCCTAAACTGGGCAAGTTTACAAGATGTGACTCACACTACAGTAAATATTGAAGGCAAAGCAAACAGTAAAATTTGTGTGTATGGAAACATCTTCTACTACACAATCAGTAACAAAACTGGTGTGCTTCTACCATAACCAGTCCTCAAATAACCTACGCAGGATGGTGTAATGACTACATGGGATGCCTACACACTGCTCTGCTCGTATTGAAGATGCAGTCTAGAAATGGAATTCAAGTAAAAGAATTCAGACTTTTTCAATAGTTCTACAACAAGCTTTTGAGACATCCTCCTATCATCAAGTACAATTCTTCAAACTGCTAATGCATTCTATCTGAAAAAAGGGCAGAGAGAAGAATGAAATTGTAGCCTCACTCTGTTAATGCTAATGACACGGCTACTATGGGAAAAAGGGAAAATACTACTTTAGAATTGCTACAAAGAAAAGGACAAACGTATTTGTTGTCGTATAGGGAAGAGAACGTTAACAGGGGCACAATATCTGATAAATGAACTCAGAATCACTATGCGACTTTCTTAGACAAGAGAAAGAAAAAGAAGGCAACCAAATAAAGATGAGTGATACTTTTGTTAAAGAGTCCAGTTGCAACACAAAAGTTTTAGAAACTCAAAGAGAATATAAAGCCACTCTACCAAAGGAAGAAACCTGCCAACTGAGAAAATTCCGGACTTTGGTCTAGATTAGCTACAGCTAGATTAGCTACAGCTCAGGACTAGGATCCACCTATTTCTTCCTTGAGATGATGAACTTGTGGAAGTTAACTCTGGCCAACCACTTGACATCAGTATGTTGATCAAAGTAAGGGCCCAGAAATGCTAAGAGACCCTAATATCTGTGGCCCTGGTGAGAGTGAGTGGAACTAAGTCTTAAACCCTACAGGCAGGTCAGAGATTACAGATTAATCAACTAAGCATGGCTTTAAACTACAGGCATCTGTTTGTACTTTTGTTTATTCTTTTAGCTTTCCATGGCATCCAATGCAATGTCTGCAATGCATTCTTACTGAATGAAATTTTTCAAAATTGTAACTTAGGGCGCACTGAGAGTTGCATGCTGCACTACAGCCTCCATACATTGCTCTGAGCCTAGTAGGACCCCATCCAGCATCTACCATTACTGGAGGACCCCCAGGAAGGTCCCTCCTGGTCTAGTTAGGCCCTGCCCAGTGACCCCCAAGTGGCAAGGAACTGCCTGTGCTCTGCCTCCTGAGCCGAAAGTGTACACTGAGAGTTCCATCCTGTGGGGGATATCAAACATCTCTCGGAGCCTGACAGGGCCCCGCCCCGTGACACCCAAGTGGCCCTGAGCCCCCTGCACTCCACCTTGAGAGCCAAAAACATGCACAGATCTCTCAATCCAGCCTTGCAGCTGCTGCAGTCACTCAGAGCCTGGTAGCTGGGAATCACCTGGTAAGGCCAGTCTCAGGACCTCCTCTAAACTGGGGAAACTCTCTGCAGTAGGGACAGATATTCTCAACCCAAGAAACAATTGAGATCTTGCCTTCAGCTTCCGTAAGGAAATATAGGAAAAACGACAAAATGAAAGAGCAAAATACAATCTCAAACCTCCAGCCCATCCCAAGCAAGCCCAGAAAACATGGACATAAAAGAAAATGTAAGCCATACACCTGAAAATCCTGAAATGACAGCGACTGAAGTAAAGAAACAATTCTCAGAAGCTATAAAAGAACTCAGATCAGACCTTCCAGGTAAAACAAGAAATGAAATACGTAATGAAAGAAATGCTGAATACATCTAAAGAAGACATAGTTAAAAAATCAAAGGAACAATTCAAAAAGATGGAAACCTTGAATGAACAATATAAGAAAAAAAAAAACAGAATACATGAAACAGATTCAAAGAGATATCCAGGAAATCAAAAATTTAATTGAAAGTTGGTAAAACCACCTCAATAAAAGTGAAGACAGATTTTTCAGACCCTGAAAACAAGAGTAGCAGCTAGTGAACCAGAAAGGAAAGATCTTTTAAAAATAACAAGGATCAGGAAATAACAAGAATCAGGAAATAACAATTCAACAGCTGCAAGATGATGCAAAGAAAATAACATAAGATTGATAGGTATAAACGAAAAGGTGACAACACAAATGATAACAAAAGACTATTGTCATGGTTTATGTCTGTGTCCCTCAGGCCTCATGAGTTTGCATTGTTCATTTGTGATGGTTCATTGTCTAGTGCTTGGATTGATGGTGTCAGTGCTTCACCCACAAAGGGGTGGAGCCAGCATGTGATGTAATGGCAGGAAGAAGGTGTATCTTGCTCTTTGCTGGTTCCTGTTTTGCTGTTTGCAGCCACCATGAAATGCAGCCCAGCCATGCCCGCCTGTCTTGGAGCCAACTGAGTGTGGACTGAAACCTCCAAAAACTGTAAGAAATAAACCTTTCCTTTCCCAACTTTGGGCTTCAGGTATTTTGTCTCAGTGACGAGTAAAAAGTGACTAAGACAACTATCTACAGAAGTAATAGCCAAAAATTTCCCAAACAAGAGAATGGAAACTGACATTCAGATAAGTGAAGCATATAGAACTCCAAATAGCCATAACCAAAATAAAACTACACTGAGATATATAATAATTCACTTCTAGAAATTCAGCATAAGAATAGACTATTTAAAGCTGTTAAGAGAGAAGAGACAGATCACCTATAAAGGAAAACTTATCAGAATTACAGCAGACGCATCTCAACACAAACAATGAAGTCAAGAAGAGCATGGGATGAAGTATTTCAGATCCTAAAAGAAAACAATTTTCCAATCCAGATTGATGCACCCTGCAAAACTGTCATTCAAAATTGATGGAGAAATAAGATACTTCTATGACAAAGAACAGCTGAAGAACTTCATGACCACCAAACTAACCCTGCAAAGAATACTGAAAGACATCCTAGATAGACATAGGAAAAAAATTACTAAGCAATGCAAACAATTAAACAGAGGGGAAAGGTAAAGAACCAACAGGAGAAAGATAAAATGACAAAAATAAACCAATATATATCAGTTACAACCATTAATGTAATGGGCCTCAATTCATCAATTAAAAGAAAGGGACTGGCAGAATGGATCAAAAAACAACATCCAATCAAATGTTGCATATGGGAAACCCATCTAACCCAAAAGGAAACTCATAGACTGAAAGTCAAAGGATGGAAAGCAATACTTCATGCAACAGGAACTTGCCACCCCAAAAATGCAGGGGTATCTATTCTGTTTGCAGACAATGGGAACTTTAAACAAAAGAATGATCCAAAGAGATAAAGAAGGTCACTACATACCAGTTAGGGGAAAACTTCAAGAGGAAGAGACAACAATCTTAAATATATACACATCAAATTCAAGAGTACCCAGTTATACAAAACTAATATTAACAGAAATGAAAAACCAAATAAACAATAACACAGTCACAATGGGAGACCTTAACACTCCATTGACACAAAGAGACAAATCAACAAGGCAAAAAATCACCAAAGAAATAACAGAACTGAATCACACCTGTGAACAAACAGACTTAGTGGACCTATACAGAGTGTTCCGCCCAACAACAACAGATTACACATTCTTCTCAGCTTCACAGGGGACATTCTCTAAAATAGACCATATATTAACCCATAGTACACACTTAAGTAAATGCAAAAGTATTCCAAATTATTTCATGCACATTATTGGAGGGTAGTGCCATGAAACTAGAAATCAGTGACAAAAGAAACTACAAACACTCCACAAACAAATGGAAATTAAATAATATACTCCTGAGCAATCAGTGGGTCACCGAGGAAATTAAAGAAATTAAACAATATCTGAAAGCAAGTGAAAATACAAACACAACTTACTGGAACCTGTGGGATACAATGAAAGCAGCCCGCAGAGGGAAATTTATTGCTGTGAATTCCCACATCAGGAAAACAGAATGAACACAAATAAACAATCTGATGTTACACCTCAAACATACAGAAAACAAGAGCAGGTCAAGATCAAAGCCAACAGAAGGGAGGGAATTATAAAGATCAGAAAAGAAACCAATGCAATAGAGACTAAGAAAACAATACAAAGAATTAATGAATCAAAGAGTAGGTACTTTGAAAGAATAAGTAAAAGTGATATGCTCCTGGCCAAACTTATATTAAAAAGGAAGGAAAAAACTCAAATTCATGCAATAAGGAATGAAAAGGTCTTGTGAAAACACAGAAGACCATCAATACCTGCTTTTGAAAACCTTTGCTTTCATAGATTTGATAACACAGAAGATATGGACAGATTCCTAGAAACATATGAACTACCAAAGCTGGATCAAGAATATGTAAAACTGCTGAATAACCCTATTTCAGTTAATGAAATTGAAAATGTAATTAAAACCTTACCAACAAAGAAAAGCCGGGGTCCAAATGGATTTACCCCAGAATTCTACAAGAAATTCAAGGAAGACTTAATGATGACACTCTCCCAAACTAATCAATGAAACTGAAAGGGAAGCAATTCTCCCTAACTCATTCCTGGAAGCAAGTATTACCCTAATACTAAAACCAGAGAAACACCAAACCAAAAAAGAGAACTAAAAGCCAGTCTCCCTAATGAACACAGATGCAAAAATTGTCAATAAAATACCAGCAAACAGAATGTAGCAAATCATCAAGAAGATTATACATCATGATCAAGTTGGCTTCATCCCAGGAATGCAGGGATGGTTACACACACAAATCAATAAATATAATCCACTATATCAATAAAGCCAAAAATAAGAACCACATGATTATATCTATAGATGCAAAAAAATATTTTGATAAGATTCAACACTCATTCTTCATAAAAACCCTACAGAAAACTGGAATAGATGGTCTTTACCTCAATATGATAAAAGCAATCTATGACAAACCAATAGCCAGCATCATGTTAAGTAACCAAAAACTGAAAGCTTTTACTCTAAAATCAGGAACAAGACAAAGATGTCCATTATCACCACTCCTATTCAATAGAGTGCTGAAAAACTTGTCAGAGCAATCAGACAAGTGAGAGAAATGAAAGGAGTAAGGATAGGAAAAAAAGAAGTTAAATTATTATTTTCAGATGACATGATACTCAACATAGAAGACCCTCAAAACTCCAATGAAAGACTCATAGGTACAATAACTAAATTCAGTAATGTAGCTGGATACAAAAATCAATAGCATTTCTATACACAAACAACAAACTCATTGAGAGAGAAATAAAAGAAGCTACACCCCTTTATGATAGAAACCAAAAAACTGAAATATTTAGGAATTAATCTAACAAAAGAAGTAAAAGATCTATTCAGTGAAAATTATACTACCTTGAAAAAAGAAACTTAAGAGGATCTCAGAAAATGGGAAGACATTCCTTGTTCATGGATAGGAAGAACAAACATTGTGAAAATGGCCATTCTTCCAAAAATTGTTATACAGATTTAATGCTATTCCAATCAAAACACCACTAGCATACCTCACAGATCTAGAGAAATCATTCCTAAAATTCATCTGTCAGCAGAAAAGACCTGGAATAGAAAAGGCAATTCTGGGCAACAAAGGCAAAGTAAGAAGCATCGCAATCCCTGACTTAAAGTTATACTACAAAGCTACTGTAATAAAATCAGCATGGTCCTGGAATAAAAAGAGACCTTAAGAGTACAGAATAGATTAGAAGATACAACTACAACTACAAACACACTCAGCCACCTTATCTTTCAGAAAGGGGCCAAACACATTCACTGGAAGAAAGATAGTCTCTTTAACAAGTGATGCCAAAAACTAAAACTAGACCCATGCCTATCACCAGGTACTAAGCTAAAGTCAAAATGGATCAAAGATCTAAATATTAAAACATGAACACTAAATCTGCTGGAAGACAAAGTAGGTAGAAATCTTGAAGACATAAGAGTCATCAGAGAATTCATGAACAAAAACTGCATGCGAAATACTTCACAGAATCAGTAACTGGGATCTCATCTTATTAAAAAGTTTTTGTATGTCAAAAGAAATCTCCAATAGAGTAAAAAGGAAACCCATGAATTTTGAAAAATCTTAGTCAACTATCCCTCAGACAATGGACTTCTGTCTAGAACATATAAGGCATTAAAAAGAAAATCAGACCCCCGAAATTCAAAGACCCAATCCAAAAATGGGCATCTGAGATGAATACACAGTTCTCAGATGAAGAAATACAAATGGCAAACAAATATTTGAAAAAATGTTCAGCATCACTGGTCATTAGAGAAATGCAAATTAAAACCACACTGAGATTTCATCTCATTCCATAAAGAATGACCAGGATCAATAAAACTACCAACAACAAATGCTAGAGAGAATGTGGGGGAAAAAGGAACTCTCCTGCACTGTTGATGGGAGTGTAGACTGGTGCAAACCACTGTGGAGGTCAGTCTGGAGATTCCTCAAAAAGCTGGGATTGGAAGTCCCATTTGACCCAGCTATTCCACTTCTGGGCATATTCCCAGAATAACTGAGAACATCTTATCACAGTGATATATGTGCACCCATGTTTACAGCAGCACAATTTGCAATAGCCAGATCTTGGAAACAACCTAAATACCCTTGACTGAGGAATGGATAAAAAAGATATAGTATATTTCTACAATGGAGTACTATGCAGCTATAAAGAAGGGTCGTATTGAGATTTTTATAGATAAATGAATGCAACTTGAGACCATACTCATTAATGAAATAAATCACATTCATGTGTAAATACCATATTGTCTCCCTAGTGTACAAAATCGTAAGAGTACATAAGATACAAAATCCTCAATAAATACTTTAAAGGATAAGAATCTGCCCAAAGAGGGGAAAATAATGTCTCAGGGAAAAGGAGGGAAAAAAAAAAGGAAGGGAAAAGAAAAAATATCTAAATTTGTACAAACACAGTTAAGATAGCTAAGATGATTGTGCTACAAATTCTATTAGCTCTTGGAACAAATAGTTAATATTCATAGGATTGGATCAGTTTTGCGTGTTTGTGCTGGTGATCTGAGGAACTCTTTTGAAGATCACTACATAAAATAACAACCTTAGTTACGTTCTTACCATATTGTTTTGAAGGCCTATATCGTCACTGCTTTTGGCCTCGTTGCTATTGTTATTTATTTGTCTTTTTTGTTTCTTGTTTTTCTAGTAATTTGTTTTCCTTTGCTTTGCTTTTCCCTCTAATGCAGAAATAATAGATGCACCTGAAGAGGTTTATACATGCCTAGAACTTCTAAACAATTTATGAGAACCAGTTGTATTATACATGATGATATGAATAGCTACTTTGAAGAAAAAGAGACATTATGGTATCATTACTGATTTCCTATTGTCATGCTGTGAAACCCAGTAATGATGTTATTCTTTATTTAGCGTGGTTTTAGTCTGTTTTGTATTATTTAATTTCCCCACACATGAAGGTATGTACAGCTATTTTGAAGAGAATAAGAGACATTACGGTAGCCATTGTTGATTTTCCTATTGTCTGGGTTTTAAGGCCTGTAATGCCTTCATTTTCCCGTTTTGATCAGTTTCATACTATTTTGTTTTATATGAATTCATTGTGTATGAAGATATGGACAACTATTTAGAAGAAAACAAGAGACACTATGGTAGCCAATGTTGATCTCCTGTTGTCTTGCTTTGAAATCTGTGCCACTTATATTGTTTTCTTCTGATCTCCTTTGTTGTGTTTTGTTATGGTTTGTTTTACCCTTTTTCAAACAAACAAACAAAGTCAGAACAAAGAAGAGACAATTCTTAGAGATATCACCAGGAAGGCATGGCACTGAGTAAGCTTAACTTTGCTTGGTAAGAGATGGTAAATGAAGACTCAGACACTAATACCATATTGCATTTATTTGGTAAGACTTATGAATTTGCATACTATCTACTAATTCTGTATTTTTTAAAAATTCTCACATCAACTCTATGATACAGTATTCATTTTAGACATAAGAAGCTGACACGTAAGTAACTGTTCATTGCACTGCCATTTATGATAGCAAAACAGTGAAAACAAGAAGGTGTACATCAATTGATACATGGAAAAATAAAGTGTTACCGGTATGTCCAGATCGTGGAATATGATTTGCTAATAAAAAGAAACAAAAGTACAAACACATGCTACAACATGGAGAAACCTTGAAGAAATGGTAAGTAAAAGCCAGTAACAAAAGGCTACATGATTCTCTATATGAAATGCCAGAAATAAGTATATCCATAGAGACAGAAAGTAGATTAATGATTGTGTGGGAATAGGCAGATGAACCAGGAATGACTGCTAATGGTTACTGAGTTTCTTTCTAGCGTGAAGATATGTTCTAAATTAAGATCATAGTGACTGCACAACCAGTACATGTCCTAGAAATCACTGAAGTGCGTATTTACACAGGTGAAGTTTGAAGCATGTAATCTATAACTCAAGGAAGCTGTTTTAAAACAAAGAAACAGCAGCAGACAGGTTCAGTGCTGCTCCTAAGGCCCGAGGACAGTGAGTGGTGGAGGTGGAATCAGACATCAGGCAGTCTGGCTCAAGGCATCCGTCTAACCTCCTCCATTTCATCTCTGTACGTAGCACAGTACTGGGGTTACAGGGAACATTGTCTAGAGCCAGCGACGTAGAGACCATGTGTGACAAATGAAACACACTGCTGATGGCACTGCAGGAATGCCAGGTTCCAAATGTTTTTGGTAAATCTTGAAATTTCAATATATACTCATTATGCTGGGTGGGGAATTCAGGAAATTTGAGGAAAAATGTAAAAAAAGCTGAAGATTTCCTCCCCTTTATGTTCTTCCCTTCACTAGTTCAAAAAATGGCACACTGCAGTTGACCCAACGGAGCTTGAAAAGGATATTCTGATCTCGAGGATACATGAGTCCAGTGATATTTTTAAAAGCACAGTGAACAGCTCAGACTTGAGTCAGATAGAGTGCAGAACATTCTGGACCACTTTCAACATTTAGTTCTCTTTCCATTTCTGACCTGTAAAAGCCCTGCTTTCCAGCTTGGGCCTCTCTTGAGGAAAAGCGAGGCAGCAGCCAAAACTAGGCAGCTGTCTGTGAAGAAGACTGTCTGCATGGTTTGAGGAGAAAACCAACCACGCTTTCCTTCACGATAAGCCAAAAACCTTTAAAAATCACATCCTTACGAGGGGAGTAAATTTACCCCAGCACTAATTCACTCAACTACTTATGATAAGGTTCTTTTCCTAAAGAAATAGCCACTGAAGTTCATTCCTTTTAAGGAAACACAAATGACCATTAATATAAGAAAATATATTAAACCTTGGCAGTAACTTAAAGAGATATGAAAACTCAGTGATACAGTATTAAGCCCTTCAAACTGGGCCTAAATTGTCATCAAACATTTTTTAAACTAATAAAACCACATGGTATTTGTGAGGGTCTGTGAAAATAGGCCTGTTTCATTCTGGGAATGACATTTGATTAAAAAAAAGTATCTTTTGGACACACACAGAGATATATACTATGTGTCTCTTGACATGTTCATGACACACATACCATGTGTCTCATGACATGTTCATAATTTATATGCCTTCCTGCCCAGGCAGCTTGAACCATCAGTGGTACCTGTGTGACTGTACTATTAGGAGGCTTTCCATTAATTTTATTAATGAAAAGACTAATAAAAGTGATGATCCATTTTTACTGCCGGGGGTACAAGCCGCCCATGGGACAGTCATGCAAGTGTCACTGGAGATTCAAGCCAGCAGGAATGTGTTAAAGTGATGACACGTATCCATATATTAAACACACAAAGGCTTCACCATATACTGTTCAAAGAAAATTTACCTTTAATAGAGTATGCATAGTGTGATTCCACATATATAAACAAAACAATAGAAAAGGGTAAGATGCTATCCATGGTTATCTCTGAGTAGGGATTATAAATATTTTTCTGCTGTTTTTATGAACTTTATACAATGAGAAGATACTAGTTTTTAATAAGAAAATCATTACTTTAAAAGTTGTAAAATATTGTTTTTCTCAATTAAGTTTTTTTCCTCGTATCTCTTGTACTTTTTTCTTCAACCTGCTCCTCTGGGTTAATGAGAAAATCCTAAACATCAATCATGAAAATGTAGTTTTAAAAATTAAAGGCATAAACAACATAAATTCTTAATTTTGTTCTAGGAGAGAAAATACTATGCATGTGATGAGTTCGTCTTTGAAGGCATGTAACTTGCTATACTCTCCCAACACGGAGTGACCATAAAAAAGGAAAAGGGGAAAATGATACTATTTTTCTGGAACCTGGATAAAAGTTCAAAAGCTAACAGAATTACCATGAAATGAAAAAAGAAATAATGATAGTTCATAAAGCCTTCAAATTATGCTAATATTTATTTTACAAGCAAAGAAAAATCCTGTGGTGAAGAATTAATGGACATTTGTAAGTTGAGGGAGTTTAGAGACTGCTCAGTTCTGTACAGTTAGTTGTTTTACAGACAAAAAATAGGGAAGGGAGAGAAAAAAGGCAAAAAAAAAAAACTAACACAATATTCAGGTCTCATGACTAAGAATTCAGTGTCCTATGTAATATAGAAAGGCACAAGGAATTAAAACATGTGGTTTTTTTTTTGTTTTTTTGTTTTTTTTTTTTTTCTTTTTGAGACAGGGTCTCACTATGCAGTTTAGGCTGGCCTTGAATTCACTTTGTAGCCCAGGCTGGCTTTGAACTCACAATGATCCTCCTGCCTCAACCTCCCGAGTGCTGGGATTACAGCCATGAGCCACCATGCCCGGCTCTAAAACATGTTTTTTTAAAAAGGTCCTTCTAATTTTTTTTTTTTTTTAAATCGGTACTGGGGATCAAACTCACGACCATGTGCTTGCAAGGCGGGCGCTTATGCTGCTGAGCTAAATCCCCAGCCCCTAAAAATTAACACCTAATAGCTTATGCTTTTAAAGCATTCCTACTCCAACAAATTTCCAAGAATTATTGTGTTAGTTAGGGTAGATTTTATAAATATACTTTAAGGACACATTAAAAGTTTAGAATTCAATACAGTCAAAATTTTAAAAAAAAACTGTTTACCTTGTGAGTAAATACAAAGATCTGTGCATGGGTTGTTTTGTTCATGTGTAAAAACTTGGTAAAATTAAAGTATAGTTACACCTATGAAAGTCAACTTTATTTTTGAATTTTATTTTTGCAATATTTCAGGTAAGGCTAAGTATATTATGATCTTAACTGTAGTCAAAAACTAAGAGTAAGAATTTATAAACATAGTTGCAACGTATCTACTTCACAGCCAAGTTCTTTTGCAAAGAACCACAGAACATCTTACACCGGAACTCTATTAGGCAACTGGGTAGTCCATATTAGTTAGTATTTTGGATACCTGATTCCAACTCATTTTAAGAAGCCAAACTTTTTAAACATTAAAGTTTTTAATGTAATTCTTCCTCTTTTTTAAAATTTTATTTATGTATTTTTATGTAATTCTTAATAGTATGCAATGCACATTTTTTATTTATAAGCGCTATATCCTAATCATATTCTACTGATAGATGCTTCATAAATATCATTCAATTGTTATTTAATTCAGCACAATTATGATAATTTATTTTGGGGCTTATTAGGTACAAGTATCCTACATGTATCCTAGGTACATGTGTTTAAGACAAAAAAAGATCACATCTACCTAGGCACATTATAATAAAATTATTCAAAGACAAAAAACAAGGAGAGATTCTTGAAAGCAGTGACATAAAAAAAAAAAAAAAAACTATCACATACAATGGATCCTTAAGCTTAACAGCCAACTTTTTATGAGAAACTATAGAGGGCAGAAGGCAGTAGTTTAATTTTGGAGGTATGAAGAAAATTACCCTTAACCAAGAATTCTGTATCTGGTAAAACTACGTTACAACAATGGAGAACAACTTAAAGACGTTTCTATGCAAACAAAAATGCTAAATTTAGTCCTATAGTCTGAAATGAAAGGGCAAGAGACAGTATCTCAAAAGCTTACGCAGAAATAAAGAACAAATGTATCTAAGAATAGAGGTAATTATTAAATTCCTATATTTTGGCTTAGAACTATTCTCTATATGATTTAAATAACAAAGGCATATGACAATAATTACAAATTTATGTTAATGACCATATAATACATAAAGATGTAATTTATGACAGTAATGCATGCATGAAAAGGGAAACTTTTTTTTTTTTTTTGTCTTTTTCGTGTTTATCAGTACCAGGGATTGAACTCACGACTGCCTGCTTGCAAGGCAGGCGCTTATGCTGCTGAGCTAAATCCCCAGCCCCTTGGAAGGGAAACTTTTATATACTATTACAGACAAGTTAGCATGGATTCAAAACAGATTGTTACAAGCTTGAGATGTTAACTAATTTCCAGAGTGGCCAATGAGACATTCCTTGTTTTGAAGCTGACTCCACATCTTAAAGAATACTTTTTGAATATTCTAATTTATGACATAAGAGTACTTATCATGAGCTTGGCATTGTATCTGGGACTTAATATATGCAAACTTATTTTATATATGCAAATCCCTTCAATAATCATATCAAGTATGTATTATTATCCTCATTTTACATAGAAGAAGCTAAGATTCAGAGACTAATTTGAACAAAGTCACAGAGCAGAGATAAGACAAAAAACAAGATTCCAATTAGAAATCCTCACACCTCTTTTCTGCTCTTTGAGCTACAGATTCATATCTTTATTCTCTCACCCAATGATGCAACTGCACCTGCAAACCCCACCCCCCAGTCATAGTCATCATCAACAGGTAATTACCGCCTTTAAGGTCAAAATTTTCAAGAGTACCTACAGGCTGATGAATTTCCAAACTGTCTCTCCAGTAGAGTTCTCTCATCTAGCTATCTACTGGACAACTATACCCAATATTCTGAACACCCCGATTTCAAGTGTCTGACACCAAGTTCATTCCCCTTGTTCAATCACATCACTACCAAACCAACTTTCTAAATCAGAAACCTTCAAGAAATTCTGGATTTGAACATTTTCCCTTATAGCCAATCAACCACCAACACTAGCACCTAAATATTTCTCTATCTACTACCACTTAATGAGTTCGAGTGCTCATTCCTTGTGGCTATTCTTACCCAGTTCCCTGTGTTGTGAAGACTCATGTACTCATCTCTCACTGCAGTCCATGGACCTTCTACCCTACAGATGTGATCATAACCCTGAACAAATACATTAACATTAACTATTTATTTTCTAAGCATTGTATTCAGTGTGATAGGTAGCATGATCAAAGAAAAAATAAAATTTAACTTGATTAGAGGTTAGCAGGGAAGACAGACATTAAAAGACAAGTACAGTATCAGTACTCTATAAAGGCTGAGAGGGGGGTGTGCAGGTTAGAATACTATATATACGGTCCTTGAAGAGAGCTAAAGAGGGGTATCCAACCTAGACCTGTAGGAAAATGTTAACAGAGGAAATGATAACTAAGAATAATCAGGAGTTACCCAAATGGTAGAGAAAGGACACTTCACCCAAGCGAAAGCGTGAGTACCAAGATTACAAGAAGCCCCTGCAGTGAGAAATCCTATATACCATAAAAAATTTTATCCTCTAGAAAACCAGTATTTCTGTTTCAATTTTCAAAGAGTTCAATCTGATAGCATGGATAAGAGAGGAAAGTGGCAAGAAAACCAGAAAGGAGACTGCTGTTGCAGTAACACAGGGAAAATAAAGAGGGCCTGTCCTAAGGAATTGGCAGCAAGGACGGAGAGGAGAGTACAGATTCCAGAAATATTTAGGAGGTTGAACTGGCAGAACTTGCTAAGTGTCTGAATGTGGCGGGGGTGGAGGGATGGGAAAGAAGAAGCAGCCAAGGATGACTCACAGGCTTTTGACTTTGGGGACTTGGTGCCGCCACCCCATGAGATACAGCAGTGTTCTCAGACCTTGGGTTTTCAGGGAACAGTAAACTTTCCAACAACTTTAAAGCTCCAACAGAAAGTTGTCAACTAAAGACACCCTATCATCTACATCACCACTATTTCATTAGGGAAAGTACATTTAACACCCCATATGTGAATACATTTAGCTTCTCCCAAAATTCACTACAGAGGCTGTTTTTCTGACTACATCATAGATGATGGAAAATCGGTACTAGGCCTCAGACCAACATCGGGAAGTGCTGAGATTAAGATATACAGAAGTTGGCTCAGCAGCACCGTGATAGCCGAAGCCAGAAGAATACATTGTCTCTGCCCTCATTAATTCCCCAGACCTACAGGGACACCCACCCCACATACAGTCAGGGTTTGAGAACTGCCGGAGGCCCTGAAAAAGAGGCATTCAACCCTACGGCAAGGAGCTGAGTCTCAGAGGACAGTCTGGAATTTGCCATATAAACAAAGAAGTTTGGCATGGTCGTGGCAAGAAGGGGAAAAGTAGGTCCAAAGGTATGTAGGTATGCAGAAAAACTCATGTATTTGGGGAATTGTGGATAGATTGGCATGACTTGGTGATTATTTTGGAAAATCGCAAGTGAAGAGCTGGAAAAGTACACAGAAACAAAATTATAAATGGTTTGGTGATCTAAGCTAAAGACTAGAAGTGATCTTACAGGCCCTGGGAAGAATCAAAAGATTTTGCAGTGTACAATGCGATGGGAAGATTTGCCACTTGAAAATACTAGCTGAAAACAAGTAGCCCAAGTATGTATGGACAGAGAGAAGCCAATGGAGAGAACCACACGACAGATATTTGCTAGGTGCCTACATCTTCATCAAGTTCAGTGAGACAAGCTATCTGTTCTCCTGAGTTTATTTTCTTCTACTGTTAAGCAAAAATTAAATCACACATTGCATAATATTTAGCAATTTAAAAATTTAACAAGGTATCAATTGCTCTCACAAATCTATCTTCATTTTAAAATTTGTATTATGTTTTACATGCAACTTAAGCCATTTCCTTGTTCTTTGAACACTGATTATTACCTTACAATAAATTTCTAAAAGTGGTACTGTAAAAATCAAATGTATACACTGTTTTTTAATTAAAAAATTATATACTATAAAAAATTACATACTTTTAAAAGTTCTTGATCCAAACCAACTGACAGAAGGTGGGATGCAGAAAATTCGGTGATATGTCAGGTTAAAAGAGGGGAAAGGAGTAAGAAGTTTAGAACGATTTTCCAACTTCCGGTTTAGGCAGCAGGTATGTAATGGCATGACTTTCAGGTAAGGAGAAGAGAAAAAACAAAAACAAAACAAGATTTAAGGATTACTTAATAAGTTTACTCAGACATAGATTAATGTGTGATGTTCATGGCAGTTGAGCACTAACGTCCAGCAATGACTGTAAACACATACTTAGAGCTCTGGGCACAGATCAAGTGACAGTTTAGGACGTTACCCGCATTCAGGTGAGACAGAGCCTTGGAGGCTACAATAACAGAAACATGAGGAGACTCTCTGGATGAACCAGAAAGGTGGGCAAGAACACAACATAAGAAAATGGTATCATACATATGAAGAAAAAAATCAAGAGAATTAAAATAATTTCATTTTAAATAGCACCAAAGCCAGGAAAAAACTTCAGTATAAATGCAACAAATACTGAAAATTATAAACAAGTTGAAAGAAACTGACGATGACCAATCTTGCCCTTATCACTCCATCCTCATCCTTTAGCTATTTTTTTTTAATCCATCCTGAAACACTTGTAGCTTCTGGTTCTTGCGCTGAGCCCTGATACAAGCTATTATCTCTGTCTAGAAAGCTCTTTTTCTCTCTGTTCACATGGTGACTTCCTACTGATTAGCAAAGATTCTGCCTAGGGTGAAGGTTCTCTACGATACTGATTTCCGTTCCATTTTCCCACCGCCAGAGCCAGGACTCTTCATTACCACAACATACCTTGTGGGAGGCACTTGGCCACAACTGCTGAATGAATAAATGAATAAAAACATTAAATTGTCATATAAGTGCACTGTACTTTTGGAAACAGCCTGAGCCAACTGTGATAAGTTGGGGGAAGGGACCAGGCTGAGTAATACTCTTTTGGGTCCAAAAAGAGGTGTGATAATAAAGTAAAGATGTTGATTTTCTGGCTTGGCTAGTGAAACAGTTGTGAGGGCAATACCAGAAAAGTCCGAAAATGTTTTGCACAATTAGGGTAGAGGAAAAAAAACTGGACTGCCTCCCACGAGACAAAGTTTATTTGGTCATGTAAGTCCTAGTAAGACTTCTTTTGTTTTCCCCTGTGTCTCATTATGCTCAAGTCACATGATATAAGGCAACTGTCCTTTTATAAGACATATTTCACTTCCTAAAGAGTCTCTGAATAAGCTATCCCCATTTTCCTTCATAATTTCTTTCCTCAGCAACTGTCTTGACATGTTAAAGAAACATTTTATTATCAGAAGGGTGATTCTGCTTATTTCCAAAGAGGGAAGCAATTTGCTACTCTTTAATTTAAACCTATCCTTAAATCCAAGGAATGTCTGGCTCATGAAAGGAAAAACAAGGTCCAGAATCTATTAGCTTGTGCTCCACAGTCTTCAAAGCAATTTACATTCAATATACATTTGAGTTCATTTAGCTGTGAGGGTGAAAACTAAATCCTCTCTGTGGATCTTGCCAGTACAAAAGTATACGCAGACCCAAACTAGGTCACAAAGTGTTTTAGAACGACATGTGTTTTACTCTTCCAGCACTCTGAAAAAAATCCAAGGAACTACAGCAGACTTCCTGAAAGAAAAATTAATACCCTAAATCACATCCTTGGTAGGCCTCACCCCAATCTGTGCTTAAGACACTGTTGAGACAACAGAAGAGAACTGACTTGTGTCACGGTACACATTCAATCACACTGCTTCTCCTAAGTCAAAATCTGCATATACCAGTAGGCCCATCTGTATTTAAAGGTCCTTCAGAAACTTCAATTTAACTAGTTTTTCTTCTGTTCAAGTTTTACAGACTTTAACACTAAGCATATGGAATTAGTGCACACAAAGATTAGATCTAAGTATTAGCTTATAGGTATGTTTCTGCTGGTGACAGCTATCAACTACTAGTGTTTTTCAGCTGTTCAAGGGATGCCATTCTACTAAAACCATCCCCCTTGCCTTACACAAAGGAGTTCTGCGAGTACAAACGGCTCCGAAACTGAGAAGAAAACTGTTTGCACAGAGCAGGGTTTTCCAATAAAAAATAAAGGCCGAAAACAACAATAACAACAAACAAACAAAAAACAAAGGCCAAAAACCAAAACCAAAACCAACAAATCCTCAATATCTAGGCCAGGGATTTAGCTCAGTGGCACAAGCGCCTGCCTGGCAAGCATAGGTCATGAGTTCTATCACTGGTACCAAAAAGAAAAGAAAAAAACAAAACAAAACAAAACAAACAAACAAAACACTACAAAGTCAACTCCTCTCACTGGCAGCTAAAATTCACTTGAAAAAGAAAATATCCACCCATCTCAAAAAGAAGAACTTTACTTAAAATTTTTCAATTTGGGAAAGGGTGAAAAAACAATAACTTTTGAAAAATACAAGCTCAATAATAAGTATATTTATGTAAATTTTTAAAAGTTATAGATGTGCATATTTAATCACTACCCTCTTGGAGTAAATTATTTTGTTAGAAGTAAAATTTTTTAAAATGCAAACTTGGTTCATCTTTCTTTGACAAAAGGATTAGGTAACAAGGAAAACTCCATGAGATCAATTTTTATTGACTTATTTCAAGATCTAAAGTGATAATCAACCAGATAGTATATACATCTCTCTTTTGTGTACTGAAACACTCTTAAATGATAATTTGAGGAAACTTTCATAATTGCTAAATGGACAGTTATTTAAACATTGTGTCTGCCTTCTTTTTCACCTGTGTTTTTCAAGTGTACAATGCATTTCTCTTTCAGACGTATAACAGTTTCTTAAAGGAAAACTCAGTAAGAGTAAGGCATTTCCTCAACTATACATAAATTTATTGAAATGAGATACATATATTCAACAGAAAGTGGTCTATCAAAGTTTAAAACCTCAGAGTATAACAGTTGTGTTTTAAAATCAGTTCTACCATAGATTCATAGGGAACTCTAAATACTAACTAAACTTTGAAAATATATATACTACTATTAAACGATGTGCCAAGAAGGTACCTCTAGGTTAGTTTTTAGTTTACTGGAACTTACTTCAATGAACAGACACAAATGTGACACCAGAAAGATAAAAATGTTAGCCCCTGAACCAAACTGAAGGATCAAGTCTAAGATCAAAACTGAGAAAATGAATGGCAAGTGATGAGGATGAGTGACTAGGAGAAAAAGTTCAAGAGACTACAGTCACCCAAATCTAATGGAGAAGGATGCAAAGGCAAGTGACCACACAATGGGACCCATCAAACTGCACTTTTACAAAAAGCCTGTACTTTAGCCACATAAAAACAAACTGTAGAACGACAATTTGGCAGTGCAGCTAGGGTCTGTCATAGATGAAGGACTTTGTGTGACAAATACAATTTCTTTCTCTAAAGTGCAAATGTATGCATGAGGCACCACACTCGGAGGCTATCGGCTATTAAGATTATTTGTAACTCCCCTTGTGGGACCTACAATCACAAAGACAAACACCCTACTATAATCTGGCTTTCCTATTATTAAATATGCAAGGAAGACAATGCTTTGGTTGGCAGATCCAAGTACTCTTGAAAAGTTCAGCTTTTACAGAAAAAGAATACAATTAACATTTTGGTTCAATCCTCAGCTTCTTGTGAGGTTGGTAGGAGACCGTTATCTCAGTTGCGCCATCCCTCTAAGTAGAGGGATGAATTTGGGCTTCCAGGCTTTAATGCCAAGTGGATCCTGGGACATGCCAACCACACTGAAGACCTGGCTCCCTGTCTATGGGCAGCCGGCCATCATTCTTTCTCCTAAATAGGCAAACCTGATCTTCAAACACACCTTTCTTCACACCGTTAACAGTCTTTCTGCATTCTGACTTTGAACTCCTTCAATTTTTATACTATATGAATAAAGTCAATGCTTAGGACGTATTTATCCAGGTTTGTCAGCACTTTTAAAGAGTTATGTCTTTGGACAGCAAAATGAGTACTTTTAGAAAAAGGATAATTTTTAGATTATTTTATAACAACTGTTTTGGTTATATACTTCACTATAGGATAGGAAATTAGGCTAGAGGATAATAATCTATAGTAATATCAAAATCTCCTGTAGGGAACTTAGCCAACACTAACTCATCCTCTACTGTGAGTCAGCCAGACCACAGAGGGTACCTGGACACCTTAGATGTACCACCTTTGGAGATAACCCCAGAGAGCAAAACCATCCACTCTAGAAGTGCTGGAATTACCGTTCTGGGGAAGTCACTACAACTGATGGGTCTACTTCCTTTCTCAAGTGTGCTAGGGTGAAAACAAGATTGAAAATGACTTGTCCTGAATGATGGCTTGACTTTACAAATGAATACTGTCGATGCTGTTAAAGAGAATTAGGCCCTGGCTTTAGATATTCAAAATTCAAATTTGTTCCAATTATTAGATGTAAGACTAAACAAAAAGCATTCATTAATAAAATGCAGAGAAATACAGGGACAAAAATCTTTGTATATTTTAGCACACAATACATTTATCTTCTTCCAAGGGAATGGCAACTTGTTTCTAATTTAAAGAAAGATCATGGAAAAAACTGTTTACAGTAGAACAATTTTCAATAATTCGTTGCTGAATGGTCTAATGAAATTACTTTAAATGTCAAATATGAAAGTGATGTAATAATTTTTTCTTTGCATTTCAACTCTAAGTTAACATTCTGATGAAAGAGGAATTCAACAAATCATAGCTGTGTTCTGGAGACAGTTTGCCCAACTTCTACTGAGTCCAGTTGAACACAATGATTTTTACAGATTCGCTGCACAAAAGGGCTTTTAATTTTTACAAAATATGTCACTGTAGCATTTTAATTGTCTACATACCTAATCTGCTGAACTAATACACCAGTAAGTTATGTGTGTATACACAGAGAGCTTCTAAATAATAAGAATACAAAACAAGGAAATTACATTCAGATAAAATAACCTATATGCTGTAGGGTTGCTAAGGAAGAATGACTCACTTTTGGACTTGGAGACATGTTAGCTGTAAGATAAAGATGATACAATCTCTAAATTTTTAGTTTTTATTTTATGTATTAGAGCTATTTTTATTTTTTGTATGTTAGGCTTCCCTTAATGCATGTCATTAGCACTCTATAAAGTTCTGCTTTCTTGATGAATGAGGAAGACTCCCTTTGGAGCTAAGGACTTCAAGGGTATAGAACATTTCAGATATTCATTAGCACTCTATAAAGTTCTGCTTTTTTGATGAATGAGGAAGACTCTCTTTGGAGCTAAGGGACTTCAAGGATATAGAACGTTTCAGATTCATTTACATGTTCAAGTCTCTCAAGAGAGCCACTCCCCAGTTCATTTCCTTGGCTTTAACATCTAGCACCCCTACTCAATTCCAGGTACTTATTTTAGCCTAGAGTTGTCAATTCTTTACTTACCTCAAAAAAATTTTTTTAAAGAAAATGTCATTTTCCACTTCTACAAATATTCTGTTTCCTATGATGTATATGAAAGTGTTCTCTCCATCTTGAATGGTGCCCTCCACCCTCTGCTGAATATTCAATTCTGTTTACTCCTTCCCATTCTCTACCTGGCTCTTTCTTACACTCATGTGACCTCTGTGTAACAAAATCTCTGTGTAACAAAAACAATTTTAACTCAACCTGACTGTCATTCTACTAGCCATATTCCATTCCCCCAACTTATATTATCATCTATTTTGTGCTACACTTTCTCAATACTTCAGTTATCTTCCCCCTCTCTCTCTTCTGGCACGATCTGTCTCTCAGCAGTACTGTGGCGAATGACAGCAGTAACTCCCCCCTATTGAATGCAGCTTTCCATCTCTTCAGTGTCTTGGCAACACCTTACATGCCTCAGTATGATGCCTCCTCCTGACAATTCTCCCTTCACAGCTTCCTGAGGATTGGCTTCTATTTCTTCCTCAATCTCTGTTGTCTCTCTCTTCCTTTGTTAACTTTCTCCTTCAATCCTAAATGTTGGTAGTATCAAGCTTTATATTCAATTTGATCTTTTTTCTCAACATGTAAAAGGTCTTGCTCATTCATTTATTTAAGGAATAGGGTTTACTTTGGCAGTAACCACAAATAGACTGTGATTGTGTCTAATACACACTGTGAACCACATGTGCTATGAAAGCTGGTGCGTGTGAATGTATTACTTTGCTGATGACAGAGCCTAGTCAAGTGCTTAGTATTCACATGGGACACGTGTGGCTTCTTTCTTATTTCTTATTATGGGACAAATGATATAAAACAGTGTTATCAATAATGTGGGACTCAAAAAGATCTCTATGTACCCCTTTAAGAATGTCACAGGTTTTCCAGAAATCTCTGTTAAGCCCTCAAATTCCTGTGCGTCAGCTACAAGTCTGCCTTGGCTTTTCTTGAAAACATATATAATTGAACATATTCAAATATGAGTTTATTGTGATTCAATCAAACCTGCTCTTTTTTCTGTAAGAGTAGTGCACCATGATAGATCTTCCTGACTCTGTGGCTCTGTTCAGCCACACACCTAACAAGTTACCAAAATTGGCCAATGCTTGCACTCAGCCATTTCTCGTATTGAACATTTCCTCTCATTTCAAAGGTAAAAGCCTAATTTAGGCCACTGGTGTTTTTTTTTTTTTTTTCCCTCTCTCCAGTGAATGTTCCATCTCCTAGTTTGGCTCTCTCTAGATTCCCATTTCAAGATAGCTGTCCCTCCACTGTTATTCTGACCCCATCTCTTGGATATATCTCTGTTCTCTCCCTTTCTTTTTGGTGGATTTAACACTTTGGCCTCCTCTGTTACGGTCATGTCATTCATCTATACCTGTGGGGTTGCTTCACATCTTTCATTACCTCTGTGAAGCCTATCTTCCCTGCTCCAGCAAGTTGCACTCAATTTTTTCTTCTGAACTGGCCGAGAATTGTAGGTATATCTCTGAATGATGCGGTTTTAGTCTTTGTATTTCAGTAGTTTGCATAGGTCTCTCTCTGTCTCTGTCACTCATGAATTTACTAAAAGCAGGACCTGAGGGAAAGGTTCTTGCCTTAGTAGAAATTACGGTGGTGGTCTAAGGCGGTGGAAGGCCAAAGCCTTCCTGCTTCTTTCTCAGCCTTCGCTGCAACTCCCCTTCCCGTTTGCGAGCCGAGCGAAGAAAACTCCAATCAGCTCCTCGCACCTCATCAATGCCTCCGGAAGCGCCACCCCCATCAGAGATTGTATGTACATTCCATGCGCCAGGTTCCAGACAGAGAAAGCCAGGCTGCCAGCAGTCACGGAGTTCTCTCTACGCCTTTAGGAATAAAGGCTATTTTTACTTTATGTTCTCTTTTATCACGCAGAAAACTCTTTCATAATGGTGCCCGTGTGCCTCGGATGGCAGAGTGAGTGGCTCCTGGGAATCCCTCCCAGTTTGAGCCCCCCTAAGAACCACCTTTTTCTTCCTCTGGGACTGTTTACTTGCTGCCGCTAACAGCTACCTTTCTCACTCCTAACAGGTGAGCCACCGTCAGTCCATTCTGTTCCTTAGCAAGCTTGCCACAGAAAACCCATTCTGCCGGTCCCAAACAGGGATGCCAGTTTTCGCTCTCCTGAGGGCGTACGGCTTAAGGCAGGACTGATATTTTTGTTCCCTGGGCCCCACACTCTTAGATGACCCCACTGAGAATGGGTGTTGGGACTTTCCGAGTCACACTGTCAAAATAGGTGACAATCTCTTTTTTTTTTTTTTTTTTTTGTCTTTTTCCTTTTTATTGGTACCAGGGATCAAACTCACGACTGCCTGCTTGCAAGGCAGGCGCTTATGCCGCTGAGCTAAATCCCCAGCCCCCGACAATCTCTTTTGTTAAGTGTGACTCAGGACTGCTTCCATGTCCCTTGGGAGACAGCTAAAGCTCTTATGTCCCGAGGCGAAGCTGTTCTCTCAGCTCACTTATTATTCTGTCATGGGGACCACTTCCTGTCCTCTGAAAAACACACCCCTCGGGTGCCTGGTTCATAACCTTGGTGCTCTAGGCCTCTAAAATGCTATAAAAAACCAAAAAGCTGATCTTTTATTTATGCTTTTGTCACAATGGTGGCAACTCTTCATCTTTAGGCCTTTTTCACTTTAAGGACGTGTCCTTCTCTCACTCTTTTTCTTTGATGGCTCGAACACTTCTGGCTCACTCTGCTCCTCTAGGATCTCTCCCTCCCTCCGCACTGGACCCCTTTAGAGGACATGTCTCCTGTCTTTAGAACTCCCCTGTATCTCTCATACCAAACCCCACAGCCTTCTCAGCCTGAGGTTTCTTTACTCCCTGTGCCGTCCTCTCGTCTCCATTCCTCAGCCACAGTGGCTTCTAGTCCTTCCCTGTGTCTCTCCCTAGTCTCCAACTTCTCATTCCCCCCAACCCAAGCTCTCTGAGGTTCCATCTGGGGGTTCTTTGTCCCCTTCCCCTCTGCCGTCATTTTCTCCATTGGCTCACCATATGTAGTGTTGGGTGTTCCAGTCTTCTGGCAGGCCACATGGCTGCCAGTAGCCATGTTGCTGCAGCTTGCATGGAGGACAGCTGCCATCTCGAGATGGGTCTAAAGGTCAATAACCGCCCCCTTGTGGCCCCTTGTGCGATTAGCAGCAGTTATCCAGCCACGGGTCACATTATGACCAGCCACCATCGTACGCCCCCCTCACTGTGTTACTGGCAGTAGCTAGGCTGCTGTGCATCACACAGTGACCCATCAACAGCTCTGCGTTTCCTTGCCATATGGTGATGAGTGGCCGTTTTATAGCCAATCATCAGGTAATTGCCCACACATGCCTGCTGGATGTTTGGCTGGTCCGTGGCCACAGACTTGTCAGCCTTATTCTCTATTCCTGCTTTGGGAACAGGCTGGCCCCATTCCTGAGGGATTAGCTAATATTTATGTTCCTTTTTTCCTTCGTAAGCTATCTCAGATTAGCCATAAATTAGGTCCCTTTTCTAGTATTCTTATTTCAAGAGATCTCTACAAAAAGGTTCACACTAGTCTGTTTATTATAGTTCAAATTGGCCAAATATATTTGAGTGTACTTTGATTTTACAAGATGATTGTCAGTATATATCTGACGTTTGCCTGCTCTATAAGCAGCTGTATCTTTTATTTGAGCTCAACAATTTTTCCTCCTCTTTTACATTTTTAGATCATTTAATCAAGGTTTATGGGGCTGGGGATTTAGCTCAGCGGCATAAGGGTCTGCCTTGCAAGCACGCAGTCGTGAATTCGATCCCTGGTACCGATAAAAACGAAAAAGACAAAAAAAAAAAAAAATCAAGGTTTATTTGAGTTATAGATTTAAAAAAACATGCTTCCACCTAGGTTGCCAGCTGGTCAAAATGATGCTAAAATTGGTTAAACAAAATCCCTTGGAGTGAGGAGACATTGGACAGGACTTCAATTGATAAATAAGTAAGTGACCACCTGGTAACTTTAACCAGCTCTTGTTCATTAATTGGAGGCCCCAATAATCACCACAGTCTTATGGGAGACACCTCAACTAAAGTTCATATAACTAACACAATGCATTATTGCTGATCTGATGGTGTATTCATGCCTTCAAATATAAAATTGCGATTGTTTATGATGACAAGTGTTTTCTTTCAGATCCAGACATCTGCCTTTTTCTTGTGTTCGGCCAGGAGATTCAGGTCAGACCAACACGAGGTCACCAGTCAAATGATAATTTTTAAACAAAAATTTATATAATATATATGTTATGCTTAGAGATGCTTAAATAGTCAGCAGTCCAAACAGTGTCACAAATTTCAATGTCACAAATGTTAAACCATCAATGGTTAATAGAAAATAATAGTTCCATTTAATGTTCTATGTTAAGCTTATTGCCTCTACTGCTCTGTACTATTAACAATCTTCTGGATGTTCAACAAATAAAATTAAGATAATTATAAATTCCTTTTGGATTCTTGTTGCTGGGATCCACCAAATCTTTTCCAAAAAAAAGGTTATATGATGCATACTGGGGCCATAATTAACTATACTCAATTGGTGTTAAATGATACCACAGCTGATCTCTCTCCTAAATAAAAGGATAAAATTAATATAACAGGCCATGCTCCAAAAATCAGATGGCATTGGACATCCTAACAGCACAAGAGATACTTATACAATTATAAAACCTAAATGTATGTAATTACAAATGACATGTCAATTTCTAAAATTCTTTGGATCTTATCCTTATCTTCCTTATGGGAAGCTATTACTAAAGTTTTAATCATAAATACCCTGTTGATTCTATTATTTGACTCCTGCACACTTTGTCTCCTTTGGACTTAAAGCTGAACATCTACCCAAGATAAAAACCAGATGTCTTGTGATTATGGAGGAGACAGATACGTTCCACTGTGGGCCAGATCCCAAGACAAAAGGCTAAACTTGACCCTCAAACCCCACAGGGAAACCTTCTTAATATCACTTTTCATGTTTTGAACAACAGAGATAAAAATCAAAAGGGAAAATAACAATTTGATCTTTTAGCAGTGACACTTGGAGCTCTGAGACAGGTAAATCGACACAAGATGGAGAGCTGCCTGAGCCCCTCCTGGACCATGCTTCAAGTACAAGAACGAACATTGGGAAAGACAGTGTCTCAAACCCAGCATTCTTCTGGGCCTTGCCCCTATTGCAATCTCAAGGGCCACTGGAAGAGCGACTGTCCTAGCCACCAGAGAGTGGGTAAGCCATCCTCTAACTCCCTGCCCTCATAGGAGATCTTATCATCACCAGATTCATCACTGATTGATCTACTTGGACTTGCTGCTGAAGACTGATGGGGCTCAGAGTCCACAGTCCTCCATTAAGAAATTCTTCTCAGAGCTCCAAGTCCCACTGGAGGTCTCAGATAAGACATTCTCTATACTTGAGGACACAGAGGCCATATATAGTGTTCTTCCTGAGTTTTCAGGCCGCTATATTAAGTTCACTCTGTAGTGGGTGCTGACAGCCAACGTATATAGCCTTTACAGACAGGGACTATTCTATGCAGGTTCCAGACTCCCTTCTTTGGTCAACCCCATAGTTTGAGATACCTCCAATCCCACCTATGCTACCCATGCCATGCCTATTTTAACTCATCTCAGGGATCCTTTGATTTTTTCTTGCATTTTCCAATATCCCACAGCTCCCAAACATTTGTTACAGGGACTTAAACCTGTAATTAAGTGCCTTTTAAACAATGGTTTTCTCAAACCTACCCATTCACCCTGTAATACTCCCATTCTCTCAGTACTCAAGCCTGATGGGTCTTATCATCTAGCAGGACCTTGGGGTAATCAGTAATGCCATTACTCCAATCCACCCAGTGGTGCCAAACCCTTATACATACCGTGCTCTCTCATTTCCCTCCCTCCACCACTCACTTTGCAGTCATATATCTTAAAAATGCCTTTTCAATTACTTTGTGTTTATGCACACTGACCCAGACACTCTGAGGTCTCAACAACTTACACCTGTCATCTCTATAGTAAAACCTTTCCTCAGGGACACATAGTACCAACCTCCTTCCTTTCCTATTCATCAATTTTGTGGACACAACCCTGGTTAGGACTGGCAGGTAGATTTTACACACATGCTCTGCCACAAATCTCTCAAATATTTTCTCACCTTTGTTTGTACTTTTTCATGATAAATAAAAGCCTTTCCCACAACTAGGGAGACTGTTGATATACTTACTAACATCCTGTTACAGAAAATCATCCCAAGGATTACAACCAAGGTGGAGCAGCCCCTACCTGGTCTTCTTGGCAATCCCAATAGCGGTTAAGTTGCTAGACGGCCATCCTGGTTCCACATCACTCAAGCTAAGTGGTGCCCTCCCAACCTTCTCATCTTCTATCTCCCACCTGTCTCCGTCTCACCAAGGCCTCACAGCTACAACAATCAGGCTAAGTCATGTTTTGTTATCCAATTTGGTTCCTAATCCCTTATGTTAATTAATTATTTTTTACCGCAGGACTCTTGACGGTCTTTCCTAAAGACTCCTACGTCATGTGTAAAATCATGTTGTTCATGTTGTTGTGTGTAACAACTGTCTTAGTTCTCTACCCTTAGCTGTTTAGTTAAACGTGAGATAACTGTGTGCCTAGGCGCTTATCACGCTTATAGTGACCCAGCCATGGCCCTCCCCACCCGTTATTCTTTCCAGCTCAACTCCTAGACCAGAGACAAGCCTACCTACCTACATTTTTAACTGTTACCCCTTCAGATAAAAAAATAATCACCTCTCATAATTTTACTCCTCTTAACCTCACACTTATTTTCAGAATTCTACCTCACTGTGGTCCTGATGGAAAAACATATTTATATCAAAGACACCTTTCCTTCTACCTCCCCTGGGTCCTTAAATATGATAGTGGCCTGCCTCCTCATAGCACCTTGTCTCTTTGTTTTTTCCAGTCTAAGATGTGGGCATTCACCAATCATGAAGTTGCCCTGGCTAAAACACCTGGCACCAGCTTCTACATGGGCATCAACCATTGTCCCATCAACCTTTCTAAACCACAATACAGGAAGAGTGTCCCAACCCCAGTGTTCTTCTGGGCCTTGCCCCTATTGCAATCTCAAGGGCCATTGGAAGAGCGACTGTCTTAGCTGCCAGAGAGCGGGTAAGCCATCCTCTAACTCCCTGCCCTCATAGGAGATCTCATCACCACAGGATTCATTGCTGATTGATCTACTCAGACTTGCTGCTGAAGACTGCTTATACCAATCTTGCTTCAACAGGAAGTAATAAGCAAGAGACTTCACCCTTTTCCTAACAATACCAAGATGGGAATGAAAGGTTCTTGCCTTAGTAGAAATTATGGCAGTGATCTAATGTGGCAGTAGGAATGCCTACCACTTCCTGCTTCTTCTTCAGCCTTAATTGCACTCCCCTTCCTGTTGGTGCATGAAGAAAACTCCAATCAGCTCCTCGTGCCTCATCAATGCCCACCCTAAGCACCACCCCTGGTCAGAGGTTGTATGTATATTCCATGCCCCATCTTACAGCCTGAGAAAGCCAGGCCACCAGCAGTCATGGAGTTCTCTCCACATCCTTGGAATAAAGGCTATCTTTACTTTATATTCTCTCTTTTATCATGCTGAAAGCTCTTTCACTGAGCAGTCCACATTTTGACTTCCCACAGTGGACACTGCTTACACCAAGTGCCTTGCATTTAGGAGGTGTGCAGTCAACCTCTGCTCAATGAAAAGTTACAAAAGGCACTATCTCAACAACTTGACCTCTTATACATCCTGCCTTTCAATGTAGAAATATTAATTCTGGGAAGGAGATCCACACTGTAGCTGAACTTGTTTAACACCTTTGGGTCCATCTGAAAAACACTTTCAATTCATGTAATCCCATTACCCATATTTTAGACTAGATTCCAGGGAAAACGTAATAGTCCAGGACAAACTTCATCTCTTTAAAAGAGATACCACAGAAACAAGTTTTATTTCTTGGGACATATCTTTTCTTTTTCTTTTTTTTTTTGAAGACAAGGTTTCACTGTGTGGTCCAGGCTGGTCTTAACTCACTATGTAGTCCAGGCTGGCCTCGAACTGATGGCAGTCTTCCTGTCTCATCCTCCCTGGATTATAGCACATGCACTGTGTTCAGCTGGGATGTGTCTTTGTCTCCACCCTTGCACATATACAAATTACCATTTGGAAGAATGAGAAAGGAGAGAATTATCAAGTCTCCATTTAATTTTCCATCCACCAAATGGGAAAGTTTCATCATTTTGTTCTAAGCTCAATACTTACTAAATGGCAATAAAGTTCCCAAAAGTGTTTCACTTTTACAAACAGAAAATATCTCAGATCCGGAAGCATCTACCATAAGATAAAAAGCATTAATCATATAAATAGAATATTTTCTCTATATTCAATAATAAGTGTATAAGAGAAAATGGACAAAATTTTCAAAATTAGCTAACAGTGACATTCTCAAATTGGCTATAAATGTCACCATTTTGTTGAGAGAATGGTGACAAATTTACTTATAACAGAAATTCTCTTCTTTCTTTAAACACTGGAACTATACCTAGAAAAAGATGTTTTTAAAGTTTCTAAGAAACAATGCAGATAGAGAACCCTCCCCTCAATACTGCTACCATTGAGGTGAGCAGCTTGGGAAGACTCAGAGACCAGAAGGAACACCAATGACGTGGTAGGATCCTAACAAAGGTACACAAGATGGACAGGTGAGACTAATGGTTTGAAAAACCTGAAGTAATAACAGTACAGATCAATAGGTGGCTGAGGCCTCTACGGGACCAGCAACCAGCTTGGCAACTAAGACTCAATAACTAGCCCCTTTCTCTCAAAATTTTTGTCTTATTTTTCTTTTCTTTTTTTTCTTCATTTTCCTTTTTTATTTCTATTTTTGTTCTTGTTTCTTTTCTCAAGGGCTGAGGAGAACTCCAACTACAGAAAACTAATCCCATCCCCCAACAGAAAAACCCAACTCAGATAATTCCTCAAACATATTTTCATTCTTTCTTTTCTAGTCTCTTCTCTAGTTTCCCAAACCTTGCATGATCATCCTTTTTCTGCTAGCCTTACTTATACTTTCTTGCCAATTATCTTTGTTTTATACACTATCCTCCCTAAATTTCACCACAGGGTAAAACCACTCTGCCAAGGGAAAACACTTTGCATACAAATTCCTGATTTACAATCAGTTTTGTTATATAACTATAGACTGTGCTCCTATGGTGTAAAGTATGAAATTAATAGTTTACACAGTCTGTCAGTTTCTAAATTGGGCTTGATACTATTCTTATTGCTAATTTTACAACTTTAGCTAGGATGTTGTATCTGTTGTAATCAGTTGTTCTCTCTTTGTAACAATACTGGGAAACTTAGGGATAATAACCTCAACACAGCCTTACAACAAAGACCAGGGCCAGCGCCAAACAGATACCAACATCCCACTCTTAATTGGGAATGCAGGATCTCCTAACAGACATAAAACAAGAATTTCCTACACAGAAAAGACATCCTGAAAGAACAGAATTTCCGTAGACAGACCTTGATACTAGTTATATAGCTACCTTCTACAAAAACCCATAAGGATCATCACAGAAAACAAAATAAAAATCTTTTTGAAATACAAAATGATGAGATGAAAAAGCAAAACATAATCTCAGGCCTCCAGCCCACCTAGAACAAGTCCAGGAGAGATAGACATGGAAGAAAATGGGAGATACACACCTGAAACTTCTGAAATGATAGAAACTTAAGAAACAAATCTGTGAGCCTATAGAGGAAATCAAATCAGAAACAATCTCTCAGGTAAAAAAAGAAACATCAGCATTCATAAAGGAACTGCTCAGCAAATCTCGAGTTGAAGTGGATAAATAATAGACGAAAGAGGATGGAAACAGTGAATGATCAATATAGGAAACAAATGGAATGCATGAAACAGATTCAAACAGATATTCAGGAAGTTAAAAATTCCATTGAAAGCTGGCAAAACCACTTGAACAAAACTGAAGACAGACTTTCAGACTGGATTGCAACTAGGGATTATGTAAGAAAGATCTCCTGAAAATAACAAAAGATCAGGACATAATTCAACAACTGCAAGACAACAGAGAAAAATAATGTAAGATTAACTGGTGTCAATGAAAAAGGAATCAACACAAATGACATAAAAAACTATTTGTACAAATAATGGCAGAAAAGTTGACAGGCCTCGGAAAAGAATCTGACATACATAATTGATGCATATAGAGCTCCAACTGGCCATAGCCAAAATAAATTTATGCCTGACATATAGTAATCAAGATAAATACTACACAAGAACAGAATATGAAAGGCTTTTAGAGAAAAGAAACCGATCACCTCTAAAGAAAAGCCCATCAGAATCATGACAAACTTTTCAGCACAAACCCGCAAAATCAAGCAGAGATTGGAGTGAAATACTTCATGTCCTCTTTGAAAACAATTTCCAATGATGTACCCTGAAAAACTGTCTTTCAAAATGAATGGAGAAGTAAGATACTTTCATGATACAGAACAACTGAAGAAATTCATTACCATCAAACCAACACTACAAAGAGTACGGAAGATATTCTAGACAGAAACAAAAATGACCACAACTGCAGGAACAACAGAAAGAAACCATCAAAAAGCTCAAGCAATTAATTAGAGGGGGAAAATAGGGAACCAAGAGCAGGAAAATAACATGACACAGACAAGCTGACACACATCAGTGTAAATGGCCTCAATTCACCACTCAAAAGAAACAAGATTCAAGAATGTGCTATATACAAGAAACATATTTAACTCAAAAAGAAGTTTACAGACTACAAATCAAAGGATGGAAAACAATACTCTATGTCAGTAAGAACCCAGAAACAGGCAGGGGTAGTGATTCTGTTTGCAGATAGTGTGAACTTCAAACCAAGAATCATCAAAAGAGATAAAGTCACTACGTACTCATTAGGTGAAAAATTCAAGAGGGAGAGATAATACTCTTAAATATATATGCACTAAATATGAGAGCACAAAACTATATTAGACAAACATTAATAGACATGAAAAATTAGATAAGCAATAACAATTGTAATAGGGAACCTTAATACTCCATTGTCACACAGAGATAGATCAACTAGACAAAAAAATCTGCAAAGAAATAACAGAACTGAATCAAAATTGTGAACAAATGGATTTAGTAGACAGTTATAGTGTTCCACTCAACATCAGAATACACATTCTTCTCAACTGGATATGGTACATTCTCTAAAATAGACTACATACTAACCCACATAAAATGCTTAAGTAAAATCAACAAAAATGAAATTATCCTATGCATATTATCTGACCAGAATGAATATTGAAAATTAATGGAAAAACAACTCCCAAAATTGGAAATCGATGTTAAAAGAACCCCCCCCAAACTGAATAAATACATGAAAATTAAATAACACCCTCCTGAACAACCAATGGTTCACAGATGAAATTAAGAAATAAATTTAACAATATCTACAATCAAATGAAAATTCAAATATAACTTACTGAAACCTGTGTACACAATGAAGTAATCTAAAGAGGGAAATTTACAGCAGTGAATTCTTGCATCAGGAAAACAGAACAAGCACAAATAACCTAATGCTGCACCTCAAGCTTAAAAAAAAAAAGAGCAAGTCAAGTCTAAAGCCCATAAAAGGGAAGAAATTATAAAGATCAGAACCGAAATTAATGCAACTGAGGCCAAGAAAACAATACAAAAAAATTAATGAATCAAAGTGTTGGTTCTCTGAAAGAATAAATTAAATTCATAAAACCCTAGTCAATCTTATGAAAAAAAGGAAACAAAAAACTCAAATTCATGCAATAAGGAATGAAACCAGTGAAATACATGGATTCTGTGAAAATTCAAAAGATCACAAAACCGACTTCCAAAATCTTTACTTGGCATAGGATAGAAGAATCAAAAGAAATGGGCAGATTCCTACAAATGGATGAATTACCAAAGCTGAATTGAGAAGGTATAAAAATTTTTGAATAACTCAATATAAGTTAATGAAACTGAAAATAAAATTATAAAAACTTACCAATGAAGAAAAGCCCAGGTCTGATGAATTTATGGCTGAATACAAGAGTGAAGATTTAACACCAACACACCTCAAACTCCTAATGTAACTGAAAGGAAAGCAATTCTCCCCAACTTACTCCTGGAGGCAGACATTACTTTGATACTAAAACCGAAGAAAGACCAAATAAAAAAAGTACTACAGGTCAGTCTCCTTAATGAACATAGACAAAACTCTTCAATAAAATGCTAGCAAACAGAAAGCAGCAAATCCTCAAGAAAGTTATACACCATGGTCAAGTGGATTCATTCCAGAAATGCAAGGAAGATTCAACATAAGCAAATCAATAAATCTAATACACGGTATCAACAGAGCCAAAGACAAGAATCATGTGATCATCTCAATAGATACAGAAAAAGCTTTTGATGAAGTCCAACACTTATTCCTGATGAAAACTGTACAGAAAGGCTGGGGATTTAGCTCACTGGCATAAGTGCCTACTTGGCAAACGTGAGATTGTGAGTTCAATCCCCAGCATCAAAAGAAAACAAAACACACCTGTAAAGAAAATCAGAATAGATGGTCCTTATTTCTATTTGATAAAATCCATCTATAACAAACCAACAGGCAACATCAAACTAAATGGACAAAATTGAGCTTGTGATCTAAAATCAGGAACAACACAAGGATGTCAACTATCACCACTCCTATTCAATATAATTCTGGAAACTTTAGCCAGAGCAATTAGACAAGAGAGAGAAATAAAAGGAATAAGGATAAGAAAGGAAGAAGTTAAACTAACACTCTTTACAGACAAAATGATATTCTACATAGAAGACCCCAAAAACTCCACTAAAAGACTTCTGCAATTAATAACCAAATTCAGTAGCATGGCTGGATAAAAAGTCAACACTCAAAAATCAACAGTATTCCTGCATACAAACAACACTGTGAAAATGGACATACTCTCAAAACTGTTATACAATTTTAATGCAATCCTGAACAAAATACCACTAGCTAGCCCAGCCTCTACATGCAGCACCCAGGTCATCATCAAGGTGCCTCTTGCGCGTAACCAGCTCTCCTGCCGGTAACCAGCACAGGAGGGAGAAGACATCCAGCCCCTGTATGCACTCATGGTGTCATGTGGACTCTCCTGCAGGTAACCAGAAGGCTAGGAGAACCAGCCACTCATCCCTTGGAAAAGTTGTGTCTGAAGAAGCCTTGTCTTGCACACCACTGCCTCCTGGGGAACCTGGGTTAGGAGAAACCCAAGTACTTGACCAACCCCCTAGACTGTCGATAAATAGCCAATATGGGAAGTGCTTCAGACCCTACAATCTGCTTGTTTAGAAGAATCTAGAAAAATGTCAAGGCAAAGGAGCAAAAGGCAATCTCTGGCCTCAAGCTCACACAGAACAAGTCCAGAGACTTAGACATGGAAGAAATCAGAAGTCACATTTCTGGGATGATGGCAACTAAAGTAAAGAAACTACTTCACAAAGATGTAAAAGAGATCAGATTGGAAATAATATCTCAGGTAAAAGAAAAAATGACAAATATAATAAAAGGGTCATTGAACATAACTGAAGAAGACACAGATTTTAAAAAGCATAGGAGAATGAGGGAAACCTTGAATGAACAATTAAAGAATTGGAATGCATGAAACTGACTCAAAGTGATATCCAGGAAATTAAAAACTCCATTGAAAGCTGGCACAACTGCTTGAAAGAAACTGAAGATAAAGTTTCAGATCCTGAAGACAAGATGACAGGAAGCGATCATAAAAGGAAAGATTTCTTAAAAATAACAAGGAACCAGGAAATAATTCAATGGCTCCAAGACGACACACACACAAAAAAACCAATTAAAGAATGGTAGGTGTCAGCAAAAAAGCAGGAATCCACACAAATGACATAAAAAGTCTATTTCAAAAGTAACAGCAGAGAAACTTCCAAAGCATAGAAAAAAGGACCTGACAAAAAGATAAATGAGGCATACACTACTCAACTAGCCATAACCAAAATAAATCTACACCCAGACATATAATAAAGATCTTAGAAATTCAGCACAAAAACAGAATATTAAAGGCTGTTAGAGACAAGAAACAGATCACCTGTAAAAGAAAACTCATCAGAATCACAACACACTTCGTAACACAAAGCATTAAGTTAAGAAGAGTTTGAAGTATTTTATGTCCTAAAAGAAATCAAGTTACAACAAGATTGATATATCCTGTGAAATTATCTTTCCAAATCAATGGAGAAATAACATACTTCCATGACAAAGAACAACTGAAGGAATTCACAACCACCAAACCAACCCTACAAAGATTACTTAAAGGATATTCTGGAAGAGATAAAAATGACTATGGCTGCAGGAATAGCAGCAGAATGGGGGATCACGGAGTGAGGGTCACAACTGAATGGAGAAGGAAAGTAGGGAGCCAACAGCAAGAAAAACATGGCAGAGATGAAATAGTGTATGCTGGCCATAACCATTAACATAAATGGCCTCAGTTTACCAATAAAAAGATACATAGTAGAGTGGCTCAAGAAACAAGATCCATCAATATGTGGTATACAAGAAAATGCAAGAACTCAAAAGCAAATTCATAGCCTGTAAGTCAAAGGAGAGAAAACCATGTGACAGGGAACCAGAAAAAAGCAGGAGTAGCTTGCCATTAGCCACAGAATGGATAAGAAAGATAATGGTATTTTTATACAATGGAAAGCTACCCAGCTATAGAGAGGATAATCATGATGCTCTTGCAGGTAAATGTATGCAATTTGTGATCATGCTCTTGGTTGAAACAGTTTGACTCACATAGGTGTACATCATGTTGTCTCCCTATATAACTAACTGAAGGAGTTAGTGGGATCCAAAATGTACACTAGATATTGTGAAAGCAAAAGGGGAGGAAACATCTAAAAAAGGTGGTGGCCATTGTGAGTTCCCTATTATCTTGTTTTAAAGTCCTGTATCATTTTCATTGTTTTATTTTGATTGATTTTATTGTTTTGTTTGGTTTGATTTTATTGTGTCTGGTGGCATAGGCAGCTATTTCAAATATAACAAGATATATTATGGTAGCCATTGTTGATTTCCTTTTATCTTGTTTTGAAGTTCTATATCATGTTTACCATTTTGTTTTAATTGGTTTCATTTGATTTTATTAGGTCTGATGGTATGGGTATCTCTTTTGAAGATAACAGGAGGCATTATGATAGCCATTGTTGCTTTCCTACTACCTTGTTTTGAAATCCTGCATCATTTTCACTGTTTTGTTTTGATTGGTTTTGTTCTGTTTGGTTTGATTTTAATATGTTTGATGGTATGGGTAGTTATTTTGAAGAGGCATTACGGCAGCCATTGTTGATTTCCTATTATCTTCAAGTCCTATATCGCTTTCACTGTTTTTTTTTTTCTTTTTGGGGATTGGCTTTATTGTGTTTTATTTTGTGTGGTTTTATTCTAATAAAAAATTTAAATACCATTAGCATAACTCACAGATCTAGATTTAGCAAAGGAAATCCTGAGCAAGAAAGGTAAAGCAAGACATATCACAATCCCAGACTTGAAACTTTAATACAAAACTACTGTGATAAAATCAGCATGGTACTGGCAAAAACAGAGACCTAAGGATCAATGGAACAGATCACAAGATGTATACATAAGTAAAAATATACTCAGTCACCAAAAATGTTCACTGGAAGAAAGATAGCCCCTTTAATAAATGGTGCTGGAAAAACTAGCTTTCCACATACCAAAGACTAAAAGTAAAGTCATATCTTTCACCATGCACTAAATCAAAATGGATCAAAGATCTAAATATTAAAACAGAAACAATAAATGTACTGAAAGAGAAAGTAGGCAGAAATCTTGAAGACACAGAGATAGGCAGAGAGTTCATGAATAAAATCCAAATTGCATTGGAAGTTCTCCAAAGTATCAACAATTTGGATTTCATCTATTAAAAAGTTTTTGCACATCCAAAGAAATCACAAACAGAGTGAAAAGACAAGCCACAGAGTGGGAATAAATTTAGCCAATTGTCCTTCAGACAAAGGACTTCTATCTATAACATACAAAGAATTGATAAAATCAGGGCCCCCAAATTCAAAGACTGAATCCAAATGGGGCATCTGAGATGAACACACACTTCTCAGATAAAGAAATACAAATGGCAAATAAATATTTGAAAAAATGTTTAACATCATTGGTTATTCAAGAAACACAAATTAAAACAACACTGAAAATCCATCTCACCCCAGAAAGAAAGGCTATCATCAAGAAAGCAACCAATAACAAATGCTGGCAGGACTGTAGGGAAATAGGAACCTTCTCCTCTATTGGTGTAAGTGCAGACTGGTACAACCATTGTGGAAATCAGTGTAGAAATTATTCAAAAAAGTAGGATTAGAGGTCCTATTTGACCCAGTTATTCCCCTTCTAGGTATTTTCCCAGAAGAATTAAAAACATCACAACACATCAATATATGTGCACCCATGTTTATAGCAACACAATTTGTAATAGCTAAATCTTGGAAACGACTCAAATGCCAATCAATTGAGGAACAGATAAAAAAGACACGGTATTTTCATATAATCATTTACTACTCTACTATAAGGAAGGATAAACTCAATACTTTAATGGGTAAATGGATGCAACTAGAGACCATATTCATAAGTGAAATAAATCAAAGTCACACTTGTAAAGATTGTATTGTCTGTGTAGTGTTAGAAACTAAGTAAGTAAATATGATCTAAGAGCTATAGACAGTGTGTAAGGGAAAGAAACTGTTCAAAAGGAAAGAACCACTGGGATGGGGAAGAGAACCACTGGGATGGGAAAAGAAAATATATATACACACACACAAAGATAACTAAGATAGTTATACTGTTGATTTAGTTTACTGAAAAAACTGCTTGTGCTTACATTGTTTGATCAATTATGCATGCCTAAATCTTATAATCTAAGCAACTATTTTGAAGATAACATACAATATGTTATCTGTTGTTAATTTCTTATTATCTTGTTTTGAATGTTTTATTGATTTTTTTCCTTTTTAAAATAAAAATGAAAGAAAATGAAATGATTACTGCTTTCAAACATTTTCTCATAAATGACTATATAACCTCCTCCTACGTTTGAAACTGAAACTCTAGGAACATCAAATCTTAAAGCCAGAGGCCATCAGGTGTCAGTCCTTCCTTTTGACAATGGGAAAACTGAGGCAGAACATGATTAAGGTGACCTTCCCAGGATCTCTTTGTGAGCTATTCTCTCCAAGATACCATTCTGCCACTGAATGCGGCAAAGGCATCTCCCAAAATTAAGTTCAGAAAGGAAAACACACTACTGCTACACTTTAAAAATTGTCTAGTATTCTCCAAAGAAGCTTTCAAAATATTTGGAAAAACAAATGGATGCATGCTGCAATATGTTAATATAACTATCATTCCTTTTGGAGCAAGGTCAATTTGTTGAAAATTTGCCCTAAAATTTCAATATCTTCGAGGTTAGCAAATGGCTCTTCTTTTCTAAAATTATGGGCTGCATGCACTTAGCATTGAGAGTTCTCAGTTTATCATCCATTACTACTAAAGGTCAGTCTAAAGACACAAAGTGCTGGTTTATTACACAAGCAGCTAATACATATCTCTTTAACTGTCAAGACTCTCCTGGCCTGTATACAGAGCTGCAGTTCCTAATAGTCAGAAGCTTATAATGTGTGATCATTTCCTCCATATAAAAATGTGCTCTGTTTTTGCAAGTTCTCATTCCATTAGGTGGTAAAGTACATTAATGGTGGTGCCCACAGAGAGCTCTAAATTAGGATTCCTTTTGGCACTCTTAATCCAAGACTGAATAACTACGTTGTAGGGTAGTATCTTGGATAGTACACAAAGATCTTCCCCAGCTGCTCCTCACTAGATACCAGTTCATCTCTCCATTTCTGGCAACCAAAGCATCAACAGACGCTGCCAAATGTCCTGAGTATAAAATTTTCTCTCAGTTGGGTTTTACTACTCTAGGGGGAAAAGCCAGTTCATTCTGAGTATGAGCTTATATAATTTTAAAAACATACATGTCCCATAGAATTCCAGATGACTTACAGTAATTAGTTTTTAAACTTTCCTTTCATAGTATGTGTTATTGTATTTGTGGATATTATTCAATGTAATTTTTTAATAAATAGATTACCTTACATAATTATCAAGCAAGCATGTATTAAGTCATCTTCAATTTGGTTATCACTGTACTAACACACACACACACACACACACACACACACACACACACACGTAAATTCTGCTTACAAGGAGCTTTAGTCACTATAGCTAAAGAAAGAAGGCACGCAACAACCGCTGACACTGCAGGAGATGATAACACACAGAGCTAAACTAGGTGACAGGGACTTCTCAAGAAGAAGTAAACACTGTTAGTACTAAAATTTCCAGAAATGTCTCAAGAGCTGATGAGAGCCAAGATGAACTTTGAAGATGAGTGCTTACTAACCAGGTAAAAGGAACAGCAGGCAAACCACAGAGTGAAGACACAGGAGCAGGATAGCTAGAAAATGTAAGCAAGTTCTGCCTGAGAGCCAAGCAGAGGGCTTCCTCAGGATGAAGAAATATGAACATGAAAGGCAGATCCAGACAATAGGACATCGAGAAGAATCTGGACTTGAGGTGGTAGATATTACGGGGCATTTTGGAACATGTATTACATGATGTGAGAGGAAGGTATGATACATACTAGAAGACATTTATGGGAAAAAAGACTAACAGATGTCAGTACTACAGTTCTATACTGATAGAATTTTGGAATGGTATAGTAACGACGACAATGGAAAAAAAAAAACCCAGCACCTAAAAAGAAAACCACCAAACTTGGTTAATAATAGAACATATTAAGAAGAGAAAGCAATTTTAAAGGTTCAAGTCTGGGTGAGAGAAAAACAAGTAAAGCCTTAACCTGTATAACCATCTACCACACCCACAGATTAATATGAATCACTTTAATTCACTATAATAGTCACTTCCTTACTGATTATTTTAATTGCCTCATGTGGATTAATGGCATTTCATAAGCAGAAACATTAAAAGGAAAACTATAAAATGTAATACACCAACCACCATCATACATATTATGACAATAAAGCACAGAGAGGCAATGCATCTGTAATTTCAAATACGGTCTAATTTGTGTCCATTGGCTTAGATAGCCATGGACTCTCCCAGCTGAGGCTTCTCTTCTAAGGCCTTGTTATCATCGAGCCATCCCACTCTGGAGGCCTCATTCTAATTAATTTCCTTTTAAAAAACCTGTTTCCCCAGAGGATCCAAAATTCCAGGCATCAGTCTTCATTCTGGGTTGCAGTTTTGAATTATACTCTAAGGATATCCCAAATTTTTTAGTTGCTTCAATTCCATCCACCTCAGTAGTCTCACTTTGCCATCAACTAAGCAATCAAGGAAAATACAGTATCCCTATACCAACTTTTCCTCTTCTCATGCAATGGTGGTCATGCAAAGTGCTAACACTTGGAGCGCTGATTATATGAATTTTAGCTTATTAATGCTAGATGGCATGGCCTGTATATTGCACTTCCCCCAACTTATGCCACAGACTTATTTTTATCTTCCAGAATTTCTATTAACTGGTACCCTTTTGTGACACTGATTATGAACCTTCACACTTTTTGAATTGTTTGCTGTAGGGAGCTTCCCTGGTAACTGTAGGATATTAAAAAGCATCCATGATTTTTATTTATTAGACACTAATAGGATTACCCCACCCCTATGTGTAATAAGAAAATGTGTCCAAAGATTGTCAAATGTCTGCTGGGGGAGGAAAAAATGGTTCAAGAGCACTGCTGTAATGTGGTCTCAAGGCACAAATTCTGGTTACATGCAGTAGAACTTGTATAATTCCAGGTTCAGACTGAACAAATGAATAGGATAGACCACAGGCTCTAAAACACTGCCCTTTCTTTTGATTTCAAGGGCGTAAAGTTCCAATGGAAGAAAAGTGATCACGTAAGCTAGGCCTCCAAAGCAGGCACACTCAAGAGTGGTATATAAACACGGGGCCAGTAGGAGACTGAGTCATGTGGTACCACCGAACCATCCCAATCATGTTGCCACTTCCCTTGGCTCAGCTCATTCAGGATCAAAGGGACTCTGCTTTGCAGTTTGTTGGTAAAAGGATAGTGCATTAATTATATAAGCAGTCTTCTAGATATTAAAAAAAGCCAAGTAGCATTTCTGCTCAATGGTTTAAAATAAAAATCCATTTTCTATCATGGTGTTCCGAATTTTCACCATAAAAAGAATGATTTTTCCACCAAATCAGTGAGCTCAAGGCACCTCTGTGGGCAAGGACTGGCAATGCTCATCCATGCAACCTAGTGCTCCATGAAATCCTTCCGTAGTCTAAGAGATGTACTGCAGCTGAAGTTGGAGAGAGTAATACAAGCCAACAAACAAAACAAAATTCTACTGTTCAGTGTTGGTAGATAGTTTTAACCCTATCTAGTAACACATACATAACTTTAAAATACATAATCAAATTTCAAAATCAATTTAGCACTGTGTTTTCATGACAAATATGGCATTTTGCTTATTAAAGACTCAGACCTTAGAAGAACAAAGAATCAAAATATTAACAAATTTTCTCAATCACATGAAACCAAGGAGTAAAGACAGATCTTTTTCGGACGTGGGCTGTTTTCACCACTCCCTACCTCAGATTCTGTAGTAGAACAAGAGGAAACAGTTATTAAACATCAATGTGGAGTTCCAATCAAGATCATGGGTAAGTGCTGGGATGACTTAATGGCCTCATGAACTGGAACAAAACATTACAAGGAAAAGAAAGCACAGAAAGCTTTCTCACACAGAAAGCAGAGAGAAAGAAGAAGGGGTGATAGCAGGAGGAAATTCTACACAATTCCTGGCATAACACAGACAGCAGGTATTCAGTCTCCCAAAGTCCAGAACCCCTGTCCTAGAAGACCAATGTATAAAGATTCTCATGGGAGTACTGTTTCCATACCATAGGATCCCTCTTTCTTGAGCTAACTTTAGTGGGTCTCTATGATATTAATCATTTATTTTTTACTGTCTTATATGGAACATTTATAATATTACTTCTAATCCTAAACCTTGGTATGGTATCACCTGGTTCTCTTCTGGTTTTTTTCTGGGATTATCATGAGCACATATCTGCAGTACATACTGATTAATTACATTTATCATGAGTTAATACATGTGCACAACACAACTTAATTCTTTTTTTAAAATCCCTGTCCCTTCTTTCCATCTCTTAGATGTCATTTAAAAAATCTATCCTGTGGGGGAGCCACATATAGGGGACTCATTGTATCCCGGGTAGAAACTTCCCAGTTTGGAGTGACCGAAAAATTCTGGAGATGGATAGAGGTGACAATTGTATGACAAGGTATGTGTACTAAGAGTCAGTGAATTGTACACTTGAAAATGGTTAAAATGATAAATTTATGTTTATTTTATAACAACAACAAAGGAAAAATAAATCCATTTTCTTAGAAAAAGTCAAATATTTTATCTTTACAAGCTTCTAAATCTACAGCATGAAGTAAACCCAGATAACTGAAGATTTTCCCACCTTACTTACAGAATATATATAAAAGTATGTTCCAAATTTGCCCAAAATTCAGCAAAGTACTTTAAAAATGTACAGATGAACATTTAAAATGCCCCTGTTCAAGGGCAGCAATTATAGGTTCTGAAGCAACTCTCTGTTTTGCTAGTGGTTGTTCCCACCATTAACTTTTATCACTACTTACCACTTTGTTATCATCTTTACAAAAAACATGCAACTAAATGCAAAATGCATATGCTTGGGTCCCTTATGAAGATGGGAGCCAGAGGACTGAAGAACTGTTTCCTAAATTGCTTATCCATTAGCGTAGTACCTATGTTTAAAGTAGTAAGTTTGTATTTTAATGTAACATGACACAAATGTCTGTGTAACCAGATGATGGGTACAGCATATCATTTATACTAACATCAACAATAAAAATGAACAGAAATTTTGAAAAATACATAGAACAGACAGAAAAACTGTTGACATGTGAAGCACAACTCTTAAAAATATTTTTCTATGGTAAGATCAAAAGCTGGATGAATGCAAGATGAATTTACCTTATGGTTCCCACAAGTGACATTGTATGAAGGGACCACAAATGCATGTTTATTTAGGTTTTTAGCAAAGGTCAACAATTTAAGATAAATTATGCTAAAATGTAATTATACTACTTTTGAAGCCAAATTAATTTTAGTTCTGTTTTATTCCCTTGTACTTTTGAGTCTGTATTCTCTTCTTTAAACTTCATTTCTTCTGTTGAGTATATAGATACCCTCTCAAGAGTCAGAAATTTTTGTCATGTTAATATTTACATTTTAATGATATTTGAACTTTAAAAAATTATTTGTTTTTAACATTTGATCTCAAGCTTCTGGTCATTTTCTATTCTTTTTATCTACTTTCTAAATATTCTTTTCTTAAATATTTTAGTTTTCTTTCAATTTCTTATTTTACACTCTATCTAAACTTCCTGCTTACCTTTTACTGCTATCTCAATTTCCTAACTTCTCTCTCCATAAATGAACTTAAGATGTAAAATTTTAAAATAAAAACTTATTTTTTCAATAGACATGACAAACAGTTCTTCCATCTATTGTAAGAGTCAAATTGAATAACCAAATGAAAATTTTATTTAGTCTAATTTTCTAGAAGCAGGTTATAGGCATTACTCATAGCTTGTCATTTTATCAGGATTCTAATGAAGGATAAATCTTACAGTATCTTCTCAATATTCAACATAAAATTAGGAGTTATAATGTTAAGTGCATTTTATCATATTCTAATTTTTTAATACTGGGGTTTACCTCATCTACTATCTCTTTTAGTGATAAGTAGAAGTTTCTCCTCTATCTCAGTACACAGAGTACTCACTAAATGAGCTCAAGATGAGTAAAAAGCAAAATGAAGCCAAGTATTAGTTTTTACGCAGGTGGGCAGCCCCAGATGCTTGTAGTCTCAAATCTGTGCTACCAATTCTCAGATTTTTATGGCAACAACTCACAGCTCACAGAAAAGAAATTTAATTTGTTTTTACCTACACTGGTCATTTTCACCAAACTTTTTGTGATTTGTGATGCTTCAAAAGGCTATTCTATGGACAGTTGGTCACATAGTTTAATAAAAATGCTACAGCCATATCTGAAACAACTGACTCACTTGAGTATCTTCTAGAAAATAAATAGTTCAAAAATAATGTACTATTACTGGACATGATTCTGCTATAAAAATGGGTTTATAAATTCTGTTTATCTTCAATCATTCCCTTTTTAACAATCAGTTGAGTAAAATTTAGTGTTGAATTTTCCAGCAGCCCAAAGTCTTCTAACATCAGATGCCTTGGAATAAAGCTCTTCATGTAATTTCTCACTTATCTTGAGGTTGGATGGTTAGATCCACAAGCAGAACATAATCCATTTTCAGCTGGTAGAATACTCGGATAAACAAAAATATGTTTCTGAATGAAAGACATTCAAAGGAATATGTACTACTGCATATTTTCAGTATGATTATGAAAAAGATTCCACTTCAAAGCAAATTGCTCATTTGGATTACCTGTGCAAAAAGGTCAGGGCTATGTTTTCCTTAGGGATTTTTACTCTTATTATTTGGAAGTAGTTAAAGGGCCAGAAATTCTTGCTACTTAGAGGTCTCTGTAAAGATGAATATATAAATACATTTAATAATAAATACTTATGTTTTAAATATAGCCTGATTTTTTGCCACAATATACAGCACCTATTTTTTCACTTAAATTACTAATTTTAGAATTTTCTTAATAAAATACATTTGTAAAGAAATGTTACAAGTATGTTAAGATAATGTACAAAATTGTCTTCAAGTTGTTCCATAATCTTTTAATAAGTAATAATAACAATGTTCAATGTATTAATAAGTTGATTGTCAACACTGAGGATATCTTACCTATACCCTGTAATTAATGGTATGGCAGCCAAGAAATACTCAGGTAAATGAGTTTGAAGGTTCTCTGAGTTTTCAAGGTTTCTGAAATTTTTCACCTTTGCACTAAATTTTAATAATTTAAGGGTGTAAAAATTTTGGCTAATCCTAAACCTAAAAGCAATTAACAAAAGCAAAATATGCTCACTCATGCAGTGGGCCTATTCCTGTCCACTGAAAGTGGTACATGAGGTACAGATCCAGGATTTCCCTTGCTCCTTCCTCTTCAATGGTCACTAAGCCTTTCCCAAAATTGAAGTGGCAAACACTGCTATTATTGAACTCCATTTCCTTCCAATTCTGCTTTGTAAGAGTAGACAAACAATAAAAAGACCAAATGGATCACAGTAGGACTGCCTTGATTTGAGAAGTAAAGATATATTTAACCATAGTTCAAGGCCAAAGCTACTTTCTCAGGCTGTGAACATTCTAAGAAAAAAAAGCATCTAATCCAGTACAACCTATAATGGTTCATCCTTACTATTATTAATTAAAAAAACAGAAGAAATGGCTACAAATTTTTAATGAGAAAGAAACGAAAGGTTCCCTGAAACCCTTCAGTTTGGAGCAAGGTCATCTGATACTACAAACCAGTGTGACTGCAAAGAGAAACCAGGAAAAGCTGAGTCATCAGAAGCATATGTAACACTGCTGTCAGCACTTCTCGTGCCAGATTCAAAGGTGAGCCTACTTCCTGTGACCTGATACTCTTCCTTCCTTTTCTCACTGGTTTAGCCAGGTTACAGAAACCTGAGTGCCAACAAGTTAAGGAGCAGCACATAGTAACAATACCACTCAGCAGTCTAAATTCCAGGTGCAGGTCTCTGGACATGTTTATTAAGACAAGTTGTTTGGGGTGCATCATGAGGGTGGAGGAACACTTAGCATGCTCAAAGGCCTGGGTTCAAACCCCAGCACCTAAAGAAAGAAAGTACAGAATATCTGTCCGAATTAAGTAATTACATCTCTAGTTTTTAGTAATAGAAGGCAAGGTAGTTTCCGTCTCCATGTGCTTTGTCAGCCTGTAGTTTATTTGGATTCAATTTGCTAAACAGGCCTTGACAAGAATCAAATCCCAATTTTTGCATGACTAAAAATCTTGCAGTTTCAGAACAAGTATAAAACAGAGGATTTTATACTTGTGAGTCATGACTTGTGGTCCAGTCTTGACTCTGCCAGACAGCTGACCTTGAGCAAGTTACTTAAATTGTCTGTTTCTTTATCTGCAAAATGGGAAGACCAATCCTCATGCAACTTCCCTTTCTATTTCTGTAAAAACAGTGCTTAGACAACTGCCATGAAGAAAAGAAATGACACATCCATTATACATTTTAAAACACAAAACTTTGCTCTCAGACTAGCTTCCTCATATTTCACTTAAAAACCTAAGTTTCAGTGGATTTGAATGAACAGTCAACTATGTTAGCAGCAACACTAGATAAAACTGGGAACAGTATAGTACAGAGGACAGAACTCAGTAGGACTCCTTAGAAAACTAAATTATATATGAGAAATTAAGCTAATACTTTATTGACAGAAAAGAAACTTTGAAGTGACAATTAGTAGCTAGCATTTTCCTGCAAAATCCCCACAGACTTCCAGATATCTTAATTCAAATTACACCAGTCTTTCTTCAATCACTAGGATTTTGTTTTGTTCTATTCTGTTTTGTTTGGTTGGTACTGAGAATTGGACCCAGCGCCTTGGCATTCCCAGCAGCCACCAACCTTTTCTTTTTCTTTTTTTTAATTTTGAGACAGGATCTCACTAAGTTGCCCAACCTCAGTTTGAACTTACAATCTTCATGCTTCAGCTTTCTAGAGTATTAAGATTACAGGTGTGCAATCTTTGCCTGGCTGCATTTAATTTTCTAAATTATATCTGATACAATTACAGTAACTAAACAAAACAAAAAGTGAGCATTACTTTCAGCAATATTTTATTCATCATGTATTATTCAGTTACAAAAATAAGCCTTGTGAACTAGGGATTTATCTATAGTTACAAAAGCTGTTTCTACTAAAAATCGTTAGTCCTCAAACTTCAATGCAGCAGACACTTTTAACAATCTTCTTTTCAGTTTCTTACCATCCTTGTATACTTAGATGACACAGATATGACTGAAAAGATTTATATTCTCCCTACTATATGTAAAAAAAAATTCCTTCTTGGTTCCTGACATCCAGCCACAGACTAGAGTGGCTTCAAGTGCATAATTTTCAAGATTAAATGTGGAGATAATTCTAACACCTGAAAATGATAAAAAGGCTCTATCAGACAGATAATTTTCATTAACAGCTCCTATAATATGATGATCATGCCTAGAAACTGCTACATGATGTAGTGTCATGCTTGACCAGAGAAAAACAAGGCAAACTACATAGATTCCTGCGTGAGAGAAGGATGCACATGGTATTAAAATCTGAAGAAGTCTATATTGAGTACTAAGAACAAAACTACTCCCCTTCAAACCATTCCTGTGGGGTATTGCACCAAGAAGAGGAAGAGGCAGTTAGATCAACTAAGCAACAGCTAAGTATAAAGCACCTAACTTCAGAGATATCACTTAATATATGTCCTCAATGTTTCTTAATAATACATACATGAAGTTGATACCAACCCACAATCAACAGAATATATTCTGAAGTGTTATACTAACGGGGTGAGCTTAAACTCAGATCTTCTATCTCAGAGACCAAGTCCATATATGTGAGATAATACCTAGCTTCAGGATTGCAAGCTTCTAACAGGGAGGGATTTTTTTTCTGTGCAAGCTATAACTCAATTCCCAACCTTGATCTGTGTACCCAGGACCTAAACCCTTTTTAAACTTTCCTAACAGTGGCCAAGAAAGCACATATAATTTGCAGTCATGTACTATTTGAAATTTTATTACTAAGTAAAAATAGGTTAAATTTTAAGGACTTAAACTGCACCCAAGTTATTTTAGGGGAGCAATCTATACCTGCCAGAATCTACCCACTGGAATTACTAAGTAACTAACTTAGTAATTAAAAAGGAGATGGAAATGAAAATTAAGATTATAGAAAACTTAGGAGCAAAAAGAAAGAGAATTAATCCTATATTATATTGCTTGTCTCCAAAAAAGAAACATGCAAAGTGTTTTTATTCAAGCAGTTGGTTTTGTTCCCTAACTACTCCCCCTTACATATCTAAGGGCAATGAGTACATTCCCAACTCCTACTGCCAAGTTAAAATGAAAACGTTCTCAGTCTACAAATGATTGAGGTGGTTTTCTTTAATCAAATTAGAGCGGCCAAATGTTCCTTTCAAAGGTAACTGTCTACTCCGCAGCTGTATGCAAACTACCACATCAAATGTGAGGGAAAAAAATAGCGATAGAATTGTGTTCTTACAGTACAGTGCTAGCTGCAGAGATGAAGAAACAAAAGCATCAGTACAGCTAAGAATTACATTCACAGTGAGCTTCCAGAAATATGCTGACTTCACAAACTCTGAACAATGTACTGAAACTTTCAGTGTATAATTAGCTATTTTGGGAAGGGGAGAATGTGGGGGAAATTCCCCCTTAAAAACAGCTAAGTAGCAATAGATACCTTGAGTCACTTACCCTAGCGACCAAAGCCTCAATGAAAAACATTAAAAGACTGGCTGAGACTTCATAGAAAAAAAAAAATCATAGACCGTGCCTTTTCACTTCCTGTCTCCATCAAAAACACACCACAGTGAGTAAACTTGAGTATTCAATGAGATACAATTAAGCCCGTAATGATTCATTTGCATGCAGAATTTATTCTTTTAGTTCATCAGAGATGGGAAATTCCTGTGAAAATTAATTTATAGTAGATTTATTTTTGTAGTTTGCTGTCCTTAAGAAAAATCAATTAGGTAACATTCCCAATATTATGTTCCATTACTTTTTGCATGTTACAGTTTGTACCAGCTATTAGCTTTAAGGATGATAGGGTATCAACTGGATGAAAATCTAGAATGTGATAATGAATTTAGATAGCCAGGTGACACAGGCATTGAATAAGTGAGATAATATTTTTTCTATATTTAAGATCCCCCTTCCTAAAGATTGTACCATCCCCAAAATTAAAGAACGTGGAATACACAGGACAATGTATCTCACATGACACCCATTATTTCTGCAGGGCAGCTGTTCTTAAACTTTTTTTGTTCCTGGTGAAATTTCCAGGTCACTTGGTTCACACTCATTCTGACACACCTAAATTTAAGAACCACTGCATAAAGAAAACTTCTTGCAGGTAATATGTAATTTTCAAGCTATAGTCCTTCTGCTCTCATCAGAAAAGCAAACTGAGTACCACATGGCAAACTCATCAAAAATGTTTATCATCAATCTTTCTTGGGTACTACTGAAATAAAAGATTCCAGAAGGAAAATCTTTTTTTAAAAAGCAAGGAGAGTTAAATAAGTTTTCTAGACGAATGAAACCTTAAGTTGATCGAGGAAGTCACTAAAGACAGTGGTCTTCAACGTGGAGGACATATAATCAGATGCATTCTGAAATGCCTTCTATTAATCACTGTTTTTAACTTTTTTATCTTGGAATTATTATACAACTATACATCCATGTACTTCTTCTAGGTCAGTAACCATTAGTAGCATGCTCAAATACTTTTTGTAGAAGGAAAGCCAGTGCCTAGAACAAGCTGTGAGGATGCTGCAGAAGAACAAGGTCTGGACACCAAGGAGGAATCAGCAGTTGCAATGGAAAAGAAGAGAGAAGTTAGCACAAACAAGGAGGCATCACAAGGGCTGATACAGGACAATCTGGTTACTATCCCTCTGTCATCCCAGACCTAGCAGCTTGGAGTTAAAACCTCTCGTTCCAGCATCTGGAGATGCTTTCACATCCTGACAACAGGTCTTCCCCTAGTAAAGCCTATGAAGTATATTCCTACTTCAAGTTGCCCATCTTAAACTAATCTCCCAGAAATTTTATGCAGAAATGAGAGCTACCGAAGAGAAAAGGTCCCTTTAATAACGATAGTAATATTTATAAAACAAATGGACATACAGGATGAGAAGGGAGCAAAAGGGTCAAAACTACTCACCTGCCATAAATAACTAGAAACTGGACAAACACATGAAACAACTGTTTTCAGATATTAGACTAGAGGCAGTAAAAACTACAATCCCTGAGGGAGAGAAAAATAACTTAGTTGAGCCCTAGACTGCCCTTGCTTTTTGTTTTCAGGCAATTTCCAGATCACAGGTGCAGGGAGGTGGCACTCAAACAGAAATCTCTTGTCTCAAAGAGTTAAGAAGATGAAGATCAGAATTGAAGGATGAAAAGGCTGAGGTGGTTAAAAATTTCGAGACAGAGTACTGGAGGGAATAAAAGGCTACCCAGAATAAAAATTCAAGAAATGACATGGAAACTATTGAAATCTTGGCTGAATATCAAATTGCATGTGGAACTATGTGATACCAAGGAAAAAAGAGTTTTCTGAGGAAAGATCGTGAAGAAGTTGTAAGCTGAATGATGCTTAGATCTCACAAGAAGAATCAAATTTTCAGCTTTCTACCAGCCAAAGAAAAAACAAAAGAGTAATGTCTTATTACTAGAGCTAAGCTAATAAGTAAAGCTGTACTGTATTTCATCTCTAATAATAATACACTAAGCAATGGCAGGCTTAAACTGAATGATAAATAGCTTTACTGCCTATGAGAACAAAATCTAACACTTTTTAAAAAAGAACAAAGTCCAGCAGTTATCAATGTAATATTCATGACATCTGGTATTCAATTTAAAAATTATTAGAACATGTAGATTCATACAAGTAAATGTGGCCCATAACCACAAGAGAAAAATCAGTCAACAGAAGTAGACTTAGAAATGACAGACCTTATGTAACGGTAGAAAAAGACACTGAAGCAATTATTATAAAATAAATATGCTCAAAGTCTTAAAGGAAAGTAAATGCAAAATGAGGGAAAAGGGAAATACGAAAAAAGAAACAGGACAGGTATCAAGGTAGACTACATGCTGAACAAAATTTAGAAAGGACTAAAATCATACATGAGTCATTCTCTGATTAGAACAGATTTAAACAGAAAGGTACTTGAAAAAGCCACCACATATTTAGAAATTTAAAAATCTATAGGTCAAAGAAGAAATTAGTTTTCAAAGGATTAAAATATTTTGCACTGAAAAATAGCATCAGTGTATCAAAATATGTAAGAAGAAAATAAAACTCAAATGTTTACATTAAAAGATATAAAAATTTACGTTAAGAAGCTAAAGATGATTTAAGTTCAACCCAGTGAGCAGGACAAAGAAATAAAGAACAATATCAATTTGAGCAAACAAAAGAGGAAACTAATAAAACCAAAACTGGTTTAACAGAATAAAATTGATGCAATTCCATCTGTTTTATCAAAAAGAAAGAAAAAACATACAAATTACCAACAACAGGAATGACAGAGGGGACTACAGACATTTGAAAGACAAAAAAGAACTTACACTAGTAAACATATACTAGTAAACCTGAAAATACAAAACACTCTTGAGAATTACAAATTATAAAAAGGAAAACCATAGACCACTATCATTCATGAATGCAGATGCAAAAATTCTGTGCAAAATCTTAGCAATATTAAAAAAAGTATATCCTGACCAACTGGTATTTATCTCCAGAATATGATTGGTTCATCTTTCAAAATTCAATCAATACAATTCACAGCACATTAACAGAATAAAAGAATAATCAGGTAATAGATTCAATAATGCAGCAAACTGTGGTATAAGCTCTTGTGTGGCGAACAGAAGATCGTGGGTTTGATCCTCAGTACCAAAAAAAAAAAAGTAATAATGCAGCAAAAAACCTGACAAAACAGCCACCACCCAATCATGATTAAAGTTCGGTAAACAAAGTTATGTTGGAACTTGTTGAATATACTCAAGGACATCCAGGCAAACCTAAAACTAGCAACATACTTATGGGCAAATGATGGAATATTATTGGAAACAGACAAAACTATTAGCTCTTAGCACTTTTATTAAACACTGTACTGAGGTTCTGACCACTGCAGAAAAGCTAGTGTAGAAGAGCAAGAAAAGTAAACAAAAATAAGAATATTGGGGGGAAAAACCAAATGTATTCGCAAACAATGTGGCCATGTATATAAAAATACTAAGGAACGTAAAAAAGCTATCAGACTGATACTTAAATTTTTCAGGTCACTATATAAAAAGTCAATATACAAAAGACTGAATGTCTATATACTTACAATGAAGACTCTGAAATTGCCATTTACAATAGCATTAAAACTGGGCATGATGGTTATTGCCCAGTCATGCCTGCAATCTCAGTATTCAAGAGGTGGAGGGAAGAGGATCACTGAGAGTTTGAGACCAGCCTGGGCTACAAAGTGAGCTCAAGATCAGCCCGAACTGTATAAGCGAGACTCTGTCTCAAAAAACCCAAAAAACTCAACAGCACTGGAAAACATTAAATGCATAGGGACAACTTAACAAAATACAAACAAGACTTTCACATTAAAAGCTACACAACAAAGATAAATATAGAGAATATACCACATTCATTATCAGAATTCTCAATAATGTTAATATTAATACCTCCTCCCCAATTAATTGTTTAAATATTATCCCAATCAAAATCTTAGGGAGACTTTGAATTAACAAATTGATTCTCAAATAATGCAAAAATCCAAAGGAACAAGAAAATGCAAAATAATTTTGAAACAGAATGAAGCTGAAGAACTTAAAATACACCTGATTTTAAGATCTACTGTAAAAACTATGTTAATCTAAACACCATGGTGTGTGCATGCTTGTAATCCCAGCAGTTGGGAGGGTGAAGCAGGAGGATCACTGCAAAGTTTGAGGCCAGCATGGACTACAATGTGAGTTCAAGGCCAGGCTGAAATGTAAAGTGAAACCCTGCCTCTAAAAAGACAAAAAAAGAAAAAAAATCAAAACATCACAGGATTGGCATGAAGATAAACAAATCAACAGAACACAACCAAAAGTCCAAAAGTAGGCCCAAATATATATGGCCAACCGATTTTTAGACAAAACTGCCAAGGTAATTCAAAATAAGGAAAGAATAGTCTTTTCAACAAAATGGTTCTAGAATAGTTCAATATTCACATAGGAAAGAAATGAACTTCAACTCTTACCTCAAACTATACATAAAGAATTAACCTGAATGTTAAAAAAAAACAGGAAAAAACAGGAAACAGAAAACAGGAAAAAACAGGAAAAAACAGGAAAAAACAGGAAACAGAAAAAAACAGGAAAAATTCCACATACCCTGCAAGTAAACAAATGTTTTCAGATACAAAAAAAGATGACTAAATTAAAATTTTCTCTTCCACATAAACCATTAAAAAAAGGGGATGATCAAGATATAAAATGAGTATGTACAAATTCTCCAAAATTTGTGTAATTATTATGTATCACAAATATATTGATAAAAGCAAACAAAGAAGAAAATGAAACGCAATGCCAAAGACCTGGAGAAAACACAAACAATACATATGGCTGACAAAGTACTCCAGAATATATAATGAACTCTTACATGCACTAAGGAAATCTAGTTGTTTCAAAGATTGAAACACCTAGATATTTCTCAAAAGAAAATTATCAGAATGGCCAATGAGCAAATGAAAGATATATAACAATTTTAGTCATCCAATTAAAACCACAATTTGGTATCAGTTCATAACTAAACAGAATGTCTAAAATTTACTAAGGGGAAAATACAGAGATACTGCCCAAAATTAAAGGATATGAAACTGATGTTTAGAGACAATATTTAAAATTATTGTATGAAATAAAAATTTTAAAAAGGTAAAAAGTGAAGAAAATAATAGAGGGTAGTAATAATGAGTTAAATCTTCATCTTTCAAAGTAGGAATTCAATAGACATTATCTGAAATAAAGTACCAAGAAACAGGAAACAGCACAGCACTGTATCTAGATTTATGGAGGTAACTACCAGTAACACCAAAAACAAAAGAGTTGAAAGAAGTCATGTATCTGAGTAGTGCTGGGAATATGAATAGTTGGGGCAGAAAGCTTATTTTTTATCATAGGTACCTCTGCACTTTATTAATATTAATGTCATGATAGAAAAAAAAGTCAAGGACGAAAGTACAGATTCTTTAACATTCCTTCCACTAAGATGTGGGGTTTATTGCCTTCCCCTTATATTACTGTTGCTTTGAACTTGCTGGCAACCAACACAATGTGACTGAAGTAATAGCACTTGCCTCCAGGGAGAGATGCTAACTGTCCTAGAAAGGACAAGTATAACCATTTTTAAAAGGGTTTCAAGGACTGGGGATTTAGCTCAGTGGTGTAAGTGCCTGCCTAGCAAGTGCAAGGTCATGAGTACAATCCCAGTACCAAAAAATTTTTTAAAAAAATTAAAAAATAGACTTCAACAGCTTATATTTAACTCTTTAGGGAAACACATATCAGTATTTTTTAAAAATTCATGGTCCAGAAACTGGAAACAGCATCCCCAAATTTCCACCAAAATATCTAAATCAAATCTGCAAAGAATCATATGACCACATAAAATATTACATATCATTTAATATTACTGATATAAAGTTTTTTAATATATTAGTGACAGAAATGGAAGAAGTAGCTTAGAAGGTATATGTATTTCAGGGTCCAATTAATTTACTAATAATCATTAATTCTTCAATAAGTACTAATTCCAGAAACCAATCTATCATAATTATATAACCCCAAAGAGTTTTCAATGTAGTAGAAAAATAAAATATTGGCTAAACTGTGATATAAATTTGCATTTTACTGTCAATAAAATCACTATAAAAATTACTTTTTAACTCACCCAGTCACTTACCTATTAGAATATGGGCCAGGCATTGTTCTAAAAGCTGTAAGCAAAGCAGTGAACAAAACAAACAAGTTTCTGCTCTCACAGAACTTTGTTCTAATGGGAAATAAACAGTCAATACTAATTCACACAAATATTCAACCAATAATCGAGTGCTAGGTATAGTGGGCAATTGTAAGGAGAGAAAATAAAGTCCCAGGAAAGAGTAATCACACAGCTATATCACTTTAACATTTGGGAATTTTAAGAATGACACCCTTGAATTTACTCTTTCACAAGGACTTCTAAACATGGCAGAACTTTCATCTACCTTCAGATCACCATGGTGCAGATACCAAGTCAATGAAGACACCTCAGAGCTATTTCCTGCATCAGATTCTCTCACCTCTTCAGCTCAGCTCCTTGCCTCCCACATTCTTCACTGCTTTTACAGAATGTGTTGTCCTTTCAGATACACAGATAACATTCTAGACCAGTCTCTGCTTAATGATGGCTTCACCTTTTTATCAACTAAAGTGAAACAAAAACCTTTCATACACAAAGATGCTTCTTTTGACCCATCTCAAACCTTGTATTTCCAGGACTGGACTTGGTTCCATAGATTCAACCATACCACACAGTAGTTTTCCTCAAGATCAATCCTATCCATCACTCTTTGTCAGTCAACATTTGAGAAGTGGAGGGTAATGCCTCTGAAAAAGACTTTTTCCCCTTTCAAAATTAGCTGGTACCTCTAAGAACCCAGTTGGCATCAGTTTTAGTCTGACAATCCAGAGGTTAAATAAATAACCACTGATTAAATCCTATTGGGATAAAACATTTGTAATGACTAGCAGGGTGTCACAGCATTTCTTTTGTATCTTAATGTGTAAAGAAGTGTGTCATTTCAAAGGACTCTGTTCTTCCACTTCTTTACGTAATTCACATGCACTTAATTCAGAGACGGCTCTGGGAGTCCTTGCTAACCTAAGTTCAATTCTGTCATTTGGTTTCTGATGGATCAATCAGAAAATATACATCCCATTTTAACCCAAGGTCTTAAGTAACTTCTTTAGTATTTCTACATGGGTGAAATATGTATTACATCATTTAAAATTCCCTGTTTAGAACTACTCTGTCTCTTGCTTTCCACTAACAATGTTTAGATGTACTTCTGAGCCAATATCCATACACATAAAGGTCTGCCTTTGACACGAAATCTCTTTTCTTGTTTTGTCACTGAGTGTGTTAATGTTCCCAATTTAATACTCGCATGCCTTCTAAAAAAAAACATTTAGAAAAGTAAATGTTTTATACTAACCAATAGGAATTTCAAACATAGAAATTATGAGATTTAGCAATAAAAGGAAAGAGAGGACTCACTAGAGATTAATGTCACTGAAAGTGAACAGCTTCCTTGTTGTGTACAGAATTTATTAATGTTTTAAACAGAATACACAGAAGAAAAATTTAAATATCATGACGTAGTTACTCCACAGACAGCCTCAGAAAATAAACAAGGAGAAATTCCAAATGTAAAAATGAATAATTCTGTTTGAAGTTTTGAAATGAGAGAGAGAGAGACATACAGACAGACAGACAGATAGAGAGAGAACCAGCAAAAATCCAACTAATTTCTGAGTTATTTTGAATAATGAAATGCAAAAGAAATCATGGAGCTCCCATGTGTTCTCAGCAGCTTTTATCTACACCCTCTCCCACAGGAAATCCATTAAGCAGTAAGATGCAGCACTGGGTAAACCTGACATCAATTACTAATACCCAGATGAAAGATTATTTTCTATTATAATTATTACCAATCTAATATACATCTTCTCAGAAATACTGTTCAGACCTTCACACAGGGTAGGAGAATCATGCTAACAACCAGTAACACAGGTATCTGTGTACATGACGAAATTATATTAACTACTTGAGGAAAGGGATTGCTTTTATAAATAATTCTCTGCATTTGTATAATGTATGATCCAGTCAGGTACAAAGAGTTGGCATAATTCCTACTCTAGAGTGGAGAAACGGCAGCCAACAGACATTAGGGGTTTACCCAACATCAGAAAGTTAATAAGTAGAGGACTTAGGGTAGAATCAAAGTCTTCTTACTCAGTCAACCAGCAGGTACATTTTTTGAACTTATTGTTATAATAAATTTCAAACCCATATAAATGAAGAGAGACTAGAACAATAAATCTCTCTTAATCAGTCATCAGTCCTTTTGTATTTATACCTCATTTTAAAACAAATGATAGACTTCATACTTTGGGGGGAACATTTTATGATTACTTTTAATCATATTTAGCAAGGAGCTGAATATAGTACACTCTCAATAAATACTTGTTGAGTGCCCAAAACTCCACTCTTATTTTCAGACATCATGATACATTCCTGACTAAAAATACTAAATTCTGAGCTAAAAAATGTCAGGCAGCAACCTAAGAGATACAGCAAGGAATAAGATGATACAATTTCTTCTTTCAGGAACTTTGCATCAATGTGTTCTGCATGTACACACATGAGTGAGTGCACAAACACACCCTAACCGTGTGTTTCTTCAGGAACTGGAATTAGTTCAAGTGGGAATATTACTTCTTAACTAAACCTTCTGGTCTGTATGAGGAACTGGGAATTAATTCAAGTGGGAATAATACTTCTTAAACCTACTGATATGTGACAGTGGAACCCAAATTTTCTGTCCATGCATTATGCGAAGGAGAAGACAAGGCCTGGATGAAAGTTAGAATCATCACATTTTGGTAATTATTAGGAAGATTTTATCTAATTTTGGTTTAATAGTTTTACAACATGGAAAGCCAAAGGAATTAAAATTGAAAGGAAAAAACAAAGGAATTCAAACAAGTGATTTAAATGTATGCACAATACCTTACATTTTTTACATTTTAGAATGTTCAAGTCATTTTCAGCTTTCACTAATACATGTTCATTCTTCATTACAATATGTAGTAAGTCTTACTATATAGTTAACTATGCAAATAAAGCACCAAAACTTTTAAACTGACTTTAATATATAAACCACACAGATTGCAGTTTAAAAAAAGTGAAATACTTTTTAGTATTTTAAATATCATTTCTCAAAAATCTAAAAGTGTAATCCAATGTACAAATCTATGCTCTCTCTTTATTTGACACTCCTTAATATTAACAATCCACAAGTTCCTCCTATTAACTGGATGCCTTTTCTATGATTTCCTTCATTATTTATTAATTTTACTGCTAATAGATGCAGGGTGTAAAGAGAATGATCACAAAACACTCCCTGCCTCAAGAAGTTACAACTGGGTGTATGTAAAAGAGTAGAGAGTCAGAGAGATTAGTCATGGGCTAAAGGAGAGGATTAATATTTTATTTTACATAACACAAAACTAATGTAACAGGGTAGATACATATTAAGTGCCATAAAAGAGGTCCAAAGTTACCAGGGTTAAAAGGCTGCAGAAATGTTATTTAAATGAGCTATTAACTTAATTGCTACTAAGTGTACCACAAGAAGGTGGGATGACACCTTGGTAATGAAGGACAGCTGGCATTTCAACAAGTGGAAAGAGTGGCACATGGAGGAGTCTCAAATGCAAACTTTGAAATCAGTCCAAATTAAAGTCTCAGAGGCAGTGAGAATAAAGGGCATTTGAGGGAAAGGGACAAGTTTGATGGCTCAACGATACATGTAACAAATTTACACAAACAACACCAGAAAACACCATCAAAACCAACACTAGTATTGAAGACAAAGACAGAGTCATGAAAGTTTAAATTATGAAAATGTATTTGATGGCTCTTACTAAGTAAGATTTCACATGAGTATGCTTTAGAATACCCCCAAACCTCCCAAAATCAATGTCACCCCAAGATATCTGCTAATGCTCTGCATTTACCTCCTAAAGAATGGAAAGTGCCCAAATCAGAACCTTATAATTTATCTTGTTCTACTTAATAGCTATAGATACCATGTCATTTAAGTATATAAAAGACAATCTTTGTCTTTAGGTCAGCAAACAGGAAGTCATTAAACTGCAAATACATTTATATCTCCAGGGAGTTTTCAGTATGCAATGATCATTAGTCATTCTGTCCTGCTAAGGCTGGACATAAACTACTGTCTGAACTTTAGCTAAGCTCAATGCATGTAGCTGTGGAGTAAAACAGCTGAGTAAAAATCAAGACATTTTATTTATATTCATAAAACTCCTTCATAAATCAAAATTGACCTTCCCAATTAAAAATTTTCATACTGTGACTTGAATTCTACTAAACTGAATCTTCTCAGAAGGGCAGATAACAGGAATCAATAATTTAAACAGTTACTTAACCACCCCCCACTCCAATTAAATATAGGATGACAGGACTGAGGGGTTAGCTCAGCGGCATAAGCACCTGCCTGGCAAATGTGAGGTGAATTCGATCCCCAGTATCAAACAAAACAAAACAAAAAACCTACAAGATGACCAAAACCCACAACATTTTTTAAATCAATTTTTAAGGCAATATAACAAGAAATATAAAAATGACAATTTTATAAAATTTATTCAATACAAGAACCAACTATTTGAATTGACCCAAGCTATGCTTAGGATAGTCAGCAATAAACAAATATGCTGCCCAAGTGACATTCGGGTAAACTGTTAAGTGGTTAGATTTCAAAGCTGGTAGTTGCCAAAAATTTTAGGCAAACTATATGAAAGGATGGGACAAGAATGTGTAGAATCTCATCTCTAGTGGTCTCTCGGCTTCAAGTGTACAGCTGCACACATGTACAGCGTCCTGCACATGTCTAACAGTGCTCTCACCTAACTTCTCAGATGACAGCAGCTACATGTGCAGCTGATAAAAACAGACCTGGCAAGGCAGTACCTGAACATATTCAACACTACTATCAGTAGCTCTTCTTGCTGGCCACCTGCTGCAGCAGACTCAGCATCTATAAATCATCATTCAAATGCTGACTTTCAGTTGAAATGTTTGTTACCCAGCATGAGTGCCAATTTCAATACTGCCTCCTAGATCTTAGACAAAACCCACCATCACACAAATCACTTTTGCTATTGATTCACCTGGACCCAGATTTCATCTCTGCCATGAGTTAGTAAGGAAACTCGGAATTAACTTATTTCCAGTGAAGACAGAGAAGTTCATTTGAACCTCATGAGAAATACAATGGAGTACTACTCTGCCATAAAGAAGGAGGGAGACATTTCTAGCTAAATGGATGCCCTTTAAGACCATACTTGTAAGTGAAATAAATCAGATGCATGTTTAAATACAGCATTGTTTCTGATGTGAGAAACAGACAGTGTAAGTAAGGGTCAAAATGTACAGGGTCTACTGGGAAATGGGAAGAAAATGTTCAAAGGGGAGCAAGAGAAGAGGAAAGGAAAGAAGGCATAAGAAAAAAAGTAGAAAGAATAAAATAAGAAGCAAAGCAAAGTAAGGAGGGAAGAAGAGTTGAAGCGAGAAGGAAATGGGACAAAAAGCAGCAAGAAATATCATGTACAGGTACAAATTGCCTAAGATGAATGTTATTAATATGCTTATCTAAAATGTACCAACAAAAAATTAAAATTAAAAAAAGAACCAGGAGACAATAAACTTCTGTTGTTTAAAAAAATAGCAATTAATTCATCACAAAACATAAGTAACACATATTTGCTTATAAGTTATGGGTCAAACTTAGAACATTACAGTGTTTACTTCATCAAATGAAATGGAAGGCAGATGCCAGAGTCACGCTGTGATATTTTATTCATCAAACATGCACCAAGCATTTTGATTTTTTCTTATTGTTCTTTGTCTAAAATGAGTAATTACCAAGTTATTTAGATAAAATACTTACATGTGTTATTACTTATAGCTACTGAAATGAAATATAACCCAAATTCTCTAAAAGCAGAAATTAATGTAACAACCATATCTTTTTTTTAACAGCTATACTTCAATGGGACATAGTGTGGTAATCAAGAATTTCCTGCATGAATAATTTCATTTATTCCTGGTAAGTCATTATATTTGTTCATATAGAGTTCACTTTCCCCCAAACTAGCAATGTACTCATTTATCTTCTTCTATCAAACAAAACAAAAATGCCTACTTGCTACTCAGATTTAAGAAAAGGTCGACAATTTTGCAATAGCATGACAAATAAGTTGCTTGACGTTTGGGCTTTAGCTTCCTTTTCCACAATATAAAAAGGCTGAAAGATTTACAAAATGTTTTCTAAACCTGATACCCATGATTTTACAATGAGTAAGTATGTGTAAGTATGGGTTATTTCTGTCTTTAAAAAAAACATTTCTAAGGAATCGTTAATAATGAGGCAATTTTTTTCAAAAATCAAGTAATGTATTGTTACCAAGGAGTCTCTAGATATCATTTACCCAAATCCTAAAAAGGAAAATATCCCCCAAATTTATTCAAGTTTATACAACTTTCCTCCAGGCCATTTTTTCCTTTATCGCATAGAAATTCCATGGTGAAAACAGTTACATAAAAAGTATATAACTGCAAAGTCAAAAATTCAGCATTATGGAGTTCTTTTGCAGGAAGAAAGAATGATCAGAACACCATATGTGAAAATGTTTATATACTAAACAAGCCTGATAAATTGGAACCTTTTCCAGAAACTCTCAGAGAACATACGATGGAACATATTTTTAACATACTGAAATGTAAATGGAGACTTAAAATCCTAATTTTACCAAAAAAGTCCTAGTAAGTATAGCATTTATAGCACTTTTATTCATAAGGATTCCCAAGAACAAACCCAAACACCTGGTTTTACACTGAAGTCAAATAATATGCCACATTTTTTCCTACCCTGTTAATGATTGTTTTTCTACACAGAAGATATTTTTTTCTCTCCTTAAATATATACTATTGAGATTTTTAAGAAAAAAAATAGAAAATTTTCCTTGAAAAATCATTGAGCTACACAACTTTTTCTTTGTTTTCTTTGAGGTTTTTGTTTGTTTTTAAAGCAATGACTATTCTAATAATAGCAACTTACCATATTTAGACATTCAGCTATCACAGGTTTATCCACTGATATGGAATGACCTACAGTGTCTAAAATCAGTATTTGAAGTTGAATTACTGCTACACTAATAAATTAAATACCTGGAGACAACACAGATAATATTTACCAATATCTCACTAAAATGGCACATGATACTATCATGGATAGATTTTACATTGATTAGCTTATTCTTTCAACACAAGCGAACCATCTGATGGGAATAGCCAGGTAACTCCCAACAACAAGCTCCGTGTTTTTTAAGGAGGGCTCTCCTAAATATTTGTTTAATAAAAAGATCTCAGATATTCACATGTATTAGTTACGTGTCAATGCCTAAGATAGAATTTAATCTTTGAAAAGCATTTGATTCTGGTTAGGGTTTTGGTTATCTTGCTTATGCAACTAGCAAATTACTGGTAACTAAATTATTACAAATATTAATTGCTTTGTAAAACTAATTAGGTTAAATTAGCAAAATATGGCAGCTGGAATTTTGAAGGAGACCAAAGAAAGAGGTGTTAGGGGCTGGGGATTTAGCTCAGTGGCATAAGCGCTTGCTTTTCAAGCAGGCAGTCGTGAGTTCGATCCCTGGTACCGATAAAAACAAAAAAAGACCAAAAAAAAAGGAGGTGTTCATCCCATTACTTGGAAAGTTGTACAAGTGTAAAGATTTCTGACTTGCTCACATGTATAGCCTCAGCTTTTAAAAAAATCTGGCACATGGTAAATCCTCAATAAATATTTGGTAAATAAACAAGGTGGCTGATAAAACATGTAGTATTTTATCTCTATACATGTGTTTTAGTAGAGGATAGAAAACAGAACTCATTTGTGGAATTCAGAAGCTCCAATATAAGTTCACACTGAAATCCGACTCTGGCAAAGGGGCTAGAATTTGGGATTACCAACTGTAAAATACGAGTAAATTTACATCCCAGACACTGTTTGGCTGACCAAGCATGGGCCTGGGAGACATCAAGAGCAGGTAAGCAAAAATTCCAAGTCCTTATCCTTGTGCATGTATGCGGTACCCGTGCCAGCAATAACAAGCTAGTTTTTCTGGCAAACTCATTGAAATTAAAACAAAACCAATATGTTCATTGTTCTTCAAGCTTAGGGTTTAGCTATCTGTGAGGATGGCCTGTAATTATTATCAATTACTTCTAATTTGAAGGTATTTAAAAAGGTACCCACCCTTCTAAGCAACTTTTAAAGAACAAAGAATAATGGGGCTGGAGATTCAGCTCAATGGCACAAGTGCCTGCCTTACAAGCAAGCAGTCATGAGTTCAATACCTGGTGCCCCCCACCCCAAAAAAAGAACAAGCAATAAGACTTGAATTTATCCTAGAAAAGCCAACAAATCACAGGTTCAGGGCCCAACTTTGACACTCTCCCTTGGAAGGAAAAGAACTGTCATTTGTACTTGACTTCCTGACCATGCCTGAAATAATATGAGCCACCTCTCAAATCTGGAATGCCTAGTCTGGCCAAGAAAGTCATGGGGGCAGTGGTTGCCCCAGGCAGAGGCAAAAGAAACAGGAAGAAAGCAAAGTGGGAATGGAGATTGGTAGCTCATGAGGGTGACCTCATCAATAACTTCCTCAAGTGTCGCTGGATTTCAGGACATATGACTTGATAGCCTTTTCCTGACAAACTTCAAGCTAGTTATACTCGATTAAGTACCTTCTTAGTTCCAAAGCCTGTGGTATCTGGGTTTGAACATGATTCATTCCATAAACTTTGGGCTTTAAATGATAGCATTACACAGGGTGCCTCTGCAAAAGCCCCTGATTGGGACATTATTTTATTTATTTATGACCCTTAATTGGACACTTTATAGATAAAAAAAAATAAAAAAGAAGTTTGGTCTTAAAAACTGTAGTGGAATTCATCCTCTCAGAAGAGTTTCAATGCTTTCTCTGGGAAGAGTTTCAGTGCTTTCTCTGAGAAAATAACTAAATGTACCCTCCCTTTTCCCCTCCATTATCACAAAGATATTCCCCTCAAAATGGTTGTTATTTTTCCACAAATGTACACACACAAACAGTCATCTATTGCTTTCATATAAAATTTCATCTTCCATTCTGTCAGTCTCTTTATCTTTTGCTCCCCCACTTGTAATTAGCTAGAACAGAGGTACAATGAGTCCTATATTTACAGCCTTTTCTACCTTATTTACGTATTTAGGGTTCTTTTGCTGCCTTATAGCCTAAGTTTAATTGTGTTGGGAACAAAGCATCACACAAATCACCCAGCCTAGGATAAGAGAAGACAAGTTAAAACCTCCCAGGAAGATTCTGTAGACAGTTGGTCTCTCTAAGTCTACAAAGCGCTTGGTATTTCAAAGGTCAGTCTTGAGTCTCTCCATGTTGATGAGTAACGTTAAATTGTTTTGACTTTTTACAAAAATATTTAGCTGTTCTTATTTACATAATTTCATCTACAGCACCCACAGTAGCCATGTGCTTGAACAGAATTCCTAGATGGCGGAGAAGACAGGAACAAGATCCCAAGATCTTTTTCCAACACAGTACCGAGCTGAGAAAGGTTAAATCACAGCCCATTTTCTGTGGATTCTTTTTCGACTTCAAACTATGTAGCTATGTTCCTCTGTTTTAAAGAAGACAACACAACAACACAATGAAGAAATTCCAGGATTACTAAGAAAACATAATTATCCTAAATTACTTTAACACTGGTTTCTACACACAGGAGAGACTGTGGACTGCTTCCTCTCCAACCCCTTGCATAAAACCTCCAAGGAAAGGAAGGGCAGAATCTAAAGACACCACATCTCCAACTCACATCAAAGCCTTAGGTGAAGTAGTCTAAGGACAGTGTCAGCCCAGCCAGATGAAGTAATTCAAACAACTACTAGTTTTGTAAGGCACTTTTAAAACGACGCTGTCAACGCTGGGCTTCAACACTGAAACTCCTTAACTCTCAAAACTCATTCTTTTTTATGAAACTTCAATTAAAAAAAGAAACCACGAGTATGATTGGCAAACATATGTTTCTGCATTTTCTTAAGCCTTACAACTGGGCTCCACCCTTCAAGTTCCCTTCTTAGTAATTACCACACCGCAACCTGCTACATCTCTCAGTCCCTCAAAATTCCCCCCAAGATAAGGAAAAAAGTACTCAGGGGAATGCGGGGGACACCTCAAATTGGCTGATTCCGTCCCTAAAAGGCAGCCAACTGGCCCGAGCTCCTTCGGGGAGGGCAGGGGGAAAACGCTTTGGTGTTGCCAGGCGGTGGGGGAGCCGGCGTAGATCGCTTTCGCCCAGGTCTTCCTTGCTGATTGGCAAGGTCACTGGGGTCCAGCTGGGGGGGCTCCGTCTGGTCAACGTGTGGCAGCAGGCCTCCCCTGCCGCCTCCTGCCTAGCACTTTCCGGACCGGAGGCTCGCGGCCGGCCTCCCCCGGCGCTCGGCACCAGACGGCGCGGGCGCGGTTCCCACTCACCTGACCACGTTGGGGTGCTCGAAGGTCTCCAGGTGCCTCAGCACCGCCACCTCGCGGATGGTGGAGAGCGGCATGCCCTCCTCGCCGGTCTGCACCCGCACGCGCTTCAGTGCCACGAATCGGCCTCCGTTCTTCAGGTCACGGGCCTTGAACACTTTCCCATAGGCGCCCTCCCCGATCTCGGCCACGCACTCATACTGCTGGTCGGCGCGGCTCAGGCCGTCCTTCTCCATGCCGCCTGGCGCGGCGCCGCGGGGTCGGACGGGGTGCGCTTGCTTGGTTCCCTTCTCCGGGACTCCCGGAGCTCGGTCTCGCTCTCCCTTCGCCCCGGCCGGCACGACCGCTGGAGCTCGCGCGGCCGCTGAGGCTGGCTGGAGCGACCTCCCGGCGGGCTGGCGCAACCTCGGTGCCGCAGCCGCGAAACTCCGCCTGCCGAGTCGCCGCCGCGGAGGAGCGCGCCGATCCCTCCTCTTCCCTCCCCAAAGCGAAGTCCTCTACACAGACACCGACGCGATCACACAGTCTCTGCCCCAGCGTGTCTCCATCCACGATCTCCGCACCTAAAAGAGGAGACAAGAGGACGAGAAGAAAGTGTAATCAGACATCCCAGACGCCCCACGCGGGGTTCCTCCAACTCCCCTCCTCCTCCGGCTCGAAGCTCCCCACGCAAACCTCCACGCGCTCCGGCCCTCTCCCAAGCCGCCGAAGCCTGCCTGGTTTCTCGTTACTTTTCTTTCCCTGCAGGGCTGGAGCCGTCTTCGCGCGGAGAGGCGGCAGGGGCCCCTCGGGGATGAGCGCGCCGCGCGGGACGCAGTGGAACGGGAGGGGGCGTGCCGAGCAGCCCAGAGTGTGCCGGGAGCGCGGGGGAGGGGAGGCGCCGGGCACGTCAATGTCACGGATTCATATTTATACCTTGATGATCGCCGGCGCTGCTGCCCTCCTCCCCTCCAGAGCCGGGACGTGCAAGGAGAGACTCGCGGGGGCGACGACCAGGGGTCAAGCACCTTCTGGCGTGGAGGGACTGTGGGCTTACTGGTGTGATGCTGCAGAATGTGGATGGGGGACCCTGTAACCCGATGCTGGAAGTATGCAACAAGGGGTGGTCGGACATCTGCTCCGAAATTGCTTCCTTTCTTTCTACTTTCAGTTTTTCTACGAAGAGACGTTTATAAAAACGTTTCTCACACACACTAATGGGTCTTTTGGGGTAAAGGAGCCTTGGGAAAACGAATGCTCCCTCCGAGTGGAGGACCTTACTGGTGGAAGCACTGGGAAGGGAGACAAGCCATCTATCTGGTTGGGAGGGCTGGGGCCACTCGAAGGTCGGCGGGTGAGGGGCCCGTGGTGGTGCTGGGGGTGGAAATGGGGGATCCCAAAGGTGGGGGGAAAGGGGTGTCCGTCATGTTTTGACTTGCCGTGTCCTTAAAGAACAACGTCGGGAGAAAGGGGCATAACCGGGATTCGCCCTTAAGTTTTCAATTTCAACCCCGGCAAAAACGCGACCTCTCTAAAAGGGTGGGGGTGGGGAGAGGAAAAGCTGCGCTTCCCAGGGTGACAGTGAAGGGGCTCTGCTCTCCGGGCTGGGCCAAGGAAACGTTTCTTTGCCACTGGGACCGTGCCGAGATAGCGGAGGTGGGCCGGCTGCATTCCCTGTTCGGCTGGAGGCCAGGTCGCTTCGGCGCCGGGAACCCCCCCACCTCTGCACAACAAAGCGCTTGGAAGGGAGGGCACCCTAAATTTCCCTTTCCATCCAGTTCCTCTCCAAGACCCAGGGAACCTCCCTCCCCCACTGCCGCCGCAGCCTCGCCCAACTTTTGCCCCGCCAGCCGTGGGACGGAACTCCCAGGACCTCTCGCAGTTACCTGCCCCGCAACGCCGGCCCGCTCGCCGTCTGCCAGGAATTAAAGGAACGAGGAGCGGCGCGACCCCCACCGTGTGCAGGCGGCGTGGACCGCGGCGAGGGCAGAGCTTCACCCTCAGTCCTTTCACAGCTTTCCTCCACAGTCGAGCAAAGCGCCCCCGGAGCCCGCCTAGGGGTCTGAACCAGGTCGAGGGCCACACAGGTAGCGGGGGACCCGCCGCCGAGCGCACGGCCCGCCCCTCCCCCGCCCGTCCGCGTCCAGCCCCGGCTCAGCGGCGAAGGAAGCGTCGGGGACGTCCCACCCCCGCGGGAAGCTGCGCCTGCCCGCTCCGCACCGCCCGCCCGCGCGCACCCCCCGGGCCCCCCGCACGGCCGTCTGCATCCGAGAGAAACGCGAGCAGCAGTGCCTTTTCCCCCCCTCTCCTCCACTTTTTTTGTTGTTGTTGTTGCTTTCCCACGCTGGCTGAATGTGACTTGACCCCATTTCAAAAAAGTTTGACATAGTGCTTCAACATTTCCGCATTCCTCCGCGACTACAAAGGCTTCAGCCGCCTCCTTCTGCTTTCTGTCTCTGCTCTCTGTCTTCACACTCAATGAAATCCTTCATGTGCCTCTGCCGAAGCCTGCCAAGCACCGCAAGGGTCGCCACCGGCGCGCCGGGAAGAGGCCGCACCGGGGGACTGCGGCTCCCAGCGTGCTCACACTCAGATGCACCCACGTGCACACGAAGGGGCGCGCGGCGGCACCCCTGGCTCCTCGCAGCCGGGCGTGCCTTCTCAACGCTGGTATTTTAAAATACTAATTTAAAAAAGAAACTTGGAAACTAAAGCAAGTCTGTGCACCGGCCGGTTGTGTGCACTCTGCACACATTTCACGGCCGCGGAAGCTACAGCACGAAGCCTGCGTGAGCATTTATTTCACGGCGGGGAAGATGAAGCCCACACCCACACCTCCGCGAGCTGCGGGGAACGCTTGTGGAGAAGTAAATGTGGGGCGCGGAAACACTGTCGAATCCGGAGTCCCCCCAGGCAGTGCACTTAAAACTCTGATTCTGATATGAGTGTCCAAGTAGAGTTCAAGTTCCTTCTCGAGGAACTGGATGAGGAGTGTATGTGTGGGTGTTTGTGAGGACGGCTATGTGGGAGCTGGCACAGGGTTTGGTGTCAGAGGTGCCCCTAGTGTGGGATGTCCCCGTCTCGCCAGGTTAGATGAGACGCCTCTCCAGCTCGGGCAAGCTGGCCCCGTAACCTCTCCTGCCTCACTCAGGTCCTAAGGGGTTAACCAGAGCCACTCCAGGGACACAAGGGCTCCCCCTCACCAACCCACATCCTCACCTCCCACCGTGGCAAGCCCCCGGTTGTCCCTCGGAGCCCCACGCCCACCCTGCAGCCCACCCACCCGAACCCGCAGCTCCTAACCTGAGGCTCTCAGTCGCGTCGGCCTCCCGAGTGGGGCGCGCGTGTCAGGAAGACCTCTGCACGTGTCCCTGCGCGGAGCAGGTAACCGGAGCGGGGAGGGAGCGCCTGCTCTCCCCGCGGCTAGGGGGTGGGCACAGCGGTGGAGGGCGGAGGGACTGCGAGCGCGCCGCCTGCACTGCGCGTTGGGGGGCGGCGGGTCCTCCAGGCTGCGACCGGCGCTGGGGGCCTGGGCGGTGGGGGCGCGGGGCGCGGGCAGCCACCCACCCAGCGGCAGGGCTGGGGTCGCCCGGCGAGGTGGCCGGCAAGTGTGCAAATTAAAGCCTTCCGGAGACAGGGGAGGTGGCCGAGCCCCGGCTTGCTAGGCGCCTCCTAGCTCCTCAGAAGTCCTCTCTGAATTGGGGGCGCCCGGACACTGGGGGTGGGGGTGCTAAATGAAAATTTCCGGTGTTCACTGATATTAAAAGTAGAGGATTCTGCAATTAAAATAAGCGGCGTGAGAGGGAGAGTGTGGGACGCGTCGTCGGGAGTCCGCGGAGTTTCCACACCCGGGGTCACCCCGACTTGGGGTTTTGACATTGTGAGGCGGGGATCTCAGCCGTCCATGAGGTGGACCGATGGGAAAAACGCAAAACAACAAACACTAACGTCGCCGGGCCGGTGGGGGTGGTGAATACCTACACTTTTCAAGAAACCGAAAAATCAGACAAAAAGACAAAACAAAACTTTTCTCTATTAAGAAGGGGCGAGTGTGTGTGTGTGTGTGGGGGGGTGTTGGCAGGACGCCTTGAAGAAAAGAAAATAGTGTTCTGTCCAAGCTCTTTTCACTTTCCGCATAAACTACATTTGTTTTGTTTTCCTTCGCTTCCTTTCGGCCTCAGAAAGCCCTATCTTTTCCTTTTGGACAGAGGATATGGTTTGGAAATTCTCAGGCACTCTTGTGGTTAAAGATCTACTTGAAGGGGCTGACGGGTTACAATTATTAAGTAGTTATCAACTGCTGAGGATTCACTAAGATAGTTTTAAGGAGCTAAAAAGACTAAAATTTAATGTAAATAACTCCAAGATAACAGACGGGCGCACACAAACACAGAGGTGTGCTTACTTCAAATTCATTGTAGGAATTGTGAAATTTGAAACCTTGTGTGTATATTTTACCTGCTGAGAAAACATGAACACAGTTATTTTAGGTGAAAATGAGATTCTAGAGGGATAAAAAAGTCTTTAAGACTTTCTACGATGCAGGAAAAAAAAAAAAAAAAACTTAAAATAGCTTTTTAAGAAGAATTCAGTGTTCTCCAAAACCTGTATCTGTAGAATACTTGAAACCCTTTTAAGTATCTTAGAACCAAGAGGAGAAAAAAATTTTTCGATACTTTATAGGGAATTTAAAACCCAGCAAAATTCTATTTGAACTGAAAATATTACCTTTGTAAGTCTTTTGCTTCTTTTGAATTAAATTTACTAATTTACTAATTTAATTATTCTAATAGTATTATTAATTTCATAATAAATCAATTTTTTGCCTTTATAAAATTAATTCTGTATTACAATGTGAAGTAAGGTCAGGGAACTAAAAATTGATACATTTCCACAGGCAACTATTTTGCCATGCATAGTAATAATTTTTTTCTGAACAGTAGAAGCCAATAACTATGTGTCTTGAAGTTTAAAATAATTATTTAAATGCATTTTGTATTTTAGGGTGTATTTTCTCAAGTATAATCCAGTTGCTGAACAAAATTTGAATTTGTATTTATATATAATTTCATATATGCACTTAAAAAGCAAGTTATAATTTCTATATTTATATAAAATATTGTTGCTAAATTGCTGATTGAACTTTAAGCTGGAGACACTAATGGAAATCCTCCATTTTGATATTTGTTCATACTTACGAATGATTTTTTAAAAAGATTCACTAGCTAGTAACTAACATGCTTATATAATCTACAAAAAATGGCCAATAAATGTAATAGTTATAAGAACCATCTTGTCATGACGAGCATTTGAGGAAATATTTTGTTTGAAAAATAGTAAGCTGTAAATTATCTTTAAAATAACAAAAATACTAGATGGTATTATTAATTACTGAGTTTGACAACCACTCAAGATTAGAGATTCCATGATTCAAATTACTAGATGATCTGGGTAGTGTTAAAAAACAATGAAACTTTAATGATGTATTTTAATAGCAGGTGCTACTTCTGTGTTCTATTCTTCTGATATTGCTTATGTTTTATGTTAATTTATCATTGTTTACTCTTCCAGGTAATGGTGCACATTAAATACCAGTTGGCTAAAAACACAGGTCAAAGAAGTTTTGCAATGAAGTGTATAGAATTAGTAAACCTAAAATTGTTTTTATTTATGGGTAACTTTCTATATAACATTATCTTAACAAATTTGCGCAAAGTTTATTGTAAACTGTGAACCAAATTCCAATTCCTGTTTATGAATAAAAATACAACATTCAACAATAATGACTGGATTCAGTATTTTCATACTACATATCCAATCTGTACAATCATAAATCAAAATCATCTTACAGGTTTTAAAAAACTATAATGTAGGAATATATCTTAAATATGAAGTTGTGGCTTACTTACACTAAAGATTTTCTTAGTGTCACATAAGAGATTTCACATGTGGACATTTGTTATCAAATATCTAAGTTTTGGTTATCCCTTAAGTAAAATTAAATTTAAAGTTATGGTCTATAATTTTGAGTTTTGTTAAAGAAATTAGTAGTTTATTTAAAACAGTATTCTAACAGTGTTTATCTAATTCTCAATGTTATTTATGTTGGTTATTCAAATTTGTGAAATGCTTTTTATTTGCAAACTCAAATCGTTTTGCTAAAACATTATAAAATTATTTTATTTGAAAGTCCATATAAAAGTATAGTTTTCATTGATGTAATTCACTATTACTTTGATAAAAATATTTCTGGCTTAAGAACTGAAATGAATTACCTTACTTTTTTAACTGATCTGCATATCACATAAATGTTCTATATTAATAATTACTATGCAAAATTAATTTTGATACAAGAACATATATATAATAAATTTTAATGCATTCATCTCTCCCATCAGGCATCTTCAAGATTTTGGGGGGGTTCCCTAAAATAAAATGATTAAAATTTGCTAAGTATCCTAGGAAAATCAGTTCTATCATCAACTATTTCAACTGCAAAATTCCAAACTTTAAATGATTTTTAAAGTTCAGTCTTCTAAATAAATTACTTCCAGTTGTTTTGGAAATGACCTGGATTTTTTCTTTTTATTGTCCTATGTGGTCTATGCATTGCATTTAAGTGGAGAAACTTGGAAAGATTTTTGATATTTGCCATGAGAAAAAAAATGCATTGTGTAGTAGTAACTTGTAAAATTTAAAGAGAAAAAAATTACATCATTATCTTTTGAATGTTCTGTTTCCATTAGGTCTTACTACTCTATAATTATCTCTGTGCAACATGTCAGTACTATGTTCATATTTGTATAATTGTCATTGTTTTTCTAACTTTTTCTTTTCTGATAGACACCCATATCTTTTTAGTGTTTGTATTCAATAGCTGTATGTTCTTAGCTTATTGTTTTGACATATTCCAAACATGTTCTTAAATCTTTTCATCTTCTATATTAGAATTCTGAGTAATCAGAAAAATACAGAAATACTCTTAAGAAAGATGATAATTACATCAAAATACCTCCAGTGCCTTTCAATTCCTGTAAATTTTACACTAGCATCAAACATTTCTGCTCTGAGATGATACTCACATCTCGATGAGCACATGGCCTAACAAGTGCATTCCCATCGCCATTTTTGGTGAAACTAAAAGGTGCATACACATTTTAGTCCATTCAGATGGGGCTGGGAAGGTACAACACAGTGAGGGTAAGCACTGATAAAGGGGATCTGAGAACTAGGGGGTCTGACAAAGGAGCCACCAGGGAGAAACAGAATTACCTGGCAGTAGGGTAAGTGAAGGGGGCATATGCTGAGCTTGTGGTGCCAAGAGATGCAGCCCTGGTGCCCTCAGTATGTGTATCCAGGCAACCTGATTCTTCCAGAACAAATGGCATTCTGTGTCTCCCCTATAATGCAATTAAATCTATCTTATTAAATGATATTGTGGTATGTATGTGTCCATGTTCATCTGACTGTATTTTCTGTTGTCTCTTTCTTGTTTTTCCAGATAATAACATAAGAGTAGAAATCTACAGAATTCTCATTGCCTGGAAAAAGTACATAGTTTTGTGTAGTAAAGTTTTATGGAAAAAACAATATACCACAGATTGATGAGGAAGTCTGATTTTTAAACCATATTATAAATCCATTCAAAGTTACTCATGTCTTCGTATTCTATGTACCTAGCACAGTACTTTCTGTCCAGTAAATATTTTGTTTATGGAAAGGTGGGTTTAATTTCTCTTCCTTGGGACAATTTCTATTTCCTTGAGGGATATATACAAGAATAATTTTTATATAATCCAGTGGAAAGTTTTAATGCAATTTAAAGATCAGTATGCTCATTTCAGGACCTCAGAATCCTGCAGTCTGGTCTGTCCATTTTGTAACAGTCTTCTCTAAATCCTGTCATTATTTCAAGGCTGCATTCCTTACTGTGAAACACGGAATTCCCTCAGTTCCAAAGACATTCCTCTTTTCTCTAAAACCTTGAGCCATTTGCCTTTTATCTTGGTAAAATTTGATGCCCTGCAATTAACCACCCTGAGCTGACCAGAGCATGCACCTGCAAACACAGCTTTTCTGCTCCCGATAGCCCCCACTGAACAGAACAGGTGCTGGAGAAATACAGCATTGGTTCTTGTCAACTTCCTACAGTGTTACTGATCAATCAGACACAGAACAGCCTAGAACAGTTGTGACATAACTATAGTAACACTTGAACCATGAGAAATCTGTTTTTTAAATTGGGTAAACAGAAAAGAACCAGGGCACGCTGCTACTTTGGGTGAATTCTACATGTCTTCTCTGTTTCGCAGCTATTAGTCATTTAAAACATTTTTGTCTGAAAGGACATGTTTATCCCTCAATTCCAGTTAAATTATTTTTCTTTAAAAAGTGCAAATAGTGAACTCTAAGGTAAATTAGATACTGTATAGTTCAGAACCTGGGAACACTGCTAATTTTATTTGCTGGTATCCTTAATATCTATGTGAATATATTAAAAAAGATAAAATCCTTGGTTTCAAAGTTGAGAGACTTGTGTTTTCATTCCTAGTTCTTCCTCCCTCAGTAATAGTCACAGTAGCCTTAGGGACCAGTTATTTAACCTTTCTAACATTAAATGTGTTTTCTAATCATTCAAGAAGATAGAATGAAAATACATTGAAGAGAGGCAACAATTTCATCTTTGCAAAGGAAGATCGGGCTACATAATGAAATTTGCTGATTTAGCTGTCAGGAGACCTGAAATTTAATCTGGAATTGGCCACAAACTACCTATCTGAGGTTGGCCAAAACACTGTTAAGCCCTGTTTGTTTTGTTTTGTTTTTAATTAATTTATTTTTTATTGGTACATTTTACATATACATAATGATAACATTTACCTAGGGAATTTGTTCCTCTACATGATAGATCTTACTTCTTTTCTTCCCATCCCTTTCCTTCCCTTCAACAGTCTTTTTCTCCTTAATTACAGAAGCTTTGTTTCCATTTTTTCCTTCTATTCACTTCTTTTGAGGTCCTTGTCAACAGAAGTGATGACTAAACTGAATGATTTCTGTACTTGTTGCAGCTTGAAATGATACAATCCCACTGAGCATCTTATACCTGGCACCATCATTACATTTCTGGGATTTTTATTTGTTTGTTTTTGTTTCTGTTTTATTCAGATAAGATCTAACTATGTAGTTCAGTCTGGTCTTGAACTCACACTCACAATAACCCTCCTGCCTCAACAACTTCTCAAGTGCAGGGTTTGCAGGCATGTACTACCACATCTGGTTTGCACATCTGTTTCTATGAGTGCCTTAAACACTAAAGAGCAGTGCTGAGGATGAGAATCTGATACCAGCAACTCAGAAAGGTGCCTAAATTTCAAATGGGTTCTCTGTAACTCTGTAATGTCTAGAAAACTGCTAGGGTGCTAGTGTTTTTAATCATAGATGTAAGGGAAGGAACCATCCTTTAAATTTTTCACTAAAACTAAATGTATAAATTAATTAAACATCATTAATAAAATATGATTAATTACAATAGTATAATTAGGATATCCAATATTAGAGATCTTGGGTGAGTCCAGGGATTCCTCATAAAGAATAATTAACTGTATCAATGGTAGCCAGCCTACAGGGAGGCAGTGGAGAAGGGGATGTTGAAAGGCCAAAGACAATATGCTGCAAATTTGAGGGACTTAAGGAATATCAGAATATCAAGTATTTCTACAGTTGCTGACCCAAGGCCATTTTTGAAACAAGAGGAGGCTTCTGCCTCTGCATTCTTATTTTTCACTACATCAGGCCATCTGCATGGTTTTCAGGTCCTTTCTAGTTGTTCAGGATAGGGAAACGCAGGCAGTTAGAACCAGATAGTTATGGCTTCGAAGTTTGGCTCCATTGTATGATCTTTGAGATCCCCATTCATAAAGTTTGAATGTTGTAATCTGCCATAGGAGGTTGGCATGAGAACCAAGTAAGTATCTACTATCTGGATTTCGTATTTAGCAGACTTTTAATAAGTATTAGTATACGACCAATTTCCCTTTCTCATTGCCTGTTCGTTCTCTCTGTAGGTCACCTTACCCTTTCATGGACATGTATTTCTTTTTGGGTGGGTTGGCACATTCACTCTCTGCAGTAAGAGCAACCCAAGAAACAGACACTCAAATTATCTTGGGCCTACACAAACCACCAAGGTCTCTGGATGTATGAGGAATGTAGTAGAGGGTGGGTTGTCTGATCAAAGTCTTTTTGTTGTTAAGATCTTACTCCAATTCCAGCCAATCTCTTCTATACTGTATTCACTGTTTTTGTTGCTCTCTTCTTATAGAAGACTTTATTCTTCTCTTTCTCACTACTTCGGGACTGCCCTCACCTGTTCCTTATGCTTGTATACCAAATCTTTGCTGGTATTTCTGTTAAAAAACAAAAACAAACCCAAAAAACTGGCAATTGGCTGCCTCTCTGCAAGGACTCTCCCATAGCCACCTCGCATTTCTCTTGCTTGAAGTGCTGATTGTCCTTGTTTGTCATCCTGTCAGTCTCTTCCTTCTTAATCCTCTTGGTTTAGCATAACATTGCATTTCCTACTCCTACAGGAACACAAGGGGAGCTAGTTCCCTTTCTTTCTCTCCTTTTAAAATTCCCAGGTATATTTCCACAGCTTGTTGGCTTCCAGTCATTTGATACTCAGCCGTAGTCCTCACCAGGCATTTTTCTCATTCTTATTATCTGTAGTCATGGGCCATCATGAGCCTTGACTGTAGAAGACTAGGCTTCTGTTCTTCACTTATTTCTACTGTGAGGTATAAAAAGAGTGCACAGGACTGTGTGTATCAGAGTACAAAAGGTGATAGGCTCCTTATGAGCTGGGTTCCAGGATTTTATTTCTTCATTTCCAAATTCTGGCTCAGAAAGAATGAATAAGAAGTGTTGGTTACATAAAGATCTCATATCATAAGAAACATACATTAGTGCCCTCAGATGATCAAAAAGTACCAGGTGACCGCAGAAGACATCTGGTACTCTTTCAGGTCACTACTTTCTGACCTAGGTCTTCCCTATTTCTTCTTTTTCTGGAGTCCATGCTAACTTCTTTAAGGATGACCTTTCAGCAAGGTAAGTTGTTGAACACCACTAGTCTTCACCTGTGGGTTGTATTGTCATGATCTTCCTCAATAAGAACACAAAGAATGATGCTATAAAGCTCAGAAAGCTGAATTACCTGGGTGCACACTGGGTCAGGAAGAGACATGAAATTCAGAGAAGTTTAAACTTGATTAATAGACTAAAAACAAAACTGTTTTAAGATCAGAAGCAGAGAAGCAGTAGAACAGTAAGCAGTGACAGACAAAAGCCATGTGCAAGAAAGAGGATTTGAGCAGTAGGAGGTGCAAGAGGCTAGAACCAAGCAGGCCAATGCTCAGGCTCCAACAAGTGATGAAAAGATCTTGGACAATAGTTTAGGAAAGAGGAAGGAAAAAGGCTGTAAGAGAATTCAAAGAAAACATTTGATAGAATTAGATTAATAAGACAAAAAGTGAGACGCATTAATATAAATATAGCCTGTCAGGTAGCTCTAAGCATTTTACTTACATTATTTAGTCCACTTAAACCTCCTAGTTATCTTTGTTTGGCAGAGATCCAAGGTAAAAAGAAAAAAAAAAGTACAGCCCAGCAGACGTAGAAAGGTAGCATAAAAAGGTGATCTAGGGAAGCTGGGACTTCCACTAAAGAATTTGAGACAACAGCCAAATAAAGAGTCTATCAGGTAGAGATCTTCTCACTTTTGCTTGGTTATACTTTAAAACATGACCAGATCTGTCATCCTAGGGAAACCCCATGCTGTTTCTTTTTTTTTTTTTTTTTTTTTTTTTGTCTTTTTCGTTTTTATCGGTACCAGGGATGGAACTCACGACTGCCTGCTTGCAAGGCAGGAGCTTATGCCACTGAGCTAAATCCCCAGCCCCCCCCCCATGCTGTTTCAAGTGACATTCTGCTTTTCTTTCTTGTCTGCAGGGCCAGTTTCAGGAGTCCGTCAGTAGTCTAAGGGCTCTCTGCTCAGATGGACCCTGGGCTTGGTATATCTGTTGCCATCTGCTGTGGCTGTGTATGTCCTTTCAAAATTCCTAATCCCCATTGTAGTGGCAAATGAGGTGGGGGCTTTTGGAAGTGACCAGGTCATGAGGTCTCTACCCTCATGAATAAACTAATATGCTTATAAACAAGCTTCAGAGAGTTTACTTGCCTTTCTCTTCTGCCACGTGACAACACGATACCTGTTTTCTCTGGAGGTTTCATTAACGAGGCATAATTTTGGAAGTGGAGACCAGGCTGTTGTCAGATGTCAAACCTGTCAAAACCTTGATCTTGGACTCTGAGCTTCCATAATTTTGAGAGATAAATTTCTGTTTGTTATAAGTCACCCAGTCTCAACACAAACAGACTGAGACACCACCTTAATAATTTTTGAATTAGATGTCTCACCTTCTAGATGGAAGCATTCATCTCAAAACTCAGAGCTTAACTCTCAAGGGATGTTAGCTCTGCCATGGTCATTCCAGTATCATCACTGATGACATCATCATTGATTTTACTGAGTTGTTCGCCTTTATACTTCTAAAGCTAGTTTTCAGTCTTTTCTCAAGATTCTTGCTGTCTTAGTTGTCGTGGCATATGGCTTCTGATTTCCTTAACTTCCCTAAGGTCATCTCTTCTGTATCTGCAAATCTACTGTTCAGCTAGAAACTGAGAAAGTCTGACGTTGAACTGCATGTCAGAGCCATTCCACTCCACTCCACTCCAGAGCCATCGTGTGTTTCTAACTGAGCAGTTTCCTTGAACAGTCCAATACTTGTAGGCTGTGCTGTTGTCTTCTAGCCAGTTCTGTAACCTGCTTTCCAAAGGATTATTTCATTTGTTTTTTCAAATTTTTAGCTTTTTCTTCCTGTCCTAATTATGATGCCCTTGATTTTCATTTCACTGAAGAATAGAAGAAACCAGAGGAGAAAGCCCATATCACTCTCACTAGTTGGCCTTTTTGTTCTACTTTCTTCACTGTCCCCAAGCTTCCGCTCTCTGGCTTCTTTTTGCCCCACATAGCCACTCCTTTTCTCCATGTTGGTTACTTCTCATCTGCTCAGGTCTGTTCAGGGCTCTCTTTCCTCTCTTACCTTTCACACGCTTAGTGACTTCCTCTAGTACTGATGAATTTAAATATTTGAATGCAGATACTCCTAAATTTGTGTCTCTGTTCAGACATCTCCTTTGAATTCCAGACAGATATATCCAACTGTCTACGTGATGTTTTTGCATAAATGTCTGAGAAGCATCTCAAACCTAGCACGTCCAAAATGATCTCATCATTTTTCTCTCAAGCCTAGTTTCTTCCTTCTTATTAAATACAAACTGTGCTGTCTGACTTTTTAGTCCAAAATCTAGCAGTCAAGTTTGATTTCTGTCTGACTTTTTTTATTAATACAGTTTAGATGATTCATCAGGCACATATTGCCAAACGTACAGTCACAGTTTGACCATGAGTGCAGCCACCTTTGTCAGTCACCTAGTCTATTCTAATAGTCCCCTAACTGGTCTCCCAACTTCTATCCTTGACCTCTGCTTTCTTCACACAGTAGCTGTCTTAGTCACTTTCTAGTCACTGGGACAAAATACCCAACACTTTTCATTTTAAAGAGGAAAAGTTTATCTTGGCTCAAATTTTCAGTTCACAGCTCACTGGCTCCAGGCATAAATGGTGAGGTAGATGGGATTCGGGGAGGAAAAGTTGTTCAGATCTTGGGAGTCAAGGACTAGAGAAAGAAAGGAAAAGCAAGGCAGGGAAGTATACTTGCTAGGTCAGGCCCTAACTCCTAACGGAAAGTCGGCTGTTGATAACCCAGTCACATCCCCAAGCCCCACCTTTATACACATGAGACTATGGGGATATTCCAGATCCAAACCACAGACAGTAGCAGTCAAGGCAGTACTTCACAATAGTGAAGTCAGATCATCTTACTCCTCTTCAGTGTCAAGACCCTCCAATACCAGCCCATTTTAGAGTAAAATCTAAGTCCTTTCCTTGGTGTGCAAGGCCTTGAGTGCTCTGACATTAGTCTACCAGCACTTGGATTCTTCTCATTATCCTGACCCTTTTGCTTCCTCCACTACAGGCACACTGGCCTCCTTTGCTATCCCTCACACTCCTCACATCTCTGAGCCTCTGAACCTGCTGATCTCTGGCTGAAATGTTCCTTACCTACACATCTGCATGACCGTCTTCCTTACTTCTTTTAGTGTCACTCAGAAGTCATCAGAGGGGCTAGAAATATGCCTCAGTGGTACAGTACTTTCATGACATGTGGGTATCACTGGGTTCAGTCCCCAGGATCACATGAACCTGTGCAAACGCACACATACAAAGTCATCAGAGGGATTTTCTCTGAGCATCCTACATAAATTGTACCTGTTTGCTTTATTCCTCTTTCATAGTACTTATTAACATCTGACACATTACAGGCTTATTTGTTTAGTAATAATTTCCACTCCACCTCCTTAGAAAGCAATCTGCAGGACAGTAGGAACTTTGTTTTAAATACTCTTGTATCATTAAAAAAAATTTTGGCATGTAGTGGGAACTAAATAAATATTTGCTAAATGAACGCAAAAAATGAACTCTCTTCCTATTACCAAGGTATAAACACTGAATGCCCTTGGCTAGGTGACAGTGTATTAATTAAGAGTAATTATCCATACTTGAGTATAATATCCCTGAATTTAAATATTTTATATCCAATTAATTTCCTTCTAGTGGCCTTCGGCTGGGATCATTAAAGGCATAACTTGAGAATAGTTGTTTCACACTCTATAGGCAAAATTAGATCTAAAATTACTAAAACTACAAAACATTGTATTCAACTAATGGGACTTATTCTTGTGCTGGTATGTGTGTTTAGCAAATGTGAGTTTGGTTTAAAACATCTGTGTCTCCTCTATGAAGTGTGGGAAGTTTGGAAGGCAGAAGTGACCAAGTCTCTGTCGTCATCCTGCTACACTAGGTTCTTTTATACCTGATGAGACCCAGGGAAGAATAGCGTAGTATCTAGCAATAGGGACACCAGGCCTACACTATGTTCGTTCAAGTCCAGGCTCTGTCACTTGTTAGCTTTTTGCCTTTGGGTAGTTTGCTTGACTTCTCTGCAAATAGATAATTGTTAAACTGCTATGCCTTATAGAATTGTCCATGTAAAGCGCTTATAGGATTGGCACATGAAAACTACGTGTTAGCCATGATTTTTATTAATATGTCTTCTGACAGGACAGCTGTCAGTCTGTGCACCTGGTGGAAAATTTACTGACCACGCCCTAACTCTAACCCTTTCCCATGGGTGTGTGGCAAAGCAAGGTGTTACGAGCTACTGTATAATGTGCTTGATACCTAATCCTTTTAATCTTTTTGATTTAGAGGGCATTCTCATTGGTATGGTGACTCTTGCATGTATAATTCAGCTAGCAACTAATAAAAAAAAGCCAGGACGAAACCTATTGTTTATGGAGTTGTAGAACTCATCTAGGCATTTTCAGTGCCTTGCTTATGTAAAAGCTACATTAACTTTAGAGTCATACATGAAAATTCATAGGATAAGAAGCAGTTGAAGTGAATAGGGGAAAGCTGACATGGACAGAAGGTTTTTTGACACCCTATTAATATAGGAAGTTTTGGGTGGCTATTTATTGTTTTGAGTCTATACATAATCCTTGTTTTGGGGGGTTTGGCGGAGTGAGAATAAACCTTTCAAGCATTTGCTGACTACATTGTATGTTCAGCCTTTTCCTTTTGCCTTCCTCCCTTTCTTCCTCCTTCATTTCTTCGTTCTTCCTTTCTATACATTCTGCCCTTCCTTGTACTCTTCTCTGTTTTGTGTCTCAAGTCCCTTCCACGCCCTTCTGCCATTTCTGTTCTCATTCTGGATTACTGTTCTGGGGGGAAAGACCAGGAAGAGTCTTTAGAAGCAAATCCTTTACAGTTCTCATTTGCTAGGTAGAAATTCTTTCAAAGGGTCCACATTTTAGAAATCAGAGGCCTTTACCAAAGACTTCTTATTTTCAAGTTGATCAAAATCCATCGCAGCATTTTTAACCCATATGTGGGTTATAGCACTATATTTGTTGCTTTGGAAAACCTTGATTTGTCTTATCAGTGATCATAGGCTAACTGTAAAACTCACCATAACCAATTGTCTTACATGCTGCTCCTATGGGGCATCTGTGAAGTAGTACAGTTGCTTTGGTGCTTAATAATGTTCAACTCCAGTAATGGTGAGAAGGCAAGAAGGAATAAAAGACATGTTTAGGGCAAATATGTTGAGTATTTTTCCTTCTTTCTTCTATTAGATTAGGAATTTCTTGAGAGAAATAATTTTGCATTCATTTTAATGTATATAACTAGTGCCCAGCTTTATTCCCTACAGTACCTATTTACTGCTCCCTAAATTTTTGCTTCCAAGAATTAGACAAATATTGTCAGAAATTCTGAAAGCCATGAATTATGAATAAGGATGGTGTTTCTTGTGATTGTCATTTAGGTATTTTGCAAAACGTAACTCTAAGTGCTAAATGTTCATGCTAGTAGAATAATTACCACAGACCTGTACTGTCTGCATCTTTATGGTATCTCCTTTTTGACAATTATTACTATGACTTATAGTGATATGGAAATATATGTTAATTATATTACTTGCAAAACTCCGTAGGAACCTAGGTCTTACTATTGTACAGTACATATTCTATGCCTTCAATACCTATTGCTGAATTAATGAATGATTAAGTGGATGACATATTTGCATTCATTAGGAATGTTTGCAGAGATTTTATATAATTGGGTATTATTAGGTGAAAGTTACTCTATTTGGATTAATGGAACATAAAATCACGTGAATGCAAAAGTATATTAAACATAAGATCATTATCAAAAGGTATTTCAAGATCCTTAAAGTTACAAATTAAGAAATGCCAGCTGGTCTCCTAAAAGCAAATCTTCAACTTCTATTTTTTATTTACTGGTATTTTACTGTGTCTTTAAATCTGCTTTTTAAAATTGTTTGAATTTTGAACAAAAAGTAATATTGTTTAAAGTTTTCAAAAATCTGAAAGAATATAATAGTTAAAATGATGGAAATGTTTGTATTTTAATTTTCCTTTAATATATTTGTATCTCAGTATTTTACTTTTCTAGATGAAACTGGTTTGTACATCTCTTTTGGTTGAGCAGGAGGAAATCATTATATTGAAAAGAGTTATTGAAAATGGTCCATGTTGTGTAATTCCCAGGATAAATGGGCTGAGTAGCAAATATTTCTGTTGTGAACTGTTTTATACTGAAATGTGCATTATTAAACCCATTTGTTGAACACATTGGAAGATCAAATATCTTCTTTAATCGACCCTGAAAAATGTTTATTTGCAGTTCTTCCCCTTCCTCTGCTCAGATCTTGTTAGATATTAATTCTGGGTTTGCTGGAATTCATTCACATTAGAAGTAGAAAAAAGTCATGGATGAAGCAACCAGAAAAAACAGAATTTACAATTGATAAGCACATATTTTAAATAGGATCATAAGAAATTTTAAAATTATAAAGCATGATAGAAATAACATGTGGAAAGATGTAGAGAACAACATGGTAGGTGAGTCTTTTTTATACTAAAGACCCTATGTTGTTGGAAAAAACAAAATCACAGTCATCACCAGAGTATAACAATTTGAGTGTAGTAAAAGAAATTGTTGTTAACAAGATGTTTTGGAGGTGATGCTATTATGCCCTTTCTGATTTTACGAGTGTGTGACTTTAGGTATACTGTGCTTTTATCTTTAACTATTGTCCTTGAAAATGTTGTATGTACACTCCAGTTGTGATTTTTTTATTTCAGTCAATCTCATTTGCATTCAGTTTCATGTTCCAAATAAAGAAATTCTAGAAAAAAACTTCTGTTGAAGAATCAACAGAATACTCTAAGACTAAAGGTAAAGAACAGTAATGTCAGGAATGGGAGAAATAGCTAGTTCACTTCCACGTTGTTGTGGATTAGTAACTTGTGGTCAATTTAAACACCAGCTGAACTGAATCAACATGGTGCTGAGCATGGATAGCTCCCCTGAGGACTGTTGCCAGCATAAAAAAGGAGACCTGGAAAGGAAGAGTAGCATTGTAGGTTCTCCTAAGTGTTGTTGTTTGGAGCTGTTGGTTCTCCTGGAGGAGCTTGTCATACTGACTTCCTGATATGAACTTGGTTGTTATCATTGGAGGAGCTCTGGACCTTATTGCTGAGAATGGCTACGGTTCGTTTTGGGGGAGCTCTAGTCCTTACTTTGAGCATCACTTTTTTTTTTTTTTTTTTTTTTGGTCTTTTTCATTTTTATCGGTACCAGGGATCAAACTCACAACTGCCTGCTTGCAAGGCAGGCGCTTATGCCGCTGAGCTAAATCCCCAGCCCCTTGAGCATCACTTTTTGGCTCCAGAGGGAAAGATGTGTGTTGTTCAGTTTCCAAGAGGAGTTTGTCATGCTGGCTTCCTCATATGTACTGGGGTATTCCTATCATCTGAGGAGTTTGGGACCTCACTGTCACTAAGGATGGCTGTGGTACTTTTCAGGGAGTTTTGGTCCTTCTTTTGAGTGTTGCTTCTTGGCTCTAGTATAAAACCTCCACCTATTAGCACAGATTCTTCACTTCTTGGACACAGATTTTCTAGCTTCCACTGCTGACTTTTGGGTCTTTTCAGTGCAGATCTGTGAAACAGACTTGCATGAGTCCTTATTGTGAGTTCTGGGTCTCCAGTTGGACTTTTGGGAAGCATCGTCATAGATTCTAGTTTTTTCAGTTAAACTTGGTGTGGGATCCAGGCCCTCTGCTAGATTCTCTAAATCTTTAGTGTGTAGATAGGTTTCCTGCACTTTCTTTGTATTTGACTCTGAATGACTGGCATAAAATACTACTATACATTATGTGTCCTGTGTATAATGATTTTCCTTGCAATCCCCTGACTATAACACACCCCAAAAGAGTTGTCTTCCATGATCCTTTTTCTTTCTTCTCCAGCAACTATATGTATCTAGAATTGAACTGAAAGTAGCAAACAAGGGTAGCCATTTTTATTTATTCATTTATTCAATGAATACCTTGAGGGCCAGCAATGACATTTATTGAATAAGTGAATTGAATAAGCTGAACAAACCAGCTGTAGTCTAAGCACTGGGGCATGTAATACACTGTTAAGTGGTTTTGGGCTTTTGGGGTGATCACCACGTTAAAAGTATGGAATTGGAAGTCATTAAAATGGTGGTGAGAGTGACTTTGAGGCAGGTGGAAATTGAGAGAGTGAAGACTAGGTGTATATTGAAGAGAAGTGGAGGGCAGATGAGACCAATTCCGTGTTTTTTACATGGTGATCATTTACTCATTTGTTTATTCATTTATTCAATAAATGTTATTGCTGGCCCTCAAGGTATTCATTGAATAAATGAATAAATAAAATATCTATCCTTGTATGATACTTTTAGTTCAATTCTAGATAAGTAGAGGTCCAATAAAAACCATTCTGTTGTTTCAAAAAGTTTTTTCTATGACTAGTACAGGAAAAGAGGCAAGAAGCTTTGAAGTATATGGACAATAATTATGTGTGTGCAGCTGCTGGGCAGAATGTTTCCAAAAATGAATCAGAGGATTGTTGTTGGCATTTCTAGCACAATGGAAGCTAGTGTGAGTGTGTTTTCGTGAGCCAGAGCTATCCTAGTGTGTCTCCAGCCATGCTCTGGGACATAAATACAAAATTTGGGTAGTGAGTGTAATGAGGGTCTTTCCATTCATTGAACAGTCATAAGAATAAGGTCACAAGAACATGTCTGGGGCCTTGGAATCAAAAAGGGCAATAAAAGGGGCTGAGAAAAAATGGACAGACTGAAGTATGGGAGATTCAATGTTCATTGACGTGGAAGCTGAAAACAGAAAGGGATCTGAGAATGTGGAAAGATGCAGTGGTAGGTACGAGGACTGTGAACAGAGAATGGACATTCCTAGTGTTTACAGTGATTAAATTCTGGAAGTGATATTGCTTAATGCATGGATGACTGCAGTAGGGTGGAGTTGGAGGTATCAGGGATAAAGGACTGTGCAATTGAAGTATGTGATTGGTCCCAAGTATGAATTTTGAAGTTGACAAAGGTGAGATGAAGAATGAGAGTATGGAAGAAACAATATAATCCAGGAGCTATTTTTATTAGAAAGGTAGAAGTGACTCTCAAAGAAGTTCAGTAAATAACAGCCGTGGTATATATCTAAAGAGGTAAATTGGAGAACTGATATAAATTTCAAAAATTTTCTTTCTCCTCTGAGAAAGAAATGGACAGTTGAATCCAAAAGTTTAAAGTCTGGGCTTGTAAATTACTAAAAGAAAAATTTCACAACTGAGCTGAATTTATTTCAAGGACATTCATATACACTATCTGACAACTGCGATTGTTTTCCAGACTCATTTGAATCAATATTAATTTGTTAATACTTATTTGATTATTTCTCATTATAGAACTGTGAAAAAGATGTTATCTTATATTCTGCCTTGATTCAGCTTTGACAATGTTTGAAGTATTTCTTCACAGTGCCCTAACTTTAAAAGTGTCAAATAGTAGGAAGATTCACTTTCACAAATACTTATTATTTTAGGATTGTAACATATATTAGAATGAGATACAGTTGGAAGAACTATTAACTAGAAAGTATTTTATTTTTCCTTTCTTTCTTTCTTTCTTTCTTTCTTTCTTTCTTTCTTTCTTTCTTTTATTTTATTTTTTGGTACCTTGGATTGAATTCACACTGAAAGCACTGTATTATTTGTAGTAGTTTTCTCCCTGAAGACCATACTTTATTAATTAATCTTACTCATAATATCCTGACTAGTTTTTGAAACCATTATACTAGCTTTGTAAACTATAACTGATGTAATTATTGAATTATCTTTTGTATTAGAAGAGAGAACGTAAATTTCCATGGTTTTCCTAACGTGAATAATGGACTGACAACTTCATAGGAACACTAGTACATTCATAGATATTTCAGTTCATGGAAAAACTCATCACTTGCTCCAAAACCTACCTTACTAAAGCATGGCAAGTGCTATTCAAGTCATAGCACTTGTACCACTGAGCTAAATCCACCTCCCCTCCAAAATTAAGTCATAATATAAGAAGTCCCTTCCAAGACAATTCTTTAGTGAGGTAGAACATGGTAGGAGTACACAAGGGCATTAACAAACACCTGTTCTATACAGTTAAATGCTTAGAGACAGGTGTTCTTACATTTACGATACTTCAGTTGCTTTCCATACCCAATATGACACTTATCTGAAAATTGATCATTTGAAAGATTTTATAACTGCAATACAATTTGTGCCTTATCTGTAATAGTAAACAAACCCTACCCATTCATTGGGATGAATTTATTATTATCCTTGTTTAAGCAAACTAAGTTCATGAAATTCAAAAGTAAGGAATTTACTATTTTCCTACTTTTCTTCCTGCACTGTTAATTCTCCTTGAAAAGATGTTCATCTTGCCTGCTGAATCCTTTTCTTAGCCTGAACTCTGTTTGATAGGAGACCAAAGAGCTTTCGATTTCCGTATTCATTAGGCTTGCTGTTTTGTCTCAACGAGATTAAGTTGCTTCTGGAGAGAAGAGACACCAGAAGGAGGCAGATGAATTGGTGGTTAGCATACGTATAGCTGTTTTATTCTTTCTAAATGATAGTTTGTTTATTCTGATGTCTATTTTATAATTCTGTGTGTGGTTCATTTATTCTGGGCAACCATGCAGCACACACCAGATCTGATAATCAATGGTTTGGGTTTCTAATAGGGCTAATAGAGATGCAGCAATTCTTCCCTAAATTTCACATTTTTCTGTATTGGAGAAAGGCCCTAGTAGTTCTGTTTGTTTTTTTGAAATTTTTGTTTTGTAGGTTATCGCAAAGTACCTGAATATCTTATTCCAAATAAATTCTAAATTTTGTACCCAATGTTTACTCCAAAGGTGCCTAAAGCAGTGTTATTGAAAGCAATTGTTGAGCCTCTAAAGTTTTGTAAGCTGCTGTCAGTCTTGTTATACGTAGACTCTATATCTATGTTTTTAGCCTGAGTTCTCCACAGTCATATTGAACTGCCTTTCTTGAGATAAGACTTTCATTATCTCATTACAGAGAGGGTAGCAATGTTTTTAAAGGAACAAACAAGACACTGGTATTTATTAACAACATTCTCTTTCAGCATATTTTCTCCCTGTCCGCTTCCAGAGATTTCTTATGGGAGACTTCTCCAAGAAAAGAAGAGGCTGATCATCAGGCATAAATTCTTCGAATGTTATCTCCCTCACCGATTGCATATTTCCAGGCTTGAACCTATTCTTACCTATTTCCCTGAATACCCCTTATGAACAGTTTTGACCTGCCCCTAAAAGATCTGGCTTCCTCGGCTATCTCTCCTGAACTCATGTTTTTGACTGCTCTTTGGCTGCTTATGTACTCAAAATGTTAAAAAAAAGAAAGTGCAAAGACCAGTCAAAACAAATGTTCTTTATAAGCTCAACTCCTTTTCTTTACTTGGCTAATTAATACCTTACACATTTCATCATCAAATTCTTAAGAAAGACATTGATGTAAATGTATTCCAGTTGGTTTCTATTCTCTTTTGAATCCATCTCTGGCTTATTTCTATCTACATCTTGCTGCTGTTCTCAGAGTAGGTTAGAGCATTCAGATCTTCCTCTTCTTCCTCCTTTTCCATTCCTTCATCCCTAGTCAATAGATGCTGTTACTTCATACTTGACTCCCTTCTCCATTTTCTACAAGTGATGTTTCTCCATCAGGAAAATACCTTCTCTTCTGAGTTTGATTTCACATTGTCTTAGTCTCTCTTGTATCTTTTCTCTCTTGTATCTGTTCTGTCTTTTCCTCTGTTTTTCTCCTTCTCTGTTCTTCCCTTAAGGAAGTTAAGGCTCCCTGGGATCTTCCTCATCTTCCTCCTCTTCCGTTCCTTCATCCCTAGGAAATATCACGTGCTCCTAGGGCTTTGGTCTGACTTCTCCTCCAGCTATTTGATCTGTATCTCCAGCTGTTCAAAGGAATTTATGAGGCAGCTCAAAATCCAACAAATGTAAAGAATTCGAATCACATCTCTGTGAATTGTTATGCAATTTCTCTTACCCCTTCTCCTAGCTCAGTGAAGACCCCATCATCCTCCCAGGTGCCCAAACAGAAACTATGACCCTCTTATCTCTTATTTCTTCTCAATTTGACCTTCTGCTATTCCATCTCTAATTCCCCTCTTTCATTGCAAAATCACATCCAGACCTTTTCTCTCTCTGCAATAAGATTGGGTCACTCCAGGACTAAAGGTTTTCAGTTCCCAACTTCCTGAAAGATACAGTGTAGTCTAAATTCCTAAGTATAGCACATGGTCCCCTTTATAATAAGACAAAATCCAGGTTTCTAATATTTCGCTGATCAGTCACCCATATGCAGTTACACACTCCAGAATGCGGCCACATACCTTCACAGGTAGCCTTTAGGTGCTCTTTTTTTTTTTTTATTTAAGAAGAAAAGAAAAAAAAAAACAGTGAAAGGGTACAAGTTATACAGATTTACAGAAGAAAAAAATGAACAGTAGGAAATCATTAGTTAATGGATTACATATTGCCATCTTAGAAATAATTGTTCAAGTCACAAAATTAAAGCTTGTAGAGTGGACATTCCAACAATGATACTGCAAACAGTTCTGTTCAATGATCCAATAAAACTCTGTGATATCATTTTCTATCTTATACACTTAAATATACATGTAGTTATATAGTTTAGAGCACTTTCTTTTCCTCTCTTTTGTACAATGACTATTACACATTTTGGGTTTCATTGCTCCCACGGTTCTTATTGCTTTTTTGGAAGAGAGTAAAACCAAATGAGACATAACAGAACAGAATCGGTCAAGTCAAAAGGGTGGACATAATAGATAATATAAAAACATAATACAAGGTGATCAACAATGGTTACCATAATGCCTCCCGCTATCTCTAATAGAATTGCCTATATCATTAGTTATAATACAATTGAACAAAACAGTAAAGAATAAAACCGACAAAACCAAAATATTGGAGACATTGTAGGTCTTCAAAAGTAGATAAAAGTCAACGAGAATGGGCGTTATAATGCATCTCATTATCTTCACAGCTGATGCCTAAACTTTCGAACCTGATACTATCCAGCAAAACAGAATAGGGGAACATCAGTCAAAAACAAGATGGTGAGAGTAATACAGGGCTTCAAATCGAGATAATAGAAAGTCAAAGTGGGTTACTATATTATATCCTGCTATATTTTTCCCTTTAATTAAACGGATAAAAATAAAAAAGTAAATAATGGAGTGGAGATTGAGAAAAAAGAGGGCATAACAGCGAAGCAGCGCAGATCAAAACATAACCATTTAAGCAGAATAGTGTTAATTCACACCAGATAATTCCGACCCAAAAGTAGTTACCATATTGACTCTTTCCTTGAAGTCCTTGAGTACAACTTCGTATACTGTAGCTTTAAGTATATCAAAACAATGTAAAACCATTTAAGAGAATGACAGCATTACAGAGTATTTAGAATCAACTAACAGAAAATGAACAATGGTTTCTGTATAATCTCCTTGTCTTTAAAAGGTTTTTGCTTATACTATCGTACATAATAAAATCCAATAAGATACAACCTGTTTAGACCATTGGAGACCGAAGAACAAAAGCTAGATGAGACTTCAAAATAGGATGATACTAAATCAGTATTACCTATTAAGATGTCATTTTCTCCAAAATAGCTGTTCCAATCATCCAATCTGCTCTGTCTCATTTCTGTTGAGCTCTTTTTCTGTCAGTAGCTGTCAGTTTGTCTTCTTCATTTTGTTCTCTGCTCCATTCGTTGTGGCCTCCCTGCCACTATTTCTGGGTTCTTTGTATTTTTCTTTTTTTAGAATATCCTGCAATACTTTCTGTAGGGTTGAATTGGTGGTTGCAAATTCTCCCAGTTCCTCTTTATCCTGGAAGCACCTTGTTTTTCCATCAATTTCCAGAGACAGTTGTGCAGGATATCTCAATCTTGGCTGGAGATTATTATCTTTCAAAGCCTGAATTATTTCCCCCCCATGCTCTTCGTGATTTGATGGTTTGTGCAGAGAAATCTGCTGTAATTCTGATGGGTGTTCCCTTGTAAGTGGTCTGTTTCTTGTCTCTTACAGCTTTTAATATTCTGTTCTTGTATTGAATTTCTGGAATTTTTATTATTATATGCCTGGGTGTTTCTCTGTTAGGGTTGTAGGTAGCTGGGGTCCTGTATGCCTCATACATCTGAGTATCTTTACCTTTTGCTAAATTAGGAAAATTCTCCTGGATTATTTCTGTGAGTAGCTTTTGTAGTTCACTTGTTTGTGTCCCTACTTCTTCTTTTATGTTCTTAATCCTTAAGTTATGGCTCCTCTTATCATCTTCTTGTCTTTGTATTATTGCTGTTTGTTTCTTTGTTATTTTTAAGAAGTTTTCCATTTCATTCTCCCATATTACAAGTCTGCCCTCCAGTTCAGATAGTCTGTCCTTAGTTTCTTTCAAGTTGTTATGCCAGTCTTGGATAGACGTCATAATTTCTTGATAGTCCCTTTGAACCTGCTTCACGTACTCTATGCTTTCTCTGTTTTCTCCGTCAAACAATTCTCCCCTCTTTTTCTGTTCTTCCATTCTACCATCTGTTTTTTCCTGGGTGGTGCTTAGCATTTCTCTAACTATTCTGCATACTTCTAGCTTCAGGTCGTTGATAACTTCATTCCTGAATTGGTCTATGAGGCTCTCTATATGGCGCTTAATGTCTATTGGTGCGGTGTCCGCTATTGCCTGTTTCTCAGAATTGGGGGCCGAGGAGCCTCTCTTGTTGCTTCCCTTCCCCATATTCTCTGTTCCTTATATATATGCAAGCTTATATAGGAGGCCCAGCTTCCCTGCCTGTCAGCCACAGCCTGATCAAATTGCGCTGGCTAGGTGTACCCGCCCACCGCTGCGCACCAGGGAGTTACGGACTAGGCAGCCTACGCGGGAGTCAGTCGCCCCTCCGGGCCACCGTCAGGCTCTGGGATCTGGGTTAGGCCAGCCTACCAAGTCTGCCCGCAGCGTCACGCAGGCCAGGCACTTTTCACCAATCCTGTCTGAGAGGGGAATGTGTGGCTGGAGTTGCCACCGCGCCCTGCTCTTACAGGACTGCCCAAGCCCAGAAAGTCCTCCGCAGGAGTCAAACTGTGGTAGATTGTCAGTTTCTCTCACTCTCCTCACCACAAGTCAGTGTACGCCTCCTTGTCCGTCCTGTTTTCGACTCCGTTCGCAGACTCCTGTTCCCAGAGCTTCTGCGCGTCTCTCCTTGCCGAGCCGCTGTGGAGGCAGCCAGCCGCCGAGTGGGGGGAAACCCAAATTGCGGTTTCCAATGGCGCGGGGTCCAGCCTCCACACCGAGTCTTTTCTCGCCAGGACTGCATTCCAAGTTGGTTTCTCTCAGCCCAGTTCGTTCCTGAGTCAGCAGAGCATATCTCTACCGGCTCGTGTCTCCTTAGTCCGCATCATTCCTGACTTCTGAGCCGAGCCTTTCAGAGAGCCTCCGGTAGTTGCTGTTATCTGTCCATCATGTTCTCCCAGAAGTCCTAGGTGCTCTTTTTTGCTGGAATGCTAATTTCTTTCCTTCTGTCCTATTTGTTTGTTTGTTTTTTTGCCCATCAAATCAGTCTCCACTTCACCTGGAATTCTGAGGTCACTATTTTCTACTGCTCTAGTCTTCACTGACCACAACCCACTCCCATACCTGCCATATTAATTGTTCTGCCTTTGGTGTTCCCAGAACAGGCTATGTACACTTCCACTTACGTCACTGTACCACAGCTCTCTGTCTGCAGATCTGCCTCCCTCACCAGACTACCAGTTCTTATGCTGCTGCTTCACCTTTCCCTGAAGCTTCAATTTTGTCTACCAGAGAAATAAACTCGACCCTTACCTGATTACTTACGGTAGAATTAATAATTCCCAATCCCACTAAAAGTTTTCTGTTGTCTATTCTAGCACTTATTGGATTGCAATTTTCTGTTTACTTTTCTGCCTCTTCCTACTAGAATGGCAGTGTGTCACAAGCAGTGTCTCATATTATTCATCTTTACCATTCAAGTGGTTGTCATGGGAGTCCAGCATACAGTAGGGGCTTAAAAAATGTTAAATGAATGGTTAATTCCTTATACCTCTACTGGTTGTATTTTTATTTACTTTTGGCATTTGAGTTATTTTGTAGGTGTCAAGTAGTGCTTTTATTTTGAATAGCTAAGCAGTATATCTTTTATTAAGCACTTATGACTATGAACATTTTGCCTACAGTAACCACTGCCTGCATAGGTAATTGAAAAACTTAGTTTCTAAAGAAGGATCATATGAAGTGGGCAAAAAAATTAATTTGTAGGAAAATTGATTTGAAACTGAGAGAGCAATGAATTTAAAAGAAAGAACTGAATACAAAAAGTGATATATGGTGCTTACTCACAGCATTGGAATGCCAATAAATGTGTAACATCCCACACCCTAAAGATTTTTTATAATTATTAACCCTGTTTATTAAAAAAGAGACTCAGATGGTAGCTGACATTGCTTAACAAACTAATGCTAAAAATCTAGACAACATGACACTAAAAATCCCTTTAGTTCTAAGAATCACAATGTTTTTGTAGAGTATCTGCTTGGTTTGTTGTTGTTTGTTTGTTTGTTTCTTGTAATCACCAAATTATGGGACAGAGGAAAACAAAGTAATGCTTTTGATCATCTGAGATGGACCTGAGGGAGAACTGGAGGAAACTTAAGAGGGAAGAGGAAATCAGAAAAACCAGCTCTTTCTCTCCCCCAGTTCCCTGTTACTGTAGGTTTGCACAGATGATAAACTGTAGAAAAGTTGGTCATGATGGATAGGGCCCCTTGAATTCCAATCTGAGTGAAACTGGGCTCAGAGTCCCCATTTTCTATGTGGTAACAACTGAATTATTTTGCAAACTTTCTACCACCTATTTAGCTTATGAATTAAATCATTAATAATTGTATTACATAAATACATTTTCATTTAAGATAGTAAATTCTCTTATAGGATTGCCTTAGCCACCCCAATATAACTACTTGTACTGTACCTTTTCTTTCAATTTTTCTTTCTTCTCCATTTATTTTTTTCCCTCTTGAGTCATGCTGTGCGGTGGATATTTCCCCATATTACCAACCCACATGTGAGCATCTCCACTTGGCCCATATCCTGCTTCCTGTACCCTTCTAAGCTTTATTTATGAATCATTCAACATTTTACATATTCCAGAAATTACAAATTTCTTTTCAGTACTTAACAGCCTTTCTTCTTCCTTTATTTGATATGTATTTAACCACCCTGCTAACTGAACTCACTATTGCTCATACAATTTACATAATTATAGTTGACTTCTGACTTCTATTTTCTCTTGCTTGTTATTTATGTCTTCCAGTGAATGAGGAGTTGAGAAGGGTTCTCTGGCAGGCAGAAGAAGGCACCTGGCTGTGTGGGTGCTTCACAGCTTATTGGTCATTTGCTCATTTTGAGAGAATTAGATCATTGGGGGTTCAAGGTTGGGAGAACCAGAGTAGGAGCAGTTTGTCTACATTTAGATGGAAAGTCCTAAGACTCTAATGATTGGCTTACTAGAGAGGTTTGGATTTTAATAGTGCTTAAAAGAAAGAGAAGCAAAACAGAGAAGGGAAGAGAATAAGGAGGAGACAGTGTGGGAGGGAAGGAAAAAGAGGCAAGAGGAGGGGAGGGAGCTCATAAAGAAGTGAGGCAGAAAACAACTCAGTGGGTGTTATTAGAATCTAAACTACCTCCTTGTTTAGCAGAATCATCTTTTCTCACTGATACTCAATGAAGTGAAGGCTATTTTCAGGGACAAGGAGAAGGTAAAGGAGACGATGATGTACTAGTACTGTAGAGTTAAAGAGATGATTTATAGATTTTCTTACGCATTCTGTAAATATTATTTATAAAATGTTATTTTACAGAATGTGATTTTGGAAAACGTGTAGACTTGAGAACAACTTCCTATGCACTCCTAGTGTACTAAAATTAGAAGCAGTTTTTCAACTAAGAATGAATATATTCAATTTCAGACAGTGAGCTGAAATTTGGAAATTTACATTAAGAGGTAGTTTCGGCTGATATTTTAAGAAGCTTCCTGGAAATGGATCCATAATTGATTATTTAGGGAAAATGGGATATTTGGGAGTTTGGCATTACATATAACAAATATAAATAAACTTGTATAATACAGCTATGTTTTTGCAGCAAAATCTGATTAGCCATCCCTTTATAAAGGACATTTAGGTTGTTTGTACTTGTCTGCCTCTGTTCTGAGCTGGACTGCCTCATGACTGAGAAGAAAGAACAACATACCTTCTGATGGAAGTGGGGGTGGGCTGAATGAAACACTGCTGCACAGGAATGCAGTGCTTGTAGGTTTCAGTTCTCTCTGTGCCTCATTGCCATGGATAAACACAAGGTAACCACTCAGAAGATCCCTAAGAGGCCACTTACTGTTGCTTACTAGGGTAGGCGCAATTCCATTATGTAAAGTATCTCAAGTCTTCTTTTGGGGGTGGTATGTGTAAAGAATACACATGAGTTACTTGAGAAAGTAACAACTACTTGTTGTGGAAAAAGAACTGGGTTTGCGCTGCAAGAAATTGGTATGCTCCATCTGCACTTTTATCAGTATGATCATTTGAAGCCATTTTGGCTTCTCTGGGCCCCATTTTCTTTTTCTGTATAATGGGAAGAATAGCATCAGGTTCATGATTGGAAGATTTAGTGACGTAATGAAGTGAGTGTTCTAGCCAGTGGCCTCAGACTTTATGTGAGTTATCTGGTAACTTGTTAAGTTACAGTCTGCTGGCCCTGCCCCCAGAATTTTTTCTCAGAGGACTTGAATGGAATTTGAGAATTTATATTTCCAATAAATTGCCATATAATGCATGTGCTGCTGCTCTGAGGAGCAGAATTTGAGAAACATTGGAATAAGCCAGGAGGCACCATTCTTGTTTCGTCATTGTAGTAGAATACTCTAACAAGAGTAGAGAATACTCTAACAAGGAACAGTAACTGTGTGTAAGGAGAAATGGGGAAACATGGAGAAATAGGCACTGGAAATTACCTTTGAATTAAAGTAAAAATTCTGCCAGCCAACATGATTACAGCAAAAACCACATAAATCTCTAAAGAATTTTTGTGGGGGTATTAAATATGTAATTATGTGCAATTATGTGTACTTTTGAGTTTATTTCAATTTTATATACTTCTGAATTTGCTGGTTAACAGTACTTGACAGGAAGTGGAAGTACAAAAATAAACAAGAAAGGCTCATCTCGTGGCATTGCTATGTTAGCTGAACTCAGGAAGTCCTGGAAATCTTGCAAGACTGTTCCTTTAAGATGTCTAGCCCAATTTTAACACCCTGCAGTATTTTATGTTGATGAATATCGGAAATCTGCTACTTCAATTTGCTTATCACTAGCTTTGTAGCCACAATGTTGCTTTAAAACATTTAAAGTTTCAAGGAACATAAATCTCAACTGTGGCTGTGTATAGTTTGTTCCCTTTTCCAGCTGTCAGACATTTTATAGCAAAACATTTCAGTGGACCATTTAGAATCAAATCTTGAAATGTTTCTTTTAAAAACAGAAAAAAAAATGTAGGTGATGATCATAATCACTGAAATCATCATCATTCTTACTATTTTTATTACCAGAGAGATGATGCCAGCCAGTCTACCTCCCAATATATATTGTTCCATATATAAATATGTGTTAATAATTCAGAATGATTAACTTCTCACAAATATATGGAGAAACAGACGTTCAACTTGTAGAACCAAAGTACTATCGTTTGAAAATTTCTCACTGATACCCACCCAACCACTCAGCCATTCCAATGAAATGAACACAGCACATGGAGCCATTCACACAGTGTAGTACATTTATGGAATTCCAAGAAACACAAATGTTTGGTGGTAAATTCCTAATAGTCACGAAGGGAAAGTTTCAAACCACAGCACAGCAAGATGTCAAGTTTCTGTGTGCACCCTGCTTTTGTGACTATGTCATCGTACTGTGGTAGGTTTCCTTGCGTTCCATCCCACTGATTTCCTTCTTGACATTGTACAGCTATTTCCTTTGTAATACAGAAACTCTCCCTTACAGAATCTTTTTCCACAGCTGGCTTTCATCACTTCTTGATAAATATTTCAGTTTTTTCCACTTTATTTTTCTTTAACAATAACTGCTGCCTAGTCAAATCATTCATCTTTTCCTCGGATAAGTATTTGTGGTGTTGAATGAATGTACATCAAAAACCATTTGGGATTCCCTGTTTTCTCTTGCTTGGCATTTTCAGAAACTGTTAGTTTCAATTACAGTTGGCAGTTTGAGTGACATTTATTTAATCATTCTAAAATTTAGAGTTCAAAATTTATTGTGAACTTTTTTCTTGCTCTATAGAGACTTTTGTGTGTAAATTACACTTGGTCTTGGCCAAAATGCCAAGAAGTGATTGTGTGTGTGTGTGTGTGTGTGTATGTGTGTGTGTGTGTACGTGTATGTGTGTGTAAAATAAAGGCTAACCAAAAATCCAAGACTTTCCTTTGTAACTTATGTAATAGATTGTGCATACTTATAAATAATATTTAGACATGTGGCATATAAGGGCAAACATTGTACTTTAAAATATTCACAAGTGATAATAATAACTAATGTTTGTTTCTCACTTATTAGGAGGTAGCTGCCTGATTAAGTTCTTTCTGTACATTAATTTATTAGTTAGAATCATAGAAGTTAGGAGATTTATTGTATGTTCCAGTGATGTTTCAGAACTTGTCCTAGTCAATTAAAAAATGATGAATTTTTACTCACCTGTATGAAAAATACTAGTCTGTATGAAAAAAAATAAAAAATATCAAAAAAAAGAATGTCTGTATGTCAGTGAGTCTGGTAAAATAAGTACTACCAAACTCCTTAATTCTAAGATACCATCAAAGGTAACATTTAGTACAGGAGAAATATCATCTTTTCAGGAGAAGATGAATCATTGCCAATCACACACACACACACACACACACACACACACACACACACACACAATTCCACTCTATTTGAATGAAAGACATATAAGTTTCAAATTATATTGTTTTGTACTGCAAACATATTACTTAATTTTTCATGTGCATGGATTTTTGTAAATATTGTAGTATATTATATAACTATTCAAGTATATACTTATATGCATAATGTATAATTAGTATATAATGAAACATCTATACTTTTAAGCACATTAAACATACTTATATACATAAATATAAAAATCTATGGTGTTTCCCCCTCATTTTAATCCTATTTCAAGCCTCCAACATAATGATGGTAAGCTTAATCTGGTTGATTTTAACTGAGCTCAGTTATTTAAGAATTTCAACTCAATCAGGATTTTTTTGCCTTTTTCTCCATGTCTCTTCTCAGTCTGTGATAATATTATGGGATTAGCAGGACGGGCATATTTATTCCTTATTTGTTGTTTATCCCCTACTGGTCTCTGTGGAGAGAAAAACTCTTTATAATTGTTGGTTGCCTTCAGCTCTCCAGCCCCTGCTCAGAAGACCGAAGTCCACAGAACTCCCACAACTCAGCCTCCTACTTACTTCAACCATCAGGGCTCTGGGGTCTTTTGACCTTCTTTCAGTCATGCCCACACCTTTGTTTGTGGTGTAGGGACTGCTAACTGTTCTTGGCACCACCTTGGAGGTGCTTGAAACAACGGAGTTCATCTCATTTCAGCCCTTATTATTGCTCAGGTTTGAAGCCCAGGGAGGACCTGGGCAGAGCTCCTTCCTAGTTCTTTTCTCACTGTTTTTCTCATAGCTATCAAAATCTCTTTGCCATGGCAAGAAAACTTGCCCCTACATCATTAGGCACTACTGAACTCTTGTATCTATTGATGGTATAAACTTCATGGACCAAGTCCTTCAGTGTTTTGGCTTTTTATATTCAAAACAAACTTTTAACACTTTTGTGTAAAAAAATGACTATTTCAAGTCTCATTGGCTTTCAAGATGAAGGACGCCTCTGCTTTCCTTGTTTTTCCTGTGTTAACTTCTGCTCTACTTTCTCTAGGGCAGTGATAGTGGAGCTTTCAATACTACAAACAACCCATGCTGTAGGTTCACCATGGTATATTTATTTGCTGTGTGGCTATACCTATTGTTCACCTGTGGTGTGGTTAATTACTAAGATGACAAGCAAAAGCCTGGCTAATATATGTCCACGATTCCTCCACAGATATTTAAATGTAAAATTCATAAGTGTAAATATATAACATGTATAAATATAACATCACACATTGTAATATATGATTTTATGTTATTTATAATTTGTATATGCATATAAATATATATGATTTTTATGCCTCCCTGTATGTAGATAAATGTCACCAAGAGAACTTGGACCAAAAAAATGGCAATAAGAATGAGTGAAAGGGAAGGGAAGGATAGCAAATGTATGTCAGAATTCTTGCACCTTTTAAATAATATGAAGACAGGCACTTTCTACAGTCAGACCTTTATTTATACAGGTTCTTCATTTATGGATCAACTAGTAAGGTTCAAAAATTTTAAAAAATAGCATTTGTTCTTCTGAAAATGTACAGACTTTATTTCTTGTCATTGTTCAATAAATAAGACAGTATAACAACTACTTATGTCGCATTTACACTATATTAAGTACTATAATTAACCTAGCGTATGTGGGAAGGTGTATATGTGTTCTATGCAAATACTGTATCATTTTATGTAAGGCACTTGAACATCAACTGATTTTGGTTGGACCTCTCAGATTTCTGTAGTGGGCTAATAACTGGTGGGCAACTTGTAATACTCAGCTGAATTGAATCAACATGGTGTTATGTGTGGATGGCTCACCTGATTGTTGCCAGCATAGAAAAGAAGTGGAGAGGAAGAGAGTAGCACTGTGGGATCTCCTAAGTGGTGTTGTTATTTGGAGCTGTTGGTTCTTTTGGAGCTGTTGGTTCTCCTGGAGAAGCTTGTCATGTTGGTTTCCCTGATATGAACCTGGCTGTTATCATCAGAGGAGCTTGGGAACTTTTTGCTGAGAATGGCTATGGTTTACTTTGGGGGAGCTCTGGTCCTTACTTTGAGCATCACTTTCTGGCTCTAGAGGGAAAGATGTGTGCTGTTCAATCTCCAGGAGAAGTTGTCATGCTGGCTTCCTGATATGTACTGGGCTATTCTCATCATCTGAGGAGCTTGGGACCTCACTGTCACTGAGGATGGCTGTGGTACTTTTCAGGGGAGCTCTGGTTCTTATTTTGAGTATCTCTTCTTGGTTCTACTGCAGAACCCTCAACCTACTGACATAGATCCTTCATCCCACCAGCATAGACATTCTAGCTTCCACCACTGACCTTTGGGTCTTCCCAGCGCAGATCCGTGAAATAGACTTGCATGAGTCATTGTCGAGGGCCTCCAGTTGGACTGGTGGGAGGCATTGTTACGGGCAGTAGGTTTTCAGTTGAATTTATGCAGGATATTGTCATGGGAACTAGGCCCATGGCTGGATTTTCTAGGTCTTTAGTTTTGGACAGATTTCCTGCACTTTCTTTGTATTTGACTCTGGGTGACTATCGTAAAATAATGCTATAAATTATGTGTCCTATATGTAATTGTTTTCCTTGCAAATCCTGACCACAACAATGTCCCCCATGGATGTTAAGTGACAGCCATACATTGATAGGATTGTTTTTATTAAAGAGACTACAGAGTGCTTAATAATACACCTGTTTTCACTTAGAGGTTGAGATTCTATTAGGGCAAACACCATACTTTGCTATTACAGAAATGGCATTGGAGGTTAATGAACTTTAAAGAAGTTTCAGAAGTTTTCCATGCTTTCTGGTCTGCCATAGTTTGAACATTTGTACTCTCTAAAACTCATGCTGCGATTTCATTGCTGCTGTAATAGTATTAATAGGTGGGATGTTTAAGAGGTGATTAACTCATAAGGAAGGGCTTTGCCCTCATGAGTGAGGTTAATGCCAATAAAAGAGGGCATGCTCAATTCCCTTGACCTTTTTTTTTTCTCTTTCACTCTTCTGCCATGTGAAGACAACCTTTCTCTCTTTCAAAGGATGTAGTATCCGAGGTAATATCATGGAGTAAATACCAAGTCCTTACCAAACACTGCTGCCTTGATCTTGTACTTCCCAGTCTCCAGAACAATGAGAAATAAGTTCTATTCTTTATAAAATACACAATCTCAGGTATTTTGGGACAGCAGTTCAAAGTGGATTAAGACATAATCCAATTAAGTTAAATTCAACAAAATATTGAACACGTACATGCAAAATTTGGAATAATTCAGCGGTGACAAAAATATAACCCCTGCACTGCAAATCACATAGTAGGGACTATGTTTAAATTATTATACGTCAATGAAAATGAAAGAAGTTTTGTAAAAACCCAACAATGTTGTGATCAGAGAAGAGCTTTATAAATTATAGTCATATATCTTAATGATCTTAACAACAGTAATATCATCATATAGGACTTGGACATTATCAGGCAATCAAGAAGATAAAGAATCCAAAACCACAAAACAATCAAAGTTAGAACTAAATATACAGTTAAATTAGAAAAAGAAAAGAAAATTGCGATGTCAGGTACGCAGAGACAGCAGTGATATATGCATGCTCACATTGTTTGCTGGTGGTGTAAACTTCTATCATTTTCCTGGGAAATTGCTTGTCTCTCAAGAGTCAAAATTCTTCAATGTGTTTGACCCAAGGAAATTATTTGATAAATATACAAGAATGCACTCAGAGGGATTTCACTGCAGCAAAATTAAACATAACCAAAATTAACTGAGTTATATAGTGTTATAATCCACCTACTGATTTTGGCTTCTAAAAAGTCTTTTCTCAGACATTCAGCTCTTTCTATTTAGTGGAGTAGGGATTGCTAAATAATTGTCTAGTGGGTCACAATTGGTATGTCTAATTAGAACATTGCCTGGAAAGTTGGGAAAATAATAAGAGTGAGAATAGAAACAGGGTATATACAAGAAGGAGAAAGATAACCAGGCTGTGTGTGTGGCTGCATTGAGCACTATTGACAGTCTTTTTGCTATCAGATGGATCAGAGAACTAGGGAGCCATACATACAAGAGAAAAATATGACAAGTATAAACAGTCCTGATTGTTTAATAGCCTCTGCTTCTAGTTTGTTCTAGAGGTTTAAGTATTTTCTTGCTCCTAGCATCTCAGAGAAATCTCAGGATAATTACAATGCAATAAAATTCATGTATGTAAACATGATGCATGTGAAAATGCATTAACATGTCTTTGTGAATGTATAAAACAGGGCATATCCCTGGCAAGGGGAGATCAGAAATAAAAGCACAGCACTCTGTGTAATCTATACTATTTTCGTTTATTTTTGGTATTTTTTTTTTGGTCTTTTTCCTTCTTATCGGTACCAGGGATCGAACTCATGACTGCCTGCTTAAAGGCAAGCACTTATGCCGCTGAGCTAAATCCCCAGCCCTATCCATACTATTTTCAAAAACTGATTCTACAAAAACCTGGGGTAATCTCCTAGAGAAAAAAAAATGCAGACCAGGACTGGGGCCAGTTGTCTGGCTTATGAAGATTTCACCTGCGCAGCTCCATGAGAATGATTCAACATTAAGCAAGATAAATCTGAAGATTATGAGGGTTTGAACAGGTAAAAGGACTCATTTAAGCCTAAGAAAAGAGCTGTGCAGTGTAATTGGGAGCAGATTAGTATGATAGTAATATATTTGGTTAAATGTGAAGGTTCTAACAAACCTTTACTTGAACCAAGTAATGCAGTTAATTTAATTTTAATAGAAACTCAGAAGCAAAGAAAATAAATATTTTGATATATTTAATATGTTCAATATGCAAGGCAAAAATGGTTTTTAAAAATTGAGTGGAAAACCTGAGCAAAATTTAGCATATCAAGAATTTTTTATCAAAACAGAAATCTATTCTAAGGAATAAAATTTAGAGTGAATTTTGGGAAAAGTTTAGAATATGGTAAGTTTTAACAATAAAGTTTCATTTTGTTAACAAACTCTCTGAATTATGTTTTATTATTATGTCCAGTTCCATTGAAAATAGGTATATTTATTTAACAAGATAAGTTACTATATCAAATACAGTAGAAAAGCATAGGAAGCATAAATGATCTACTGAACTGAGAATGTCTGCCTGCCTGTAACAATAACTGATTAGAAGTTCATAGCCAGATTTGGATATATTCAATGAGAGAAAGCAGAGAAACAGACATAAGGATTGGTTTTATCAGATTACTATGACTGTTAAATCTTTTGTTCTCATAGAACTTCAGAATTGGCAAAAGAACAAAGTTAGAACTTAGCAGTACTGCTATTTTTAATCAGTCATATGTTCAAAACACATTAATTGTATATCAGCTCTTTAAAATAAGTATGCTTGGCTAAGAAACTGGACATTGTGTTTCTGAAACAAAACATTTCCCCAAATGTCTACTTTTCATAAAGATAACTCATGTAATGATTTTTATTACAGATTAACAATAGATGTGATATCGACTGCAAAATAGTTAGGAAATACAAAATGAGGTGTTTGATCTTTGCCATATTTGACCCTGTTTTGTTCTCTGCACTATTTTCATTGGAAAACTGCACCATGTATGTGGGAGGGACTCATCTAATGAAGTAAGACCTTCAGGGTCAAACTGCTAATTTTGAATAAAAACACAAAAGGGAGAATCTAGGCAAGAGAGAGATTAGAAGTAGGTTGCCATATTTTAAGTCAGGACTTAGTAAACAAAGCAGATTTCCTGAGTCCAGGTCAGAAAGACGTGTAGTAATTTAAAAATCGGAGAAACATTGTGTGGAGGATAGATGTATTGCTGGCATACCTGTAACTGGCATCATGCAGTAGAGGAACTGCTATTTGATCAACTTGTGTATTTCCCTTAATAAACCTAATACGGTGCTTCATGAAAAAAAGACCTCATTTGTCATAGGTCAACAGAATGTTTTCTAACCACCACATAAAGATATGTTTCTTGAATGACTGTACCACAGATGATGGCAAATTTTGAAGAGGCTAAAGTCTCCCTTGAGATGACATTGTGAATGCCTACATGCCTTAGTGATTTAAATAGCTGATTAAAATTAACGTTTGTTTCGTATTTAAAATTATTATACAGGAAAAAGATAGTAAGGGGTCTTTTCTAACCTCTTTGAACTGATTTACCATGATTGTGCAGACAGTGATCAAATTTATGAACACTCAACCAAAAGGAAGAAAACTGTGAGACTTTTCATCTCAATGCAGTTTTGAAATCTTATCTCAGGGATTCTCTTTTTAATAAAGACAATCAATGAATAAATCAGTCAATCAATAAGAAAGGTATAGGAAGGAATATGAATGGAGATTGTATTTGTTTCTGAATACTGCGTAATGAGTAACAATGTTTTACAAAAACAACTTGTATGTATCATAACTAGAGATTCATTCTTGTGAACAGAATATAAAATATTGTATTAAAATATAAAACAGTTTCTTTTAAGCTTTTTCATTTTCTCTTTTTTGTTTTTCAAGTCAAGAATCAGTACTGTATACAAAGGAGTAATTCCTTTAATTTTTTTGTGTCATATCTGTCATGATTCAACTCTGTGGAGTGAACTAGCCACACAAAACATGAAAATAGTCAGGTGTAGCTGTTTTTTTTAATTGGTACTGGGATCAAACTCACTACCACGTGTTTGCAAGGCAGGCATTTTTGTCACTGAGCTAAATCCCCAGCCCTGTGTCTGTATTTTGATAAAACTTTATTTATAAAACAGATGGCTGAATTTAGCTCTTGCTATTCATTTAGGAAATCAAAACACCTATTTAGTTTTGATGATAATAGCTGGCATTGATTGGATCCATTATATGACAGGTACTGTTGTGAAATATTTGCTCATATTTGTCTGATAACCCAAATAACCCCATTCCTTTTTTGTTAAGTAATTTACCTAACATTATATATCCAGTGAGCGTTGAAGCAGAGATTTGCACCTAATTTGCACTGTAAGAAGTAGGTGTCAGTCAGGAGACAGAGTACCTTTTCTGATGTCACTTGGTAGTGACTGGCAGGATGATTAGCCTCCCAGAAACTGAGGTGTCCACCTGAGGATGTTTCGCCTACTTCACCTCCCATGTGGACAGCCACATGTGTCTCCCTGCACTGCTCTAGCTATTTATTCTTCACAGCATACCACCTGACTTGGAGATAATTCCAAATTATTTGGAAATCTTGGTGTGATTAATGAGATTTCTGACTTCAGGGGCAACATTTGAAACTGTATAATACGCTTATTCCCAGAGTCCAAAGAACAAGCACACACAAAAAGGCAAAACTAGGAGGAACTTTGCTGAACATATCTCTGTATTTAACTCTCTGCTATGGTTTGAATATGGCCTTTTGTACCCAAAAGATACATTGTGTTTAAAACCTTGATCCCCAGGGTACATTTGGGAAGTGAAGTCCTTACATGGCTGAGGATGTGAGGTATTTCTTCCCTTTGCTGACCATTCAGTTGCTGCTTTGTGTGTATGTGGTCCTGGAGATTGAACCCAGAACCTTTGCACTTAGATACACCTCCAACTTTTTAATTTTGGGGGGAGGAGTTCAAGATCTCTCATCTGTTTACCTTAGTTTCTAAGAGTTATGGGAGTAAAGGCATGTACCACCAACCCAGGTCTTTGGTAGTTCTTAAGTGAGGGTTGTCAAAAAAGGAGCAAGTCTGGCCCCACTTACCTTTCTCTCCTTTCTGCTTGAGATTGAGCACTTGGCATTACATGTACCCCAAAATCCACTACCCTTGTCAGAGACTAAACTCACGCAGACAACTAACCTTGGAATTGAACCTCCAAAACTGAGCTAAATAAGATAACCTCTGTATAGAAGGTTAGCTGTTTCAAGTGTTTTGTTGTAATAGTGAAAGATGACTAAAACAACTTCCTTTCTAATTTGGTGGGTCCACTCATCCTTAATAAGAACGTCTTTCTTCAAACATGCATAGTATGTGTCGTCACTTACCTTTGGAATTCTCAACTCCAACCCAGTTAATATTTGTCTAACAGCCCAGCTAACCTCCAAACCACAGGCTGTGGTCTGAAATTGTTTCTAGCTCCCTTCTCCATACTCCAGGAAATCCATAGAGTCCACTAACCTGTCAAGACTCCATCAAGGAGGTTCCTGAATCTGCCTTCATGGAGTTCAGGCAATGGAGACTCCCAAGGGACACATACTGGGGAGAGAAGAATGAGGCTGGGGTGTGTGTTCTTGGGCTCATTTCATTTATGGTAACTGAGATAATCAGTTTTATACATCAATGTGGGTAGATTATAGTCCCAAGATATTCATTTAAAAACTAGGTGTTTCTGCGAAAGTATTTTACAAATGATATTAAAGTCCATAATCAGTTTACTGAAAATAAGGAATATTATTTTATATAGTCTAGCTCAATCATTTGAAAGGCCCCTAGAACAGACAGAAAAGAATAAATTCTACCTGTGGGAGTTTCTTCACACCATGCCTGAGAGTTTTAGGCTGTTCTTCCTGATAATAGCCTGCTATATAGACTTGTCTTGACAATCCCCACAATTATGTGAACCAGATTATGACTTAATATAAAACTTCTACTAGCTCTGTGTCTCAGTTTGAACCTTGGCTTGTTTGGGAGCCTTAAGGTTGTGCCTGTTAACCAAGAGCAACGCTCCTCTGCAGTGGTTGGCTCTACTTGGCTCTGTCTCTTTATTGTGTAATTGTTTCTGATCTATGGATGGTAACAGCTTAAGTTATTGTCTAATTATATACTCCATATTTGTACATGGTCTCTGTGTGAGTTGACTGCCCCTGAATTGTCCTACTTTGAATGTACTGTTTCTTCATTTTGTTTTGTTTTTAAAAACCCCACCTTTTAACCAGTATATGTTTGTGATGCATAATAAATACATTCATCATGGAGACTATCTATCTATCTATATCACATCTTGATCTTTTTTTTTCTCTTTCTCCTCTGCTTCCTCCTATTGCTTTCCATCCTCAGATTCCCTGCTACCTCTACAAAGTCCATTTTTCTGTTTCATATTATTATCTTTTATTTTGTTCTTTAAGTTATTTATACTTTGAACTTCTCATGTAAGGTAAACCGTGGGCGTTATTTAACCTTCAGTATCTGATTTATTTCACTTATCAATATGGTCTCAAGTTGTATGACTCAATTTTTTTTTTTTTTTTTTGTCTTTTTCCTTTTTATCGGTACCAGGGATCGAACTCACCACTGCCTGCTTGCAAGGCAGGCGCTTATGCCGCTGAGCTAAACCTTATGGTTAAGTAGTACTGCATTATTTATATATACCACATTTCCTCTATCTATTCATCTGTTGATGGACACAGAGGCTGCTTCCAGGATTTAGCTCTTCTGAGTGTGCTACTCTAAATCAGGGTATGCATGTATCACTAAAGTACAATGTCTTTAACTCTGAGAAAATATCCAGAGGTATAGCTGGGTAAAATGGAATTTCCTTTTTTATTTTGTTGAGAACTCATCATATTGATTTCCATTTTAGTTGTAGTAGTTTGCAATCCTACCAACAACATAGGTTCTTTTTTCCCCACAACCTTACTGGAGTGTGTTGTTTTTTTGGTTTTTTAATGATAGCCATTTTTTCTAGAGTAAAATGAAATCTGTGTTGTTTTGGTTTGAATTCTGTAATCACATAAGTGCTAAACATTGTTTCATGTACTTACTGGCCATTTTGTACTTCTTTTGAGAAGTGTCTATACATTTCAATTGCTCTTTTTTGATTGCCTCTTCTATTTGTGATGGTCTAAATTTTTTGAGTTCTTTGTCCTCTGTTTGAGGAGTAACTGGCAACATTGTTTTCCCCAACAAGTAGGTTGTCTTTTCATTCTGTTTTTACTTTATTTTTTGTGCAAAAGCTTAATTTGATATAATCCCGTTTATTGATTTTTAGTGTTTTTTATGCAATTGAGGTTCTGTTCAGAAAGTCCTTGCCTATGTCTTCAGGAGTCTTACTTATTTGATCTTTCACCAAATAGAATGCTTCTGGCCTTACATTTAAGTCTTTGATCCATTTTTATTGAATTTTAGTACAGGATAAGACATATCATCTCTATTCATTCTTACACATGTGAATAACTAGTTTTCCAAGCACCATTTATTAGAGAGGCCATGTTTTCTCCAGCATATGTTATCGATATCTTTGTTAAATATTAGATGGCTGAATGTGTCTGGGGTTGTTTCTGCACCCTCAATTCTGTTCCATTTATCAACATGTCTGTTTTCATACCAGTACTATGATTATTTTTAAAAATCAATGTTGCTTTATATTATAACTTGGAAACTGGCTTGTGATGTCTCCTGCCTTGCTCTGGTTGCTCGGGATTGCTTTGGCTATTCTGGATTTCTTTTGGCTCCATAAAATATTACAGTCATTTTCTCTAGTTATATGAAGAAAGATAATTGGTATTTTGACTGGGATCGCATTCAATCTCTCTATAACTTTTGATAATATGGCCATTTTGACAATATTGTCTCTGCCTATCCAGGAACAGGGGTTTTCTGTATCTTCTTCAATTTCTTTTTTCTCAGTAGCATAGTTTTCAGTGTAGAGGTCTTATACTTCCCTTGTTAGGCTAATTCCTGGGCATTTAAACATTTTTTGAAATTCCTGGGAATGGGATTGTTTTTCTGTTTTCTTTTTTGGTGGCTTTACTTTTGGTACAGGAATGCTGTTGGTTTTTGTGTATTGTCATCTGTTCTGGTACTTGGCTGAATTTGTTTATTAGTTCTAAGAGTCTTAGGGAAGAGATTTTTGGGTGCTCTGTGTAAATGGTCATGGTGTCTGTGAACAAAGACAGTTTGACTTTTTATTTTCTCTGTGTATCCTTTTATTTTTGTCTCTTGTCAGATTGCTCTGATTAAGCATGGTTTGAGTACCATACTGAACAGGAGCAACGAGAGTGGACATACTGGTTTTTGATTTAAGAGAAAATGCTTTCAGTTTTCCACCTAGTATGATGTTGGCAGTGGGTTTGTCATAAGTAGCTTTTACTAGTTTGAAAGAAACACTTTTATACCCGTTTCTTTGCGGTTTTTATCATGCATGGAGATTGGACTTTGTCAAAGGATTTTTCTGCATCTGTTGAGATGACCATGTGATTTTTATTCTGCTTCTGTTTATGTGATGTGTCACATTTACTTTTTTGTGTATGTTGAACCACCATTCTGTCTCTGGTATGAAGCCGAATTGGTTCTGAGGTATGATTTTTTTTTTTTTCATGATCTGTTGCATTCTGTTTGCCAGTATATTGTTGAGAATTTTTGTTATCATTTTTTCGTTTTTTTTTTTATCGGTACCACGGATCGAACCCACGACTGCCTGCTTGCAAGGCAGGCGCTTATGCCGCTAAGCTAAATCCCCAGCCCTTTGTTATCATTTTTGAGACAGGGTCTTGCTATAAAGTGCAAGCTGGCCTTGAACTCACTTGTGTACCCAAACTGGCCTTGAACTCAGGGTGATCCTCCTGCCTCGACCTCTGGAGTGCTGCAATTACAGTTGTGCACCACCACAACCAGTTTGTTGAGGATTTTTTGGATCTATGTTCACTATGGAAATTTGCCTGTAATTTTCTTTTTTGGTCAAGTCCTTGTCAAATCTGAGTATCAGCGTAATACTAGTTTCAAGGAATGAGTTTGGAATTACCTTTTCCCTTTCTATTTTATAGAAGAAATTGAGGATAATTAATGTTAGATCTTCTCTGAAGTTCAGGTAGAATTCTTTGGTGAATCTGTTATTTCCTGAGTTTTTCTTAGTTGGTAGGTTTTTATTACTGCCTTTATTTCTTTGCCTATTGTTAGTCTATTCATGATTTTTATGTCTTCATGATTTTTTCACTAATTAATACTTGAAATGCTTCATTTAATTTAACTATTTATGAGTGTCTATTATAAAATGGCCAAGTGCTAGGCTCAAAGAGTATAATGAATAATGAAAATCACAGTTTTCAGGATTTTTATCTGTGTGATCGTACAGTTTTGTAGGGAGGTAGATAATTAAATAAATAATAATTGTAGGAAATTCTACAAGTGGGAAAGGGCAATTTGCCATCAGCGCACAGGGAGGGTGTTCCTTACCGGATATTGAGTTGATGCATTAAGAGAAACTTCATGGAAGAAGACATATCTACCCTGAGGCTTGAAGTGTGAGAAGAAATAAGGTAGGAGAAAGCAGGTGTGCAGTAGACAATATATGTATGTCATAGGGAGAAGTGTTTCAGATAAGGGATTAGCATATGCAGAGGCCCAGTATCCTGAGAGTCCCGAGAATCACTGGTTGTAGAGGAGAAAGCACGTGCTGTGGAACCAAGTAAATCCTACACCATGAAGGGCCTGCTGTCATGATTAATGAATGGGTTAAAGGAAGTCAACAGAGACATCTGGACCTTGGGAGATTTTAGTCCAATTTAAGATTTAGAAAGATCACTGCAGAGTGAAAAGAATCTCAAGGGAATAAGGTTGGAGTCCCATTTGTGCAAGCAAGGGATGATGGTGACATGCATAAGAGCGGGGGATAGATTAGGAAAGAGAAAATGGTGGATTTTTAAGATTTTTAGAAAACAGATTTGAGTAATCTTAAGGAAAAATGGGATTGTTGGCTCTGTAAATGAGAGAGAGGAAAGAAAAAGACAAGTTAAAGTATCCCTTTTTATCATCAAACAGATGGATAATAGTGCATTTTCTGAGATAGAAAACACATTTTGGGAGAAGGAACAGAATTCAGTGATGAAAGTCTTGAGTTTGAAGGGTCAGTGGAGCATGCAGTAGGTAAGGGATGAGTAGTAGGTATTCAAGCTTGAGCATAAAAGTTTTGAGCAAAAGGTAAAAATCTGAAATTTGTCAGCAAATAGATAGTAAGTGATATGAAGAGATGTAATGAGAATTATACAGAAAAGAATATAAAGTGAAACAGAGTAGGATCTGAGACTAACCAAAGAATCTTATATTCATAAAGATGGTGAAGAAAGAGTCCAAAAAGATAGGAAGTAGAATAACCAAAAGAGGAGAATGTTCCTGAGATCTGGAGTGATAATATTGCAGTAATATCTACTTTTATGAGAAAGTAGAACAGAAAAGGTTTAGAAATTGTATTGGGAAATAAAGAAGACATTGGTGCTTCCTCTAACCCAATGGCATAAAGAAATGTGTAACCTCTATCTGAGAGATTATAGAAAAGTTGTAGCTTCAATGACTTAGTTAAGGAAAGATTGTGTATCCTCAGAGAAAAGTTGGAGGAGAGAGACTGTTCCTTTATCACAGAACACATCTTCAGAGGATACAGAGGTATATTTGAAAAAGTTGCTCAAAAGCATATGGAGATGTGCTTTTAGGGCACTGTATACTCTTGGAGTGGCCTTGGACCTGTTTGTCCATCTGTATGACCAGTGCCACAGTATTCCTAGTACCCAAGCAAGATAAAAACACCATCTTTCTGCACATAGTACTCAGACATCCAGGACTTGAGAACTGTGACTGTTGGGTGAATAAATAATATGACATAATTTTGTCATGCCAGTTAGGAATTAGGAAGGCACTGGTCTGCATCACTTTTCTTATTGCTGATACAAAATACCCACCACTCACAATATTAGGGAGGAAGTGAGTTTCAAAGAAATAGCATGGCAGAGAAGCATAGTGGTAGAGAATTTTCTTCTGGTTATTTTAGTCCAGAGAAAAAACAGCATAGTAGACAGACTTGCTCAGGTCATGGTAGACAGGCAGCAGACAGAACTGGGAAGCCAGATAAACTCTTCCAGGCCACACCCTCAGTGACTTGTCCCTTGGGATCAGATCTGGGCTTCTAACAAAAAGCCAGATCTTCCTTCTCAATAATCCAATCACTTTCCTAGAGCCCTGCCTATTATCATGAGAAGTTTTTTTGGGGACATCTAGATATAAATTATAGTAGTACTTTAATGTGATTTGATGCAATAATCTGTCCATTGCCAAGAAACATATGCTAGTATCCCTTTTGGTAAGCCTTGCATACCAAATTTCTCTCTTGAATGTAACTGTCACATGAAAGACTGAAAAGTCTGGAACTAAAAAAAAAATTCAATTTTGTTTAATGGTTGAAAAATAAACTTATTTGCTGCAGGAATGAATTTTGTTAGCACATATAATAAACATCTTCTTGAAGTAATCTATTAAGCCTGATTTGAGAAATGACTGAATGCTTGCTCTTAAAAAGTATATGAAAAAAAATAATAAAATAAAACAAAACAAAAAAGTATGTGCTGATATTCTATTATTGACAGATATGTAAGGAAATATCAAAATTGAAGCTTATTTAAGTGAAATTTCAGTGGTTTTTAATTAGATACTTCAGTCTGTTGGCCATATTCAATGAAATGAGCAAGTGCTTAGGCAGCATTTTCAGTTTTTCAGACACTAAGCACTTCACAGATCTGAACTCATTCATTCCTCAAGGCTTCTTATGAAATAAATCCTACTATTTTCTCCATCTATGGCACAGAGAGGTTATGTGACTTGTCAAAGTTCACACAGTTGTGTCTAGAGCTCCAATCCATGGCTTCTCTGCTGGGCTGCACTCCAGTGAGCGTCTCATGGCTAACTTGATCTCTAAAAGCCTATTTCACCTATGCACCACGGAGGACTGGCTATCTGTAAGTTTCCCAGAAAATCAGTGGAAGATCAAGGGGGATTTAAAGTATTCAGTAGTGGTGTATTGACTGTTTCTCAGGTTTGGTGTCACCATAAGCCTCCCAGAAGCTTTTGTAAAGAGAAGTAATCTTAGGTTAATTCTCTTAGAAAGGAATCTCCAAGGTATGTACTGGTCAAACTTCTAAGAAACCAAGAACTTAGGCAAGAGTGCACCTCCAGGGTTTGGGGATTTAGCTCAGCGGCATAAGCACCTGCCTTGTAAGCAGGCGGTCATGAGTTCGATACTGGTAAAAATGAAAAAGACAAAAAAAAAAAAAGAGTGCACCTCGAGCCTCTCAGGAAGAATTTGACCAGGATGATTGAATTTTATTCTGGGATATACTCTGGGTCTCAGAGAGAAGCTCTGAAAATCTATGCTAGACTAGGCTTTGGTAGGGACAGATTTGCTAATGGTAAGGGCTTGACTATTCCTAATATCAGTTATATTGGGTCACCATCTCAAGTCAGTTCTTAGGCTGTCATAAGCAATTAATTTTTCATTTGAGAAGAAATAAAAATCAGCCTTTGTGAACCCAAGGAAAGTATATTACAAAACCAGTAACTTGGCTGACTCCAGTTAAACAATTATATGCAGCTCTGAGAGTCTGGTGAATGGTAATAACTTAAAAACAACAACAACCAGTAATAAACCACCAGAAGGCCAGGAAAGTTTCAGAACTAATTTAAGGCCAAGGTTAGGTTCCCTCTGTGACCAAATTATAGGGGAAAGTACTTTCAAGTACCTCTGAAAACTTTGAAAGTTCATTCTGCATTTCAATGATATGAAATTTAGCATAACAAAACCAGTCCTTTGCCTGCACCAACTTTCCTGCAGCTGTGCTTCTCAAGCTCCAGGAATTTGGGCCTGCCTCCCTGCCTGTGCCCTCAACTCTGGAGACCTAGCATCCTGGGGTGAGTGAACCCACACCATCCCAAGCCCCGCAAGGGAGTTAAGATCATTGCTCCCACAGGCCAGGGAACTTTGCGGCTTCCTGCTACACTGGAGCTGCTCAGCAGGGCTTGAGCCTGCCTGCCCCACCCACAGTGACCCTTTCTCAATCCAGGGAACTGGGCGGCCAGAGTCCCAGAAGCTAAAAACATAGCAGACCATTTCCAACAAGCCCAGGGGAAGCCTTGGTATAACACTTGAAACATGGAAATATAGGAAAATGACAAAATGAAAGACCAACCTACAATCTCAAGTCTCCAGCCCACCCCAAGAAGCCTTAGGAGGTATGTACATAGAAGAAAACATATGCTATACAACTGAAATACCTGAAAAAATAGCAACTGAAATAAAGAAGCAACTCCGGGAAGCCTTAAAGGAATACAAACTAGAAATAATCTCCCAGGTAAAAGAAGAAATGATAAAAGAAGTGAAAGAGGTACTGAACACATCTAAAGAAGACACAGTTAACAAATTGGGGGAACTAAACAAAAAGATAGAATCCCTGGATGAACAATATAAGAAACAAACAGAATACATGAAGCAGATGCAAAGACAAATATAGGAAATCAAAAATTCCATTGAAAGTTGTAAAAACCACCTCAATGAATGTGAAGATAGAATTTCAGACCTTGAAGACACGATTGCAGCTAGTGAACAGGAAAGGAAAGACCTTTTAAAAATAACAAGGAATCAGGAAATAACAATTCAAGAGCTGCAAGATGATGTGAAGAAAAACAACATAATATTGATAGGGATAAATGAAAAAGAAGGGGACAACATAAAGGATGTTAAGAGGATATTTAGAGAAGGAATAGCTGAAAATTTCCCAAACATGAGAATGAAAACTGACATCAGGATCAGTGAAGCATATAGAACTCCAAATAACCAAAATAAAACTATACCCAGACATATATTAATCACCATCCCAGAAATCTGACATAAGAATAGAATATTAAAAGCTGTCAGAGAGAAAAGAGAGATTACCTATAAAGGAAAACCTATCAGAATCACAGTAGACTTCTCAGCACAAACAATAAAGTCAAGAAGAGCATGGAGTGAAGTATTTCAGATCCTCAAAGAAAATGATTTCCAACCTAGGCTGATGTACCCTGCAAAACTGTCCTTCAAAATTGATGGAGAAATAAGATACTTCCATGACAAAGAACAGCTGAAGAACTTCATGATCACCAAGCCAACCCTGCAAAGAATACTGAAAGACAGTTTAGATACACTTAGGAAAAACACACTAAGCAAAAGCAGACAATTAAACAGAATGGAAAGATAAAGATGCAACAGCAGAAAGATAACATGTCAACAATAAACCATATATAACTGTCATAGCCATTAATGTAAATGGCCTCAATTCACCAATTAAAAGAAACAGACTGGCAGAATGGATCAAGAAAGAGCATCTAACCATATGCTGTTTACAAGAAACCCATCTAACCCAAAAGGAAACTCACAGACTGAAAATCAAAGGATGGACAACAATACTTCACGCAACAAGAATCCCCAAAGAAAGTGGGGTAGCTATTCTGTTTGCAGACAATGTGAACTTCAAACCAATAATGATCAGAAGAGATAAAGAAGATACTGGTTAGGGGAAAACTTCAAGAGGAAGAGATAACAGTCTTAACTATATATGCACCTAATGCCAGAGCAGCAAGTTTCATAAAGCAAGTATTAATAGAAATGAAAAACCAAATTAGCAATAACACAATTATAACAGGAGACCTTCACACACCATTGACACCAAGAGACAGATCAACCAGTCAGAAAATCAGCAAAGGAATAACAGAACTGAATCACACCTGTGAACAAATGGACTTGATAGACACATACAGTGTTCCATCCAACAACATCAGAAAACACATTCTTCTCGGCAGTACATGGGAGATTCTCTAAAACAGACCATATGTTATTAGCCCACAGAACATATTTAAATAAATGCAAAAAAATCAAAATTATCCCATGCATGTTATTGGATCATAGCGCCATGAAAGTAAAATTAATGATAAAGAATACTGCAAAAGTCCCACAAAGACATGGAAAGTGATTAACACACTCTTGAGTAGTTGGTGTGTTACAGGGGAAATTAAAGGAGAAATTAAACAATACCTACAAGCAAACAAGAATACAAATACAAATTACCGCAATCTGTGGGATGCAATGAAAGCTGTCCTCAGAGGAAAATTTATTGTACTGAGTTCCCCTATCAGGAAAACAGAACGAATACAAATAAATAACCTGATGCTACACCTCAAACATCTAGAAAAAGAAGAGCAAATCAAGCCCAAAGCCAAAAGAAGGGAGGAAATTATAAAAATCAAAGCAGAAATTAATATAATAGAGACTAAGAAAACAATCCAAAAAATCAATGAATCAAAGAGTTGGTTCTTTGAAAGAGTAAATCAAATTGATAAGCCCCTAGCCAACCTTATTAAAAAAGAGAAGAAAAAGCTCAAATTCATGCAATAAGGCATGAAAAAGGTGAAATCACTACAGACTGTAGAAACCAGAAGATCATCAGTACCTATTTTGAAAACCTCTACTCTCATAGGTTTGATAATACAGAAGAGATTGACAGATTCCTAGAAACATATGAAGTACCAAAGCTAGGTCAAGAAGATGTAAAACTGCTGAATAATCCAATTTCTGTTAATGAAATTGACAATGTAATTAAGTCCTTACCTACAAAGAAGAGGCCAGATGGATTCACTGCAGAATTCTACAAGAAATGCAAAGAAGACTTAATGTTGACACTCCTCAAACTCTTCAATGAAATTGAAAGTGAAGCAATCCTTCCTAAGGCATTCCTGGAAGCAAATATTACTCTAGTACACAAACCTGAGAAAGACCCAACTAAAAAAGAGAACTACAGGCCCATCTACCTAATGAACACAGATGCAAAAATCCTCAATAAAATATTGGTAAATAGGATGCAGCAAACCATCAAGAAGATTATACACCACGACCAAGTGGGACTCATCCCAGGCATGCAGGAATAGTTCAGCATATGTAAGTCAATAAATGTAATCTACCATATCAATAAAGCCAAAAATAAGAATCACATTATTGTTTCTATAGATGCACAAAAAGCTTCTGATAAGGTCAAACATTCATTCAGGAGAAGAACCTTACAGAAAATTGGAATAGATGGCCTTTACCTCAATATGATACAGGCCATCTATGACAAACCAACAGCCAGTATCATACTAAATGACCAAAAACTGAAGGCCTTTACCTTAAAATCAGGCACAAGACAAGGTTGTCCCTTATCACTGCTCCTATTTAATATAGTACTGGAAATACTATCCAGAGCAATTAGACAAGAGAGAGAAATAAAAGGGGTATAGACAGAAGTGAAAGATGTATGTAAGGAAAATTACAATACCCTGAAAAAGAAATTGAAGAAGATCTCAGAAAATGGAAAGACATCTCTTGCTCTTAGATAGGAAGAATAAATATTGTGAAAACGGACATTCTTCCAAAACTGTTATATAGATTCAATGCAATCCCAATAGAAATACCATCAACATACCTTATAGATCTAGAGAAATCACTCCTAAATTTGATCTGGAACCAGAAGAGACCTAGAATCGCAAAGGCAATTCTAAGCAGCAAAGACAAAGCAGGAGGCATCACAATCCCTGACTTGAAGTTATACTACAAAGCAACAGTAGTAAAATCAACATGGTATTGGAATCAAAACAGAACCGAAGATCAATGGAATAGATTAGAAAATACAACCACAACTACAAACACACTCATTCACCTTATCTTCGATAAAGGGGCCAAACATGTTCACTGGAAGAACGACAGTCTCTTTAATAAACGGTGTTGGAAAAACTGGCTCTCCATATGCCAAAAACTAAGACTAGACTCATGCCTATTGCCATGTACTAAATTAAAATCTAAATGGATCAAAGATCTGAATATTAAAACAGAAACACTAAATCTATTGGAAGACAAATTGGGTGACCTTGAAGACATAGGGGTAGGTAGAGAATTCACGGGAAATACTTCCCAGAGTCAACAACTGGGATCATGTCTTATTAAAAAGTTTCTGCACATCAAAAGAAATCTCTAGCATAGTGAAAAGAAAATCTACAAACTGAGTGACAATCTTAGTGAACTGTCCCTCAGACAAAGGACTTCTGTCTAAAACATATATTTAAAAAAATCAGACCCCCAAAATTCAAAGATCCAATTGAAAAATGGGCATCTGAGATGAATACACACTTCTCAGATGAAGAAATACAAATGGCAAATTAATACATGAAAAAATGTTCATCATTATTACTCATTAGAGAAATGCAAATTAAAATCACACTGAGATTCCATCTCACTCCTGAAAGAATGGCCAGGATCAAGAAAACCATCAACAACAAATACTGGAGAGGCTGTGGGGAAAAAGGAATTCTTCTGTACTGTTGGTGGGAGTGTAGACTTATGGAGCTCAGTCTGGAGATTTCTCAAAAAGCCGGGATTGGAAGTCCCATTTGTTCCAGCTATTCCACTTCTATGCATATTCCCAGAAGAACTGAAAACATCATACCACAGTGATATATGTGCACCCATGTTTATAGCAGCACAATTTGTAATAGCCAGATCTTGGAAACAATCTAAGTGTCCATCAACTGAGGGATGGATAAAAAACTTGTGGTATTCTTATACATTGGAGAACTACTCAGCTATAAAGAATGATCACATTGAGATATTTATAAATAAATGGACACAGCTTGACACCATACTCATAAGCGAAATAAATCAAACTCACATGTATAAATACCAAATAGTTTCTCTAGTGTAAGACATGGTAAGAATACATAAAAGTATGAGGTAATCATGATTCCTCATTATATTGCTTTGAAGCCTTATAATGTTTTTATTCATTAAGTAGAATGGTTTCATTGTGGGTTGTTTGATTTTATTGTCTGTGATGGTATGAACAGCTATTCTGAAGAAAGCACGACATTATAATAGCTAGTGATGATTTAATATCATCTTGCTTTGAAGTCCCACCAAGCTGATGTTCTTCTGTCTCCACCGGTTTTATCATGCTGTATCTTATTGTATGTTATAGTATTAACAAAATTTTTTATAGACAAGAGATAATATAGTACCCATTGTTAGTTTTCTGTTAGTTGGTTCTGAATACCCTTTAATACTTTCATTCTCTTGAATGGTTTTATACTGTCTTGTTATGTTTGATACTATAGTGTATGAGGGTATACTCAAATATTTCAAGGAAAGAAACACTATGGTAGCTACTTTTATGTAAGATTATCTTGTGGTGAAACACTATGTTGCTTAAATTGTTCTGTTCTGAAAAAAAAAACAGTCCTTTTAGGTGGGTGGTATGAGACTAGAATGTTAAATTTAAAGGAACTAAAGCAGAAATTAAATGATAAGAATTTCTTTTGAATAGAGTTGAAGTGAAAGTCTTGTTTACTGAACAACAAACATTAATAAAATCGTATGACACCGTTAGTTACACAAGTGTAAAAGGTAAACCTATTTGGCTAACTTGGAACGTGAGAAAGAATAGTGGTTAGAAAGGTGGATGTTGGTTCCCAAGACAATGATGAAAGAGTAGAGGGCTTTTTCTTCTGTGAGTTTCTTCTTTTTTCATTTTTCCCTAATATAAAAATTTTCTTCTGGTTATTTTAGTTCTTCCCCTTTCTCACAAAAGTGACAGAGGAAATTTCAGTTTTTTACAACAGTAAATGATTAGCTTGAAAATCAATTGGTACAGTGTCACTGTAATCACTTGACCTATAATGTTGAGCTAAAAGTACTTTGTTTACTGAGACATGGAATAAAATATTTGGGGGCCAAACTGGTTCAGAGACCTTGTGCTCCTATTTCAGAGAAATTCAAGTTTTTGAGAAATTCCATCTTAGACTTTTGGGTTCCCAATTTGTTTTTAATAGTAATTGCACATTTAAACACCTCTTGTTTCACTTAGCAAATGACATCTCAGGCTATGGATGATGAAAGATTACCAAGGAGACTCATAGAAAATTTTTCTAAATTATTTTGAGAAAAGAAAAAGTTTAAACCAGTAGTAATTTTAAAACAGTCAGACCTAAAGTCAAGACTCACAGACTACATATTGTCACCTCTTATCCCTATAATTAAGCAGGTTTGTAGTTCAGACCAATCTTTTGTGCAGAAATGAGTCTGTCATTTGATAGAAAAAAATAAAACAGAAAAGTCATAGCTATTACCAGGTAAACTAGGGTTAACGAAAGATTATTTTATTAATTATTTGGGTTTTTTTATTTAAGGAGAAAAAGAAAAAAACAGAAAAAGGAAACAAGTAATCCAAAATTTAAAAAATAAACAGTAAGAAATCACTAGTTAATAGATTACATATTCTCATCTTAGAAATAGTTGTTCAAGTTACAAAATTGAAGCATATAAAGTGGACATTCAAGCAGTGAGACTGCAAACAGTTTTGTTCAATGATCAAAAAAAAAACTCAGTAATATGGTTATCTATCTTATACACTTAAACATATATACAGTTATAACCTTTAGAGCACTTTCTTTTCTTTTCTTTTGTACAATGACAATTACACATTTTGGGTTTTATTACTCCCACAGTTCTTATTACTTTTTTTTGAAGAGAGTAAAACCAAATGTGACATATCAGAACAGAGTCAGTCAAATCAAAATGATGGACATAATAGATAATGTAAAAACAAAATACAAGGTGATCAACAGTGGTTACCATACTGCCTCTTGCTATTTTAAGAAGAATTGCCATTTATAATAAAATTGAACAAAACAGTAAAGAATAAAACCAAAGCATTGGAGACATTACAGGACTTTAAAAGAAGATAATAGTCAACTGGAATGGGCATCATAATGAATCTTATTGTCTTCACAGTTTTGCCTATACTTGGAACTTGGTACTATCAAGCAAAGCAGAATAGAGGAAAATCAGTCAAAACAAGATGGTGAGGGCAATACAGGATTTCAAATCAAGTTAATAGGAAATTAAAGTAGGTTACTATAATGTAGCCTGCTATTTTTTATTTATTTTTCTCTTAATTAAAAAAAAAGTAAATAAAAAAGGGGGAGATTGAGATAAAAGAGGGCATAACAACAGAACAGTGCAGATCAAAAGATAACCATTTAAGCAAAATAGTGTTTCACCACAAGATATCCTGACATAAAAATAGTTACCATAGTGTCTCTTTCCTTGAAATCTTTGAGTATAACTTTGTATACTGTAGCACCAAACATATCAGGACACTATAAAACCATTCAAGAGAATGACATTATTACAGGGTATTTAGAACCAATTAACAGAAAATGAACAATAGTTTCTGTATAATCTCCTTGTCTATAAAAGTTTTTACTTATATTATCATATATAATAAAATCCAATAAGATACAGCCTTTTAAGACTGATGGAGACAGAAGAACACAAGTTTGATGGGACTTCAAAACAAGATGATACTAAATCAGCACTAGCTATTATGATGTCTTGTTTTCTCCAAAATATCTATTCCTACCATCCAATCTTCTCTGCCTCATTTCTGTTTAGCTCTTTTTCTGTCGTTTGTTGTCAGTTTGTCTTCTTCATTTTGCTTTCTGCTCCATTCATTGTGGCCTCGTTGCCACTATTTCTGGAATCTTCGTATTTTTCTTTTTTAGAATATCCTGTAGTATTCTCTGTAGGGTTGAATTGGTGGTTGCAAATTCCCCTAGTTCCTCTTTATCCTGGGAGCGCCTTGTTTTTCCCTCAATTTCTAGGGACAGTTGTGCAGGATATATCAATCTTGGATGGAGGTTATTATCTTTCAAAGCTTGAATTATTTTGCCCCACACTGTTCGTGATTTGATGGTTTGTGCCGAGAAGTCTGCTGTAATTCTGATGGGTGTTCCCTTGTAAGTGATCTGTTTCTTGTCTCTGACAACTTTTAATATTCTGTTCTTATACTGGATTTCTGGAATTTTAATTATTATATGCCTGCGTGTAGCTCTGTTTGAGTTGTAGGTGGCTGGGGTCCTGTATGCTTCATACATCTGAGTATCTTAACCTTTTGCTAAATTAGGGAAATTCTCCTGGATTATTTCTGTGAATAGATTTGTAGTCCATTTGTTTGTGTCCCTACTTCTTCTATGTTCTTAATTCTTAAGTTATATATCCTCTTATCATCTTCTAGCCTTTGTATTGTTGCTGTTTGTTTTTTTGTTATTTTTAAGAAGTTTTTCATTTCATGCTCCCATATTACAAATCTTCCCTCCAGTTCAGCTAATCTATCCTTAGTTTCTTTCAAACTGTTATGCCAGTTTTCGATAGAGTTTTTAGTTTCCTGGTAATCTCTTTGAACCTGCTTCATGTATTCTATGTTTTCTCTATTTTCTCCCTCAAACAATTCTCCCCTTTTTTTCTGTTCTTCCATTCCACCATCTGTTTTTTCTTGGGCATTGTTTAGCATTTCTCTTACTATCCTACTTATATATCTTGCTTCAGGTCATTAATAACTTCATTCCTGAACTCCTCTATGAGGCTCTGGAGATAGCACTTATGTCTATTGGTGCCATGTCTGATATTGCATGTTTCTCAGTATTGGGGGCCAAGGACCCTTTCTTGTTGCTCCCTCTTCCCTTATTTTTTTGTTCCTTTTATACAAGTGAATATAGGAGGCCCAGTTTCTTTCTTTGTCAGTTACAGTTTGTTTGAATTGTGCCAGCTAGGTGTTCCTGCCCACTGCAGTGTACTAGGGTGACAGAGACCTGGGCAGCTTATGCTGGGCCCACCCCTCCAGGTGAACCTACCGCAGGCTTCAAAGCTAGGGTGCACCTCCAGGTGCTGGGACCTGGTTTGGGCTAGCCTACTGGGTCTTAGACAGCGGCGTCACGCAGGCCAGGCACTCGCCACCAATCCCACTTGAGAGGGGAATATGTGACTGAAGTCACTGCAACAACCTGTTCCAGCTAGTCTGCCCGGTCCCAATCTGTTCTTTGCTGAAGCCTCCTACTCTATGGAAGGGTCCCCGATCTGCTCACTCACCGCAGGTTGATGCAGGGCTCCCGGCTAGTCCCACTCTCAACTGCATTCACTGCTTCCCACTCTCAGAGTTTTCGTGCCTCTCTCCTTGCCGTGCCGATTGAGACCCAATAGCAGCTGCAAGAAATTCAAATCGCAGCTTCCAGTGGTGCAGGGTTCAGCTTCTACACTGAGACCTTATCTGTTCCTGTTATATCACCGGGATTGCATTTCCAGTTGGTTTCTCTTAGTTTAGTTCGTTCCTGGGTTGGCAAAGTATATCTCCCCTTGCTTAGGATTTCTCACCCAACACCATTCCTGGATTTTAAGTGGGGTTTCTCAGAGAGCCTTTGAAGGTGCTGCTATCTATCCGCCATGTTCTCCCGGAAGTCCTTCTTAATTATTTGTGTCCTTGCCAAAGCTGCAGGATAAAGAATGCTCATAAATGTCTCAAATTACATATTTATGTCTATCATTCTCTGAATAACCTTGTGGCATAATTAGTGTCTTTTGGGCATTTATTTGATTCTACATTGTTTTTTGCTAAATATATGCATATATAGACACCGGCTTAATAGCATAATGATAACTTTACATGAAGATATTTAAGGCATTTCATTCTCTGAGTCCTAGCTGAAAAATCACTTTTATAGGTGTGAGGGTAGCTGAGTGGTGGAGTACTTATCTAGTATGCATGAGGACCTGCGTTCCGACCCCAGAACAAACACATGTACAAACAAAAATGTGCATTTACAGGAAGCTTTCTGATGTACTCATTTGGAATGAGTTTTCTTGCCTCTGTTTCCAAAGCACTTGGTCTGAACCTTTGCTGTAGCATTTATCTATTACTTTAGTATAATTGTTTGCCTCTCTCTAAGCTGAAGGCCTCGTCCCCTTTAGGAGGAGAGGCCTTGGCCTAGCCATTGTTATGACTACAGCACCAAGCACAGAGTGTGACATGTATCAGGCACACAATAGAAACTATTTGATGTGCAGGTACTGCTGCAATTCAGAAGCTACAAGTATTTGAGACTTTAATCTTTAGCTTGTCTGTACCTCTGTTAAAAACTTCAGGCCACCTGTAATATTTATGCATTATTCTGTTTAGTTTTGTCTTTGAAAACTCCCAGAGGAAAGTCCAAATATTTGATTTGTTAAATGGTTTATTGGATGCTTTGTTGAGTTTGATTTGAAGTTAGAAGGATGTAGCAAAAAGGGACTTGGACATTTATATACAGGGTTGAAGGGAGTGACGTCAGCAAGATGGAAGAAGGGAAGCTCTCAGTCTCTCTTACAAAAAGTGCAATTAACCCTTGTCCACAGAGAGCAACACCTTTGTGAAAACCTCAAAACTTGGGAATGAGCTTGAGACACATATGGATCATAAAACCTAAAAACAGAAACATCCACATAGGAGAGTAATTGAAATTGTCTCATTTTGACAACATTGCCCTGCTCTCATAGTGCCCAAGGATTCCCTGGAGCTTACAGTTTCTATAGTGGGAAAAGAGAGCTTGGGTTGATAGCCAGCTTCCCTAGCATTGTGAGATGCTTCCAGAAAGCCCATTTCTGTCTTGCCTCATGGAAAACACTGAGGCAATAATAGCAGGGCTAGAACAAAGAAAGATGGCAGAGTTGACAGTCAGTGACACAGTGATCTTAATGATATCCTAGCAGAGGTGGTACTGGGTAAAAAAAACCAGATGGTCACTTCCAGAACCATGGCAGAAATTTCTACCAGTCTTGAGTGTCTAGATAGCTACACTGTTTAGTCTTAGAACCTACCCAAGTTTCCCCTTAAACAGGAAAATGCCTGCCACCATCCATCTCTGCAACGTAGGAACCTGCTCTGCCTGACCTGAGTCCAAGTAACAGCCCAGCATCAGAGACCACTCGAAAGCCTACCCAGGCAGAAAAGCAAGCTTCAACCATGTGTTTCTTTGTAATATAGCTTCTGAACTAAATGATTCTAAGCAGTGACACTGCCTAAGCTGGGAGCCTAGTCTGGAGGTCTACCCAACTGCAGAATCCAAACTATTATATTGTCTGATAAAGAATACAGCCTATGACTCTACCTGAGTAAAGGTAAGTGTAAAGAGTGCCTTGCCAGCAGTTCTGCCTGCCTAACAGGCCAACCAGAAGTCCTACTCAACTTCAGAGTGAAGGCAGCAGTCAAGCCCAACTATAGCATTTGACAGTAAGCACTACCTGCCTCTGCTCATAACCACCTAGCCCATCCAGAATCACTGGCTAGACTAAATATCTCTTCCAAAAAGCATCTGTAAAGGCCCAAAGGGGTGGCCACTTTCTCAAATACTCAGACACTACTACAAGAATCACCAGAATCATAGAATTATCACATCATGAAAAGATGTAAATATTTCCAGTAATTGACTCTAACAAAAATGGAGATACACATTAACTAAAGGGGTGGGAAAATGCTAAATATTCCAAATGCCAAAGTGCAAATCAAAACTGAAATCAACTTTAAGTAAATTGTAAAAATAGAAAAAGATCATTACGCTATAGTAGCTTATCAGGAAGATTTAATACTAGGAACATTTAAAACAAAGAAAGCAAATATTGAATGATTTGAAGGGAGAGATAGATTACCATACAACAATAGGGAACTTCAATATCTCAATTTTAACAGTGGACAAAGCATTCAGACAGAAAGTTAATAAGAAACATTGAGTCTGGGACTATATTTTAGAGCAACTGGGCCTCTGAGAAACATGGAGAATATACCATCCAATGGCAGCAGAATACACCTTCTCAGGCCACATGAAGCATTCTCTAGGATAGATCATCTGTGCATATATTAAGCTGAAAATTAAGTACTAATAAATTTAAGAGGATTGAAGCATTAAATTCTTGTCCTCATGAATATTAAGCAAGTACAGGAAATACAAAGATACATAAACCATTCAATTTTTAACTCCACTCTAAACCCTAACACTATGACTATCTACCTTCTAAACCACATGATTCCATCTTACATAATACACCTAATCTATCCTTAGACACACCTCATTGAGTCAAATCCACCCTTGTCAATATGACTATCTGCTTCTCATACTCAATCTCTTATTCTACCATGCTCCGTGAAGCCCTCAACCTGCTAGACAGGGATCCTTCTGCTTGCTCCGGGCCCATAACACATGGGGGTTTCTAATAGTGATCTTTAAAAGACATCAGTTTCTTACTTCAGGGCCATAAATTTAAGATCGCCATTCCTCTTAAATAAGACGTCTCGATAGACTAATGACTAATCAGCCCATGACCAATACAACTGTGGTTTCATGCATTTGGTATCTTTTTATTTTCAGGGATTCTGTCACTCACCATAGCTGTCGAGGCACTGTCTCAGTCAATTTAATTGTAGCTGGGCTTGGAATGAAGGATTCATATTCCACACGGTGATACTTTTGTGGAAATTCTTGTCGTGCTTGAAGAACATGTTCTACATGTGCACGTGCACGAGTGTACACATGCATACATGTATCTTTTTCTATCACAGTGGTATAAAATTAGAAATCAGTAGCGAGGCCAGAAAATTAAAAAATACATGGAAATTAAACAGCATATTTCTAAACAAACAAAAGAAATTGAAAAGGAAGTCAGAAGACATCTTGAGACAAACCAGAACAAAACAGAAATATACCAAAATGTATGAAGTAAGTTTATGTAACAATACTTATCTCAGAAAGAAGAAATATCTCAAGTAAATTTCCTTGTATCTAAATGAATGACAAAAAGAACGAAGTAAACCCAAAATTAGCTGAAAAAAGAAAATACAAAGAGAAGAAATAAATGAAACTGACTAGAAAAACAATTCCAAAAAAATAAGAAAACCTCAAAGTTGGTTTTTGAAAAAAGAATCAAAATTAACCCTTTCCTGGCCTGAAGATAAAAAGACAGAAGACTCAAATAATGTTAGAAACAGAAGACACTGCAATGGATACTATGGAACTACAAAGGATCACAAGAAACTACTATGAACAATTATATGCTAACAAATTGGATAATTTAGCAGAAATGGATAATTCCTAGAAACACACAGCCTACCAAGATTGAGTCATGAAGAAATAGAAAATCTGAGCAAACCAGTAATGAATAAGGACATTGCATCACAGATAAAAATCTATCACAACAAAGAAAATCCCTGCTGTGAAGGATTCACAGCTGAATTCTAACAACTGTTTAAAGAACTAGTAATATTCATCCTTCTCAAACTCTCAAAAAACTGAAATTGAGGACATTCTTCTGAATTCATTTTATGAGGCCAAAATACCCAAACCCCCAGGTCAGATAAGAGACTTCCAGAAAAGAAAATCACAGTTTAGTATCCTTACTGACTATAAATACAAAAGTCTTTAACAAATTATTATTTGTTGTATGGGTATTGTATTATTTGTTGTATTATTATTGTATGGGTGTAAAAAACACCCATACTATCCAAAGTAGTAAGCTAAATTTAAAAACACATTGAGAAAGATCATTCACCATGATCAAGTGGGATTTAGCCTTCAGATCGTAAGGGTGATTCAACATGCCCACATCAATAAATGTGATTATACCACATTAACAGAATAAGGGATGAAAGTCATGTCAACACATGCACAAAAACAAATGACAAAGTTTCACATCCTTCCTTGAGTAAAACTCTGAACAAATTAGGTATAGAAGGACTGTACCTCAACACAAACAAGCTGTAAATGACTACTTCACAGTTAATATTAGACTTGATGGAGAACAAAAAGCTTCCTTTAAGAACAGAAATAAAACCAGATACCTACCAACAACAGTTTTTTTATAGTCTTGGAAGTCCTAGATGGAGAAATTAGGCAAGAGAAAGAAATAACAGAATCCTAATAAGAAAAGAAGTGAAACTGTGTCTGCTGCTGCTGATTATTCATATGGTGAGCTCTAAAGATGGCACCAAAAACTGTTAAAACGGATAAATTCAATAAAGTTTCAGGAGAGAAAGTCAATATCCAAAAATTGGTAGCATTGATGTACACAATAATAAACTATCAAGAAGTAAATTGGTAAAACAATCCCACTTAGCAACATTAGCAACAAAAATTTAATTTAATCAAGGAAATAAAAGATCAGAAAATTATGTAATGTTAATTATTAATTAAAATAAATACAAATGAAAAATACCTCATGTTAGTGGACTGGATGATGTACTGAGTTCGTGGATTGAAATAATTCATTTTGTTAAAACACCCATACTATCCAAAGTACTCTACAAATTCATATGCAATCCCTATGAAAATACTATTTTTCATAGAAACAGAAACAACAACAACAACAAAATGAAAAATTATAATGAAAGCATAAAAGACCCTGAACAGGCAATGCAATCTTGAGCAAAAAGAACAAGCTGGAGATATCACACTCTCTGGCATTAAATTATACAGTACTGTAAAGTTATAGTAATCACGATACTGACATGGAAGTAATCATGATACTGACATGGAATCAGGCACGTAAACCAGCAGTACAAGAAAGATTGCTCAGGGATAAACTCATGAATTATGGACAACTTATTGTCTGCAAGAATACATAATGGGGAAAAGATAGTTTCTTCAACAGTGTTAGGAAAACCGAACAGTCACGTGCAAAAGAATGAAATAGGACTGGTGTGTCATACACAAAAATCAACTTAAATTAGGTTACAGACTTAATTGTAAGATCTGAAAGGAAAACTCCTAGAAGAAAACCAAGGAAAAAACTCTTCAACACTGTTCTGGATATGACTCTGAAGATTCAAACAGCCAGAACCGCAAAAGACAAAGCTGCACAGCAAAGGAAACATTTAACAAATTGAAGAGACAACCAACAGGACAAGGACAAAAGAAAATATTTACAAATTACACATTTCTAAGTGGTTTGTTCACAAAATGTATAAGGGACTTAAAAACTTTATAATGAATTTAAACTTTATAATGAGAAAATTAATGATCCAGTTAAAAAATTGGCAAAGACTATCAATAGACATTTCTTAAGAGAAGGCATAAAAATGCCAATAGGCTTTTGAAAAAATATTCAACATCACTAATTATAAGAGGAGTGAAAATTGAAATCACAATAAAATATCATCTCAGACTTGGTAAAGTGACTATAATTCAAAAAACAAATATACACATTGATGAATTAGTCACGTTTTCATCACTGGGACCCAATACCTGATACCTACAATTTAAAGGAAGAGAGATTTATTTAGCTCACAGTTTCCAGTTGAGTTCAGCTCAAAGTTGGTTGACTCCAAGACAGAAATGCTTAGTGGAAGGACAGGCTGAAGGAAAGCTGCTTGTTCCATGGCATCCAGAACACAGAGGAATGGGGGAGCAGGAGACTGGAATACACCCTTCTGAGTGTCTCTGCTCAGTGACCTACCTCGGGCTAGGATCCACCTCCTAGAAGCGTATTCAGCTATGGAACACCACTGCTGAATGTAGCACTGTCACATCCAGTCACCCTCCAAACATAGGAGACTTTTGGGGGACATTTTAGATTTAAACCAGAACAGACAAGATTGTGGAGAGAAAGGAAACTTGGTACATTGTGGGTGTGTATATAAATTAGGGAGCTGTTATATAGAATAGTATGGCAGTTCCTCCAGAAACTAAATGTAGAATTATTTTATAATCTAACAGTCTTACTGTGGTATATATCCAAAAATAATTGAAATCAAAGAGATGTCCGCACTGTAATTCATTACAACATCACTAACATCGCCAAGATATGAAATCAACATAAATATCCCTCACAGGCAAGGATTCAAGGGATGAGAAAAACAATGTGATATATATATACATATACATATTTACACAATGAAATATTATTCAGCCACAAAAAATAAGGAAATTTTTGTCATTGTAACAATGTAAATGAGCCTGGAGGAGATGAAATTAAATGAAATAACCAGGAGAGAGATGACTGTTGCATAATTTAACTTATGTATGGAATCTGTGAAAGTCGAACTCATAGGCTGTGAAAGTAGTTTGATGCCTGAGGAGACTGAGTGTGGCATGGGTAGAAGTTGACTGAGGTGTGCAAAGTTCAAGTTACACAGGAGAAATAAATGCGCAGGTTGTATTGCATAGCAAAGTGATCATAGTTAATAATAAATAATAATGTATATTTAAAAGCTGCTGAAATAATGTATTTTAAACATTTTTACTACAAAAACTGGGTATGTGAGGTGATTGATGGATATGTTAGGTCAATTTAATCATTCATTGTACAGTGCTTAAATATAATCAGTATATTACATTATACTTCTTAATATGCATATAATTATTTGTAAGTTAATACTAAACATTAGGAAAGAAAATAAAACTAAACAAAAGCCTCAGATGTTGAAGTTAACGAGTTTCATATATCCAATACCTATAAATCTTTTTAGTTAACTCATTTTGCTCACCTCAAGGGTATAACTAGACAGTGTTTCTGCTATTCATTTTTAAATTTAACTTAATTTTATTGGGTTTTAAAAAATATTTAAAGTGTACAATTAAGTGGTTTCAATATAATCAGAGAGTTTGACATCATTATTTCTCTAAAATACCGTACCATTAGAAGTCATTCCTTGTATCTCTCCAATGCTGATCTTTGGCAACCATTATCTCCTTTATTTACTCCTTGGTGGACATTTGGATTATATCTACTGGTAGGTTACTATGGATAATGCTGCCAAGGACAATGCTGCACAATTTTTGTGTGGGTAGATACTTTAATTTCTTTTGAGTATACCTAGTGGTGGAATTGCTGAGTCACACAGTAACTTCATGTAAACTTTTTATTTTAGATTTAAAACTTTTTTAATTTAAATTTTTATTTTTCATTACTACATGTTTGTAGTACATGGTGATAATATTCCTGGGGAGGGACTTAGATATTTGTAACACATTTTAATTATTTTTTAATTTTCTTCACTTGTACTTCCTTTTTCCTCCACTCATGTCTTGGTACCCTTCCTTTTGCAAAAGTTCTAGTTCCCTGTTTCTTATTAGCTATCATTTATTTGCTTTTTATTTTTAAATTTTGTGATCCTCCTATAAGAGAAACCATGCAGTGTTTAATCTCAGGTGTCTGATTTATTTCACTTAACGTTGCGGCTTCGAGGTACATCCATTTTCTACAAATGAATCAAGTTTATCCTTCTTCATGTAAGAATAGTACTCCGTTGTGTATAAATATCAAACTCTTCCATTCATCTGCTGATGGACATATAGACCACTTCCAACATTTCACTATATGAATTGGGTTCCTATATGCATAATATGCTTGGATCACTGTAACAGTGTTAAGTTTAGGATGCTACTTAGAAGGGGGATATCTTGAGTCAAATGGAATTTCTGGTTTTGTTTTTTGAATAGTTATACCACTTTACATTCGTACTAACAACATAGAAGAGTTCCTTTTTCCTTGCAGCTTCTGCAACATTTCTTATTATTTGATTTGTTTCAGTATTGCTTGCATTTTTCTAATGACCAGAGATGTTGAACATTTTTTCATGTGTTGTTTGACTGTACTTTTTCTGAGAAGTGCCTATTCATTTCAGTTGTCAATTTTTTGAAAGGGATTTTTATTTTGTGGGATCTAATTATTTTGAGTTCTTTATATGTTCTAGGTATTAGTCATCTATCTGAGAAATAGATGACGATTTTTTCTCATTCTGTAGGTTGTGTCTTCACCCTGTTGATTATTTTCTTTGCTAAGTGGAAGCTGTTGAGTTTGATATGATCTCATTTGTTGCCTTTTCAAGTTATTTCATGTGCATTTGTGGTTCTGCTCAAAAAGTCCTTTCCTACATTTACATCTTCAAGACTTTTATGTATTATATCTTCCAACAGATATTTTAACATTTTGTTCTTTGATGCATTTTGATTTTAGATTTTTTTTTTTTGTACCAGGAATTGTACTAGGACCTTGCACTTGCCAGGCAGACACTGTGCCACTGAGCTATATCTCTGGCCCTCTGGATTTCAGTTTAGTATGTGGTAAGAGATGTGGTTCTAAATTCAATCTTCTCTGTATGAATAGCCAGTTTGCCCACCATTATTAAAAGAAAGAAATCATCTTTCTTTTAGTGTGTTTTTTAGCCCCTTTGTTGAAGACCAGATAACTAAATATTCCTGATGTTGTTTCTCCATCCTCTGTTCTATTTCATTGATCCACATGTCTATTTTTGTGCTAGTACCATGCTGTTTTTATCATTGTAACTTTGTGATTTATCTTGATGTCTAGGATTGTGATGCCTACTACTTTTGTCATTACCCAGCACTGCTTTTGCTACTCTGCATCTCTTCTGGTTTCATATGAATTTTGGAATATTTTTCTTTAGGTGTGAGAGGAATTCCATTAGTATTTTGCTTGAGAAATGAGGTAGGATAAAGATAGAAAGTAAGATTAAAAAAAAAAAAAAGACAAGAAAATTGTACTAAAAAAAAAAAAACCCTGCAATTTCAGAACACAAGCTAGTTTATTTACTTTTTTCCTTCTTGCAAAACTACAAAGGTAACTTAACTCCCTTTCAGCTGCAAACAGGTCTACCCATTTCTTTACTTGTAAATGGTCTTCTTTCATCCATAAAGGGACCACCCTTCTGATTTCCCATATGAATAGTTCACTAAGTGTGGGCCAATTTCACCCGCCCTCTAAAACTAAGATTGAGACTGAAACTGGACTTGAGAAAGACTAAGACTACAGATTATCATATTTCTCAGATTTCCACCTCCCAAAATGTATAAAAGATCTCCAGTTCCCAACTGTATTGTGCCTCATTTCTTTAAGCACTCATATTCCACTCTTGAGGGAGTCCTATGTCTTCCTTTAATAAATCTTTCTTAATCCTCTTTTTCCTGATGGATCCTAAAAATTTGTTTTCTACTATGAGAGTCAGTAAATTTGCATTATTTTATATTTTATTTATTTATTTAAATTTTATTTTAAAATTAATTTTATTGGTACATTTGAGATGAAAACATTCATCATAGGGAATTTGTACCTGTACATGATATATCTTGATTTTTCCTTCTTTCCCACTCCCCTATCTTTCAACCCCTGTTCCTCTCTTATTTACAAAAGCTTTGTGGTATACTTATTTTAAATGGGTGGGTTAAATTCCTAATTTCAACCTCAGAGACCCCCAGACCCAGACTGGGGTAGGATTGTATTAAATCTATATGAGTTTTGGAAGTAGTATTGCTATTTTGATAATATTAGTTCTGCCTACCCAGGAACAAGAGATATATTTCCATTTTCTGATGTCCTTTTCAATCTCCTTTTTCAGTGTACTATAGTTTTCATTATAGGAATCTTTCACTTTCTGGGTTAGTTTACTTATTAAATATTCCATTTTTGTTGGTGCTATTGTGAATGGTATGGTTTTCATACTTTCTTTCTCAGTGGGTTCATTATTGGTGTACAGGAATGCTATGGAATTTTGTGTGTTGATTTTGTACCCTGTGATACTTCCAAATTTAGTTATTAATTTCAGGAGACTTTTGATGGAAAAACTTTTAAGTTTTCTATGTGGAGGGTAAGGTTATCTGCAAATAATAATTTGACTTCTTCATTTCCTCTACATAGCACATTTATTTCTTTCTCTAATCTGATTGTTCTGGCTTATGTTTCAAGTACTATATTGAACCATTGAACTGGAATAGTGAGAGTAGACATCCAAACTTTGTTCCTGATTTTATTGGGAAGGCTTTCAGTTTTCCCCTAATCTGATGTTGATACTAGGTTTGTCATAAATGACCTATCTGATAGAGATAAGGACCTTGTATACCTATTTTCTTTAGGGTATTTATCTTTAAAAGATGCTAGATTTTGTTAATTTTTTCCATCTACACAGATGATCATGTGATTTTCATCTTGCTTTTTTTAGTGATATATTGCGTTTATTTATTTGTATATGTTGAAACATATTTATGTTCTTGGGATGAAATCTTCATCCTCCTTCTTGTTCGTCTTCTTGGCCTTTTTTGTCTAGTTGAGTTCTTTGTGACAGTGGGATATTGAAGTCTTCTATTACAATATGGCTTATGTTTGTGTGAACTTTTATGTTTAGTCTGAATTTCTTTTTGGTTTAAATAGTTGCTTGTACATAATGTATCATTGGATTTTGTTTCTTGATACATTCTGTCAACCTATGCCTTTTGTTTATGGATTTAAGGCCATTCATATTGAGAGTTATTACTGATAGGTAATGACTTATTTCTGACATTGCATTAATTTCATCCTGTTGATTCCTTTTTTACACCCTCTGCTTAACTGCACTCTCCCTGTATGATGTATACATTCTATTAGACCTTTTGGCATAGTTAACTTCATTGTCTTTTTCTAGGATGTCTTTAAGAATTTTTGGAGTGGTGGTTTTGTGATCATGAGTTTCCTCTAGTGCTCTTTATCATGTAAATCTTATTTCTCACTTTCCTATCCTTATTCCTTTTTTTCCCCTCCCTTGTCTAATTGCTCTGGCTAATGTTCCCAGCATTGTATCTAATGGGAGGGACAGTGACAATGGATATCCTTGTCTTGCTCTTGATTTTATAGTGAAAGTTTTCAGTTTTTGACCATTTAATATACTGGTTGTTGGTTTGTCAAAGATGGCTTTTATTAGATTGAGGTAAAGATTACTTATTCCAATTTTCTTATCATGAATGAGTGTTGGAGTTTATCAAAGGACTTTTCTGTATGTATTGAGATGATCATGTGATTCTTATCTTTGGCTCTATTGATATGGTGTATTACATTTGTTGATCTGCATATGTTTGAACCATCCTTGCATTCCTGGAATTAATCCCTCTTGGCCATGGTATATAATCTTCTTGATGACTTGCTGCATTCTGTTGGCCAGTATTTTACTGAGGATTTTAGCATCTAGTTTATTAGGGAGATGGGCCTATAGTTCTCTTTTTTTGGTTGAGTCTTTCTCTGGATTTAGTATTAGAGTAATACTTGCTTCCAGGAATGAGTTAGGGAGTATTGCTTCTCTTTCAATTTTATTGAAGAGTTTGAGAAGTGTTGGCATTAAATCATCCTTGAATTTCTTGTAGAATTTATCTGTGAATCCATCAGGACCTGTACTTTTCTTGGTTGGTAAGATTCTAATTACATTTTCAATTTCAATAACTGAAATTGGATTATTTAGCAGTTTTACATCTTCTTGATCCAGTTTGGTAATTCATATGTTTCTAGGAATCTTTGAAGATGGCATGATATTGTACATTGAAGACCTCCAAAACTCCATTGAAAGACTTCTAGATGTAATAATCAGGTTCAGTAATGTAGCTGGATACAAAGTCAACACTCAAAATTCAATAGCATTCCTGTACATAAACAACAAACTCACTGAGAGAGAAATAAGGGAAACCACATCCTTCACAATAGCATCTAAAATAATTAATTAAATACTTAGGAATCAATCTAACAAAGGAAGTAAAAGATCTAACAGTGAAAATACAGTACTCTGAAAAAAGAAATTAAAGAGGATGTCAGAAAATGGAAAGACATTCGTTGTTCATGGGTAACAAGAACAAACATTGTGAAAATGGGCATTCTCCCAAAATTGTTATATAGATATAATACAATTCCAATCAAAATACCATTAGCATACCTCACAGACCTAGAGAAATCATTCCTAAAATTCATCTGGAACCAATAAAGGCAAGGCAGGAGGCATCACAGTCCCTAACTTAAAATTATACTGCAAAGCTACTCTGATAAAATCAGCATGGTACTGGAATAAAAAAACAGACCTGAAGATCGATGGAATAGATAAAAGATACAACCACAATTATAAACACACTCAGCCACTTTATCTTTGACAAAGGGGCCAAAAATGGTCACTGGAAGAAAGCCTTTTTAATAAGTGGTGCTGGAAATACTGACTTTCCACATGCTGAAGACTAAAACTAATCCATGCCTATCACCATGCACTAAACTAAAGTCAAAATGGATTGAAGATCTAAATATTAAAACAGAAACACTAAATCTTCTGGAAAATAGAGTTGGTAGAAATGTTGAAGGCATAGGGGTAGGCAGAAATTTCATGAACAAAAATCAAAATGCATGGAAAATACTTCCCAGAATCAACAATTGGGATCTTGTCTTATTAAAAAGTTCTTGCATGCCAAAAGAAATCTCCAAAAGAATTAAAAGAAAATCCACAGGTTGGGAAAAAAACTTAGACAACTGTCCCTCAGACAAAGGATTTCTGTCTAGAACATATGAAGAATTTTTTAAAAGTCAGACCCCCAAAATTCGAAGACCCAATCCAAAAATGGGCATCTGAGATGAATACACAATTCTAAGATGAAGAAATATAAATGGCAAATAAATACACGAAAAAATATTCAGCATCATTGGTCATTAGAGATATTATAACAACACTGAGATTCCATCTCACTCTGGAAAGAATGGCCAGGATAAAGAAAACCACCAAAAATAAATGCTGGAGAGGCTGTGGAGAAAAACCTGCACTGTTGGCGAGAGTGCAGACTGGTACAAGCACCGTGGAGGTCAGTCTGGAGATTCCTCAAAAAGCTGGGATTGGAAGTCCCATTTGACCCAGCAATTCCACTTCTGGACATAGTTCCATAAGAACTGAAAATATCATACCACAGTGATATATGTGCTCCATATTTATAGCTGCACAATTTGTAATAGCCAAATTTTAGAAACAATCCAAATGTTCATCAACTGAGGAATGGATAAAATAATATGGTATTTTTATACAATGAAATACTACTCAGTATAAAGAAAGGCCACATAGAGGGCTGGGGGTTTAGCTCAGCGGTGTAAGCATCTGCCTTGCAAGCAGGCAGTCGTGAGTTTGATCCCTGGTACTGACAAAAACGAAAAAGACCAAAAAAAAAAAAAAAAAAAGAAAAGCCACATTGAGGCTTTTATAGATAAATGGATGCAACTTGAGATCCATACTCTTAAGTGAAATAAATCAAACTCACATCCATATATCGTATAGTCTCCTGATTGTAAGAAACTGGTAGAGTATGTAAGATGTAAAATCTTCAATAAATATTGTGAAAGGGTAAGAAACTGCTCAAAGAAGAAAAAATAACTCAGATAGTGTAAAGGAGCAAAAAAAGAAGGGGAAAAAAAGACACAGATTTTCTGTATACACTTAAGATAACTGAAATGATTGTACTACTAATTCTATTAGTTCTTGGAACAAAACAGTTAACACTCATAGGATTAGATCAATTTTGCATGTCTGTATCTGGCAATCTGAGTAACTCTTGAAGATAACTGTGCAAAATAAAAACTTTTGTTGACCTTGTTTTGAAAGTCTGTATTGTTGTTTTGAGTTTTTTGTCATTGTTACTTGCCTCTTTCATTTCTTGTATTTGTTTTGTTTTATTCCCCCTTTCAAGAAAAAAAATCTTATTTCTTCAATAACTTTGAAAAATAGTTTGCCGGATACATCAGTGGGTTGGAAATTGTTTACTTTATAGTAAGAAACACTTCTTCTTAGCTCTCTAGGTCTTTTAGGTTTGTGTTGAGAGGTCTGATTTAATTCTAGATGAATTTAGCTTTATTCATGATTGGTTGCTTTTCTCTGTTTTTAAGATTCTGTCCTTGCTTTTGACTTCTGGGATTTTGACTGTGATGTTTTGGAGGGGTTACTTTCTGATCATTGCTATTTGGGGTTCTAAAATTCTTTACTTATCTGTATGTTATATTCTTTTCCTGCATTTAGATATTTTTCTGCTATTATTTCTACAAACACATTTGTCTTTTGTGTTGTCTTCTGATTTTTTCACTAACGTCATTTAATCTTAGATTAATATTTGTCTTCCAGAGCGGTTGCATCCCTTTTTCATGTTTTCTTGTTGTTTTTCAGGTATCTCTGAGTAGCTAGTCACTGGCAGTAGTCTTGTTTTCTGACACTCTTTCTTCACTTTGGTTCCTTCTGCTGCTCATACTTTTAGTAGAATTTTCAGTGTCCTGAATTTCTGTTTGGTACCTTATTATGGATGCTAATTCTTTACTAAGCTGGTATTTATTTTAGTCAGCCAGTTTTCCATTAGTGTCTTTGTAGACTTCCTGATCAGTTTGTTTATCATGCCTATTACGGTAGGTATATCTTGTTTGATACGGCTAAGTGCCTTGTTGATCTGTTTTGTTATGTCCTCTGTTATCCTTCCCAATAATTCATCTGTGTGGCTTTTGATTTCTTTTTTGATGTACCATAGATTAGCTTTGGAGAGGTAGAGAGGTTTTGGTAGCATGCTATTCCCTTGTCTTCTCATGTTTCTATATATTTTTATGTTTGTTTTCTGTGCTGAATTTTGAAGTTTGATTATATTGAAAAACATTGTTGCTAGTATAGAGACCTTTTTAGTTAGTGTCTGCTTTCTGGGCATGGCTAATTATTGTTTTTTACCAAGATCCATTTCTCTGAGAATGGACTGTAGTATTTTTCTTCTCTCTCTCTCTCTCTCTCTCTCTCTCATCTCACACCGAGGGAAGAATTATTATTAATAACATAAAGGCAATCCAGGCGCTAGTATCCACATTAAGTCAGTTAACAGCAAAGCTACGTTACATTAGATATAGAAACAACAAATAGCAAATCATTAACAATAATAGTGTCATAGACAAACCTTATGAAGCAATAATGTATCATTATTAACCATTGAAAAGTGTTCTGATTATAGTATAACATTAAGACAAACCAATTACTGACCTACAGTAAATATGTACTAAATGGAACAACTTTATCTTCACTAACAATAGAACAGTATTCAACAATAATAGAATAGATTTAAGTAGCTATCTGAAAACTCATAAATCTTAACCTTCATAATATGTTATAGGGGAAGGGGGACTATATAATGAAAAGTGTAAAATTTGAAAAATTATTGGAAGATGAAAGGAGAGAAAAGTAACACAGGGAATCCCATTGAGGAGTAAAAGCAAATTAATAGTATTATAATATACTTAGAGAAAAGAATGACCAAGAAAAACAAAAGCAAGTAAAATACAGAAAATATAAGAAAGAAGAAAAAAGAAAGAAGTTCAAAGGGGAAAAGAAAAAAGAGAAAGAAGATGGGAAAAAAACCCTAACTCCCTATTAAAACCAATGAAAAATAATAAAAAGTAGTAAAACGATTGTGTCTAAATATTCTTCTTTTTTTTTTTTTTTTAATGAGTGTTTTCTTTTTTAGATCTGCAGTCTTGGGATCCAGCAAGTTATTAGTTTCTTCATCTAGTTTTCAGACCAGTAGGTGTGTGAGGTGCCCTCTGTGATCCATAGCCCTCTGCTCACCTCAGGCAGTGGTAACATCCACACCAAGGCACGTCCTTGCCTGCACTGGTAGGTAGGTAGGAGATGCAGTCAGTCCTCGGTCTCTGCTGTGTGTAGGCAGCATTTGAAGCAGACGGCTGGACTTACTGTGTACAGTTACTAGGTCTGCCTGTTACTTCAGAGGGCATGGCCCGCATCTGTTCCAGCCTGAATTTATACTTCTCACAGGTTCTATGTCTAACAAGCAGCCTTTCCACAGTGTTGTCCCGTGATTGTCCCTTTCCCATTCACTTTGGGAGGGTAACACTGAATCCCTAGAGCTGCTGGCCAGGTCTGTACTGTCTCCCTGGTTCTGCTATCCCTCAGGTTTACCTTCTCTCCCTTGGGTGTTGGCCTTGTCCAGGACCGGGTTGATGAATTGGTCTGTACATGTGCTGCCTATGTCAAAGGGGTGTAACATTTGGAGCCCGGTTGAATGGTCATGCCTGGGACAGGCCTGGCTGGGTATTGTCCTGACAGATAAAAATCATTTCTTTTCTCCCCTTGTCCAGCTTCAGATTGGTTAATCAGCTGCTGTGCTGCCCCTGCTGAGGGCAACCAAACACAGAGCCAGCTCAGAGTTGGTGGGTAGTCTTGACCTGGACACAAAATCCATAGGCGTGGAGATGGTCAGGGCCGATGTGAAGCTCTGTCAGGTCCACGAGGCATATGTCTATTCCTATTTCAACACCACCATTACTTGGTAATTGTATCTCTATGGTAAATTTTGAAATCAGCATGTCTGCATCTTCCAACTTTTATTTATCTGATGAAGGTTTTTGGCTATTCTGCGTCCCTTGGATTTTCATGTAAATTTCAGGATATGATTGAGTCTTTCAGGCAACTTTTCAATTTTTCTTTCTTCACGTTCAACTTGTATACTACTGCTAGAATGATTTTTCTAATTCTTTTTCTCTAATACACACACACATGCACACACCGCCTCTGAACTGTTTGTAACAGCTCAAACTGGAAAAACCTCTATGTCTAACAACTTTCACATGGATAAATAACACAGGATACACCCATGAATTCGACTATTTACAACAAGAAAATGAACAGACTGTTAACTACAAGAATGGCTCCAGAAAAACACTATTGGGCAAAGAAGCAAAACAGAAAAGAAAATATAAGCTTTGCTCTCAAATACAGTTCGAAAATGGCAGAATGCTACTTAGAAGGATCTTATGGTTTATAGCTAGATGTCCCTCTAAGAAGCCTTATGCACTCAGGTGGAGCTCTAAGGAGGTGATTGGATCACATAAGTGTGGTGCTCGTGAGTGGGTTGGTCTGCTGAGGAGTTTGTAGCTAAAGGAGATGTTGGGAGGTGAAGACTGGTTGGAGGAGGTGGGTTACTGGAGGCATAGCAGAAAGGGTCTGTCTCTTTACCTCCTCCCTGATCTCTCTATGCTTCCCATTACCATGCCTTGAGCTCTTTCTCTTCTGCCATGCCCCTCTGCCATGTGACCTTATCTTGGAGCAACTATGGACTAAAACCTCTACAAACTGTGAGCCTAAAATAAGCCTTTCTTCCTTTACGTTTTGGATATTGGGTACTATGTCTTGGTGATGAAAATGTGACTAAGACAGTGGTAAAACCTGAAGGAAAAGTAAGGCATTGATTATTCCAATTATAGGTTTTAGGAGAGATCAGAGGAGAAGTCAGTTGTGATTTGGGAGTTGAATTCCAGAGGTTTCTGTTATGTTGTCAGTTTTTTCAGAGTTCTTGACATTGATGATAATGACACATTAAACTGAAAAGTGTATGTTTTATACTTTATCTGTATTTTGTTATAGTTCATAATTTTGAAAAATTAAAAATAAAACAGGCAACTTTCTAAAGTTCTGGCAGCACTGTATTCTGTTCCTTGGCAAGATGATCAGAAAATTTTTGCTTGATAATTTTTTTTTACTAAAAACTAAAGTTACTTATGTTCCCACATTTTTCTGTTAGTTATGTTAGAATAAAATTGTTAAAGATACATTAGATCAAAACCTGTATGCATTACTCTGTGCCTACAGAATAAAGTTCACTCTGGTGTGAATTTCAAGCTCCTCCATAGAGGATACTAACTGCCATAGCCTTTCTGTTCTTAACTTCCACTATGTCTTTAATAGAAATCTAAAAAGAAAGCCAAGCACAAGCAAAAACCCCCAACACATACTAATTTTACTAAATTGCCTCTACCCAAGAAAACAACTGACCTTTCCTCTTAGTCTTGATTTGAAGGTAAACAGGGAGGATTTTGAATTGCCTGCCACACATTTTTCTGAGATGACTCAAAACAGGATGAAATGCTTGCTTAGTTTTGACAATAATGAATATGTGTCTATAACACGATTCTCAGAAAGAATAAAAATTTCCAAAGTTGTTATCTGGCTGGTATTGTGTGTTTAGATTAAAAATTTTTGTTCTGATTTAGGTCAGCTAAAACCACCTTTTAGAGGAGTGTATATGTGATGTGAGATACGGGTTTGTGTTCACTGAAACACAGTGAATAACCTCATGTCACTGTCAGGTTCACACTTAGTCATAGTTAACTTTACAGTTGAAAAAAGCAGGCCAAATGTTCCTGGAAAATGGACTTAAAGTTAATAGATACTTGCTGCAAATACCTGAACTCCATATTTTGGGTGGAGGTTCACTAAGAAACTGATGGGCAGCTTCCAGGGAAAAAGACAAGGGAGGGGCAGGATGTGGTCTGATGATTCAGAAACTGTCCCCTTTCCCTGCTCTTCTGAATCAGCATGCAGCCCTATGGCCCCACATAGTGACTCCTGGATGAGCTGTCACACCACGTCCTCCCTGCCTGCTTTCATTAAAGTACTTGGTGATTTTCAGAAGCTAAATTTGTCATTTGTGTAGTCTCTAAATCAGTAAGGTAATGTACTTTTAAGCTTTTTGATAAATGATGGAGTAGCATGAGATACTCTTGGGTTTGCTTGTTATTGGACTTGCTTTCCTTACCTGATGCTTAAAATGGTGAGGTGTTTTATGGACCTAATTGTTGAGCACTTGAGTGTTGGAAGCAAGCTGGTTGGACTCAAATCCCTCTTGCCACTTTCCAGACTTGTGACTTTGTAATTTCCTGTTTCATTCTTTTTTTGCACTAGGGCTTAAATCTGTGTCCACTACACTGTGCTGCAGGAAGTGAGTGTCTTCTTTGCTGGTGGTACTGATGGCAGGAGTTACTGCAACAGAGATGTGGCAGTTCTGCTATTGGCCACGCCTAGTCCCAGGGCAAGGCAGAGCAGAGTACATTATGCTGCCTGTACTGGCCTTTTCTTACTAGGCCAGCTCCATGACTTGATTTGGGATATTGTTAATGGCTACAGCTTCAGTCTGGCTCTCTTGACAGTCCCGGAAGTCATAAATGCCTTTGGAAAATATTCTCTTTTGTCTTAAAATAAACTGCTTTTTTTCTCAGGGTACTGAAGGATATTGCTACAAATTAGGCAAGTGTCCCCAGTGGTCTAATTGTTTAGGGCTTTGTTTCTAGGTAGGTGCAACTGGAAGGTGGCAGAAACTTAAGAAGGCAGTCCATTGAAGGAGGTCCTTAAATTCCTTGGAGGCATGGCTTTGAAGGGGATTCTGGAACCCTGCTCTGTTTCTCCTCCTCCCTTTGACTCTTTTTTTTTTTTTTTTTTGTCTTTTTCCTTTTTATCGGTACCAGGGATCGAACCCACGACTGCCTGCTTGCAAGGCAGGCACTTATGCCGCTGGGCTAAATCCCCAGCCCCGTCCCTTTGACTCTTGCATGATGAAGTGAGTGGTTTTGTTCTGCCACATGCTCCTACTATAACATGCTGTCTTACCACAGCATCAATGTAGAGGGTCCATTGGATCATGGACTGAAATCTCCTATCCATAAGCAAAATAAACCTTTTCTAATTTACTGCTCTCAGGTATTTTTTATGTTTATGGAAAGATGACTAATACTGATACTAATATGATGACTTTAGGAAAATTTACATTCTTATCTTTAAAGTAGTTTAGTAGTGTCTACTTCTTAGGACTCTGGAAGATATACAAATACTCAGTAAGGTACTAGTACATAATAAAAATCCTCTAAATATTTATCTTTAAATGTGTGGGGCACAGGAAGAACAGAGGACTTAGTGTAGTAAAGTGAATCTTGATACCAAGAGGGTTTCACCCCTTGTCTCAGACATAACAATGGTAACTCAGTCTTAGAAATTAGAAATCATGGGGCTGGGGATTTAGCTCAGCGGCATAAGTGCCTGCCTTGCAGGCAGGCAGTTATGAGTTTGATCCCTGGTACCGATAAAAAGGAAAAAGACCAAAAAAAAAAAAAAAAAAAAAAAAAAAAAAAAAGAAAAGAAATTAGAAATCATTGTTTATTGGCTTCAACATTCTTTTATACTTTAAAACAATGCCAGGGTTAAAGGTAATTTAAGATGGTCTGGGGCACCTGATTAATGGCCATTCCCATTGCCTCTCTGCCATTATAGGAACCCAGAAAATGACAAATGAAGAAACAAAATGCAATCTCAGACCTCCAGCCCATGGAGAACAAGTCCAAGAGTCACTGACATAGAAGAAAATGGGAGACACCTGAAATTTTGGGAATCATAGCAACTGAAATAAAGAAACAAACCCATGAGGCTATAGAGGAAATCAATAAAAAATAACTCTCAGGTTAAAAAATTCATCATTTATAAATGAAATACTCAGCATATCTAGGGCAGAGACAGATAAGAAAATAGATGATAATAGGAAGAGGATAAAAGTCATGAATGATCAATATAGGAAAGAAATAGAATGCATGAAATAGTCAAGTAGATATCCAGGAAATAAAAAATTCCACTGAAGGCTGACAAAATCTCTTGAATGAAATGAGGACAGATTTTCAGACTTTGAAGACAGGATTGGGAATATTATGAAAGAAAAGGCCTCTAGAAAATAACAAAATATCAGAAAAAATCCAACTCAATACCTTTAAGATTATGCAAAGAAAAATAATATAAGAATAATAGGTGTCAATGAAAGTCAGGATCCAATACAAATGACATAAAAAATTTGTAAAAGTAATAGCAGAAAATTTCCAATATGGAAAAAGAATATGACATATAGATAAGTGAGGGATATAGAACTCTAGTTGGCCATAAACAAAATAAATCTATACCCAACATATAATAATGAAGATCCCATAAATCAGCACAAGAACACAATATTAAATGCTTTTAGGGAAAAGGAACAGATCCCCTCTAAAGGCAAGCCCATCAGGATCATGTCAGACTTCTCAACACAAACTCTCAAGGCAGGAAGAGCTTGAAGTAAAGTATTTCAAGTCCTGGAAACAACTTCCAACCCAGACTGATGCACCCTACAAACTATCCTTCAAAATTAATGGAGAAATAAGATACTTCCACTACAGAACAACTGAAAAATTCATGACCACCAAACCAACACTACAAAGAGTATTAAAAGACGTTCTAGACAGACATAAATGACCACAGTTCCAAGAATAACACCATAAACAACCAACCAGGGCAAGCAATTAATCAAAGGGGAAAAGTAGGGAACCAAGAGAAAAAAAATAACATAGCAAAGACAAGGCAATACATATCAATTGTTACCATCAATGTAGATGGCCTCAATTCACCAATAAAAAGATACAGACTGACAGAATAGATCAAGAAACAAGATCCAAAAGCATGCTGTATACAAAAAATACATTTAACTCAAAAAGAAATTCATAGATTACAAGTTAAAGAATGGAAAATAATACTCCATGCCAAAAGAAACAGAAAAAGGCAGGGGTAGCTATTCTCTTTACAGACAATGTGAACTTCAAATCAAGAATGATTAAAAGAAATAAGGTCACTGCATACTTGTTAAGGGAAAAATTCAAGAAGAAACAATAATCATAAATATATATGCACCAAATATGAGAGCACCCAACTATATCAAACAAATATTAATAGACATGAAAAAATGTGTAAGCAATAACAGAATTATAATGGGAGACCTTAATACCATATTACAGGTCAACAAAGCAAAAAATGAAGAAAGAAATAACTGAACTGAATCAAATCTGTGAACAAATAGACTAAATGTTTATAGAGTGTTCCACCAAACAACATCCAGAATACACATTCTTCTCAGCTGAAAGTGGAACATTCTCTAAAATAGGCCCTATACTAGCCCATAAAACATGCTTAAGTAAATACAAAGGAGTTGAAATTATCCCATACACATTATCTGACCATAGTGACATAAAATTGGAAATTAATGACAAAAGAAACTGCAAAAACTCCATAAACACATGGATACTAGATAGCACCCTCCTGTATAACCAATGGGTCATAGATGAAATTAAAGAAGAAATTAAACAATATCTAAAATCAAATGAAAATGTAAATGCATGTTACACAAACCTGTGAGATGCAATGAAAGCAGTCATAAGAGGGAAGTTTATAGCAATAAATTCTCACATCAAGAAAATAGAAAGAGCACAAGTAAATAACCTAATGCTGTACCTGAAGCTTCTGGGAAAAAAAGAACAAATCAAGCCCAAGAAAACAATACAAAGAATTAATAAATCAAAGAGTTGGTTCTTTGTTTTTTTTTTATTTAATGAAAGACAAAACAAGATAGAAAAAGGGCAGAAATAGTACATACTTTCAAAGAAAAGAAATAGATAGTAATAAATCATTAGCTGATATATACATATTGTCCCCCTATAAATAGTTGTTCAAGGTACACAAGTGGAACATATAAATGGGATTTCAACCAGGGAGACTGCAAACAGTTCTGTTCAACTATCCAACAAAAACTAAGTATTATGTCTATCAATCCTATACACTTAGACATGTACGCGTTTATCCATATCTTCATTTATGTTGAGACCTAACGGAGCATATTAGATTAAAATCCTTCTAAACAAAGATTAATAATATTGCTGGATTCACATCATAGCACTCCAGGATCAGGACTGGGTACTGCAGTGCAACTTTCTTTCTTTCAAAATTTTTGTTCATTTCATCATGTGTCATCAGATCAGTGCTCATAAACTGTTTATAGGTTTTATGTAAGCTTGAGTCTTAACGTGTATTTCTATCCTTTTTATGGCTAGAGGGAAAAACATAGCAAAGCAAGGCAGAACTAAACTTTTTCCTATAGACATATAAAACTAAAAAGACATACAAATTTGCTGTATAAGGAGTTCTATCCTGATCACTGTGCTGTGTCTCGTTATCAACAGAATTGGCTATATCATCAGATAAAGTATAATTGAGCATATCAGCACATAACAGAATTAACAGAAATACAACTTTATAGATAGTATAGAGCTACAAAAACAGGTAGTAATCATATCAGAATGGATATCGAAGTGAATGATTGTCATTTTCAGTATAGTTGTCTGTACTCCTCAACTTGTTGCCAACAACCTTACAGGTTTTGAACAAAATCTGTCAATAATAAGCAGCAATCAAGCAAGTCAGATTTAACTAAGATCAGTTATGATATAACAGTATAAGTCACACATGGATCCTGATTGAGTTAATAGGGAATTAAAGATGTCCACTATGCTATGGACAGCTATCTGTGCCCCTCAGACTCAATGCTTGTATACAAACTAGGACAGAACGAGTTCCAACCAAGCAGAGTGCTGAGAGTAATAGGGGTTTTGATTCCTGATACACTATTAGCTATATTTTTTGCTGTTTTAATTTGAGGACTATTCCTCCCCTTTACTGCCCCAGAATGAATTGTGTATTTTTGGGTCTCCCCAACACTCATGGTTTTGTATTGGGGGGCAACCTGCTATTTACTTAAGTGTTTCTGAACTTTCTCACTCCTGGGCTGGATTTCTAGTTATAATTCTTTATTTCTTAAAGCCTGTCTGTTCAACCTATCCATATATACTGGTCTAGTTATCCTTATTACTCTCTGGTTCCCTATCACATTGAGTTCCATTTTCTCATGTTTGATTTTGGTCCATATTACCTTCTTCAGGCTAATTATATTTCCTATAAAGAGCCTCCTGGTGGACCCTATCTCTTGATCCACTTTGCCTGCTATTCTCTATTTTTTCCCCAAAGTTAGGATATCTAGGCCATCTATATTAGAAATTATGTCCAACCTTCTCTGCCTCATTTCTGTTGAGCTCTTTTTCTGTCAGTTGTCAGTTTGTCTTCATTTCACTTTCTGCTCTATTCATTGTGGCCTCTCTGTTACTGTTTTTGGAATCTTGGTGTTTTTTTCTTTTAGAATGTCCTGCAGTATTCTCAGTAGAGTTGAATTGGTGGTTGCAAAATCCCCTAGTTCCTCTTTATCCTGGAAGCACCTTGTTTTTCCATTAATTTCTAGGGACAGTTGTGCAGGATACATCAATCTTGGCTGGAGGTTATTATCTTTCAAAGCTTGAATTATTTTGCCCCACGCTGTTCGTGATTTGATGGTTTGTGCTGAGAAGTCTGCTGTAATTCTGAGCGGTGTTCCCTTGTAAGTGATCTGCTTCTTGTCTCTGATGGCTTTTAATATTCTGTTCTTATATTGGATTTCTGGAATTTTGATTATTATATGCCTGGGTGTAGTTCTGTTTGGGTTGTAGGTGGCTGGGGTCCTGTATGCCTCATACACCTGAGTATCTTTACCTTTTGCTAAATTAGGGAAATTCTCCTGGATTATTTCTGTGAATAGCCTTTGTAGTTCATTTGTTTGAGTCTCTACTTTTTCCTTTACATTCTTAATTCTTATCATCTTCTCTTATCCTCTTATCATCTTCTAGCCTTTGTATTATTGCTGTTTGTTTTCTTGTTATTTTTAAGAAGTTTTTCCTTTCATACTCCCACATTACAAATCTGTCCTCCAGTTCAGATAATCTATCCTTACTTTCTTGCAAGCTGTTATGCTAGCTATCAATAGAACTTTTAGTTTCCTGGTAATCTCTTTGAACTGCTTCATGTATTCTATGTTTTCTTTATTTTCTCCATCAAACGATTCTCCCCTTTTTTCTGTTCTTCCATTCCACCATCTGTTTTTTCTTGGGTGGTGCTAGCATTTCTCTAACTATTCTACTTATATCTTGCTTTACTTCATTAAATAAGTCACTTTTGAACTCGTCTATGAGGCCCTGGAGATATCACTTTATGTCTGTTGGTGCTGTGTTTGATATTGCATGTTTTCTGTCCTCATTCTGCTTTGCATTTACCTTTCCTGGATCAGTGTTCTCAGGATTGGGGACTGAGGACTCTTTCTTTTTTCTTTTTTTTTTTTAATTTTATTTAAGGAGAAAAAGAAAAAAAAAGCAGAAAAAGGGTATAAGTTATACAGAATTTCAGAAAAAAAATAAACAGAAAATCACTAGTTAAAGGATTACATATTGTCATCTTAGAAATATTTGTTCAAGTTACAAAATTAAAGCTTATGTATTGGACATGCAAACAGTGAGACCAAACAGTTCTGTTCAATGATCCAACAAAACTCCGTAATATCATTGTCTATCTTATACACTTAAATATACATGCAATTATATCATTTAGAGCACTTTCTTTTCCTCTCTTTTGTACAATGACTATTACACATTTTGGGTTTTATTGCTCCCACAGTTCTTATTACTTTTTTTGGAAGAGAGTAAAACCAAATGTGACATAACAGAACAGAGTCGGTCAAATCAAAAGGGTGGGCATAATAGATAAAGTAAAAACATAATACAAGGTGATTAACAATGGTTACCATAATGCCTCCTGCTATCTCTAATAGAATTGCCTATATCATCAGTTATAATAAAATTGAACAAAACAGTAAAGAACGAAACCAATAAAACCAAAACATTGGAGACATTACAGGTCCTCAAAAGTAGATAATAGTCAACCAGAATGGGTGTCATAATGAATCCCACTATCTTCACAGCTGTTGCCTATACTTTCGAACCTGGTACTATCAAGCAAAACAGAATAGAGGAAAATCAGTCAAAACAAGATGGTGAGAGCAATACAGGGCTTCAAATCAAGTTAATAGTAAATCAAAGTGGGTTACTATAATATATCCTACTATTTTTTATTTATTTTTCCCTTAATTAAAAGGATAAAAATAAAAAAGTAAATAACAAAATGGAGATTGAAATAAAAGAGGGCATAACAACAAAACAGCACAGATCAAAACATAACCGCTTAAGCAAAATAGTGTTTCACCATAAGATAATCCTGACATAAAAGTACTTACCATATTGTCTCTTTCCTTGAAATCTTTGAGTATAACTTTGTATACTGTAGCATCAAATATATCAAAACAATGTAAAACCATTTAAGAGAATGACAGTATTACAGGGTATTTAGAATCAACTAACAGAAAATGAACAATGGTTTCTGTATAATCTCCTTGTCTATAAAAGTTTTTGTTTAAACTATCACATATAATAAATTCCCATAGGATACAACATGCTAAGACCAATGGAGACAGAAGAGCAAAAGCTAGATGAGACTTCAAAACAAGATGATACTAAATCAGCATTACCTATTATGACGTCGTTTTCTCCAAAATAGCTATTCCTATCATCCAATCTTCTCTGCCTCATTTCTGTTGAGCTCTTTTTCTGTCATTAGTTATCAGTTTGTCTTCTTCATTTTGTTTTCTGCTCCATTCATTGTGGCCTCTCTGCCACTATTTCTGGATTCTTTGTATTTTTCTTTTTTAGAATATCCTGCAGTATTCTCTGTAGAGTTGAACTGGTGGTTACATATTCCCCTAGTTCCTCTTTACCCTGGAAGCACCTTGTTTTTCCATCAATTTCCAGGGATAGTTGTGCAGGATATATCAATCTTGGCTGGAGATTATCTTTTAAAGCTTGAATTATTTCCCCCCACACTCTTCGTGATTTGATGGTTTGTGCCAAGAAGTCTGCTGTAATTCTGATGGGTGTTCCCTTGTAAGTGATCTGTTTCTTGTCTCTGATGGCTTTTAATATTCTGTTCTTATATTGGATTTCTGGAATTTTGATTATTATATTACTGGGTGTAGTTCTGTTTGGGTTGTAGGTGGCTGGGATCCTGAATGCTTCATACATCTGAGTATCTTTACCTTTTGCTAATTTAGGAAAATTCTCCTGGATTATTTCTGTGAGTAGCTTTTGTAATTCATTTGTTTGTGTCCCTACCTCTTCTTTTATGTTCTTAATTCTTAAGTTATAGATCCTCTTATCATCTTCTAGTCTTTGTATTATTGCTGTTTGTTTCTTTGTTATTTTTAAGAAGTTTTTCATTTCATGCTCCCACATCACAAATCTGGCCTCCAGTTCAGATAATCTAGCCTTAGATTCTTTCAAGCTGTTATGCCAGCTTTCGAGAGTTTTTAGTTTCCTGGTAATCTCTCTGAACCTGCTTCACATGTTCTATGCTTTCTCTATTTTCTCCATCAAACAATTCTCCCCTCTTTTTCTGTTCTTCCATTCCACCATCTGTTTTTTCTTGGGCGGGGCTTAGTATTTCTCTAAGTATTCTGCTTATGTCTAACTTCAGGTCATTAATAACTTCATTCCTGAATTTGTCTATGAGGCTCTGGAGATAGCGCTTTGTGTCTATTGGTGCAGTGTCTGCTATTGCCTGTTTTTCAGGATTGGGGGCTGAGGGGCCTTTCTTGTTGCTCCCTCTTCCCATATTCTTTGTTCCTTATATATGCAAGCATATATAAGAGGCCCAGCTTCCTTCCCTGTTGGCCACAGTCTGATTGAATTGTGCCGGCTAGGTGTTCCTGCCCACCGCAGCACACCAGGGAGTTATGAACTGGGCAGCCTATGCGGGGCCCGCCCCTCCAGGTCACCTTCAGGTGCTGGGACCTTGGGTGTGTTAGCCTACTATGTCTCAGCCAGCAGCATCACGTAAGCTAGGCACTGCTCACCAATCCCGCTTGAGAGGGGGCTATGTGACTGAAATCACTACAGCACCCTGTTCCGGCCAGTCTGCCCGGTCCCAGAATGTCTTCTGTTGGAGCCTCCTACATTGTGGAAGAGTCCCAGTTTCTCTCACTCACTGCAGGTTGATGCACGGCTCCCCGCCCGTTCCGCTGTCAACTCCGTTCACCGATTCCCCTTCTCAGAGCTTTCATGCCTCTGTCTTCCTGCCAAACCGATTCAGATGCAGCCGCGGCAGCAGGAAACCCAAATTGCGATTTCCAATGGCACGGGCTCCAGCTTCCATGCTGAGGCTTTATGTGTTCCTGTTATAGCACCAGGATTGCATTCCCAGTTGGTTTCTCAGCCCAGTTCATTCTTGGGTCAGCAGGGCATATATCTTTTCTTGCTTAGGATTCCTCACTCTACACCATTCCTGGATTCTAAGCTGGGTCTTTCAGAGAGCCTCCATAGCTGCTGCTATCTGTCCACCATGTTCTCCCAGAAGTGAGGATCCTTTCTTGTTGCCTCCTCTTCTCATATTTTTTGTTCCTTCCATACAGGTGTAGGTAGGAGGCCCAGTTTCTTTCTTTGTGGGTTACAGTTTGTTTAAATCTTCCGGCTAAGTGTTCCTGCCCACTCCAATGTACTAGGGAGACATAGACCTGGGCAGCCTCTGCTGGGCCTGCCCCTCCGGGTCAACCTACTGAAGGCTTCACTGCTAGGGTGCACCGCCAGGTGCAGGAACCTGGTTTGGGCTAGCCTACTGGGTCTTAGTCTGCAGAGTCACTCAGGTCAGGCGCTCCCCACCAATCCCACTTGGGAGGGGAATATGTGACTGAAGTCACTGCAGCATCCCGTTCTGGCCAGTCTGCCCGGTCCCAGAATGTCCTCTGTTGGAAGCCTCCTTATCTGTGGAGGGGTCCCTATTCTTCTCACTCACTGCAGGTCAAAGTAGGGCCCCCTGCCAGTCACACTCTCAACTTGGTTTGCTGATTCCTGCTCTCAGAGCTTCTATGTCTCTCTCCCTGCTGTGCCCATTCAGATGCAGCAGCGGTGGCAGAAAATTCAAATTGTGGTTTCCAGAGTTGTGGGTTTCAGCTTCAGTGCTAAGATTTTATCTGTTCCTGTCTTAGCACTGGGATTGCATTTCCAATTGGTTTCTCTCAGCTTAGTTTGTTCCTGGGTCAGCAGGGTATATCTGCTCCTGCTTAGGACTCCCCACACTGCACCATTCCTGGATTCTAAGCTGGCTTTCTCAGAGAGCCTCTGTAGCTGTTGTTATCTATCTGCTGTGTTCTCCCCACTGCCAAGAATTGGTTCTTTGAAAAAATAAACAAAACTGATAAGCCCCTTATCAACTGATAGCCAACCTTATCAATAAAAGGAAAGAAAAAACTCAGATTCATGAAATGAGGAATGAAAAGGGTGAAATTGCTATAGATCCTATAAAAATTTAGAAGATCATCAATGCCTACTTTGAAAACCTTGTAACTCATGTAACCTTTGAAACTCATGTAAGATAGAAAACATAGAAGAAATGTACAGATTCCTAGAAGTGTATAAAAAATGAATCAAGAAGATAGAAAAAATTTTAATAACCCAATATCAGTTAATGAAATTGAAAACATAATTATAATCTTACCAACAAAGAAAGGCCCAAGTCCTGATGGATCCACAACTGAATTTTATAAGAAATTTAAAGAAGATTTTATGCTAATACCCCTCAAATTCTTTAATGACATTGGAAGAGAAGAAATTCTCCCTAACTCATTTCTGGAGACAACTATTACTTTGATACCAAAACTAGAGAAGTATTACTTTGATACCAAAACCAGAGAAAGACCCAACTAAAAAAGAACATTACAGGCCAATATCCCTAATGATACAAAACTCAATAAAATGCTGGCAAACAGGATGCAGCAAATCATCAGGAAGATTATACATCACAACCAACTGGGATTCATCCCAGAAATGCAGGGATGTTTCAACATATGCAAATTAATAAGTGCAATACACTGTATCAACAGAGCCAAAAGCAATAATCACATGATTGTCTCAATAGATGCAGAAAAATCTTTTTATAAAGTCCAATACCCATTCATAATAACAACTCTACAGAAGATCAGGATACATAGTCCTTACCTCTATTTGATAAAAGCCACCTATGACAAATCAACAACCAATGTCATACTAAATCAAATAAAACTGAATTCTTTTGGTAAAATCAGAAACAAAACATAGATGTCCACTATCACCACTCCTATTCAATACAGTTCTGGAAACATTAGTCAGAGGAATTAGATAAGAAAGAGAAATAAAAGGAGTAGGGATAGGAAAGGAAGAAGTTAAACTCTCATTATTTATAGATGACATGATATGTTATATAGAAGGCCCCAAAAATTCTACCAAAAGACTTGTAGAATTAAACAATTTCATAGGGCTGAGGATTTAGCTCAGTGGCATACGCGCCTGCCTTACAAGCACGCGATCATGAGTTCGATCCCTAGTACCGATAAAAAAAGAATTAAATAATTTCAGTAATATAGCTAGATACAAAGTCATTACTCAAAAAGCAATAGTATTCCTGTACACAAACAACAAGACCACTGAGAGAGGAATTAGGGAATTCACATCCTTAACAATAGCATACAAAAAAACTAAAATTCTGAGGAATCAATCTTAGAAAAGATATAAAAGATCTATACATAGAAAATGGAAGAATATCTCTTGCTCATGGATAGGAAGAACAAGCATTGTGAAAATGGCCATATTCCCAGACTAGTTATTAATGCAATCCCAATAAAAGCTTTTAGCATACCTAATAGATATAGAGAAAACATTGTAAGGTCCATTTGGAAATGGAAGAGACTTAGAATAGCAAATGCAATCCTGGGCACATGGACAAAGCAGGAGGCATCACAATTCCAGATATGAAATTATACTATAAAGCTACTGGGTAAAATCAGTATGGTACTGGAATAAAAAACCGACCTGAGGATCAATGAAATAGATTGAAGGATGCAGCCACAACTACAAACACAATCAGCACCCTCATCTTTGACAAAGGGACCAAACATGTTCACTGGAAAAAAGACAGCCTCTTTAATAAATGGTGCTGAAAAAACTGGTTTTCCACATGTCAAAAACTAAAAATAGACCTATGTCTATCACCATGCACCAAAGTAAAGTCAATTAGTAAAGTAAAGTGGATTAAATATTTAAATATTAAAACAGAAACACTAGGTCTTCTGCAAGAAAAGGTAGTTAGAAATCTTGAAGACATAGGGGTAGACAGAGTCCATGAACAAAATCTAAAGTGACAGGAAGTACTAGAAACAACTGGGATCTCATTTAAAAGTTTTTGAATATCAAAAGAAAAAAATCACCAACAGAGTGAAATGAAAACCTACAGAATGGGAAAAAATTTTAGTCCACTGTCCCTCAAACAAGGGACTTTTAATCTAAAACATATAAAGAAGTGAAAAAATCAGATTCCTCAAATTCAAAGACCCAATCCAAAAATTAGCATCTGAGATGAATATGCACTTCTTAGATGAAGAAATACTAGTGGCAAATAAATACATGAAAAAATGTTCAACATTACTTGTCCTTTGAGAAATGCAAATTATAAAGACACTGAGATTCCATCTCACCCCAGAAAGAATGGTTATCATCAAGAAACCAACCAATAACAAATGTTGGTGGGGTTGTGGGTGGAAAGGAACCCTTTTCCACTGTTTGTTGGAGTATAGACTGGTAAAACTACTGTGGAAAGCAGTGTGGAGATGCCTCAAAAAAACTAGGTTTGGAAGTCTGTGTTGACTCAGCTGTTCCCTTTTTGGGTGTTTTCCTAGAAGAAATAAAAACACCATATCACAGTGATATATGCACACTCATGTTTATAGCAGCACAATTTGTAATGGCTAAATCTTGAAAATAACCCAAATGCCCATGAATCACTGAATGGACAAAAAAGATGTGGTATTTTATATAACGGAATAGGAGTCAGCTATAAAAAGGGACAAACTAGCGGCTTTCATAGGTAAATGGATGTAACTTGTGATATTACTCATAAGTGAAATAAATCAGGCTTACATGTGTAAACATTATATTGTTTAACAATTATATATAACATTATATTGTTTACATTATATTATATAAACAATAACATTATATTGTTTACATTATATTGTAAAAAACTGAAAGAATAAATAAGACAGAAAATGTACAATAGATTTTGTGAAAGTGAAAGGGGAAGAAACTGCTCAAAAGGAAAGAACAACTGGGATGCAGAAAGGCAAAAAGAAAGAAGGAAAACAATTGTATATATATACCAGATATATAATTGTACCGCTGATCTGTTAGTTCATCAAAAGAACAGTGTTTGCTTTCATTGTTTGATCATTTTTTCATGTCTATATCTTGTAATCAATCTGAGCAACTATTTTGAAGATAACAATTTGCAACATAGTGACCTTTAATCTATTATATTGATCTGAAATTCTGTACCATTGTTTTTAGTCTTTTTTTGTTTGTTTGTTTTACAAAAAAATAAGTTAGAAATGTTTATGGTTCAAACCTTTAATTTTTGGTTGATTGATAGGCATGAATGAACCTTTTTTTGTTAATTTAATTTGAACTTAATATTTAGGTGAAAATGTACAAGTCTTAGGTTTACAGCTTGATGCTTTCCCATAGCAAGGTAATAGACATTTTCAATATTGAGAGATCAATTTTATGCCACTAGTCTTGCTGCTAGGTCCTCACAGGTAAACCATTACATAGATTTCTACTATTGTAAATTACCGTTGCCCGTTTTTGAGCTTTGTATAAAAAATTATCTTGTATGTACTATTTTTGTTGCTAAATGTTAGGTTTTTGAGATTCACTTATATTGTAACATAGAAATAACTTTGTTCTTTGTTATTTAGTATTTCATTTTGCAAATATACAAAATTTCAGTGTGTTGTTAATGAGCATTTGGTTGCTTCTAGTGTGATGCTTTAATAATAATGTACTAAGCGTGTTCTTATAACTCTCCATTGTGTACAATGGCATGCATTTCTATTAGAATTATACCTATGGGTTGACTTGCTGAGTCATAGGATGGTGCTATGTTCAGTTTTACTGGCAACATAATTTCTAAAATGGTTTTGCCAGTTTACATTTCCACAAAAGATGTATGAGTTTCTGTTGTTCTTTATCATAAATCTTTTTAATGGTAGCCATACTTGGGAGTGTGTAGAGATGTCTTATTTTATTTTCAACTTGTGTTTTCCTAATGACTAATGATGGTAGAACATTTTCTTGTTCATTGCTCATTTAGTAGAAATGTCCTTTGTAGAAAGCCAGTTCAATTTTTTTGCCTTTTCTTATTTAATTTATGAAAGATACTTATGTAGTATAAATGAGTTTTTTGTGTGGTTTAAGTATGTGAAATATTTTTCTTCACTTTTCATATTGCCTTTTCATTCTGTCAAATTATCTTTTGAGAACTAGAAGTTTTACATTTTATTAAGTTAAAATGTCAATCGTTCCTATAACAGTTACTGCATTTAATTTTAATTAATAGACTTGCAAAATAGTTTTAAGTTTGTAGAAAAAGCAAAGAGAAATAACAGAAATTCCTATATACTATCTCCTCTTCCAGTTTCTTAATCTATTAACATCGTAAGTTAGTATGGAAGATTTTATTTTTGTTAGGTTTGATTGATGAACAAGCATTGATACATTGTTTCTAAGTGAAGCCTATAATTTATGTTAGGATTTAATTTTTATATTTTATCCTTTTGGGGGGGGGCTTAACAAAGTGTTATATATCCATCACTACACTACCATGCAAAATAGTTTCACTGCTCTAAAAATTCCTCCTGCTCTGCATATTTCAGAATGTCATGTAGTTGGAATGATGTAACCTTTCCCCCCCTTTTTTTTAAACAGGAAAGAGTGCAAACACAGATTCCACTACCACAAATTATGCAGTCAAGTTTCCCATATTTGGGGAAATTTCAAGGGTCAGCACATCTGGGGTGCAAAGGATAAGCCTTGCCCTGGGAAAACCACCTTCGTGATTAAGGTATCTTCCCTGCCAGATAAGTATACATGTACTCTTTTAAAGCTTCCTTTTTTCCTTTGGTAATATGTATTTAGGTTTCTTCTATATTTGTTCATAGTTCATTTTTTCTACTTGTTCAATATTTTACTGTGGGAATGTTGAGATTGCTAGTTCATTCACCTATTGAAGAATGTATTGGTTACTCCCAAGTTTTGACATTGTGAATAAAGCTGTAGGTTTTTGTGTGAATATTAAATCTTTAACTCATTTGGGAAAAATATCTATGAGTATGATTGTTAGATTATATATAAGACACTGTTTAGTTGTAATAGCATTGTGACCATTTTCCAAGTAGTAGCACTATTTTGCACTCACACCAGGAATGAATGAGGGATCTAAGAGAGAAATACATAACGTTGACCTAATTCATACCATATAGAAGAAATCATTACAGATAGATTGAAAGATAAATCAATAAAACTTGTAGAAAATCACATAAAAGAATAACCTGTTCAAGATTTTTTACAAGAATGAAAAGACAAGCCTGACTAAGAGAACATATGAGGAGGAAGAAAAACAAAAGAGAAAAAAGCTCACTAGGAAAGTAAGCTAATTACAAATGGGCAATTGATCTAAACAGATCCCTTAAAAAAGAAGATAGAGATTGTTATTGTTTATATCTAAAGTGTACCCAAAATTTCATGTGCTCCCAGGTGGGGTTTTTGGAAGTGACTGGGTCATGAGTGTATAACTGGACTAGATAGTACTGGGTTTGTACAAGTGGATTTACTGGAGACAGAAGATCTACCCTGGGAGTGAGTGGCACCAACCAAAAAGCTTGCAGTTTGAATGCAATGAAAAGAGAGAGGGAGAGTTGATGCTGCTATATTTTCCTGCCTGCCCTCTCATGAACTGTTTCTTTTCCTTCATATCCCTCTGCCATCCTGTCCTGCCTTGGAGCCAACTGACTATGGGCTGAAACCTCTGCAAACTGTGAGATAAAGTAAACCTTTCCTCCTCTAATTTGTGAGTATTTGGTATTTTGTCCCAGCAACAAGAAAGTAACTAAGACAAGCGACAAATAAGCTCTGAAAATGTCTTATGCCATAAGAGAATTTCAAATTAAAGCAGGATGTCTTATGCCATAAGAGAATTTCAAATTAAAGCAGGACCCATCTATTAGAATGACTACATATGAGACAAGGACTACATCAAATGTGGACAAAGATGGAACTATTAATGTAGCATAAATTATTAAAAATACCATCCTTTCCTCATAGCATGATAGTATCATAAATGTTGAAAATCTGATAACAGTGTACATACGGTCAGTTTCTCAACTCTATTCTATCCTGTTGGGCTGGTTTTGTTTTGTTTTGTTTTTTAATACCAATGTTTCCTTTTTTTTTAGTTACTGTAGCTTTAAGATGCTAAACATTATTTGCAATTAGCTAAAATCCACAGTTCTTTTGAGTATTATTGAACCTTTGTATAGCTGTATAAAGATTTAAAACATGGGTTGAGGATGTAGCTCAAGGTTAGAGTACTTGCCTAGTGTGCTCAAGGGCCTGGGTTTGATCCCCAACATCACAAAAGAACAATAAAAGAGCTTGCAATTTTCACATACACTAACAAAAAACCTATTAAGAACTCAATTACGAATGCTTTGAATTTGTAGATTGTTTTCAAATATTTTAGTTTTAAAAACCCTTTATATTTTTAAAAGTTATTGACAATGTGAGTTTTATCTATCAGTATTTAACATAATGGAATTGAAAACTGGAAAATTTAAATGTGTTAATTCATTAAAAATAAAATAATTGCATGTTAATATATGTAAATAATATATTTTGTGAAAATAGCTATATTTTCTAAAACAAAATGTAATTTACAGATCCATTATCTAGCTTCGTAGAAGACGGTTGGATTCTCATACTGTTTCTGTATTCAGTGTGTTGTAGTATGTTTTGGTTGAAGTATATGAAAAAATATGGCTTCATATATAATTGAAACAGAATGTGCTTTGAGTCTTTTCAGAAAATTGTGAGTATTCTTTGATGATACCATGAAATACAAAAAGTGGTAGCTCTTTACATTGAGCTGTAATGTTTGATACTTTAAAAGATAGATTTCAATTAATTCCCTAGTGAAATTCTTTATCTTCTCATCTGTTTTTCTTCAAAATATTAATCACAGCTGTTTACATTGTTGGGATCATTTATGTTTCTATTTTTATTGTCTGGCATTTTTCCCCTCCTTGTTTTTGGCCCTGTTCCCTGATATATTTTATAAGTTTTTACTATTAGAAATGTAATCAATAATTGTGATTTTTGTGAAAGATGTCATCTTTTTCAGGGTAGATTTAATTTTTTCCTCAAAGATAGATACTGAACACACAGAGCATATTAATCTAGTTAAAGAATCTTATTGCTGGATTTTCCTTACTCCGAGCCTATAGATTTTTCAGTGGTGTAATTGAGATTCTGAAGTGTTTCCTAGGACCTTTTTGCCTTGGTGGTCCTTGAATTCCAATTTTTGTTTCCTTGGTACCTGGAAACCTGGAGATTGCCCGAAGCTCTGTATAACTTCTTAGTAACTGCTTTCTGCCATCTTACCCCATAAATACTCTGAGAAATCAGGCAAATTCATAGCAAGATTGTCTGCAGAGTGTTGGGCTTATTTACAATTCTTTTTTTCTTCTCTATTTAAATCCTTTTATTTTGAGCCTTCATTCGTCCCCCTATTCCTAGAGAGTATATTAAAAGAATAATATAATACTACCAAGTACAATTCATTGCAGAACACAAATACGCTTTAATATTAGGAAATTCTTTAATAAGATACATTAAAATGTTTTTAAAACCAGCAATTACTTGCATTTAGAAATGTTTTGTGCACTAAACTATAGAGGTTGATGATTATCTTCTTAAAAGGGTAAAAAACAAAACTAGTTATTGGCAAATGTTGCCTGTGGATCAGTTCCTTGTTTTCCTAAATGAAGGTTTAATGAAACATGGGAATTTACACATAATCTATGAGCGCATTCAGGCTACAGTAGCCCAGTTGAGTAGTTCAACAGAAGTTATATAACCCAAAGACTAAAATAGTTAGATTCTTTTTTTTTAGGCAAAAGTTTATCAACCATTTATTTATCCAGCCATAGTCAATCACCTCATCTTTAAAGGGGGAATAATATAATTTACTTCACTAGGTTGTTTTGGTAATTAATGAGATAATTTCATACATATGTGTACATTTTTATATTGTATATACATATTTTTACTATTAACAATGAAGCTCAACTAGAATGGCATATAATGGGTTTTTCATTTCCTTTTGTTCTGTTAAAAGTACTGCAAATAAGTGAGTTTGATGAAAAGTATGAATATAGCAATTAGGAGAAATGAGAAAAGTCATCTAAGGATTTTGTAAACATGAGCCTGTGCTCCTATAACAGGAGGGCCATCTAACATTGCACAGAAAGATAGTTTTCTTTAAATTGGATCAAGGAAAAGGAATTACCTAGACCAACATAATTTTTTTTTTTTGTCTTTTTCATTTTTTATCAGTACCAGGGATCGAACTCATGACTGCCTGCTAGCAAGGCAGGCGCTTATTCCGCTGAGCTAAATCCCCAACCCCTAGACCAACATAATTAAAGAAGCACCATTTTTAGTGTTGGACTCTGAATGGACCAAACCAATCAGGATAATCCCATGTCCCTGGTATCACAATTGGATCAAAGATATTGTGTTATCTGTGCCAGTTCCATCACTATCTGTACTTTTCCTGGTCAGAATGATTGGTCAGGGGTTTTAGACAGTGAAGATCATAGGGTATCAAAAGTCAGACAGTTTTCTCTCCTTGAAGTAAGGCAACATGTAGCCCAGTTTCTGCTGGCAGTCATCTTGTGACCAGGAGGGAAGTCAGCCTAAGGACAGAGCCATCAACTTGTCATAGGATGAAGTTGAATCATCAAATGAACAAATAAATAAAATAAAAGGGAGCCATAAGTCTGGACTTTTCAGTAATGAATTAATTCAAATCAGTAAAATCTTGCTTGTTTTTTTGAGACAAGGTTTCCCTACTTAGTTCAAGTTGAACTTGAACTTAGTATGTAGCCCACTCCTGGCTATTCTCTTGCCACAGTGCTGGGCTTATAGGTATATGCCAGTGTGTCTGGAAAAATCTTTTTAATTTGAAGCTGGCTGGAATGGAATTTTCTGTATTCTGGTAACAAAAATCACCTTAACTGATGAGGCAACCTAGGGACTATCCTAGAACTATCCAGGAAGCTGGTGAATTTATGAGTAAAGAGAAAGATTTGAGCTAGAGATACAGATACTTTGAGTTGGCGAATAGACAATAGTTGAAACGAGAAGTTACATGAAAAGAATTCAGATGTTGCAGCAAATATGTGAACTGTTCTGTAGGGAGAGCAAGGGCTATTGCAAGAAAGGCACTAATACAGGTTGGGTGTCCAGTAGGTGCCACAAGTTATAGAGCACTTTACCAACACTGAGGTGGCAATTGGAGTAATGCTGCTATTGACTCTATGAACTAGGCTATATTGTTAATATTTTATAGTCGAGGCTAAGAGCTATTAACTAAGCTGTCTATAAAGAGCAACCAATCTTCCTGAGCATATTATGTATATGTAGATAATTTATTTGCAGTTAATGTTACTGTCAAGCCTTAGCTAACTCTTATAAGGAGTTGATGCTACCATTTTCACCTACTCCTTTAAGGATCAAAACTAGGAGTAGTTTAGAGCCATGGGAGGTGAGATTTCAATCTGGCTTCAAATCTTTGCTCTACTTCTTTCTGTCTGCATAATGGGAAATTGATCTTTCTAAGATCTAGTTTTCTTATTGGTAAAGTGACAGTAAGAATACTTTGTAGGGCCATTTGCAGACTGAAGGGGAGGAAAGCAAGAAGTCAATGAGAAGCTAAGACCTCCTGTGAGTCGGTGCCATGTGCAGGCTGACTAAGGGAGAGCCAGCTGCCAGCCCTCTCCTGTAGTCTGCACCATTCATAGACTGCAGGGGAGGAGAGCAAGAAGTCAACAAGAAGCTAAGACCTCCTGTGAGTCAGTGCTATGCCTGGACTGACTAGGAGAGAGCCAGATGCCAGCCCTTTCTGGTGCACTGGCAGGGAGATAAGAAGAATCAATGCCCTGCATCCCAGTTCCTTGATTGGCTTGATTCTATTTATTTTACTTGGTTTTATTCTCCTTAAAATAAAATTTAAAAAAGAATACTATGTAGGATTGTTGTTAGAATTAAATATGAGAAGATGTAGAAGATCTTGCCTTGTGGAGGCACAGTAGATAGTGGTTATTGTAGTAAATGGGAAAGCCAGAATTTTGGGGGAAGTTGCTCTCAGTTGCTTCAGGATATAGAGTAGTATATAGATTTGAGGAAAAAGAGGAGCCATAGGGCACAGAACAAGTTAGCAATGAGATAATTAGAAACACTTAAGTAATGGAATAGTACTACTGAAAATATATGTTCCTAATGGTATGAAAAAAATGATAGTTTGCTTCCAAAATACCAATAAACAAATGCAAAGTAGCAAGAGATTATTTTTAAATCTGGTGGCAGTATATAATTTTTATTGTCTGAAAGAATAAGTCCTCATTTCCTTTAAGAAATTTTACTTCATAAGGCAAATCTGTCTTTTCTTTATTGAACACCAAAACTTGTCCCCTTGATTTCAATGATACAGGAGAAAGAAACTCCCAGCCTATTAGATGTCTGGCACAAGCTCATGTTCTCTAAATGAAAAAAAAAATGAATTTTAGAAACAATAGAGGTTAAGAGCAGGATATATTTATTCAGAAAAAAAAAAAGGCTTCTGTCCAAGAATGAGACAGAATGGGTCCCAAGTGGGTTGCCAAAGATCTTGTCTTTTCTGGGGACTTTTATAGATCAAAACCACAAGATGAGGTGGGGCTAAGGTAGGGAAAAATGGGAACTCATAAAGGAGGCAGGCATGAACTACGGCCAACCAAATAGATTGCAAGTGTAATTGCTCAGGAAAATTGATTAAATCATGATCAAATGGGAAGGTGAGTCATGTATCAAGTGGGCATGAATACAGAATAGGGTCTTTGCTGGTAAGGGGTTGGGTTAATGACCCTTCTGGCTTCCTCAAGATGATTGATACCTATTTAGAATATCGGTCCCTGATGTTTATACTTTAGGGTATGGTTGCATTTATTTTTGTTTTGAGATCTGGCCCACAGTAGAGATGTCTGTCTTCTCCAAAGTTGCAAGATATCTGGTCTTCTGCACTGGCTCCTTCAAGAGCCCAGTCCTATCTGCCTGCCTATAATATTTCTATCCAACTCAGCTTTTTACCATATTTCACTTATGAATTTTTCCACTTACTACTTCCTAACATACTATAAAATTTTCATATTTATGTTTCTAATTTATTACCTCTCGGGTAGAATGTGAACTCCACAGGGCAAGGATCTTCAGTTTTTTTTTTTTTTTTTTTTCAGTGAGAGATTTCACATACCTACACCAGAGTCTAGGACATGATAAATGTTCAATAAATATGATTGAGTAGTTAAATGCTTTTGTCTCAGAAAAAAAAAATCTCAAATTGAGTGGACCCAAGATTGTTGGTTCCATGGCTCAATGATCTAATTAAAAATCATGTTCTCTCCATCTCCCCTGTCTCCATTCTCATCTCTCTAACATGGCCTTTTAGACTGGTTCTTTTCATGGCTACAAGATGGTTGCTAATGCCCCAGACATCACATGTTGACAAGATATACGGGTTCTCATATATCTCCATTTTTTTTGTAGCCAATGAGGAGTACTATATTATTATTTCTTTAAACCACATTTGATTATATAAAGTGTATGAATATAGCCATATGTGCAATATTTTCTACCCTTACAAACAAGAGGACATATTGTTAATATAAATTACTTGAATAAAACAATGTGTTAGTTTTGGAAGAAATACTTCCAAACATGGGCATATTAAGACATTTCTGGTTATGATAAGTGTAATTGGACTCCTTACATTTGACAAGTTTAACAGTTGAAAATTTATTTTAAAAACTGTTAGTTTCTTATTTGATAAAATTCTCAGAAAAACTTAGGAAATCTATGATGGAGATGACTAAAGGAGCAACATTCTTGAATGTATTAAAGTGAGAGAAATATCTTTTAAAAATTGTGAAAATGTACTGAAAAATACAAAGCTTCCATAAGGCAAGAGATAGCAAAAATGCATGAGAGATACATGGTATATTTTTGGTTTTGACCAGTGGAATATATATTTTATCTCTTTAGGTGGAAAGTATTAAGCAAATGCATTTTTGCTGAGAACAAAGGTTATGGTAAGAGGTTGGTGGGAGTTCATTTAATCTTAACAGTTTTGAAAAAACAGCACATGACATGCAAGTGTTAATCAAAAACAGGAAAAAGGACTATATAGGTTATAATTTTGCTTAATGTATGTGTAAGATTCATGCTTATAAAATCTGAAGTGAAAATAGCTACAAATCACCTTGTTAATCCTTCAGACATTCCTAGCTGAATTGTTTGTCCTTGTTAAAGAAATTATCTTCTTTTTTCCCCCCTCAGGCATGCATGTAAAACAGTTCTCTGCTCAATGTATGCCTTAGGCAAAAAGGCCAGTGCTCAATTACCTGTTGACTGAAGTCTCTGATTTTGTAGCGAGCAAGTGAAATAGAGTTTAGTCCCAAGTCATGACCCCTGCTCTTTCCCTCAAAGCCCTGCAAGCTGTTTGGCATATGAGGGTCCCGACCTGAGAAAAGCATCTTGGATAACTAGGGTCAGGAAAAGGGAAAACGCAACACCTAGGAGATTTCAGTAAACAGTAGAATCATGCCAACCTAATCTGTGTTAAAATGCTTGGAATGTGGGAGCCGCTGATGATGCCTGTTGTCTGTGTGTCTGACTGAATCCTTTCTTTTCTCAGAGCAGCAAAGCAAAGCCTGGGAACCAGGCCAAATGCCTGCCACTTACCTTAAATTGATCAGCCACTTTGAGATTAAAACCCCTGAAAGCTGCCACACCGTGAAAACAAGGCCTCCTTCACATTAAAGGCAAATTGCGACTTTGGGTTTGCTGTGATCTTTTTTCCATTTTATCCAGTTTTTCACACTGTGTGCTTTTTTTTCCCCCTTTCCATTTATGCTCCCATGTAGAAGCCAATAGTTACAGCATTTTGGCCAAGCATTCATTAAGGTTTATAAGAACAAACTTTAGTGCTATTTAGAAGTTGGCATAAAGGCGAAATATGCTGGAAAAAGATAGAGAAATACAGGTGGGAAATATAAACTTTGACCAAACCATGCTGAATACTAGTATACTAGGACTCCAGTAGTGATTGGGGAGCAAAATTAAATAATACTTGAAACCAAATGCTCCTCTATTCCAAATCCTCATTTTATGTTCTGTAGTTACTAGCCATAAAGAATATTCTCCAAGAGAATTTGTTTGTGTAGAAATACACAAACATATAAAGAAATGAATAACTGGAAATTTTAAATTTTAAGTGTGATAATCTGGTGCATTTAAAATATTCATATATTTGCATACATACAAAAATAAATATCCATATGTAACAAATAATGTATTTATAAATCTCAAATTTATTTTAGTATAAATATATGATTATTGCAGATATGGGTATATACTATATATATATATATATCACAGTAAAGAATGAGCTATGGAGACTTTTAAGAATTATTTGCAATTATTATTGAGAATTATTGCTCAGTAGAACTTACAAAATGGCAGGGTCTATGTTCTCCAAAATTTAGAATGTGGACAAAACACACCCTTAAACTTTGTGTTTGGGTAGTAACGTGGAATTCTGGTGTAGCCTGGAATTCTGTATTTTCCCTCAGAAAGTATTGTTAATGATTCTTCTCTTCTTTTTCCTCCTCTTTGATTTTTTTTAAACTAGCATAATAATAAGGCTCCTTACCCTTTTCTTGGCAATATTCATGAAGCAAGTATTTTAGTAATATACTTTAATTTCTACTCATTATTTTCCAAGAAATAGCTAAGCACATGTACTTACCAAAAATATGGTATATAATGTAGTGTTTTGTGATATAAATGTATTCAAACATCACTTTATGTGCACTAATAACTCACTGTATGACTTGGTGCAAGTGAATTTTTTAAATATCCAGGCATTTCCTATTATCAAATGTGAATAGTAACACCAATAATAGTATATACCCTGATACGCTATGGGGAGACATTTGTTTCTATTTCCATGGCTTGCACATGCTAGAGTACTTGGTTTCTTTCTTTCCCAAGAAATTAAGTTCATTTCCTTCACTGATTTGTTCTGGAATTCTTCCACCTAGTTCTTTTTAGTCCTTTTTTATCAACATAACTTTAACATAGAAACATGTTTGTTTATTTGAAAATGCATTTTTACATGTTGTTTTGCTGATGAGGTTTTTAATCAGGGTTTCTCCTAACCACACACACTTAAAATTCTCTGAGGAAAAGGGTCATGGTCTTCTCATGGGTCTCTTCATCATGCTTCTTATAATTCTCTGTTCTTACAAGAAACACAGTATGTTTAGAAATTTTAGCATGAACAAAATCTTTTGTATCATTTTATGAAATGCCAAACGCAGCTTTGGATGCATGAGCATACATTGTGGTCATCGTTTGCAGATAACTGATTGTTTCTGGTTGAGCTTGTTTAGTAGTCATAAGAAGTCACTTCGTTTTTCTTGTTGAGTGTCAGGAAGCCAGGACCACAATAAAAGTAAACACAGAGAAATGTGTAGTTTAGTTTCTGATCTGCTTCTGTGGCTTTTTAAAATAAGTTTGTCATTTAAATTTGTCATGAAATCTAATAGATTTTAACTTGACTATAAATTTATCCGAATTCCAATCCATCATGCTTCATATTTCGTATTAATTCTAATACTTTAGTATTCTATCAGCAATTGGGCCTGATGTATACTGTTAGGCTAAGAATTATTGGAAAATCCTTATATAACATGAAATAGTTGGTAAGATAATGCAAAGCAAGGGCCAGGGATGTAGCTCAGAGGCACAGCACCTGTCTGGCAAGCCCAAGGATCTGAGTTTGATTCTTGATACAAAAAACAAACAAACAAACAAAAAGACAAAAAAGACATAAAGCAAGCAAGCAAATCCCCCAAATATCTGCTTTACATTTTGTGGTGTATATTAACTGTTTGAGAACAATTCAAGAGAAAACCTAATAGAGTATTTTTATGATAAAACACTCAATTTGACAGTTCAGATAATGTTCACTGAAGCAATCACAAAATGCAGTTGTAACAAGGCCTAGAGGGATAGTGGAGAAAGGAGGGAAGGCTCTCTGAGAGAGGAAAATAGCATAATAAAGGCATGCAAGTGGGATGAACTTGGTGGAATGTAGAACTGTAACACATACTATAGGTGGAGAAATGATTGTGTGGCTAAGAGCATGGTAGGAAGCAGGGGTTTTTTTGTTTTGTTTTTTTTTTTTGCAGCTAATTCTTTTTTTTTTTATTTAAGGAGAAAAGAAAAAAAGTGAAAGGGTACAAGTTATACAGATTTACAGAAGAAAAACATGAACAGTAGGAAATCACTAGTTAATGGATTACATATTGCCATCTTAAAAATAATTGTTCAAGTCACAAGATTAAAGCTTGTAGAGTGGACATTCCAACAATGATACTGCAAACAGTTCTGTTCAATGATCCAATAAAACTCTGTGATATCATTTTCTATCTTATACACTTAAATATACATGCAGTTATATAGTTTAGAGCACTTTCTTTTCCTCTCTTTTGTACAATGATTATTACACATTTTGGGTTTCATTGCTCCCACGGTTCTTATTGCTTTTTTGGAAGAGAGTAAAACCAAATGAGACATAACAGGACAGAATCGGTCAAGTCAAAAGGGTGGACATAATAGATAATATCAAAACATAATACAAGGTGATCATCAATGGTTACCATAATGCCTCCCGCTATCTCTAATAGAATTGCCTATATCATTAGTTATAATACAATTGAACAAAACAGTAAAGAACAAAACCGACAAAACCAAAACTTTGGAGACATTGTAGGTCTTCAAAAGTAGATAAAAGTCAACGAGAATGGGCGTTATAATGAATCTCATTATCTTCTCAGCTGATGCCTAAACTTTCAAACCTGATACTATCCATCAATACAGAATAGGGGAACATCAGTCAAAAACAAGATGGTGAGGAAGCAGGGTTAGAGAGAGAGAGCAACAAGCGCCTTAACAGTCAAATAGGAGTTATGACTAACTGGGAGAAAGATGGTACCCTTCTTAAATTTTGTGGTTAACAATGACACAGTATAAGATAATTATGTTTTCATTGGTACAAGGGGTCTTGGACCTAGAATCACAACACCTAAGCCTTAGTCTTAGTTTAACCATTTTAAAGATATGCGGTCTTCAGCAAGGCAGTAAATCTTTCTGAGCCTCAGTTCCTGCATTTATAAACTGGGGGTGACAGAATTTCCAGAGCCGCCCCATTGTTGAGTCAGTGCAATTCCATAGTTGTGAAGGAATGAATCTCCAGAACAGAGTGGTGACTGCAGAAACTGAGTGGAAGAAACAAATCACAGAAATTTTGCTGTGGAGGCTGACATGGTATCATATTGGTAATTCTATTCTGCTGGAAAAAAATGGACTTTTCCTGAAAATTCAACTCCTTACCTCAGCTCTACTGCAGACTAGCACATGTTGCTGTTTTCTGTCTTTCCTTATTCTTTTGAGTTTTTCTTGTCTTTATTTACATCATCCAGGAAAGTTTACTTTCTGAGAAGTTATAAAGATTCCCAAAAGTTTTCTCAGTTTCTTCCTTCCTCACCTTATATGGTTCTTTCTAATAATATAATTTTCTATGAATGTGCATCCTATTTTTTGTAAGTCTCCAGAGTGGATTCTAAATGATTTCAATTTTGGTCTGAGGTAACTTCTGAGAGTGATCTCAGGAAGATTGAAGGGGAGTTTTCTGACATCTGCCCACAGAAGTACCAGTTTTGACAATGAGCCATAATTGAGAGTACTTTTGTGGGAATCTGGTTGTTTAGTACAGAAATTCCATCATACAACAGCAGAAAGACTGAAAGATATATTAAAATGGATAAGAATAGTTTCATTTACCCACATCACTCTCCTGAAAGTTAGCATAGCTCAGTGTCAGGAGAGACCCCTTGTTCCCATGATCTGTCTTACAAGATCAAATGAGAGCATAGTTACAGAGCAGAGCAGCTTCCCCAGTCATGCAAAATACTACCCTACCATCTTGCATCTTTCTACCCTCACCTAGACTACTGAAGCAAGCAATTTAGTTGAGAGAGGCTAGAAGCAAGAAAGAGAGGTAGAGACAGTAACCAGGTCTTGGAACTCAACAAAGATCCTACTAGTTGCTCTGAGGATTTTACTGGGAAATGTGCCCATAATTTGCTTGGGAGTCCTTGCCTGTGGGCCACCTCCAACTTTTAAACCACCTCCAACTTTTAAACCCCTCAGTACTCTCTTATGTGACTCATCTCATGCCCACTGTGATTGGCTCTATGCACATGACTTCATGGACAAAGAGTGCAAGCTTTTAAAGAGCTTATGAGGATACATATACAACTAGGTTGCCTCAGCAAAATTAGAAGACAAGGCATAAACCTTTAATCCTAGTACTTGGGAGACTGAGGGAGGAAGATTCCCACGAGCTTGAGTCCAGACTGGGCTGCATAGTAAGTTCAAGGCCAGCCTGTACTACAAAGTGAGAACCTGTAACAAAACAAAAACAAAACATCCCCCCAGCAAGCATTCCTTTCAAGAAAACAAATAGTGGGCTTTTCATACTTTAGTGTACCCTTGTAGGATTTAAAAGTGTTACACAATCTTAAGCATTCCTCATTCTAGACAAGGAATAAGAAGTGAGGCATATACAAGCCCATAAAAGGGATTTGAGAGAACTTCAGAAGCCCTAACCAGGTCAATTGGTGGAAGTGTTTCTTTTCTCCTGAAACTGGAGGAAAAGACTTCTTCATATGTGAAAACAGCAATCTAAGACTTCAAAGAAGAAGAAGAAAAAACCAAGAAAAGACAACACCACCAAAGAATACAATAATTTTCCAGTAACTGACCCAAAAGAAATATCTACAAAGATTCAAAATAATAGTTTTTTAAAAACTTAAGAATGTTTTCTGTTTGTTGAACTGGATAACTCAACAATAAGGGAAACCATACATCAACAAAACAAAAGTTCAATGAAGAGATGGAAATCATGATAGGAGGCAAACAAATTGAAAATACACTGAATGCATAAAAATACAACAGAAAACATAGATAGTATTCTTGATTAAGTGGAAGAAAGAATCAGTGAACTTGAAGGTAGGCCATTTGAAATTATCCAGTCTGAGGAGAAAAAAGAAGAAAGAATGATAAAGGATAACAAAACAACAGAAGGAAATGAAATAAATGGAAAATCAGTAGAGAAGATCAGTAAAACTAAGAATTGGTCTTTTGTCTTTTTCCTGTAAGAATTGGTCTTTGAAGAAACAATAAGCATTCAGCTAAACTAAGAAAAAAGAAAGAAAAGACTCATTTCTCAAAATCTTCAAAAATATTGAAGAAGCACTTCCTAAATTTATTTTATGAGGCTAGCATTAAACTGATCCCAAAGCTAGATAAAGGCACTACATGGAAACATTATATGACCTGAAGGGATGGTTAGAGGCAGTGAGAAGAATGGAGGTGATTGCTCTCTGTGTTTGCAGTTTTAATGCAAATGAGAAAGTTGATGAAAATATGGCAATATCTAAACACCTGTTTAATCAGATTATGTTTCCCTATACTTTGGTTATTTCCTAAATATACTTTTGAAATATTTTGTGTAAAAATAATTTGAAAACACTTTAAAAATAAATGAGAAATTAGCTAAGATGTTACAGGCAATGTTTCAGTCCATTTAATGCTGTGATGACATAATACTTGGAACTGAGTAATTTTTAAGTGATAGTAATAGTTAACCGTGGTTCAGGAGGCTGGGAAGTCCAAAATCAAGGTGCCTGCAGCCTCAGGGTCTGGAGAGGTCATTCTCACATGGCAGCAGAGCGTGGGAGAATGAATCCAAACCCCTTAGCCTTTAATAAGGGCTCTAATCCCATCCATATGGGCTCCATTCTCATGATTTAATCACCTCCTAAAGGCTGATTTCTTTTTAAAAAAATAAATATTATTGTTTTTATTTAATATAGTATACATTTTATTATAATATACATTATATTTAATATAATGTTATAAGATACTGCTGTAGTTGAAATAATTGTGTCTTAGAAGTTCATGTGTGAAAGGCTTGGTGCCCAGTGGCCCTACTGGGAGGTGCTGTGGATCAGTAGGGAGAGCTGCCTTGTGGGAGGCCCTTCGTTTATTGGAGCCATGCCTTCTAAGGGGTCTCTGAGAACTTAATCCCTTCTGATCTCTTTTTTGCTGCTGGGTCATGGAGTGACCCAGGGTGTTCAATCACATATTCTATATGGTTGTCATCTGGAACACCCACCAAAGACCCAGTGCAAAGAGTCTGCTCGACATTGGACATCAAACTCAGAAACTGTGAGCCAAAATCTTTTACCTTATGTTAACTAGCTAAGATTTTTTAGAAGATATTTTGTTATAGCTATGGAAAGATAGCAAATATATAAATTTGCTATAGTGACACAAATTAACATATATGTTATGGATTAAAAACTGATGGTCAACTTAACATCAGCTGAATTAAATCAGCATAGTGCTGAGCATAGATGTTCCACTGAGGAAAGTTGCCAGCATAAATAGAGATGTGGAGATGAGTGAGGCATTATGGGTTTCTCTAAGTGTTGCTGTTTGAGCTGTTTGTTCTCCTGGAGGAACTCATCATGACTAGCTTCCCCAGTGTGAGTTGGACTGTTGACATCAGAGAAGCTCAGGATCTTGTTGGTAAGAGTGGCTGTGGCTCACTTTGGGGAAGCTCTGCTCCTTACATGGAGCATTGCTTCCTGGCTCTGGAGGGGAAGATGTGTGCTGTTTAATCTCCAGGAAAAACTCATCATGCTGGTTTTCTGGCATATACTACTCAACTGTTCTTATTGTAGGAGTATCTCGGGACCTCTGTGTCACTGAGGAGGACAGTGGTGCTTTTCAGGATATCCCTGGTTCTTATTATGAGCATGACTTCTCAGCTTCAGTGTAGAACCCTGAGCTTACCAGCACAGCTTCTTCACCCTGCTGGCATAGACTTTTTAGCTTCCACTACTGACTTCTGGGCCTTCCTAGCACGAATCCATAAAACAGACTGGCTGAGTCCTTGTCGTGGGCTCTAGACCTCCAGGTGGACTCATGGGAGGCACTGTCATGGGCTTTAGGTTTTCATCTGGATTCATGTGGGACATTGCTGTGGGATTCAGGCCCTTGGCTGAGTATTCCATGTCTTTAGTGTTGTGTATAGATTTCCTTCACTGTCTTGTGTTAACTCTGGGTGACCATCATAAAATAATATTATAAATTCTGTGTCCTGATTCTAATTGTTCTCCTTACAACCCCTGACTACAACAATACACACACTCGCACACATACACACACACACATATATATATATATATATATATATATATATATATATATATATCATCTACCCAGTTAAACATTTTTATCAATGTTTACCATAGATATCGGCCCGTAGCTTTATTTTCTCGTGATACTAAGGTATTAAGGTGATGCTGGTCTTGGAAAATGTGATGGAAAGTATCCCTTTCACTTCTGGGAAAATTTTAATTAATATTAGTATTAAGTCTTTGAAAGTTTGGTAGAATTCAACTATAATCCATCTGGCCCAGGCTTTTCTTTGTTGTGAGGATTTTAAGTACTATTTTCACATGGTTTATTTACTATAATTTTTTTCAGGATTTCTATTTTTTGATGAATCATTCTTGTTAGGCTGTATTTTTCTAGGAATTTACTGATTTCCTCTAGGTAATCAACATTGGTGGCATTCAATTGTTGATAATCATCTCTCGTGATTCTTTTTATTTTTCAGCTATTTAATGTCTGTACTAATGTCTGTCCATTTCTGATTTTATATATCTTTTATATATTTATTTTCTCTTTTTTCTTAGTTTAGTTAAGAGTATGTCAGTTTTGTTTACTGTTCTTAAAAATTTACTCAGTATTATTGATTTTTTTCTTTGGTACTTCTTTATTTGATTCAGTTCTGTTCAGATTTTTATTATTTCTTTCCTTTTCTAACTTTAGGTTTAGATTGTGTTATGGTTTAGATATAAAATGTTTCCAAAAAATCTCATGTGTTTGTGGGTGATTAGATAATGAGTTAAACTCATGGGCTATACTCAGTGGATTAGTTCATTGATGAGTTCATAGCTGATTTGCTATTAGGTGGCGAGGTCTGGTTAGAAGTGAGTAAATGGGGACCTGACCTAGAAGGGTCTCTCTCTCTTCTTGGTTCCTTCCTTATCTCTCTGCCTCCTGGTTGCCATGGGGTGACAGATGTCCTCCATTCAATCCCTTCCACTATGTTATTTATGCTTTCGACTCAGGCAACCATGGACTAAATTTATGATCCAAAATAAACCACTTTTCTTAAAATTTGTGGGTGTTCAGTATTTTGTGCTAGCAATGGGAAAGTGACTAAAACAGTTTTTTGTTCTCCTAATTCAATGAGGCATAATGATAAACCATTTACTAGAGATCTTCTTTTTTCATGTAGATATTTATTGCAACTAACTTTTTTCTTCTAGTGCTCTATAAGTTTTGACATGTTGTGCTTCTGTTTTAGTCTGTCTCAAGATATTTTTGACTTTCCCCTTTGGTTTCTTCTTTGACCCATTGGTTGTTCACAAGTATATTGGTTAGTTTTTACATATTCATAATTTTTCAAAAAAATCTTTTGTTATTGATTTCTAGGTTCATACCACACTTAGATTATGGGTTCAACTGCTTTGAAACTTACTGAATTTGGTACTTGATTAATTTTTGACATGAAACTGTTGTTGTGATACTTATTGGTTTATTTGTTGCTCGTGGTGTTTGGTACTCCAACTATGGCTTACTCACTTTGTTCTCATGGATGAGACAAAATACCCTCAAAGTTGGAGAAAGAAAGGTTTTATTGTGGCTCACAGTTTGTAGAGGATTCAGTGCATAATCAAGTGCCTCCAAGGCAGGGTGGCATGACAGAGGAGCATCACAGAGAAAAAGCAGCTCATGGTGGGCAGAAGGAATTGAAGCAACAAATCAATGAAGAAGAAATAGCATCAACTGACAAGCAGAAACAATTGCAGCCCTCTTTCTGTCCCTTATATTCTATCTTCTCACACCCAGGGCAGTGCACCCCTTATCCAAGCATTGCACAGTTAGTCAATCCCACCATCATTTCCTTAATATCAGAATCACATATTCTAGGTCCAACCACCTCCAAAAATCTCCATTTATGACCACATGAGGTTTTGTGAGTGTATCCAGATACAAGGTATAACATTCCATCCCTGGGCCCCAAAAGACTCATGCACATTCCTTTATAAAAAAGATATTTAGTCTATGTATAAGAGTTGTCAAAGTCCTAACAGTTTCAGCTTTCTGAAAAATTCAAGTGCAAAGTCACCTCTGAGATTAAGACAACCTTTTAGTTATGAGCCCCTATACAAAGGAAAAGTTAAACTCTTCCAACATACAATGGCAGAAAATAAGCATTACCATTCCAAAAGGTACAAATAGGGGCAATAGAAAGGAATGTGAACAAATGAAGTCCAAAATCCAGCAGGGTAAACATTAAATCTGGTAGTTCCATGTCCAGTGTCTGATGCAATCTGTGAATTTCAAAGGGCTTGGGTCACTACCCCACGGCATTGCTCCCCACAGCTTCCCTCTTGGTTTAAGTTTGCTCATTCCTCAAAGCTTTCCTAAGATGATCCATGTTCCTGGTTCTCCAATCTTCCAGGGCCTCCCCACACTGTCCTCTCAGGAGCACAATGTTTTGCCTCCCAGGCCTTCTTCTGAAATCTCGGTGCAAGCCTTTCTGACCCCACATCTAGTATTCTTGCATTCTGCATGCATTCCAAGGCCTGTTACCAGCTGCAGTAGTTAGCTAGGGTTCTTTCTTTCTTGGCTGGTGAGGTCAAGTGCCTGAATTGCTGAGCACTATGAACCCAATTTCAGGGAACAAATTCTCTAGGATGCCACCATTCTGGAACACAATGCTCTAGGTCTCTCTTTTCAAAGAAAAGTCTTTCACCTTTGCAATTTTGAGGATGCAAAGAATGTTTCTTGTGATGTCTTTTGGCCATTTTTTCTACTGTTCTCCTCTCAACAACTAAGTTCTCCACTGCTCTATCTTTGCAGTCCATAACTTTATTGGAGGTTCCTTTCTGGCCAAACTCAAAACATTTTAAGTTGTTCTGCTGGATTCTTTGCTTTTGAATCTCAACATAAATCTGGCTAACTTCCCCAAACAGTAGCCATGCCACCACTTCAATATTAGATTACTTTGAAATTTCTTATGCTAAATTAATTAGTCTGGTGCCCTTAATATCATTCTCTGTCAGAGTGTCTGGACATGAGCAAAATGCAGACAAACTTTCTGCCAAGGCATAACACACATTATCTGGAGGCCAGTGGCCAAATAGTCCTTCTTCCCAGCAGAAACCTGGAGAAAGTTTTGTCTTTACCAGCAGCATTCTATCAGTAGCTTTCTGATCATCTGAACTCTGACCAGAACCTGCTATCAAATGCTGTTTAATGCATTCTGGGGCTTCTAGTTCACCTAGCATCTGCAAACCTTTCCAAACTCTTCCCACAAGCCTTTTTCAAAGACTTCAGAACCACATAGTCAGGTACAGTCACAGCAAAAACATCACTCCTGATAGCAAAATATGTATCAGTCATTGCTTACTAGAGAAATATATTTAATACAAAATATACAAATATATAAAAATTTACAAGATTAGCCTGCAAGGACTACCCACAAATTCAAGTATAGAGGAGTGCAATAGGTCTATCTGCACACTGGAAATTCAAACGTAAAGGCATAGAGTTCAGTAGGGTGTCCCATGCAAGTTTGTATCAAGAGGCCAAAGTGTGTGCTGGAACACTGAAGAGTCTGTGCTGAAAGCTAGGAGATGATGTCCAAGATAAAGACAGAGAGACTGGAGCTCCTCCCAAGAAATAAAAGCAATCTTTTCTGTCCCTTTTAAAATATCCTGATGAAAATTCTCATATTAATAGGTCTTTCACACCCAGAATTATGCTGAGCCAATTTAGTGTTTCTTATTCAAGTTGACACAATCAGTTAACTATCACAATGCAAAAACTAGATCTTGTCAGTATTAATAGCCTCCTGACCTACTACCCTTTCCAGTCAAAATAATTGTTTGGTACTCATAATTTTTGGTACTTGTCACATCTCCCAGAACCAGTTAATGACAGGTGCCAAGGTACCACTGTATTGTAATTGGAAACAATGCTTGACACAATTTTAATCTTAAATTTGTTATGATTTATTTTGTGGTTTGTTGTATGATCTATTGTGGAGAATGATCCCAGGTCCATGGTGAAGATGTATATTCTGCTGTGGTTAGATGGGAAGTTCTACATATACATGCGATTCATACTGTCAAAAATAGAGTTTAATTCTAGTATTTCTTTACTAAGTTTTTGCTTGGTTGATCTGTTATGAGTCATTGATGTTCTTTAGTATTATTATATTGGTATGTATTTCTACTTTTATGACCATAATATTTGCTTTATATATTTAGGTGCTCCTGTGTTGGGTACATATATATTTATAATTTTTATAGCCTCTTAATGAATCTCCTTATCATTGAAGAGTTTCTTTGTCTCTTGTTACATTTTGGACTTTTAATATCTATAGTAAGTACATATAATATATTATATTGTAAATATAAATGTAGTCAATATCTATAATAAGTACATATAATATATTATATTATAAATATAAATGTAGTCACTCTATTTATTATTTCCATAGGACAGTTTTATGTTCTGGCAGGTTGTTTTCTTTCACACTTCTGCGATTTCATCCTCTTTTTTCTTGGACTGCAAGGTTTCTGCTGAAAAATCTGCTGATAGTCTGCTGTGTATTCTTTTATTTGTGATTTGACTCTTTTCTCTTGCTGTTTTTAGAACTCTCTTCTTTGATTTTTGATAGTTTAATGTGTCTCAGAGAGCCCTTTTGTGTTGAATCTGTTTTGGGATGTTAGAGTTTCCTAACATCTGAACGTCCATGTCTCTTTCTGGAGTTGGAAAGCTTTTAACAATCTCTTATTCCATTGTGTAAACTTTCTGTACCTTCTTTAGTTTCCACAGTATGAATGTTTGTTTAATTATTGCCTGTAAAGTCTCTGCCTTCACTCATCTTTATTATTTCCCCACTCCCAACAGGGTAATTTTAAAGGACATGTATTCAAGTATAGACAATCTTTCTCTTGCTGAATCTAATTTGTTGTTAGAGTTCTCTAGTGCATTTTCATTTCATCCCTTGAATTCTTCAGCTCAATGGCTTCTCTTTGTTTTTTTATGACATCTATCTCTTGTTTACATTTCTCTTTCAGGTCATTAGTTGTTTCCCTGATTTCTTTGAATTTTCTATTTGTAGTCTCTTGTATTTCATTGAATTTCCTTTTGATCATTAGTTTGAATTCCTTCTCAGGCAACTTGTAAATTTCCTTTCCTTTAGGATCAGTTACTGGATAATTATAATTTTGTTTTGGTGGGACTTTTTTTCTTTTTTTCTTTTTAGTGTTTCTTGTGTTCATGCATTGGTGTCTGTACCTGCAGTAGAATGAAGTCTTCCCAGTTTTCCCAAGTAGTTTTTGTAGGGAAAGATTTTCATCTGTTTATGGGACTTAGTGTGCCAGTTGAGAAGAAAGTATGTTTCTGAGTGGCAGTGATAGTTTAGCTTCTTCAGCCACATATACTGCAGTTGCCGGGGGTGGCAGTTGATACCTTAATGGCCTGAGTTAAAGGAGTTTGTGGCAGTGACAACAGCAGCATAGGTCTTTAGGGGCCTTGGTGGTGAGGATTTTGGTGTCTTGCTATTCTTGTTTTACCCACAATGAAGAGTCCTAGTTGGTATGATACTTCCTGACGTTGTTGTTTGTTTGTTTTGTTTTGTCTTTTTGAGACAGGGTTTCACTATGCAGTTCAAACTGGCCTTGAACTCACTTTGCAGCCCAGACTGGCCTCAAACTTTGCTCATATAACTGAGGTCTGTGACTCTGAGGTCTCTCCTAGAAGTCTGGACCCAGGAAATCAGGTTGTATCTGTGATTCTGGTCGTAGGAATAAGGCACAGCAGTGGCCAGCTCCAGGAGCAAAACAATGCTTGGAAGTTTGAGTGGTGACTACAGGCTACTGTTACAGTTCAGAAATCAGATCCTATAGGGCACAGCGGTAGCTCAGCTCCTGGTGGATGAGACATAGCATAGTGGTAATTGTGAGCCATGGGATTATGGGCGTTAGACTGTCCCAGGCTCTATGAAGCCAGGTGTAGCAGCAGCAAAGATCATGGAGTGGAAAAGGACACCTGTACAGAAAGGCACAGTTATGATTCTACTGCTTAACAAGGGATGTGTCTCAGCAGCTCAGACCTTTGGGGGCTACCCAGTGCCAGAGATGCAGAGTACTACAGTCCTATAGCTATGAGGCTTACAGGGTGAGGTGTCCCAACTCACCCAGTGGTGTTTCCCTGGGTGGCCACATGCCACATCAATTCAGCTTTGGAATGTAAGTCTACTTAGTTTCATTAAATCATCAATTCCCAAAGAGATGTGCTGCTGTGCCACAGGCCTGGGGGATATGGCTTCTCTGGGAAGCCAATACATCATATCTCCATCTCTCTGAGGAGCAACATGTCGCCTTGGCTAGGCCCTGAGTGGTGGAGTGCAGTAGAGTTGTGGTGAGGTGGGGAGGGAAGGAGAAGAATGGAGCTGGGCTTCAAATGGTAAGAGGGTAGCAGCTTCTTGGGTTGATGGCAGGCCGCCATGCAGAGATGGTTCAATGCAGAGATGGTGACAAGCTTTAGGACTAGAATGGTGCAATGGTTACTCAACTCTTGGGCAGGACGCATTCCAGCAGTGGCTCAACTCCTGGTGGATGAGACATAGAAGACTGTAGTAGGGAGAACACTGTAGCAGACTGTAGTAGGGAAAAAGTATTGATTCTTTCTCTGGGGAATCACTGCTGCACAGACTCCAGGAAGCAACTTCTTCTGGGGTTTGTGTAGGTGAAGACTGTAGGAAGCTTCAGAGGTGAACTCTGTAGGCATCTAAGATACTGATTAGACTATTGGGGTGCTTACCTTTCCCCCATAAGAAATCCCTTAGGTGGTTATCTTGCTGATGTCCCTTTTCCCCTTATAACTATAATATGTTGGCCATAAGTTTTAACACATGAATTTTGGGGAACATTCGGAGTATTACAGGGATGGGAAGAAGAACCATCATTTTTGTATCTTGTCAAGTCACATCAAGTAATTTTTGAGTACAGAGTAAATGTGCAATATTCTAAGGGAATACAAAAGAATAAAAATGCAGCCCACAGAGTAGTTGAAGGTTATGCAGCCAGGCCCATGCATAATTTAGGAAACAACATATATAAGCAAGGAATTGTAAGGCCCAACCTACACTTGCTGGAAGTATTTCACCTGGGATATTTCAGCAGCTTGGCTCTGGTTGATGGTGCAGGGGAAAGGTAAAAAGATTGGGTTAGTTTCTCACCTACAGCTGATCCTTTGCATATGCTCACTGGGACAAGTGGTAGCTGGGATTCAGCTTTCAAGGAGTAGAGGATAGCCACTTTGTCATTTTGTTTTCAAAACAAACAAGACCAAACATAACATTATCCTTTTTTTTTTTTAGCAATTCCTTTGATAATATCCAAGGTATTTATTAAACAGTTCCATTTTGACTGTGTAATATTTGTTATTTATTTAGCTCTCTAAGTATACAGGGTACTTGACAAATACGCAGCAAGACAAGTTTCCTGCCCTGGGGAGCTTATGTTCCAATGCAGACAAGCAGAACAGAAGAGGAAGTTTCTTGATTTATGGAAGGTTTGGCAGGTAGTGAGTGGCTGGTTAGGTGGGAAGACAGGAAAGCTGAAAACTCTTAAACAGTGAGAATGGGAGTATGCAAGGAATGAATGATGTTAAACAAGTCTTCCATAGTAAACATGATGTTCCCTCGTATAATACACCAGCAAGAACTCTTTGAGAGTAGGGCAGAAAGCTAAACAAACAAACAAATAAAAACAAAACAATTCCCCGCCCCGCACCGAGATTAGTAGCAGAAGCAGAACGCTTCAGCAGCAGCTCCAAAATATTGAAGCTACTATATGGCAGACAATGGTGCAGTTGGTCTGTGCCAGGCTCCATGCAGATGCTGTTTTACCAGTTATGAAAGACTGATTGGTAGAAACTGAGGTTCGGAAGTTTAGGCAACTTGCTCAGGGTAGCAAAAATTGTAAATGGATGAGCAGAAGTTTGCATTCCGAAATTCATTCTCTTTACCCTACTCCAAGAAAACATTAAGAATGAGAGGTGGATTAAACAGTCGTGCTCAGCAATAATAATAAATGCATCTACTTTAGCGTTTAAAGGAATAAATTTCCTTATGTGAGAAAAGGTTGAGTCACAGCCAGTAGGTTAAATGACTACACTAAATTACATTTATCACTAGGGCATAAAAAAGAAAAACCAGTTGAGACTTAAGCCAACGTCCTGGAAAAGTAGAGTAGAAACATACAGTTGCGATTGTGGAGAAAACTACTAATGAGGGAAGATGAATAGGACAAGCTTCAAAATTGCTCAAAAAGTTGATATTAAGGGGCGTAAGCAAATATCATGCCATTCTTAAATGTGTAGTTAGGTTGTGTTTTGATTGCCGCCTCTTTTTACCCTCATATGCATAAGGTCTTGTTGGCATAGATGTCTGTCTAAATCATCAGTCTATGCACTGTACCATCTATATCTACCTATCATCTCCCACCTCTCTTCAAAAAGAATTTAAAAGTTTTAGTAAAATATAGCTACTCAATAAGGTTAGTAAAAGTACAATGGCTATATACTTATTTGAAATACTCTTTCCCAACTCATCTCAACTCAACCATCAAAGTCTTACAATATTTTAAGATTCAACCAAAAATTCGTTATCCTTCTGATGCTTCTGCCAGTGTTTCATATGTACACTTTTATGATAACACTCAATTCTATTTTACTCTTAGTTGTTTCCTGAAAGTTTTCTCATGAGATTATGAAATCCTCGAAGACAGGAATCAAGTTGTGTTCAAAGTGTCTGGCATTTAGGTACTGTACAGTGAATGATTAGATAAAATAATCAAAGTGTAGAGAGGAAGCAAGTATCTTAAGCATCAGATTTGGTTCTGGAAGATATCACGATAAAGGACAGAAAGTTACATGATTTTCATTTTTCAAAAGAAAAGCAAAACACATTCTAAAGGAGAAAAACTTTATAGCTCATTATGCCTGATTAATCTTTATTAGGGAACATTTGAAATACTTAAGTAACATGTTATGCTGATATTCCCAAGCAGGAGTTTATATTAAAGTGTATCTTATTCACAAAATTGGGCAAATTATCAGAGAACTATCACCAGACTTTTCCATATTCTTAATAAAAGATCTTTAAATTCACTTTTGTAAAAGTTGATAGTATAACATGAAAGTGCTTATTGCTTTGTTATTGGTGATTTAGTATGCCACCAAAAGAAATATTTGAATCACCTAACAATGTTAATCACAGTAACATTTAAAAAATGTCAAGTGCATTTGCTTTCAACTTACTTATTTTTAATTTTAATTGAAATATAGTACTTATAATTCTGTATATTTATGGGGTTCAGTGAGATGTTTTGGCATATGTGTACATCACGGAATTATACCAAACTAATTAACATTTCCATCATCTCACATCCTTTTTTCTGGTGCTGGAAATTGAACTAAGGACCTAATGCTGCTAGGCAAATACTTTATCATTGAGCTATGTCCTTAGCTCTTTTCATTTTGTTTTGAGACAGAATCTTTCTTGGTTGGCCTTGGGCTTCTGACTTGCCTGCTTCTGCCTCTGAAGTAGCTAAGATTATTATAGGTATGTGCCACCATGACCAATTTATTTCTTTATTTTTGTTGTATTGGGAATTGAATACAGGACTTTCAACCTGTTAGGCATGCACTCAACTAATGAGTTGCACCCCAAACCCCTTGTAGTGAGAACATTTAAAATCTATTTTTTTTGAAATTTAAAAATAAAATACATCATTATTAGCTGCTGTCACCTTGCTATACAACTGAATGTGAAGGCTTGTTCTTCTTAACTGGAATATTATGTCCTCCTTATATACTTTCTTCCCATCCTCTGGTAGCCACTATTCTACTCCCTACTTCTGTAAGTTTGACTCTTAGATTCTAAAATATAAGTGAAATCCTGTGTTTTTTGTCTTTCTGTACCTGGTGTATCTAACTTAATCTAATGTCCCCCAGCTTCATCTGTGTTGTGGCTAATGACAATTTCCTTCTATTTAAAGGCTGGATAGTATTCCGTTCTGAATATACCCTACATTTTCACTTCATTATCCAGTCTCCCTGACATGTTAGTTCCCTTTCTTGGTTATTGTGATTAACAGCATACTTGTTTAGAGCCACTGTCCTCCAGTAAGTAGAAGATGCATCTTGGAATCAAGCCATTTAGTTCCTAGATTTCTCATTTGCAATGTGACCCTGGAAAAAGCACCTTTCTGAGCTTTAGTTCCTCATCTGTAGAAGTGTTATGAACAGTATATAGGAGACAGTACATGTCAAACACATTTAATCCACGATGATTATTATTGAAGGCAAAAATTCCAGTCATCCCTTGGTTGCCATTAATGGGGGTACTTGGAGTCATCCCATATGTTTGAAGGTTAAAAATAAACATGTTTCATCTTGGTTCTCTGGCCCTATTTGTTATGGCCGAGACCATCATTTTCTTGGTGCTCAGCCTGGGGATGACACTGTATTACAATATAGGAGCTAGAATTTTTGCCTATCTGAAACCTTTTTCCTTGACATATAATTGAAGTCCTGCAAGCTAGGCTTTGTGGTGCATTCCTGAGTCCACCTGGGTAACTTAGTGACTTAACAAGACCCTGTCTCAAAATATAAAATGGACAAAAGGTCGGGAATGTAGCTTAGTTCAGAGGCTCTGGGTTCAATCCCCAGTAGCATACATGTTTAACTCCGACTGAAGCAGACACTAGAACATTACAGTAATAAAGTTTTATTAAAAGAGGGGTAATGAATGGGGTTATAATTGGAATTATGTGCTAACTGAAAAACAGAAGTAGAGAGAAAAATGCTCTGATCTGGTGGCTTATGCTTTCTCTGGAAAATGTAGCTTCAAAAGGAAGAATCAAGGAGATAATGAGGTACACCTAGAAAAGAAATATTAAAGCTTTATGTACAAGGAAGGCTTGTAATTACTATTATACTAGGCATAATTGATATATATTGTTGTTTTTACTTTCTATCTGCCTTTTGATCCTTACTTATGCTTAACAGAAAACAAACTCTTTACATAGGTGCTGAATTCTGTAACTTCTTATTTATGACACCGTAGCATCTAAACCATATAGTTCTTTGTCGATCACAAATATTTATTCATTGATTACTACATGGAAAGAAATGAGCCACGTATTGCAGCGGAAATAAAGTAGCATTTAATTCCTGCATGTACTGTAGGATTTGGGGATTTTTTTTGTACTTACATAGAATCAACTGGAACAAGGTGGGCAGAGGTAATTAATAAGAGCAGGATATAGGTTGTGAAGATTAAAAAAGTATATATCTAAGAAATTCCTAGTGTCTGCTTCAGTTGGAAAGAACAGAGTGAGCTCCAATAAACAGCTTAATGTTGAACCTGAAGCTTCTAGAAAAATAAGAGCAAGTCAAGCCAAAGCACATAGGAGGGAGGAAATCATAAAGATCAGAGTAGAAATTAATGCAATGGAGACTAAGAAAACAATACAAAGAATTAACAAATCAAAGTAATGGTTCTTTAAAATACTGGAATTAGGAATGAAAAGGATGAAATAGATCCTATAGAAATATAGATCATTATTGACACATGAATTACTACAACTGAATCAATGATAAAACATTCTAAATAAACCAATATCAGCCACCAAAATTGAAGCTGTAATTAAAAACCTACAAACAGAGCAAAGCTCAGGCCCTGATGGATTCACTGTTGAATTCTATGAGAAGTTTAGAGAAGACCTAATACCACTATTCCTAAAACTCTTTAATGAAATTGAAAAGGTATCTGTACTTTCAAACTCATTCCTGAAAGTGAGCATTACCCTGATACCAAAACCAAAGAAAGATCTAACCAAAAAAGAGAACTACAGACCAATCTCCTTAATGAACATAAATGCAAAAATCCTCAATAATACTAGTAAGCAGAATGCAGCAAATCATCAAGAAGATTATACACCATGACCAAGTAGGATTCATCCCAGAATGCAAAGATGGTTTAATAAATGTAATACATCGTGTTAACAGAGCCGAGGATAAAAACCATATGATTCTCAATATATGCAGAAAAAGCATTAGATAGATTCCAGCACCCATTCATGATAAAAACCCTCCAGAAATTGGAAGAGAAGGTCTTTATCTCAGTGTGATAAAAGCCATCTGTGACAAACCAAAGCCAACATTGTACTAAATGGGCAAAAACTGAAAAGCATTCATCCTAAAATCAGGAACAAGAAAAAGATTTTCACTGTCACCACTCATATTCAATAGTTTTAGAAGCATTAGCCAGAACAGATAGACAAGAGAAAGAAATAAAAAGGGCAAGGATAAGAAAGGAAGAAATTAACAATACTCAGGTTGACCATCTATACACAGCACCACACTGATTCATTTCAGTTCATGTTTAACTTGATCATGAGTTTCCCACATCAATGATGGCCATCTTTTTTTAAAAAAAGTAACATAATCAAACTGACAATTCTATGCCTAAAATAAAGCAACAGGAGATGACATAATCCTCTACTTAGAGGACCCCAAAAACTAATTCAGTAGCATAGCTGTATAAATTGTATTAAAAAATACAATGGAGTACTAATCTGCCATAAAGAAAAATAATCTTGAGACTTTACTAGCTAAATGGATGTACCTTGAGACTATATTCCTAAGTGAAATAAATTGGATTCATATTTACATACTGCATTTTTTCTGGAGTCAGAAGTATAAATAAGGACCAAAATGTGTAATAGATACTGGGAAATGGGAAGAAAATGTTCAAATGAGAAGGGGAACAAGGTAGGGAGGAAAGAAATGCCAAAAAAAAAAAAAAAAAAGAGAGAGAGAAAATGGAAACAAAGCTTTGTTGCTTTGTTTTTGTACATAGCAAGGCAAGAGAGGTTGAAGGGAGGGGAAGGAAATGCCAAAAAAAAAAAAAAAAAAAAAAGGGAAGAAGCAAGATATATCATGTACAGGTGCAAATTGCCTGTGATGGGTATTATCATTATGTATATCTCCAATGTACTAACAAAAAAAATAAGGTGACATAGACAACTATAGCTACCAAAATAACAAATAGAATTTATCACATAGAAAATTTAATATACAGATCTAAGGCAAATAACTTTAGCTGTAAGTAGGTATAAGTAGACGGATGGAATAGAGATAAATCAATTAGCAAATACAAAACCAGTGAGTTATCTGAGAATAAGATTGATAAATTTTTACATTTCTTCTATGAATTTTTGAAAGGGAGTCACCTAGAAAAATTTAACTTCAAGGAATGTGTCAAAGCAGATTCAGACTGTTAAAGATATTTTGAGAGGTGTTAAACCAAAATCATAGTACAGGTATGTGAGTTCTAAAAGTTCTAATTAAGAAGTTAGAAATCCAGTCTCCTATGCCTGAATTCCTCCCACAATATCTTTACCAGTGACTCTTGTGCTTGTGAAATTCTACCTACCCTCTGCAAATTTGCTTTCTCAACTAAAAGATGATTTCTTATGTCACTGTGTGTATTGTTTAAAATAAAAATATGCAACTTTTTATTTATGATTCTAGGTGCTCATACTACACACAAAGTGTCTAATAATTTGTCTTCCATGTGCCAGTCTTTAAAATATCCTAAGACTCTTTTTTAATTTCCCCTGGATCTCCTGTGCTCCAGGGTAAATGTGTATTGTTTCATCAATTACCTCTTCCTCTTCCACGATTTTGTTTTTGTTTGGGTATGACCCATGTCCAGCTTCTAGATGAAGGAGACTATTATTCATTTTCTCTGACTGAGGCATTTGTATCCTTCAAAAATGTGATGTCTACATTATGTTAAGTGAAATAAGCCAGACATCAAAAGACAAATACTGCATAATCTCACTCATCTGTGGAAGGTAAAAAAATTAATTTCATGGAAATAGACAGCAGAATAATGGTCACTAGAGGTGGGAAGGATGGAGAAAGGTGGAATCAATGGGGGTTGGATAATGAATACTCAAATGTAGTTACATAAGAAGAATCACTTTGGATAGTCTACGGCAGGGTAGGGTGACCATAGCTGCAACAATTTTTGTGTTTTATAAAGAAGTAAAAGAAAGGAGTTAAAAGGTTCCCAACTTGTAAAAATAACAAATGTTTAAGGGGTGGAGATTGTTGATTATCCTGATTTGGTCATTACACATGTATCAAATTGTTATAGTGTACCCCAGGAATATATTTAATTTTAAGCCAGTAAAAATATATTTTAAAATGTGATAAACACAGCTGTGAGAAAGAGGCTTCCTGATGCTTTATTTTAGGCATAGAATTGTCAGTTTGATTATGTTACTTTTTTTAAAAAAAGATGGCTATCATTGATGTGGGAAACTCATGATCAAGTTAAACATGAACTGAAATGAATCAGTGTGGTGCTGTGTATAGATGGTCAACCTGAGTATTGTTACCATCATAAAAAGGAGGGCTGGCGAGGAAGAGCAGTGTTGTTTGGAACCATTGGTTCTTTTGGAGCCATTGGGTCTCCTGGAGGAACTTGTCATGCTGATTTCCCTGACACAACTCAGCTGTTATCACAGACCAGGTTGTTGCTGAGGATGGTACTTTTTTGGGGGGGAGGAGCCTTGGTACTTATTTGAGCATTGCTTCTTGGCTCCAGTGACAAACCTCAACACAGCTCCTTCACCTCAGTGGCATAGACTTTGTAGCTTCCATCGCTGACCTTTGGGACTTCCCAGCGCAGATCCATGAAACAAACTTGCGTGAGTCACTATCATGGGTCTAGACCTCCAGCTGGACCCATGGTGGGGTTATTGCCATGGGCTCTAGGTCTTCAGCTGGGCTCATTTGAGACATTGCTGTGGGATCCAGGCCCTCACCTGGATTCCTTTGGTCTTAGTGTGAGGACATATTTCCTGCAATTTCTTTGTATTTGACTCCCTGTGTGACCATTATAAATCATACTACAAATTATGTGTCCTTTATAAATGTAATTGTTTCCCTTGCAAACCCTGAATACAGCAACTGACTACAATGAAACTTACAGCCAGTCAGCTAAAACAGTAGTTTCTTTTTCTCCTCCATTTGTTTCTTTGGCAAGTCCTTTCCATCTTGTTCTTGTGCATTGATTTTTTTTTCAAATCTGAATTTTGTGCTATAGGGATTCTTTCACCTTATTTCACTCAGGCCATCACTGAGTGTGGATTTTTAAGATTTAGCGTCTGCTACCCAGTATATTTTGATCTGCTTCAATTTTTCATCACACATTTTTAGTAATAAGCAAATTACAAGTACCAAAGATGGTGCCATGATGCAAAGCATTAGATATATGGTCCCGTGTCTCAACCTGATATTTCATGGGTACTGCGTACCATCATCAGTTAGTTAAAACATTATGTGGTTATGCCAAGCTGGAAGAGACTTTAGTAAAATATTTATTAGACTTTAGTAAAATACTTTAGTAAAATATATTTCCACTTGGCCTACCACTCTTCTTTTCTGCGACTTAGTAACATATGAGAAAGAGATAGGTATCCTTGGCCATCTATCAGCTAGGCATGATTAGGAAGGCCTGGAATATTGCTACAAGTAGTCTTGGTTTCCCACTATTGGGCATAACAATCTCACATAACATCCGACAAGATCATTCTGCGTCCATGATGGATCAAGACAATGTAATCATGTCTGAACCCAGCTAAAACACGGATCTTGTCCAAGCTACAAATGGTCCTCTTTCTGGCTAACATAGTTGACTGTTGCTTCTTCAACAGTTACAGTTTTGTCCTTGTTCTAGTCTGTTCTTCCTAGAGCTAAGAGATATTGAGATAGTATTCAGAGAGTTCCCCACATTCTCCGACAGCACCCAATCTCACTGAAGCAGTGGCGTGGGTGCTTCAGTGTGCATAAATATCCATGTCCATCGGCACTGTTGCCCCAGAGTTACCCCAGCAGTCATGAATCATGTATCAGCACAAATAGGGGCAGTGATGGCACTTGGCCATAAACAGTGGATTTTGGGTTGCAGTTTGGGCACTCGGTCTCCAAAAGTTTCATCATTACTGCCCTAGAGCTTCCTCACCCAGTGAAAGCACAAATCCTATGTTACTCTCCTTCTGACGCCTCACTTAGGTACCCCATGGTTTTCCTATAGTGAATGTCATCTTTCACCACAATGAATAACATAACAAACTTATGAAACTACAGGTATGCTTCTGGTGGCCTTGCCTAGAGAGCCCTGAAGCTATTGGAAAAGGAGACATACAGATACACACCCATACCCACCTACACACACATACACTGGATTTATGATTTATTCTGGCTTTGCTGTTGGTGTAGAGTCCACAATCACAGGTCTTATTATTTTTGGATTTAGAATGGCCTCCAGTTTTCTGAATAAGAGATAGAATAAGCAAACCTCTTTCTTCTCTACGAATGCACTTCTACTCCTGCTAGTGTAAAAACACTTGCAGTGGAAGCAGAAGAGAGGTCTGTACTCTTCTGACCTAGGCTCCTTAGCACAAGACTTCTGCTTGTGCTGCTGCCACCAGAGCCAATGATGTGTGAGTAGCACAAGGAAACTGCTTGGCTTGTGGTGACTGTGGCATCTGGCTTTGGGAGAGCAACTCTCCCCTGGAGTCATGAGCAAGCGCAGATCATGGGCAGAGGCCAGGGGTGGGATAAAGATAAAAGCCCTCTTCCCTTGGCAGTCCAATGAGAACCAGACTTGGCATTATAAATAATATATTCATGTGTGGCTTGATATATTTGTTTAGTTTCAGGAAACATCAGTGTTTGCTTGGCTCTGAATTCTGTTTGCACTTTAAGCCTGTGATTTTTTTTGTCTTCAATTTACTAATTCTTATCCCTTAAATTATAACAGACTTTCTCTTACTATTTAATTCAACAAATATTTAGCACCTACCATAACACTGTAGAGAATATAAACTATAATCAAATATAACTTTAGGTATGTAATCTACAGAAGACTATCAGTTATGATCATAACTGTCTTTCACTGAATATATATTTATTAAGTAAACACTCATTAAAGGAATTCAGGGAATACTTAGTGCCTTCTATGTGTGAATACTGAACTAAGAACTTTCTTTAAATATCCTTTTATTGGTTTGTGGTAATAGAACAAAATAATGGGATTTTTGATGGCATATTGGTATTTGTGTACATTATATTTTGATATCATCAAAAATATATTTGATTATTCCTTGTTTCCCTTGCCCTTCTTTCCATCTTTCACCAAACCTGTTGCTCCCATCACTAGTATGCTACCTTATAGTTTCCTGTCCTTTCTCCTTTGTTTTTGTAATTATTTTTAGATTTCTAATGCAAGATATGAGAAAGCATGTGATTTTTTACCTTTCTGAGACTGGCTTATCTTGCTTAACATAATGTGAACTGTGCACTTGTACCTGAATGTCTCCCTCCTTCTCAGAATGCATCTCTGAGGTGGAGATTGTTACCCTTTCTCTTGATAATGAGATAGCTGTAGTCATGGTGCGATTTGCCAAGATCCTAGAGGTAGTTAAGTATTATGCCCAGGAGTCAAGTCAGAATTCATGCCTTTGCAAATACTTGTAATTTGTGCTTTATTATTCTTTTAGTTCACATTTTTCAGGTTTTTTGTTTTGTTTTGATCTCTAAGAATTTTAGTATGGGGGAAGCTAAAAAAGGCACAGTGCCTCCAGGTCTTGTAGAAGGTGTTTGCATTTTTCTGCAGCGGTTGCTTCCTCCAAGCACACACGTGAACGCACAGGCATGCAGCAGTCCCTGGAGCCTAGGGCCGTGACTGGACTCCGTTGTTCTATGTATTCTGTACAGTCTTGGGAGGTTATTTTTAATGCAACATGCCAGAGTGGCATGTTGAAAGATCCATAGTAACCAGCTAACAGTAACAGCAGGGCCTGCCAAGTAAAAGTTCCGTAAATCAGTCATAAACAGTTACAAAATCGGGGCCGGAGTCGTGTGCTTGAGGGAGTGTCTCTGCAGAAGGCACAATTCAGGCACAGTTTCATGGGATCGCCTAGAAATTCCATGGGAGTAAAGAGCTCTGGTGGCAAATTTTTATGTTTTTAAAGGGGAAAAGGGAGTGAGAAACAGGCTCTCTGTTACTTAATTCTTATGAGAACGTTTTCCTAGGTCATCAGGTAACTCAGAGAAGTTAAGAAAAGACTTGAAGTGAAGAATGCTTTAGATACAAAGTGTTGTCCTTTCTCCTGTTTTTAATATTTTTTGGAATCATTCCCTTTCCAGGACTGCAAGCTTATATTCAAGCCTTAATAACATGGTGTACTGAAAAGCCTCGTTGCTTGGATCTGTCCTCCCTCAAATATGCCAAATTCACAAGAGCAAAAAACCACCGCAGGTGGGATTTGAACATCTTATCCTTCCAGCAAGAATTTTACAAGAAGTTTCCAAGAGCTACCAAAAGGAATGAAAAACTTATAATTAAAACACTAAGGGCTTTTGCCTATCATAAATTTAAAACAAATTTTGAGGAAGAAGGATGCTCGATTGGGGTTCGAGAGTTAGAATTATGAGGCTTTAGAAATTGTAAGGACTTATCAGGCAGTAGGCATGTTGCCAACAAATGCTAACATATAACATGCTACCTTTGAAAATTGCCCTTATTGATTTGGCTCCCAGCTGCTACAGAAGCCGTAGGGTAGAGAGCAGGCTACTTGTCACCCACAGAGAATATTATCTGAAGATAAAATGCAGTGTGGGCAGGAAACTGGGGGCACTGATGACTTCATGTTCAATACAAGATTTAATCTGCGCTCACAAGAGTGGACTGCCAGGTCTCTCCCCACCAGTACCGCACGACCCTCAGGCGCTTCTCCTTGATTTGCAATTGATTGGAGCTTCTCTTGCTTACTTGTTTACAAATCACTATCTTCTCTGTAAAGGAAGATGCTGGGGTAAGGGAAGATTATAGGGAAAATATTTAGAACAATGCCTTGTGAAAAGCAATTTTGTATTAGATAAAGTCCCTCTGCATATGTAACCCAAATTATGGGAAAATCTGACTTAGCACACAACTTTAAGGAAGATTGGTACGGGTAAAATGATGTATAATGCAGTAACTGGAAGTTATTCAGTAGAGTGAAGTTAGGTGGAAAGTTCTTGCCTGTGGGTGGGAATTCATACTTCTGGTTTCACCCAGGAGGAGATCCTTGTTGGACAGAAGGAGGTTATAGGCTTCTTTTTCTCTGTTTACTGAAAAAGTTTTTATTTCAGGTACTTTCATACTTTGAACACTTTCTTTTCTTTCTTTTTAATTGGTGGAGTACACATAATATTAATCATGTGTAATCATACAATTCAGTGGCAGTAAATATGCTCACAGTGTTGGAGAACCATCAGTCATTTCCAGAAACCTTTCATCATCCCATTAGAAACTCTACCCACTAATAGTAACTGTCTGGTTTTCCTTTCCCCATACCTGGTAAACTGGTCTAATATGTTTTTTATGAATTTGCTTCCTCTAGGTGCCTCATGCAAGTGGAATCACTCAGCACTTACTTTTTTGTGTCTGACTTATGTTGCTGAACTCCTCAACTTTCAACTATGTTGTAGCATGCATGAGAATTTAATTCCTTTTTAAGGCTGAAGATGCTATTTATGTAGATACCACACTGATACATTCAGTCATTAATGGATAATGGATGGAGTTGTTTTTACCTTTTGGCCACCATAAATAATGATGTCATGAACAATAGTAGAGGAGTATCTGTTTGAGTCCCTGGTTCTTGTTCTTTCAGGTCTGTACCTAACAGTGGAACTGAGGAATGGCATGGGCATTTCCGTGGTTAGCTTTTTAAAGACAGTATACATTATAGAGGCAAACTCACTCAGAATCTGAGACTCCTAAACCCAAATGAGGAAAGCCAGTTGTTTTGGGGTGGTGGTTGGTGACTCTGATGAGCAAGTGGGTGGAGTAATTGGGACAGAAACCAGACTAGAATAGAGTGGCAGGTGAATGGGAAATGAACCAGTATAGAGAGCAATCTGGTCAATTCTTTTGAGAATTGAAACTGAGCTGGAGGAGAATTTAAGCGCATTTAAGACCAGAAAATCTTGAGGATGTTTGGATGCTGGTGAGAGATAGGGAAGACAGTGACAATTGGTAAAATGAGCTTTCCAAGAAAGTGTAAAATAGGAGGTGTTTTGGACTGTTTGGGGGATCTGGCATCTTTATCAGGGGAGAAAAAGGGGAAGGACAGCTTCAGATACAATTAAATGTAACTCAAAGGTATTACTGAGTTTGGCGTTGTGCATGAATACAGAGTGAAACGTAGCTAAGATTTTAATGAATGGCATAGAGGAGAAGAGAAGGCTTAAAACCCCAAACTAAATAGAGCAAATGCGACATGCCACAAGGGAAAGACACAGAACAGATGTTGTAACTTTCAGTGGAAGGAGAAAGCACTTCCAGCTGTGGAGGAGGACAATAATAATAAAAGCCTTCACCCTAGTGTTAACCATTTGGGATGGGAAGGCACTGCTGTCCGACAAAGTAAGATAAAAGTCCTATCTTCAATCTGTGCCTCACAGAACACTTAGGCATTCCTATAAAAGAATGACAAGGAATGCAAAGTTGATTTAGAAATTATTCTCTGTAGAAAAAATCATGTTGCACTATAATGTGAAGCATTTTTTAAAAGCTAAAAGACACACTGTAAATTATACCATAACAAAAAGTATAAATTGGAGCTGTTCAAGGAAAGATGGGATGAGTGGTGAGTCTGCTTCTATATTTTATTTTCTTTTTAAAGATTACAATGATCATAAGGATTTAAAAATGTCCTGAGAAGTCCTATAATAAGCAAACATGTTGAATACTATCTAATTCAGCATTTCCTAAATTTATTTGACCATGCAATCCTCTCACTGCCCTTTTCTCCTGAGGAGCACTTATTAACACCTAAAATGCTTCAAAGGCAGAGAAATGAAAGCAATATGGGAATTTGAATAGATTTAGCTTGGCATGAAGAGAGCAATGGGAGATTAGAAAGGTGGGTTGGATTATAATCCAGAGGATTTTAAGGGCCAGATCTAGATTCCGTGAGATTTTTCTTTCATAATAGCAAATAGTATATGAAAAAAATTCAAGGAGTCATGATTTTCAAGATGGTAAAATGGTATTTTTTCTCTATGTCTGTTAGCTTCTTTAATCTCTGAGCGTAAGGAAAATGAAAACCTCCCAGTTAGAAACTTCTTTCATTTGTGAAGCATTAAGGAATGAGTTATGCAGTTCCCATCTGAAGCATGTCTTCTCTTAATCTTGTTTCATTTGTGGGATATAAAGAATAAAAGGATAGGTAAATGCATAGGCTTTGGGAAAAAAAGTTACCTAGATTTCATTTGCTGTTGTGAATTCTTGACTTTAAAATGTAGACTTCAATGCACAGAACTGACATGGCCAGTGCAGAGTTGGAAGAGAGTGAACCTCGGTGATGGTCATTACATGGCCATGCTTGTGCTTTCATAAACCAGAAGTCAGAGGAAGATTTATAGGATGATAGACAAATGAGGAACAGAATTTATTAAAATGAACCTTCTTGAGAGGTCACAGGACACATTCGATACACACTAACATCCATAATTTGCAGAAACACTCCCCTTGCATATACACTTTTAGTAAATTCAGTGACCTGGATTTCTAGCACACACTAAGTTTAATAGCAAATTAAAAGAAAAGGAAAAGTTAACAGTGGGAGGTACATTTAAGAGAAAAGGAAAAGTATAGTACTTTAAAAATTCAATGAAAGGGGCTGGGGATTTGGCTCAGTGGCAAAGCGCCTGCCTGACAAGTGCAAGGCTGTGAGTTCAATCCTCAGTACTGAAAAAAAAATTCAATGAAAGAATGAATGTGGTATGGTGAAGGCATTTTAAAAGTGAAATTCCACCAAATCTCAACTGTGTTCTCTAATTACATATTATTAGATTACATCACAGAACTATATTTATTTTTAAGGATTAATTTTGTTTCATCAAAAGATATTAAAACACATAAAGGCAAAAAATATGGATGACACTTTGGAAAATTTTCAGCATAAGAATGCTTATCATTTTAAAGGGTAGGTCAGTTAAAAGTGTCTCTTATCTGGAACAGTCCATGTGTAAATCTGATATTCCATCCAGGTGACTTTTCCTTTAGAAAGAAGTTCTTTGTCAACTTTTTCAATATCACTTATTAATCCTACAGGTTAAAAGAGAATCATCATGGCAACAAGGTGTTTTGAAAACAGCTTCTTGTGATTTGACGATTAAACAAATCATTAAATGAAATTACTCCCTAATCAAATGTTTATGACTGTTTAAAGTTGGCCAGCCACTGGCACTTGTAAAGGGATACTGGCTGAATTAGGTCATAAAATGTAGCAGCAAAACTCTATCTTATCACTTTTAAAGCCACTGTGGTTCTTATATGAGGGTGGTGGCTGTTCAGTTTGGCAGGAAATAGTCCTGTGTGCCTAGAGGCACCTGTGGGCATCTTACCGGCTGCCTTCCAGGAAGCAGTGGGCCTAGCACAGTCCACAGGAGTCTCCTTTTTCCCCCTGATATTTGATTTTGGACTGTTGCCTCTTACTTTAAAGGGACTCAGAAATTTTTACATCATCCAAAAAGGAGGGAGAAGCACAAAGTTGCCTGTAAAGGTAAGCATAAATTGAATTTGGCGATTTTGCAAAAAATAACACTAAGGTTCAATTTGTGATTGTTAAAGGCATAGTTTTAACATATGATCATTGTCCTTATATCTTGGTAAACAACAGCATTTCCACTTCTCATTCCAAATTGTGCTAGATAGCCAGAGTAGTTCATAATTAGAAAAATACATTTCCTCTCTGATAATCTGAACATGGTAAGATTTATCAGTATCTTATCTTATAAAATGATTTGTTTTTATTCATTCCTTATCAGAAATATAGATGGATTTCTAAAAATAAAATACTTGTTTCTAATCTCTAAGATATTAGCAAACTCTGGGATTTTAAAACAATAAACTATTTTACTTTTCAAGGATGTATGTAGGACAGTCTGTCGACACAAACTAACAAATCATATCGTTTGGCTCAGAGATATAATGGTGTCCATTCTGTGAGAGAAGTTTGTAGGGGATTGGTTCAATTCATGCAGTTTAATTTTTTAAAAAGTAAGAGAATTAAGATATGCCATGATTTGTATTTGAAATGTTCCCCCAAACTCACACTAATGGCTTGGTTGCCAGCTGATGGGCATTTGGAAAAGATTGGATCCTGAAGGCTTTCACTTCATCCAATGGATTGATCCACTAATGAGATCATGATTTCATGGCATTATTGGGAGGCAAGACATAATTGAAAGGAGTGGATCAGAGGGGCACGATCCTGGGGACTATGTCTGGGCTCCATATCCTTCCTCTCTGGATATCTTCTGCCTTACCTCATGCTTGCAGCAATGGAACCTGCCAATCATATTAGATTGAAACTTTTGCAACTGTGAACAAAACATACCTTTCTTCCTCTAAGTTGCTTTTCTTAAGTATTTGTTCACAGCAACTCCAGGCTGTTTAGCACAGGGTCTGAGGGATCTCAGTGTGTGATTGTGGGCCAGTGACATGTTGTAACCTTGTTTTAGTTAGAGGTTGAGCACAGAGAAGCATTAGAATCAGGATATGGAGTTATAATATTATTTTTATAATGGTCACCGAGAGTTAACACAAGAAAATTCAGGAAATCTATCTGCAACACCAAGAAAATAGAATGTTTAGTCAAGGGCCTAAATCCTACAGCAAAGTCCCACATGAGTCCAGACGAAAACCCAGAGCTCATGACAGTGCCTCCCACGAGTCCAACTGGAGGTCCAGAGCCAACAAGGATTCATGCCAGCCTCTTTTACGGATCTGTGCCAGGAAGGCCCAAAGGTCAGCGGTGGAAGCCAGAAAGTCCATGCCAGCGGGGTGAAGGGGTTATGCTGATGGGATGAGGGTTCTGTGCCACAGCCGAGAAATCACACTCATAACAAGACCAGGGCTTTCCTGAAAGGCACCACAGCCATCCTCAGTGACACGGAGGCCCCAAGCTCCTCTGACAACAAGCACAGTTGGGTACATGCCAGGAAGCAAGCATGACGAGCTCATCCTGGAGACCAAGTGGCACACGTCTTTCCCTCCAGAGCCAGGAAGCAATGCTCAATGTGAGAACCAAAGCTTCTCCAGGAGAACCAATGGCTCAAACAGCAACTTGTAGGAGAACCCACAATGCCTTAACACAATGCAATAATGCATCAATGCAGTAACGCCTCAACGCCTTAACCCCCTCCTTCTCCTTCTCCACCTATTTATGCTGGCAACTTTCCTCAGGTGGAGCATCTTCACTCAGCTGATGTAATCTACCAGTTCTTAGTCCATAACAAACCTGAAACCTGATGGGACCACAGATCCATGGATCTGCCATCCAAAATACCTTACTCAGTCTCTCAGGATGGAGCACAAGCATCTGTGCTTTACTTTTTAAAATTTGATTTTATTAGTGCAAATTTGCAACGTGTGAAGTTTACCTCCATCATAGGGAGCAACTGCAAGTATAATTCTGATCCTTTCTAAATTGTGAAATTCAGTTTTAGCTTGATTTTCCTGTTTTACATTATTAGAGTGCCACTGAGTCTACACTGAATATCTATAGGGATGTTCATTATCTTCAGGGACAACCTACCTCGTATCTGGACAGTTTTGACTTTGCTGAGGTAAATCTGAATTGGCCATTTGTACTTCTGAAAAGTGTCTATTCATTTCATTTGTCTATTTTTTCTCTTGACACTGATATTTATGTCTTCTAATCTCTTCTCTCTGTCTTCTTCTCTTCACTGGGACTCACACCAGCAAGCTCAGTCTCTTCCTCTTATGGTTTGGGGACATCCTTGGGAAACATTTAGAAGCACAGACACATTTGGAGTTCGAATGCTAACTCTATCATTAACCCACATGTGATTTTAGTGAAGCTAGCTGACCTCTTTGAGCTTGAGTGTCATTATCTACTCTGGGAAGATAAGTATCAGTCTCTCTCTTACAGACTTGTGGCAAAGATAAATTGAAATAATGCATACATTTATCATTAATAGTGATTATTGTCTAGGTAATGACTAAACATTTTAAAAAATAGTTGCCATGTTCTTCTTCTAAGTCTGTTTTTGTCTAAGCTAGAAGTTCCCGGTTTTCTCCACTATCAATATTATGATATATGTTTGAATCTTGTGTCCATTCTGATTGTTTTTCTTGTCTCCATTCTGATTGATTTGCTTTAGACACCCTTCATCATCTGTATCAGTGTGCTTACCAAAGTGTAGCTCCCAAAATGGAAAGCATTCCATTATTTAATAATGAGGATTAACAGTTTTATTAATCATTTATAGTTCTTCCTTGTATGGTTGTCAGTTTAACCAATTCAAGCTGTCTTTAAAATAACACACACACACACACACACACACACACACACACACACACAATTCCATGCCTCTCCCATTCTGTATTTGTACACACTGTTTTTGTATGAACCAGAGTGCAGGAACTTAACACTTTCCCCATTGTAATTATCTGGTTAAATTCAGCCAAATATTTCAGCTATTTGGATACTGGTTCTCTCATCTTGTGTTTGTTGCCATTTTCTGGCTTGTTTTAACCTGAAAATATGATAAATATCCAAAATGAGTTTTTATTCCAACCTTTCACACCAGTGACACCACAACAAGGCTCTGCATAGAGTCTGTGGCTCTGCTATAGGGACTGGTCCCCACTTGACATCACTCTATTAAGTAAATAAGTTACAAGATTATTTCTTATAGGTGTAGCTGCCACCTCCATTGTGGATGTTATTGGAATCCCAAATATTCAAATGTTGCCTCAGCCTTGGTGTTATCACTGCATCTGTGTGTTGAGGTCCTGTTTGTAACAGGCTCAGTTTCTATTCCCAGTGGCTGTAAACTTCTAAGAGGTTGATGACAATTTCTCACTCATCATTTTGTTTTTCCTCATTTCTTCTCCTGATTCTTGTCCTTGAGATTCAGTGAAAGTATACTAAGTTCAATATAAAATTTCCTGGCTGTTTTTCAAAAAGAAACAAATGATTCACTTCCTCTTCTTCTGCCATAGTCAGACCTCTGAATCTGACATCAAACTAGCAATATATGCGTGAAAAAACCTTAGTTAACCAATTTTCAAGTAATAAGACATAGCTTTTAATGAGATATCATATATTTCATTGCTGAAAAGGAGAAAAGTGGCATGAAAACTTCTCAGGCTCTGTATTTTTATTTTATTTTAAGAGAAAAAACCAGAAAAATCAAGATGCAAACAAATCAAAACAACAACAATTAACAATAGCTATATAGGTTTTCAAAACAAGATGACAAAAATTGAACAATGGTTGTCATATTGCATATTGTTATCTTCAAAATAGTTTCTCAGGTTACCAGATACAGGAATAAAACAAAACAGTAAAACAGAACAAAACATTGGATTTCAAAAATAAAACAGGAGGGAATCCCTCACAGTTGCTATAATGCATATTGTTATCCTCCAAACAGTCTCAGACTAACCAGCTTTAGGCCTGCAAAGTCAATAAAACAATATAAGAATTAATTTTTTTACTTAGTTGCTATCATCTCAGCCCGAGTTCCTCCGAATCAGCCCATTGCTTATGGGAGTACAGGGAGAAGGTGTTGCTCCTCTTGTCCCCCAGTGCATGCACCAGCTAGCTCATGGGAAGGCGTTGCTTGACTTCTTGATTTTCTCCCTGTTGCCCATGGCGATTGCCCTAGCTCACAGGCAGGCATACTTCGTATTTTTAAGAGTACTTTCTTATTTATTTTGGGGATTTATGAATTTATAATAAAAATTTATTATTATAAGATTATCCCGAGGCACTAATGGTTTCTATGTCATGATATAAATATTATCTTCTTCAATTAGAAACATTAACTAATACACTTTAATGATATTTGCAAGTTTAAGACTTAAAATATATTTTTCTGATTATTTGAAACATATCTATCTGAAGAAGTATTCTAGTTAAGTGAAGTTCATTACATTCTCTTTTCACTGAAATCCAGTTTAATTGTTGTTTTGACCATTAGTTATTTGCCCAAACCTAAAATCTGCATTCCTTGCCTAAGCACTGTATAAGCTGTCTCACTGAATACTCAAAACAAAGAAATGAACAGAATTTTTAGAGAAAAATAATTCATATGAACATCTTGAGGAGGTCAATTATTTCAAATAGTATACTTACATGATAAGTGCAGTGATGAACTAGATTTTAGCCCATATTATTTATGATATTATTAAAATAAAGCAAGCTTAGGAATGTAATGAAAATAAATGAAATGCAAATGGTGGAACTCAGATAAACAATATATGCTGATGTGATGAATAAGGCCATTGGGTTCAACACAGGAGAGAAAGATTTGTGTGAATTTTGTTCTTTCACCTTTGCACACCATTAATGATTGAATCATTATCTTTATCAATATTAGTTTCTTCCTCATTAATGATCTTGTTTTTTACATGGACCTTTTGAATGGGGCAACCACTTGAATACTGTACCTCAAAACAACACCAAAACTTCTTGAAAGTTGTTTTATAACAAATTCTGCACTGTGCGTTTGTTGTTAACCTTACTGATAGTAGGTGCTGAAGCAAGTCGATCTGTACAAAGCAGGATCTACAATAGAGTCATTTGCCATTAATGTGTTGAGAGCAGCCTGTTTGAATCTAGTTTCCCTTCAGTACAATACACTGTGTGATAGCCAGATGTTCCCATCACCTCTCTCTATGAATGATTCCAGCTTCCCCACATTCTTGTCAAAACTTGCTATTTTCTTTTCTTTTTGACTTCAGCCATCCTGGTGGATGCAAAGTAGAATCCCACTGTGGTTCTATTCCTTATTAAACGTGTTCAGTACTAATTATTTTTGCTTGTTTGGTTTATTTTCTTGCTTTTATTTTAAAATGAAAATAATTTCTTTTTTTAATATTCGGGCCCTCTCAACTTAATTAGTCTTCATCAGATTATTTCACAAATTATTTTCATATGAAGCACATTAAGTGTTTATTGTTTAGTTCATCTTAATATTTTATGTTCTCCAGTATTTGGAATTTCAGTGTGTATATTCAGCTTGGAACACTTCATTAGGACTCTACTCCATGTAGGGCGTACATCTCTTTGTCCAAGATGTTTTGTCATGGTGTCATCTGTACCTATAACTAGAATTTTTTTTTTTGGTCTTTTTCATTTTTATCGGTGCCGGGGGTCAAACTCACAACCGCCTGCAAGGCAGGTGCTTATGCCACTGAGCTAAACCCCCAGCCCCTACCTATAACTAGAATTTACAAAGACATTTTGCAGACTCATCCTTGAGGGTATCTTGGTGAGATTGCAGATCCAATTAATGAACTAGCAGGACTCATCATCAGGGAACTATTTGATGCTGTAGTTTTTGCTGTGCTGAAGGTATACCCCTGATTGGTGGTCAGTAACAGTTTTCTTTCATAGGTGTATCCAATGGGTTAATAATACAGAGGTTTGACAAGAGATCTAGAAGTGGAGAGAAGTCTAACTTGGCACTTAGCCTTAAGAATTTGTCCATGAGCTCTATCTCTGCTCAGAGCTGTTCATTATGTTGGGATTTTTTGGTCTAGAAAGATGCTTATTTTTTTATACCCACTTTTACAGAATTTTGTATTTCTTTCTTATGTGATTGAAGAAGAGAGATGTGTTTATGTGAAATCTGAATATCTTGACAAAAAGTCCTGCTTTACTTAAGGAGGGAACACAGGTAGTTTTGCAATAGAAGCTAAAAGGAGTTAATAGTTTTCAGGTAAGGAGATAGAATAGAAATTTTATTTTTGCCTTTCCAGAATTCTTTCTCATGTTAGGTAACCCAAGATTTCCTCTGAGAGCCTCCCCTCCCTCTGACATCAGTCAGTATGACTTAGGGTTTGGCTCATCCTTACACCCACAGCATCAGTATGTGATTCAGGGCCTGGCCATAGTAATTGATTCAAGGATGGGTGAATAGTATGAGTTGTCCAGTGAGCAGCAGTTTGTAATTTTTCCATCAGAAGATTACCACTTCTTTTCATCCTCACCTATGACATGAGGATTAAAAGAATATTATCTGTCTCATATGGACTCAAGGGCTAGGAGAGCACAGGACATGTTTGTTATTATAATCATTGTTATTACAATTCTACATGGAATTTAGAGGGCGAAATCCTTTTGGCTGATCTGATCTAGGAGTAATTCATATGAAAGGTGTGATTGAAGTATCTTCTTTGGTGTTAGTGGCTGATGGAGAAAAACATAGAAAGAGTATTACATGAGTAGAAAAGAACACACTGGTGGTGGGCTCAGAAGAACTGTGGGGAGGAGAGTAGGGAGAAAGCCAAGGCGGGTATGCAGCAGTGGAACATGTGTTAGAAAGACCACTGGGGCTAGGATCAAGAGACTGGGACCTTGTCTGAGGGGAGATTTTGGGTTGAAAAATACTGTGACTAAAGTAAGATGGCTTATAATGAAATAATTCTATAGGCAGAAGTGTGAGAAGTGAGCAGTCATCCAAGTACTCCTTCACTATAATCTCTTGATTATTTAATCACAAATGCAAAACCAAAACACTTACTGGAGATGATCTAAGAGAATGAAGGACAAAAGCAAAGCAGAAAGAGCATTTTCCTTCTCCCCTGCTGATCTCACATCCCACTTATGTATTAACCAAATCAGCTTCCCTTTATTTCCATGTTTATACATACTCATGTACACTGTACAGGCTTATGCAGAATTACATTTGAAGCAAATTTGTGACACACAAAATTCTGGAACAATTTTAACGATGCATGAATTTGCTGTAGTCATTTATGTCTACATCATTTTACCTGTTCCATTCCTTAAATAATAAGTCATTGTGGAGCTCCAGCAAGTTGTAGACAAACCAAGTCTAGTATCCTGTGAAGTATTTGAAGACATGGCACCAAATGGAGATACGGGGGCAGTGTTTATTGTACACGTAGAAGAGTGGTCTACACTTTGCTACAGTTCTCACTACTCTGTGTTATTCTCCCAAGCCTGAGCCTGAGTAAATACCATTAAACTAGCCCCTTGTTTTACTTATACACAGGTCCTTACACACGTTTTCATTACCTACTTGGCCACTGCTGGCATTTACATTTGTGTCATGTGGATAAAACCAATTTAAATTTTTCCCTTCTGAAACTGAATTTTTACAGGTATTTCTAAGTATTCTTAAACTAGCTGAAAAGCAGCATTAGTTATCCTAAATACTGAACAGCTGAGGTCAGGCCAACTCTTTCTTGGTTTTCACTCATGTATGCCACTTTTCTTGGCCTAGCTAATTCTGTATATTCACTCAGGAAGGAGATCTGCCAGGAGTTGTTTTCTGTCCAATGGTAGGCCAACAGATGCTGTGAAACTATGCCAATGTATGCCAACCTGTCACCTCTGCATCTCTGTTTATCAGGGTGTTCATTTCCAATCCCCTGTCTACTATTACATCATATTTACTAGCTCACATAGATAAAGATCCATGTTCAAATGAATAAATTCTTAGGAAGGTACTATTTTTACCCAATTCCCTAAACCACGTATGAGTGAAAAGTATTTCCATAGGATTAATGAATAGGTGTTTCAGACTCCTCCACCCTTATTAAATACTAACTTTTTCTTTCATACTTGGAACTCTGTTGCATTTGTGGATGAGAAACATTTTCCATATGTAATGAATCCAAGGACTTTTTAACCTATTAGATTTTGTTGCATATATTAGTCAGTCTTTTAAAGAATAGTCTCCAACCTAACCAAGACTCAAATAAATGAAAAACCCAACCCTCCTTCATTTGAATATTAGCATATTTTAAGAGTAACAGAGAGTTTATTTTCAATAAGATCAAGAATTGACCAAAAGAATCATGTAGCTTTAACCATTCATATTTTTATCACTTGCCAAAAAAATTTCCTTAGCTTCATAGAAACCACATAGACACCAAATGACTTAGTTTTATTTCCACTTCACTAGGCAACAAACCAGTTATTCAGTCTCCATGGATACCCTGTTGAGCAACAGTAGTTAGATCTGTAAAAGCTACTATCTGACTTGGAGTCTGATAGGGGCCTGACCATCAGCTTGAGGTGGTAATTCAGACTCCATCCTCTAAAGGACCAATTATGCAGACAGTGCACGGCAGCATCGGACACAATGCCAAACTTTTGTCCCTCATGCTTTACCAGTTTCTTAATTTTCGGAGAGCCACAGATATACTATGGATCTTATCTTGATTGCTCGATAGTTAGAAAATCCCAGAATTAGGCAGTGGAAATCCCCCCATCCCTGACCAGGACCCCAGGTTTGTTTGAAATGGTTTTATCTCCCACTTGATTAAGCATGTGTCACATACCAGTGAGTATGTTAGCTCAGTTAAGAAATGACATATTTGGAAATCTTTTGGGGGAGACAAAGATAAGACATGAAATGAGAGAAATCATAGATGTATGTTTTAGTGCATATATGAAGGATTGTCTGAATAGAAAAGATTGAACTCAGCGGTTCTGCATAATGAATTAGTTCTCTAGGGCCTATTCCTTTCAGCGTAAGACAGTGATTATTCAAAAAGATTAATCTAGTTCCTAGGTTTGGAATATGTGGTTCTTTGCCTTTATTTGCATTGTTTACATTTCTCAGTTGCTCCAAAATTAACAAATTAAATACCAGTCTTAAGGATCATTAAATAGTATTGAAAACAAAAACAGACATTGGAAATCATTGAAAATAATACTTTCCCGGACATTAAGGACCATAACCCTGCCATAAATAAGCCAGGCCATTTTAGGTATGTTGGTTTCCCACTCTGGACCTGCATATCTTCATCTGTAATAGGCTTGGGATGGTTGATAATATTCTTTCTAGCATTAATATTTTACTTCTAAATGAAAAATTAATGTTCATGTCATATATATAGAGGCTGTTGAATCTTGGGGACATGCACTACTACTTTGTTTTCTGAGTAGCCCACTGGGATCCTAATGCAACCTTTATAATAAATTAGAGGGATAAAGCTTAATGAAAGGAAGACACTGTGTTTGTAAAGAGGAGGGGGAAGGATAAAGGAAAGTATAGATAGCTACCCTGAGAAGAAAGAGTCAGGGTAGGGAGCTCGGCAAGAGGGAGGATTCATGGGCCCTTTGTTTTTAGCTGTTTTTATAGGGACAGGGTGAATGCTTTTTTTAAATCTAGAATTTGTCATAACTGGATAAGTTTTGGGGAACTCTGTCTAATGTCATTTGTGTTCATGTGTAGCTTTCTTTTGTTTGTTTATTTGTATCAGCATATGCTTTAAGGACTTATTTTTGTTATGGTCAGCTACTTGGTAAGGGGGTGCCTTATTTTTGGTTAGCTTAGCATTAGTAAGGGGGAATGTGGACATCTATTGTGCTCTGTAATAACCCTAGAGCAAATAATAGTGACTTTAGAGTGAAGATACATTGTATATAAGGGTGCTGTTAATGTATAGGTGCGGGTATATTCTGCCTTAAAGTTAGTTAGCCCCCTACTTTTGCTTTTCCTGTATTTTGTTGGAAATGTTGTTGGTTTCTCATTTGTGCACCTGGCTTTCTCTCTGTGTTTTGCCTGTCAGCTCTTTTTTTTTTTTTCGTCTGTTGGTGTAAGTCTCAAGGCCATTCATTTGGTGTCTTTCTTTATCTGGTTTTTAAAAAAATCGTTATTTAACTTTTTTTTTTTTTAGGGGAATCTCTCTAGTAAAGTTTGCTTTTAACTCTTTTTAGTCAGGAAGAGCTAGAAAATATAGGAAGAGCCCTATTTTATTTTTTTGTGTATACAAGGCCATGTCAGGATCTTGAGAAAACCTTCAAGTTCGTGCCCATAGGGGAGTGAACAAGAGAACTGATTTTGTTTTAAGGTCTCTAATCACTTCTATTCCTCTTTGTACTATGGTTTCTGTAAATACCACAAAAATGGATTCCTGGGGGAAAGAGTAGGTACATTTTCTCAGAGACTTTTATTTTTGGCTTCCTTGTAGGAATCTGAGATAGACAAAAATAGAGCTTTAAAATGTGTTATTTAAAAAGAGGATATAGGAATGGGTGGTAGTTAGCTATTCAAAATCAGTCACAGATTTTTGAGTGTATAATACTGATGATTTTAAGTGATATACTTTGTTATTAGTAAAAAATTCCTTGGGCACAAGAGAAAAGTGTAGGAGAAATATGATAGAAGAAAAGTTAGGCCTTACAAACCCAGGGATTAACATATTTGTACGGTATAGCTCCCTGGCATCTCCTTCACTATTTGTAAAGTTTCCTATTTCATTCAAGTCACTGGGCAAATAAAGGGGGAAGACATTCTAAGAAGTAACATCAAGAACAGAAAGAGGGAAGAGTGAGGAAGCAGTGAAAACAATATAAGGAGAAGTATAGAAGATGGCTGGATCATTCAGAATTCAGGTGTAGATAGTAGGAATCACTTTAGCGATTTTAAACATAATGAGAATTAATACACACATGATATGTTTACAAAACTGTGGGAAGGATTGGAACAGCAGGCGTTGGGGAGACCGTTAAGGAATGATTCTTAAGGGCTGGCTTGCCTCTCGGCTTCAGGAGTACTCATCTTCGCTATTATCTCAGTGCAAGCAAACAAACTGACAACCAAGTTGCACCTGCCAGATCCTTTTTAGCATGACTCTTTGTGCTTTGCCCTTCTCTCCACTTAGTTCAATGCAAAATGAAGTCTTGAGATGGTGCGTCTGATTAGGGAAATTTAAGTCACTTACAGAGACCTAACTGCAAGGGATTTGGGGAAATAAATTCCTTAGTTTTTCAGTTTCTGTTGTGCAAGAAGACATGCCAAGTGGAGATTGGAATAGGTGCTCAGCCCATCACAGATCTATCTCATCTGCTGAAGCAGCTATTGCAGAAGGTGATATAGAGTGTCTGAAGTAAGGCAGTGAGGACAGCACAGAACCAGTTTTTATGACATAGAAACTTACAACCATTTGGAAACAGGAGTGGTGGAAAGGATAACATTCAAGGTTCTAGTTTAGTTTAGACTTGATATAGGTTATATGGGAAAGAGACTTTTGGGGGGAAAGACTGGGGCATTGGAAATGGGAAATGTAGAATTTTCAGAATTTGAAGTGATTGAGGGACCAACAAGTAGATACATCCCATAAGGTCTTAGATTCTTAAGTTCTAGAAAAAGTCTAGAGTAGAAATAGAGATTGAGAATTCTAAAATAAAAAGCACTGGAACAAACCATATATTGGCAGGGATGGGGGTGAATGAAATTCTCCAATACTGGTGGGAATAGAAATTGGTTAATCACTTCAGAAGATAGTTCGGTTGATTTTTTTCAAACAGGTGCACATATACACACCATATAATCTAGTAATTTTATCCTCAGATGCCATAAACAGAGAAAAAGAAAATTGTGTATAGTATATAAAGATGTATGTAATGTTCATAGTAGTTTTATTTGTAATAAAAAATAGAAACAACACAATATTCACCAACAAGTAAATGGATAAACAAGTTGTGGTATATCCATACAATGAAATGCTACTCAGCAATAAAAGAGAATAAGCTATTGACTGCATACAAGTATAGATGAATCTCCAAATAGTATGAATGAAAGGCACCAGACTAGATTATGTAGTGTATTGTTCCATTTGTAAAACAATTAAGAAAATCTGAAATAATAACGATAGGAAGCAGATATGAGGCTTTTGGAGATGGGATAGGGCAGGAAAGAGGAGAAGAAGGAGGCCATAATAGGGCATAAAGCCCTAAGTTCAATCTTAAGAATTACCAAAAAAGAAATAAAAGGGAAGGAAAAATGTAAGACAACTCTTGGGGAGTAATACAGGAGTAATTCATATGTATATGATATGTATATCTTGTAAATGATGATTTAATAGCTACATTCACATGTTGAAACATACACAGTTTTACTTTTTTATATATGTGTAGTTTATTATATTTAAAAAAAGCTGTGTTTTAAAAAATAAACCTGTGTATTCAAAAATTGAGGAAAGATTTAATTGTTGTACAAAGCTACATTTCGGAACACTGTATCTTTTTTTATAAAGGATTTTATTTAAATAGAAAAAAGCAAAACAAAAACGGGTAGAAGTAATACAGAATTTCAAAACAACAGATAGCAAGAAATCACTAGTTGATAGATTACCTATTGTCATCTTATAAGTCGCTGTTCAAGTTACAAAATTAAAGCAAAGTGGACATTTAAACAGTGAGACTGCAAACAGTTCTGTTCAATGATCCAACAAAAACTTAGTAATATAATTATCTGTTTTACACACTTTAAGGGGTATATCCTTTAGAGCACTTTCTTTTCCTCTCTGTTTTTTATAATAACAATTACACATTTTAGGTTTTATTACTCCTACAGTTCTTATTACTTTGTTTGAAGAGAATAAAGCCAAATGTGACAAAGCAAAATGGAGTCAGTTAAAACAAGAATAGACATAGTATATGATATAAAAACAAAATACAAGGTGATCAACAATGGCTACTATATGCCTCTTGCTATCTCAAAAGAATTGCCCATATCTTAAAGAGGGTAAGAATAAATATACCAAAACAGAACAAAACAGATCATAAGGAAACAATTTTAAGAAACACTAATTTTAAAGCAAGTCCACTGGAGATCTTCACTGTCTGTCTTATTGTCTCTAGTTTTCTTCCAAATAGTTGTCCCCATCTTCACACACAGTGAATACATAATGAACATTATAGAACTAATCTGCTCATAACAGGGTGATGAAGGCTTTTTAGGTCTTCAAGTCCTGATATTGGGGAAGTCAATAGTGACTGCCATAATGTCCCTCATTCTCTTCATAATAGCTGCCCTGATCTTTATGTACGCTGAAATTGAACATAAGAGACTAGACTAATATCACTCTGAACAGTGAATAATAGTTTTGTAAGATTTTATATCATAATGTTACAGAATTAGCACTGGGTTTCTTAGTGTCTCTTCTTCAGAGTATCTGTTCATTACATCGTGCATTATAAAATCTGTTCCTGTAAAATGTTTAGAAATTCTCCCCATGTGTGAATCTCCTTTCTGTATTATAGAAAAAAACAGATCATAACAAGACAAAAAAACCAAATTCTTAGAAAAACATGAAATGTAAAAGACATATAAAACCACATTATAGGTGATCTACAGTAATTACTATGCTTTCTCTTGTTATTTTCAATAGAGTTGTCCACATCATCAGACATACAATAATTGAACATAACATTACATAGCTATTTTAATAAAAACACAACTTTGGAGACATTGTAGGACTTTAAAAGCGGTTAATAATCAAACCAGAATGGGTATGTTATTTAACATCTTATCATCTTCAGAGTGGTTGCCTCTACTCTTAGACTCAATATTATCAAGCATACCAAATTCGAATAAAATCAGTCAAGGCAAAACAGCAGTTTAACAAACCAGCTTCAGATAAGATCAGTCATAGTAAGACAATGTAAGTAATACAGGGCTTCAGTTTAAGTTAATAGGAAATTAAGGATAGTCACCATGGTATAGCTTGCTATTTTGGGGGTAGCTATCTATGCCCACAAATCTAGTATGAGTAGACGGACCTGAACAAAATAAAATCAAACTAAGCTGCGTGATAAGATTACTGTGGCTTTTAAATCCTGATACACTATTAACAATGTCCTCTGCCTTCCTTTTTTAGACAATTCCTCACCATTCCCTTTCTCAGCATGCTTTGTATATTTTGGGTCCCACTAACTCCTTTAGATTTTAGATTAAGGGGGCAACCCGTTATCTATCTGAGTGGTGCTGAACCTTTTTACTCCTGAGCTTGATCTTGAGCTGTACTCTTTTACCCACTAAAGCCACAAGGTTTTCCTTCCTTCTAGCTTTGTAGTTCTACACTGCACAAAAGTGTCATAACTTTCCAACCTATCTGCGGCTGCTGGACGAGTTGTCCCTATTTCTCTCTGGTTCCCTGTTACTTAGAGCTTCGTTTTCTCATCTTTGACTTTCAGTTTATTAACCCTGTTTCAGGTTGTGTATATTTCCTATTCAGAGCATCTCGATAAATCTTGCCTCCTAATCTACTCTGCCTGTGTCTCTTTTTGTTAATGTATCTAAGCTATCTATGTTAAAAATTATAGCCTACCTTCTCTGCCTCAACTCTGCTGTTCTGTCTTTCTGCTATTATTTGTCCATTTTTGTCCTCTTGTTCATTGAGGTCTCTCTGCCACTGTTGCTGGAATCCTGGTATTTCTCTCTCTCTCTCTCTCTCTCTCTCTCTCTCTCTCTCTCTCTCTCTCTCAGTATCCTTCAGTATTTTCTGTAGGGTTGGGTTGCTGGCCATGAACTCCCACAGTTCCTCTGTCTTGGAAATATCTTGTTTCTTCATTGATTTTGAGAGAGAGCTTTTCAGGGTACATTAATCTTGGTTGGAGGTTATTTTCTTTCAGGGCTTGGACTATTTCCCCCCAGGCTGTTCTCGATTTAATAGTTCGTGTTAATAAGTCTGTCTTTATTTTAACGATTTGTCCTTTGCAGGTAATCTGCTTCTTTTCTCTGGCCACTTTTAATATTCTGTTCTTGTGGTGGATTTCTGGAATCTTGATTATTATATGTCTGGGTGTAGATCTGTTTTGATTATAGTGGGCTGGAGTTCTGTATGCCTCATTTATCTGATATCATTTCTTTTTCCTATGCTTGGGAAGTGTTCCTTAATTATTTCTGTGAATAGTCTTTGTTATTCGTTTGTGGTTATTCCTGCTTCTTCGCTTACATTTTTTATTCTTAAGTTATAGATCCTTTTGTTATCTTCTAGCCTTTGAATTGTTATTTCTTGTTTCCCTGTTATTTTTTTGTGTGTGTCATTTTCCTTTTTATCAGTACCGGGGATCGAACTCATGACTGCCTGCTTGCAAGGCAGGCCCTTATGCCACTGAGCTAAATCCCCAGCCCCCCTGTTACTTTTAATAAGTCTTTTCTTTCACTATCACACATTTTAAATCTCTCTTCAAGTTTCAAAAGGCTAACTTTTGTTTCTGTCAAGGTATTTTGCCAGCTTTCAATGGAGTTTTTAGTTTCCTGGTAGTTTCTTTGGATCTGATTCATGTATTCTAGATTTTGTTTATAGTCTTCACCAAAGGTTTCTCTTCGTTTTCTAGGTTCCTCCTTTCTTCCCTCTGTGTTTTCTTGAGAGGGGCTTAGCATTTCTTTAATTAATCTTTTTATTTCTTGTCTCACTTGGGTTACAATTTCAGTTTTAAGTTCATCGATGAAGTCACGAATGTATTTCTTTATTCTGCTGATGTTGTGGCTAACATTGCATGATTGCTGGACTGGTTCTCTTCTGTATTTACCTCTTTTGGACTTATTTTCCCAGGGTCAGCAGCTGGAGGTTTTGTCTTATCTTTTGCTCTTGTCATGTTTCTGGTTTCTTTCAGACAGGTGTGTGGAGGAGATCTCAGGCCATCTCTGTATTACTTACAGTTTTTCTAAAGTGTGCTGGCTGGGGGCTTGCTGCTGGTATCTGAGGTGCCTTCAGCACTTTAGGCTGTGCTGTGGTGGATGCCACAGGGTCACAATTTCGTCCCTGGTTATTGGTTCCCAACCAGTGGTGTGGTTCAGCCCAAGCTGCTCCCACCAGTCCTCTCTGGTCCAGGGGCAGCTCACTGATGCCACTGTGGCGCCGGGCTGCCCTACTTCAAGACATCTTCCAATCAGCCTCCCACGCTGGGGGAGCCAATTTCCAGCACTCGCCAAGAGCCAATAAAGCTCTTTACCTTGGCTCCTCTCCACACTGCACTGTGTCCTCATGCCAAGGGCCCAGGACTCACCAACTCCCTTTATCGGCAGCCATGGCTTCATCATGACCTTGAATCATCTGACTCCGTGGAGCGCCCAGCACAGCGTGGAATGTTCTCAGTGAACATGTCAGTCTTCAACCCTCCACCTGCACTTTTCCTTCCTCTTCCTAATTTTATTTTTCTTTTGGTTTCTTCCTGGTTAGTGAGAATCATTCTCCAATTGTCTGGCCTTCTTCATATTGTCAGATTCTAGCATCTGGGCTGTTTTCCCCAGAGAGGTTCTCTATGCGGCTTCCTAGCAAGCCACCATTTTTTCCCCAGCTGAACACTGTACTTTTTTAAAAATCAGATTTTTGAAGGAACTTTTCTATCATTGGAAAATGTGCATCACATTCAGACAAAATTATGGTTCTGATTTATAATCATCCATTACTAAATACTTAGAGAATTTTGTTATAGTTTTTGAATGTTTCTTCACTTAAATTCATATGTTGGAAACTTAATCCCATAATTTATATAATAATAGTATTTAGAAAGGGACTCTTTGAGAAGCAAATTAGGATTAGATTGAGGGCATGAGGGTAAGTCCCCAGGTGGCCTTGGTGACTTCAGAGGAAGAGGAAGAGAGACCCAAGCAGATACTGTGCTTACATTTCCCAGGCTCCACAATTATGAACCAAATACATTTATACTTTTTTATAAATTACCTGGCCTCAAGTATTTTGTTTTAGTAGTGAAAAACAGATTAAGACAAATGTTAAATGAGTGACATAGTGTTATATGCAAAAATCAAGACAGAAAAAAATACATATGTAATATAAAATGGTCTCAATGATGGTAACTTTCTTTCCTCACATGGTTGATATGAAACTCCCTCAAGTGTTAATACTGGTTCTGTCTGTTGGGAGAATGACACATGAATTTTAAATTTCCTCTTACCTGTGGAATGTCTCTAAAACTGAGCATCCATTGTTTTCAAAAGTGGACCTATAAATGCTCTCTTTATAGATTCTTGTCTCTACAAGGAATTTCATTGGTGCAAACATTTTTGGCAAACATGTTAATCTAATTGAAGCACAAAGCATCTTTTCCTGCACGCCTTTCTCCCACAGTAACATGTCATTAGATTCATAGGTTTTAGTGTAAGATGGTAGAAGTGGCTACTGCCCCCTTGTGATGTACAGCCTAGAAGTGCCTACTTATTATGTATCTTATCCTCAGAAGCTCTCTTCCCTTTGTCATTTCATTTCATTCCTAGCAGTCTCTTGCTATATATAACAAGGTCAAAGAGTAAGGAGAATAAATCCCCTGGGCAACTCTAAGCACAGTTCTATCAGAAAATGTTCATAAAAGATGTTTTGATCAGAAAAGAATAGTTGTATGTAGGTTTTCCCGTGGAATGCAGATAACTTTTCAGTCTTTTGTCTGATCAGTGGTGATTCTTATAATGTCTATTTTTGATCTCTTTTCTTCTTGAAACAAAGACAGGAAACAAGGTTAGAAGTAGTCCTGCAGAAGTCAAGCAAAGAAAGATTTCACTTGTGAACAAGAGAGCCCAAGGTCTGAGGGAGTTGGAAGGGCTCCCATGCACAGATGATTGTTCAGATGTGCCTTCATTACTGTTCACAAGAATACAACAGACACTTTTCCTGTGTGTTTTTCTGCCTGTACAAAAAAGGTCATGACTGGGTGGTGGCTGTGGAAGATATGATTTGGCAGGAGATATGAAGGAGAGTGCTGAAGAAAGTGATCTCTGCCTGGAAACCAGTACCGTACGTGGGCTGCTGCCAGGGTGGGGCAACCAGACCCAAGCCTGTCTCTGTGAGTCAGTGCCATTCACAGGCTGTAGAGGGAGAGAACCAGGTCTCACAAGAAAGTGATCCCCAACTGTAAACCAGTGCCATGCATGGGCCACTGCCAAAGTGGAGAAAGCCAGATCCATTTCTCTCTCCATTCATCTGCACCATTTGTGGAATGCGAAGGGAGAGAACCAGGCCTCACCAGGAAGCAATCCCACCTAGAAACCATATCATTTTCATTGTTATCTTGGGTTGGGTTTTATTCTCTTTTGTTTTGTTTGACTATGTTAAATCTGATGGCATGAGCAGCTGTTTAAAAGATAGTAAGACATTATTGTAGCCACTTTGGATTTACTATTGGCTTGTTTTAAAGTTATTTATTGCATTCATTGTTTTGTTTTCATTGTTTCTATTCTGTTCTATTCAATTTTTACTATGTCTGAAGGTATCTGTAGCTATTTGGAAAACAACAAAAGGCATTATAGTAACTATTGTTGATTTTGTAAAGTTTTGAAGTCCTGTATCACTTATACTGGCCTATTTTGATTCGTTTTATTTTCCTGTGTTCCATCCTCTTTAAAATGAAATAAAAAAATAAAAACAAATCTTAAGAAGAGGTGGGTAAGACATAGTCAGATATGAAGGAGAGTGCTTGGTAAGACTCCAGTGACCCCTACACATTGCTTTGCTAGGAATTTGGAATTATATTTTATAGTCTGGTATGTTCTTGTCCAATAACAGGGAAATTAAAAATAAAATAAAGCTTCTTTTGAAAATCATTGGTTGGCGTACAATGTTTTAGACTTTATTTTCCTCCTTTGTTAGTTACTTAAAAAGAGTTATATGCAAATCTTTGAAAAGTGTGTTTCTTCAAGCATCCCTGGGACCTACACTAATACCTGTGTAAGTAATCTTATTCTTGAGTTTATTAGCTTGCAAATTGGATCACTAAGTACTTATGTTAAATATTCTGTCTTTCCACACTCCAGATTTCTCTAGGACTTTGAGAAGGACATCTGGTCACTGCATCACGTATAGTTATTCAACTTCTGCCCTTAGTCTCTTTGTTCATTCTCAGTGGAATCATCAGACCTCAGAGACCAGCATAATCATGTAGAAATTCATTCCCTGCTGTTGGTCAGGGGTGACAAGTGGGAATAGGCAGTAAAGATAATCTTCTTTTTGTCTTTTTTTTTTTTTTTTTTTTTTTTGGTTTTTACTGGTACCAGGGATCGAACTCACGACTGCCTGCTTGAAGGCAGGCACTTATGCCGCTGAGCTAAATCCCCAGCCCCTAAAGATAATCTTCTATCTGAGAAAAATCTTTTAAGCATTTCAGCTAGGTATCACAAATGTCTTTTGCCTGAGGAACACTGCCATATGTGGAGATGAAATTCTGGAGAACTGTAGTGGAGTTTAACACTTCCATGGTTAAATTTTAGTGAGCTTTGATAAAGGTCTTTGAAACATGTCATAAATATGTAATATATAGTATATGAAAGTCTTTGAAAGATGTCATATATATCTATTTTACATATTTTATATATTTATTGTAAATATTTGGTTAAACCAATCTTTTATTTAATTTGAGCTTTTAAGAACAGCATATTCCTCAATCAGGGCTGACAACAGTATTGGTTATATTTAAATGAGAAATAATGAAATTGAGATCTTGTAAGCAGCAAACTAAAAGCCTCTCTAAGAGAAACAGCCCAGATGGTGGAATATAGCATTCTGGAGAAGGAAAAGCAGGAAAGACATAGATCCCCTTGACCAAGGAAGAAACTAAAGTGAGAATTGAAGCCCACAGAAAGAATTTTTAAAAAGATAAACTTGAACAGAAGAAGGCAATAGCTGGCAGCTCTCTCACCAGGCTGGTCCCACTGTGCCAGAAGCACTGTTGGAACCCAAAAGATGCATGGGCACAGTGAAGCTAGTGGGTGGCAAGCCTGAAAGCCTTGGTGAGGAGATGTAAGGGTAGAAGGGAGCAGCGAACCAGAGAACTGCACTGGCTGGTGTGTCCAAACTCGCACAGCTGCAACTCAGTGAACTGCCCGGGTTCCCACTGCTTCGATTTGCCAGAGCCACAGTTGCACTGGGGTGTGGGTGCACTGAGGTCAGGGATTGGCGAGACCAATAGAAAGTGGAGCCGGTAGGAGGCCTGCATTGACCTGCTGTGAGTGTCAGGAATAAAACCTTTCCACAGGAAAGGGAAGGACATCTTGGAACCGAGCAGGACTAGCGGAAACAAAGTACTACAGAGATTTCAGTCAGTTGTTCTCTTCCAAGACAAGTTTGGTCAGATGTGCTTGGCCTGGGTCACACCCCTGGGAAACAGTAGTGTCCCAGACCAATTCCCTACGTACTGCGCACACTGAGGTATGGTGAAGGCCTCTATGGGCTGGCTGACCCAGAGGGGAGGGGCTAACATATGCTGTCCCTATTTGCACCTCAATAGCACATTGGAGTAGGCAGGGTCACCTAACCAGCACTTCAAAAGAACCAGAATCAACAACAACAACAAAAACATAAACAGAGACTGGGGCCTTCTTTATATGCCTGTATGGAAGCAACAAAAAATATGAGAAGAGGAAACAATAAGAAAAAGCCCCCAGCTCCCAACTCTGAGAATATTGATCCAAGAAAGATAAAACAAAAGGGATTGAGGACGGCAAACATGCAATATCAGACATGGCATCAGTGGACATAAAGAAATATATTTGGGGCCTCATAGATGAGTTCAAAAGTGAAATATTTAACCAAGTAAAGCAATATATAAATAGATTAATAAGAGAAATGCTAAACACCTCTCAAGAAGACACAGATGGAAGAATGGAGGAACACAAACAAAGGAGAGAACCATTTGATGAAGAATATAAAGAAAATATAGAATACATGGAGCAGATTCAAAGAGATTACCAGGAAATTAAAAACTCCATTGAAAGTTGGCAAAACTGCTTGAAAGAAACTAAGGATAGATTATTCAAACTGGAGGACAAGTTTGAAATGTGGGATTATGAAAGGAAAAACTTTTTAAAAATAACAAGGAAACAAGCAGTAAAAATACAAAGACTAGAAGATGACAAGAGGATTTATAACTTGAGAATAAAGAATGTGAATGAAGAAGCAGGGGTACAAAAAAAGGAACTACAAGGCTATTCACAGAAATAATTAAGGAAAACTTCCCAAACATAGGAAAAGGAAATGATATTCAGATGTATGAGGCATACAGAACTCCAGCTACCTACAAACAAAACAGAGCCACACTCAGGCATATAATAATCAGATCCCAGAAACTCATTACAAAAGCAGAATATTAAAAGCTGCTAGAGACAAGAAACAGATAACCTATAAAGGAAGGCCCATCAGATAATAGCAAACTTCTCGACCCAAAACCATCAAGTCAAGAATAGCTTGGAGCAAAATATTCCAGCCCTGAAAGAAAATAACCTCCAGCCCAGATTGATATACCCTGAAAAACTGTCTCCAGAAATTAATGGAGAAACAAGATCCTTCCAAGACAAAAAGGAACTGGGAAATTCGTGACTACCAATCCAACTCTACAGAGATGCAGGGCATTCTAGAGAGAGAGAAAAGTACCAGGATTCCAGGAACAGTGGCAGAGAGGCCTCAATGAATGGAGCAGAAAGTGGAGTGAAGAAGGCAAGCGGACAACTAATGGCAAACAAAGAGCACAACAGAAATGAGGCAGAGCAGGTTGGTTATAAACTCTAATTAAATGGCCTTGATACACTAAATTTAAAAAAAAGAAAGAATCACAGGTAGAGTAGATCAGGAGGTAGGGTCCACTGAGATGCTCTTTATAGGAAATATAATTAACCTCAAAAAAGGTATATAGACTGAAAATCAAATATAGGAAAACAATGCTGTATGGTACAGGGAACCAGAGAGTAATGGGCAGCTAGATCAGTATTTGTGGATAGGTTGGAAAGACAGGCTTTAATAGGTAAAGGAATATAATTAGAGATCAAGTCCAAGAGGGAGAAGGTTTGGAACTACTTAGGTAAATAGCTGGTTGCCCCCCCCCCACCCCCAATTTAAAACTGAGGATTTAGGTGAGGCCCAAAAATATACAGTGCACCCTGGGGAAGTGAAAGGGGAGGAATGGTCTTTTAAAAGACGGCAGAAGATATTGTTAATAGTGTATCAAGAATTAAAACCCATATTACTCACACCACTCTGCTTACATAGATTTTATTCTGTCCCAGTTTGTCTACTTGCATTAGATTTGAGGGCACAGACAGCTGTCCCCAAAACACCAGGATATAGCTTAGTAATCATCTTTAATTTCCTATTAACTTAATTTGGAGCCCTGTATGACTTATACTGGTTTATCATAACTGATCTTAGTTAAATCTGGTTTGTTTGATTGCTGTTTGGTATTGACAGATTTTATTAAAACTTATATGATTGATAGTATCAAGTCTGAGAGTTTGGGCAATTATACTAAAGATGACAAGACTCACTATGATACCCATTCTGGCTTGATTACTACCTGTTTTTAAAGTTTTATACTACATACAAAATCGTGTTTTTATTAATACTGTTATGTACTGATATATTCAATTATACTTTGTCTGATGATATGGCCAATTCTATTGAAAATAACAAGAGACAACACAGTAACCATTGTAGAACCCCTTGTACAGCGGTCTTATATGTCTTTTTCATTTCATGTGTTTATAGAAATATGTTTTGTTTTGTCTTGCTTTGTTTCGTTTCTCCCTCTAATATAGCAAGGATAGAAATACATGTTAAGACTCATGCATATGTAGAATCAATAAACAGTTTATGAGAGCTGATCTAATGACACATGACGAAATGAACAAATACTTTGAAGAAAAAGAGACACTACAGTAACCAGTGCTGATCCAGGAGTATCATAATGTGAAACCTAGCAATGCTATTATTCTTTGCTCAGAGTGATGTTTTGTTGAACAGAATTGGTTGCAGTCTTGCTGTTTGAAACCCCACTTTATATGCCCCACTTTTGTATCTTGAATTACTATTTTTAAGAGGATAATATGTAAACATCAACTAATGATTTCTGTTTATTCTTTTTTGAAAGTATATATTATTTCTACCCATTTTCTGTTTTGTTTAGTCTTTCTTTAAATAAAATTTTAAAAAAAATAGAGCAAAGGGAGGGAAAGGTGGAAACTACTGTCAGTTTCTTCCTGTCTTATCTTGAACTCTTGCATTGTTTACACAGTTTTACTAGGTTTGGCTTTATTCTGTCTTTTGTTAGATTTTATGCTTTCAGATGTTAAGGGCAGCTATTTTGAATATAATGGGAACTATTATGGTAATCATAGTTTCCTATTTTATTGTTTTGAAGTCTTATAATGCTTTTCATTCATTGGTCTGATTTTATTTTGTTTTGTTTGATTTTATTATGTGAGATGGTATGAACGCTGTTTTGAAGAAAAGACATTATGGTAGCTATTGCTGATTTACTATCATCTTGTTTTGAAGTCCTACCATGCTTTTGTTCTTCGGTTTTGATTGGTTCTATCCTGTTGTGTTTTATTTGATTTTATTATGTGTGATGTTATAGACAAATTTTTTGAGGAAAATGAGGTACTGTAGCAGCCATTGTTCATTTCCTGTTATTTGGTTTTAAAGTCCTGAAGTGCTTTCATTCTTTTGAATTTTTTTTACTATATTGTTATGTTTGCTATTATTGTGTGTGAAGGTATGCTCAACTATTTCAAAGAAAAGATACATTATCTTAGCTACTGTTGATGTCCAGTTGTTTTGTTGTGAAGTGCTGTGTTGTTTGCATTTTCCTGTTCTGATTTGCTTAGTTTCATTGTTTTCTTTAAAATAAAAATTAAAAAAAAGAAATAATGAAATTAAGTAGAATGGTTATGAATTCATGGATATATTTTATTCTATGTAAATATGTTCTTCTATATAATATTTTCTTTCAGCATAACATGAAATTTGACTACTGAAATGAGCTGTCTCATTTTACAAATCATCTTTAACATTTGGTTGTGTTATAGCTTTTTCATAGTTCACTGTATCAGACTAATACATGTTATAGCTTTTTCATAGTTCACTGTATCAGACTAATACATAATCATACATAATACAAAGACAATAGCTTTGAATGGGTAGTAGTTGTTTCCTAAATCCTTTCAATATTTAAAAAAAAATTTGGGTCCCAAATGGATCTCACACATTTGCAAATAAATAATCAGTAAAACTCTGTTATGCTGTGTGTTAGCCTTTTACTGCTGTGACAAAATTCCTGAAATATACACTGTAAAGGAAAAAGGTTTATTTCAGCTGAGTTTCAGAGGTCTCAATCCATGCTCTCCTGGGTTTAAGGAAAATGTCTCATGGTGGGGGGGGGGGAGCACGGTAGAGGAAAGCTGCTTGCCTTGTGGAGGCCAAGAAATGAGAGTATGTGCTGGTAGGATCCGTTTTTCCTTTTTGGTCCATGCAGGCCCCTATTACATGGTGCCACCCATATTTTGGGAGGTCTCCTTTTTCAGGTCTCACATGCCAGTCATCTCTGGAAACGCTCTCAGAGACACACTCATAAGTGTGCTTTAGTATTTCTTGAGAGTTCATCAATCCAATCAAATGACAAGATTAATCCTTATATTCTGTTGATTTAAATATATTTTTAAGACATTTTTGAGAATTTGAAGTATGATCTTGATAACAGCATTCAAAACGAAATACTCAGAATTGTTGTAAGGCAATATACTATTGTGTAAAATCTTCAGCAAAAGCATTTAGGAGCTCTGAAGTAAAACCTGGGCAATTTACTTTTTAGGAATGAAATTTAAAATACATTTAAAATATTACTTTTAGCATTTAAACTTTAAGATGCATTTCCATAAACAGTCCAGTAAGGTACTTTAGTCAACAGATTATTGTTCTTTTTAGAGAGAGTTAAATCTCAGATGAGAAACTTCTTGTTGCATTAATTTTGGAGTTTTGAGGATTATGTAGTTCTGCCATATTTTACTGTCTTATGCACACAAAGAATAAAAGTCATTCTGAAATAGAAAATTGCTTCATGCCATAAACATGCCATTAATACATGATTCAAGATGTCATAGTTGGGATGAGATCATCAGATTCCTCAGATGAATTAGCTTAAAGCAGCTGCTTCCTTTAGGAATGATTTAGAGATAATGTAGATTGAAGACAGTAATTGAAAAAAAGATTTTAAAAAGTCAGATTTACATTGTTACTGAAAATGTGAAATGGTTAAAATTCTAATTATGACTATTGTGCCAATTAAAATTTTTTATTCTAATCCATCTTTCTAGAAACTATCCCCAAATGGAAGTGCAGCTGTAGCCCTGATGGCCACAAGTAGAATTTGTTTGATATTGGCATAAATGACACCATTTTGAAAACTTAGAGAATCATCATAGAAAGAATGAGTGAATATTCTTTAAAAATCTCCAGCCAAGGAAATTTGTTCTTGGTAATAGTAACATTTCATGTTTATAAGGTGTCTTTCATTCAACTTTTAAAATTTCATATACAGATGTGTTTAAATATGCAGGTCATATATCACTGTTTCATATATCATAACCTCAATGTTTCAATTTTTTTAGGAATAAAGCAACCCTTTATTCCATATGTGAAAACAGTCTGGCCTGCCACACAGATTGTCTGCAATAACACCTTCTTATTTATTCTCCTATATCGCTTGTGCTTAAGGATTGTCAATGCAATCTTTTCTTAAAATATTTTTTTTTAATTCTTTAAAAACAAAACACCTGTGTTTTCTGGCAGAACAACAATGTATCAGTCAAAGTAGTTTTATTTAATGACTGACTGTGGTTAGCTAGCGCCCCATAATTCATTTCATAATTGGGAAAAAATGTAGCATTTGCTGACATCATCTGAGTGCTGATCTGGATCCACTGAACATGGAGTTTTCCAACAAAAATGGTTTAATTTTCCACTTCAGGAAGAATTTAGGAGTAGGAAATACTGGGAGCCTAAAAATGGTTTTCATTTTCAGGATTTTTGTTTGTAATTTGGACAGAAAGGAAGGCTAGAAATAGTTTAATTTTCAAGACATAATTTCTTTTGTAAAATCTCATTTCCTCTTATATAGATTGCTGCCAGTCTGAGATACAATATATTAGACTCTAAAGAGAAAATTAGCTTAGAAATGAAAATCTAATGAGTGAAGAGAGACCATTCCCATAAATTCTATTTTGAGAGTTAAATAAAGTTTTACTCACCTGATTCTTCCTACCCTGGCTGTAGTTTATCTGAAAATTTGCAGTGCAAAATGCACAGGGACTGCATTAGTAGTCACTTAAAAATAATAGACTACCAGATATAGAGGGTAATATGATGTTGATATAGTAATGTCACAATTTTGGGTACCTTATTGCAAATGTGATCAAGGGTATCTAGGTATTTTTCTTTAGAAACATCCTTTTAGCCAAAAAGAGACAGTGAAACTAATTTGTTAGTTTCTACCTTCAATATTTTTGTCTGTTCTCATTTAAATACTGTCTAGTGAGTATCATTAATTCTTTATCTTCTTTTTTTGGCTGGACTTGCCTGCAAAATTGGTGTCTGGGTTAAACCCAAATGACAGTCCCTATGCCAGCATCTGAACAAGTGAAATGACTGAAAAAAATTTCTCAATTGGGTGGCTTTGTCTCTCTTTGCCTTGTACAGACATAAATTTCAGATGGCTCTCAAAGCATCCAGAATCTTACTAAATTTTTGTGCTATTTTACCAGCAAATGCTCCCAGATGACCATTTTTTTGCCTTATTGTTGAAATTCCTAAATTACTTACCTTCTTACCTTGCTCACTGATCACTGCTTTTTTTTTATATCCATCAGAGAAGAGTGCAATTAGATAGGAACTCCCTCATCTGTCCCCATGAAAAGCACTGGCCTTTTGGCATCATTACTCATCTCTCTCTTCTTTCTTACTTCATTCCTGGAAGATGTGACTTGATCTAGGTAAAAAGAAATGGCCGAAGATCTCCACTGTGGTCCAGATCCTTTATAGGAACTATGTTTTGACAGTTATTCAACTCTACCCCCATTCACGTCTTTTGCATTACTATCCTGCTTCTATATCCCTTTTTTAAAAAATATCTTTGAAGAGTTTTCTGCTATTGTGGACCAAATTACTCCCACTCCTAACCCCTATCCCCTAACCCTAAAGTGTTACTGTATTTGGAAATAGACAATTTGGGGAGGTAACGAAGGTCAGATATTATAAGGATGGAGCTCTAATTCGATAGGCCTGGTGTCTTTCTGAGAAAAATAAAAGATTTCTAGACATCTCTCTATCTATAGACACAGAGAAGAAGCCATATAAAGACACAGTGAGAATGCAGCCTACAATCTACAATCTAGGAAACAAGGTCTTATTGGAAAATAATCCTGGTTACACTTTAATCTTAGACTTCTGACCTCTGTAAGCACTGTAAGAAAATATATTTTTGTTTTTTGAGCCACTCAGCATAATATTTTATATGTCAGTCTGCACAGGCCTATATACTGTCTGTGCTTTTTTGTTTTCACTTGCCTTGCCTTGAACCTACCTTAATTGAACATCTGTTGCAACACCTTTATCAACTTTGCACTGGGCAAGATTACTAATAACCACCATATTCCAAATACTAAAGAATGTCCTTCTATTCTTCTTGTGTTTTTTCTCTGTTATGGATTAAATCAAGATGTTCTCTCAAAGTCTTACGTGGTCATAGGTGGGGCTTTTTCATAGGTGGCTGGATCTAGAGTATATGATGCTGGAATTGATTCATGGTGCAATGCTAGGATGACAGGCACTAGGATTAAGGGTGTGAGTGCCATCCTAAATAGCCTGGATAATGTATATGGGGTAGAAAGTTTTGTGGTAATTTCTTGTTGTTTTGCTACCTTCTGTCTGTCATGAACTGCTGCTCCTCTGTGATGCTCCCTTTCTTGGAGCCAGACCATTACAAACTGGGAAACCTTTATAAATTAGGAGCTAAAAAAAGTGGAGTTGGAATGCCATAAGCTATATTTGTTCAGAGATTCTGGTCACAGCTCAGAAGACCAGAAATCTGATAGAAATGCTGCTAATGAAGACCAGGCCCAGGCTCACTGCTGGGAAGGACTATACTGGCTGTGGACTCTAGATAATGGGTGTTATGCTGTGGCAGAAAGTTTGTCTGCATTTTGTGTGTGTCCAGAGACTCTTCCTGAGACTAAGATTAATGGATCAATTAATCTGGCAGGTGAAAATTCAAGTCAATCTAATGTTGAAGTGGTAGTGTGGCTACTTTTGGGGGCTTTTAGCCAGATTTATGTTGAGAATCAAGAGCATGGAGCCCAGCAGAATGATTCAAAACATTGTAAGCTTGGCCAGAAAGGAAGCTCCAGTAAAGTTGTGGCTTGCAAAAATGAAGCAGAGGAAAAATTGGTCACCAAGAAGACTAATAAAGTATTTCAGAAGACAACAGAAAGGATGGCCTGAGTACATCACAAGAACAAGCAGGACTCTGTTCACAAGAACAAAGCAGCCTCAGGGTGCAAAGTTGAAGGATTTTACTTTGAGAAGAGAACCTCACAGCACCATGTTACAGAATGGTGGTGGCCTAGGGAAATTGTTCCTTGGGATTAAGTTCATAAGTATTCAACTCTTACAGCCAAGAGAAGGAAGCCTGGCATTTGCTCCAGCTAGCAACAGATCTCAGCATCATCCACATGGTGTTGAATTTTGATTAATGCAGAATGCAAGAGTTGTGGGATCAGGAAAGCTTCCATTCAGAATTCAGAAGAAGGCCCGGGAGGCCAGAAAGTCTGCCCCTGACAGGGCAGTGTGTGAAGCTATGAGCACAAAGGCAAAGGTGCTGTGGATACCTTGGAATTTTAGAAAAGATAGGAATGTGGATTATCTGAGGAAAACTACATGGAAAGAATAGAGCTAGCCCAAGAGAAAAGGTCGGGGAGCTGCAACCACAAACAGTACCACTCAAGAATCAGCCAAGGCCTTTGGAGTTCATATCTAGCCACACAGATTGCCAGAACGCTAGACATGGAAATACAAGATTTAATTTTTGCCCTCCTGGATTTTGGATTTGCTTTGCTCTCATTTTTCTGTATCCCCCTAATTTTACATTTGGGGGTGGTAATGCTAATTCTGTGCACTGTATGTTGCAGTGTTTAACTTTCTTTTCATTTGTACAGGGGCTAACAATTGAGAGTTTGCTTTAAATCTCAGAGGAGATGTTGGATTTGGACCAGCAATACTGAAACTATTAGGACTTTGGCAATTCTTAGAAATGAAGAGAGTTATGGGTTACACAAATTAAAATTTGTTTAGATTCAGCCATTTTTATTTGAATAAATCTTCCTTGAACTATTAAAAGACTTTGATTAATTTTTATTATTCTTAAAAAGTTTATTGACACTTTTTGCCATTTTTTGGTTAGTTTTATAGAGCAGTATCTATTTAGAGATCTATATTCCATCATTCTTCATGATATCCTTCATGTATTTTTATATTTATTGGCTTAAATATAAATTTAATATTTCTATATTTATTTGGCATTTCTTTCAATCTGTGTATTCATGGCAGCAAATTCAGTGATTACTTACATAGAAATCACTTTCTTTGCTTTCACTTTTGGGATTATTTTCACTGGAAGCTGATTTTTGAGAGAGATTTTTAAAGATGTTCCATTGTTTCTGTAAGAAGTCAGCCATTGTAGGTTGTTGCATGGAAAGGCAATGTTTTAAATACTTTCCTTTAGCTCCTTTTAATATTTTCTCCGGTTCTATTTTAAAATCAATTTTAAATTGAGATATATAGTGTAGTTTCTTCATATTTCTTCTGTTTGTGATTAAGACAATTTCTTAAAAGTGTGATTTGATGTGTTATCTTAGTTTATTTCCTGTCATTAAACAGAATGCCTGAGATTAGGTACTTCATATGGAGAATTTTTTTTTGGTTTATGATCTGGAGGCTGGGAAATTAGAGTAGGTGCTGATTTCTGCTCAGCTTCTGGTGAGGGTTTCATGCTGGTTCAACCAATGGTGGAAAGTGGAAGGACATGTGAAAGCATTCACATAAGAGGAAAGGAGTCTGTATTTCTGGATCAGTAACCCACTCCTTCAAGAAAAGTGTTAATCCTTTCATGGGAGCTCCAGTCCTATTACTGAAACACCTCTCACTGGGCTTCATCTTCCAACTTTGCCACATTGGACCATGCCTCACCATGAATTTGGTAAGGACACAGCACATTTGAAACACAGTATATTTCTTGAAAGTTTTAGAAACAATTCAGTTATTATTATAAAAATATTTTTATATTTCCTCTTTTTCTGTTTCTTTGTTTACATACATATTTTCTGTTCTGTTTTATCTTATAGATGGTAGTCTGCATTTTCTTTTATTTTAGATCCCTGTAGTTCAGTGCACTAATTTTCTCCTTTGCCATATCAAATCTACTGTGAAACCTATTGATTGTATTCTTGACTTAAATTTTTAGATTTTTAAAATTTTATGATTTTCATGCACCTATTTTATTTCCTCGTCTATAGTGAACTTTTGTCCTGTCACCTGTTTTTCTAAACATGCACATTATTGTAATTTTAAAGTTCAAATCTGTTAACCCTAATGATCATCTATCTTTCTGTGTGCATGGTTAGTTTGGCTGAATGGTGAATGAAATTGTATGTATGAAACTGTATGAGCTTATGTGTAAAAACTGTACAGGCTATAAATGTGATTCTCCTAGAGAGAAGATCCACCTATCTTTTAGCAGGCAGATAGCACAGTGATTACTCCCTAATCCAATCAGAGACCAAGCTAACGTAAGTCTCAGTTGTACTTTTTGTTTAATGTTTTAAAAATTTTTTTAGTTTTAAGATTTTTTATTTCTCATTTATTTTAAAACAAAACAAAATAAAGCCAATCAAAACAAAACAATGAAAGTGATATGGGACTTCAAAACAAGATAATAAGAAATCAAGAATGGCCACTGTAATGCCTCTTGTTATCTTCAAAATAGCTGCCCATGTATTCACACATATTAAAATCAAACCAAATAAAACAGAAGAAAATCAAGCAAAACAAAACAGTGAACGTGATGCAGTATTTCAAAACAAGATGCAGTATTTCAACAATGGCTACTATAATATATCTTATTATCTTCAAAATAGTTGCCCATACCATCAGACCTAATAAAATCAAACAAAATAGAACAGAACAAAACCAATCAAAACAAAACAATGAAAATGATACAGGAATTTAAAACAAGATAGTAGGGAATTAACAATGGCTACCACCTTCACTTTTTAGATGTTTTCTCCTCTTTCACTTTCACAATATCTAGTGTACATTTTGGATCCCACTAACTCCTTCAGTTTTTTCTACTAGGGAAACAACATGATGCTCACCTATGTGAGTCTGAACCATTTCTCCCAAAAGTACATCACAACTTGTATGAATTTACCTAAAGAAGCCTCATGATTATTCTTCTTTGTAGCTGAGTAGCTTTCTATTGTATAAAAATGCCATATCTTTCTTATCCATTCTGTGGTTGATGACAAACTGCTTTTTTCTGGTTCACTGTTGCATGGAGCATTGTTTTCTACCCTTTTAATTTTCAGTCTATGGATTTTCTTTTGAGTTAATGTGTTTCTTGTATACCACACATTGATAGATCTCATTTTGTGATCCACTCTACCTGTGTTTCTTTTCCTTAATGAATTAAGACCATCTACATTAATGGTTATGGACAACATACACTGGTTCATTTCTGCTCTGTGTTTTCCTGCCATTGGCTCCCTACTTTCCCCCTTCATTCAATTGCTTGCCCCACTCGGTGATCCCACACTGCTGCTATTTCTGGAATTGTGGTCTTTTTTATCTTTCTGGAATATCTTTCAGTATTCTTTGTAAGATTGGTTTAGTGGTCATGAGTTACTTCAGTTGTTCTTTGTCATGGAAGTATCTTATTTCTCTATTAATTGTGAAAGATAGTTTTTGCAAGGTACCTGAATCTGGGTTGGAGGTTGTTTGCTTTGAGGACTTAAAATACTTCACTCTAAGCTCTTCTTAGTTGAGAAATCTGTCATGATTCTGATGGGTTTTCCTTTATAGGAGGTCTGCTTATTTTCTCTAATAGACTTCAATATTCTGCTTTTGTTCTGAATTTCTGGGATCTTTATTATATATATGGGTATAGATTTATTTTGGTTATGACTAGTTGCAGTCCTATATGCCTCACTTATCTGTTTGTCAAGTCCTTTTTCCATGCTTGGGAAGTTCTCTACAATTACTTCTGTAAATACTCTATGTAATTTATGTTGACTTGCTTTTTTGCTGACATCTATTACTCTTAAATGATTTTTCTTTGTGTCATCTTGCGGCCATTGAATTGTTATTTCCTGGTTCCTTGTTATTTTTAAGAGATCTTTCCTTTCACAATTGCTAACTGCCATCCTATCTTCAAGATCTGAAGCTTTATCTTCATTTTCTTTCAAGCAGTTTTGTCAGCCTTTAATGGAGTTTTCAATTTCCTGGATATCATTTTGAGTCAGTTTCATGCATTCCAATTCTTCTCTATATTGTTCATTCAAGGTTTCCCTCATTCTCCTATGCTCCTCTCTCTCTTTTGTAAAAAATCTGAGTCTTTAGATATGCTCAGCAAGATTGGTTTTATTATGTTTGTCACTTCTTGTTTTACCTGAGATATTATTTCTGATCTGATTTCGTTTACAGCCTCATGAAGTTGTTTCTTGACTTCAGTTGGTATCATCCCAGAAATTTCAGGTGTGCAACTTCTGCCTTCTTTCACGTTCATGTCTCTAGGACTTGTTCTGTGTGGATAGGAGGACAGAGATTGCCTTTTGCACCTTCATCTTGACATTTTCCTAGGTTCTTCTGGAGAAGCAGGTTGTAGGGTCCTAGGCACTTTCCATGTTGGCTATCCACAGTGTAGGGAATGGGTCAGGCACCTGGGATTCTCCTAACCTAGGTTCCCCAGGAGATGATGGGGTATAGGGAAGGCTTCTCCAGATACTCCAGGCTTCTCCAGACATTCCAGGCTTCCCTAAGGTGTGGCTGGCTGGTTGTCCTGACCCACATTGTCTACCTGCAGGAGAGTCTTAGTGGTGGCTGATGTGTGTAGAGAGAGTGGACTGGCTGCTTCTCCCCACCTGTGCTGGTTATTTGTGGGAGTCCTGTTGATGGCTTGAGTGCATGTGAGGGCAAGGTCAGTTGTACTTTTTATATTTATAATGCTTTATCTTAACTCGCAGTCCTCCAGGTGTCCCACTTGAGATTCTGGCATGTTTCCAAGTCTTTGTGTTGGTGTGCATTGAACCTTAAGTCTTGTCTCCTTAAGCACAAGAGATTGCTGAGAGTTTCACTGTACTCTTCAAACTGCCCAGAGGCTTTTCCCTTAGCTTCTTAGCCTCTTGTGTGCATTTTCAGAATTCAGCAAATGCCTGGCTGGGGATTTGTTTAGGTTAAGCATCTGTGCCTCCCTTTTCATTGAAACTTTTGATTCTTCAAATGTTGACTGCTACAGAGAACCTAAATTCTCTGTACATTTTCCAGCCTCTGAGATTTCCCAAATTATACTGGCTTATCAGACTCTATAGTAGCCTTTTGTTTGAATTTCTGCTTTGTTACTCTGTGTAAATTCCATGAATGGAAAAATGCTCACAGCGTATTGGCTCACTTCTTTGTAATTCCCCTTCCTCCATGGTCTCAGCTCCTTAGATTCTCATTATGCTTGTGACTCTAATTTCTTCAATTTTTAAAAAAAAAATCCTGCTTTTCTAGTTGTTTCTTTCCATTACATAACATTCTATGAGCTGCAACTGTAATTTTTACTCCCTTGAAAATTTAAATTGAAAACTTCTAATTAATGTAAGGTAAATATATAAAATCGACATGAATTCTTCTTTCTTTAAATTTAAAATTTTGTATACTCCCCTCCTAAATAATTATATCTGAACTGTGTTGTTTTAGGACTAATGAAATTAGTTACTACATTTTTAAAGACAATTACCTTATTTGATAAACTCTATAAAAACTATAATAAGACCTTATTCTTATGTTATATATCTGAGTGCTGTAGTTTCCTATGCCTTATTTAATATACTCACACAAAGTCACTAGTGGATTATGTAACTAAAATAGTCTGTATTTCCATCTGAATTTATCAGCATTGAGTTATATTTCCATTCCATTTCTCTGGTTATTGTCATTATGAATTGTGATTTTACTGAAAAATAGTTTAAAAGTAATAATCTGTACTTAGGAATCTAAAAAAGACCCACTAGATTCTTTCCTCTTTCTCATTCTCCTTTATTTATTTCCTGTCCATATTGGATTCTTTTTACTTAGATATATTTTTCCCAACTCAAAGGAAAGAGAAATATTCTTTCTAATGTTTCCAATACAGATACATAATGTCCTCACTGGTAGGCTCACACGGAACCTAGCAGTGTGACCAGAGATATTAATTGCTTGATTATCATGATTGAGCAGGCCTGGAACCATGAACATGTCCATTTAGCTACTATGAAAAGATACCCTAGGCTGGATAACTTATAAATAACAGAAATTTATCATTGCAGTTCTAGAAGCTGGAAAGATTAAGATGAAGGTATGGAAGATTCCATTTACTCTGATGAGGGTTCATTCTTTGATTCTTAGATAGCTGTTTCTTGTTGGATACACACATGGTACACAGTGTATATATACTCATAGTACCTCAACCCAGGTAGGTGAGCCTCTTTCTCTACAAGCACTAATACTGACTTTTCCATTATACTCTAGTCATATCCTAGAGTTTCTCCCTCTTATTACTGTGGCACAAGATTGTCAACATATAAATTGGAGAGAGGGTGCTCAATAAATATGCAGACCATAGCACCTCCATGAAGCTGGTGATGGGATCAGCTGTAGTCATCTTCAGGGACTGAGAGTCAGGTAAGAGTAGTTTCTCAAAGGAATATTGAGGTACTCTTACCAGAAAAGGGAAGACATTGTGTAAGCAAAAACAAGATGACTAATGTACTTGATATGTCAGATCAGAATGAGTTTTAAAAACAGATTTCCTGGACACTATCCCATTTTTATTGAATCAGAATCACTAAAAGAGCTGTTCGTGAATCAGAAATTTTAATAAAATTAATGACTCCTGGCTGGAAGACAGTAAATTCATGCTCTGTACCTCTCCATTTAGCAGGTGAAATAATCAGCAAGGCCATTAATGTGGAAGTGGCTAAAACAGCAGTGTGGAGACAGCAGTTGGATTCTGGAGAACTCCACTGACAGAGACCAATCCCAGTCCCCATATCAAGAGGCCAAGCTCAGTTCCATATCAAGCACATCTCTAGGATGTGACATGGACAAAATCACAGAACTGTAAACATCAGAAGGTAGTTTCTTGGGATAGCTATAAATAACCAACTACATCTGGAGGACATCCCTGAGGAACAGACATCTCCTTTCCTCCTGGGAGAGGCCTCAATGCTAGTGGTAGAAATATATATCATGGAAGGTTGGCAGGCATCAACATATAAGATAAAAGAAAAGAAAAAAGCAAAGCAAAGGCTGTTGTCTTTGAGGAATTATACAGACCACTGGCATGAAAATCTAGCGGCCCACCACTGTAAACATTAAAGGCTGCCTTCTTATCTCCTCAGTGCAGTTTTCCTTTTGGTTTGGTTTGTTTTGGCTTGGCTGGGGAATTTTCCCACAACATTTCTGGTGCGTTGGCCAGGAAAACATCTAGCTGACCACTTACGTCACTGGTGCAGACCCCTCTGGTTGCTACTGGGGTCACCCTCATCTGATGATGAGAAGGCATGCCCTCTGACTTTTTCTAAATCTCCTCAGCAGTCAAGGGGAAGAAGCCCCTGCACTCATCAAACCCAAGGAGGAGTTAGAACATGGTACAGATCAGGCCCTCAGATAAACTATGGTGACAAGAGGTTCAAGTCAAACCAACATGAGGTTACCAGTCAAATGATAATTTTTAAACAAAAAATTCGTGTACTGTATATATTATATATGTGCCACCATACTTAGAGGTACTTAGACATTAAGCAGCCTAAACAATGTCACAAATGTCTTCAATGACATCCTATTAAAGGTCTGCAAATTTGATGAAAAATTCTTATGTACTAGATAGACATGATTAACTAAAAAGACTATTCTATATCAAGATGGAGATTTAAGTGTGTTACAAAAATGTCATCATGACTTTTATGCTAAAATACTATGTATGGTTTTTTATCTCAATTTTTTTCTGTAAAACTATATAACTGTTGTCTGATAATACATCAGTGTTTAATAAGAAATAACAGATCTCTGGCTATAGTTTATATTCTAAAATGCTTGATAGAAAAAATTATAATAATTATGTTCACTGCTTCCACTAAAATGCTAATGTCACTCACTGATCTTCTCTTGTGGGTGTTCAACAACTGAGGTTTAGAAAGGTAACAGGCAAAAAGGCTAGCGAATATTTTGGTCCTGGCCCTCCAAGGCCAGTGAAAATCTAGGACACGAGGAAATCTTTTCTGTGACTCCTATACTCTGTGAGTCCCTGGTTTTCTGACCAAAGAGATTGTGGGAGCATAGAGGAAGTGATCTATGATATGGGGTGTGTCTAAGGAGAGTCACCAAGAGAAATAAAAATTTCTCCCAAAGTTTCACTGAAAGCAACTTGGTCAAGCAATGGCATGACTCTTCTTGATGGCTGAGACTGTCAAGAACTGGAGTGCTCTTTCCATAATTCCAAGGCAAGTTCTGAGAAGACTTACTTGAACTTGATAGACAGCAAGAGGTTAATTTTAATTAGTACAGGTCTCAGTTTAATTTAGTCTTGAACATCCAACATAAAAGTATAATAAAAATATATAAAACAATGTCATAACAAGTTATGTGTGTAGGATTTGATTTAGACAAATGAGGCCACAAAATTAGCTGCTGAGACTCCAACAAGCCCTCATAGTGGGAGATTACCAAAAAGGTTGTCTTTGATTTATAAATTGGGTTGCTTACTTTCAACTGTCTATACCTACAGTGAAAATGTTTCCCTTATGGATAATATGTATTAGCATTCTAGGAGCACATGTAAATTCAGGACATTAGGAATTTCAAAATTCAAATTCAAGGTATGGACCCCCCAAGCTGTTAAGCTATATATCACCAACTTTCTTTTACAGGCTACTCCCTCTTATCAGCTCCTTGCTACTGAAAAACTGGGGAAACTGTGGGAGAAGATTTTTCTCTATAAAAGAAACAGGGGAGGGTGTTGGGACAATTATAAGAACATATTTATAAAATAGGTTTATAGGTTTTCATGATCAATTAATGGTCTCTGATCAGGCTCCTGTTTTGCTGTTTCTGCTGCATTCAATTGATCTTGATAGGGTCAAAAGCCCGGCTGCTTATCTCTGATGAGCACTGAGTCAGAGTAATTGTCTATACCTTAAGGAACTCTGGGCTAATTCAAGAACACCTTTAACTATAATCACTCTGCAAGGGCCTCCTCCCCTTGATCCTGGAGTGTTTCTTTTTTTTTTTTTAATTTTCTTTAAGGAGAAAAAGAAAAAAAAAGTAGAAAAAGGGTACAAGTTATACAGCATTTTAGAAAAAAAATAAACAGTAGGAAATCATTAGTTAATGGATTACATATTGTCATCTTAGAAATACTTGTTCAAGTTACAAAATTAAAGCATATAAAGTGGACATTCAAACAGTGAGACTGCAAACAGTTCAATGATCCAACAAAACTCAGTAATATCATTGTCTATCTTATACACTTAAATATACATGCAGTTATATCGTTTAGAGCACTTTCTTTTCCTCTCTTTTGTACAATGACTATTACACTTTTTGGGTTTTATTACTCCTACAGTTCTTATTACATTTTTGGAAGAAAGTAAAACCAAATGTGACATAACAGAACAGAGTTGGTCAAATCAAAAGGGTGGACATAATAGATAATGTAAAAACATAATACAAGGTGATCAACAATGGTTACCAGAATGCCTCCTGCTATCTCCAATAGAATTGCCTATATCATCAATTATAATAAAATTGAACAAAACAATAAAGAACGAAACCAACAGAGGCAAAACATTGGAGACATTACAGGTCTTCAAAAGTAAATAATAGTCAACCACAATGGGGGTCATAATGAATCCCACTATCTTCACAGCTGTTGCCTAAACTTTCAAACCTGGTACTGTCAAGCAAAACAGAATAGAGGAACATCAGTCAAAACAAGATGGCAAAGGGGCCGGGGATTTAGCTCAGCTGCATAAGCACCTGCCTTGCAAGCAGGCGGTCGTGAGTTCAATCCCTAGTACTGATAAAAAGTTTAAAAAAAAAAAAAGAGCAAACAAGATGGTGAGAGCAATACAGGGCTTCAAATCAAGTTAATAGAAAATCAAAGTGGGTTACTATAATATATCCTGCTTTTTAAAATTTTTCCCTTAATTAAAAGGATAAAAATAAAAAGTAAATAATAAAATGGAGATTGAGATAAAAGAGGGCATAACAACAAAACAGTGCAGATCAAAACATAACCATTTAAGCAAAATATGTTTCACCACAAGATAATCCCGACATAAAAGTAGTTACCATATTGTCTCTTTCCTTGAAATCTTTGAGTACAACTTCGTATACTGTAGCATCAAATATATCAAAACAATGTAAAACCATTCAAGAGAATGACAGTATTACAAGGTATTTAGAATCAACTAACAGAAAATGAACAATGGTTTCTGTATAATCTCCTTGTCTTTAAAAGTTTTTGCTTATACTATCATACATAATAAAATCCAATAAGATAAAACATGTTGAGACCTATGGAGACAGAAGAACAAAAGCTTGATGGGACTTCAAAACAATATGATATTAAATCAGCATTACCTATTATGACATCGTTTTCTCCAAAATAGCTATTCCTATCATCCAATCTTCTCTGCCTCATTTCTGTTGAGCTCTTTTTCTGTCATTAGTTGTCAGTTTGTCTTCTTCATTTTGTTTTCTGCTCCATTCATTGTGGCCTCTCTGCCACTATATCTGGATTCTTCGTATTTTTCTTTTTTAGAATATCCTGCAGTATTCTCTGTAGGGTTGAATTGGTGGTTGCATATTCCCCTATTCCTCTTTATCCTGGAAGCACCTTGTTTTTCCATCAATTTCCAGGGATAGTTGTGCAGGATATATCAATCTTGGATGGAGGTTATTATCTTTCAAAGCTTAAATTATTTCCCCCCAAACAGAACTACACCCAGTAATATAATAATCAAAATTCCAGAAATCTCTGTTTGGGTTGTAAGTGGCTGGGGTCCTGTATGCTTCATACATGTGAGTATCTTTACCTTTTGCTAAATTAGAAAAATTCTCCTGTATTATTTCTGTGAGTAGCTTTTGTAGTTCAATTGTTTGTGTCCCTACCTCTTCTTTTATGTTCTTAATTCTTAAGTTATAGATCCTCTTATCATCTTCTAGTCTTTGTATTATTGCTGTTTGTTTCTTTGTTATTTTTAAGAAGTTTTTCATTTCATGCTCCCATATTACAAATCTGCCCTCCAGTTCAGATAATCTATCCTTAGTTTCTTTCAAGCTGTTATGCCAGTTTTCGATAGAGTTTTTAGTTTACTGGTAATCTCTTTGAACCTGCTTTACGTGTTCTATGTTTTCTCTATTTTCTCCATCAAACAATTCTGCCCTTTTTTTCTGTTCATCCATTCCACCATCTGTTTTTTCCTGGGTAGTGCTTAGCATTTCTCTAACTATTCTGCTTATGTCTTCTTCAGGTCATTAATAACTTCATTCCTGAACTTGTCTATGAGGCTCTGGAGATAGCGCTTTATGTCTATTGGTGCTGTGTCTGCTATTGCCTGTTTCTCAGGATTGGGGGCCAAGGAGCCTTTCTTGTTGCTCCCTCTTCCCATATTCTTTGTTCCTTAACTACAAGCGTATATAGGAGGCCCAGCTTCCTTCCCTGTTGGCCACAGTCTGTTTGAATTGCGCTGGCTAGGTGTTCCCACCCACCGCAGCATGCCAGGGAGTTATGGACCGGGCTGCCTATGTGGGGCCTGCCCCTCCAGGTCAACCTACCAAAGGCTTCACTGCTAGGGTGCACCTCCAGGTGCTGGGACCTGGGTTGTGCTAGCCTACTGGGTCTCAGCCAGCAGGTTCACGTAGGCTAGGCACTGCTCACCAATCCTGCTTGAGAGGGGGATATGTGACTGAGGTCACTATAGCGCCCTGTTCTGGCAAGTCTGCCCGGTCCCAGAATGTCCTCTGTTGGAGCCTCCTAGACCGTGGAAGAGTCCCAGTTTCCCTCTCTCACCACAGGTCTATGCATGGCTCCCCGCCTGTCCCGCTCTCAACTCCGTTCACCGATTCCCGTTCTCAGAGCTTTTGTGCGTCTCTCTCCCTGCTGAGCCGATTCAGACGCAGCAGCGGCGGCAGGAAATCCAAATCATGTCTTCCAATGGCTCGGGCTCCAGCTTCCACGCTGAGGCTTTATCTCTTCCTGTTATAGCACCAGGATTGCATTCCCAGTTGGTTTCTCTCAGCCCAGTTCATTCTTGGGTCAGCAGGGTATATCTCCTCTTGCTGGGTCAGCAGGGTATATCTCGCACCATTCCTGGATTCTAAGCTGGGTCTCTCAGAGAGCCTCGGTAGCTGCTGCTATCTGTCCACCATGTTCTCCCAGAAGTCAGTTGCCTATATTTCTAACTAACTCAGCTGCTTTTTACTGTTTTGACAGCACAAAATATAAGTTTCCCTTCATGCCATTACTCCAGTGTCATTCTGTTGCTAGAGGGCCTCCCAGGGTGTTTGCTAATCAGGTCACAGAACATCGAAACCAGTAAATGAGATCCAGCAAGCATTCTGCTCCCAGTTTTGTGCTCCAAACTCGTAAATAATCATCCTGGAGTGTTTCTATATTGTGATGATTCCTTTGTTTCAACAAATATGGTCAAGACTAGCCTTGCCTGTCAATATACAACTCAAATTCATGTAACCAATTACATAACATTTTGTCATTTGCTTTGTACATTCCACTTTTAAATGCTGTATAAGCTCTCTAAATTCAGTGCTTTCACCTTTGAGGAATCATCTTGCAACAGTTCACTGGTGTTTAGATCCAATAGTTCACTGATGTAAAGGTTAAATCCTGCCTTCAAAAAAAAAAAACCGATTAACAAAACAAAACAAAGAGAAGGTGGAGAATGGCAAGATGCAGAGGTGGAGTGTTGTTGGGAGCCTGCCGTATTACCCATGAGAATATAGCCACAAGATGGCATCCGCCTACCGCCTCGCTGCTCCCCCGCCCATCGTGTGCCCAAGATGGCGCACACATCCTGCTTCCTGGTTCTTGCTCGGCTTACTGTCCCCGCCATATATGGTAATGATTGATTGCTTCCTTGTTGCCGCCCAATCGCCTGTCCCCACGTGTAATCCCATGATTGGATAACATTAGCTATATAAGCCCAAGTATAAAAAGTGCCCGACGCACAACACGTAGAAAGCCGTCAAGGACAGACGTGTATTGAGGTTGTAGCCCAGTCAATAAAGGAGCCTGCAGAGACAAAGTGTTCGTGTGCCTCATTCTGCGGGACAGACACGGCGCCGAACAGAGTGTGGCCCCAAAGCCCCATCCTACTCAGGACTGGCCTGAAACTCATCAAAATAAATGAAATCAAAAGTTAAACACTGGAACTTTCTGAAATGATAATAATAGAGGTGAAAAAACAGTGGAAAAGGCTATAGTGAAAAATGATCTCTCAGGTACAAAAAGAAATGATACCAAACATCAAAGATATTAGATAAGACACAAATAAATGTATAGATGATCTAAAAAGATGGAGACAAAAGATGCCCAACATAGAAAAGAAATGAAATCCATAAAACAGATTCAGATAGAGATCCAGGAGATTAAAACCTCCATTGACAGTATATGCAACAGATTGAACAAAGGAAAGGATAGACTTTCAGATGTTGGAGACAGAATCGCAACTAATGCTCATAAAAAGAAAGATAACTCAAATAGCAAAAGACCATGAGAAAATCAGTCCAACAGCTACAAGAGGAGGTAAGGAAAAGTAACATGGGATTGACTCAGTCAACAAGAAAGCTGGAGACAACACAAATGCCATAACAATCATAAACAAAGCACTTGACAAAATTGTACATAATTGGTTACATGCACTGAGTTATATATTGACAGGCAGGCTAGTCTTGACCAGATTTGTTGAAACAAAGGAATAGCAGATCATAGTATAGCAAATCAGCAAAGAAGTAACAGAGCTGAATCAAACCTGTGAACAAATGGAGTCAATAGGAAGAAGCCACTTCCCAAGGCTGTGTACCAGCAGTTCAGAGAGACTGAGAGAGTCCAGCAACGGCCCTGCCACCACTGGGGAAGCATCAGTGAACCACTGCCTCATGCTTCTCTACCACTCCAGGAAACCTGAATCAGAGGAACCCATGTACTTAGTCCAATCCCCTGTGCTGAGGGGCTAGCAGCCAATACCGAAAACATGCAAGATGCAACAATGGTATGATTTGAAGAACATAAGAAAACATCAACACAAAGGAGCAAAATGCAATCTCAGATCCTCAGCCCACACAGAACAAGTTCAGGAGACACAGACATAGTAGAAATTAGAGATCACATACCTGAAACTTCTGAAAACATAAAACTGAAGTAAAGCAGCAGCTTAGTTCTTATATTGTTTGCTTAATTATACACGCTTATGTCTGATGGACTGGGCAGCTATTTTGAAGATAGCAAGAGGCATTATGGTAGCCATTGTTAATTTTCTATTATTTTGTTTTGAAGCCCTGTATTGCTTTTTCTTGGTTTTGTTTTGATTGGCTTTATTCTGTTGGGTTTTATTCTTATTAAAATAAAAAATTAATCACTTCAGTCATGATTTTGCTAATGTGTGAAAAACTACTTAGAATATTCTCTTTCCATCCATCTTAAGATATAATGTACTTCTCAGTTAGGTTCCATACCCAAGCTAGAGAGGGCTATATAATTGTTGATTACAATTAAGTCCTATAAATAAACGCTTGAATTTTACAATGGGGATGACTTGAAACATATTTTCTATAAGCCATCAAAGAATTGTTAATCCCTTTGTTTCATTTCTACTGTGTAAAACCAGGGATATATTTTGTTTTATACAGAAAGAAAACATAATAAGAGCACAACAGAAAATGTTTCTAGTTCAATTCTCATTTTTCCCTCCCAAAAGGCAAAGATAGATAGATGGTGACATTTTTTGCTAAAAGAGGAGACCTTCATTCTCTCATCTTGAATTGCCCCACCTAAGCATATGTTTAGACTTCATAACCAGAGGAGACAGCAGAGACTCTCAGGGAGTGCCTGGAGTGTGCGTGCAAAGTGTGTGATTTAAATGTGTTGTGTGATGTGGCTTTGAGAGAGGAACTTTACTACTTCTTTGCACTCTTATGAAGGTGTGTTAACATTTCTTGAGCCTATATTCTTTAGATTTGAGCTAATAGATATACAGATAGATATTTCCAAAGGAATCCAAGCTATAATATACTTAATATGTAATTCGTGGCATGGAAATCACATGCTTTGAGGTGTTAACAGCAACAATAACAGCATCAATATCTACAAAAAGAAATTGAAATGAATATTAACATTTATTGTGTATTTTTTACATGCCTGCCAGTGTGTTAAATACTTTACATGGATAATCTCACTAAATCCTTTCAAAAGCCCTGTGAGGTAGTTGCTATAATTATCCTGATTTTATTATGAGGAAATGGAAGCACCAAGAAAATTAAGTAATCCACTCAAGTTCACACAGCTGCAATAGAATGGCCAAGACAGGATTTAGGACAGTCAGTCTGTCTCCATCCATATCCACCTACCTTTTCCTCCTGGTGACTAATGGATTTACAGTGCCAATGGGAATATGTTTAGTGGGGTTATATTCTCTTAACACACAGGAGGACAAGATTAACAGGATTAAATAAAGACTGATTTAATGACATTGACTTCATTCTCCACTCAAATAAATGAGCCTAGCAGACTTGGTGTTTCAGAATACTCAGAAGTGATTGAAGCCTTGCTCTGAGTTACAGACTGTGGGCCTGGGAAAGGACAGGCTTCAGGAGGTCTTTCTGTTAGTGTGGAACAAACAGACTAAATTCACAGAACAAAGGAAAAGGAGCTACAACTGAAAAATCTCTACTCTTTAAGCTCAGTGAAAGCAACAATCGAACTGAATAACTTACAGCCACTACCAAGAAATCCTCACTGATTCTACCTCTGACTCCAGAGAAAAACTTTCATTTTTAAAATAAAAATAATACCTCTCCATGTTAATTTTAATTCTTTAAAAGTGACACTGTAATATTTACTTTTCGTGGTCCTTTTTATTAGAAGTACCTGGTGATCTCCAAAACTTGTTTGAATTCAATGTGCAACTATGAATGCAGCAAGCTAAGAAAAGATCTGAACTTTCAAACATTAGTTTATCACATTTCTTCTAAAGTAGATATTAACAGAAGAAAAAGAGAAAGTGTGACTTGAAGATCCTTATCAAAGAACTACCAGTTATTTTTCCTCTTAATTGTTTTCAGTCCTTGAGAAATGTATGTATCTGTTGCAATAAGCAGCAGTTGTGGCATGCTTTGTGAGAATGGGCCAAACTTCCTACAAGACCACGTGAATGGAATTCAGTATACACTGCAGCCTAAAAATATTGTAAGAGCATTCCATTCTTCTCACATGACTTTTATTTCTTTTATACTCAGTTGCACTTGGATCTCTGTGGGAAGCAACTGAGAACCTGAGGGTTCAATAGAATGGAAATGAAGGGGAGACTTTTAGAGAGACTTCTTTCCACCCTTCAAAGTTTTCAGTGGTCCACAATACTTGATAGATCAGTTTAGCCCAGAATTCATGGATACAGGAGAGATATTGACTTGTCCTATTGTGCAAACATAGAAAGCCCCAAATCAAAACCCCTGTCAAGCTTTAGGATCTATGGGTTTGAGACATGAAATTGTGAAGGTCAACAATGGCATTGACAACCATACGTTATTGACTCAGACTGATTAGAAATTAAAGCACCAACCCTAGAGGAAAGTTTACAAAGAAATAGAGTATGTTTGGGTGCTCTGTATTCTTAAACTTGTGGTCATTATTCGTAAAGACAAGCATAAAAAGTACTGAATGCTTTTGTAAGGTCCTCTCCTTTTTAAAACATTGTCATTGATGAAGGTCCTATGTGAAAACTAGGTTAGTACACTGAAGAGTAATATGAAAATTTGCTTTTGTTTTTGAACTGATATGACTTACAGAATTCATGCCGCCTCTGGACGTGTCTGTTTTTAAATTTGAAAAAAAGGGGTAATTATATCTGTTTTCCTTCCTAATCCTCCAGAATAGTTATCAGTCAAGATGTGGCCAATAATAATGTATTGAATTCTAAATAAAGAAAGCTCTGATGAAATTCAGGAGAATACTTTTTCCTCTATGCTGTATTTTCCCTTTGTTAAGAATCAGTGTCTTTCCTTACTTCTAACAGCCAGCAGTGTAGCATACATCTGTCCTGTCTTGTTTCTGGTTATCTTCCTTCTCTCCAAAACATTATCAGCAACTTCACCAAGAGCAGAACTGTGTAGGAGGCTGTTTTTGGCAGTTACCTTGTACTCCCTCTGCTGGTTGGATGGCTTGTATTTTCCTCCCCCCATGACTCCTGGGCTCTAGGGTTTTTCTATTTATTTGTTTATTTTCAGTAAAGTCAGAAATTATGTGTATTTTTTGAACAGTGGTCAACTAAGAATGAATTTATGATAGTGTATACTTTTCAATTTCTGAGAGAGGAGTCATTAAAAATGGCGAAAGTCCAGATTCCTGAAACTAGATTGTATTGAGATTGGGTTATCAAGAATTAACAGCTATTAAATACATTAATTTTCTGATGATAACAACAAATAAATGGAAATAAATACTAGTGGGTTCAGGTATTGATTATTGCCTTTTAAACACTGTAGGAGCAGCTCAGAGCAAGCTGATAAAAGCAGCAAACCATCAATCACATGCAAATTTACAAGTTCCTAATAACATGGAAAAAGAAAACAAAATAAAATAAAAAACCACCCCATCAGTCATCATGGTAAGATGATACAGAATTAATTCATTATTTTAAAAACTAATAAATAAAAGGTGAGAAGTGATTTTTGGAGTCTTCGCTGTATAAATTATACCGCTGAATGATGTAAAATAGACAAAAGCAGTATTTCTCTTTTTTAAAAAGTATTTATACAAAGTAACAGAAATAGAACGTCACCATTTTGCACTCTCTAAGTGATTAGTTGTTTAGGACATCAAGCATTAAAAGGTACTAACATTACCTAAAGAGCTACGTTGCTTAATTCCCGATGGACTTGCCAAATACTAATTTTCTTTACAGGAGTTGTGAAGAAATAATAAATATCATTTATTGAGCACCTACTGTATGCTAGGCACTAGATACACATTATTCCTAACCCTGCAAAGGATCTATTTATGTAATTCAACTACCAATTTCTCTCTCTCTCTCTCTCTCTCTCTCTCTCTCTCTCTCTCTCTCATTCTCTAATGCTTTAAAAAATTTTTTAAAACTTTGAGATGGGGTCTCTCTAAGCCCCAAAGTTGCCCAGGCTGTTCACATCTTGTGATCCTCCTGCCTCAGCCTTATAGAGTGACAGAGCTGCAGGCCTTTGCCACCAAGCCCAGCTTCATGTTATAGATGCATAAGTTGAAGTGTGAAGGGTAAAATGATTTTCTCAAAGTCCCTTTAATTTTTATTTGTGAAAACAAAACTGAACCCTTGTACTGTACAATTTGTTCTTTTTTCTCTTTTCCACGTGATGATTATTAACCTATGACAGCTGTTTTCATTAAACAATTAAACCATCCTTTCCTATTATTAAGCTCAGGATGAAGTGCAGCATTGGACAGGAGTTCCAGGGTGAGTTCTAAGGTTTACTGCGTGTAAAGATGTTTTGAGCTTAGCAGTCTATGTCAAGAGTACAGAGCAAACATGTTGTATAGTGTTTAAGTATTAAAAGGACAGCTAAATTTAGGGAAAGCTTCCTAAGTGTTCTGTTCACAGATGCCTTTCCTTCTCTACCTCTATACCCACTTGCCTGCCATTTGCCTCGTTATTCGTAATTTGTCTTTCTCTTACTACAATGTCTTGGAGGCTTGATGAGGTTAACGATGTACTGGCAGTTTCCTGATTGATTAATAGGAAATGACTTTTTGTTAGAATCAGTAGATATTGATAAAGAATTGGGACACTAAAAAAGAGAATTGATTTCATCCTTGAACCTGGAGCACTTTCACATATGGACATATGAGAAAAAAATCAGAATAAAAGAGAACATATACATTTTACTGTAAATTTGTTATTTCTAAACTTTGCCTGGAAGAAACTCACTAGACATTGGAAGATTTTCTTTTCTGAGGATTGCATGAATCCAGTTTATTTACTTCACAGGAATAGACATGTATAATTTAGGCAGTCTAAGAACTTGCCTGAATGGACCTAGTAGCAGTTTCATAAGAAAAATTATTTAATTAAAAATATTACCTTTTACATTTCTTTCATTTTCTTCTTAGGGTCTTTTTTCACTTATAGCTTTTCAAGTGAAACTTTTAAAGGGCTGTGACTTTTAGAGGATAAGGTAGAATGTGAGGATGGGGGAATTTTCCCTAGACTGCTTAATAATTAACATATTACCAGTTTTAAAAACGAATCTGCCGCATATCCTGCAAAAGAATTAACACAGATTACTTTTGTATGAATTTACCTTCATGAGATTATTTTTTCATGTGTATTAAAACATGGATAAATTCTACATTATTTCTATTTTTAATTTTGTTTTGTTTTAAAATTTAAAAAAGGATATTGCTGATCTTTTTTAAAAACAGCACACACACACATTAGCCAGACCTTAATGAGTGCTATTTTTCATTTCTAGAAAAAAAGAAAAAGTCCCTGTATAGGTAAATGGAAGCAAATGGAGACTTTCCTCATAAATGAAATAAGTAAGAATCATATTTGTAAATACCACATTGTCTCTCTGGTATAAAAAGTAATTAAAAACTGTAGGAGTAATAAGATCCAAAATATGTAATAGCTATTGTAAAAAAGAAAGGAGGGAAGGTGCTCTAAAGGATATAAATGCATGTATACGTGTGTAGGATAGATAACCATATTGCTAAGTTTTTGTTGATTCTTTGAACAAAATGGTTTTCACTCTCATTGTTTGATTGTCCACTTTCTATGCTTTAATTTTGTGACTTGAACAACTATTTCTAAGATGACAATATGTAATCCATCAACTAGTGATTTCTTAGCATTAATTTTTTGAAATTCTGTATTATTTCTACCCTTTGTTTTTTCTCTTTAAATAAAAAAGAAAAAGTCTTTTAATCCTCTAATATTTGGAAATGAATCTTTTATTATTTTTTTTACTGTTAGGTTTTTTAATAGGATCCTAAGCATGCTTTGTTTAAGGCCTAGACTTCCTGAATATTTCTAAAACAGTCAAGTTAAATATCATTCTGTTGAAGACTGTAGCTACCACCAGGATTACCCAGCACACTACACGGATAGAGAAATGATGCGTAGATATAAAGATCACTTAAAAGCAATAGTCCAGGTGACCAATTATTTCATGCAGAGTAAAAGTTTTCTGGCCAAGTGAGATGTTAAAGTTTGGGAACTATAGTAAGAAAATCCTATAGCAATTAAAACGCAAGACTCTAAAACCTACTCATCCTCAAAGACTAGTGAAATTGGAAAGGAATCCAAGTATTTATTTTAATAAATCCAGAAATCCAGTATTTATTTCAATAAATACTGGTGTCCAGCCTGTTCCTGGGTTTCCAGAAGTGGAAAGCTCCTCAGATGAACTTTTGAATTCTGCTTCACATGATAATTTCCACATGATAGTTCCCTGTACACTGTGGGGAAATGTAGAATAATTTAGTCTTTGATCAGAGGTCTCATTCAAATACAGGAGGCCATCAGGAAGCTTGCTGCCCAGCAATTCCTTACTTCATGAAGAGGACATTACTCTGTTTCCTGATGGGAGATTTCACGAGGGCTCCAACGATGTTTTGGCAGACATTTGTGGAAGCAGAGAGCCTGAAAACTTTCCAAAATGACATGTCTCCAGAGTAGAGAAGGTTTATTCTTTCAATATAGTGCAGAACAAGTGCTTTCAGGGTTTGGAAGAGCTTTCTACATAGGATAGTTATGGAAAAAAGGAGCTTGGAAGACTTCTTTTCCTCCCTTAATTTTTTTCTAAAATAGATTAGTGATGCCTGTGACTGATGCAGATGTCATGATGGTCACCTGTGTGGCTCAGTGTGATGCTTCTCCAAGTGAAGGACAGTTTGATAAAGTCCAGAGATCAAACTTTACAACACTGACCTTCGTGCTCTCCAGCTGATGACAGTTTTCAGGTTCTCATGATACCATAGTCATTTTGCTATGTTGGGGTGCTTAGCTTGCTCAGTTTATCAGACCTGAAACAAGGGGGTATGCGGAGAGGATTTATTTTCTAGGCACGGTGGCATTTTGGTGGAAAAAGATCAGCCTGTTGGCTCATTCTAATTTATCAAAAGCTGCCAGGTTTGGCTGCACTGCAGATCTAGCAATCCACTTCAATGTAAACGTTTTAATTACAATTTCTAACATTTGGCTTTCATTAAAAGAGAAAAACTTTAAAATTTTTCATGAAGTAAATGCTGGAGAGCCCCCTTTAACAGCAAACAGTACTTCACCTTCCTTAACACACACACACACACACACACACACACACACACACACACACACAGCATGGTTTTGATTTAAAAATGAAAAGAAAAAATCTGCAAATAAAAGCAAAATAAGAAGATGAAATAATGACAGGCAGGAAAGGGGAAAAGAAGGAAAGAAAATACCCAGCAACCTAATGTACAAATTAAAATATGAAAGTATGAAGAACAAAACACATTTTGAATAATTATTAATTTTTTAAAAAAGTATTTCTTGCTATTTTAATGAATTTGGATGGAGAGATGAGCATGTAAAGCAAATATTAAACACTGAAACTGGAAGCTTAAGTTACATGCACTTTAGAAATCCATTTGGTATGATTCTGAGATTTAGGTGCTGAAGTTCCATCCCTCAGGAACTGCACGAGTCCATAGAGACATTCCCAGGAATCACCTTTCAAAAAGGCCTGATATATTCTTGGACCATAGAGTGTGTTACCAGAAAAGTAGAAAATTAGGCACATACTGTCCTTGCTTTAGAATCATTAAAATCCACATCTCTAGACCAGAACATCATAAATAAATAGAAGAAACTTAGTTCTGCAGACCAGCTATGTGAGACAGACATGTAAGAGATGTAAAAAGCCGTCTGGTGTTCGGCCATATCCAGTATCCAGGTTTAAAGTACAGAGCTGTCCTTTCATGACACACTTACATTTCTAATAGTGTAGAGTGATGTTGAACAATATGAACATACTCCAAATGGAAATCGTGACTTATGAGAGTCATCTGATGTGGTGCTTATTTTCCTGTTGTCTCTCAGCTTCAAACTCACCCTTCAAGCTCTTGCTTTCTCAGCTTTTTTGTTAGTTAGTTTGCAATTGTTGTAGAATCTGCCAAAAGGAGAACTGTCAGCATGTAGGAGAGAGCAATGATAGCTTTCCTCTTTGCTTGGTCCTATCTGTGCCACCCAGCAGCAACGCTGGCTTTAGTCTCTGTCTCTTGTCTGCATTTCTAGAACCTCACACTTCTGCAGCAGCTCAGCATGGAATCCAGGATCAATTCAGCCTCCTCTGAACTCTGAGGTTCTGGTGGCCTCAGTTTCTTCTCCCTACTTCTACTGCAAGAATGCATTAAAGAACCCATAATTGGTTTTGGATTCAAAGTATTTCATGTCACTGATGTTTCTTACTGGGAAGTCCTTCCACTGAGATAAGTGACCTTGACTAAGACTAGATTGTAATACTTTTTAGGTCCTCTGTGCAAAGGAACTGAAAAAAAGTATCCATTTATAAATTGCAAACACTGTTTTGAAACTTAGGAGGCAGAGACGTAGTTTATCTTTTAAGCACAGTGTTACTTTATTCTGGTACACCACCTTCAACTAGTGCAAAGGTCATCTTCAAATTGGAGAAATTCGACACAGTTTTGCTGAAGGAGCTAAAACAAACCCAGGAATAAAAACTTTCAATAGGAAACAGTTGCATCTGTACAGAAAATGTTTCCTTTAGACTCAAATACTTTTGTTTTCTTAGCAGTATAAACCTAGACCAGAGGTTGGGAATTGTACAAGTGGCAAATCTGATGCAGCCCAGCTTTTGTATAACTTGCAAGCTAAGCATGCTTATTATACTTTTAAATAGGTGAGAGAAATCAAAGTATTATTTCGTGACATAAGAAAACAGAAATTTCAATTGGAGCAGGATCATGCGCACTCACATATTGCCCTTGGCTGCTCTTCTGCTGTAAAAGCAGAGTAGAGCCGTTTTAAGGAGACACTATGTGGCCCAGAAAAAGCTCACTGATCCCTAGTTTAGAACATACTGAACATTTTTGTTTGTTATTGTGCAAGGGTGTGTGTGTGTGTGTGTGTGTGTGTGTGGGCATAAGCCCTCTCAAGCAGTGGCCCATTGAAGACTGAGGATGAAAATGCAGATAAGAATAGATTAAAATAGATTTTGATATTGAGAGCACCATGGTGGAGAGTTTAAAAGACAGGGACAGTCTATAAAGCTGCTGGAGCTGTGTAATCTGTATGTAATGTTTAGTGTTTATTTTAAACCTGACCATTGTGGAATCTGGGAAACACAGCGATGTTGTACTACCATTTCCCCATTGTGTGTAGAGACAAGGGGCCACCCTGCCTATACTCTTGTGCTGTGAGTAGAGATTTTACTGCAAGGAAAGTGTCTTCCTGCTCTCAGTTATTCATGGAAAACTTCAATTTGAGGTGGAGAAAGAGGGACTTGGTGAAAACACTTTGCGCTCTGCGTTGTAGGTGACGGAACTGAAATCATAGCAAAGCTCAGAACACACGTGCCCGTGCATGTGTGCGTGCACACACACACACACACACACACACACACACACACACACACACACACTCGCTCTCACACCGTGGAGTCTATCTTTCCATGGAGTCACTACTCTTCTGAGAGCGTTAGTTCCCCTTTCTCAAGTCACACTTTCATTCCCCTTCCTCATTCCAATCTACCTTCCTTTTCTATTCCTTTTCTCCTCTGTCATTTGCCTCTTTTTTCTCTTTCAGCCTCTTTCTGGATTCACTTCCTCTGTGCATCAGCCTAGATCTTGCCATCTACTTCTTAAACTTTTCTGAGTGTCAAAAGACTTTGTTTTATTTCCAATATCTTTTGCTTCTCTTGCCTTGATAATCATCCCCAGATAAATCCAACCATTTGCTTTTTCCTTTCTTGCATCTCGTTATTGAATGTTTTTGCAAACAAACAAACAAAAAAAACATACAACACAAATTCATGACTTTATTTACAGCCTAGCTATATTTCTTTTTCAACAGAAAAAGGGAGTTTCATACAGACTTTCTGTGCTTCATCTACAAACATCAGATTCTGATCGATCCTTTTCTGTGTCTCTTAAAACACAGTGACTTTCTCTCCTCTCTCCCAGGCAGGGTTTGTCTCCTACTCTAATGCTTTAGGTCACCTAGATGGGGAGCCTTGCCATGACATGGTAAGGTTCCTGCTCTGTATCTTTATCTTCTGTATTGTCATCTTATTTATCATGTCACCTCTTTCTTCTGAGCATGGAGACATGCTCACATCTAACCTTAGAGAAAGCAGTTTACAAATACTGCTTGATATTTTAACTGTGCAGCTCTCATTGACTGAACAATTCTGCTTTGAAGAATTGATAGTGTGAGAACAAACATGTCTACTGAGATATTTTAGACACTGTAAAATATTAGAAATAACCTAGTGTGTCAATAAGGGCTTGAGTAAATAAATTATAGACTCATCATAAAAACTGAATGCTATGAATCCAGTGAAAATAATGGGATAAATCTATATCCACTGGCCCGGATATATACAAAGATATATTGTAAGTATATATATATATATATTCAAATTTTATAAGATGCAATTAATTACATATATTAAATATTCAGGTGTTTGTTGCTGGTGAATCTCTCATGCTACAAACATATGTATAAGTCAAATATTTTAAATTATTTTTCCATAGCTAAACTTAATTTCTTGAGCTTCCTTTCTACTTACTAGCACAAAGTGTTTTTTTAATTCAGTTCAGGGGAAAGTTAAATGATTCAGGGTTTTCTTGGTTCACTTGGGTCTTTTTTTCCTTCCCCTTCTCTATTGAGAGACATATGATTTCCAGGGAAATCTGGTGCTTTCAGGAAAGAGTCATCATTTCTTAATCACTGCCTATCAATTCATTCTTATAGTTAGTCAATTTGGATTAATTGTACATTATATGCACAATAAAACATGCTCATAAATTCTAGGAATACAGTAGTGAATGAAGCAGTACAATCACAAGAAAAGCATGACTTTCTGAAGCTTAATGTCCAGGAGTTAGAGACAGACAATAAAAGAATGAATAAGAAAGATACATAGTATATCACCTAAGGTTTTTGAAAACAAAAAATAAGAGAAAGGAGCAAGGTGGGAATACTGGTTGATAACACTGTGTCAACCTGAGACTTTGGCTCTTGCTGCCTTTGCTGTCTTCTGACCTTTGAAGTGCTGCCCCTGTGCCGTGCCATCCTGCTTTGAAGCCAGCTGATTGTGGATTGAAATCTCCACAGATAATGAGCTAAATAAATCTTTTCTTCCGTAATTTCTGGTGTCAGGTATTTCATTCCAGGAAGGAGAGAAAAGTAACCAAGACAGAATTTGGTACCAGGGGAGTGGGGTCCTTGTTGAGAAGGAAGAGGAAAATATAAAAGTTGTCCTGAAAGAATTACAAAAAACCAACAAGTCTCCACTCTTTATAGCCTCAAAACTGCAAATGTGAAAGGCTGCTTTGAGAAGAAAGCCACAGAATACCATGTTCTAGAATGGCAGAAACATGGAAAATTTGTCCCTCAGAATTGGATTCAGAGTGCCCAGTGATGCAGGCACTTGACCTCTGCAGTGAAGAGAGAGGAAAGCCTGGCTACTGCTCCAGCTGTGGCATACCTTGCATCATCCACTTGGCATTGGTTTTAGGTCCAGCAGAATGCAAAAGTTACGGAGTTAAGGAAGCTTCCATCCCAATTTCAGAAGGCCAGGCAGTGTGCCCTGGGAGGGCAAGGTGTAAAGCTGTAAGGGTGAAGCTAAAGTTGTAGTGGGGTAAACCCAGAAGTTTGGAAAAGCCAGGAATGTGGATCATCTAAGGAAAGGAGAGAGCAACACAGACCAAAGAGATAAGCCATGGGAGCCAAGCAAGTTTATTTTCTTCCGTTATATTGTAAGCAGGCCATCTACCCACATCATTCCATGTCTTCTTCTTACACAAGCTCAGGATATTTGCAAAGTGAGGACCTGTCTCCTGCTGAGTCATTTCATTAAACTTCTAAGTTTCTCAAGTTGACACAGTGTATCAACCATTACAGTCCATCCCTTGTCAATTTCACAACCAGGCACATTTCTTTAAATAGGTTTCCAGGTATGAAGACATGCTTATTCATACCATTTCACAACTTGAACATTATAACACAGGTTAAACAATCCTTAAGTATTAAGTCAACATTATATTACATTAGAACTATAACATTCTTCCCCTGGCTCCCTAAAGACTCATGCACCTCCCTTTATGCAAAAGTCCATCTTCAAGAGTATCCAAAGTCCTAGTAGTTGCAGCGTTGCTGAAAAGTCCAGTCCCAAGTCTCCTCCGAGATCTAAGGCAAACTCGTACCTATGAGCTCCTGTACAAATGAAAAGTTAAACACTTCCAGCATTAAATGGCACAAGATAAACATTTTTTTCCAAAAGTTACAAACAAGAGTACAAAGGATTAGGACGAAAGCAAGTTCAAAAGCCAGCAGAGTAAATGTTAAGTCCTGTAGTTCTAGGTCTAGCATCTGTAGCAGTTCATAGCAAATTGTGAGCCTCAAAGGGTAATTCAGTTTTTCAGTCTTTCTAGCTACCTTTTCCTCTTTTACTTCCCATCTCAAGGATTAACTTCACAATAATTTTCCAAGGTCAAATGAAGTCATCTTCAGGTATGGCCAAATACCCACTCGCTTGTATTCCTGATGCTTATTCTACATTTAACTGGACTCCCAGTATTGGGAGTTCTATCTTTTAAATATTGGCAAATGTTTCCTTTTCTGTTCATTTCCTCTGTTATTGCCTTTATTTGTAATTTTTAATTTTAAGGAGAATAAAACAAAAGAGAACAGAACAAAGCAAATCAGAACAGAATAATGTAAGCAACACAGCACTTCACAACCAGAGAACTGGACATCAACAATAGCTCCAATAATGGCTCTTTTCTTTGAAATAGTTGAACATACCTCCACACACAATAATATGAAACATAACAATATAGTGTAAAACCATTCAAAAGAATGAAAGCATTACAGGACTTCAAAACCAAATAACAGGATATGAACAATGGCTACTATAATATCTCATTTTCCTCAAAAAATTTGTCTATACCATCACACATAATAAAATCAAATAGACCACAACAAGATAGACCCAGTCAAAACTGAAGAACAAAAGCATGGTAGGACTTCAAAACAAGATGATAGTCAGCAATGGCTACCATAGTGTCTTGTTTTCTTCAAAATAGCTATTCATACCATTACATATAATAAAATCAAACAAAACAGAATAAAACCAATGAAAGGAATGAAAGCATTATAAGACTTCAAAGCAATATAATAAGAAACCATGATTATCATAATATATCCCATTATATTCAAAATAAGTTATGTATATTCAAAATAGTTGCCCCTACTGTCTGACAGCATAAAATCTAACAAAACAAGTCAGAACAAAGCCAAACTTTACAAAATTTGTAAACAATGCAAGAGTTCAAGATAAGACAATAAGAAATTGACAGTAGTATCCTCCTTTCCCTCCCTGGTATTTCCTCCCCTTTGCTCTTACATTAACTATTTTGCTTTTGGATACCAGTAACTCCTTCTGTTTCTTTTGCTAGGGTTCCTGCGTATGAGTTCGAACTGTTTCGGCTATGAGCATGATCTCTAGTTGCATTCACTTGCCTACAAGAGCCTTAAGATTTTTCTACTTTATAGCTGGGTAGCTTTCCACTACGTGAAAATGCCATATCTTTCCTATCCGTTCTGCAGTTGATGGGTAAGTTAGTCTTTTTTTGTCTCTTGTCACATGCAACAATTGTTTTCTCTCCTTTGATTTTCAGTCTATGAGTTTCCTTTGCAGTTAAATGTGTTTCTTGTAGACAGTGTAGATGGATCTTGTTTCTCGATCCACTCTCCCTTGTTTCTTTTTATTGCTGACCTGACGTCATCTACATTAATGGTTACATTCAGCATAGATTGGTTTGTTTCTGTCCTTGTATCCTCCTGTGGTTGGCCCTCCACTTTTCCCCTTCATTCAATTGCCTGTCTTGTTTGGTGATCCTCCTCTACTGCTGTTCCTGGAACCATGGTCATCTTTATCTCTCTCTAGAATATCTTTTAGCACTCTCCATAGAGTTGGTTTGATAGTCATGAATTCCTTCAGTTCTTTACCATGGAAGTGTCTTATTTTTCCATCAATTTTGAAAGATAGTTTTGCAGGGTACGTCAATCTGGGTTGGAAGCTGTTTTCTTTCAGGATTTGAAACACTTTACTCCAAACTCTTCTTGACTTGATGGTTTGCGTTGACAAGTCTGCTGTGATTCTGACTGATTTTCCTTTATAGGTGATCTGTCTCTTCTTTCTAACAGTTTTTAATATTCTATTCTTGTGCTGAATTTCTGGGATCTTGATTATTATATGTCTGTGTGTAGATTTACTTTAGTTATGGCTAGTTGGAGTCTTATATGCCTCATTTATCTGCATGCCAGATCCATTCCCCATGTTTGGGAAGTTTTCTTCTATTACTTCTGTGAATATCCTTGTCATTTCATTTGTTTGACCTCTGCTTCTTTACCTACACCTGTCACTCTTAAGTTATGCTTCTTTGCATCATCTTGCATCTGTTAAGTTGTTGTTTCCTGATTCCATGTTAATTTTTAAGAGATCTTTCCTTTCATGATCACTACCTGCAATCTTATCTTCAAGGTTTGAAAGTCTATCTTCAGTCTCTTTCAAGCAATTTTGCCAGCTTTTGATTGAATTTTTAATTTCCTGGACCTCTCTTTGGATCTGTTTCATGCACTGTAATTCCTTTCTACATTCATTCAAGGTTTCTATCATTTTCTTATGCTCCTCTTTTTTGTTTATGTCTTGTTTAGACCTGCTGAACAATTCTTTAAGTATGTTTGTGATTTCTTTTTTACCTGAGATATTATTTCTGATTTGACTGCTTTTACAATCTCATAAAGGTCTTTCCTTCAGTTACTATTGTCTCAGAGATTTCAGGAGTGTGACTTCCATTTTCTTCCATGAATGTATCTCCCAGACTTATTCTATGTGGGCTAGAGGTCTCAGTTTGCCTTTTGCTCCTTTGTCTTTTGCCTTTTGCTTCTGGGTTCCTCCCAACAAGCTGGTTGTGGATCCCAGACACTTCCCTTATTGGTTGCCCCTAGGCAGTGTGAGGGAATGAGACAGGCACCTGGATATCTTTAATTCAAGATTTACAGGGAGATAGCGGGGCATGGATCAGGCTTTTCCAGACCTATGCAGCTACACTGTGACTTCACTGATGATGAAGGTGCATGGAGGTGGGGCTGCTTCTCAGCCTGTGTGTCTATACTCCCATGATGGTGGCAGACACACAGAAGTGTGTTGTCTGATTCTGCTAGTGGGTTATAGCTGCCTGAGGGAACCAAGGGTCTCCAATGGTGGCCAGTGGATGCATAGGGCTTGCCTGGCTGTATGTCCCTGCTCCTGCTGGCTGCCTGCAGGAAGGAGCCTTCTGGTGGCAGGTCCCTAAGGGTGAAGGGAGATCTGCTGGTTCTCTCTGCCCATGCTGGCCACCGGCAGTATGTGGCCTTTTGGTGGCAGTGCACAGCAGGCAGAGATGCATCTGTCTGTCTCCTTCAACCTACACTGAAAGGGCCTTCTGGTGGCAGCACCCAGCAGACAAAGACAGATCTCCTGGTTCTCACGGCCCGCACTGGGTGCACAGAGGAAAGGGCCTTCCGATGGCGGTGCCCTGCAGGCAGAGGCAGATCTCCTCAATTTGGACTTTAATAATTTCTAGCTTGCCCTATTGTAATAGACTTTTGGCATCCAGTGTTACATTTTTAAATCAATCATTCTGATTATCTTTGGGCAGAGTTTTTAAGACTGAAATCTTAATCTATTATTTCATTTTTATTGGTCACTTATGGTCTTTAGAATAAAATCCAAGTTCCTCAGCATCACATGCAAGTCATTACATCATCTAGCTTCTGCCTCCCTTCCTGGTTCATTTCCTACTACAAATCATTGCTGTTCAGCAATTGATTTTCTTGGAGTTCCCCTACAGTTTTATTGTTCTCTGTTCCCTCTTATCTAATTATCCAATTTTGCAACCATTGCCCCTCCTTAGTTCAGTAGTTCCACCATTGTCTATGCTTTTGTTCTCTGTAGCTTCATTCACCCAGGGTTAACCACAGTCCAATAAGTATTAAGTTGAAATTTCAGAAATAAATGACTCACAACTTTTAAACTGCATTCCATTCTAAATAATTGATGAACTCTCAGGCTACTTTGCTCTTATTTTTCTCAGGACCCATTCTATATAATATAGTATTTTGCACAATATCATCTTGGAATCACAATGCTTATTGTGTATAGAATTCAGTATTGTTCTCACAGATATCCGTGCGATCTTGGAACAGAGGCATCATTGCATTTGTTTTCTGTACTAACAGTGTTCCAAGTGTCATTGCATTATCATCATCAAAGTTATTGACTGTCTCCACAGTAGAATATAAATTTCTCAAATGTAAGGATGTCTGTTTCTCCTGTGTCTAGGACATTTCTCAGCAAATGATAACAACTAATACATACTTGTTATCTGATTTAATCATCACCAGAGGCTTAAGAAGATAATTATTTTCCATGGTGTATGTCTGAAATAGTTTTTTGGTCTAGCATTGCAGTCTGCTCTGGTAGAAAATACAACTATATTATAAGCAAGAAATAGCATGTCTAGTATTCACAGCATATTGTTTATAGTAGTGAAAAATGGAAACAGCTAAAGATCCATCATCTGATGAAAAGATAAACAAAATGTGTTATATCTATGCCATAGAATATTATTCACCTATAAAAAGGGATGAAATATCAAGACATCCCCCAACAGAAAAACCTTGAAAGCATGCTAAGTGAAAGAACCCACTGTGAAAGATCACATATGTGTGATTCCATTTATATGAAAATTCAACCTATAGAGACAGAAAGTAAATTCATTGCTTAAGACTTCAATTGGGGAGCAAGAGAGGTCAGAGGAACAGCAAAGTGATAGACAAGGGGTTTAGGGTTTTCTTTTGAGTTGATCAAAATATTTTATGATATTTGTACTTATCTATGAATATATTAAAAATCACAAAACTGTACATTTTAAAGTGGGTAGACTGTATGGTATGTGAGCTGTGTATAAGAAGCCCTTGATATATTTTACTCTGTTTCTAGCTTACTCTGGCCATCAGCCATGACTTGATAATGCTTGGGATGGAAATAGTCTTAAAAGTTCTAAGCTAGCCCAGGATTAACCAGGTATGTAAATGCCTAAGAGGCCAGAACTAGTACAGTGCTTGTAGATGACTTCAGGGGTCCTTGAGCTAGTACAATCACAAGTCAGTGGCCACACTGTTTGACTGAGCATTCCAGGTAAGGTCAAGCTTCATTTTTCCTTATGTTCTTCCAGAAAGTAGAAGACTGGGTTTGACTGGTTCTGCTGAAATGATTTTCAGATGGGATAGGCATCTTCTGAGAGAGATTGTGAACTGGAGAGAAAATGCTACCTACTTAGTTTTTGTTTTCTGGGTTTTTTTTTTCATCATTTATCTGATGCCTCTGAAACCACTAAAATCAGGAGGAATAAGGGACCTAGAAGAACACAAAAAGGTTGTGACTTCACCATTTGGGTCCTGGCTTTCATTGTGTCATCCCACAGAATGATGTTTATTGAATGTTTATTTAGTGTTGAGGTCTGTACTCACCAGGTTTGCTGCTGTCCTTGCTAAGTGTTATGTATGCATTTATTAAAAATTAGCAGGACATGCTTTTAAAAATCTTTAATTTTTTAATTTAACTTTTTATTTTTAATTAATATATAACAATTGTATAGAATTATGGGATAAAATGTGATATTCAGTACATACATACAATATATGCTGATGAAATCTAGGTATCAGTATTTCTGAAATTAGAGTATAAGTATTTCTATCTCCTTATTTTTCATTGTATTTAAAACTTTTGAGCTCTTTACTTCTGCTCCTTTATCAACTATAGCATAGGTTATTGTAACTATAGCCACCCTACTGTCCTGAAAACATTAACACTTTCTCCTTTTACCTGTGTTTTTGTTCCTGCCATACAGCCTTTTTGTACTTCTCCTTTCCTCTGTGGGTTTTACCTTCTAGGAATTGCTGTTTTATTTTCTTCTACTTTGAGATCAATTATTTTTAGCTTCCACATGTGAAAGTGATTTCTTAGAATTTGTTTTTCTGAGACTGGTGTTATTTCACTTCACACTTCCATCCATGTGGCTGCAAGTGGTACGATACCTTTTCCTTTGAGGGCTGAGTACTATTCCATTCTGTAAATATACCACACTTTCTTTATCTATTCGTCAGGTGAATGCATTATAGTAGTTGAGTTGGTTAAAATATTCTAATATTGACTGCAATGATAGTTGTATCTGTCCATGAATATATTAAAAACCACAGAACTGTGGTTAGATTGGATAGATTGTCCTTTCTTGCTCCCCGACTTGAAGTCTTAAGCAATGAATTTACTCTCTATCTCTATATGTTTTTCTGTTCTGAACTTTAATATAAATGGAATCATATATATGTGGTCTTTCACATGTTGGTTCTTTCATTTGGCATGCTTTTAAGGTTTGTCTGTGTTGGAGGATGTCTTGGTACTTTGTTTCTTTTTATAGGTGAATAATATTCTATGGCATAGATATACACATTTTGTTATTCTTTTATCAAATGATAGATCTTTAGTTTTTTCCATTTTTCACTACCGTAATGGACACAGGTGAATTCCATATTTTAGCTGTGGTGAACAGTAAGGTTAGTAAATCTTAATTACTGTCAAAATCACTAATTCAAAACAACAAGATCTGAACAGAATTTAACTATAGGCAGTTTTTTCCAATTGAAGTAAAATTCTATCCACTGAATCAGGATATCAGAAGACAGTAAATTGAAAGGAAAAGTTTTGCTCCATATAGAATAAGCAAGTAGTTCTTCTTAGGCAAATATCTTACACATTACTTTTTAAAATTCTTTTTTTTTTACTTTTTAAAATTCTGTAAAAATAGAAAAATATATAAAATGTAAGAATTAAATTACTCAAATAAGAAAAGACTTGGATGTAATCAGTAATGAAAACAACCGACAACCAGATACCATCTTCCTATTAACTTTCTATGAATTGATTCTTAAAGATTGCTTGAGAGTGTTGTCTACTCAATTGTACATTTTTCAGATGGATTGAATGTGAACTAACTAAGGAATCAACAGGTGAGGGACTGAGAACAGAACACCTAGAAGCTTGGAGTTGTGCTTTGTGTTCCCATACATGGAACATTAAGCACTATTGAAATTTGTAATGCAAGAGGAGAAAGAACAGCATGGAGGGAAACAAGGTAAATAAGAAGGGCCAAGGTTATGGAAGACACTGGGTAGGTAATGGTGGAGACACCTGCCTGTGCCCCAGGGATCATCATAAGTGAGCAAAGAGCTCTCTAGAGGGGAATTCAGCCAGATTAGAGTTTGGGAGGGATACTGTCACCATGATGTAGAAGGCAGCTGCAGCAGAAGAAAGCTGAAGACAGTATGCCTACAAATCCACAGCTTTAGTGTGGTCCAGTGACATGGGGAACCTGAACCCAGCCCAGGAAGTAGGGCTGGAAAGAACACACAAGTGCTACCCCTCTAGTTCTCAGGGTGTAACCTGTGATATACTTACATTCAAAGGAAACGACCACAAAAGGCACACCTAGCCTCTTCTCAATTTTAATTTATGCTCATCTTCAAGGTTAAGCTATCCCCTTCTTTGTGTTTGCACCCACATAACTGTGGGGTCAGGGAGGTATCTGTTGGTGCTGAACTGGGTGTGGTTTGTGGTCAGTCACATTTTCTCAGCTGCCTTGTGTATGTCGCAGTAGTTAAATAGCCCTCAAGCTGGCTGTAAGTATATGATAATGCAAGGATTTGGACCCAAGATGTAGGTAACTCCTATCTTAAGACTCCTGCCCAGAGCCCAGGGCAGTTTCTTGGAAATCCAGAGCTCTAATGCTATAGGGAATCAACTATACTTGAAAAGGCAACCAGAAAGAGACTTGGGCTCCGAGAAGAAAAGAATTTAAAAGTGTTAAGAATTACTGAGAAGGCCTTTGAAATTTTCAATTGGATTTATTTTTGCCTGTGTTTATGCCTAGTTGTGGACTTTAATTTATTCCACACAAAACAAGGATAATCAGTATCGTTTACAGCTAACCCCTATCATCTCACTTCCTTTCTTTTTCGAGGTAATGTTGCAAGTTGAATAAGAAATGTATACGTTCACTTTTAAGTTATAAATTATTTTTGCATGGTTTAGAAAAATTTGTATAATATATAAGTTACACAGATGATAGTAGATCTAACTAGTTAGGTTAGTGGATCTATATCTAGAATTCAGAAATGACTGCAGTTCTTTATATTGGATGAAAGCTACCTTACTTACAGCTGGTCAGAAAGCACGTGAGAAGTCATTTGGCAAAACCTAAGAGCCAAACAGTGAAATGTAGTAAAAAATGATATATGGTGGATCCTCAGTGGTGTGGGGAGCCCCATGGAGGTAAAGATGGGCATTTCAGCAGTGGAGGTGTATAGTGCACAGGACCAAAGGGAGTATGTGTCTTCTCCATATTTTACAGATAAAAATTCTGAAGCTCAGAGCAGTTATCTGCTTTGGCAAGGTCACTAGGGCTGGATGAAGATTTATCTCTCTTGACTTGTGGTACATTGCTTTTTCCAGGGCTCCAGGTTACACTCTGATTAAATGTGGAATTTATGGTTTCAGTTACTATAAAGCTGCATAGGTAAGGACTAGAATAATGGTATACAGGAAAAGTAACAAAAAGAGATGGCAAATGCAAATCATAGGTCTGATTAATCTTTCCAGGTTGAAAAAAACAATCTCTCTGAGCATATAAAGGAAAGAAAGTGGTATGTTAAAAGTAGAAAGGTACTCTGGGACTTTATTTGGTATTTAGTTTAGAAAATTATGGAAAAATCTTGTTTTGTTTTCTGTTTTCTTAGAAAATGTTTTTGGTGATAGTTTTCACACATCTAATGCAAAGAATAAAAATATGCAATTAAAAAGCTTATCCAATAGAAGCCTCTGGCACTTTGTTAAATAATTATATTGCCTTTCTAATTGCCAGGAAAGAGGGTGGAGAACTGTTAAAACTGTACAATAGACAAGGCACTACAAGGAACCCAGATAACAGCTAACAGAACTGGCTATAAAAAGATTAGAAACATTTGAAGTTGGCCAAACAGCAGAGGCAGATAACACACATTTGCAAGTTCTGACAGCAGGAGGGGAGCAAGGGAACTGGGGAGCCTTCCAGGCTGCATGGTGTGAAGGGCAAGGATAAACAAGGATCTGGACCCTCCAGATGTCAACTGTCTAAGGTATTGGACAAAATCTTTTTCTAAACCAAGTTGTTTGCAACAACAGTTCCTTAATTTTGGAGAATCTTCTGAAAATGGAATCACAAGACTTTTGTGTAGATCTGAGGACAACATAGGTCCCCAGGGACCTATGAGTCATGAAACTTCCATGTTATGCTGTAAGGACACTGAAACAAAAACACAGATACGAAGCGTCAAGTATAACAGGCACCATGCTAGAGGCTTTTAATTCTAAGAATCTTCTGGCTTAAGTAATATAAAATATGTTGTATAGACATTTGAAAGGGCTGATCATTTTGACAAAGTCATTCCACTAGTAACTTTGTGATGGAGCAAGATTTATTTTGTGTGTCGTAGGGTCTGATGCCTGTCCATTTCCCATATATCACAAAGAAGATAAGTGGGAAGAGGTATATGACTTCTCATTTCCCAGGCCATCAAAGTTGGAGATGAAGAAGAAGCTTAGAGAAAATAAATGCCTCTGACTTGTATTGATGAATGTGTGCTTAATTCCACAGGGAATGGTATGGTACACAACAATCCAGCTGGTTTTTCAAGGAGAATTTGGAAGTTGACTCCTAGGCTGAAACATTGCTCAGATAAAAATAGTTCCCTCATAACTATAGGATAAAATTAAGCATCTAAGCTTTGCATTTTGGCATTTAAAAACCCTCATCAGTCTGCTCTTGTTCTTTTGTTTAGTAAATGTTGATTGGAAACCATATCAAATACATACAAGTATGTAAAACATGTGAGTGCAGTGTAAGAAATGATAATCTGTAAGACTGTAGTTATTACATTCTAGGAAGTGATCACTGCTTTATTCCTATTGAATTTGGTATTCACAAAAACTTCTAAGATTTTCCTTTTTTATGAGGGGGAAAAAGTAGAAACTGAGGGTGAGCAGGCCAAGGTACCTTAAATAACTAGCCCCAAGTCACTCAGCCACACAGTTAGTAGGAGGGAGGGGGCCTGAACTTTCACCTATTAGACATAAAATTTCATACTTACTATTTAGTCAAGTGTGTCCTCCCAATGTTGCTTAGTGTGACATCAATCTTTCCCCTTCCCATTACCATCTTTATGGGTTCCTGCCTTGGTTACTGAGGTTAAGTGCAGTTATTCAAAATGTAAGTGAGAAGCAAAAATGACCGGGATGCCAAGCCTAGTCATGAGAGTGGTGATTGTTTTATTTCTGGTTATTTTCTTGGAGATAAAAAATGTGACAGTTGGGAAATATGCATTATTTGATTACTAATAATGTTGACTAAGAAGTCCCCAGCATGTTTCAGATACTTCCCAGGTCTAAAGAAGAATGGATTATTGATGTGAAATTCAAACCTAATTGCCCATCCTGTATTATATTTGTTGAATCTGTCAATCCTAGTCATTGAAGAGCAAAGCTTTCCATTGCCTTCCATTCTCGAAGTAAAAATACAATTGGAAATATTTAAAATAAATTCAGAGCCAGAAGTGAGTTTGCAGTCCCTAAATTCTCCCTCAGACTCAGCCACTTGAAATGCCACAGTTGAAAGCATGTGCTCTTGGAATAGGATACTGAGGAAATGAAAACTGGACTTCTACCTGACTTTGTGAGTTTGAGAAATTCACTTTATTTCATTGAACATGTTTTTCTCATTCATAAAATTAAAATATTGGACAACATAACTGAGGGGAACAATTAAGACTAGAGATTGATCACATGTACAGCACTGGAGCAAGGGCAGTCCTGAGAACAAAGAGTGCCAAAGGAGAGCAATGTGAGCAAGATGCTCCAGCCCAGAGAACACCAGGTTCCTGAGGCAAACCAACAAACAGGTTGCTAGGCAGAGAGATGTCATGTGACAGCAACCTGATGAACGTATAAATCAACACATTGCAGCAATTGAGCAGTTTCTTTTCTCCCATCTGGAGAGCCGGTTTCACCTGAGCTTGGCTTTCTGTTCTATGATTCTTGTCTTTATTTCTTCATCCTCCACCATCCTTCACCCCAAGAATTTTGAGGGCTGTGCTGGACACAGCCCATAACCTGAGGTTTTTCCAGTTCTAAAAATATTCTCCTTTGTAAAAAGTAAGAGAAAGGAAATCAAAATGTGATGAACATATGTTGAGTGCCCAGCCCAGTATTATATGAAATACTTTAATATATTTTCTTACTTAATTCTCAAAGTGATTTAAAGAAGAAAATTATATTCTTTGTAATTAGTGTGTGACTGGTTCTAAGTGATAAATTTCATCTTCACCTACTCCCTCTTTGAAGAAAGACTAATAAAATGTATTATAGAAATGGATCAAATTCAAAACATTAACTAGAAACAGATAATACACTGACAATTTGGTAGGGTGACATATAATAGGAGCTATATCAGTGTGTCTCTCTCTTCATACAGGTGAAGTTGCACCCTGGTACCAGCTGTCATCTCCTGTCTCAATTTTAAAATTCCTTTCTTCCAAACCACTCATGTCCCCTGTTTTGTTTCTCACTGGAATTAGACTCAGAAATCAGATGGGAGTTGGGCATTGTTGAAATATGGAGTAGTTTGAACTGCCAAGTTTCACCATGAACTATCTTTCTAACACTACACATCTAAGAAGTTCTTCAACTTTCAATGATTCTGGTTGATTTTCAATGATAAGTAATTCAATTGAGAATACAACAAAAACCACAAAATACTGTGAGTTTAAACAAATTGAAAATGCACACAAAAATTCATATTTTGCAGTGTGCCTTCATGTTATGCTGCAGTGATAACTATGTTGAAATGGCCAAGAAGAAAATCAGGGAATCGCAGTAGGAAGCCTTTTGAGTCGGGCTTGAACACCTGTGCTGAGATTCACTCACTTTGTTGTATATTTCACCAGTTTGTTACATGCTATTATGGGGTACTTTTTTCTATTATATGGATACACTCACAAGTTGTTTATTCTTCTACTAGTTGTCAAACATTTTATTTACAGCTTTTGGTGACTATGAATAAAGCTGTTATAAACATTTTGCATATAGGTTTTTGTGTAGACATATATTTTTATTTCTCTTAAGTAAATACCCAGAGGTGGAACTGCTCCATTGTATAGTGAGTTTATGTTTAACTTTAATGTTTAACTGTTAAACTTTTCCAATGTGGTTGTTCTATGTATTTCTACTAACAGTGCATGAGAATTTCAGGTACTTTACGTCATCATTTGTTATTGCAATTTTTTTAAACTCCAGCTATACTGAGGAGTAATAGTATTACATGAAGGTCTCAGTTTGCATTTCCTTAATGACTAAGGATGTTGAGGGTCTTTTCATCTGCTTGTTTTCCATCTGGTGACTTTTTTTGGTGAAGTGCATATTCAAATGTTTTGTCTATTTTTTTTTAAAAAACTCGGGATGTATTTTCTTAGGAGTTTTGTGAATTCTTTTGGTTTTCCATTTTCTTTACATTACCTTTCAGAGAACACAATTTTAAATATCGTGCCAACTCACCAATATTTCCTTTTATGATTCATGATTTCTGAGTCTTAAGAAACCTTTGCTAACCCAAGGTAATTAAGATTTTCTGTATTTATTCTAGCAGTTTAAAACTTTTATGTATGAGATAAAAGTCATAATCTTTATACACAAAAACCATTTTCAAATATCACTTATTAAAAATATCTATTTTTAGTAAGCTATTTAGTAATTTAGTAAGATATTTAGTAATTTAGTAAGATATTTAATAAGATATTTAGTAATATCTATTTTTAATAAATGATAAGGGTAAGAATGTGCTCAAAGGGGAAAAATAACTCAGGGAAAAGGAAAAAAGAAGGAAGGGAAAAGAAAAAAGATACACACTTGTATAAATACACTTAAGATAGCTAAGATGATTGTGCTACTAATTCTATTAGTTCTTGGAACAAAACAATTAACATTAATAGGATTGGAACAATTTTGCATGTTTATATCTGGTAATCTGAGTAACTCTTTTGAAGATAACTATGCAAACTAACAACTTTTGTTAAGTTCCTACCACCTTGTTTTGAAAGTCTATGTTGTCATTATTTTGGCTCTTTGTTATTGTTATTTATTCATCTCTTTGGCTTTTCTTGTAATTTGTTTTGTTTTGTTTTTCCTCCTAATACAGAAAGGATAGATGTACATGTACAGGTTTATGCATGCCTAGCGCTTCTCCTAAAGAGTTTACAAGAATTGATTTTGTGTGATAGTATGAACAGCTACTTTGAAGAAAATGAGACATTATAGTATCCATTGTTGATTTCCTATTATTTTGTTATGAAGTCCAGTAATGCTTTTACTCTTTGTTTTGATTGGTTTTAGTCAGTTTTGTATTATTTAATTTCAATACATGTGAAGGTATGGACAGCTATTTTGAAGAGAACAAGAGACATTATGGTAGCTATTGTTGATTTTCCTATTGTCTGGTTTTGAAGACCTGTAATACTTTCATTCTTTTGTTTGATCAGTTTTATACTATTTTGTCTGTTTGAATTAATTGGTGTGAAACTATAGGCAAACTATCTTGAAGAAAACGAGACATTATGGTAACCACTGTTGATTTTCTGTTGTCCTATTTTGAAATTGTGTGTTGCTTACATTGTTTTGTTCTGATCTGCTTTGTTCTGTTTTGTTTTAATCTTTTCAAAATAAAAAAAATATATGTCTATTTTTCCCCTTGAATAACCTTGGCATCTTTTTGGAAAACCATTCGACTATATATGTGTGGGTCTATTCCTGAAACTTCTGTGTTGGCCCTTATGTGAATGTCACATTGACTTTATTACTGTTGCTTTATACTAAATCTTAAGATTGGATCCCAATTTTCACTGCACTCTTTATAGAGTGTTTGCATTTGGAAATACTGTAAGGGAATATGTCTTTTTGTACTTGAACACTTATACAGATTCTGGAAAGATCCCTTTGTTTCCTATGGCAATTTATATCAGTTGTAAGCCTTAACTATTCCAAGTGTTTCATTATAGTTTTTGCTTTCATGTTCATTTGCAAACGAATCCCTTAAGTGGATCATTTCATATCTGTGATGAGTGTAATTTGTCAAGGAGGTTGCTAATCTCAGGTCCCCATGGGGGCAGGTCCTCATGGCTGACAACTCTACTTTTCAAATTGTTAAATTATCATGTTTTCCAATAGTTTCTGGATTCTTAGAAACTTGGGTCCTGAGTTCATTGGCTTTGTAAATAGGTTGTGCAGGTTACATTTAAAATGACAAAGAACTTGTTTTTCAGTCTTGGAAATTCTAGGTAAAGTAGTCTCACTTTCATCAATTAGATCCATGGAAATGACTAATTGCTTGTGCGTGTTTTATGTGTGCCTGTGTGTTTTGTATGTGCATGTGTTTGCATGTGTGTGTATTTGTATGTGTAGTGTCTAAGTATATGAATGATAGAAAATGAACAAATACATATTACATAGGTTTGAAGTTCCTTGAGAAAGTTCTATATGTGTTTCAGATATAAGCTAAATTCTCTAAAAAAATGATTATGTTTATGAAAATATATATACTTTGGATTTCTTAACTCGTGACCACTATGGCAACTTCAGCAATTTTACAGTTCCTGCTGTATATTGGAAATATGTTATATCCACTCTGGGATAAAGCTTCAATTGCTTTGGAAAGAGATGGTTATTCTGATGCCATTGTTATGACCACCATCCACACTTTGGAGGCTAAATTTCCAGACAATGAACTTTGGGTCAAAAGGTGATTAATTGTTCCACTCATGTCCACTCAACCCTCTCTAAAAACCGGGGCTCTTTTAATCTAATTTTCCTCAAAATATAAAGATCATATTTGCCACTGAAGAAATTTTTTCTAGAATAGTGGTATTAAAAGATAGTTGTGATATCAAGGATTTTTATACTTCAATTGGATTAAGGGACTTCATTCTTTAACTGCTAATACTGAGGGTAACAAAAATTTACCAGAATTTAATAGTTTAGAAACAACTATATTGTCTCAGTTGATCTGAAAATGAACAAAGGGATATGATCCAACATCCTCAGGATCTACTCTAAATTTTAAAAGGTAGGATAAAATTAGAATGTGTCTACTATGAAGTAAGATATTTGATTTGACAGGAACTTGCTCAAAAATTGTCTCCTTTCATTGTTTTTATCTTCTTTAATGATGTTGGGGGTCAGCATAAAAAAACCTCCAGTCCTTTCTCACAACGCACATAAGGTTTCTTCTTAATGATTATTAAATCGGTCTTTGCATTTGTATTCTTTCTAAATCAGACTAATGTACCTTGAGGCCTAAAATAATCAGTTTCAATCTCTAACTTGTTTGAAGTAGTCTTTAATTTTGAATCAATTCACTTTATCCATTGACAGTAAATTTTACCAGTAGAATTGATACCAGTAGAATGAGATCGTACTGTAATTCCTGATGTAAAGTTAGAAGCAAGGAAAACACAAAATAATACAGAAGTTTGTAAAAGACTCCAGCTCAAAATGTCTGATTATCTCTTCATATGCACAGGAATCTGATTTAGTACTCCACAGCCCAGATCTGCACGCTCCTCTAAAATGTATACTATTGAGGTTATGGTATCTACCAGGTCTCAAATTCAAGATCAAGTGTCCTCCTGGCCATTGGAAAGACTATATGAAGAGTTAACCTTATGATATGGAAATGTTAACATGACATGAATCTTTGTAAAATGTAGCAGCCCTTCTCACTACAGAGAAAGGTACAAGTGACCTGAAGTTATACTCATACAACATTCATTCTGTAGAAAGAGTACTGTCACTAGTGGTAGGTGTATTGGAAGTGCATGTATCTAAAACCTCAGGTTACTTCTCTTGCACAGGTCCCTTCTAAACACATTTATCCTTCATGCATAGTTTTGTATACATTATTTCTACATTTTTCTTAAAGAAAGTTTCCATCTTATATAAGCAACTCTCCCCATAAAACCTGCTCTGACTGGCTGTTTGTAGTGAGGTTTCTACTTGTGGATGATGTGATTGAGAAAGTTGCTCTGGAGCTAGCAGTCTTTTCAAACAGGCACAAACACTGTCTGGTTTTCACTTCTTTTATAGCTTGATTGCTGATTCTACCATGTTGCATTATCGTTTTAGTGATACATCTGCCCAAAAGGCATTTCCCTAAGTCTAAATTTCCCTTGTTTGCCTCCCTCTTCAAATTTTCCTGCAAGTCACAACTGCTCAAGCATTCTGCACATGTGTGCTCTGGTGCAGATAGGCAGTAGTTTCTTGGTTTGTGTTTGGTGGGTGGACTTTTAAACACGGGAGACTGATGCGTATTGACAAATCTCCCGTGCTGCATACTCATCCCTGAGGTTGTGTGTACCTGCTGCAAATATTTACAAATATTTTTCTTTCCTGTCAGCTGTCCCCTTAAATATTATCAACAAATACTTTGTGGGAAGAATTTTGTATTTTTGAGTGCACAGCATCTCTAACATGGTAGAAATGTTGATGCTAAGATGGGGAGAGGTGAAAGTTTAAAAAGTTAGTGTAAATTCCTTGTTATACAGAAAGTCAGAAATATTTAATAAAATTGAGCATGTCCTTTCCTGAACTTCTAGACCCAGAGTTTTAAAAGAATTGATTCTAAAATGTCTACCTGTGAGGCACTAATACCTGTGTGAATACCTGCAAGTTGCATTTCAACTTGACTGAATCAAAGGAATCTGAATAACATCCAGGTTGGGTAGACACTGGTGAGACTTGTTTGTGATTGCAGTGCTGTGGTGCTGCCTGCACCTAAATACATCCTTTCCTGCCTTTCTAATGGCCAGTGCTGGATGCATGCTTCTACATCAATTGGGCTCTTGACTCAGCGATTTTAAAGAGGAATGAGAAGGAACATAGTTTGAGAAAACTCTTATGCTGATTTTCAGAGCTATTACACATGAACAAGCTGCAGTTCAGCAGTCCTGTCCCTCATCCTCAGGAGGTGCTATTGTGGCTTATATTCAGATGTCCCCCCCAAATTTCATGCAGTGATCAGCGGCGCTTTGGGGACTGACTGGATCATAGGTGTGTGATTTTGGATCACGGGTGTGTGCTATTGGATTCATCCCCTGATTGGTTTAGCACATTTCTTGGTGAAGGTGATGGATTTACTGAAGAGGAAACACCCAATTTAGGGGTGGGTGGCACCAACCAATAGGCTTGTACTTTGAATGGAATAAAAGGGGAAAGACAATAGGAACCTCACTGCTGCCTGCCTGCAACACCATGAACTCTGTTTTCCTCTGCAATTCTGCCCTGCCAAGGCAGCTGACTATGGTTTGAAATGTCTATGAACTGGGAGCTAAAATAAACCCGACCTCCTTTAACTTATGGATGTTGGGTACTGTGTCCCAGCAATGTGACAGTAACTATGACAGATATCTTCTAAGATCCCCAGTGAACACATGAAATTTTGGATGGTACTGATGTTTTAATATACATACCTTCTTATAATAAAGTTTAACTTATAAATAAATCAAAACAAGAGGCTAACAATAGCTAATAATAAAAGTATAACGATATCTTGTAATAAAAGTTATTTAAACACTTTTTATCTCTGGAATTTCCCATGTAATATATTCAGCTCACAATTGATCCTGGAAAATTGAGAAAAATACAACTGTGGATAAAGGGTGGGTATTCAGAGCCCCACTCCCTGTTCTGCAGGCTAGACTTAGCATGGCAATGCCTTAGGCCACATGACTTGAAATGCATCCCTCTGGTTGCAAACACTAGAAATGTCTTGGAAGTTCTGAATATACTTTCCAGAAGGTGTGACTCTCTTGTCCATTCTTAGAAGAAAATTTCAGTGATGCCCTTTGAGAGAGTCGATACTGGGGGTTAGTGTATAGTTTAGAAATAATAGTTTTACTGTTATACAGATTCAATGCAATCCCAATAGAAATACCATCAACATACCTTATAGATCTAGAGAAATCACTCCTAAATTTCATCTGGAACCAGAAGAGACCTAGAATCGCAAAGGCAATTCTAAGCAGCAAAGACAAAGCAGGAGGCATCACAATCCCTGACTTGAAGTTATACTACAAAGCAACAGTAGTAAAATCAACATGGTATTGGAATCAAAACAGAGCTGAAGATCAGTGGAATAGATTAGAAGATACAACCACAACTACGAACACACTCAACCACCTTATTTTTGATAAAGGAGCCAAGCAGGTTCACTGGAAGAACGACAGTCTCTTTAATAAATGGTGCTGGAAAAACTGGCTCTCCATTTGCCGAAAACTAAAACTAGACCCATGTCTATCACCATGTACTAAATTAAAATCTAAATGGGTCAAAGATCTGAATATTAAAACAGAAACACTAAATCTATTGGAAGACAAAATAGGTAGAAACCTTGGAGACATAGGAGTAGGTAAAGAATTCATGAACAGGACTCAAACCGCACGGGAAATACTTCCCAGAATCAATAACTGGGACCACTTCTTATTAAAAAGTTTCTGCATGTCAAAAGAAATCTCCAGCATAGTGAAAAGAAAACCCACAAACTGGGAAAAGATTTTAGTGAACTCTCTCTCAGACAAGGGCCTCTTGTCTAAAACATATAAAGAATTAAAGAAACTCAGACCTCCGAAATTCAAAGATCCAATCCAAAAATGGGCATCTGAGATGAATATGCAATTCTCAGATGAAGAAATGCAAATGGCAAATAAATACATGAAAAAATGCTCATCATCATTGGTCATTAGAGAAATGCAAATTAAAACCACACTGAGATACCATCTCACTCCTGAAAGAATGGCCAGGATCAAGAAAACCGACAACAAATGCTGAAGAGGCTGTGGGGAAAAAGGAACTCTCCTGCACTGCTGGTGGGAGTGTAGACTGGTACAGCCTTTGTGGAGATCTGTCTGGAGATTTCTCAAAAAGTTGGGACTGGAAATCCCATTTATTCCAGCTATTCCACTTCTAGGCATATTCCCAGAAGAACTGAAAGCATCATACCACAGTGATATATGTGCACCTATGTTTATAGCAGCACAATTTGTAATCGCCAGATCTTGGAAACAACCCAAGTGCCCATCAACTGAGGAATGGATAAAAAAGTTGTGGTATTTCTATACAATGGAGTATTATTCAGCTATAAAGAAGGATCACATTGAGATATTTATCAATAAATGGGCGCAGCTTGAGACCATACTCATTAGTGAAATAAATCAATCTCGCATGTGTGAATACCGAATAGTTTCCCTAATGTAAATAATGATTCAAATATATAAAAATATGTGGTAATCATGATTCCCCATTAGGTGGCCTTGAAGCCTTATAAAGTTTTCACTCATTAATTAGAAAGGCTTTATTCTGGGCTTCTTGATATGAAAATATTTGAAGCTAGAGTATATGAAGTTTTATCCAAATATTTCAAGGAAAAAGACACTATGGTAACTACTATTAAGTCAGGTTATAAGGTGGTGAAGTACTAGGTTGTTGAAACAGTCATGCTGTGACCTCTATTGTTATATTGTTATGTCCTGTTTTATCTCAATCTCCCCCTTATTGTTTCAAAAAAAAATTATTTAGTCATTTCTTATGTTTGTCTTAATTAAAGAAAATATTAAAAAAAATTAGGATATATAAATAGTAACTCTTTTCGATTTCCTATTAACTTGTTTTGAAGTCCTGTAGTACTCCCACGATCTTGTTTTGACTGATTAGACTCTGTTCCATTCTATATGATAGTATCAAGTTTGAAGACATAGGCAACTACTTTGAAGACAATAAGATTCACTAAGATACCCATTCTGGTTTGACTATTGTCTTCTTTGGAAGTCCTGTAATGTTTACAATGCCTAAGTTTTATTGGTCTTGTTCTCTACTGTTTTGTCCAACTTTATAATATCTAATAAGATAGACAATTCTTTTTAAGGAAACAAGGGACAACGTTGATAACCATTGTTGATAAACTTGTACTCTGTTCTACACCATGTGCTATGTCTATCCTTGGTATTGACTGACAGCTTTGTTTTGCCATATTTGACTGTATTCTTCCCCCCCCCAAAGAAAGTAATAAGCACTAAGGAGTAATAAAATCCAAGATGTGTAAATTTTGTTGTAAAAAAGAGAGGGGGAAAAAAAAAAAGAAAAAGAGCTCTAACGGATATAACAGCAAGTGTGTTTGGGGGTGTTAAATAGCTGACTTTATCAATGTTTTTGGAACATTGAACACAGCTGTCTGCAGTCTCCCTGTTTGAATGTCCACCTTGTGTTCTTTGATACTGTGATTTGAGGAACTATTTTCAAGAAGATAGTGTGTAATCTACTAGCAGGTAATTTCTTACTGTTATGTTTTTTTTGTTTTGTTTTGTTTTGTAGTTCTGTATTGCGTGTACCCTTACGCCGCTTTGGTTTGTTTTGTGTTTTTCTCTTTTTCCTCTTAAAAAAAAAAAAAAAAAAAAAAAAGAAATAATAGTTTTAAAAGGATGATACTGGGAAATGCTCACATAATCACTGAGTGAATCTTTTCATATTCTCAAGAAAATGAGGCCTCTATTATACCTAAGAATGGTGCACTAAGTAATTTATTAAAATAAAACATTTCAACAAAGAAAAAAGGGTTTGAGAAATTTGTGCTCATTTATTTAAGTTTTACTGCATCTGCATGGAGTGTCTGGTTCCCATCACAAAGGGAGATAAAGAATTATGTTTTCGGCCCTTCCCATCGAACGCCACTGCATAGAAATATGCTTAGCTTTTCTATCTGCTGCTTTTCCTGGGCTCCTGATAGAGGTACGGAGATGAAGACTGATTTTGAAACAAGTGTGTTGGCACAAAGAGGTGAATAAAGAAAGAATAATGGTGTCCTAAAAGAATGTGGAGGTTTGCAGAAGTAATGCATCTCCTGCAAAACCCAAGCTGCACAGTCTCAGTTTCATGGAATGCCACTTTGGAATGATTTTTTTCCAGTGGCTGCAAGACATAAAGGCCACTGAAATTCACTGTTACTCTCCCCCTGCTTTTACACCTCTTAAGTTTGGGTCATTTTTCACTGATATAAACCCGGGTGGCAACTCTGGTTTAAATGCCATTTCATGCCTGATAAAATTTCATTAGACATTTTAACTTTTTAATTTGTTTTATTCACTTATCGTGCAGATGGAGTGAAATGTTTAGAAAGGGAAAAAAAATTAAATGGGGATTTACTGAAGTCATGTTTCAGTAAGGAAGGAAATACCATTGACTTTATTACAGCTGCCTAATGTTTTCCACAAACTGTAGAAATAATGTGTTGTATCTTGGTGACCTACAATAGCAGCTGACTGCTTGCACATGATGGAAATGCAATTTGGGTTTGCTAAAAATTAACCATTTAATGTCCTGGTGTCTGTGTCTCTCTGCATCTTGGATCTGATTTGCTCTCTGTGCTCTTTTTAATTTGCAGACGGTCCTTTGCTATGCATTTGAAAGCTGCGCGGCCTCCTGAGAAGGGGCTGCAGGGGGACAGAGAGAGGTCGCACCGACACCCATGTGTCTGTGTTCACAGAGCCTCTGCCACTCTAAATGCTGATGTAAAACTTTCTTCTGCCCTCTTCCTGTGCCACCTGTTTCCCTACCCTAACCAGCCCAGCCCAGAAGACCTCTCTCTCTCTCTCCCCCTCCTTCCTGTCTTCTCTCCCCCTCCTTCCTACTTTCCCTCCCCCTCTCTTCCTTTGCTGGACCTTATCTGATATGTTCAGTGATGCGATAAAACAAAAAGGGAAGTTTTTGATTGCACGAACACACCCTTTGGAAAGAGTCCAAGTTCAGAGTCCCTTAAGGAAAGTGAAAGCCGGCTGGAGAGGCCTGGGTGCTGGGGTGAGGAAAATGCAAGCTTAGGAGGAAAAAATAATAATATGCTCCAGTGGCAGCGGCAGTGGCAAGAGGTCTGGAGGGTGGAGGGAGCTCTGAAAGGAACTTGCCTAATGAGGCCTCTCGGAAGATTTACTGCTGTGGCTGCTGCTGAGAAGAGGATCTAGAGGGAAGATGTTCTGTCCTGACTAGCTTCACAGGAAGTGAGGCAGGCTTGTACTCTGGCAAGCAGAGGACAGAGCCGCTCAGCCAGCTGCATTGAGTCGGCTGGACTGTTTTTAAACAGCGCCCTTCCACACAGCATTTGTGATCCTGACACACAGAGTTCTCAAGGCAGAAAACAAAGAAAGAAAATGATCCGGATGGAAGGAGCTGCTCTCAATTCGTCCTGAGGATGATTGCGTCTATCCCCAGGGGCACCGTTTCCTCCCCTGACTGCGCCTCCCAGGCAGTCAGGGCTTGAGCTGCTGCCCGGCCCTCAGCCTTTTGGCTGAGAGGACACAGCAGAGCATCCACTGAGGTCAAAATGCGCTCTGTCCTCTGGCCATCAGGCCCTGGCCTCTTCCCACAGGACCACAAGTCCTTCTTACTGGGCTGCACTCAACCAGGAGGATCTCTGTGTTCTGAAGTTTTGAACATGTCACCTTCCACAAGCAACAGCTGGGTCTCTTCACGTTTAGAGTAGCCACAATCACTGCCATTTTATTATGGGAAGACAGTGGCTTAGTGAACAAGAGGTGTATCCGCAGGTACACAGCAGTTTTTGGATTTAGTGGAATTAGAGTGTCCCTCTCCCACCTGACCCCTGGAGGACCTGCAGGCTGTGCTCCTGGACTGGCTGATGTCCTCTTGAGAACTCATTCTGGGTAATAAATCAGAAGCCTTCACAGGGAAGAAAGACAAATGGGGTTCTGAGTGTTTTTCTCACAAAAGACAGGAAAACAGCCCATCTGGTCCACCATGTAAATCATAGTAAGTGAGTTTGAGTAAGAGAGAGATACAGAGCTGAAGGACTCCTGTGCTGTAAACTGAGGCCAGACTGGACTTGAATAAAGTGAACTTAGCTCACCAGGACAGCTTAGGGCAAATCTGAGAAAGGCTGAGTGTAGCCATGCATGGGAAGGAAATTGAAGAAATTATTTGATGACAGAGACACTTTATTTACCCACTTTTTATCAAGGACTGAAAACAGAGCAATAGGAGATAGTATGTTACAGCCTGTAAAATGCCTGCGGGTTCCTAAGCAGAAAACAACTTCAGTAACACCTGTTTTCAGAAAAAGACACTTGCCTCTCAATGTATCTTTTTTGTGAACAAAATCTGATTTTTCCCTCCCTTGGAGCAGTGGTGGTGAACCTATGGCATGTGTGTTGTTTTTCTGTTATGACAAAAGATGTTAGTTATTATGTGAGTTTTTTTTCCCTGAACTAAAACTTTACTCAGTAGTCAGGTTTAAGTTGCAGTGTTGGCACTTTATGATAAACAAGTGGGTTTTCGGGGTACAGTTTGCATATTTGTCTCTGAGAGGTTTGTTATCACTGTTTTAAAGGTCAGAGGAACAGAAAGTTGCTTGTTAAAGATTTAAAATATTTTAATTTTTACTCCCTTTCTGATAAGTCCTGGCCAAGAGAATGTAAAATTATGTGGTGGAACCAGTTGGGAAAATTTCTTAAAAACATGGACAGCAGCTCTCTTGTTACCCTGAGATACAAAACTGGGAGCTAAGGATGGCAGAGTGAGGATCAACAGAAGAAGCTTGTGCCTCTACTGATAACTCATTGGTTGTGTAAAGACACTGGATCTACCTTTTCACACATTTCTTTTATCAAAAGAATAAATCCTTAATTTATTTAAGCTACTGGCACAAACCTGTATTGCTGGCAGGCAAAGCCAATTCCTGACTGATACAGAAGGCAATCTTATTTTTTTCTCAATACATGAGTAGTACACAAGATACAAAGACGTGAATTCTCAAGGTACAAGGTAAGCCAAGAGACATAAGGGATGGGTTGTAATTCCATGCATTCACCCATTAGATGAAAGTGTCAGAATCCTTAATATCACCAACCCTTGCGAGAAACTGTAAAATACCATAGGCAACCTGCATAGGGAAATGTGCCATCTCAAGAATTTTATGGAATTTGGTTAAGCCTGTCTATAAGGACCTTGTTGAGAATTTCTATATTAGTTTATAATACTTCAAATGACAGAAAAAAAAGGAAATATATTTGTCTCAGTGACTGCAGGATCTTTGTTCAGGAGAGACTCGCAGCTAGCTTGCGTTATCTGGACAATTACTCCTCTTTCCTAGGATCATTCATTTTTTCTAGGAGGACAACACAAAACTTTTGACTTTGGAGTTGGCTGCTGAGATCATTTGGTACAGGGGATATCAGAGCTCTGAATTCTGGTGGATTTGAAACACGCAAGGCCAAGATGGAACAGCAGATGAGCTTCAAGTAGCTTCTGAGGCTCACTGTAACCTAACAATTAAAAAAAAAGTTAAGAGTTGATTACACTTGCAAATCTGAGCCAAGGAAATTGGGAAGTGCTTTGTTATCAATGAACCATCTTTGGTATAGAATTCATTTCTGCTTGTTGGGTTCTAATAGATTCTTAATATTTTTAGGACTTTGTGTGTTCATGTGACATACTGATAAGTCAGTCTGAATAATTGGTTGGGTGAGAAAACGCGACAAGATAGTTTACTTATAGTGAGCTGTCCTGGTGTTTGGGCACTCCATTTCAAGGTGCTATGAGTTGATGTAATCTAGAGAGGCTTTACCTCTTGAACTACAGTGTCTACTGGGTGCATTTGTTTGAAGAGTTTTTGTGTATGTGTCTGTGGAAAAGGACATATAATATTTTGGAAATTGTTTTGCTTTGATTCCCTAACAAAGTCATCCTTACTTCACAGATTGTAACTGGGTAATGCCATGAAACAGGCTTACCTCATAACTGTGTAAATCCTAACATATTAATTCCCCACTGGAGGATATGTGTAACTTGCTTCTAACTTGCTTCTTTAGGTCTTTATTATGCATGATTTATTATTGAGTTATTTGCCTCTTTCACTCCTTTTCAGAAGATAAAACAAAATCCCACAAACAGGTATCCTGATTTATTCATTTCAACCTCTAAGATTACATGAAGAATTTAATAATGCAGAGTTTGTAAAGCATTTTTCCTGTTTGTAGTAAGCTAGAATATTCTGGGGCAGTTCTCAAGTTTCCAGAGGTAATTACTAATGTTACTAACTACTGTGGAGAATACTGAGGAGCAGATACCAAAACCCCTTCAGAATCTCAGGGAGCTGGTTCTACTGTTGGTAGCTATTGTATGAAAAGGCAGGGCCATGATCTGTGTCCATACAGCTGAAGTCTCTTTTGATGAGTGAGGTTATTTGCTATGTATGTATGTTTATGTATATGTTTATTTACTTATTGGCACTGGGGATTGAGTCAGGGTCTTTACACTGAGCTGCACCCAACCCTCAAAAAAATTTTTTTCATGTTAAATTTTGAGACAGATTGGCTAAGACACTAAGTTGCCCAAGCTGGATTTGGATTTGTGATGTTTTTGCCTCAGCTAACCAGAGTGTGGGAATTTTAGGCATTTGCCACCAGATGCACCTTTCTTTCTTTCTTTCTTTACTTCTATTTGAAGACTGTGCAAAAAACGTTAAAATAAACCTTGTACAGAATAATAATGGAAATAGTGACTTTGGGGCTAGGAGGGACAAAGCTTGGTTCTCACAGCCACTGTGCCCTGGGAGCAGTGGAAAGAAGGCTGCATTTGACAGTCTGTGAGTAAGTGGTGCCCTCAGAGCATAAATGATGTTGAGTCATGGGATGAATTCCCAGGGACTCTGAGATGCTGTGTCCTGTGGCGTCTTTTCTTAGACTGGGCAAGGAGTGATCAAATGAATGGTAGTATTGGGGATAAAAATGTTTTAGCTCTTCTCAGATGCTCTTCCATCTGCTTCATGTCTTAAACCACCAGATGGTCCCTTTTCTCTTTAGGGAACCTCTAACCTTGTTTTACAATGTCAAGACTTATAATATATACAATGTGCTGCTCTAAAAGTGTCATTGTGTTTGTAATATACTGTCCTTTACCCTAGAAGCATGTGTCGTATAAACTATACATGCCCCCTTTTTTCCTATTTATGTGGAGGGTCTCAGTTACTCACTGTCTGCTTTCACTAGACTTCAGTGTGCAAGGAACTTTTCTTCTAGTGTTTGTCCTCACTTGAGAGAGGCAGGACAGAGCTAAGTGGAGGCTGGGTGGAGGAATGGGGCTTTTGAGGAGGGGATAACACTATAGTAAACAGTGCTCAACAGTGAGAAAGGTCAGACCAGGAGAAAACCAGTCATCTGTCTCCGTCACTTTCTTGTCAGTAGAACAAAATAGGATGGATCCTCGGGTTATGAACCTAACACACAAACAACTTGGATTATGACCAGCATTTTAGCTTTAACTTAGAACCAAAGTATTGGAGTTATGACCCGAATGCTGGCCACTTATGCTTCCAGAAGGTTTCAGATACAAACTTAACACTTCAAGAGTACTGGAAGGAACATTACAGCATCCTTTCCTATATAAGGCTGAGAAATCTTGAGCCAATGTTTGGGATCTACCTGTATACGGAAGAGAGACTTTGAAGGCTGTGTATAGACAGTTTGAGTTACAACCAATCCTCAGGAACAAATTGAACTTGTGAGCAAGGGCCCACAATACCAACATACACAATTTAAAGGAGAAGAGGTTTATTTTAGATGTTTCAGTTCATAGTTGGATGATATGGAAGGGTCTGGCAGAGGAAAGCTGTTCATGTCATGGGAGCAGGGAACCCTGGGAGGAGCCAGGGAGGAACATACACCTTCTAGGCCACACCTTCAGTGACCCTTCTTTTCTGACTAGGCCCCAGTTCCTAACAGCTCATGGAGGTACTGGACTCATTAGTGGATAAATTTACTATGCTTTATGAGCCAATTGTCTTCCAAAAGTCCTGCTGCTCAACACATGAGAGTGTTGGGATGCTTTCTATGGTGAAGCCATAACAGCACCCATCATCCATACATCCTCAGGGTGTGGATACATCCAGGATTCTTAATTTGTTTTTTCCAGTATTGGAGATTGAACTCAAGGCCTTTGCATTCAGTTATATTTCCAGCCCATTGTTTAATTTTTCATTTTGCGACAGGGTCTCACTAAGTCTCTAAGTTGCCCACGGTAGATTCTAACTTGCACTCCTCCTACTGTGTTAACCTCCCAGTGTGCTGGGATTACAGACATGCACTGCCATGCCTGGCTTAGAATTTCACTTTTGGTAGCAAACAATTCCATTTTCCTGACAATACAAGACCTGGGTGGGTGGAGCATATGTTGAGAAGTCATTCAAGCCATCTAGCTCTTGTAACTATTTCCAAACAGGATCTGTAGCAATTTTGGAATTTTTTATCTATTTATTGACAGAAGACTTTGGGGGACTCAAAAGAAAACTCTCTCCAGTACCCTCATGTGATTTTGCTACAGGTTCTTTGCTGATTGTAACCATTAGACATCACTGAGTAGGCCACCATCCCACTGGTCACTCATAGGTGCTACATGCATTGTGGCGGGGGGGGGGAGAGTCTAACATGATTTTGACACATAGTGACATGTAAATTACTTGGAGTCTACTAAAGAAGGAAGGATGGATATCACTGCTAGAGGTATTTGCATTATTTAACCATGACCTAAAAGTTTTTGATTCATTTAATAGATTTTTAGGAAATGCCTATTGTGTATCAGGGAGGGCATTAAGCATTCTCCATGAATTCAGATGAGAGGCCAATATTGTTCCTACACTCATGGAAGTTTGAATCTAACAAACTGAAAACTGCTCATAATGGAATTCCATGTTGTGACTATGTGGACTGGCTGGAAAGTAACTTTAGGCATTCTTATACTCACAAATCACTGCATATTGTTTTTATAGTTTGGTGAGAGTGATGACTGACACGGTTAATTTTTGAAGAATTAGATGATTTGGAGGAATCATGGTATATACTGAGTTAAAAGAGAAAAAAATTAATTTTCAAGTGAAAGATTATTCTAACAGATTGGAAACAATCACATGCAAGCAACTTTAATTTCAAATGATCTCTTGATTGAGATTCAAGATTGCAGATCAACTCCTTAAAGGAGTCAGTAGAACTTGCATTTATACCTGACTCAGAATTAGAGCCATTCTATAAAAAAATGGATATCCTGGAAAACATAGCAATTGGCAATTTTCCTAAGAATTTTATTGAAAAATTCTCTTCTTTTGTAATCAGAATGCAATTCATTTTTCTTCTGTTAACAGACTAGAATATACAAAATACTAGCCATTATTAAAAGACTTACAAAATTATTCAAACATTTTTCAGTTACTTTGCACTAACGCACAATTTACTTAACATTGGAGTAAATAAAAATAAAACTTTCTTATACATTAAACAAAATCTCCAAAACACTGAAAAGGCTACTAGATAATATGCAATCGATCACTTATTTTCCAAATTCAGTGATTTCTTTTTTAAATTAAGAACTCATTGAAGTGAGTTCCTGACAATGAGTTCCTGTAGTCCTGCCTATAGGGCAGTGTGGAGAGTGGATTTCCAGAGATGTGCTTTTTAATTCTGTTTCAGCATTGGCATCACTCTATGAGGTGGGTTTCATGCTCACTTTACTGGTAGGAAACTGAGACTTAGAGAGGTTAAGAGAGCAGCCCAGGTTTATTGGACTGGTAAAAGAAGAGCAAATCTTTGAGCCAGCAGCCCAGAGCTCTACCCACTAGAGCAAGTCATGGCACAGAGTCTCTGTGGATGAAAGCCCTAGGAGATTTGATTTCGCCTTTTTTTTTTTTTTTTTGGAAAGTATCTTATGATTTATTCCTTGACTGAGAATCTGAAAAAGCTTGAATTAGGTTTTTTCATGGTAGTGATTGACATGTTCTCAAAGGAACTTTGAATCTCCTTTGTATGGTCAAACTACAGAACTTTTTTATGATCTGACACCTGGGTTGCAAGAAAAAAAATGAACGAAAAGGTGGGCAAAGGGTGAAGGAAAAAATAACAGGCTTTTAGTGTAGCAGGCAGGGGTAAGAGACTCTGATACCAAACGAATGAGGGAAAATGAGGAGGAAGGAAAGCTTAGGCCTTTGGGACCCAGTTACCAGCCTAATGAAGGCTTAAACAGGACCTACTTGCTTTATACACAGTGTATTGTTAGGATGCTTCAGGATTGCTGTGGTGGGATGAGAGGGTGTATCAAAGGCCAGGGACCTCTTGCAACAGGAGCTCATTGAAAGTCCTACTTATATTCAGACTCACAAACTAAAAGGAATAATGGTGTTCAATTTTGGATGATTTCTCCAGCTATATGGGCTTTTTCCTTTTGAGTGTGTGTAGACATTAATCTGTTTTATGTATTTCTGTCTCATGCAGAAAGTATCAGGATAGGTTGACCTTGCCTTTGATACATGTTCCAGGTTTGAGATGAACCTTGTGAATATATATACTTCTACACAAGGATTTCTTTGCTTCATTGAAGTGATCTTGGTGTATGACAGTTATCTAAGTTTCTGAGAAATTAGGAATTCAAGTATGGGAGAATATAGCTGACTGTACTTTTTATTCATTGTTTTGAATGAAGTTATATGATCATGGGTCCTGAAGTCTGGTGTCTGGGTTTGAATCCAAACTTTGCCAAATCCTAGCCTGATGGCATTAGACTTCTGGGCTTGAACTACAGAACAGGTCAAATAATCATGTAGGAAGCATCATATGTGATAGTCCTTCTGTAGCACTCAGTGTATAGTGAATATTACTAAATATTAGTTGTTAGATTCTTAAAAGAATATTAATTGATCTCCTATATGCATTGTCACTCATGAGCTGTAAGAAGAGGAACTCTTTGTTCTGTAGTTCAAGCCTGGAAGTCTAAGGAAACATGTAGGTTGAAAGCCTTCTAACCACAATTCTATTAGAGGGCTAATGTCCTTTTTATGGGACAATTTCAAAACTGTACTGGTGGGGCTTGCCTCTGAAAGGAGGTGTCAGAGGTTAAATTTCTAGGGAAGATTTAGGACATTTAGCAATTTTTCTCTTCATAACTATAGAGCCAGGCAGAACAAGCCAGCTCAAAATGTAGAACAGCTTCTGATACTTCTAGGAAAAAGTGAAGGAGTGGAAGGTTGAGAGAGAGACAGAAAGAGAAAGAGAGAGAAACAATAGAGGAGGGAGGAGACAGAGAAGGATGGAGGAAAGGGCGGGGGAGAGAGAGAGAGAGAAAATGAATTAAGAATGGAATTGAGAAGGGCAACTTGCATGTAAGAACCTCAAGCTTTTACTGAGGGGCTGAGGTGAGTGTCACAAGTCCAGCTCACTGTTGGGTTGGGTTTATTCATTTCTCTGTGTGGTTTCTTCAGCCTCTTGCATTTTGATTTGCTTAAAGATGTCTGTCTTTGGTCCTTCGGCTGCAGCAAGGTGGCATATGAAGATGAATTTGGTATTTGGCTCAAGCTCCTCCTAAAAGCAAGTGTAGCCAGGAAAAGAGAGACTCTGCACCATGTTACAGGTCTCGAGTGAAAGGCAGAGGTGTGTCTGTCTTCCTGCTGCCCTCAGGCATTTCCTTGTTTCTTTTATTATTAGAAATCATCTCTAAACAGTTACCTCTATCTTAACACATTTAACAAAGGTCATTTTTAAAGTAGTCCTTTTACACAATCAAGCATTATTGTACTGCCATTTTTAACTACTTCTCTAATGTGGAGAAAGGTAAAGAGTTTTTCTGTTTTGTTTGTTTTTTTGTCTTTTTCCTTTTTATCGGTACCGAGGATCAAACTCATGACTGCCTGCTTGCAAGGCAGGCGCTTATGCCACTGAGCTAAATCCCCATCCCCAGGGTAAAGAGTTTTAAAACTGCCTCTATGTTAAAGTACAATTAATGCATGTTTCAGTAAAAATCGAAGCAATTTAGAGATAAAGATTTTGCAAATTGTGTTGTGTAGCTATGGATTTTGAAGCCACATTTGGCTATATGCAATAATTCTATTGTTGATTTTTATGAAGGAACTGTTTGTTCAACTGAAATTTAATGAGTACCTGATGAGTGCCAAGGTCAGTGCTCAGTATTTGCACTAGAGCAAATATATAGGTAAACATGACTTCAATCTTCAAGAAATGTGTCAGAGAGCAGAAAGCCTATATGTGAATGTGTAGTAAAATATATATAGTTCTAATATTTAAAAACATAATACTATGATGTGTCATTCATATATGATGTAACTTATTCATCAATTTAAAATGATTGGGATATATTGGGTTGCCTATAACACCTAGTACAGTGATGGTGAACTTGATAGAACTGTGGGGGACCAGCAGCAGCTGAAAATATAAGAAGTATGAAATATAAATGGCCTTTATTTTGAGAATGCGGAGAGAGACATCCCTGACTCCTTGGGGCGCGGCATCTCCACCCCGGGGTCGGCGATCTCTCTATGGAACACATGGAGTGAGGCACATAAGTAGCCTTGGTTTGGGGTGGAACCTAAGGGAGCATTAGGAATGCACAGGTAGCCCATTGGTCTTTGTTTGGCACCGGAGGTAGATTCCTAGGGGAGGGGGAGATAGGAGCTCCTTGGCTTTACCAGCTACAGTATCCTGTCTGGGCCAAAACCCTTTCAATATCCCGTCTTATGATTATTATTATGAAAAGGGGCGAAGATTTCTCTTTTTAACTGATTCCTGCTGGCAGAGCGCGCTGTACTGGGGTCTAGGGGAGTTGACAGGATGACAGTTGATGCCCAGGTAGAAGCTGGTGCCAGGTGTTTTAGCCAGGACAACTTCACTGGTGAATGCACATATGTTAGACTGGAAAAACAAAGAGACAAGTTGTTATGAGGAGACATGGCACTGTCATATTTAAGGACCCAGGTGAGGTAGAGAGAAAGGTGCCTTTGATTTAGACATGTCATTATATCAGGATGACGTTGGGGTAGGATCATTGTCACGGTGAGGTAGAATTCTGAAAAATTAAATGTGGAGTTAGGAGGAGTGAAGTTATGAGAGGTGCTTACTCCCCCATCTGAAAGGGTAAAAGTTAAAAGGGTAGGTAGGTATGGCTTGTCTCTGGTATGCATGACGTTGGGGTCTGTAGGAAATACTGTTAAGAGTCCTGCTGTAAAAATGATCATTAATAGAATGTAAGAAATTAGGAACCAAAGTGGATAACAAAACATGACAGCCTGAGAGTCGTGGCTGTGGGGCCTTGGTAAAGCAGAGATCAGTAGGCAACAGGATGGTTAGATCTAGGGCCCGAGTGATGTGAAACCAGAATGGCAGTCTAGCAACTTTGATTATTGTTGAGGTTGCCAAGAATATTAGGTAGGTATGGGTCACCGTAACCTGGTTGTAGTCCTTGGAATGATTGCTGTAAAAGAGCTTTTGTTAGCCTGTATAAAGGGTATTTTAAGATTTAGGGCTGGGACCTGCATGAAATAGGCCCTGTTTATAAATGGCATAGGTTGACCATCAATACCCCGTCATAGAAATTGAGGACTTAATATAGCAGCCTAAAAACTCAGGAAGAACTCCCTCTCTATATATAGCCTCTATGTCCACAAATATAGAAAATATCTTACCTGAGAGTTTTAGTGTGATTTGGACTCTGAGACGGACACTCACAAAGGGGGCTGTGGTTGGCCCTGAGCCCCCTCAGTCTTCAGCAGCAATTTTATCTGTCAGCGATGAATCTGGCAGTGCTGGCATTTTTTTTTTTTTTTTTTTGTGAGGGCTAGAAGTTAGGATGGCCCACCCACTCTCTGGTGGCTAGTTCACTCCAGTAGCCCTGGAGTAAGGTCTCAAAGAACGCCAGGATGGGGTATATTTTTGTTTAATGTCTTCTGCTGCATTTGAGCATGGTCCATGGGGGGGGGCAGGTAGCTCCACCTTGTATAGGTTTACCTGTCTCACAACTCCAAGTGTCATAAGTGTTGAAAATATGAAAAGCCATATTAAGGTCTCTGTGGAGTTTGAAGGTCAAGTTTTGCCTTTTCGTTTGGGATTTGGACTACAGTAGAATTAAGTAAGTATGCAGGAGTTTAATATTGGCATTTAAGATCAGAAAGCAGGCTTCATCTGGATGGCATACCACTTTTTTTAGGGTGCCACGTGGCAGGCCATCATTTTATTGAAATTACATACTTGACAAAAAAGGCTTTAGTTTGCCCTTTCTCTTTTGGAGTATAATCTCATTTTAATGGAAACATTTTGCAGTAAAGGTAAAGGTTTACCAATCTTATGAATAAATCTATCAAAACTGATCTAATACTGTCAAATTTTGAACACATTTACTTCTCTTTAAACCTGTTATTTGCAGGACTATGAACCAAGACAAATAAAATTTACATCCTTTCAAGCTTTCTATATACCCTCAAGTAAAATTTACATCCTCTCGAGCTTCTACAATTTACAACCTCTCCAGCCTTCTATAACTTTCTGTATACCCTCAAGTAAAATTTACATCCTCTCGAGCCTTCTATAACTTTCTATATACCCTCAAGTCTTCTTTCACATGATACCCTCAAGTTGAGCTTTCTTTCCTATCTTCTTTTTTCTCAAGTTTTTCTACAACTTCCTATCTTCTTTTACATTACAACTTACTATGTACCCTCAAGTTACCAGTCAATTACCTTTCTTTTTGTTTCTCAGACAATATTAAAACTTTTAACAAAACCCTTGTCTTGGAACAGAGCTAGTGGTTCCCAGCAAAAAGGAATTTATAATTATCTGGATCTAAAAGAAAACGTTTGTCATGGCTGTAACACACACAAAAGGCAGCAGAAACAATCTGAACTTAATATCTGAAAATGCGAATACAATGTCACATCAGCAATGAGTTTATGTATTGTGCCTGTCTGCAGCTGCAGACAGAGTGCACCTGTAGAGAGAGCATACCTGCGCTTGGGAGCAGGGGCTGGGATCTCTCTGGCACACAACACGTAGGTGGAACATGCAAAGTGGGTGGGGTGAGTGCCAGGATGCAGCACGCAGGGGCAGGCTGGACTGCCCCCGGAAATGTGCAAGGTGGAGGCGACAATGGCACACAGGGGAGAGAGGGGCTGGGACAGCCCCCGGAAACATGCAAGGCATCGGCGACTACGGTGCACGGGGGCAGGGCTGGGAGGTGGCCTGATGCGACATGAAGCTGGGGCTGTTTCTGGAGGCATGAAGCCCGTAGCTGATCAGTGCAGAGCCAAATGGCCCACATGGAGGAGCCACTGTGGGATGAGTGGATTAGGGCGTGGCATTAACGCTGAACAAAGCAGTCCCACACATATCTCTCAACACTGCCCGGGCTTGCCCCCTACCCCAGTAGGCGTGCATGGACCAGTTCATCGGGGAATGGGCTCGCACACACAGTGGGTGCGGACAGGGAGGGGAAGCAACAAGAAGACAAAGGGATGGGGACGCTGGCAGGAAAGGACACATTCCCAAGACAAAGGCTTAAGGATAAAGAGTTTTGTAAGCTTGTCGGCAGTGTGATAAGCCATAGATAGGTATGGTTTCTGGGGGGGGGCAGGAAGTTGTCCCCCAGATAAAATCTGGTGTGGGGTCTAGCCCATGGGGTCATAACCAGATGAGGCAATGGACCGTGGTCTGCCAAGCTTAAAGTCGTCACTTTTTTACTGTAGACTGATTGGTTAGATGGCTCCAAAACTCCTAATAATTGACCGTCACCAATATTATGAGTGGACTTTATATGGGTTAAGTAACAGCTCTGCCTGTTACTTAAAAAGCTCTGAAGAACATGAGGGTCTCTCAATGTGGGCAGTCCAGAGTGGACACAGGTTGCCCAGAAAGACCCTACCTTGGGCTGTCTTAAGGATGTGAGAGTGTCACGGGACCTCACAGAAAGGGGGAGAAAACCCGCCTGGGGCCTGGCCCAGTGGCAATCTCCAGGGGTTGCTCACCTGTGGTAAACTGGGTCGGTGTTATTTGCGAACTGGCAGCGACAAGCTTACAGCTCCCGAGTGTAGAAGTGAGGAATTAATGCAGGATGCAGTCCGGTCCTGGTCCTGAACGGCAGGGGACTCAAACTGGGAACCAGCCCCAGGAGTCTCTCATCTGCCATTCCCAGCCAGGGAAACTTATGATAGAACTGTGGGGGGCTGGTGGTGGCTGAAAAGATAAGAAGTATGAAATATAAATGACCTTTATTTTGAGAATGTGGGGAGAGACACCCTTGATTCCCCGGGGTGCGGCATCTCCACCCCAGGGTCAGCGATCTCTCTGTGGAACATGTGGAGTGAGGCACATAAGTAGCCTCGGTTTGGGGTGGAACCTAAGGGGCATTAGGGATGCACAGGTAGCCCATTGGTCTTTGGCACCAGAGGTAGATTCCTAGGGGATTGGGAGATAGGAGCTCCTTGGCTTTACCGGCTACAGTGTCCTGTCTGGGCCAAAACCCTTTCAGAACCTATAGCATGCTGTTATCATTGAAAGCTCTACAAATTTTGCCATCACTCATCTAGTAAGTCTTGTGCATGTATGATTTAAAATTAAGATAAATTTGTGATCTCACAACAAATAGAAAAAATTCTGATTATTTCAATTATCTGGTTGTTTGAATTTTGGTTAGGTGATGGTGTATTGCTTTCATTAAGCCAATTCTAGAAGCAAATTTGGCAGTAACTGAGACAACTGTAATCCATGGACAGCTGTGAGCAAGGCTGAATGACAGAGTTCCTAAGGAGGGTGGCTTGGGTTTCAAATGTGAACGAAGTGGCTCTTTTCTGTTAGAAAATATGGGAACTCTTCAACAGGAATTTCAGCCCACTCCTGGCCTTGTGAAAGATTTAGTGCGTGCTGTAGTCAGGGGTTGTACACAGAGAACAATCCAGATCAGGACATGGAGTTTATAATATTTTTATAATGGTCACCAGAAGTTAACACAGGAGAATGCAGGAAATCTATCTGCAACACTAACAACATAGATTATTTAGTCAAGAGTCTAAACCCCACGGCAGTGTCCCACATGAGTCCAGATAAAAACCCAGAGCTCAGAACAACACCTCCACGAGTCCAACTGGAAGTCCAGAACCCACAAGAAGGACTCACGCCAGTCTCTTTTACAGATTTGTGCCGGGAAGACCCAAGGGTCAGTGGTGGAAGCCAGAAAGTCTATGCCAGCAGGATGAAGGAGCTGTGCTAGTGGGATGAGGGTTCTACACTGGAGCCAAGAAGTTACACTCACAACAAAAAGCTGGGCTGTCCTGAAAGGAACCACAGCTGTCCTCAGCGACATGGAGGCCCCAAGCTCCTCCGACGACAAGCACAGTTGGGTACGTGCCAGGAAGCAGAGTGACGAGTTCATCCTGGAGACCAGGCAGCACATGTCTTCCCCTCCAGAGCCAGGAAGCAATGCTCGATGTGAAGACCAAAGCTTCTCCAGGAGAACCAACAGCTCAGACAGCAACTCGTAGGAGAACCTACAATGTCTCCTTCACATCTCAATCCCTCTCAACACCTCTCTTCTTCTCCACCTATTTATCCTGGCAACCCTCCTCAGGTGGAGCATCTTCTCTCAATGCATGCTGATGTAATCCAGCTGGCGTTAAGTTGACCACTAGTTATCAAACCATAACAGTGCATTTGGAGTCAAAGTGGGCTAGCAAGATTGAGCTCTACGGGGCTATTTCAATTGTTTGCATCATAGAGTTTGCATCAGAGTGGACATCACTGACTCCTCAATTCTACTTGGTGCCCCTACTGAGTGCCTGCCTGAAGTGCTACCCTTACTTGTGCTGGAGTCATAACCATTATGGAGGAGAAGGCAGTGTGGAGATGAGTTCTACCCTATCCCCACTCTAGACAAGTGATTGAATTAGTGATATGTTTTGTGTGAGAAGCATGTGGTCATCTCACTCCTGGATTTAATTGTATCACTATCATTAATTTATTTGACTTTATAATTGTGTATAGCTTTGATATTGTCTTCTTGGCACCATTAGATTTTTTTTTTTTGTAAATCTTACACTCATTGGTTTTTTAGAAGTAACTATTTTATTTAATAGTTGTCCTGTTCCTTGTCTCTATCTAATTGGTGCATGGATAGGTACTTTGGGTTACTATAACAAATACCTGAGATAATCAATTTTGAAGAGAATAATATTTATTTTGGCTCACAGTTTTGGATAGTTCAGTCCTGGATTGGTAGTCTCGTTGCATTTGGTTCTGTGGTGAGGTAGGGCATCGTTGTAGGGAGTACATGGAGCAAAGCTGCATGGCCAGAAAGTGAAAAAAAGAAAAAGGGCTGGGGTCCCACCATGTCTTTTAAAAGGATGCGCCCAGTTATCCAAAAATCTCGCACTAGGCCCTACCTCTTAATGTTTCAGCCACCTCCTATCAGTATCACCAAACTGGGGATCAAGTCTTCAACAAAGGGGCTTTTGTGTGATATTCCAGATCTAGACTATAGAGCATAGTAGAATGTACATAGTCTAAGTTGAGCCAATTGTAATTTCTTTTTCATGCTTTTGTTCTAAATATAGGTGTTGATATTTGTATTAGATAATGGTACCTGTCTTAGTGTACTTTGTATTTCTGCAACAAAATATTTGATGCTGGGTAATTTATTTTTAAAAGATAATTATTTAGCTCACATTTCTGGTGGCTATAAAGTCCAAACAATGGGCCTGAGGTCTGTTAAAGGCCTTTCCCGGGCTATATTTACATTATGACACAGAAGCAGAAATGGGAACAACTAGGTTCAAGGATCCAAGGAAAAGGTGGCCTTAATTTATGACAAATCACTGTTGTGATCTTAAGAGATCTGAATCACTCCTGAGAGACAGAATTGTTCCCTTTGTGAGAGTGGAGTTCCTGTGATCTAACTGCCATCTATTGGGCTCCACCTCAACACTACTATAGTAGGGGTCAAATTTCCTGCATGTAAACTTTTGGGAAAAAACCATATTCTAACCATAGCTGTCCCTTAGAAACTTCCTTATAACGAGAGGGCAGAAACCCAAAGCTTCATTCTCTTCCATGACTGTAGTCATAGAGTGCAAAATCCTAGTTGTTATAATGTTTCCTGCCATGTAGAGAAAATCAGTTTACAGGACAGAGAATTAAACTGATAAGCAGAGCAAAAGAAAGAATGTATGTCACAAAACTCTCATATGCTCAGAGGTGGGCTTTTGGGAACGTCACTGGACTATGGGCACTCCATATCTGACTTGCTCTTAGGAAATAGATCACCGGGAACATGGTCTGGATGAGTATATCTCTGTCTTTCTCTAGATCGTCCCTTCTCCCTCTGTTTGTGGCTGCTATGACATGGGCAGGTTTCCTCTGTTAGATCCTTTCATCATGGCTTCCTTCCTTGAAGCAGACCAACTGTGGATTAAAAGAATAAGCCAAAAAACCCCCTCTCTTCCTTTAAGTTGTGAGTGTTGAGTATTTTGTCTAGTGACAAGGAAAATGACTAAGGCAGATTTTGGTACCATGAGTGGGTTTGTTACTATGACTACCAGACTGTGTAGTTTAGAAGCCTTAGCAGCTGGTTGGTAGGAGCAGTTTCAAAAGGTTTAAAGTTGTTCACTAGGGACCCTCTAGGACAGGGTAAACTGAATTTGACTGGAGAATATGATTAGAAATTAGAAGGCCAAATTGGTGGTAAAAGGGCACGTGGTAAAGACTAGTTTCAGGAGGTTTTAATTGAGAGCAAAGCCTTCACTGGCAGTTAGTTTCCAGACCAGTAATGTGCGTGGCAGAAAGTTTTTCTACGTTTTGCTCACATGCTGAGATTTGTAGAAGACATATAAAGGATGACAGACTAATTAACCTGTCTACAAGTAGGCAAACTGGATCAGAATATGCCCAAAAGTTCATACTATAGGGTGGGCACTGCTTGCTGCTTTTAGTAAGATGTGCACTGACAAATAAAAGCAAAAAGCCCACTTAAAAAGTTTTCTGTTTTCCCACAAAGCGAGGGACTACAAAATCTATGCCTTTAAGAATGAGGTTGCTGAAGTGATTAAAAATTAGCCAAGTATTTTACATTAGGCCAATAAGAAGGATGCCTTGGAGATACATGAGTAAACAGTAAGATCCCACCCTTTGCCTTGCAAAAGTAAAAGACTGCTTTGAGAATAGTATCCAGAGTACTCTGTCCTTTCTGTGATGAAAAAGAAATATTTCTCAGAGTTCAACCATTTCAGGTACTCAGAAGTTTCTGTGGCCCTGATCCAAGTAGGCCTGGATACTGCTTTAGATGATAGAAGATTTTGATATACTTTCTGTGGTGCTGGCTTTGCAGACATGTAGAACGCAAGAGGTTGTGGAGTCCAGGAGGCTTCCACCAGGACTTCAAAAAAAGGCAGGGAGGCCAGACAGTGTGTTCCTGAGAAGACAGTACATAAAGCTGTGAGAGTAAAATAAAAGTATAGTGGAGACCCCAAGAGTTGCAGTTTCCAGGAACATGAGCATTCTGAAAAGGAAGGCTACAGACAGTGAGCAGAACCACCCCAAGAGAGAAGTCAGGGCCTACAACCTGCAATGATATGACAGCAGGCCACCCAAGCTGTTTAGAGATCACATCTTTGCTTTTGGTTCTGGAAACAGAGCTACAGTAGGTTTAATGTTTACCCTGCTGGGTTTCAATCTTGCTTTGGTCCCATTTCTTTCTACCTCTTGTTTCTCCCTTTTGGAATGGAAATGCTTACCTTGTGCTTTTTGTATGTTGGACGAGTTTAACTTTCTTTTCTACTTATTTATTTATTTTTTTTTAAATTTTATTTTAAAGAAGGTAAATGTAACAAAACAGAACAAAACAGATCATAAGAAAACAATGTAAGAGACACAGATTTCAAAGCAAGACAACCAGAGATCTTCACTATCATATTGTCTCTTGTTTTCTTCCAAATAGTTGTCCGTTTCTTCACATACAGTGAATCCATTCAAAACAAAATAGTATAAAACTGATCAGAACAGGATCATTTTAGGTCTTCAAGACCAGACACGAAGGAAGTCAACAATGACTGCCATAGTGTCTCTCAGTCTCTTCAAAATAGCTGTCTGTTCTTTCACGTATGTTGAAATTAAACAAAACAAAACCAACCAAAATCACTCTGAACAAAGAATAATAGAATTGCTGGATTTCACATTATGATGCTACAGAATCAGCACTGGGTACCTTAGTGTGTCTTTTTGTTCAAAGTAGTCGTTCATTTCATTGTGCATTATATAATCAGTTCTCATAAACTGTTTAGAAATGAGTCTCTGCATGAATACCTATCCTTTCTGTTTTGGAGGGAAAAACAAAACAAAACAAATTCCTAGAAAAACATGACATGAAAAAGACATATAAAACTGCCCTACAAGGTGATCTACATTTGTTACTATGCTGTCTCTTATCTTCAAAAGAATTGTCTATATCATCAGGCATAGTATAACTGAACATAGCAGTACATAATATTAATAAAAATGTAACATTGGAGACATTATAAAATTTCAAAAGCAGGTAATAGTCAAATCAGAATAGGTATCCTAGTGAATCTTGTTATCTTTAGAGTATTTGCCTATACTCTCAGACTTGATACTATCAATCATAATAGATTTGAATAAAATTAGTCAGCACAAAACAGTGATCTAACAAACCCAATTCAAATAAGATCAGTCATAATAAGACAGTGTAAGTTATACAAGGCTTCAGATTAAGTTAATAGGAAATTAAAGATGGTTACCATAGTATATCCTGCTATTTTTGGAATAGCTGTCTGTGCCCTAAAATCTAGTACAAATAGACTAGAACTGAATATAATGAAACTAAACAGAGTGATGAGAATAATGTGGATTTTAAATCCTGATACACTATTAACAATGTCCTCTGCCTTCCTTTTTTAGACAATTCCTCTCCTTTCACTTTCACGGTGTACACTGTACATTTGGGGTCCCACTAACTCCTTTAGTCTTTAGATTAGAGGGGCAACCCGCCATTTACCTAAGTGATTGTGAACCTTTTTACCCCTGAGCTTGATTTTTTTTGTTTTAAAGAGGATAAAATTAAACAGAACATAAGAAAGCAATGTAAGAGACATAAATGTCAAGGCAAGACAAACAGAGATCTTCACTATCTATTGTAGTGTTTCTTGTTTTCTTCCAAATAACTATCCATATCTTCACATGCAGTGAGTTCAGATAAAACAACATAGTATAATATTGATCTGAACAGAATGATGAAGGCATTTTAGGTCTTCAAGACCAGGCAATAAGGAAGTCAACAATGGCTATCATAGTATCTCTCACTCTCTTCAAAATAGTTGTCCATACCTTCATATATGTTGAAATTAAAACAAAACAGACTAAAGTCACTGAACAAAGAATAATAGTATTGCTGGATTTCACATCATGACACTATAGAATCAGCACTGGGTACCTTAGTGTGCCTTTTTGTTCAAAATAGTTGTTTGTTTCATCATGCATTATATAATCAGTTCTCATAAACTGTTTAGAAGTTCCACACATGCATGAGTCTCTACATGTATATCTATCCTTTCTGTATTAGAGGGAAAAACAAAACAAAGCAAGACAAAACAAAACAAATTCCTAGAAAAACATGACATAAAAAGGACATATAAAACTGTCATACAAAGTGATCTACATTGGTTACTATTCTGTCTCTTGTTATCTTCAATAGAATTGTCTATATCATCAGGCATAGTATAATTGAGTATAGAGTACATAAAAATAGTAATAAAAACATAATATTAGAGACATTATAAAACTTCAAAAACAGGTAATAATAAAACCAGAGTGGGTATCCTAGTGAATCTTGTCATCTTCAGTGTAGTTGCCTATACTCTCAATCTTGATACTATCAATTATAACAGATTTGAATAAAGTCAGTCAATACAAAGCAGCAATCTAACAAACCAGATTCAAATAAGATTAAGACAGTGTAAGTTATACAGGGCTTCAAATTAAGTTAATAGGAAATTAAGGATGATTATTGTACTATATCCTGCTATTTTGGGGATAGCTGTCTGGGCCCTCAAATCTAGTACAAGTAGACAAACTGGATCAGAATATAATCCATATAAACAGAGAAGTGAGAGTAATATGGATTTTAAATCCTGATGTACTATTAACAATATCCTCTGCCTCTCTTTTTTAGACAATTCTTCCCCTTTCATCCCCACACGGTACACTGCTCATTTTGGGTCCTACCAGCTCCCTCAGTTTTTAGATTGGGGGGGGGGCAACCTGCTACTTACTAAGTGGTTCTGAACCTTCTCACTCCTGAACTTGATCTCAAGTTGTATTCCTTTACCTACAAAAGCCTCAAGGTTTTCCTTCCTTCTAGCTGAGTAATTCTCCACTGCACAAAAGTATCACGTCTTCCCAACCTATCTGCAGGTACTGGTCGAGTTGTCCCTATTTTTATCTGCTTCACTGTCACACAGAGCATTGTTTTCTCATATTTGATTTTCTATCCATAAGCCCTCTTTCAGGTTAGTTATATTTCCTATACACAGCATCTCGATGGATCCTACCTCCTGATATACTTTGCCTGTTTTTCTTTTTGGTAGTGTATCAAGGCCATCTATGTTAGAGATTATAGCCAACCTTCTCTGCTTCACTTCTGCTATGCTATTTTTCTGCCATTGGTTGTCTACTTTTCTCCTTCATTCCGCTGTCTGCCCCATTCATTGAGGCTTCTCTGCCACTGTTACTGAAATCCTGGTGTTTTTTTTCTCTCTCTCTCTACAATGTCCTCCAGTATTTTTTGTAAAGTTGGATTTGTGGTCACGAATTTCCCCAGTTCCTGTTTGTCATGGAAGCATCTTGTTTCTCCATTAATTTTGAGAGACATTTTGTAGGGTACATCAATCTGGGTTGGAAGTTATTTTCTTTCAGGGCTTGGAATACTTTGCTCCAAGCTCTTCTCGATTTGATAGTTGTGTTGAGAAGTCTGTCTTGATTTTGATGGGTTTTCCTTTATAAGTGATCTGTTTCTTTTCTCTGACAGCTTTTAATATTCTGTTCTTGTGATGAGTTTCTGGGATCTTCATTATTATGTGTCTGGTGTAGATCTGTTTGGTTGTAGGTGGCTGCAGTTCTGTATGCTTCATACATCTGAATATCATTTCCTTTTCCTGTGCTTGGAAAGGTTTCCTTGATTATTTCTGTGAATAGCCTTTGTATTTCCTTTGTGTTTTCTCCTGCTTCTTCACTCATACTTTTTATTCTTTAGTTATAGATCCTCTTGTCTTTTTCTATCCTTTGTATTGTTACTTCCTGTTTCCTTGTTATTTTTAAGAGATCTTTCCTTTCATGATCAGACATTGCAAACCTATCTTCAAGTTTTGTTAATGTATCTCTAGTTTCTGTCAGGCAGTTTTTTCAGCTTTTGATGGAATTTTTAATTTCCTGGTAATCTCTTTGAATCTGTTTCACGTATTCTAGGTTTTCTTTATATTCTTCATTGAACACTTCTCTCCTTTTTTTGTGTTCCTCCATTCTTCCATCTGTGTCTTCTTGAGAGGTGCTTAGCATTTCTTTTATTAATCTTCTTATTTGCTTTACTTGAATTAATATTTCACTTTTGAGCTTGTCTATGATGTCTTAAAGATATCTCTTTATGTCCACTTATGTCATGTCTGATATTGCATGCTTGCTGCCCTCAGTCTCTTCTGTATTTACCTCTTCTGGATCAATACTCACAGGGTTGGGGGCTGGGGGCTTTTTCTTATTTCTTTCTCTTGTCATGTTTTTGGTTTCTTCCATACAGGTGTATAACCAACTTTCCTTGTTGATTATGGTTCTTCTGAAGCAGACTGGCTAGGGATTTCTGTCCTCTCGTTTGCTGTTGGTCATTGAGGTACAAGCACAGGTGGTATAGGCTGGCCCCTCCTCTCCAAGCCAGTCAATTAGAGGGGTCTTCACTACATTAGTGTGTGCCGCGGGGATGGAGCTGGTTCAGGACAACTTTGGGACAATTTTGTCCCTGGCTATTGGGTCCTGACCAGGGGCATGACCCAGCCCAATCAGATACCATGAGTCCTCTTTGAGCCTGGAGTGGCTGACTAATGCCACTGTGGTTCCAGATTCAGGCCTGTCCTGCCCAACTCCAATATGTCATCCAGCTGGTCACCCCCTCCATGGGACCCAATTCCTAGCACTTACTCCAGGTTCATGTAGCTCTCCGAGTTGGTTCCACTCTCTGTTGTGTCACATCCTCCCACCAAGGCCCTTGGGTTCACCAACCCCTGATTTTGGTGCTAATGCAACTTGAGCACAACCGTGAGTCATCTGAGGCACACCCAGCACAGCACGGGACCTGCTCCAGTGAGAGTGCATCTGGCTCCAACCTTTCATCCACGTTTTTACTTCCTTTCTTTTTCCTCAGTTTCTTCCTGTGTCATGAGAATCCCTCTCCTTTTGTCCGGTCTTCTCCATGGTGGTAAATTCTAGTGTCTGAGCTGTTTCTCTTAGAGAGGCTCTTTATCTTGCTACTTACCAATCTGCTATCTTCTCTGTCTTTTTTACTTTCACAGGGGCTCACAGCTAAGAGTTTGCTTTGTGATTCAGAAGAGACTATGAACCTGGACTTTTCAGCAATACTAAAACTGTTAAATCTTTGGTAACTCTTAGAGATTTAGGGCCAGGGGCAGTATAATATTATGATTTATGTCACAAATGACATTCAACATCCAAACTAGCAGATTTCAGTTGATTTTAATTAGGTTTCTGTATCAGTCTTCAACAATTTTTTTGTTTTAATTTATGCTTCTATACTAAAAACATTTTTGTTTGGCCCTTGAAATTTTTATGAAATAAAATAAGTTACAAATCTACCACTTAGTTCAGAAGAGAAAAATATACAAGTATTTTTACATCTAATACTTTGTGTAGACTAAAGAAAATGTGTGTGGCTAAAACAGCCAAGCAAAGTGAAAGTTGCATCCAACTAACGGTTTTGTTGATTGAGTAGCTTTTTAAAGAGCTATTTTTAAAGTTGGAGGCCTAAATTTAGAAAATCATTGTTCTCAATTCTTGAAATTCTTTGATTTCTATATAACTAATTGTTAAGATTTCTAAACTTGTTTCCTAGTAACAGTCATGTTGTGACCAGCCAATAGATGTTTGTGAATGAATGCTGCAGTGTCTCCAGTTTTGAGGATCAGAATATTTCATTTAATTGAACTAAGCTATGCTATTTCACCTCAATCTCAGTTTCTCTTGTGTTAAATGGATATTGAAACAAAGGCATGTGAAAATTCAACATGAAAATTTAAAATTAGTTTTTAACACCAAGGTTCACTGCTTAAGTGCTGAGTGAAACACTGGTTCAGAGTTTGACCTGCTACTAGTTGGTTATCAGCCCTGAATCTCCATGATCTGAAAGGAGGAAGTGATGTGATTTTGTGGTAACTACATGATTAAGGTGACATGCCTTCGACAGACCACCAGAACCAATTTTAGTTATGATTTTATTTAAAACTGTAAAGACCAAAAGGCTATTGAGGATATTCTTCATTCTTCAAAATGTACTTGATGCAGTTTGTAAATGAATAAACAAAAGATAATTGTGTTTATAAATGTAATTGGGTGAAATTATATAGAAGTAAAAATTTAGATTATTTTTATTGGTGTTCATAAATTTGGAAAATAAAAGGGTTTCTTTTTGCATCCATGGAACAAAAAGGATGGCTGTGTTTGTGTTAACAAAAATATGACTTATTGTAAGTTTCAATTATGTCATATTTTGATAATTTCAAGTGCATAGGAACCAGGAATACCCAGGTACAGGAGTGCATGCCTTGGAGAAACTGAGGCAAAATGGCCACCAATTTATGTCCTGCCTTGGCAACTTAGTGAGGCTATGCCTTAAAATAAAAATTAAGTAACTAGGAATAAGGTAAAACCTTTAAAAGAGGTATCAGAAATCTGGAAGCATTGTTTACAGTGGGGGTATGATACAGACTTCTGTTGTAGAAGCCACTGTTTCTTTGGGGTGTTATTCTTTGAATCCCCCAAAGGCTTAGCTACGTAAGACGTGTTTTCCAGCTGACAACACTATTGAGAGGAGGTGGAGCTTGTGGGAGAGAGGCTGCAGTGGAAGGAGGGTAGGCACCATGAGGTCCTTTGAAGAAGATGTTGAGACCTTCCCTTGTCTTCTCTTTCTTTTGCTTCTTGGCTGTCATAGGTAAGAAACTTTGCTCCTTCACACATGCCTGGACTTGCTGCCTGGACACACAGCCAAAAGAAACAGAGCCAGGCAACCGTGAACAGAACACTCTGAAACCATGAGCCAAATAAACTTTTCCTTCTTTGAAGTTGTTTCCTTCAGGTACTTTGTTGCAGTGATGGAAACCTGACTAACACGCTGGCTATAGATATCTTTAAAACAGGTAAATACGGAATTAAAGTTTGAATTTGCTGCTTTTACATTATTCTTAGTAAAATTGCTAATAAAATATTTTTATGCTCCTTTTAGTCTTACTTTTAGAAACTATTGGTAAAGTGAATATATAAATTGAGTGAATATAAAATGAATGAATAAATGAATGCATGAATGATTTGTTGATTTCATATAGTAAGTGGTGATGACTTTTGCATGACAGAATGGTATACTGAAGGTTCTTGAGTGCTATTACAGCTCACTGTATATCAAAAAGCAGAGGATTAAAACAATCAATCTAGACCCAGTTTATAAGGATATAAGGTGATGAGAATTAGAGACAAATATAGCTGGAGATTGTAGCAACCACTCACAGTCTTTTCAGATATAGAGTCATATGATTATTCTTACGCTTCTTACCCATATTTCAAGGTTAAATAGTATATCCAACTCCATGCTCAGTTTTGTTACAATGTTGGAGACAGTTGGCTATATCTACAAGTATGTTATCTGAAAGAACACATTGTGAGGACAAAGAGAACATCATGACTTTGAAAAAAATTACCCATCCAAATGCAACTTCTAATGAGTGGGTTTTCTGTTCCAATGAGCCCATTTCAACTTGCCTCACGTCTTGCAGCATTACACTTTGTGCAGTATTTATACTTCATTTCTTGTTGGCGTTCCCTGCCTAGTTGATAATTTTGGTTTCCTCAGAAGCAAAGGCCATTGTATTTAAGCATGTATTTAAAATTTAAAATGCATATTTACTTAGCATTAGCATATTTATTTAGCATTAATTGTATTACTGAAAATTTGGAATAACTCAGTATAGGAAGGACTAAATAAACTACCATACATTTAAATTATAGATACATATTAAACATACCTATTATTTATATGCATATTATATGTAGATGCTCCATAATGTATATAAGATGGGGTTATGTCTACATAAACCCTACAAATTGAACATAACTTACTTTAAAATGAATTTAAGACCAAGCAACCAGCTCACTTCCCTGGTAAGTGGCTGTGGCTCAGGCAAGCTGTGGCTGCCCCAGGGAGAGAACCTCCAGGCTCTCCTGAGATCTGCACCATGTTGGAACTTAGGGCGCTGGGAAACCAAGCAACTAGCTTGCCTCCCTGGTAAGTGGCTGTGAGCCTGCCAGTGCGCGGGCTGAGAATCAAACATCCCATCTCCCCCTGACCCTGGCCTGTTAGCAAATGGGAGCTAGAGATCTGAGCATCTCTTGGGAGGTTGACCATATGCAATATAGCAAATAAGGCTGATTTCCTTCTACCATCTCTCTGAAGGCAAATATTTTCATAAGTGTTTTGCTTTGTTCTGATTAGTGGTATTTCTCTATTCAATATTCTGTTTTGATAAGTTCCATAATGTTCTGTATTTTGTTGGATTTTGCTATACCTGTTTGTAATCACAACTATTATGAAGATAATGAGATATACTATGGTATCTATTACTGTTATCCTGGTAACCTGCTGTGAAGTTCTGTACCAATTTCACTACACTGTCTCAGTTGGCTTTGTTCTGTCTTGTTCTGTTGTATTTTACTACCTTCAGAATAATAAAAAATTAAAAAAATGAATTTAGCTGGGCAAATGGTGAGCGTGTCTGTAAGCATTCTGTGAGGCTGAGGCAAGAGGATTACAAGTTGGAGCCCACCCTAGGCAGTTTTGAAAGATCATAAGTCAAATTTCATAAATCAGGGATTGGTCTGTGTACCTACACATGTTAGTTTACATTGTATCTATGTATTAATAGACTACAATGATAGTCATCAGATTTGTTAGGGCTTATTTCTGGGGAGTAGAAATAGTAGTATTTCTCATTTTTAAACCTTTCTGTATTGTTTTCTTTTTTTTACTATAAAAAGGTAATGAATATATTTATAATTTAAACCAGTTTTTGAGAGATAGACAATGTCTGCTGTCTAGATTATGCTTTATAAGTGATGTCCATTTTTACATGCCCTACCCAAATGCCTGTGTTAAACAGAGTCTACAGCCCTTAACGTTTCACCCTCAGCTCAGGTGTTTCCTAGATTCTTGGATCTGCCAGATAACTCTTGTCACCTTCTGTTTGGAGTATAAAAAAGGTAGAGAGATGCAAAATGACTTTCTATAGTGATATATCATCCCCCCCCCCCCACGCTCGCTCACTCTGTCCTGGGGATTGAGTGTCTCAGGCATGCTAGGCAAGCACTCCACCATTGAATTCCAATTCCATCCCTAGCCCTGCCCAGCCTCTTGCTGATAGCTGGTCATATACTTTTACATTTGAATAACTATGTGAGGATTGGAAGGACAGAACTTTTGGCTCAACTTGCCATTACAACACACACACACACACACACACACACACACACACACACACACAAATAACTCCCTTCAACAACCAAGTCAGAATCCATGCTTTGATTAGTCATCCGTGAATTGATACCACATTTTATTAACTATGATGACTAAAACTTTGTATTAGAAGTAAACACATGCCACCCACAACCTGAAAGACTTTGCCATCCCTTAAGATCTGTGGCTATATGACTGACTTGAGTTTTCCTACATCTGTTCTCATCCCAGACAGCCCAGTTAATGGGAAATACAAAGCTGAATTCAAATTATTTTATGGGAGCAATTTTGGTCCCCTTCCCCATTTGCTCAGTTAACTTTATGTAAATCTCCAAATACATGCAGTGGAATCTTGCATAGATATGTTTGAACAAAGGTGGACATTTCTCAGTATTTGCCTTTTCCAGAAAATCATTTCATCACTTTTTTCTCCACTTGTTAAAAACTTGTATCTGAGAAAATTAAGTGCCTTTGTACACACACACACACACACACACACACACACACACACACACACACACAGAGAGAGAGAGAGAGAGAGAGAGAGAGAGAGAGAGAGAGAGAGACCTGGCTACTGAGGCCCATAGTCAGACATGAATCAGTGATCTAGGCAAAAAGCTGTCTTTCACTCATGTGAGGAGCTCAGTGCCTGCATCCTGCACTGAGTTAGTGCAGGCAAAGGGTCCTGGAAGAGTGATCTGCCTACTCCTAGCTTCTTAGCCAGAGAGACCTGGTAGTGCCTTCCCCTGAGGTCAGCCCTGCAGAGGCCAGGGAACATAAAACACATTCCAGCAGTTGGCATCTGCGCACGCAGCTGCCAGGCACAGCCAGTGTGTGGCCCAGCAAGGGCTGAGAGGCAGGCCAGGACAGAGCAGGTCCGATGCCAGGGCCAGGGTAAAGCTGCCTCTGAGCCCATTTGGCTGCAACCTTTTTCCTGGGAGCTAGTTTTATCTGGAAACTGTGTAAAGGGGGTTGGAGCCCCCTGTGAATGAAATGTGTGGAGAGTAGTTTTGGCACTCCTGAAGCTCTGTGGTGGGGGGCACTCCCTGTACCTCAGTCCATGAGTCAGGCAAAGGGGAAACCCCAGAATTACCACAAAGCCATGGCAATCCTGAGTTGGCATCTCCAATCAGCTAAAAGCAATTTTTTTCATCTAGTATTTAGAAGTACTTGCATGCATCTGTATACGTATGCATATTTCTAAGAATCAATGAATTCTGCTGGTTTTACGTCTTTTCAAGCAGATTGGGGGTTGAGGGTAGAGAGCTCATAATGCCTATTAGAACTTCAAGGGATTGGTTTTCACATGAGAGAACTTCAGAAATGAGGAATTGCTGAAATTATCTGGTTGCAGCTTCTGAGGGACATTTACTGTGGATTCACTTTTACATTTCAGTTCATTTGAAAGCCAGTATGGTTAAATTAACCAAAATCTAAATAAAAAAAATTCCCCAATTCTTCTAGGCCTACTTCACATCCTCAAACTAGGCCCCGCTGGAGGCCCCATTAAAATGGCAGCTCCCACTGAGAGAGAGACAAAAGCCCCCTCTCTGAATGGGCATGCTGAAGCAGTGATGGACTCTCAGAACTGCTTTTTTTTTAACCCATTAAAAAAAAAAGTTACCTCTGCATTGACTGAGAGAGTATTTATTTAGCTCTCCACACTGTGGGAAACAGAGGCGTTCTCCCTTATAAGGACACTCAGAACTTCTTGGGAGAGGAAAGAAATATGAATCCATAACATGGCTGAACAAATTCCTCCTCGCAACTGAATTCATGGAATGCTTCAGACGTGAACAGCTTAATTTTGGTGTGGTCTGGGACAAATTAATATGATTCAAATCCCACCTCACACAGGAAGCGGCTTCTGATGAAGTGGGTGGGGTGAATACACTCATTTCCCTCAACATTCTGTCCAACAGTTGTCTCTATTACATTTAAATGTGGTTCATTCACTCTCTCCTTCAGCAAGAATAATGTTTCAGAAGGAATAAGGAAATCAACAACAAACTAAAAATGTGACTAAAAAGTCTCACTACGCCAAGGGTTCAGCATATGATTGTTTGCAACTTTAGGCTGTGTGAATGACAGTGAGTTTTTGTGTGACAGAACAAAAGCTCCTACAGGGCAATCCAGCACATTTGTGTTTGGGGAGAAAAATATAGTAAAGATGACCACTCCTCGGGTGTTTCTCATGAAGCTCCAGTAACAGTGATTTCCAACTGTGCGGATCTAACAGGGAAGAATCCTCCTTCTCTCCCAAGAGGGACAGGATGTTCACATTAACACCCAATCTACTGTTTTCCCATAGGAGAGTCCAGTCTCTTTAGCAGGGAAGGGCAGTTGCTTATTCTTTAAAACAAATGTTGACGTTATCCAGAATTATACTATTTTTGCAATTTCTTTACTTTTTTCTTTTTGGCAAAATGACAAACTTACTGTTACCACTGGTGGGTGTAAATTTTTGAGTAAAAACTAATGTAAGTATAAGATGTATGCTTTGACTTCAGGAACCATTTGCATATTTTTTATTCACTGTTACTTTATATTTACAGAAGCGGGTAGTGAAAAGGATTATTTTTCAGTAATCAATAATAGAGATTACTTTCATTTGACATCCATTGATTATTTTCTCTGAAGGTTTACATATGCACATAATGATGCTGGGTTCCATTAGTGTTACTTCCTCTAAACCATGGCTAATCAGGAGGGGTTCTTCAAGAAACAAGATGAGTGAGTAGACACTTTGGGGTGGAATGCTAGACAAGATGCTATTTCTGAGTCAGATGCCCTTGGGCTGATGTAAGCAGATGAATTGTATAAAAATCCAGTAAAAAAACCATTCTGTATGACAGTCTCTGAAGCATTTGAGATATGTATGAAAGCTACGACAGTACTCCTGCTTGGGACTGGAGTTCTCAGAATATCTGTGTCTTTTCAGATGCATCTGCCATACATTATTCTTCTACCAGAATAGTATGTCGTTCAAAAATCATTTCAAGAAATATGTGATTTGATATCATTCTTAGGGACCTCTGAAAAGTGCTTATCAATAAAAGTCAAAAATTAATGTGTCCTTTTTTATTATAAGAATTGTAGATCATTGGGGAAACATCCTGGAGAATTGGTCTTTGAATTCCTTTTCACTTGCAATGGACTCCTTTTAAAACAAAACAAAAAGAAAAAACCTACATGGAATTCTAATGTGTAAAATAATTCATTCTTACTGAACTGGGAAAACATTTGGAATTCCAGGAGTTCATTCTGGGAATGGTTACTTTAACACATTTTTCTAACCTTCTTGAGTGAGAAGATATACAAATCATCTGAGGAAACGAGACAGCAACTAACACAAGAATCCCAAAATATCTGGAGAATGGGGTCATTTTGCTAAAACAGCCCCTACTTGTATTGATGGAGAACTAGGAGCTTGATGGTGTGCAGCAAGTGGCCAAAGGTTATACAGCTACTTTTGACAAACTTAGGACCCAAATTAAAAAATTTCCTCCTATTTGTAGGTTACTATATGGTGCTGTCTCTGGAGTCTGGAATGCCTTTGAAATCAAGTTGTATGACATTCTAATTGATTTTAATTCTCTAAAGCTTTTAAAAGTTGGTTAACACTTTTATAGCAAGAAAAAATTTTCTGTACTGTTGTGTGTTGCAGCAAAATCAGTTGTGTTTCTCAGGAGTATTTTATGTTCACGTTAATAATAATCATCCCTTATATTTATTCAGCTCAACACGCATGGGATGCATATGCATTCTGGAATTGGACGTAGGACATGACATCCCTGACCAGTAAATCCCTTGAATGAGTGCATTTTTCCCGCTCTGTGCATGCCTCTGTCTTGTCCATTGTCTGTCTTCTTTTCATGCCTGTCAGGCGGTGGCCATGACTGTGCACTTATAAAGGTCAGTGACCCAGCAGAGAGGGCAGGCCCTGCAGAAGGCGTGTTGATGAAGCATTACAATGCACACTGAATTTGTTAGCTCTCTGGCTTACTCCCAGGGCCAGGCTGCAATTGTTGCCTGTGTGGTATAGCACCTACCCAGAACTCTAACGGTATAGACCATTCCAACCAGGAATGTTTAAATCATAACCTCAAAATAAGCATCCAATATTTCCAATCTCACTACATTCTTTTACCTGGCTCTCTTCCCTTTGATTTGTCCAATATATTCATTTAAGATGAATAAAACAGTTTTCCCTTATTTACATAAACAGCCATAATGAGGTCTTCAAGAGGTTATCTGCAAAATTGGAAGCCCACAAAGACAGTAAACTCACATTATTTAGTTGAGACTTTTAGAAGGCTGAGGTCCTAAGTCTCTATATATGTATGACATATACTAAATGAAACAAAAATAGATATGGCATTTCCTTTGAAATTGTCTTATTTGTTTCTTTCTTTGAAGTATCTACCTTTTAGCAAACCTCAAGGTAGTAAGACAGAGATAGGAATTTGATTTTTGAAATAAGGAACCACACTGATTAAGATCAGTAGATTTTTCAAAGGTCTGTAGGTTTTTCAAAGGTGCTATACAGAACCCTGTGCAAGACAGAGAAAAATTAGAAACCAGAGTATGTAGTATATTCTCTATAATTCCCAATATAGAAAAACAAACAAAACAACACTAGATCTTTGAAAAAACAGAAAAACGTGACCAAATAGTAAATGACCCAAAAATGATATTACAATGTCTTGGAACATTGGAAATGTTCCCAAAAAGATATTACAATGTCTTGGAAGCAGCTATATAGCATGTTTTTCATTAATTAAGAGGAAAACTGTCATAATGAGCAGACTGATGGAGAATTTTAGCAAAGAAATAGAAACTAAAAAAAAAAAACACTGAACTGAAAAATATGGTGTGTGAAATAAAATTTATTGGGTTAAGAACAGTATAAAAGGCTAAAGAATTTGAAGATGACAGTAGAAACCTTACAGTCTGAAGGATAGATAGAAAAAAAGTTTTGTGGAAAAAGTTCTGGGTCCTGCAGGGAAATATCGCACAGTTTAACATACATATACTTCAATTTCCAGAAGAGGAAAAAAATGAAACAAAAATCTTTAAGTTATAGAAGAAAAGCCACTAAATTTCATTAAAAACATCAAGTTATAAACTCAAGAGGCTCAGCAAACTCCAAGTGACAGAGATATTAAAAAAAAAACACCACATTTTGGGGGGTTTAAAATTAAAGTTCAGATATATTTTTACCAACCAAAGACAGACAAGAGTCCAGAGATGTCGTCTGAGGGAAAAGACCTCATGTATAAGGAATAGCATTACAACTCACCACTGACTTTTCAGCAGAAACAATGGGACCGAGACAATGGAACATCATTAAAGTGCTGAGTGATAAAACGACCACACAGAAGTCTACATTTAGCAAAATATACTTCAGAAATGAAGGTAAAAACTGACCTATTACAGATATGTTAAGTGAAAAAAAATTTAGGCTGAAGAAAATAATAGTACATAACAAAGGAATAAGTATCAGAAAAATATTTTTTAAAGGGTGAAATAAAGTATTTTTCCTCCAATTTTTAAAAAATAGCTCATTACTTAAAGCAAGATTTACGGCATTACTTTATGAGAGTTCTAATGAATGTGGATGTATAATATGTTTCTGAGAATTAACAGAATTTTACTATTTGGGAGATTTTACATTTTACATCAAGGGAATAACATTCACTATAAGTAGACTATAGTAAGTCCAGAATATAAAATATAATATTTACAATAGTTACTGTAAAATTATAAAAAGTTTTAGTTAAATACAAATTTAAACATATGATTACCCCAGAATATTGCAGGACATGAGGAACAATGAAAAATGGGATTAATAAAAAATGAATAGTAAAATGGTAAATACAAATCCAACTATGATCAAAAGCAGCACTAAATATAAATAGAATAAATACTAACTAAATACAAACATTGCCAAATGATATTTATTTGCCTTCTTTTGTATGTTACATGTTTGTGATACAAAATATTTACATTTGTTTTGGGGAGTTTGTTCATATACAATCACATCATTGTTTTACTTCCTTTCTCTCTTTCCCGATACTCTTTTCTTTCCATGATCCCCTTCCCCAGCTCCAAAAACTCTACCTTCTGTTTCCTTCCATTTCTCCTTTATTTTACTGTTTAATTTCTTTATATTTTGGGTTTTTAAAAGAAAAATCATGTGATGTTTGACTTATTCCATATAACATTATAGACTCAAGAGTCATTCATTTCCCTGCAAGTGGCATAAATTCGTTCTTCAGTATGGCTGGATAATATTCCATTGTGTATGTATTAGTCACATTTTCTTTTTATTCATCCATTGATGAATTGAGCATCTAGTCTGTTTCCAGAGCTTGGCTATTTGAATTGTGCTGCTACAAACATGGTCATGCATATATCACTAAGGTTTACTGTCTTTAATTCTTTTAAGAATATACCCAGGAGGGGACTAGCTAGGTCAAATGGAATATCCATTTTTAGTTTTTAACGAAATCTCCACAATGGTTGCACAAATTTACATTCTCATCAACAGTATAGAAGAATTCTTTTCTGCCCACAGTGGCTGGAGTAAGAAGAAATCTGAGAATTGCTTGTTTTGATTTGCATTTCCCTACTGGCTAAAGATGATGAACATTTTTTCATGTACTTATTGGCCACTTTGAGAAGTGTCTATTCTGTTCTTTGCCCAGTTTTGATTGGTTCATTTGAGGAAGGCTAATACTTTTTGAGCCCTCTATAAAAAGAATAACTGGCAGAATTTATTTTTCATTCTGTAGGTTGTCTTTTCTTCCTGTTGATCGTTTCTTTTGGTGTGTAGAAGCTTTCATCTTAATATAATTCTATTTCTTGATGCCTGATATTATTTCTTGTGCTATTGGAGTTCTGTTCAGGAAGCTCATGTTGTGCCTATAGTTTTAAATGTTTACCACGTGTCATCATGCAGCAGTTTCAGCATTTCTGTTTTTTTAAATTTGGGTTTTTGATCCATTTTGATTGGATTTTAATACAGGATGAGAGATGCTGGTGCAGTTTTATTCATCTCTGTGTGGATAGCCAGTCTTCCCAGCACTATTTGTTAAGGTTCGTATCTTTTACTCTATGTGTGTGTTTGGCCCCTTGTCAAAAACCAGATGGTTGAAGGCACATTGAGCTGTTTCTGTGCCTTCCATGCTATTCCTGTCTACATATCTGTTCCTTGTATCAGTACCATGCTGTTTTTGTTCCTACAGCTTCATTATATAGCTTGAAATCTAGTACTATAATGCCTCCTACTTTGGTTTATTCTCAGGATTACTTTGAGTGTTCTGGGACTCTGCTGGTTCCACATGAATTTTAGGATTATTTTCTCCAGTTCTCCAAAGATTGTTGTATTTTTTATAACAAGAATTATATTAAAACTGTATCACTTTTGATACCATGGCTTTTAAATGATATTGATTCTGCCTATCCAGGAGCAGTGGATGTCTTTTTATTTTCCAATATCTTCTTCATTCTCTTTTGTCAGGGTACTATAATTTTTATTATGGAGGTCTTTCATGTCCCTACTTTGATTGATTACTGGATTAATTTTTTGAAAGTATCATAAATGAGATTGTTTTCCCTATTGCTTTCCCTGTGAGTTCATTATTGGTGTACAGGGATGCTTTTGACTTTTGTCTGTTGATTTTGTGTCAGATAGTATTTTTTTTTTCGTGGTACTGGGGATTGAACCTACTCCTTCATACTGAACTAACTCTACAACCCTTTAAAATTTGTTTTTGTTTTTGATAGGGTCTTCTTAATTTTAATTTGCATAGCCTGCGCTCAAACTTATAGTCCTCCTGATTCAGCCTCCCAGAGTCCTGGGCTTATATGTGTGCACCATCATACCCAGCTCCAAATGGTATTTAAAAAGCAAGAGTCAACAATAAGCATTTTATAATTTATGTGCCTTAAATATAAAGACATGGACCAATGTGGATTTTAAGCAAAGGAGTATTAGAATTTAAAGACATTTCATAATAATAAAAAGATCAATTCACCTGGAAGACATGATAATGTGTATGTAATTGGCAATAGAATTTCAAAATATAAAGAGCAAAACCGGACAGAATTAAAAAGGCAAATATATAAATCTACACTCAGAATTCAACATTATTTCAATACCCTTCTCTCAATTAGTTGGTAGAACAGTAGATAAAAAATCAAGGATACAAATTTTTAACACTATAAACTGTTCTGATATAATTGACATTTATAGAATAGTGTACCCACCAACTTGAGAATACATGCTTTTTTCAAGTATATATATAGTCAAGATAGAATATATGTTGTCTCAAATATCAAAGGATTATCATTTTACAAGGTTATTTTCTTACTATCCTGCAGTTAAAATTAGTGATAATAAAATATCTTGACTGCTAAATGAACTGTGAATCAAGGAAAAAAATAACCAGAAAAATTAGGAACTATTTTAAATAAAGCGATAATGTTATACAATATATCAACAATTGTGGAACTTAGTTGAATCATTTCTTAGAGGAAATAAACTGAAATGCTTATGTTTCAGGAAAAGAATTGTAAATTTTCATGTTGGGTGCTATAAAAAAAAAACAAATTAAACTCAATTAATTCCTGTACATGGAAATAATAAAAATAAAAGACTATTAATCAATATAGTGATACCTTGGTTCATGAATTTATTTTGTTTTACAAAAAAAGAAGGAAGAAGAGAAGGAAGGAAAGAAGTAAGTTTTCCACCAGCTTGAGCAAATTAATTAATGTTCCTGAGCCTCAGTTTCCTTATTCAGAAAAGTTATAATCACAACAATAATAAATTTATTTCTACTTTACAGTCCTGCTGTGTGGATTGGCAAGGATTAATTAGAGCACTTTGTTCACAGTAGGTACTCAGTCATTCCTATATATTCACTGAAGTACCTTGGGGTAATACCAAACACGAGTGGAACAGAGTGGATTTAAAAGCTTGTATCTCCTTCAAGGTCATGTCTTTGCACTTTGAGGTTGGCTCTCCAGACAACAAGCTTCTGCTAAAAGTTTCTTCTAAAGGTAACTTTGGGGCTGCTGTTCATGTGCTCCACAGTTGCTAACAGCTAACTTTCTGCTTGTGATCCATTTTGTCCTTGGAGAGCCTTGTGTAGCGAGGGCTACAATGCGAAGTGTTATTCTCCCTCTGTGATGTCCTCCACACGCCCTGGAAAGCCCAATGGGAGGAAATGGGATTAAACTTCATCAGGAGGGATTTAGATTAGACCGGAAGAAGAACTTCCTGACTGATGATTTCCTTCCCTGGAGTCTAAAAATAGAATAGTTTCCCATTTGTCAGTTTTTAAGATGAAAGATGTTCAACTAGATGGCTTTTCAAGATTCCTTCAGTTCTGTGGTATTACTTATATCACAGAACTGTATTTGTAAGAACAAAGCTTATTTCATATACAAATTAGAGACAGTGTAGAGTGGTTTGGTTTTTTTCCCCCCAAAGCTATAGGAAATGCTTTCTGCATTGCCTTGATCGTTCACAGAGCCCAAAGAATTATACAAAACTGCCTTAGCAAGCTGAAAAAAAAATTAATAGAAGATAAGCACAAAGATTTAGGAAATTGTTGTGTGATGGGAAGTTTATATTTGTATTGCATATGCAAATTACTTACTAAAGTATTTTTTCCATCGTTAGATATTTGCACCAAACTTAAAGTGGTATTGGAACTTAACAAAACCGAATTCTTTGCATTTAAACTGTTGAACAAGAAATAAAGTAATGTTGCCACCTAGTGGACCTTATGTGTGACTGCTGCTATTGAGAGTGGCTAACGTCAGGTCTAACTCAGTGTTGTGCAAATTGTAGCTGGACTGGACAGGACCTGAGACTAAGTTCAGTTTTCTTAACAGTACATTAAAAAAAATATTAAAAGGTGATCGTCATAAAGTGATCTTTCATTTTTTTCCAGCTTAATTTTATGGTAGTAATGGAATGTGATCTAAGTGGCACTGATGATTTGACATTTGTTCAGATCTCTTTGAAAATTACCCTGGTTTGGATTTTTGTCACTGTTCTTTGTTCACTTGAAAGATCATATACTTTCTTTTCTTGGACATTTCTATATATACTTATAATGTCAAATATTCATTTGGCCAAATTTTCTGTAATCTAAAGTTTGGGAGTGCAGAAATTGCTTGACTCCTTATACAAATGACATAAAATCCTTCTCTGTGATTTTTTTTTTTTTTTTTTTGAGACAAGGTCTTGCTATGTAGTTAGGCTTGTCCTGAACTCACTATGTAACCAAGGCTGACCTGGAACTCCAGCAATCTGTAATTATTGATACATTGTATCAACTTGAGAAGTTGAACCATCAACAAGGAGCCAGGGTCCTCACCTTGTAAACATCCTCATTTTGTGCAAGAGAAGGCCATGGAGATGATGTAAGTGCTACACTCTCCCAGGGGTTGGGGGTATCCTGCTTACAATATTAGGGAGTAAAAGAGGCTTGATTTCTCCCTCTCTTCTCTTGTTGCTTTTGCTGTCTTCTGCTGCCTTGAGATGTGGCTCATGTATCATGCACCCTGCTTTGGAGCCAGCAGATTATGGACTGAAACCTCCAAAAACTATGTGCTAAATAAACCTTTCCTTCCTTAATCTTGTGTGTTGGATATTTTGTCCCAGCAATGGGAGAAAAGTAACGAAGACACCATCCTCCTGCCTCAGTCTCCCAAGTGCAGAATTATAGGCCTGAGTCACCGTGCCTAGACCTTTCTCTATGATTTTGGATTTGTCAGTGTCTCACTGTAATTTTGTCAGATTTTTGCTTTTGCATGGACCTTTTTCAGTGCACACAAAGTCACAGTTCTGTGACTTATCACTATGATTGTATTTTGCCTTCAATTCTCTTACCTGACAGTAAAATTGTTATTGTAGCTTTGCTTTTTTTTAAATTTTAAAGAGGATAAAACCAGGGAAAATAAAACACAATAAAACCAATCAAAACAAACCAGTGTAAATGGTACAGGACTTCAAAACCTTACAATAGTTACCATAATGCCTTTTATTGTCTTCAAAATAGCTGCAGATGCCTTCAAACATAGTAAAAATCCACAGAACATAATAGAATAGTGTTGGGAGCTGCGGCCGACACCGGTCGCTTTACTTGGCGGACGTGAGGCCTGTAAAAAAGAGCAAAGCCTGAGCTAGATTACCCCTCCCATCGAGTGAGCCAAGTTGGCGCCTGCTTCCTGCCCCCTGATTGCCCTGGCAACTTAAACAACCCGCTCTGTAAGATAGTCTGCCTAGCAACAACTGATGTTAGCCAGTCAGCCCGCATCACGCGCTTTAAACTGATTGGCCACTGTTACCCTATAAAAGTGAGTGCCTCTCCCGCTACGAGAGAGAAGCACAGAGAGAGATAGAGAAAGTCCACTGGTAAGAAAGGACTGGTGGCAGAGCAGAGGCCTCGCGGGGCCCACGCGGAGACAAATAAAGACAAGGTTGCACACCGTCAGAATCTGTCGTGTGTTTTTCCTGCCGGCCGGGAGCGACACCGACAGAATAGAAATAATAAAAACAAAGCAATGAAAGCATAAAGGACTTCAAAACAAGACGATAGCAAATCCAAAATCGCTATCATAATATATTTTTCTATCTTTGAAATAGCTAGTCATGCCATTGGATTTAACATAAACAAAACAAAAGAGAATAAAATCCAACCCAACAAAACAATGAAAACGATATAGGACTTTAAAACAAGACAATGGGGAATCAACAAGGCCACCACCCTCAAAAGGAGATTCCTTCTAGTTGCCACACTGTGTACCTCTGTTCTCTAAGCAGATGATCAGACCACTGGCCACAGCCTGTAAGGTCAGTGACAAGTCAGAGCACCACAGGGATCCAACTGCATTTCACCTCGTCATTACAGCCTGTGTTTCTTGGGATCAGCCGATCACTTGGATCACTCGCTGGGATTGAGAGGGATTGGTACTTCTTGTTTGCCAGCCCGCATATGGTAGATTTCGTTAAGAAGCAATTTGGCTGATGTTTCTCACATGCTTTTATCTTTACCCTTTCTGTGCCATTTTAGTTAAACTGTATCTTCTGTAAACTATGCATGACTGTTTTAGAAAAAATCTGAGGCTATCTTGTAACATATCAGCTTAATTTTTCTACACATACTATAATTACTGACATTTAATAACATACTGTATTTTTAGTTCATCATTTTTCTTTTTTCATATGATTTGTTGGATTTTTAGAATTCTTTCCTCTGTTATTTAGAATATATTGGATTATAGGGTTTTGTTATTGTTGCTTTTTTTTTTACATTTCATCTTCTAATTTTAAATGGTTTTTATTATGAAATTATTCAGATCTGCTGATAAGGCTATAATGGCTTATCTATTTACTCTCAGCTTTATCAAGTTTTAATAAACCAGTTATTATACTATAATTGCTTTGGACTTTTTTAAATAAGAAGAAATTAGACTGAGTTGAAGTTTCTTTGTCCCCTCCTTAATCTCACTTCTTTCTCCTTCTCCAGAGTTAGTCTTGGTTGTGAATTTAATTTTAGGCATGTCTTGAAATTTATTCTGCATTCTCTTGTTAAACAATGTATTTATATATTTTAAAAAGTTATTTGGCTATCTCTTGAGTTAACATTATGTTTTTGACATTCATTCATCTTGATTCAAGTACCTCTGGTTGATCACTTAACATCTGCAGAGTAGTAACCATTTACATATGTATGTATTTTTATATCTGTGAAAGTCCCTGCTCATTCCTCTGTCAATGGATAGCTTTCCCCAAGGTTTTCCTATTTCAAGCAATGTTAGAACAATGTCCTTAATATTTCTCTATGGGCACAGAAGAAAATTCCTCTACAGCAACATTTGCATGACCCTTTTAAAATTATTTTGAAAAACTATATAAGTTCCTTGCACCCTTTTTAAAGACAACAGCTAAAATTTTCACTTTAATTTGAATAGTGGCAAATTATGTGATTGTAGGCTCATTGTAAATGTTAATTTTTAAAGTACAATGGTTCAAATGTCAAAGCAAGTTGATAAGCACTGCTGTGTGTGAAAGTGAAGATCAGTCATAAATCTGAAATTTTCCATTGTTTTTTTCATTTTTTTGTTTGTTTCACAGTAAGACTAAAGTTTATTTGCCTAAGAAAAAATACAAAGCCACTCTGAAGAGTGTTTCTGTTAATAATACGTTGGATCACAATTTAGTGGGAAATAGTATTCATAAGGTGACAATATCTATAAAGCTTGCATAATTGCTATCATACAAGATTGTTATAATTGATAGAAAAAGTTCATAAGCTGATAAATATTCTTTCACTGCTTTATGGAATATTTTATTTACTATTTTATTGTTTAATTCTATTTAAATAGAGGGTTAATTAACACATCAATTAATAAGGCTGATCATCCTTTCGAGTCTTTATTGGACAAACATGTTTAAGTTGCTTTTTGGCCATTTTTATTTGGCTTGTCTGCCTTATATTCATTGATTTGTAAATGAAAACTTAAAAAAATAGTCTGATTTCAAGACTATTGCTGGTTATATGCTCCTTATATTTTTTCTGTGGCTTCACTTTATATTTTTATATGATACCTTTTAATGTATAGAATTTCTTAATTTTAAATAACCAATACTTTTCTTTCAGTTAATGCATTTTGTGAGCCACTGAAGAAATTCTTGTGTACCTCATAATCATGATTCTTCTAAAATCTTTATCATTATAGTCTTTTCATTTAGATCTTGAAGTCACCTGGAAGTGATTTCTGTGCTGAGTGTGAGTTAGAGCTCAATTTTACTTTTCCATATGGGTAACACATTGACCCTTCATGACTTACTGGAAAATCTGTTCTGCTATGGTGTCTTTGTCATTAAACACAAATCCACATGTGGGTGAGGGTCAGCTGGCCTGAGGAATCTGTCCCACTGGTCCATTCTTCAGACTAGGCTCTCCAGGAAATGTTTTGAGACTCCAACAGTAGGGCTTATTAGGGACAGAGACTGGGATCAACAGCTGGGGAAGGGGGAGGAGAAAGCAGGATTGTGCACAGGGAAGAGCTGTGATGCATCTCAGTGTCTGCAAAGCCTCAGCGGACTGTGTGAGAGCTCTGAAGCCAACACAATTCTTCTGAGTTGCTCTGAGTGAGGAAAGAGCACTGTGAGCTTTCTTCCCTTTATCAGGGGTGGGCAAAAGATCTCATCATCTGAGGAAACTTTGAAAGAATGCTCAAAACTTCAAATTTATTCTGGCAGCACTCCCATCTTTTAGAAGTATTTATTTTATCTCCAAAGGGAATTTGAACAGTACTCCCCACCATTCACTGTAGACCATGTCTTGAGTTGCTTATATCTTTTTATTCATGGAAGAGGTCGGAAGAGTTCTTCCAAGGATTTAAAGAACTTTTAGAAACTGATAAGAGAAAGTAAACAAGACAACCTATACCCCTAGCTATTCTCAGGGTAAATCTTTGTTTTCTGTTACTGTGACAAAATACCCAAGACTGCATGATTTATAAAGAACAGAGTTTTATTTTGGTTCATGGTTTTGCAAGTTGAGGGGCCTAAAATGGCACAGTCCTGACATCTGTTTGACTTCTGGAGAGGACTTTGTGCTGCACCATTACATGGCAGAAGGATCAATAAGCTCATGTGAGAAAGAAAGATAGACTTGTTTATAGCAAATTTCCCTTGATATAACTAACTTACTCTTGTGAGAAGAGCATTAATTCACTCAAAAGTTTAGAGCCCCCCAGGCCCAAACACTTGCCATTGGGCCACACTTCTTACTGCCACACTGGGGACCAACTTCCCAACAATGAATCTTGAACCCCCCAAACCACACAGTGCTGCAACTAATACTTGTAACTTCTTCCAGTCTTTCTTTATTCTAGTTTTTCTCTCTCATCTCAAACCATTGATGGCCTGGGTAACAACGTGGTGGCATGAAAAGTAAATCTTTGGAGAGTTCTAAGTTCCCTGGCATCAGACCCTTGTCAGACCATGACTGCTGCAGTAGCTCATCTTCTGTCAAAACTGACAACGTTATGCCAAGAGGCAACTGAATGAATCATTCATGAGTAAAATACATTACCTTTTACTATTAATATGTTACAGCATGTTGATGATCTCCTGATATTTAGGGTAATTAAACTCTGCCAAGTCTCCTCTCTTGCCTGATGATGTTTTATATGAGTCCAAATTGTTTAAGGAGCCACCATAGCTTATGGTTCAATGGTACCCTCGTTGTGTGTCAAGAACTATGAGGGGCTGAGATTTTTATACTACTTTCAAGCTAAAAAGTTAGCCCCCAGCAGTTCCATGGATAGTTGCAGAAGACCAAAACTTTGGTTTATTGAGGGTGACATAAAAGACCAGATGACACTTGCACATGCTATGAGTTGCATTATAGGTGAGCAGTCCTAAGGTTTAGTGAACCTGATTCTTTTACGATGGGTAGTAAGCCTCCTGGGAAATACTATTTCCACCTTCTAAAACTGTTTCTTATGCAAATATTCTTGAAAAGATAGTCTGGAGCAAGGGAGTCAGCATTGTTGCTCAGAAAAGTTGCAGAAATGAAAGATATTTATGTGAAATTTTATCCAGGCACTATTGTTTTATGTTTTGCTTTTGTGTGTTTTAAACCTCATGATACTTTAGTCACTATTTGTGCTGTAAACAGTTATTTCTTTTAAAAATCCATTTCTAAATTGTCATGTTATCTATTTTTGTCTCTGTTTTTTTCTGTAGATCCAAATTGCTATTTTTATTATTGTTCTTTAGCCTGAAAAATTACCTTAGCACGTATTTTCTTGTGTCTGATGGCTTTGGATTATTTCAGGTTTTGTTTCTTGAAAATGTATCTATTTTCATTTATTTTGGGAGACACTATACACCTACATACCCACACATACATAGAATTCTAGATTGATTCTTTCATTTTTTCAAAGATTGTTCCATCATTGTCTGGTTCCCATTGTTTCTGAGAAGAAGTCATTTGTAATTCTTACTATTCTCTTGAATATAAAATGTCTTTCTCCCTCTCACTCCTTTCAAGATTTTTGGTTTCTCTTTCATTTTCAGGAGTTTGACTGTAATGAGTTTTTATCCAACTTAATGTTATTAACCTGGATCTATAAATTTGTAGCCTTTTAAAAATCAAATTTGGTAAGTTGTGATCATTTTTCTTCAAATGTTTCTATCTCCTACATCTCCTTTCCATCAAGAATTCTAACTACACAAGTTACAGTGTTTGTTATTGTCTCAGGCCCTAAGTGTTCTGTTCGGCTTTTAAATATACTCTCTGTCCTTGAGTTTGGAAAATATTTTTATTGGTGTATCCTCAAGATAATATATTTTTTCTATTGCAGATAGAGTCTATTATTAATTCTGAAATAATTTTAGAAATTATTTTTCAGTTCATTTTAGATTTTCCGTTTTTGGTAAAGTACACCTATTTATATAGTGTGATAATTTTTTTTCCTAATTTGTTTAATGTGTTTTGGGGGATCAAATCCAGGGTCTCACACCTGCTAAGCAAATACTTTCCATTAAGCTACTACTCAGTATTTTCTTTAATTAAAATGCATTTATAATAGTTTTATTAAAGTTCTTCTCCAAAATATAAGTCATATTTGAATTTGACTCTTATCAATAATTGTTTGTCATATAGGTCATCTTACTGTTTCTAAAATATCTTATAAATTTTTATAGTATGTGAGATTCTATAAGCAAACAGAATAGATACCAAAATTGATAAATTTTTCTTTCTTTTCTTTTCCCCCAAGGAAATGCAAATCTTCTCATTCTCTGATGCCTAGGGTAAGGGGCTTAAAAGTTATGTTTCATTGAAACTTCAGTTGAACTTTAATTACATTCTACTTTCTTTAGATTTCAGATGGGACTAAAGAGAAATCTCTGAGTTTTGGCACAGTCTTTTCATATTTCTGCAATAAGATGATCTCTTTAATCTTGTCCTGATTTGAGCTTGTATTGGATTGCATGGCAGTTTTAGTTATTTTGGCTCACAACTGAATTCAACTTCAGTATGGCCTTGGAATGTAAGCATTGTGAAACTGAAAAACTGAAAAAAAAATTGTTTTGTGTTCTCTAACCCATATTTAATAAAATTATTATAGGAAAGAATTGATAGATTGAACTTTTTTTTTTTTTTTGCATTAGAGGATCTTCCAGGTTCTAATGCATCATATTGCTCCACATTGTCATTAAAATTTGACTGTTTTTTCCTTGTTCTTGAAAAGTTAGATTCTCTTACTGTTCGGTAAGGCTTAATCACTCTTCCCCCAACCCCGGTGTAGAAGTGACCACTATTCTTTGCTCATATATACAAGACTTTTTCCTTTGAATGACTAATTTAATTAAGAATAAAGATTCACTGCTTTTTATAGCTTTAATATAACTAAAACTCTTAAATTAATTTGTTTTCCTGTTGTTTCCAAGAAAAATTTAGTCTTTCAAATTGTAAGGTATAAGTGGGCCACCCTTGAACTTTAAGCAAAATTCAGCTTTAAGTGACATACTTAAGTACAAAGTTTGGTACATTTTGACTCTTTATAATTTTGATTATTTTTCTCTTCTGTGTCTTTATATATTCTTCCACATAATTGAAATGTTTTCAAGCTTATGAATCCTATTCCCTACTACAATATAATTTCTATAAAGATATTTACTCATCACTACTTTCCCTCTTGATCTACAATAATGTTAGGTAGGCACATAAGCAATGCTTAATTATATTTGATGAAGAGAAATGAATGAAGAGACATAAAGGGTTAGCAAAGTACAGGCTTTGGTCTGGAATCAAATCTCTGCTATGTTACTAATTGTATGATCCTTGCAAAATACCATTTCAAATGCATTTTTTCTCATCTTTATAACCAAAAAGAGTGTATTCACTTGGTTTTTCTGTGCTTTTTGTTCGTTTGTTTTTGTGGGTACCAGGAATCAAACTCAAGATCTCGTGTTTGCCAGGCAGCCTCTGAGTCACTGAGCTGTATTTCTGGTCCCTCAATTTGTGATGCTTAAGGCAATGTATTTAGATAAAAATATAGGACACAGAATAACTGTGTTTGTAGGACTAGGTTAAGGAATGAGGGTATTATGGTTGATTTGATATCAGTCAAGATGATGATAGGTAGTGACTGCTAATTATTATGTCCTAGTGACACTTGTCTTAAGCAAGATGATCAGTGGGTTCTACTGATCAGAATGCCCCCTGCATTGTGTTCTATCCATACTAAGCATTAATTTTAAGAACAAAGTGAAAACTGGAGCACAACTAGATAAGTTAGGTACAGAGTCTAGACATTATCAAATGTCCTAAGTGGAATAATTTTATATTTGGTGATGATAGATGATTTGTGTATAAAACACTATATGAGGGCATGATTAGTTAGCTAACATTTGATGGATTGTTCCATCAATAGTCAATCAGGAGGAAACTTGTTCTTGGTTCTAGAGAGAATGATCAGGACTAGGTGGTCTTATGCACAGGGACATACATTTTGTGTGACTACAGAGAAAAAGTCTTTCACAGGAGAAGTAGCTTAGTAAGAGAGGAACTTTCATTTCACCTGAAAGCACTCAGGTTGGGATACTAGAGCAGGGTCTCTACAGGGAAGAAGTTAGGCAAGTGACCTCAGCAATCTTTCAAACTGTAAGTCTCTATGATTTCATGACTCACAATTTGGAACCCACTAAATAATACCAGATGGTAATTTGAGAGTTGATTATTACTTAGCCTGAGAAGTGTTCCTAGAAGAAGATAAAAATAATTGGGAAAATGACTCTGCTGGAGATTGGGATTTGTAAATAACCCAGAAGGCATCCATGTTGACAAAGAAACAGATTGTCCAGGTTTTAAGTGACTGTGCATAAGAAGAAGCCTCTTATCAGCCATGATCTGAGATTTATCAAACTGAAATAACCTGAAACAAAATCTCTATCCTATTTCTGTTGTTATTTGTGTTTCTATCATTAGAAGTTTCTTTTTTAAATCTCACAGGGTTTTAATTCTCAGTGTTTACTGGTTAAAATAAATTAAACCAGTTGCTAAAAACTTTTTAAATGGCAGGATGAATTTTTTTTTTCAAATAAGATTTTATATGGGAACACAGCACATATGTTTTAAAACATTCTTTGTATTTTGGATGAGTAAGTCCCAGAACACTCTACCTGGTGCTCTACATCCACTTTCTCTAAAGTTTTTCCCCCAAGAATCTCCTAAAGACCATCCACCAAAAGTTGGGTTGCAGAGAAAAATATTTGGAAGATAATGCTTGAAATTATAGTCAGCTTTCATTTAAGGAGAGTTACCTAGGGTGTCTGCCTTGAAAGGAAGAAAAGAACAAAAGGTCTAGATGCAAATATTTCTCTTGTTTTGATGAGAATGAAATTCTAAACTCCCTAGTATAAAGACTGAATTTTTCTTCAAAGTTTATGCTCTGCCTTGAATTAACTAAGCTTATTCCAAATTAATCATATCCAGCCACTAGTAGATGCTTTCAAGGCAGAACATTGAATATTAATACATAGATCAGATTCCTTCAGGAAATAGCTAGCACTTGCAAATTAGGGAGATTATTTACAGAGCGATACTCCACGAAGGTGGGAATACACAAAAATCATGGATTCTGTCCTAAAGTTAGTGGCAGCAAAATTGTCAGCTTTGAGGCTTGAAGAAAATCAAGAGAAGGAGAAATTCCTGTTATCCCAAAGGGAGAGGGAACCTTCCAAGAAAGATGTAATTAGCTACTTTTGTTTAGGAACAAAGCCAGAATGGTGACTTGGCAAAGAGGGAGCAGGCAGTTAGTCTCCTTACTCTTTTCTTTCCCTCCAGGTTCTTACTGGGAATCAAACTCAAGACCTTGCACTTACCAGGCAAGCACTTAAGCCACTGTGCTAAATCTCCAGCTCCCTCCATGTTGTTGTTGAGGAAATGAGGAATGAATAATTCTAACTAGAATCCAAGAGGGGCAGTGGAGGCCTATTGATGGAATCTATGTAGTGATCATTTTGGGCAGGAAGGAAGGGGAAGAGGAGTTTAGAGAAGACTGGGGTGGGCAGCTGGTAGCCTTCAGCACAATAGAAACATTTGGCAAATAAAATCTGCCAACCAAACATGTTTTGAATGAAATAATGTAAAAAAGAAAACTGTTCTTCATTTTTCCAAATCCTTCAACAAAGATTCAGATTGGAATTGTTGATCCAGTGGGGATGTTGGGTAGTGGGATCCAGCTCTGTGACCTTATTGTAACTTGAATATGTCATTCTCATTCTTCCTGGTATCTACAGAGCCTAGCAACTACTAATTAATTCCATAGGTTATGTGCTTATTATTTCTCCTGTCTCAAATGCCAGCGTTATCACTTGTGGTAGCACATCTCCTTCCACTACATCCTCTACAGATTTAGACCTATGAAAGTCTTAATTATTATAAAACTAAAGCACTTCAGGGGCTAGTAAAGGATGAGTTCAGTCATATAAATTATTTATATACAGTATATATTTTATATTATGCATACATATGTGCATATTTGTATACATATATCTATTTATTTACTCAAATTTACTTAGCTATAGTTAACCAAGAAAAAAAGGCAAGTTTTAATTGTCCTAGTTCTGGCCTACCATCCCGGAACCTTTGAACCCCCAATCTCTAGCACAGAGGGCAGGCCACTTCTGCACCTACCATCACACTACCTTTGGATTGCAGACCTTCAGTGTGGAAGGCAGGCTGTTTCTGCACCCACCATACAGCTGCCCTTAGAACCTGGACCTCCTACACAGAAAGCAGGCTGCCTCCATGCCTACCATGCTGCCCTCAGGGATCCCCCTCACCTCCTGGACCTAGTATTGTTGTTGATCTTGGCTGCCACTCCTCCTTCCAGAACCTTGGGCTGCAGTGGATTAACCATACTGGGTTGATGGGAGACTCAGTAACTCCTCATCTAAACAGACAATCTCAGCAGACTTCCATCAGTGTGGTGAGTTTGCCCTTAAAATAGAGGTCTTCAGGGGGTAAACAGGAGCAGGTGTTTCTCTCCAGGTGTAGGACCTTGGAGAGCTTGGCAAGAGGATGAGTCCTTCCTCCATACAGAGAACATCAGGTGGGTTGAGGAGTGTACCAATAAGGCCTCCCCCAACCTGGAGAAATTAAAAGGGCTTATGAGATTCTCAGTGACACAGTAGGGTCCCAGCTAAGATAAACACTATAGACAAGGAGATCTAACCCTAACCTGGAATAACCTAAAGACAATAACAGCAGGAACTAAGGGTTGACCTACATTAATACTCCTTAGCTAGTCAGCCTAGGAAGAATATAGGATTCACTCAACAAGCCTTGCAGGAGAAATACAGGTGACCCTTCTCTACATTGTGGTACTCAACAATCAGACAAATATCAACCACACAGTAGGACCCTAAGATACACACTACTGACAGTTGAGACTAGTGGGATTGAAAGGCCAAATTTTAACTCAAAAGAATGACAAAACAAAAAAGCAAAATGCAATCTCAAACACCTAGTCCATCAAGAGCAAGTACAGGAGACATTGGAATAGAGGACTATTAAAGTCATCTACCTGAAATCTCTGAAAAGATAGCAAGTGAAATAAAGAAACATTTACATGAGGCAATAGAGGAAATCAAATTAGAAATGGTTTCTAATGTAAAGACAGAAATAATAACCTTAGTAAAGCAGTTGCTTAGCATAGCTAGAGGGGAAATAGATAAAAAAAAAGTACAGGAGTGTGGGAAACTGATTGAAACTTTGAAAAATCAATTTAGAAAACAAGCAGAATCCATGAAACAAATTCAAAAAGATATCCAAGAAAAAATTCTATTGAAAGTTGGAAAAACTGTTTAAATGAAGCTGAGGATAGAATTTTGGACCTTGAGGACAGGATCGCAATTAGCAATCATGAAAGGATAGAACTTTTAAAAATAACAAAGCAGCATGAAATGACAATTCAGCAGCTTAAAGATGGTGCCAAGAGAAACAATATAAGAATAATAGGCATCAATGAAGATGCAAGAATCAATGTAAATGACATCAGTAAACTATTCACAGAAGTAATAGCAGAAAATTTCCCAAACACGGAGAAAATCTGATACATATTAAGAGAGGCATGTAGAAAACCAAACAGCTACAATCAACACAAATCTATCCCCAGCCATATAATAATTAAGATTCCAGATATATAGTATAAAAACAGAATACTAAAAGCTGTTAGAGAAAAAACACAATTCACCTATCAGTGAAAGCTCAATAGAATCACGGCAGACTTTTCAGCACAAACCCTCAAGTTAAGATGAGCTTGGAGTGAAATATTTCAAACTCTGAAAGAAAACAACTTTCAACCCAGATTGATGTACCCAGAAAAACTTATTTTCAGATTTAATGCAGAAACAAGATACTTTCATGACAAAGAACAACTGAAGGAATTCATGACCACCAAACCAATCCTAGAAAGAGTACCGAATGATATACTAAATAGAGATAAAAATGATCACAGCTTCCAGAAAAATAATAGAAAGAAACCACCAGGCAGGGCTAGCAATTAAACAAGGGGGAAAAGCAGAAAACCAACAACAGGAACATAACATGACACAGTTATATCCGTAATGTAAACGGCCTCAACTCACCTATTAAAAGAAATAGATTGATAGAATGGAACAATAAACAGAATCTCACAATACACTGTATACAAAAACATACTTGACTCAAAAGTAAGCCCATAGATTAAAAGTCAAAGGATGAAAAACAGTATTCCATGCAACAAGAACCCAGAAAAACGCAGGAGTGCCTATTCTGTTTGCAGACAACGTGAACTTCAAACGTAAAATGATTAAAAGAGATAAAGAAGGTCACTATATACTTGTTAGTGGAAAAATTCAAGAGGAAGAACTAACAATTATTAATATATATGCACCAAATACAGGAGCACCCAGCTATGTAAGAAAAACACCAATGGACATGAAAAACCAAGTACAAAAGAACACAATTGTAATAGGGGACCTTAATACCCCGTTGTCACAAAGAGACAGATCAACTAGACAAAAAGTCAGCAAAGAAATAACAGAACTGAATCACACCTGTGAGCAAATGGACTTCATAAATGTTTACAGAGTATTCCACCCAACCAAATCAGAATATACATTCTTCTCAGCTGCACATGGGACATTCTCCAAGATAGACCATATAATAACCCATAAAACATTCTTAAGTAAATGAAAAGGGGTTGAAATTATCCCATGCATATTACCTGACCATAGTGCACTGAAATTGGAAATTAATGGCAAAAGAAATAGCAAAATTTGCATAAATACATGGAAATAAAATAACAACCTTCTGAACAACCAGTAGGTTACAGATGAAATTGAAGAAATTAAGCAATACCTACAATTCAATGAAAATGTGGGTGCAACATATGGAAACTTGTGAGATACAGTGAAAATGGTCTTAAGAGGGAAATATATAGCAATAAATTGTTATATCAAGAAAACAGAATGAGCACAAATAAACAACCTAATGCTACATCTCAAGCTTCTAGAAAAATAAGAGCAAGTCAAACACAAAGTTCATAAAGCAGAGGAAATTGTAAAGAGCAGAAATTAATGCAATTGAGACTAAAAAAAATACAAAGAATAAATGAATCAAGGAGGTTTTTTGAGAGGATAAAATTGATAAACCTCTAACCAACCTTATCAAGAAAAAGAAAGAAGGAACTCAAATTCATGCAATAAGGACTGAAAGAGAGAAATTACTGCAAGTCTCATGGAAATTCAAAAGATCATGAATACCTACTTTGAAAATCTCTACTCACTTCAGGTGGGAAACAGGGGAAATGGACAGATTTTTAGAAAGGTATGAACTACCGAAGCTCAATCAAGAAAATATAACAATTTTGAATAACCCAATATCAGCTATTGAAATTGAAAATGATTAAAAACTTACAAAGAAAAGCCCAGGTCCTGGTGGATTCACAGCTGAATTCTACAGGAAATTTGCAGAAGATTTCACTCCAATACTCCTTAAACTCTTCAATGAAATTGAAAGGGAAGCAATCCTCCCTAACTCATTCCTGGAGCAAGTATTCGTCTGATACCAAAAACGGAGAAGGACCCAGCCAAAAAAGAACTATAGGCCAATCTCACTAATGAACATTGGTGCAAGGATTCTCAATAAAATACTGGCAAATAGAATCATGAAGAAGACTATACAACTGGGATTTATTCCAGGAATGCAGGGATGGTTTAATATATCAATCAATAAATCAATCAATGTAACACACCACATCAACAAAGCCAAAAACAAAAACCACATGATCATCTCAATAAACATAGAAAAAGCTTTTGATGAAGTCCAACACTTGCTCATGATAAAAACCTTACCGAAACTCAGAATACTTTAACGGTGTCTACTCCAATTTGATAAAGGCCATCTATGACAAACCAACAGCCATCATTATACTCAATGGGCAAAATCTGAAAGCTTTCACTCTAAAATCAGGAATAAGACAAGAATGCCCATGTCACCATTCCTATTCAATATAGTTCTGGAAATATTAGCTAGAGCAATCAGACAAGAGAGAGAAATAAAAAGAATAAAGATAGGAAAAGAAGAAGTTAAATTATCACTATTTGCAAATGACATGATACTCTACATAGAAGACTAAAAAACACTCCATTAAAAGACTACTATAGGTAATAAACAAATTCAGCAGCATAGCTGGATACAAAGTCAGCACTCAAAAATCAATAGCTTTCCTGTACATAAGCAAAAACTCACTGAGAGAGAAATTATGGAAATACTGCTTTTCACAATAGAACCTAAAAAACTGAAATACTTAGGAATCAACCTAACCAAGAATGTAACAGAGCTATATGCTGAAAACTATGCTAGCCTAAAAAAGGAGATTGAAGAAGATATTAGAAAATGGAAGGATATTCCTTGCTGGTTGGAAGAACTGACATTATGAAAATGACCAAACTCCCAAAACTGTTATACAGATTTAATGCAATCCCAACCAAAATACTGTTAGCATATCTTATGGATCTGCAGAAAACACTCCTAAAATTGATTTGGAAATGGAAGAAATCTAGAATAGCAAAGATGATTCTGGGCAACAAAAGCAAGGCTAGAGGCATCTCAAGTCCTGACTTGAAACTGTGCTACAAAGCTACAATGATAATATCAGCATGATACTAGAATAAAAACAGACTTGAAGATTAATGGAACAGAATAGAAGATGCAAACAGAACTACAAAGACACTCAGCAACCTTATATTTGACAAAGGGTTTAAACATGTTCACTGGAAGAATGATAGTCTTTTTCATAAATGGTGTTGGAAAAACTGGCTTTCCACATGCTGAAGACTAAAAATAGACCCATGCCTATACCATACACTAAAAAAGTCAAAATAGATCAAAGATCTAAGTATTAAAACAGAAACACTAAATCTACTGGAAGACAAGGTAAGTAAAAATCTTGGAAACATAGAGGTAGGCAGAGAGTTCATGAACAAAACACAAGCTGCATGGGAAATATTTCAAAGAATCAACGACTGAGGTCTCATATTATTAAAAAGTTTTTGCACTTCAAAAGAAATCACCAACACAGTGAAAAGAAAACCCACAGAATGGGAAAGAATTTTAGCCATCAATCCCACAGGCAAATGACTTATATCCAGAACACATAAAGAACTGAAAAACATCAAGCCCCCAAATTCAAAGACCCTGTCCAAAAATGGGAATTCAAGATGAACACACATTTCTCAGATGAAGATATACAAATGACAAATAAATGTATGAAGAAATGGTCACCATCATTGGTCATTTGAGAAATGCATATTTAAACAGCATTGAGATTTCATCTCACTCCAGAAAAAATGGCTGCCATCAAGAAATACACTGATAAAAATTGGAATAGATGGTCTTTACCTCAAGATGATAAAAGCTATCTATGACAAACCGACATCCAGCATCATATTAAATGGCCAAAAACTGAAATCTTTTACCCTAAAATCAGGAGCAAGAGAAGGATGTACATTCACTATTCAGTACAGTGCTTGAGCACTAGCCAGAGCAATTAGAAAAGAGAGAGAAATAAAAGGAGAAAGAATAGGAACAGAAGAAGTTAAATTTTCATTATTTGCAGATGACATGATACTGTACATAGAAGATCCCCAACACTCCATTGAAAGACTCATAGGCCTAATAAATAAATTCAGTAATGTAGCTGGATACAAAGTCAATACTCAAAAATCAATAGCATTCCTATACACTACCAACAAAAACACTGAGAGAGAAATAAGCCCTTTACAATAGCATCCAAGAAAATGAAATATTTAGGAATTAATCTAACAAAAGAAGCAGAAGATCTAGTCAGGGAAAATTATAATACCCTGAAAAAGAAATCAAAGAGGACCTCAGAAAATGGACAGACATCCTTGTTCATGGATAGGAAAAACAAACATTGTGAAGAGAATGAGAGACATTATGGCAGCCATTGTTGACTTCCCTATTGTCTGATCTTGAAGACCTAAAATGCTTTCATCATCCTGTTCTGATCAGTTTTATACTATTTTGTTTTGTGTGAATTCATTGTATGCAAAGATATGGACAACTATTTGGAAGAAAACAAGAGATAATGTGATAGACAGTGAAGATCTCCGGTTGTCTTGCTTTGAAATCTATGTCTCTTACATTGTTTTCTTAGGATCTGTTTTGTTCTGTTTAATTTTACCCTCTTTAAAGCAAAACTAACAAAAGAAATCAACTGATAACAAATGTTGGCAAGGCTGTGGGGAAAAAGGACTTCTTCATTATTGATGGGAGTGTAGACTGGTACAGCCACTGTGGACATCAGTATGGAGTTTCCTCAAAAAACTAGGATTGGAAGTTCCATTCAATCTTGCTATTCCTCTCCTGGATATTTTCCCAGAAAAACTGAAAAGGTCATGTCACAGTGATATATGTGCACTCCTGTTTATAACAACACAATTTGTAATAGCTAAATCTTGGAAACAACCAAAATGCTCATCAACCACAGAGTGGATGAAAAAGATGTGGTACTTTTATCCAATGGAATTTTAGCTATAAAAAGGATGATCTTGAGGCTTTTATAGGTAAATGGAGGCAACTTGAGACTATCCTCATAAGTGAAATAAATCATATTTTTAAATATCACATTGTCTCTGTAGTGTAAAAAATAATAAAAACTGAAGGAATAATAAGATCCAAAGTGTATAATAAATACTGTAAAAATGAAAAGAAAGTGCTCTAAGGGATATAACTGTATGTGTGTTTAAGTGTGTAAGATAGATGACCATACTACTAAGTTTTTGTTGATTTATTGAACAGAGGGGTTTGCACTGTCATTGTTTGACTGTCTGTCAACTTTTTATGCTTTGATTTTGTAACCTGAACAATTATTTCTTATAAGTTGAACAATATGTAGCTTATCAACTAGTGATATCTTAGTGTTATTTTCTTTGAAATTCTGTATTATTTCTTTTTTATGTTTTGCTTTTTTTCTCTAAAAAAATAGTCCTAGTACTGCTAAAGAAATTGAAGCCATGGTTTAGTGTCTTCCTATAAAGAGAACATAAACCAGATATATTTATCATTTTGGTAAATGATGACTAAGAATCTTATACATGATTCGTTAATCATTTTAAAAATTGTACAAATTATTAATATTTTTCTTTTTTATCTTTTCTTAATTGAAATTTTTGGGGATGGAGGACTCACATGCAATTACAAGAAATAGTTTATAGAATTCTAGTATAACCCTTGCATTGTTTCCTCCTGTGAAAACAGCTATAAAGCTGTAGTATGAAATTATGAGCCAGATTTTGACACTGATACATTCAAGATACAGAGTACAGTAATATCCTCACCACAAGATCACTTTTATTATTCTTTTATAACCACACCTTTTCCCCAATTTCCTCAGCTCCTGGATTACTGGCAACCATTAATTTGTTCTTCACGTTTCTAATTTTGTCATTTCACGAATGTTAAACAAACAGAATCCCTCGATATGATAGGTCTGGTATTAGTTTTTTCAGTTCATTAGTTATCTGAAGATTCTTCTAAATTGTGTGTATCCATTTTAATACTTCATAGTATGGATGTTCTACAGTTTGCTTAACAATTTTCCTGTTGAAGAAAATCATCCAGTTTGTTTTCATTTTGGGGATATTATCAACAAAACTGTTTTAAACACTGACAAGCAGGTTTTTAGGTGTAATAAATTGTTGTTTCTAAATTTCCTTTTATCGAATTCCTGGAACTACAATGTCTGAAATGCATGAGAGCCTTATATTTTAATTTTAGAGAAACTTCCAAGCTTTTCCAGAGTGACTGTTTCATTTTAAAACCCATCTGGATTACATTAGTAATCTGCTTTTTATTTTACTTCTGACTTCAGAATTTGATGTTGACATTGATTTTTATTTTTGCTATTCTAAAAGGTATGTAGTCATCTTTTTAATTGCTGATAATGTTCCACATCTTTTCACGAGCATATTTATCATCTGCATAGCCTCTTTGGTGAAACATCTCCTCCTGTCATTTTCACATTTCTGATTGGACTGTGTTGTGCTTTTTATATTTAAGTTTTAAGGTTCTTTGTGTAGTCTAGATATTAGCCCTTTGTCAAATGTTGTTTGCAAATATTTTCTTATATTCTATACTTATCTTTTCAGCTTTTATGTACTACACGGGTATGATTTAGGGCTAGGGTATGTAGCTTAATAGTAGACAACGTGCTTAACACCCTCAAGGGCTTGGATTCAATAACCAATCAAATAAAAAATTTTAAAAATTTTATTAAATCTGATTTATTATGCTCTAAATGGATTTTACTTTTGGTTTAAGTCTAAGAATTCTTTACCTGGCTCTAGATACCAAGGATTTTCTCTTATATTTTTTTCTAAATGCTTATAATATCATACAATTATAAAAATGAAATTCTATGATTGTGTGATTTACTTTTGTGTGTGTGTGTGTGATTTACTTTAATTTCTATGTAAAATACTGCATCCCATTCTGTAGTTTGTCTTTTCATTCTGTTGATTTGCTATGTGGAAGATTTTAATTTTATATAATCCTATTTATTGATTCTTTATATTATTTCTCATGCTATTGAAGTTCTGTTCAGGAAGTCTTTGCCTCTGCTTATGGACTTCAAGTATTTCCCTGGTGTAATCTTTCAGCAGTTTTGAATATCTGTTTTTCTTTCTAGGTCTTTGATTATTTTGATTTTATTTTAGTAGAGTGAGAGTTATAGGTCTAGATTCAATCTTCTGCATGTGGATAGTTGGCTTTTCGAACAGTATTTTATTAAGAGGCTCTTTCTTTCAGAGCTGTTTTTGGTCACTTTGTCAAAGATCAGATGACTGTAGGTGCACGGGATTGTTTCTATACCTGTGGTTCTATTCTACTCGTGTGCATGTTTGTTTTCATGCTGATTTTCCTTACTCTATCTTTGTAGCATAAGTTGACATCTGGTTTTCTGATGCCTCCAGCTTGGCTCTTTTTGCTCAGTATGGCTTTCTGATCCCACATGAATTTAGGGTTTTTTTTTTTTTTTGGTCTAGCTTTGTGAAGGATGTTGGTATTTTAATAGGGATTATGTCAAATAGATCCCCTTTGTAATATCATTGTTACCACTTTAATAATATTATTACTGTCAATCCAAGAACAAGTGATATCTTCCCATTGTCTATTGTCCTCTTGAATTTCCGAGTTCTATAGTTTTTATTAAAGTGGGTTTTTTGTCTTTTTGCCTACTTTTATTCTCACATATCCAATTTTTTAAAAGCTATTTTGACTGGAATTGCTTCCTGGTTTATTTCTAGGTAGGTACTTTATGGTGTACAGGAATGCAATTAAATTTTATGTGTTGGTTTTGTAAGCTGCAACTGTTTTGAATTCATTTATCATATTTGAAAGCCACTTTTGGTGGTTTATATATATAAAGAACCATACCATCTGCAGATAGGAACAATTGGATTTTTTCCTTTCCTATTTGTATATCCTTTATTTCTTTTCTCTTGTCTGATTGGTCTGCCTAAAGTTTCACGTGCATATTGATCAGGAGTAGTGAGAGATGACATTTTGTCTTATTCCTGATTTTATAGGAAATGCTTTCAGTTTTTTTAACCATATTGTATGATATTGGCTATACATTTGTCATACATGGGATTTTATCAGTTTGAGAGAAGTTTCTTCTACATCCGTTCTCACCAAGATATACTATTGGATTTTGTCAAAGGATTTGTTTGTGTCTATTGAGATGATCATGTGATTTTTGTCCTTTATTCTATTTATGTAATATATTACCTTTACTGATTTACATATGTTGAATCCCTGGGATAAATCCAGTGTGGCCCTAGTATGATCCTTTCAATAAACTGTTGAATTCTGTTTGTAGGCATCTTATTGAGGACTTCTGCATCTAAATTCATCAGAAGTATTGATCTGTACTTTTCCTTTTGGCTATTTATCTGGTTTTGGTATCAGAGTAATTCTGGCTTCATGGAATGAAGCATTCCTTCTCTTTAAATTACATGGAAAAGCTTGAGTAGCATTGATGTTAACTCTTCTTTAAACGTCTGATAAAATTCACCTATAAATCCATGAGATCTTGGGTCTTGCTTGGCCATTTCTATTACTGCATCAACTACATTTTTTTTGTCCATTTGTTGAGTTTTTAACCCATAAATATTGTCTTTTCATTCATTTAGATCTTTGATTTTTTTCCTCACTATTTTGTAGTTTGCAGCATGAGTTCTGTGCAAGTTTTCTTAGATTTATGCTTAAATATTTTACTTTTTTGAATGATTATAAATGATATTGCTATTTTATTTCACTGTTTTCATTGTTTGTTTATAGAAAGATAGCTGGTTTTTGTGCACTTAATCTGTGTCCTATGAGTTTGTTAAACTCACTTTTGTGTTTGATTTTTTGGGGTAGTATCCGTGGGACTTCCCTAGTAGAGGCTGATGTCATTTCCCAATAGAGATAGATTTATATCTTCCTTTTCCACCTGTACACTTGTTTCCCATTTTCTTATCTCTTTGTACATCTTGAACTTCTAAGTGGATGAGTGGTAAGAGCAATTGCCTAGCTCATAGTCTTAGGGAAAGCTATTCAATTCTTTCCCAAGTGGGATGTTAAAATAAGGATTTCTGTAGTTGCCTTTAGGGAAGAAAGTTCTATCTCTTCCTAGTTTTCTGTGCTATTTTTATCACAAATGGGTGCTATCACATGTTTTTCTCTATTATTTGATATGATCATGTTATTTTTCTTTTTTAGCCTATTAATATGAGATTTCTGATGCAGCTTTGTATCCGTATGTTATCTTCACTTGTAAGGGTATATTGATTTGTATATTCTTGAATATTTTTTATGGATCTTTGTGGTTATGTTCTTGGGCATATTGATCTCTCTCTACTTTGAGGGAATACCATCTTTATCTGGTTCTGGTATTGGGATAATTCTAGATTTCTGAAGTGTACTGAAAGTGTTACCTCATCTTCTGTTTCCTGGAGGAGATTGTATATAATTGGTATAAACTTTTAAAATTATTTGGTATAGTAAAATTCACCAGTGAAACTACTTGGACCTGGTAACTTAATTTTAGGAAGTTTTAAAATTACAAATTCAATTTTCTTATGAGTAATAGAATGATTCAAATGATCTATTTCAGGTTTGGTGAGATATAGCAACTTGGGATTCCCTAAGGATTTATCATATTGATTTATGTTGTCAAATTTATATGTAGAGCTATTAAAATATTTTCTTATTTTATGTCTTCAGAGTTGATAGTGATATACCTGTTTCATTTCTAATATTAATAATCTCTCTCTTTGGAAGTCTTAGAGAGATATTTGTCAATTTTGTTAGTGTTTCCTAATAAATAAGTTTTTAAAAATTGATTACTGTTATTTTAAATTTAATTCTAATGATTTCTGCTCTTTGAATTTAGTATATCATTGTGTGGTTTTATTTGAGTTTGTCTGGTTGGGGTATTCTTAAATTTTTGAATGTCTAATTTTATGCCTTTTCTCAAGTTTATTTCTTCCATATCTTTTTCACTTCTACATTCTTTCTTTCTTATCTTTAAATTCTCACCAAGTATATAAACACACACACACACACACACACACACACACACACACACATTTTAGAGGTCCTACAAATCCCTAATGTTTGTGTAATTTTTAAGGCATATTTTCACTTTGCTTTTAAGACTGAGTAATTGCCAGTCTTTCTTCAAGTTCACTAGTTTTTCATCTGTCTACATAATTCTGCCATTAAGTCCACCCACTGAATTTTCTATTTCAATCATTAGTTTCTGTTCTAAAATTTCTATAATATTCTTCTTCGCATGTCCTATTATATTGTTAAATATTTCACAATTTTTTGAAACATCTTTTCCAATTCCTTATTTTTTTTCCCACTAGGAAGCAAACTCAGGACCTTGCACTTTCCAGGTAAGTGCTGTGCCACTGAACTATATCCCCATCCCTTATTACTCATTTTATGGTAGTTGTTTAAAATTCTTTGTAATAGTTTGAACTTTACTGCATTTCACAAGTTTTGAAATGTAATATTTTAATCTTTACTTAGCTAAAAAAATTTTTTCTTCATGATTTTCTCTTGAGATCATGTTTTTCTTTTATAAATTTCTAATGTATAGTTAATTTTTGTTTTCCTTTTTTTCCTCTTTTTTTCAATATTGAGGTTGAATCATGATCCTTGTGCGTGCTGACAAGCTACTTAGCTATTATACTTTTAGCTAGCTCTTTTTGTTTATTTTGAGAAACAATCTTGCTAAGTATCTCAGGTTAACTCAAGAAAATTATAATTGCAGCTGCCCCTACAGATATGTCATCTTTGCTATAACTGCAAGTATAAGGTATGAGGCCATTGATTTATACAATATTTATATCCCAGCCCTTATATCACAAAAGAGAATCAGAAATTGACAACCATATGCTTTTATAGTTTTGTCCCAGGGCTACTTAAGATCTGGAAGTTTACTCATGGATCATCTGAATAGAATCAGATATCCTATGAAACCTCACTTTAATTCCCATATTATGCATATGATTCTAGCGTATGATATTATACTGAGTCAGATGAGTGTGGCTTGCTGAGTACACAGAAGGCTTGATAAGTAATAAGTGCCACAGAGAATGGACAATAAACCTTACAGAGATTTGGGGACCTGCTGCATGAAATACAGTTGTCAGAATTTGGCTTCAGGAGAATGAGAATTGCCAGAGGGTTTACTAATATAAAAGTTACTTGAACTATTACTGTAGTAGTTAATGAAACTGAAGTAAATTAAAAGAATAATATAGTTACATTTCTGTCTGGTGTGTTTTATTGTCTATCTTGTGTGTGGATTTGTTCACCAACATGAAATTCTAATGTCCTGCTTAGGATTGCAAAATATACTGCTGCACAAAATGCAAGAAAAAGATGCAGTAAATAGTTCATTGTGTGAATAGTTAATGTCTTAGTTGATTTTTCATTGCTAGGATAAAGCACAAGTTAAATGGGGAAATCTTCATTCCAGATCACGGTTTGTAGATGTTTCAGTCTATAGCCAAAGAATGATGACATGGTAGATTGGCATGGGGTAGAGAAACAGTCTGAGGCAGGGTAGGCAAAAAGCAGTATGCCACAGCAGTGAGCCTGTCTTTCTGTTTTGTGTCATTAAAACACAAAAGTTCTAGGTGGTGCCACCCACACACATGACAGGTCTTCTGTTTTCAGTAAATCCATTTAGCCACCTCCAATTCCAATCAGCGGGATAGATTAGTACCACCCACACTTAATCCCGGTATCATACATTCTAGATCTGGCCAGCTCTGAAAAGCCCTACCTGAGCAGATGAGGCTTTGGGGGACATCAGGAACAAGCCATAATAGCTGATTTTTCTTATTTATTTTACCCTTTCTAGTCATTAACATGGGACAATAAATCTGAACTATGTGAAGATCAGCTTCTTTCTTCCTCAGTGTAATTATAGTTCTTTTTCTGTATCATGATTTTTGATTAATGGTAAGTTGTTTTTTATTTTTTCAGAAAGACTTACACACAGACATTCAAATTGGCTTATCAAATGTGATCAATTTTTATCCTACACTTGGAATGTTTTGAGTTTCATGTTTATAGTAACCATGGGAATGGACTTTGAAGACTTTAGAATGTTTTATTTGTGCTTTGTGTTTGCGCCAACCATGAGAATGAACTTTGTAGTCTTCTAGTTGTGGAAACTTTAATTGACCAGTGGGTCCAGTGTGAGGCTCTGAAATCCACCTGAGAACTTGTACAAATTGTCACACATTTTATGAGCTTCTGGGCCAAAAGCTGATCACAACAAGGATACTAAGAAAGGATGGTCTTGGGGAGACATAGTACTCCTTTAGTAGTTGATGTTTTATCAGTGTTCTTCAGAGAAACAGAATCAGTAGTATGCCAGTCTCTCTCTTGTTCCCTGTCTTTCTCTCTCCCCATCTATATTTATATGCCCTTCTTCATATATCTATATCTAATATGTAGTATGTATCAACAGTTAATGACAAAATATATAGACTTAGCCCAAGTGAAAGAGGAAGAAAGGTTAGAAATAGTCATGACTATTAGCTTCCCAATTTTCATTCCTAGAATTTCTCCCTAACACTATCTTTGCATTTTTTGTTTTTAGTGCTGGGGATCAAAAGCAGAGCCCCACTCATGCTAGGCATCTTTGCACATTAATTTCTTTCTTGGTATCTGCTTTTTTGGTGGACTTGGACTAATAGATATTCTTAAAAACTTTTGTGAAAATGGAAAATAAAATTTTAACTTTAGAATATTATTATATCACCCCCAAGGAAATAATATAAACAACAACAACAACAATAATAATAATGATAATAATATCAGTATAACAGAAGGCAGTTGAACTACTTTGGATAGAACTCTTCTCACCTTGAATTTGCATGCCATGTTCATATATATCTGAAAAGTTTTCATGTGGTGTAAGGATTTGTTATGATTTGTATTGAAGTCTCCCCTCAAAGCCTCATGCAATCATAGGGAGTGGACTTTTTGAAGGTGCTGAGTCCAGTGTTTGTGAATGGTTTGTTGTCTAGTGCTGGGATTGGTGATGTGAGTGCTGTACCTACCCAGGGGTGGGTAGATGGCATTCAATACAAAGGAGAGAAGGAGGTGTGATTTTCCCTTTTTACCCTTTTCACTCTTGTCACTTGTGACTGCCATGAATGATTGTGCCTCACCCACTCCACCCTGCCTTGGAATCAGCTGAGTATGGACTGAAGCCTCCATAAACTGTAAACTAAATAAACCTTTCCTTCCTTTACTTTGGGTGTTGGGTATTTTGTCTTAGCAGTGAGAGAAAATTTGGCACCAGTGGAGTGGGGTCATTACTGTGACTAACCTGACCATATGGTTCGAGAGTCTTTGGGAGGGCTTATGGGAAGAGTTTGGAAAGGTTAAGAGATGGCACCTGAAGTAGTAGAGCTGGAATGCCTCAGGTTCTTCTGTATGGGAGATTTTGGTTAGAGCCTAGTAAAGACCAGGCTCTGGAGGTTTCTTCTGGGATAAAGGCCTATATTGTTTGTTGAACTCTAGATGATGTGTGTTGTGGCTTAGCAGAGAGTTTGTCTGCATTTTGCTATGCCCAGAGGCTTTGCCTGAGACTGAGATTAAGGGTGGTGGATTAATTAATCTGGCAGAAGAAATTTCAAGGGATCAAATGTTGAGGTGGTGGCATGGCTATTATTGGGGTTTTTTAGCCAGATTTATGTTGCAAATCACAAGCAAAGAGCCAAGCATGGTGATGTAAAATGTTGAGTTTGGTCAGAAGGAAAGCTGTAGTAAAACTTTGGCTTGCAAAGATAGATCTAAGATCTTGATTTCTAAGAAGGAACAGGAGAATAGAAAAGATGGCTTGGGGGTAACACAGCAAGTGGTGGTGAGTCTCCACCCTTTGCAGCCTCAAAACTGTAAAAGTGAAAGACTTTGTTTTGAAAATGGAAGCCATATAGAGAATCTGTTCCTCACAATCAGGTTCATAGTGCTCAGAGATCCAGGCACTGAACCCTACAGCTGAGAGAGAAGAAAGCCTGGCTACTGCTCCATCTTGTTGCAGACCTTGGCATTATCCACATGCACTGGCTTTAGATACATACAGAATACAAAAATTCTGAGGTTTAAAAGGCTTCCATCCTGATTTCAGAAGGCCTGGGAGGCCAGGTAGTGTGTCTCTGAGAGGACAGTGTGTGCCAATGTGAGTGTGAAGCCAAAGGTGCAGTAGAGAACCCAGAAGTTTGGAAAAGCCAGGAGCATAGATTGTCTAAGGAAACCTGCAAGGAAGGAGCAAAGCCAGCTCAAGAGAGAAGCCATGGGGCTACAACCACCGGAAGTGCTTGGGAGTGGAGCCACACAAGCCTTTTGGAGCTCACAATTTGCCACAGACTGCTTCAGATGTTCCATATAGAATTACAGGACTTCATGTTTGCCCCTGATAGATTTTGGACTTGCTTTGCTCCCAATCCTTTGTCTCCCCTCTTTATACCTTTTGGAGTGGAAATCTTTGTCTTGTGCTACTGAATGTTGGAAGTGTTTAACTATATTTTCATTTGTACAGAGGACCACACCTAAGAGTTTGCCTTAAATCTCAGAGAAGACTTTGGGTTTGGGCCTTTCAGCAATGCTGCTGTTAGGACTTTGGCAATTCTTGAAGATGGACTAAATGCCTTTTGCATGAAGGATGTGCCTGAGTCTTTGGGGGACCAAGAGTGAAATGTTATGATTTATATTTAAATGTTCCTCCAAAACCTCATGTGATCATGGGGGGAGGGCAGGCCTTTCGAAGGCAGCTGAGCCAAGTGCTTGTGATTGGTTCATTGTCTAGCGCTGGAATTCGTACTGTGAGTGCTGCACTCACCCAGGGGTGGGTGGCCAGCATACAGTATAAGGGGAATGCAGGAGGTGTGCTTTTCTCTTTTTGCCCTTTTTGCTTGTCGCTTGCAGCTGCTGTGTGCCTTAGCCATGCTACATTGCCTTGGAGCCAGCTGAATATGGATTGAAATTTCCGAAAACTTTAAGCTAAATAAACTTTTCCTTCCTTCGTTTCCTCAGCAATGAGGAAAAAGTAACCAAGACAAGACTGCTGAAAATAAACCCCTTTCTGCTACTTAAAATTCTTCTGAAACATATACCAAGCTTCTACAAATTGGAAGCAGGTAGTAGCTGTGGGACTTGTTGGCTAAAAACAACAAAACTCAATTAGTTCTAAAGGATACTTCCATTAACTAGTTCCATTTTAGGATGCTTCAATTGCTTTACTAAAATGGAAATTAGACCAAGGGGTGAAGATACAACTCTGTTATGCTGTCATTGTTAACACTTTGGGGGTAGTGAAAGAACCTACTTTTTAAGTTCAAGTGTCAATGCCATTTATGTTTCAGACTTACATGGTGTTGTCTGTGGTTGTAAGAGTTAGAATTTCAGGGAAATGGCACTGAGTATCTTGTTTGTTTTTCCCTGGATGTCTCTCTTTTTTGTACCCTGCTGTGCCATATGCACTCTACTTCCTTTGCCCTCTGGCTTCTGGTTGAATTTGGGTCAATGAAAAACACAAGTAGGAGATTAGTGGGAGAAGAATGAGGTTATTATTTGTTCTTCCAGCACTTTTTTCTTGCAAAACACCCGAGGCTGTGTGCTTTCTGCAGGTGAAGATTGTAACTCCTATGAGGCAGCTTTTTCCAGGCAGTTCTCTCCTCCTTCTGTTAAAAGTGCTTTTCTCTTGCTCCTTTATGTGTAGCGATAGGGTTTTCTGATATTATTAACTAGTTCCAGGGTATTGAATTATCCCTTGATATTTCTATATCTCATACCTATTTGTTTTTTTCATACCTATGCTTTTACAAATAATTTCTTTATTAAACTCTCCCCAAATGATTTCTTTTCATTTTAAATTATTTTGTGGGTCTGGAAATTGAATCCAGGAGTTTGTGCATGTTATACAAACACTCTATAGCTGAGATACATCCTCAGCCCAAATGACTCACTTTTAATGTGTTACCTGTTTCTTATCAAGACTTTAATTTTTGATTCTCATTCTAAGTGAATCACAAGCATACTTATACTTACAGCTATTAGGAAGAGATGCTGGTAACATCTCACTTAAGGGAGAGTTTCTGGATCTCTTGGGAAAAATTCTCTTTCTACTAAGGGAATGAAAGGTACTTTAGACTTGGTTGGTGTTTTTGGAGGTAACATAGGGCTGTCAGGATACATGTGCTATAGTAAAAACTGAAATTTGGCTATGTTATGACGTGTACATACATATTGAACCCTTAAACTATAAAAAAGAATACATATTTTAATTGGAGATAGGCTTCTTGATAATAGAGATGAAAAACCTATATATATTTCAGTGCCTATGAACTTTTATAACACATTCTAAGTTGTGTGGCAGAGAAAACTTTGGAGGAACAAAGGTTAAAAGATTAGGAAATAATATAGTCTAGTCTTTACACAAATAATTTATTTCACTCAAATAAATTATCATATCTTTGCTATTAGTTTCTGAGAGCTTTTTTGTTTTTTAATCAGATTTTATTGGTACATTTTAGATATACCTAGTGATCACATTCATCACAGAGAATTTGTACCTGTACATGATACAACTTGATTCTTTTTTCCCCCATTCCCCTCCCCTCTTCTTAGTCCCCTTCCCCTACCCATTTACAAAAATTGTTTCTATTTTTCCTTCTTTTCTCATTTTTCACTTTTCCTTTGTTTCCTTCTCCCTCCCTTCTCTTGTTCCCTCCTCATTTGAACATTTTCTTATTTTGCACCTATTATATATGCCATATCTATTATATATTTTTTCTTTTTACAAATGCATTTCCCAAATAGGCAAAAGGAGTTTGATATACTATAGTTTCCAAAGATCCTTTGTTCAGGTTATCGTTTGTTTTAGGAGGATTGATAGACATTTTGCTTTTGATTATTGAGTTGGTAAATTTTTCTGCATTACAGAAACCTAATCAGTGGTTTTTAAGATGATAGTTTAAAAAAATTCTGATGTCTTCTTACCCAAGGCTGTATCAGAATTGGTAGGCAGACTACACAATAACTTCTGGCTTATGAAAGAGAAACAATGAAGTTTTAAATCTCATTTTCATTATGATCTAAATATGTCCTTTCTAGGCCAGGGAGTTAGCTCAGTGGCCCAAGCACTTGCCTGCTAAGCACAACTCATGAGCTTGATCCCTGGTACCAAATATGTCCTCTCTAGATTCATATGCTGAAATGAAATCACCCTTGTGGTAGAGTCAAGAGCTCCTTAGGAGTCCTCATGAAAGGAAGCAACAACTTCATGAAAGAGGTACGATGGAAATGTTCATCCTTTTTTGTAGGAACCTTTCTATGCAAGGACACAGTAAACTAAACAAGTTCTGTCTCTGCCAGTGTGTTTGGATCCTTATTAGTCTTTTCTCAGGTCCCGTTCTGTTTATTAGCCCTCGGAGTCTGGGTGAATTGTTCTGTTTTCTTGGAGGGGGGATGGTTATAAATTCACTACTTTAGATAAATTTCACACTTGCTGGACTGCCTCGTACTGCATGAAGAGGAAATCTAATTCTCAGCCTATATTGGTAGTGTCAGCTGGCTTCTGTGGGTGTAATCTTTAGAAAATTTGTTGCTTCTCTATTTGGGAAGATCCTTGAGTGTCAAGCACAGGATATATTATAATCTACTTGGTCAGAATAAATGTAGACTTTCAGTGTGAGATTTTGTTTTCTGTAAAAAAGGTTTTCTGAGATAGTCTAATGCCTTAGAACAAACATTATGTTTTCCTATTCTGAAAGAATTTCACATTTGATAAGAAAGTAGTTAACTGTCCTCAATCCATTCCTTGGGAGATGTGTTTGTCAGCTTTCCTATTGCTGAACGTAGTGTCTGATACAACTTAAAGGAGCAAAGTTTTAACTTAGATTTAGAACATTCAGTCTATAGCTAGCTGGCCCCCTCCAAAGCTGGAATATCAGAGTAGAGTGTGTGGCAGAGCAAAACAGCTTAGTTTATAGTGGTCAGGGAGCAGAGGTGGGGAACAATGCTAGAGAGCATCAGGGAGGGACCATCTCTGGTATTCAAGGCTCTCCCTCTGTGACCCCCCATCCCCATCTCTGGACACTCAGGAATGTGCTCTACACATCTGAGAACTTTTCTCCATCCAATGAAGTTGACAGATCAGGTCTAACTGTTACAGCAGGGTAATTAGGAGAAATGTCCTAATTGTGTAACTGACTTATTCATTTGTCTCTCCTAATTCCGTTCATAGCTACTTGTTTTATCCTTGATGGTATTATCCAGACTAAGGAAGAGATTTGCTCTTGTCACACATCTTTCCTCCCTTCCTTCTCTATCATAACCTATGTGGGACTCATAATGTAGAGAAAATTTAATGTCATTTATACAGGGTTGAAAATTCAGGACTTTTCTGTAAAATTTCCATTTTAAAAAAGTGTGGATCTTGGATCTAAAAAACAAAAAGTAGGCAGTACTGAAACTATATCGCTGGAGGAAGAAGACCAGGCTCTTACAAAATTTGAATGTCATAAGCAAGAGGGCCTCCAATGGAAAATCCCAAATAAAAAGACACTTTTTCTATGCTTCTTCCACTTCTAAGTTGACCAAAGAAAGCAGGTGTGATGGGTATTGTGATTTTTTCATTGATTCCGTATTCTATGAATAATTTTTCATTATTTTCAGCTCGTCCCTGTAAACGAAGCAAAAGATCTTGGACTTTTTTTTCTTCCCACACTTTTCCACTTTGCCACAAGAAATTAATATCAGACATCTCTCCAAAGCATTCATCAATTTTTCCTTTGTGGACAAGTCTGTTCATATTGGTACCCTTTCCAAGAAAGAAATATGCTATTGGTTGCTTTGTACGATGCATGTGTTTATATTGCCCCTTGAAAGACTTTTCCAAAGATTGAACATATTTTTCCATTTCTTTAGAATCTTGATCTAGTTGCTGGTTTTCTGGCCAGAATAAGAGTGAAGCTAAGAAATAAGGTTCTGAAAATCTGTGGGTTGGTCCTACTTGTTGTAAGATGTCTCGAAGATGTTCTTTTAGTTTTTTAATTGGCTTCACTAATTTGGAAGCAGGCTTAATACACGACAGAATGATATTGGCCAAGATGAAATTTTGCTTTTCCTTTAGGTGCATCCTAACAATGCATTGATCAAAGAGAAAAATGTAGGTATTCACTATGTATTCCATGCTGCTTACCGCATCTTGAGTTTTGATGAGATATTCTAAAAGCCCAGAAAATTTGTCTGCTTTTAAAGCTTCGAGGCTTCTCTGATTCCTTTCTACTTGAAGTGGCAGACTGAGTTTTAATTCAAGATCTCTGTTTAGTGATTCTCCTGAAGGACCAAATATATCTATATATTTCTTAAAATATACAACAACCTTTCTTCGTGTTTTGGCCTCTTCATGTTGCTTAATGTTGTTCCTGGGTTTTAGAAGGACAAAATAATCATCAAAAAAGTCAAAGGCATCTTTCAAAGAAGATTTCAAAGTAGTAAGATAAGGAATAAAATTTTTGAGAGCCAATTTAAATTCATTTAGATCCCCTGGAATATCACTATTTCCGGATATAAAATTGATCATATCTCTTCTAGATAGTTCATTTTTCTTGTCAAAAAATGGAATCAGCTGGAGAATCTGGATTGCATATAGCCCCACTTCTATCTCGCCATGGTAGCCAGATATGTTGTAAGTATCATACCTTCTTTTTGACTTCTGGCCCAGCCTTTCCTTACCTTCATATTCTCTATCTTCACTTTGCCGTTGAGATTCTTTGAATGCATTTGAGGCATGCTCTGCCAAATCCAAAAGAGTACTTAAGTCATCAACTGAAATGTCTCTGTTTCTTTCAGTATCTTCTATCCACCATCTTATTTTACTTTTATATACTTGACCCAGTGTGTCTGAGATATAAGAGTTATTAGGTTCTATCTTTTTTGCTTCTTTTGCCCATAAAAGAGCATTGTTAAAGTCTTTCTCTCTAATGTAGTAATGTCTTGCCAAAACTTGGCAAATGAATGCATTTGGTTTGAACCTTTCGATACCTTGGCACAACACCTGTTTAACTGCCTCATTCCCTTCATCTTTATGTAATGCTTCAATGAACGGGGAAAACCAAGTTCCTGTTTCACCTTCCTGTTCACTCCGCTCTCTTGTGAGCAGTAGTGTTTGCATATCTTGGAAAAATTTGCTTCTTCCTAAGCCAGTATCATAGAACAAATTTTCTGTTAGCATATCCAGCATAATTTGACTTTTATCCAAGTCATAGCTTTTCTTCAATTCTTCCAGGGAGAGAATTGCAATCAAAGGGTGAATGATGCGCACTCCACAGTAGGTTCCACATTCCTCCACTTTTGTTTGTATTAGAATTGTAGAGTAGGTGCCCATCTTATCTTCAAGCTTTTCTGTACCCCAGAAGGCTTTCTTGTTTGCAATTCCTAAGTACTTCTCACATTGTGATAGTGAAATAGTGGTACCAGACACATATGAATTAAGAAGAGCAAGAAAAGAAAAGAGCTTTGCTTCCTTGGTAGACTTATTCTGCCCTTTCAGAATATTCCTGACCACCTTTTTAATGTACTCTTTATTAAAATTTGTTTTCATGATCATAAAGGAATAAAAATCTTCAAAGTTTTTATGGTGCTCTTTAATTTCTTTCAATTTAAGCTCAAAAGCCTCCTTCTCTTTGCGAGACAATTTTTGTCTTAGAGCAATACTATCTGGTATCTTTGCACTTTTTTCAGGATTCTGTGATCTTGCACAATTTAGGATGATCACTAAAGGTTTTTCATATCGAATATATTTTTGAGCTACTGCTGTCTGAATAGCAGCCTGCAGAAGGTAGACATTATCTTGTTCTTCAAAATCATCAACAAGGAGCAGTACAGGTAAGTATTCCTGATGATTTGTTGCCCCATAGGTGATTAAGCTGACCACCTGTTCTCCGATTTCAGAAAAATCCACCGTCTTGTTTTTCAGTACAGCACATCTGAATTTCTTCCTTAGTTCCCAGAGAATATGCATGGCCAGTGTAGTCCCTCCACAACCTGGATGATGGTACAAATGAATAATTTTGACACACATGAGTTTAGAAGGATCTGCATAGTTTTGAATCATTTCTTTAAGTTTTTCATATTTGTCTCTTTTGACGAAACTTGATGAGTAGTATTCAGAAAAATAGAAGTTCCACCATGATACTTTGCCTCCTCGATAAAAGTCTTCCTCTTTTGATGTCTTGAATTCCTGTAATTTAGTTTTGTCTTTGTGTAATAGTGTACCTTCACATTCATTTACACAGAGAATTTCCAGAGCAGTCATATCTTCTTCCTTTTTCAGAAGGACAGTAGATGAACAAATAGATGGCAAAAGTCTCTCTGAAGATTGAGTTATAGACTTTAGTTTAAGAATAGTGCCATTTATCTGTTCAAGATTTAAAGCAGAAATACACTTGTCTGATAGTTCATCTTGCTCATTTGTTAATCTTGCTTCTAGTAGGTCTTTCCACCCCTGGCATATGTTTGGTTGCACACAAATACACAATATATTTTCCATTCCACTGAGATCTTGGTAGAATGTACAGAAAGTCTCAATGAGGGGGTCCTTTGGGTCATCCACAGAGGAGAGTAGTAAAAACACCACCAAAAACTTCCCTCTTGGCATTATGTCTTCACGTGTAAGAAATGAAATCAGTTTCCTGACTTCAGAAGCTCTTTCTTTTTGCCAGGAAACTGGATCTACGGGTTCATATTTTTCACTGTCAAGGTCTGACCTGCCATTGCAGAAAATCCAGCTGGGTTTCTGGTAAAGATTCAAACTAGAAATTTTCTCCTCTGTTGTGGTTTTCTCTTCTACAAATTGACTTGGAGAGTGTAGGTTTGCTGCTCGGCTTTCTTTGAAAGCTTTGAGAACTCCTTTTGTCTTAGATTCAGGATCAAACTCTAATATAGCAAACCATTTAATTTCTTTTAGGAAATCTAAATGTATTATTTGATCTGGATGGCATTTGTTTGTTACAAGAATGTACCAATCGTAGTATGAATTATCTAATAAATCTTGATTTCCTGTCAACAGGGTAACCAGCTTTGATCCCTCACTGTTGTTTTTATTTGTTTTTAGTTTGCATTTTTCTTCTGCTTCTTTCCTAGATGTTGCTACTGATTTCAAATCTAATTGGAAAGCTTCAAAATCAACTTTATTTTTTATGATGTTCTTAGTATTGGGCCCATCTCGTATAAAGACTGAATATTTTGAACTTGGTTGCCATGTTTCATGGTTGTAGTTTTGCATTGTGATCCGGAAATAGTCATGTTTACATTCAGAGTATTGTGGAACAACATCCACCTCAACAACAAATCTATCAGATACAGTACTATTTGGCAGCAACACTTCTACAAACCTTGGCTCTCGGATGCATTTCTTTGCTTGTTGGACCTGATGTGCTTCAAAATACTGAGGGATCATTGAATTGAAGTGTTCAATCAGAGCTTCTTTGGTGACACTGGTGACTTTCATGCCAACAATTTTTCCATGGGGTTTATCTTTAACTCCAAAATGAATAGTGCCATTAGTACGTGAATTCATACAAGCTGAAGCAAAACGGAAAGTCTCATTGCTAAATTTCATCTTGATATCCTTCTCTGTAGCTGTTGCTGTATCTGTCAGTGCTTTGAACTCATGTATTGGATCAATAAGATTCTGTGGTCCTGTTTCAGGTTGCAAGATAAAATGTAATTTATAACGATATGGATTGCTGAATGTATTAAAAGGATATGGAAGACATGTTGGTTGTTTCACGTCATCTGGTTGATTTTCCATGAGCTCACTGTCTGGTGATTTAGACTCTTTTGCCTTATGTGAGATCTCTTTGTCACTTTGTCTTTGCTTTGAAGTCTCTCTACCTTCCTTTTGCATTAAATGTTGCTTTCCAGGAGTATTTGTACTGCTTTTCTTAGCCTTGGGTGTCTGAACAGGATCTTCAGAAGATGTTTTCTGCAATTCATTGAATAATCCCACTATTTGGATAGCTGGTCCATGTGGTATGCCCATATCAACAAGATCGCTTTTATTCAGCCACTTCAAGGTTGCTCCACTCACATCTTGTGCAATTAAAATTTCCCTGTGTTTTTGGTCAATCTTATGACTCTCTAACCATCTGTTTACATCTTCTTTTGTCCAGTCATCTATATTTTCTGGAAGGTGTGGCTGTTCTGCCATTGTGATACCTATATAGAGAAAAAGAAAAATGATTTGGTGTTTTACAACTAAAATTTTAAAACAATTGCTTTTGTAGTAGGTTTATATTCATGTTACAAAACTTATGAAGTTCCTATTACTAGTTGCTGGTATACTGTTCCAGAAAAACACTATTGAGTACAAATACACAAATACTTTTCTGTTACATGAATGGTGACATGCCATGTACAGGTCTCTTTACTTTGCTTTTTTTCAAAAAGTACGTGCTGGGATGTTTCCAATGAGTACATTTAGAGATGTTTCATCCTTACTTGTGGTTTTTTGATATAATATATCTTTGCTATATGATTTACAAGTACTCAATTCTATTCTAGAAAATAAGGAAAAAGAATATATGAAACTATAGAAGCAAGTAGTTTGTGAAATATCTTAGGATAGACATAAATTAACTAAACAGACCATATGACTATTAAGCAAAATTAGGAAAGAAAAGAAGCACCAAATACACATTAAATATTCACAAGACACACAGGAAGGATTTAATATACCTGAGATATTAATTAAGTCACTCACCAGCAAAACCACGCTGATCCTTTTTTTCTCTACTCAACAAGCATGAATAAGACCCAAAGTATCTTATCAGGCTAATTAATGACCTATAGCTGTGGTCAAGCACACTTATCCTTATGGATATTTTTGAGTAGAATAAGTGTATTTTCTATCTGTTGAACCTTTTTGGATAGACCTCGAATCTGAGCATGTAGTTAAAGGTAAATTTTCTACACCTTAAACAACTGGAAAAATGACACTATTCTACCATAATAAGTTATGTGTGAAGTAGTAGATCACAGTCGCAAACACTCCATTGAAACAAGAAAATGATTAGGGAGCACTGGTGAGCCCTCCCCCGCCCAGAGGACTGCATAGGCCAGCAAGAGTATAGGTGAGCCCTTCCTCCACCTGGAGGACCTTGGTGTGCCTGCAAGAGTGCCAGTGAGTCCTTCCCCAACCTAGAGCATCCTGGGTGGGCCTGCAGGAACATGAGTGGGACTTCCCTCCACCCCAAGGACCTTGGCAGGCCTGCAAGACCCCCAGTGACACAATAGGGCCCTGGCTTAGGTGCACACCATAGGCAGATGGGCCTGATGGTCTGGAAGTCTGAAGCAGTAGTAACAACATGAGCCAAACATTGGTTCACATCAATATTTCTAGACTAATTAGCCCAAGAAGAATCTAGGACTCACTCAGCTGGCTCCCCAGGAGGAATTCAGGTGACTGGCCCTTCTCTACCCTGTGGAACTTGATGACTGGGTAAACACCAGCCACACAAGGGAACTCTGAATAAGATGCACAAGACAGATTCGTGAGGCTAGTGAGATTGAAAAGACCAATATATGAACCAAGGGGTGAAAATGAAAAGACAAAAAAGTAAAATCAGTCTCAGATCTCTAGTCTATCCAGAGCAAGTACAGGAGATATCAACATACAAGAGTTTGGAAGACACACACTTGACATTTCTGGAAAGATAACAAGTGAAGTAAAGAAACAAGTCCATGAGGCTATAGATGAAATTATAAGAAATAATCTCTCAGGTAAAGAAACTAATGGACTTGCTCAGCATAGCTGGAAGAGACTTAGATTGAAAAATAATACAGGAACATAGAAAAATGATAGAACCTCAAATGAGCAATATAGGAAAGAAATTGAATGCATGAAACAGATTCAAAGACATATCCAGGAAATTAAAAATTCCATTGAAAGTAGAAAACCACTTGAATGAAACTGAATATAGACTTTCAGACATTAAAGACAAGATCAAGTTTAGTGACCATGAAAGGAAAGATTTCTTGTGTTAACTCTAGGTGACCATCATAAAACAATATTATAAACTCCATGTCTTGATTGTAATTGTTCTCTGTGTACGGCCCCTGACTACAACAGTTACTATATACTTTTTATGGGAACAATTAAAGAGGAAGAGATAACAACCATAAATATACATGCAGCCAAAAAAGAAAACTCTAACCAAACTCCCTAATGAACATAAATGAAAAAAATTCTTGATAAAATACTAGCAAACAGAATGTAGCAAATCATTAAGAAGACTATATAGCATTACCAAGTGGGGTTGATCCCAGATATAATTATAGGAATGTTTCAACATGCACAAATCAATAAATGTAATACACTCTATCAACAGAAGCAAAGACAAAAATCATATGATCATCTCAATAGATAAGAAAAACTTTTGATAAAGTCCAACACTCATTCATGATAAAAACCCTAGAGAAAATAAAAATAGAGGATCTGTACCTCAATCTGATAAAAGCTAACTATGACAAACCAACAGCCATCCTTATACTAAATAGACAAAAACTGAAAGCTTTTCTCTAAACTCAGGAACAAGAAAATAATGTTCACTATCAATGCTCCTATTCAGTATAGTTCTGGTAATGTTAGTCAGAGCAATAAGATAAAAGAAAAAATAAAAGAACTAAGGATAGGAAAAGAAGAAGTTCTGATACTCTACCTAAACAACTCCAAAAAACTCTATGAAAATATTACTGGACTTAACAAGAAAATTTATCAGGACACAAATTCAATACTCAAAAATCAATAGCATTCATGTACACAAACAACAAACTCACAGAGAGAGAGAAATATAAGGGAAACCACACCTTTCATAATAGCATTCAAAAAATAAAATACTTAGGAAGGAATCTATCAAAGGATGCAGAAGAACTGTATGTTGAAAATTACAGTTTTCTGAAAAAGGAGCTTGAAGAAGACATCAGAAAATGGAAAGCTATGCATTGTTCATGGATAAGAACCAACATAGTGAAAATGGTCATACTCCCAAAACTGTTATACAGATTTAATACAATCCTGGCCAAAATACCATTAACATATCTCACAGAACTAGAGAAAACATTTCTAAAATTTATTTGGAAGCAGAAAAGACCTAGAATAGCAAAGGCAATCCTGGGTAACAAAGGCAAGGCAGGAGATAATACAACCCAGAATTGAAATTACACTACAAAGCTACTATAATAAAATCAGCATGGTACTGGAAAAAACCCCACACCAAACAAAAACATAAAACATACCTGAGGATTAGTGGAACAGATTAAAAGATGCAGACACCTTGATACATTTGGTACTACAGTATAAGAAGTTATACTCAAAGATTTCAAGGAAAGAGACACTATGGTAACTTTATATGTCAAGATATCTTGTGATGAAACACTATTTTGCTTAAATGGTTATGTTTTGACCTGTGCTGTTCTGTTGTTATGCCCTCTTTTATCTCAACCCCCCCTTTTTTGAATTATTTACTTTTTTCTTTTTTTAATTAAGGGAAAAATAAATAAAAAATAGCAGGATACATTATAGTAACCTACTTTGATTTCCTATTAACTTGATTTGAAATCATGTATTGCCCTCACCATCTTGTCTTGACTGATTTTCCTCTATTCTGCTTTGCTTTATAGTACCAAGTTCGAAAGTATAGGCATAACTGTGAAGACAATAAGAATCATTATGACGCCCATTCCGGTTGACTATTATTTTCTTTTAAAATTCTGTAATGTCTCCAGTGCTTTGGCTTTATTCTTTACTGTTTAGTTCAATTTTATTATAACTGCCAATTCTTCTTAAAATAGCAAGAGGCAGTATGGTAACCACTGTTGATCAACTTATATTTTATTTTTACATTATCTATTATGTCCATCCTTTTGATTTGACTGACTCTGTTCTGATATGTCACGTTTGGTTTTACTCTCTTCAAAAAAGTAATAAGAACTGTGGGATTAATAAAACCCAAAATGTGTAATTATCATTGTACAAAAGAAAAGAAAAGAAAGTGCTCTAAAGGTTATAACTGCATATATGTTTAAGTGTATAAGATAGATAACCATATTACTGAGTGTTTTTTGGATCACTGAACAAAACTGTTTGCACTCTCACTGTTTGAAGATCCACTTTATATGCTTCAATTTTGTAACTTAAACAACTATTTGTAAAATGAGAACATGTAATCTATTAACTAGTGATTTCTTACTGTTTATTTTTTTAAATTTTGTATTACTTGTACCCTTTTTCTGTTTTTTTTCCTTTTTCTCCTTAAATTAAAAAAAAAAGACGCAGACACAACTACAAACAAACACACTTAATGACCTTATCTTTGAAAAGGGGTCAAACATGTTCACTGGAAGAAAGAGAATCTCTTTAATAAATGATGCTGGAAAAACTGACTCTTTATATGCTAAAGACTAAAACTAGACATGTTTATCACCATGCAATAAAGTCAAAATGGATAAAAGATATAAATGTGAATACAGAAACTCTAAATATATTGGAAGACAAGGTAGGTAGAAATCTTGAATACATAGGTGCAGGCAGAGTTTATGAATAAAACACAAACTGCACAGAGAGTACTTCAAAGAATCACCATATGGGATCTCATATTATTAAAAAAATTTGCTCATCAAAAGATATTATCAACACAATGAAAAAGAAAATACAGATTGGGAAAAAAATTTTAGCCAACTGTGCCTCAAATAAAGAATTTCTATATATAACATACAAAGTATTGAAAAAATCAGGCCCCTAAATTCAAAGACCCAATTAAAAAAAATGGGCATCTAAGATGAACATGCACTTCTCAGATTAAGAAATACACATGGTAAAGAAATATAAGGAAAAATGTTCAGCATAATTGGTCATTTGAGAAATGCAAATTAAAACAACACTGAGTTTACATAGCACTCAAGAAAGAATGGCTATAAGCAAGAAATCAACCAATAACAAATGCTGGAGGAGCTATGGGGAAAAAAGAACTCTTCTCCATTGTTGATGGGAATGTAGAATGGTGCAATCACTGTGGAAATCAGTGTGAAGATTTCTCAAAAAACTAGGATTAGAGGTCAAATTTAACCCAGCTATTTCCCTTCTGAGTATGTTCCTAGAAGAACTGAAAATACCACACCACAGTGCTATATATGCACCCATGTTTATAGCAGCACAATTTGTAATGGCTAAATTTTAAAAACAATCCAAATGCCCAGTAACTAAGGAATGAACAAAAATGATTTGGCCTTTAATATAATGAAGTACCACTCAGCCTTAAAGAAGGGTAAACTGGAGACTTTTATAGGTAAATGGATGCAACTTGATTCCATATTTATAAGTGAAATAAATCAGTTTGCATATGTAAATATTGTATCATCTCTGTAATGTAAAGAACTGAATGAGTAAATAACAACTGAAGTGTACAAAAGATATTGTGAAAGTGAAATGGGAAGAAACTGTTCAAAATAAAGAAAACCTGGGATAGGGGAAAGGAAAAAAAGAAATAAATTATGTATATAAATATCTATTACTATAATAATTTTATTGTGACTTTTATATAATATATACTTATAATTTATTATGTATAATATATTTCTATACTAGTATATGTTACATAATATATAAAAATGTATATAATAGATATCCATAATGTATTTATCTATAATATTGTTATCTATAATGTGTGTAATCTGAGAGAGAAATTAGGGAAACCACACCCTTCATAATAACATCAAACAAAAATGAGATACTTAGGGATCAATCTAACAAATGTAGTAAAAGATTTATGCATTGAAAATTACAGTGCTCTAAAAAGAATTGAAGTGGATTTCAGAAAATGAAAAGATATTTCTTTTATGTTGGACTTCTGTGATGGTGATTTTTATATATGTCTACATGTAGTTTTATTTTGGTTATGGCTATTTGGAGTTCTATATGCTTCACTAATCCTAATGTCAGTTTCCATTCTCATGTTTGGGAAATTTTCAGCTATTACTTTTGTAAATAGTCTGTTGACATCATTTGTGTCGTCTCCTTCTTTTTCATTCATCCCTATCAATCTTATATCATTTTTCTTTGAGTCATCTTGCAGCTGTTGAATTGTTATTTCCTAGTTCCTTGTTATTTTTAAAAGATCTTTCCTTTCCCGTTCACTAGCTGCAATCTTGTGATTGAGATCTGAATTTCTATCTTTACTTCTGTTGAGGCGGTTTTGACAACTTTCAATGGAATTTTTGATTTTCTGTATATCTTTTTGCATCTGCTTTATGTATTCTGTTTTTTTCTTAGATTGTTCATCCAGGGATTCTATCTTTTTGTTTTGTTCCTCTAAATTTTTAACTGTGTCTTCTTTAGATGTGTTCAGCGTGTCTTTCATTATTTTTATAATTTCTTTTACCTGGGAGATCATTTCTAGTTTGAATTCCTTAAAAGCTTCCTGGAATTGCTTCTTTATTTCAGTTACTATTATTTCAGATATTTAAAGTGTATGGCATTTATTTACTTCTATGTACATGGCTCCTAGGCTTTCTTGGGATGGGCTGGATGTTTGAGTTTGCATTTTGGTCTTTCGTTTTATCATTTTCCTATATTTCCGTGTTTCAAATGATGTTCCAAAGCTTCCCCTGAGCGTGTTGGAAATTGTCTCCTGGGTCCTGGGCTCCTGGGACTCCTCTGGCAGTGTAGCTCTCTCCTTGGGCAGCAAGGGCCCCAGATTAAAGGAAGGTTACTGGGCGTGGCTCAGACAGGCTCCCCTCCAGCAATGATGCTCCCCAGATCGAAAAAAGGCCACCAGGCATGTCCAGGCAGGCCCGAAACTCAGTCTAGTGTGGCTGCAAGCCAGGTGGGTCCCCAACCACTTGGAGCAAGGATCTTAGACTCTCTTAGGGCTCGGATGGTGTGCAGGCACCCACCTCCTCGAGTGGTGAAGCTCCCCGGGCTGAAAGAAGGTCACTGGCCTCCACAGTGCAGCTCTGGAAAGATATTTCTCGTTCCTGGATAAGAAGAACCAACATAGTTAAAATAGCCATACTCCCAAAACTGTTATGCATATTTAACACAATCCTGATCAAAATAACATTAGTATATCTCATGGATCTAGAAAAAACATACCAAAAATTCATCTGGAACCAGAAGAAACCTAGAATACAAAAGGCAATTCTGGACAACAAAGGCAAAGCAGGAGGCATCACAATCCCTGACTTGAAATTATACTATAGAGCCACTGTGATAAAATTATCATGGTACTGGTAAATAAAAAGACCTGAAGATCAATGGAACAGAATAGAAGATACAGACACAACTACAAACACACTCAGCCACCTTACTGTTGACAAAGGGGTCAAATAAATTCACTGGAAGAAGACAGGCTCTTTAACAAGTGGTGTTGGAAAAACTGGCTCTCCACATCTTGAAAACTTAAAGTATACCCATTCCTTTCTCCATGCATTAAATTAAAGTCAAAATGAATGGAAGACAAAGTAGGTAGAAATCTTGAGGACATAGGGTAGACAGAGAGTTCATGAATAGAAATCAAAGTGCATAGGAAATACTTCTCATAATCAGCAACTGGGATCTCATCTTATTAAAAAGTTTTTGCACATCTTAAAAAAATCACCAACAGAGCTAAAAGAAAACCCATGGATTGGGAAAATATTTTTGTCAACTGTTCCTCAAACATACAGTGAACATATAATTAATTGAAAAAACCAGGGCCCCCAAATTTAAAGACTCTCTCCAAACTGGGCATCTGAGATGGATACACATTTCTCGCATGAAGAAATACAAATGGTAAATAAATATATGAAAAAATGTTCAACAGCACTCGTTATTCAAGAAATGCAAATTAAAACAACACTGAGTTCACATCTTACTCCAGAATGAATGGCTAATATCAAGGTATCAATGAATAATAAGTGCTGGAAGGGTTGTGGGGAAAGAGGAACACTTCTACATTTTTTCTGGGAGTATAGACCAGTAAGACCACTATGGAAATCAGTATGGAGATTCCTCTAATAATTAGGATTAGAGATTTAATACAACCAGTTACGCCCCTTCTGGATATTTTCCCAGAAGAATTGAAAACATTATATCCACCCATATTTATAGCAGCATAATTTGTAATGGCCAGATCTTGGAAACAACCCAAATGCTCATCAACTGAAGAATGGACAAAAAAGAAATGAAATAAATCAGACTCACATGTGTAAACACTATATTGTCTCCTTAGTATAAGAAACTGAAAGTAAATAAGATCCAAAAGTTACAATAGATATAGTGAAAGGGAATCTGCTCAAAGCGAAACCATATTGTTTGATCAATTTTGCATGACTTTATTTGATAACCTAAACAACTACTTTGAAGGTAACAATATACAGTATAACAACCCCTTGGGTAAAGATCCCAGGCACTTTCATAGAAAAGATCTTCCAGCCAATATGAGACAGGGTCTCACTGTATAGTGCTGGCTAGTCTTGAACTCACTTGTGTAATTCAGGCTGGCCTCAAACTCACAGTGATCAATAATAACCAATCAATAACAATAACAGCCATTGTTAAATTCCTATATCTTATTTTGAAATAATGTATTATTTCACTGTATCACTGTATCACTATTATTCATTTTTTGTTATCATTAGTCTTTTATTGATTTTTTTTGTACTGGGGATCGAACTCATGACTATATGCTTGCAAGACAGGTGCTGATGCCACTGCACTAAATCCCCAGCTCCATTTGGCTTTTTTGTTTGTTTGTTTACTTCATTCCTCTTCTATTTTTCTGTGCTTTTTTGTTTAAAATAAAAAATATGTAATACATATTATATATTATATTTGTAGTATGTATTATATACTAATATGTTATATATGCACAATATATAATATAACATATATTATAGATAATATATAATATATTGTAGATAACAGATAATGTATATCTTTAATATATTATATATCTATATTTTATGTCTATAATATATAATACATCTATAATATATCATTTATAATATATATCACAATAGATAATATATCATATATTATGCATTATATTAATATATAATTACCAATATATTTTTATAAATATATATATATATAATGAGTAAAGAATTATAAAGATATGGTTGTGAATATATACTATTATATATTTATAATTTATACATATAAATATCTATTATATATACACAAGATACATAATTATACTACTAATCTCAATTAGTTCATCAAAAAGAACAGCCTGTTCTTTCACTGATCTTTTTTATACCTATATCTTGTAATCTGAGCAACTATTGTGAAGATAACAATACATATTAATCATTATTAATCTCCTATTATTTTGTTTTGAAATTCTGTCTCATAATTTTTATTCTTTTTTCATTTTAAAGTAAAAAAGAATGATCAGGGAAGCTGAAAATTTTTATATGTAAATTTTTATAATATCAAGTGTTCATCCCAAGGACACTCCACATTGAGCTATATTCTCATCTCCTTAGTCCTTTTATTTATTTTATTAGTTTTATTTTGAGACAGGGTCTCATTAAGTTGTCTAGGCTGACCTCAAACTTGTGATCATCCTTCCTCAACTTCCTGATTAGCTGGGATTGTAGATGTGTGCCGTCAGACCCAGCTGAAACTTGAAATCTAGAACTATTCCAAAATCTTTAACCATCACAGACAAACACAAGCCCAATGAGGTAACACCACATCCCTTCTGGAATGACTAAAATTAAAAAGCTGGTAACACCAAATGTTGGTGAACATGTGGAGTTAATGAAATTTCCAGACATTTCTGATAGAAATATAAATTGTTTTTGCTACCTAGAGAAATGACTTGACAGTTCTTTATAATGTTAAATATGTACCTACTGTATGGTTCAGCAATTCTAATGAAAAGATTAAGGTACTGATGTGAAAGAAGCCATTACACAGAAAATATATTGTAGTATTCCATTTATGTGAAGTTTAAGAACAGGTAAAGTCAAACACGGTTACATGTTGACTGTCAGAGCTGGGTATTAAGGCTGCATAACTATAATCCTAGCTTTTGAGAGGCTGAGGCAAGAGGATCACTGTGAGTTTGAGGCCAGCCTGAGTTACACAAGTGAGTTCAAGACTAGCCTACACTATACAGTGAGACCCTGTCTCATATTGGCTGGAAGATCTTTTCTATGAAAGTGCATGGGATCTTTACCCAAGGGGCATAAGATTGGGTTACAACAATCCATCTCATAATTTATTTCTGTAAATTTGTACTTTAGCATAGTAGTAACCAGCTGTGCATCTCAGTAGCTGTGCCATTTGTGGGGGTTTTGTGTTTAGTCATTTGCTATGACAAACAGCAAGATGTGTGCACATGTGCAAGAGTGTCAAGTTGAGGTTTTTACCCTTATAATGTTCCACCTAAAATGCTTTGTGTATGTGTACCTGAGGCTTAAATGAGGAAAATAACACACAGTACTCTTCTGTTGTGTCATCATGTATTTTATCATGATGGAATGTGGGTGTGACTCACAGTATCTGTGCCTGGGGAAAGCAAAAACCCATCTGTGCATTCCATTTGGCAGATGAACTGCAAGGTATTTACAGGAGTTCCAAGTAGCAGCCAGTGAGTTTTTACTTACAAAATGCTCATTGCTAACTTTCTGTGCATTTATGATTTGTTTTTCTGACTGACATAGCCCAATTCAGTACAATGGCTCATGAAAAACCAGATTTGCAAGTTTGGATGTCAGAAATGAATCATCAATTACTCATGCATGGATGATGAAGATGATAATGACTTTGACATTGGCTATGTGAACCAAAGTTCCTATGACAATGAAATGGATCAAAAATCAACTGATAATAGACATAGGGATGGCAGACTTCCTTGATTCAGATGAGGAAGGAAGCAACAATATGAGTATATATTTGATTGGTTGAAAAGGTACAAAATGGTTACACAACCAAATGGAATGATCCAATGTTAGAACTAGGTTTGAAAATAAAGTGAGGGTCTTGGCAGGGGTGAAATGTGTTGGACCAAATGCTGGCACTGACATTCTGTATTGGTAATTGTAATGCTACAAGATGTTGTGAAATATGCAAATGCTGAAATAGAAATAAAATGTACTGTAGTACCAATAGCCATTCTTAAAAAGGTATTTCTATTAAGGTTTCATTTGTAGATCTGTTAGATAAACTGAATCAAACTTGCAATGAGCACATCAAAATTATTTCTGTAAAATTGTGCTGTACTATCTTAGGATTTTGTATTGGTATCATTTATTTCCTGAGAATTGGTAAACATCATGTGACTGAGGATTAAAAATGGCAAAAATATTTCTACTAACTGTGCAAACCTTGGGGATTAAAAAAATACTAAAACCATTAAAAAGAAATATATTTCTAAACTGAATAAACATTTGTATAATTGAACTGGAATCAGTTGTTTCCTAAACTACATATGGCCATCTTGAAATTATTTGTTCTTTTATATATTTAATTACTATGTGAAAGTCATAAAGACAAATTTACTGTGCCATCCTTCAAAAAGATATTTATTATTACAACTCACTGGCCAAGTTGAAAGCATATATGTGTCTGCTCTACTTAGTAGGGATTTCTCATGGTCATTGCAGGAGTGTGAAAAGCCAATGGAAAAATTAGGTGTGTACTTGAGGTTTGCAAAATAATAATGACTCTGAGGAGATTTGATTTCCTTCAGAACTGCCTGAGGTTTGATGACAAAACCACCCACAAAGAAAGGAAAGGAACTGACAATCTGGCTCCTAACTACTCACTATTTGAGAGATTTGTGGGCAATTGGCAAACAAGTTATATACTGTCTAAATACATGGCTATTAGGCCTGGGTCCCCTAGGATTGCCACCGCTGGGCCTGCCCCTTGGCCATGAACACCTGGGACACCCCAGCACAACCTAGCCACCTGGGACTGCCACTGCTGGGCCTGCCCCTCCACAGGAACACCTGGGACACCTGCAGTAGGACTGAGCCATCTTGGACTGCCACCACGGGCCAGTCCCTTGGATAACCCATTTACCTCCTGAACCTAGTACTGCAGTTGATCTTTGGATCCAACCCCCTCTCCCAGAACCTTGGACTACAGTGAATTTCTGTGCTGGCTGGGTGGGAGACTCAGAAATCCCTCACCCAAACAGAAGAGCTCAGCAGGCTTCAGTCAGTGTGGTGAGTTTACCCCTAAAATAGAGGTCTGCCGTGGGTAAGTAGGAGTGGAAGTGAAACCCCCTCCAACTGTAAGACCTTGATGAACCTTGCAAAAGAATGGGTAATCCCCTCCTTCACACAGAGAACATCAAACAGGTTGAGGAGTGCACCAATAAGGCCTCCATCAACTTGGAGAAAATTAAAAGAGTTTATGAGACCCCCAGTGACACAGTAGGGTCTCAGCTGATACAAACACTATAGACAGGGAGATCCAGTGACCTGTAACAACCTGAAGACACAGCAATAGCAGGAACTGAGAGTTGACCCACAACAATACTTCTAGGCTAATTAGCCCAGAAAGAATATAGGACTTAGCCAACAGGCCCTGTAGGAAGAATTCAGGTGACTGGCTCTCCTCTATATTGTGGTACCCAGCAATTGGACAAACATCAACCACACAGAAGGACCCTAAAATTCATACTATCAACAGTTGAGACTGTTGGGATTGAAAGACCAAATATTTACCTAAAAGGTAAAAATGACAAAATGAAAAGACAAATGCAATCTCAAACATTTAGTCCATCAGGAGCAAGTACAGGCAACATTGAAATAGATGACTTTAAAAGTCATACACCAAGAATCTCTGAAATTATAGCAAATGAAGTAAAGAAACAAATCCATGAGGCTATAGAGGAAGTCAAATTAGAAATAATGTCTTATGTAAAGACAGAAATAACAACTTTAGTAAATAAATTGCTCAATATAGCTATAAGAGATAAAGAGAAGAAATAGATAAAAAAAAAAACCCACGAGCATGGGGAATTGATTGAAACTTTGAATGAACAATGCAGAAAACAAGCAGAATCCATGAAAAAAATTCAAACAGATATCCAAGAAACAAAAAACTGTATTGAAAGCTGGCAAAACCATTTAAATGAAGCTGAGGATAGAATTTCAGACCTTGAAGAAAAGATTGCAGGTAGTGATCATGAAAGGGTAGAACATGTAAGAACAACAAAGAAGCATGAAATGACAATCCAGCAGCTTCAAGACAATGCCAAGAGAAATAAGACTAATAAGCATCAGTGAAGAGGCAGGAATCAATGCAAATGACATAACTATTCACAGAAGTAATAGCAGAAAATTTCCCACGGGGAAAAAAATCTAATATACACATAAGTGAGGCATACAGAGTGCCAAACAGTCACAACCAATATAAATCTATACTCAGGCATATAATAATTAAGATCCCAGACATACAGCATAAAAACAGACTACTAAAAGATGTTAGAGAAAAGACACAGCTCACCTATCAAGGAAAGCCTATTAGGATCATGGCAGACTTTTCAACATAAACCGTCAAGTTAAGATGAGCTTGGAGTGAGTTATTTCCAGCCCTGAAAGAAAACAACTTTCAACCAGACTGACGTACCAGCAAAACTGTCCTTCAAATTTAATGGAGAATCAAGATACTTCGATGACAAAGAACAACTAAAGGAATTCATCTCCACCAAACCAACCCTAGAAAGAGTACTGACAGACATGCTAGATAGAGATAAAAATGACCACAATCTACAGAACAACAGAAAGAAACCACCTGGCAGGACAAGAAATTAAACAAGGGAGAAAAGCAGGAAACCAACAGCAGGAACACAACATGGCAAAATCAAGCCAGTACATATCAATGATATCCATAAATATAAATGGGATCAATTCATCTATCAAAAGAAACAAATTGACAAAATGAATCAAGAAACATGATCCCACAATACGCTGTGTACAAGAAACACATCTGACTCAAAAAGAAACTCATAGATTAAAAGTCAAAGGGTGGAAAACAGTATTCCATGCAACAGGAACCTAGAAAAAAGCAGGGGTAGCTATTCTGTTTGCAGACAAAGTGAACTTCAAATCTAAAATGATTAAAAGAGATAAATAAGGCCACTACGTACTTGTAAGTGGAAAACTACAAGAGGAAGAATGAAAAATTATAAATATATGCACCAAATACAGTAGCACCCAGCTATATAAGACAAATACTAATGGACATGAAAAAACCAAATGCACAAGAACACAATTGTAATAGGAGACCTTAACACTCCACTGTCACAAAGACATAGATCACTAGACAAAAACTCAGCAAAGAAATAACAGAACTGAATCAGAACTGTGAGCAAATGGACTTAGTGAATGTTTACGCAGTGTTCCACTCAACCACATCAGAATACATTCTTCTAAGCTGCACAGGGGACATTCTCCAAAATAGACCATATATTAACCCATAAAGCGTGCTTAACTAAATGCAAAGGAAGTAAAATTATCCCATGCATAATATCTGATCATAACGCACTAAAATTGGAAATCAATGGCAAAAAACCTGCAAAACCTGCATAAATACATGGAAATTAAATAACAACCTTCTAAATAACCAATGGGTTACAGATAAAATTACAGAAGAAATGAAATAATACCTAAAATACAATGAAAATGCAGATGGAACATACATTATGGGATGCAATGAAAGCAGTCCTAAAAATTATATATATATATATATATATATATATATATATATATATATATATATAAAACAATCAATAGCTATATCAAGAAAATGTAATAAACACAAATAAATAACCTAATGCTACATCTCAAGCTTCTAGAAAAGGAAGAGCAAGTCAAACCCAAAGCTCATAGAAGAGAGGAAATTGTAAAGATTAGAGCAGAAATTAATGCAATTAAAACTAAAAAATTACAAAGAATTAATGAACCAAAGAGCTGGTTTTTTGAGAGAATAAGCAAAATTGATAAACCCCTGGCCAACCTTATCAAGAAAAAGAAAGAAAAAAACTCAAATCCATGCAATAAGGACTAAAAAGAAGGAAACTACTATAGATCTCATGGAATTTCAAAAGATCATGAACACCTACTTTGAAAATCTCTACTCACATAGGGTGGAAAACACAGAGGAAATGGACAGATTTCTAGGAACCTATGAACTACCAAAGTTCAATCAAGAAGACATAGCAATTTTGAATAACCCAATATCAGCTACTGAAATTGAAAATGTGATTAAAAACTTACCAACAAAGAAAAGCCCAGGTCCTGATGGATTCACTGCTCAATTCTATAAGAAATTTAGAGAAGATTTAATGCCATACTCCTTAAGCTGTTCAATGAAACTGACAGAGAATTAGTCTTCTCTAACTCATTCTTGGAGGCAAGTATCACATTAGTAAATATGAAATTGTCCTTCTAGTATAAAAATAATAACAACTGACAATAATGGGATACAAAATGTATAATAGATATTTTAAAAATGAAAGGAATGAAAGTGCTCTAAAGGATATAATGGTTTGTATAGTGTGTAAGATAGGTGACCATATTACTAAATTTCTATTAGATCACTGAACCCAAGAGATTGTATTGTCAATGTTTGAATAGCCCTTTTTATGCTTTGATTTTATAACTTTGACAACTACTGTTAAGATGACAATATGTATCAACTAGTGATTTTATGATGTTAATTTTTTTAATTCTGTATTCTACTTTTTTCTCATTTTTTCTATTTTTCTTTTAATTTTCTGTTCCTTTTTTTAAACAAAAATTTAAAAATACATGGCTATTGATGACTGTCTTGCAGAATTTTGTGGTCAGTGTAGGTTCAGGCATTATGTACCTCCAAAATCTTCAAAACATGGCATAAAAACTTTGCCCTTGTAGATGCAAAGACTCACTACACTTTCAGTTTAGAAATTTATCCTGGAACTCAGCCACCAGGTCCTTATTCAGATAGTAAAAAATACAAATGATGCTGTGAACAGACTTGTTGCTCCTATCTCCTAAACTAATTGGAATATGATGTTCAACAATTGGTTTATCATTGTCTGCCTGACATTACATTTGGTTAACAGAGCACATGTTAACCAGCCAGGGGCTGTACCCAGGAGCAAAGCAGAAATTCCAATTGAAATGTAATTTCAAAGCAGAGACTTGTGTAGCACAACCTTTGGATTTCAGAAAGATATAGCATTGGTCTCATATGTGACAAAGAAAAACACACTGGTACTGTTCACATCAGCATTTCACCATGGTGGAAATATTGATAGGTAAGTCTTAACAAAATGAAAGCCTCCTGAGTGCTGGGATTACAGTCATGCACCACAACATCTGGCACCAGCAAAGTTTATTTCCGTGGTAGACTTTTGTTTGCGTTTACATTGTAGTTCACATAGGTGTTTATTTTTGATGTTATCTTTTAGGTTTTGTAGGCAAGTAAACAGCTGATGTGGAAATGAGGTCTATTCTAAGCACTCTTACATGTTTGACACTTTATTTTGTTGATGTCTGTTTTCCTACTTGTGCACATTGTACAATACAGTAGAAAGTTCCTGGCAAAACAGGAAGACAAGAGAGGTGACAAGAATGGCCTGCTATGTGGGAAAGGAAAGCTATATACATGTGCTCTCAGTGTAAGTGACATGCGTACATGGAGCATGAAGTTGCCATGTTGGAAGCTGCTTTAGGTGTGACAGTTGAAGCAAAGCTTATTTCTGTGGTAGAGTTCTATTTTCACTGTAGTTCATGTAGAAATTTATTTCTGATGTTATCTTTTAGATTTTGTAAGCAAGCACACAGTGGGTGTGAAAGTGTTGATATTTATTCTAAATGCACAATACACATTAAGAACTTAATACTTTATTTTATTGACATTTTATGTTCCTGTTAACTACAAATTGCATAATACAATAAGGACAAAACAGCAAGACCAATGAAATATAAAAAGTATCCTACAAAAGGCAAAACACATGTGCTGTCAGTATAAGCAACATGTATGTATGGAGCATGCTGTTGTCCTCTGTGCAGACTGCTTTAGGTGTGACAATCAAAGTGCAGATTACTTACTTGTAAAGCACTATTAGTATTTTTATTGCCACTCATATAAGAATGTATTTCTTTTGTTAGTTTTTAGACTTTATACACCATAAAACTGTTGATGTTGAAAATGTTGATGCTTTTTTATAAACAATAAATATTAAAAATTCAATACTTTATTTTTATAGTTTTTTCCATTAAGTATTCATTGTTTAATAAAATTCATAAAATTCAAATTGATAATTAATCAATAGAAATATTCTAAAGAATAAATGTGGATCTGGCAGATCCATGTTTCTGTACCTTAATGACAAAATTAGTCTTAGGTTCTGAGGGCTAAATCTGATTTTACATTATTAAATTACATCACCATGTGTTAAAATGAAGTCATTTAAAACAAAGAATAATTTCACAAATTAAAATATTACTAATATTGGATGAATAAAACACTACATTACATATTCATTACCTTGCAATTTGAAGTTATATTTCATATTTATTTATTTTTCTTTTAGAAAACTGAAATCTCACATAATTTAATAGCTAATAAAGTTTTAAAAGTTTAGCTCTGTATGTTATTTCCAGCTATGACTACTCTACAATGCCTAAGGTTTTGAGTTATATAGGTCAGAATCATAAAGGCCTATAAAAAAAGGCCTATGAAACTTTCAAACCAGGGCTGGGAATTTAGCTCAGCTGTGTAAGCGCCTGCCAATTATAAGACTGTAGAACAAAGTGAGGAACACATATGTAGTACTTCTAGGAAGCTCCCAGGAGTGAAGGATAGCATAAAAGAAGAGCAGTCACCACAGAAAATTTTTATGGTAGGTTTCTGCAATAGCCTGTGCAGAGTTTCTCAGACACACTGTGTACTTTTCATTTTTCCTTTGATCCAAGTTTGCTCTGCGGAGCTGGTTTCTCCCATACCCTTCCCCCCTGCACATTTCAGATAAACTTTTGGCACCATTATTCTTGTAGGAAGTTACTGAAGCTGGAAATTGATCACATGTGCAGGGATGGGTCATGGCTATCCCCAAAACAGACAGCACCATGTGAAGAAGCTGCTTCAGCCCAGAAAAACACAAGCCCTTAGACAATACAAGCAATGGGTTGCTAGGCAAAGCGATAGCAACACATGACATTGTGTTGCTAAATATATAAATAAATGCCCCTACAGTGAAGAGGAAGTTCCTTTCCTCCCATCCAGAGAGTAAGGGCTCCATTTGATCCCAGGTTTTGTCTCTTCTTTATTTTCTCACCCTGTCATGGTCCTTCACCCCAGGAACCTCTGGAGCCAAGTGAGTCATGGCAGCTTGTCTCATCTAATTCTTTACTAGAGGCAAGAAGAACTTGAGCTAGCTTGCCCACAGCTGGGCAGCATCCGTGAGGCCGATGGGGACCAGAAGTCTGTGCCCAAGGATCTGCAGTGATCCAGGAACCTTTGGTGAGGCTCTTTGGGGGCTAAGAAGCTACACTCAGTAGCCCATCCACACCTAGACAGCATCTATGAGGCTCACAGGGACTGAGAGTCTGTGCCCAGAGACCCTAAGTGATCTGGGAACACTCAGTGAGGCTCTTGGATACCAGGAAGCTGTGTCCAGGGGTACAGCCACACACTCAGACAGCATCTCTGATGCCCTTGGGGACTGAGAGTCATCTGTGCACAGTGACCTGCAGCTATCCAGGAGCCCTTAGTGAGCCCTACAAGGACTGCAAAGCTGCATTCAGTGACCTGTCTACACTTAGTAACCCTCAGTGAGGCTTGCAGGGATTGAGAAGCTGCACTCAGTGATCCACCCATAATCAGGAACCCTTTGTGAGGTTTGCAGGGACTGGGAAGCTGTGCCCAACAATCTGCCCACACCCAGAAACTATCCCTGAGGGAAATAGGGACTGGGAGCCTGGGCCCAGTGTCTTGTAGTTATCTGGGAACTCTCAATGAGGCCTGCTAGGACTGGGAGTCTGTGCCCAATGGCCCATCCACACCTGGGAACCATCTCTGAGGCCCTCAGGGACTAAGAACCTGTGCCCAGTAACCTGTAATCATCTGGGAACCCTCAGTGAGGCCTGGGGGACTGAGTGTCTGCTCCCAGTGACCTGGATCCAACAGAAACCCTCAATGAGGCCTTCTACTAGACAGTTCACCAGAACAAGAGGCAACTAGGAATTGGCATCTGGATGATTCAGAGGAACACAGGAAAGTGCTAAAATGAAAGATAAAAGGCCAGGAGACATAGACATGAGTGAATCTAGAAATAACACACTTGAAACCTCTCAAATGATAGCAACAGAAATAAAGAAACAACTCTAGGAAACTGTAAAGGAAATAAGATCAGAAATAGTAAGCTAAAAACATAAATGATAAACATGATGAAAGTAGTGGTGAATATATCTAAAGAAGATATTGATTAAAAAATAGAGGAGCACAGAAAAGTGATGGAAACCTTGAATGAACAATACAAGAAACAATTAGAATACATGAAACAGATTCAAGGAAATATTCAGGAAATAAAAAATTCCACTGAAAGCTGGCAAAACCATGAATAGAAATGAAGACAGATTCTTAGACCTCAAAGACATGATTGCAGCTCATGAAAGGAAACAGCTCTTAAAAATAATGAGAAATCAAGAAATAATTCAACAGTGGCAAGATGATGCAAAGAGAAGCAGTATAAGGCTCATAGGTAACAATGTAAAAGAAGGAGAAAACACAAATGACATACAAAGATTATTTGCACATGTAATAGCAGAAAACTTCCCAAATATGGGATTAGAATTTGACATACAGGTAAGTGAGGAATATAGAGAACTCCAATAGCCATAACCAAAATAAATCTACATCCATACATATAATAATCAAGATCCAGCATAAGAACAGAATATTCAAATTCAGCATATGAACAGAATATTCAAAGTGGCTAGAGAAAAGAAACAGGTGATGTATGAAGGAAAGCCTATCAGAATCATGCCAGACTTCTCAATACAAACTATCATGTCAATAAGAGCATGGAGTGAAGCATTTCAAGTACTGAAACAAAACAACTTCCAACCCAGATTGATGTACCTGCAAAACTATCTTTTAAAATCAATGGAGAAATAAGATACTTCCACAACAAGGAACAACTGAAAAACTTCATGGCCACCCAACCAATCCTACAAAGAGTACTGAAAGATATTCTAGAAAGAGAGAGAAATGACCACAATTCCAAGAACAACAACAGAAATAAAAACAAGCAACTAAAAATCAGGACAAAAAATTAAACAGAGGGATAAAAGTAGGAACCAACAACAGAAAGATAACATGACAAAGATAAGCCAATAAATATCAATTATAACCATTAATGTCAATAGCCTGAATTCACCAATCAAAAGAAAGAAATGAACAGAATGGATCAAGAAATAAAACCCAACAATTGATGTATACAAGAAACACATTTAGCTCAAAAGAAAAGCCATAGACTGAAAGTCAAAAGATGGAAAACAATACTCCATGTGACATGAACCCAGAAAAAAGCAGGGGTAGTGATTCTATTTGCAGACAAAGTGAACTTCAAACCAAAAATGATCAAAAGAGATATAGACGGTCACTACATACTGGTTGGGGAAAACCTTCAAGAGGAAGGGATAGCAATCATAAACATATATGCACCAAATATGGGAGCATCCAGCTATGTAAGCAAATGTTAATACATGAAAAATAAAATCAGCAATAATACAATCATAACAGGAGACCTTAAGTGTCCATTATCACAAAGAGATAGATCAACTAGACAAAAAATCAGCAAAGAAGTAACAGAACTGAATCAAACTTATGAACAAATGGACTTAGTTGATATGTACCCAGTATGCTACCCAACAACATCAGGATATACATTCTTTTCAACTGCACATGAAACATTCTCTAAAATAGACCATATGCCACCCACAGGACATGTTCAAGTAAGTTGAAATTATTCCATGCATATTATCTGACCATTGTGCCATAAAATTGGAAATTAATGAGAAAAGAAATTGTAAAAACTACATAAACACTTGGAAACTAAATAATACCCTTCCAAATAATCAATGGGTTGTACAGGAAATTAAAGAAGAAATTAAACACTACCAACAAACAAAAATGCAATTACAATTTATGTGATCTTGTGAGATGCAATGAAAGCAGTCCTTAGAGGGATATTTATTGGGGTGAATTCTCATATCAGGAAAACAGAATGAACACAAAAAACAACTTGATGCTATACTTCAAACAACTATAAAAAGAAGAGTAAGTCAAGCCCAAAGATCATACAAGGGAGGAAATTATAAATCTCAGAGCAGAAGTTATTGCAATTGAGACTAAGAAAATAATACAAAGAATTAATGAGTTGAAGAGTTGGTCCTTTGAAAGAATGTATAAAATTGATGTCCTTAGCCAACTTTATCAAAAAAAAAGGAAAGAAAAAACTCAAGTTCATGCAATAAGGAAAGAAAATGGTAAAATCACTACAGATCCTATGGAAATACAGAAGATCATCAATATTATTATGGTTTATGTCAGATGGCACCCTCAAGTCTCATGCAATCATGGAGATGGCTGAATCTAACATTTGTAATTAGTTCATTGTCCAGTGCTCAAATTGATGGCATGAGTGCTACATATGCACAGAGATGGAGTCAGTATAAGATGTAATTTGTGGGAAGAAGGCATATCTTTCTCTTTTACTGTTTGTGCTTTGCTGTTTGACGTGGCATGTACCATTGCCCCTCAGGCATGTCATTTTGCCTTGGATCCAACTGAGTATGGACTGAAACCTCCAATCTGTAAGAAGCAAATCTTCCCTTTCCTAACTTTGGGCATCAGGCTTTTTGTCTCAAAAATGAGAGAGAAAAGTAACTAAAGACAGAATTTGGTACCAGAGGTGGGGTCATTGCTATTGACTGTACTTGACCATGTGGTTCCAGAGCCTTTGGAAATGGCTTATGGAAAGAGTTTGAGAAGGTTTGAAGATGTTGCCTGAAAAAGTGGCACTGGAACAGCTTCGGCTGTTCTGTAGGAGATTCTAGTCAGAGCTCAGGAGACCAGAAGGTTCATAGAAAGCCTGCCAGTAAAGACCAGGCTCAAGAGATTTCTGCTGGAATGAAGGACCACATTGATTGTGGGACTTCACATGATGTGTGTTATGGCTTGACAGGAAATTTGTCTGCATTTTGCTCATGTCCAGAGACTTTGCCTGAGCTTGAGATTAAGGGTGATGGATGGATTAATCTGGCAGAAGAAATTTCAAGGCAATTAAAGGTTGAAGTGTTGACATGGCTATTGTTGGGGGCTTTTAGCCAGATTTATGTTGCAAATCAAGGGCAAAGAGTCCAACAGGATGATTCAAACATTATGAGTTTGATCAGAAACCAAGATAGAGCTAAGACCTCAATTGCTAAAAAGGAACATAAAAATAAAAAAGATGGCTTGAGGCATCCTGAGAAGAAATGGGTCTCCACTCTTTGTAGTCACAAAACTGCAAAAGTAAAAGACTTTCTCTGGAGGAGAAAGCTGCAGAGCACCAGGTTCCACAGTGGTGACGGAGGCTACAGGAAGTTCCAAAATGGTGGAGGCCACACCAGATTCCAGAATGGCAATAACATAGAGAAGCTGTTCCTCATAGTCAGGTTCAAAGAGTTCAGCGGTCCATGCACTCAACCCCAATAGCCAAGGGAGAGAAAATCCTGGCTACTGCTCTAGCTGGCAGTTGTACTTTGTCAGCATCTACGTGGCACTGGTTTCAGGCAAATGAAAAATGCATGAGTTTTGAGGTTAAGGAAGCTTCCACCCCAAATTTAGAAGGCCTAGGGGGCCAAGCAGTGTACCCCTGAGAGGGCAATATGTAGAGCTGTGAGTGAAAAGCCAAAGATACAGTGGAGACTCCAGAAGTTTGAAAAAGCCAGGAACATGGATCATCCAAGGAAAGCTACAAAATTGAGCAGAGGGGCCTTAAGAGAAAAGCTGTAGGAGCTGAAATCCCTGGAAGTGCCATGGTGGTGGAATCACTCAAGCCTTTTGCACCTTACATCCAGACTGCTTCTGATGCTGAGCATGGAACTCCAAGACTTAATGTTTGCTCTGCTGGATTTTGGACCTGTTTTGGTTCCAATGCTTTGTATTCCTGTTTGGAACCTTTGTAATGGTAATATTTATCTTGTAGCATTGCATATTGGAAGTGTTTAACCTTGTTTTTGTTTGTACAGGGGCTTACAACAAAGGGTTTGCCTTAAGTCTCAGGGGAGACTTGGGACTTGGAAGTTTCAGCAATGCTGGAACTGTTAGGATTTTGGCAACTCTTGGAGATAGACTAAATGTCTTTTGTATAAAAGATGTACATGAGTCTTTGGGGGTTAACAATGGAATGTTATGGTTTATGTCAGATGACTCCCCCTAAGTCTCATGCAATCATGGACATGCTTGAATCTAACATTTGTGACTGGCTCGTTGTCTAGTATTCATACTGATGGTGTGAGTGCTACACCTACCCAGGGGTAGAGCCAGCATATAGTGTAACAGTGCGAAGAATGCATGTTTTTCTCTTTTTCTGTTTGTGCTTTGCTGTTTGAGGTGGTCATGAATCACTGTTCCTCAGCCATGTTATTTTGCTTTGGCGCCAACTGAGTATAGACTGAAACCTCCAATCTGTAAGAAATAAACCTTCCCTTCCCTAACTTTGTATGTTAGGTTCTTTATCTCAACACAAGAGAAAAATAACGAAGACAAATACCTACTTTGAAAACCTTTACTTTCATAAGTTTGCTAACACGATTGAAATGGACAGATTCTTAGAAACATATGAATTACCAAAGCTGGACTGAGAATATGTAAAACTTCTTAATAATTCAATTTAAGTTAATGAAAGAAAAATATAATTAGAACCTTACCAACAAAGAAAAGTCCAGGTCTTGATAGATTCACAGCTGAATTCTATAAGAAATTTAGGGAAGACTTTAATGCTATCACTACTCAAATTCTTCAGTGAAATTGAAATGGAAGCAATTCTCCCCAACTCATTCCTGGAAGTATTACCCTACTACCAAAACTAGAGAAAGACTCAACCAAAAAAGAGAAATACAGGTCAATCACCCTAATAAACATAGACGTAAAAACCCTCAATAAAATACTGGTAAACAGAATGCAGCAAATCATCAAGAAGATTATACATCATGACCAAAGGGGATTCATCCCAGGAATGCAGAGGTGATTCAATATAAGCATATCAGTAAATCTAGTACGTCATATCAAAAGAGCCAAGAACAAGAATCAGATTGTTATCTCAATAGATGCAGAAAAAGATTTTGATATATCCAACATTCATTCATGACAAAAACCCTACAGAAAATTGGAATATATGGTCTTTACCTCAATCTGATAAAAGCCGTATACAATAAACCAACAGCCAACATCTTAATTAATGGACAAAAACTGAAAGCTTTCATCCTAAAATCAGGAAACAAGACAAGGATGTTCCTTTTTTTCTTTCTTTCTTTTTCTTTTTTTTTTTTTTTTTTTTTGGTACCAGGGATCCAACACATAACTGTGCACTTGCTAGACAGGTGCTTATGCTGCTGAGCTAAATTCCCAGCCTACCGCTCCTTCAGCATAGTTCAAAATAGTTTCAGTGTAGTTCTAGAAACATTGCCAGAGCAATTAGAAAAGGGAGGGAAATAAAAGGAATAAGGATAGGAAAAGAAGAAGTTAAAGTATCATTATTTATAGATGACATGATACGTGACATAGAAGACCCTCAAAACTCCACTGACAGACTTCTATGTGTAATAACCATATACAGTATTGTAGCTGGATACAAAATCAATATTCAAAAATCAATAGTATTCCTGTACATAAACAAAAAACTCACTGAGAGAGAAATAAGGGAAACCATATCTCTCACAATAGCACCCCCAAAAATGAAATACTTAGGAATCAATCTAACAAAGGAAGTAAAACAGCAATACATTAAAAATTACATTACTCTGAAAAAAGAAATCAAAGAGAATTTCAGAAAATGGAAAGATATTCCTTGTTAATGGATAGGAAGAGCAAACATTGTGTGAAAATGGCCATTTTCCCAAAGTTGTTATACAGATTTAATGTGATTCAAATCAAAATACTATTAGCATAACTCACAGATCTAGGGAAATTATTCTTAAAATTCATTTCTAACCAGAAGAGACAATTCTGAGCAACAAAGCTAAGGCAGGAGACATCACACACAATTACTGACCTGAAATTATATTACAGTCACTGTATTAAAATCAGCATGATACTACCAATAAAACAGATCTGAAGGTTAATGGAACAGAATAGAAGATACAGACACAACTACAAACACGCTCAGCAGCCACCTTATCATTGACAAAGAGGTCAAATAAGTTCACTGGAAGAAAGACAAGCTCTTTAATAAGTGGTGCTCAAAAAAAAAACCAGGCTTTCCACATGCCAAAAACTAAAACTAGACCTATTTCTATCACCATGCACTAGACTGAAGTCAAAATGAATCAAAAATCTAAATATTAAAACAGAAACACTAAATCTGCTGGCAGATTAACATAGATAGAAACTTGGAAGATATAGGGGTAGGTAGAGAGCTCATGAACAAAAACCAAACTCCACAGGAAATACTTCCCAGAATGAACAACTAGGATCTCATTTATTAAAAAATTTCTGCACATCAAAAGAAATCTCCAACAGAGTGAAAAGAAAGTCCATAGATTGGGAAAAAATCTTAGCCAACTCTCCTTCAGACAAAAGACTTCTATCTAGAATATATAAAGAAGTAAAAAAAGATCAGGACCCCAAAATTCAAAGACCTAATCTAAAAATGGGCATCTGAGATGAATACACACTTCTCAGATGAAGAAATACAAATGGTAAATAAACGTAGGAAAAAATGTTCAGCATCATTGGTCATTAGAAAATTGCAAATTAAAACCACACTGAGATTCCATCTCACTCCAGAAAGAATGGCCAAGATCAAGAAATAAACCAATAACAAATGCTGGATTGGTATGGGGAAGAAGGAACTGCTCTTCATTCTTGGTGGGAGTATAGGCAACCACTGTGAAAATCAGTGTGGAAGTTCCTCAGAAAGCTAGGATTAGATGTCTCATTTGACCCAGCTATCTCGCTTCTGGGCATTTTCCAAGAATAACTGAAAATATCATACTACAGTGATATATGTGCACCCAAGTTTATAGCAGAACAACGAAATAGCCAAATAATAACCCAAATGCCCACCAACCAAAGAATAGATAAAAATGTTACAGTATTTGTATACGATGGTGTACTACTCAGCTATAAAGAAGGATCACATTGGGGCTTTTATATGTAAATGGATGAGACCATACTCATAATTGAAATAAATTAGACTCATATGTATAAATATTATATTGTCACCCTGGGGTAAGAAATTGAAAGAGTACATAAGATACAAAACCTACAATAAATACTGTGAAAGAGTAAGAAACTGCTCAAAAGGGAAAAATAACTGGGATGGGGAAAGCAGAAAAGAAAGAAGGGAAAAGAAAGAGGACATAAATTTGTTTATATGTATATATGTATATATGTATAAAATAGCTAAGACAATTATACTGCTAGTTCTATTAGTTTTTGAAAAAGACCAGTTAATATATGATTAGATCAATTTTTCATGTCTGCATCTGGTAATCTAAGCAACTCTTTTGAACATAGCAATATACAATATTACTGACATTGTTAAATTCCTATCATCTTATTTTGAAAGCCTATATTGTTATTGTTTTGGGCTTTTGTCCTTCGTGTAATTGTTTGTATCTCTTTTGTTTATTGTTTTTCTTTTCTATGTTTCTTCTCTTTAAAATATAAAAAAACCTGGAATACTTTTGATTGCTGAGTAATTTCTAAAGAAACTATCCTCTAACCTGTATACAACCAGTATAAAAAAAGGGAACAACAAATTTTTAGTTAATTGAGCACACATAAATTTATAAACTGTCAGGTTAACTGTGGCATTTTCCAGCTTTGGTAAAAGGAGTCAGTGATTAGTTTCTTATTTGAAAATGCAATCCTCGTATACTCTTATATTAGTTTACTAATATAAACTAGTGTTGTGTCTGACTTTGGGGTAAGTCAGACACAAACCTCTGATTCTTGGCAGGAACATAAAGCTTCCATAATTCCAAGGTCTTATAGTTATCTGTTACTCTCTGTCTCTTGTAGATTTATCTCATTTGACACTAGTACCTGAGAAGTTTTCAGAGTTCTGTTTTCTAAACTGCTGATTCCTTGGAGTATGTGGTGATTAATGTAAACTTTCAGATTTTCATTTTCTTTTCTTTGTGAAGATACAATTATGCTGTGGGGAACTTTATCCATAAAAATACTTCTAAGCTTTTAAAGATGCAAATAATTTATGGAATGCTGACTCATTTTGAACTAATACAAAATAAGACATGTATGGTAGCAACAAATAGTTTAGAAGTTCTAGCCTTAGAATATTGTTAGTTTTGGCTAAGGGATACTTGACAATTTTCTAAGTGCAAAGTACATTCAATATGCTGCTAGTATACATGCTAAGGCTATTATAAAAGATATTATACTTACCCAGATTTTCAAATTTCTTCTATGTAAAAAGGGGAAAAAACAACCTTTTTTGAAGATCTGATGTCTTGATCCCAAGATACCAGATGCTTTGTGTTTTCTTCCTCCTGTGATGTTAGAAATTTTTTCTTTATTTTTGTTGTAATACAAGCTTGTATATCCTTTACTTCCTCCTGGGTGCTAGCTCTAGTTGGCCAAGAAAAAAAAAAGTGGGTGTGCCTGGTATGTGAAGAGAAGAATGAATTATGACTAGATTTTAGTTTCGTTTCCCAGCTCTGAGAAGAGCCTTTTCCCTGAAGCGCTTCTTTGTAGTAACTACACCACCTTCTGGTGGTTTTAGTTAAAAATCTAAAGAGTTCACGTCTACTCTGCCTTAACTGATCCTTTGGGAATACTGCCTTGCTTTTCTTATCCTTCTTTCATAAAAATATTGTTTTAGTCCATTTTCTGTTCGTATACTGGCTACCACATGCTGAGTAGTTTATCAAGAAAATAAATTTATTTCTTACAGTTTTTGAGGTTTTGAAGTCCAAGGTTGAGGAGCTGCCTCTGGTGAGAGCCTTGCTGACTGGAAGTGTTGCAGAGTCTCGAAGTGCTACAGGACCTCGCAGCAAGTTTGAGAGATAGAGCCAGCTTGCTTAAGTCTGTCTTCCTCTTCCTCTAAAACCACTACAGAAATTGTGAGGACTCCACCCATATGAGAGAGCTAGTCCTAATCATACCCAAAGGCTCTGCCTCCAAATATCATTAACACTAACCTTGAGGTTTAAGTTTCAGTGTTAGTTTTGGGAGGTACCAACACACAGATAGTAGCACTTATTGTATATCGATTACACTACAATAAAGCTAATGTTTGTGTAGCATTTTAAAATCTCTATACTATATAAATTATTCTAAGAACATTGGTGCAAAGGCATGTGTTAGATTATTCTGGTGCAATAGAGAAGCCAAAGTACAAAATGAACAGGTTTATTGAGGTGAGGATGAGGGAAGGAGCACACAAGCCATGGCAGCTGTCTCTTTCATTCAGAATGTGGGGTATGGGACATATGTAACCTTTGACTAGCCATGGTGCTTAGGGCGGGCATTGATGACGTGGGAGAAAATGATTGGAATTTTCTTTGCACACTGGAAAGGAAAAAGGGAGTTGTAATAGGGGAAGGAGGAAGTGACTCAGGGTAGACATCCCGGATTTGGCCTTCTACCACCATAATGTTCTGTAATTTATTCTAGGGCAAAACTCTTTCAACATGTATATAATTGAAAGATGCTGACTGATAATTTTAACATCGTTAATTGACTAGAATTATAACTTGGAAAATGCATGAACCTTCTCAAAAAAAGAAACTTTTTTTCTGAGACAGAATAGGAGATGGTCCCAGATGGAACCTGGCCTAGCACTCACAGGTAGGCCATGATGTTTACTATTTAAACACTACATTAATCATATTACCACAGTGACAAAGATGCACAAGCAATATGTAATTATAGATGAACACAGATAAAACATGAACATTGCCAACCTATAAATATAACCAAAGGTATTCCTGTCCTGTCTAATACAAGTCATTTGTTCTTCATTACTAATTATAGTCTAAGTTTCCTTCTATTCTCATTTTCTAGGAGAGAATTATTGACCTCCTTTCTGTATAGCAGCCATTCTAGAGCACAGCCCTACTACCTGAACCCTCTCCTCCAGTCACTTAACACAAGTAAGGAGGTATTAGGAGATAGAAATCCCTTAATAAATCTTTCCTGACACCCTCCAACTGAGACACCTGTATCACTCTGTCTTTATAATGAGTCAACAAATACAAATTTAATTACTTATATATTCCTGGTGATTTTTGGTTGGTACTTTAAGTGTAAATTCTGCTTAGTTTTAAAGTAGTGTATATTGTGGGAGGACCACCCGGCATCTCCCAAGATCCATGCCATGTTGGAACTTAGGGTACTGTAAAACCAAGCAATCAGCATGCCTCCCTGGTAAGCAGCCATGGCTTGGGCAAGTGGTGGCTGCCTCGGGTAGAACCACCCAGTGTCTCCTGAGATACGCGTCATGTTAGAACTTAGGGCACTGGGAAACCAAGCAACCAGCCTTGGTAAACAGCTGTGAGCCTACTGTTAGGCAGGCTGAGAATCAAATATCCCATACGTTCCTCCCCCATTAACAATAGCCAGTGATCTGAGCATCTCTGGGAGATTGACCATATGCAATACGGCAAATAGTGGGGGATATCCTTCTACCGTCTCTTTGAAGGCAAATATTGTTATCACTGTTTTGCTTTGTTCTGATAAATTGCTCTATTCAGTATTGTCTTGATAAGTACTACAATGTTCTGTATTTGGTTTGATTTTGCTACACCTGATTGAAAGAACAACTATTGTGAAGATAAAAAGATATATACTATGATACCTATTACTGTTATCCTGCTAACCTGTTGTGACATTCTATACCAATTTCACTGCATTGTCTCAATTAGCTATGTTATGTCTCATTCTGTTGCATTTTGCTACCTTCAAAATAATAAAAAAGTATATATTGACAATTCATAATTATATAAATTTATAGGGTACAAAGTGGTGTTAAGAGCTGGGCACAGTGGCTCACACCTGTAATTCCAAGACTCAGGAGATTGAGGCAGGATTGTTGTGAGCTCAACACCAGCCTGGGCTACAAACTGAACTCAAGGCCAGCCTGAACTGCATAGTAAAATCCTGTCTCAAAAGACAAACAAACAAATAAACAAAAAACCAAACCAAAACAAAAAACCCAAAACCAAATCCAAAATGGTGTTAAAAAGATAATGTAGAATGGTTAAATAATCATAAATTGAATAAGTCAGGCACAGAAAAACATATACTGTAATTGTCATGTACATATGGACTATAAAACAATTGGAATCACAAAGGCAGTGAGCACAGTGGGTGGTTATGGAGGCTGGATGCGAGAGGAATGGTGAGATGAAGGCCAAAGGGCACAAGGTCTCACAGAGAAGGATTATGTTTTTAGAGATCTTTTTCATTTTGTGGTGAATGAAGCTAATAGAGAATACTTCAGAGATACTGTGAGAAAATGAAGTGTTTGAGATGGTGGGTATACTAGCTACCTTGAGTTAATTACTCCACATGGTATTCATAAATCTTTGAATACCATAACACTTTGAATATTCATAACACTTTGTACAGGGTTTTCATAGTGGTCTCCAGTCCTATGGAAAGGTTCGCTGCCTTATAAGGTAGACTAATCATCCATCTTTGTCTTCCTAGAATAAAGGAATGCGATACATGGAATTCTTTAAACATCCCTATAAAAGCTATAGACGTCTGGGTTATTTTGCAGAGGAAAGCAGAGCTACAGATCCCAGTAGTTTTCCAGAATTAGAGCAGGGCTCTGTAGAAAACTGCCTGAATGAGAACAACAAAAATAGTTGGTGTTTTAAAAATGAACAGGAAGCACTAACAATTTTGTGTGTGCTCAATTAGCTTATGGTTTTCACATCTCACAATTTATTTGTGCTGGTTTTAGATCACTTTTCAACACTGATGCCCGTAATCCCAGTACTTGGAAGACCTAGTACACCAGAAGCAGCAGGAGCCCTAGGGACCAAGGTCTGAGGATGTTACTGGGTGGTTTGAGCTGGGAGCATGGTTCAAGACAGTTTAAAACACCTAGGAAAAACCTGGTCTCCCCCTTGGGTTTTGGCTCCAGATGTAAGGAATGATAAGAGGCAGAGATAGCTGAGACCAATAGACTTGTTTAAAGGCAACATGGCATGGAGTTTATTGCAGGCAGACCGAGGGCAAAAGAGTCATCCGTAGGAACAAAAAGAAGTGAGCTTTTTGTACAGGGCTTGAAAGATGGCAAGGGATATTAGGTCGGAAACTATGAGTAAACATCAGTGGTCAAAGTTCTCTGGAAATCTTGTGCCTCAGTGCAAAGTCCTCGAGGCACCCACTGCAAATGTTTGAGTGTCTTCAAATGTCCATGTGTCTGGAAGATTCCATGCTCCATCTTCTTTCCTTTATGACATGCTGTATTTACCAAGGGTTAGGATTAGGGGTAGCTAGCTGAGGACAATGTTTCAGCTGGTAGACAGATTGGGTATTGGGAGAATCATGTTCATACTGAGCCCTACCAACAGGCTATGAGGAGATGCCTGTAAGGTTCCCACTAATGGGGACTAACCTAAGTTCAGGTCTGCTAGATCCCAAGAAATTCAGCCTTACCAGATCACAGCCCTGCAGCTGAAAGTCTCAGGTTATCAGGAGATGTCCTGTTAGGTCCCCAGTTTTGTAGACTAATCTGCTAAAATACCAGAATCTAATTTTTACTTCTCTTATTTACAGATGGGAACAACTTCACCTATTCTTTCTGAGACCCTGCTCAGATGTTTTCTTAAGCACTAAAACAAGGTCCACAATAAGACCTTTCAAAGAGACAGTCTTATATTCCTGTGTAATTAAAAATGCCCTATATACCCACTTGGGAAAAATGAGACATGACCACCCTTTGAAAACCTAAAATATAATATTATATTTTAATTTTATCTTTAGTGTAGAGAACAAGAAAATTGGATCTTTACTATAAAGAACAAGAAAAATGGTCAGAGGTGCCTTATGTTTAAGCCTTTATGGCCCTTTACCAAAGGCCTGACCTGTACCCAAGGAATCATCATCCCTCAGGAGCTGATGTTGCAAATCCGCTTCTGTTATCTCCTCCTCCCCACAAACTACCTCCTCAGCAACCTGCTCAGTCAGTACCAGCAAGAGATAAAAGCTATCTCCTAAGTCCACCCTGTTCTAGGTCTGGGTTTATTTATTATAGAGGCCCTGACAAAGGAAATTCAATGTTTAAGCCAGTCATTGTTCCACCCCTTTGAAAAGTGTCAAGCACTGATGGTACAGTGTGTGGGTGGTAGTGACTTTTCAGTTACAGATATTCAGCAATGCAAACAACAACAACAACAACAAACAAAACAAACAAACAAAAAACTAAAACATTAAGTAGTCTCTGAGGATTCTAAAAAATTCACTGAAAGTTTCTGTTCCCTAACAATGGCTTTTGATCTGACCTGACAGGATGTCCAATTTATCCTTGTCTCTTGTTGAATAGCAGTAAAAAATATTATAAAAGGTGCATAGCAGATCAATGACACATCCTTTCCAGCTTCACACTCTGATAATCTGCTAACTGCTGTGTTATATAGGTCCCCAGAGGGATCTGACTCAGGGGAAGGAGATGTCAAGTGAAATTATATATTCCTCACAGTTTCTCTACCAAGCATTTAGCTATGTTATACTGAATCCTGTAGCCTGGATCTACCTCTGTTACCATGGTATCTCTGCTACTGTGGAATAGTTAGAACTCTTGTGTAGGAGGAGAAATAAATTGCAAGCATCCAAAAAGTAGCAAGTAGCAAGCAACTACATTTATTGAAGATCACTGGGAGTTGTGCTTGGGCCAAGACTGTATCAAAAAAAGCTATGGCACAGACAGAAAAATAATACTGGGGTAACAGAAAAGTAGTCACTGCAAAGAAGTCATAGTGTAACCCGTGCTTTTAGAGATAAGTAGCTTCTCCAACTTTCTCTTGCTGAGCCTGTGGGAGACAACCCCAACGACTCCCCTTGAATGCAAAACAATTAGTGCAATTTTGATTATTTGGAGACTTATTTCCTTATACTGATATGCAGAGAGCTGGCTATGGTATTTCCTTCTCTCTTTAACTGGCTCTAAGCATTGAAAATAAGACTAGGTGAAGTGCTGGTATGTGATCTCTAAAGCCAACAGACAATCCTGTTTCCTCACCTAGTGTTCTCCTTACAGGATATGAGCATAGTGGGATGTTTAGAGCCAGTTATCTCCAGAAATGTCAACTGGGTATGAGCCTCAAGGTAAAGAGACTATGACTTCCCAGAGCACAAGAGCTTGCATATCAGAAACTGAAGTGACAGTTTCCCAAAACAATTCAGTTGCTACCTTAATTAGGTTATATGAATTGATCCTTCTGCATATCTTTATCTCTGCAATTTACAGAGGTGCCCTTCTCTCACCTGGCCAGCCAGCTCAAGTTACTCATGTAATTCCTGCCATTCTCATTGTCACTTATCCCTTAGCCACCGCCCTTTTCCACAAGATAATAAATTCTGGGAGAGGCCTAGGATCAGGGCTTTTGTCCGCACATCCTCATGGGGATTGGGCGTAGGACTCCTTGGCTGCCCTTAACTTGGAACATGTCTTGGTGTTTTTACTTTTGCTGTAGGTTGCATAGGTGGTGGTAGATTAGAATTAACTTGCTGGGATTCCAATGATGTCTCAATGGGATTACAAATATAATCTTTTGGATTGTGAGGAAAGCTAGAAAAAAGATTTCAATACTTGGATGACTGAACTCAATATTTTGGTTTACAATAGAGCCCATAGTGCATACTTCTTCCTGTCCTCAATGCAAAAGAAGTGACAGAGCATGCAGATGCCAGCCTTAGGAGGCCAGCAGTCTGATTTCTTTCCCAGAAGAAAGAGGAAGATGGGATGAAGTGGACTGGAAGTGATAAAGGAAGTGTGGAAGTTTGAATCCTCTCCTTGTGCTCGCTCCCCTCTGCTTGTTGTAAAACACCTTTGCCCATCTGTAAATGAGGAGATGGTATTATGAGGTGAACAGGTCCCACTGTCTCCTCAGAGCAAGCTTTGAATAAATCATTTTTCCTTTTTTAGCCAAATAGTTGATTTTTATCACCAGTCACATCTATTCTTATTTTTAAAAAAAGCAAGAAAAGAAAAGTGTTGATTTCAGCCGGGAAGTATTGCTCTTAAACCAGTTTCTTTTTCTTTTTCTTTTCCGTGCTAGAGGCCTTGTGCAATAGAGTCTGGATAAGATGTGAAAATATCCGACCAACTATTTCTAAATTTTGCACAACAGAAAATGTCTTAATATCTATGGCAAGAGTTTTTAAACTGAGTGAGATCTATAAATTAAGAAAGAAAGAAAAAAAAGCTTTAAGAAACCCAAACCTGGGTTAAGTAGGCCATAAATTTGTGTATTATATGTTATATCCTGTGTATGTACTTGTGTTGTGTATGTTGTGTAGATGGCAACAGGTTATTTTAAAATAAGAGCACTTAGTAACTAAAAAAAGCATAAAACCCAATGCCTTTTTCTTCACTTGCTTGAAAGTGTTTTGAAAATGTTACAACAGTGTCCACAACTTATGACAAGAATTTTGCTTGTGTTAGCAAATCAGTCATATTTGAGGTGTTTGACTTTAGGAAAATTTTCAGTTTCTCTAGGTTGTAAGAAAAGATTAAAGAGCAAAAGGAAATGTAATTAAAAGTTTGTGTTTATTAGGATCATTAAGACTCTTAGGAATCAGAGTCAGCTGAATATTGAGATAATGTAAATATAGCAATGGCTGAGCACTCTTTTATTTAAAATTGTTTAGCTTATCAGAAAATAAGCTATGTAGCAATGATTGGATAAAGGCTGCTTTTAGTACTGGTAATAATTTTAGTACTGCTAATAATTGGTTAAAAGAGTTATGGCTTATAGCAAAAATGACTTTTAAATTACTGACTCAGGATGGAGATGTCAAGTGAAAATTATGTATTCCTCACAGTTTTCTCTATCAAGCGTTTAGCTATGTCGAAGGAAAAAAAGATGCAAATCCTGCTTTTAGTGGGTAATAGGTAAAGGCTCTGGTCTGCCTATTTCCTAACCTTATCATGTTCTTTATGTCATGACTGCATCAGTTTCAGGATGGATTGGTTCCCATATGTTCTCAGGAATGCTTGCTTAAACAAGAGTGGTTTACAGAGTTTATACTTGGTTATTCTATCGAGAAAAAATTGAGTTAGCTTACAAACTCCCCTATGTTTTACTACAGAAGAGATATGGGAGCAATTAAAAGGTTCTGTTTACCATATATAAATCTATAGTCCATTTGTAAATTTTCTTACTGAGTCTAAGTGAAAAAAAAAAAATAGACAGTTTTGTCTTACGTGTTAACTTGTGTCTGAGAAACACTGTCCAACCATGCTGTATTCCTTAACTTCCCTAGAAAAACTGGGTCACATTTACATTTTAATAATACCTCAACTCTAGACTCATGAAGTCAATGGATGAGGATTTTTCTAGATCTTCTGAGCTTTGTCACTATACATGCCCCTGATTGGTAAACCTCCTTTTGTAATTTGCTTTTGGTGACGTGAAAATTTGGTCAAAAATAATTCAATGGGATCAATGCAAATATTCAAATTCAAAGAAAACTCTTCAAAGATTCTAAAAAGCATTCTGTTGTAGTGCATATAGATGCAATTTTGAGGTATTGACTACAATATTTGAAAGTTTTTTCTCAGCCACAAAGTTATTTTGGGACAATAAGTTGTGTTTGTTAGATGTTTTATGCTCTGTGAGCAGTGTAGAGATAATTGTTAATAAGTGAAACATCTAAATTATTTATAATTAAGTTAAAATACTAAAGGCATTTGCTATGTAATGTTTGCTTCTTTGAATTTATAAATAATAATGTGTTTGTGTTTATTTAATTTCCCAGAATGCTAATATATGTACCTGTATTACACTTACCCAAAATCAAAAGATGTTTGATCTTTTAATAACCCTCAGAATAACTCTTCTAGTGGGAAGCTTTTATCAAACTGTAGTTCAACTTGTTAAAAACTGAGCCTAGGGGCTGGGGATTTAGCTCAGCGGCATAAGTGCCTGCCTTGTAAGCAGGCAGTTGTGAGTTCAATCCCTGGTACTGATAAAAAGGAAAAAGACAAACAAAAAACAAAACAAAACAAAACAAAACAAAACAAAAAAACTGAGCTAAAAAATAAATCTCAAAGCAATATTGTATTTGTTCATCATTTTAAGATATTTTAAAGTTAATTATATAAGCACAATTTACTTAATATTCTAGTAATTTATGGTTTTAAAGAAAGAAAGATTTTGTTGTAAAGTTTTAATACCTATGACTTATCTGGTCTGGTAATGAGTTTGTTATACTGCCTAATGTTAAGCTTTAAGAGACAATATAAGGGTTGCTTGCTTCTCTGTAATAGTTAAGTTAGATTGTTTTACTGTCTAGTCTTTGTTTAAATTAAGTACTTAAAATGAGAGTTTTTTAAAAATCAAATTACTTTGTTTTAGTAGAAAAGATTCAGAAAAGATTTTAGGTGCTTCCTATCTCAAGTATGCTACATGCATGTTCTTTTCTAGATGTAAAGTGTTTACATGAAAATACAATACAGTTTTGGAATGAAAATATGAGTAAATAACATAAGTTTTAAAATGACTGATGACATGTTTGGGGGCATAATTTTATAATAATGCAAAACTTACGTTTCTGTTGTAAATTTGATATAATAAATGATATCCAAACTCGAAATCATATAAAGGAAACATTATAACTCCAACCAGTTATATTTTTTAAAAGAATAAAACCAAACAAAATGAAACAGAATAAAGCCAATCAAAATGAAACAGTGAAAGCGATATAGGACTTCAAAAGAAGATGACAGGAAATCAACAAGGGCTGCCATAATGCCTCTTGTTATCTTCAAAATAGCTGTCCATACCATCAGACATATTAAAATCAAACCAAATAAAACTGAAGAAAACCAATCAAAACAAAACAGTGAAAGTGATGCAGAATTTCAAAACAAGATAATAGGAAAATCAACAATGGCTACCATAGTGCCTCTTGTTATCTTCAAAATATCTGCCCATACTATACCATCAGACCTAATAAAACCAAACAAAACAGAACAAAATAAAACCAATCAAAACAAAACAGTGAAAGTGTTATAGAACTTCAAAATAAGATAATAGAAAATCATCAGTTGTTGCCATAATATATCTTGCTATATTTGAAATAGCTGCCTATGCCATCAGATATAAAACCATATCAATCAAAACAATAAAACCAATCAAAGCAAGACAATTAAAATGATACAGGACTTTAAAACAAAGTAATAGGGGATTAACAATGACTACCACCTTTCCTTTTTAGATGTTTCTTCCACTTTCACTTTCACAATATCTAGTGTACATTTTGGGATCACACTTGTTTTTTATACTAGGGAGACAACATGATGTTCACCTATATGAGCCTGGACCATTTCACTCAACAGCATGATAACAAGTTGCATCCATTTACCTATAAGAGCTTCATGATTATCCTTTATAGCCGAGCAGCTTTCTATTGTATAAAAATGCCGTATCTTTCCTATCCATTCTGCAGTTGATGGGTAAGCTATCTCTGCTTTTTTCTGGTTCCCTCTTACATGGAGCATTATTTTCTCTCCTTTGATTTGCAGTCTCTGAATTTCCTTTTGAGTTAATGTGTTTCTTGTATACCACATATTGGTGGATCTTGTTACTTGATCCACTCTGCCTGTATTTCTTTTTATTGGTGAATCAAGGCTATCTACATTAATGGTTACAGCCAACATGCACTGGTTCATCTCCACCATGCTTTTTCCCTGCCATTGGCTCCCTACCTTATCCCTCTATTCAACTGTCTGCTCCACTTGATGATCCCACTCTACTGCTATTCCTGGAACCAGGGTCATTTTTATCTCTCTCTCTCTTTCTCTAAGCCTTATGATTTGAAATAGATTCTGACATTATCCCAGTGTATTATACTTTTTAAAAAAATTTAGAACAAATCATCTCTAGTTAGAAGTATTTTACTCAAAAGTTATACTGTTAATATACAGCATATGATCAATGTATCATAGACAAATCAGTTAGGTAGAAATGTTATAGGCAGTCTTTTAGTACTCTTTGTAGGGTTAATTTGGTGGTCCAAATTGCTAGATGTTTTGGTTCACTGAGTTTGTGTTCCCCCAAACTGAAGAATGAATTCTAAGGAACAAAGGGGATTTAGAGTAGGAAGTATTTACTGAGTAGGAGAGATATTGCTCCTGAGAGGCAGGAGGGTTTCTGAGTAGATTTCCAAGGATCTTACTTCTCAGGGAAAGTTTTATAGAGCACCATCACATGGGTACAATGTGGGTTACAACTACGATCAACCAATAAGTATACCTAGGTATAGTCTAGGTATAGTCACTTAGGTAATATTGATCCAATAGGGAAGCAAGTAATATAACAAATGTATATGAAAAGAACAAAGAACTTTTTTTAAAACTCTTTACCAGTACCAGGGATTGAATTCATGACTGCCTGCTTGCAAGGCAGGTGCTTATGCCTCTGAGCTAAATCCCCAGCCCCAAGAACTTTTTAAGATGGAATGACTCCAAAGTTCTTGGTGACTCTCTGACTAATGTCTACCTAGACTTCATTAGACCAAATGTTACCACTTATCTTTGGCTTGGTCATTGCATCTTTATCTTGAGGCCAGGCCTCCAATAGATGTGCCTCTGGCCACAGCTATAATGCATTTTCATCTTTTCCCCGACTCATTGATGGCCTAGACCTCTTTGACTGCCTATAACATTTCTACCTAACTGATTTGTCTATGATACATTGATCATATGCTGTATATTAACAGTACAACTTTTGAGTAAAATACTTCTAATTAGAGATGGTTTGTTCTAAATTTTTTTAAAAAGTATAATACACTGGGATAACGTCAGAATCTATTTCAAATCATAAGGCTTAGGACACTGATCTGTTCTTAGTAAAATTTGCAACAAAACTATAAAAAGGGGATTTTAAATTTGTCAAAATAATTTTCTTGTGTTTTATGGTGCCTTGTTAGGATTAAATGTTTAAAAAATGCTTTAGAAATTGCTCACAGGGAAATTATATTGTTCAATCAACTTTGCATGCCTGTATCTGGTTACTTGATAATTAAATTCTTGGTTTGAAATCTTGTATCACTATTTTTTTTGTTTTGCTTTTTTTGTTGTTTTTTGTTTGCTTGCTTATTGGTTTTTCTGTTTTTTTCTTCTTTAAAATAAAATTTTTAAAAATGCCTTAGAAGTTCATTTATGGCTGGGCATGGTGGCACATACAGATAATCCCAGCAGTCAGCAGGGTGAAGCAGGAGAATAACCATGAATTAAAAGCCATCCTGAGCTACACAGTGAGTTCAAAGCCAGCCTGAACTACACAGTGAGACCCTATCTCAAAAAACCAAAGCAGCCAAAGAAAAAAAAAAAGAAAGTTCATTTGATTACAATTCTTATTGCATAAACTACTATTATATGATTTTTGTTTTTAAAAAATGTAATTGTCTTGGTGTAATATAATCCATTGTGATTGTTAACTTAATATGCTGTGAAAGTTAATAAATTGTTTTGTTAAACTGCTACTTTGTATATTTATTTATTTATTTTAGTACCAGGGATGGAACTCATGACCTTGCACTTGCCAAGCAGGTCTTATGCTGCTGAGCGACACCTCTGGCCCCAACTTGTATATTTCTTATAGTAATATAATTGTCAAAAGTCATATTCTTGGTCACTAAAAGGTAGTCTTGCTAAAAAATGTGTGTTCTTAGTAAAAAAGACATTAATTTTTGCACATTGCTTTAAAAATTTTTACAGCTCTGTGTGTTTACCTATGAAATCCAAAAGATGAGATTAAATTGCAAATCTTGGCTTTGGCATTAGAAACTGTGTGCTTTCTTCTGAATGGTAATGTTGGGCATTTGGAAGTGGCTCACCAATCAGAAGCATTCCAGGTGCTTTTTGTCTCTAACAAAGAATTGGATGAGTCAACCCAGAGTGTTATCAAATGTTTATGTGAAAAATGCAAGATGACTGGGTAAGGGAGAAACCAGCTCTGCAGAGCAAACTTGGGAAGAACAAGAGAAAAAGAAGATAAAGGCAAAAATAAAAGGACACGCTATGTCCTAAAAACACAGTATGAACTCTAATGGGAAACCATGACTGTGGGCTTCCCATGGTATCTGCACCCTTATATGAAGTCTACATCTTGGGAAAGCCCAATAGAAGTTGCACATATAAGGTCTTGGGAATTATTTGCTGTTATCCTGGGGTCTTGTAATTGATGGTCCTGCTTATTCCCCCAGTCAGTTTTGCCAGATCCTATTTCCTATAACAGTAATTAATGCCAGTTCACCAAAGGAGGGAGTTTTAAGTATTTGCTTCATATATTTTCTAGCAGAACTAAGCTTACTTCACAGAATTATTGACTTTCTTTAATTGACTTGGTCATTGTGTTTCTTAACTCATGTTAACTGCATTTTCTTTGTCTTTTTGGTTTATGTAATGAATGTGAGGCAAGAGACCACACGATGGGCTTTTGTGATATACCTGTGTGCAGACAGGCAGCAATGCAACAAAGCTATCCACCCTGAAGGGAGAGAAATGTGTCCCTTTTATAGTGATGGAAAGAAGGCAGGGGACATTAGGCAGGAAGAATTAATAAACATCTGTGGTCAAATTTCTGTGGCTGTCTTGCACCTCAGTGGGCAAAGTCTGTAAAGTATCTGTTGTAAATTTTTGGGTGTCTCCAGATGTTCCCACGACCTTCAAAATTCCTTGTTCTATTTTAACTCCTCTACAACATCTTGTGCTTACAGATGACAGCTTTGGGTGCTGAGCTGAATTTCCTGAAGAGGGCAGTGTTTCTGCTTGCAAGCAGGCTGGGGAGTGGGAGAATCAGGTCCAGTTGGAGATATACATGTCTGTTTATAAATTTTATAACTATTGCTTGTCAAAGTTCTAATGTGTTAGGATGCTGATTACAAAATATATAAGATTAACCTTGACGATGGATCAGACTGTTCATGTAACCATGTGCCATGTAAACCATTGGCACAAAGAGTTTACAACACTGACTCCTATCACCTGTCACATCGAACATGTTCTGACTGACCATCACTGGGAAAAACTTCCTTGGCACTACAGGACAAGGCCACAGATGGTTCATTGGCACTGCCTTCAGAAAAGAAGAAATCTTATTCATAATTTAGTTGTGAGCATCATCAAAGAGTCACCTGCATGTCTACCTTACCAAACTAAAGCAAAGTGGCAGAGGTTATTCATGACCATCTAAAAGCAAAAAACCATTCCAGTAGGCAGAATAGGTAGCTATCTCTTGATTTGGGCTGCTTTTGGTATTTGACTTCATGACTTTTAGTGATACTTTTTCAGGTTCAAGCACTTGAGTTCCCTTTTCTTGTCCTCCAGCTACCTTTGATGGAATCTATACAATAATGTAGCATAAGACATCCAGCCATTTTATGTGCGTGTGTGGGAGGATAGTAGGTGGCACTGTAAAATGGAACTTTAAAAGTTAGGTTTTTTTCTTTTAGAGATAAGCAACTTGCCCAAACTTCCACTGGAGACATAGTCCCCCCCCTCCCCGCAAAAAAAAAGTAGTGACAGAATATGCAGATGCCAAGACACTAGTTTCTTTTCCACAAGAAAGAAGATGAGCTGGAGATGGCTGGAAGTGACAAATCAAGCATGAAGATCTGCATTGTCTCTCTCTGCCCCCATCCCCGTTCCTTACTATAAAGAGCCTTACTCACCTGTAAATGTTTAGATGGTGATTTGAGGCAAATAGGCCACTCTGTCTCCTCAGAGAAAGCTTTAAATAAATCCTTCTTATCCCCAAATATATGGTCTCTTTTGATTTTGTCAGTGATGAGCAGACAAACCTGAAAATATGAGCCCAAGCAGCTGGTAACAATAGCCTTGAGGAACAGCAAGACAAATAGTCTCTGAATAACTTGTTTTTCAGAATTTAAAGGATATGCCCCTCAACCCAGGTGCCTCCCCCAAGAGTCTAGGTGCAATTGGCAGGAATGATTGACAGTGTGCAGAGTCATCTTAGAGGCTCTAACTGTAGTGCCAGAATTCACTCTGATCTTAATTGCATGCACAGTACATATTTATGAAAGGTTTGAGTAGGGTGAAGATGACTGAAAAATCAGGCTAGGAGATCCAACAAGTACATGCTTTTGCCTACATTATGAGATTTACTTGGTTTTTGTTATGTGATTGATTCTTTTTTCTCTCTTAGGACAATGGAAGGAGGAAGGTGTAAGGGTGCTGTTTAAAATTAAATGCATGGAAGTGACTTCCTCAGTTCCACTGTTTCTAACTTTACCAGCTGTGTTGGGAGGATTTTAGGGACAGTCCTGTATCTCCTGTGAACACTTTGGAGAGTAAAGCCACTTGGAGAGTTCCTTTTCCAGATGAACACGTGGGTTGTAGAAGAGGAAATCAGCTGTCTGGAGCAGGGTCAGCAGCAAGTGTGGCTTTTAGGAATAGGGATGTGTTTGTAGACCATTTCTGATTCAGAGAAATACTGGTGATGAGATCCATGATAGGGAATAGATTTTGGGATGAAAAAAGAATTGGTTTTATATTATAGAATATCTAGGTTACATTTAATGAGATAAAAAGACATGAAGTAAACATACTAGTTTCAATATTTGATTCACTTGTGTTTATTTTGTTGGAAATTGATAGCTCTTCAATTTTAAGACCTAAGATTCCAGATGTGGCTGCTATAGGTCTTGGAATGACCCTCTGGAATGTCATTCCTGGCACCAGACGGTGGAGATCCATGAGGAAACCATTTAATCAGGCAGGGACTGGGGTGATTAAGGAAGTTTTCTTGGGTGTGTGGGGGTAACTCTTGAACTAAGCTGTAAAGGACAAATAGAACAGCCATATGGAGAATGTTGGATGAAAATAACAAATTTTCAAAGACAGAATCATCCAGCGTGGACTGAGTAAAAAGAACAAAAGTTATAAAGAATGGAAAAAAGAAGTTGAGGAAGATGGGATCTGTTAAGCCTCAATCACTTACTGGTGGGGCTTTCATATGGATGAAGGGTGTGTGATATCTGGATTAGTCCTGTAGTTGTGTTAGCATAGTTCTAGGTGTGACTCAATGGGTTTACCCAAAAGGAAAGCCCCACCTTGGGTGTGGGTGGCATTAATATATATTGTTTACATAGCGTGGCTTATAAAGGGACAGAAAAAGGCAGGCTTTGCTGTTTGCTGCTTTCTGCCTGTATTGCTGTGAACCATTTCTCCTCTGCCATACCACCCTGCTTTGGAGCCAGCCCACTAGGAACTGAAACCTGTATAAACTGCAAGCTAAAATAAACCTTTCTTCCGTTAATGTGTGTGCATATGCCAACAATGAGAATGTAACTAACACAGAATCTTAAAACCAGGTGGAGATATAGTTTTAAGGAGTAGCAGATAAGAACGGTAACAGGAAAATATTAACATGGAAATGGGGCAAGACAAATGGAGGGAGTTCAAGTTTGATATTACTTCATTGTTTGCTCTTTCCTCTCCCAGTGCACTAAATTGAGAGATGCTAAGAAGTATAGTGAATTGTGCGTGCGTGTGTGTGTGTGTGTGTGTGTGTGTGTGCGCGCGCGCACGCGTGTGCGCGCGCACATGCGTGCAGGCGCACTGGGGAAGAGTTAAATGCAGACTGGAGAAATAAGCACTTATCTTTCACATTTTTACTGATAGCAAGATGAGTAGAATGGAGCTGAGGCTTGGTTCTGTGAGTGTGAGATCAATACTCCCAGATATGCTTTTTCTTTCATATAAACCTTAGTTAAACCTTCACTTTCAGGATGAAGAAACAATTTGAAAAATACAGAAAAGCGATTGAATTTAATACAGATTTTATTAACCAATAACCAGTGAATGAGTAACCAGTGGATGCTAATTGAAACTTTTTAATTAACTGTATTAGTCTCAAAATTAACACTAGAAATAGTAAATGATTGACTGTAAGAGTGCCGCTCTGCGGAACAGACCCCTTTTATATCTTATACAGACTTGTAATCCTTTCAGAGAGACAAAGAGAAATTGGTGCTTACAGGTAAGCCAATAAATTCATGAAAATGACAGAATAAGGTATAATCTAAGACAAATAGAAGTAAATATATTTCAGCTATTGTTAACTTCTTGAATTAATTCTATGTCATATGCCAGAGGTCCTTCAATGGAAAATCCTAGGTAGAAGGTAACTTTTTCTATGTTTCTACCACTTCTGAGTGGACTTGAATACACAGACGTTATCGGTATTCTAATTTTTTCATCTATTCCATATTCTATAGAGATTAGCTTGCCTTCAGCCTGACCAGTTAGGCGATGCAGGAGGTGTTTGACTTCTGTTTTCCATATATCTCCACTCTGCCAGAAGGAATTTGTGTTTTTTGTTTTACTAATGTGTTTCTCTAGCTCAGCCTTGTGAACAAGACTGTTGAGACCCTTTTTGGTCCCCAGATAGAAAAATGTGCTTGCCTGCTTGGATCTGCACATGCGCTTGTACTGGCCCCTGAAGGATCTGTTTAAGGATACGACATACTTTTCCATTAGTTTGGAATCTTGATCTAGCTTTTGATTTTCTGGCCAGAACAGGAGGCAGGCCAAGAAATAAGGATCTGGATATTGATAATTAAGTCCTACAAGTTGCAGGACTTCTCGGAGCTGTTGTTTTAGTATACTAAGTGGTTGGATAAACTTGGAATTGGGTTTCACGCAACTGAGAATAATGTTGGCCAAAATGAAATTTTGTTTCTCTTTGATTGACCGTATACTTGGGTTCTGCTGCAATAAAAAGGCATATTCATTCACTATATTTTCCATGATGGTTGCAGCGTCTTTGTGGTTTGAATTAAGATATTCAAGGAGTCCAGAAAACCTATCTGCTCTCCAAGCTTCTAGACGTTTTCTGCAATTCTCTTCCTGGAGTAACTGACTCTCTTTCCCTTGTAATGGAGTTGAATCCAAATGGCAGAAAAGTTTTGTGTATGTCTTGTAACAAAAAATGACTTTCTTGCTGAGTTTGAGTTCTGTCATTTCTTTTTGAAAATTCCTTGTTTTCAGGAGAACCATGTAATCACTAAAAAAATGAAAACACTTTATCAAATCTGATTGCAAACTTTGTAGGTGGGCTGTAAACTTGCTAAGAGCCAAATAATATTCATTTTTTGGATCAGGGGAAATGTTTTCCTTTCCAGATAAAAACTGTACCATAGATTCTAGAGATGATTCATCTTCTTTGTGAAAGAAGGGAGTGAGCTGAAGAATCTGGATAGTGTAAAGACTGACTTCTATTTCACCTAGGAAACCAGCTGTATTGTACGTGTCATATCTTCTTTGGGGCTTCTGTGGTGACCAAGCCTCAGTTTCATAATCTTTACTATCAGTTTGCTGTTGGGATTCTCTGAAAGCTCTTGCAGCTTTTCCAGCAGTTTCCAGTAAATATGTTAGATCCTTAACAGTAATTTCCTTACAATTTTTGTTTTTATCCAACCAACATTTGATCTCACTTTTGTAGACCTGACCAAGTGTATCTGAGATATAGGAATTTTTAGGTGCTCTTTCTTTGGCCAAATTTGCCCAGGTTAGAGCATCATTAAAGTTCTTCTCTTTAATATAGAAATGTCTTGCTAAAGCTTGACAAATGAATGCATTTTCTGGGAATCGACTACTTCCTCTAGTCAAGACCTTTTTAACTTCCTCGTTCTTCAAAGTTTCAATTAATGGGGAAAACAAAGTGTCTGTTTCAGCTCCATACTCCTTGCGCTGTCGTGTAAGCAGAAGAGTCTGTACGTCATGTTGAAATTTGTCTCTTCCTATTCCAGAATCGTAGAACACTGTTTCATTTAATATGTTCAATGCAATTTGACATTTATCCATGTGATAGCTCCTTTCCAGTTCTTTCAGACAGTGAATGGCAATCAGAGGGTGAATGATGCGCACACCTGTGTATCTTCCATATTCTGCAACTTCTGTGCTTATTAGAAGTGTATAATAGGTTCCCATCCTGTCTTCTAGGCTTTCAGGCTTCCAGGGTACACTAGTGTATATGATTCCTAAGAATATTTCACACTGTGACAATGAAATTGTAGAATCAGTAACATAAGAATTGAGTAAAGCTAGGAAAGAAATAAGTTGTGCTTCCTTGCTATTAATATTCTGTTCTTTTAGTATGTTTCTTACTACATTTTCTATGTATTTTTCATCAAAATTGCCTTTCATGATCATGAAGGAATAAAAGTTTTCACAGTTTTTGTGTTGCTTTTCAATTTCTTCTAGTTTCGCCTCAAAAGCTCTTTGTTCCTTGGCAGAAAGAGCATATTTTAGTGAAATACTATCTGCTAATTTTGCACTTTGATCTGGATTCTGAGATCGCATGCAGTTTAAGATAACTACCAATGTTTTTTCATATTGCAAATCTCTTTTTGCTAAAACGGAATGGATGGCATTCTGTAAAATGTAGATATTTTCCTGTTCTTCAAAATCATCCACAAGTAAAAGCACAGGAATATAATCCTGGTGGCTAGTTGCCTTATACGTCACCAAGTGGATTATTTGTTCTCCAACTTCTTCAAAATCAATTGCTTTGTTTTTTAATACAGCACATCTGTATTTTTGCTTTAGGTCCCAGAGAATATGCATCGCCAGTGTAGTACCTCCACAGCCTGGATGGTGATAAAGATTGATAATTTTTGCAAATTCTGGTTTAGGACATTCTGCACAGCGTTCTATTAAATCTTTAAGGTTTTTATACATGTCTCTTTTAACAAAAGCTGAAGAATAGTTTTCAGAAGAAAAGTAGAAGTTCCACCAGGATACTTTGCCTCCTCGATAAAAGTGTTCTTCTCTTGATTTCCTAAATTCTAGGAATTTGGATTTATCTTTCTCTATATCTGTTTCCTTACATTCATTTTCAGAAAGGATTTGGAGTGCAGTCAAGAGATCCTCTTCTTTTTTCTCTAGGATAACTGAGGAAGATCCATAGGAGGGCAAAAACTTTCTTGATGACTGAGTCAACGATTTTAGTTTAAGGATAGTACTGTTTATTAGTTCTATATTTAAAGTGGAGACACTGTGTTTTGATAATTCATCTCCAATTGTTAATCTTGTTTGCAGTAGATCTTTCCAACGCTGGTAAATCTTTGAGTTGACACAAATACACAACATATTTTCCATTCCTCTGAGAGCCTGATAGAAAGCACAGAAAGTTTCAGTGAATGGATCTCCTAGGCTTTCCACTGAAGACAGTAAGAGGAACACCACTAAGAATTTCCCTTTTGCCATTAAGTTTTCATCTGTGAGAAATGAAATCAGTTTTCTAACCTCACATGCTCTATCTCTCTGCCATAAATGTGCTTCTAGAGGTTTGTATGTCTCATTTTGCAGGTCTGATCTGCCATTACAGAAGATCCAGCTGGTTTGCTCATATAGATTCAGACTAGAAATCTTCTGTCTCATGGTGGTTTTCTTTTCTTCATACTGATTTGGAAAGTGCATGTTTGCTACTCGGCTTTTTTGGTAAGCTTTGGCCACTCCATTGATCCTAGATTCAGGATCAAACTCCAACACAGCAAACCATTTAATTTCTTTTAGAAAATCCAAGTGCTGCATTTGATTTGGATGGCATTTATTTGTTACAAGAATATATGAGTTGTAGTATGAATTATCCAGTGAGTCTCGGTTTCCAATGAGAAGTTTAACCAACTTTAGTCCTTCACTTTCTCTCTTTGTTGTCTTCATTTGGTGTTCTTCTTCTGCATCTTTTCTAGCTGCTGCACATGACTTTAAGTTTTCATAAAATGCTTTAAACTCTATCTCCCGTCGCTTGACATTGGCCAGTATATCCTTGGAGCTGGCTCCATCTCTCACAAATAGTGAAAGATTTTGGTTTTGTTTCCATGTTTTATCTGTAAGACTTTGCAACTTAATGTAGAAATACTTTTCTTTGCACACCGAGTATTTGGGAATGATATCCACTTCAATGACAAACCTGTCTGATAGAGTATTGTTCTGCAGTAAGACGTCTATAAACCTTGGCTGCCGGATACACTTCTGGGCTTCACTGATCTCACTTTCTTCAAAATACTTTTTGATCATTAGATTGAAATGATCAATGAAGGCATCCTTACTGGTGACTTTCACACCAACAATTTCTCCATGGGGCTTGTCTTTGACTCCAAAATGGATGGTACCATTGGTACGTGAATTCATACACGCTGATGCAAATCGGAAGGTTTCATTGCTAAATTTCATCTTAAGGTCCTCTTCTGTGGCATTTTCTGTATTTGTGAGAGCTTTGAATTCATGTATTGGGTCAATGAGATTGAGTGGTCCTGTTTCAGGTTGTAGGATATAATGTTCTATGTATCTTTGGCCATCGTGGAAGTTATCAAAAGGATATGGAGGGCAGGTCAAATTTTCAGTTTTTAGTTTATTCTTTTTCTTGTCAATAGTGTTTGATACTTCATTTGCTGCATTCTCTTCCATAGGAATAGAGTCTTGGTCTTTGATATTCCTGCTCTCGCTGAGATCTTGATCTATACTGGATGGCATTAATTCTTTCTCCAGATTTGGCTTTTTTTGATGTTCTTTTTTGGAGGATTTTGTATCATGTACTTGTCTGGAATTGGGGTTGTCACTTTCAGGGAAACTTGTATTCAGTTTGTTATACATACGTTTTATCAAAAGTGCTGGACCCCGTGGCAGCCCCATTTCTTTGAGATCCTTTTCAGTTAATTCCTGTAGGACTAATCCTGTGACTTCTTCATTGAACAGAATTTGTCCATATTTTTCATCAATCTTAAGTTCTTCTGTTATCCATTTTTTAACATGATCTTTTGTCCAGTCTTTGATCATTTCAGGCAGAGTTCCTTGTTCATTCATGTCAGAGCTTCAACTTCGTTCCTTGAAAAAATGATATAGTAAATATTTTCACAGTGAAAATCAGTCACTAAGTTACATTTGGGGGTTTAGGTATAAAATGTTAGGAAAGTCAATTTGGTTGACTTGTTCTTGTGGCTCTCAGAAAGTACAACAAAGAGACTAGAAATGGTACAAGATAGCCTGAAGCTAGATAATACAAATAGTATGCACTTTTAATTTTGTTAAAACCATTTTTAGTTAAATTATTATGAAATTGATGAAAAGTCTGCCATTGGGTACACTGCTCAATCTCAAAGGCTAAATAGTTTAGATTTTCAAAGTGGAGACTCTCAAACTTTGCTAAATATTTGAATCACTTGGAGTTCCACACCCACAATTGTTATAAATGGTTGAAGGAATGAGACTGGTATTAGTCCTTTTAAAAAATATCCTTAGGTAGCTGAGCATGGTATAGACCTGCAATGCTAGAAATCTGGAAGACTGAAGTAGGAGTTACAAGTTTGAGCCCTACCTGAGCAATTCAGCAACCTAGTGAGACTTTCTCTCGAAAGAAAAAACTAAAAAAAGGACTAGAGAAGCAGATTAGTGCAAAGATCCTGGGTTCAATCTTAAGTACCAAACAACAAAAATTCTGGGTGATTCTGTTCCATAGAAGATAGGGTCAAAAGCCATAGTTCCCAAGGTGTGATCTCCATATGACCACTAGTACAGCTGGAAACTGGCTAGAAATGTAAATTCCCAGGCCCCACTCGAGACCTACTCAATCAGGCAAAAAAGGTGAATGAATAAATTGTTTTCACATTTTCACCTTCTTGTAATCCTTATTTTCCTGTTTTTTGACTGGCACAATGTTTGTTTTGTTTTGTTTTTGTCATTCATTATAAATCATTCTTTCTCTTTTCTTGTACAATTTCCTTAGCTAGCCTACAATGTTGGTGAGGTCCACTTCTTGGTCTCCATTTAGATAATCAGAATGTAGTTTGACATACACTCTCTCTTGACTGGTCTTTGTGTGGGTATCACAACTACATGGGAGACCACTCCCTTCCATCCACCTGAATTTGGGTAAAGCCCCAGGGCCAATCCTCCTTCTTTTGTTCTAAGAGGAGTAGAAATAAAAAATAACAAAAACCCTGGAACTATCTGAAGCTCCAGGCCAAAACATACCAGTGTTAGGTCTTGGTAGCCTAAGCTTCAGTAACCTTTTCTCTGCCTGAATCTCCTTAAAAGTTCATGCATAGGAACTACATATCATGTATGTAAATAAAAAGTGAACTCTGGGTCAGTCGTGCATATTAGGAGCCCCTGAGTTGATTCAGCACCTACTGCTGACAACCTTATCTAGACATCCAATGAGAGGCATCCAGGTTAGGATGAACATCTTTTAAAATCCTGAAATCTGTTTTATCTCCCCATTTGTCCTATTCCTCTGCTGTCACGGCACACATTTTCTGTTTGTGCTACCTTTTAGCCTGTTGGCATGGATCTTCTCTGAGCACACCTTCCTGTTATCTCCAGCAAATGTAGCTGCTTTTTCTTTTACATTTGGGTGTACTTTGCTCATCATGAACCTTGAATCTATCTTTCAAATGAAACACATGATATCAGTTTCACCTTAAAGCTCACAATTATCAGTTTCTCTAATTTATTACACTCCCTGCATTTCCTGAATGATTGTTGCACCTTCTAACTTCTCTTATCAAAGCTCTAGTACTTCCTCACCAAAATTACTTGCAGGTACAATATTGCTTCCTACTTAAACTGGCATAATTAAAGCACTCTAAAGCAAAGAAAACTTGCCCAAGTTCCACAAACAATTTATCTTCCTACTGACCCATTTCTGGACTTTTTTCTGTCACTATATCTATAACATCTATGCAAAGTCCTGTTTCCTAAATGGACTGTCCACACTCTTCCTGAGGTGAGCCTTTCCTCTTGTGCTAGCCCTCCCACCACTTCATCTATTCAAGGAAGTCACTCTAGCAAGTCTCATCCCTCTCTCTGTCTTCTTCAGTCTTTCCTTGCCCACTGGATCCTATTTTCAAGTAGCAAAACATGTATTTTTCTTCTTATTAAACTGGTTTGATTCTCCCTTGATGTGACAGAGCAGAAGGCATCTTATGCTTCTATCTGCTTCTAAAATTACTTTCTGAGTCTAAAGTAACTTGGGATAAGCATACCATTATGTAGAAGACCACTTGAATGATTCTGCTTGAATAAAGAGCAATTATCACCAGGCAGGGTGGCTCATGCCTGTAATCCCAGCACTCAGGAGGCTGAGGCAAACGATCATTGTGAGTTTGAGATCAGCCTGGGCTACAAAGTGAGCTCAAGGCCTGCATAGTGAGACCCCGTCTCAACAAGACAAAAAAAAAAAAAAAAAAAGCAATTACCTCCACTTTGGCTAAACCTGGCCCTATCTCCATGTACTAATGTATACAGAGCTGGCTAAGCTACTTCCTTTTCCTTTCAATTGGCTCTAAGCAATGTAAACAGGGCTCACTGAAGTACTGATGCATGACCTTTGAAGCTAGGCGACACTCATGTCCACATTTCCCTAAAGGGTTGAGTCCAGCAGGATGCCAGGCCAGTGCTCCAGGGCTGTCGACTGAGTTTGAGCCTTGAGATAAGAGGTGATGACTTCCCAGGGCACAAAAGTTTGCACATCAGAACTATAGGCAATTATTTTTAAGGTATCAAGGGGCATTATGGTAACCATTGTTGATTACCTGGTATTCTGTTTTTATATCATGTACTATGTCCACCCTTTGTTTTGACCGACTCTGCTTTGCTTTGTCACATTTGGTTTTATTCTATTCCAAAAAAAGTAGTAAGAACTATGGGAGTAATAAAACCCAAAATGTTTAAATGTTACTGTAAAAAAGAGAGGAAAGGAAAGTGATCTAAAGGGCACGACTGCAAGTGTGTTTATATTACTAAGTTTTTGTTGGATCATTGAACACAACTGTTTGCAGTTTCACAGTTTGAATGTCCACTTTGTATGCTTAATTTTGTAACTTGATCAACTATTTCTAAGATGACAATATGTAATTTATTATTTTTTTCTTTTTATCGGTACCGGGGGTCGAACTCACGACTGCCTGCTTACAAGGCAGGTGCTTATGCCGCTGAGCTAAATCCCCAGCCCCTTCAATAAGTAATTTATTAACTAGTGATTTCTTACTGTTTATTTTTTTGAAATTCTGTATTACTTGTACGCTTTTACTGTTTTGTTTTCTCCTTAAATAAAAAAAATTTAAACCAAAAAGAACTGAAGCACTGCCACCTAAACACTAAATTTTACCTGAATTGTGCTATGCATATTGGTATTTCTGTATATCCTTCTCTCTGCATATTCAGAGGTGCTTTCTGGCCTTCTAGCTTGCCCAGCTCATGATACTCACATAATTTTGCCATTCCCTCAATCTCCAGCTACCCCCTTCTTGAATTAATAAAATCTAGGTTAGATCCTGGGTCAAGGCTTTTGTTTGCAGGTTCATTTCTGCAAGATATCTGTAAACAATGGTGAAACTTTTCCAATTTATTCACACACTTGGCTTTTTTCTCCAACTTGGAAGATAACACTTCCACTGCTGTACTTCCCACAGACCCTCTCCCATACCACAGTCAGCTTGGTAACAATCCTCCTCTCTCCATCCTCAAAAAAGAGTAATAAATACAATGATATGAGAATACATGCACAGCTAGAATGTTTTCCAGTCACTAACGAGACAGATCCAGAACATCCTACTCATAAGTGCAGTGTGCACATAGCTTTCAACTTCTTGTTCTTAGAAGAATTAAAGCAGAGCATTCTAGACAGTGGAGTCCAGGTCCCCCATCTGTGCTGCTTACATAACTTAATTCAAGGTTTTGAAATGGTGCCAGATGATACAACTCATCTTGCTTGCACATATGTATCATCATGGCAATTTCTATACTTTAAATCACATATAAAGTCATTCATTTCAGAACAAGTTCAAAATAAGATAGTGGGAACAGAAGCTTAAAAGATGTTAGGAAATGTTATTTGGCATGGGCAGATATACTGATTCAAATATTCAGGTCCCAGCCCTACCCCTTCTTTTCATGCAATGCAGAGCTCCTACACTGTGTGTGGCTTTCTATCGCAGAGGAAGGCACACCCAATAAATATTTTACTCAGATACTCCAGAGTCCCACAGAAACTTATACCCAGTTTGCAGCACAATTGTAAGAGGCTGTAAATAGGCAGATTTCTCACAAAGCTGCTGCTAAAGTACTTGCTTGCCTGTTAGCACATGAAAATGCCAACAATGAATGCAAACAAGCATTAGTTTACACCAAAGATCTATCTGTTTGCATCCATGCATGCCAAAATTTTGGATCTACTGCCCATGCATCTACGCTTATGGCACAAGGTATATCCCAAAACCTTGACAGTAAACTTCATATGATTAAATGGTTTAATTGTGGCAAATGTGAACAGACTAGCTGACACTATACAGCACCTCTGAAGGCACCAGTCTCTTTGGCTACTCAAGCTGTGCCCAATCTGTGTCCATACTGTATGAAAGGCTTAAATTGGAAGAAACATTATAAATCTAAATTTCATGAAAATGGCACACTTTTGCAGAAAACCATGTGCCCAAATAGAGGATTACAATCAAATTAAGAAACCAGTAATAAAATTAAGAAATCAGTATGCCAATGATTTGGAACCATCCAAGTCAGTTATATCCTGTCTAAATCAGACAAGCAACAGTTCCTTTGCTTCCCTTGTTTCCCTGGTCCATCAGATCAATCAGAGTGCAGAATTAGACTTACCAGCAGCTTGTCACATTCATGTGTTGGGGGAAGAAAAGCCAACTTTAATTCCTACTGAAATTATCACTCCTACTCTTAATCTCAAGATTGAACCTGAATAGAACGAGCTTGGATCTTTATTTTTCCCAGGATATTTTAGTTCAGTTCGTAGACCTACTTGTACTAATTTAAATGGAAAAGCTCTCACTGGATTGATGGATATGGGAACTGATGTCAATGTCACCATAATAAACATACAATCATGGATGCCTGTTTGGCTGACCAGACCCACCTCCACAGCTTTGACAGGTTTGGGCTCCCCTTACTCTGTTTCACAGAACACACTGCCACCCCCACCCCTCACCATGTTGGCCATGATAGACAGGCAGGCATTGTAACATTGCTTATTGTTTCTTCAATTTATCAAAAAAAATCATTGGTACTCCTACGCATGAAAAGTTAAAGATTTTACTAACATTGGTAAAAGAACAACTGCAGTTGGGTATTCTCAAGCATACACTATTATAACTAATTTTAAAACTGCTAAGGGCTATATTTAGTAGAATTGCTCCATTGCTTATTGATAATATTACAACCTATTCCAATCTCCAAAGTTCACTGGTGGTTCTAATATGGATGTTCTTGTAAATCTAGTTCCCATTTTTTAATAAATTGAGACAATTCCTTAAGTTTTTTCATCATATTTCTAAGTTTCTGCAAAAAGAATTTAAAATTATCAGAGCACAAGTTAGACAAATCATGATGCCATGTCTTACTTCTCAGCTCATTTGTAGATCTATTCCTCAAGAGTTACAGTCCCAGAGGTTTTAAAAGTAACCAGTTATAGGAGCTGGGGATTTAGCTCAGCGGCATAAGCGCCTGCTTTACAAGCAGGCGGTCGTGAGTTTGGCCCCCGGTACGATAAAAAAAAAAGTAGCCAGTTATAGCAAATAAGTATTACACACACAGCCTCTTTTAACAAAGTTTAAATATATTCATGACTCTATAGATATCTTCTCACATGTGATCTACTTAACCTATCATTCAGGTAAACAAAGTTGATATGTTATACAACATTGGTTGTCAGCTTTTGCTAACTTAGGGATGTCACAAACAATAAAACCTGATGTAAATCCTAATTATATTAGCTAACATTTTCAAAGTTTTCTTGATAACTAGAATATACAGCATGTTACAGGAATATCCTATAATCCCCAAGATCAATTGATAATTGAACACGCTGGTCCTAAACTGAAAATTCAACTAGGTAAACAAAAGAAAGGGAAAGCACAGGGTCAAAATTTGCTACTTATGTTTGGAATGGTCCCAGTATCACTTTTTAATTGTGGCTGAGAACATACTTGTATTTTCAAAGATTATTGGGAGACATTGCAACCATCATAGCTGCTATGTGGTCAGAATCCAATCCACCTGCTTGACATGTCAAGCCCTCTGCCAAAACCTCAAGCAATGGACCTGACAAGGCATCATCTACTATCTTGGGAATGCCTGCAGCAAATGGTTTGTGAGGCCTACCTCCTACTTAGCAGCCAGGGTTTGGTTCAATTACTTGATAATCTTTTCCTTACAATGCTTGCTCTCCTAGCAGCTACAATATGTATTCCTATGGTTCAGGGAGAATGATATTGAGCTTACATACCTAATCTACTCTTACTTAGGGCCTTGTGTGGATGGATTTTGTGTTCCATAGAGACTTCATTCTTTAGACGCTTATGTGGCCTGATTTTCCATTCTACAGAGAGTGATAACGCTACATATACTATTGGCCCTCATATTTTTATGTGTTTAAGAGAACAGTCTAAGCTAACACTGCCTTTCATTTTGTATGTCCTCTTTTATGTGAAGCCCATCTACAGCAAGATTCTAGCCTTTGTATTTCAGTTGTAGATAAGACTGGAAAGTAGAACCATCTAAAGGACAATTTGCCTTACTAACCTTCATTTGTATTCCCTCAGACTGTAATCTTGTAAGAGATTTTAAGCCTAACATTCTTATCTGCATTCCAGAAGCTCACACCCGTCATTTTGAGAAAGGTGAGTTTGGTTCTTGGCAGTCTTGTAGGGACTTGAACCATAGACAGGCTATCTGCAAACTTAATTATTCCTTTGTAGATTTGTCTCCAGAGGATTCTTTATGAGAAAAGATCAAAATTGGCATGAGATTTCCTTTTTGAGCTCTCCTGACAATGCCATGACTACAGAAGCCTCGTCTAACGTTACATGGTCAGGTAGATGTCTTAGTCTACCTATTCTCAGATTTATTTTCAATGACAAAACTGGACCCACACAATGTATGTAAGGAAATTAGCCCTACCTTTTCATACTGGATGGCTACAGACTGGGCATCTGCAGCCACCAGATGGAGGAAAAGTCAAAGTAGTATTATAAGGTCACGAATATATAAAGATAAACATCTGTTTATGATACTCATGTACTGAAAGTCACAACCCAGAATCTATGAAACAAAAACAAACCCTTACCTCCATCCAGCTATCTTGGTGGGACATGCAAAAGTGATATAGGGATGATATGATGGCCTCTAAATAATACAAAAGAATATTATAACCTGACACACGTCTGCCATGCTGAGGTTCTGTTGTAATGTGTTCATATCTTCTGTATTGACTTCTCTGAGGGTCTAGGCCTCTCTGAATGCCTATAATATTTCTAACTTAGCTGTCTAGAATGGCATCTAAGTCCCTTTCCCATCTTCATTGCAGTCCAGTAAGTTTATATCTGTAAACCCATTGAAACTTGGATACATTGGATTTCATTACAATGATGGTAAATTTAAGTTGAGAACGTGGGAAGAGTATGATGTTCATTTGGTGGAATATTTTATTCCCACTTTGTATATGTTGCATTTTGACTAGTCACTAAATTTATAGGTGTTTGTTATTTGACCTGTTTGATTTGTTTGACTGCTGTGGTTTGTTATCCTTTCGTTAGATAACACTGCTAGGAAAAATAAAGTTAGCACGTTCCCTCTTAAGCTTTCATACGAAATGTAGTAAAAGGGTCTTTTCATGAGATCTAGTTTTTGTTTAGAAAATATACATGCTTACTGATAAGTCATGGGGCCCCTTTTGTCAGTTAAAGAGCAATAGACTAGCAGCCATTCTGAAGACTCGGGGAACAGGTTTCACTAAGAGACTGGCCCTGATCCTCCTCTGCACTGGAGAAGAAACATTAAATCTATTCTGCTTCAGTTTCTTTTCTGGTCTGATCTCATTTTTTATCTTTCCTGCCATTTTTTACTTTCTTTTTGGGGAGCCATGGAAGATTAGAGGGAGGGGAATTCTGAACTTTCCCAACTTTTTCTTCCTGTCCAACAACTAAGCATCATTGTGTCCATAGAAAATGAGCATTTGTTAATACTGAAGACTGGAAAATCACCTTACATGAAGTCACCTCAAGCTTTTATCTATTCCTTGTAGACCTGTAACAAACATGGTTACTCTGCTAGCTAGTTAAATGCTCTTAAGAGTAGCCACCACTCTTAAAGCAGAAGACAGGTTCCCTAGCACCTTCTGGTAAATCCCCATTGAAGCTAAGTGGAATGTTAACCAGACAAGCAGGTGGATTTCTTTCTGGAAACAGATCTCTGGTTGCATGGACTAGTGAAGTCTGACAGGACAATTGAGGGGTCATGGCCAGGGGCACTATCTTGTAGATACTCAAAGATTCCTCAGTAGAAGCTGGGTCCTGACAGCTCAGTTAGGTAACCAAAAGAAAAATGCTCACTTGTCTATCATTCTTACCTGCACTCCTTAGGATTTTTAGTTCTGTTAGTAATTTAGAATCTACCCTTAACTTTTTCTCCAACTTGCTGGAAGTTGATTTCAGAACCACTTTGAAGTTAGACTGCCTCTCTCTCCAGACAAACTGTGTCAGCTTGCAATAACTATTTGCGATTCAAGGAGAATAGATAGTGACTTGCACTTGTGCTTTATATATTCCAGATAAGAGTAAAAAAGTTATTTCAGTCAGCCTTCCTTTCATGTTCACGTAAAAAATTCATAGAAGAGATGTGCCTTTGCTAATAGATGAATTGTGGTTGCTGCATAAAGGATATAAGTTTAAATCTGTGAACTTCAGAGATAGAAATTTTAGAGTGGGTTTTGAATAAAACTTAGCCTTCCTTGTCTTTCTGTTATGGAATACTGCCTAAGTGATAAGATAGATAGCACAAATGTCTAGAGGCTTCTTTACCTTATGATTCAGGGCAAGATTTTTCTTTGAGCCATTTACCTGACTCTATCTATCTCTAGAGGTGATATCTTTGGCAGGTTGGGAAGCATTCTAGCTACTTTGATAATTGGCTTCATTGTCTTTTAAAGAACTAGAAAGTAGGGGTTAAATCTCTTGATTATTGGTTTTCTAGCAGTGCTTCTTTCTTTAAACATGAATGTCATAGCTGAAATCAGTTGTAGCTTGCACTTTTAGAAACACCTGCTAGTTAGGGAAGAAAGGGTAGTGATCCAGTGAAAGGTGGTTCATCTGACTTCATCTATCTTCTACCTCAAGATATCTGCTACGTGCTCTGGAGTGTGTCATCTTGGAGGATGCCTTGAGGATACACAAATCACGTAGAAATGAAACAAATGCCAATTTTTTATCTAGAATTTCAGATGGGGAAATCAGTGTCAAAATCTATTACACCTCTTAGGGCCAGTGCTTTAGTTCTGATATGTAAACTTTTCTGCCCTGGCAGTGATAGTCTCTTATCTCAAGGTTATTCCCATGGATCATATAGAGTGCTAGTCATCCCACCTGGCTCAACCATGGTTTTTGGTCATGGGATGGGGAAAGAGTGACTCTCAGCTGCAAAGATTGCATATCAGCATCTCAGCCAGCCTATTTATATTGCTTAAAGCCAATTTAAGGGATAAGGAAAGGGCCTAGCCAGTTCTGTTGAACCCAGGGTCTTTGAACTGAGCTATATCCCTAGCATTTTAATTTTTTAACTTTTATTTTGAGACAAAGTTTTGCTGAATTGCTAAGTTTCCCTGATTCAGCTCAAAATTGGAATTCTCATGCCTCATTCTCCAGAGTGATAGGATTACTAGCATGATCTTGTATTTAAATGTAGTCTTCACTCTAGCAGTTACCTCTGTTCAGAATTTCTCTAGATACCTAAACAACTCACACCCTCATTCTTTCAACCATTTACTCAAAATAATAATGTTTTTGTTAGATAACGTTCATGTTAAACAAGGCAATGGTCTTGCCTTCAGCTATTTTCAGCATTTTTCTTTCCTTCAATTTTTCTTTTTAGGATTTACCTACTTTATATATTTATATAGTACTTATTTATTATTAATATATTGTATATTTATATATTTTTATGTATTTATATTTTTTAAGATTATATATATTTATATATTTTTATGTATTTATATTTTTTAGGATTTACCTATTTTATATGTTGTCTTTTTCATTCTATCTCAGAAACTATAATATAATGTAAACCAGAACAGGCATTTTTGCTATCATTCATTAGCAAATAACCAAGGCCTGATACAAAATTAGTATGAAATGAATATTTGTTAAAATGAAAAAACTAAGATTTTTATGAATAGTGAGCCAAATATATCATGGTTTTGGAACTTAATGGATTCTCAGTGACTGTGGAAAATGACTCAGAAATCTCTTCAAAAATGAAGAACCCTTGGGAGCTTGTTTGGAAGTCTAGGAAGGGAATGCAGTTACTTGTATCTCTTGACTGAGGAAATGGTTCTCCTCTATCAGGAGTGCTCATCTTCTTCCAGTGAGTGTGCAGGTTTGAGAGGAACCACGTAGCACAGTTAGGGAGGAAGGGGACACCTACCTAGCCAGCCAAATCAGCCAAATGAATCCTAGTGATCAGTGGGGTGACAGATGTCACAGTCAGTTCTCTATTATATCCAGTTGGCCACCTTCTTAGGGAGATATTAGTAATTGGGATGACTTTTTTGTCCTTCTGATTCTTGTTGGTATTAACTTATTGCAAAAGAGATGTTAACTGATGCCCTATAGAAAAAGTCCTGATGAGTCCACTACATACACATGTAAAATTATAACAGAGTTACTGTAGTGCAACTTGGCCAATAAATCTGAGTGCAGTCTGATTAAATGCAATTGTCATGTGTGTTTGTCCATATGTCTTTTAAATCTGAGTTCATACTGGTTAAAGCACCACCAGCTGCTTTGTTTAAATTTTTTTTTTTGCGCTCCACTATTTCTGTTTCTTTTTCTTTTTCTACTGTGGACTTTTCATGAAAAAACTGTATTGTTTTCAGTATAGTCAAACTCAAGACATTGCCAGATATGAGGGCTTATAAGACTTAAATTTTGATAACATAAAGGTTACATATGATTTAGTTTTATATGTATGTTTTTGTCTATTAACTTTCAGATATAATCCTTCAAAATTTTTATTTAAGTTGGCTTATAGGTGAGTGGACACTCATTGGCATTATCCCAAATATTTACTATTCATGTAGCTTGCTAGTAAAATAATTTAAATCAACTGATAAGACTAAAGATATTTTAAAAGTTGGTGACATGTTTCCATGCAGGTTAGACAACAAGATAATATTAAAAAATCAGTTTTATAAATGCAGTATCCATTATTTTCTGTGTACAATAACTTAAGAGTTTTTCCTTCTTTAAAGATATTATATAGAATAGATAAGGATACTCCTTTAGAGAGGAGAAAATATAGAAAATAGTTTATTTAGATCACTTATGAGTAAAGCAGCTACCTACTAGAGATAAATTGGGAGACAAGTTTATACTGATAAAAATTAAGAATAGACTGTGAACTAATACTCTGGACAAAAATCAAATTTCTTCAAACAATATGGAATGCAGCCCTTCCTAACTAAAGGGAGGTGCAGACACTCTCTACCAAGCTCCTAAATTTGGAGAAAATTATGTATATTAGCTAGCTCCCCCCACCATCCCAGTTTCTTTTAAAGTCTATATGTTGAAGAACTGGGTTAAAAGCTTGCATTCCAGTTAGTCATTTTAAGTCCACAGAACCAATTGTGATTGGTAGTCACTAAACAACTGAGCAATTTTGGCTTTGTTTATCTATAATTAGCCCTGGGGGTGGGATGCATCTACACACACGAGACTCCTTCTTGAAATTCAGGAGCTATTTTTCTTATTTTTTCCAATAAATTTCCTCTAACCTCCAAAACAAAAAATTAAGATCCCTTTATAACATCAAAATATCTCAGCCCCTCACTTCCATGATAGTAGCTGGGAAGACACAAATAGTAATGATTAGATTTTCATCATATATATATATATTATTTTTTAATTAAAAAAATTTTTTTGGAGAAAGGGTTATGGTATGCAGTGCAGGCTGTCCTTGAACGTATTTATTTAGCCCAGGCTGGCCTCAAACTCATGGCAGTCCTCCTGCCTCATCCTCCCAAATGCTGGGATTTACAGACATGGGCCACTATACCTGGTTTGCACACAATCTATTTGAATTCCATTTCTTACCACTTTTGGCCTCTGTTAATTATAAGAACATTGTATATGGTTCATGTTCCATATTTGACTGTATTTAATATGAGGTAACAGTAAGTTGGGCAAAAAGATTTTAGTAAGGTTTTGTCATAGTTCTTTGGCTCTTTCCAGGTCTTCAATCCTACATCTGGGACTGCTGGTGTTTTTTTCTTTAATGTGAAAGACATTGATGTAAACATCAAAAAGTTACATACAAGGAAGTGGAGGAAGTGGGGACAGGAAGGAAAGTAAGGTGAAGTAATAAGAATCACTATGTGCTAAGAACACATACCAACCCACTATGATGAATATAACCATTATTACAGTGCCAACATGTATTAATAAAAAACAAAGAAAATTTAAACAAAAAGGCTACATGGTATGTATAAGGGGGAAGAGGTTGTGATCGGGAAAACAGATTAAATTAGGTTTCCTCTCAACCAGCCGGTTTAGACTTTCATAACAGAAGGAAACTGAATGAGTACCAATATTGTCTTTTTGTTGTTCAACTTCTTCAAAAGTTGAAGGCTCCGCATCCAGCAGTGTAAAAGTATTGCTGCTTGGAGCTCTGAGGAAGCCCTTTACCCTATCCGTAGGCAAACTAGGTAATTTTGAAACCCAGAGTTCACCTATAGATCTGTTCTCTAAGGTCTTTTATTTTCTCTTTGGGGGCTGACCAAGGAGAATCAAAGCAGTACCCTTTGAGGGCCAACGCAAGCACCCACATAACCCTGGGAAGCCAGGTCTCAGCAGCAGCATGAGGAACCTTCCCTGCAGCCTGGCTGGAGTCCAGCAAGCCCCACCCTGCACTGACTTTCAGGAGAAGGGAAATCACAAGCTTTCAGTTTCATTTTCCTGCATTGCAATGACACATTTTTTTCATGTGGAATACACTAGTTCAGAAGAAAAGTCTTAAATAAAATGGTGATAAAACTTTAGAGGGTTTTCTTTTCAATCAGATGAAAATGTTTTACAGCATTTAAATTTGTCAAAGTTCAGAGTTTGTGGTTGGTTACAATTTTCAGTCTAGTCTGGTTTCCTCAGTTCAGGGTCTATATTTTACCTAGGTCTTCTAGTTAAATCTCTGGTCTTCCACTTCCAGATGTAGTCTGTGTGTTTACCATCTCTACTAAAACCTTTCTTTTTCACGAATTATAGTACCAGTCACATCTAGTGATACATACATAAGAGTTTTGATATTTCTCATTCCTTTTTAAATCATTTTATAAGAAGTAGCTTATGTACATTTCAAAATATATTCATCTTTAAAGGTATGTTTTGGCTTTTATAAATAATTTTTGAGATATCTTTTAAAGAGACTTGATTAAACAAATGTTTAATGATTAGAAACTTACCAAGGCTTTTCTGAAAACTTCTACTTTTTGTATTAGAAGCTTGAAATATATCTTTGTGAGGTTCTTTGATCTTGAACTTTTAGAATAGTTTGATTTGCTGGAGAATTTGCAAGTCACATTCAGTAAATCAGTGAGGGAGGAGAGATGTAGGCCGAATGCTGTTGGTTTGCTTGAGGATAAATTTTTGAGAGTCTATTAAATCAAAAAGCAAACAACAATAAAAACAAAAATCAATTTCACGGCAAATAAAATGCAATTGATTGGACTATTGTTTGGAAGTGTTTATAGTATGAATTTTCTCCTTAACTTTCTACTCTGAATATTTTCACATATATACAAGTTCCAAAACATAGTGAAAGGAACATCCCCGATGACATTTTTTCCGTGCTTACATGCTTTTAATGCAAGTTCACACACCACAATGTGTAGCAGGCTCCTGTCTCTCTCCCCACATTCCATACTCAATGAGGAATGAATCCTATGCCGCTCAACACATAGAGAGGATCTGATCACCACTGTTGGACTGCAAGAATAGCTCCCTCCCAAGGTTGCCTTTTGCTGTGATGGATCCTTTCAGACACTTCTCAAAATACAAGCCACGTAACCTTGATAAAATGTAAATAATATGCCAATAACCTGTCTAATCTCTCCAGTGGCTTTCCATTTGACACAGTGAACTACAAGCTCCCATATCATCCGGCACCCTGCCTACCCTCTGATAGTACATCTTTCATTTTTCTCTCAAATCTGGTCTGGCCTACGATCTCCTTGTTATTCCTTGCTGTAGGCAGCTCCTACTTCTATTTCAGGTTGTTGTGCTTGTCTCTTTTGCCTGGATTGACCTGTCACAAGGCTCACTCCTTCATGTCTGTGAGGTCTTTTATGAAATGTCACCTTCTCAGTAAAGCACTGCTTGGCTAGCCTATGAAAACCTTTTTCTCATCTCCCAACAATCTTCTTTCCTTTTCTGGCTTTATTTGTAATTTACTGAGGACTTAGCACAGCCATCTGGTTTCTTACCTACTTACCTTATTTCCCATTTCCCTCATTGTTCTGTGCATTCCATGAGGATAAGAGCTTTGTATACTTTGTTCATTATTTTATAAATGCCTGCCACCTTCTAGATTCCTAAAAATTTGTTGAATGCATATCATATTTTCTTAGAGTTATTAAAAAATCGTGAATTTATGAAAACCCTCATGATAGCAATGCCTGTAAGTCTAAGGACGTTCCTTGTTTTGCAGAGGTTAATTACTCCACCAGAAACCCAGACAGAAATCTAGGGAGAGAGCCATTCATTAGGCCAGAGCTAAGGCCTTATGAACTGATCACAAACATGAGAAAGAAGTTTTATCAGAAGAAAAGGAAAATTAATAAATCTGTTTATCCTGCAATTCTTGTAAGCACCCAGTTTCATAATACCCATCAGCTTTCTGCTGTGTCATAGTCCTCGGTGACAGAGTCTCAATGTCTTCACTTTTGGCACCTGCAGCCTTTTTAATTTACTTCCTGGTGAAGCAATTGCTGCTTTCAGCACAGGCATCCTGATCTGGTCAGAAGGCCCACCCTCCTTCCACTAGAGTCCTCGTTCACACTGTAAACATCTACCTCTCTCTGGAGAGCCTGAAGATGGAGAGAGAAGATTCTGGATTTTCTCCCTTAGACGGCGAAGACAGCAATTCCAACAGGATTTAGCATTCTAAAAACGGATGGAGCAGAGCACCAGCAGTTCCCCTTTGCAGCCCATGCCTTCTTTAAAGGTTCTCTGGCCTCCAAGCAGTGACTCCTGGGTCTGTCTAGGGTAGGGGTGTGATGCAAAAGGAACCTCACAGCACGACGTTACTACTTTCCTTCAGACCCTGCCAATAGATACAACACATAGGGATACTCACATGTTCTCTTTTCTTCTGTTAACTAGAAAAGCTGACACTAGCTCGTCTCAATATGATATACTAGACTCCTCAGTGATACCCTCGAGCCTATTATAATGTCCCAAATTTTTCAACCCTGCCTCTTCAAGAAGATTCCATTCATGAATGCACAATCAGTAATTTAAGCCTATGCTATTCAGTAGAGCTTTTAAAATAGTTCATACTTTATGAAGTCTAAGAGTATCTGCTTATGTAATATTGAAACTAAGTAAAGACCAAGTTTGGCAAGAACAAATTCTGAAATTACCTTGGTATAACTCTTGACTTTCTGGTTTCCGGCAGCTCACAGCTTCCTGTTTCAAAGCCACTGTGAATATAAATTTTCTTAGTAATCATTTCTTAACTGTTGAAAGCAGCTACAGGATGCCATTCTCAAGCGAATGCTCCCTTAAGTCAGCAGAACTCCTGAGGACAAGCTTGGGGGGCCCTCTCCATCACAGGAGGCTCTCGCCAGCCCGCAGCCCAGGTCATCGGCTTCTGAGGGTTGCCCGCTTTCTCTCTTACCGCTGCCCAGGGATGAGAGACGCTCCCTCTGGTTGCAGCCTGGGGCGTCTCCACCCCCTCTAGTGGCACCCCGAGAAATTGAAACTATACAGGAGCAGGCTGGTTTTGTTTTCCTCACTTCGACTTTAAAAAATCAGACTGCTGCTTGAGGTAGCCACAAAAGAAAGATCAAGATAGAAGAAAAGCTATCCTTTGGCAAGTGCCACCTTTGAACAAGGGTAAAACATTCATAATAAATTATGGGAGGTGTAATTTTGCATATTTACACAGGACTACCGATTCTGCTACAATCTTTTAGGCTGAAATTCTTGACATTCTTGGTGCTGTTTGTCCTTTCCCCTGGCCAGCAGCCCTACCAGGAGCCCTCTCGCTATCCTTATCAGTTCTCTTATTAGTTGTCACCACCTAATTACACTCGATGGTATGGTTCTTTCCAGAAAAGCACTTACTATTATCACTTAAATATACTGATGTGTATTTAACACACGAATATTTCTATTTAATTATTTTTATAAGCAATGGTTCATACAAAAACATGTATTAATACAAAAATAAAGCCGATGAAGTAAGAGATAGCTGTCCCCTCATCCACATGACAAACAAAGACTTGATAACTTACCAAAAATGTCCTCAAGGCGTTTTCTTTTTACGTCAGAAACTTGAATCCCGGCATTTTAACCTTTGCTTTTTTATTTCTCTTCTCACAGCTAGGAAACATACTTCTAAGAATCCTTTAATAAAAAACAAGATCAATCACACTAAGCCCCTAAGCAATGAAGCTGTGTAGTTGCCAAAGTGGTCTCAGAACGGTGCCAGGCTCCCTTGCAGAATGAGGAAGTAGAAATACAGACACAGAAGTTTCAGTTTTGCTTGGGAAGTTTTACTTCCTTTATTGTACTTTTTTTTTTAATTTAAGAGAAAATAAGACACAGAAAAGAAAAAACAAACAAACAGCAAAAGACACAAACAACAACAAACCCAAAACAATAACAGTACCAAATCAGATGATAGAAATTTAACAACGGTTGTAATATTGCATATTGTTACCTTCAAAAGGGTTGCTCAGATTACCAGACATAGATATGCAAAATTGATCTAATCATTAGTATTAACTGTTCTTTTCCAAGAATTAATATAATTAGTAGTCCAGTCATTTTCGCTATTTTTATGATCTATTTTAAATTTGTCTTTTTCCTTTCCCTTCCTTCTTTCTACCTTTCCCCTAACCCAGTTACTTTTCCTCTTTGAGCATTTTGGATTCTGTTTAAGTTTCTTACCCTAGGGAGATGATATGGAATTTACACATGTGAGAATGATTTATTGCACTTATGAGTATGGTCTCACATCCATTTACTTATAAAAGCTTCAATGTAGTCTTTCTTTATAGCTGAGTAGTACTCCATTGTATAAGTATACCACACCATTTTATTCATTCCTTGCTTGATGAGCACTTGGGTTGTTTCCAAGATGTGACAGTTACAAATATACAGCTATAAACATGGGTGCACATATATCACTGTGGTATGATGTTTTCAGTTCTTCTGGGAAAATACCCAGGAGTGGGATAACTGAGTCAAATGAAATATCTAATCCTCACTTTTTGAGGAATCTTCACACTGATTTCTACAGTGGTTTGCAGCAGCCCACACTCCTACCAGCAGTGGAGAAGTGTTCCTTTTTCCCCTCAGCCCTCCCAACATTTGTTATTGGTTGATATCTTAATCTTGGCCATTCTTTCTGGGGTGAGATGGAATCTCAGAGTTGTTTTAATTTGCATTTCTCGAACGATCATTGATGTTGAACATTTTTTTGTATTTTTGTTTGCATTTGTACTTTTTCATCTGTGAAGTGTGCATTCATCTCAGATGCCCATTTTTGAATGAGGTCTTTGAATTTTGGGGGCCTGATGTTTTTTTAATTCTTTGTATGTTTTAGGTAGAAGTTCTTTGTTGAGGGGCAGTTGGCCAAGATATTTTCCTAATTCGTGGGTTTTCTTTTCACTCTGTTGGAGATTCCCTTTGACATGCAAAAACTTTTTAATAAGATGAAACCCCATTTGTTGATTATGGGAAGTATTTCCTGTGCAGTTTGATTTTTATTTATGAACTCTCTGCCTATTTCTTTGTTGTGAGATTTTTACCTACTTTGTCTTCCAGCATATTTAGTGTTTCTGTTTTAGAATTTAGATCTTTGATCTATTTTAACTTTAGAGAATGGTTATAGACATGGGTCTAGTTTTAGTTTTTGGCATATGGAAAGCTAGTTCCAGCACCGTTTGTTAAAAAAGTTATCTTTCTTCTAGTAAACATATTTGGCCTCTTTGTCAAAGATGGGGTGGCTGAGTAAGTTTGTAGCTGTGGCTGCATCCTCTTATCTACTCTATTGATCCTCAGATCTGCTTTTATTCCAGTGCCATGCTGATTTTATTAGAGTAGCTTTGTAGTATAACTTCAAGTCAGGGATTGTGCTGCCTCCTGCCTTGCCGTTGTTGCTTAGAATTGTCTTTGCTATTCTAGGTCTCTTCTGGATCCAGATAAATTTTATGAATGATTTCTCTAGATCTATGAAGTATGCCTACGGTATTTGGATTGTATTAAATCTGTGTAACAATTTTGGGAGAATAGCTATTATCACAATGTTTGTTCTTTCTATCCATGGACAAGGAATGTCTTCATTTTCCAAAATTCTCTTCAATTTCCTTCTTAGAGTAATGTAATTTTCAACGTATAGATCTTTTACTTGCTTTGTTAAATTGATTCCTAAATATTTCATTTTTCTGGGTGCTATAGTGAAAGGTATGGTTTCTTTATTTCTCTCTCAGTGAGTTTGTGTTTGTGTATAGGAATGGTATTGATTTTTGGGTATTGATTTTGTATCCAGCTACAATACTGAGTATGGTTATTACATACAGAAGTCTTTGGAGTTTTGGGTGTCTTCTATGTCATGTATCATGTCGTCTGCAAATAACAATATTTTAACTTTTTTTCCTGTTCTTATTCCCTTTATTTCTCTATCTTGTCTAATTGCTCTGGCAATGTTTCTAGAACTATATTGAATAGGAGGGGTGATAGTGAACATCCTTGTCTTGTCTTCCTGATTTTACATTGAAAGCTTTCAGTTTTTGTCCATTTAGTAAGATGTTGGCTGTTGGTTTATTGTATATGACTTTTATTAGATTGAGGTAAAGACCATCTATTCTAATTTTCTGTAGTTTTTTTTAATCATAAATGAGTGTTGGTTTTGTCAAAATCTTTTTCTGCATCTATTAAGATGATCATGTGATTATTGTCTTTGATTCTGTTGATATGGTGTATTATGTTTATTGCTTTGCATATGTTGAACCACACCAACATTCCTGGGATGAATCCCACTTGATCATGGTGTATAATCTTCTTGATGATTTGTTGCATTCTATTTGACAATATTTTATTGAGGATTTTACATCTATGTTCATTTGGGAGATTGGCCTGTAATTCTCTTTTTTGGTTGAGTCTTTTTCTGCTTTTGGTATTAGGGAAATACTTGCTTCCAGGAGTGAGTTGGGGAGAATTGCTTCCCTTTCAATTTCATTGAATGGCTCGAGGAGTGTTGGCATTAAGTCTTCTTTGAATTTCTTGTAGAACTCCACAGTGAATCCCTCTGGACCTGGGCTTTTCTTTGTTGGTAAGGATTGAATTGCATTTTCAATTTCATTAATTGAAACTGGGTTATTCAGCAGTTTTACATTTTTGATGCAGCTTTTCTAGGAGTATTTCTAAGAAATCTGTCTGTTTCTTCTGTGTTATCAAACCTATGAGAGTAAAGGTTTTCAAACTAGGTATTTATGATCTGTATTTCCACAGGCTGTGGAATGATTTCACCCTTTTCTTTTTTTATTGCATGGATTTGAGTTTTTTCTTTCCTCTTTTTGATAAGGTTGACTAGGGGTTTATCAATTTTATTTATTTTTTTCAAAGACTCAACTCTTCAATTCATTAATTCTTTGCATTACTTTCTTAGTTTCAACTGCATTAATTTTTTCTCTGATTTTTATAACTTCCTCCCTTGTTTGGTCTTTGGTCTTTACTTGATCTTTTTTTCCTAGAAGAGTGAAGTATAGCATTAGGTTGTTTATTTGTGTTTGTTCCATATTCCTGATGTGGAAATTTACTGCTATAAATTTATCTTTGAGGACTGCTTTCATTGTGTCCCACGGGTTCTAGTAAGTTGTATTTGCATTTTCATTTGATTGTAGATATTGTTTAATTTCTTCTGTGACCCATAGATTGTTTAGTAGAGTTTCCATGTGTTTCTGGTATTTTGTCATTGATTTCCAAGTTTATTGTGCTATGATTAGATAATATGCATAAGGTTATTTCAGTTCCTTTGCATTTATTTAAGCATGTTCTGTGGGCTAGTATAGTATCTATTTTAGAGAATGATCCATGCAGCTGAGAAGAATGCGTATTCTAATGTTTTTGGATGGAACACTTGATACACATCTACTAGATCCATTTGTTCACAAGTTTGATTGAGTTCTGTTATTGCTTTGTTGATTTTTTGTTTGGTTGACCTGTCTCTTTGTGACAATGGGGTGTTAAGGTCTCTGTCACAACTGTATTATTGTTTATCTGATTTTTAATGTCTATTAAGATTTGTCTTATATAGTTAGATGCTCCCATATTTGGTGCATATGTATTTATGATTATAATCTCTTCCTCTTCAAGTTGTCCCCTAACAAGTATGTAGTGACCTTCTTTATCTCTTTTGATCATTCTTGGTTTGAAGTTCACATTATCTGCAAACAAAATAGTTACTCTGGCTTTTTTCTGGGTTCCTGTTACATGAGTATTGTTTTCATCCTTTGACTTTTAGTCTATGAATTTCCTTTTGAGTTAAATGTGTTTTTGTACCCATCACATTGTTGGATTTTGATTTCTTAATCCACTCTGCCATTTACATTGATGGATATAACTGATATGTACTGACTTATCCCTGACATGTTATTTTTCTGTTGTTGGTTTTCTGCTTTTTCTGTTAATTTTTTGCCCTGCTTAGTGGCTTCCTTCTGCTATTGTTCTTAAATTGTATTTATCTTTGTCTCTTTCTAGAGTATTTTTCAGTACTCTGTAGTGTTGGTTTGATGGTCATAAATTTCTTCAGTTGTTCTTTGTCACTGAAGTATCTTATTTCTCCATCAATTTTCAAAGATAGTTTTGCAGGGTACATTGGTCTGAGTTGAAAGTTGTTTTCTTTTAGGACTTGAAATAGTTCACTCCAAGCTCTTCTTGACTTGAAGATATGTGTTGAAAATTCTGCTATGATTCTGATAGGCTTTCCTTTTTAGGTAATCTGTTTCTTTGCTCTGACAGCTTTTGGTGTTATTTCTTATGCTGAATTTCTGATATCCTAATTATCATATGTCTGGGTGAGGATTTATTTTGGTTATGGCTAATTGGGGTTTATATGCCTCACTTATCAGACATCAGATTCTTTTCACAAATTTGGAAAATTTTCTGCTATCATTTCTGTAAATAATCTTCATATGTCAGACACCTATTAGTCTTACGTTGTTTCTTTTTGCATTATCTTGCAGTTGTTGAATTGTTGTTCCCCAGTTCCTTGTTATTTTTAAGAGATATTTTCTTACATGATCATAAACTGTCTTCAAGGTCTGAGAATCTACCTTCAGCTTCATTCAAGTGGTTTTGCCAGCTTTCAGTGGAATTTTTAATTTTCTGAAAATCCCTTTGAATCTGTTTTATGCATTCTAATTCTGTCTTATATTGTTCATTCAAAGTTTCCATCATTTTCTGATGTTCCTCTATTTTTTAACTAGATATTCTTTAGATACACTCAACATTTCTCTCATAATGTTTGTCATCTTTTTTTTTTTAACCTGGGAGATTATTTTGGATCTGACTTCCTCTATACCTTCATGGAGTTGTTTATTTACTTCAGTTGTTGCCATTTCAGAAAGTTCAGTTGTGTGATTTCTACTGCCTTCCACTTTAATATCTCCAGGGTTTATTCTTGGTGGGCTGGAAGACTGAGACTGCACCTTGCTCTTTTATTTTGTCATTTTCCTCTGGAACCTGTGTCGCTGGCCAGCACACTCCTAATGGCTTTTATTGGTATGCAGTGCTGGGAAGAGCTTCAATCTCAGATAACCCTGTGACTAACCAGGGTACACTCCAGAACTATGGTGCCGGGAGCCTTGTGCTCTGTGACCTGTGAGGCTGGCTGGGTGTTCTGCTAATGGATTGAGCCTGGTTTCACTGAGACACTGGACTAGGCAGAGCTCACATCCTCCATGCAGCTAGAAAAGATGCACACTTAGAGTGTAGTATGCTGGTGCCTTGCACCTGGTTGGGTAAAGTTCAGAACATCCAGGACCCAGGCTGCTAGCCAAGATGCATCCCCAGGGTGTATCACTAGGGGCTTGTGCCTGACTGAGTGGAGTTCAGAACCTCCAGGACCCAGGTGGGTAGCATGGATGCACACCCTGAGTGTGACACTGGGGCTTTGTACCTGGCTGGCTGGAATTCAGAACCTCTGGGACGTAGATGGATGCGCCCTTGGAGTATGGTGCTGCCGGAGCCTTGTACATGATTGTAAGGAGTTTAGAGCCTGGGTGTACCCCTGGCATGTGGGGCCCTTGTTGTATCTTTATGTTCTTTAAAAATAGACATTTAATATTTGAGAAAGTTTAATATGTTGCCTTTAAACAGACAGTACATACAATCTGATAATCTAAAATTTTTAAGTAAAATTTTCTCTCCCTGTCTCAATAAGTAATATTTCATGGAATCCCTACTCCCTACCATGAAACAATTTTGATCTCCCTCACTCTCAATTGGTGACATCTCCTCCCCCATGTGATAGACAAAACTTGTGTCCTCTCATGACTCTCTCATATTCTTCAATTCCTCAAACTTGCTCGCAGACTTTTCTCCATCTGCTCCCAATGAAGAGGTGGTTTTCAATCCACAGAGCACAACAACATCGTTTGGGGAGTTTTTTTTTTTTTTTTTAAAGTAGATACTCAGGACTTTTGCTGGATGATCATATATTTCCAGGGATAGGGCAAAGCATTAGTCATTTTCAAAAGCTCCTTAACTTTTTCTGATGCATAGTTAGTACTAGTATATCTGAAACAAGATAAACGAGCTCTTTTTTCCTTCTTACTTTAACTTCTCTTTCTTCCTCTTCCATTTACAAACTTTTCATCCCTAAAACCATTATCTGGGTAGAGAAAGGAATGTCTGTGGTGGGAGAGTAAGGGAGCCAAGATGACTCAGAACAAAAAATTAGAACCTAGAAAAGTCGCCCAGAATACTAGTGTTTTGGTGACAAATCAGACTAAGATGGGTGAGAAGGTAGCTGGATGGAGGGCTGGCCTTGTGAGAGATATTAGAGCCCAGCAGAATAAGGAAGTATCTTTCTAGAAAGATCTGCCTAAACGAGACATTCACATGAGGAGTATCAAAGAAAAATTTGCTCTGGACAAGGCAACTTCAAAACTTATCCTCCCCCCCCAAATTTAAAGAGCCAACCAAAAGTAGATACCTGAAGTAAGAGATACTTCTCAGATGAACAAATGTAATGGTCAGGGACTTCTGGGAGAACATGGCAGACAGATAAGAGCAGCTACAGAGGCTCTCTGAGATAGCCAGCTTAGATTACAGGAATGATGCAGTGTGGGGAGTCCTAAGCAGGGGGAGATATACCCTGCCAACCCAGGAACGAACTAAGCTGAGAGAAACCAACTGGAAATGCAATCCCAGTGCTACAACTGGAACAGCTAAAGTCTCAGTGCCGAAGCTCAAACTTGCACCTCTGGAAACCACAGCTTGAATTTCCTGCCGCCGCTGCTGCATCTGAATCAGCAGAGCAGGGATGGAGACTCGAAAGCTCTGAGAGCAGGAATCAGCAAACTGAATTGAGAGCAGAGCTGGCGGGGAGCCCTGCATCAACCTGTGGTGAGTGAGAGGAACGGAGACCCATCCATAGACAAGGAGGCTCCAACAGAGGACATTCTGGGACTGGGCAGATTAGCCAGAACAGGACATTGCAGTGACTTAAGTCACATAATCTCCTCTCAAACAGGATTGGTAGGAAGCGCTTGACCTGGTTGATGCCATGGACTAAGACTCAGTAGGCTACCACAAACCAGGTCCCTGCGGCTGGCAGTACACCCTAATGCAGTGAGGCCTTCAGCAGGTTGGCTGACCTGGAGGGGTGGGCTTAGGATAGGCTGCCCAGGTCTGTGTCTCCCTAGTACATTGTAGTGGGTGGGAACATATAGCCGGCACAATTCAAACAATCTGTAATCAACATTGAAAGAAACTGGGCCTGCTATATATGCTTGTATGGAAGGAACAAAAAGTATGGGAAGAGGGAGTAACAAGAAAGGGTCCTCAGTCCCCAATCCTGAGAACACTGATCCAGGAAAGGTAAATGCAAAGGAGAATGAAGACAGAAAACAGGCAATATCAGGCATGGCACCAATAGACATAAAGCAATATCTACAGGACCTCATAGATGAGTTCAAAAGTGACGTATTTAATGAAGTAAAGCAATATATAAGTAGAGTAGTTAAAGAAATGCTAAGCACCCCCCCAAGAAAAAACAGATGGTGGAATGGAAGAACACAAAAAAAGGGGAGAATTGTTTGATGGAGAAGATAGAGAAAACATAGAATACATGAAGCAGGTTCAAAGAGATTACCAGGAAGCTAAAAACTCTATTGAAAGCTGGCATAACAGCTTGAAAGAAACTAAGGTTAGATTATCTGAACTGGAGGACAGATTTGTAATGTGGGAGCATGAAATGAAAAACTTCTTAAAAATTACAAGGAAACAAGCAATAATAATACAAAGGCTAGAAGATGATAAGAGGATATATAAATTAAGACTTAAGAATGTAAAGGAAGAAGCAGGGATAGAAACAAATGAACTGCAAAGGCTATTCACAGAAATAATAAAGGAGAACTTCCCTAATATAGGAAAAGGTAAAGATACTCAGATCTATGAGGCATACAGGGCCCCAGCCACCTACAACCCAAACAGAGCTACACCCAGGCATATAATAATCAAAATTTCAGAAATCCAATATAAGAACAGAATATTAAAAGCCGTCAGAGATAAGAAACAGATCACTTACAAGGGAACATCCATCAGAATTATAGCAGACTTCTCAGCACAAACCATCAAATCATGAAGAGTGTGGGGGGAAATAATTCAAGCTTTGAAAGATAATAACCTCCAGCCAAGATTGATATATCCTGCACAACTGTCCTTAGAAATTAATGGAGAAACAAGGTGCTTCCAGGTAATGAGGAACTAGGGGAATTTGCAACCACCAATTCAACTCTACAGAGAATACTGCAGGATATTCTAAAAGAGAAAATACCAAGATTCCAGAAACAGTGGCAGAGAGGCCACAATGAATGGAACAGAAAGTGAAATGAAGAAGACAAACTGACAACTAGTGACAGAAAAAGAGCTCAACAGAAATGAGGCAGAGAAGGTTGGATAGTAGGAACAGCTATTTTGGAGAAAACAAGACATCATAATAGCTAGAGCTGATTTAATATCATCTTGTTTTGAAATCCCATCGAGCTTTTGTTCTTCTGTCTCCATCAGTCTTAACATGTTGTATCTATTGGATTTTTTTATATGTGATAATATAAATAAAAACTTTTATAGACAAGGAGATTATACAGAAACCATTGTTAATTTTCTGTTAGTTGATCCTAAATACCCTGCAATACTGTCATTCCCTTGAATGGTTTTACATTGTCTTGATATGTTTGATGCTACAGTATACGGAGTTATATTCAAAGATTTCAAAGAAAGAGACACTATGGTAGCTACTTTAATGTCAGGATATCTTGTGGTGAAACACTATTTTGCTTAAATGGTTATGTTTTTACTGGTGCTGTTTTGTTGATATGTCCTCTTTTATCTCAATCTCCTTTTTTATTATTTATTTTTTTATTTTTAATGAAGGGAAAAAATGAATAAAAAATAGCAGGATATATTATAGCAACCCACTTTGATTTCTTATTAACTTGATTTGAAACCCTGTATTGCTCTCACCATTTTGTTTTGACTGATTTTACTCTGTTCTGATTTGCTTGATAGTACCAAGTTTGAGAGTATAGGCAACAATTGTGAAGACAATAATATTCACTATGAAGCCTGTTCTGATTTGGCTACTATCTTCTTTTGAAGTCCTATAATGTCTCCAATGTTTTGGTTTTATTGGTTTGTTCTTTACTGTTTTGTTCAATTTTATTATAACTGATGATATAGGCAATTCTTTTTAAGATAGCAAGAGGCATTATGGTAACAATTGTTGATCACCTTGTATTGTTTTTACATTATGTACTACGTCCATCCTTTTGATTTGACTGACTCTGTTTTGTTATGTCACATTTGGTTTTATTCTCTTTTAAAAAAGTAATAAGAACGGTGGGAGTAATAAAACCCAAAATGTGTAATTGTCATTGTAAAAAAGAGAGGAAAAGTAAGTGCTCTAAAGGATATAACTGCATGTATATTTAAGCATATAAGTTAGATAACTATATTACTGAGTTTTTGTTGGATCATTGAACAGAACTGTCTGAATATCCACTTTATATGCTTTAATTTTGTATCTTGAACAACTATTTCTAAGATGACAGTATGTAGGGGAGAACATGGTGGACAAATAACAGCAGCCACGGAGGCTCTCTGAGATTACCAGCTTAGAATCCAGGAGCGGTACCATGTGAGGAGTTCTAAGTGAAGGGAGATGTACCCTGCCGACCCAGGAACAAAGTAAGCTGAGAAAAACCAACTGGAAATGCAATCCTGATGCTATAACAGGAACAGATAAAATCTCAGCACAGAAGCTGGAGCCTGTGCCACAATTTGAATTTCCTGCTGCCAGTACTGCGTCCCAATTGTCACGGCAAGGAGAGAGACACGTGAAAGCTCTGAGAGCGGGAATTGGCGAACCAAACAGCGTTGAGAACGGGACTGGCAGGGAGCCCTGCATTGACCTGCAGTGAGTGAGAGAAATGGGGACCCTTTCATAGACTAGGAGGTTCCAACAGAGGACATTCTGGAAACTGGCAGACTAGCCGGAACAGGGCCCTGCAGTGACTTTAGTCACATATTCCTCTCTCAAGCGGGATTGGTGGGGAGTGCTTGGCCTGGTGATGTCATGGACTAAGATCCAGTAGAGTAGCCCAAATCAGGTCCCTGTGCCTGCTGATGCACCCTATTAGTGAAGCCTTCACTCAGTTGATCTGGAGGGGTGGGCCCAGCAGAGGCTTGCCCAGGTCTGTGTCTCCCTAGTACACTGCAGTGAGCAGGAACACCTAGCCGGCGAATTCAAACAAACTCTAACAGACAAAGAGAAAAAAAAAAAACAAAACTGGGCCTTCTATATACGTTTGTATGGAAGGAACAAAAATATGGGGAAAGGGAGCAACAAGAAAGGGTCCTCAGTCCCCAATCCTGAGAACACTGATCCAGGAAAGGTAAATGCAAAAGAGAATGAAGACAGAAAACATGCAATATCAGATAGGACACCAATAGAAATAAAGCAGTATCTCTGGAGCCTAATAGACTAGTTCAAAAATGAAGTATTTAATGAAATAAAGCAAGAAATAAGTAGAATAGTTAGAGAAATGCTAAGTACCCCCCAAGAAAAAACAGATGGTGGAATGGAAGAACAGAAAAAAAGGGGAGAATTGTTTGATGGAGAAAATAGAGAAAACATAGAATACGCGAAGCAGGTTCAAAGAGATTACCAGGAAGCTAAAAACTCTATTGAAAGCTGGCATAACAGCTTGAAAGAAACTAAGGTTAGATTATCTGAACTGGAGGACAGATTTATAAGGTGGGAGCATGAAATGAAAAACTTCTTAAAAATAACAAGAAAACAAACAGCAATAATTCAAAGGCTAGAAGATGATAAGAGGATCTATAAATTAAGAATTAAGAACACAAAAGAAGAAGTAGGGACACAAACAAATGAACTACAAAAGCTATTCACAGAAATAATCCAGGAGAATTTCCCTAATTTAGCAAAAGGTAAAGATACTCAGATGTATGAGGCATACAGGACCCCAGCCACCTATAACCCAAACAGAGCTACACCCAGGCATATAATAATCAAAATTTCAGAAATCCAATATAAGAACAGAATATTAAAAGCTGTCAGAGACAAGAAACAGATCACTTACAAGGGAACACCCATCAAAATTACAGCAGAATTCTCTGCACAAACCATCAAATCATGAAGAGTGTGTGTGTGGGGGATAATTCAAGCTTTGAAAGATAATAACCTCCAGCCAAGATTGATATATCCTGTACAACTGTCCCTAGAAATTGATGGAAAAACAAGGTGCTTCCAGGATAAAGAGGAAGTAGGGGAATTTGCAACCACCAATTCAGGTCTACAGAGATTACTGCAGGATATTCTAAAAATGAAAAATACCAAGATTCCAGAAACAATGGCAGAGAGGCCACAGTGAATGGAGCAGAAAGTGAAGTGAAGAAGACAAACTGACAACTAATGACAGTAAAAGAGCTCAACAGAAATGAAGCAGAGAAGGTTGGATGATAGGAACAGCCATTTTGCAGAAAACAAGACATCATAATAGCTAGTGTTGATTAATATCATCTTGTTTTGAAATCCCATCAAGCTTTTGTTCTTCTGTCTTCATCGGTTTTAACCTATTGTATCTTATTGGATTTTATTATATGTGATAATATAAACAAAAACTTTTATAGACAAGGAGATTATACAGAAACCATTGTTTCTGTATAATGGCTTTACATTGTCTTGATATATCTTTTTTTGGTCTTTTTCCTTTTTATTGGTACCAGGGATCGAACTCACGACTGCCTGCTTTCAAGGCAGGCGCTTATGCCGCTGAGCTAAATCCCCAGCCCCTGTCTTGATATGTTTGATGCTACAGTATATGAAGTTATATCCAAAGATTTTAAGGGAAGAGACACTATGGTAACGACTTTTATGTCGAGATTATCTTGTGGTGAAACGCTATTTTGCTTAAATGGCTTTGTTTTGACCTGCGCTGTTTTGTAGTTATGCCCTCTTTTTTATCTCAATCTCCTTTTTATTATCTACTTTTTCATTTTTATCCTTTTAATTAAGGGAAAAATAAATAAAAAATAGCAGGATATATTATAGTAACCCACTTTGATTTCCTATTAACTTGATTTGAAACCCTGTGTTGCTCTCACCATTTTGTTTTGACTGATTTTCCTCTATTCTGTTATGTTTGATAGTACTGAGTTCGAAAGTATAGGCAACAACTATGAAGACAATAAGATTCATTATGGGTTGACTATTATCTTCTTTTGAAGTCCTATAATGTCTCCAATGGTTTGGTTTTATTGGTCTTATTTTTACTGTTTTGTTCAATTTTATTATAACTGATGATATAGGCAATTCTTTTTAAGATAGCAAGAGGCAGTATGGTAACCATTGTTGATCACCTTGTATTTTGTTTTTTATATTATGTATTATGTCCATCCTTTTGATTTGACTGACTCTGTCCTGTTACGTCACATTTGGTTTTACTTTCTTCAAAGAAAAAATTAATAAAACCCAAAATGTGTAATTGTCATTGTACAAAAGAAAGGAAAAGAAAGTGCTCAAATGGATATAACTGCATATATATTTAAGTGTATAAGATAGATAACCATATTATTGAGTTTTGTTGGACCATTGAGCAAAAATGTTTCCAGTCTCACTGTTTGAAAGTCCTCTCTATATGCTTTAATTTTGTAACTTGAACAACTATTTCTAAGATGGCAATATGTAATTAACTAGTGATTTCCTACTGTTTATTTTTTCTAAAATTCTGTAATACCTGTACCCTTTTTCTGTTTTTTTTCTTTTTTCTCCTTAAATAAAATTTAAAAAAAGATGACAGTATGTAATCTATTAACTAGTGATTTCCTACTGTTTTTTTGAAATTCTGTGTAACATGTAACATTTTTTTTTCTTTTTCTCCTTAAATAAAATTTTAAAAAAGAAATATAATGGTCAATAAATACATAAAAAAAGTTCAACATCACTTACAATTCTCAAAATGAAAATTAAAACAACACTGACTTTCCATTTCACTCTGAAAAGAATAGTTATCACCATGAAGTCAATCAGTAACAAATGTTGGTGAGGCTGTAGGAAGAAAGCCTTCCTCATTGCTGATGAGAATTCAAACTGATAAAATCACTAAAAGTTAAAAATAGAAATTCCATTTGACCCAGCTATTTTCTTTCTTGGTATCTGCCCCAAAGAGTTAAAGGGATCAAACCACAGTGATATCTGCATACCCATATGTATAGCAACACATTTTATAATGCCTAAATCTTGGAAGCAACCTATATGTCCATCAACAGATGAATAGATTTTAAAAAATATGGCATTCACACACAATGGAATACTCCTCTACTTTAAAGCAGGATAAACTTGAGTCATTTATAGAAAAATGGATTGAGACTATAATGAGACTATACATTGAGACTATAATGTTAAGTGAAGTAAATCAAACACATAAGCTAAAATAGCATATGGTTTCTCTTTTATATGAAAAACTCAAAATAAAAATAAAATTCAAAATAAAAGATACAGTGGTACCTCAATTCATGAATGCTTTGTTTGGGAACAGAAGTGTTCTGCAAAATTTGACCTCTGTTTGCAAACTTTGCATCAGGTGACATTGAACTTCATTGGGAAATTTGATTCAGTTTGTGATGGATTCTGTTCACAACCAGAGTTGTGCGAAGAACTAAGTTCATGAACTGAGGTACCCTATAATAAGAAAAAGGAGAGAGAAAGTTATTGTAGCTGGGGATTTACCTCAGTTGCATAAATACCTTCCTGGCAGGTGTGAGATTGTGAGTTCCAACCCTGGTACCCCTCTTCCCCAAAAGTTATTGTAATCCAACATGGACAATATATCTCTAATTGTACTTTGATTTAGTATAATTGTCTTATGTGTTTTTGCCTATTTGTCTGATTGTTAATGTATATGATGATTAACTTTATAAAGATTTAAAAGATAAATAAATGAGCCTGATGCTGGCTGTGATGTACAGTTTAAATCTAACTATTTGGAAATACTGTCCTAACCTAAATTGAGGGACATTCTAAAAATTAAGTAAGTCATGATCTTAAAAGTGCCAAGGAAATGTCGTGGAAAATTTGAAGAACTGACCTAGATTAGAAGGATCTAAATGCATCACTTGATTCCTAACTCTATCGTTTTACTATAAAAATTTTTTTGAAACAACTGGTGAAACCTGAGTGAAGTGTGAGGATTCATAAAAGTAATCAAGGTTACTACTGAAATTAAAATCCAGGAAAATCTAACATCTAAGGTTAACATTGGAATTAATGTTTTGATTTGGATAATTGTGTTGCAGTTATTTTTCCTTGCAGTATTGTTAAATTTTTTTGTTTGTTGAAACATATACTAAACTATTCTAAGATGATGGGACATTGGATGTAAATTGTTTATTTAAAAATTTTGTTCTTGTATTTTTTATTCTTCTATAAATTTGGTATTACTGAGTTATAGGCTCACGATTATATATGAAAAAAAGAAACATAAAATTCACATTGTATAACAATATCCCTAGCCACTGATAAGGGAGATTTGTGAGTAGCTTTTAGAAATCCATTCCCTCCTTAATTATCAGGGACTTAATTTCTCTTCTTTCATCTATACTTTCAATTTCCTGCTTTAAATGATATCTGTCCCATCAGTATAAAAATATGCTCACAGTCTATAGGCCTTCCTGGAATTTTACCATCCTTGGATGTATCCATAAACAATATAATGCTCAATTTTGTTTACTGGAATTGGATTGAATGGATTAATGTATTCAACATGGTTTCTGATGTTTATCCACATTAATGTGGATAACTAGTTCATTTTTTATTGCTATTAATGTTTAATTGTATGAGTATGCTCTATCTTATCCATCTTTCAAGTGACTAATATTTGGCTGAGGTGACGTAGTTTTGTCCCTGCCTGCTGATCCAAATGAGCAAAAGATATTTTAGAGAATATAACCTGGAGAGGAACTGCTGGGTTTATAATGTACATACGATCATGTTACTAAGGAATAAGGCTAAGGTATTTCCCAAAGTTGTCACGCCAGTTTACAATCCTCTTATTAATGAATTAAGAGTTCTTCTTACTGTATATTCCAGTCAAAGCTTCATAATAATCCTCTCTAATTTTTACCACTCAAGTAAGCATTAAGTCTTATCTTGTGGTGGTTTAACTTTGAATTTACATTATTAATGAAGTTGGAAAATCTTTTCATAATGTTTAGGGCTGTTTATGCTTCTTTTTTAATGAAATTCTTTCATTTCTGTAGTGTATGTCTTGGTTACTTTTCTCTCATTGCTGACCCAAAATGAAGGAAGAAAGGTTTATTTAGCTCATTTGTGAAGGTTTCAGTCTATAATTAGCTAGCTGCAAGGCAGGGTGGCATGGCACTGAGGCAACACGTCAAGGCGGCAGCCAGCAAAAGCAGCCAGAGCAAAAAGGGGGGAAGAGCAAGCCTCTTTTCCTCCTTTATATTGCATATAAGCCACCCCTCCTTCAGGGTGGGCGTAGCACTCAAACCACTTCTGTGCCTTCCTGTTGCACAGGCTGAAAATTAAAATCCAGGAAAATCTAACACCTAAGATTAACACTGTAAGTGTAAGTAAGAATCCTGGCACCCTGAATCTCTTAGTTAAACTCTAAACTTCTCAAGGTGACAATGTATTAACCGTAAGAGTTTATTTGCTGGGTTTGAACTTTCTTGCCTTCTGCCTTAGCCTCTTATAATTCTGGGGTTACAGTCATGTGCCACCATACCTGGTTAAGTGTGTTCTAATATGGCCTGTATTTTAATCTTTCATCCCCTGCTTGTTTTGCAAATACCTTTTTGTTTTTATCTTTTCATTTTGTGATGATGAGCAGAAGTTCTTAATTTCAATGTAATTAAATTTGTTAATCATTCTCTCTTGTTTTTTCTTGTTGTGTCTTATTTATTGTTTTGGTTTTTTTGAGACAGGGTCTAGATATGTGGGACAAGTTGGCCCTGAAATCACTGGGTAGCCCTGGCTAACCTCAAATTTCCATTGATCTTCCTGCCTCAGCTTCCTGAGTGCTGTAATCACAGGCATGCACCACCATGCCTGGCTGCTTTTGTATCTTATTTAAAACATTACTTAGCAGTCATAGAATATTCTTTGGCTAATATTTTTAGTTTTATTTCCTACCTAGAATTTTTTATATGGAGAGTGTGATATAAGTGAGTCCAATTTCATTGTTTTTAAATTTAGCTGATCAAATTTCTCAACACTTTCTCTCTAAAAATTCTTCCTTTTCATACTAATCCACAGTGTCATACCAGAGTTGAAGACTGAAATATACTTGTGCCTATTTCTAAGTTTCATAAACTGTTCAGTATCTACTGGCCCATCTTTTCATGATAACAATACTACCTTAATTATGTTAAATTTCAATATTCTTGATGTCAGGTAAGGCTCGTTCCCCCAGCTTTTTAAAAAAAAAATCCTGGTTATTGTTGTGCTTTTATATATACATTATATTAATCCATATATGTATGTATCCAAATATATGTGTATATCCAAATTAAAGATTTTTCCTTTACAAAATTCAATTAAATAAATAAAAGGGAATATAAAGATCCCCTAACATCTCCAGTCATATTTAAAGGGTCATGATTTTACTCCATAAACTTAAAGTGTTAATCATGAAGTTAGAGACAATATTCCAAGAACTAACATGTAGCATCTACTTTTAAAATAAGAAAAAAACAATAAAAAATTCCTGGAAAATTTGGAATCCTCTTATCTTATGGCAAAATCAAAATGAGTCAGCGGGCAACCAAGGGGAAAGATACAAAAACCCCTGAGAGTAGAAGCCCTAGGTGGAGCCGCTCACGCCTTGATCAGAGGAAAGCAGTGAAGAGACTCAAGAAGAGGCACGGTTTCCTGACGTGAAATACCTCTAGCAATTAAAGAAAAAAGATGTCATCAACTAGATCAGATCCATAAGGTGTGGCTGATAGGCCAGAGAGGGTGCATTTGCCTTTTCACACTCACGCACACCAATTATCACAACTTAAAGTTGCCTCTCCCTTTTCCTCTTCAGCAGCACATATATCAGTGGAAGAAATAGAAACAGTTGCTAAAGAGGCAAGTTGAAATTCTCTGAAAAAGGAAAAAGGTATAAATCCTTAAATTACAGTAACTACAAGGGACATTTAAAGGTTATTTCCTAGATCCAATGATTCTGTGGCTTTGCCTCATTGGAAGAATGATCTAGATGTCCCTTCCATGTGGGTCCATTACGTATCATGGTCCCAGACACAAGACCAAACAAAATTCCATCATTTAAATCCTCTTACATTAAGTTAGCTACATAATAAATAAATTCATCAGGACAAAAAGAACACAGTCCAATTTCAAATATAACATTAATTCTAAAGTCATAATATAAACCCTGCAGGACATAAGGAAAAATAACCAGTCATTTAAGCTGCACAACTAACTTTTAAAATCTGCTATAAAACATTGTACTTATAGTCAACAATGTGTTGTACACTTAAAAATGTGTTATGGTATATCTTACCTTAAGTGTCATTATTACATTAAAATTAAAAAGTTGAATTGCATAAACCTACAAACCACTTGACAAAATGTACCATAAATAAACTGAAAAACATTGGTCAACCAAAATAATTATTTTCAAAACATCTAAAATGCCTAAAACAAAAGAATTTTCTTTATTCATGGGGAATCTGTGCTGATGAGTAAGAAACAAACCCTAACAGTTCAGATAAAAAATAAGCAAAATGTATTAAGTGGATTTTTAGGAAAAAATTACAATAACTAATAACCAATATTGTCAACTTCATTCATAATTGAATGCTTGAAATCAAAACACTGTAATAAAATAATTTTTATATCATATTGCTAAATGAAAAAATTAAGATTTAACATTTGGGAAGATACAGGAAAACAAGTAAATTCATACATTGTAGATAAGAAATATAAATCAGAATAATTTTGTTGGCTGGCATGGTAATCTAATATCTATTAAAATTGTAAATACACATGATTGAAACAGACTTTTGAGAAAATGGAGAAAAATATGAATGTAGCAAGGTTTTTTAAACATTTGAAATATGTTTAAACATATGACAATTGTATGTATGAAATGTTTTGAAATATGTATGAAACATATGAAAAGTGATAATTATAAAGGGAAAAATGATAATCTGGACCATACATATAGTGACATAGATATAGCAAGTAGAAATCTTATGCACTGATTGGCTCATAGAACGTTAGATATGTTTAAGAAAACTTAATGTGTATAATCACCAAAAGACATGTACAAGAATGTTCATGGAAGATTTATTTACATTTCATCAATCATACAGTGGAGAAATAGTGGTAGCGTTATAGGACAAAACACTATTGTGAAGGTAATGAATGATTACATGAAATATAACGATGAATGCTAAAGAAATCAGGGATGAAAGGCTATATAAATGGTAGAGTGGTACTTCTGTTCACAAACAATTCCCTCCATGATTGTTGTTGTGAACTGAATTGATAGGAAATTGAATGAAATTTCCTCATAAGTTTCAAAATAGGTAAGATAAATCCATTCTGATCCCTACAAATGTGGTTTCAAAGCAATGTTGGTCTTGAAGTGAATCAAATTTTCTCATGAAGTTCATTGTAAATAAGGTTCATCACTTCTGAACCATACTTGTGTTTAACCACAAAAAACGAAGCAAAGTCCACTACAGTATAAAGAGAACACTAACCTTACTTAAGTCATTGTTACTCTGTATGCTCTTGTCACCTTTATTACTGCTCTGCACTTTATTATTACCATCATGCTTGTGCTCTTTGGAGCCCTGCTGGATTGGATAATACTGTACAGTACTGTCTGTGCTTAAAAGCACACAAAAGTGCTCCACTGAACATGCACGCAGGTCTGTCTGTATCAGCGATCTCCACTAGAGGAAACCACAACAGAGTATCAGAGCTGGAAGAAGGATGCATTTATACTCACTGGGGAAAGACAGCTGTGGTCAAGTTCATCTCGATGTAGAGTTCATAAAAAGAAGCAAAATCTTGCCAAGCACTTCTGCTTGTGAATTGGATTGTTTGTGAAGAGAAGTGTTGATGAACTGATGCCTTACTGTAATATCATATTTACCATTCATTCACATCACATTCACACCACACGAAACTACCCTACAAGGGGAGAGTGCAGAGTAATGGTTGGCTTTGGAGGATAAGTAGGGACTTAATGGGAGTACAAGGATACATTCTGGAATGTTGATAATGTTCTGTTTATTAATTTAGGTGCTGGCTACACAGCTATGGCCACTTTGTGGAAACTCATTGAGCTGTACATAATATGTGCACTTTTCTGTATGTATTATATATTTTTTATTATATACTTCTATGAAAAGTTGATTCAAATATGTATTCATACTAGAAAAATATATCTAGCAAAATCCTTAGCTAAGACTTTAAGAGAAATTTCAAAAAACACAGGCAAACATTTGTACAAAGGTATTTGTTATTGCCTTTTGGTAATAAAAAAGAAAACTTAAGAAGAATCCAACAGACCACAGATAAAAATTGGTAGTATGTTCATACAATTATATAGCCATTATGGTAATTTTGGTAGCTATCTATTGGAATGGAAAGATTTTCAGAAATCAATGAAGTAATTTAGAACAGGTTGTATTCTGTGCTCCCATTTTCCCCAAAAACTTAAAAAAATATTCAAGTATATAAAAATAGACCCTGCACATACATATATCCACATAAGCTAGTGCATGCCTAACTTTTTTGAAATTTACCAGGTGTCTGACATATTTATTTCTGAGGAAGGAGATCTGGGGCTTAAAAGTAATGAGAGATTAAATTTCTTTCTTTTCCTAACTTTCTGTTCTGTTTGATGTTTCCCATGAAATGTACTATATCTATTTGTATTGTATTTATTTAAGAAAAATTTGAATTGTTAGAATATACAGTATAGACATAGACATAAATATGGAAAGAGAAATCTATGAATGTAGACACAGATATAAATGTGAAGCAGAGAGAGAAACATAGGAACTTTCAATTCCCAATTTGTTGTTTAATTTGAGGGACATTAACTGGTGGTCCAACAAATTCAGAAAGGGAGTACAGAGGAAAAATCTGGAGGTCAAAATTAGGAATAAAACTAGTTTAAGTCCAAATAAAATGTCTAACTTGTTAAAATGAGTACATTTTCATTTATTTATTAAATAGAATAACTAATGTAAGTCTAAAGAAAGCCTAATCAGTTTATGTGTAATATTCTCTAATAAAATGTTATGGCAGAACTCTAACCAGTGCACCTCTGTCTTGTTCTGTATGCGCCATCTCGATAGGGTTAAGTTTCTATTTCTTGTAAAAACTTAAGTTTTAGCTTCTTGTAACTCCCCTACCCTCTTTCTGCATGTTATTGCAGGTGTGCTGTTCTGAGATAATGTTTAACCTCAGGGTGGGAGTAACAGAATGCACCAAGAGTTCCAGAGGTTATCAGAACTAAGTCAACAACTTTACAGCTTTGCAGTTTTTAGCTTTAAATATCCCTCCCTTAGTCTGCTAGGCATGCAGTCTCTGGGTCGATCCTAAGGGGGCTGCATTGCCAGGCCTGGAATAAAGCCTTTGCTCCCAATTTCTTGCTTCCTTGAATTTTATTCCGGAGTCTGAGCTATCTCATAAAAATCTACCCTTGAGATAACATTTTCAGTCATGCACAAAGGACACAAACTGTGAAACAGTTTGCACATCATCTTTTATGACAAAATATTCAAATTTAGTATTGTTGATAATGCATGTTATGATGTCAGAGAAGTATTAGCATATTTTCTCAAACTATGATTTGCTTAATAAGAAGTTTGTTTTTCTTCCATGTAAAAGTCCAAGGAGGTAGCTCACAACTAATATGAAAACACAAGTAGTGTCATGTTCCAAGCACCTTACATTTTGTTACTTTGCCATCCTCAACATAAAGCTTCCAGACCCAAGATGGTTGCTCTGGCTGCTGCTAAGATGTTTATCTTGCAGCCATAGCTGGTTGGAAAAGGAAATGACAAAATGGCAGATACTGTTTTGTTTTGAGAATACAATATAGTAGTACAAAAATATACATTAGGGTTCTCTAAGAAACAGAATTAATAGGATATATGAACATATTTACTACATATATGTAAAAGTAGATTTACTATGATGAATTGGCTTACACAACTTTGGAGGCTGAAAATTTTCATAGTCTGCTTTCTATGTAAGTCTAAAGGCCTGACAACCAGGAAAGCTGGTGATATGAATTCCAGTTTCAGGACAGGAGAGGTTGAGATGCACTAGCTTGAAAAGTGATGGAGGGGAAAAGATACAAGTGGCTTCTTCCATTTTTTTCTCTGATCAGATCTTCAACAGACTGAATGGTGCCTATTCACATGGGGAGTTCAGTGTATTTTACTAAATCAAATGCGAACCTCACCCATAACCATCCTCACAGACATGCTCAGATAATTTTATATCTGAGCATCCTGTGACCCCCCCTCAAGTTGACTCTTAAAACTAACCATTACAAATTCAACTTGTGTCAAGATAGCACCCATATACTTACCTTTAACCATACTTAATCTCTAAATGAAAACAATTTTTTTTTTTTTTTGGTGCTGGAAATTGAACTTAGGATCTTGCACTTGCCATGCAAGCCCTATGCTACTGAGCTAATATTCTCAGCCCTCTAAATGAAAATAATAACAGTCATAATTCTACGTAACATGACACAACTACCCTGTGTATAAACAAACCTCTTCTCCAGAAAGTAAAATTCTCAGGTGAAGTTTACTCTTCTCCATGAAATACTGTAACTTACATGGTATGATGTTAAAGAACAATACTTAAATAATATGACATAAAGTCAATGTATCATATACAATAATATAACAAGAAGAAAGAAAACAAACGTACATTTATAGCAACCTAAGGAGGAAATGTTCATGACTTCTGCAAATGACCTTGTGGTCTTAGTTGACACAGAAATACCTAGATACACAAATACTAGAAGTATTTGGCAAAATACTTTGGCAGTGCAGGCACGGTGGTAAAAAGAAAGTGCAGCACAATCAGCAAAACTGACAATATTGTCCCGTACAAGAAAGAAAAAGACATGAAGGCTCTGTAAACGTGACGTAAAGAACTGTGCAAGAAAAAAGACAAGTTGTAAGTCCAGTTGGTGGGTTTTAAGTCGAACAGTTGTTAGACAGTTTGGCCTGTGAACTGGGAATGTGTGTGTTGGAAACAAGGTAGTTTGGGGAAAGGTAGATGGATAGATCTTTACAAATGATTAGCTACTTTTGTGCCTTAGGTTATGCTCACAGGAAGCATCTACTAAACAGAAGGCACCAAACATTCAACTTGTCTACAAAACAAAGAAACTTAATCTACAAAGTCAGTGGCCCCTGGCCTTCCCCACCTCACAGCAGGCCCTGGAATAAAAGGTCCATAATAACAAGTTCAGAGGCCATATGTCCAATAGAAGGATCTTTTCCCTTGAAGTTGAGCATAGTCATCACTTCTGCTTATTGATTCTTAGTCTGTTTTGTTTTACTATAATGTAATATTATGAGCTAAATGGTTTATAAAGAAAGTAAACAATTCTCCCAGTTCTGGAGGGTTGGAATCTCAAGGTTGCACATCAAATGAGGGCTCAGTGTTGTGTCACCCGAGTGGAATGCAGAAGGGCAAGAAAATGCAACAGTGAGCAAGAGGGTGGAAGGCAGACCTGGTATTATATGAAGCTTACTGTCATGATAATATAACCCGCTCCTGTGGGAATTACAGAATCAATATATTCATGAAAGCACACCCTTTATTACCTGATCATCACTTATTAGTTTGTATCCCCTAATTCTGTTTCATTGGAGATTAAGTTAATATCAGGAAGAAAAGAAAACTCATCACTACTGATTCTATTTATATTAAGATATAGCAAATAGTATGAATAACTGCATAACCACTAATTTGAAGTGTTAGGTGGAATGGAACAATTTCTTGAGAGACACAAAATAGCAAAATGCACACAAGAAGAAATAAATAATCTGATGAGTCTGCCTGTTAAAAATATCAGATCAGGAATTATTAACTTTACCCAAAAGAAAGCCCCACAACTATATGGTTTCAGTTGAGAATTCTACAAAATATTTAAAGAAGACATAATAGCAATCACGTATAATCTTTCTTGGAAATTAAAAGCTGACAAAAATATCTTAGCTCATCCTGAGCTAAAAGCATTATATTCATATTAAAACCAGAAAAAATGAAAATTACTGACCAGTATTTCTCATGAACATAAAAGCAAAAATCCTTAATGAATACAACAAAAGGAGTTATGCATCACAATAAAGTGAGATTTAAAGAAGAAAAACCATGATCTAATCAAGTGAAAAGGTAAAAGTGGTAAAATTCACTACCCATTCATAATAATAATTGTCAGTAAAATGGTATGGGAGAAAATTCTTCACTTGGTGAAAAAAACCTACAAAGAAACTATAGTTAACATCATACTTAGTGTGTGAAATCGGAAAGATTCTCCCTGAACTCAAGAACAAACAAAGAATCCTCACTTAACATCCTACTCAACATTGTACTGAAAGTTCTTGCAAGTGCAGTAAGGTAATAAAGTAATATTGCAAGTGCAGTAAGGTAGTAAAGTAATTTGTATCGAGGTGTCCACCCACGACCTCATGCGCTCCTTGAATTTTTTATTTTTCTAACGTCTTTTCATAAGAACAATTATTGATTACAACGAAAGACACTTTTATTTTTTTTGACACGTTTTTAAACTGGATGCACCGTATTTTGACATATTAATCATTTGTACAATAAGCTATTCAAGATAGTGTAATAAATATTCTTATGTATTCATCTTTGCTTTCATCATTTCTTAGACTAGAATTACTGAGTTAAGGTACCTAAATGTTTTAAAATTTTATAATACATATTACCTGATTTCTTGCCAGAAAGTTATTTAATCAAACCCAAAAGACAAAATATAATTCAGAAATGAAGATGTTAATTTTATACCAGACTGCACAGAATGCTTTAAACTAACATTTTGTAAATTGAGACTATAGGTGGCACTAAAGGATTAAGGAATGTTTTGTAACCACTTTCAGAATCCTAGGCTAAGTGGACACCTCTGCCACCTTCTTCTAAAGCAGGTAAACTAAAGACAATTCATAAAAAATCATCCTTTGTGTTCTTAATGTTATCTATAAAAAACTGTGATTACACATTTCCATCCCATTCTTTTGGAATGATCTGTCATCCCTGAAATGCTTTAACAATATAATCCTGTTTGAATTTATATTATCCTTTAGCCTGGGGAAGTGTATTTTCTCATGCCATTTGTAAAATATTCCTTAAAATACCAATTGTTTATAAAAAAAAAAACCTTGCTATCATTCATTCTTCTGCTATAACTTTTCAAGAAAGGAACATAGAAGTCACATGTCAGGAAGGCAACTCTCTCATGATCTAACAAAGCTTGAAACTGTAATACTATAACTTTCTGTGGTGTACTTAATTTGCTATTTTCTATGCTAACTTTCAAAACTTGTACTATGAAAATTGTAATTTAAACAAATGGTGTAGATTCCAAACTATTGTGTGCAGCTAAGGATGGTTTTGAGTGTCATCACTCGGCACTTGAGGATTTGCACAATCCAATGGCTGTGAAGCAAACAGATTTTTAGGCTTGCTTTTTTGGAATACCAAATGCTCCAGCTGGAGCCATACACTAAGTACTCTACTGCTTGCCTTCCCTACCTTGATGTAGCTTTCACTATATAAGCTTCTTTAGCAATGACAATAGAAAATAATTTTAAATTTTAAAAAAAGCTTTAGCTGACACACAAGTGTAGATGTTTATGGAGGCGGTGTGCTTATCCAATACCTGTATACAATGTGTTATGACTGAATCTGGATACCTAAATGTTTATCATTTTTATTGTGAACCTTTGAATCCCTCTCTTCTGGTGCTTTATAAACTTTATAAACTCTTGGTACTCTGTTATGCTACAGAACTTATTCTTCCTATCTAACTGTATTTTGTTAATTATTGTCTGATGTCCCTCTATCCCTTCTCCTCCTTCTTAGCCTATAGTGACCATCTACTGCCAGATGGTCAGGGCTTAGAAGTATCAGCCACATTCAAGCAAGATGTCATCCACAGGGCCTGTTTTTTTCTCTACCACTTCTTGTCCTTGTAATATTTTTATATTTATTAGTGTGTGTTTGCAGTACATAATGGTTACTTTCATAGTGTGGGATTGTTACACATCGTAATTCTTTTCACTCCCCCTTCCCTCTTCTTGTTCTTTGTTCCTTCTGTTTCTTTATCCTGTTATTATTTACAGACTCTATCCCCCCTTTCCTATTGTCTTTTGTGATTGTTCTGTTTTTTTCTTTTGTTTTTGCTTTATTTTGTACCAGAAATGAAATTCAGAGCCTCTCACTTGCCAGGCAACAGCTGCACGGCTGAGCTACATCCCCTGCTCTCCTATTATCTTTTATTTTGTGCTTTAAATTATTTATATCTCAGGTTCCTCATATCAAAGAAACCATACAAAATTTAAACTTGTGTGCCTTATTTATATGGTCTCAAGGTGCATCTGTTTTGCTACAAATGACTCAAATTTAAGGGAGTTATACTCTCATTATAAATAGGACATTTTCTTTATTCATTCACCTGTTGATGAACATATAGGCTACTTCCAAGACTTACCTATTGTGGTTTTTGTTTCTAGAAACATGAATATGCATGTATCACTGTAAAATATGCTGTCTTCAACTCTTTTGGGATGATACCTAGAAGGGAACTATCTGGGTCAAATGGAATTTCTAGTTTTAGTTTTATGCAGGAAACTTCATACTGATTTCCATAGTGGTTGTACTAGTTTGCACTCCCATCAACAATGTAGCAGAGATCCTCTTTTTTGCTGCCTCACTAGAATTTGTTATTATTTGATTTCTTGATTATAGCCACTTTTTCTAAAGTAAGATGGAATCTCAGTGTTATAATTTGCATTTCTTTAGTGGCCAAAGATGATGAACATGTTTTCACGTATTTATTGGCCATTTGTACCTCTTTTTTTTTAATTTTGAAGGGACTAAAACCAAATGAGAGAAAAACAAAATGGTGTCAGTCAAAACAAAAGATGGCCATAGTACATGACTTAAAACCAAAATACAAGGTGATCTACAATGATGTAGGTGGTAGATGTCTACCATGATATCTCTTGTTATCTTTAATAGAATTGCCCATTTCATAAGGCATAATAAAGTTGAACATTAGCAGTACAGAACAAAATCAATAAAAACAAAACTTTGGAGACATTATAGGACTTCAAAAGAAGGTAATGGTCAAGCTAGAATGGGTATCATAGCGAATCTTATTGTCTTTAGAGTAGTTGCCTATACTCTCAGGCTTTATACTATCAGACTTAACAGATTTGAGTAAAATCAGTCAAGACAAGACAGCAATCGAACAAAACAGATTCAAATAAAATAAGTCAAAATAAGACAGTGAAAGCAATACAAAGCTCTAGATTAAGTTAATAGGAAATTAAAAATGGTTACCATAGTATATCCTGCTATCTTTGGAATAGCTGTCCATGCTCTCAAATCTAGTACAAGTAGACAAACTGGAATAGAATATAACCAAACTAAACAGAACAATGAAAACAATATGAGTTTTAAATTATGATACAAGATTACCAATGTCCTCTGCCTTCCCTTTTTAGACAATTCCTCCCCTGTCACTTTCACAGAGTGCATTGTACATTTTGTATACCACTAACTCCTTTAGTTTTTAGATTAGGGAGGCAACCTGCTATTTACTTAAGTGGTTCTGAACTTTTTTACCCCTGAGCTTGATCTCAAGTTGTATCTATTTTTCTATAAAGAGCCTCATGGTTTTCCTTCTTTATAGCTGAGTAGTTATTTATTATATAAAAGTGTTATGTCTTTCCAACCAACCTGCAGCTGAAAAGGGAGCCACCCCCACTTTTTTCTGGTTCCCTGTCACATAGAGCATTATTTTCTCACCTTTGACTTTCTGTCCATAAACGCTCTTTCAGGGTAATTATATTTCTTATGTAGAGCCTTTTGATGGACCCTATCTCCTGATCCACTCTGTCTGTGTTTCTTTTTATTAGTGTATCAAGACCACTCATGTTAGCGATTTTGGCCCACCTTTTCTGCCTCATTTCTGTCATGTTATTTTTCTGTCATTGTTTGTCTACTTTCCCCCCTTCATTTCAATGTCTGCCTCATTCAGCAAGCCCCTCTGCCACTGTTCCTGAAGCCATTTTTACTGAAGTCTTTTTTCTCTCTCTCTAGAATGTCCTTCAGTATTTTTTGTAGGGTTGAATTGGTGGTCATGAACTTCCCCAATTCCTCTTTGTCATGGAAGCATCTTGTACCTCCATTAATTTTGAGAGATAATTTTGCAGGGTACATCAATCTGGGTTGGAGATTATTTTCTTTCAGGGCTTGGAATACTTCACTCCGAGCTCTTCTTGATTTGATGGTTTGTGTCAAGAAGTCTGTCATGATTTTGATGGGTTTTCCTTTACAGGTGATCTGTTTCTTTTATCTGACAGCTTTTAATAGTCTGTTCTTGTCTTGAATTTCTTGGATCTTGATTATTTATGCCTGGGTGTAGATATATTTTGGTGATAGCTGGCTGGAGTTCTGTATCCCTCACTTATCTGAACATCATTTCCTTTTCCTATGCTTGAGAAGTTTTCTTTAATTATTTCTGTGAATAGCCTTTGCATTTTATTTGTGTTTACCCTGCTTCTTCACTCATGTTTTTTATTCTTAAGTTATAGATCCTCTTGTCATCTTCTACCCTTTGTATTGTTACTTCTTGGTTCCTTGTTAATTTTAAGAGATCTTTCCTTTTGTGATCACACATTGCAAACCTGTCTTCAAAGTTCGATAGTCTATTTTTAGTTTCTTTCAAGCAGTTTTGCCAGCTTTCAATAGAGTTTTTAATTTCCTGGTAATCTCTTTGAATCTGTTTCATGTATTTTAGATTTTTAAAATATTCTTTGTTGAAGGTTTCCCTCTGTTTTCTATGTTCCTCCATTCTTCCATCCATGTCTTCTTGAGAGGTGCTTAGCATTTCTTTTATTTTTCTTATATCTTCTTTTACTTATGTTAGTATTTCTGTTTTAAGTTCTTTTATAATTTCTTGAAAATATTTCTTTATGTCAGATGCTGTTCTGCAGAAACTACAGATGTGCAACCCCTGATCTCTTCTGTGTTTACCTCTCCTAGGCCAGTTCTGTTTGGTTTGGAGGCTGGAGACTTCCTTTCGTTTCTTCCTCTTGTCATGTTTCTGGTTTCTTCCAGACAAGTGGATAGTGGGGGTTCCTGGCACTTCCTGTATTGGTTAAAAATACTCTGAAGCATGCTGGCTAGGGATTGCTGCCCTCCCCAGCCTGCTGGTAACACTGGAGTACAAGCTGGGGCAGGACAGGTTGACTCCTCCCTTATGAGCTGGTCAACCACTGGGAGTCTTCACCACCTTAGTGTGTGCTGCTAACAGTCAGGGCTGGTTAGGGATAGTTTCAGGGAAACTTTGGTCTTGGTTATTGGATCACACACCGGGGTGGGACTCAGTCGAAGCAATTCTCACCAATCTGCTCTGTGCTAGGAGTGGCTGAATGAAGCCAGGTGCAGTTCTGATTCCAGGCTTATCCTGCCAGACTCCAAAATGTTGCCTAGCCAGTTGCCCACTCCCGTGGGGGGACTGAGTTCTTCACACTCACCGCCAGCCAGTGCCATTTTCTGGTTCACCACTCCCCTCCACGACTGCATCTTCTCACTGAGGCCCTTGGGCTGGCCAACTCCCAACTTCACCATGACTTGTGTCTTCAGATTCCAGTGGCATTTCACACACAGTGGGACTGGTTCTGGTGAGAGCACATCTGGCTACAGTCTTCTGTTCATGTTTTTCTTTTCTTTTCTTTTTCTCTCTCTCTTTTTTTTCCACTTTAGTTCCTTCCTAGGTCAAGAAGATCCATCTCCTTCCATCTGGTGTTCTCCAGGATGCTATATTCCAGCATCTGAGCTGTTTCTTCCAGAGAGGCTTTTTACTTTGCTACTTATTGATCTGCTATCTTCCCAGCTTCCAATTTGTGGGCTTTGATCCTGGCTTTTCAGATCTGCCTCTGTTTTCTAAAAGGACTCAGTGGGCTGCTCCTGAAAATGGGTTGCAGATGTGTTCAAAAGATTCCAGGGTTAATGTTTGATAGGAACAATCAATCTTGTAGTATTTGAAAGCATCCTGAGTGCAGGCCATGCCAGGCCATAATGGAAGAGAGGGCAGGTAGGCATTTTGAAAAGTTAATATCTGGGAATGAGGCAGTCTTCACTGTCAAGATTATTACACTCTCTCAAACTCTTCATTTTAAGCCAGGAAGATGAATATGTGTCTCTCCATTGTGCAGCTTGAGGGTCCCCGAGGATCTTTCCTTTGCAGATGGTAGCTTGTAAAAGTCACAGAAGGCAGCCCATCCAGCTGGGGTTGTCTCCAAATGTGCTAGGGGCAAGCAGTTTGGCACTGTGACACCGGAAGAGCCCTCTGATTCTTGATATATTTCTTGAGTAATTGAAATTTTATTCAGATTCAAATTTTATTCTTGCTAAGGTCTACATCTTTAAGAGTTTTACCTATTTTATCTTCTAGAAGATTCAGTGTTTATGTTTTAATATTACATGACTGATTCATGTTGATTTTAGTTTTGTTTGAGAGATATGGGTCTGGATTCAAACTTCTTCATTTGGGTAGCTAGTTTTCCCAGCACCATTTATCTTTTCTCCAGTACTTTTGGCACCTTTGTCAGATCAGGCAGCTGAATGTGCCTGAGGCTGTTTCTGAATCTCATGTTTGTTCCACTGACCCATATGTCTATTCTTGTGCCACTCACATGCTGTTTTTATTATTGTGGCTTAGTAGTATAACCTGAAATCTGAGAGTATAAAGACTCCTACTTTGCTCCTATTACCCAGAATTGCTTTGCTGTTCTGGTTCTATATGAATTTTAGGATTGTTTTCTCTAGTCTAGCTGAGTCAAATGTGACCATTATTCTCTGATTTTTTGAAAAATTTTGACACTAATTTCCACAGAGGTTGCACCGGTCTGTACTCTCACCAACAGTGGAGAAGGGTTCCTTTTTCCCCACAGCTCTGTCAGCACTAGACATTGGTTAATTTCTTGATGATAACCATTCTTTGTGGAGTGAGGTGGGATCTCAGCATTATTTTAATTTGCATTTCTTGAATGACTAGTGATATTAAGCCTTTTTCATATATTTATTTGTCATTTATATTTCTTCATCTGAGAAGTGTGTATTCATCTCAGATATCCATTTTTAGATTGAGTCTTTGAATTCAGGTGGGTCTGAGTTTTAAAAATTCCTAATATATCCTAGATGTAAGTCCTCTGTTTGAGGGACAGTTGGCTAAAATTTGTTCCCTCTCTGTGGGTTGTCTTTTCACTCAGTTGGTGATTTCTTTTGATATGCAAAGGATTTTTAATAAGATGATATTGCAGTTGTTGATTCTCTGCAGTATTTCCTGTAAAATCTTGTTTTGTTCATGAAGCCTCTAGCTATACCTGCATCTTCAAGATTTCTACCTACTTTCTCTTCTAGTAGATTTAGTGTTTCTGTTTTAATATTTAGATTTTTGACTCATTTTGACTTTTGTTTTGTGCATAGTGTTGGACATGGGTCCAGTTTTAGTCTTTGACATGTGTAGAGCCAGTTTTTCCAGCACCATTTATTAAACAGCCTGTCTTTCCAGTGAACATGTTTGGCCCCTTTGTCAAAGACATTGTGGTTGAACATGTTTGTAGTTCTGTCTGGATCTTCTAATAGGTTCCACTTAAGCTTGGGTATTTTTTTGACAGTACATGCTAATCTTATAATAGTAGCTTTGTAGTATAATTTCAAGGTGGAGATTGTGATGCCTCCTGCCTTGCCTTTGTTGTCCAGGGTTGTCTTTGCTATGCTAGGTCTCTTCTGCTTCCAGATGAATTTTAGTAATATTTTCTCTAGTTCTGTGAGCTTTGTTAATGGTATCTTTTAAAATTAGGATTGCATTAAATCTGTATGACAGTTTTGGTAATATGACCATTTTCACTATGTTGGTTCTTCCTATCCATGAGCAAGAGATAGCTTTCCATTTTCTGATGTCCTCTTTAATTTCCCTTTTCAGAAAACTGTAATTTTCCAGTTCTTTTGCATCCTTTGAGAGATTGATTTTTAAGTGTTTCATTTTTTGAATGCTATTGTGAAGGGTTTGGTTATCCTAATTTCTCTGTCAGTGAGTTTGTTGTTTGTGTACAGGAATACTGTATTGAATAGGAGTGGTAATAGTGGACAGCCTTACCTTGCTGATTTTAGAGTGAACATTTTTAATTTTGTCCATTTAGTATGATGTTGGCTGTTGTTTGTCATAGATGACTTTTATACAATTAAAATAAAGATCATCTTACTCATTTTATATAGGATTTTTATCATGAATGAATGAATGTTGAATATTAAAAAAAGCTTTTCTACATCTATTGAGATGATCATGCCATTCTTGTCTTTAGATCTGTTGATATGCTGTATTATGTTTCTTGATTTGTGTAGGTTGAACCATCCCTGCATTCCTGGGATGAAGTCCCATTGGTCGTGGTGTATAATCTTCTCGATGATTTGCTGCATTCTATTGGCTAGTACTTTATCGAGAGTTTTTGCCTCTGTGTTAAATAGGGAGCTTGATCTGTAGTTCTTTTTTGGTTTGGTCTTTGGTGTCAGAGTAATACTTGCCTCCAGGAACTAGTTAGGTAAGGCTTTCCTTTCAATTGCCTTAGAGTTTGGGAATTATTGTCACTAAATCTTCTCCAAATGTCTTGTAGAATTCAGCAGTGAATCTCTCAGGAGCTGAGATTTTCTTTGATGCTAAGTTTTTACTTACATTTTCAATTTCATTAACTGATATTGGGTTATTCAGAATTTTTATATCTTGTTTATTCAACTTTTATAATTCATAATTACCTAAGAGTCTGTAAATTTCTTCTGCATTTTCCATGCTATGAGGGTAAATATTTTTTTGTAGTAGGTATCGATGATTTGAATTTCCACAAGCTCTGCAGTGATTTCACCCTTTTCTTTCCTCAATGCATGAATTTAAGTCTTTCTTTTTTTAATAAGGTTGGCTAAGAGTTTGTTAATTTTATTTATTCTTTCAGTGAACCAACTCTTTTATTCATTAATTGTTTGTATTTTTTCTTAGTCTAAATTGTGTTAATTTCTGCTCTGATGTTTACAATTTCCTCCCTTGTATGGCCTTTGGGCTTGACTTGCTTTTCTTTTTCTAGCGCTTGAGGTGCAACATTAGATTTTTTATTTGTGCTCATTCTATTTTTCTGCTGTGAGAATTTACTGCTATAAATTTCCCTCTCAAGACTGCTTTTATTGTGTCCCACAGGTTTCAGTATGTTGTATCTGCATTTTTATTTAATTGTAGTCAGTGTTTAATTTCCTTCCTTAACTTCATTTTTGAGCCATTGGTTGTTCAGGGGGTTGTTATTTAATGTACATGTATTTATGGACTTTTTGCAGGTTTTTTGCCATTAATTTTCAATTTTATTGCACTGTGGTCTGATACTATGCATGGAATAATTTCAATTAATTTGCATTTACTTAAGTATGTTCTTTGGGCTACTATATAGCCCATTTTACAGAATGTCCTGTGTGTATCCGAGAGGAATGTGTATTCTGATTTTGTTGGGTGGAACATTTAAAGTCCATTTGTAAACATGTAAAGTCCATTTGTTCACAGGTTCATTTCATTTCTGATATTTCTTTGCTGATTTTTTTGTCTAGCTGATTTATCTCTGTGACAATAGGATATTAAGGTCCCCTGTTACAACCATGTTATTACTTATTTGATTTTTCATGTCTATTAATATTTGTCATATAGTTGGGTGCTCTCATATTTAGTGCATATATATTTATGATTATTATCTCTTCATCTTGAAGTTTTCCCCTAAGTAGTATTTAGTAATCTCCTTTTCTTTTGATCACTCTTGGTTTGAAGTTCACTTTGTCTGTAGAATTTCTTCCCCTATCTTTTTCTGGGTTCCTGTTGTATAGAATATTGTTTTCTATCCGTTGACTTTCACTCTATGAATTTCTTTTTGAGTTAAATGTGTTTCTCATACACAGCATATTGTTGGCTTTTGTTTCTTAATCCACTCTATCAGTCTGTTTCTTTTGATCAGAGAATTCAGGCTGTTTACATTAATAGTTATAATTGATATTTATTGGCTTATCTTTGCCATATTATCTTTCTGTTGTTTGTTCCCAACTTTTACCCCTCTGTTTAATTTCTTGTCCTGCTTGTTGGTTGCTTTTTTCGCTTCTGTTGTCATTCTTGGAATTGTGCTCTTTGTAGGGTTGATTGGGTGGCCATGAAATTCTTCAGTTATTCTTTGTTGTGGAAGTACCTTATTTCTGCATTGGTTTTGAAAGGTAGTTTTGCAGGTATCTGAATCTGGGTTGGAAGTTCTTTTCTTTTCGTACTTGAAATGCTTCACTTTATGCTCTTATTGACATGATGTCTTGTGTTGAGAAGTCTGCCATGATTCTGATAGGTTTTCCTTCATGGGTTCTTTTTATTTGTTTGTGTTGATTCCTGCTTTTTCATTGACACCAATTATTCTCATATTATTTTCTCTATGTCATCTTGTAGCTGTTGAATTATTTCTTCTTATTTTATTATTTTCAAGCTATCTTTCTTTTCATTTTCATCAACTATGATTGTGTTTTCAAGGTATGAGAGTCTGTCTTTATTTGTGTTCAAGTGGTTTTGCCAGCTTTCAATGGAATTTTCAATTTCCTGAATATCTGTTTTAATCATGCATTCTATTTATTTCCTATATTGATCATGAATGGTTTCCATCCTCTTGTCATGATTTTTTTATCCATCTCTATCTAGGTTTGCTGACCATTTCTTAATGATTGTTCCCATTTCTTTTTTTTTTTTAATCTGAGAGATTATTTTTTTATTTAAAGAAAAGGAAACAAAAAATACATGGAGATAAAAAAGGGTAGAAATAATACAAAATTACAGAAAAGCAAATGGTAAGAAATTGCTGGTTGATAAGTTACATATTGTCATCTTAGAAATAACTGTTCAGGTTATAGAATTAAAGTATTTAGAATGACATTCAAAAAGTGACACTACAAACAGTTCTGCTCAATGATAGAACAAAAGCTCAGTAATATGGTTATCTGTCCTACACATTTGTTTTACATCTCAAAGAGGGTAAGATTAAACATATCAAAACAGAACAAAACAGTTAAAAAAACAATTTAAAGAAATACAGATTTCAAAGCAAGTCCACTGGAGATCTTCACTGTCTATCTAACTGTCTCTAGTTTCTTACAAATAGTTGTCCCCATCTTCACCCACTTTATATACTTATTGCATATTATAGAACTAATCAAATCATTACAGGATGATGAAGGCTTTTTAGGTCTTCAAGTTCTAACATTAGGGAAGACAATAATAACTACCATCACATCTCTCATTCTCTTTGTGATAGCTGTCCCCATCTCTACATATGCTGAAGTTGAGCTCAAGAAACTAGTCCAATGTCATTCTAATCAGCAAACAATAGTATTGCTAGAATTTATATCATAATGCTACAAAATTAGCCTTGGGTTTCTCAGCGTCTCTTCCTCAGAGTATCTGTTCCTTACATCTTGCATTATATAATCTGTTCCCGTAAATAATTAAAAAAAAAAAAACCCATGTGTGAATTTCTACATATATTTCTATCCTCTCTGTATTATAGGGAAAACCAAGTCATAGCAAGACAGCAAAACAATTTCCTAGAAAAACATGCAATGGATAAGACATATAAGACTACAATATAAATGATCTTCCATTGCTACTATGTTTTCTCTTGTTATTTTCAATAGATTTGTCCACAACACTGGCTTATTATAGTTAAACATAGTATCACCTATTTTTATAAAAACTTAACTTTGACAGCATTGTAGGATTTGAGAGCTGTTACTAATTAATACCAGTATGGATATCCTTTACAACTTGTCATGCTCAGAGTAGTTGCCTCTACTTTTAGGGTTGATGCTAACAAGCATACCAATTTCAAATAAAATCAGCCAAGGCCAACCAATAGTCTTATGATTCAGATTCAATTAAGATCAGTCATAGTAAGACAATGTAAGTAATACAGGATTTCAGTTTAAGTTAATAGGAAAGTAAGGATAGTTACCATGGTATAACCTGCTATTTTTGGTTCTAGGGGTCTGTGCCCTCAAATCTGACATGAGTGGACAGACCAGAACAAATTAAATTCAAACTAAATATGGCACTAGGACTACTGTGTCTTTTAAATCGTTATACACCATTAACAATGACCTCTGCTTTTTTTAAAATATAATTTCAGAGCTGTCTATACCAAAGACTATAGCTTACTATCTCTGCCTCATGTCTGATACTCCACTTTTCTGCTATAATTTGTCCACCTTATTCCCTCATTCCGTTGTCTGCCCCATTCATTGAGGCCTCTCTGCCACTGTTGCTGGAATCCTGGTATCTCTTCCTCTCTTTCTCTGTAATGTCCTTCAGCACTCTTTGTAGGGTTGGATTGGTGGCCATGAACTCCCACAGTTCCTCCTTGTCTTGGAAGCATCTTATTTCTCCATTAATTTTGAGAGAGAGTTTTGACAGGTATATGAGCTTTGGTTGCATATTATTTTCTTTCAGGACTTGGAATATTTCTCCCCACTCCCTTCTTGACTTAAGAGTTTGTGTTGATAAGTCTGCTGTTATTTTGATAATTTTCCCGTTGTAGGTAATCTGCATCTTTTCTCTGGCTGCTTTTAATATTCTGTTCTTTTGGTGGATTTCTGGAATCTTGATTAATAAATGTCTAGGCATAGATCTGTTTTGATTGTAGGTAGCTGGTGTTCTGTATGCCTCTTTTATCTGGATATCATTTCTTTTTACTATACATGGGAAATTTTGCTTTAATATATCTGTGAATATTTGTATTTCATTTTTGGTTGCTCCTGCTTCCTCACTTACATTCTTTATTCTTAAGTTATGTATCTTTTTGTCATCTTCTAGTCTTTGAATTGTTTCTTTCTGGTTCCTTGTTATTTTTAAGAGGCTTTTTCTTTCATGATCATATGCCATAAATCTCTCTTCAAGTTTCAGAAGGCTGTCTTTAGTTTCTGTCAAGGGATTTTGCCAGTGTGCAATGGAGTTTTTAGTTTCCTGGTAATCACTTTGGATCTGTTTCATGTATTCTAAGTTATGTTTAAATTCTTCTTCAGAAGTTTCTCTTTCTTTTCTGATTTCCTCAGTTCTTCCATCTGTGTTCTCTTGGGTGGGGCTTGTCATTTCTTTAATTAATCTCTTTATATCTTGCCTCACTTGGATCAGGAGTACAGCTTTGAATTCATCTATGAGGTCATGAAGGTATTTTTTTTGATTTCGGCTGATGCTGTGTCGAGTATTGGATGGTTACTGTGCTTGTTCTCTTCAGTGTTTACTTCTCCTGGACTTATTTTCTCATGTTGGGCAGCTGGAGATTTTTGTTTATTTTTGTCTCTTGTCATGTTTCTGGTTTCTTTCAGACTGGAGTGTCCTGGGGGTCCCTGGCCCTCTCCGTATTGCTTAGGGCCTTTCAGAAGCATGCTGACTTGAGTTTTTGTCATCCTCCCCAATTTACTGTTATCTGGGGCAGGCTGGGATGCAGGGGCGGTACAGGCTAGCCTCCAGCCTCTGTGCCAGTCAATCTGTAAATTAGGCTGTACTTTCTGGATGTCACTGAGTTGTGACTATTTTGTATCTGCTTATTGGACCCCAAGCAGAGGCTTGGTTTAGCTCCAGTAGCTTCTGCCATTTCTCTCTGTACCAGAAGCAGCTGACTAATGTCACTATGGCACAGGTTTCTGCCCAAATCCCAGCTGTTCTCTTCCAGACCTCTCTGTGACAGGAGCACCAGGACAGCAGGTCTGCCCAAATCCAAGATGTCTTACACTTGTTCTCTGTATGATGCTGAAGCCAGCATGGTGTCAGGCTCTGCCCAATTTCAAGATGTCTTCCACCAGACCTCCCTACAGTGGGACTCAGTGATGTCACCGAGCTGTAGGTTCTGCCCAACTCTAAGATGTCTGCCGCCAGACTCTATGTTATTGATGTCCCCGTGGTGTCGGGCACTGCCCAGTTCCAATATGTTCTCTGGCCAACCCCAGCAGCCGTGGGGTCCCCAGTACTCACCAGGGTTTGGTGCAGGTCCTCCTCTTGTGTCTACTGCACACCATGCCGCTCGCCCTTCCTGCGCTCTCGGCACAGCATGGAATGGTCAGAAAACTGCACAGCGTTCGGCTTTGGAGCTCCAGAGCCTTTCACAATTTCCTCTGGTGCAGCGGGGCAGTCCTGGCTGCTTCTTGGGGTCCCAGGTCTCAGTTTCCAGCAGTCACCAAAAGCCAACACAGCTTTTCCTGTTGGGTCCACGGGTCAGTTTGTTGATTTAAAGGCACGGGATTTGCAGCCTCCCGTTATCAGCCTTCACAGTCTCAGCACGACTTTAAATCCTCCAGCTGCACTGTCTTGGTTAATAAGAATCATTATCCTTTTGTCTGGCCCTCTCCATGTTGTCATATTCTAGCTTCTAATATGATTTCTCTGGAGACACTCTCCGCCCGATCCCCTAGCAAGCCACCATTTTTTTTCTCTGAGAGATTATTTTTGATCTGATTTTCTCTGTAGCCTCATGGATTTTTTTCTTTAGTTGCTACCATTTCAGAAATTTCAGGTGTGTGTCTTCCATTTTCCTCTATCTCGTAGTTTCCTGGACTTGTCTGGGTGAGCTGGAGGGAGATTGCATTTTGCTTCTGCATCTTGCCATTTTCTATTCCAAAATTTTTATTTTGGTTTCATTGTTTATTGCTGTAAATTTTTATAGTTGGTAACTATATCACTATTAACAATTTCAAGGAAAATTCTGTTGTTCAGGTATATCTTCTGTGTGTAGAAAGTTCTTGATTTGTGTCTGTCTCAATATCATAGCTTCTCAGTTAATTAAAAGTGCGATATTATCGATTTGGCTCAGTGTGAAGTCCTTTTTTGTTGGGGTGTAGTGAGGTTATTACTCCAGAGCTTCTTGGTATTGTTACATAAGGGAGAACAATTGATTACAACAAATATGATGTTCTAGCTAATGTACTACAATAGCTTCAAGCACAGTTGAGAAATGGACAAATTGTGGTAACTATTAATCTTGTATCTAAACAATAGGAGCAAAATCTACAATTACATAACAGATTAAGTCCTAAACTGGAGGAGTCCATGCAAAGTGTTTCCCCTTGGTAGAGTGGTTTTACCCTGTGATGGGGAAATTTAAAGATAGTGCATAAAACAATGATAAATGAAAAGAAATAGAAGGGTGGAGGAGAAAGGATGATCACACAAGCTTTGGGAAACTAAAGAAGAAAACAGCAGAGAAAGAATGATGGAGTAAGCAAGGGATTATCAGAACTTGGTTTTGGGGGGATAGGATTAGTTTTTTGTGTCTGGAGTTCTCCCCAACCATTTAGAAAAGAGAGAGAGAAAAAAAGATAAGACAAAAGAAAAGAAGTAAGAAAAAGAAAAAGAGTTATTGTTATTAGATCTTCCCTGTGTTGCTGGAGAATTTGACAGTGACATCATTGAGACCCATGTTCTTGGGAGCAACTTTTTAAAACATTACTTACTCAGTTTTATTGCCTGTTAGGGAATTGGGCAGGGTTTTTATAACTTCTTGATTCCCTCTTCTTTTTGCCATTACATTATATGCTGGCTCCACCCCTATGTGGGTGTAACACTGACACCATCAATCCAAGCTCCAGACAATGAACCAATCACAAAGGCATAATGCAAATGCATGAGACCTGGGGACCACTGACATAAACCATGACATGGACTATGGGTTTACGCAATGTCTCCCTTTTCCAAAGGCCCTTCTCTTTACCCCAGGCTGTCCCAAACACTCAAGCTGTGATGTGTCCTTGGTCCTGTCAGTAGATGGGAAAGGCAATTAGACTTCACATCTGTGCTAAATGTCGAAAGCAGGACAAGGAAGGATTCAATGCCAGTAATTTCAGACCCAGCCATTTCCATGTGCAGCACAAGCCTGGTCTGACTTCTCACCATGAAGAGTGGGCCCTGTGTCTTTCTCAGGTTGAGCCCACTCCCTGACCTTGACTTTCTCCCATAGCTGTCTCTCACCCAGTCACTGTTGATGTGCTATACAGGGATTGAAGTCATTTTTTGGTTGTTTTGAGTTTCAGACTTAAACAATCAACCTCTTCCTGAAATAACAAATTATTAAGCACTGTCTTGCCATATGGCAGGCACCACACTGGATTACCTCTCTGAATGTTGCCTATCATTTGAAAGGAGTCAAAACCTTGAAGCAAAAACCTATGCTGTTTTTGCTATTCATAATAACTGTGGGCCCTTCCTGGGACCCAGACTGGCAGCCTGGGACACCACTTCTCCTTGAAACTGCCCACCCTGGGTCCTTATTTGGTGTCTATGAAGGCAGATTTCTTTCTCTGGTAGCAGAGATGAGTGAGCTTCCAGATTGCTTTTTTTTTTCTATGCATTGTGCTCCATTTCTTCAATGTCTCTGTAGCTTCTTATTTTCCTGTCAATTTCTTGCTGATTCCTAGAAATCTACTTCTTAATTCTCTTGCCAAAATATTTTCTAGGTAACTAGATTCCTGATCTTGAACAGGCTGAATTTTACTGCTGATCACTGCTCTGCCATTTTCTCTCCAGTTCTCATTTGACTGACCATGCATGAGATGATTCTCTTGTGTTACCAAATGCTTACAGTTATTCATATGGACCAGGTTGTTTCTTGCCTCTCTGCCTTTTCCCAAAATGTTCTTCATGCCTGAAATGCTTCTCTTCCATTTCCTCACCAGGCTAGTTATTTCTTTTCTTTGGCAGTCCACCTCAGCTTATTTCAAGAAGACTTATGTGAGTCTTCTAGACTCAATTTGATGCCCACATTTAAGCTTCAATAGCATGTACTTTTTCCATGGTGAGTATATGGCATCTTCAGTATTTTGCTAGTATTACTATAAAATATTCCATCTTTTTCTTTGACTAGATTGCAGGATCTAACATAATTAAACTTAAATTTCTAACCAAATTCCTTTCCAAGTACCAGACGTGTTTGCATAAGTTTACTAAATATCCGCTCCTGAAAAATCTACATGCTCCTTATTTGCATATCTATCTGCCATAGTTACTCCTCATACATTAGAAGTCATGGTTCATGTTACTTTTGGGAATTCCCTGTCCTCTAAAGCTGGCAAGCTCCTCTTAACCCCAAAACCCTACATGCTTTAAGAAACCATCAACGCCTCTCAAGGAATTAACCACTTCTTCCACTGCTCTGCTTCTAATTTTTACACACTTCAACTATTGTGTTTTGAGCATGGTTTTATGATTCTCATCTTAGTGCTTTGCCTAGATGTATAGTGAGAGTAACTGATGTAATTGATCTCCTGGAGCTGTGTGTTTGGAGGAGGTCACTGTGAGGTAAATTCAAGGCAGAAATCACCTCACTCATTCTCTTCATGCTTTTTATGAGCATGGAAATCTGAGGATCTAAACACCTAAGTCTCAGTTTCTCTATCTGTAGAATGTCTTGTGATAAGTGATCTGTGGGTCATAAGCTATCAGTTATTTTACAGGTAGTAAAGAGATTTTACTGTTATAATCCAACTCTCATGACATTCTACTTCTTGAAGAACAAAACATTTTGATAAAGTATCAGTGAGCTGCAAGGAAAAACATCTCCTAAAGTTATTAAGTGACCCTGGGATCAAAGTCAGAGGAACTTGGTTATTGGAAACACAGTAATTATTTGTCTCATATAGATGGTGTCTTTATTAAATATACAGAGGGCAGGCAATTCAATGCACTGCAATTCAAAAGACATTTATTGTCTCTGTTTTAAAGTGCACATGCTGGGTTAGATGCCATAATGGTCACTTGGAAGACCTACCCTTTGTAGACAGTTTCTGAAGTCTCAGTTGCTGTGACAACTGTATATTTAGAATTTAAGAAGCTGCTTTGAAGTGTCAGAGAGCATCTGTTGTTAACTTAACATAAAGTTCTGTTGAGGATTTTCACATGCATGAGAATAATCTCCCAATTTATGCTGTATTGATGGTAAGTCATTGAGCTGTCATCTTTCCTAGGAACATATTCAAATGAGAAAGTTCTTAAGCAGAAACAAACAATTAAATAAACTGTTTACTGGATGCCTGATGGTACTTGAAATGAATACAACGAATACATAGAATCCCAAGGTAAGTTTGGCGGGAGATACATTAGCAATGACTCCACTCCTGGATGTTATTTTAACTCATGTAGTGACTCATACCCTGGGCTTGGAGCCAGTGACTTAGTTCAAAGATCAACTCTGTCACTTGACTCCTGAAATTTTGATTTCTCCACCTGTGGAATAGGAAACTATTCTAGCCCTCAGGATTGTTGTAAAGACCAAAAAGGTCATTATGTGAATTTACAAATTTCAAGGTGAAACTAGTAATCAAAATAAACAGTATATCTATGAGATCAGAAGAAAGGAGAGAGTAACAGGTTTAAATCCCCATGTCTGTTCTCTGTGTCCATGAGGAAATAAATACCCTTGTTTTCTTATTCCCTCATGAAACTAAAACATGTATTTATGTATATTGGAATATGAACTTTCTTTTTTATAATTTTTAATTTTATTTAAGGATAAAAAGAAAAAACAGAAAAAGGGTGCAAGTTACACAAAATTAAAAAAAATAAACAGCAGGAAATCACTAGTTAATAGATTACATATGGTCATCTTAGAAATAGTTCTTCAAGTTACAAAATTAAAGCATACAAAGTTGACATTCAAACAGTGAGACTGCAAACAGTTCTTTTCAATGATCCAACAAAAACTCAGTAATATGGTTATCTATCTTATACGTTTAAATACACATGCAGTTATATCCTTTAGAGCACATTCTTTTCCTCTCTTTTTTACAATGACAATTACACATTTTGGGTTTTATAACTCCCACAGTTCTTACTACCTTTTTTTTTTTGAAGGGAATAAAACCAAATGTGACATAACAAAACAATGTCAATCAAATCAAAATGATGGACATAGTACATAATGTAAAAACAGAATACAAGGTGATCAACAATGGTTACCATACTGCCTCTTGCTATCTTAAAAAGAATTGCCTATATTATCAGTTATAATAAATTTGAACAAAACAGTAAAGAACAAAACCAATAAAACCAAAACATTAGAGACATTACAGGACTTCAAAAGAAGATAATAGTCAAACCATAATGGGCATCATAGTGAATCTTATTATCTTCACAGTTGTTGCCTGTACTCTCAAACTTGGTACTATCAAGCAAAACAGAATAGAGTAAAATCAGTCAAAACAAAATGGTGAGAGCAATGCAGGGTTTCTAATCAAGTTAATAGGAAATCAAAGTGGGTTACTATAATATATCCTGCTATTTTTATTTATTTTTACCCTTAATTAAAAAGATAAAAATAAAAAAATAAATAATAAAAAGAGGAGATTGAGATAAAAGAGGACATAACAACAAAACAGCACAGGTAAGAACATAACCATTTAAGCAAAATAGTGTTTCACCACAAGATATCCCGACATAAAAGTAGTTACCATATTGTCTCTTTCCTTGAAATTTTTGAGTATAACTTTGTATACTGTAGCATCAAACATATCAAGACAATGTAAAACCATTCAAGAAAATGACAGTATTACAGGGTATTTAGAACCAACTAACAGAAAATGAACAATGGTTTCTGTATTAGCTCCTTGTCTATAAAAGTTTTTATTTATATTATCACATATAATAAAATCCAATAAGATACAACATGTTAAGACTGATGGAGACAGAAGAACAAAAGCTTAATGGGATTTGAAAACAAGATGATATTAAATCAGCACTAGCTATTATGATGTCTTGTTTTCTCCAAAATAGCTGTTCCTACAATCCAACCTTCTCTGCCTCATTTCTGTTGAGCTCTTTTTCTGTCATTACTTGTCAGTTTGTCTTCTTCATTTCACTTCCTGCTCCATTCATTGTGGCCTCTCTGCCACTGTTTCTGGAATCTTGGTGTTTTTCTCTTTTAGAATGTCCTGCAGTATTCTCTATAGAGTTGAATTGGTGGTTGCAAATTCCTCCAGTTCCTCTTTATCCTGGAAGGACCTTGTTTCTCCATTAATTTCTAGGGACAGTTGTGCAGGATATTTCAATCTTGGCTAGAGGTTATTGTCTTTCAAAGCTTGAATTATTTTGCCCCATGCTCTTCGTGATTTGATGGTTTGTACTGAGAAGTCTGCTGTAATCCTGATGAGTGTTCCCTTGTAAGTGATCTGTTTCTTGTCTCTGACAGCTTTTAATATTCTGTTCTTATATTGGATTTCTGAAATTTTGATTATTATATGCCTGGGTGTAGCTCTGTTTGGGTTGTAAGTGGCCGGGGTCCTGTATGCCTCATAGATCTGAGTATCTTCACCTTTTCCCATATTAGGGAAGTTCTCCTTGATTATTTCTGTGAATAGCCTTTGCAGTTTATTTGTTTATATCCCTGCTTCTTCCTTTACATTCTTAATTCTTAAGTTATAGATCCTCTTATCATCTTCTACCCTTTGTATTGTTATTGCTTGTTTCCTTGTTATTTTTAAGAAGTTTTTCATTTCATGCTCCCACACTACAAATCTTTCCTCCAGTTCAGATAATCAATCCTTAGTTTCTTTCAAGCTGTTATGCCAGCTTTCAATAGAGTTTTTAGCTTCCTGTTAATCTCTTTGAACCTGCTTCATGTATTCTATGTTTTCTCTATTTTCTCCATCAAACAGTTCTCCCCCTTTTTTTATCTTCCATTCTACCATCTGTTTTTTCTTGGGCGGTGCTTAGCATTTCAACTATTCTATTTATATCTTGCTTTACTTGGTTAAATACTTCACTTTTGAACTTTTCTATGAGATCCCAGAGATATCATTTTATGTCTATTGATCCTGTGCCTGATATTGCATGTTTTCTGTCCTCATTCTCCTTTGCATTTACCTTTCCTGGATCAGTGTTCTCAGGATTGGGGACTGAGGATCCTTTCTTTTTGTTCCCTCTTCCCATACTTCTTGTTCCTTCCATACAAGTGTATATAGGGGGCCCAGTTTCTTTCTTTGTTTGTTACAGTTTGTTTGAATTGCACTGGCTAGGTGTTCCCGCCCACTGCAATATACTAAGGAGACACAGACCTGGGCAGACTATGCTGGGCCCACCACTCCAGGTCAGTCAACCTGCTGAAGGCTTCACTGCATTAGGATGCACTGCAGAGTGCAGGGACCTGGTTTGGGCTAGCCTACTGGGTGTTGCATTGGGTGTTGCATTGCCCAGGTCAAGCACTCCCCACCAAACCCGCTTAAGAGGGTAATATGTGCCTGAAGTCACGGCAGCGTCCTGTTCTGGCTATTCTGCCCGGTACCAGAATGTCCTCTGTTGGAGCCTCCTAGTCTATGGAAGGGTTCCTGTTCCTCTCACTCACCACAGGTTGATGCATGGCTCCCTGCCAGCTCTGCTGTCATTTCAGTTTGCCAATTCTCACTCTCAGAGCTTTCACATCTCTATCCCTGCTGTGCTGATTCAGATGCAGCACGGGTGATGGGAAATTCAAGCTGCAGTTTTCAGAGGCGTGGGTTCTAGCTTGGGCACTGAGACTTTAGCTGTTGCAGTTGTAGCACTGGGATTGTATTTCCAGTTGGTTTCTCTCAGCTTAGTTCATTCCTGAGTCAGCTGGGTTTATCTCCCCTTGCTTAGGACTCCTCACACCATACCATTCCTGGAATCTAAGCTGGCTATCTCAGAGAGCCTCTGTAGCTGCTGTTATCTATCTGCCATGTTCTCCTGGAAGTCGGAATATGAACTTCCAAAGAATATAGAATAATGACATGAGTACACATTGGTATATACAGCCACATAGAAGCAGAAAATAAAACTCTTCTGAAAATAAAATTTTAATAAAGTAGAGTGAAATACTTCCTTATATGCTAAGGAGTATGTTTTTGCTAATATCTGTTATTGCAATAACACTTTAGAAGGCACCTAATGTAGAAGAGATGAAGGATAATAATGTCTGAATGGATGCGTAGCTTCACTGAAGCAGGCTTATTCATATGGAAGCATAAATGTCAGAAACCAAGGAAAATTGCATCTTATTTGTAAGTATTTTATATTTTGTTTAAAATTCTATCCCTAAAATATGATTCTTAAAAATAAAAAGCAATAAGAAATAAAATAAAATAGAGAAAAAGAATCACTACTGGTATTCTATTCCAAGTTAGAAGCAATAACATAAAGTTAAAAACTAGCAGTAGCTAAGATTATGCTTAGTCATAGGAAAGAACTTCAGGCTGGTTTTTAAAGATTAATTTGTTAATTAGGTGAACATCTGGGTTTTGGTTTATCACTTCCGTTGGAAACCTTGATTAATTTATGAGATTTTCATCCCCATTTACTAAAATAAGCAGTGAGTTGCATGGCATTACACACCAACAATAACTAAAGTTAACTGGATTCTACATCTTTTCACATTTCTCCCTTCAGCAATTCCTTGCTACTTTGAGTGAAACCACACGCTAAGGGAGGCTGTGTGTTTTTGTATGTCTGAGAGATACAGAAATGAGGAATAATAAGTAATTGAAATATGAATTTGAAAAATAAAAGAATATATGTTTTATTTCCTTAGATTTATGGTGACAAACTCTGCAGAGGTAAACAAAAATATAGCCAAACTTAAAACTAATGAACACATTATCTTGGTGCATAATTTTTATAGAATTTCAACTTGGAAATCATGTGAATGTGTTATTGTCTTTCAGCAAAGGGCTTCCTCAGATTGTCTATGGAGTAAAATGTTTTAGGGTTGGGTTTAGGAAGGCAGACACAAAGACGCAGTCACATTTTATTGCAGTTTTATGAATGATATATCAGGGAAACACCCCTCGGAAGAAGAGGAACCAAGACAGAGAGGAGGGGACAGGTAGATGGTGACTGCCAACACCGACCTGCCTGATCCTAGTCCTGCAGCTAGGTCACGATCTTTCCTATCCTTGATACTTACAAATCACATTCAGTTTAGGAACTCATCCATAAGGATGTACCTGAATATGATGCATGCTCTTGGTGGTATAAAACCATTTTTGTGAACAAAGGGGAAGTAATCACAGTGGTTATTAACCTTATTTCTGCTTTTGTTTAGCCTCTCATTATTACTTCATCCAGTTTTTCTTATCAACTTTACTTTTTGGGCGTATGTTACCTTGTTATATTATACATTTATATGAGGCACAATAAATTCTTTCTGGAACTGGAAAAATATGATTAAATATATAAATAGCCAAACTAGGGAAATGCTAACGTTGTTTTTAAGTAGTTTTAATCATTTTAGGGTAAATCTTCTGCATTGCCAAGCATACCTGTATGTTTACAATGAACATAATTTGTTTTATAACTAGTTAGATAATGCAGAAGAAAATGTTTGTGGAAGAGCTGATTGACCTTTTCAAGAGAAAAAAGTATGTAATTGTGGTGGAGAAGGCCAGAAAGGAAGAGTCTTGGGATTTAGTCTAAATTTTCTTTTCACTATGTGCTCCTATGAAAATATAGAGGTACAATGTAAATATGTAGGATTGCTTGAAATATTTTAAGAAAGAAATTTTCCATTTTCTAAAGATTTGCTTTTCCTCTGTAAAACAACCAGCTGTGGAAAAATAAGATTTTTATTTAATAGTTGTCTGTAACATACTTTATTGTACTTTGAAAAATAAAAAAATATCCAACTCTATATCTAATTGTGCATATAGGATATATGTTTTTATTATACAAGACTAAGAATCAAAATCACATAGAGTAAAAACACAATTTATTTGGATTCATTTTTATTTGAACAAAAATTAGTAAGGCTTTAATAGTCCTTTAAGTATTTTTGAAGTCTTTTTAAAAACACTTGACAAAGAAAGTGACTCACAACCACACAGAAGGCACAGTTTTTTTACTTTTGTGATACAAATAATAAGAAATAAATTTGGGAATAAAAATTTAGCCATGCAAATTCAGTAAAATAAAACCTGCTGAGAAATTCACAAATGTAAAGTTTCTACATGTGTAGGTGAAATAAGAGAGGGTAAATGTTGGTGGAAAATGAAGGTAAAAGAATGAATTGATGCTTTTTAGGAAAATTTGATATAAAAAGACTGATTGGAAATCTTCATTCTTTCCTTTCTGTCAGTCAGCATGATAAAGAATGTCTACCATGCGCCCTGGTTGCACAACACATTGGTTGCACACACTGGAAATCTTGCAGTCCACTTTGTACAGATATATCTATTCTGTGGATAAAAAAGTGGTAAGAGATACTGTAGTAAGAGTAAGAGGCCAATTTCTATCCTCTTCCCAGATGAATATATGTTCCCATTGTTTTTCCTCAGATGTTCCTTCATTATTTCACTCCAGTGTACTGCTCTGTGAACTCTTCTATGAATTTCCAGGTCTACGAATAAAAGAACCTTAAATTATTTATTACTTTCCATAAATGCAAGTCATATAAGGGCTTTGATATGGTTCGAGAAAATTATATTTATCAATAAATAAATATGAAGAGTAAGCAATCATTAAATTCTGTAGATAATTACCTTTGAAACTCAAGGACTATTTAATTGCATAACCTGTTTTCAAGCTATTAACAGTCAGCCTTGGCTTTGTAACAAACCCCGTTAAGAACCTTTAATGGTGTCAATAGACAGCTTTACAATAAATATTCAGTAAGCAAGTACTTAGGCTGAGTACTAGAATATGAACATAGACCATTTCACCAATTTATTATACATTGGTCCAATTAGCTAACAGTCACACAATTAGCTGGTAGTCTTTTGCCTAAGAATCAGTGAATGAAACTTTTTGGTTGTCTTTCTTATCTCAGATGTGATGGCCAAATAAAAGTATTAGAAATTTGAAATTCTTTCATTAGACTACCATATTGATTTTGGAAATGGGGGATAAGGGAGGTTCACTAAGCACTTGTAAAACTACATTATTCACGAAGTTGATCTTTGAACTTGAACCTAGAGAATAAAATCTTAGGCAACTAGGAGAGAAGAATGGTCTTGGTATTTATAGACAATATTTGTTCCAAGGAGGAGTATTTATTTTATGAAGGAACATTAATTTTTAGTTAAAATAAGCAAATAGAAGCCCACTAACCTATAGCACACTAAAATGACTGCCTTATTTAATCTTTCACCCTAGTCATGATAAATGTCCTAGAAATGTTTGTAAATAAGTGCAACAATTGATGATTAAAAAAAGGGAAACTATTCTACTTGTTTTTTAAAATTTAGAATGAGTAACACAGATTTGTATTGAAATTGAAAATGTTGATTTAAAAATGTTAGCTTTTTATTAGGATGACTTGGAGATAGAGGAGGAAAATTTTAAAAAAGATTTTAGGGAGAAGGGAGACAGTCTTAAAAGAGACAGAAGAGAAGAAAATCAGTCAGACTGAGAAAGGAAGTACTCAAAGAATGAACACGAAGGATGAGAAAATTACTGGATGACAAACACATGCAGAGAAACAAAACAGAAGAAAACAAAACACAAACAAACTATACTCAGAAGATGGGGAGGAGACTGCACAGGTGTCAGGGGAGAGAGGTCCCCTAGGTTGGTGGGAGAATGAGCTGAAATCTGGGGGCTGTTTGCCTTTCAAAGGAACATTGTCTTCCATGTAAATTTTTAACTGTGCTTGAAGGAGTATCCCTGTTTTGTTTGTTTGTTTGTAACCAGAAGCAACTCAAATACACAATCTTGGGCTTGGCAGGCAGGCACTGTGCCACTGAGGTATATTCCTGGCCCTAAACTTTTATATTTTCAGGAAATTCTAAAGATTTTGTTCATATCTGTTCATGTCTGAAAGCATCAAGTTTCAGAGAGTGACTTTTTAAAAAAGAAAATCAGTTTTTCACATGCAAAACAACCCAATCATTTTATTTTTTGCTCTGAAAGTTGAGCTGCCATATCCACAATTTTAACTTTATTTTATCCTTAGAAAACTTAAGAAGAGAAACCTAAGGTTTTTACTTGGTTTGTTTGCATTCCAGTGAAAAAGTAAACACAGTATTTAGAACAAAGGATATATAGAAAATGAGTGAATTTAAATAGGATAATATCTTTGCTAGAAATAAAGAAGTAAATGAATCTAAATAGGATATTTTACAATAAATATTCAGTAAGCAAGTACTTAGGCTGAGTAATAAATAGGATATTCATATAAATATGTATAATTACTATGCATTAACTTAAAAAAAGAAAAGAAAAAGGAAGTTAGAAGAAAGAAATGGTCCCATAACTTTCCTTTCTAGAAAGTACAGAGGATTAGGTATCATTTAGATTTTTTGTTTTTAAATTATTATGTAATAATCTTCTATTTGTGTAATATTCTACTAGATTTAAAAAGTTACAAAATAAAATTTCTGTAAATAAATTTTCTTTTCTGTTTAAATCGGTAATTTTTAGCTCCATTAGAGGCTCTTCCGAATGTTCTCGACTCCAGGTAAATTTTATCTGATGGGATCCTCTGAAGTACTTATTTCCCCTTTACATGACTGCAGAGCCCCTGCAACCCCAAGACTGGATTTTCTCCTGTCAGATGATTTCCCATGTATTCATTCAGTCCTGGCTTGTTATTTTTGATATTCACCCAAAGGTGTGCATGAATTACTTTGCTGAAACTGTTTCTTTTGCTGGAGGGGAAGTTCCTGTGTGTGGTTAGTGATGTTCTGTTCTAAGTCAATAAATGACAAAGACAAAATGTTAGATGATTTGTGGCAGTTATCCCTGCAGGCAGCCACAGTTCACAAAAATACGAATTTCATTTTATTGTATCAGAAGACTACGGTTAGATTCTCCAAGACAAAGAAGAAACAAAGACTTCTTAATGGCTGCCTTGAGGTTAATTGGCTAAGCAATTTTCTGGTTTTGGGCTCAGCACAGGTTTGTCTTTCTGTAGTTCTCTGCTTGTAAACAGACTTCTTTGAGTTGGAAAAGGTTGGGCATTTGATGCTGCTGTTGCTATGGATCTTTTGTGGGCCTTTTTTCTCCTGGCTTTGTTTTTAGTGTCAGATTTTAGTTCCAAAATTACCATGGGCACTAAAAAATCATGAAGACAACCAAGATGGCTTAGGTACTGGCCTGCATGTGCCCTTCATTCCCTGACGTGAATTCCATGGGATATGCCATGGGCAGGAGAGATACACAATAGACAGTTTATTCAGGAGTTCTACATCTAATCTATTGGCTCAAGTGCATGGACCCAAAGATATTTGTGCATTTGCCTAGTGCTTAAAATTATTTTCAGGTAGGGAGTGTTTTGTTCATTTTGATATATACAGAAACTACCATTTCTTTTTGAAATATTTTTTTCTGAGCCTTCCAATAAATTCTGAGGTACAGAGAGGCTAAGTGCTGAGCTCCCACATAACGCCACCAAACACGACTCATACTTACTCTGGATGGTCTTCTTGTAGGGCAGGGATGTGCTGAATAACTTCATAAATTGTGCTGTGCAAATCTTGCCCTGATATACCATCAGAGGTGGGAACAGATCTGCTTGACACCTTGAAAAGTGGTATGTCAAAAAACCAAAAATTAACCCAAGTCAATAGTGTTTCCATTCTGTTGTGTAGCTGAAAACATCTGGCAATAGTGATGATTAGAGAATTAGAACTGTTTCTCAAGCCTATAATACTTATTTCCTCCTTGCCAATTTTCTGCACTTATCCTTTGGTGGTCTGCATAGCAGCATAACTATAAAGTCAGAAGAGGAATAGCTTTACAGAGCTACTGTATTTTTTCTTTAAGAAAAAAGTTAGCAATACCATTAAGTAAATATAATAGGAAGAAATAGCAAAAGTGGAGATATGGCAGTTTGGAACAAGAGAGCACATATTCTTATCTTTTTTATTACATCTTAATTATTCTTCTGATATTATTTGCCAACTACATGTGGGAAGTGGCTTAAAAGAAAGAATAGTGTACAATAAATAGCTCTAGTCACATTATAAGTAAGCAAAGGCAGTACCAAGAAACAGTGTGCAAAGAGTGATGTTTTGGTTAGAAAATACTAATGGGTCCTAAAAACTAAAAGCTTCACTAAAACGAGAAAGACTATTGTAGTTGTCTAGAAAAATATTTTATTTTGTTGAAGATACTTTATTGAAGCTAATGTTCATGTTTTATTAATTCTCATTCCTTCTATGTTCTTCTTCCAAAAAAATACAGTCTTCTAATTATTTAAGGTCTGATTTTCCTTGCCACTCACTTTCTGTTTACGTCATGCTTTCGTGTATTTTCAGTCTTTCGTATTTGTATAGCTTCACCCAGAAGAGTCTGAGGAGGTCTCTTGTCTCATCTCAATCTGACCTGCTAGGTTAGATTGGAACACCTTGGTTTTATGCTCTTCTGGAGTCTCCATTTTCATTCCACTTACTAAAGCTCTGTCCTATCATTCTGTGTTGAGAGTATTTGATCTACACTTTGTACTTGAGATAGCCTCTTGATTTCTTTGGGTATGGTAAACCCTATCTATAGATGATCACTAACTTCTTTAACCTAATATTAGGATGATTAAATAACAAATGTGTTCATTTTATACAATTGCCTTCTGTCTGATTCCTGAAAGGGGTGCTAAATGTACCTCTTAAATGTAATAAAATATACAACAGGTTGGATGAAAGTATTTTCCTTATACATGCAACACAAAAAGGGAATTCCAAGAGGTTATCTTGATTTTTAAAAACTAAAATATTAGTAATTCCATCTATCCCATCCCCACTTTGTAAAGTTAGTGTGGGTTGAGCCCTGGACTTTTGCACTGAGCTCAGCACTACACCCTGCCCCCCCCCCAAGTGCTGTTATTTCCCTTCTTAACTTCAATCTTCAGATTTGATTTTGTTAGTGTATCTCCTTTTCTTCTTACGACCATCATCTTTGGGTGCCAGCGTTCACATGTAACTGCTATTCTGGCTGCTGCTCACTCCGATCCTCCTCCTCATGTGCTCACCCTTATTCTCCTCCTTCTGGTTTTTCACTTCTTCCCCAAACCACCTGGGTCTGGGCAATTCATAATCCCAGCAGAATTCTCAGGAGGTTTCAGCTTTGCAAATGGGCATGGCTCCAAGTCAAGTTCTATTTGTGACAGAAAAAGTGGGGCTCTGAGATGCAATTAAAGGATCCATTTCTGTGCACCACCTTTTGAGGAATGTTAACAGTTTGAGCCATCAATAGTCCTCTCAGTATCCCAGCCCTTGTCCTGATTAATCACAATCTAAGCTTAAAATTTCTTATAAAAAGCTAAATCACTTCTGATGAATTCCTAGTAATAAAAAGTGTGAATCACTGTAAATAAAGAAAAGCCCCTTGCCTCAAAAACCCAATTACAAAGGTTCCCAGCTCTTCAGGGTCCCCCTCTATCATCTGAAGCCACATTTTAGGGAGTGGTTTCTGCATCTGTGAATAGTTATAAATCATTAGTTTGCCAAATATTTATTTTGTCTTTTTGTTGTGAAAGTCAAGGGTGAGTCAACACTGCCCGAGATGGAATAGGGCTGGAATAGGGCACTGCATAGCCACTGTAGGGAAGTTCTCTTCATCTATGACAGTGTGGTGCTGTGCTGCTGACCTACCCTTAGGGAGGGGGAAACCCAATCACAATGACTCACAGGACATTTCTGAAATAGTCTGTGGCTAAGAGACCGGCTGCATGAACCTTGCACATGGATAGAATGCACTAAACCAGTGAAGGAGCCATTTCATAACAAGAAGTAGTCCTTCTAAAAAATGGAAGTGAGAATGCCCAGACCCAGGCAACCCCTTAATGACTCCTTCCATAAATGGACTATCGTAGGGGACCAAGGAAGCAGAAGAAAAACAAGTCCTACACAAACCTGCAACAGTGTTCATGAACTGATTAGCTCAGAGACATCTTCTGCATTAAGAGGTCTTAAACAAGACTTATTATTTTAATAAATTTTCCCCTCAGACTGAATAAAGGCTTTAACTGTTAGCAGCTCTCTCCTGCCTTTACTAATGCCCCCATTAGGATAATAATAAAAATTTATACCTGCATACTTTAGGTCTGTACTGTATGATAACTTCTTTATGAAGAGCACAGGTACCTTCAAGGGTATGATAAATTGTTTTTGAAATGCACTCAAGAGTTATGAGAAGGGAGTGAAGGGAAAATGAGGAACAGAGAGAGTTCAGTAAAATTATGGACTGCAACCACTAAAATAATTCATGATAATTTCAACCAGAGTTTCCTGATCCTCTATTGATTCGGCTCTCTCGTACTTCAGCCTAATTAGTTCCATCCTCACTGATTTAGGAGTAGAGGATGTTTATTAATTAGCATAACCATATTAGCTTTACTTATAAAGCCTGAGAAAGATGCCTTAGCTCCCCAGATTCGGCAACACCCTCATTGCAGAGTTAATGCAGTAAAGGGTAATGCAGCCTTTTGACCACATTTCCTGAGTGCTTAAATCCATGCTGCTTGCACCTCTGGGGAAGCAGAACTGTACTTGGTTAATTCACCACTAGGAACACCAACCCTGGAAACACCCGAAGCATCTGGAATAGCAACAAATTCGTATATTCCGAAGTCATCCAGAGCATCTTCATGGCCTGAAATGGAAAACAATACTACTCACAAACCCAATCTTTTGATTCGCTATTGTTTTAAAAACCATTATAAAACTTATCTTCATTGTCGACTTTAAATGGTATACAAAGCCCACGGAATACTCCTAAGCCCCTTTGGTCATATTGATGCTGAGTAATACTGGAAATGAATTGTTCTGAAGCTGAAAATTGAAACTGAACTGCAACAATTACTCTTAAAGCCTGACACAGAACCAATATACCACACATTCAAATATGCAGAGGTGGACAGGCTTATCTTTTGCAACTTTCACTCATCAGAGATTCATGGACTCTAAGGCTTCAGCCAGATGTCACAGCAGCTTTTGATCCACACATAATACCCACTTTCCACTGCTGGATCTAACAGAGATCATCAGAAATGAAAACAACATGTCAATAACTATAGCTGCTTAGATATACAAAACAGTATAATGCAATGTTACTATTTGCCTCCCCTTCATCTGTAAAATAATGGGCATGGAGGTGGTTTGGAGGAACTGGATGGTCTGACATTGAATCCTATTTAAGTGAGCAAAGCCTACAAAAGTGGGACAACCATATTTATTGAGCATTCAGAGATCATATTAAGGTCTCCACCTATATCCTTTTATTTTTCTCATAGAAGTCCTAGGTGGAATTTTCTATATTTGTTATAGATGGGGAAACTGAGGTCAATAAAAATAACTTTTCTAAGGGGAAGGTGGCATATACAGGACAGAAATCCAGGTCTTGTGATGCCAAGGCCCAAACAAAAGCTCTATTATTAACACATATCGGAGTCAAGCATGAAAGCCATGAGAGTCGTGGAGACAAACCAGGAGGATGGACCCCTGGTCAGATCTTCCTTTTCTCCTTTCCTTGAGATGGAACTGCCAGGATTTGATGGGACTAACACAGGGAGAAACTTGTTTGGCATTTTCAAAACAGTAATGATAGGTTGATAACTAAGGGTTCAACAGAACACAGTAACTGTGGCAAGTGACTGCTCGCTCTGACCCTTAGTTGTCTTGCTGGAAACGTCCAGACTCATCTTCCAAATGTGTGTGGCTTACATTAACTGTACAGGGACAGCACTTATAAAGAGAAGGCACCATTCAAGGTGTAAGTATTTTTAATGCTGTACTAGTATTGTCTTATATGAATTCTATTATGTTAATAGCAATGTCAACTAACACCATTAATTAATGCCAACAATATTATTTAATATACTTTAACATTGATAACATAATATACTTTAACATTGATAAATACCTGAAAATGTTTGTGCTTTCCTGTATTCTGTGTCTGGCCTGAAAAGACAAGTAGATATATCTATTAGGGATAATAATAGAGGAAAAATATGCAAGAATAAAATTATTTTCACAGAAACATGTATATTACCTGCCTTCTAGCTTCTGTTTTATGACTAAAGTCAAAAGAAAGAAAACACAATGAGTTATATTTTAGTAGATATACAAAGCTTAAAACTTTTTAAAAAATGTAAACCTACCTCTGTAGGGTTGACATTTTTTCCAAATGAAGAGAAGAGACATAGACATAATCAAAAATAGTGATATTCCAGTTATAGTTGCTAAAGGGGACAATGATTTTGCTTTTTGTGCAAACTTCTCCAGTCCTAAAAAAAAGAAAAGTATGTTGTAATAATAAGTTACTATATAAATTGATGAGTTTATGATTTTTCTTTATCTTAAATAAGACAATATTGAAAATTTCTCTTTCACCATCCTATTCCAAGAAAGACACAAAATAAAAGGAATGTTCTTATTTTAGAATACATACACACACATAGGAACAAATCTCTTTAGGGATATTTGTACATGGAAATGTGACCTGCCTGGGATCATACTGACACATTGTAGAAGATGTAGCGAATAACTGATGTCCTACTTCTAATTGTTATTTGTCACCTTGACTTAGATCTGCTTCAGTTCACTATCTCTATATCCCAGATGCTAGATGGGCCCCTACTTCTCTCTCTCCTCTAGTGTAATTCAAGAATGTGAATTTTCTTAGGAGTTAAAATGTAGAAAGAAAGGTATTTTAAATATACTTGACTCATTTTTGGTCAATCAAGATACGCCAATTAAGATGCATGTGATTGTCAATAGATACTTAAAAGTTCAATTTTATGACTAAAATTCACTTTTTAAGTGATTTTTAAAATTAATATTACTGTAGAAAATGTGGTAATAGCTAACATCTGAGCATTTGCAGTATATCAAGCTCTGCCGTAAGAGTACATTACAGTACTCACAGTACTGTTACCCTAACAGTAACTCACTGAATCTTCCCAAAAATCTTATTAGGGAGATATTATTTAATGAACTCCCTTTGTGGATGAGGAAGCTGAGGCTTGCCTCAGGCCACTCAAGTTACAAGTGGGAGCTATGACTCCAGAATCTTAACACTTTCTGCCATCTCCTTTTAATACTACTTTAACACCACCTACTACACACACTTATGTTAATATCAGCTCCAGACTGTGCAAGAGGAAGTAGTTGTGATCTCCAATAAATTCAAGTCATAACTAGATGTCTTCTGCATCAATATGGGACTCAGATATTGAAACAGAAATGAATCATGATCTTTGACTATCTCTTCCCAGCTTAATGTGGGAGTGCAACTCATATGATACTATTTCCATCCATAGTAGAGAATGGTCTGGACAATTTGGGTGTGGTGAAGAACATTGTGGCCACTCAGCTGTGCAATAAATATCAGTCTGGTTCTGTAATCTACCAGAAAGCAAATCTCCAACAGCCAAGATAAGCAGGAAGGCTTCATTTTTTTCCCCTCAGTATTTAAACAGATATTAGACTACTTTATACCTTGGGTAGAAGAATTAAGTGCAAGATTCAAAATGAACTAGGATGGCGATTTATTGGATCTAGTTGTAATCTGGAACATTATAAAACTAATAGAAAGATGGCCTCCTTTTTCTCTTCGTTATGCATCGTAAAATACAAAGTATTCTCCTACTGTTAGAAAAATGGCCTTTTTGAACTCTGTTAGCATTTGGGTGATCTTTGTGAGGTCTTTAGCCTTTACATTTTTCTGTTTTACATTTTGTTTTTGGTGTTGTGCTGCTACTTCACAGATCTGTTCTCTCTAAAGACCTGCATAACTTTAGGTGAGCCACTTGACTTTGAAGGTTTTGATTTTCACAGCAGTAAAATGAGGAAGAAAGAATAATAGCTTTTAGATTGTATTCTTGTTCCAATACTCTACAATTTGGCATACCAAGAGAGAATTTATGTGAAACTTATTACATAAATCAAACACTATATCCAGTGACATACTAGTAACTCTGTCTCAAAAAATTGTTTGCACAAGTATATAACTGAAGTCACTTATTTTACTGATATAAAGGATAGGTAGCAAATAATAACAAAGAAGTAAAATATGCAATACTCTTTGTTGGTAATTCCACATAGATAATTGAAATATATATATATATATATTTTCTACCTATGTGTGAAATTCACATCTTGGTAAAATTAAACTTAAAATAAATACTGATCATTGTCCAATTTAGTAAAGTAATTGTTGACATCATTGATGAGCAAGTGTAATATTGACATGAGTGTCTGTTGGTTGGTGCTTACTAAGATGAATATGAAACAATGAGGTTCACTGAAACTTCATTCATTTAGCAGAGACTTGAAGGACTGCTGAATTGGTAATAGTTTGTATACTGAAAAAAAAGTTGGGCATGATGGTGCATCCCTGGAATCCCAGCTTACAAATTTTTTACTGAAGAATGTTTTACTTTTATGAAATGTCCACATTTTATCTGAAGTAATGTTTTTTGTTTTTAACAATTTTTCTAATTCTTTGATAAGTTATCTGATACTGGTGTAGATACACTGTCTTTCTTCTGGATATTTGCATGGTTTGCTTATTCAGCCTTTGTATACAGTTTCTCAATATCCTTATATATACGGCATGTTTCTCATAAGTAGCAAACAGAATCTTAAAATCTAGTTTAACAGTATTTGTCTTTTAGTTGGAATATTTAATCCATTGATACTTAATTGGACTACTTATACATTTTATTTTTGATCTTCAAATCATATGAGTTTTTTCTCTATTTTCTGCATTTTTGGTTTTTTAAAAATTTCTTTCCTTACCTTGAGTTCTACCAATTAAAACTACAACAAATAAATAAAACACATTCTGTACATTATGCCATTTCAGTTGTGTGGTGAAACTCACCTTTCCTTGAACTTTCTGTTAGATTCAGTATTCCTACATCATTTTGTTGTTCTGCATAGCAACAGTCTCCAAATTCTCTATTATCCTTAGGGTGCAATTTTGAAAGCTCAACAAAAGTTAGTTTTATTTTTAAACTACAAATTTAGAAGAATCTATATTCCAGTATAATTCTCAATAAGATAAAAACAAATAGAATGCTGAGACATTAGAAGTGATGAAAAGAGGAAAAATTGATTATAATACCAAATAATAAAAAAGCAAGATTTAAGATATATGCTTGGAGGGTCATTTTCAGCAAATTAAATCTCTATGTTTTAATTTTAGATTAGATATAAAAATCAAAATTAATGGAGGAATTTTCAGATAATATACAGCTAAATATTTGAGCAGTATGTACATAAAATCAGATGCATATTTGTTTCCCACTTGATATAATTTTATCATAACAGTAAAATGAAATTAATAAAAAAATTCACAGCTTCACTTATAGGTACAGGAACAGAAACTGGTATGCAGGTGTTTTTTTTAACTTGGCGGGAGTTATTTTTCCTGTTATTCTGTGGTCAAAATTAACTTTTATTTTTTAATTTATTTTTATTTTGTTTTGCACTTGGCAAGTAGGACTTTATAATTCAGTTTTTCTTCTAACCTTTTCTAATACCAAATATCAGTTACTTCAAAGTCTTTTACTTCATGGTAGCCAGATGGCCTTGACCAAAATTCAGTAATTCTGGTCCCCTCAAAAAAAAAAGAATTAAATTCAAGCTCCTGAAATGTGCTTTACTATGAATAAAATGGCAGAAAATCATTTCAGAATGGTATCAATTGTTTTGAAATTCTTCAACTTGAAAATATACAAATAGTTATCTCAGAGCACATTTCATTTTAATGGTGAAGTTTCACTTTGGCATACATCAGACAATTTGCCAGACAAGTCTGTGATTCAAAAATTGTACTAGGTTTATTAAAAAAATATTAGCTGTCTTATGCTAACATGCGTAAGCTGCATTTCTTCTCTTTCATTTTAACGTGTTGTCTCTTTTGATACATATTCACTAAGATGGCCAGATTTGCAATTCTTTCATATATAGGATTACACTCTTCCCTGTCCCATTTCTTGTTTGTTTAGACTCCTTTTTTTCTGCCCTCCTTCTTCCCTTGACCTGTCAGAGGACCAGTCTCTAGTGACCATCACCTGTCACCTGAAGCCTTGGAGCCTGAGGAATGGAAAGAATCCTTTTCTCAGAGCAAAAGATCTTTCTGGCCCTCTCCTCCTGGCTGTCTGCTTTTAATATGGCTTTTCTGAGAGCACACATTCAAGAGTACAGTGGCTGTGTCTCAGACCCAGGCAAGTGTGTTTTGGCTAGATAAACTTTCAGAACACACTTTATAAATAAGATGGTAAGAAAATTCTGACCCTATTACCCCAGAGAACGCACAGAGATCCCCAGTGCAGTTCTGGGCATTTGTGGCAGCTCCTTTTTTCTCTTTTCAGAGAGTTTACATTATTTGTTACCACATAGCATGCCATTCTCCCTATTATTTGAACATGATTGACTCCTTTAACAAAGCCTTAGTGCAAAAGCTATTTGATCCCTCCTTAGACAAACAAATAAAATGGAATACACGTTCAGAGCAAATACGGGCAAGAGGTGTGGTATCCATGGTATCGCATCCCTGCTGTTTAAGAGACTGCACCCAAAACAGGATAGCCATATGCTACCAGTCAGCGTGTGTATCTCTAGACCAGAATGGAGTCCTGAGCTCTCTCTCATCCAATCTACTTGATGATTATGGCAGCTGATTCTTATCCCTGTAACAATGAAGGCAACATACTGAAGTGTGTGCTATTTCCACACTCCACTGTGTTCGCACCCGACAGAATTATTCTGTGGTTGATACTAAGAGGGAGTCGCCCAAGGTCTCAGACTCCGAAATTCAGGGTTGTTGTTTTATCTCAATTGTTACCTCCAGTGACCTAAAGTGAAGGACATCTCCTGGAAATTATGACTTAAGAAATTTTTAGATAGACGGAAAAAATTAGTAAATTCATTTTCCTTCCTTGGGTCTTTTTCCTAGTCTTTTGTTATGAAAAGATGTAGAATACAAGTAATTTTTAAAATGGTAGATTTCTCAGGATTATATATAAATTCAAAACATTTGTATTATGGGCTAAATCTTAAACTACTGCCATATAGTCTTAGGGAACTCTACATTTAGATACTTTTAATAAATGTGAACATTTGATTTTTGAGCAGATGATTACATTTCCATGAACATTTTCATTATATATACATATATATGTATTGCACATCATAATCATGATTTAGGCTCATTTAAAACTTTCAAGTGGGAATATCTGCGTTCAAAGAAGTCATTAATTAAGACAGTAATTATTCTTCAAAATACAAATGATAACACATCATTTTAATAACTTTTTTCTGGGAATTTCTAGATATTATTTCAGTTACAGATGTTCGCATAACTCTTATGAAATTATACCTATATTAGAGATAATTTAGAATCTGTATTATATAATATCAAATTATCTAGGATAATGAGAAAATGTCTCTAAGACCACGTTCCTATCAATATTCTCAGTGACATCAAGGGCTAGAGTTTGTATGGTGGTTACAAAGAAAGTCTTTGAATTCAGAAATTACTTTATCACTTCCTAGGTGTGTGACATTGTCCATTATCTCTGTTTTCTTTAGGACATTTATGCTGAGATACTGAAAGGTCAATTAATAATATCTCAAATTAAACGAGCATTATGGCTCACAGAGGTAGAACTCTCCATCTGCTGTAGTTATACACAGACAAAAACAGATAGCTAATTGTAATGATCTTCTGTCTTCCTCTCAATTGAAAGTCCTCAATAAAATTTTTGATTATCTCTTGACCTTGCTATTTTCTTTCTGTATCTGTGACCTTGGAGACTTCATTGATTCAATTTTCTTTTGCTCTCCACATCCTATTGCTGAGAGTTTTTGACTGGCTGCATTTTTTGCCTCATTTAATGACCTTTGTCTATTTCCTACAGCTTCACTCTGGCTACACTAAACATCAACTCGATCCTGGAAATGTCTCAAAGGAAGATACCTTATCCTTCTAAATAATTTCAAATTCCCCACAGTTCTTAAGATAGCTTGCTCATCAGAGTGAATGGTCAGTGAGTACTCAGCTGATAATTACAAGTGATGGTCATTTATAATTGTAGGTTAGTGTACATGTAAATCTTCATTGCAGAGATCCATTCATTTGGGAGACTAAAAAATTAATACTTAATGAAACATGCTAATATTACTCATTTCTTCCTTCACTTTTCTGCTGTTTCAGTTAAAAGTTCTGTGGACATTTGGGAGTGGGAAAATGGCTCTGAAAACCACAAAGATGTCATTAATGTTGACAACCCTGGATCCCTCTGAAAAATAAGCACCTGCTCTTCTTATTTACTGTAATAACAAATGCCTGGTCTTTGCACAGGTCAAACAGGTTTGTTTAGATTTTGCCTAAGGCAGTTATATGACGTTAAGACTGTAGCTGTCTTGGGAACTTGGTAATAAGATCTTAATCAAATATTGGGGGCTTCTAATATTATGAAAATACTCTGGCTAAATATTAATAAAGAAAGTTTAGGCAGTGTGAAAACCTTAACTGTAATATACTTCTACATGTTATAGTCAGTTTCAATTGAAATGAACATAAAGAACAAGTCTAAGATGACACTTCAAGTGTTACAGATTTTTATATGCTTACTTATGGTTTGCTTTAAAGTTATGCTACTGGGTTAACTAGCTGGTCAGCTACTGGGTTAACTAGCTGATTAAGTCTATAAATATTTGGTAAAATAGAAAGCAAAGAATGTACCTTAGCTGCTTGCATGATTGTTAGCCATTTTAAGTTTTAAACAGGTATTACTGCTAGCAGGAATTATTTTTTCCTATAGTGTACTCAGTGCTATTCCCAGTGTTTGGTTTATGCTAAGTGAATGAGTGCTTAATTAATTAATTTTATTTTATTTTTTGGTGCTGGGACCTCGAGTTTGGCAAGCAGGCACTTATGCTGCTGAGCTAAAGCCCCGGCAATGAATGCTTAATTTAAAAACCCTAAACACATATATTTTGGGTGTCTGTAAGGAAATACATCATTTACTTCCTCCAATAAAACCTAATTAAGGTAAAAATTCTACAGCTGCATTCTCTAATATGGTAGTCATTCAAAAGTTGTGGCTGTTTACATTAAAATTAGAATTAATAAAGTAAAATAAAAATTCACTTAGTTGCACAGTCGTATTTTAACTGTTCAAAAGTTAAATGAGGCTAGTGGCTACCACACTATCATACAGATAATGAAAATTTTCCTCACTGAAGAAAGTTCCACTGGATAGCAATTCTCTAAAGAGTATTACATTTTCTCCATATTACAACATTCTAAAGATATCTTATAAATTCTAATATATGCCAGTGGTTTTGCAAATATGAATATCCTTAACTTTACAAAGTTCTTATCCAGACCCATCCACAAAATATTTGTTCATCAATCTGTAGGCGAACAATAGTCTTATAATTCTTTTTGGCTCTTTAAAAGCTTTTCATAAAATTTAAAATTCTATGTGGGAAAAAACAAGTGGTTGTCACACTTGTGTGTGTTATGTATTTAGTCTGCCAGGACGTGCTTGCAAGATTTTCATCCAGCAGGTCTGATGTGTCTTACTGAAAGGAACTTGCCAAGGTGATATTGATGCAAGTGGCCTAAGGGACACATACTGAAAAATTTAGCCGTAAGATTATAAGAATAGTATTTTTGTTTCATTTAATGTGTTGGGCTTCTTTCTTATGGGTCCTACACTAGGTACTATGGTTATAAATGTGGAGAGAGGGCATCAATGAAACTATCATCAATAAGCACCTCACCCACTGTTTCTTGTTCAAACTTGCCCCAGGTTTCCCCCAAGTGGAATCTAGTTTATACTTTTCTGTATGTAAAAGACTTGACAGTAGCAATAGAAGTAATAATAAAAGAAGATAAAGAAAAAAGGTGAATGAGAAGGAAGAAAAGAGGAAGGTGAAAGACGGGAAAGACAAATAAGAAAAGAAAGAAGTAAGAGAAAAAGGAGAGAAGTGGATGAATCCAAGAGGCAGGTGGAGGGAGAAGGGAGGGGACTTGGTGAGCGAATGTGGGGTAGGGCAGAATGCAAACGGAAGGAGTCTGGGGTGACATTAGATTTCTGTCTTAGATTGGTAAAGGGCAGGGCCATTCACTTAAACAGGAAACACAGACAGAATAGTAATTTATGGGTAAAGATAGCTCAGTTTTGATATTCTGGGCTCCTATTCTGCCTGCTAATTCCAAAACATCGGGGCATACAGTTCTAGAGCTTTAAAGATATTTTAGATGCACCAATGTTATATGAAACCTTGGGAATGAATGAAATCATACAAGAAATAATAGAGGACAGTGAAAGCATATTGACGGGAGGAGAGAAATGACAGCAAGGGAGAAGAGAGAGAGAGAGAGAGAGAGAGAGAGAGAGAGAGAGAGAGAGATTGAGAGAAACAAACAGAGAGGTCAGAATCGGAATTTGGTTGCATCCATGTTTTGATGATGGTTCTTAACTATTTTGGGTTGATGACATTTCTGAAAATAAAGTGATTTCTACAATTCATCTAATTTTATGGACTTAACACAGTTTTGTGACTACCAAGGTACTGAGATTCTTGAGAAGTTCCATAAATTTCATGTGTTTGAAGGGTGAACAAAAGGAATCCACGAAGAGCAATGATAAAACTGTCAAATAGAAAACCAGGTTCCCAGCTCTCAGAAATCTGCTTATGTGACCTAATGTGACTGCGTTTTGTGAAGTTTCTATTTGTTAAATCAGGAAAGCAATAATTTCCTTCTATTTCATTTCAAGTTATTTTTTTTCTTTGAATCACAGACACCACGATTTAGTTGACCTAGGAAAGAATTTTTCAGGGCACAGGTAGGTATGTGATTGGGGCAAACGAAGCCAGCATGCATTTGTGTCTTATTGGGATCTCTCCTTTTGTGTCACACTTACCCACAGAAGTGATGATAACGGTGAAACGCGTTTCATCTTGCCTCCCTGTTACGTTGTTGTAAGCACAGCACATAAAGTCAGTTGTCTTTTGGGTGACCTTGTCAGACGCCACTTCCAAGACAGGCCCGTACTTGATGACGTACGTTGCATTTTCAGTGTTCTGGATCCAGGAGTAGGTGTTAGGGGGATAAGAGTCAGCTGAACAATCAAATAGGATGGCTTCTCCCAGGTCAACGGTAAACACTTCCCCTACTTTCAGCCCTTTATCCGAATTAACTCGAAGTCCATAAGGTCCATCTGTATCAATGTAAAGAAGAAATAGAGAGGTAACATAAATAATCACAATACAAGCTTTGAGTTCTGGAGAGCTTAGTAGCATTTTATTGCCATTGAAAATCTTCACATGAGACTTTGGAAGACAGATCCTCCCAAAATATGATGAGGATCTAAATATATTTTGTTTTGAAAATTGTCATGAAAATTGAAATTATGTTAGATCTGCTTGAACTTCTTTGAAGTAATGAAATCCTAAAGTTTAATTTACAGTTATACATACAATTTCATCATCATTGGGATGTAAAAATTTCAATAATGTATTGGTAAATGTACAATCTTGTTAAAAACAGTCTTTCTGAAATAGAAATTGTACTTGGAAATCTTTTATCAGCATATTATGGTCACTGTTTTCTCTTTGGCAATCATGTTTTTAGTGCTCTCTATATTTCTTCTCAGTGCTAGGATAGGTCATACAAATATTTATCAAAGACTTAGTTTCACAAGGAACATAGATTTGTGCAAATAGATGTAGGAGTGTTATATATATTCATGACATTTTAACAGTTAAATAATTTTTAAACTTTCTTCACCTTAGCTTTGCTTAGGATTCCATTTAGAAAAATATATATCTTCACTTTGATTAACAAATATCTACTAATCAACAATAAACTAGTAAATCATGGATATCCCATGGTCTTTTTCCTCACAGTACAATACCCTTGAAACACAATTAGCATTCCTGTGGGATCTAATCTCCCCATGTGTCTTATTGCTGAGAGAAGAGAGAGAGAGAGAGAGAGAGAGAGAGAGAGAGAGAGAGAGAGAGAGAATTTTAAAAACTCCCCAGCTACATAGAAAACTCATAAGTCAACATTGTACAACTCAGTATGTCTGAGAAAACATAAGTTTTCCTATCTAGTCTAAATCATGGATTGCAATCTAAAACCCTTCACATTTTAGGCTGACTGTACACATTTTTCAGCTGATCATGACATTTATTGGATATTTGCCATGCAAAGATACTTCAAATCCATATAGATATGACCCTAGTTAGTCTTTAAGCAACCACATGAGGTACATGATATTGTTCTCATAATACAATTTAAAAATTTTATTTGTACATAGTCACATAGTTATTAAATAACGGAGCTGGGACTCTTAAAATATATGCATTTAATTATTTATATTACTTTCCAAAAAAGAAATAAAGTTTAATTCAAATAATTTTTACATCAGAAATTTTTCTTATTCCTTAATTATTAGTTCTACAATAAATTATTTTCTAATTGTGTATTAATTCTGTAATTAGTGAATCAATCAAAAAACATTTATTTGAAAGATACTAAGTATAAGGTAATATATTTAGTATAGAAGAAATGGAAACAATTTAAAAAATTTACAAACTGGTTTGCTCCATAATGACTTACTCTCAAAAATCCTGATTTTTGTTTTGAACAAATACCAATTACTCATCTCTAAATACTTGTAAAAGTCTTTAGACCTTACAGTAAGTAATTTTATCAATCATTAATGAAGTGTTCTTTAGAAGTCACATAAATTCATCTCATTTTCATCTTTAATATAAAAACACGGTTTTGCTGACTAGTTTCCAAAGTTTTTCTATCTTTGAAGCACCTTGATGCCATGCTAGTTATTTTGATACTACACAGTTGATCTCAAGTTTGCAGATTTCCAGAGTGGTTTTCCATGAAGGAGGCACCTTTTGACATAATCCACCATTGGGAAAAAAAATTTTCCTAAGATAAAACAGAAACTGATAACATCAAATAATGGATTTTATTTAGCTATGGAACACACACACACACACACACACACACACACACACACACACGCACACACGCACGCATGCATATGAATATATAGCTTCCTGCAAATCAGCACCATGTGTGGGCTAGAGAGGGGAAAGCCAGATGCCAGTCTTTTCCCATGAGTCAGCGCCATTCACGGACTGTAGGGAAAGAGGACAAGAATTCACCAAGAAGCAAGCCCTCTCTGCGAATTGGTGCCACGTGTGGGCTGCTGCAGCGAGAACCAGATGGCAGACCCTTCAGCACATGGGCTGGGAAACAAGAAGAGCCAACTCTCCCCCTGCCCCCGCGTAAGTGACGTAGTGATCTGGAGAAACACAGGCTGTGATGATGGCTATTGAGGTGGAATACTACTTAATGCTTACAGCGGTTAGTGTTCACTGACTTTGCAGGTCTGAAGCTGGAGGTCTGGTCATCTATTCAGAGAATGGCCGTGAGCAGTGTGGTATCTATGGGGGCTCTTCTGAGGGTGGTGGCCGTCGTTGATTCCCTATTATCTTGTTCTGAAGTTCTGAATCATTTTCACTGTTTTGTTGGGTTGGGTTTTGTTATATTTTGTTTGATTGTTTGTGATAGCCAATGGCATGGACAGCTATTTCAAAGATAACAAGATATATTATAGTAGCCAGTTTGGATTTACTATTATCCTGTTTTGAAGTCCTTTATTACATTCATTGTTTTGTTTTTATTGGTTCTACTCAGTTATGTTTTGTTTGATTTTTACTATGTCTGAAGATATATGCAGCTATTTTGAAGACAGTAGGAGACATTATGGTAACCACTGTTGATTTCCTATTGTTTTGAAGTCCTGTGTCACTTTACACTGGTTTATTTTGATTGACTTTGTTCTGTTTTTTTTTTTTTTGCCTTGGTTTTATTTTTTTTAATAAAAATAAAAATAAACTAAAAAATATATACACATATATAAGTGTGTACACACATATATTTGCTTTCTGTAAATGTGGAGAAATGTGAAGGAAGTGCATAAGTTAATTCTACTTTTGGAAAGCAAACCTAGAAGCTTGCCTCGTCATACCTTTATATTCTGGGAGACTGATATCAGAGTCGCCCTCAGGAAGCCAAATCCGCAGATGCTCAAGTCTGTGATATAACATGGTATAGTATTTGCATATAACCCACATATGTCCTTTTGTATATTTTACGTCATCTCTAGATTACTTAGTCTGAATACAGTATACATTACAGTATATATTACATAAATAGTTATAATACTATTATAACTATATAATACTATAATAGCTATTAATTAGGAAATAATGACCTGAAAAAAGTACTTACATGTTCAAAGCATGTGCAATATTTTTTCAAATATTTTTCAACCTGAGGTTGGTTGAATTTGCTGTTGGGGTATGGACGTATGGACTGTACTGTCCACAGGGTTGGAGAGAAGAACTGTACTTTGAAATTCAAGGTAATTAGGAATTATTGGTGAAGAATTAAAATGAGGAATGTCTGCCCTTACCTGTGACTTTGTCACACTGTGCTCTCACTTCAGGCTCAGAGGAAGTCTCAGGTGAAACCACCATGCTAGGTTTTTGAACAATGTACTTTTTGTAAAGTGGAAGGCTTTTATGCAAATTCCACTAAATAAGTAGTGTAATGGGGCTAAAAATTTGCTATCACTAACTCAACCAAAAGCATTAAAGAAATGTCGGTGAGTGCACAATGCTGTACGGGCATGGTGAGGGGACATGAGGTACTTGGAGACATGGTTCCTGAGACTGTTTCTCAGGCTCCGTGCAGAGGCAGGGTCATTCTCAGTCGTCAGCACTGATGGAGCACTAAGGAAGAAACACTTCTAACAAGGGGACCCCAGAAATTACTCACATGGAAGGAAACCAATGGCAGAAATGGACTAAGTGCAAGAGACCTGAGTCCGGGTGTACGAATTAAAGTCTAAAAGCCTTCCTGAGAGTACAGCAAGCTGAATACGGTGAAGAAGACAAGTGTGATCATAAATATACAGTCATTCAATTTAGACCCTTGACTTCCCCCTGGCTTTTCAGGTTTACAGAATATGGCTAATAAAACAGATTACTTCAGAATTTAACACATGTAGTCGTGAGTATTACTTTTTTCAGTGTGCTGACATTACTCAAAACCTTTTGTGAATTCCTCATTTGGGATTACCTTGGGACCTTAAAACATAATGGAGTATTCCCATGAGAAGTAATTCTTCAATTTTGGAGGGTGGGTTCACTTTCAGAGGAAGCCAATGGTCATTTACAGCCAATGCTGACAAATGACAATTATTGAATTTTTAAAAAATTACTCTAGAATAAAGCATTGTTTTAAGGTGAAGAACTGGATTATCTTCGTTTATCTTCTCTACTCACTTATGTTTGATTTTGCTACTTTTTCACATGTGCTTCATGACTGGCATAATTTTTTATTTATTTCTGTGTTATGTTGCATTTTGCTTTTCACAGTCAGCCTCAAAGCCCCTAAATTTTCAGGTACGGTGGCACATACCTATAATCCCAGCACTTGGGAGGCTGAGCAGGAGGATCATCACAGGTTCAATACCAGCTTGGACTACATACTGAATTCAAGACCTGCCTATATTACACAGTGAGATCCTGTCTCAAAAAACAAAAATCAGAACAAACACTTGAAATCTCCAGCTTCTTCCCTCCCCCTGCTGCCACCACAAGCAATTCCTCTAGGTCTTGGAACCCTACAACTGGAGGCATTCAGATTCCTTTCTTCTTGTCTGGTTCAGTGATAGAGCACTTGCCCAGCATACACCAAGCCCTCAAAAACAATGAAATAAATTCCTTGCTCTAACACAATTCCTTAAAATATTACATAATTTATCTGATTGTAAAATACATGTTATTGCAAAAACATCCTCAAATTTAGAGAAGCTGAACTATGAAGAGTCACTTGTAATTTTACTGCTCAAAGAACCAATATTTACATTTCGGTGTACGAACAGGTCTTTATATCTATCTCTCTCTACAAACACACATGCACACACATGCATGCATGCATTCACACACACATGCATGCATGCGTTAACACATACACACACATGCATGTATGCATACACACACACACAAATCTATCTAGCTTATCTCATGCCATACATGCTTCTTACAAGCTATATTCTTTTCACTACACTGATGTTATTTCCCTGGTCATTAGCCCTTGTGTTTACTTTGAGTTGGAGCCTAGAACATTATTTAAATGCATTTGGAGAGATTTGGAGTGACTCAACCAGAGTGGGCCTCTGGTACTGCAGAAGGATAGTTCCATTTTGACTTTGGATTATGATTCACTTTCTCGCCTTTGGCAGAGGGTTCCCAGTGGAAATGAACCCTTTGCCTCAGGAATAAGCTGTTTACTAAATGACTTGTAAAATCACCTATCATCTGTTCTCTTTAACAATTTATGGCTGGGTGGGAACAGTACCTAAATTTCCATCACGATGTTGCTTGCCACCCTGCTTGGGAGCAGATGGTAAGTATTTACCGAGAATGACCTTTTTTTTCCCCTTTAATTTTTATCACTGAGAGTACTCCCTTGCAGCAGTGCCATATGTTACAAACAAAATATAGTGGCTATTCAGTTATTATTCGCAGCTGGAGCTGGAAGGCATATACATTTTTTGAACTGCAAGTATATATCTGTCTGAATTAGCGACTTGACATTGTATTCCACTGAGGCTAGTATCAGTTTATGATATCATAACCTCATAAATATACAATCAATCTTGCTAGCTTTTGTTAGAACTTTTTCTTCTGTCAAAATATGAAACAGTTTCTGCTTTCATGAAGAAAACTGTCATGGAAACAGTGTTTTTAGATAATAAAATGGTTTATTCATACTGGAATTCTAAATTACAATGTGGACTTCTATGGGGAACATTAGAATATGACATTTACCTGATTATTGAAGAACTTTGCTAAAGGTCAGGGGAAAAAAAGGGATCCGGGAAGCACTGCAATAATGAAGCTGTTATTTTGTAGTGGGAATGTAACCTTTTCATAGTGTCATCAAGTTACTCTGGAATCTGAAAGGGTGTGCACAAAGAGAACCTATTTCAGTCAAGCTCTAAAACCTTATTTTGGTCTTAATCAGGTGTTGCTCTACAGATACTACGATGAGCAGGTCCTGCAGGTATAAAGCGAAACTCATCTGGGGTTGGATGCTGTGAAGACCAGGGAAAGCACAACACAGTGAGGCCAGGAGAGGAGTGCAGTGTGTTATCAGAGCACAGCAAAATGCTAGTGACAGCGTGGAAGTGGAAGGAGTGGGGACAGGTGAGCCTTCCAGACAAGATGATGTCAGAAGAGAGCAACAGCCAAATGAAGGGAGAGCAGGGAGGGATACACTCAGATGTGGCACAAATTCCCAGTTTACATGGGATGATACAGATCTCAAAGGTTCCTGCTACGTGAAGACCAGGCTAAGTGATGAATCTTGTACTTATTTAATTCTTGACACTTGGAAGCAAGAAAAATAAAATCAAAACAAGCAATAAAACATGGCTGAGATAATGATGGCAAGAAAAACTATTAAGCTGAGGAGCCCAGGCTGTTTTTCTACACGTTATGTAATAGGTCATAATTCTTAGTACAAGCAAGACCCTGATGTTTTTAATCAAATCGAACTATGACTGAGTGAATGAATATTGATGAGATGTTGACTAAGTGCATGTTTCTGTAATTGAACAAAAAAACCTAGATGTAAAATTAATAAAACTATACTCATGATTACTAATAGGGTCAAAATTTTTTTAACTATACAAATAAATTGTCTTTACAATGTGTAAATAGAACCCGGTTTTGTGAGTTTTCTAAATGTCCTCTTTTCTACTGTCAGTATATACTCATGGTAAATTTTCATAGACTATGTCTAAAGGAATGTAAAGAAAAAGGCTTATTTCGTAAGTAGAAAATATGTTTTATAGAATATGAGCTTATTCAAACTGGAATATTTTAATCTTTCAAATAACAGGAAACCAAAGACAGTTTTAGAGTTTAAAGCATGCTATTTAGCACTTACAGGTCTGATCATGATTTTTTCTCACATTTTTGTATTTGCAACACTGTGTATCTTTATATTCTGTGATAATGAGATTGGTATAAAGAGTTTCACATGTTTAAAAACATTTAATTCTCACTATTTGAGATTAAAATGAACGATGTAGCAAAATAAAAAATGTCTTTCAAAAATGATATTTTCATATGCCTGTTATTGCTTAATGATTTCTCCTAGGAAGTTTTCAGGTAAATTTATAGCAAGACTTTAAAGTAGGTAGGTAAGTGGGTGGGTAAGTGAGTGCTGGAATACATAAACAGAAAAGTCTAAGAAAAAATTGATGTAAAGAAGATGTTTTACTGTACAAAAATAAGCTATATTCAATTAAGGAATAATGTTTGGGAAGATAAAAATTCTCAGTTTTTTCTTTGCAGGTGTTTTCTATAGTATCTAGAAGTCTTAGACTTTTCTATATATCTTCTCACTGCCATGTTGTCAATGTAGTTTTGGTTTAAAAAAAAAGAAAGGGGGCTGGGGATTTAGTTCAGCAGCATAAGCGCCTGCCTGGCAAGCAGGCAGTCGTGAGTTCGATCCCTGGTACCGATAAAAAGGAAAAAGACCAAAAAAAAAAAAAAAAAAAAAGAAAAAAGAAAAAAAAGAAAGGTCTAACATTTATTGAGTTCTTGCTATATGTCCCACACTAATTCCTTAGTGTACTCTCACTTAATCCTCTCTACTCCTTTTGAGATAGATATTAGCATGACCCTGGAGACTTCACAGATTAGGTGCTAAGGGAACTGATGCACAAGAAAAGGAAGTCACATTACACATACTAATAAAGGTAGGTTAGGGCTCATACCGAGACTGTCCAAGTGTATAACGTGCTCATAATCACCATGGTATCCACTGCACTCCCTAAAATGCATGATGTTTGCTATAGCATACAGTCAAAACCAAACATGGCCAGGCTTTCTTCAATTAACAATAATCCCTTGATACAATGCCATTTTCTGTTATCTCTTACTCATTAAACAACTGTTCTTTGGGATTAGCATTTAGTATGTGATATCTGGCTGTTTTATGTTTTGTTTTATACCTTGTTTACTTTTTATGTGAATATCAAACATTTAAACTAAATCATCAGAACACAATTATACGTTCACGAGTCCTATATTTGATTTAATTAGTGTGTTCACATTTTCTTTTCCATGTGTTTTAATTCATGTCAGGATAACTTTAGTGAAGAAAACATATACAAACAGATTTCACCAGATCTGAATTTTTCACTCCAATGCTAATTGTGTAGTATATACAGTCAGATTATATTTCCTTTGAGAATCTATACACAAGCTCATGCTTTAAGGCAGACAGACTACTTCTATGATGTTATCTTAATATAAGATTATACAAAATCATTGTAAGATATATAGCCAACAGTCCAGTTACAAAAATAATGCCACTGTTACAAGTCCACTTAAATATCACTTTCTGCAAGAAGTATTTTCCCCAGTACTTTTTCTAGAAATAATGAGCTAATAATGTTAAAGTGATAATAATTTATACAGTACTTACTATGAGCCAGTCCAGTCAATATCTGAAGCACTTTGCATAGAGTAATAGGTTTGCTTTTTGCAATAATTCTATGAAGTAAGATATCATTATCACCATTATTTAAATGAAGAAACAGGCATAGAGAGGTAAGGTGGCCAGCTCAGGTTTGAACTCCAGCCTTTGTGTCCCAGAGTTCCTATTCCTAGCTACTATGCAGCTTTGCATAGATCCCTATGGTATCCATGACATTGTATTTTATATATTTTAATGTAATATTCTCTCTCTTCTACTAAAACGTGGGCTCATGCCCAGTTTTGGATTCAGTGGTTCTGTTTTCTTAGCTTCATCTTGCTGGCGTGAACAAAACATCTATGTATATCTGTATTATTATTTTGCTCTAGTCTTCTTCCCAGTGGTTCCTTTCCTGCCCTATTGCTGGTGCTCTCTTTTAGCCTTCAGTGTTATCTGGTTGGGAAAGGCTGCATTTTTCATATACGCTGGTGAATTTTTTTCAAAGAGCTAATAACACAGTCCCTCGAAAGAACTCCGTATCAATGCTTTAATGAAGAAAGTAGAATATAAATGTATTGATGATAAAATGGCCTCCATATACCAAGTGCTTTTTTTGTGTCAGTCATTTGCTATTTTTGACTCCTTTAGCCATAGCAAAGTGGTGAGAGGTTTTAACTCTACCCACCTTATGGAAAAGGATCTGAGTGATTAAGAGATTTATTTAATTAAGGCTCTGCAGGCACTGACTACACTGGTTCACTTCTCACTTTAGTCTCTCTGCCCACTAAGCATGTGAGTGCAGTGCTTTAGAGCCTCTATAATGAACGTGTCGTTGGCGAGTGATTGGAGGTATGGAACAAGCTTAATTGCCTTTTTATAGTGTAGCCAATGGAAACCTCTGCCACCATACACAGAGATCACAGGTTTTCTTTGCCACAACTCACTTTTATTAAGCTCTCACTGCAGTCATGCTGTGAGCTACATAGTAACTGGTAACAAGACTTCCTAATGCCATAGGAATGCCATTGGTTCTCAACTGGAGAGTATTTTCCCCCTAAAAGGATATGTGGTAATGTCCAGAGACGTCTTGTTACAATTGGAGTGAGTAAAAGTCAGGGAAACTGCTACCCACCTCTATGGTGCAGTTCCCATAATAAATAGTTACTTAGCCCCAAATGTCACTAGTGTAGAGACCTGAGAAATCTGTGCTAAGCTGGTAATTTCTAATGAATGCAATGTTAAACATAAAAGAGGTGATGCTATGGAGTAGAAATGACAGGAAAAAAAACACAACACGGAGAGTGAAGGACCTAGCTTGGGCTGGTGCTGGTAATAAGACATAAACTGAAGAGTGATCAACTTAATTCTGTATACGAGTTACACCAAAAAATAGAACCAAATAAACAGATAGGAATACTAATAACAACAGAAAAAAAAACCAAAGAAAACTGAAATCTAGAAATACTCATAATGACCAGTTTCTGGGGACCTGAGCTTACTCTGGAATAATTTGGTTTTCTCTGATGATGATGCTCCCTGAATTTTTCTTCTAAAAATAGAACTGAGGAAACGTTCAGAGAGAATAGTCATGTACTGAGTGTATGACCAATGCATAACTCAGGAAAACTCTTTTTCCATGGTGCCAGTGACAGAGCTCATTTTTCTATCAGTTTGTCATCCATTCTTCTTCATGGGAGGAGATTTTTGCTTTCCACTGTATATGAGATTCTACACTGGACTGAACTGCACATTGTATTCTTGACTTTTGAGAAGGGTTGTGCTAACAGATTTTATGACAAGACAGTGCCTAGGAAATGTTATCATAACTAGTGCTGAATGACAATAATGATCAAGACATCTGATTTAGATATGCTCTGTGCCTACTCTATGAGACCTTTTCAGCAAGAATAGAAGGTCATTAGTATTTAAAAACAACTGAAACAACTTACAGAATATGGTTGGTGTAATAATGTCACTTTCCATTTCACTGACTGGGTTCTTCACGAGGCAACTGTAATTCCCAATGTCTTCCTTGGTCACCGGTGCGATGTGAAGGGTGTTGTTTTGGGGAGAAAAGGAATAGGTGGAAGTGGTACGAACAGGCTTCCCATTTTTTAGCCACTGGTAAACTAGCCGGGTACCCCCTGCCACCTGGCATGTCAGGGTCATATTTCCCACATATTCCACAGCCCCGGAGGAAGGATGATTCTGCACCACTGGCTTTGTGACAGGGTCTGCAATATCAAGCGACAGAAATAATTTTTGCATCTAAAGAATTATAATAGAACTCCATGAAGTCTTTCAAATATTAAATCCTGGAGAAATAATACTAGTATTATATACTTTGAAAATATAGACTACTCAGGCAATAACAGGAATAAAATATCATACAAAATACAAAATAATATCATATAAAATGTTATTCGTAGTCAGAATTAACAAATTCTGGAACTTTCTCTCCACAGATTGTCTATGAAACCCTCCACTTTTTAGACGATGTGTTTAGTGGTTCAGAACCTTAGCTTTTTTGTTTCCTGTTCATTGTGCTTTCTCCTTTACCATAAAGATGTATACTCATAGGCAAATTTTATACAATTATTCACCTTTTTTGACTTCTCCTAATGTACCCAGAGTAGCCAAACAGGGTCAGTATGAGAACCCAGTTTTCCATCTAACATTTTCAAAATATTCAGCTCAGGTAAGTTATACTATTATACTATTGAGAGAAAGTTTTAGAGATTCATGCATGGACAATTTTATGTAAAAAAATGATTATATATTTTAATTATTTTGCATTTATGTTGCAAGATTATGTATATTTTAACAAACCAAAGTCTTTCAACTCTGACTCATTAAGATAATCAGAGAAAATACTGTGTTAGAGGTATAAAAAGAACTATAATAGAAATTTTTGTTCGAAAGTCAAGTCATAAAAAGCTAGCTTTATACTGCATTACCGGTATGGCACACAGTAGAAACTTAATACTGTGTTTGTTAGATAAGTGAATTTTCAAGAATGACTAAATATTGCCTCTCTGAACTTTAACTGTGAAATTTATGAATAAGGGTGGAAATTACGTATGCATTGATAACCATTTCATCAATATCCATCAATCTTTGAGTTCTTGGTTCTTTATTTGTTTAAAAATAGTGACTATTTCAGAGAGACATAGAATTCAGTGCCCAAAGGGTCCACGTTCAGTTACTTTGAGTCTGGCAGTGTTTCTCTCTTGCACTTTGGGTAGAGGTATATTTAATAATTTCCTTCACAGAGAGAATAAGACAATACCTAATAGACTAATAATTGGATCCCTATTCAAAATTTCATATCAAGCTTTTAGTTGAGGCAGACGCATTCTCCTCAGGTGTATTTAACTTGAATCACACTCACATTTTCCTATAATGGAAAATGCATACCAGGACACACACTAACAGACTAAACTCTCCAGCTCAGAGGAGAAAGAAATAAATGAAAGGTAAGAAGAAACAAGCTTTGAAGCAGTTTGTAGGCCAGCTGAGTGGTTATGAAACCTCCAGCATTTTTCAGTGTGGGTGCAGTCAACCCTTTGGTTCAATCCTTTGTCTTTCATGGCAATGGCAAAGGATTTGGAATATCATTTGTTTACATTATTAACACTTAAGAGGCAAAATGAATGGTGTCCATTTATTATTTACAAAATAATTGTGCCTCAAGTGATCTCTGTGTGGAAACATGTGAGGTACAGGATAGATAAGTAACATATTAGGGATCTTGAGTGAGAAGGAGCGATCATTAGAATAGTTATTGGCTTGAGGTCATACATTTGCCTGGAGCAATATAACTCAGATGTGGAAGTTTCCCTTCTGAGAAGAATTTTTTCTCAGGCACTAAAAGCATCTGAAGGCTTTACTAAATTTTTGGTTTCACTTTGTCAAAAAGATCCAATTTCACTGCACAATAACACATAAGGGATGCTCTGTTAAAAGTATTGAAGGAGACAGGATGTCACACAGGAAACCCTCATCTGCTTCCACATCCTGGGTCCCTGCTGCCCTGCAGCACTGTCTCCACGGCTGCCACTTACTAACCTGCAGATGGCTACAGAGTATACTCGTGAGCAGCACGGTTTTAGGTGTTGAGGACAAAGTAACAAACAGTGCGAAGTCCAGACTCCCATGGACCTTGTATTTTACTTAGGGAAGAGAATCAATAGATAAATACAAATGTGCAGTATGCCCAGATGGTAATAAATGCTACAAAAAAAGAGAAAAACAGAATGGAAGCTAGTGACTTTGTGACTTTATGGTGTGAATGTTTGAGGAAGTGAGTTTATAGCTTATACATTGCAGTTAGAAGAGGCTTCACAGATAATGTAATATTTGGGCTGAAATTTTAAATTAAAAAAGAGAAATATCAGAAAGAAAATCCATCGCAGTAGATTAAACACTTGGTACAAAGGTCCTGAGATGTGAGTGTGTTTGTCAGGCTCAAGGAAGAGCAAGACTCATGGCCAGAAAAGAGCAAGGGACAGGGTAGAGGTAACAATGGGATGAGTTGGTGCTGTGTATTCAAATAGGTGCCAGGAGTAGTTTCAGCTGCAGGAGCAGAAGCAGAGAGACCAGATGGTCGGCTATTAGAATAGTCTAGGCCACAGCTGGTGGTATCCAGTGGGACAGTAACCTTCTCTGGTGAGAAGTGGTTCAATTTCTTCTACATTTTGAAGGTAATACCAACAGATTTTCCTGTGGCTTGGATGTGGGATGAAAGAAAAGGAGTCAGTGATGATTGCAAGATTTTGGCCTGAGCAACTGATAAAATTGAATTAATATTTACTACAATGAGAAATACTGTCAAATGAATAGGTCTAGAGAAAAAAATCAGAAGTTGGACTTTGGGTGCAGTGTATTTAAGGTATATCATTTACTCATCTTACTTAGAAAAATTAACATCTGAAAGTTAACTGACCTCATTCTTTAGAACACATTTCCGGAAACTTTTATTGCTGTTATGCATGATCATTGAACTAATTCTCATACAAATAGTGCTGGACACTGTACATATCCCTTCATGTACATGTCTTATTTAATTCTCAGAAAGCCTCATGAAATAGATAATACTGTTGTTAGTGTAATGAGATGTTGAGGCTTTGAGACTTAATTACTTCATCCAAAGTTACATGGCCAGAACCTAAAGCCCACCAACGTTAGAGTCCTGGGCCTCTGCTGACTCCACACTAGCTTGCCATATATAGTCAGAGTAGACTCACCATCGACAGTGACTTGTATCTTCTGACTCGAGGATAGCGTTCCATTTCCTTGAATGTTGACCTTCACAATGTAATTACCTTCATCATCAAACTGCAGTGGATTAATGAGCAGAGATGCATTGGGCGGCCTCAGGGTGAATTTATGCTGGTATTCCAAGTCAGGAACTACAGACTTGTTCACAGAGCCCAGTAAGTATTTGGGCATTGTGTGGGGTCTCTCAAACAGCCATATGATCTGGATGCCTGATGCCACAGTATGGAAGCCGTAGTGCACCGGGAGGTAAAGGGCTTGACCTCTGATGCCATGGACAGTGTGTGATGGCACTGTCACCTTCAGTCCCAAGCAAGAACCTGCTACAAAGGAAAGGAAAGCTGTGAAGATCCTGGGCCACATTTCACAATCCAAAGAGGCACTTGCTGTGAGAACGCGATCTGATGATAATCCTTTCTAGAGAAGAGAGACTTCTAAGTACTGACCATTCTAGTACCAGTTACAGGTAGAAGTAAATATTTGCCTGTGAAACCTGCATTTTAAAAACTCCACCCAAAGACTATGCCAACTGCATGACTTCCCTAAACGCAAGATGAAAAGGAAAAGCAGAAGTTGTTAACTTGACTGTTGAAGAATAATGGGAAGAGAAAGCAGAAAAGGATGATTAGTTCTAAAGTCCAGTGAAACCACTGAAACATTTGTAATTATGACTACATTAATGTCTGTATCAAACTCTATCCTCCTCAAACTATGTAATTTCAGATACAGGTGGGTTACTCCCTTCCCAAAGCAATTTCCCAAAGCTTCTGAAGTGGCTTAACATTCCATTTTTTGGAAGTCTTCCTTTTAACCAAAACTTTGCTAAATATAAATAACTCAAGAAGAGTGGTATTAAACTATTACCAACACAACAAGTCATTCTTGCCCAGAAGAAGAATGAGACATGCTTGAGGAGCAGTGAAGGAGAGTAGCAGGTGAACAGGCTGGAGAAGGAACTCAGCAAGCTTTGAGGTCAGTAAGGGGGCCAGGATAGGTGGGGCGAGACCACAGAAACAGGGGTAAGACTGGCAATTTTACTCTGAAGTGAAAAATGCGACTGGCGATTTCTTTTATGTTTATTAGACTCACTTCAGTTGCTATGACAAAGCTTTGAACTGTGGATAAGAGCAGGAACGGAGGAGAGACTACTTAGGAAACAACTGCAACAAAACAGACAGGAGATGATGCAGCATTGGGTGGACCAGGGTGGCAGTCAGCAATTTTATGTTATGACTTAGATGAACTAGAAGAATGGAGTCATAGCTAATAAATTCATCGTGGTGAGAAAACTGGTTTTTATGGGGAAGATCAGGGGGCAGGTTTGGGCTTGTTCATTTTGAGACATCCATAGAAAGCCAAGAAGAAGTGTTGCGTGTGTAAACTGGAGATAAATGTCGGAGAGTAGAGTGTTTGGGACTGAGTTAGAGGCCTGGACAGCCCCGGGCACAGAGCACTGTTTACTACACAGCCCTGCTGTGCAAGATAGTTTAGGCCCAAGAAGTCGCTGTTGTGTCTCATGTCTGCAGCTTTCTTTATAGTTTCTGGTACCTTGGATATAGACCTATTTTATACTAAACCATGATACACTGTTTAAGGTTATTTAGTATTTCTATGCATTTGTATTGAAAAGAGAGTCTTCCTCAGCTCAGACTACCATATTTCTGGAACTCTAAATGCAAGCAAAGCACTTAGAGCTCATTTCATTTTAAAAGAAGAAAATGGTCTCTCCATCATAGGAATGTTTGAAATTGTGGGGGCAAGAGGGAGAAATTTAAATGTGAAGTACTTTGAACAGGAAGAAAGAAAAAAGAGAGTGGAATGCACAGTAGAAACAGTGAGAGTAGACACTCTGGAGGAGTTTGCTGGAGAAGAAAGCAGACATATGGGGTGGGAGCTGGGCAGGCTTGTAAAAGTGAAACTAGTTTTTAGCTATTAGGGTAGAGCCACTAGAAAGGGAAATGTTGAAGAAGTGGAGAACAGACAGGACAGAAATTAGGCACAAAAGGAGAAATTTTACAATTTTAATTTTCTCACATGCAAAGTACTTGTTCTGTTGATTGCTTTCTCTTTTTATTGTTCTCAAAAAGAGGGACTCCTTAAGCTTCATTAGATCATAATATGGAAGATCATTGATACAAAGAAGGAAAAAGTCTCTTTGTCTTTCATGAAGTTATTTTTGGAGAAACTCAAACACACAGGACTGCTTCGAAGAAGAATCAAATCTGACCAACTGTAAATTTCTCTTTTTCTTTTTCTAGGCAGAGGTGGGAGCAAAGCTTTCCATTGTTTTGACCTGTGGTAGGCTATAAGTACACAGTGAGAGGTTGGGGGCTTTCAGGAAAGTTAGAGCTAACAATTCTGGAGAAGAAACACAGAAGAGAAGAGAAGGTTATAAAGAAAACAGATTCCTAGACATTGACCTGAAACCAACTAACAGGATGTAAATGCATGACTATAGGGAAACAGACTTTGTCATACAGCTTGTTTGGTCTCTGTGTGTACTTGTGGTTAACATAATTTTTTTCTGATAACAGACTATACTTGTACTTTCCTTTTAGTGATCTGTTCATATCCCAGGCATTACAAAGGTATGAATGTTTTGCTTCTGCATTCTGTTCTGGTAAGTTCAAGAATGTTAAATGTGGAGTTTTTGTCCTTCATATGAGTGATTACAAAAAGAGGGAACTATGTACTGGGAAATCCGTAGAAAAGATAAAGTGAATTTCAGAAGTAGTGGTTTTCACCGGGAAATGATAAGTAAGGAAGATGATAAAGTAAATCAGCGTCTTGAAACTAATAATGCCAAATGGGTGTGAGGGCATATGCTATAAGTACGAGCACTTTGGGAGGCTGAAGCAGGAGGATTCCAAGTTTGAGGTCAACCTGGGCAACTTTGTTACTTAGCAAGATCCTGTCCCCCCCCCAAAAAAAAAAAAAAAAACAAAATAAAACAAAAAAAAAAAGTGGGGAGGGGCTGGAGATGTAGGTCTGTTGGAAGGCTCTTTGTTCAATCCCCAGTACTGAAAAACAGACAACCAGTGACATCTAATTTGAATCAGAGGCTGAGTCTTGAAATCATAGATTTATAAAGACTTTGGGCATTTGGATGGGAGCAGAACAGGAAAAGATTTCTTCTAGCGTATGTGTCTTGTGCACAAAACAATCATTCACATGTTTTTCACTTAAATAGGAGACAAGAAGCTAGTGAAAAGTTCCTGGTAAACAATGAATAAAAACTAGTTTTTAAATATTCATCATTACTGATTCAAGATACATACTATTGTGTGCATTATTGTATTCTTTTTATTTGAGTGAAAATTAAAGTATTTATGAGAATCTCACAACTCAGTTTTAGTCTTGGATTCTCTGTCTCTACCTATTAGTTAGTATTAAACTTGTCACGTGTAAATTGCCCTGAAATAAGGGTATTTAGGAATCTATTCTGTAAACTTGTAGTGAAATTACAAGACTGGATATTTTGATAAAGGAAAAAATCCACTGAAGCATTAAGTCTCAGTAAAAGCCACACATTAGGAAAAAATAGTAATTAGTCTGTTTTGTAACCTTAGATAAGATACTTTATATCTCGGCCTGTTATCTAATTTGTGAAAAAAGATCAATATTAGTTGTAGTCTAGGCCTTTCTTTAATCTCTAAATGTTTATGTCATGACACCCTTAGGTGATTTTCTGAGGGTAGCAGCTAGGTAGAAGTTGAAGGGGTCAGAGAATTTTACAGTATTGCATCTCAGTTTCTAGTCTCCTTATTAAATTGTGTGCCCTGGATATTATGAATGACGTGCTGGGAACTCACAATGCTTTGAGAACACACTGGGAAAAGCTGCACGGCTGCTGACATAAAATGAGATAGTTACCTCCCACAGGGAGCAGTTTTGCCATTGACTTCCTGGTCCATTTAAGGCATGTCACAGATCAACCTAGAAACTACAGCTAGACTGAGATGTCAAAGTAGGTAGCCTAGATGCAATTTCAGCTCATCCGTTCTTGTCCTTTGGAGAACTTGTTATAGAAGGATTTGTGTTTTGTTTTGGGGTGTTGGGGAAAGCCTTGTATTGTTTTGCTTTTTAAAGGAAGAAACCCTTTTAGTCTACATTCTTTGTAGTGGCAGTTGAAGGTGATTGACTGGGATTTAAGTAACGTTCTGGAAATGGTTGGGAAGCACCTCACTACTGCAGGTTGACTACGGAATGGAAACGTTGCTGACTTTTCTTGATTCAGAATAGTTAGGTTTTAACTATGAAAAGACTAGTTAGGAGGTCTGTAAGTAAAGTTGTAAGGAGAAAATTTTATTTAATAAAATATTAAATATAATGCAAATATTGCATCCTGAAGGAAAAAGAGAGTACTTCAGTAGGAAATTACATTTTTTTTTTTATCGGTACCAGGGATCGAATTCATGACTGCACCCTTGCAAGGCAGGTGCTTATGCCGCTGAGCTAAATCCACAACCCCGGAAATTACACTTTATATGGCATTTATGATTGTTTAAAGTGATGGTGGGAATCTACTTCATTAAGACTGTACTATGTAATAATACCTTAAATAATATATTGATATTGACATCTCCGAATATATCCAGTGTTTCCATAGGAAATGATAAAAGTATTTCAGACATATATGCTTTCTTATCAAATGTGTGCATGACAGTGACAGCACAACTCCTAGAATGCCTACACCATTTTTATGAAATAAATAATAGAAACAAATTTTTAAAATGCAGTGCAGAACCAATTTTTCTTTAAAGACTATCTTACTTCGGGTACCTAAAAATCTATGCATTTTTTTCTGGGATGTTATGAACTTATTGACATGACATAATCCTTATGATAAAGTTTAGAATATAAGCAGACAGTCAGATGCTTTCCCTACATTTTCATAATAGTACTCCTGCCACTATGATTTCCACTATAGATGTGACAAATTCATGCTGGCAAACACATTAGTTTACTAATTTTAGGTAAATTGGCATTTTCAGAGATTTTCAAGTGCTCTTTTCTACTTTAGACAGTCAGACAAATGTGGGCCCTTGAAACATCAATATAGAAGAGAATGGTGGCTGGAGGTTTACTCTCTGAAGGCCAGGCTTCAAGAAAAAGAACTACTTACTCCTATACTTCTAGGGATGAAGAACAGCAACTGATACTCCACATATGTGTCGGTTACCTTGGTGGAGGACCAAAACCTCCCACTCCTTCCAGGAAAGTCTTTGTCCTTCTCATGTACGCTTTCTATGTGACTTGTTTCCCCATTTGATCCCCATTTAATCAGTATTACCTTAGGAACTACACTTGCTGTATAATTTTGGTGGATGATAGTTTTGTGTCACTTCATACCCATCCTATGATTTGCCATTGGATCAGTATTACCTAAATGACTATACTTGAAATATCACTGATTACAAGCCTTCCTCTCCTTGTGGTTTTGCTCAATAAACACCCTTCAGAAGCAGGGTTGGCAGACATCCCACTTTCTGGGCCCCTTCTCTCCCTTTCAGATAGAAGCTTTCTTTCCCACAGCAAATTTTTCCTACTCTTAAAAAAAAAGACCCAAAGAACTAAAACTGGTGATTTTAGAAATACATCTTCTATAAGAACAATTAAACTTCAGGAAAGTAAACACTATAAAATTAATGAAGTCTTAACTGCCCCTTAATACTCCAAATATTTTAAACAGATTAAAATTCGTTACACTTATTGATGCTTTCTGAGAAAAAAAAGGAAGACAGATTTTTGAATCTAAGGCAGTAGCACTAATCTAAAGAGAATGATAATTCCATTTATAATCAGGGATATAAAAATTATAGCACTCATTTCTCTTTTAGAGGCTCTTAAGATACATAATAACAGTATCTTAAAAAAGTATACAATATTAAAGAACATTTGATGATGTACTATTCCAGTAACAAAGGACTTTCTAGACCAGTTTCATTGTATTGAACATAATCATAAGGCTTCACAAAATGACCTCTGCTGTAGCTTAAAATAGTTGACATTTATTTCCTCATCACCATGCATGGCATTAGCGAGCATAAAACAAACACTGCTGATTGAAAATAAACCATTGCACCTTTGAAGAAAATAGAAATTATGAAGTTGTATTTTGAAAAGCTGAGCCATATATTTTAGGTTTCAAATTTTTAGGTATTTTTATAAAGGAGATAGCAACAAAATTCAATATCGCTAAAAGACAAGTTTCCATATTACTTAAATCTTTAAAAAAAATACCTGTCGTGAAAAGTAAGACAGTGCATAGAAAGACAGTTTTGAGATACAACAATGGTGTTAACTATGGATATGTGATTCCTCTGAAATATACTTTAATTTTATTTTAGTCAAATTTCTCAACTGTATTGTCTGTAAGTTTTTCTAAAGCTTATTTTGAAAAACAGCATATATAAAATGAGTTTTATTGTTTTAAAGTAAAAAATAGGGAGGACACTCACACAATATACTTTCAAAGTTAAAAAATATCACAGTATGGTGATAGTTAAATTTTTCAGAAATTTAAAAAAATGAAAATCTACCACAGGCTTAAATTTGATAACAAATGCTATAATAACAGAAACAACTACAGAACACAACTACAGGAAACTCAAACACTTTAAAAATTTATAGATTGCACATTTCATATGTGAGAGATATAATTGACAAAAACAAGTAAAAAAGTACACTTACCATGGTAATTGCAACAAACTACATTAGTGAAGGTAAAGCTTCACATAAATGAGAAAGCCTAAAACTGAAATTGCTTACATAGTTTAATTTGTTCTTTAATTTAAAGAATAAATCCTTTTTTGAATTCTCATCTGTTGAATGTAAACAAAACAAAGAACTAACTTGACTTTTAAAAATCTATAAATAGAAAGAATGAAAAAGAGAATATCTGGTGAATATAATGTTGGTGGATATAAACAGTGGGAATGTTAAAGGAGGATTTCTTTAAACTCTAAGGAGAAAGAGGAGGATGAGAACAAAAATTAAGCTACAAAAAATTAGTAGGACTAGATGATGGGCAAAGGAAAGCCAAAGACATTAGAGAAATAATCCTTTCTAACATAGTTACCTCCTTTGTCGATTTAAGACCTTTTCCCATGTTTTACAGTGTAATAGGTAATTTAAAATAAAGCAGAATCAACCCTTTACAACAATAGCTTTTAAACTGTATCTTTAATTAAATATATTTAATTAAAAGAAAACCACTCCTATAGATTGTTAAGTCTCATTCTAAGCATTAACAATTCCATGGTCTAATTAAATTTGCCAAAATAAATGCATTAAAGCTATTGAACCTATATATAAACACTGTTTAAAAATTCATTCTATTTTTCTAATGCCTTAACTTTCTTAATGACTGCTGGTGACAATAATTGTTGTCCTAAGAAAATGGTAGCCATCTACCTATTGAACCCAATTTCTCCTAAATATTATTGATTTGTTGCTGGAACATTGTGTTAATGTTAAAAGATACTCACCTGCTCTTCAATTTTCTGAGAAAAATCTACACCCTAAGGCAAATATTTACCTTATGCCCACAACTAAAAACAAAACAAAACAAAACTTAACTAAAATTCAAACACCCGAAGTGTAATTTCTTCAAGGCCTTACCTAGGAGGAGGAGGAAGAAAAGGAGGAGGCTTATTTTGCACTGGAAGATCCCAGCAGTGCTGCTGTGGGGCTCCATGAGAGCATCCTGCCCCATGCACACAGTGCCCTGTTCTCAGTGGTAACTCGTTTCGTGGACCAGCATCTGCTGGTTTATTTGCTAGGGAAATTAGCTGTGAGGTAACAGACCCTATCCTGCCTCTTGCTCCTGTGATTTGAATACAGAATGATGTGTATACAAAGGACACAGGGAGTGGGGACACCTGTTATGTGCTTTGTGAGAGTACAGGCTTACGACTTACAGTATGGTTTCTTAGGGATTATCAGTAACTGTCAGTGTGTTTTATAAATTATTCTTTGTTATTATTAATCACAAGAGGAAAAATATCCTTTTGGATGACTTTTGGATGAAAAATAGCATGCTTTCATAATAAACAAAAATAAAAATTCCTCTCATGCAAAACTATGCTGTTGTTGTGAAACTTAAGACATTTTTATGAAAATTGAAATAGTTCATGTATCTACTAAGCAGTTATTAATCTTCATGATGTCACCAATCAACATGTAAAGATCACACCAAAGATACCAAAAAGAACACCAGAGTATCTTTAAAATGCATTTTTTCTATGTAGTATTTTTTATTACAAACAACTGCTATGGTTTTTCTTACTCTTATAGATACATCTGACTTAGAAGCAGATCCCAGGTGTGTTTCCAAGTGAGGCCGAAGCTCGCATCATGCTTAATGATAACAAAAAAGCCTGGGCCAACAGATAATACCTGAGGCCAAATTTCATTGCTGAAAGTAAGAGGAAGCAAACCAGTCATCCAAAAAAGATCTTGCCTGTGGCCTCCTGGTACAGTGTTCTTGCCTGGCTATTCTCATAGCAACAGGTAGAACACTTCTTAATCTACTAAGTTATAAGTTAACTTCCACTTGCAAGAAGGCTCCCACCACATTAAATCAAAGGTATATTACCAAACCCATATCGAATCAAGTACAATTCCTTGCATAAGGCAGACAGAGAGGGCTCGCAGAAGTTCTGTGATAAGAGGGGAAAGAAAAGCATTGCTCCAGTGTAATTAAAAGTTAAAAGGAATGATAGCTATTTTGGAATCCAACTTGTTTAGAAAGGCTTCCACAGGCAAACAAAGTGGCTACTGAGAAATCTGAGTCCTTTTCGGAGGTCATTTTATGATCCCTCCATGCTTCAGAAACATGGCAAGTGCTCCCTCAACTGCAGGTAATAACTGTACCATGATTTTCCTTCTGTAGCTCTAGATCTTGTACATAGATTTGTTGTAGCACCTAGCACTCAACCTCAATTTGTTTGATTAGATATTTATTTTTACTTCTGAGTTCCTCAAATAGAAATATTGAATTTCTGGACCCTTGGAATACAAGCATAGTGCTTTACTAGCATTTTTGTCAAGATGTTTACCTCTAATTAAACTTCAGATGCTCTTTGGCTATGCCTTCTGATTCACATGGGATAGGTAAGAAATGCACATAACTTTAAAAGTTAGGTTGCATAAAGTACAGTGTGGATTTAAATGGCACTGGTATCACAGTTGTCCCAACACAGTAGAGATCAATATTGATCTCCAATTTCTCCTATCAGATATTTCCTTTGTATTGTTTTCCAACTAACTTAAGGCTCATTTTTTAGGTCCTTGGCAAAATGAAAGAAATAAAACAATGTGCATTTTCCCTAATGTTAAATGTACTTAATTTGACTGTTTTTATGATTTTTCCTGTTTCTTCTGATGCAGAAATTTTTTATAACACCAAGTGATGGTTGATGTTGTATAAATAAATCAATAGCATGATGAACTATACTTGTGATCTTTTCCTGTCATAATATACAGTAAAAAATTTACAATGCCTGTGGGACACAGTTTAAGGAAGTGTTCAGTGGCATAAACAGGACAAGGCGCCCTCTACTGGTAGGTTGGTACAAGTAAATTCTTAACTGCAGTAGTAATTTCTGAATTCAGGATGTTTACACAGGAAGTTATATAAACAATGTTAAAATTTAAATTCAAGAGTTTTTACACAATTCTTAAAAATATTTGGAAGTGTTTTATCAGTATAAGAAATTTACCAGCAATATCTTGCATCACACTTGGAACCTATTTAGGAAGCTCTGCTCTATTATAACTTACCAGGATAAAGGGACTTATGGCCTTCTCATTTACTTAGTTATGTTTGCCTTTAAAATGAAGTGACTGATTAACCTGAAACAATCTATATCCATGGTGATCAAATTGCAAACAACGCAAGGAGCCACTGGGATAGTGTGTGTGTTTGCACTGGTATATGAATATATACACAGTATCATGCAGGTGAGTTCGTGCATTCGTGTGTGCGTATGTGCGTGCATTGAGAGGGCAGGGCTTTTGTTACCTTCCAGGTCACACTAAGTTTATAATCTAGTTTATTTAAACTGTAAGGTTGGTCTTGCTTTATACAGCTACAAGAAATTTCCAACACTCAGTCTTCAGTTCACATTCACTGAATATTTTGAAATGGCAAAAACAGTGGGAGGGAGGTTGTGAAATGCCACAGTCCACGAAGAATAGTGAGATTTATGTAAGAACTGGGGGAAAAAAGCTTTCTTGTTGTAATTAGAACCTAGAAAGGCTCTATCTGCGCCTGTGAAGCTCTGCTAGGCTCAGCGTGGTGCCTGCCCAACATAGCAATGGGTCCTAGAGGGACAGTGTATTCCTCCAATGTTCACTTCCGTGTTCTTCTAAATTGAAACTGAACTTCCGGCTTCTCGCGCGCAAGCTAACATTCCCGGAATCAACTGTCAATACATGATTCTTCCCGCCCCTTCAAACTCCACCCTCTGTCAAACCAAATAAAAGCCTGCTGCATCATTGTCTGCCTTGGAAGGATCTTGCACTCTTCTGCAGCCCTTCCTGCAATAAAGGCCTTTTCTCCTTTTTCTGCTCTTGCTTCTCTGCTGCACCTAGGAAAAGCCTAACATCTACTAGAGGTGGCTATCTTATACACCTGTGTATGTGCTAGTGCTCATGTATGTATATAATGCTGCTTTCCACAATAACTAGCTCTATCTTTTGTGGTTGCTAGCTGAAATGTAGCAACATCTTTCCTCTGAGCACCTAACCATGTCACTGCTTTGCTTCAGAGCTATTCTATTTGCTCAGGAAGCATAGTCAGACTGTCCCAGAGGGGCCTACTGATAAGAGTTATTTCCAAAAGATGAAAAATATTAACAAAAGATGAGAAATATAAAATAAAAAGCGGCCTTTATTCTGAGAACACGGAGAGAGATGACCGGCAACCCCACCGCTGGCGTCCGGCGATCTCTCCGGTGGACACTTGGCGTGGGGGCCTGTAAATAGCCTCGGTTTGGGGTGGAACCTAAGGCGGGCATTAGGGATACACAGGTAGCCCATTGGTCCTAGGTTTGGCGCCATATGTAAATTCCCAGGGGCGGGAAGATGGCGTCACAGGTAACTTCCTAGGGGCAGGGCAAGATGGGGCTTCCTGCTTCCGGTTGTGGCTTTCCTGGCTACAGTGTCCTGTCTGGGCCAAAACCTTTCATATCCCGTCTTATGGTTATTATTATGAAAAGGGGCGAAGATTTCTCTCTTTAACTACTTCCTGCTGGCAAAGGGCGCTGTTCTGGAGCCTAGGGGAGTCGACAGGATGAAGGTTGATGCCCAGGTAGACGCTGCTGCCAGGTGTTTTAGCCAGGACAACTTCACTGGTGAATGCACGTATGTCACACTGGAAAAACAAAGAGACAAAATGTTATGAGGAGACATGGCACTGTCATATTTAAGGACCCAGGTGAGGTAGAAGGAAAGGTGCCTTTGATTTAGACTTATCATTCTATCAGGACCATGTTGAGGTAGAAACATTTCCACGGTAAGGCAGAATTCTGAAAATTAAACGTGGGGTTAGGAGGAGTGGAGTTATGAGAGGTGCTTACTCCCCCATCTGAAAGCATAAAAGTTAAGACGGTAGGTTGGTGAGGCTTGTCTCTGGTATGCATGATGTTGCAGTCTGTAGGCAATACTGTTAAAGAGTCCTGCTGTAAAAATGATCATTAATAGAATGTAAGAAATTGGGAACCAAAATGAATAACAAAACATGACTTAGCCCGTTAACTGTGGCTGCAAGGCCTTTGTGAGACGGAGACGGGTAGGCGACAGAAGATGAGGTGACCACTCAGAATGATCAGATTTAGGGCTGGAAGGGCACCTCTTAGCCTGAGTGATGTGAAACCAGAATGGCAGTCTAGCAACTTTGATTTAAGCATGGGTCGCTGCAACTTGGTTGTAGTCCTTGGAATGATTTGCTGTAACAGAACTTTAGCAAGTATGAGAAAGGCTTTTATGTATCCTGAAAAAGTATAAACCAAGTGAGAAGATAAAAATGTATCTGAGAGTCTTGACCAGGGTACCTGAGAAATTGGTGAATAAGATAGGAAGGGTGGTGGTCTATATCACTGAGGAAGGGTCCACCAGTGACAACAGGTGGAAGCTGTTGAGGCCTCAGTGTGTCTAAGTCAGCCTGTATAAAAGGCATTTTAAGATTTAGGACTGGGACCTGCACAAAATAGGCCCTGTTTGTAAATGGCATAGGTTGACCATCAATACCCCATGATAGAGATTGAGGACTTAATATAGCAGCCTGAATACTCAGGAAGAACTCTGTATATATGGCCTCTATGTCCACAAATATAGAGAATGTCTTACCTGAGACTGTAGTGCGACTTGGAATCTGAGACGGACACCTTAAAGGGGGCTGTTGTTGCCCTGAACTTCCTCAGTCTTCAGCAGCGATTTTCTGTCGGTGACGAATCTGGCAGTGTCAACATTTCCTATGAGGGCTATTACTTAGGATGACTTACCCACTCTCTGGTGGCTAGGACAGTCCAGTAGCCCTGGAGTAAGGTCTCAAAGAATGCCAGGATGGGGCGTTCTGTTGCCCAATGTCTTCTGCTGCATTTGAGCATGGTCCATGGAGGGGCCAGGCAGCTCCACCTTGTGTAGGTTTACCTGTCTCAGAACTCCAAGTGTCACAAGTGTTAAAATATAAAAAACCATATTAAGATCTCTATAAGGTTTGAAGGTCAAGTTTTGCCTTTTTTGTTTGGGATTTGGACTATAGTAGAATTAAGTAAGTATGCAGGAATTTAATATTGGCATTTTGGATTAGAGAGCAGGCTTTATCTGGATGGCATACCGCTTTTTTTATAGGGTGACACGTAGAATTAACAAAAAAGCTTTAGTCTGCCAAACAAGGCTTTAATGGAAACGTTTTGCAGTAAAGGTTTAGCAATCTTATGAATAAATCTATCAAAACTGATCTAATACTGTCAAATTCTGAACACATTTACTTTTAAAGTTGTTATTTGCAGTAGTATGAACCAAGACAAATAAAATAAAACTTTGAAGAAAACCCTTGTCTTGAAATAGAGCTAGTGGTTCCCAGCAAAAAGGAATTTATAACCTTAGTTGTTAAACAGGAGATTGGTGAAGGCTTTGATTGATAAACAAGTCTGGTAAAATTATCAGGTGGCCAATAATCTTGATTAAATGGTTTGAGAATTGTAATAAAAAAGCATCTTTTGAGTGGAACCAAATTGTAAAAAAAAGCATGCCTGAGCAGAGCCGCTGAGCTGCTGTTTTGCGGCATGCCGGCAGAGCACGCCCAGTGGGTGGGGCAAGCACTGGGATGTAGCGCGCAGGGGCGGGCTCGGACTGCCCCCGGAAACGTGTGTAAGGTGGCAGCGGCGACGACGGCGCATGGGGGAGAGAGGGGCTGGGATGGCGCATGGGGGAGGGGCTGGGAGGCGGCCTGACACAGTGCGCAAAGCTGGAACTGTTTGCAGAGCTCGAGGATTAGAAAGCCAATTTAGGAACACAACTCGGTTTTGATTAGCCTCCTGGACCTATTTTAAAAGTTTGTTATAGTTAGTATGTTTGACCTGCTCTGGCACAGCTATAGGCCCAGAGTCATTATAAACGTCCTTAAAATGTAAATCATAACAATTAGTAATGAATTTAAATTGCTGGATATAATTCTGTGGGTCAACAGAGAGGCTACCTAATTTAAGGGTAAGCTGGGATAGATCAGAAAGGGAAAAAGGCACATGGATGTTAACAAGTCTCTCGGGGCCAGCTTGCTCCCGAAGTGGAAGCAGAGCCTGAGGAGAAGATTCCAGAGCAGAGGGCCATTGAGCAGCTATCCTTCCGGTAGGCACATGTGAGCAATCATCTGTAGAGCGGCTACAGAGCTGCTGCCGGTCACCCTGGGAAACATGAGCAGATGGCGTCTCACTGTGTGCCTTGCAGCTAGAGGACTGCTGTCGGCAGCACAATGAAGCGTCATGTGCACTGCAACAGGGCGGCTGTTGTAGTTCACAAGAGGAGCCACAAGGAGACGCCTGTTGACAGTGAGGGTCCTAGAAACATGGCGGCGCCCTGTCACGTGACCCGAAACATGGCGGCGCCTGGGAACATGGCAGCGCCCTGTCGCCATGTGGCCCTCCTGAACATGGCGGCGCCATGCCACGTGGCAGAGGGTTGCAACATGGCGACTGTTCCCCGCGCAGGCTGGAACAATCTCGCGGCCTGCTGGAAGGACATAGCGACCGAGACCTAGTATGGTGGGTGGGTGGTGAGAATGCTTTTGGGGATACAGAATTCTCAGGAGAGGAAGTCAGAGACTTCGGGGAAGTGCTAACAGAGAGATCAGAGCCGCTGGGAGAGATATGGGTCCCTGGAGACGGAGGGGGAGAGGATTGAACATCGGGAGATAACTGCGACACAGAGGGATTAGAGCTGCTGGGAGAGTTATGGGTCCTGGAAGGTGGAGAGGGAGAGGATCGCACAGCGGGAGGTATCTGCAACGGAGAGGGATTAGAGCTGCTGAGAGAATCAGGCATAGGGGGAGGAGAGAGCGGTCCGGCGGGAGGTAATGGCAGGGAACGAGTTTGGTGGTAGGCAGGCGGCGGCTGGGAAAACAACAGAGGGCAGGACGGAAAAGTTTGCGGCGCAGTAGACTTAGCTAAAAGTATCTCAGCTGGAGCACAAGACTTAATGAGAGATGGGCGTGTTCTCAGAATAAGAAAGGCTTGGACATAAGGGAGTTCTAATAACTTGTTGCCAGCTTGACAAAAATCATACAAGTTCCTGAGAATGCAGGGGTCAAATGTTCCTTGCTGAGGCCAAGGCTTGCCGATAAGCGGGTAGGTTGGCCAGACCTCCTGGCAGTAAAAAGTTAGTTGTTTAGTTTTTATGGTACCTTTAATTTTTAGAGTACGTAAATTGGAAATTAGGCATTGTAAAGGCGTCTTTTGGGAGTTAGAAAATTCGTTCCCCATGACTGATTCAGGCAAGAAAAAAACCGGAGGTCCAGAACAAGTCGTCACTTATTTGTGGTACCACGCGGCGGCTACGGTTCCAAACCGTAAACTCCAGTCGTCACTGAGAGATTTAGGAATGGAGTCTACGTGGGGTCAGTAACAGTTTTGCCCGTGAAAGCGCAAGGCTTTAAGGGAAATGAGGCATTCTTTCAGTGTGGGCGGTCCCAAAAATCTCTGCTTTGGGCTATCCGAACCCAAAGAACGTGAGAGATTTTGTGGGCGCAGGTTTGCCCAGAAAGAACCCTGCCCTGGGTGGTCCTAAGGACGTGAAAATGTACAGACCCACGCAGACGGGGAGAACATTCCACTGGGGCTGCCCAGTGCGAAAAGTTCCCCAGGGGAGTGCTCACCTGAAATCAGTCGGCCGATGCGGAGTGCAGGTGGCTGGCGACAGGAATGTCTCGGGAGAGGAAAAAGCTCGGGATTAATCCAGGATGTTATCTGGTTATCGGCGAGGAAACTCTGGGTATGTGGCCCAAGAGTCAGTTGCCTGCCGATCGAGTCACGGCACCAAATGATAGAGTTATTTCCAAAAGATGAAAAATATTAACAAAAGATGAGAAATATAAAATAAAAAGCAGCCTTTATTCTGAGAACACGGAGAGAGATGACCGGCACCCCACCACTGGCGTCCGGCGATCTCTCCGGCGGACACTCGGCGTGGGGGCCTGTAAATAGCCTCGGTTTGGGGTGGAACCTAAGGCGGGCATTAGGGATACACAGGTAGCCCATTGGTCCTAGGTTTGGCGCCATATGTAAATTCCCAGGGGCGGGAAGATGGCGCCACAGGTAACTTCCTAGGGGCAGGGCAAGATGGGGCTTCCTGCTTCTGGTTGTGGCTTTCCTGGCTACAGTGTCCTGTCTGGGCCAAAACCTTTCACCTACGTTTTCCATCATGTTTGTATTTACAGAATGACAAGAATATTTTGGCATTTTCCTAATTGCCCTAGGACTTCAGTTCATGTTTGAGCTTTGAAAGGCTCCTCCTGTTTCAGCCATCAGAAACATGCCCTTATGCTACTAAACTGCTAATGCCATTATCCAGAATAAGATGATCTTGCTTAACTCTGATCTGTAATATTCCAATCTGCAAAAACTGCTCAGGCTATCCTTTTCAAGGGACTATTATTTATGAAGGTTTCCATAAGACTTGATCTCAGGCCATATAAACTTTCTACTAGTTTTACTGGACTACTATTGATAACAATAAATCATATCAATTGCAAAATGGGAATGAAATAATATATTCCATTGTTTCAAACACGGTTACACTGGGCACTTTTATATAGTAAAAGGGTATGTTGATAGTTTACTTAACATCAAAAATCTACTACCTGTGTTTTCAGTATTTTACTTATGGCTTTTGGGTTGTCCAATTCTTAGGCTCACAAAAAGTAAATTAAAATGTAGAATATTACAGTAAAAATTTTAATGTTTTCCAGAGTCGCACAGCTATGAGAATAACTCACTTTTCTAACTTTGGGCAATAAGATAAAACAAATACACTGGATTAAAACAACAACAACAACAACAAAGCTTTTTAGGATCACTCTTTTTGTAGTTGTGTGTATGAGGGAAAAAATTCTGGAACTGAATCTAGGTTCTGGTTCTGGATCAAGCTCTAGTGAAATATATGGATTATATGCCTTGTATAGATAAATATTCTCATTGCTAAAGAATGGATGTGAAGTGCTGGTCTGCTTATAAGATTCACTGAAGATCTGAAACCAACAACTGGAAAGAAAATAGTAACAGTAGCATACTCTTCAAGTGAATCTGAATAGTCACATTGGAGAACTACTGAAATTAGATTGCGCCTAAGATGTGATTTTTCAACTGTGCTTGAGATCACAACCATACCTTACAAATGCACTTAATACTGTATAGTGTTGCCTTGTGCCCCCAAATCAAAAATATTTATTGAATTAGGTTTTATTTTATATGCCATTATGGTTGGCAGTTTCTATGTCTTCTGATGCTTTCAGAAATTTTCAACATTGCATATTTTCACACAACAAAAATAGTCTAAGATTAGATCAGATAAAGAATGAACTAGAATTGCCCTAGAGTGAATGAGTTTTTTTTGGTGGTGGTGGTACTGGAAATTGAACCTACAGGCACTTTACCACAGAGATATATCCCCATCCTTTAAATTTTGTTTTATTTTCAGACAGTCTTCTTAAATCATGCAGGTGGGACTTGAACTTGAGATTCTTCTGACTCAGTTTCTCAAATGCTGGGGGCCAGATTTTTTTGGTGGGGGTTCCTGGGGGATGGAACTGAGTGATGCTCTACCACTGAGGTACATCTCCAATCATTTATTTATTTATAATTTTGGGAGAGAGTGTTGTTAAATTGATAAATTGCCCAGGTTGGCTTGAATTTGTGTGATCCTGGTGTCTCAACCTCCCAGTATTCTGGGATTACAGTTGCATGCCATCAGGCACTACTGGAACTTTTTTTATGAGGTTAGAAATAACAGAATAAAGGATATATATATGTAAATGCATAATTTCAAAAGGAATTTCTAAGTACAGAAACAATGACAGCAGTATGTTCAAGGTAGTCTGTTCGAGCAGAAAACTGGGCAGAATTATGAGTGGTATCTCATAATGACTGGGCACTCTACAATTTATAAATTATATTCACTTACATCATCTCATTTTATCCTTACGAAATCCTATGTCAAATATTACAACTTCTTTTGTAAACTGCTTTTTAATAAACTTCCTTTAATAAGTCTGAGAGCTCAAATAGAATTTAAGATTTGAAAATAGCTTTTATATCAACATTATAAACTTTAGTCATTTGTAAACCACCTTTATTATTCTTAACCCTATTTGACTGCCCCTAGTTTTGCTTAAAGAATATTTTTCATAAGATTAACATGATTTAACATTTTTATTTATTCTATGTAGTATTTTTGAAGTCATATGCTTGTTATATCTTTCCTTAAGAGGCATTAAAATAAATGCCAATTAAAGATGTCATTTGTATCATGCTTTAGGACGCTTCAGTACAGAACATGAAGCCCTTTCTTAATGCATCTGAACAATCAGTTCTTCCATTTTTGCTTGCTCATTTGGGGTAATCTTAGTCAAGTTCCTTAACTTTTCTCTACCTGCTTCATTATTTTTAACGTGGAGATAATAGTAATAACCTTAGGATGCTCACGTAGACAAATGAGATGTTAGACGTAAAGTTGTTAGTCGAGTTCCTCTTACTCAGCAAGCTTTCAATAATATCAACTACTGTCAGGTCTGTATATTTTTTTATAGTCTCATAATTTTAAAATCTTTAAAAATAGAGTCCCCAAAGACTTTTCTATTATTTAACTAAACTGCTAAAATGAAAGGACTTCAAAGTGAAGTGTATATGCATTATTATTGCTATATTTTTTGTCCCAACTTGCCTTCGGAATTATAGGAAGTAATCACACAGATGGAGGTCAATCAAAATTCTGTCGTTTTAGGGCTTTTGCAAGGATGCCAAGAACAAAGGGAGAAGTATCTTGGCCAGAAGCCTCTTGGCAACCTCGACCCTGCCTTTCTTCAGGTCTAGCCTACAAACACGTGGACAGTGCCAACTTTTCAGGTCACCTAGTGGAAAATGCCCTTTCCTGAGGGCGTCCACTTTTGTGTTTGTCTCAAATTCTGCCGCCCCGCCCTTTAGAACACACCAATTTGGTTTTTGCCTCTTTAGTACTTGTGGATTAGTTCAATGCTCGGTTACCTACTACTGTGGTTTTAGCACCGGTGAAGGAGCTCTTTCAATAAAATTTGTAGGGCTAAGCCAGACACCCGCGGCTTTGCTTGCTGGAAAATGTAGTTCTCGGGCTGCCTTTTTTTCTTATGGTACCAGCCAGCGGCTGAAGGAAGACTACAGCTCCCAGCATGCTTAGGGAAAGGCAGGCTGACCCGAGCGGCGGCTTCACGTGACCACCCACTATGGCTGCCATGTGTTAGGACCCGCGGTGTGGTGGCTCGGTGTGATTTGTTAGCTCCTTGTAGTAGTGTACTCGCCTCACGATTTCGACATGCAAAAAATCAAATCTCTCATGACCCGACAGGTAAGTCCTGGTGCCTGAAGCGAGGATTTTTTTTTTCATCTAGGCCGGGAGAGAAGCCGGGATGTTCTTTCCCCAGGCACTGTGGGCGGAGACCTAAGTTATGGGTGGGGGCGAAAGTCAAGACCCCAGGTTGCTGCGGTGCACCTGGTAGACACGCCAGAGCTGCCTTAGTGGGATCACTGACCTGGTGGGTAGCGCCGTCCTACCCACCAAGTTCTTCAGACAAGGTCAACGAGGGAGTCAGACTATTTTTCGCTCCCCTTTTTTCCAGCTTGCCAGGACAGCCCAAATTGTCTCACAGAGTCCCCTGCATTCTAGTTGGCTGTCGTTTGTGAGGAGTTGGCCTGGAAAGAGAAATAGGGTCGGTACAATAAAGAGAATGGGGAAAAATTTTTAAAGAGCGGATGATCTGAGGACAGAATTTGCAACGTTGTGAGCTTGGGCAGATTTCCAAACCTTGTAGCTTTGTTTCCGGATGTGAAAATGAGAATAATCATTATTCTTTGTACACTGTATCTTACAATTCTGTTAGAAATGCAACTTTTAAAAAATTGTCCTTGTCATGGCAAAATAATGGTCTCTTTGACCAGAACAATAATTCATTAATAAGAACTTTTAAAATAACTTTAATAAAAACGAAACATAATTTAGATGCGAATTGTAAATCATTGTGGTTTTGAGAAGTTGGGAGAATATGGACGAAAATCCCTTAGTGAAAAGTTCAGTTGGGATTTCTTTTCTTTCTTTCTTTTTTTTTGTTTAAAAAAAGAACACAAATTCTTAAACTTTTGTTTGAGAGTTCAGAGTTGTAGAGATATCTAGACAGATTAAATGATTTCTGATGAACAATATACAAATGATCTCTGCGTGATTATTTTGATTTTGCCAATTACATTGTTGATGTCATGAAAATATTAAAATTCTATATACAATAAAAAGATTTAAGTGGGTAGTAACATTTAGCAGTCGTTAATATTTTTTTGAGTACTAGTGCAGTGTTTCATATTACTTCTTATTTGAGAATAAATTAGGATCCTGCAATAGCTGTGTGACTTTGGGCAAATTAATCTTTTTAAGCGTCTGGTTTCACACCTTTAAAATAGGTATTATAATGTGTTTCTCATTATACATTACTTTCTCAATGTACATTATACTATCATTATACAATAATTTTTAATTGTACATTATACTATTAGTCAGTTGGCTTTGTACTGCCAATTTGAACTTCTGTTCACCAGCTGAGTTTGTGCTCACACATTTGTCTGCTATATGTGTAAGTCATCATTGCCTTAGTCAAGAGCTGTGGTTGGTTTGTCGCTTGTGAATCTTCCATTGTAAAATTGACTAGAAGAGTTAAAAATATGAAATTACTGATACCAATGATAATAAGTTTATGTCACCTAAATGTAATGAAATTGTGCTGGAAATGTAATTCTTAATCCTCAATTAGATGTGTATTGAATATGAATTGAATCTGTTTAATTGGACTGGCAAAATCTGAACAATATGTGCAAACAGCTTTTTATATAAGCTTTTTACAAACAGCTTTTGACAGCTTATGTAAAAAGTGGAGTAAAATTAGTTTTACACAAATTTTTAAAGTCATCCTAATTATATATTTTTTATGACTTTCACATGGTTCATTATTACATTAACAATGTACTTTATGTTGAGTTAATGTAGAGAGATTCAAAATGAAGAGATTTGTTTTTGGCATTTTGGCTTTCCTAGCATCTTTGTTTGCAAAAAAGTGAGGAGAGAGGGCTTTGTTAGCTCTATTTAGATGAGATCTGTTATTGGTCGTCTTCATTTGCCGGCCTCTGTACTTTCAATTCATTCAAGAAGTTGAATGCAGCTGTGTGTGCCAGGCACTGTTCTAAGTTTGGGGGATGCAACAGTCAACAAAATAGACAAATGCTAAGGCTGACGTGATGATAAATACTTTAGAGGAAAAGAGGATAAACAGTCTTAAGAATTGTTGGCAATTTGGAACCGTTTGTAATTTTAGATAGGGTTGTTCGTAGAAGACCTCATTGAGAAGATAATAAAAAAAGCCCAGAAGGAGTTGAGCAAGGGAAACATGTGGGTGTCAGTGGAAGAAAAAAACAAATATAGAGGCCCTGAGGCAGGAGCGTATTTGAGAAATAGCAGGGGGCCAGTAAAGGTGGAGTACAGCGGGTGAGGAGGAAAGTAGTGGGGCTGAGGGAAGGAAGCAGGATCATGGAGAACCTTATAGGTTATAACAAGGCTCGGGACTGAGTTAAATGGCAAGCAAAAGTCATGTGTAATCTGACTTGAAGAGAGATGTAATCTGAACTAAAACTTTAAAAAGACCATTCTCAGCTATGTTTTAAGAATAGATTGAAGGAAGAAAAGAACAAAAACATGGAGGCCAACAAGAAACTTGCTACAGTAGTCCAAGGGAAAAAAGTTGTGGGCCTTGCTGGGGATGCAAGTGGCTGAAAGGTTGAGAAGAGGCTGGATTGTGAATATATCATAAATGTAGAGTTAGCAGGATTCTGGAAGGATTGGATTTGGGCTGGGAGGAAAAAAGAAGCATCAAGAACACATAATTCCAAATGGTGTGGCCTCCATAATGGGGAGAATGAAATTGCTCATTACTGGCCTGAAGATTTGCCTCTACATTCTAGATAAAACTGAGGGAGGAGCACATTGAGTGAAGATAGTTTTTTGAATCTTTCATTCAAAAGCCTATTAGATATTTCAGTGGAGAAATAAATAGCCTAATAGTCTGATTTTTTTTTTGGGAAAAGTTGAGTTACAGATAAAACTTGGAATTATAAGCATATTGATAGCAAAAAAAAAGTTATCAGCAGAGTAAGTATGTGAAGGATCCAAGGATGAAGCTTGAGAATTCAGTGTTAAAAGATCAGGGAGAAGAGGTTAATTCTTTGAAGAAGAATAAGAAGTAACATCCAGTAAGGTAAGAATAATGAAACAGTTAATGTTCCCTGCATCACAGATTGCAATTTGCATATAGCGGAAACTCAATGAATAATTATTGAATGAATATTTGATAAAGGAAGTGATCAGGAAGAGTGGGTCCTAGAAGCCAACTAAAGGATTTTAAAACGAGGAGCGACTAGTAGCATTGAAAGCTACAGATTTTGGGACTGAGCAGATTGAGGATTGGTAGTGACTCACAATAGTACTTTCCATTAAATGGGGAAGGAGATAACTGGAGGGTTCAAGAGAATATAGCTAGAGAAGTTGGAGACTGATTGTAAATTGTCTTGAGCTTTGCTAAATAAAGAAAACAGATCATTGCAGGTGCTCCTTTTGATTTGGTAGGACATAAATTACATAGCTCATAAATAGAAAGTGAGGATTCATATAGCTAGTACACTGAGGTAGTTTGGAAGGTTAATCTGACAAGAACAAAGCAAGAAATTGCAGACATAATTGCTACTTACAATGAATTTTTAAAATTAACCTGACAGTATCAAAATAAAAAATCAAATACAAAAGAAAAGATAGATAATAACTAAAATGAAAATTTCAATTTAATAAAGGCAAATTTCTTTCTTTTTTTTTATTTAACTTTTTATTGGCAGGTGCTTATGCCGTTGAGCTAAATCCCTAGCCCCAAAAAGGCAAATTTTTACAGTTATAACCGTGACTTAGGGATTTAGAGAGACAAATATAAAATGACTTTATATTTGTTAGTAGAAACTAATAAAACTGTGAATTAAAGAGATGAAATTCTATAATCCTGAAGTACTGTTGAGTGTTAGATGTACTTTGAGATACTTATGTAATTCTTTTTTTCTTCTTAATTCATGTTTTGGTAAAAGAAACATTTCTCTGTGGCCACAATATCTTTTAAGAATAATGCGTAATACTTAAAGAATGCTTGTAATGTAGATACCATTTTTGGCTCTAAAGATGCATTTATATTTTATTCCTGATAACAACTTAAAGGTTATCACCATAAGTAGATACAATGCACAGGTAGGATAGGTAAGTTGTTCAAGACCACAGTGGGAGCGTCCAGATACAAAGCCAAGTGTTCTGCTGCAAAGCTCATGCCTTGGATCCCTCCGTTTCACTGCTCCTACCCTGTACACAGTTTTGAACTTCCGTTGCTGTTGTCCATTGTCAAAAACGGCCATGTACTCTCTGAGTAGTTGTCTGTGGTGACTAATTTGGAGGTAAAACCTTTTTCTAATATCCGTATAGGGCACATTTGCATTTCAGGTGTTGATTTCTTTACTGAATAGCTCTAGAGAAAGAGAAAATTTTAGACATGTTATATTCCTTCAAGGATATCTGTTAGCTATACAAATCATATTTTAAGAAGTATTAATTTAAGAAACGCAGCAGTTAAATTTTTAAAAGGATATTTTAGGGACAGTCATGGCTTTAGGTCAAATTAGAAATTTTTACTTACCAGTGTGTGTATGCGTATACACACACACAGTATACTATGTATATTATGGACATACCTAACTCCACCTTGACTTCTTACCACTTTGATGTTGTGCCCTCATGCTGACTCTTGGTAAGAAGTAAAGACAAGGAAGATCACACAGCTCAAGGCTGGTAAGGGATGCTACCGCCACCCCTATCATAAGGCATGTTAGATCACTGTAGGCTTTTTTTGCCCCCAGCCAGCATTCCTGAAAACTTAATTCTGCAGTCAGTTGCACATTTCCTTGGGAACAGCTTGCTGCTTAGGTGGAAACTGGAGCCTAACCAGGGACATCTACCAAATATCTTACTCATTTCTTTGATGTTTATTCTGTTTCTGAAACTTTGTTAACCACTGGGCATTACAGACAAATAACCGTTGGTTCCTTCCTTCCTTTGGGTCTTATACTCTGGAAGACAAACAGAAATGGACAATACTTAGAATTTAAAACTTCACTGTTTTGGCTGAGGTAGTTGTCTTAGAAAATGTATAGTTGTGTTTCTAAAACCGAAGTGATCATATGAGTCACCTGGGTGCCAATGAAAATGAAAATTCCCAGTCCTAATCCAGAAATACCTAATATTAGGTCCGTGTTAGATCCTAAGAATCATTAAAAAGTGTTCTGGGTGATGCTGATAGAGATGATCCTTGGCCTGAACTGAGAAATAATGTGTTCTTTGAATCACAGGGTTTAGGAAGACTTTATAGAAGAGATAATCCTAAAGGTGACCTATTGTTTTTTAGTTCTTTGTGTGTGGATCTGCAAGTGGGTGGAAAGAGGGAGCAAGACAGCATGAGAATGGAGGTGGGAGGATTAGATACTCAGGAATAATGGAAGACTTAGTGATTAGACAGTGTTTGGTATAACATTTGTAGATTTGACTGCTGGTATTTTATAACTTAAAGGTACCTTTATACCTTTATAATTTAAAGGTAAGCAAGTATACTTCTAAATCTCAAATAATTAATATATACATACCTTGTATTTTGGTTACTAAAGACTCCAAAGGGCCAATACAGGAAATCTAAAGGACAACTCTACTAGATCAGAAATCCTCAAATTAATGTACTAATTTTGCCGGAAGACTATTATTTCTGCTTTGAATAGCTTGTTTTAAAAACACACATACAGGTCCTTCAGAATCCTTCAGCTGATGGGTGTACGGAATGTATGAGGTCCCAGACAACTAAAAAAGAACAGGTAGAGAACAGTGAGATGTGGGATTTAAATCTGAATTTAGGCAGTACAAATTGAATGCATTAGTGACAAATAATCGAGGAAAATGAAGCGATTGTGACTATATTAAGAAGTTTTGATTATTTCAGTTAGTATATTTGTGAATTGAAATATTATTGCCTGGACCTTTTTTTCCAGATGAATTTGCTAACGATTAATAGTTAGATACTTTTATAGAACATGATCTTTAATAGAATCTTAGTTTCCTCTCTATTGGCTGTTTTTAACTGAGTTAAGTTACACGTCCACCATCAGTTGTGATGGTGCCATATTAAAATACTAAAAGTTCATTCTTAGTTGATTTTATATTAGTGCAGTATGTATTAAGTCATAATTGCTTTTAGAATATGTTTTCTATGTTTTGAAGCAGGAAAATTTCTATTTTTAAAATGATAATTTCTGTTTCACTAGGTATGTTTTATCCTTTTAAAGTTCTTTAGCACAGTTAAAATGCTCTTTATCTAAGTACTTCTATTTAATGATCTTAAAAATACCTTCTTATTTATTTTTTAGGGTCTGAAAAGCCCTCCAGAGAGCCTCAGCGATTTTGGTGCTCTTGAAAATCTCCGGGTCCCTGGGAAGGTACTGACCCATGCATGTGGGCGTGGCTTTTCACTTTCTTAAGGAACTCTTATTTTTCAGAATAATTGATTCACAGAAGCTTCTTTTTCCCACAGGCAAATGATTGCTAGTGATAAGCTTTGTAAATGTTTGTCATATCGTAGGTGTAGGGCTTAATTTTTGCTGTTATTACTCATTAAAATGCAGCATGATTCATTATGGTAAGGCAGAAACTGTAAAAATTGATAAATTTAGAGTTTATTATATCATATTCTTAGCCTGAAAGCTTATGTATGTATTAATTTACATATGTTTAACTTATTGATTAACCTACCTTAAATAGGGGGAACAAGCAAAATAATTTACTATTGAGTTTTTATACTGTAACATTCTGAGCCAGAAATTATAATTATATGTTTGTTTTGGATAGAGGTTTCTGAATAAACAGCTAAAATATAATTTTGTAATAAATTGTGTATGTTTCAAATTTTAATCCCTTGGTAAACCTCTCAGCTTACAACTTTCATGTGTTTTCTGAAAACTAACAGGGCTTCCTCCAGGAGAATCATTAACCATTATTAAATCCCTGCTGCCTCTCTGGAGAGGTGTTACTCTGAGCTGCTGATGTGAATAATGATTCTACCATGGATAAAAATTGGCACTTCAGAATTTCTCTTCTTAAGGTTTTTAATTTGAGGATCGTATTTGAATGTACTGTTTGTTTGGTGTGTCTGGTATCTTAATACCTGGGCTTGTTTTTCTTGATCGCAGTCTAAGGCTTCTCCTTACACTGTAGTGCCAGCTGCTTCATAGTCTGATTTCCATTTCAGTGAGTCCTCTTGCTGTCAAAGTGAAGTCTGAAATTATTTCTAGGACTTTTTGTTAGGTCTGACTCAAACTTATTTAAATACAATAAAATTCTATTCTTTTTTTTTTTTTTTTTTTTGGGACAGGGTCTCTCTATGCAATTCAGGCTGGCCTTGAGCTCACTTTGTAGCCTAGACTCGTCTCAAGCTCGCAGTGATCCTCCTGCCTCAGCCTCCCAAATGCTGGGATTACAGCACCCACGCCTGGCTTAAAATTCTATTCTTGCATGAAGTGGTTCAGATAAAAACTTTGACATCTTTGAGTAGTAGTTTTATATATAGTTATTAGGGATTATTGGCTATGAATCAATTGGAAAATAAAGGCTAACCACACACCCTAAGCAGATCTCTATCATTTACTTACGCAAAAATACTATCATGCATTGTGAACATGCCTGGAATTATGTGTTTCAGAAGCTATGTCAAATGGATGAGTGAGGGTAAGTAAAAATACATTAATGTATGCCTAAGAACTTTTTGGTGTCTTTAAGCTTGGAGCCTGCATACTGTTCTAGTAGTTGTAGGGAGTGACTTTTGACAATCTCACTGCAGTCCTCTTACAAACTTGGTACCCCAACCACATCAGTGACCAGTGCTGTGTCCTGAGATAACTTTCCTGGGATCAAAAGTCAGCAGGCAAAATATGCTTGAGGTAAAGGTAAGCCTTTGGCACATACTGGGAAGCTGAGTTACTTAGATTACATGGTAGTCTATAATGAGATGCCTGATACCATTCTGGAAGCCACATGTAGCCTCACTCTAAGAAGAACTCCTGCCTGTTCACTTGTGCTCACTCTCAACACTGCAAGTGCTAGAGGGTGAGTGGCACTGCTGTCTTTTCTCTGGATGGTTCGGGAAAGCTGAGACTCGCTCAGCTTTGTGGTGTGCAGGGTTCATTTAGTGTGAGTAGAGTTTGCAGTCAGTACTGAGACTGACAGAAAAACAGATTCATGTTCCGATGTTTCCCTTACAATGTGTCTTGGAAGAACTTTAATGCCGAGTGTGCTTTTCACAGTGTAATGTGACTTTATATTTAGATCACATATATGTAGTTTAAGTGTTTGTTTTTGTATAATAGGTACTACTTTTATTCACACACTTTCATACATATATCATACCCTGATTATTTTTGATCCCTTTGATTTTCCCCTCTCTGACCTCTCCCATCTCCAGAATGCCTGCCTCCCTGTTTCCTGTGATCTCTCCTTTATTGTGTTTTGAGTTTCTCATATAAGAGAAACCATGTGATAGATCACTTTCTGTGTCTGACTTATGTCACTTAATATTATAATCTCAAGATACATCTATTTTCCTGTGAATCACATGACTTCATTCTTTATGACTGAATAATATTCTATAGCATGTATATGTGTGTGTGTGTGTGTGTGTGTGTGTATGTGTGTAGCATTGTGACATTTTCTTCATTCATTCTTCTGTTGATAGATACCTAGGCTATTTCCAGATCTTAGCTCTTGTGAACTGTGCTATAAACATGGCTCTGCAGGTATCATTATAGAATGATATCTTTTAACTCTTTTAAGATTTATATCCAAATGAGGTATAGTTGAGTCAAATGGAATTTCCTTTTTTAGTTTATTTTTGAGAAATCACCATAGAGATTTCATAGCTGTTGTAATAGTTTACATTCCTGGAAAAAATAGAATGATCTAAAATTTCACTCTTGGTAACTAAGAATTAAATTTCTTATTAATGGAATTTTCACACAGAGGTAAAAGTACAAGAAATGAGATAGTATTTACTGACTAAATCTCGTAATTCATTTAAATACGAGTTTTCACATAATTGGTGGTAAGAATTATGAAGAACTATGACTGATATTCATTGTGACATATAATCATAGTGGCCACAAAATTATAGTTAACTTATTGGTACTATGTTTGAGAATAGTTGTTTAACCCTGATTAAAAAATAAAAATATCAGTATACAGTACCTTATAAATCTGTATTTTTAATGAACACCTGTTGTAATGCTTCCACAATGACTACATATTATAACCTGAAAACAGTACTGATACTAATATTATTTTAGGAATTTTTGTTGAAGCACTGCCTTCTAATAGTAGTCTTTAAAGGTAAAGTTTGGGTTTTTGTTTTCTGGTCTTGATTTAACAGCTCAATTTACCAAATACGAATAGGACCCAACTGTTTATTTCATGATTGATTTATGCATACTTTTTTTTCATAAAAGAAAAATACAAGGTAATGGGACAAAACAAATACTTGTTGCAATCAAAATTTGATAATCCATGATCTCGATAGAAAGAAGGAGGTTTTGGTTAATTAGTTTTTTTGAATTTTTAGGGCAAGGTCTCACTGTGTAATCCAGGCTAGCCTTGAACTCACAATCCTCCTGCTTTAGCTTCCTGAGCACTAGGATTCAGGCATGTACCACTATGCTTGACTTGTTTTTAGTTTTATAAATAATCTATCCAACAAGTATTTATTGGGTACTTGTCTCCTCTGTAACGTTTCTGTTATACTGTATCACATTCTGGATGTTTGTGCAGAATATTTTCTACAGTTTAAGGTACTTCTGTGAGATAAGATAAATGGATTTGATTTGACTTCTTAGCGTTGGTAAAAAGAAACCTAAAATAACACACTGACTGGAGAGCTCAGTTTGCAGAGATTTATTAAGGTGCGTGGAATCAAGTCAAAAGACCTGCTCAATTTGCACATTCAGCTCATGGAAGGGAAGTTAATTTAAATTGCTTTATGTCTCACTTTCCTTGTCTGTGAAAACATGTGATTGGACTGATGGTGTTTCAGAGCCCTTTTAACTTTGATATTTTATACTTTCCATATTGTAATGTTTGAAAGAGAAATAATAAATAAGAAATACACATTCTTTTGAAAAGAATGTACTGTGCAGTTTTTAAGAAAATGTGTGTGTTGGACAGGCTTACTTAGCACTGAGGTTTGTACCTGGATTTTGTTAAGTTTAGTGACTGGGGACAATAACTTTCAATTTACAACTCTGCATCATTTAGAACAGATGTCTTCTGCAGGTGCTGTCATGGGAGACTGTAATCAGGGGTTTGTAAAATTAGACTTTTTGTTTGATACTTATGGCTAACAGTATTTATCTGTGTAATTTAACCATTGCTAAAATTACTTCTTTTTGTTGTTTTTGTTTTTTGAGACAGGGTCTTGCTGTGTAGTTCAGGCTAGCCTTGACTTCTCAGAAATCCTTCTGCCTCAGCCTCTCAAGTTCTGGGATTACAGGCTTGCAACGCCATGCCTGATTTTAAAATTCTTTTTCACTTCTCTCGAGTATTTTGAGATTCTTAATCATGTTTCAGAGCCGGTCCAGTCCATGTGACAAACACTTAGGAAGACAGGCAGTTAAATATTTATCAAAGGTACAAGGGGTCTAGGACACTGCCTGCCGCAGAGAGGGAGGCAGGCAACAGTGGACAGTGCAGAATTGCAGCAGGGCCGATTAAGAAGAAAAGAACATGAGACCCAGGACGTGGAGAGGAATTCAATTTTAGGAGCATTTTAAAAGGGGCTGTTGTTGGATGTGGAAGGTAAAAGAGTGAAAAGTAGGATGAAAGCGCTGTGATGTCTTTTCTCTTTAAAAGGTGTGGTGAGATGTTTTATCGCTAAGAGAAAAACGTCTCACACTGGATTTTTTCCCATATATTAATATGCGACATGTCATTGCTCTGGTGTTGGTGCCTGAGTGGGTAGGCATGTGATAGATGACTTAAGGTGGTTCAACAAAGTTGAGGGACAGTTTTGAAGACAGCTTTATAAGGAATTTATCTCTAGAATTATTTCTATCAGTGTTTTCATAGTACCTAATTTAGGAAAACCCTTGTAAAAAATATAACTGAGCCTAAAACTTAGGTTGGCATTTTTAACTGTAGAATAAAATAAACAAGTAAAAATGTATGATAATCAAATATGAAATTTAAGCTATGTAGTTGTGTAATTTTGTAATTTTTCATTTATATCAACTTAAATTTCTGTGACTATAGTTTTTATTACATTATTCATGCTGTATTTTTGTCTATAAAGTGATAAAATGCATTTTAAAAATCATAAATATGGTGTAGGTCTGGATTAAAATAATGCTGTATAATATCTTTTAAAATAATTTCCTGTCATTTTGCTGAAACGTCTTTTCGGATTGCAACCTCACCACTATTCCACTAGATGGCACTGAAAGCCCGCTGGAAATCGGGAGTTAATAGCCATTGTATTTAAAACACATGGAAACTGACAATCCGGCTACCTTTGATGAATTATTATTGTTGTTCTAGTTGGGTTTTAAGAAAGTGTAACTATTTCTCCATGTAATCAGACATCTGGTAATTCATGATAAGCTTATGTGGTACATAGTTTAAGGTATCAGTGATCTTGAAGAAGGTTTTGGATTCTGTTTCATTTAGAATCAAACTATTTGTTTAGTGATTTATGACTTTAATAATACTGAGTAAATATTGAAAGTTTTATTTTTCTGTTTTAGCTCTGTATAGATGTTTGTAGCTTAACATTTTTTCTCTCAATTAGATCTCAAATGTGATGTTAACTTAGCTAGACTAGGGTTTCTGTTTTAGAATTTGTTATCAAAGAATAGCTCTTTTGTCTTAACTGATGAAAAAAATACCAACAGTAAAACAAACAAAAACCAAATTTATGCTTTACAGGAGGAAAATTTAGCTGGACATGGTGGCACAGATATGTAATCCCAACACTTTGGGAAGATGAGACAGAAAGATTGTAAGTTGTAGCTTAGCCAAGGCAATTTAGTGACTTAATAAGACCCTATATAAAAATTTAAAATCAAAGGACTGCTGTGGGGGGTATAAGACAGCACAAGAGGCCCTGCTGCAATCTCCAGTAGTGAAGAAAAAAATTCCCCACTCATAACTTCCAGCATATATGCACGCGCGCGCTCACACACACACACACACACACACACTCACATTCACATAGCGGATTTTTCCACTCAGGTATGTAATGTAATGTAAACTGTGATCTGATAAGTACAAAAAGGGAGTTACAGTTTTAGTATTTTGTGTGCAAATTTTTTTGTAGTTTTGAAATCAGACCTGTGTCAAGTGAAGATTTTACATCTCTTTGTTACAGTAAAAACCTAATACTGAGGATTACAAGTTTCTAAACTGTTCTCTGCATTTAAAAAGTAGTTTAAATTACTTTTCAATTATAACACTTGAGTTTAATAATGGTGAAGAGAACCTGTTAAGCAGTTTAAGCAACTTTTCATATTTATAAATGTATATAGAATTGAAAGTCCTAAATTTGGGATTGGATTTTTCAGTTAGGGTAGATTTTGGATAATTTGGAAGCAGTGGTTAAATTCAGAATTGGTAGTCTCTATTTGCCTTCCTAAACTCGATATAGTCCCTGAAGAGGTGGACCCTTAAGTGGAAATTGCTTTGTAATGTTATAGTCTGATTCCTTAGAAACCGTAAATATTCTGGCAAATTTTTTAAAACACTGTACATTGGAAGGAGCAAATTACTTTATAGACCTAACTCAGTAGTTCCCACAAAATTGTTTATTTTTATGTTGAGAGGAAAAATGGCTTGGCTAAATTAAAGATGTTGACTTAAATTTCTGTTAATATTATGTATGTTCACTTTTCAAAAAATTACATTATAATGTGCATTTTATGTGTATATTCAGGTACCTTTTCTCAGAGATAATCCTGTGAAACATTAAATAAATTCTTTGTTGTCTAGCATTTTTAAAAATGATCTTGTTTATTAAGAAAATATTGAACTATATTTTGATGTAGCCTCTAATACAGAGATACATATATATAATGTAATTTTAATAAAGTAAAATGTAACTCTAATATATATGGAAGGTTTAAGGACATGTCCTGTATGAAATATGTATGTGTATAAAATTTTAAAAGCCCTCTTGGCGCCTCCTGCTGTCTGGTGGTGTATGTGCAGATCATCCCCTGCGGCATCTTTGTGCGCTCTGAGGAGCCACCCGTTAGTGCTTGAAGCTGTTGTGTGCCTTTCTGTTACGCTGTTTTTACTGTGGCTTTGTTTTCTGTTGTAGCCCTCTCCCTGCAGTTTCTTCAGGTCAAAATTCTGCCCATCCTGTATTCTCTACATGCTGCCTCTTCACATGTGTGAGCACACCCCTGCTGGTGCCCTTGGCTCCACTCCTACCTCTCTGGTGTCTGCTCAGCACTGTCGCGGTCATTGTCCCTCTCACGTCAGCAATATCTAAATGATGAGCTGAGTTTCACTTTGCTCCTGTATGATCTAGTCTGAGAAGCATGTATGCAATAGGATAAAAATTGTTTATAAGGGCAAATTATATTGACTGGGAATGGAAAAGATAGAGAAGTGTGAAAGTGGGCGGGTTAGCTGCTAGCGATGATATTCAAGAGAGATTTGTTTATTTTGTCTTTTGTGCTTTTTTTCCCCCTTGCTGTTAAATTCATTACTTTATTTATTTGTAGTTGCTCCAGCTTTCATTCTGGGGCAATGTTATACATTTTATTTTAGTTGTAGTTGATTAATATTGGCAGGCAAGTTACAGCACATTTGGTAGTCTATAGTTATTGATAAATTATCTTGGATTTTCAGATTTTTACAGAGTACTGATACCACCATTAAAGGTAATGCACATTCAGTTACTATGTGACACAGCATTTAGTATAAAAAACCATCACAAACATTTTATTAATAACGCTTTGTAAGTTGGAAATATTTTATTCCATACTTAAATATTGCAACCTTTTTTTATTTCACAGATTTTAATATGGTTTAAGGAGTTCTATTTGATACTCTTTTGCCTCTAAAACTGTTTTATAGGGAATCTCCTGTTCATTTTATGTACATGAAATTTTGCCTCACAGATACTGGTTGTGGTCTTGTTTGTGTTTTAGGTAAAAGATTATGATTCCATACATTTCTAATTCAAGGAGAACATTTTATATAATGGAAAAATTATGGAATCAATAAGAATATACAGTGTAGCTTAATTTTTAATATATGCATGATATATTTTAAAATCATTTAATATTTGTTATTTCTAGTTAGAAAACAGACATCTTTCTAAGTGTGGAAATTTTTGACTATCAAAATGAGCTTATTGTCTTTTTATATCCATTTTTAAAGATAATTGACTGATAAATCAATTTTGCTTTGATCTGTGATTATTATGTGCAGTGTGCTTTGGTACTACAGAGTGTGATGATGGAGAATAAAGAGCACTCAGTTCTCAGGAAGTGTGTAATCTGATTGAGCAGGCAGGTCTAACACCAGTGAAACATTTAGCAAATGATTTAGTGGAAGCAGCTTTACGGACTTCAAATGTAGCAGTACTGCAAAAAATATGGTGATCGTGATTCTTTTCAGAATGCAGTTTGTCTGAATGAATTTAAGTGTGTGTTTCACAGGGAGGCTGGAAGGAGAGACCACTTTCCTGTGCTTCAGTGTTGCAGGAGGGTGTGTGATTTGGGTTGTATTCTGCATTGTGTGCTGCTTTGCTTTTCCTTCCTTCCTGGGTTCCTCTATCTCATGAAGGTTTCTGTGTTAAGTGTTTCATGCCATTTCTTCAGGATCCTATAGATTTGCCTGCTCTCTGTGATATTAATTGCTTAGTTCTATGGGAAGGAACAGCATTTGACCTTTTATATACAAACACAGCTTGTACTCTTTTTAAAGGTTCATCACATTTTGAAATGTACATGCGAGATTTTTAAAAAATGAGATTGTGTTTTCCTTTTGGCATTCTTAATAATTTCTGTTGAAGGTATATGTGTGGTGAGGGGGGAGGAGAGAGAGAGAGAGAGAGAAAAATAGAGAGACTTTTATAGATAAAAAGACAAAAAACCCCACCTAGTTATGAAGAAACTAAAATTTCCAAGCAAAGTTGCAGCTAAACCCTAAGTGTCTTTACCTCAGTCTAATTAGGAATTGTGTGAGGAGCCTCGGTGAGATGTTACAAGTTGATGGCATTTATGCATAAGATAAAAACATCATTGTAGTCTATTTGGATTTTTAGCTTAGCCATATACCTGATATTTCACTTTTAGCAATATTTTTCATGTTTTTCAATGGTGTTTATTTGCTTGGTCATTTATTGCTTGCGATGCTGCAGAATTCTTAGGGGGAAGGTTTGCCATATCCTCCTTGGAACCTTATTCCGTTTCTGAGCTTGCAGCTTTGAAGATACTTCAAACGCCTGTGGACTCCTAGGGAGGGAGTTTGTCGGGAATTTCTGACTCCCTCTGCTCTTTCACGTCTCACTGTCATTTCACATTTCCAGTGGGTGTGTGGAGTTTGTTTTTGATAAGCTAGATGGGGCTCTTTCCTTCTTCCACAGTGGTGTGGGTTTGACCCTAGTCTGTGCCCCAGTGCCACTGTCCCTGGTGTTAAGTGGATTAATGTGTAGTAGTGCAAACCTCCCGGACTCCCAGAAGCGCCGCTCCCACTTGGTTTTTCACTGTGTGCATAGTGCCTGCTTACAGGCTGAACCAGTGATGGCTATTTTTTTCTTTTCTTTTTTTTTTTGTCAGAAAGTGTATTTTATAAGTTGAGCTTAATTTACAGATCTTTTATGTGACTTTGCCTTCTCTTTTTGAAATTTATGGGAATTTAAAAATTACTAATTTTTTTTTTGGTGTGGTTAGAGGATGAACTCAGAGTATCATTCACATAAGGCAAGTGCTTAACCCTTGAGCTATACCCTTGCTCCCACTGCAACTTCAAATTTAAACCGTAAGCAATTTCTGGTTTCTGGTTCTAATGTTTTCTCTTACCTTTAACTTATAATAAGGGATACTGTATTTATTTATTTGGTTCAGGCCCTTGTGCTTGCCAGGCAGGTGCTTGTGCCACTGAGCCATATCTCCAACCACAGGGATACTTTTATAGTTAATAATTTTACCAGTATGTATGTTAAACTCTAAAAGACATCCAAGCTAGCTCTTTTTTTTTTTTTTAAATAAATGAAAGGTAGACCCTGAGAGAAAGTAATACAGAATGTCTCTACTTGAAAACAGTGTCCTTTAACTGAGCAGATACATTTTGTGTATTAGTAGTGATTCCCTGAGATTTTGGTCAAGTATGAGTTTAATGATTGTAAAATAATTTTAAATAATCATTTCTTTTGGTACTCTTAAATGTGAGTTTAAATGAAAGTGAATGGTTAAATTATTGTGTCTATAATAGTTTTAAGTAATTGTATGGTTGAGAGTGGGTAAATTATTGAAATTTCCTAATTAATTGTCGATTTTTTCAGTTATGTAGTAAAATTGTAAATGATAAAATAGCTAACTTTAGGGTCAGGATTTGAGTCAGACGCTTTTGTTATATAACTCTATGCACAGAAACCCCATTCTGTATTATTAGAAATAAAGCATTGTTTTCGAGTACAGAACTTTGGGTTCATAAGCAGATCATGAATTGTGGTATTGGTGCTTTTAAGGAAATCTTGTAGGACTACAGTGCTAAGCTGTGCAGCTTTCCTGCAACCAGTTTTTCTTAGCTCCATGCTGAGATTTTTCAGCAGGGTAAGGGGGTAGTTTTTTCTCTAGTTGATGGCAGTTATTAGTATTTAACTGTTTCCTAGTCTCCCACAAACTTTTCTGTTTTCTAATCAGTTTGTGCTTTGGTCAGATTGGTTTTCAGAAGATAGTAGCTGCTGATGACAACTGCTCATTTGTTTCCACTCAATGGAATTTTAACAGTTACCAGTATTGCAATTGTAACTTTTATTTTTATTTTTTTAAAGGAGGAATTTAGGGAACTTCGAGAACAGCCAAGTGATCCGCAAGCTGAACAAGAACTAATTAATAGTATTGAACAAGTATATTTTTCTGTGGACTCATTTGATATTGTTAAATATGAGCTGGAGGTAAAAGAAAACTTTCATTAAAACATATATAAACCCTGTTTTGTTGAGTGATTGAGTTGGAAGATTTGAATGGTTTTTAAAGTATAATATCAGAATATCAGCCAGGAAAGTATTTCTATACTTTTGGTTTTCAACTGTTACTGTCATATGTTAGTATGTGGCTTCTATCATATTTTATATTGGCTAAGTATGTTTAGACAAGTTCTTGAGACTTTTAATGATGGTTGTGTATTATGAAAGCCCACTGTACAATAATATTGGCATTTTAAATTGATAGAAATTTCAGAAAGTCAGATTGGTAAAATTTTTAGACACTGAGTGAAGCGTGTGTATTTACTGTATATGTAGTATGTAGAGTCAGTCAGTCTCCAGCTTATGCAGTTTCATCAGTCAGTTGATGTGATTTGGAGTCTGTTTCCCGTTTATACAGTGTGTGCATGTTTTCTTAGTTTCCCATCCTACCCTCTAAAAACTAATATAATCCAGATTGTATTCCTACAACTGTCACACATACTATAGCTCTTAGTTACCATCTGTAATATTCCAGAGGGGCAATCTTTGTTGAGTTCTTTCGTAGATAAATAGAAAAGTATCTGTGGCTGGTAGAAGGAGGAGTCAGAATTAGGAACTTTTCCCACATCTCCTTGAACAGGCCATGGAAACATTATCTTCCAGCCAGAGGCTGTGTACTCCAGTGGTGGTGGGGTTTCCTAGGGGTTGAACTAGCGACAGTGGGGGTAGTAAGGCGTGGTAAGAGTTGTAACCAGATGTTTGTGTAAAAAAGATGTGTTGGCTTTTGTGCTGGAGTCTAGTAAAGGCCATTGGGAGGACAGGAAAAATGGAGGGTAAGGGCATGCAATTGTGTTTTATATGTATATATGGCAGTTTGCAAGTTAGAAGTGTTCATGTAAATGAAAGTAAATTAAACAGTTAATTTTTATCTTTGATGATTTCTTTCTATAGAAGCTCCCACCTGTTCTCAATTTGCAAGAATTAGAGGAATACAGAGACAAATTGAAACAACAGCAAGCTGCAGTGAGTAAAAACTGTTTTTTTTCCTGACAAAATTGTAAATTAAATACAATGGACAGGTCTCATATTTGTGATTTCATGATTTTAAGTGATTGATTAATGTATAAACAAATCCTATCAGGTGAGACATTTATATTTTTATACTGATTTTAATACCAGTTTTCATACCAGTGCTGTTTTGCTTATGTTACTTGGATATTTGCTCCTAGAGCTTATAATTCTCTCTGGAACCCTAAATGTGTGATCAAATAATTTAGAACTTGCTTTTCATTAGTAAGTAGCTTTAGGCTCCTTGTAATGTGAGTATGACTTCCATTTTCTTACCCATAACATTTAGTGGAGCATTTTTATCTTACACTGAAGGTCTTGATGTCTAGTTGTGGTTCCTATTTAATATTTTCTTAGAGAGACTGTATTATTTTAGGCTATTATTAAACAGTCCTAGGGAATCTTTGTAGCTCTTCAAGTGATATTTAGGGATAGTTTTAATCTGTTTTCATTAATTGAAGTCTAAAAGCTACTTTGAGTATGACCTTCTTAACCTTAGTAGAATTATAAGTCTTTCTAGACAAAAACAAGTGTATCTAGAAAAAATTCATATAATTTAAAAATGTTTGATGAGAATTAAAAAAACATGAAATGTTTAATGTAGTTCTTTCATATGTATGCAGTGTTTTGTACTCATTTGACCAGCCATATTTCTTGAGCAAACACTTGGTCCATTCCGCGTGTCATGCTTCATGCTAGATATGGTGTTTCTTCAGTGCAGTTGGCAAGGCCCCTGCAAGGTGAAATAAGGGCTTCAGGCTTAAAATCAGTACAATTCTAATATGTGTACATTAGTATCATTCATGGAATGACCATATTTTCAACTTTTTAGAAGTAAAAACCAAAGGGTTTGTGTAGTTTCTCTTTATCAGAGTTGTTTTCATAAAGTTGATTAAAACTTTATCTGAATAAATTAATCTTAATAAAATCATAGACAGTGCCTGTAAAGATAGCTACTCTTTTGTGCATGTTTGTAAAATCAGATGATATTCATCAATACAGATATCAACTATTTATTTAATTTCTCATAAGGTTAGGTGCCTTGTCATGTACTTACCATACTAATGTATTTTATTAATTTTACATCCTAGGGAAATGTAGAGAGTAATAGCCCTGCAATAACTTCTCTAGGAGTTATTGTTAAGACCCATAGAATATTTTCACAAAAATCTTAAATATAAAATGTAATGAGAAGTGTGAACTTTTGCTTTTACTTCTTTCATTTGATTGCATATTCTTGTAGGTCTCTAAAAAAGTAGCAGATTTAATCCTTGAAAAGCAGCCCGCTTATGTAAAGGTAGGATAATATTTACTATTTTCATAGTAATATTTTAAAAATGGTTGAGTGGCATACTAGAAACTGATAAAATATTATTATTTTTTTTAATAATCATGTGTGTGGGGCTTGTATGTCGCTCATTTTGGGCAATTTTCCAAGCCAAAGAAGTGAAATAAGTTTATATAAGAGTCTGATGTGATGCTTTTGTTTTTCAAACTTTACAAAAGCTAGTGAAAATTCCTTCTATGACCTTTCTAAGAAAAAAAACATAATTTGGCAATGTAACAGTTTGACTCAATGATAATATAACAGTCTTTCTTTAAAATATGATAAAATTGGAACTGTCTAGCTGAAGAATCTGTGTTTTCATCAGAAAATGAGAGCTTTCAAAATTCATAGAAATGTCTTGCCAGTGTTTAGATCAAGATTCATTATCAAAGTATTTTAGAAGACAGAATTATATTCTTTTTTTTTTTTTTCCCGGTACCAGGGCTCGAACTCACGACCGCACACTTGCAAGGAAGGCACTTATGCCACTGAGCTAAATCCCCAGCCCCAGAAATTATATTCTTAAATAGTTTGTGATGTTTTGTTGGGTAGAAGCATGTAAATGATTGTATTATTGGTATTTATTTTTGTCTAAAACAGGTTAGTTTAAATTTTTTTACAAGGACTACTGACTAAATATTTTGTCATCTTTCATTTTGAGAGTCAATTGGAAATAGTCATTTTAAATAACTTTGAACATTTTTTAGTTTTTCAGGTTTGGATATTTTTGTTGTTACTTTGTAAAGCAGGCTTTTCTTTGAAGCTGACTACAGCTTTTATTGAATACCATAGAGTAAGAAAGGAAAATAAAATGCCTCATACAATAATGTGTACCTAATCTTCCCACAGGAACTTGAAAGAGTTACCTCATTACAGACTGGTCTTCAGTTGGCCGCTGTAATCTGCACGAATGGGAGAAGGTAACTGTTTTCTGTGGAATTTTGTTTACTAGGCTATGAAGTATTTCAGAAAGAAGGATGAAATGTATCAATACTTGACATTTAAAATTACAGCTGTAGTTTCCAGAATAACATTGCTTACGCAAACATATATTATGATCTAAAAATTACACTGAAAAGGCATGTAGGAATATTTATAATTCCATGTACAGGTTAAAAACATTCCTGTTTGTGAAATTGTTTAGACTAGTGCTCCTACTACTCATGGTGGTAGACCAGTGTTTTTCCCGACTTGTCTCAGGCTATTTTTGTAAAATGTGATAGAAACAAATTATGAGGAAAATGAAATAAAAGAAAAAACAAAGACATAAAGCAGTCCCAATTTTTAAATTATTAGATTTACATAGAATACAATTATTCTGTCACATTCTACACTATAGTTTTAAATACTTCTTTCAGTTGTTGTGCTTTTCTTACTGTGGATCACTGACAGTTTGCAGATTGGCATCAGTAGCCCACCACAAATGAGCAGATAGCATTCGCACTTCCCACTTTTAATAGGAATCCAGTGACTAGTGGCTTACTTGCTGTGTGTGGATAGTGTTCTTGTTCTATTAAAAATTTTTTAACTCTGTGTTGTTCACTTTTACAGACACTTGAATATTGCAAAGGAAGGTTTTACTCAAGCTAGTTTAGGTCTTCTTGCAAATCAGAGGAAACGTCAGTTGCTGATTGGACTTTTGAAGTCTCTAAGAACTATAAAAACACTGGTATATACATATCATTTAAAAAAAATTAAATCTTAGTTTTCTGTTTGAAACATATATTACCTTTGATTTTTTTTTTTTTTTTTCCAGCAAAGAACAGATGTACGTTTAAGTGAATTGCTAGAGGTAAGTTAAGAAAGCTTGGAAATTTGGTGATGCTTAATATTCTGTAGAAAATTGATAGTAGACAAAATTCAAATAGGAATTTTTCTCAAGTTGGTGGGTACTCTAAAGAGCATTTTTAAATAAAAGTACTTGCCCTGGAGCCTTTTCTATTGGTAGAATACACACTTAATAAGAAAAACAAATTTGTTTGAAAAACATTTACTTTTTAGTAGTATTGCAATGCTGATTTTAGTCTTTTGAGTGTGTTGCATCCAAATACAAAATTATGTTTTGTATCTAACCTATAGTAGCAATTTATGGAGTATATAGTATTTTTAATTTAGTATTATATATTTATTGGTTTTCTGTGTGAGCCATCTGCTTTTTCTTTGATACTCTGAGCATTCGGTGCCTACTTCTATCATAGTGAGGTTCACCAAAGCCTAATGAAATATGTTATGTTTTCCCATCATACTTGAGCTCCTTATGGTAGGTGCTATGTCATTATCTCAATGTTCCTAGCGGTTTAAAAAGCATTTGTTGAATTTAGATATGAGCACAGGAAAAGTTTTTATGGTTTTCTATATAATCATTGTTTTATTTCTGAACTCATATTACTAACTTAGGTTTGAGAGAGTCATATGAAAAATTAGTTAGATATTAAATTACTGACCAAGTGATAAATATGTTGTTATAATTAGTATTTCACTTTTTCCCAAATATATTTCCTTGGAAATGTTTTACTGATATCTTGTTGATAGAACTGTTGAATTTTGATTACATTTCCCCAATGGAGTACATACTGTTTTGGACCACTTGATATAAACATTGTTGAAAGGAGACATGTTAGTAATTAAAGGCTTCATTATGTAGCAGCTTATAATTGTTTGTATACTTATTTATCCATAGGTCATGGTTTCAGAGGATTATACAGTATTTTTAAGAGTACACAATATTTTATTATTATAATTTTTTTTCCTCTTGATATCTTAGGCCTGGAGTTAGTTGACTCTGTATCTTGTTACTTATCTACTATTGTTATTCTAAATTTTGTTTAAGAGGAATTACAGTTTTTTGATTTGGTAACTTTTGGTTAGAGTACAAGTGAGATGTTTTCATTAGAGCTTTTAAGACAAATGTTTTCAGTCTAATGAATTCTGTTGTTGTGTTAAGGAGGAAGACTATCCGGGAGCTATTCAGTTGTGCCTAGAATGCCAGAAAGCTGCCAGCACTTTTAAACATTACAGTTGCATAAGGTAAGGGAATACAAAAATTTTAAATGTCATTTTATTGTCAGTTCTTTAAAAAATAATAGTTATAGAACATACAATGTCAATAAATATTGAAAGTTAATAGACAGTATTTGGTCTAGTTTAATATTCATGTTCATAAAAGGCAGTTCAAGAAGTGTATAAATAATAGTTCTTAAGATGTGAGAGATCAGATATCCTTTAATTTTGCCTCTTTTGTCATCTTGTAACTTTTTCATATTCTTCCTAGTTGAATTGGTATCATTTTATAAGTAGTAGACCAGGATAATTATGTGTTCATATCTTCACTGACTCTTGAGAATCCTTCCGTTTAACTTTATCCATCCTGTAAATATTGAGAATAATATTGCAGGCTGTTTTTAAGATCAGATGGTTCAAGTGTTTGGTTCATGATAAATCTTTGGGAAGCTGAAATCATCTTTGTAATACTGTGATTAAGTGATTAAGAATGTACAGTTATAAAATGTGTAATGCAAAAATGCTGTTGCGTCTTTTGCTTTTGGTTCTAACTTTATTAATACTTTTTTGGTTTGTTTAAAAATGGTTTGCATTACTTGTGACTGTATCTAAGATCCCTAAATATACTTCATTCCTCCAAACCTACCCGAATGAACATACCATCTAAGTAAAATAGTGTGCTTGTCAAGCAAACCTAGTTTTAAATTAAGTCCATAGCTGCTCATGGTGTGTCCTTTTCCTCTCAACTGTGTAGAAATTCTGGCAGTCTGTGAGTGTGACTCACTGGTGGTACAGATATTATTTGCTGATATCTGGAAAACAAAAGGATTATGATTGTTGTAGGTTTGAATTACCTTTTTATTTTTATATATCCTATCATGTCTTTGCTTAGTGAAGGCCGAGAGCTAGCTATTTCCCTTGCAAAGGGCCTATTTAAATATTGCTCTTATTGTGTTTCTTCACTAGAATCATGTAGTTTGAAATAGCATACTTGTTATTTCTCCAAGATGTACATAATAGGAAGGGTAGCAGTGATATTTTGGCTTTGTCCATCTTGAGAGTGGTTAACTGTCATTACTAAAAACTTGACAATGTCATTTACACTTTTTAAGTTTGAATGAATTGAGAATTAGCACTATTCTGTTGAATATCTTTAAAAATTTCAAAGAATTATGGATAGGAAATTCTGGGCACTGAGAATGAAGTCTTTCCTAATGACATGCCAAGGAAAATGAAGACTGAAAATACAGCAGCGAGGAAGTCATCTTTGACCTTTTTGGGGACAGATTTGGGAGAGCTGATTGAAATTTAAGACAAGGAAATTTTATGAAGAGAGATAGGACAATTTTATCTGAAAATTGATGGGAAACAATGACAGGTTGAAAATAAAAGAGAGAAGAGAATAATACATTAATATTTTGTAGAAATTATAGCAGTGATTGACTTTAAAAAGTCACCAGGTGTCCCATAATAAAGGATGAGTGTGCAGGAAATTGAGGTAACATGATATGTTGAAACTAGATTTCACATTAATTAATAAATTCTTTTTTAGTGATGCTAAAGTAAATAGATTACACGATGAGAGTTACAGAGAATGGTTTCAAAAGAAATACTTACTTGAGCTTTTTAAAGTTAGCATAAATGGATTCTGAGCACTTTCAGAGTCATGTGTACAGTAGTACATGGAGCTGTGACTACAGCGACCAAACAGTAAAAATTTGAAATTGGAGTCTGTGATGACAATTTAAATTAATTTTTTAAGGTAATGCAGTGTTTAATACTATATTTACATAGATGAATTCTACTTGTACTATTAAGAAATTTGTCTTTTTTTCTACAAATAAGTAGAAATGGATCACAGATCTATTCAAATTCCCTCAGTAAGTCACTGTGATAGGATTTCACCTTAGGTTTACCAGGAAAACTGTTAGAATTGTGGTTTTGAGCTGGTGACTCAGTAACAGTGTGAGATTGGCTCTCTTCGCTGGTGGTGACACCCACCTCACATCAGGAGTCCTCATCCCAAATACTGCTACAAGTTGGTTTGTTAGCCACTATTCATCCCACCTAAAGTCATTTCCCCTTTCTCTTCCCAGTCGGGAGTTTGTTCTCACCCACCTGCCACCTTTTAAAAAAAATTTAGTGAGTGAAATAAAAAGAGATGGGAGACAACAAGGAGGTAGACTTTGTGCAGCTAAAAGGGTATCAGGGTGGGGTGTAAGAGAGGCAGGCAGAGGAAGAAGTAAAATGATCAAGGTGCAATGTGTATATGTACTAATTGCCCAACATGATCTAATTATCATATATTGCAAACTACACCAAAAATAAAAGTTATTTATTTAGATTCATGTTGGTATATGCCCTTTAATATATATCAGCAAATTGTAATTGTGTATATTTATGAAATACAAAGTGACATAATTTTTGAAAACAGTATTGAATGATTAAGTCGAATTAATTAACTTACCACCTCTGACCTTTGACGTTTTTCCTGGTGAAAACGTCTGAGATTTTACTGTCTTAATGCCATTGAGATACAGTGCTCAGTTACTAATTTATTCATTATTGCACAATAGATCTAAAAAAAAGTCATCAAACTTAGTCTTTCTGTCTTAGGCTTTGTACCCTTTAACTATCATCTCCCCGTTTCCCAACCTTCAACCTCTGGTAATCATGATTTTACTCTCTGCTTCTATAAGTTCAGTTGTTAGATATCATCTAAAAGTGGAAACACTTCTTTTGTAGGTAATGTGATTTGGGAGGTAGGGGCAGGGTTAGTTCGTAATGTGTATGGGTGAGTACACAGTGAAAATCACTATATTCTAACATTCTTTGGCTTTCTAAACTAGATACACTTTTGTTATTCTGTGCATTTACTTTCCTTTTGCTCCTTTTTCTGTGGTGTTCCAAACACAATGTTTTATCTTTTCTTGAAATCTCTAGTTCAGCTTATGTATATAGGATTCATCCACACTCTAAAAATTTGTTTAGTTGACCTGAGCTTGTGGAATTTAGTCAAAGACAAGAAGTAATCTTCGCTTGGACCCATGTGACTCCGAGTGAAAAATCACTTGATTTTACTCTGGTAATCTTAGGAATGGTAATTAGTTTTCAGTTGAATCTGTGTGTCCTCACTTTTTAAAACACTTAAATCTTTAATTTTCATCAAATGCTATAGAATCATAAACATACTTCTCTTAGCAATGTCTTTTAATGGAACCATCCCATGATTTAGAGCATTTTTGAATTCTGATATGATTTTTTAAAATTTCATCAAGTTCCTACAGTGTACCTGTCATCTGCTTCTTACTTTTTCTTTAGTTGATCATGTGGTCCTCTTTTCATACCTTGTCACATTACTCCTCTGTTGGACATAAAATTTTTGATACAGCACAGAGACCTCATGGTCTAAGGAGAAATACTTGGAGTGCATCTGTAGAACAAGTTAGTTCTGTTTCTTACGATTCTGTAAGCAGGAAAAATAACTCATATATTTGTTTCTGCATAAAGAAGCATTGACTGTCTATAAATTTCAGATAATTTGACTGTAGTTTAATGTATACAGTATCTAATAATATTGTAAAGTAGTCAGTTGGTTACAAAATGTATGAAAAGTACTACTCTTCCATACCTTCTATCTTCCTAAAAATGTGCTGTGTTTCGCTAACTTTAATAAAAGAAATTGAAAGGCAGATTTTGTTTACTTGTAACTGACAGCATTTTTACATTATTTGACAGTTTTTGAGTTGATTGACAGAGTTACATAGTTGGGATTTACAGGGAATAAGAATCAGAATTGTTTATGTTAAAATATGTCTGTGAATGAAGCATCTAATTTCTTTTTCACTGGGAATCCATCTAAATTAGTTTTATGAAATGTTATTCTGGGAAATCAAAACTAGTTTATTTTTTATTTCACTTGAGAGAAGCTACTTGAGGGAACCTGAGCGGTTTCTACATTGTGCGCTGGAATGTCTGTGTATTATTTGAACTACTTTGTTGAGCACTGCACTTCTATGATAGACAGCTGTATTTAATTTCTCATCATCTTTAAAAACTATTATTTTTCTCAGAATACAGTCTTCACAGTTCTGTGGAAATTGTGGATTGTAGAACTTCGTCAAGTCCTACAGCAAATGAACATAGCTTTTTGCTGTAAATACACCTGTACCACAAGCATTGGCACCCTTCTAGTCTTTGATCCATTTTTCCCAAGAAATGCCTGCTTTCTGTTTCTGTAAGAGGCTCAGACATAGAACCCTGCCGGACCCACGGTTTTTGTCCTAATTCTGCTTGGTTATTTTGGACCAAGTTGTTGACATCATGCTACTCTGACATTGCCAGTACTTCTTACCTTTGATCTTAACTTGTTTTTCTCTTTCTCCCTCGTCCATTAGATGGTGTTCCTAAAAGCTTTAAAACTATTTTATGCAATAATACAATAAAAATGGTACAACAAAGACCAGCTTAAATAAGCTAACTTAAAATAAGAAAATGTACATGCATACTTGAAAACCAATATTATCACTGTAACCATTACTGGTAATCACTGTATTTTACTGGCCAAGCACCCACACGCATGTGAATTTCCATTGGACTGTGTGGTAGGTGTAGGAGGTGGAGTGACGCTGCACTGTTCTCCCCCTAACATGGTGCTCTGTTGTTAATTATACTGCCCCTAGAGGAGCACTTTGCATGAAAACATCACTAAACATCAAAGAACGTGAAAAGTTTATGATCTTTGTGTGCTGGGCTACTTGTTGTCCAGCGGTGCAGGTTATAGATACTGATATAGATACTTCATGGTATTTCAGGCTTGTTGGTTTAGTTTTTCTCTGAGGTCTGTTGTTACATTTTCTTGCTTCCTGTGAGTGCATTCAAATCACTGGAATAGGATCTATCTAAATAGAAATTTCAGGAACCATGTTTATTAGTATTATTATTAGTATAAACATAGACATCTATTTACTTAAGTTAATTCTAAATATTTTAGAACTTTTCCGAACTGTGTACAAAGATGCAAAGATGTAATAATTGAGTTATTTGTGCCTGATACCTTAAAATCATAAGATACTAGAGCTGGGATCAATCTTTTTCTTTTAGTACACACATATAGAAAACTGAGGCTTGGAGATATTACTGTACTTGACTTAAATCACATGACTCATTAATAACACACCCATGAGAGATAAGTTTAATATTGTTAATTATCGCTAAATCAGCTTGTCTTTTTATCTGATCAAATTTGTAGAAAATTTTGATTTATTTGCAACCTTTCTAGGATCAGTTTTTACAAGTATGTCTTAGAACAGTTTGTTTAAAAAATACTATTAATTATTTACAGATGTTATTTTTCCTATTTTCTTTAGTGATGGCAAATGCTTTGCAGAACTGTTCAACTCATTCTATTCAGCTTGCAGAATAGCTTTTAAAAGCTTCAAGCCTTTTTGTCTTAGAATTAGTAATTTTTTTGCTAATAATGTAGCTCTTATTTATCAAAATGTTTATGGGTAGATCCTTTTAACATTCTCTGATTAATTGACTGAAATGGCTTGTATTCATATTTCTGAATGATAGCTAAAGGCTTCTTTAAAAAGCCATATAGTTAATGTCTAATTCTTAATTAACAATAATTTTTAATGTGTATATATTCAATTCGTAGTCAATTGTCAGAGTACAGATGTATATTTTCAACGCTTTTTTAAACAAAACAATTTTTGATTTATCGATTTTATATTTATAATGTTTCCTATATATTTGTGTTACCTTGTTTGCATTATCTTTAAATAATAGCAGTGAAAACAACAGATAGATTTATGGTAATTTTAGAATAAATACTAATACTCAGCTTAATAGAGAGACCAAAGAAACTTACTCTCATCTGTGAATGATTTACACACAGTTTTGAGTTACTGTTGTTCCAGTTGTCTTTACGCTGTGTCTGTCTCTAGCTTTAGCCTTATGTGAACTTTCACATCCCATATAATGAGCTCTTCTCACTCCTTTTTCTTCTGCTGAGGGGCCTGCAAATTTAGTCTGGTGTTTCTCTTTTCTTCTAAAACATTCTCCTCCTTTTCTTCTATCTCTGTATTATATTTATTAGACAGACAGTAGTTGCCAAGTGTAAAACGGTATAATTTTGCTATTTTTATTTGAATTGGGAATTGACTCATTTATTACCTACTCTGTTCTGTAGTGAGCTTAGTTTCAGTGAGTGATTAAACAAAGTGGTGTGTCTTGGAAACTTGTGTTTACTGTAACACATAGTGCTGTGAACAGACAGTTACGGGAGCTACTGGAGTAGCTGATGAATAGGGAGGACCTCCCAGAGGAGGTGGAGTTTGAATGGGGCCTGGAAACACAGATGGATATTTGGCAGAGAAAAAGTGGGGTATATACATAGAGAGAGACAGACGGACAAGAGGGAAGAGAGAGACAGGAGAGGGGAGACAGGAGAGGGCAGACAAAAAAAGAGAGAGGAGAGGAGAAACAGGAGAGGGAGCTGGTTATTCTTCTTATTATAAACACTGTGTAGGAACAGAGGGTATGAAGGCCTGCTGTTTGAGGAACTGCGCCCAATCCATATGACTAAAATAATCAGAAAATTAATGAGATTTTTAAAAATTTCTGTTGTTAAGGGTCTCATGCACTGTACTAATTTTGGCTTTATCCTTAGTTTAATGAGAAGCCAGCGGTGAGTTTTAAAGCAGGTCATTAATGTAATTCTATTTCTGCTTTACTAAGAGCTGATGACTCAGTCATCCTCAGGAATCAGGCAGGTACCATGAATGTGAAACTGCCAGATAGAAAACATCGGGAAATGGTAGGGCTCAGAGTACAGGAGAGTACTTGTCTTCTGTAAAGTCATTCCCACCCAGCCTGTATGAAAACTGTCTTCTGAATGACAAGAAATGCTGACCATATCGATGTGCAGTTATGCCCCTGCTCAGAGCTATTCCCTTACCACTTTTTTGGAGAGCATCATACAAAGTTTGGCCAGTGGTGTTTGTCAAATGAATGTATGAATGTGTGGGGTGTATATATTGCAAATGGGAGATTGTTTAAGAGGTAATTCAAGGAAAAAGTGATAATGCCTGAGTTCAGACACAGTTGAGAAAGTATAATCCTAAGAGGATAAGGAAAATACTAAAAGAAAATGGAATTATAAAGATTTGATTATCAGTTATATATCAAAACAAAAGAAGAGGATAGGATTTTCCACTGATTGATGTGGGTGTTACTACTTTGAATCAAGGCAGAGAACAAAAGGAACTGCTGCGGAGGAAAGAAGATACTGATTTTTGAGGTTTTCTTTTAATTTTTATTATGGAGTAATCATTATTCTGTTCTGATAATTACTGTTCTACTTACGACTTCCATGTGATTATCTTAAATTCTATATGTGATAATATGTGGTATTAGCCTTTTAATGCCTGGCTTATTTCATTTAAGGTGATGTCTTTTAGGTTAATCGCTGTTGTCACAAACAATAGGATTTATCCTTTTTAATTGCCGCAAAGTACTCCATTGTGCATATAAGCCATCTTTTCTTTTATTCACCTATTCTTTGTTTTGCTTTGGTTTTGAGAATGGAATAGGATGAAGTGAAAACTTATTTACTTCTTTCTTCTTTATAAGAGTACCATTCTTAGTCATCCTTCTTGAAGTATTATTCTAGAGACATTAGATCTTGTTGTTATTTTATTCATTCATTCATTCATTCATTCATTGTTTTTTTTGGACAAGAAATGCCCCAAATCATTTTTGAAGGGAATCTTAATTTTGTCTATGAGAATTTTCTTAACCTAGCACTGTAAATTTGGCTTAGATCAGGTATAAGTCCTTGTTAGAGATTTTAATTTTTCTAGTAAGTTATGCACCCAGTACTGCCAATTGTTAATGGGTATGGTTTTACTCATTCTCAGTTTATACTTGAGACTATCATTGCCAGTTCTCCTTATCTTCATTCTAAAATATGTTTATATTTTACAAACTAGCATTTGTAGAAAATGATGAATTTCCTATAGTGGTTGGGAGATTTATCTTTGAGACTATTGAAAGCTAGACATGTGTCATGTTGGTTTTACTTTGTAACAATTACTCTGTGTCTGAATACCTACATATTTGTCTCCCTGGTGTTACCTCCTGGGCTTGCACAGAAGGCCTCTGTAAGAAGAAAGTGCAACGAGCTCTGTGTGTACATATCTGAAGGATGATGCTTTTGAGCCTTTGGAGATACAAGGTCCTCTTTCTCAAGAGTTGCAAATTATCTCTCAGAACACAGTAACAACAAAAATGATTTTTGTTTCTTTATCTTGTCCCCACTTTGAGGTACTAATATTTATATTATGGAGACTGAATTGTGTACTATGGCTTTCCCTGTTCGCTCTAACTACTAGGAGTTTGAGTGCTAGGTTTGTAATTAGCAGGTAATATTTGTAAAAACATTATAAGGTTTTGGTATGTTAAACTACATTCTTTACTTGTTCATAGTGTTTTAAAAATTTTATTTTTTATTTTAAAGAGAACAAAACAAAACAGAATAAAGCAGATCAGAACAGAACAATGCAAGTGATACAGGACTTCAAAACAAGACCACAGGAAATCAGCAATGGCTAGCATAATGTCTGTCATTTTCTGCAAATGCTTGTGCATACCACCACACACAACAAAATCAAACAAAACAAAATAGGATGAAACAAAACAGAAGATTGAAAGCATTATAGAACTTCAAAACAAGATAATAGGAAATCAATAGTGGTTTCCATAATATATCCCGTTATCTTTAAAATAGCTGCCATTTTCAGGCACAGTGAAAATCTAACAAAACAAGACAGAATAAAACCAAACTTAACAAAATTATGAAAACATTACAAGAATTTTTAAAAATAATTTAAATCAATCTATTTTGTTAAAATATTTTATAATTTTACTTATTTTGTTTGATAGTCCAAATTATTTTTAGTAATGAGATATAAAAATTTAAATACTGGTTTTAAATTGCCCTGCATTTTGGTTAGATGTGTATCAGGACTAGAGGTACTAAAAAGAGTTGTGTTAGGTTTCGGTAGATAAAGTGTTCTAGCATCATAATGATTTTTCCTCCCTCTACTTCATTTACTTCACACCACTGCCAACATTTGGTGATGCCAATTTTGATTTTTTAAACATTTTTTGGCCGTTTTATTACTATAGCACTTTTTTTTTGGTAGTTTTAATTTACTTATCCTGAATGACTAATCAACTGAAGTGTCTGTTGGGTGTCTCCTATGTCAAATATCATATCCTTTGTCTTTAAATCAGTTTGTGTATCTTTGAGTCAGTCTTACACTGCTTTTCTGCTTTAACTTTGTCTATTTCAGTATATGCTGTTGAACAGTCTTTTTTAAAACTTTTTTTGGGAATCTATTCTTTGCCCTTTGAATTTCACATAATTTTTAGAGACTGCTTATTTTTTCTACAAATAAAACGGCATGATGTTGATTATAATTTCTGTTATTTTAGATCATTTTGGTGAGAACTGTGTTGGAGGTTTTACTCTGTTAAGATGGTATAAACTTCCATGAAGTTAAATCTTATTTTAGTTTGCTGTTGTATTTTGTAGTGTTTTTTTTACACTTATTCTCAAGTATTTGGTTTTTAAAAATGGTATTATAAAAGTGTTTCATCTTCTAATTCTCTTTTCTTACTATATAGAAATTAATTTTATCTTTAAAATTTTACTTTTATGTCAGTTATACTTTTTATGTTTAAAATTGAATCACATTTTAATTCTTAAGTCCTAGTGTAGGTTTTTTTTAGGATTTCCTACTCATTCAGTCCAGTGGCTACATTAGTGACTCATTTTCTTTCTAATTCTTTTTCTGCTATTTCTTTCTTGCCATGTTGTATTGTGTGTAGAATTAGCAGCTTGTCTTACTGCTCATACTATTTGTATTTGTTATTTCAGCTGATGTATTTTTCTAGCACTTTTAAAAATAGATACATCTAACTCTGTTTTATTTAATAGTGAGCTGAATTCAAAGCTGCAAGATACTTTAGAACAAATTGAGGTAAGAAGGGTTTTATTGTAATGAAGTAGCCCATGTTCAGAGGTGTTTGAATAGCTCAGGTGCAGCATTACATTTTGCCTTTTGTGTTGTTTCCAGTGTATTTAAATCACTACACTTAAACTATTGTTTTTTTTCTGTTTGGAGTATTCATGCATTGTCATGGTAATGTTAATATACTTGTAAACTCAAAACTTTTGGTACTATCAGAGCTCAAAATAGTCCTTGGAAATATTATTTCTAGAAAAATCTCCATGCTACATAGATATTTTCTTAAGTAAATAATTTTATAGCCAAAATACTATTAATTATAATTTATCTACTACTTGTCCATTTTATTTTAGTTAGTTATATGTAACTATTGGCTGATGAAAATCCCTCTAAATGCATGAATCTCCTGCTAATATCTCATATGGTTCATCAAAAATGCAGAAACTGAAAAAGAAAAGATGTAAACATGAAGTCCTGTTTTTCTTCCTACATTTATATTTAGAATTCTTGTTCTTCCTTGGTAATCTTTGTAAAGCAGGGTGTTTATTTTAATAAACTTACTAAGAATTAATTTTCTAGTATTATATTATTGCTTTCCTGATAAATGCTGAAGTTGAACTTTCAGATGACCTTTTGTGAAAGTAGCCCTTATTCATAAATGCAGTCATTTGCTGGTGTGAAAATACTAATTTATTTGATAATCACAAAAACAACTGCCTTGAATTCATGAAGTAGAGTTTCTGACTACTTTAAATAAATGAGGGCTTGCTGCGAAGAGCTCAATTTTATTCTTAATATGGTATAAAATACTACGTTATATCTATATAGAAAATCATTAATTAAAAATGAAGTCACAAACAGAAACCCATAAACCAAGTAGTGCATTTAGATATAACAGCTTAAACTTTGAAGTATGTAACTTTCAAAATTAGTATTTTGTTGGGAATTACTTTTCAGTAATTATAGAAGGATTGTTTTATTGCATCTCAGTAGTTCTAGAAACTCTCTTTTTGTAATTATAAGAGCCTGGCAGATGCTTAAGGAATCATCAAGTTAAAAATAAAGATTTCTTAAGAAGCTGTTATACTTACTTTGTTTTCCTTAAAGTGCTAAACAAGGGTTTTAAAGCATAAAACTCACATTACTAACATCTCAGTAAACTTGATTGTAGTTGCTAATAAATTAAAATTACTTGTTTATAATTTTATTTCCTTGCCTACTAAATCCATTGCAATAGTTAAGTATATTGTAATATTAATTAAAAGTGAGAGACTAGTCTTTTTTTTCTCCTAATCTTGAGAACCTGATTCTCTAATCACTTTTTTTCTGTTTTAATTGCATAGGAACAACTGGATGTAGCTCTTTCCAAAATCTGCAAAAATTTTGATATTAATCATTATACTAAGGTTCAACAAGCTTATCGGCTTCTTGGAAAAACACAGGTTAGTTTTACGAAGATGTTCCTTTGTTTTCTGTTAATCAAGTATGTATAGACTTTGTGCTATTTAAGTCTGAATATTAGTAGTGTAGTATTCTTTAAAAAGTCTCACTTTAAAAAGTACATTTTTATGTTGAATTAATAGTAATATTGTTTTTATGTAGACCCAGAGTACACATAGTGGATTAAAATATTATGTATGTTTCTTTTGAACTGTAATATGCTTGCCAGATTTAATATTTTTGCATTTTTGGATATGATTTAGGAAAAGTACATTATAAGATAATTCAGTGGGAGATAAGATGTAATCTTTTTGAACTCCACTTTTAGTCCTAAAACATGGCCTTTTAATGTATTATCAGGCTTCATTAGTTCCCAGACAGGCTAGTGTGAGTCCCTCAAGATGGTATATAAAGTGTGTGCTTAGCTATAAAACAGGTCCATTACATTTATGAGATTTTTCAAAGGATTCTATTATTCCCAAAATGTCATAGCTTCCCTTGTAATGCATGGCTTTGCATATTCTTACTGTTGAAGGACTTCCTTGAGAAAATTGGAGCAAGGGCCATGGTTTGAAAGCTAAGTGTATATTCTCTAGGTACGGGATTCTGTGTTTATCCATAGAGTATTTAAGCATGATAGGTATAAATGTTTTTTCCCTTAAATGATCCCTTCTCTTATAAGAAAATTTAAGGCTTTGCCAAAATATGTAATTTACATTTTAAAATTTTACATTTTATTTACATTTTACATTTTAAAATCTGAATTGTCGAAACTTACTAATTTTTCCCCAGGCACAGTCTTAAACTATACTTGGGGAAAAATACAAGAAAAAAGATACTTGATAATTTTGAATGAAATGTTTAAAGACCTTTGATTTCTAATTTCTTCTGCAAGATTGTCTTTATTCATCAAATATTTGTTGGTACTAGATGCGTTACTCCAGGAACCTGAATATAGGCTGTCATCTGTATTATCTTCTCTTGAGAGATACAAACATTAAATAAATGAATATGCTGTCAGGTGATAAAAAGTACTAAAAAGAAGTACAAATCAGTGTAAGCAAACAGAATGTTAGAAACTACTAAGGTATATAGGGTAGTCAGGGAAGGCGTCACTGAGAAGGTCGTCTTTGAGGAATGAACTGAATGAGGTAAGAGAATGGTCAGTTGATGGCAGGGAGAATCCGAAGGTGTGATTTTGCATACCACATTTGAAAAATCAAATGAATGCCAGTTATAAATACAGACAATCACAGCAGTGTTTGCAATTCACACGTATTTTAAGTGGTATAGTGTCCTTGGTTATATGAAAGGTTATTTGCAAACTGCACATTACAGAAAGTTCTGAGAATAATGGTGATCAGTGTGCTATAGTAATGACTGATGAAGAATTTTCCCTGTGTTTTTTGAATCTGTCAAAATTTAAGAACATGAAGTTATATATATATATATTTTTTTCTTTCCAGACTGCAATGGATCAACTTCATATGCACTTCACCCAAGCCATTCATAATACTGTATTTCAAGTTGTCCTTGGTTATGTGGAACTATGTGCAGAAAACACAGATACAAAATTCCAAAAGCTGCAATATAAAGATCTCTGTACAGTATGTAATAGCTTAGTTATTGGTCATATGTCTTTCCCTTTCTCAGGTTTAAAATTCATATTCCCCTTTTCTTTGTACTCACCACTTGAAGACTATACTGAGAGAAAAAATGTGTGCCAAAAGTTTTTACTTCCATTTCGTTCTTTCCTCATAGAAAAACTGGAGGCTCAGTCCACTGGAGATTAAGGTTGCTGAGATTGGGGTACAGTGGCTTCCAAATTGACTTTGTTCTCACTTGTAGCTTCTCTTACTGACTCTGAATAGTCTGTAGTTGCATCTTGGGTGCTTCTAAACAGTCATACACGCTGTCTCTGTATCTGTAATCAGTTTTTCCTTTTCATTTTTAAAGAAGCATTAACTCTTCAACAGATGAGAAATGGATGGCGTTGCACTTTGTTTCAGAAGTTGTTCTTGCTGATGAGGTGATGTGGACTATGAGGGAAAGACAGTGGTTAGCTTCAAACTGGGAGATGGAAGTATCATTAGTGTTGCCTGAGAATTATGGGAAGGAGCAAGACTGCATTGGAAAATCAGGCCCTCAGGTAGCTGTTAAAGTCAGCTGGACTTTGTGAGGCAGTTAGATGAAAGAATTTAGTAGGAAAAGCAGGGCTAAAGTTACAAATTTGGCTGCCATCAGTGTCTGCTTGTATTTAAAGTGATAACGCTGAAGAAAATTATGGAAAGGGGTGTAATTAAGAAGACATTAGGGCTGTGTGCTTTTTGACAGACCTCAAGTAGAAGAGTAGAAATTAGAAGAATATAAGAAAGACCTAGCTGGGGAAGAGGACAGTCAAGAGATGATATCACATCTGCCTGAAAGGAAGTGACTCAAGAATAATGGAGTGAAGACCTGTGTCACATATTGCTGAGTTTCTGAACACGGTCATTATCTTGTAGGGCGGATCACTTGATTTGAAAATGTGGAAGTCATTGTTTATCTGTTTTCATTCATTCTAGTTTAAGAATGCTTCTTCACTCAATACATCCTGGAGCTTTTTCTAATACAACTAAACAATTAGAGCACTTCCAGGAAGTAGGTATCTGTTCTTCTTTGTGATTATATCTAGGAATTAGTGTGAAAGTAAGCTCTTCATCATTGTTGAGTTTGAGTTTGTGAAAAGTGCAGGTTATATTTTGGGAATTGGAGAAGTTTTCACATTTGAGCTACAAGTGTTTGGGGAGGTGTGATTATAAATGGCATATGAAAGATGTTACATTAGCAGTAGTGATGTCAATATGACTGGAAGCCTTTTTAAATAATTCATAAGTCATGAAGACTGTTTCACAAGTTTTATGATTAAGTATGATATAGTTGCATAATTACATCTTTAAATACTTAGCTTTAAGTATAACTATCATTTGATAAGTTTTGGTAATTTTGAAATATGTTATTTTTCTTAGTCATATGTTTTCAGATTGATAGTATACATTTTGCATTTGTTACAAACCCAAATAATTACCTTTTGATTCCATTAATGTCACTATCATTAGTAGATTATTTAAATGGTAAAGCAATTTATTACAATATCACAATTTTTATGCTAAAGCAGAAAATTATTAGTAATTAAAAGAGGTGTTTTTTAAAAAAACATTAGCTTTGTCCTTTCATTTTTTTATATACTAGTTAAATCTGGTATGTATTTTTGTGTGTATAGTATACTTTGTTATAACTTTAATACACTTTTAAAAGTCAGAGACATATTGATGCTTATTCTTCTTGAGAAAGTCTTGTGCCATTAGATAATATGAAGTTGAAAGTTATACATTTTTGTGAATAAAAATTTGTGATCATATATTTCTTCTGAATTTCTTTCATTTAAAAATAAAGCTGATGGTAGAATAAGCTTTTAAAGTATTTGTGTGTACTTAAATCATCAGCTAATAAATTTCTTCTTGACTTCATATTAAATAAGTACTTTTTAAAATTATCCCTCCCCTCAAAAACCTTCTGGTACATCATTATAAAATGATCCATGTAGATGTAATAGTAAAGTATACATAATTAAATTATGGAAACAAATGATGATATGTGTACTTTATTAGTGTTCTAGAGTCAAATCACAGAGAATACACATAGAACAACAGCAGGCACATACTTTATCATGCACCCACCACCATGGTGCGATTATGGTCTATGTTCAAGTTGCACTAAAACATTAATTGAAGGAATTTTGGTTTGAAATGGCATGAATAACAACAAATATTAGCAATGTCGTTAGGGAAGACTTTCTTTTGGAGAAAATAGTTAATTAACATAGTAAAGATTGTGGTATATATTATAATAGGTGGCCAATTTTATTTAGTACCATTTTTGATTTTAAAAAAATTCAAAGAAATTCAAAAATTGTCCTGAGGTTCCTAGAAATTATCTCAGAATTCCTTGTCAGCGATCACATCTCTTTTAAACTTTCAATAAGTGTTATTTCATTATACTGAGTCACGTTTGATGTATTTGAATCAGTAAGAATAAGAAGAAATTATTCCTATCCAGTTCAGTTTGTCGATTATTTAGTTTGATGAAAAGATGGGAATTTCTAGTAGCTGAGTTTTAGAAAACACAGTAGGTAGCTGACTCAAGAAAGGAAACATAAATTCATCTCTTTGAAGATGAATAAATAAACTAATAAAAGGCAATTTAAATGTATTTTCCTAGTGGGAACATTCTCTGGAAGGAAGATGATTTGTGAAGGAATCTTGTGTTAGGAGTCAGGGTTCTTAATTTTCCATCAGTGGTAGTGGGAAGTCATTTTCATCCTTGATGAAAAGCAGGTGTGGCTCAGTGGCAGCCTGCTTCCCCAGCAGGTACAAAGCCCTGAGTTTGATCCCCAGCACCACAAAATAATGAAAACAAACAAAAGTAGCTGATAGAAATTATGAGGGCATGTTTGCATGAGAGTGAATGTGACAGTGGCCTATAGGATAGGAAGTAGCAGGTCTTCAGGCATATACGAGGGGTGTTCACTGTGGCACAGTTTTGAATGAGAAGAGGGAGATTAGACATTTTGGCAGTTTATTTTCTTATTCTGTGACAATATTTTGAAGGAAGTCTTCAAAACATTAACAGATTTTTAATAAAATTATAGTAATTGAATGGTACAGTGTAAAGGGGTGATGGAGTCCCTTTGAGCGGGCAACAACTGTTCTTTCTTTAAATGGAAAGAGATTAAAAATAAAAAGATAATCATCTGCTTGCTTTATTCATAGTATTATTTTCATCTATTTTCAGATGTCAGCCTAAATGAACTAGAGTCAAATTAAGCTAATTTTTAAAAAAGAATCATTTTACAAAGGAATCTAGGGTAACCTTAGTATTGTTTTTATTAATTGTCCTGAACAGAATCTTATGGCAGGAAGGATCCTGTCCCATAATGAAGTTTCTGCTGTGTATTCCCTTTCTGCTATATATTCAGGTTTAAAAGCTTACTTGGTTTGAGCTTTTAAAAATAATTTTGTAACCGAATATGTCCATTTTTTGATGATTTAACTGTTTCTAAGTGATTTAGAAGCATTGTATTTCTTCCTACAATTTGTTCTTTAGTTTGGTTTTTCTGTTTTTCTTGAAAGTAATGGCTTATTGTTTTTAGACAAGTTATTTAGGTTCATTAAAACGTGTACATTATTTTGAAACCAATGACTCATGCTTAGTAAAAATTTAATAGGAGAATACAACTTTATTGCTGGAGAGGGACAATATAAAGAGCTTCATGGCAATTTTGTTTACTTAAAAAATTAAACTTTATTTTTATTGGATTTTCATTTTGATGTAGGCTATATGTTTAGACCTTTATTTGGAAAGATTTATAGAAATCCCATGGGAGTCCTGAATTTATTGACTTTATAGCAAGACCTTTTGTAGCTTGAGAGTATATATATAAAGTGTTTATCTGCCTTATTTTATTAACGTTGTTTGGCAGAATGATGGCTTTTCTTGGGTAACATTTCAAGATGTTAATTAGGGTGTTAATTTATGGTAATAGAGTTGACTATGTTGGCTAAAAATTGTTAAGCTTTTTCAGCTATTTTGCAAATGATCTTAATGAGCTTTGACTTCTGTTCATAATATAGTCATACTTTGAGGTAAATATAGTGATCCTTTTGGAAAAAGAAACTTTGACGTATTTCAGTGTATGTTTTCACAGTCTCTGGCACATGAAAGTCATTCAGTAAATTATCTGTAAGTGAATTGGGTTGCCATCTTCTTCCAGGTGGATGGCATTGAAACAATTCCTATCTATTAGGTTACTGGGCACTGAGCACCTTGGGTGCTGTGTTTTTACAGATGCTTTGTATGTGTACATTATAGGGAGACAAACTAAAGTCTAGTCTTAATTTTTCATTCTTACAGGTTTTTAAAATTTTATTCTTATAAATAGTATCTCCTAAAAATTCAGTCATAGTCATTTAGTGTTAGTTTTTGATGTCAGTAAATACATTGGTAAAGCTCCCATTGAATATTGTTTATTTTGATATTCATATTAAAAAAACCTAAAGACAAATTCTTTCTTTAAGTATAAAACATGTTTCTGTTCACAAAATCTCAGGGTACTTTCTGATGTGAAAAAACACATTTTTTAATCAGATAGTGTGGGAGGATAATGGCTTTTTTTTTACTGTATTTGGTAAGCCTGTAGGAAGTTTAGGACCAAATTTACTCATGTTTATTTATAGTATCAATCTTCCCTTTTGGTTCTCTTTAGAATTAGCTGCCTCTTTATTTCTTTTTTGTTTTATGACTTTTTAAAACAGTCTCATTGCTATATTTGTATGTCATACATAGTCCTTATACTTAGGATTAATACGGATATGTAGTCATCATTAATATGATGCTATGTAGTATTAATATAATGACCTTAAAATATATTAATTATAGGAGAAGATAGATAAACAAGAAGAAAATTTATGCATGCAAAGCTGGTTCTTTTAATGTGTATATAAGCAGACTTTAAAGGTAGCTATATATATTCTCTTGTCATTTTTCCCACTTTTAAATAGTTTTCCATTTCAATAACAATGCAGTGCGCATAACTTTTAATGATACCTTTTCGGTATAAGAGATCCTGTGGTTTCAATAGCTAGCTTCCTCCTCTTAGATGTCTGTTTCATTTCCATCTTTTGTCGTTATGAACAAAACTGTGGTAAATATTCTTAAAGCTAAATCTTTGCTTTGATTATGAAATTCTATTGTCAAAGTCTGTATATTTGGAAGGCTTTTGGTTTATGTTTTCCAAATTACTAGGAAATATGTTTTAAGTCATACTCTACATCAGTAATTGCTCTGTAATACTTTTTCCTGAACATACAAGTGCTGATTATTTTTTTAATAGCTTAATTGTCAGATACCAACAGATAGATTGTAAAAAATAACTTACTGCTTATTACGTGGACAAATTTGGGATATTAAAAAAATTAAACTAGGACATACACTGATTATTAAGTTGTTTTGTTGGGTTTAATTGGATTTCAGAATAGTCTTGGTTAGAAAGATGGATGGATCTTTCTTTTCTTGCTGAATGCTACAAATTTGAATAGTTGGTCCAAAGAAGAAACCTTCATGGTTTAAGAGGTATTATTGTTTGTTATTTATTATTGTAGGTTCAAGGATATGTCCAGAGGAAACACTGTGTGCACTGGCATGAGGGAAAGGAAGAGAAGAGTGGGTTGTCTGGCTTTGTTTGGCCAGATTTCAGTATGGTGATTAGATCGTTTCTGGTGTACCAAGACACTGAGTACCTATAAAGCACCTGCTTTAGGCCATAGTTACCTGGATAACCTGGCTTCCATCCTTCATATTGAAGTGAAGGACTTTTCTGCTAACTTGAAACTTGCATGGGTGTGACAAGGCCTCTCCATTGTAATAGTCTAAGGACCCTTAAAGCTATCTGTGTAATTAATGTATGTTAGAATGCTACTGGGTGATTTGTCAGGGGCAGGAATTGGAGGTATAAAGTGCCAACTTATTTTTGGAAGGTGGCATATGATTGCCAGCAGAAATCAGAAAAAAAAATTACTTGTGGAAAACCATTTTTGAAACCTGCCCTAAACTTCCTACCCTTAATTTAATAATGATTTTATATTTAAACTGTCTTTTACTATGATCTTAGGTAGCATCAGGATAAATGAATGACATTTTATAGCATGAAACTTTGGAAGAGATGTATATTCTAATTACACATCCTTTACTTATTTTACAGTATTAAGGTACCACTTGGTTAAGGCAGTTAATAGGCATTAGAAAAACCTGAGAATAATATTAAAGTAGGACTCTGTATTTCGCAGTTCACTAACTGTTAGCTCCTTAGTTCCAAATTTGGACCACTTATATCATACATATTACATTGTCTATGGTTATATACATATTTAGTGTTAATAACAAATGCCTAGGAGATGAGAATAACTATTTTCCCCCATGATACATTTGTTTTTAAATCATGCATGAACCAAGTGTATATTTATTTTTATCTATAGAGTGTTAATGGAGACTAGGTGATTTGCTTTAACTGTTGGGATTTACATACTTGAAGTGATCTGCAGGAGTCATGACCAAGTAACTCACAAGGTTGGTCCCCAAACACAGATACGCTCTATCCAGGTCAGTGTTCTTGCTGCTGTATCTAGTACCATCTTTCTGGTATCTTATGATAAGAACATACTTAAGATATTTTTAGCTTGGAACTTACAGAATTAGAGATTGAAGGGGTCTTGTGATGACTGCTTGGTCCAGACATTTACTTAGGTCAAGTTTAGTCCCCCTGCACAGAACTTTTTAGCTTCTGGGCCTAGTTCTGTTTTACCCGGTGGCATATTTCTAGAAGGGTCTTTAGGTAAGTATTCTTAGCAGCTCTGGTGACATGAGCTTACAATGATAATAGTATTCATCTAATACTACTAATAACCTTTTGTTGTTTTTTTGAAATTGGGGTGTGTGTGTGTGTCTGTGTGTGTGTGTGTGTGTGTGTGTGTGAGAGAGAGAGAGACAGAGAGACAGAGAAATGTAGGGTGCTGTGAATTTGGTATCTGAGGATGCCAAATATCTGTTCTCTTTATGTTTGTTAGGATGAGAGTGCTAACTCTAAATGTTAAATAAAAACAAAATAATGTTCTATGGATACTTCTAAGAATTTTCATTTTGATCTTATAATATGAAAAAAATCTTCCTGAAATTTTTGTAAAGACCTGGTAACGGATTTTTGATGAGTATGAAAGAAATAATAAAGTAAGTAAAGATTAACTCTAGCACCTCTTTTTTTCATGCTAATCACTTTGTATTTAATCAACTTTCAAATGATGACATTCTTAATGTGTGCATCAAATTTAGAAAGATTGCTTGTAGCTATTGCTGGATTTACATTATTATTTGAAAATGGCCTCAACTTATTATTTATAATCACAGCTAGCATATTGCTGCTTTTGATGAGTTAATTTCACATTCTAGTTTTGATCAGGGAGGCAGGTTGAGAGGATAAAGATGGAAGGTGTCAGCTGTTACTCTGAATTAATGATGAGATGAGAAACCAGCTCTGTAGATTTCATCAAAGCATTATTAAAGATTGAATTAAGAGCCTGTTTTGGTGTTCATGTTGTGAAGTGTAGCAGAAATACCATGTTAATATTTTGCATTGTAATATCTGGATTTATGAATCTTCTCCACATCCTGTATCCCAGGATATTTGTCATGGAAGTTATAAGACATGTCTTTATTATACAGATAGTGAAAAGTTTTAAGTCTCAGTTTTGTAAAAAAAAAAAAGAAAATCCTTTATTTTCTGTATCATTTTAAAAAAAATGTTCCTAAAAGAGTATACCTTTGTTTTTCCCCTCATCATACAACTTTTACTGAAGGTAAAAATGTAAATAGCTATAGAACATAAAGATACGTCAGCAATGAAATTTCTACTTCTTATTCTTAAAAAAAAACTCAAGATATGTTGTATAGTTCTTCTGGATGTCTCAACTGTGTGAAAATTTTCTAAAATAACTCATTCAAGGTGTTCATTGGTTTTTTCCTTATATAGTATGGACATAGAGCTGGAATTAACATACAGTGTTGTCATGAGATACTCTTGCATATGCCAGATGAATCCTCCCTGAATTGAACCTTGAGTTGAGTTTCAGTGTTACGTATTTGCTAATTGGCAAGTGACTTAAGGCAGGGATGAGACAGGAAAATTTATGGGGGTAAAAACACTTCTAGAGTGCCCTGGTTGTCCAGTATCATGTGACTGGTTAAGTTGTGGAATTGGTACAGGTCGGAATACAAGGCATCTTATTCCTAGTGTGTTTCTCTTTTTAAAATGTTCTGCAGTATGAATAATTGATGTCTGAGTAGAAATTGTATGGGTTGTTGAGAAATTTAGGTCTTCTTCTTGGCCTGCCCTTCATTTTGTAATTCCTTAGCCAATTATTTGTCTGTCCTGTAAGGTTCTCTATTTGAAATTTGGAGATGATTTTCATAAAATAATTAAAAAATGCTAGCTGCAAATGATTTTAAGGACATGGTATTAAAGACAAGAGAAGCATCCGTGGCTGAGTGTGAACAGTGGTTGATTACATCATATAATAGAAAGTGGTCAGATTTTAACATGGATGAATCCAACTTATGACCAGCACAGTTAACAGTTACAGAAATTAATAAATCTGGGTGTGAATCTATTGAAAACATCATTTTTTATCTGTTCCATCTTTCCTTTTTCCTTTGAACTATTTGTTGTATTTATATTTAATAAAACAGTCTCTATAGTTGTCTCTATTTTAGAATAAAAACACAAGAGTCATCTTGTTACTCAAATTATTGGTGCTAAATATGTGTATAAATATGACTATATTAAAAGATAATATTTGAGTACTTTTCAGAGACTTTAGACAAGTTCCGTGGCTTAGTTTTGTGAATCATTCTTGATGTCATAAAAGAACTTGTTATAAATTAACTGCATTATCTCAAATTTAAAAAAAAATTACATACATGTCTATATGTGGTATCATACAAATCTATTCAGTAAATCTCAAGAGACAACAGGAATTAAATAGGCAAATAGCATAGGCTAGATTGTGGCTGGGGGAGAACAGAAGGATGTAGATCTAAGTGTTAATTTTCTATTTTGTTAAACCATGACAAGTATAAAAGAAATTAATTGGTGACCCATAACACAATTACTTATGAAATTGTTCTTTGGAACAAATATGACTAATACTGCTTTCTTCTTATCTACCAGAAACGATGTTGTGATATGCATAGATTAAGTATAATGTCATCATATAAATGTATGCAAAGTTGAGTTTATGAAAATTAGAAAAGATGACTTGCAGAGAAGTACTTTTATTTGAGACAGTGACTGTTGAGTTGCAGTTTTTGCTATGTGTTTTGCTTTCTTTGCTGTCTGCTTTTAGCCTTATCGTGATGTGTCGGTGTTGGTTAGGAGCATGTGTGGGTAGTGGTAAGAAATGGCTCAAGTGTAATGATATACTGAAGTAAACTGAGGAAAATGAAGTGAGACTGGTTCTTTGTAAAAGTAGCAGTTACAAAATTAAGCATGACAACTTAGCACAAATTACTTTTCACAATTGTGTAGTACTTTTCTGGATATATGAGTGACAGTTTTTTCTACCAGTCTTCTGTGATTTTAACATTTTATAATTATAAACAATATTTTTGATACCAGGAATTGAACTGATGTCTTTTAATGTATACCCTTGTTTCTTTGTATTTCACATTTTTGAGGTATGTCTTCAGGAAATATTTCTAGAAGTGAGATTGCTAGGTTAAAGTGAAAATATAATACATTATCAAAAAATACAGTGAATATTTAAATTTTAAAAATTGTTACAATAAAAAAAAACACATTGTCATTAGTTCTCCTCAAAATACTCCCTCTAGCTTCTGGAAGTCCTGTTTTGCGTTTTTAGTTGTGCAGTTGCTGCCTCAATTCACCTTTCATGGCTATTTTGACTTTGGACAAGAGCCAGAAGTCTCAGTAACACAAATGAGGGTACACTACAATGTTTTTATCACCTGCCTTTCTTTTGGATGGCATTCAGCAGCAGCAGTGACTTTACTTTTCCTAACATTTTTTGAAGAGAAACTCATGAAAGAGGACTTCCAGAGCTGCTTCACGAAGTATAAAGAATGATGGGATAAGTGTATTCCAAGCAAGGGGATGGGAAGCATTTTGAATATTTTTTCAAGTGTGTCACTTGCCTGTTGACTTCAATTTCACTTATTGTTTGAATTAGTTTTATCACTGATTCTGTGGGAACATCCAGGTTTTGTTGTGTCATTAGCACAGATAGTTTTCTTTTCCCATCTTTTGCCTCTGATGTTTCCTCTTGTCTAATTGCATAGGCTGGAATCTCCAGAACTTTGTTAAATAGTGGAGAAGATGATGAGCTTCCTTTGTTCCTGACCATAGTGGTTTATGGCTTAGAATTTTCTCATTTTAAGGAAATAGGCAAGGATTCTCATTTTTGTGTTAGTTTTAGTGAGGAACAGATATTAAATGTTATCAAACGTTCTTCAGCATCTCTTTTGATAATCATTCCTTTTTTCCCGGACCTTATTAGCAGGGCAGATAATAGTGAGTGACTTGGAAGATTAGGTCATTGTAGCATTTTTACCATAAAGCCTCTTGGACAGTCAAAATCCAGATTGTAACTCTTATATTGCTACTTCAGTTTCAAAGATGAGACATGTGTATATACAAAGTGTACATACAAATAGTATGGAGTCATACACTTTAGTGTTGTTAATAGCTACATGAATGCTTGATAGGTGAAGAAGGGTAGAGATTATCATGGGAAGAAAAAACTTTGAGAGAGAAGACTACTACCAACTGAATCACCTTGAGCATCAGCTACACAGCTGTAGCTCTTTTATACTAGTTGTGTAAGTTGGAGGCCAACTTACACCATAGTGTTAACCTTTCAGTGTATTAGCAACATGATCAGTTGTGGCTAGTAGATCACAAACTAAAGGAATCATAGAAAATTTCAAATGATGGAGCACATACTGCAGTGTGACAAATGGGAAGCCTGCAAAATAGAAATTAGGCAGAATTACATTTTACAAAAGATAGGAAAAAATAGTCATGCCTTCTCATTAGAGAAAAGATTTGTGATCACTATTTCAAAACTATATATATGTATATATATTATACATAGAGCTTTATAATTTTACTGTCTGTTGTGAAATATCTGTATCCATTTGATTTAATGAATTTGGAGATGCTCAAAGCTATTTACTTAAATTTACACAAATGAAATGAGTAAATTGTAAATCTGCCCTCCATTTTTCTAGTTGTGACTTGGATACAAGGATAAATAATAAAAAGCTAGGTTTGCGTGTTTAGGAGTGTGTCTTTGAAAAAAACATTTGAGAGAATTCATACTGTATGTGAGAACACCTGCTAATTCAGTAGTAGTTTGTAGACTCAAAGTGTCATGTTGAAACGAGAATTCAAAAAATTTTGTCATTGAATTTTCTCTTATGTTAGTAGAAAAAGTTTTCTTTAATTTTTAAAATAATTTGATTAGTTATATAGCATTTTATTTTGATAAGCTGTATATTTAAGTAAACAATAATTTACAAATTGGCTTTTCTTGTTTTCTTTAGCATGTTACACCAGATAGCTATATTCCTTGCCTTGCGGATCTGTGCAAAGCGCTGTGGGAAGTTATGCTCAGCTATTACAGGACTATGGAATGGCATGAAAAATATGACAATGAGGATGATTCTTCAGCTTCTGGTAGGAATTTATTCAGATTTTACTTTAAAAATTGAACTATATAAAATGTATCACATTTCTGAAGAAGAAAGAAAAGGAACAGGATACTTGTAGGAATGCAGATATTATAGTGACAATAGATGTTGCTATAATAATGTTATTATAGATGTTGCTATAATAATATAGTTAAGTGTTTATCAAAGAAAGTTATTCAGCTCCTATAAAAGCTCTGTAACCTTTGGAGATTAACTAGGCCAAAGTATTTTTTAAGAAGCCAGTAGTACCAGAATCCAGGAGTATGCAATAATGACCTTAAGACTGAGTTGCAGGGAAAAGTTTTTTAAAAAATGATTTATTTAGTTGGCATGGTGGCACATACCTGTAATCCCAGAACTAGGGAGGCTGAGGCAGGATTGCTGTAAGCTCAAGGCCAGCCTACACTATAAAGTGAGACCCTATTTAAAAAAAAAAAAAAAAAAGATTTACTTAATATTATTAGTTGCAAATTAAACAAGACATTGGTCTATTCGAATGTACTATGGAGTTATTGCTAAATATTCAATATTAACCTGTTTTGCTAATCTTTACATTGTACTAATAATGCTACATTCTAAGAATTAATAATTATATTGATACTTTACTTCCAGAACATATGTGAAGACCTTTAACTTTTTTTAAAAAATTAAAATACTGTTTTATGAATGGGAAGTGCAACTTTAAGTGACTATGATTTGGACAACTAAGTAATAAACAACAAGTCTGACAAATTATTATATTATTAGATATTCTATTAAAATTACTGTTTATATAGTTGTGTGTGCTAAGTATCTTTGAACAATAGTTGATTAGCTATTGAAAATGATTTTAAAAGCAATAAATTATTTTGTCAGCATTTTGTTTGATAGGTGTAAAATAAATTACACTGTACCAGTGTTTTTTTTTTTTTTTTTTTTATCTCATGCAACTTTATGTAGCTAATCAGATCAAGTTAGTTTATAAACTGCCAGCTTCTAAGGGTGCTTGGTTTCTCTTGTTGGGTGGTATACTAAACATAAGATTTTGATAAGGTTAAAGTTTACTTTTTCATTTGAATCATAAGAAGCTTATTAATGCAGAAAGCAAATAATAAGAGGAAAAAAAATCTATGGATGAGTTTCATCCATCTAGAAATACTGTTGGGGAAGACAATGGAAGGAAAAGGCAGGAAAAAGTAGGAAAGGTGGGTGCCTAGTCTTCTAGGTGTTGAGTTGAAATGTAAAGTACCTTTGGTGAAGTACCAAGATTTAAAAAAACAAAGCAAGACCATACAATTCTCAATGGATTGTAGGCCAGACTGTTTTTACCCACCATTGACCCTCATGCTACCTCTGAAAACATGCACTGAGCCATGGGCAGCTTTTACTTCTTACAGCCACTTACCAATATGAAAACGTAAAGAAATTTTCTTCTCTATCTAGTCTTTAGTTTGTTCCTTAAAAATACTTCTTAAAAGTTTAAACAGAATATAATGTAGTTGTTAATATCATGAAAGGATTAATATAAGATAGCCATACGTTTTTTTGTTTTGTTGCTTTTGTAATTTCTGGGCTTACTGGGATTCCACTGTTAACAAAGATTATTCTGTTTTGGCAACTTTTATTTTTTTTCTTTTGTACTGGGATTCAAACTTATGACCTCACGATTGCTGCACTGGCACTGTGCTGCTGAGCTTTATCTCCAGCTTTTATATTTTTCTAGATAATGGACACTATTCAGATATTTCAGCAACTCTTTTTCTTCTTCTAGTTCAATATTTGAGAAATTGTAGGAAAAATTTGCAACAGAATTAACACATATGCTAGGTCTGAGAATTTATAAATATATGCAATTACTATGAGTCAGTAAAAAATTAAAAATTGATAGAATGTAGAGGACTGTATATATTCATTGTAATAAAGCCAGCTTTTTGCAGTACTTTACATTTATTGGAATACTGAGTCAAGCTCAAAAGTATTTCCAAAAGCCTCGTATACTCAGTTCTTGTTGCCAAATATCCTTTGACCTCAATCTTGTTTATTGCTTTTTGGTTTTTTAAATTAAACTCAGAGTGCAGTTTGTGTATTCTAGCCCCAGACTAATATTCAAGTACTCTGATTATCACTGTAGCAGTTTCATGATAATATCTGTGACTCCGAAAGTTACTTGTTCAGGTTAAATTAATTCTTTCATATTCGCATTCAGTAATAAAATTGTAGGAATCAGTAATTTGAAAATTATTCTTAACAGAACTTCATAAAGCTGAAGAACACTCTAGAATTCATCTATCTGTAGTGATGTGATTTGATATGCCTAAGACCTTAAAATTCTACATAAAACTCTGAACCTATTGTTTACGTTTGCTACCCATAGTTACTGAGTCTCCTGTAGTCTGAGTGTACATTTAACAAAGCTCTTGCATTACTTAAAGGTAAACTAGGTTTGTAGTGTGTAGGTAAACCTGGCCAGGCTATGCAAGGACTGAGTCCTGATTACCAGTTTACACCTTGCTTACCTGATACATGGTAATATACTCATTAATTTTCACCTTCTTCACACAAAAATGTGCTCTTTAATTTAAATTATGTGTGTTAAATTTAATTTAAATTATAATGGTAATATTATACTCATTTATTTTTCAATTTATTCACACAAAGATGTGCTCTTTAATTTAAATTTAATTTAAATATTCAGTTGATTGTAGAGGTAAATATATTTTGAACAGATTATTGATTTTACTTATTGAACTGAACATTACAATTATTTATCTAGAATGAAACGTACTTTTATATTTATTTCACTGCATGAGTACTTCTATAGTCTGTATTCTTGTTGGCATCATGTTAATTGGTAATTAGGTTCACTGGTTCTGTATTTTCTGGGTGTCTGTCTGTCAAATGGTCTTAGAGTAGGCATCATGTGTTGATCTGAAACCCGCTTGTGGGACCACACTGCTTGAGTTGAAATGCCTGCTCTAGCACATATGCACTGAGCGGTTTTAGGTGTGTGCAGTGATTCACTCTCAAAGATTGCTTCTCTCATCAAATGACTTTAATTCTAGTACCTATTTTTTTTTACATTGGTTTGAGCATATGAGAATTGGACATACAGTATTTTCTATCTCTTACGTTGGCACAAACATAAGAAACCAAGTGGAAATTATTTGGAAGAAAGTTGAATTAAGTCTAAAACATTTGTCTTCTTTTATTTTCAGAAGGGAATAACATGGTGGATACTGAAGAAACTAATTTCCATCGTGGATATGTGAAAAAGAAATTAGAACATGGACTTACGCGAATATGGCAGGTTTGGTTTTTTAAATTTTTTCACAAAAGCAATGGAAACTTTCATATTGAAGATATTTTAGAAATCTAATTTTTAAATTTTCTACATTCATTTTTTTGCTGATTCAATCCAATGATAGTTTCTCTTGAAACTAGGCTATTACTTAGTTTCTATAATTTATCTCTCAATTGTGTTAGTCTACAGTTAAAAAGTCTTTTAGTTTAAAAATCTCCATTGGAATCCTTCATAAATTCTTTATTAAGTTTTTGCTTTTATAGTCTTAGTAAATGTATACTTTTCTAAAGCAAATTTTACTTTCTTGAGATGTTCTTTTATTGATAGTTCCTTAATTTTCTCTAAATGATAGGAAGGGGAAAATTAAGCAGGTTAAATGTTGGTGAGGCTCTAGTATTTTTTCTCAGTGAGCAATGTGAGGGTAGGAGATTTAGGTCCTGGCATAAGCGCCTGCCTAGCAAGTGCAAGGCTGTGAGTTCAATCATCCATATCAAAAAATAAAAAAATAAAAAAAAAATACTGAGTCTTCTAGCTGAGCGTGGTGGCATATATCTATAATCTCAGCACTCTGGAGGCTGAGGCAGGAGGATTACAGTGAGTTTGAGGCCAGCTTGAGCTACAGAGATATCCTATCTAAAATATAAGTAAAAACAAAACAAAAAAATTGAGTCTTCAATGAGCATTGTGTCTTTGGGGGAATCTTATGTGGTTATTGATTGCTGGAGGCTGAGAAGTTTTAAAATCAAGGCACTGACAGGTTTGGTGTCTGGCGAGGTCCTGTTTCCTGGTTTGTAGGTGGTGCTTTTTTCCTGTGTCCTCACATGTTAAAACAGGAGGAGGTGCCCATGGGCTTCTTCTAGGAAGGCATAGCCCTCTTTTGAGAACTCTGCCTTTCTGACCCCCGCCCACAAATGCCCCACTTCATAAGACCATGGTGGGTAGGGTTTCAGCATATGAATTTTGGGTGGACTCTAACATTCAGACCATGGCAATATCTTTTCAAACTTTTCTTTCAGTTTAGAGGCTTAATAGTTGTAATCAGATAAATTTTAAATTTATTAAAATTTGATATTTTCTAGGTCAAAGTGTAATTTCTTTGAGGGTAGCTTCGTTTTGTACTCAAATCTGGGAAAACTGTAGACCCTTTGCCCATGATATGATCTTTTAGAATGTATTTTTGTTTTTCCTAATGAGGCTGATTTTTAATTTGGAAGAAAGTTGTTCAGGAAAATAAATACTGAAAATACATTTCCTTAAGAATCAGATAACACAATCTAGTGCTAGTCTGTTTTTTGCCAACTTTATTTTAGATATGCTTTTTAAATTTATACTTCTGCATTTAAAAATATTTGTATGATAATTGTAATAATTTCAGTTTCTGAATTTTCTTACATATCATATTAAACCAATTTTTAAATGACCATTAATCATGAGTTTTGGCTGCCTTTTTTCTGAGTATTATGTTTAAAGGAAAAGAAAATCTCATACTCATTAAACATACATACAAGTCAGATATGAGTCATTGCTGGTTTAGTCACCTAATAGACCCTAATTGTGCATAGTGGAAATTATAGCATCCTGGTAAAAATTCTGGTACTGCAGTATACTCTGAAATACCTGGCTAGTTTCCATTCAGTCTGGCAGCCTGAGGGCATTCCTAATAGAAGACTCTGGTAAAGTTTAGTAAACTGCTGTCACTTAAGCAGTAGACTAGTTCCTAGATATCATCACGCTTTGAGTATAAATTACTGTGTTCTGGGTTTCAAGCCTGCACATCTTTGTCCCTACCACTCAGTCCCTCAGCATCTCTGACCTAGTCTTAACCTATGCTAGAACGTGACTTTACATGTTTTAGCGACTCATTGAATGTTTTTAAAATTGAAATGAAAAAAAGATGGGTACAATTGAAAAAGCAAATGCTGTTAAAAACTTTTTAAAAAAATTTGGTAACACAGTAGGCAGAATCCTGCATTGAAGTCATGTAGCAGCAGAACTTGGCCAGTATTATCTTTTGGCCACAGCTACTATTTATTATCCATTAAATTAGACATTGATATATTCCAGGAATATGAATATATTTGATTTAGGGTTGTTGCCAGTCCCTAAGGTAGGGATGTTATACAAAGTATATGCTTATATGTACCTTATTTCCTAACATCTGGAATTCTGAATTCCAAAGTGCCTTGGGCTAAGGATGTATTCAGATTAAGCAGTGAACAAAGTGAGAAGATGGAATAAAGTGAGAAAATTTACCTGTAATTCAAGAGAATGCATCCCGGCAGTACAGAGGAGTCAGTTCTTATATGCAAACTAATTTTAAGTCCTGGTAGCAGACTGTGTGCCAGCCAATAACCTATAATACTATTCTGCTGTTTCTTGTAATATAAATTGACTTAAAATTTCTGCATCTGGCTAGGATGCAGAGAGGTATAAAAGACCTCTCTTCTTTAACCTGAGAAATAATTAAGGTACACTACATAATGACTTCATTATATAACATACATATTTTATATAATATACATACATTGACTTGAGTGAAAAGGTAAAGAAACCTAAATGAACAAAATTAAGGTCTCGCTTTTAAAATTCTTCCTGAAACATTTGGAAATCAGTTATGTAGTTCCTTTGAGTTAGTAATTAGATTCTCTATATTTTAAATTAAACTTGTTAATTGTATTATTCTGCTCTATATCTTATTTGTTGTCATTTTCTTAATCTGAAGTTCTGAAAGAGTTTTATCCTTCCAGAATGTTTACACTTTTGTCAAGCTTTCCTTTTATTTCTAACAACTTTTGCTTTATGTTAGGAAGCCATATTGATGCTGAAATGCCAACAACCCTTTTACTTTCCATAAACATAATTCTCTACATTGATTAAGATAGTAGTTTTGTTTTTGTGTTTTTGTTCTAAGGCATTTTGCTATACATTCTAGTTGGCTTGATGATTTTGCTACCACTTATACCTTTATTTTGCTTATATCTGCCTGGTGAATGTTTGACCATCTGTTTTTTTAAGTTGTTTTTGGACTGTGTTAGTTGTGTCCCATATAATGTAAAAAAATTACTTACCTATTTTAAAATTATGTAGCTAATTAACATTACATAACCTATTTGTCTTTAACCTAGTTGTCTTTGTTGATTTCTCTGTTTATTGCTAATACTTTTTAAAGTAGTTTTAATACATTTAATATAAGTAGCACAGGTCTCTAACATTACTTGTAACTTTTAACCTTTACAAAGCTTTATTTTTTAAAAAAGCAATTATGGCTTTTTCTTCTAGGTGAATTTTAAAATAAAAGTTTTTGTTGTCTTTTTGTTAACATTTCATTGAATATAATATTAATTTGAAAATTTTCCATTGTTGTACTATATTTAGTGACCCATGTACTTCTAGTGGATTGCAATTTCTTTCCAGATTTCTTTTAGTATCACATTAGAGTTGTTAGTGTCTTCTTACATGTTGGAAATTTCTTAAGATTATTCCTACTATGCTTGATTGTTTTAGTGAAATACCTTCATTTTAAGTACTTGGCAGTTACATGAAAGTTGTCAGTTTTTATACACTGGCTTGTTCTTCAGTCACTTCACATAGTTACTCAGTTTTTAATTATTTTGGGGTATCTGACCAAAGTTGCATAAAGATGCATGCAGCCCAATTGTTTTTTGTCCTCTTATCTGTTATGAGGATATAATTCTTTGTATGTGTATGTGTATCTTTTTAGAACTTAATGGATGGTCTCTATTATTATTTTGCCAAAGGATGCTGGCTGTTGGCCAAAATACATATTGTTCATCATGTTAAACATGTATTCCTGTATCATTTTGTTCCGTAACTTAGAATAAATGGTGCTGCGAACTGTCTTCTATGTTTTGAATATTTGAAATCTTTTTTTTTTTTTTTTTGTCTCATAGGATGTTCAGCTAAAAGTAAAAACCTACTTGCTTGGAACTGATTTGTCTATATTCAAATATGATGATTTCATCTTTGTTTTGGATATAATCAGCAGGTAGTGTTTGAATCTTGTCTTATTCTTTAGTTTGAATCATTCAACCACAATAATCAAAGAAATCACGAATTAATGAGTTATGTAGAATTTCTTCATGGAAATGAAGATAATTATACTTTCATAACTAATTGCTGCTGGGTTTGTATGTGCATGTGTTTAAATATTTCTACCCTTTGGATGTTTATAAAACATTGTGAATTTTTGAACTTTAGAACTTTTTCAAATATCTAAATTTTTATGTTTTGTTGTCTTTGAAGGAGAGCCTGGGCTTTTTTTCACTGTAAGATATTGCTGAAATTTACATAAATTTTTCTGTCCAACTAGGTTAATGCAAGTTGGAGAAGAATTTTGTGGTAGTAAGTCTGAAGTTTTACAAGAATCTATTAGAAAACAAAGTGTCAATTATTTCAAGAACTACCATAGGTGAGAACTATGATACAGTGTGAATAGTCACTGAGAATATTTTTGTCTAATCTTTACTCTAATAACATTGATTCAAAACAATTACTTTTGAATGATTGTACTCCTGTAGTTCTTTTTAGTATAGTAAGTGTTATTTTACCAAAAATAAAATAAAATAGCCTCATTAATTATTAATTTTCAATCAGTATATTCTTTCTTGAGGGGGTCAAAAATACTGAACTAAATATTGAACTGATTTCTTTAGGAGTAAAAGAAGGCTCACTGAGAGAATTAGGCTTCTGTCTCATACACCTTGTATATGGTTTGAGAAGTAAGAAAGAAGAAAGTCAGTAGAGGCAGTACTCTGTGACAGTGTCTGCTTTTTAGGAGGAAGAAGGCTTTAGCAGAGAGGATGTGATACTCAGAATGCAGCTACACAGCCAAGACTGTGTCGTGCATTGCTTTGGGTAATTAGGAATGGTTTTGGTGATGGACACAGATGGGGAAGAATGTTCATATAGCAATGCATTGTAAGCTTAAAACAGCATTGAAAGAAAAAGAGAATATTTATTAGACTTCACTTGATGTAAACTAGACCTTGACTTGTTTCCTTTATATGCATTTTGTTATTTGAATTGTTTTATCTTTCTTTCTAATTAGAACTTTCATCATTTGATTATTTTGTTACTTGGTGCCAGAAAGTATTTTGAAACTCTGTTTTCTGTTTTTGTGCATACTGATTACATTTACTGTGGGGATGTGTACCTGGCATATCTTAATTCTTTTTATGTTCCCTTAGGTACAGCTTCTCTATGTTGATTGTAAACTGTTAAGTAAATCATTTAAAACCATATATAACTTGAATCCTTTTTGTTTAATAATTGAATTAAGATAATTTTTAAAATAATTTTAGATGTAGTTGAATAAACCTTGGGGAAACGATGGTAAGGAAACAACTTGAGACCCTATCATTTATTACTTTCTTTTCTGCTATAACAGAAAGTTGACCTATAATATTACAGTACATAAGGGATGAGTTGGGGGGCTATTAATCACAGATTGAAAAAAAAGAAACCACCAGGAGCCATGAGCCCCAGTTCCTGTGCCATTACGAAGGCAACCAGCTACCTGTTTCCCTAAATACTGCATTGTACTCAGCAAGCCAACTGGGAGACATTTTGTTGTTTCTATGTATGGGAGGGAGGGGCAAGGTACAGATAGTGATTCCTGGAGTGGCCTCATTGTCAAAAACTGTCTTTTGTGGCAGTGGTCATTTTGTTTTAAATGCTGACCACAGTGGATATCTTTCAGGAGTTTATCTTGGTAAGATAGATCAATGAATTATTTAATATTTATAAGGCATTCAAGATTTTAAAGGACTTCTCTTAGAATATTTATGAAACTTGTTTCTCATTGACAAGGTTGTAGTGTATTGATAGAAGCTAGGCTGAGAGATAATAGACAGAGATTCTTGTCCCTCTTTTTTGCTGCTTCCCATCTCATTGATACTGGGCAAATTACTGAACCTCTCTGGACTTTGGTTCTACTTATTGTAAGGTAATTGAACTGAAAAACTCTCTCTAAGGTTTGCCTGTATTCTTACCTTTATTCTACATTGTGTATTATAAAGAATAGAGTAAGATGAAAAGCAGAGTTAATTATTTGTTAGATTCTCTTCCCCCAGTATTTAGGCAGATGGTATTTCATCCTTTTTACATTTTTTTTTTTATCAGTACCGGGGATCGAGCTCAGGACTGCGCACTTGCAAGGCAGGCACTTATGCCGCTGAGCTAAATCCCCAGCCCCCATCCCTTTTAATCTCATGACAGGATTTGAAAAGTATTGGCAGTAGATCTTTTCTGAAGTTCTGGTAAAGTTCAGCAGTAAATCTATTGATTCCTGGATTTTCTTAGTTGGTAGAATTTTTATTACTGCCTCAGTTTCTGCATTTTATTGTTCTATTCAAGGTTTTAAAGTTTTCTTAGGTCAATTTTGATAAGTCATGCGTTTAGGAATTTATACATTTCTTCTAATTCTCCAATTTATTTGAATTTAAGTTTTCAAAATAATTTCTTGCAATTCTGTGGATCTTAACACTGTTGTGATTTTGCCTTTTTCATATCTAATTGAATTGATAGGGATCTTTTTCTTTTGTTAAATTTGACTAAGGGTTTTTGAACTCATTCTTTCAAAAAAAACAGTGCTTTGATTCATTGATATTTTACATTTGTCTTTAGTCTTGATTTCATTGATTCCTGCTCCAATCTTTATAGTTTTTTTTGCTTCTACAAATTTTGGGTTTGGATTATTTTTGCATTTTTAGGACCTTGAGTTGCATTTTTAGAACCTTGACTTGCATAATTATTTATTTTGTAATGCTCTATTTTCCTAACATACACCTATAAATTTGTTTATTAGACAGTGTTTTCATTGTGTCCCACAAGGTTTTTGGTATGTTGTACTGCCATTGTCATTTGATTTTAGGAACTTTTTATTCGTGGTTTCGTCTGTGATTCATTGATTTTTCAAGAAAATATTATTTAATCTTAATGTGTTTGTACAGTTTCTGTGGTTTCTTTTGCTGTTGGTTTCTAGTTTTATTCCATTGTGAACTGAACGGATTTAGGAGATTGAATTCTTTTGTATTTATTGAGCTATGTTTTATGGCCCTGGAGAGGGTCTATTTTGGAGATTCTGTGTGTGACCAACAAGAATGTGTATTCTGCTTGTGTTGCTTGAAATACTCTATAGATATCTGTTTGGTTCATTTATTTACTGGTATGGTTCAACTGTGGTATTTTTTTTTGTTGTTGTTGTTGAAATTTGGTCTGATTGACCTATTTGTGAGAATGGGGTATTACAGTCCCTACTCTGATTGTATTTGTGTCTGTCTTTTTATGTATAAAAGCCTTTGTATTATGAAGTTGGGCACACCAACATTCAATGCTTCTATATTTACAAGTAAATTTCTTTTGAATTGTTTGCGTTAGCATGATCTTTGATCCTTCTGATCAGATTTTGCCTGACTTCTAGCACTGCTATTTGCTTTTGGCCTCCAGTTTCATGAGGTGTCATTTTTCATTCTTGCACTTTCAGGATGTGTGTTTCTCTGTGGAGGAGCTATGTCTCTTACAAGGAACATATAGTTAGGTTTTTTTCTTTTATCTAATCAGCCACTCTGTGTCTTGAGGCGTTAAGCTCATTTACATTGAGCATTATTATTGAAAGATATTTATTGATTTCTGTGTTCGTATTATTTTTTCAGTACTAATTTCTTTCTTTTTTTTTTTTTTTTTTTTTACTGCTCCTCCAGTTAGATATATTCTTTCTTTTGGGTTCTTTGATGGTACTGTCCTTGGCAGTCTCTGATCATGTCCATTGGCATGATTTTTAATTGTGTTTTTCATCTCTGCTTGACTCTTTTTTATAACTTTTAATCCTTTACTAAAGTGGTCATTTAAATCCTGCATTGTCCTCTTTAATTTAATCAGCTTCTTGTGTCTTTTTTAAGTCATGGAACATCTTATTAAGCCCTTACTTGTTTATGTACATTCTCTTTAAATCCATTGAGTATCTTAGGCATTTGCTTGTTTCTTCTTTGATCTGTTCAAACTTTTTAACTAGTGAGGCTTTGAGATCTGTGCCTCTGAGAGTAGCTTTTGGGGAGTTATAAAGTTTTTAAAATCATTTAAAATCATTTATTGCCAAAACATTTTTATGTTGAATATTACTTGGGCTAGGAAGTCTTGCCACTATAATAGAGATCACTAATGCTGAACTGCAAAGAGAGACCAATGACTGGCAATATCAGTATCCAAAGATTCAATCATGTATTGGTATAAAATTTAGAGCTTGGATGGCAAGTTTTCTACTCCTTTTTTTTTTTTCTTCCTTTGGTGCCAGGGATCAAACTAATGACCTCACACTTGCCCAGCAGGCGCTTGTGCCACTGAGCTAAACTCCCAGCTTTCTTTCTACTCTAAATAACCTGGAACTGCAATTCGTAATGGTAGAGAAAAGGCTGGTAGATAGGAAAAGATAAAAGGAAAAAGGATTTTTAAAAAGTAAATGAAATAAAAATTGAGGAAAAATGAAAGGAGACCTAAATAAATAAATAAATAAATGCAAACAAAGAGAAGTTGTAAACTGCATGTACTGCAAACATGTACTACTGAAAAATTTAAAAATACACAGTAATTTAAAAAAGAGAGACATTAGTTTTTGAGGATATTTTATTTATACCAGTGAAGAATGGAGGACAAAAAGGAGGTCTTGAGAGGACATGTGTGAGAGCTGAGGGAAAGGTGAGGAGGAAGGGACATACAAATAAAAAGTAGGAGATCGTATCCAGTTTATAGGGTTGCAGAAACCTTGCGTTAGAAGACATAAGCAAGCCAGCTTGGTGAGCAAAAACCTGACAAAGCAATGTAAAACACTGTTAAGACAAAACACAATGTTTAGTAATTGTTCATAGACATGTCTCCCTCACACTCTAAAATAAAATAAAAGGTAATAAATTTTTATATGCCAGAAAAGCAGAGATAATTATGAGAGTATGAGAGAGGGAATAAAAGAAGAACATAGACTGTGGTTTCTTCCAGGGGCCCTCCGAGTGCTACTGCCTGTAGCGCACACACACATATAGCTTTCCTCTTAGAATTTTTCCTGATTCTTCCTTTTTTGTTTTTTGGGTTGTGTTGCAGTTTGGACAGTTTTGGGTTGACCTGATTTTGTGTTACTGTCACTGTCTTCTGGTATCCCTAGTCTGCTGTTCACTTACCAGTCTTTAATTGGAGCTGTTGTGTTGTTCAATTCTGGAATATATATTTGATTCTTTTTTCAAATTTGTTTTATTATTGTACTTATTTGGAATTTTCCTTTCTATCCATGTATATTTACGTCTGCCTTATCTATCCTGCAATAGTTATCATAAAATACTTGCCTATTAACTTCAATATTTGGAGAAGTTCCTGCTTTTCATAAAGTCATGTATTTATTTTAGACTATGTGGATTTAAAAAAAGTCTAGATTTCATTTTAGCCTGGATTCAATAGCTTGTGTTTGTAGAGATCAGGCTCTTACCCTTTTCAACTGGAAATAGAATTTGTTTTGCTGTGACTCCCTGTGTAACACTGCAGATCACCCAGGATAGACAGAGCAAAAGCATTAGAGAGAGAAGAGATCAGTGCGACATAATGTGTTTCTTATCTGCTAGCTTAATTTGTAAATGCTGTGTGAGGATAGGTGCTGAGCTAAAGATCTTTGAAGAGAGATTATCTTGATGTTGTTGCCTTAATATAAATATGGCCATTGTCTATGATGTTTAGCATAAAGCTTGTATTATTATGTGAGGTATTATTGTGACCTCATATAATCTGTATACTATTTCTCTGTTCTGATATTGACATAAGATGAGCCAAGGAATTATAAATACCTTATTTGGTGACAGAATTTCAGCATAGTCCCTTAATCAAAATGCAATTTCCTACACATTCATTATTTTTGCAATATAAGAAGTATTTGGCAGAGTTTTTCTTTTAGAGGTGATGAAATATCAGGTAAAAGTAAACATTCATGTTTACTATATTAATCTGAGTGGGCTCTCAGAGTTGATTCCTATAATGATTATGAATATATGCCTGCAATTGTGCTGTGTTTTATTTCCTGAATTTCTATGTGCAGTGTACTTTTCCTTTTTAAGAGTGCTCATTTTTCTTTTTTAAGAACACGACTTGATGAACTGAGAATGTTCTTAGAGAATGAGACTTGGGAACTTTGTCCTGTCAAGTCAAATTTCAGTATCTTGCAACTTCATGTAAGTTTTTCTTAAGAATAAAATCTGTCTTTCAGTTATTTTTGTAACTTTTTTAAAAACAGTTAAATGAGAGCATTTATAAAATAATCAAATTAAGGAATAATTCCTTATTTTCTTTCCTTAACAGTCATTAGTAGCAAGTGCCTTTTATAAGAGTGATGTTTTATGAATATGGAAAAAATCTGTCTTTACAAAATTCAGTTTACATTCTTCAGGAAAACTTTTGCCTAAAAAGAGTTACAGTTAAATTAATATTTTTCTCTTTCTAATTCAGAAGATGGTCTACTGCTATATTTAAATTTTTTAGAACACTAATGGTATATTTTGGTACTGTTTGATAAAAAAATATTTATAATACTTAGATATGCAAACTGTCATTTCTTGAAGGGACTAATAGGTCCTTGAATTATATTACAATTCATTAATTTGTCTGTATTGAGAAAATGTCTCAGAAATGAACAAGACGCTAAGAATTTTCTTTTTCTTTAAATTCTCATGGAATAAACCATCTGTGAAAAGGTCTTTAGTTGGCTTGATTTTTTTTTTTACCTTTATTAAAACACATTATATGGATAAGCATTCTTGTGTTGTGCAAATACCAAGGGTCCAAATGTAATGCATATACTTAGATCCATGTTTCAATAATGCAATGTGTTTATCTTTTGCCTTTGGCTTTCTAGAAGCCATTTTCTTAATTTTGATAAAAGTAAAGAATACATGACTAGAACCAAGTGTGGGAGCACATCCCCATAATCCCAGCTCTCAGGAGACTGAGGCAGGAGATTGCTACAACTTCGAGGCCAGTGTGGACTACATAGTGAGTTCAAGACCATCCTGAATTACAGTGAGACTCTGTTTCAAAACAACAACAACAACAAAGAATATATAATTAGAACATGTTTTTTGAACTGGTGGTCTTTATATTCATATTGTATAAAAACTTCTTATTTTTATGCCTTCCTAATATAGAAGTATTAAGAACCCTGAAATATGCCTCATAAATACTTCAAGCACAACAAAATTAACACCGATTCTAGTTAGTAACAAAATAACAACATTAACAGAATCTATAAATTCTGATATAAAATATTTCCTTAACATTATTATGAATTGTAAATTTAACATTAATTTTAGAATGTTTATTTAAATTGTTATATAATCACCCAGTTGTGCATGTTTGCATGCATACTTGGTATAATTATAAGAAAACTTTTCAAAAGAGGCATGTTGAAATAGTACCATCAAGATGAGCATTATTTCTTTCAAGGTAGTCGGTTATCTTGAAAACTGTTCATAACTTGTTGTTCATTTGACACATATATTCTTGTAGATTTTTTAAAAAAATTGTCTCAATTTATATTGGGCCCTTTTTTAGAATTATAAAAATGAGGGCATAATTCTTAGGCATTATGATCTGATCTATTGTGTAGTTGAAATTTAAAAAGAAAATGAACACATATATCACTTAAAACTTTAATCAACCAATGTACTTTTTAGGAATTTAAGAATACCTTTTAATAATATCATTGAATATGAAAAATTTTTTAATTTATGATTAATGTCCTTAGAAGAAAGCTTTATGAAATTTTGATAAACTAACAAATCAGTAGTTTTGCAATTCAGAGGAACTTTTGAGGTTATCTCATCTTTTTCTCTAATTAGCCATTTAATCGAATTAGCTTTCTCTAATTAGCTTTATACAGATTATACTTATTTACATGATCTCATTGACTGAGTTGTCTTTAGAAAAACTTTTGGATGTGTATTTCCAGGATTGTAATTTTAAAAAACTTGGAAGATTTAAAAGTGGATAGATCGTAAATGTTTTTTTTGACTAACTCTTCTTTACATTAATAGAATATATTTATGTACTTGATTTTTATTACTGCTTTTAAAAGGTGTCTGTTTTCCTTTTTTTAATTAATTAAGTTTATTAGTATATTTTAGATACACACATTCATTATAGTGAATTTGTATTATATATGATTTGACTTTATTTTGTTTTTCTCCCATTTCCCTACCCGCCTTTCAACCTCTCTGGTTTCCTTTTAAATGTTTAGGAATTTAAATTCATGGAACAGTCTCGTTCCCCATCAGTTTCCCCTAGTAAGCAACCTGTTACAACTTCGTCCAAGACAGTGACTTTATTTGAACAATACTGTAGTGGTGGAAATCCATTTGAAATTCCAGCCAACCACAAAGATGAAGAAACAGAAGATGTCTTGGCTTCTAATGGGGTATGTGAAATGCAAGTAAGATTTTTTTCTTTTTTTTTTTGTCTTTTTCCTTTTTATCGGTACCTGGGATCAAACTCATGACTGCCTGCTTGCAAGGCAGGCACTTATGCCGCTGAGCTAAATCCCCAGCCCCTACAAGTAAGATTTTTAATTTGAAAATATCTACCTAATGAGCAAGCTAATATGTTAGATTTATTTATTCACCTATTCCCCACCTTCCTATCTACATGCTTATGTGCCTACAATATTACTACTTATAGTGACTTTACAGTATGCCTTGATGATATTACCCTCCTGAACAATGAATTTTGCCTTATTTATGCTTTCTGTTCTTGCCATGTTACTAATATTTTGCCAGTATAGATTTTTTACTGAGTATTTATATAATTTACTCTGCAGAGAGATGAGTAAGAAAATAGATCATCTGCATTTTCTTTTTCTACTCCATTCCTGGGTAACTAAGTAAGTTATTTTGTTCCATTTTCCTTTATCTGAGAGAATAATGTTTTCCTTAGTTGCCTGACAGGAATGTTTATAGGATTGGAAGTAATGTTCTGTCAAAAACAATATTAACGTTAGTTAGTAGAAAAAACTTGAAGGCAGGTAATGAGTATAACCTTTGTTACTAACTAGCTGTGTGGCCCTTGGCAAATTATTTTGTGACTCAGTTTCCCCATGTTTGCAGTGAGGATGATGCTTGCCTCTCAGTTCTCACAATGTGTTTTCAGAATACTTCATTTGGCCCAGGTTGTTTGCTGACTCTTTCTGACCTTCAAATTTCCAGAGAAAGCCACTGTGATTTTTATTTTAGATTTGATAAAGGCACAGTGAAAACTGTGAAGATCCAAGAAAAATCTTCAATTTGTCTTCATATTTTACTTTTGGAATTTCTTTTTATTAATAAAGACATTTTTCAAAAATACTACCAGGAAAATATGCTGTTAACTTGCTTTATCATGGACTTATTATTTCATATGAAACTGTTTAAAATTATAGTTCAGGGAGTTTTTCTGACATTTTTCCTCTATGAAGTATAGACTAAATTGAGAACTAAAAGTCATTCCAGGAAAACATATCTTCCTATAATAGTGATACATTAATTAAAACTCACATAGCATTTGTTTCTCATTATTTGTACAGTTGTAGTCTACAGAATTGTTGTGAACTTTGAGGTAGCAAATGCAGAATCATTGCTCCCAGGTTCCCCATAAACCACAGGTCACAATATATTCCCTAACATGTTAGTATATAACCCTGTTTTATATATGCTTCTGATAAAGGCATTATTTAAAATAGACTGTTGAATCAACACAGTGAACTCATAGTTGTACCATTATTCATGCCTAAGTAGAGTTGATCTAACACAGGCATTTTCTCTGCAAGGCATACCATAACCTTCTTGCATTTAACACTGCATAGAACTTTTGTACTGCATTTACTATAAATGTGAAATTACCCATAAAAAACAGCATTCAAAATATGCCGCACGAAGGCTGTATGTGGTGGTACACTCCTGTAATCCCGGCACTCAGGAGACCTGAGGCAGGCAGATCGATGCAAGTTTGAGACCAGCCTGCGCTACAAAATGAGCCCAAGGTCAGCCTGAACTGCATAATGAGACCCTGTCTCAAAACAAAACAAAACAAAAAAAAAGCACAAAATAAACCATGGCCAAAACAAAAAAGCAGAGCATTGCCTTGTTTGTGATAGGTTGGGAATGTGCATGTTGGATGACCAAAGTTTTTGCTTCTCTGCATGTATCTGTGACTGACCACAAAAGTATCTTAATTATTGACTATGGGGCTGTAAATGTATGTTAGCATGTAAATAGATTTGTAGGTATTGAATCCTTAAATAATAGCAACTGTATTTTGCAATCGTGAAGCTCTGTTGTAACCTGGAACTCTTGCATGTGTGAAACACATGGCATTGGGATCACACTGTATATAATTATAAGAGAAGGCCTGTGATACTTTTTTATATTTGTTAATGTGCAATCTCGCCTTTTTAGGTATGATTTAAATCCTTGAGTATCTGGGTTCATCTGTTGCTTAACATAATGATTTTCATAGTCATTTTCAGCAGACTCTCAAATAAGTTGTTGCATTAGGTCACTGAATTTTTTCTATGTTGCTACCATATTGATTTCCTTAACTGCTATGTGGATAAGACTTCTTCATAGAATTACTTTTAGGATTCAATGAGATTATCCATGAAGCACTTGACATAGTAGGTGGTCAGAATTCCAATAAATGTTAGCCATTATTTAATCACATTTTTCCATTAATTGACGATGATAAAGGTGATGCTGTTGTCACTGCTGCCTTTGCTTTGTGTGAATTCCACTGCCCTTTCCCTTGCTAACATGGGCCGTGGTACAAAGGTGAGGAAAATATTAGGGAGGTATCTGCTTCTCAGGAGAAAATGTACTTTTTATTTTTTGTCCTTTTCTTAGGTAGTCCTTGGGTGCTAAGCATAGCCTTTTAAGCTGCTCTTGGATCAAATGGAACATCAGCATGTGTGTTGTATGTGTTTATAAAGCTGAATTAGTACTTCCAGAATGCCAAAAGTGGAACACAACCACTTTAAAATGAATTATCAAATTGGAAATAAATAGGATGCAATTTCTAGGAGTTTTTTTTTATTAAAAAATCAAATATATAGTTGTTTCCTCATTTGAGGTCTAATAGGTCTGTTATTGTTTTGCTTTTGTATGTGGAGGTTTGATTTTGTTGGATATTTTCAAGCTTTAACACTAATATTTTTTATTGTCCTTTCGAGCTGGCTGATATAGTATGATAAAGAAGAAGTAGCAAATTGAATAGTTTTATTCTGTTGAAAGACCCCAATGCAGGTGTCTCTATATATGCATTGTTGAATGTATCTGTGTGTTCTCTTCAGTATGAATCTGATGAACAGGAAAAGAGTGCCTATCAAGAGTATGACAGCGACAGTGATGTCCCTGAGGAACTCAAGCGGGATTTTGTAGATGAGCAGACAGGTGATGCTCCTGTGAAGAGGTAATTGTTCTTAGAGTCTGTGGTATTGGGCATTTTATGTTGTGCTCTCAACACGTCATAGTTCTTTTGCAGGTTGAGAAAAAAACAAAAGATTGAAATATTTTGGTGGTTATAATATCATAGGACAGAAGTTAATGTGTTTTCAAGAATGATTACAGAAAAGCTGAAAATGTAGATTTCCCTTTGTATTTCTTAACAATGAATTTTCAAGAAGTATAAGATTTATATGCAAAGCTTTATTTAGCAGTTTGTTTTTTTGGCATTTTACAAGTCACTTTTGTAAGTCATTGTTACTGTGTTAAAAGTGCATGAATTCATTTTAAGTGGTTAATAAAAGCAATTTTAAAGTAGTTTTTCTTTTGCTTTATATTGCATGTCTTTTTGCAACACGATTCTGATTACTTTTAAAAAAATGTGTCACAAGTTAATGTGGTTCAAATGTTTTAAAAATTATTATCTTGATGAAAAATTAAGTATGATTAAAGAGCTTTTAATTTAGGGATCAATAGTTTTTGCAGAAGAAAAAAATCTTTAGGTTTATAAAATCAGTGTACCTTTGGGAGTGATTCATGCTTCACATAGATCAGAAAACCTCAAGGAAAAAGTAGTTTTTTGCTTTGTACATGGAAGTTTTGCCTCAATCTAGGAAACACAGCAAATCTCTACTTATTTTTCCCAGTGTCTTTTGTATCCTCTGTTTGAACCTTCTATTAAGTTTGCCTCTTAGTGGTTGAATTTTGTTTTATGTTAAATTGGCCTCCTCAAAAATATGATAATTAGAATTATTGTCACCCCTTCCCGCTTAAAAGGGCCTGATTGTGATGTGTGAAAGTGAGTCAATAATAGATATTTAGTTAACATAACTACACTTCTTTAAAGTGGTTGATTTAAACATACTCTTCCCTATTCTTAAACCCCAACATACTTAGTCAATACTTGATTAACTTGAAACTCTGACTAAAATTATTTCTTTTGTATTAGTGAATCATCATATAGTTAGAGATAAATTAATTGGGAAAGTTACTTTTAATTGGCTTTTCCATGTTTGAGTTGAACACTTTTAAATGTCTACAAATATGACCCACTTTGAAATGAATAGAACTATTTTGTTATAGGTCTTCATTAGATATTTTGGGGTGTATTTGACCAAAAGAAAAGTTCTATTTAAATTGAAATGAATAAATAGTACAGCATTTTCTAGTTAGTGTATGTATATATATATATATTTGGTAGGCTTAATGTAGCCTTCCTGATGATGTAAGCTAGCTAGAAGAAGTTTGAATGATGTGAATTACTAACTGAAGCCAATCAGTTAATAGTTACTTTTAACTCTAACTTGTGAATGTCTCTTGAATATGTATGTTTTTCTCAGTTAGGATATAGTGATCATCCTGTTTTCATGCCAAAGGTGTCTCTGTGCCCAGTAGTCAAATCACCCTTCTTAGGTTTACTCCTTATCTCCCGTCTTGTCCCCTTAGACATAAATTTAAATATTTTTCTTACAAATTCATATACTTTTCCTGGCTAAAGTTTTGATCAGCTCACTATTGTGTTCAAGATACAGTTCATACTCCTTAGTAAGGAGTGGTTGCTTCCAGTGGCCTTTGCTTCTTTTCCTGTTACTTTTCCTTCTTCTGTCCCTCTCAAGAGTACACTGTTTGCTCTCCTCTGACCATGTTACAGGCTGTCCCTTTTTCCCCCCATTTACCATACACTTTCTACTTTTCCTTTTATTTTAGTGCTGCCCTAAACCCTAGACACTATCAAATACCTTATATTTCATTCACATTCTGACAAGTAAAGTTTTTCATAAGTTTCTGAAATCAGGAATCTTGTTACTTTTTCATCTAGACGTATAATTTTCCTAAATTTCCTTTTTTCTTTTAAAATGGCAGAACTTTTTTAAGGGTTGATAATGTCTTAGAATCAAAGAACCACATTTATAGTTCTTTATTTCTTTTCTTATTTCTGTTGTTCTCTGGACTGTGGGTTTCCCTTATACATTGTTTCTAGTAAATATTCTAGTAAATACTAGGTTTTTAGTAAATTTTCAATAAAGGAAAGTTAAATACTAAGCTGAATAAATATTGTTTTATTATTTGACAACCCTAATTGCATTTGTTTTGTTTTTCCATTTTTAAGTGTTTCTCGAGAAACTCTAAAAAGCAGAAAGAAATCAGATTATAGTCTAAATAAAGTGAATGCACCTATCTTAACAAATACAACCTTGAATGTAATAAGACTTGTTGGTAAGTAACCATACCGTTTTATGAGAAATAACTGTAGCAATTTAATTACTCTGCTTTTGTTACTAAATGATTTTTACCTGATGTTTTCATTGAATGCTAACTTTATTACTGCTACCCTACAAGCAAGGAATTTAAGAATATCATGTTAATGCATCTCATGCTGTGTTCCAACTAATAGAAATAAATATTGATGCATTTTATTTTTTCAGTTAAGTACTTATTAACTTCTACATTTTGGAATTTTTCTAAAATTTTCAATCAATTGAAATATAATAAAAATTCTGTCACTGAATTAGAGGTATTTGTAGGATGATGGTTGTACCGTTTTCACATTTGTACTATATTTTTCTATTTCATTGTTCATAGATCTCTTATAACCGTTCTGTTAGCTGGGGAGAGTGATTCTTTGGTATTTTTAGAAGTGTTACAAACTGGATGTTGAGATCATCAGAAGTGTTAACAGCCAGTGAGACCTTCACTGATGATTGTACAGGAAGCAAACAACATGGAGAAAGGCCGTTTTAAACATACATTTTTAAAGATGATGTAGATATTTTAATGTTAGTATTTCAGCATTTTGTGTCTCTCAGCTTTTATGTTTCACAAATAGATCCATAGATCTGATAAATAATGTAGAGTATCTTCTCATATTAATCATAATCTATGTCAATTAGGAATTTAGAGATTTTCTATAAAAATAAATATTGCAATTATGCAGATGTCATTTACTTTTTGCTTTGCTTGATTAGTCTTAACTCTAATGAGGTAGTCTGTGCAATAAATTAATTTTTGAGTTTCATTAATGAATAAGATAAAATGTATAAAATCTTTAGTCTTATTTTGTTTAAAGAAAACACTGAAAATTAAGAATGGATTGAAGAGAAAAGGTACACATTTTTACGACAAAAAGAGATGACAGATTCTAAAAAGTCATTCTGTGGCTAATTATTTTTAGATTAGCTTTTCTTTTATTCAAGAAAGCTATCTGAACAGTGTCACGAGTAACTTGTGAATTTAGAGATTCAGAGTTGGAAGGGTGGTGAAAGGTTATCTGATTCAGGTTCTCACAAAATTAGAGTTTCTTTCAGTGATGTCAGTAATGTGTGGTGGGTATCAAGCTTTTGTTTCATGACTAATAGTCACTCAGAACATATTTGTAATACTGTTCATTCTACCAGACTGATCTGAATGCTAGAAATCTATCCTATGGTTATCAAAGTCTTATCTCTCTTGCTAATTCTATCCGCTGGACTCAGTGCTGTCGTTAATAAAAAAGAGTGAAGCCATACTTACAAAAAACAAAAAAATAAACAAAAACAAACAAAACCCGTTTTCTGCTGTTCTTCCCATGTGGTCCCTCTTCAGAAAGGCGGTGGTAGTTACTCTGTCCTTCCTGTCCCCATCCCTCTCACTCCCTGTCCAGGCTTGCCTCAGTGTATAAATATTTATTACCTGATCCTCTCTGATAGAAATTCTGAACCTTTCAAATCTTTATCATCCCTCACCTAAGTTAAATTTACTGGTTTATGCAATCTGAAGTTACTATTCGAGGTGTGGTTTGTCCTCTTGCCGACTGCACTGAAGAACCAGAGAGCCCTGACAGATCTGACTTTGAGCCACAAGAAGTGTGGTTCTGCCCTGGAAGCAGCTCAAGGTGAAGGAAGTGGACAGGATGCGTATCGCTCCAAGAAAGAATAGCAGAGCAAGTAATTGGGTAAAGAATACAATCAGCTACATGTGCACAGTTATATTTCTTAATTTGTGTAAGTCAAAAGGGACTAGAGGTAGTCATGTTGTTCTTTATTCTAAAAGGATATATTCATTATGGTCAAATAAAGACTAAAATAAATTGAGGGAAGGTATCTTTTTATTCAGTTAAGTGCAAGCATCAAATTCCATCCATAACTTTTTGATGGACACAGGAAAATGAAGAAGCAGTATGTTCTGCTATTCTGTCAAAGCAGACTCTTGCTCTTAAAATAATGCTAGAAATGTGCTCCTGCTGTTGAATTCAAAAGATAGTAACAAATTCTTATGTAAAGGGTAATGATTGACAGTACACATTGTGAGTTTAGTTTTTTGTTTTTGAGTCAGGATCTTACTAAGTCAGTGAGTTACCTAAGCTATGTAAATACTTGAAATCCTCCTATCTCAGTCTTCCAGGTTCTTGCAGTTACAATATATGCCAGTATTCCTGACAAGGGGTGTAGCTCATTCGTATAGTACTTGCCCGACATGCACTAGGTCCTCGGTTTAGGCCCAACACAGTAGTAGTAGTAGTAGTAGTAGTAATAGTAATAATAAATATTTTAAATTTCAAAACAGGATTCCTGGAAAGTAAAAAAAAAAAAAAAAAAGCCACCTTATTATGGCTTTTTGGTATATTGATCGTATAAAGTAGGGCACAGTCGAGAATAAAACCTCACTCAATAGTGTCTGAGCATTATAATCTCAGCTTTCTCTACCATCATATCTTTTAGTGGAGTTGTAACTAGGAAATACTACTGAGTACAGTAATTTAACTTTTCCTGCCTTCTCATGTAGTACTGGCATAAGATGCTGCCACTGTTCCTTATTTTCTCCCAACCAGTTCATGCCCATCACTTTCTGTCTCACTGGGATGTCTTCATCTTCAGTTTGTACAGATTCATAACATAGCATTTGAAGGGAACCAGTCACAGGGTCTCCTCCTAGAAGCTGCACCGTTCCATACCCTGCTTTTCTGAACTGGCACAGGCAATTACCTCTTTTCACAAAGGAAGAAGTATACTTACGTGACTAAGATGGGTTAATTCTGGGTACTTTGTCTGGGAAGACAAAGAAACCACTTAGGGACTGGAGAAATGTGCGTTAAGACATTAAAGGCATGTTCAGAATGTCCTTTTCACATAATGTTTACTGGGCAGATAATTAGGAGAACCTAAATAAGAGTATCAGTGGCATTCCAGCCCTGCGTGGTATCTGAGTTGCTTAGGAAGACTTGAGATTTTCAATTAGTGCAGAGGGGTAATTGGAACTCTTGCTTGTTTAAAGAAGAAATCTCATTAGCCTGATGAATTCTTGCAGTTAAAGGTAGAAAAACTTTAGGAAATGTGTCTAATGAAAGTAGCTTTACATTCAAGGTCTCTCTTCAGAGGCAGCTGTCATTTGAACACTTGTGACAGGTCCTAGAGGAAGGGGATAGGTTACCAAAGCCATGCTTGTCCCAGTTACAGATCTTCCAGCTACAGTCATTGCTTTTGTAGCTGAAAAAAACTACTCATTAGCATCAATACTTAAAATGCAATATTCATCTGAGGATACTGAGTCAGAATGTGGCTAAGATACAGCTTAAGTGGTGGGGAGAATGCAGAACTGGGAGGAAAGCAATCCACTCTTCTATTCACACATTCTTTTTTAAGGGGCTTTAACTATTATTATTGTCAGTGAGTATTTTGAATTGAAAGATAATATATGGAAATGCTTAAAGTTAAAATACCTTAAAGTATAAACAGAGCCCCTGACCTCCCAATCTTGCTACTCAGTTGATCTTGATTTCTTTTGGCATGAGTATGCTTTTACAATTTTTTTTCTTTTCTCTCTCTTTCTTGGTTTGTCACTGAGATTTCAAAAATTGGGTAATACTTATATGATAGTTACCTGGCGTTTTAAACTTCCAATATCTTAAGATTATGTGAGTATATTAAGATATTGTATATCATAATGTATACAGAGCTTATTCTTTTTCATGTTATTATATGGGTGTACCACAGTTTGTTTCACAAGTCCTCTAGTTTTGAATATTTAGGTTGTTGCAGGTTAATACTACAAACTATACCACAGCAAATGTCCTCGAAGAAATCACAACTGTGAGTAGTATTCCTTTCTATAAATGCTTCCTCGAACTAGATCAAAGAGTATATGTATTTTCCATTTTGATGGACACTCCCAGTTTGTCAGAAGTTACTGGAGAGTTTGCTAAAGCAGTTCTGTTATTTGGCCCATTTGCCAGTGTTTGGAAGTACTGTATCTCTTTTTCCAACTCTCATTGTGTATTGTATAGCTTTGGATGCTTAACAATCATGGGTTGAAATGCCATCTCATTCAAATAGATATTTAATAATGTTTGAGTTTTAGCATCTTTCATATGCTTAAAATACATTTTTACTTATTTGTGAGCTACTTATTCATATCCATTATTCATTGTTCTATAGTAAGGAAATTACATGTTTGAATTTTTTCTTCTTTGTTCTTTTTGAGTATCTGTTTTGTTCTAGTCTTTATGTTTATGGAGCCCAGCATAGAAAATTTAGATCAAAGAAAAAGTTTATAATGTGGTGTTGTAAACATAAACAAGCAAGAAAGAGACAGAAAGAGTGATTAACTTCCATTTTAGGTAGTAGTAAAAGGACTGATTCATTGTCAGGTGTTGGCACTCTTGTTGACTTTGAAAGGTGGATAGATTTTCATAGATGAAGAAGCTGGTAAAGGCATTCTGGGTAGAACAAAATATGCAAGACACAGGGTATTCAGAGAACACATCAGCTTAGTTTGCTGTCATGCATAAAGCATTATGGGTGGGAGCTAGGTACAGGAGTTGATATGGCAAGGAAGATGGACAAGAATTGAATTCTGAAAGTGTGGAGTTTAAACATGGGTCCTTAAAGGTTAAGAGTTTCAAACAGAGGAGTCTCAAGCAGTTTACTCTAGTTACGGTGTGAATAATGGATCCACTAGAGGTATGAGGAAACCAGGAAGGTGAAGACCAGAAGGCAGGGTGTTGAAGTCCCCTAGCCAAGAGATGAAGCACTGAGGCCTGCATAAAGCTGGGGCCACCACTGGAATAGGGAGACAATAGGATGACAGGTTCGAGAGCTTTTAGAAATATAGGATAAGGTTATGAATTAGCTATGAGGAATCACTTTAATTTTTAGGTTTATGTGAGGATGCAGTTGAAATGCTACAACTGAAAAAGAGCAAATGAGAGAGGAAGACCAAGTCTGGAAAGCTGATGATGATTAGATTTTAGATGTGTAGAAGAACCTAAGAAGACATTTAAGTAGAAATAGTCTAAAATAGTCATATATTGTCGTTGGGTGTGGAGGTCAGGACAAAAATGTTCAGAAAACAAAATTTGAAACATTGGTATAAAATTTAGTGAAATCTGTGTTAGTAGATGAGTTTAGTTTGGCAGTGGCTTTTAACCTTTTGGGTTCGTAGCGTGTCAGATAGAGGCTCTTTTACCTCCACGGAACACATAAGCATCTAAACACAGCTCAGCACAAAGAGGTGTGGGTGGGAGAGAAGGGAGGCAAGGGAGGGCAAGGGAAGTAAAAATGTTTAAGATTTGTAACTTTTATATATCCTTTGCTGGGCTCCAGACCAGAGCATCTGACTCTGTAGGTCTGGGGTGTAACCTGAGAATGTTGTTCTTAACAAGCTTCAGGTCCCAATTATACTGTTGTTGGTCCATGGACCAGACTTTGAAAAACATTTGTTCCATTCTGTGTTTTCCTAGTTAAACTGTAAAAGCAGTATGTGCTTAAATAAAGAAAATTCTTGATGTAATAACAGGTAATTCAAATGGTAGTTTCTTTTGTGTTAAGCAATTGCTCCAGCTGTTTGCAAAATATCCATGTTTCAGATACCATTTTTTAAATTCTTATTTTAAAAATTATAGTTTGAAAGCCTTTTCATATTGTTTTATGTATCTTCCTGTTACACATCCTCCTGTTTTCTGTAATTACTATTTTTCTTCTTTAGTTCGTTACTGTCTTTCCATTGTTTCAGCGTCCATTTTAAACTTCACACACTGGCTTTTCCCCTTGCATCCAGTGGTTTTTTACTATCTGCTCCCATTTAACATGAAGGAGTAGACAACTCCTGCAGGTCTCTTCTGAGTAGCGGAGCTGTGTCTGAGCTGGTGCTTTCTCTTCTTTAGGAATTTGGACTAGGAATACTGTGTTATTTTATGGGCACAGAACCCCCAAGTCCAGAATAAGGCAGACTGGAATCAGGTCAGCCAGTATCCAATCTAGATGTCTTAGCTTTCCTAATTTATTATTATTTTAATTTTGGTTTGGTTTGTTTGTTTACCTTTTTAAGAGAGGCACCTAAGATTTTTTTTTTTTTTTTTAATATGATGAGGTATGTTGGTAAATTTTGGGAGCCATTACCTCCAGCTGCTGGAAAGGAGGGGCGGGGACACACACTCTGGTGCAGTTGTCATATTTGTGGACCTGACCCTTCATCCCTTTTCAGCCATGTCTCTCTCTCTTCAACAGCTTGATCGTAAGCAGTCACTGCCCGTGGAGATAGCATCCACATTCTTTGTAGCCCTTAGTCCATTTGCTTCTTACTTTTCATCACTCTGTTCCCATCTGCCAGAACAGGGCTTGGCAAACTATCATGTAGATCAAAGCAGGCTGACTGCTTGTTTTTGTACATGAAGTTTTACTAAATTATAGTCATGTGTTTATAGCCGTACCACCGTGGACCTGCCCGATCTCACAGAATACAGTCTTGCTCCTTTGTCTCTGACTGCCTTGTGTAGCAGTGGCAGAGCTGAGTATTCAAGGCAGAGCCCAACAGAGCTGCAAAGTTGTGACAGCCTATGTGATGTGCAGTGCCGGAACCATCTATTCTTATGGTCCTTTTCGGGAAGGGTTCAACAACCCCTGCTCTAGAAATGTTTTGAGATTTTTCATTTTCTTCTGATCAGACCTACCTGCCCTTGCCTTCTTACCTCCTTCTCTTTGAATTCATTATAATTTTTTTTTTTTTTTCAGTTTGTAAGATCTGTGGAGGTGTATAAGTTCTCTCAGCCCTCCAAACACCTGGTCTTTTTCTGTTCTGTCCTCTTGACCTGGAAAGAGTCTTTATCCTTATGTATTATAATAAATTGGTGATCTGTTTATTAACTATGGTTTTCCATGTATAACCTTTTAAGGTTTGAGAGCAAGGACTTTGAATAGTTCCTTGTACTTCAACACTAGCACAGGCGGGTTTGAAAGCTTTTAGAAATATAGATACCCTCCAGAAATGTGTTGAATGAATGAATATCATTATGTTTACTTTCATCGGAGTGGTAAGGAACAGTGAGTTGTTTTTTCTTCTGAATATTCATTTAAAGAGCCTTTATCTACTAGTAAGTCATTTTTGTGTCTTTTCTAGAGCCTAAAGTATATGGGCAATAAGTCTTAGAAAGAATGAAAAAGAGTTGTGTATTTGCAGTCTGTTTAACAATCTTTCTTAACAGTGTCATTGTATGTGTTAACTAATTATGGTTTATAGTTCCTTGTGTTTGAAGCAGAGGAACTATCAGTAGATTGATTCAGAATGTTGTAAGAATATATCCTTCAAATGTTAAAAATTAACATCTAAGTGTGTGAAATAGTTGCAAAAGATTCTGAAACAAAAATTTGTAAATAGGAATAAAAATAGAACCCAAATTGCATGTTTGTAAATTTTATTTTGATGTATACTTGTGTTTGAGTTTCTTTTTCTGGTGGTAATCTAACAGAACTGTCTATCACATATGTTAAGGTAGATATACTGAGTTCTTAGATAATGAGATGGTTTTGATAGTAGACATTTCTGTTGGAGTAAATTTTTCATTTTTCCTGCTGCAGTTAATGTGTTTTCTTTTGACTCATGCTATCTTCAGTAGTACCAATTTAAAATTCATAGTTTCAGGTCATATTAAGTGGATTCAGTAGACAAATTATTTGAGACTTAATAAATGTTCTGTTTTAACATTTTACTTCTGCATAAAGTATAGAGCATTTTTATTAGATCCACCTTTTCTCCAGTCGTTCTCCATAGGAAAGAAACAGAAGTTGGGAACTTGTGGTTTTTATTTGATTCAGGCCTTCTCACATGTGCCCTTCAGATTCATGAGTCTTTACATGCAAATACTTGGTTTTAAATTTTTTTCTTATGCTTTTTACCTGATGGTATGTTTAGAGGAGAATAATACAATATTGGCATCCCCAAAAGAAGGAATGGGGGGCACATGTTTGCGCCATTGGAGCTCACTGAGCTCGTGAGCGATGTAGTGTTCTTGCCCTCTGACATGCACATTCACAGGGCTGGAGCAGAGGGGGAGGTCAGTGCCCTGTTGATGTCTTAACTTTTGCCATGTGTATGTCTAAACTTATTTTAAAAGAAGCACTTGTCTCAAGTATATTGTGTTGTGCTTAATTTTTCTTAAATATTTTTAAAGAAATTATTTTAAATGGATTTTCCTAGAAAAAAGAAACTTTTGTTGTATGTTTATAAAGAATTTGTAGAAGACAGAAGTTTCATAAAAACTTAATAAGAAAAGTATAACATTAAAAACCATAGTAGGTGTCATTCATCAGTGCTGTCCAATCGAATTTCCAGGATACTGAAACTGTTATTAATCTGTGCTATCCAGTATAGTAACAGTTAGTCATATGTGAATTTTTGAAATGTGGCTTGAAATGAAGAATGCAATATTTAACTTTAAATATTTTAATACAGTATTTTCATTGTCCTTTTATAATTGGAGACTGACAGATGTCACATTGTTTCACCCTAATTTTAAATTTTTTTCTTTTCAGGAAAATATATGCAGATGATGAACATTCTTAAGCCAATTGCCTTTGACGTTATCCATTTCATGTCTCAGCTATTTGATTATTACTTGTATGCAATATATACCTTTTTTGGTCGGAATGATTCAGTAAGTCAACTTTTAGAAGGAAAATCTTTAATTTCTTTTAAAATTAATTGATTTTTTAAAAATGTGAAGTAAGTTTCTTCATTTTTTTCTGTATAAGATATACAGCATTGTTTTGGGAAATTGTTGATCAATGTGTGTGTGTGTGTGTGTGTGTGTGTGTGTGTCCATGTACATGTGTGATCTTTTTGCCTCTGCCTGACTGGCTTATTTCATATTAATTATAAGCTTTGATATGCTACATTATTTAAAGTTTTGGAAGAAAGTTTCAGTGCATTGTCTATTCTTAACCTTGATATACTTTGGTAACAGAGAGTGTACAGGTTGCTATATTTAAATATGGACCTGTGAATAATTACCACACAGAAAATGAGACTTTTTGAATGTTAGCTAACAACCTGAATGACAACTAATATATTCAGAAAAAAATGAGAAATATTTAATAAAATAATGAAGATTTTGTAACTGAACCAGTTGCCTGCCACAGAATTAGTACTACCTGTACTTTCTTTTTGTGTTTACAAAAGTCTTATTGAGTTGATCTTTTTCTACTCCTAGTGGATCCCTCCCCTCCAGGGTGAATATAGCTCTCACAAAATCTCTGTGCTTTCTTCTTGCACAGGATGAGAATATTTACAAAGTAAGGATCCTGGCTCCCTGCTGAGTCCCTCAGTTATACTTCTAAATGTCTCAGGTTGACATAATGTATCAACCTAACACCACTCCTAGATATTTTACCTAGGAGAACTGAAATAATGTATGGTCAGACAGACATACATCTGAATATTCAGAGTGGTTTATGCAAATAGCCCAAACTGGAATACAGATATTTAGCAACTTGGGAGTTAGTAAACAGATTGTGCTGCATCTACACTACGTAACAGTGTGAAGCTGTAAAAGACTATAAATGCTAACTAACCCAAAATACTAACTAACTCATAAGCATGCCAAGTAAAAAAGTCAAAACACAAGGATAATATACTGTGTGATCCCACTTAGGCAATATAAGAAAGGCAAAGCTAGTTACAACAGATCATAGGTTGAGGATGGGAGAAGATGAGTGCAAAGGTCCTGAGGATATTTTCAAGGGGGAGAGAATTATGTGTCAGTTGTGATGCTGATTGGACAATTGTATCCAGTTTACAAAATTAGTCAAAGTGTATGTTTGAAACTGATGAGTTTAGTTTATATATGAATAATAACAATGGAAGAGAGACAAAGAATAAAGTGCAGAAAATCTAGAGAAAATAAAATGTGTTACAAAATTAACTCATGTTTTATGCAGTATTATCACAATTGTTTTAGCTTGAGACTAATACATGTAATTGTTTTTCTTTCTTGTATCAGATGAGTAAAGAGTAATAGTAAATGCATGTTCATTTTTATAGGTCTCTAAGGTCATAATCACATATAATTTCTATGAATGTGTTAATGAAACCCTATATTATATTTTGCTGTTAATAAATAATGTTCATTTGGGCCAGGGATATAGTTCAGTGGCACAAGTTCCTGCCTGGCAAACATGAGGCTGTGACTTGATTTATAGTATCAAAAAAAGAAAGAAAGAAAGAAAGAAAATGAAAATACTCACTTTTTGGCTCATGGAGACTATTTTAACTTTGTTTTTCAAATGATTATGTGATTACTTATGATTACCTCTCTATTAAATTTGTCTTCAGCAACCGAATCATCATACAGGGACCTGACCATTGGCTTTAATGGCTTAATCAGATCACTCGGTTCATTCATGGTGTGTGAAGGATTTCTAAATGTTTTGACTTTGTTTAGTAAATACAGTTCTCTACTGTGAAATGTTTATTAAATCTGAGAGAAAATATCATTTATTTTATCAGTAAGGATTTTGGTTTTCTCATTTGTAACAGACATTAGCAATACCCTACGTTTTGCTTTTGTATTAATATAGTACAGTGGCCCTCAAGAACAGAGTGTGTCTAAAATCTCAATCTTTATAATTAAAATAATAGCTTGTGAAAAAAATTCTACTGAACTCTTTTCTGATGATTTGTAAGATGGGTAGGTGTTAATGTCATCCATAAATGCTCACAAGTAAAAGATTCTTTGGTTCCCTGGGGGATAAGGTTTGAGTTCATCCACTGATGTTGCAGTTTTTAAACAGCATTTGGAAGCCCTCTCTGAAGGCTAAGTAATTAAGCGAAAACTCTTCAAACTTTTGATTAATTTGAAGATGTATTATTTGCAGGATTATTAGAGCAGTGTAATGTGCTATTCTTTTTCTTTCAGTTGGAATCAACAGGACTTGGCCTTAGTAGTAGTAGACTAAGAACAACTCTAAACAGAATACAAGAAAGCCTTATTGATCTGGTAAGTAATTAACTATAATTTATTCCATTGAGTTATATAAAGTAGAAATCAGTTATGTGATCAACTAGATGTGCTTATATATTTTTATGAGTGCCAGAGCACCGTAGTATGATAATAAGAGCATGTAGGAAGTAAAAGAAAGGTTACTTGTCGTCTGGCAAATCTTTGTGATAGGGCACTGGTATATACTGAAGAGAGAGTATCTTGAGATGCCTTTGTAAATGACTGAGAATCAAGGAAAATGTTTGTGGTTAGCTTGCTATGCATTCGGTGGCCCCAGTTTTGACTGTTGTGTCACATGATGAAATGCACATTTTTAGAAGACAGGTAAGGCAGCGACACAAAAGTGACCCTAATCTATGTTAGCATATGTATTTTAAATAAGAAAAAAAAAAAAACAACTTTTCCTTAGTTGCCCAGAAACATGTTTTTCAGGACATTTCTCTGCAATCTTTGAATTTTTATGTAGTCTATCAACTTCTAACAATCACTTTATTTATTTATTTATTTATTATATAATTAAGTTTATTGGTGCATTTTAGATGTACACAATTATCATATTCATCATAGGGAACTTGTATCTGTACATGATATATTTTGATTTTGCTATTTTTCCCCAATCCCCTCTCCTGTGTTAAACCCATCTTTCCCTCCTTATTTACAAAAGATTTGTTTCCAGTTCATCCTTTTTGTAAAATTATTTTTCCCTGTTCCCTTCTTTTCTTTCCTTCTCCCACTCTAGTTCTTTCTTTTTGAACAATTTCTTCCTGTTTCACAATGTCTGTTGTACATTTAGTCCTTATTTATACTTTCATTTTCTCACTCCAGTAAGACAATGTGATGTTTACATATGTGTGTCCAATTTATTTCACTTAAGAATACGGTCTCAAGTTGTACTCATATACCTATAAAATTTACAAATTTGTCCTTTATAGCTGAGTAGTACTTCAATATATTAAAAGACACATCTTTATTCCTCAGTTCATGGCCATTTGGGTTGTTTCCATGATTTAGCTATTACAAACTGTGCTGCTATAAACATGGGTGTGCATATATTGCTGTAGCGCAATGTTTTTAATTCTTTTGGGAAGAATTCCAAGCCAGTCTTGAATTCGCAATATTTTTCTTGCCTCAGTCCCCTAAGTGCTAGAATTACAGGCTTGATCCATGTATTTTTTTGTTTGGTGATTTGAGATCATTAACATTGCTGGTTATAACTGATATGTATTCACCTTGTCCTTGTCATGTTATTTTCTTATTATTGAGTCCCCTTTTCCCCCTTCTGTTTAATTGCCTGCTGGCTGGATTCATTCCATTGGCGTTTATGGAGTTGTAATCCTTGTTATCTCTTTGTAGAACATCCTTCAGAATATTTTGAACTGCTGGTTTGGTGGTCATGAATTTCCTCAAGTGTTCTTTGTCATGGAAGTATCTTATTTCTCCATCAATTTTGAAAGATCATTTTTTCTGGATACATCAATCTAGGTTATAGGTTGTTTTCTTCTAGGATTTGAAATACTTCAGTCCATGATCTCTTTAAATTAGAGTTTTTGTTGAGAAGTCAGGGGTGATTCTGATGGACTTTCTTTTGTAAGTGCTTTATTTCTTTTCTCTAACAGCTTTTAATATTCTGTTCTTGTATGGAATTTCTGGAATCTTGACTATTGTATGTCTTGATACAGAGTTTTTTTTTGTTCGTTTTAAATCATGCCTAAATGAAGTTCTGTATGTCTCATTTATCTGTATGTCAATTTCTTTTTCCCTCCCTTGAAAGTTTTCTGCCAGTACTTCTGTCAATAGGTTTTTTTAAATGTCATTTTCAGTATCTCCTGCTTTTTCATTGACTCCAATCAACCTTATATTATTCTTCTTTGCATTATCTAGCAGTTGCTGGATTGATTTTTGATGGTTCCATGTTATTTTTAAGAAATCTTTCTTTTCGTGATTGCTAACTGCAGTCCTGTCATGTATATCTGATACTCTGTCCTCACATTGGCACTCTGCTACATGTACTTTAAGTGGAATTTTTAATCTCATGGATATCTGTTTTAATCTATTTTGTGGATTCTGTTTCTTTCCAATTTGGGTGTTCATGGTTTTCATTATTTTCCTACATTTCTCTCTCTTTCTCCCCACCCCCCCATAGTCCCTAGGCACGTCTTTCATTATGATCACCTTCTTTGTGGTTATTTGAAAAATTATTTATTACTTGATTTTTTGTAGAGCCTCATTCGTCTGTTTTATTATTTCCACTGTTAACACTTCAGAGAATTCTGGTGGTGGCTTTGGAAGTATTTTACTTCACTGCCTCTGTGTGTTTGTGTTTGTCTTTTGGTTAGTCTGGAGTTTGATCTTGTTTGTTTCTCATTTTCTTTCTTTTTATTTATTTATTTGTTTTTAGTTTAATACCTGGGTTGATGCTTATAAATTGCTTATGGTAAGTATCTTTTTGTTAGTGTGTAGAACCCTTAGAGAATGGCTTAATTATTAGAGGTGTCTCCTAGATGTAGCTGGCTTTCAGATTTTAAGTCTGTTGCAAGAGCATACTCTGCTTCCGTGACCCAGTCTCTGATTCTTTGGCCCTGGCTTACGGTATTTCTTATGATACATTGGCAGTCTCAATCTTCATATGCCAGGAAGAACGATTGATTAAAACAGTTATATCACCTTGGCTAAAGTGGTACAATCTCAGAATAACATTAGTATGAAAATGGCCTAGAAAATGACAAACTGTGGTAACTATTAATTTGTTACTGGTACCAGTATGGGCAGACAGAGTCCAGAGTCAAGTTGGTTAATCCCAGCAAGGTAGCCATAGCTTAAAGTAGGATACAGGACAGTCCCAGCCAGCCTGCAGGTTTTATTCCACTGAAGTTCAGTCTAGTTTCTGACTGTGAGGCTGAAACCAGATTTCTGTATCCTGTAACAGTCTGTAAGTCTCCTGCTGGCTTGAACTCAGCTCCCTGTCTCCTTGAACTTGGCTTCCTGACCTTCTGTCAACTTTAACGTGGCAAACTTAGCCCCAATGGTTCTGAGTTCCGAGCTCAGTTGGCCCCTCTCCAAAATGACTACTGGCCAGGCGCCATCTCCAGAGGTACATCTGAACCCAGATAACTCAACCAGCCACTGTAGTCCCCTGCATTCATTGCTCTGTTCCACTGGTGCATCTCTCTGTGGAGGCCTCTGGGGTTGCCAGCAGTTACCATGTATCTGCAGGTTCAAGCCACCCCTCTCATGCAGTGAGTGCAGGGTCAAGGAGAAAGTATTGCCACCTGCGTCTTCTTTGTTGAAGTCTCTCTCATCTCTGGGCTTCATTTCCCATTTTGGTGCTTCCTGGGTCCTGAAGACCCACTTCGTTCCTTGTCTTCTTTACATGCTATTTTCCAGTGTCTGAACATCAAATCTCAGAGAGGCTTTTTCTTTGCTGCTCACCACTCTGCTGTCTTCCCAGGAGTGTCCATCTTTGAATCTTTGATAATAAAATTGTGTTTTCCATTTGTCTGGAAAAGTCTAATAATGTAAATTATCTACATACTGGTAAATTAATGACAGCAAAGGCTAAAAAATAAGTCTTTTACTGTGAGAATAATTACTGATTATAGTTTCATTTCTCCAACAAATAGGTATATCCTCCTTTACTGACTGGACTGAAATAAACTAAAATCTTGATCCAGTGTAGGAGCTCTTCATTTAAGTGCATATAACACATACCATTTATTTGTGTCAGCCTGACATTTTGTGATATCTTGCTCTCTTTTGATCCGGCCTGCGGACCAATCTATGGGTCTCAACCTGGAGAGGGGATCGGGGATGGGGGCAGGGCAAGAGAAAAGAGAGATGGAGACAGGATGAGATTCCAATCGAGTCTCGTTTATTTTCAAAATGGCTACAACTTACATAGGGTGGGGGCGGGCCATAGGCAGGAAGAGGGCACAGAGTGTTATCTGATAGGTCACCATCACATCCGGATATATGACGTAAGCAGGAGGGGATTGTGGGTAATGTAGGTGGACATGAGGATCATGGGAAATGTAGGCTGACACACAAAATGCCCTCAGGCAGGAGGGGCAGGGCAGCAGCAGCTATTCAAAGCCGCTCCCTACATCTCCTCCCTTATTATTATATATATTTTTTGGAACATGGCAGGCCCTGGGAGGACAGCGCCTGTCTTGGGTCAAGGACTCCTCACTTGAACCCAATCGAGCCTTACCCGTCATGGGCCTGCAGGACAGCTGTTGGTCCTGGACCTGTCTTAGGTGGCCAATTGGCATTACATATGTGTCCTAGTTGCCCGTCTCTGACTGCCTGTCCAGTGCCTCAGGGCGTCTGGGCCACAGCATCATGTGGGCCGTCAGTGGGTGAATTTTCCCGATAAGTTTGCTGTTCTGCCATTTCCAACCGATGGTAATATACCTGAATGGGCTTTGCCATAAATGTGTCAACCTTGTTATTAACATTATTAATGAGTGTCACGATCCTCTGAAAAATACAAGGTCCTACAGTAAGCAGCAACAGCAAGGCAGCTAGGGGTCCCAAGAGGGGGGCAATGTAAGGGAAGAGACCCCCCCACATGGAGGAGAAGGTGGTTGCTCCGATGCGCTCCTTTTCTCTCTCTTTGAGGCGCTCTCTCAGTAAACTCATGGACTCTTTGACTACTCCTGAGTGGTCAGCATAAAAACAACACTCTTCCTTGAGGGCTGCACATAAGCCACCCTCCTTCATAAATAGGAGGTCTAGTCCTCTTCTATTTTGCAGGACTACCTCAGATAAAGACGTCAGGGACACCTGTAGAGCTGTCACAGATGCTTCTATTTCTTTTAAATCCTGATCTACTGCTGCCTGTAATTGAGCTAGATGCTTATTTCCCAACACTAGAGCTGTGGTCCCTGTCCCTATTCCCGTTGCTACTCCTAATCCTAGTAACACAGCTAAGGTGAGCGTCGCAGGTTCTCTCTTAGATATATAGCTGATCTGCGATGCCTGGAGGTAGTAGTCTCCTGGGTGGAAGGTTATGCGAGGAAGAACCTGTACAAGAACACAAAAATCTGCAGACTTGTTAAAAACAGCAGTTGCTATACAGGGTGATAGGCCAAAATTGCAGGCCCAAGACGTTCCTGGGGGTGGAATGAGGTAATTATTTGGCTTGAATTTGGAATGAAGCTGGGCACAGAGTTGTGCTGCCAGTGCTGGTGGATGGCTGGAATCCCCAAGACAAGTTCCTCTACCTGAGACATCAGGGAGAGTCAGCTTGTGGTGATTGTCCCAGTCACAGGCAGATGAGCTAGAAGAACTGACAAAGGTTAAATTGAGGGCCTTTCCTTCATAATATGGGGGAGGAGCAGCCAAGCATAACCAACATGATTGGGTGAGATCAGGTTGGGTATGATTTAAAGCCATGTATGCTCCTTTAATCAAACTGAATAGGTTAGAATGTGAATATTGAGGGGCAGGTACATGATCTGTCTGGTGTAGCGGAGCTTGAGAAACCGTTATGGCTGAGGGACTTACTGTGGTTATTGGAACAGTAGTAACAGGACCTGTAGTGGGCTGATTGTATTTTGGATTTGGATATTATTTTGGCTTTAGAGCAAAGTTTGGGCCTATGGGCAGAAATGAAGTCTGTAGGGGAACCTTTTTATGAGAATAAGACTTCCCCTGTCTTTACCTGACTCATAAACTCGCAGTCTGCAGGTGCGTCCTGTCAGCCAACCTGGGTCCTCAGGAGTGGTGACAGTGACGTTTAGAACTTGACAGGATCTTTGATTGGCCGATGGGTAGTCACCTAGGCTGCACCCCGGCGGCCCCCATGTCAGTTTAAAGTGTTTATCGGGGAAGGCAGGTTGCCACCCTGTTGCAGCTGTTTCACAGCCCCAATAAGCACAAAAATATTCTCCCGGGAAATTACAATATGATCTGCCCCCAGTTGCTGCGGGACAAAGGTAAAAATGACTTTGTTTGGGACATTGGAGCCCTAGAAAGAACCAACAAGATGTGGGCGCAAACCATGGACTTCCTGATCCTATCCAAGTCAAAACCTTTTCTTCCTCATTCCAGCGGCTAAGCTCCCATTTCTTTCTTTTTTTTTTTTTTTAAACCTCGACTTGTAAGAATGGATAAGCTCCCATTTCCAGGGTAGATAGGGAGGTAAGGAGAAGGGAGCGTGGCAACGCCCCTTTTTTTTTTTTTTTTTTGTCTTTTTAAATAAAAACAACCCTACATTGCTCCCAGTAAAAACGTAAGGGTAGACAAAACAATATGAACAAACACTTTACAAATACTCCCAAGGCAAACCACTTAATCAGCTGCCTTTTTTATATGGGTACACACTATAATTGACATTTATCTCAATTGTCTGCCATTGCTTCTCACTGCTGTCTTAATTCATTGATCATTTTTAGTTGGAGACACTTTGCAGCAGAGTAATATTATCTCCTTTCAGCATGATCTGACCCAGTTGTTTTCTTGACTTGGTTTTAGAATGAATTTCTTCTGCATCATCTAATCACTGTTTTTTTTTTTTTTTGTATTTTATTGGCACCCGGGATCGAACTCATGACTGCCTGCTTGCAAGGCAGGCGCTTATGCCGCTGAGCTAAACCTCCAGCCCCTATTTTTTTTTTTTTTTTTTTTTTAACAGTACCGGGGATCAAACTCACAACCATGCACTTGCAAGGCGGGCACTTATGCCACTAAGCTAAATTCCCAGCCCCCATTTTTTTTTTCTTTTACCACCAGAGTCAGTATGGAGGCGGCGCCATTTTGAGTATCGGGCAGTGAACGCCATTTTGAGTACCCTCGTGGCCTCCAGACAAAGGGAGTGGCGGCATGTCGCCATCTTGAAAAGGCTCCAGGATATCAAGGACCACAGAGCCAGGAGGGCTGGGTGCCTTAGATAAGCTGGGTGGAGTACAATTGCAGAAGGCAGATAATGCAGCCTCACCCTGGGCGAGCCTCTCTGCGACCTGGGATCTACATGAGGTTGTATCAGCAGCTCAGAGATTAAAATCCAATATGAAAAAGCAGTTACAGGAACCTTTTTTGGACCAAAAACTTCATAATAGTCTTTAAGAGCATCTCCTACTCTATTCCACCTGTTTAAATTAATGGTACCCTCTAGGGGGAACCATGGACACACTGAATGCATAAACTGAAACTACTTTATCAAATCTTTGTCTCATTACCTTAATCTCTCTAGTCTTGAGTGCCTCCCTGAGGCCAGTCACGAACAATTCGTGCTGAGTGCTTGCCCATGCTAATGCTGTTCACCTACCGTGATTCAGGCGAGACTTAAGGTGGCCGTCTGCACGGATCACAGGAACAAAGTCCTTGAATCAGTCACGCTGGCCAGCGCTTTACTCCTGTGAACGGTCCCGCGTCGTTATCCCTCGTGCCAGGTGAGGTCCCTTCGTGGTCGCCACTTGATCCGCCGCACGTTGGGCGCCACTTGATCCGGCCTGCGGACCAATCTATGGGTCTCAACCTGGAGAGGGGATCGGGGATGGGGGCAGGGCAAGAGAAAAGAGAGATGGAGACAGGATGAGATTCCAATCGAGTCTCGTTTATTTTCAAAATGGCTACAACTTACATAGGGTAGGGGCGGGCCATAGGCAGGAAGAGGGCACAGAGTGTTATCTGATAGGTCACCATCACATCCGGATATATGACGTAAGCAGGAGGGGATTGTGGGTAATGTAGGTGGACATGAGGATCATGGGAAATGTAGGCTGACACACAAAATGCCCTCAGGCAGGAGGGGCAGGGCAGCAGCAGCTATTCAAAGCCGCTCCCTACACTCTTTATTTTAGAGCATTTATTTCCCTAAATGTAAACACAAACTGTTAGATTCAAGCCAATGATTGCCATAATTTTTATGCCTCAAATGCCGGTGTTCACTGGGAACAAAAGAAAGCATTTTAATGAAAACCTTTCAATTTAGGGCAGCAAGTCTGTCAATCTCTGAATATTTCTTGTGAAAGCCCTATTAAGTAAAGGGGAACTCAATGCCTTGTGTTAAAGGAACTAAGAAGGTAGTTGGGTAAGTGCTTCTGGTTCCTCCTGTCACCAGGAGGGGAACTGCATTTCTCTTAGATAACCGATACCCTTTTGTGATCTACCATTACCTTCCAGCACCACCTACTTGCTTACTTTTTCCCAAACTCATTACACATTACACATCAATTCAGAGAAACTTTCAGTTCTATAAATAATGTTGTATGCATTGTGGTATGTAATCATAAAAGAATGAAATTAAAAGTAACTTACTGTGTGTAGTCTTGATGATCTTTGAGATATTTTGAGTTTGAGTATTGTCAAGAAACTCATGCCAGATTTAATTTAATTATAAAATATTTTTAAAATGAGAAACATTTGTTAGAAGGAAATTTTGTCATACTATTGGAGTGTAATACTACAGATTTTAACCAAAGTTGTAGAAGAAAGCTCATTTCTCCACAGCCTTCATCCATGTCTAGTAAGTGTCAGCTGCTGCTTCAATCTCTTCAGTTTTGTAGAGCTCATAAGCATCCATGCTGCCTTATAGTCTGCCTGGTGGAAGGTGTTTGTTACGATGTGGCAAAAGTTGTCTCTAAAATATTTTGTTATTGCAATGCCTCCTCCTTTGGAACCATTTCGGCTAGCGTAGTTATCTTTCCCAAGTGAGTTTTGTCTTCCTCTAATTTTTTTAATTGGTTTTTCATGTTTTAAGATTTTAACTCTCTTCACCATTCTTTGATTTGTTCTGACATAGCTATTTACAATTCTGAACTAACAAAAAAATACCAAGTAATTTAAAAGGTTCCAGCAACAGAGAGAAGGGAAGGAGCCAAGTGATGGAGGTACAATATAAAGTACAGGATAGAGGAATGTTTATTATCAGTTTGTTCAGCCATGAGTACTGTGTGTGCTTAATTTCCTTTTGCTAGAATGATGGTCCCTCTAGTGAAGGAGGCAGATAAGGAATAAAAGAAAATCTAATGTCAACTTGTGTTGAGAAGTAGGTGCGAAGCATAGAAAAGAAAGAGAGAAAGTGCAGTTTTATGTGGATAATTAGGGCAAAGCCTAAGAGTAGGTAACGTCAAGGCAGATCCCTGAAGCACATGGGGAAGTGAGCCACCTGGATAAGAATTTATTAGGTTAACAAGCATTTATTCAGTCCCTGTCAATGGAAGACTTTCTGTATGGTGGCAGACACTATTCTAGGAGTTAAAGACATAGTTTTGTGATGAGAGAAACCAGGAAAACTCCCTACCCATGTGGGGCTTATTTTACTTTAAGGAGACCATACCTGGGCACAAAGTGTATTAGGTTGAGAAAATAGGAAATGCACAGAGCTTGAGAAAGGAGCATGCTTTCCTATCATAGTAACAGATAATAGGTAATGCAATTGGAAGGAGGTAATTAGATGAAGGCAGAGAGATTGCCAGGGCTTATATCGTGTAGTGTCATACTGCATTATTTTTCCAATAGGCAGGTACCTATTGGAGAGCTTCCTGTTAAAGAGTTGATATAATCTGCATAATTATTTTAGAAAAATTTATTTTGGCTACTGTTGGTAGCAGTGTAGGAGAAACATGAGATAGCTTGCATTGACGCGTCAGTGAATAAAATGTTGCAAGATGTGGTACAATTCTGAATCTTTTGAAGTTTTGTCAAGGGACTGGAAATAGGGTATGTAGGACTGAAAGAAGTCAAGGATGACAGTTACCTTATTGAGAGAGAATGGGAGAAGCATTGATGGAGATCGGTAAGGCCTTTGGGATGGACCCATTTTAAGAGGACTTCAGAGTTCATTGTTGGATACTAAGTGCGGTGAAGGTAAGGGAGAAGTTGGAGCCAGATTTAGAAGTTTTGCATTTATTAACACACAAGAGGCTTAAAACTGGACTAGATGAAATATCTGGGGAATAGAATGTAAATATAGAGAAGTCTGTGGACTTAACTTGAGGGTACCAGAGTTTAAAGTTCAAAGAGAAAGACAAGGGACCAACAGAAAGAAAGACTAAGCAGAATGTGAAGTTATTGGATCTATAAACAGAAAGTTTTCCAAGATCAGCTGTGTAGGGTCCCACAGGATGAATATTTAGGGTTTACTATTGGATTTGTCTATATGGAGGTCATCAGGGACCTCCATAACTATTTCCCTGGAGTGCAACAGACAGATGGTGGATTGGAGTGGTTTGAAAGAGCCTAAGAGGAAAGGATGTAAGGTATAGATTATTATTATCACTGTCATCATTGTGTTCATTAATTGAAGACACTCACTTTTTCCATTGTGTGTTTTTGACCTGTCTAAAATTAGTTCTGTATGTGGAATTATATCAGTGTTCTCTATTCCATTCCACTTACCTAATTGTCTATTCTTTTGCCAGTACTGTGCTGTTTGGTTGCTATAGTACATGGTTTATTTTGAAGTAAGGTTATGTGACGCCTCCAGTTTTGGGTTTTTTTTTTTTTTTTTTTTTTTTGTGTGTGTGTGTGTGTGTGTACCTATGGGATATAACAAAAGCAGTTGTATGAAGTAATAAAAACTATTTAGGCATTGTTTTATTAATTTATTCATTACTATCCATTGTATAAATATTATTTAATTAGAATGTCCACTGCAGATTGCTAAAGGACCAGGTCTCAGGGTTAAGTAGTGATACCAGGAAGGAACAAATAAGAAAAATATCTATGTAGGCAGCGTTTCGGGTGTGGGAATGAGGAAAAGAGAGAGTCATGAGTGATTTCAAGGTGTCTCACTCGAATAGACATTAAATAACCATCAGAATTAAATAGCAGCATGGGCAGCCAGTGGGTAACACACAGTTTTTAAGTTTGTGAACTTTCTTTCTTTTTTTTTTTTTTTTTGGATATAGTTATTTCCTTTTAGTACAGGGAAATATGTAATGGAGAGGCAGCATTGCTTAACTTGTACAGGTCTCTGGTTCTGATTCTCCCTAGAAAATGAAGTTAGTTCAAAAACAACTTTTAAATATTGGTGAAGTAATGAAAACTGGAGAGAATCAGTATATTTAGCAGATCAGAAATGAAAAGAATAATTGAGGAATAAAGCCATTTTTATTTTGAAAGATTTTGTCATTTGTATTTCTATTTTGCTAAACTTGTAAAAATAAAGTGTACTTGCAGAGTCTCATGTGTTTGGTGATTCTTATTCATCTGAAAAAATGTTGGAGACTTGTGATTATAGAATTGCTTCAACATAGACTGGCATTTTTGCATACTTTTAGGTTTATTTACATCTGATTTTTATGTGATTTCCTTTGAGAGTCATTTAAAGCACTTATATTTGCATTTAAATGTGTAATTGTGCTATCTGTTCATTCATATGTTCTTTGAAAATCCATAATAGAGATAACCCTTTAATGTTTTCCATTTTGAAAGTAGTCTATAAACACAAAGGGTTGTATTAGATAATGTCTAACATCTCTTCTACCTTTACCATTCCATAATTCAATCAAAATCTTAAAACTTTCCTAAAAGATTGAGTAGTAGACCATATATAGCTCAACTGCTATGAATTATTTTATTTATTCTTTGAATTTTTTCTTCTTGTAAACCTCTCTTCTGGATTTTTTTCTCAAAATGTAATGCATGGAGTTTATTGCCATGTCACACTGCAAAAAGTATTGTATTTCAACTAAGATTATAATTTCCATCTTTAATCCAAGCTGTTAGTAAAAATAAATATGACTAGAAAAGTTTTCCATAGTAAAGTTACTTTGAGATTATAATGCCTTTTGTGTTATTAGGAAACATCTAGTTAGAACCAGGTTTCCATGGAATTTTCTTTTTACTCTGCATTGAATGTAGCAACTGTTTAGGTAAGTGATGTGATGGCAGTCCTCATAAACAACATTCTTTCATGTTTGCTGCTCAAAAGGAAACTGTTCATCTGAATGTATCCCTACTAAAATATGTGGAGTGATTGGAACTTGGGTTGACATTCTTCTAGTTCTTTGTTGGCTACTGCAGGTAGCCAGTCCAGCACCTCTTTGTCTAAGATCTTGAGACACTCCCACCTGGCCCAGCATGAGGGTATGTTTCTGTGAATTCTAAGAACGTGCATGACTCATATCCTGGAAACTCCTTGCCTGGCATCAGAATATCTGGGAAGATAGTGATGAGAAGATTGCTAGTGAGTTATAACTTCTATTCACACTGACCGTCTTCCTTCTCATCAAAAATGTCTCCAGTCATATACAGGGCAGTTGTTTCTGTTTCATTTTATAACTACGTTGTAGTTCTGCCTTCTTGAGATTATATCAGAATTACCTTAAGATTTAAGTGTGAAATGGTTGATCAAACCATACTTTACAGGCTTTTTTTTTTGTTTTTGGTACTGGGAATTGAACTCACTACTGCGCACTTGGAAGGCAGGTGCTTATGCCGCTGAGCTAAGTCCCCTGCCCCATACTTTACAATTTTAGCAGTCTAGTTCTCAAGAGGCAGTCTCATTTCCCTCATTGGCAAGTTCTTGAAGGATCTCACTGTTGTCTCTGAGAATTATCTGTTAATTCATAAAAATTTCTTGTGTTGTCCAATGTTAAGTCTTGCACTGATGTCACATGTGATGGTATATGATATTTAGAGGTATTTCCACTTAGTATAAAAAGGAAAGTTCAAATAGTTACAAAATATAAAATCAGGGGGAAAAACCTGAAACTGAATGCAATTGATGTATGCCTACGATTATTTTAATAATAGTTCTAGTTTTACCAAAACTTTTATTGCTACTATTATGACGGTGTTTACTATTTATTACTGTCATTACTATGGTCTATTGATGTTATACTTGTATATTGTGTTTTCAGGAAGTTTCAGCTGATCCTCCTGCCACACTCACAGCAGCAGAAGAAAGAAAGGAAAAGGTCCCCAGCCCTCACCTTAGCCATCTGGTGGTTTTGACATCCGGGGATACTTTGTATGGGTTGGCAGAAAGAGTGATAGCCACTGAATCCTTGTAAGTTATTAGAAACAGTTGCTTTGCCCTTAACTATTTATGAAAGGTTCTATAGGCAAGCATTGTATAATTAGACTTCTACAATTACCTCCTCTGTCATGTATTTCTGAGAAGTATATGCTAACATGGATTACCAATTGATTTTTAAAATTGCAGTTAGCTTTCAGTTAGATAAATGAAGCAAATCTAAGTTTTGATCTTTAGTAACATGATCCTTCCTATAGTTAAAACTTTAAGCAGTCTCATATTGTACTTTACATTTCCCCTTTTAATGACTGAAGATTCTAGAGAAACTGTAGTTAGTGTTAAGTGTAACTCATCCTCTACAAATCCCCAAATTTGTTAATTCACTTAAAGTATGTAACTTCTTCCATAAAATGGCCAATATAATTTAAAAATTTTGGCATACATAAGAAAAAAAAGAGATGAGCAGCACTGGATCCCAGTTTATCTGCAGGTTGTGGTCCAAGTTCATTCACCAAGCAGGTAGCTGCCTGCCCTGGAGTTCACCCCTGTGCATGGGTACATGGGCGAGCACATTTTTCTGAATGTTATGAATGTTTGGTTAACTTCCCAAAGGTTTACATGTTGAATCGGAACTCAAAAGTTGTTGTATATGATGGGAAGGGATCTTTAAAACATCCTTCAAAACTAGTATATTCTGTTTTCAATCTTTTATGATATCTGTGCTTGTATCTTACCTGTAAAAGAATGAAATTCTATACATTGTGGTGACCTAATTATCTCCTTTGAAGTCACTCTTCTTTTACAGCAACTTCCATTCATTAATTGTTGTATAGACTACCAATCAATGTGTCAAGGTCAAACTATCCTAACTTGGAAAATAATTTTAATTTTTATCGTTTTGCTTAGAGATCTTAAAAGATTAATTATATAAAAACCTAATTGGCTCCATATCCTATAATTTGTTTACTGGATGATTATTTTCTTCCTTTAGGGTGTTCTTGGCTGAACAGTTTGAGTTTCTTCAGCCACATCTGGATGCTGTGATGCCCGCAGTCAAGAAGCCTTTTCTGCAGCAGTTCTATTCTCAGGTCAGAGTTGCTCTTGTATTATGTTATTTCAAAGGGGAGTAAGATGGGACTGTCACCAATTATTTAAGTTTTTGTTTTATTTTTCTACTAAACTTGAGTCTCCAAACCCTAGGAGAGGTGGGTAGAATTTCATCTACTACCTCATGTAACCTTTAGTTTAGTGAGTCAGTTAAGACCATGTCTATAGAAAGGTATAGTGAGAGCTATGATGAGGAGAAAGAACAGTGACAGCACATTTAACCCCTACTGGAGGAGGGGAGAACTGTGGCAGGGAGAAGGCTGTCTAGTAAGGCTGTCTGGAAGAACTGTTGTCTACCCTGTACCAGCTAGGTAGCAAGACACTACCTGAACTAAGGCAGTGGTGTGTGTCAGTAGCCGAAGGTGAAGGAGAGGCTGGTGTGCATTAGCACCTGGGGAAAACTCAACTTCAGAGGGCTGATGATGAGAAAGATGGTTGTGGTGATCAGTAGGAGCCCAGCTTACCCAGTGCTGTCACCCAAAAGTTGAGCTTTGTCCGGAACACACAGGGCAATGCCGGAAAAGTTTGGGATAGTTGAGCAGCATTGCCACATGTGTGTTTTTAAAGGAGTTCTTTGGGGACAGGCTGAAGAGTGGAACTTCACGGCAAGTGTAGGGACCAATTTGAAGCTGATACATACTGTAGATGGCAGACCTTGGATTTCTGAGGTAAATCAGGGCGTGGATACACAGAGAAGTAGAATTTGAGCATTAATTGCTAGTCTTCATGAAAATCTTGAGCTTTTCTAAATTTTGATGTAAATGACCTTGAGTTTATTGAATGTTTCAAAATTGTGTTTTGAATAAGGCCTTTGGCTTCACATTAAAATTTTTTCATAATTTCAGTCTCCAAGTGTTTTTCTTATTTTCAGATATGATAAGAACAAGGAAGTATTCTTAACAAATTTGATACTTTTTGGAAAGTGATTATTTTTATTTCTGTGAAATTTATTTCAGACAGTTTCAACTGCTAGTGAACTACGGAAACCGATTTACTGGATTGTAGCTGGTAAAGCCATTGATTATGAACAGATGCTGCTCCTAATGGCTAACGTGAAATGGGATGTAAAGGAGATTATGTCACAGCACAACATATATGTAGATGCATTGTTAAAGGCAAGTACTCTAGGACATCTTTACTAAAGATAATTTTACAAAAAATGTTCTTTTATAGCAGTGACTCTAAATGTAGTGAGATTATAATTACTGCCTCATTTCCATTGTGGTATTTAAGCCTCTGAATTAGCCTAGGCTTACTTTCTGAGTTTTGTGTTCTTATTTAGATTGAAGAATAATTCAAAGGTATTTTGTTTTGGCTCGTAGATTTCTCATGTTGAGTTAGTGTTTGATTATTGCATGTCATGGCGGACTTTCATACTATATAATACCAATAGCCATGATTCTAATGTTAAGAAGATACATCTATTTAATTAGAAGTTATTTCTGTAGGTTAGTTTGCATATTCATTAGCAAGAAAGTATGCCCTTAATCATTCTCGGTTGTTTTTCTAGGAGACACATTATTTTTGCAGTGTGTCATGCAAATGGTTCTTGCATTCAGTGACCCTGCCTTTGTAAGTTTCCTGCAAAGAACTGTACTTTATTTTTTCCCTATGCATAAGTAGATATTTATAGCTCATCTGGCATTGTTATACAGTGGCAGAGGTGCTGGCAATGTAATTGTGAATTAAAGCACCTACCTGCCTCTAGGAATTTATATGCCAGTGGAAAGATAGGAATAAACGGATAAATGGAGATATGATTTCAGGTGATGCATAATGCTGTGAAAAAAATAAACCAGCTAAAGAGAGATGAGGAATGACAGGATTTGGGTGAAAGGGAGATACCTTTTATTGGCACTGGTCACAGAGGGACTCAGATAAAAGGAGTAGAAAGGTAGCCTAAGGGGAGTAAGGAAATGAGATCTGGATATATGAAGTGAGGAAAGAACATAGGAGAAGATGCAAGCATCTTTCAGAAAAATTGTTTTTCATTTTTGTCAATGAAAAGAAATTGGCCTCTCTTAAGGTCCTAACTTTTGTCTCAATTATACAATCATTCTAAATTTCTTAGCTCAGGGTGATAAATGCATAGTAACCTGGGTTACCTGAGAACTGATGAAGTCATAGGTGAAACAGCAGTGTAGTCCGTCTGTTGTCCCCACTAACGGCGATTTAAGGCACCCTTCTGAGGCATGGTGAGGCTGTCCCCAGACTCAAGGGACTTGGTAAGCAAAGCCTAGGAGTTCCCATGGTGACCGAGGGAGCACTTGATGAGGGTACTCTTTATTGGCTATCTTACATCATTAGCTTTAGTCGAGATAACTGAAGGAAAACTTTGGTTTCCAGAGCACCTAAGAGACTTTGTATTGCAGATTTTAATTTACAATATAAGCGAGCCATTTAACTTACAAATAATGCCACCCCACTTCTAGTAACAATTTAGTTTGTGAAAAACTGATTCTTATTTTTTTATTACATGCTATCTCAATCCAGTCAAGCTGCTGTAACAAAATACAATAGATTGGTTAATTTATACACAGCAAATTGTTATTTCTTACAACTCTGGAAACTAGACAGTTCCAGATCAAAGCTCAGATCAATTTGTTGTCTGGTGAGAGTCCAGTTTCTCATAGTTGCCTCCGTCTCGTGTCCTCGCACAAGGAAAGGGACACAGTAGCTCTCTGAGTCTAAAATAAAAGCACTGATCTAGTTTTTGAGGACTCTGCTCTTATGATGTAATTACCTTTCAAATGGCTCCTCTCCTGTACTTTCAGCCGGGGTCAGGAGCGCAGCTTGTGAATGGGGGAGGGGCACCATAGTATTCAGCCCATGGCAGATGCCAACTGCAGTACTCACAGGGACTTAAGAAGGAACTCTGTACACAGCAGTGTACATAGAGAAGACGGCTACCTGCTCCAGTTATTTTTAATTCCAAGAAAAATGATTTTTATAAGGGAGAACTAATGCCAGTGTTACTCTGCTTATCAACCTGAACCCAGTATTTAGCTTAAGCCTTTCTTTAACCCTAAAGGTTAATGATGTGTAATAACTTCTGTTTTTTACTATTAATTATCTAAGTTTAAATGAAGTAGAAGCAGCCTTCTTTTATTGCACCAAAAAATATGTAAAATGAAATGATTTTATTATTCGTGTTGCAATCAGCCTTGTTGAATATCGAATTTAGCAGTGAGAATGTCATTTTGTATGGTAAGCGTATAGCTTTGTCTTTAAAATACTAATGAAAACCATTCAACTATGACTCTTGAAATCCAAAGCAGTTTACTATAACAAATGCATAAATAAATGCCATAGCAAATGCTACTGCTCTGCTACGTCCCAAGAAATGAGACAACCAGTGAGGAACAATTTATTTAATTTTGATTTTCAAGGATAACTTAGTATTTGATGATTCAGTTCCCTAAAAGTAAAGCAAAAGTGATAAAAATAAGTCAGCAAAAGAAATTGTGATTTCAGAAGTAGCAAAAGACCACAGGATAACACAATTATCATGGTGTGCTAGCTTGACTGGGCATGAGAGACCAGCTAATTTTTTTTCCTGTGTCTTATTTTCTATTTGAACATATGTCCACGCCAGCTTGTTAAATATTATGTTGTCTCTCTTTTCAGGAAACCAAATCAAAACATCATTTTATACCACTATAAGTTTATTTATTATATACTGTCAAGGAAATGTCAGTGGAATTTGTTTGTAAATGAGCATATTTGGATGATATCATTGATTGAAAAATACACTATCTTCTGCTTTTACATAATTGCTTAGGTTGTCTAAATTAGTTAATTTTTCAATATTTAGTATAATCATTTAAAAACTTAGCACAATAAAGTTTAGTTTTTCTGTACATATTAGAAAACATTGCTTTTACTTTGTATTAAAAATATGCAGATATGACATGACTTTTAAATCATTCGGTATGTACCAAGAATGTTTAGCAACAAATTATTTTCCAAGAATGTTTAGCAACAAATAATTTATCAGATTTCTCTCTAACAAGAATAGCCACAAATTATAAATAGTTAACTTTGAATTGAAAGCTTATTGCAATATTTTTTTTAAATTTTATTTAAGGAGAAAAAGAAAAAAAAAAGGTTACAAGTTATACAGAATTTCAAAAAAATAAACAGTAGGAAATCACTAGTTAATAGATTACGTATTGTCATCTTAGAAATAGTTGTTCAAGTTACAAAATTAAAGCATATAAAGTGGACATTCAAGCAGTGAGACTGCAAATAGTTTTCTGTTCAATGATCCAACAAAACTCAGTAATATGGTTATCTATCTTATATACTTACCTATACATGCAGTTATATCCTTTAGAGCAATTTCTTTTCCTCTCTTTTTTAAAATGACAGTTACACATTTTGGGTTTTATTACTCCCACAGTTCTTAGTTCTTATTACTGTTTTTTTGAAGAAAATAAAACAAAATGTGACATAACAAAATAAGAGTCAGTCAAATCAAAAGGATGGACGTAGTACATAATGTAAAAACAGAACACAAGATGATAACAATGGTTACCATAATGCCTCTTTGTATCTTAAAAAGAATTGCCTATATCATCAGTTATAATAAAATTGAACAAAACAGTAAAAAACAAAACCAATAAAACCAAAACATAGGAGACATTACAGGACTTCAATAGAAGATAATAGTCAAACCGGAATGGGCATCATAGTGAATCTTATTGTCTTCACAGTTGTTGCCTATACTCTCAAACTTGGTACTATCAAGCAAGACATAATAGAGGAAAATCAGTCAAAACAAGAAGGTGAGAGCAATACAGGGTTTCAAATCAAGTTAAAAGGAAATCAAAGTGGGTTACTATAATATATCCTGCTATGTTTTATTTTTTCCCTTAGTTAAAAAGTTAAAAATAAAAAAAATAAATAATAAAAAAAGGAGCTTGAGATAAAAGAGGACATAACAACAAAACAGCACAGGTCAGAACATAACCATTCAAACAAAATAGTGTTTCACCACAAGATATCCTGACATAAAAGTAGTTATCATAGTGTCTCTTTCCTTGAAATCTTTGAGTATAACTTCGTATACTGTAGCATCAAACCTATCAAGTTAGTGTAAAACCATTCAAGAGAATGACAGTATTAGAGGGTATTTAGAACCAAAAAACAGAAAATGAACAATGGTTTCTGTATTATCTCCTTGTCTATAAAAGTTTTTGTTTATATTATCACATAGAATAAAATCCAATAAGATACAACATGTTAAGACTGATGGAGACAGAAGAACAAAAGCTTCAAAACAAGATGATATTAAATCAACACTAGCTATTATGATGTCTTGTTTTCTCCAAAATAGCTGTTCCTACCATCCAACCTTCTCTGCCTCATTTCTGTTGAGCTCTTTTTCTGTCATTAGTTGTCAGTATGTCTTCATTTCACTTGCTGCTCCATTCATTGTGGCCTCTCTGCCACTGTTTCTGGAATCTTGGTTTTTCTCTTTTAGAATGTCCTGCAGTATTCTCTGTAGAGTTGAATTGGTGGTTGCAAATTCCCCTAGCTCCTCTTTATCCTGGAAGCACCTTGTTTTTCCATCAATTTCTAGGGACAGTTGTGCAGGATATATCAATCTTAGCTGGAAGTTATTGTCTTTCAAAGCTTGAATTATTTCACCCATGCTCTTTTGATGGTTTGTGCCGAGAAGTCTGCTGTAATTCTGATGAGTGTTCCCTTGTAAGTGACCTGTTTATTGTCTCTGATGGCTTTTAGTATTTTGTTCTTATATTGTATTTCTGGAATTTTGATTATTATATGCCTGGGTATAGTTCTGTTTGGGTTGTAGGTGGCTGGGGTCCTGTATGCCTCGTAGATCTAAGTATTTTTACCTTTTCCCATATTAGGGAAGTTCTCCTTTATTATTTCTGTGAATAGCCTTTGCAGTTCATTTGTTTGTACCCCTGCTTCTTCTTTTACATTCTTAATTCTTAGGTTATAGATCCTTTTATCATCTAATATGCTTTGTATTGTTACTGCTTGTTTCACTGTTATTTTTAAGAAGTTTTTCCTTTCTTGCTCCTACATTACAAATCTGTCCCTCCAGTTCAGATAATCTATCCTTAGTTTCTTTCAAGCTGTTATGCCAGCTTTCAGTAGAGTTTTTAGTTTCTTGGTAATCTCTTTGAACCTGCTTCATGTATTCTATGTTTTCTCTATTTTCTTTATCAAACAATTCTCCCCTTTTTTTCTGTTCTTCCATTCCAACCATCTGTTTTTTCTTGGGAAGTGTTTAGCATTTCTTTAACTATTCTACTTATATCTTGCTTTACTTCGTTAAATGCTTCACTTTTGAACTTGTCTATGATGTTCTGGAGATACTACGTTATGTCTGTTGGTGCCCTGCCTGATACTGCATGTTTTCTGTCCTCATTCTTCTTTGCATTTACCTTTGCTGGATCAGTGTTCTCAGGATTGGGGACTGAGGACCCTTTCTTGTTGCTCCCTCTTCCCATACTTTTTGTTCTTTCCATACACTCATATATAGGAGGCCCAGTTTATTTCTTTGTCGGTTACAGTTTGTTTGAATCATGCTGGCTAGGTGTTCCCGCCCACTGCTGTGTACTAGGGAGACATGGACCTGGGAAACCTATGGTGGGTCCGCCCCTCCAGGTCAATCAACCTGCTGAAGGCTTCACTGCATGAGGGTGCATTGCCAGGTGCAGGGACCTGGTTTGGGCTAGCCTACTGGGTCTTAGTCTAAGGCGTCACCCATGTCAAGTGCTCCCCACCAGTTCCACTTAAGAGAGGAATATGTGACTGAAGTCACTGCAGCGTCCTGTTCCTGCTAGTCTGCCCGGTCCCAGAATGTCCTCTGTTGGAGTCTCCTAGTGTATGTAACAGTCTCCGTTCCTCTCACTCGCTGCAGGTCAATGCAGGGCTCCCCACCAGCTCTGCTCTCAATTTGGTTCACCAATTCCCGCTCTCAGAGCTTTTGCGTCTCTATTCCTGCTGTGCCGATTCAGATTCAGCAGCAGCGGCAGAAAATTCAAGCCACGGTTTTCAGAGGCATGGGTTCCAGCTTTGGCACTGAGACTTTAGCTGTTCCAGTCATAGCACCAGGATTGCATTTCCAGTTGGTTTCTCTCAGCTTAGTTCATTCCTGGGTTGGCAGGGTATATCTCCCCCTGCTTAGGACTCCCCCATCCACACCAATCCTAGAATCTGAGCTGGCTATCTCAGAGAGCCTCCATAGCTGCTGTTATCTATTTGCCATGTTCTCCGGAAGTTGAAATATTTTTTTTTAAAACTGGATTTTTGAAAGATATCTTTTTTTAAACTAAACTTAACTCTCTTAGTCCATAGTGATCAGCACATAGAAAATTTGAGATGTAGAAACATTTGGACATTGCTTAACTGGTTAATAACATGTTTCTTTTGAAATGAAAGGTAGTGTACTTTATTTTGTAACATAATCCATTTATTGTTTAAAAAAAGAACCATCACCCTAAGTTCAAATTATATTTGGCATTGATCACTCTTTGTTTCATTTGATTCTAGATCGTTCTAAATTTTTTGCCTTTCTTTTTTTCTATTCCTCTTTCCCTCTCTCTCTCTCCTTCCTTCTTTTCTTCTCACCCTTTTTTCTTTTTTTTTTGCTATTTTATTATTTTTTTTTACTATTTTTATGGAAAAGTACTGTGGCATTATAATAATACTCATGCATGCCCTAATTCTTGTCATCTTAGGAATTTGAGCAGTTTAACAGGAGGCTAAATGAAGTTTCTAAGAGAGTTCGGATACCCTTGCCTGTATCTAATATACTTTGGGAACACTGCATACGATTGGCTAATAGAACTATTGTGGAAGGGTAAGTTTTTCATGAAAGCATTATTTGCTTCTTAAATGATAAAATATAATATATGCTATCACTAATGGATGGTGAGCATAAAGATTATCAAGTTTGAAAACTGATTATTAGAATGAACCATAAAGCCCACAGTGTCTTGTCTTGCTTTATTTTCTTTTGGTGATGTATAGCTAGAATGAGTGTGGAATGCAAAATCTACTACTGATTATCTGAAAATAAACTAATAATACTATTATACTAAAATTTTTATGATGAGCCTTATTCCTCACATCTGTTGAGCCCTGTGTATCGTTTACAGAACTAAACATTATATCATCAATCAAGGATTTTGTATCATTAAATCCCACCTTAAGTCTGTTTGATAGGTATTATCTCTGCTTTATCAGTGTAGAATCCTGCACTCAGAAAATCAAGGCTTAAGAAGGTTAAGGTAACTCGTCCAAGTTCATAGTTTTTATAGTCAGAGAAGCCACATGAACTCCTGATTTTCTGATAGCAAAGTCAGTCCTCATAACCCATGTGTCACTGCTAACCATTCTCCTCATGTGGCTGTGAACTGGGTAAAATCTTTGCTCTGCTGAGAGCGTCCAGATCTGTCAGTAGTAACTCTTCTTCTTAGTCAAGAGACTCTGCTTACTCTGCTCACAACATCTAAAACAGAACTAACTTAAAACATCCCTGAAAGTTAGCTAGTCCCCAAACTACACACAGTGATCTAGAATTGCACATCAGCTGAATTTTCACACTATCATTATCTGATTTCTCTTTAGTTCTCATTTGTTATGAAAAGAACGTATTAGAAAGTGGGAAGGTTGCTGGTAATGAACTGACAACTGTCTTGGCATTCCATGTTGAAGCCAACAATGCTATAAGAAAACGGCTGTGTCAACAATCGTGACCGAAAAGTATTTTCAGTAAATTTGTTTAATAAAGTAGAAAAGTGAGTAATATGTGTTAGATTATTTTAAAAAATGCTTGGTCACTTTAAATAATATGAGTTGGTTTCCTTACAGATTTCTTTAGGGGAAATACCTTATTTTCTGAAGTTGAATATTCCACAGTCTGTATGACTTAGGAGTAATAAAATATTATACTGTTATGGTTAACATAGTTGATGTTTATTGCTAGTCTCCCTTAAAATATACAGTATTTCAGTGGGTGTCAGAATAAGTCTATAAGATTGTTTTATCATAGAAAATAGGTATTGTGTTCATGGAATTATTTCATTTGTTTTCTTTACATAGAGTAGTTGCAATATTGAATAATTTTATAAAGCTAGGGTTACTTTGGAGTATTTAGAGTTTAGTTTTATAAGTAACTTGGCAGTGAGATTAAGTGAAATATTGCTTTAACTTTCCTACAGCTAGTTACGTTAATTGGGTGCAGTCTGTACAGCAAAAAAGTTAGTCGATGTCTTTTCTTTACAAATGAGGAAACTGAAGGCAAGATAGAAAAATAACTTTTTTTTTTAAATCAAAATGACAAGGCATGAGTTTGTCTACTCCTTCTGAGTCCAGGTGCTGTTTTTCTTGAACCCTCTCTTTCTAGATAAGTGTGTCAAAATGGGTTTTAGAGAAAGGTTCACTTACTAAAGGTTTCTTTTCCTAACCCTAATCCTCCTATCATTTATGTTGTCTCGTTATTTTGTATCTTAGATATGCCAATGTCAAGAAGTGCAGCAATGAGGGTCGTGCCTTGATGCAATTGGATTTTCAACAGTTTTTAATGAAACTTGAAAAACTAACAGATATCAGACCCATTCCTGATAAGGAATTTGTGGAAACCTATATCAAAGCCTACTACCTAACCGAGAATGACATGGAACGCTGGATCAAAGAGCACAGGGTGCGAATGGTAACGCTTCATGGGGCGTTTCTTTCTTTCCTTTGTGTTCTTGTGTAATATATTATGTAATAATTACAAGAGTGAAATTTGCTTTTTAACAGTGATTACTTGGATCAGTTTACTATTTTCAAATTATGTTTACTTAGTGCCCTTTGCCTAAATAAATCCTTTTGAGCCCTTTTAAACTACCACAGTAATTATTCAGACATCTAGCCAAAGTTAGAACATGAACTGTTTTTCCTACAACTATGTTGTAGGAAAATGCTAGAGTTGGTTTACCTCAAGGTGTAATGTTTTATGAAATAGCCCATGTAGAACTTAAATCTTCTTATCTTTCTGTACAGTGAAATGATAACATGCTAATCACACTGACCTGTATCAGTAGTATTTGAAGATAATAATATTTATATGGCTAAAGCTTAAATGGCATCCTACAATAGATTTTGTCTGTAGTACAGATTTAATTATTTTTCTCTTGTGACTATACAAATAAATAGAGGAAAATACTATTTAGTGGCTTTTTAGAATGCTGAATTTTTATTACTGTTTAACTTAGTGTATACAACTTAAGCATGGTTGGTACAGTTTGCTTTAACACACTTATATGTTATTCGTCAAATAGGCAGTATGAAAAGATGGATTTAATAAAAGTAATTGAAGTATTTAAACCACCACTGACTCTAGTGTTTACATTTAGTTAGACTCTAAACATCATAGGTAAGAGCTAAGTAATTCTGTATTATCAGGGTCAGCCTTTGGATTTGAATACTGTAAAAGGAGAAAATAAACTGTAACTTGGAACATCAACATTAGCTCAGTTTTGTGTAAGTTCAGTTTTGTGCTGATTGAAAGGAAAGTACAAATGTACATGTCATTTTACTGGTTTGATCTGTAAGCGAGAATGGAGAAAACTTCAACACTTGTAGCTCCAGTGATATTCGAGAACTAAATGCTAAGAGCATGTTGATAGTCTACTGAATGTTCCTGGGCTTCATTTATCAAAGTAAGTCATAGCCACTTCAGCTTTCATACTGAGGAAGGATTTGCAGAAATAGTACAAAGTAGCCATGGTCAAAGGCGCAGATCTCAAGTATCTAGTATTTGATACAAGAATAAGATCTATATTAGGGTTTTTTTCTTTGAATATAGTGTTTTGAAATTTTTTAGGTGAGTGTTTTGAAAGAATGCTACGTGAACTCTGAAATTCAGTGATGTTTCCCATCAGCAGCAGAGATTTTAGAGGAACTCCCAACAGTGGCAGGGCTAATGGTCTGTAGGAGGGCTGCTCACTGAGTGCTGACTGGTTAATGAGATTGACCACCAGGCAGTGGCAGGTGCCCTCTGCACACATGTACAAACTGAGCAGTTTGCTAGGTTTTGGATGAACTTGTTCCATCTTATCTTTAATGGTTACCTTCAGTAAAAATGTTATACAGCCTGCTACTCAAAATCCAGAACCAAAGCAGTATGCAAAAATTTTTCGTGAATCCACATTTTTTTTTTTTCATCCTAGGAGCGCATTGTCTGAAATTCAAGAACCATATGAATTTGAATAGTGGAGATAGTCTTTAGTTACTGTCTATCAGTTATAACATGAGGGGTTTTTTTTAATTTTATTTAAAGAGATTAAGACCAAAGAGGACATAACAAAGCAGATTAGATCAGAACAATGCAAGCAACACAGCATTTTACCACAAGACAACCCATAATTAACAGTAACTACCATAATGTCTCTTTCTTTGAAATAGTTGAGCATAACTTCATATACCATAGTATCAAACATAACAAAACAATAAAAAACCATTCAAGAGAATGAAAGCATTATAGGGCTTTCAGAACCAAATAACAGAGAACAAACAATGGCTACTATGTTAGCTCATTTTCCATAGAATATTTGTTTATACTATCACACATAATAATATCCAATAAGATATAACATGATAGATCCAAAGGAAACAGAAGAACAAAAGCATAGTAGGACTTCAGAGTAAGGTGATATTAAATCAGCACTGGCTATTCTAATGTCTTATTTTCACAATAGCTGTTCATACTATCACAGATAAACAGGATATAAAAACAGTGACTTTCTCATGCTTGTTCCCATATTCATTTTTTGGATCTTAGAAGAGTTTTTATTCTGTTGATTTCTTTTTAATGAAAGTTGTTTATAAAATGTAGAGTGCCAGAAAAACTTATAGTCAGTAGCATTTTAAAATTTTGAGATGACAGTATATTTGATAACCCAATGAAAATACCACAGAAATCAGTAAAGAATTTGCAGAAATAGTACAAAGTATGCAGGATGACCTTTTAAGTGATAAAAAGCCTGGGTACGTCAGATTATTTTTCTAGAGTAAGGCAGATTCTGCTGCTTCTTATTTCAAGTGTATACTACAATATCCTTATTCCCCACTTTTTAGCTCAGTAAACAGTTTTTCTTTTGTGTCCTCGCTGTAACCCTTCTGTGTCCCGCCACTGTTCTTCATTGCTTTGTCATACTGGGAGCTGTCCCCCATGCCAGAGTACTGTATCTGACTGTTCTTCTGGTGCATCGGTCAGATGCATGTCTTCAGTGCACTAATGTTGGATCTTCTTTCTTTGAGCAGGAATATTCAACGAAGCAGTTGACCAACTTGGTAAATGTTTGCCTGGGATCTCATATCAATAAGAAAGCCAGACAAAAACTTCTAGCAGCTATAGATGATATAGACAGACCTAAAAGATAATGAACACAACTGTTTCTCCATCAAGGCATTGGTCTTTTCTCAACGTATGTGATATGAAAGCCAGTTTTTTCATGCACTGTTGACAACTACAGGCTAAGAAAATGTTGTGCATGTTCTTTCCACCTGGAATGTGGAAAATAACTGAAGTATGCGTGGTGTTCTCAAATGACTTTTACACTTTTTGGTCTCCTCTCTTCAATTGTTGGTTCCGTTTGTTGTAATCTTTTCCTGAAATGATGTTATTATTTCATTAATAACTATTGTAATGTGACTGTAATTATATATTTTACAGAAGAATGTATCATAAATATATAGTTAGAAGAAATAGTGGCTAATATATGTGTGAGCAGTTTTTGGTGAGAGGATTGATGTTTACTTTTTTTACCCCTTGAATTGGGTTCTTAATAAGCCTAATATGAGAGGGTCAATGTACAGTATTTCCTAATTATGAGTATTGCATGAGAATTAAAAAGCGCATGTAAGTAAAATAGTTGAAAAGTCAGTATATTCTGTTTTTAAATGTCAAAGTTTATGTCACTTAATTTGGTTATAAAGTGCTCATAAATGATGAAATTTAATAAATACTGTACTCTAATGATCAGCCTCTGTGAAGCTACCTTTTATTTGTACCTGGCAAACAGATTTCATGACACGACAATATAATTTTTCATTTTCTTTTCTCTTCTTCTTTTTTTTTTTTTTTTTGTACTTGAAATCGAACTCAGGACCTTACCCTTGTCAGTCAGGCACTGTGCCACCGAGCTATATCGTACCTTTATATAATTTTTTAAACATGTTTTAGTTGTAATTATTTTATATTCTAAAACCAGGGATGAGAAGTAATTTCACTATATATACTTTTTCAGTGTCAAATGTAGAACTTTCTTTTGTCTTTCTTTATAAAAATACAAAGTATCTTTTATACAAATGTTCCTCCCTAAGGTTTTGTATTTGGACAACAAAACCTGGGTTGACTCTCCAAGGAAAGAATGTCTTTTAATCAAGCATAACTATAGGGCCATGTGTTTACCTTTCTTCAATATCTGTAACACAGGTACCAAATAATGTGTGTTTAGCCCGTGATGAACTTTAGAAACCAATGGTAGTAACTGAACCATTTCTCTAAACTTTCCCTGAAGCCAGGTCTTTTTACAGTACATATGAATTATGAAAATTGATTTTCTCTGCATAAATGCCAACTACCTAGTAACAGATTTTTTTTATGTATTCTTTCTGACTCATGAATGCATCTGAGCTTGGGTGGCGTTGGTCCTGAGATTACTGTCACAATCTAGAGCATTACTAGTGATGGGATCCTGAAGAATTTCATCAGAAGCAGACTTTCTGTCCTATGAGTCTGAGGTGTGTGAAATGGAGGAGACAGCTGCCATTCATTGTCCATCCTGCAGCTGTCCAGACTGGCACAGTGTAATATGAAGCACTTCTAGCATATTTTATACATGCGTGTGTCTGCACGCTATGTTTTCATTTTTGGCCTCACATTTCACAGTTCATTTACTGTCAATTTAAAAAGATGAATTTGGTGGCACGGTGATCTGCTTTGTGATACTAGATTGTGTACTTACAAAGTAGATTTGCCTGTAGCTTTTTTTTTTTTTTTATCTACATGCAGCCACTTGAAGAAAATAAGCATGAGATAAGCTTGGTCCTTGTGTTTAAATGGCATATTCAGTTGGGCACATAAAGAACTAATCAATCTTTTTATTTCTCAACTGATCAGGAGCTGTTCATTTCTTCTGTTACAAGGATTTTATGGTTGGACCCCATTAATTTCCACTTTAGTTGGTTCTAGATAAACTAAACATCATTTATGACCTGTTAGAGCTTGGTGTTTTCTAGGGTGTTAGGGTCTGATGCAAAGTAATTACTTCTTTTGTTAGATAAGAGACTCAAACCACACAATCTGCCAGACGTTTTAGCCTGGCCTTACTTTGCTTTCACTATCTTCAAAATAAAAAAGGTTGAATCTCAGTGCTTTTTGAAAAGGATTTGGTTTTGTTTTTGCATTAAAATTAGTGAGAACCAGCATCAAAACTGTAACAGGAGATTTGAATTGTGAAATTACTTAAAAGTTCCAAACATGTCTCAAATACATTCGGCAATGGTACTGAATTAAAACAATATGACATCTTGTGAAACTAATTGTAAAATGAATGGAATTGAAAATCTGAGAAGGCAAATAAAATTGCACATATTCTACAAACTACTGTAGGTACCCAAAATTTCTCTTGAAATTTCAATTTCTCAGACTTTTGACATTTTATATGAGAATGTCCTATGGAATTTGAGATTTTAAGTATGGAAGCCTGGTAAGTTAGTATCCTCTGAGAAATGATGCTTATTTATATAAATATATTAGTTTGCACTTAAAAATATTAGGAAGATACATAGCAATTCAAGTGAACTAATTTGCTTTGAGGTTTGGTGGTTTTTTTTTTTTTTTTTTTGTACAGGGGCTTGAACTCATGACCTCACACTTGCCAGCCAGGCACTTATGCCACTGTGCTAAACCCCTAGCCAGTTTTTTTTTTAATAAGACATAAGTTCATTTACCCAGTCTACAAAATTCATTTCTCTTGAGGCCAGGACTATACTATATTATATCATACATTAAGGCAGAAGGTTTTAAAATATTTATATGAGTGGTAAGGTGAAACTTCAAACGGATTTTTCTTCATTCACTGGAAAGCAGTTGTGAAAGTTTACAATTCAATTCACTTTGAGAGCATAATTACTTTTTGTAACGAAAAATTGAACCTAAAGATGAATAAAAGTTGTGCTCAAATCAAATAGTGTGGTACAAGAGAAGGAGGGAATATATTTGGAGTAATCTTGATATAGACTTCATGGTTAACAAAATGTCTGGATGACATGATTAATAACGAGGATTATTACTATTATGATGTGAGCTATGCAAATGCTAACATGGGTTCAGTTTTCCATAGACTGTTTTCTTGTTAAGGAAAATAATTTGGTCCATTCTTGTCTTCAAAAATTTTTAAAGGTCATCAGAAGGCCACTCTCACAGGGCAAAAATGTGTCCAATTTATGTATAAGTATTTTAAACTAGTTAAAATTGAATAGTTGAACAGCCAGAGACTTAACTCAGTGCCACAAGTTCCTGCCTGGCAAGCACAAGGTTGTTATTTTGATACCCAGTACCCAAACAACAACAAAACAACCATGAGCAGTCAAAGTGAATAGAGGAAAATAATTCATTAGCATTGATACCCTTCTCTTGATTGATAGATACATCCTTGGGGGATATTGGTAAATATACTTGGATCCCTTATTTTTCAGTTTAAAACAAAAACAAGTATATGTTCTTCACTTGGAAAGATTCTCTAGGATTGGGGTACTTTATTGATGTGATTAATGTAAGATATGCTGTGGCTGTTGTTTTCTATGAAGAACCATATTTGTGACTTAACTTCAGTGATCACTTTTCAGTCTCAAGAGTGGAGAGACTTGGCCTGCTGAGAATTTCCAGATTTGTTCTTAAGAAACAGTTTTTCACATTGAGCTGAATCTTTCCATTCAGCAAAGGGAGTTTTATTTCATTTTTATTTTACTTTGTTTCTTCCCAATACCTCTTCATTCTCTCTATCAGTATCTGAAAGAATTTCTCTCCTAAAGAATAGATGTTTCAAAGCTGTAGGCATTTTAATCCTGTGATTAGAAGAGCAAGCACACTAGCATTTGCCTTTAAAGAGAGAGAGGCCTTTGTAGTCAACATTTCCATTTTGAAAGAGTCCAGCTCTCCATCTGTACTAAAGAGTGATTACACTAATCAGGTAACTATTGAGAGATAGTTTTTGCTTGCTGTCTGCTATCGTGCTTTTCTTCATTTCTACATACTATTTAGAGTTGCTTTTTAAGACTTCAAGTACAGTGCTGTCTTTTCTGTGAAACTTCCCCTTCTCAAGGATAGGTATTAGGGGGGAAAAATCAGTAAGAAACAGTGGTAGTTACAGAAGGCCTCCCATGGAGAGAACTGAGGCCAGCCCTGTGGAGGCAGGGTGGTGTTGCAGACTCAGAATGCTGAGTACAGTAGTCCTATAGTGGAGGCTGCTGTTTAGAGAACAGTAAAGAAGCCAGCCTGGCCAGTACATTAAGAGAGACCAGAGAACGGTAAGAATGTGGTGAAAGGAATCCTACAGTAAAAGCCTGTGAATCATGGAAAGGGCTTTGGGTTTAACTTTCAAATCAGAAGCATTTGGAGGGGTACTACTACAGAGTGAGGACCTGATTTATGACTTTGATTTTAGAAAAATGACTATTCCAGAAGAGGCCATGGAGGAACATGCCCCAAATCAAGGAGACAAGGTAGGAAGCTGAGACAAAACCTTGTGAGGCATGATAATTGCAAGGACTGCGATATTGATGGAAATAATGTGATGAGAGGTGGTCAGACTTCAGATCATATGATTTATTGCTTGACATGATATTTGAGAAGAGAAGGATGATTTAGGACTTGCTTGAGAAAATGGAGGTCTAGGATTATGAGGATCAAGAAGATAGTTTGGGGCAGGAAAACTTGAGATATGCAGTAGAGGTATGCAGGAGGCAGCTGCAAATACAAGTCTGAAGTTGAGAAGATCAGGACTGTGGAAGTCAATGTGGGAGTCATCAGAATATATCAAAAAGCTCTACTGCCTATGAGGCAGAAAAGCCATACTACAGCCACGAATGTTAATGAATACTGGTTAGGCATGTTGGACTACTTTAGAGTCTGCTCTAAATCCAACTCAGGAAAAACTCCACACCATCTATGATGAGCTAAGAAGAATTTCTTGAATAAACTCATGCCTGGGACTGCGAAAGAAATGGAACAAGAGAAGGCACTGCCCCATCCTTTGGCCATTGTCACTGTGGCAGTCAAGATAGGATCAGGATACTGTATTGCAGAAATGGTTTTCTAGAATAATATGAGAGCAACTTAATACCTAAGGGCCTATCTGGTTGTTGACCAGGTTGGAAAAAGGAAATCACTTCCAGAAGATGTGTCCTGCCTCTGTTTGTCATGCGGGCAACCATGCAAGCTCTACACCATGCTGTTTGGGGACCTCTCCTGTACCTGTACCAGCGCTGGCTTGTTTCTGAGACCATCTAGTGGGTAACACAGATAATGCCTGCCCTCAGGGCACTGGAGGCCATAGGCTAAACATGTAAGCAACGTTCCTAGGCGTGCTGTGGAGTATTCCAAAGGAAAGGTCTGAGACAAAGGTCAAGAAAGACTTCCCCAAGAACAAAATACTCCAGTGGAGACAGGGTGAATGGGAGTTAGGTGTCATGGCTAAAGGAAGAGCTCGCAGGGTTCCTAAAGGCCAGTGTGGTTGCCTTTCAAAGGAGAGAAAGGTGCAAGCAAAGGCTGAAGAGAATCTGCAACCTGTGGGTCTCTGCAGCTAGGCAAGACACGCAGATGAGCAAGCAGTTGGTTTCAGACAGCTGAGTGACAGCTATTTTGAGACATAAACAACATGGCTGTGCAGTGCCTACAGCACTTAAATTGTTTAAACTATGCTTCCATGTGAACGAACCGTTTCTAGACCATTGTTGGCTGGGGTGGGGGGAGGCACATCTGTACAGAATAGACAATGATCCATAACTTCTATCTCTGTATTCCAGACTACTTAGCATAGAATCTTATTTAACTCAGAACTCTCAAGACAGATGAACTGTAAATACTTCAGCCTCTAGAACAGGGATCCTCCTGAAGAGCTGGTCAGTTCTGGATTCTCACAGATCTACTTCTTGAACTCCAGAGCACCCTAGGCTGGATCAGACACAAGATTGTTGTTTGTTTACTGCCTTCCCAATATAGTAGAAAAGGATTCCTCGAGAGTTTTAAGAACTGTATACTGGCATTTGAAGCTAAAATACTGGCAATTTAAGAAGTAGCAATAACTTAGTTCAAATCTTTGAATGTTTTTTTAAACATCTGCAGCCTTCCTAAGGTGAAATTTGACTTGTTTTAGTAGACTTTCCAATACCAGTGGTTCTCAAAGTGTGGCTCCAACAGCCTGATTATCACTTGTGAATACATTAGACAAACAAACTCTTGGGCCACCCCTACCTATCCCTTTGGATTCAGAAATTCTGGGGATAGAGCTCAGTTATCAGTTTTAACAAGTTCTGATCACACACACACGACAAATGGTCAAAAATGGGGTCTAAAGTTGTTCACCTAAAACTTTTTTCCTTTTGACAAAAGAGCTGCAGAAGAACTACTCCAGAAAGACTCCTGGGGAAAACTTTTTCATTTTTTAGACAATATTTCTCTTTTGCACAGTTTATTGTAAGAGCTTTTCCACAAGATGAATCTGTGTGGCATTGCCTTTCCTGCCTGAACCTCCAAGTGACTAGCATTTGAATTTGTCACCATGTATATTTTTTATTTATGTATTTATTTATTTTATCTTTTATTTATTCATGCATGTTGTTTGCCTTCACATTGACTAGAACTGAATCAGAAGGATGCTCCCAGGAGATTTTTATTTGGTGCATGAGTTATGAGCAGTGAGACAAATAAAACCAAGAGGATAACTAATGAAATGAATCATGTTTTACAGTGATTTAGTTTTTGGTTCATTCAGCAGTTAACTAATCAGTCTGAGAAACCATTCACAATTTGGTAAGCAAAGTTATCCAACCAGATGGCTACTGTTTGTGAATCAGCTGGTTGTAAAATTTCACTTTACTGACCAGTCTCTCAAATATAGGAAGGGCTTAAACATCTGGCTGAATTGCTTTGTGCAGCTGTCCTTGAAAACACTGAAGTTTTTGTGGAGGCATCTGTGTCCATTAGCCACAGCTGCACCCCGCAGGAGGTGTAAGAGCACATCTCTTAGAGTGCGTCAAATGGGGAAAAAATGGGGTAATTATGCTCAAGCTATTCTAAGATTTCCTAAAGCTCTGAAAAAAAGAAAAACAGGAAAAATGCTATTAGAATTATTTTCCTAATAGAATACATCAGAATAACCTTCTTCACCAGCTGGAATTTCTGGGGAGAGGAAAATGGAACAAGTGACTTTTAAAAGCTGACCAAGGACATAGGTGAAGGTTTTTCTTTTTAATGTTTCTTGTGAAGCAAATTCTAAGACCTTCACTTCTGACTCCTTGAAGGACCTATTCTTCCCCAAAACAATGTGAACAACTTACTTTTTGTCTTGCACACAACATTGGTAGTCAGCTTTTTGTCACTGTTACAAAATACCTGAAAATAAAAGCTTAAAGAGCAAAGGTTTGTTTTGGCTCATGATTTCAGAGGTTCCAGTCCGTGTCAGCTTCATTTATTGCCTTTAGGCCTATGGTGAGGTAGAAACATCATGGCACAAAGGTGTGATCGAATCATTTCCTGAAAAAACCATCAACCGGAAAGCAAGCCTCTAACACAATGAGCCTTTGTGAGGCATTTTGGGTGCCAGTCATTGCAGCAGTCTACAGAACAAACAGTCCTAAGCTGCCCTCCTCTGTAGAGACATCCGCTGCTGGGTCCTTCTAGTGGTTCTTTGTCATCATTTTCTAGTGGCCTATATATCCTGATTGTTTTGAGCAAAGTCTCTCCATCACCATCTTCAGGATTCTCAGTGAAGCTTTCCCTCCATTTCTATAAGCTCCCCAGCCCTGCATCTACACCATTTTTGTGCTATGACAGTGCTATCATAGATCACCTTGCTTTGGTCTCTTGTGGGCAGACTAAGCACTGAATTTGTGCTTCCTCAACATTTGGCCAAGAACTGAACAGCTAGTAGCAACAGTCTTAGTGAATCAGTAAATTCTGTGCAAACCAAGCTCATGGTTTCATGAAGGTGAAGAATGGACTCAAGAACTGATAGGACGGAGTTTCAAGTCTTACAGGAAATATTAAGAAGAAATAGCTTATGATTGGTGTAAATTTCAACTGTCATGCTCAGTTCTACTTTAGTTGTGGAAAAAAGCTTTCCTTTGTCCTTGTCAAGGTGCACGGCTCTCCCACCTGTGTATTCTGGAATTAAGCCTGAGCTGTTGAGTGCAGGTGGCCCACAGTGAACAGATGTCCTACTTGTGGCAGCTCAGCGATGAGCCTCTCCTAGTTTGTCCCATGCCTGCACAATGGCATCCCTTTCCCCCTTTCTGGTCACTCCCCTGTGCCTTTTCATCTCATCTCAGTGGCTTCTACTGCATTCCCTTTCCCTGGCGCCGGCCATATGATATTTTGGAAAAACAGAAGTGTTGCAACTAGGTACATTGTAGTTCACACATTTAGATCAGTAGTTTCTTAATATTTATTATTTCAGCTTGCTTGAGGGTTAAAAGAGGAAAGGGCATCAGATGCTAGTGGGAAGAAAATAAAATGGAAATATACAGAAAATGAACAGAGGCATGAATGGAGTTATAACCTTGCCATTAATCAAGAACTTGAAGTTGTTACGAGAGTACTCTCAATTCTTTAAGTAGAATTCGTTGTAGTTTGTAAATTTATAACAACAAAAACCTTATATTTTTCTCCTATCATGTATGGGCACATCTTTGCTCACCCCCAATTTCACTGACTAAACAAACAAATGCACTGCCTGCTATCTGTTTCTTCAGATAATGGGATGGTTATTTTAAAATGTATTTAGGCTGAGGTCCATCGGTTCCCTCTTTTGAGTCATTAATCTTAGGGACAGGCTGTTGTGAGCAAGCTAACTGCAGTTTTTCTGTCTGGAATTTAAGTGTGTATCAGTAACAAAATTCTAAATGTGATTATAATTAGGCCCATCCAGAGAATGAGATATGGCAGTACCTGATATACTTCGTAAATTCTTTATTTATAAAAGTTAGGAGACTGTTTAAATACTCTTCAAATCATCTTGGGGGGAAAAAAGCCAAGATGATCTTTATTTTTGAAGTTTCACAGATCATTTTAAGCATAGTAGAGGCATTTTTAACATATTTGCAATTATTTAAAGTGTTGTTTGGGATTTACCATGAAGATAGGAAATTGGTTCTTGTGGTCTAAAATGATTAAGCCATCTGTGTGTATGTCTGTGTGTGTGTGTGTGTGTGTGTGTGTGTGTGTGTGTGTGTAAGTTTTAAAAGGAAAAACAAATTTTGTCAAATCTCTTTCTCTGTCTTTCTGTCTGTCTGTCTTTTTGATCTTTTGCCCCTTAGATTTCATCTTCATGAGATTATGAGGAGGAATTTAGGAAAGAGACTGTGACGTAATACTTGTGATGATGGCACAGAAGATTTGGTGCAGGAGATGAGCTGGAAAGGTTTTGATCAGGCAGTACTATGAACTGTTGCTCTTTAAGCTTCATCGATCAATATAAATGATGGCATTTGAAGCAGGAAGCTTAAGAGTGACAGTGTCACACTAGGCGTGGCCATTTGGCAAGATCATGTAGGACAGTCAAAGCTATGTTGGTGGAAACAGGTAACCCTCAACATGCAGAAGAAAGAACTGATCAGGTCACTGTGATTTGGGAAGTCCACAGTGGATCTGTGTGGAGGCGGGATGAGAAATAGGCTGAGAGGGTCAGCAGTCTTTGGTGAAGCTGGAGTTCAGCAATATAATGTTCACCCAATATCTAGTGACTCTGCCTGAGTCACACAGCAAATAATATTATTTAGAAGTGTGCTGCTTAGCTGTGAAGTGTTTAGAGATTTTTCTGTTATCTTTCTATTATTGATTCCACTGGAGTCACTTCTATAGAGAAAGGACAATGCAGGAAAAGCAATTTGAAAGAAAATTTTGTGTCCATTCACAACAAAAACTTAGAAAAATATATAAAAAGGAGCCTATTCAACTTGGTAAAAGGCATCTACTGAAATGCTACCACTAATACTACTGTTCACAGTGACAGATTGAATTCTTTCTCAAGGGTGGAAACAAAAGCAAAGATGTCTGTCTTCAACACTATTAACTGCTGCTTTTGCTTTGACATTTCATAGAGCTACAATTATTAAGACAATTTAGTGCTGGCCAAAGACATACGGACCAATGAAACATTACTGAGTGTCCATATATAGACCCACATATACGTGGTCAATTGATTTTGAATAAAGCACAATTTATTGGAAAAAAGGATGAAAGATTATCTTCCACAAATTATGCCAGAGCAGTTCAATACATGAAAACAAGAAATGAGCATAAATGTGATAAGGAAAGAAATATGAAAAGAATTAAGATATATTATTCACATGATGAATGAAATCATATAAACGTACTAACAAAAATAAAAATTAGAAACACCAAAACCACTTAAAAGCAAGTTGGTCCATATCTTGCTTCACATACAAAATTAACTCAAATTCTAGGCTACATATAAAATTCAAAATCAAAAAAATGTTAGAAAAGAAATAAATTCTTTGTAATTTTGAGTCAGAGATTTTAATTCAATCTCAAAAACATGATCCATAAAATAAATATTCCCAAATTTAACTTCATAAAAATTAAAAACATCAATTATTTGAAAGATATTAAGAGAAAATAAAGTCACAAACAGAAAAAATTAAAAATCACATGTGATAAATTCTAGTTAGACTATGTAAATAAAGATAATCTCAATAATCAATATTTGGGGATCAAAAACAATTTAAAAATGAATAAAATACATTAATAAATAGTTCAACACATAAGATATGTTGACTCACAATGAAACCATGAGAAAATGCTCAGCATCAGTCTCATCTTCCGGGACCTCTCTCTGCTAACACCTTAGGACAACTGTGGGGACCAGCACGGTGCCTGGAAAACAAGGATGGAGCTGGTCTCCACCATTCCCATTGCCTTTTGCCCATTCTCAAGTTTACCCCCACGACAAGCTACTCACTGTTCCTCACCTATCAAACGCTCAAATCCTCAACCTGTAGCTGCCTTCCACAAGCATTTTGCCCTCATACTCCCATCTGGCATTCTGCAGAAATTCAGAGTAAAGAGAGATATTGCCCAGCACCATTTTCAGCTGAGACAAAATCTTGAGGAAAATCTTTCCTTGGGGAAGGAAATCCATACTAGGAACACAATTGTTTGGTCATCGTCTTGGCATTAGGGGAGAAGGTAAATACATGATATTTTATTTAGGCTCCTGTAGAAGTGAGAAACAACACAAAGACCCTCTAAATAACTTCTACTCTCATTTATTGTCACATTTGCTATGAAGAAGATCTGTCTGGCTCTGACATTCAAGCTCTTTTGGCTTAATGTTTACTGACAAATACTTATAAAATATCTCCATCTAGAAAATTTACACCATTGGCAGATAACTGAGGATTAATTAAGAATTATTTTTGCTTTCAACAGTGGTTAAATAATGTTTATTAACTTAGAGTCATCACTCTCAGAATTAATTCTCAATATTCAAACATGTCAAAAGAAATGTAAAAAATAAATGTTATCTGCATGTTCTCAGGTTGACTAAATTTTTACTAAACTTTATGATTTGTTCTTTTTACTGTGCTCTTATTAAAAGGAATATTGGGAAAATACTGTTAAATCAAAGCTTGTGATTAGTTTCCATCTTTATTTTAAATCTTGTCAATGGATATTGAAACCATTTGATTCTCAACAGAGAAGTTTACAGTTTTTAAGGTCAGTGATAATATGAAGAGAATTCATAGCTTTAAATATTCTCAATACATCTACAATGCACAACATTTAATGAGGTGTAGTTTGGATTGCATACACACAAAGGAACATATTTGTAGCATTTCTGGACAGAGGCACCCTTTGTCCCCAAATGATTGGAGCATTAATCTTTAGACGAGTGGATAAGATTAACATTTAAGTCAACTGACTGAGTAAAGCAGGTTGCCTCCCCTTGTATGAGTAGATTTCATTCCATAAATTGAAGTCCTGAGTAAAATCAAATTAATTTACCCCCTGAAGAGAGAATTCTACCTGATGATCTTTCAAGTAGGACTTTGACTCTTTCTGGATCTACAGGAGATTTTGACCATTGTACTTAAAATGGAATATCAGCTCCACAGATTTTAGGTTTGCCAGTGTCCTCAAGCTCATGGGCCAACTCGTTATTACATGTATAAGGAATAAAATAAAATCTACGTATCATCTATCATGAATATCATCTACTATTTATCTTCTATTACTGTACTGTATATGAAAGGTATATGTATAGGGGTCATAATAAAATAGACTTATTCTCTACACAATGAAGTAATTCTTGAAAACTTCTTTCTCTATCCTCTCTCTCTCTCTCTCTCTCTCTCTCTCTTTCTCTCTCTCTCTCTCTGTCTCTCTCTCTCTGTCTCTCTCTCTCTCTCTCTCTCTCTCTCTCTCTCTCTCTCTCTCTTTCTCCCTCCCTGTTTCTCTCCTCTCTCTCTTTTTGGTACCAGGAATTGAACTCAGGGCCTTACACAATGCATCACTGAGCTATATCCTCTACCCAATGAAGCAATTCTTGATTAATTATCTTATCTTCTTTGTTCTTTTGGGAATTACATCTGTCAGGCTCTGGAAATCATTCTTTCCACTATTTCAACTATGGGGAAGTTTTCACAAAACACTTGCTTGGTATATTCTCTCCTTTCTGAATAATTTCTTTGTCCTTATTAACCCTTGACAAGTGCCGTGTTCAGTAACCAAAGGCACAACTTACAGATATTTTAAAGCCCAACAATTATAATTTTTCCTTTTAATATCATAGCTTCTAGATTTATATAGTTCTTTCTATGGTAACTAGATTTTTCTCAGGACTGTGTGTTTCTTTACTTTTGGTAAAACATTTTGTCTCAGTGAAATGACCTTACCCAGTCTTTCTTTGATCTGTGGATGGTTAAGAAGGGATTTGGGATTTTATTTTGTTTTTATATATTTGACATAACCAAGGCTTTTTGTTTGTATTTACTCCCCCAACATAGAATACTTTCTTATTCTTAAAAAACACAAAAAATACAAATCTTTTGAATTCATGATATTCTTGAGAAATTATTTTTTACTTTATATTTCCTAAAGTTTCTACCAATATATACACATAGTGTTAGAAGCAGAATGATCACTCTTATATGGGATAACTGCGATAGATAACTTTTTTCTTGACAAAGCCATTGAAAACTGACATTTGCAAAACACCTGTTTTGATGCTGGGTCAAAGCAAAATGTTAATTATAGTGCTTTTTAAAAATGCAATCTGTAGGAATTTGTTATGTAAATAAATTTAGTTTGCGATTTTCTAAATATGATTTCTAATAGACTATCTAGAAAGATTTTGCTTTTTAAAAATAGCTTTTTAAAAAGTACTTTTACATTTTCATTAGGCAAAACTTTGGTCATATTCAGCTTAAAAATACATTTGTAAAATTAAAATTGGAAACATTAAGAATATTAATACAAACAATATGTTACTCTCTAAACAGAGAAACCAATCTACTGAGAGAAATACTTTTGATAAAGCATGACTCCCAACTAGTTAGGTGTCAAGTGTGCCAAGTTCATGGATCCACAATATCAAGGAATGAAGTCATGAACCAAGAGAACTTGGGAGAGAAAGTTTTATTGGAAATAAGAACAGAAGAATAGCTCCTGAATTTCCAGGAGGAGTTCCAAGTGGTAGACCACCGAGACCCTTTGTCAGGGTAACTTATACAGCAAAGTCACAATGTGGCTGCAACATGTGTCAAAATACAGTCAACCTATAGGAATACAAGTGTAGCCACTTAGCTAATATTGATCCAATAAGGAAACAGATCATGCAGCAAGGGTACATGGAAAGAACAATGGAAATTTGGGGAAGGGATGTGTTCGGATGCTCTGGTCACTCACCTGGGTAAATGATGCCTATCAGTACTTACTGGATCAACTGGTACTAATTATAGTGTAATTCTAAATTCCTGTTTATCCCTAGCAAGTCGTGTAGGCCTGGCCATTGTATCTTCATCCTGATGGAAAATTAGAATGCATCTTCAGATGCGTCTCCAGCCACAATTCTGTCTGTATTTTTTTGTGTGTGCTGAATTCCTTAAATGCCCATCCTCTCTCTGACTATATATTAATTTCAATCTCATTTATATACTTTGTACACACTTTCTGTATATAATACTTTCAGATAAACCTTTGGAAGTAGAAATCCACCTAAGATAAGTATATTCTAATTGTAAGGAAGACATAGACTTTTAAAGGAACTAAAAAAACATAGACCAAGAAATCCAGCATAACCTCAGGAGGCAGTATGTCCCTTTGTCCTATTATGAGTACTATACTCGGTCCTAGCCATCTCACTGGCTGAGAAATGTAGGCAAATGGAAGACCTTCAGAGGTAGCAGACATGACCAAAGATCTTGAAAATCTCATCCATGGGAAAGATACAACAAAAGGCCAAAAGTCCACTTGAAAAGACTAGATAATCTATTTGAGCAGACATTGGGTTTTACAGATTAAATCTAAAAGGTCCCCCAAATTGTAAAGTGTTCAGAGATGAACTTTTGGAAAGTGATTGATTCATGAAGGTGCTATAACATCAGTAGACTGATCCACTAATGTTCATAACTAAATACGTTATTAGGAAATGGGGTCTGGTTGGAAGAGATGTGTTACTGTGGCATGCTTTTGGAGTGCATGCCCTCTCTAGTTCCTCTCGTACCTTTCTGATTCCTGGACACTATGGGGTGAGCAGCTTTCCTCTGCCATACACTCCTTCTCAATTTTCAATCCTCCCTCTGAAGAGCCAATCAACCATGGACTGAATCCTCTGACAACCACTCGCTAAAATATAACTCTTCTTTAGTTTGTAAGTGTGGGGTATTTTGTCCTAGCAATTGGAAAGTGATTAATGCACTGGAGGATAATAGTATCATAGGAGACATAGCTATGTGAAGGTTAAAAATATAGTAGAGTCAAGTTCATTAGCTATTGCAGAATGAAAGGTCAGTAGGATTGTGAAAGGAACAAGAAAGTGATATTAAAACTATAAAAAGAAACTACAAGTCTATGTTAAGGATAATTCCATTTCCTGATATTTGAAGCTGAGTGAAAAACTCCAAAGTGTATTTGGAACCAAAATCTTTAGATTTTGTCTTTTGTGATGTAATGTTCTTTCCTTGTAATGAAAGATTTGCTTCATTCTATCATCTCACAAAAGCTCAAAAATGGAAAATTTACTTCTTCCAGAACTCTACAAAATACTTCCAGCACCAAGAAACTATGCAAATATTTACCTTACTTGGGAAGGGTTTCTTTTCCTACTTTTTATAAGGATCTTGTATGTGTTAGCAACTCTTCTGGCAATTAAGACCAGGTAAGTTATATTTTGTAAAAGCATACTGTGCAAACTTTTCAACCAAAAGCAAGGTGAAGAAAGTTCCTAATCTATATGTCCATGGATGGATAATGGTTAAAGAAAATGTGGTGTATATACACAATGGAGCATTATTCAACTATAACAAAGGATAAATTTGAATGATTTGTAGGAAAATGGTTGCATCTTGAGACAATAATGCTAAAGAACAATTGAGGATACACCTCAGTGGCACAGCACCTGCTGTGTAAGGTCATGGGTTTAATTCGGTTTAATTCCTGGAACCAATAATAATAATAAAAATAATGAGATAAAGCAGGCACAGGTTAAATATCACATGATTTCTCTTATATGAGAAACCCAAAGTGTAAATGAAGAGCGAAATATAAGATAGATGATAGGAAACAGAAAGATAGACTATGGGGAGATGAGAAAGACATTTAATGATGGGAAAAGATGTGTGAGAAACGCGGGGAAGAAGTAGTAAAAGGGACCAAAATGTGGTATATATATGTACCAGTTTCTCACAAAGATTATATTTATTATGCATTACAAACATACACTCATAAAAAAGGGGAAAACAGTGAACAAAGCTATCATACATTTTAGTATATATTTATTTCATATTTTATCTAATTTATACAAGTATTTTGAAGTGATTCCATTCTAAGCTCAAATATTTAAAGGGGCCTGAATTATTAAAGTACATGAACACCTAAGAAATTTAAACTAATCTGTAATTTTTGAGCTACAGACAAAAATGTTTTAATAATAAAAATAAAGATTCTTTGAAGAATAATGACATTTTTTGTTCAGTATATACAGTTAGATTATTGTTTCTGGCTTAGATCAAAGATCTTTAAGACTATTTATGAGTGTCTTTTGTACTGGGATGTAGGTGCTTGGAGGGGACTAGCAGAGACAGAGAAATTCATGAATGAAACCACTGTGCTCAGAGGACCCCTTTGAAAGATAATTTGTGTCGTAAGAGATTTCACCTGAAGTATTTGCAGCAGAGAAATTAAAATGGAGTCACCCATATGTGGCCTGAGAAGACCTCTGGTGGTTTACAAAGCAGCCATAAATGTGCTGGGGGAGCAAACTACTTTTCAGGTAGGAGTGAACACATCATGGGGCACAGCATGCTTTATCTGATGGCTGCAACAATCTCCAACCGGAGGAGCGATGATTTATTTCTTATTTTTAAAAATGTGATTGATTTTAATGTGCAAAAAACAAATTATCTCAGTGTCTCAGATCCCCCAAATATGGGTATAGTAACTGCTTATTAGTTAGCTTTTTCCTTTTTGGTACTGGGTATTATTACTATTACTATTTTTTTTTTTTTTGGAAGAAGGTCTTCCCATGTTGCTCTGGCTGGCCTGTGATTTGAGATCCTTTTCCTCAGCCTCCCAAATAGTGGAATCCACATGTGGTGCCACCATGCTGGGCTCAGTAAAACTTCTAAAGACTCTGCAATAAATGTGATAGGCTAATGACCAGCATCTCATGTGACAAGTTATCTGCTTTTACCTACAAATACACATTAGTTCTCATTGTGTCTTTAAAATGTATGAAGTGGTGGCTTCTGTGAGACAGCACTCAAATGCTTGCTTATTACGAATGATGACAAAGATGAAGCAACACCTGGTTCCTGTGTCCACAAGGGAGGACACGTCCTAAATGAGAAGCTAGAACAGGGTCTAGAATTTCCCTTTCCCTACTTGTCTTCAGGACAAGTGCAGGTTAACCAGATCATTCATTCACAACACTCCATCCGGGCTTCTGAGTCAACCTTTGGGTTTAGTATCAGCAGGGCCCTGATCCCTAGAATTTTTTCCAATAAATACAGAAATAAGTTCATACAAGGTGATGATGACACCCTCTAAGAGGAACAGGTGGGACACCTGTACTTGCAGAATAGTGAAGCCTTCTCTGGGTCCTTCAGATTGGATCAGTGCCCAACCTTGATGATTATAGTTACCATTTTCCTAAGGCACGTGGGGTCAGGGGAGCAGAGGAGAGGGAACCAACAAAGCTTAGCTGAGAAGAGGAAGCGGAGAGACTTAGCAAGGGCCTGAGTGTGGCACTCAGAACTAACGTGCTAACATGGTGCAGGAAACAACTTAAGAGTACTTACTCTTCTTTACAATCCCAGGATCAAAACTCCAACAGCAGCTCACTTGCTCTCTCCTTTGTCTCTGTCTCTTCCTGAATCCCTCTCTTCATTATTAGCATCATTATTACCTATGTTCCAATATTTATTTTTACTGGAAGCAGGAATCAGGGAAGATGTGGTCATAAAAAGACTCAAGAGAACAATTTCTCTTGAAACTCAGTAAGATTTCTGAAGGTGTAGAATCAATGCTAGTCCAGACTTTATGGAATCTAACACAGAGATTAGGTGTGATGGTTCCTTTTATAATGGGCTACGTCTTGTTTCTTTAGCTGATGAGTCTGTTTTTAGCTCAGGACCATGATATTTTTTTTTATTTAAAGGAAAAAAAAAAACAGTATAAGGGTACAAGTAACACAGAATTTCAAAAAAGAACGGTAAGAAATCACTAGTTAATAGATTATCGTCTTAGAAATAGTTGTTCAAGTTACAGGATTAAAGCATACAAAGTGGACATTCAAACAGTGAGACTGCAAACAGTTGTGTTCAATGATCCAACAAAAACTTCGAATTATGGTCATCTATCTTACACACCTAAACACACTTGCAGTTGTATCCTTTAGAGCACTTTTTTTTCCTCTCTTTTTTACAACAAAATTTACACATTTTGGGTTTTATTACTCCCATAGTTCTTATTACTATTTTTTTGGAAGAGAATAAAACCAAATAGGACAAAACAAAGCATTCAGTCAAAACAAAGGATAGACATAGCACATGATGTAAAAACAGAATACAGGGTTATCAACAATGGTTACCATAATGCCTCTTGCTTTCTTAAAAAATTGCCTATATCATTAGGTATAATAAAATTGAACAAAACAGTACAGAACAAGACCAATAAAACCTAAACATGGGAAATATTACAGGACTTCAAAAGAAGATAATAGTCAAACCAGAATGGGCATAGTAATCTTATTGCCTTCAAAGTAGTTGACTATACCCTCAAACTTGATACTATCAAATAGAACAGAACAGAGTAAAATCAGACAAAACAAGATAGTGGGAGTAATTCAGGGCTTCAAATCAAGCTAATAGGAAATCAAAAAGTTACTATAACATATCCTGCTAATTTTAAAATTTTTCCCTTAATTAAAATAATAATAATAATAAAATAAATAAAATTTTTTATGAAAAAGGGGGAGATTGAGGTAAAAGAGGACATAACAACATAACAATACAGGTCAAAGTATGACAATTTCAGCAACCTAATGCTTCACCACAAGACAACCCGACTTAATAGTAGTTACCATAGTGTCTCTTTCCTTGAAATATTTGAATATAACTTCGTATACTATAGCATCAAACATATCAAGACAGTGTGAAACCATTCAAGAGGATGGAAGTATTACAGGGTATTTAGAACCAGCTAACGGAAAATGAACAATGGTTTCTATATTATCTCTTTGCCTATAAAAGTTTTTGTTTATACTACCACATATAATAAAATCCAGTAAGATACAACTTGATAAAACCTATGGAGACAGAAGAACAACAGTTTGGTGGGACTTCAAAACAAGATGATATTAAATCAGCACTAGCTATTATGATGTCTTGTTTTCTTCAAAATAGCTGTTCATATCATCACAGGCAATAATATCAAACAGCCCAGAATAAAGCCATTCCAATTAATGAGTGAAAACTTTATAAGGCTCAAAGCCACATAATGGGGAATCATGATTACCACATACTTTTATATTGAATCATTTCTTACAATAGGGTAACTATTTGGTATTTCTACATGTGAATTTGATTTATTTCACTTATGAGTATGGTCTCAAGCTGCTTCCATTTATTTATAAATACCTCAATGTGATCCTTCTTTATAGCTGAGTAGTACTCCATTGTATAAAAATACCACAACGTTTTTTATTCATTCCTCAGTTTATGGACACTTAGGTTGTTTCCAAGATCTGGCAATTACAAATTGTGCTTCTATAAACATAGGTGCACATATATCACTGTGGTATGATGATTTCAGTTCTTCTGGGAATATGCCTAGAAGTAGAATAGCTGGAACAAATGGGACTTCCAATCCCAGCTTTTTGAGGAATCTCCAGACTGACCTCCACAATGGTTGCACCAGTCTACACTTTCACCAACAGTGCAGGAGAGTTACTTTTTCCCCACAGCCTCTCCAACATTTGTTGTTGATGGTTTTCTTGATCCTGGACATTCTTTCAAGAGTGAGAGGGAATCTCAGTGTGGTTTTAATTTGCACTTCTCTAATGACTAATGATGATGAACATTTTTTCATGTATTTATTTGCCATTTGTATTTCTTCATCTGAGAAGTGTGTATTCATCTTAGATGCCCATTTTTGGATTGGATCTTTGAATTTTGGCAGTCTGATTTTTAAAAATTCTTTATATGTTTCAGACAGAAGTCCTTTGTCTGAGGGAGAGTTCACTAAGATTTTTCCCCAGTTTGTGGGTTTTCTTTTCACTATGCTAGAGATTTCTTTTGATACGCAGAAACTTTTTAATAAGAGGTGGTCCCAGTTATTGATTCTGGGAAGAATTTCCTGTGCGGTTTAAGTCTTGTTCATGAATTCTGTACCTACCCCTATGTCTTTAAGGTTTCTACCCAATTTATCTTCCAATAGATTTAGTGTTTCTGTTTTAATATTCAGATCTTTGATCCATTTAGATTTTAATTTAGTACATAGTGATAGGCATGGAGCTAGTTTTAGTTTTTGGCATATGGAGAGCCAGTTTTTCCAACACCATTTATTAAAGAGACTGTCGTTCTTCCAGTGAACCTGTTTGGCTCCTTTATCAAAGATAAGGTGGTTGAGTGTGTTTGTAGTTGTGGTTGTATCTTCTAATCTATTCCATTCATCTTCAGCTGTGTTTTGATTCCAATACCATGTTGATTTTACTACAGTTGCTTTGTAGTATAACTTCAAGTCAGGGATTGTGATGCCTCCTGCCTTGCCTTTGTTGCTTAGACCTGTCTTTGCTATTCTAGGTCTCTTCTCGCTCTAGATGAATTTTAGGAGTGATTTCTCTAGATCTATGAGGTATGTTGATGATATTTTTATTGGGATTGCATTGAATCTGATTAAGAGTTTTGGGAGAATGGCCATTTTCACAATATTTATTCTTCCTATCCATGAGCAAGGGAAGTCTTTCTATTTTCTGAGATCATCTTCAATTTCTTTTTTCAGTGTATTATAATTTTCCCTGTATAAGTCTTTTACTTCTTTCATAAGAGTAATTCCTAAATATTTCATTTTTTTGGTTGCTAGTGTGAAGGGTGTGGCTTCTCTTATTTCTTTCTCTGTGATTTTGTTGTTAGTGTATAGGAATGCTATTGATTTATGAGTATTGATTTTGTATCCAGCTACATTACTGAATTTATTTATTATATCTAAGAGTCTTTCAATGGAGTTTAGGGGGCTTCTATGTAGAGTATCATGTCATCTGCAAACAATGATAATTTAACTTCTTCTTTTCCTATCTTTACCCCTTTTATTTCTCTCTCTTGTCTAGTTGCTCTGGCTAGTACTTCCAGTACTATATTAAATAGGAGTGCTGATAAAGGACATCTTTGTCTTGTGCCTGATTTTAAAGTAAAGGCCTTCAATTTTTGGCCATTTAGTATCATACTGGCTGTTGGTTTGTCGTAGATGGCCTTTATTATATTGAGGTAAAGACCATCTATTCCAATTTTCTGTAAAGTTCTTATCATGAATGAATGTTGGACCTTATTGAAAGCTTTTTCTGCATCTATAGAAATGATCATATGATTCTTACTTTTTACTTTATTGATGTGGTGGATTACATTTATTGATTTACATTTGTTGAACCATCCCTGCATGCCTGGGATGAATCCCACTTGGTGATGGTGTATAATCTTCTTGATGATTTGTTGCATCCTATTTGCCAATATTTTATTGAGGATTTTTGCATCTGTGTTCATTCTGGAAATTGTTCTATAGTTCTCTTTTTTAGTTGGGTCTGTCTCATGTTTTGGTACTAGAGTAATATTTGCTCCCAGGAATGACTTAGGAAGGATTGCTTCCCTTTCAATTTCATTGATGGGTTTGAGGACTATCGGCACTAGGTCTTCTTTGTATTTCTTGTAGAATTCTGCAGTGAATCCATCTGGGCCTGGGCTCTTCTTTGTAGGTAAGGACTTAATTACATTTTCAATTTCATTAAGAGAAATTGGATTATTCAGTAGTTTTACATCCTCTTGACCTAGCTTTGGTACTTCATATGTTTCTAGGAATCTTTCTATTTCTTCTGAGTTATGAAACCTTTGACAGTAGAGGTTTTTGAAATAGGTGTTGATGATCTTCTGTATTTCTATAGAGTCTGTAGTGATTTCACCTTTTTCATTTCTTATTACATGAATTTGAGCTTTTTCTTCCCTTTTTTAAATAAGGTTGGCTAGGGGCTTGTCAATTTTATTTATTCTTTCAAAGAACCAACTCTTTAATTCATTGATTCTTTGGATTGTTTTCTTAGTCTCTATTGCATTGATTTCTGCTCTGATTTTTATAATTTCTTCTCTTCTTTTGGCTTTGGGCTTCACTTGCTCTTCTTTTTCTAGCTGTTTGAGGTTTAGCATCAGGTTATTTATTTGTATTTGTTCTGTTTTCCTGATGTGGGATCTCAGTGCAATAAATTTTCCTTTGAGGAAGGCTTTCATTGCATCCCACAGATTCTGGTAAGTTGTGTTTGTATTTTCATTTTCTTGTAGGTATTGCTTAATTTCTTCCTTAATTTCCCCTGTGACTCACTGATTACTCAAGAATGTGTTATTCAGTTTTCATGTGTTTGTGGGATTTTTGCAGTATCTTTTATCATTAATTTTTAATTTCAAAGTGCTATGATCCGATAACATGCAAGGGATAATTTCAGCTCTTTTGCATTTATTTAAATATGTTCTGTGAGCTAATATATGGTCTCTTTTAGAGAATGACCCAAGTACTGCTGAGAAGAATGTGTAATCTGATGTTGTTGGATGGAACACTCTGTATATGTCTATCAAGTCCATTTGTTCACATATGTGATTCAGTTCTATTATTTCTTTACTAATTTTCTGTCTGGTTGATCTGTCCCTTGGTGTCAATGGTGTGTTAAGCTCTTCTGTTACAATTGTGTTACTGATAATTTGATTTTTTATTTCTGTTGATACTTTTTTATATAACTGGGTGCTCTGGAATTTGGTGCATATATATTTAAGATAGTTATCTCTTCCTCTTGAAGTTTTCCCCTAATGAGTATGTAGTGACCTTCTTTGTCTCTTCTGATCATTATTGGTTTAAAGTTCACATTGTGTGCAAACAGAATGGCTACTACTGCTTTTTTTTTTTTTTTTTTTGGTTCTTGTTGCGTGAAGTATTGTTTTCCATCCTTTGACTTTCAGTCTGTGAGTATCCTTTTGAGTTAGATTGGTTTCTTGTAGACAGCATATGGCTGGATTTTGTTTCTTGATCCATTCTGCCAGTCTGTTTCTTTTAATTGGTGCATTGAGACCATTTATATTAATGGTTATAACTGTTATATGTTGGTTTATCGTTGGCATGTTATCTTTCTGCTGTTGCATCTTTATCTTTGTGTTCTGTTTAATTATCTGCTTTACTTAGTGGTTTTTTCCTAAGTATATCTAAAATATCTTTCAGTATTTTTTCAGGGTTGGCTTGGTGAACATGAAGTTTTTCAGTTGTTCTTTGTCATGGGAGTATCTTATTTCACCATCGATTTTGAATGATAGTTTTTCAGGGTACATCAGTCTAGGTTGGAAATCATTTTCCTTTAGGATCTGGAACACTTCACTCCATGCTCTTCTTGACTTTATTGTTTGTGCTGAGAAGTCTGCTGTGATTCTGGTAGGTTTTCCTTTATAAGTGATCTGTCTTTTCTCTCTGACAGCTTTTAATAATCTATTCTTGCATTAGATTTCTGGGGTGGTGATTATTATATGTCTGGGTATAGTTTTATTTTCGTTAGAACTATTTGGAGTTCTTTATGCTTTACTGATCCTGATGTTGGTTTCCGATCTCATGTTTGGGAAATTTTTGTCTATTACTTCTCTCAATATCCTCTTGACAATCTTTATGTCATCCCTTTCTTTTTCATTAATCCCTATCAATCTTATGTTGCTTTTCTTTGCATCATCTTGCAGTTGTTGAATTGTTATTTCCTGATTCTTTGTTATTTTTAAAAGATCTTTCTTTTCCTGTTCACTAGCTGCAATCTTGTCTTCAAGGTCTGAAATTCTATCTTCACTTTCCTTGAGGTGTTTTTTACAGCTTTCAATGGAAGTTTTGATTTCCTGTATATCTCTGTGCATCTGCTTTATGTATTCTGTTTATTTATTATATTGCTCATCTAGGGATTCTATCTTTTTGTTTATTTCTTCCAATTTTTTAACTGTGTTTTCTTTAGATATATTCAGCATTTCTTTTATCATTTCTTCTTTTACCTGGGAGATTATTTCTAGCTTGAATTCCTTTAAAGCTTCCCGGAGTTGCTTGTTTATTTCAGTTGCTATTATGTCTGATATTTGATGTGGATGGCATATATTTTCTTCTATATACATCGCTCCTAAGGTTTCTTGGGGTGGGCTGGAGGTTTGAGATTGTAATTTGGTCCTTCATTTTGTCATTTTCCTATATTTCTGTGTTTCAAGTGTTATTCTAAGGCTTCCTCAGTGTCTGTTGGAAATGCTCTTGTATGCCCTCAGCTCCTGGGACTCTGGCACCCAGTTCCCCCAGGCCACCAGGCATCTGGAACCAGTGGCACTCACCTGCTTGCTTAGAACTCAACAGTCCTCCAACCTCCGGAACCAGGAGGTGGATGCAGGTGCCCCAGACCCGCCTAGCTGTTCCCGTGCACCCAGAAGGCTCAAGGCTCCCAAACAAGCTGGACTCCGGAGAAAGTGAGCACCTGCCTGCTTGCTTAGAAACTCCACAGTTCTCCAGGACCATAATGTTTTAATTACAATTGCTTTATAATTTATTTTGAAATCTGTTAGTGTGGCTTGAACTTTAGCTTTTTGGCTCAAGATTATTTTGGCTTCTTGTGGTATTTTGTGGTGCCACACAAACATAAGGATTACTTTTGATGTTTGTGCAAAAAAACAGAATTTTGATAAGGATTGCATTATATCTGTGGGTTGATATCAGTTGGAAATTTTGACAATACTCTTTCAATGCATGAGTATATCTTTTCATTAATGTGTATTTTTGTCAGTTTATTACATCAGTGTTTTATGGTTTTTAGCATGTAAATCTTCTACCCTTAGTTGAATTTATACCCATGTACTATTTTTGTTTGTTTGTTTGTTTCTTTTGTTTTTGGAGACAGAATTTCAATGTGGTTCAGGCAGGCTGTGAACTCATTAGGTAGCCCAGAGTGATCTGTAACTTACAATGATTCTTGCCTCACCCTCTCAAGTACTGGGATTATGGAGTATGTGCCTCCATATGCCACCATACCAGGCTATGTACTTCATTTTAATTTTTTGGCTTCTATGTAAATGGACTATTTTCTTAATTTCCTTTTCAAATATCTTAGTAGTAGTGTATAGAAATGCTATTGAGTTTTGTGCACTGATTTTATATTGTCCACATTTACTGAATTTATTATTTTTGACAGTTTTTAAGTTTTTTTTTTCTTGGAACATTTTCAATTTTTCCACATACAAGATCATGTTCTCAGGGCTGGGGATTTAGCTAAGCGGCATAAGCACCTGCCTTGCAAGCACACGGCCTTGAGTTCTATCTCAGGTACCGATTAAAAAAAAAGATTGTGTTCTCAGGAGAAACAATTTTCTTTCTTTCTTTCTTTTTTATTAGGATGTCTTTTATTATTAAAAGAGAAATAGATTATTCTGATATAGCCCATAACTATTAAGTGACAAGCTGTGAATCACTGCAAATTTAATCTGAATACATTTTAATTAGACAAGAGCTGGAGCAAAAGTAAAAGAAAGGAAAGTCAATTTTGGTAGTACTTGATTTAACTTTTGGTAGTACTAGGAATAAAGGCCCATAAATTAAATGAAGGATGCTAGAAGTTTGGCTGAATGCAAGTGCAGATACAAATCACAGTAATTTAATTTTTATTTTTATAAATTAAGAATAATGCAATAATGCTGATAAATCAGAAATATGTTCATCTGTAAATCTCAGTATCTTTTTTGGAAAGATAATGTAGTCTACCTAACTTTTTTCTCTGGCTCTGGATAAATAACTAGAAATTCTATTTAACTTTGCTCTCTGTGTGTATATTTCTATAGTGCTTGTCACTGGCAGACCTTCTAAATAGTAATGCTGGTTTGATTTAGCACACAGTTGCTTTAAACTGAGACACATCACTTTAAAATTACTTTAGATTGTTGATCATAGGGAAATGTGTGATTCTCCTAGCATGTTGCAAGGAAATAACCATGAGATGTCATCCATGGTTTGCCAGTGACTAGGAGTGTGACAACACATTCTTACAAATGAGTTCTTATCTTCATCTTCAGTTCATGTATTTTTAGTTTCTCAGAATTCATAATAGGAGGATTGTAGGACAGGCCATGAGGACTTTGGGCATGCACACATTCAGAGAAGACCATCATTAAAGTGCTATAACCATGATTCATTGCAGCTTCTTGGGATGCCAGAGCAGGACTGACCCATTTAGGGTGATTAAATTTTTAGGGCTCTCCTATCTTGGAATGAAAACTTCTTGGCACTGAAAATTTAAAGATTTGTAGACAGAAGAACTAATTTGTAACCATCAAAACTACTTTTGCCTTTTCAGGTAATTTAATAAAACTGTCAAATATTTCCTCAAAGAATAATGTCTCTTGCTGATACTATAGAGTGAGCATATAAATGTGAAATGCTATAACTGCAAAGAATAGCAAGAAGGAGAATATTAAAGTTGAAACAATATTTGATTTGATTACATATCATCACCATGCAGTAAAATGGATTTCTTGAATTTATTTCTTCTGCTTAGTGAGGATAACTCTTTGATGAGAAATAACATAAGATCCTAGCAATCAACTAAAAAAAGTCAACTGTAGCCCAAGAGTTCAGAGATTTTATTATACTTCTCCAGCTGGCTGGCAACATATCCTATTCACATGATAGAGATACATTTTTAGATTTTGCCATAAAAATGCATGTAAAAAGCAACACCTATCAGAGCAGCCTTGTCTCAGTGGGAGCAAATGGGCAATCCATCAAGGTAAAAAGTGCCAGGGGAGGCCTGAACTCCTTGGAGAGCTTCCTACATTCATGGATTTCTTTTACTAATTATAGAAATGGACAACACTTGTGCTTAGACTTCTTGTGATGTAGGAAATGTGTGTGTGTGTGTGTGTGTGTGTGTGTGTGTGTGTGCTGCTAGGGACTGAATCCAGGACCTCATGCATGGTAGGCAAATGTTCTTCCACTAAGCTACACCCCTATCCAGTTTGTTTTTAATATCAGAAACAGTCCTTATTGAAATTTGATGGAAAAAACATTCAGGGGATTGAACAGACAATCTAAGATGCTTGGTTTTCACCATCATGAAGGAAAATGGTTTCTACCCAGAGTCTTAGTACAGTAGCACTGGAAAAACACTATGGTAAGAATATTGAATTAAACATTTCACTTGACACTGCAGAAATAATGATTTTAATTAAAAAGTGTTTCTCATATCAAACATTTGGTAACTTCAGATGCACCTGAAGCTTAATATATGATGTTTGTAATGTTAAATATAAGATAAATAATGTGAATCTGAAAACCTTCACTTTCCATCAGTTTGTAGGTACATGTTTGATAGCCTTCTCCTGTGTTATTATGAAGCAGCTGTTTTCTGTATAACAATTGCCAGTGTGGCTCGCATCATAGGCATAGTGCTGCAGTCCTTTAAGCACAGACTACACTGCTTTGTTCCACCATCATCAGCCAAGACCTGTGGACATTCTCTGTGGTTGTTCATGTGACCAAAGTGGGGATGTTGTCTTTAGAAACAGCCTAAAATGTCATCACCTTCAAATATTAAAATGACAAGATCTCAAGGTACAAAACAGGGCTGTATCTCTTCCACCCTCACAGTATCTCAGTCCCACCATGGTCTGTGTGAGTTGGTTGTCTTTTTCCACCTCCAGATTCACTTTGGATCTGAACTGGAGCATTATTTCTCATGCTAAGAGCCTTGACAAATGTCTTGTGAAAATAGCCCTTACATTTCCTGTTGGAAAACTACCTTTCTTAGAAACCCAAAAGTTGGCTGTATGGAACCAAATGAGGTCACATTTTGCTTGCAAACTTTCCCTGGTTTCTGATAACAAATCAACTCCTGCCATTAGGCCTTGGTGTATTGCCACATCAGCCCTTCATCTACAACATACTTGAGCCAGCCAGGACCATGCATGATGAACAGAAAAAACTATCTTTGTTGCAAAGACAAGAGTGTGTGCTTGATTCATAGTACAATGCTGTGAATAAGAGTGCTGGGATAAAAAATTAGTGATTGCTGGACTGAATTGGTACCACTATAATCCCAGCAGTCTGGATAAGATAACAGAGGAAGAAAGAGGCTTTGTGTCCCCTTTTGTGCTTGCTGTTTTTGCTGTCTTCTGCTACCATGACCTGTTTTCTCTCTGCCACATGCCACCATGCCTGGGAACCAGATGATTATGGACTGAAACCAGTATAGACTGTAAGCTAAATAAACTTTTCCTCCTTTCATTTTGGGTCAGGTATTTTGGCTCAGCAATGGGTGAAAAAAGTGAGATAAAAATGTAAGCAACCATGAGTTAGTGCCTTAAGGAAGAAATGATACTTTATTTTTGGAAATTCACTAATGAAATTCCAACTTATCCTTTGAAAAACTTTCTGCAATAAAATGGTTCTTAACAAAGGTGCAGGGAGTTACAGAATTTTAAATGTTCTTGCAGATGTAGTCAAGATTATTGACTAATTTCTTTTTTTAAAATTTTATTTAAGGAGAAAAAGAAAAAAAGCAGAAAAAGGGTACAAGTTATACAGAATTTCAGAAAAAATAAACAGTAGGAAATCACTAGTTAATAGATTACATATTGTCATCTTAGAAATATTTATTCAAGTTACAAAATTAAAGCATATAAAGTGGACATTCAAACAGTGAGACTGCAAACAGTTCTGTTTGGTGATCCAACAAAACTCAGTAATATGGTTATCTATCTTATACACTTAAATACACATGCAGTTATACTGTTTAGAGCACTTCCTTTTCCTCTCTTTTGTACAATGACAATTACACATTTTGGGTTTTATTATTCCCACAGTTCTTATTACTTTTTTTTGAAGAGAGTAAAACCAAATGTGACATAACAGAACAGACTTAGTCAAATAAAAAGGATGGACATAATATATAATGTAAAAACATAATACAAGGTGATCAACAATGATTATCATAATGCCTCTTGCTATCTTGAAAAGAATTGCCTATATCATCAGTTATAATAAAATTGAACAAAACAGTAAAGAACAAACCCAATAAAACCAAAACACTGGAGATATTACAGGTCTTCAAAAGAAGATAATAGTCAACCAGAATGGGTGTCATAATGAATCTTATTATCTTCACAGCTGTTGCCTATACTTTCAAACTTGGTACTATCAAGCAAAATAGAATAGAGGAAAATCAGTCAAAACAAGATGGTGAGAGCAATAAGGGTTTCAAATCAAATTAATAGGAAATCAAAGTGGGTACTACAATATATCCTCTATTTTTTATCTATTTTTCCCTTAATTAAAAGGATAAAATAAAAGGTAAATAATAAAATCGAGATTGAGATAAAAGAGGGCATAACAACAAAACAGCACAGGTCAAAACATAACCATTTAAGCAAAATAGTGTTTCACCACAAGATAATCCCAACATAAAAGTAGTTACCATATTGTCTCTTTCCTTGAAATCTTTGAGTATAACTTCATATACTGTAGCATCAAACATATCAAAACAATGTAAAACCATTCAAGGGAATGACATTATTACAGGGTATTTAGAATCAACTAACAAAAAATGAACAATGGTTTCTGTATAATCTCCTTGTCTATAAAAGTTCTTGTTTATATTATCACATATAATAAAATCCAGTAACATACAACATGTTAAGACCTATGGAGACAGAAGAACAAAAGCTTGATGGGACTTCAAAACAAGATAATATTAAATCAGCAGTAGCTATTATGATGTCTTATTTTCTCCAAAATAGCTGATCCTACCATCTAACCTTCTCTGCCTCATTTCTGGTGAGCTCTTTTTCTGTCATTAGTTGTCAGTTTGTCTTCTTCATTTCACTTTCTGCTTCATTCATTGTGGCCTCTCTGCCACTATTTCTGGAATTTTGGTATTTTTCTTTTTTAGAATATCCTGCAGTATTCTCTGTAGAGTTGAACTGGTGGTTGCAAATTCCCTTAGCTCCTCTTTATCCTGGAAGCACCTTGTTTTTCCATCAATTTCTAGGGATAGTTGTGCAGAATATATCAATCTTGGCTGGAGGTTATTATCTTTCAAAGCTTGAATTATTTCGCCCCATGCTCTTCGTGATTGATGTTTTGTGCCAAGAAGTCTGCTGTAATTCTGATGGGTGTTCCCTTGTAAGTGATCTGTTTCTTGTCTCTGATGGCTTTTAGTATTCTGTTCTCTATTTTATTTCTGGAATTTTGATTATTATATGCCTGGGTGTAGTTCTGTTTGGGTTGTAGGTGGCTCGGGTCCTGTATGCCTCATACATCTGAGTATCTTTTTTTTTTTTTTTTTCTTGTCTTTTTCCTTTTTTATCGGTACCGGGGATCGAACTCACAACTGCCTGCTTGCAAGGCAGGTGCTTATGCCGCTAAGCTAAATCCCCAGCCCCTCATCTGAGTATCTTTACCTTTTGCTAAATTAGGGAAATTCTCCTGGATTATTTCTGTAAATAGCTTTTGTAGTTCATATTTTTGTGTCCCTACCTCTTCTTTTATGTTCTTAATTCTTAAGTTATAGATCCTCTTATCATCTTGTACCCTTTGTATTGTTACTGCTTGTTTCCTTGTTATTTTTAAGAAGTTTTTCCTTTCTTGCTCCTACATTACAAATCTGTCCCTCCAGTTCAGATAATCTATCCTTAGTTTCTTTCCAGCTGTTATGCCAGCTTTCAGTAGAGTTTTTAGTTTCCTGGTAATCTCTTTGAACCTGCTTCATGTATTCTATGTTTTCTCTATTTTCTCCATCAAACAATTCTCCCCTTTTTTTTTCTGTTCTTCCATTCCAACCATCTGTTTTTTCTTGGGAGGTGCTTAGCATTTCTTTAATTATTCGACTTATATCTTGCTTTACTTAGTTAAATACTTCACTTTTGAACTCGTCTATGAGGTCCCAAAGATATCCCGTTATGTCTGTTGGTGCCGTGACTGATATTGCATGTTTTCTGTCCTCATTCTCCTCTGCATTCACCTTTCCTGAATCAATGTTCTCAGGATTGGGGACTGAGGACCCTTTCTTGCTGCTCCCTCTTCCCATACTTTTTGTTCCTTCCATAAAGCATATATAGGAGGCCCAGTTTATTTCTTTGTCAGTTACAGTTTGTTTGAATCGTGCTGGCTAGGTGTTCCCGCCCACTGCAGTGTACTAGGGAGACATGGACCTTGGAAGCCTATGCTGGGCCCGCCCCTCCAGGCCAGTCACCCTGCTGAAGGCTTCACTGCATTAGGGTGCATTGCCAGGTGCAAGGACCTGGTTTGGGCTAGCCTACTGGGTCTTAGTCTTCGGCATCACCCAGGCCAGGCACTCCCTAGCAATCCCGCTTGAGAGGGGACTATGGGATGAAAGTCACTGCAGCGTCCTGTTCTGGCTAGTCTTCCCGGTCCCAGAATGTCCTCTGTTGGAGCTTCCTACTCCATGGCAGAGACCCCGTTTCCCTCACTAACTGCAGGGGAATGCAGGGCTCCCCGCCTGTCCCACTCTCAACTCCGTTTGCTGATCCCTACTCTCAGAGGTTTCCCGCGTCTCTTTCCCTGCTGAGCCAATTCAGACACAGCGGTGGTGGCAGGAAACCCAAATAGAGGCTTCCAGAGGCGCGGGTTTCAGCTTCTGCGTTGAGACTTTATCTGTTCCTGTTATAGCACCAGGATTGCATTTCCAGTTGGTTTCTCTCAGCCCAGTTTGTTCTTGGGTCAGCAGAGTATATCTCCCCTTGCTTAGGACTCCTCACTCTGTACCATTCCTGAATTCTAAGCTGGGTATCTCAGAGGGCCTCCATGGCTGCTGTTATCTGTCCGCCATGTTCTCCCAGAAGTCCATTAACTAATTTCTTATCAATTTTTTTTTTAGAAATTTTAGAAATACCCTTGACATGATAGGCTTTCAAATGCACTGTTTGGATCATGTCTTAGTGACTTTTCTTTTGTTGCTGAGACAAAATACCTCATACCTTTGCACTATGAATCAGTCACACACTCTTGGTTCAGCCATCTCCAAAGGGAAAAACAACTTATGGCTTCAAGAGGCTTTGGGGGGACATCTAGACACAAAGCATAACAGGCTACTCATAAGCAACCCAGAGGATCAAAAATGTGTGGTCTGCTGAGGAAGCTAGGATAGATGAGGGAGGAGTTAGGGTAAAGCAGGACAGTGTTACATTTTTAGATCCCAGGGAACTGAAGAACAAATATCTCCACCCCCACCTTGAGAGCTGGTATGTGGATCTCTGAGGTGGTTCTTGAATCTTGGAGGGGAGCTCACAGCAGGAGTGCAGCAGAACTGGTACTTCTTGGGCAATGTAGAGGAGCCAGTTTATATTTCTGAAGGAGCTCAGTGCTGCTGGTGCTAGCAGAGCTGAAAGAAGTTGGAAGGTGGAGCTGCTATCTACAATTCAAAACCGCGGACAGCATTCAGAAACCCCCCAATCCCGACCAGCCAATGACTGCGACTCCTGTTAGGAACCTTAGCTGGAATCCACCTGGCCACGGAATCTGGGATATGCAGTTTCCAGAGTCTTAGATTTAGCATCTTAGTACAAAGCAAACGGTTAGCATCATGAGACAGTAGCCAGTGGTCCATATATGCAGCTGCCCTACCCACTCTTCAGAAAAGCTGGCCACCTTGCCTAAAGTCACAGCTGCTAAGAGGAATGGTTGTAGTTTTCTTAGGTACACAGGATGAAAAACTCTTTTTTCCATTGTGTCAAGCTGCTTCCAAGTGAAGTAAACATCTCGATTTTTAATGTTACTTATTGAAAGTAAAATTTTAGAGAATGCCATATAATCCCATAGTGGACTGGATGATTATTGATAGTATGTGAACTTTATTGCTAAGATCACATGAGAAGGATTTTTTATGAATACACTGTAACATATAAAATTGAGAGACCTGTATGATTCTCTTTATTTCCTTTTCAAATATGAAGGGATATATTATGAATTTAAGAGAAATATGTATTACTATAAGAATTCAGAAAAAAATAGAAGCATTTAAAGAAGAAAATAAAAACCCCCAAATAGTTTAATTAAATGGCCAAGATTAGTCTCTGCCAATTATTTGGTAAGTGCCTCTTTAATATAGAATACTGTGAATTAAAACAGTCTTTATATTTTGGGAGAGCTGATCACTGTGAAGGAAATCTTTTGTATCATCTTAGAATTGTAGACAGATGGAGCCACAGAAGCAGACAGTTCACGAAACGCTAGAACGCTGGTATCTGGACTCCTAATTCTAAGTCCTTTTAAAAGGCTTCAACCCACCTTCAGTTGATCTGTCGTTATTGTTTTCATAAACTAGAGTTGCATTTACCAAGGAAATGAAACATACTCTGTAAATAATATTTTAAAAAAGAATAGACACAATTTTTTTTGTTTCCCTGTAATGATTTAGATATTTGAAGACAGAGAACAAAGTTGGTTGATAATCACAGACTCCAAATTGATCTTGCAAGATGCTTGTTTCTCTAACGGGACCATGGAGGAGACCTCCCTGTGCGGGATCATTTTCAAGCCAGTAGCAGGTACTCAGATATTTGCCAGCTGGAGTGAGGGTTGCCACAAATATCTGACAGACTAAAATCACCATCTGCAAAATGTTTTCCTGTTAGAATGCTTTATGAAGTTGTGTATTCCTGAAAATTATGTCAACGAGTAATTAATGTAATTAAAGTAAAATTTTATTTGTAGAGTTGAAAATTGCTTTTATTTGTCCTATTGTTTGAGAAGAATAATTTTAAAACACCTGGGTTTTATTTTCTAGGCTCATGGTCTTAATTTATCATGTTGTTTTTCTCTTGTAGGTAGAAAATAGCATTCAAGTAGGATAATATATAAATGTGACTGTCGAGAATTTTGCTCTTTGAGTTTTTCTTTTGCATATTTTAGTTGTTAGACTTCATTTTATGGAAATTTAATACCGTTTAGTCATTGTTTGGGGCCACCATGAGAAAGGTGTGTGTTCAGCTCAAAAAATGAAGGGATCTGTTTGAAAAATTAACAGTTGTTAGTCATCAGTTAACTACACCCCTGGACAATCACTTTTTAAATTTTGACTAAAGATTGAATCCAGGGTCTTTGCAGGAACCTACATTCCAGCCCCTTTACTTTTTTTTTTTGTTTGTTTGTTTTTACTTTTACTTTAGAGAAGGGTCTTGTTAAGTCACTAAATTGCCCAGCTGGACTTAAACTTGTGATCTTTCTGCCTCAGCTTCCCAAAATGTTGGAATTAGCACCACTTACACCTGGCTAAACCAAAATTTTTAATGTAAATTATTTCTTTTTTTATTAGCACTTGTTTGCAATCCATGAAGTTTACTGTCTTTTTGGGAAAGGTTACATGAACATATTATAACTTAAAAAAAACTTCTTCCTGAAAGAGTTTTGCCCTAGAATAATTTACAGGACATTAGGATGGTAGAATCTGAGATGCTTACCCTGAGGTCACTACCTCCTTCCCCTATTACAACTTCTTTTTTCCTTTCCCAGTGTGTGTGAAGAAAATTCCAATCAGCCCCTTGCATGTCATCAATGCCTGCCCTAAGCACCACCCCCTGTCAAGGGTTACATATACCCCATGCCCTATATCCAAGCAGAGAAGAACCCAGATCACTCCCAATTATGGGCTCTTCTCCTCATCCTTGGAATAAAGGCCACTTTTATATTCTGCTTCTTTATTGTGCCAAAAAACAGGACACTTTCCTCCTCCCCCCTCCTCTAACAGTTCCCCAATCCTCTTTGTTATCCTTATTTACATTACAGTCTTAGCTAATATTATGGCTTATAGTATCTACATTAATTGGGGTTGTTAGGTTCCTATACACGGCACATCATTAATTTTCTTGTTTCCTCTTCCTCTCCTCCTCACCCCTCTTCCTTGTTTCTTTGGGCTACTTCCCTATTGCAAGACCCACCCACTTGTCCCTTTCTATCTGTGTTATACCATTTTCTTCTTTTGTACTTTGCTTCACTCAAATGAGAGATCTTTGTGTGGTACCCAAGCTTGTGTGTCTGGTTTATTTCATTTAATATTATTCCCAAATCTGTCATTCTGTAGAGCAAAGTAGTATTTCATTATATATAGATACTACATTTTCTCCATCCAGTCTATTGATGGATAATACATAGGCTGATTCCAGGATTTAGCCAGCATGCATTGTGGTCCTATGAACATTTATATGGAAATTTTACTGCAGTATGATGTCTTTAGCTGTTGAGGATGGTACCTAGCAAGGGGTTGGCTGGGTTGAATGGAATTTCTAATTTCAATTCTTTGAGAAATCTCCATATTGATTTCCATAACAACTGCACTAGTTTGCATTCCTACCAACAATGCAGGAGGGTTCCTTTTCACCACAGCCTCACCAGCATTTGTTATTGTCTGATTTCTTAATGATTGCTCTTCTTTTTGGAGTAAGATAGAATTTTAGGGTAGTTTTTTTTTTTTTTTAATTTTATTTAAGGAGAAAAAAGAAAAAAAAAACAGAAAAAGGGTACAAGTTATACAGAATTTCAGAAAAAATAAACAGTAGGGAATCACATTGTCATCTTAGAAACAGTTGAAGTTACAAAATTAAAGCATATAGAGGGGACTTTCCAACAGTGAGACTGCAAACAGTTTTAATTTGCAACTCTCTTCATGGTCGAAAGTGCTGAGCATTTTCTCATATATCTGTTGACCATTTATGTTTCTTCCTCTGTGAAGTGTCTGTTCATTTCTGTTGTTCATTTCTTGACTGGGTCTTTAAAATTAAATGATTTAAAATTTTTTTTTTAATTTCGAGTTTTTTGTATATTCTAGATATTAGTTCTCTGGCTGAGGAGTATCTGGCAATTATTTTTCCTATTTTGTAAGTTGTCTCTTTACTACTGTAATTGATTCTTGTCCCGCATAGAAGCTTTTTAGTCATATTTAATGACAATTGTTGATTCCTACTGCTATTTCTTGTACAATTGAGGTTCTGTTTAGGAAATCCTTTCCTCCACCTGTCTTCAAGTGTTTTACCTATCTTATCTCCTAGAGGCCTTAATGTTTCCATTTTAGTGTTTATAGACTTCATCTATTTTGATTTTAATTTAGTATATAATGAGAGATAAAGATCCAGTTTTATTCTGCAAACAGATAACCAGTTTAGCCATGACCACTTGTTGAATAGGCCATCTTTCTTCTAACATATTCTTTTGACCCACTGGTCAAAAATCAGAGAGTTGAATATGTCTGGTGAGGTTTTGGTATCCAGTGACTTTTTTTCTGTTTTAATCAATTTTAATTTGAAGTTAATCATGTCTGGTATTGGAATTTCTATCCCTTCTTGCTTTCAGGATCCTGGAACATGAAATGTTTTCCATCTTTTAAGTTTTAGTCGGTGAATATGTTTTTGGATTAGACGAGTTTCTTGAATGCAACAGATTATTAAATTCTGCTTTTTGATACAGTCTTCAGTGTGTCTTTTGAGTGGAATTGAGGCTGTTAACATTGAGAGATATTACTGAAAAGTATTGCTCGGTTACTATCATTGCTGCCTTTATCTGTTGGTGTATAATTTTTCTTTTCCTGATTTTTTTGTTGCTGTTTATCCACTGACTTCACTAATTTCCTTTGTGTTTTTAGCTGTGTCAAATTCATTGTTTATGTCAAGAATATTCTTAAGTGTTTTTAGAGCTGGTTTAGCACTCATATATCTTCTGAGCTAGTCTTTTTCATGGAAATACCTGGTTTCTCCATGTACTTTGAAGGATACCTTTACTGAATAAGTTACCAGGTCCTTTTTAAAGGGGAAGAAATCTCATATCTACCGCAGTCTAATCCTTCTTTTTCTTCTTTTTTAAAAAAAAATCTCTGCATGTGTGGATACATGCACACTTTGAGACCTTGATGTTTAAGTGAAATATCATTTATACAAGCTTAAATAGTACATACTTTTTCTTACATGACAAACCCAAAAATAAATAAAGAGCAAAATAAAGAACAAATAGTAATAGGGAGATAGATCTTTTGCACATAGAAGGGGATCAAGAGATGAAGGGGAGGAACAGGGAAGAACAAGGGAATGAAAAAGAATTAAGATGTGTTATATACATGTGCCTGCTCCCATAAGGGATGTAAACATTATGTACTGCCAACATGTACCAATAAAAAATAAACAGAAAAAGAAATCAATGTTGTATTTACATTGTTGAATGAAGACTCTTAAAAAATGTGATGATTTTGTACTCAGGGCTGCAAAAAAGAGTATATAAATTTTAATGTTGGCATTTGGAATTTGGCAAACATGCATCTGTGCTGCTGCATGCCAGTCCGTATGAACACAGTCATCAACAACTGTCTCCAGAGCTGCACATTGACTCGTAATAGATTTCCAAATTAGTGCAAATTTGCTAACTAATTAAAATTCTGAACACAAATGAGCTATTCAGGAAATCCGATGTACATCAAAACCATCAAAGAAGTCTCCCAAGTACACTTAGTGTTAGTAAAGTGTTTTCTCCCCCTTCTACTAAGTTTTTAAAACTTAGAGAAGTCAAAGGAGAAGAATGTTTATCTGAAGCATCAATTGACATTTCAAGCATTGTCACATAAAAATAACCTGCTGTGGATTAGGTGTGAGATTTGGAGTGCAAAGGCCTACATTTAAGTTTAGCATCTATCATTTAGTTCCTAATTAATGCCACAATAAACTGGCAATTACAGTATCTACATGATAGAAAATTGAGAGGGTATCCTAAAGAGTTAAAGACATCATGTAAGAATGATGCATGCATATTCATATTTATAGCATCACATATCATAATAGATAAATCTTGGAAGTAGCCAATATATCCATCAATAAATTCATGAATAAAGAAAATGCATGATTTACACATAATGGAGTACTACTTGGCCATAAAGAAGGATAAAGTTGAGTTCAGAAAATGGATATATCTTGAGACCATAATAAGTGAAATAAATTAGAAACACAGGCTTATATAGCATATAACTATTATATGAGAAACATAAATTGTGAATAATTTGACAATAAAACAAAACATAGTGGCAGAAATAGTGAGATAGCTTTTTTGAAATGGAGGGGAATCTAGGGATGAAGGGAAGAGAAAGGAGAAAGGAAGGGGATTAAAAAGAATTAAGGTGTGCTAAGCATCTGTACCTGTTCCCTAAGATGAATGTAAACATAAGGTACTGCAAACATGTACCAATAGAAAATTTTAAAAAAGAAAATTAGGAGAAGAAATTTGTTGGCTCCCCACCATAAGTTGAGAATAATATTATATTTACATATTAAATGATTTAATTCTCAAAATGCTGTGAAATGAGACATTATCTGCATTTACTAGTTGAGGGCTATGATACTATGTGGTGAAGTGAATCTGAGCTAAATGTATATCTGATAGTGTTTTACAAACTTACCTCCTGAGAAGAAGCTTATGAGATTTATATTCATATGTGTTGTTTAGTATTGTGAACTGAATTTCAAAATAAGTCTTTGTGTCCAGTTTTAACTGAGACCACCATGGCCAAGAACAATATGTTAGACGTTTGCTTCCTTTCTATCATAATAAATGCACTGATAAGAGGGTCATTCAGAGAAGAAAGTGTGATATTCTTAACAAAGCATAAGAAAAGACTGGTGTCTGTCTGTGATTGTGTGGCTGGCTTGAGGCGCTCCTACCAGATGGCAGGCAGTAAGAGTTTCTGGGTTTCTATCCTGTGGGACAAAAACAAATGTCCTCCCAGGACTCAGTGTGGGTACAGTGAAGGGGACAGGCCTGGAGCGATGAGAAAACCTTCCTGGGCGGGTGGACGGTGATACCACGGGCTAGGAAACTCCCTGCCAGGGTGAGCAGCATCTCCCCACTTCAAATTCCTTCCTGCTGGAGGGTCGGAATCTCTGAGGAAGGACTTCTAAGAAACAGCAGGTCCTTCAGGACCTATGCATGCAGAGGAAGTTGAGACAGACCATAGGGGTCTCTGCTTCTACTCCCGCCATCCCTAAGCCCAGCATTAGTTAGGGTCTGTGCAGAGAAATCCATTAATACCATCTGCTCCTGCCTTGCCAAGGTCTTCTCTGCTGGATTCCAGGACTGAGGGAACTAGGAAGCAGAGACACTAAGCAGAAAGGAGTTCTGAGTTCTGTAATTATTATTGTCTTTAACATTTTAAGTCCTGAAATGAGATCATCCTGGTGCAAAGGTGCTTAATAAATCATCATCCAGCAGTAGAGGAGGGCCAGTTTATAAATGAACTCAAAGGAAACCATAAGAACATATAATACTACTTGTGATTTTTCCCTCCAGAGGTGAACTTGTTTGCCTAACAGCTTTCTAATATTGTCCAGTGTGAGGCTTTGTCCCTGGTCCTCATTTATACACACCAGGTTGCCTGTGATGTTAGAGGACAGTTGATTCAGATTTCCTGAGTGAGTTAGAGACCTGGAAGGAACCCTTATGGTCACCTAATGTCTAATACCCAGCACAGTACCTGATGTCTTACAAATATCAAATGTTTCATAAACATGTGTGTAACTCAATATAGTACAAAAGTCTCATTTTACAGATGTAGAAAGCGATGTGCAGAGAGGTTATGTAGCTTGACTAAGGTCAGATACCTAGTTAAGGTCAGGACTGAGAGTACCAGATTGTGGCACTGCTGTTATTTTTCACACTGGCAAAAAGCACTTCAAAAAACCCAATTAGGAGTCTGGGTAGGCTGAAATATATTGCAATAAGGAATTAGCTTTCAGAATGTGGATATAATGTAAGAAAGTTTTATTTTTTAAATGGGCCTCAAGAATGCTACAGATAGGCTGGGGGCTCTGCTATGGGGAAACCAGGGTGTTAGAGGCTTGCCGTCTTAAGTCACATCTGTGACTTCCAGAATTCTTACAGAGGATAAAAAAAGCAATAGAGAAGACATGTTTTTTTTTTTTGTTTTTTGTCTTTTGGTACGGAGAATCAAACTCATGACCTCACACTTGCCAGGCAGACACTTGCGCTGCTGAGTTAAATCCCCAGCTATGTTGTCTTTTTTTTTTTTTTTTTTTTTTAATATCAGGGATCGAACTCACTATCTCGTGCTTGCCAGGCAGGTGCTCACGTCCCTGAGTTAAATCCCGGCTCCTGTGTTGTCTTTTCTTAAGCAGAATGTATCACATCATTTTCTGCCCTCAGGCCTTTGGCCAGGAGAGCATGTAGGCCCATCTACTTGCAAGGAAGCAAGGAAGTCCTTCAATATGCTCATGATCAGGAGAACTGGAAAAATGAATCCAATAATTTCCAGCACAGTCAGAAATCAAAACATACTTTAACTTTTGTTCTTTTATCTATAGAAGCTAAAAATCAGCTAGCTATGAGGTCACATAGAAAAGTGCTGGCAAGTGGTCAAATCAAAATATATTTTCTGAAGCTTTTCGTGTGTCCTGTATAGACCCACACCTGTTTAGCAAATTGCTGCCAAGCAGACATGAGAGTTGCTTAGTACTGCAATCGAATAGAGCAAGGTAGTAGAACAATGTATAGTTGTGCTCTGGTAAAAGAAAGTTCTGTGGTGGGATGTTTCATGGCAAATACTATGTCCTGTATCTCCAAATGTGGGAACGTCTCAATCACTGATTTCTCTTCCAGCAGAAAGCTCATACCACTTTCATAAATAATACAGTGAATGGCATCTCAAACATTTAAACTTCCCCAGCAAAGTAGATTTTTATTGGCTACTTTAGTTTTTAAGTCTGAACAAAGTGATTACTATTTGGAGGAGTCATAAAGAGACATGAGATAAAATATTAGGAGTTGGATGAAATGTAATGTAGATAAAACTGAAATGAGAATGGGTTTTGCTCATGTGGTCTCTGAGTTATAATAAACATAGTTCAAAATTTTCATCACTCAAAATCAAAATTTTCATCACCCAAAATTTTGGGATTATAAGGATTATACAGCAAACAATGGAAACTTATCAAAGCATCTTTGTAATTTTGTATGACAATAACTGTTACTCTTTGCAAATGTGTTTAGCTATAGGTAATGTACTACCTCCCTCACTATGCATACTAAATATTTTCTCCAGGTACATTCATGTGTGAAAACACTGGGCAAACCAGTAGCCTCTCACAGGATTTAAGAGAAACAGATTCTCAGGTCCTACCCAGACCTATTCAATGAGAACCCACCTTTTGAGCCAAGTTCAGGAGATTCACCTGCACCTTAACATTTGGGTTCTGCCTCCCTGACTGACATGGCTGTTTCTGAGGGTGAGGAAAGGTAATTGAGCCTTCAGTCATCACTTGTTAACTTGGTTGGCGGTATTTCTGGATACTTTTTGGCCATGTAGCTTATACTAAGATTCTCAAGAACCCAAACCTCAATAATTCTTGATATTGCATTCTTAATTGCTTCTGGAACACACCTGAGAGACTAGCATATTGGTCTTACTTTACGGATTATTTGTGCTTGGGAAATGTAGCTTGGACTCTGCTCAGTCATTACTGCCAAACATGAAGATTTTGCTTTTGTCTGTAATATTGTATGTGTGACTATGTGTGTGTGTATCTTTGAGTACTCAACTTGAAGATGATTAGTATGAATTTTAAGTAGAGTGCTGCCTGTCTTGATTCCCTGGGATATTTGACAATGATGTTGGTTTTGTACCTGCCACAGTAACTCCAACTTCTTTACCATCTGAAGTTCGCTTTCCTTTTTCACACTCATTTATGCATCGGAACCAAATGGAATGAAAACCCAGCTTGCAGGAAATGGTTTATAGATAGGGGACTACATACAGTAATTTATAGGTAAAACAAGAACACTTGAGGCCCCACTAGGATTGTTCTAGAGAGCCTGAGACTAGTGGCTGTCCTCTTCACAAAGGGGTCTCTAAGGGACTCTTATAAATGCTATGATTACCATCTGTGTAAAGTTTAAAGAAAAGCATGGAGAATGAGAGTGTATGCGGGTCACATTCCTTCTAATTCTGGAAGCTTGAAGTGAGACCTAGGCAAGGGAACTGGTGTCTAAATTTGAAGATGACTTTGTTGCAGGTGGTCTGCACCCCTGAGTCACCCTGGAGTGTGGAGTTGAATGAACGCTGGCTTTGCCAGGCTCTCACGTGTTTGACTTTACTTTTCAATATCTGTAATGGAGAGAAAAGTGCCCACACATAGATTACTGTGAAGATTAAATGAGGAAATATATGTGCAGTTACTAGCACTTAGCAGGTCTTCCGTAAATGAGACTTCTTACTTTTCTCTCAATCTTTCAAAAAGTACAAATTATCAAAAAACAAGTCAACTCATAAATTCATGCCTATGTCTAAAAATATGTTTGTGAAAATCTTGACTTTAAACCCAATAAAACATTCTTTTACTTTATTAACACTAACTCTAAACATCAACTTACAATATTTTGCATTCTATTTATTAATCATGATTAATCATGCAAAAGTACTTTCCAATATAAATTATTCTAGTAGAGAATTTTCTCCTAGACCTACACATGGGATATGTCAATGAACATTGTATTAAAAATCAGATTAGGGGACCTGTCTGCAGGTGTAACCCTTACCTCTTATCTTACAATTTATCAAAATAAGAGGATAATAATTGGATTGATTGACTTCCACCGGCAATGGCAAGATTCTATAGGTATTTTCTAAGTGGTTTCATGGAACTTACATAATCATTTTCTAATTTTAATTACACACAAAACTGTATTTTAAAATTAAGCTTTATGTATTATGATAGTGGTGTCATATATTATATATTTTTGTATTATGTATTCATTAACAGTTTGTAGTTATGTTTGTCACTTAATTTTTATACTAAAATTAAATATGATTTGTGCATTACTGGTATAGTATTCTGTATTTATATCTGTATTTATTTTACCCAGCAAGGTTCATGTTTCCATGTGCTTTTTGTATTGCTGCCTTCTATTCTTCCATTTCAGTCATTATCTCTTTAATGGTACAGAGAGGCTGGAACTTCATATGCCTCCATATCCTCACTCATTTACTTTGACATAAATTTTTAAAGTATCGGATCAGTTGATTTGCAAAATATCCCAATTTCTAATTTTGTCAGATTTTTCCTAAAGGTATTTATTACTTTTTAAAATTCTGTTACATTTTTTGCTCATTAGATTTTTATCTAGAAGCTTTATTCATTTCAGGGTAAACATTTTAGAAATTTTTGACATTTTAATCATTAGATTTAATTAAGCCCTTGATAGATTGATGCTAGCAGTTATGTCACCATTAGTGACATTAGGTTATCTCAGCTAGATTTAGGTGTTTGCAGTTAGATCTCTCATTGATGAAGATATTTCCTTTTGAGATAAGAAGTAATCAGTGGATAAAATCTTTAAGAGTTTGTTCTCAAACCTAATGCTGTTAGCATATTTAGCTAATCCTAAACTGTTCCAATTATTTCGCTGGGTGATTTTGTTATTTTTAATTTTATTATTAGTATACGTGTACAGTACATAATGCTTTCATTCCTTGCGTGGAGCCAGTACATGTACACAACATGCTGTAATTCCTCTTCTAATCCAATTTTCCTCCCCCTCCTCCCTCTAGTCTTGATCCCTTCCCATTTGAGGAAGATCTGCTTCCCTTTTTCCCACTGTCTTTTATTTTGCTCTTTACTTATAATTTGGCTTTGTCATATAAGAGAAACCACACAATTTTTAAGCTTGTGTGATTTATTTCACTGAACATTTTGCTCTCAAAATGTATCCATTTTTCCTACAAATGACTTATTTCCTACAAATGACTTTGTTTTCTGATTTCTCTTAGTTTTATTAACTGGAATATTGCAGTACTAGCTTTCTCCAGTCCTCCTGAAATAAATTGCATCTCTTAGAATATTGCTATAGACTTAATTGTGTTCTTTCATCAGCAGTTCTCATAGTAAGTAGCTGGTCCTGTAGCATTAATATTAACAGTCATGATAGTTGTAGAAAATGAGGCTTTTTCTTTTCCAGTTTTGAACGTTAATATAACCTCATTTATACTTAGAGTTTTAGAATAATTGTAGTTAGTCATTTGATAATCATACTTCTTCAAATTTTGCTGGTATTATGCTCCTTCAAACAGGCTTCTGTTTTCTTTAGATATATCCTTAATTAATTTTTCTTTTCTTTTGACACAGGAAGACGTCTTTTGTTCTTTATGTGCCCCTTTCTAGACCTAGGGTCTTAATCCAAGTGGTAGGGGAGTTATTGGACTATTATTTTTCTATTCTTGTGGAGGACAGAAATAGCAATATGTACTCAGAAATCACAAGTTCATACTGATATTTCTATTTAACTTTTAATATCAAAGGAGATTTTTAGACTAATCTGATTTTGAATGGTTTATTGATAGTCAAGAAATTGCATGATTGCTGTTGCTGTCAAAAATAAAAAGGTGGGCAAAGCTTAATATTTATTTATTTTTGTCCTTATAGTTCCATTGCATTTGTGTTTAAAATGTAGCCCACAAATTGTATACCTAGCACTATTCTAACCTCTTTTTAAATAATTGTTTTCTTTATATTGTTGGAATGCTAATTTGTTACCTACTGGATTCATTATGTTGAGTTTATTTTAATGATAGACTTTGCCTGATCTGTTTTTTTTTTAACAGCTCTTAAGTAAATACTTGGAAATTTATTGTATATCTTCTTTATGAAATACAGTATATCATCTTGAATATTCTAGATCTTCAATTTTCTGCGATGAGGACACAGAGTTCCTTCTGGGCTAAATCTCTGGATTTGGAGAATAGATATAGCTCTGTGTTAGGAAAGTGAAGTGCATTGTTATTCCTGCCATGTGAAAGCAAATCATATAAGGCATCTTCCAATATTCAGATAAAGGGTTGGCAGACTTTTTCTGTAAGGACCATCATAGTAGTGTGAGTGAGTCAACTTTAAGTGGATCATCCACCTTTTAGATGTCTAGGAGTTTAGCAGGCATCTAACTGCATTGTCAGCAAAGGCAAAATAAGAAACAAAGGTGACACTTCAAGAATCTTGACCTACAGAATCTGGGAGTATAATATACTATCCTGTTAAAATTAGGGGTAATTTGCCATACTATTACAGTTAATGAAACATTTCCTTTGTCCCATGGATTATTTAAAACTATATTTTAAATATCTTACTGATGCAGTGATTTTTTATTTTTAGTCATTAATTTTCTATATACTCAAGATAATGTCTCTGTTGGAATCACTAGAGACTTGCTTCTTTATCCAATTTTGGTAGTTCTGAAAATGTTCCAACTGTACTTAAAAAAGGAGGTGTATTCTGCAATAATTGGATAGATCATGCTTATAATTGATGCATTTGGTCAATCTTGTTAATAATATTATTCAATATTTTTACTAATTTTTTTGCTGATATCAGTTATTGACAGATCTATATTAGTGTTTGCTGGGTATAGTTTTTAATTTGTTTTTCACTTTAAACTTTCTTTTCCCTTTAAAATATGACTATTGTAAACATACATTGTATGTCATTTCATATCAAATCTAATAATCTCTGACATTTAGACATGCTTATTATATTTAGTTTAATTATTGATATGGTTAGATTTAAGCCTAGCAACCTACCATTTGTTTTCACTTTGTTTCCTTTGCTTTTTGTCATCCCTTATAATTCATCAACTCTCTTTTTTGTACTATACAACTTATTTTATTTTTGCTTTAGAGATTAAAATACCTGTCTCTAATTTATTACATTATACCTTCAATTAATATACCACTTTTGGGTTAAGAAAACATTTGACTTGTCTTTTTATTTACATATATAGTTATGTTTACTGGACATTTTGATTTCTTTGTGGGGTTTGAGTCATTATTTAGTGTCTCAATTTCAGCCTAAAGATATTCTTTACTATTTACCATAGGTGAGATCTTCTAGTGATGAATTTTTTAAAGATAGTTTTGCTGTGAATATAGAATTTTTGGTTAATAGTTTTACTCTTTTGTGATAGCTACCTCTTTGCCTTCATGATTTCTAGAGTAAATTCAACTTTTAATCTTGTTGGGAATCTCTTGTGATGGCTTTTCATTTGATGTTTTCATGATTCCTTATGTTTCAATAGTTTGTGATGCTATCTTGTGATCATCTTCTGGTTTAGCTAACTTATATTGTTGAATATTTTGTGCATATTAATCAAATATGCACAACAAATTTTCATCACTATTTGTAAATTTTTAAGTCTTTATTTCTTCAAATGTTATTTCAATTCTTTTCCCTAGTTTTTCTTCTAGGATGACAATTATGCAAATGTTAATATACTACATTGCATCTTACAACACTCCAGGCTCTTTCTGGGTCTCTCTGGCTCTCTGTCTCCATCTGTTTATCTCTATTTCTGTCTGTCTCTGTCTCTGTCTCTCTTTCTCTGTTTCTCTCTTTCTTTGTGGGTGATATAGCACATAAAAAAATACTCTGACAAACTGTTTATAATACATGTTTGGCAGAGTATGAATGTCAGGTATCAGTGAGAGTTCTCCTCAGTGTGTGGTACTTTCTTCAGCATGTGATTCTAGATTTCTGGCTGTATGTAGGAACATCTTGAAGCTCCTTATGGATATTCAATTCGTAAATGTTTCCTTTTAAGATTTTTCAGTAGCATCTTGTTAACTCTAACTTGTACATCCATCTTAGAAAATTTCAGTGTTGATGTAAACTGTTTCTCATTTTCAACAATTGTCTTAAGGATAAAACCATTTATACCAAGTAAACTGAGGCAAATCAAATAAAGATAAATACTGAGAAAGGAATGCATCAGTGATCTTCCAGGTGGCCATGTGGACACTTGAAGCCTGGAAATTTTCCAAGCTCACTTTTTGGCCTGCACTGAGCTGTAGAGTGTTGGTTTTTCATGGCTAGTGTTGTTTGAAGATGGCTGACTTTGAAGGCTACCACAGATCTAGGAAAAAGAGGGGGGAATATCACATAATGCTATGACAACTACTGTTCTCACAAAGATTCAGCCATTGCATTTGAATCAGCCCTCCTCAGATTACTTTAAGCTTTTACTTTCTAAATCTTTGAAGATGTTGATTTAGCTTTTTCTTTTGCCAGTGTTCTCTGCTTTTATGAAGGAGCAGATTTTTGCTGGATGTTCTTATTCAGTCATGGGCTTCTCCTCTATTTTTCCTTCATTCTTACAATATATTTTTAGGTAACACATAATCCAGATTGCTATTCTCTTTATTTTAACCTTTGATTCTATTGTTCTACCATCTTCCGATTTCTGTTATTAATGTTGAGATGAAATTGTAAATCTTACTTACCCATCAGTCTATTTTGTGTCGTCAGTTGTTTTTTAAGTCGTTCTTGGATCTGTTGGTTTTGCATGTGTGGCAAAATGACAATCTCCTTTTATTTACTCTTCTTGATTTTCATCAGCCTTTTTGTGTCTGCAGATTGATGTGTTTCAAGTGCCACAGAAAGGTCTGAATTGTTGTTCCTTCATATTTTATTTGTATGTTGTTGTATCTGTCCATTCTATCTAAGGTTTTGGTTAAACATATGCTGGACCTTCTCATGTCTCTTAACTGTCTTGTACATATTTATTCTGTGTGTGAACTCTGGCTAATTTCTTCTTACTCTTGTTCCGCCGATGCCTCAAGTACATCTCTGCCTAATTTTTAAATTAAACCCATTGTCTCTCATTATAAAAATTTTAATTTATTTTTCCACTATAGAAATTGTATTACTATTTCATTATGCTTTCTATAATGTTATGTATTGATAACATCTTCAGCCTTTGAATGTGTTTAGGAATAATCACAAAGTTGTTCGGTAGCCTGCACATAGAAATTTTAGCATCTGATGTCTGCAATCTATTTTTATTCCAGTTTTTTCATGTCGCTTAGTTCTTTTGTCTCTAGTTATCTTTTTATGTGTGTTCTGGACATCATATTAAACTTTATTTCTAGTCTTGAAAAACTTTTGTCAGATCCTTGGGAACAGAGGAATACAGGTATGTCTAGACAATTTAATTTAAAAAATGGAAACTCCCTATTCTATTCTGGGGAGAGAAATGGGCTATAATCTTAGAAAAACTAATTCTCTTTAATTCACCTTTGCCTTAAAGTTACACCTTCTTTTGATACCAGCTTACTGTGAAGAGCTATATTTTTATCTGTTAGTTGTTGATCCTTATCCATCAAAGTGAGATTCACATTGGCAAACGTCTTCAGTATATAAGTGGTTTCTGAGAGCCTTTGTCCTTTATAATTAATATTTCCTCTTCATTTAAAAATGTGTTCTTTTTATTGATTTTAACAAATAGTTAATGTTTTACCAAATACTTTAGTTATTTATGAAAAAGAAACTAATATGAGTTTGTTAATATACTACCAATAGAAATAGGACTGGCGGTATATGTTTTTCTTTAGGTAGTACTGCATCCTACTCAAGGAGCTTCCTGGATGGGATGTTGATTTACGTATCTACTCCTTTCCTCTTCCTCTTTAGATCCATTTTTAGTTATATTGACAAATAATGTTTCTTATCACTTTAATAGTTGAGCTGTGTTTTTAAGGCATTACATATTTCTACTGAAGCTGTCTATCCAATTCTCTGTAATATTCATGTGATAGTACTTTCCTATTTGTTTTTAAGTCTCTTGTTCACTTTCATTATTCTCATATTATGCCTTGTTATATAGTGGTTGTAGGATATAAGAATTATTTATGACTTCCTTACCAGATTATTTCCCACAATGTATCTTTTTCTCCTGTTTTGCTGAGTGGTCTTTGAAAACTTTTTGTTCTCTATTTGGGAACTATCATTGCTCTCTTCCCCTTGTTTTGGTTTAAAAATTTCTTGATTTTATCAATAGAATTTTCTGTTAAGTGGAATCTTCTCAGACTTCAGGCTGGGTAGGCAGGTCCTCAGCAGGGACTGTTATAATAAGAGTCAAAAAACAAAAGTTCTTTATTTTCACTCATAGTTTCAGCTCAAACTCTTCTCATTTTATTTTTCTTCTCTGACAATGCTGCTATTTAAACTTTGAAGAAAAGATAAGAAATGTTTGTGTTTCTGAGATCTCCAGTTTTTTGTCTAAAACCTGAAACAGGAAAACATTTTGATATAGGTATTACAATGACTTTCCATGAAAAGGGGGGCGGGGGAGACAGATAGAGTGACAGAGAGACAGAGAGAGTGAGAGACAGAATGAGAATGAATGTGAATATGATTTGCTCAGCCTAAATAGGTGTCTGTCTATATCTAATGTTATATGACAAGACAGGGAGATTACTTTGTGTAAACAAGGTTGTTAAAGCAGCATGCATCTGGGTCCGAATCTCTTAGAAGACAGTGTGAATGCAAATATGGTGATTGGTTTATCAGTACCATAACACAGCTACTGTTCTAGAATGAGTAGATATTTATAGGAATTGTAAGAACATGGGGTGCCTTTGATTCAATTATTTCAATGCATCTTGAATGTATGGGTAAAAAACTTTAAAAATTATTAATAAACTTACAGCTTAGGATTTTTTGCTGTTATTACTGTCATTGTCATTTCCATATATTTATCTTATACATAAGTTAAAGGGTTATCTTTTCTCTGTATCTTTTTTTACTCACTAATTTAGAAACTTTAGCTCATTTCTTTTCAGGTAGTTTGGAATTATTTTCTTTTATTACATGTGGAAGAGGCTTGCTTCCTCCAAACAGGTATATGTACTTGGTTAAGTATATATTATCTGTGGCAGCTTTTCAATCAGACCAACATAATGTGTGATTTTTGCCTTACACAAAGAGTTCTCCATGTCTTCATGTCTAATAAGTTTTTGCTTTTTTAGTAAGCAATTTTTTTGTGAGACAGGTTTTTAATAAGCTTCCCAGCCTAGTCTTGAACTTTTGATCTTCCTGCCTTACTCTCCCAAGTAGCTGGAATACAGGTGTTCATCTCTATACCTGACTTAGTAAACTTCTCTGCTAACTAAAAAGTCTGTGCATATTTTCACATTCTTGCTTCCCTTTTCATATTAGTTAACCTTGCTAATATTCTCGATTACTTGTATTATCTCTTCTGAAGTCCGTGTATATCTTTTGCCCATATCTTACTTTTGATTTGTTGTAAATTTTGTAAATGTTAGTTCATTGTCAGAGTTATATTCCATTCTGGTAGCCAGTTCAAGGTATCTGTTTAGTAAGGGACAATATTTCTTTTTGAAACAATTTTATATTGATGTTAATAAACTTTTATACCTTTTGATTTTATGAATGTATGTATTCTTTCCTGGCCATATACTTTTTGTAAATATATAGATATTTTACAATAAGGTCTTCAGTATCCTTGGACTTTATCTTTTGGGTGGGATTAATTTAGGGATCTTATGTTCTTTTATGAGTCAATTTTTCCAACATCATCTACTGAACAACTCATTGTTTTATTCTGCACTTTAATTATGTATACTGAGAAATCTTGTGTATCTGGAAATATTTTAATATAGAATTAACTATTGCTCAATAAATTGGGTAGCATCTGTAAAATCTAGGACAGTACTTTTGATTAATTGCTTTATTAATTTGCATTTTGTTTTATTCTTTATATTTTTTCTAGAGATTAATTGCTTGATGTAGGTTTCTAAATTTACTAGTGTATGGTTATCACTAAATATTTACATATGAACATCATAATAATCTTCTAGTTTTCTAGAATAGCTTACTTATCCACATTTTTATTACATACTGTTTTAAAAATAAGGTTGTTTTTTTCTTTGGTCAGTTTCACTGGAGACCACTTTTTTCAATACTTTTTCCAAAGATCAATTTTTTCCAAATTGACATTATTGCTAAAAAAAATCTGATGCACAATACCCCCTTCTCCGTTTTCATTTTTTGTGCCCGAGATTTCTATTGTCTATATGTCATTGTTTTTATTTTCTACTTTCTACCTCTTGATCACATTCTCTGAGGGAAATTTCTATTCTGTTTTCCTACCTCATCGATTTTTGTTAAATTTGTGAACATATTATTAACTAAATGTTATTTATTATTTATTTCAACTATTGAGTTTAGGGTTATTTAAGCTACTGCATGTTCATAACTAGTATACTTGCTGGATTCTTTTGTATGACTTCTTGTGTTTTTTTATGTTTTAAATTCTCCACTTCAATCATCCAACATGTATTTTCTCGCTTATTTGAATATTTCATCAATGTTTCTAGATATTCTTTGCAGTTAAAAAGGGTAGTAACCTTGCTTTGAAGGGCAGGTTGGAATAGTAGGAGCGGTGGAGAATGGAAATTTAAAGAGAAAATGAAGGCTTTTGATTCAAATCTTAGCTCAGCTGCTTACTAACCGTGTAATATGTGGATAAGTTACGCAAATTCTCTTCCGATTGGTTTTCAACACTAAGATGGGTATAAAGAGAGGCTTAGTTGTCGTAAAGAGCATATGCGCTTATGTCTATTGGCCTATTTATAGTGTATAGTGTTTCAATGACTGGTGTTTATATCGATTTTTCTTCATAAATTATCTGTATTCGAGATGTTCTCCATAACTTTGGCCCACAATATCCTTCTCCTGATGGCGGCACACAGAGGTTACAGTGCACGGGCTCAGTGAGAAGGCACCGTATAAAGAGACACGCTGGCTGCTCACAGAGTAACCACCCCTCTTGCTGTGCAGATAACTTGGGAATTTGCAGCTGGATCTATATTTAGATGTGAGGCTTCTGTGGGAAGGACCACTGTGCTAGCTTTGGTCTGCCAGTCTGGGAGGTTTGGATGGAGACAAAGTTCTTGATGTGTTCTGGATCTTTTTGTTAAAAGTAAGGACCACTAACTTGGTTTTAGAGAATTTCTATTTAGCACTTCATGAGCAATACACTGATATTTTATTTGGGGGCACTTTTTTCCAAATTAAACTATATGATAATAGGTCTGTTAAGCAAAGAGGATTATAGTGCCATGAGGCTAAGTTATTAGTCAATAGGGGAAGAGAGAGGGCACGGTTTACGTCACAGTGGAAGGCTTTCTGAGACAGTTGGGTTGAAGGCACTGGATTTCTGTAAATGGAAAATGAACACTGATCAATGATCAACGATATAAGGGACTGACTGGCCAATAGTTATGATATTGGCAAATCTCTGAAATCTTTCAGAGATGCTTGTGCCTCTAAATGGAGAAAGATGGAGTGGTAGAATCTTTCAGGTATAAATTAGTTAAAATTTCAATTGTCTTTTTTCTTTCAATGCTTCTTGTGATTGATTCAGGGATCACAAGAAAAAGATGTTAGTTTTTATGAACAAAAATCATCAGAAACACAGCTCTTAATTTTCAAGTGTGCCATCTTTACCTTCCTTTGCCCCGGAAGGCACATTTTATTACTATTTTTCATTGTTTCCAGTTACTATTTATCATATTTCCCTTTTCCACACCAGGTTTTAGTTCATTAAGAATTAATTTTATGTAAACTGGAAGTAGGAATAAGGTTCCTGGCTCTTTCAAAATAACAAATGGAGTTTTCTTCTGAGGTCACTTGATCGTGTCTCTAAGACTGCTTTTTTGACTACATTTTATGAATACTCTCATTTCAATCCCCACCATTAACTCCCGAGATAAGCAGTAACTCTAATGTCCACAGAAGAACCACTGTTTTGGAATTTGTTGTCAGGCAAGATTCCCTAATGAGACACTGTGTGAGATCCTTTGCTGGGAGTGCTTCTTGTAGCTGGAGCTCTTCTGCCCAGCACTGATGAAGAGCAAAGGTCGTATTTCATATTCAACTATGACTATCACCTACATATGTCATTTTGTTTTCCCCTCAAATGGTATCTGTGGTCATGGTTTTCACTTAGTAGGTGTTGGCTTTTATCGCCAACACAGAAAAAGAAGCAGTCATCACTGCCAAGAAACTTTGGCATGATAACTAGTTAATAGTTTTATAGCAGGGTAGGAGGTGTCTGTAACATGAACCAATGAGTAATGAATGAAGAAATGAATGAATGTGTATCTCCACGATGATGAGCATTTCCGTTATATCTCTTTCAACATCTTTCCTCTCTTCAGGAACCATGGTATTTCTTTTCACCAAAAGCATATTTTGGATCACTTTGTAATACAAAATCAAGGCAGGTGGGCAGCTACTCATCTAAATGCAGTTTACTCTCTTAAGAATCTGGTTTAATACTACGATGGAAAATTGCCTTTGTTCTCCAAGATAATAAAGATAACAGCATGCATTCATATTCCTTTAGAACACACATTCAGGCCCTTATGTACCTTTGCTGAAAAGTTCTCCAGAGCTCAAGATAACAAATTTGTATGTTACCGCGCAATGTGCAGTGCCTACCAATTGCTCCTGTTTCATTTTATTAGTTCTTCACAGCTTTTGTTTCATCCTTATTTTTTCCATTTCATGTATTCTAGATCTGAAAGTCCAATACCGGCCTTTATGAATTCTAATGATACTTAATTACCTTCTACCCAATCTTAGTCTCTTTCTGTTGACCTATATTAAAAACTAACAGTTCAAATGATCCTAACTGACACTGGACAGATCAAGTCTGGTCTCAGAATAATGAGAAAAAAAATACTCAAGAACAATAAAAGGGTGTACTTTTTTGATCTGGGTTTCTTTTTTTGTGGTCCTTGAACTTACACAATATAGACTGACAGTTGCATCTGATTTTTGTTTTATCAACAATATGAGAAACTTCACCTCTGAGTTTATAGTCAAACCCAAAGCTGAATGTGGGTGCATTACTAAAATTAAGGATCTTGATATTTTTGCAAATCAGTTCTAATCTCTAGTTTTGGATTATCCTTCTCCCTTCTGCAATACAGAACAAGGAGGGATAATTGTAGCCCATGACTGAAATACAAAAGAAAGCATGGAATGAGCAGAAGACAAGATGAATGGATGACAAGATGAGTAGTGTGTTTTATAAAAAATATGCAAATAAACATTATTTTACTTTTAATATTCTCTGTATTAATTTATACATATACATAGCATAAGCATTTCACATAATTTTATCACTATGCACAATACTATGAGAAGCTATTTTGATTTCTTCAGCCCACACTATTTTAGCACAATAACATCTAAAATATTTTAGCAATATATTATCACATTTGTACTAGAGCTGCCTGAAATACTCTGTTTTCCATGTTTGTAAACAAAAATAGGAACATTACTATAACACTGCAATTGCAAAAATACCATCTTTTCAATTCCCCCCTTACATTTAGTAAAGGAGACTTAAACTACTTTTGTATCCAAAATAGCATTATTTCTGAGAAAAATAGTTTTCTCCCGACGTATTAAATATATGACCAGAACAAAGCAATTATTGTCTTCCAAAACTAAATCACTCTGAAAGGTAGCATAAAATGACACTGATGAGACATGAGATATGGAGCATCACAATGTATCTTCTCATTTAACATACAAATTAAATAATGGTAACCAATTACTGCTGCAAATTTACAAATCAGTTTCTGGTGCCAGTAATGATACTGGTCTACTCAGGGATTTTTGAAGCTCTCATACTGGGAAGTAAAGAGAGATGTGGAAATACAATCAAATTATGAGAAACTTTTTTAAAACATAAATTAATATGTGGTTCAACTTGTAGCAGTTACATTTGCCCTCTCCTGTTTTGCTCATAGCAGCAAATAAGAGGTCAACTCGAAACCGATTTCTAATTAGCCCTACTGATTCTTCTGGGTAAAGACTGAGCTCTTGTTTAGTTCTGAAGCTGGGTGAAAGGCAGTTAATGGACTTCTATGGAGTCTTTTAATTTCCAGTCTTAAGCAAATTTATCTTTTACTGTTAGATAGCACCCAAGGGCAAGAGGTAATCGCTTTATAAGCCTTGGAGTGATTTGCTTTATAAATCCTGTACTTTAGGAAAGTAGAAAACTCTTTAAAGAGTATTCTCTTTCACTAAGAATTACATTTTTGGCAGTTTTGTGAAAAATTTAGCAATGGATTCTTTGTGACCTTCCAATTCGTAAATGTCAGTGACCAAAGCACAATCAATGCAGAGTCCAATTCTTCTCAGCCGTTAAAGCCTGCCCAATGGACAGGATTATCTCAAATCAAGCTGAGTGTGTAACAGTTCCAGAAAATTATCTCTAAATTTCTTTTGCTTTCAAAGGATTACATCTTCCTGTCAAATGCATGTCTTTCTACCCACTTTACTAGTCATCTTTATGTCTGAAAGCGATTTTGTGCTGCAGAGGTCATGTAATCTGTGCATTTTACACTGTATGGATGACAAAACGTGAGAAATATCAGAATTGATTGAAATAAAAAACTTAAAAGTTAGATCCATAGCCAAATACAGAAATAGTCCAATTCAAAATCTCGAGTTAAAAAGAAAAGTATTAACAGTGATTTCAATTTTTCAAAGGTATAAATGGCTCAAGATTTACAAGGAGCACCCTGTATCTGAACTAGGTCAATTTAATTGTGTTTTTCTTGGACACTTTGCTTGCGTTACTAAGACATCTGCATCTCAGTTTTGGATGAATGATGGTGTTCACAAGTTGCAGTGGGAGACTCCATTCCTAGACTGTCTCCCAAAGCAATAGTACCAAGAATAACTTTCTCCAGAATTACTATGGACAAATTCACTTAATAAATCTTCACAAATGATATGCTCAGCTCCTGGGAGGATGGGAATCACTTTAAATGAATGATCTATTTTTCCCCCAGGAAATGAAGGCTCAGTGATCACGACGCTGTGTGTATTTCACATTCAAGCAGATGACTCTTTCTCGATGATGTTCAAAGCGATCATCTCAGCACCCTCCTCGCCTTGGTTGTTGGGTGGATCATTCCTCGGCTCCTGGTGGCAGATGTAAACTGGGATATTGTCACCGCCAGCCTCAGCAGCAGCAGCTGCAGCTCGAGCAGCAGCCGAGCGGTTGGAGGGGCGGGTTCCCCAGCGCTGGTTCCATTGGATCTTGAACTGGGCCCACTGGCGCTTCAGGGTAGTTTGGACCTGGAAATGAAAAGGGAGGCTTGTTTTTATATGATTGCAGAAATGATCCAAGCAAAGTTTGAATTCAGGTCTCTTGGAGCTTATCAGAGGTGAAAGAAAGTAAAATTGTCAATTCTGAACTCAAAGACTGAGCTCTATGTGTTGTGGCCAAGGAATTTATCATCTTGGGGGACAGACATGCAAAAAGGGAAACTGTTCTATTCTCTGCAAAGGTTATTTGCTGTTTTCTTTTTCTTCTTATGCTCAGATTATGTTGAATATATAAAGTAAGGAATACATCATATTTTTCCCCAGTAGAAACCAATTCCCCTAGTATTGTGGACAGATTACCACACACTTTCTATTACATATTTTTAAGAATTTCTGTTGCTCAATATGACAAGTTTTATTCTGTATAAAATAAGGTAGATGTGATCATTGTTTGTAGCTGAGTAGTACTCCATTATATAAAAATACTACATCTTTTTTATCCATTCCTCAGTTGATGGGCACTTAGGTCATTTCCAAGATCTGGCTATTACAAATGGTGCTGCTATAAACACAGGTGCACATATATCACTGTGGTATGAAGTTTTCAGTTCTTCTGGGAATATGCCTAGAAGTGGAATAGCTGGGTCGAATGGGACTTCCAATCCCAAATGGATGCAACTTGAGAGACCATACTCATAAGTGAAATAAATCAAACTCACATGTGTAAATACCATGTAGTCTCCCTAGTGTAAGAAATGGTAAGAGTACATAAGATTTTATGGTAATCATGGTTTCCCATTATATTACTTTGAAGTCTTACAATGTTTTCATTCATTGGTTGGAATGGTTTTATTTTTGTTTGATTTTATTATGTGTGATGGTATGAACAGCTACTTTGAAGAAAACAAGACATTATGGCAGCCATTGCTGATTTACTATCATCTTGCTTTGAAGACCTACCAAACTTCTGTTCTTGTATTTTGATTCGTTCTGTCCTGTTGTATCTTATTAGATTTTATTACATGTAATAGTATAAACAAATTTTTTAAGGAAAATGAGATATTATAGTAACCATTGTTCATTTCCTGTAGTTTGGTTTTGAATATCTTGTAATGCTTTCTTTCTCTTGAATGATTTTATACTATTTTGTTATGTTTGACATTATTGTATGTGAAGGTATGCTCAAGAGACATCATGGTAGCTACTGTTGATATTTGTTGTCTGTTGTGAAGTGCTGTGTTGCTTGCATTATTCTGATTTGCTTTGGTCTGTTCTCTTTTGTTTTATTCTCTTTAAAATAAAAAAATATATTTTATCCCTAAAAAAGTATAAGATAGACATTTAAACTTAAAAAAATTATTGCTATAAAAGACACACTGCCATTAATCCTCTAAAAGTATTCTCCTTTGCTTCACACACACATATTCAGTGATTCTTGCTGTTTTTTGAAACAGTGCTGAAAATCCTCTTGCATGTCCTCAGTTGTGTTGTCATGGCTGCCTCGGAGTGCTGAATTAATTCAAAATGTTTACCTTTCGTGGTTCATTTGTCTTTGTGGGAGACCCGGAAGCCACATGATGCCAGGCCCCATAAAAACGTAGGTGGGGACACATCTTAATAGATTTTAAGTCCACCCTTTTATTGGATGGTGCTTACCAGCACTTTTCAAAATTACACCTTGTAAAGACACTCATAAAACAGGATTTCTGGAACTGCTTAGAAAGTGGCAAGAATGACTGGATAGAGGTGTGTGAAGTGATAGGGAATATCTGAATGGGAAACTAATGGCAGTATGTCTTAAACCGTAATATATTTTGAAACATTCACATGTGATCAAAATATTTTGATATCTTATACATATAAACCATTTTGTCTCTATTTCTTAATGTATTTTTAGTTTATTCTGTTGCTGAACTTGAATACAACAGCTAAGTACCTGAGAGAGAATCTGGGGACAATGTAACATGAGGTAAGTCCTGTAACTGTTTGATCATGGAAAGTCATTTTATCTACATATGAATGAATGTGAAAGTAGATCTGAATGATCTACTTTCAAACATATTGAAATGTATAAGGCTGGAAATTTCCAGGAAAAAGTAAACACCATCCCCTAATAGTTATTAGTATCTACGTGATTCTGTATATTTTATTTAAGAGAAGAAATAGTCAAATGATTTGTTGAAAAACAAGTCAAGATGGCGTGCAACGTAGCTGGTGATTTATCACCTCATAGCAGAGCGACTGGAAGACTCAGAATGACAAATGACAACGAGAATAGTCTAGCATTCTGATAATTTGAACACAACAGTCTGGTCATAGGGTATAAAGCACTTTACCTACAATTATATTTAAAAGGAACTAAGATAAGAACAGTGTTAAAGAGTGAGATGTGAACTATGGCTGAACTTTGTATTGGTTAAAGCCACATAGGGGACGAAGGATGGCATAAAGTTTCCGTGTCGCCAACACTTGATTTGTGTGAACTTACATAACCATCACGACAGCCCTTTTAGGAGGGCACCACTGTTATTTTTACTTTCAGCAGAGAGAATTGAGATCATATTGAGAATTGAGACCACAGTAAGAGAGCTGGATGTGGCCGAGCCACAGTCCCGAGCGAATCTTGGCTTCCTCTGAGTTGTACTGTAGCTCTGTAAAAGCTAGATTTATAGTCAGGAAACCAATGAATGTCCTGTTGAGGAACAGGAAGATTCTGGCTCAGTATATTTTTCCTACAGAAGAACTATACTATTCGTACGAATTCAGAACCTTTCTAAGATTGTCCTTGGAAAGCATAAACAGACACTTAGGGTGTCCGAGGTAGACAGAAGTTCAGAGTGAGTTTGAAAACTCTTAGAAGAAAAGCCAGAAATGGTAGCCCACACTTGTAATCTCAGCACTCTGGAATGCTGAGACTGGAGGACCACAACTTTGAGCCTAGCTTGGAGAATTTAGTGACTTAGAGAGTCCTGATGTCACAATATAATATAAGAAAGAATTGGGAATATACTAATTCAGTGTGAAAACCCTAGTACATGCATGTACCAAAAAAGTCCCATCAGAAAATGAAAGTGTTTTATGTCAACTGTACTTTTAAAATAATCTCCATCAGATGTATCTGTGTATATTGATGACCTACCCAACCCAAGCAAGATCCAAAGGCTTTGAAGTCTATTTTGATTTTTAAAGTTATTATTACAGAAAGTTCTACAGCCCTAGCTAATTGCATCTCAAATTACAACTCTCCCTTCGTGTGAAGATGGTAATCTACTTCAATTTGTAAACTACATATATAAGAACAGTCCCTGAGCAGCATGTAAAAGACACTTCAATAATTACAGTTTAATAAAGGCAATTATCTCATACAACATCGCAGGCTGAGCCTGATGCTACTGTTGTGACAATAATAAAAGTATTGAATCAGTGCCCTTAAAAAAAGTAGGGGGACTTTTGGTGTTTCTGAATAATTATAGATTGTTAGGAGATGTCAATTGTAAGCATAAAATACAAAATTCTGAATTATATAAATTTATTGTTTGTTAAAGCAATGAACACAAATTGCATTTTTTTCTCATCAGATTAATTTATCTATTGCCAGCTCTAAAAACCAAAGTCGTGATCTGTTGGTTTGAGGACATAATTATCACACCTAGTTCTATTACTGAGCTACATAAGGTGGTACATTTGAGCATCAGCCCCATGTCTGAGAATAGCACACTCTGTGTAGACGTTACAATTTGTGTTTTCAGAAACCTTTCAGGAGATTCTGATGTTTGCTTGGTTTTGAGAAGACTTGTCTAGAACAAAGAAATTACTGCTTAGCTTTGAGGCCCCAGATGAATTTTTTTGTCTCTGGAAAGGAAATAGTCTCTTGGGATATCTTTCTCTTTATCTAGCTGAATATATACATCCTTAAGTTCGTACCTGCCTATATTCTCCCTCTTCCTATTTTAGAAAATTATGGAAATAAAGACACTAAACTTGAAAAGCAGACTTTATTGATGAGGGAATTTCTAAACAGAAACATTCTTTGCATAAGTAGTGAAAAGAGAATATTATTAAAAGGCATATCATAGAGAGAAGAACAGGGCATAGGGAGAGGCTTTTACAGACAAGAGCAAAGCCTTGCAGACCAGAGAGGAAGGAGAGAGAGGGAGGTACAAGGGACACATGTGACCTTGGTCTACAAACCATTTTAGTCGCAACTAAAGAAACATGCAAAAGGGAGGAAATGTAGTATGCTATTAGTATTCCCCATGCTAAACCACTCCTTGGAAAGAAATTATGCATATTTATGTTTATGATCATCTTTCTGAGGGACATAAGATACCAAATAATTTATTCATATTTGGATAATTTCTGTGGTTTTTGAAGATGGGATGAGTTGTTATAGGAAATGCTTGATATAAGGATGGTCTTGTGGATGTCTCCTGATTCCTATTACTTTAATTCTCCAAATTCCTTTCCTGCTTTTCATCTGTGCATGGGCCCTCTATATCATCTGTTTCTAGCAACCAAGGACAACATACTGACAATAAATCCAAATTAAAATGCCCATCTTGCCATTGTATAACAACACTGCAATCCCCTGGATTTCTGCAAAAACTCAGTATTGAGTCAGACAAGTTTCATCACAGCTCTATCTCAGACGCAGTTGGAAATAACTTCTTCCAAGTGTGAGTGCCTGTCTGTGTTTAGTGTTGCAAGGTGATGTGTATACAGAATGCTCAGCCAAGACTGGATGCCTAAAATACAAGACCTGCAATATTACATCTGGCACAGTGTACAATTTCTGTGTTATTAGACATGCCACACTGGCACCTTCCTCTGGTAACCAGATCTTAATGAAAAGGGGCATGATTTCCCTATTTCACAAAACAGGTAACAGACTCAAGTAAACTCGAAACATTTTAATTGTTGGGAACACTCTCTTCCGGGTTTGCCATGTCTGACATTTCCAATGATATCAGAGTTAGGATGACACTATTTAGGTGAAAAAAAAAAGTTTTTCATGTCACCTGAAACAACTCAGAAAGCATGGCTATACTTTCCTAGAATATGCACCATTTTAGTACTATATATAGGGCCATTTATGACCTGCTCACTTATTGTTTCTTACTATTCAAAAGAAGAAAAGAAAAAAAAAATAAAGACGATGATAGTCTAACAGCTGGCAACAGAAGAGTATCTCGTTTTGTAGCAGGATCCTACCCTGGCCAATAGCAATAATGAACACTATATTTTTGTTGATTAAAATAATAAGGTATTGATGACATAATGAAGGAAGGAAAGAATAAAATGCCTCAAATGAAGAGAGAATAAATACTTTGCCATGTTGGGTTAGAGATGGGTAATAGACTACAGAGTAATAAAATATTTTAGATGGTCTCTAGGTATTATTTAACTACAGAATTAGAGAATAGAAAATAAATCAAGTATACCTTGATATTGGTTAGAAATGTTTCTAATGACTACTAGGAAAATAATGTATTGATAACAAAATGTGACTTGCCTTATATAAAATTATTCTTAATAGGATTTAATTAAAATGAACTAAAACTCATTTCTGCATTTAAAGTCACACAGTTATTCAGGACGCATGCTCCACTTTTTAAAAACTCTGGCAAGGAGTTACAGAAATTTGTATTTATTTGAGATGGAGTAGTTTAACTGAGAATCAGAAAAATCTCAGCTAGAGTAGCCACCACTACAACTACTACTGTGACACTGGATAAAGCACATTTTCTTGGAGTTTTGATTTCTCACCTGAAAAATGAGGAAGCTTTTAAATTTTATTCCTTGAAACTGGAAGTTTCTTAGAAGAAGATCTGGAGCCACAGTGACCTCACCTCTATGCTTTATAAATTGCAATCCCAGGCGAGAATGTATTGGAAGGAAGGCTACCCTGATGAAAGAGCCTGGAGTACATTGGCTGCATGGAACTCTAGATTCTATTTGTATGTGTTCACAGAATAGATAATTTATTTAAGAAACTTAACTTCAGGGTAACTTTCAAAATGTTGAATAGTAAGTACTAAGCACCTAGAAAAGAAAGCAGTGGACCAGGAAAAACTGGCTGACTCTGGCTCTGTCCTAGCAAGGACCAGGGTCTCCCAAAAGGAATAGGGACATGACTTCTCTTTCTATGGAGATGTAGAATAACTTCCTCCATTCATGCTGACCCACTCAGCATGCAGCCTAGGAAACTGGCACTCAGCTGATGTCTGGAGACTATCTACAATTATCCACAGCTTGGAGATGAAATTCAGTCTGTAGTAGTGGAAATTGGGTAATCCTGCTCATCATGAAACTCCTCAAAGTCAACTGTAGAAATGAGATCAAGTGGAATGTGTACAAAAGCCCTCCAGAAACTGTGAAAGGCTGAGTTTATATAAATGGTGAGTAGCACATAAAACGCATGCTTACCTCGTTGTTGCAGAAGCAGTAGATAGTCGCAACGAAGAATCCCTACAAAGAGAAGGAAAAATAAAGTTGAAGTTATTTTTGTATGCAATATTTTATTTCATAATCAATATAAGTAGATTGGAGAATAGTGAAATATTTCACTACTGCAATAGCATGTGAATCTAAGGGCAGAAAAAAGAAATATACAATTCCCTTATTTACGGCTACGCTAGCATAATATTCTGTTAGAAATGTAGTTTTTTAAAAAAATTTACTTATCTATTTTTTTGGTTGTGGATTCTACTACTTGACAACTTGGATAGTTCTAGCAAATCTGGTTAATATATTGCTCTTTTTATCATGGAGATTTTTAGTAGACTATGCTGATTACAGTGGAGTGCAATAAATTTTTGTACTTATAAACTTAAAATCTGAGATCTTGTAAAGTTCAGTAAAAAAAATCCTTTACAAGCATATTAGACTAGGTGGCAACCAGTACAGTATTATAACTATACCCATCTCTTATATAAGGATATGGGCTAGGTAACCTCTAAGGCCCTGTTCACTGTTCAATTTTCTTGTGTTGAATCTTCAATGATGGCCACAACAATAATTTAAGTTATTAAAACAGCTCCTAAACTTTTTTCTTCAAAAAAGCTTGTGCATGTTAGCAATACAGAATCATGGGGTTTGTTTGGGAGAAATTGGTACATTTATGCAAGTATCTTGATACTTTTCTATTAGTACTCTAAAGGTCCACCTTTTAGTTTCTAGTCACCTCTCCTTTATGTAAACTTTCTTTTTAACACATTCGATTTTGGTTACCCTCTCACATTAACTCTTGACTGTAGAAAACAAATCTAATTTTCAATTTTCAATCAGGACAAAGAGCCTGTGTTAGAATTACTCCTGCTTGAGGACCATTTATGCTCTAATTTGCTGTCAAAACGCCTAGCAGTATGGCTTCAGCAACGCTTTGGATTTGGGGCAGAATAAATGGAAACAGAGCTGCTATTCTCCTCTCTAGTCCTTCAGATGGTGAATAGTCCAGGAATACTTCTGTGTAGCTCTTCTGTTCCCTTATGTGAAGAAACACCTGGGTACCTGGATATTCTCTTTTATAGTCACTGAAGAGTCTTAGCTGAATTCCTCACATTTGCCTGATCATCAGACAACTGAGCAAAGAGATGGGCGGCTCTCTGGAAATTCATTCTCTCTCATTACCCCAAAGCCTCATTTATTTATGAAAAGAAGGTCTGACTGATACTGTTATGCGTGACCACTCAACTGGGTGGGGGAGGCTGAGACTCTTGTGGATCATGTCAAATAGAAACCAATGGTCTTAAATACCTGCTTTTCTTTGGAATTTGGGCTGGGCCTGTTGAATTGAAGAGTGTAAGTTACAACGTTTAAGATCATGGGCTTTAGAGGTGAACAGATCAGCTAGTTTAATACTGTTGGGTTCTTTACCTGGAAGTGAATCAGAGAGTGCATGAAGTAGTCATAGATCTTCCCAAGCACTTTGTTGGAAGGCCTCCAGGGAAAGACGACAAACTGGATTCCCAGCAGGGGCACCAGGATCATGGTGGCCTTCACGGCCTTCAGGTACATGTAGGACTCGGCCTCATGGGTTTCCCTCATCTTAGTCACCAGCACTCGGACGATGTTGAGCAAAAAGAAGAAATTGACCTGCAAAAATATGACAGGATGAGAAAATCATGAGATGTGTATCATGCAAGGCCAGCTCCTGTCCTCAGTTCTGCTTTGTCCAGTGTGTGGAGCTGACGTCACTCACATGGAACATGGAAAACCATCTGGGAGGTCAAGGAGACCCTTCTTGGATCTGTACTCCTTTTCTCTTTTTCCCCTAAGTGAGAAAATGTTTTTCCTGTCTATGTAAAAATGTTAAGTTCAAGTCTAATGATGGCCTTCATTTATTTAGATTTGTAGAGGTTTTTTTTTTAGACATTTTAAAGAGTTCTTTTAAGTCTTGCCTTCTCGTTGTCACTGAAAATGAAATGAGGACCCACAAATGGACCTGCAAAGTAGTAGAGACAGTGAACCCAGCCTTCTTTTATAAATGATGCGTATTTTTATAATAAGGTCATTGAAAAAAATTTACATTAAATAAAACGGAGAACTAAAAGATACACTTGAGTTTAGATACATGTATGCATTAGGTTAACAATTCTTTAAAAAAAAAATATCGAACAATACCACCCTGGCACAACCAGGCAACCACTGATTGCTGTTATCTTAGAAATGGAGATTTCTGTAGTTTATCCTCTTTTGTGTCTGGCTACTTCGTTTTAACATACTATCTGTGAGATTTACCCCGTTGTGTATATCAGCATTCCATTCATTTCTAACACTGAGTGGTACTCTATTTTCCCATTAATGGAAACTGGAATTCTTGCCATTCTTTCACTGTCATGAATAAATGCTACAAATATTTGGATGCAAGTCTTTTCACAGACATATGTTTTCATTTCTTTTACCAAGGAATAGAATTCTACTCCTTTTCATACAGTAAATATGGGTGTCAGATATTTTTGTCTCAGTAATGAAAACTGTAGCAACAGGTCACAAGCTAGTTTTGGTTGTGAAGGTTAGTTTTAAAGATAAATCTGCTTTGATTTTTTTGGAGGGAAATCAAACTCATGATCTCGCACTTGCTCGGTACTGTGCCACTAAGCTATGTCCCCGGCCCTGTTCTACAATTTTAACTGATACTTCATTTTAAAATGGTTACAGTGATTTTTAAAAATCTAGAATAGAAATAAGTATTTAACCTGAAAATTTGAGAAAGGCAAGACATTTCAATTATTATAGTATGTTGAAAAGGTTCATGACAGGCTAGTGAGTACATCTCTATTCTAAATAATGGCAAAAACAATTTGAATTCCACTGGAAAAGCCAGGAGAATTAGAAGATACTCTGGGTGACATTCCAGTTTGATCAGTTGTGATTGGATACTTCCACACTGCAGGAGCAGGTTGTGATCTATAATCAAGACTGTTCTACTTCTTCACTCTTATCTGATGAAATTGTTTTTGTGGTTAATGGAGAAGATAATACATAATATATAATATGGAAATATTAGTATTGCTGGTCCTAACATTGACAGAATGTAGTAAACCATAGATAGAAATAAAAATACTTGAATTCAGATTCAGATAGTAGCATTCTTCATCTTACACCTAAACACTTTTTATTGTTCCTGGCATTTTAGTAAGATTACTACACTCTTTGTAGGATCTGAGGAAGAACATACAGGGGGTCTGTGTGCTATCTTAATTACTTTTTAGCAGCACCTTGTCACCACTCCTTTAGCCTCTCGGTCTTCACCTTCACATACAGAAGTTTTAAGCTACACTGTTGTTAGATGTGTATGAAAATGAGCTTATGGTAACACTCTCCCTATAAATAAAAAAGATATTTTCTTCCAGAATCATATTGCTTTCTCTACCTAGACTATGATTAAATTTTCTTCATTTTAAAGTTATAATACAAATGCTAAATAATACATACTTACATTTTCACAAAAGTTCCAACAAGAGATAATACTATTAAAAGTAGATTTAAAACCATACTCACCACCAGCGCCACCATGACAGGGCCATGGATGATGTACAGCAAGTGGGTATCCACACTTATCCAGCAGCTGAAATAAGGAGAATGCACACATAAGTATAAATATTTTTATTACGAGCCTATTAAATTAAAACTACCATAATACTTACTTGTCATTGAAGTACAGTGCCCGAGTAATAGCATGGATAGTGGTTGGCACCAGTGGGAACCCTAAAAACATGAGAAATACAAATCACATTTGGTTCCCTGGCCATAATTAAAAGCTAGATTTGCATGGAAAATACTGGCAAAGTTAGTGTGTCTTTTAAGATATTCCTCAGATGTTTGTACACAAATTACCTTGGGTCAAAACAGGTGAAAAATTTCCTTGTTAGAACAGCCAGAACATCACATGATTTCACAGAGTTTAGTTAAGAGCAGCAGATAATTAAGTCTTTTGCAAAGTAACCATTGTAGTGGGGACACGATAACCTGTCCTAGGACTCTTACTACTGTCATTATGTCTATAATGATGACCATTCCGTGGATGGCTATTAACAGGAAAAAGAAAATCTTTCCTTGTAGTGGAAGAGGCTGTCATAAGGAGAGGATCTGAACCACTCTGGAGGAAAGTCCTCTGGGAGAGTCTGATTGCTCCTAAAACCTCCCTTGAGGTCTTATTTCTTCTAGGATTTCCATTTCTCAATTTGTTTGTATTGCATGCATTGATCTTGGTTGTTTTTCTTTTTTATTTTTTTGGTCATTCTTTTAAATGTAATTGAAATTTGTAATTTTCCTTATAAAAGCTTCTTATTTTGATGCTGGTGTACCTATGTGCAACAGAGTACTAGTGAATTGAGATATCTATAGAAAGAGGTTTTATTATCATCAAATTAAGAAATATGTCTCACAAAAGAAACTTACTCACTTTCATTTTCTGTGAATTAAATGCAAAAGGTGATAAACTCAAAATAATCGAGTTTTCACCTAAGCCTCTAAACTCATGAAGCATATAATTCAGCAAGGTCATTGATTAAATGCTTGGCCTGAAATAATTTAGAGTTGGATTGTTTATACAAAATATGAATGTGTTATTCACAGTAGTTCTAATATGCCATTTCCCATTAGAGATCAGAAAGAAAAACTCATTCTCTGGGTTTAAATTGAAATATCTATTTAAGAATTAGACAGCAAAAGAAGCCTATGGAAACCTGAATCCTTCCTCCTCATTTTGTTGAAAGGCAAGTGTGCTTTCTACTTAATACAGAAAGATTCAAATCACTCTGATGAAGTTTTAAATAGTTGCTGATTAAGGAAGGTTAAGGAACTACATAAATAGTTTACATTCTACATTATTTTCTTTTTGATATAGTTGAGTATCTTTTTCCTTTTGTCCTTTGTGTTATGTGTGTTAACAGATGTATTTGTTGACAGTCAGCAATAATGACAAAATGTTTCATAACTAATTTACCATACATCAATATGGATAGAACGGTATATAAATTGTTCCTTTTGGATGTCCTTGTCTATGACTCTCCAAGGGGATTAGTAAAGCGCATTTTTGGATGTATCTGGTGGGTCGTGCAGAGATGATCTTGAGTGCTCTATCTGGTCCCTGGATTCCTTTCTGGAATTATTCTCCTGCTCTTTCTCCTGGTCACCATGAACCAAGCAACTTTGCCCTCCTCTCTCATGATGTTTCTGAATTGGAGCCAGCTGATTAAGGACTGAATCCCTAAAACCATGAGCCAAGTTAAATCCTTCCTCATTAAACTGTATGTGTTGGATATTGTACACCAGTGATGGGAAAGCTGATTAATACAGCTACCCTGTGAATCAATCTGATAAGGAAAGCCTCAGGTCAGGATGGGGTGAGCCTTGACTTCTCCACTTGAAACCTCTGGTATGTTGCCTCTCACCTGGACTCAGCTTTCTAGACTTTCAGTTGAGGAGTCTTGATGATCAACTGACAGAGAGAAATGAGGCTAGGGTGGGAAGTTCAGAATTTAAAATACAAAATTCTCTTTGCATTACAAGTGTGTGAAGAATAAGATAGCAGAGAACCTGATACTATTTCTTCAGGGCCTATTTGGTATTCATCCAGTAGCTGAACTTATTTTGTGGACATTCTTAGAGTGATAATCTTCTTTTTCTGTGCCAAACCTCAAATGCATCACAATGTGATTGGGATTCTAAGAGGGCTTTGTTGGGCTCTCAAGGACTGAATTCTTGCTAATACCCATATGTCATTATTCCTTGAAGAATCTAGGTCCATTTCTCTATTCTTTGAAAGCAAGACTAGAAGATTGTAAATATTTAAACACATGTTAAATTTGGTCAAACCTCAGGTGGAGGAAATACCTACCCCAGCCCAGGAGATAATACCAGCGCAGATGCTTTGCCTCGTTAAACACAGACACCACAATGAGCGTATGAAGATAGATCCCTTCACAGAGCATCCAGAAATAATTGCAGGCCATCATGTACTGGTGAAAGAAGTGCAAAATCTTGCAGCTCACCTGTCAGAAAAAAATAAGGATACTTAGTGAAAGACAGAGGTAAAAGTTCCAGCTGTGAACAGAGCGTAAAGTAAATGTGAATCAAAAAATTTACATTCAGCTTACAGGGAGCACCCATGTGCCAGCCTCTTCATTCACAAATCAAAGCCACAATGTATAGATCACAGGTATTTTATGTAAATGACGATATAGATCAAGGGAAGTTGAGTCTATAAAATGTTCTTTGCCCATTAGATTCTTGGACTTTTCTAGACTGCACTGGTTTCCTTTCCTGAAATGTATCTGGGATTCATAATTTGGAAAACATAATTTAGGATCTGTCAATGATTTTTATACTCCTTTTGTCCCTATGGTTTATGAGGCATCAAAACAGACATGAGACAACAAAATAGACACCAGCGTAGTATCCTAAACTGTGCCTTTGTCCTTGGGAGGAGGGTTTCTTATCTAACACCATTGACATTTTGGAACAGGTGCATTTTTTTTTTTTTTCTAACGATGGGAGGTTGCTCTGTGCATTGTCAGAAACAGAAACAGATGCATCCCACTCCCAGGTACCAAAATGAAAAATGTCTCCTAACATTGTGAAATGCCCCCTGGGTTTCAAACTGTCTTGAGGACCCCTACTCGTGGTGTACAGCTATGCTTAATTTCCAGCAACCAAAACCGCTACTACAATAGCAGCAGTGACAACATTGGGCACTGCAAACGAGGCAAAACCAGTGGTTATTTGCAGAATTACCAAAAGTTCTTCTATACATTAGATTGCTTGTTTTTCCTATGGTTTTCTTTTTAAATTAATGATGCATTTTTATGAGTACATGTTTGCAGTATATTATGTTTACATTTATTTTGCATGTGTCTATAATACATCTGCATCTTTTTTTTTTTGTCCTGTTCCCTTTCCTCCTCTGCTCTCTTCAACTCTTGACACATTTCCCATTTTAAAAAGTTCATTTTTGTGGTTTTCCTTTGATTCTTTTTGGACATCAGGTCTTCTTTCTACAAGGCAAGGTAGCCATGGAATGATTTCAGTCCTTAGACTAGTTTTATCTTCCCTTGATCTGTCACTTCAAAAGCTCTGGCGTCCTGTTCACTTCTCTCACGTTTATGTGCTCTCCCTTGTACCAGTCTCCCCCAGGTCGGGCAGAAAGAGTTCAGTTTCTACTCTGGGTTTTATTATTCTGCTGCTCAGCTTTGAGCACTCTTGTTAAACTGATCTTCCTGGGCCTTTCTTGGGAAAGATTTGACATAGTTTGGCGGCTCAATTGTCCTGATCAAATCATAGGAGAAGTTCATGTTGTTTTTCAGAATTGGGATTCATTTCTCTTTCCTTATATAAGAAATTATAGAAAATGTGACTTGATTGTTTTATTTTTTGAGGTGTGAAGTGCTCAGGTTCGCAATAAAAACCAATCTTCCTATATTGTCCCTCTCAGAACCAGAAAAAGCTTCTTTCTAGAAAATGACAAGAATCCTGCTGGATTCCTTTAAATGCAGCAGGAACAATGCTTTTAATTCTACCTCCTGACTCTCAACATGAAGATCATCAAAGGATAGAAAAAACAAGACAATGAATTTAGATATTATAAAGATGAAAAGCTCAAATGACACAAATGACAATGGGCAATTTTCACATCACTCAATAAAATGAAGATTTTTTTCAGCCCTTGCTTATCCCATAAATTATTTAGAGTTTAACTTAAGAAAATAAGAGAAAGTGAAGGAATATGCTTCATATTCTTTGCAGTGCAGGAAAGAATATGTCTAACTAAACCATTCTCGAGAAAAGACTGACAGCTTTGATAGGAAGGGACAGAAAGGTCATCTCTGAATGGTGACATTGTGTTTTCTTTTCCTTTTTTTGTATCGTGACATAAAATTTCCTATAGAAGTAAGTCAGTAACATGTAGGTTGACATAGTTTCCCTCTTTAGGGAGCAATCTTTTCTTTTTAATATATTTTTTGGCTTTGGATAGAAAAATCTTTATGTCCCTTAATGACTAGTTCAGTGATTTGGAAACTTGATCAAAATTTAAAAACAGGCCATATCTCAGCTTTTGGGCTGCTAAAGAGAAAAACATATCTTTAAAAGGTTAATCATTCTTTTTTGCTTTAAAGGAGACATAGGCATAAATCACAGTTAGAGGGAGAGCTGATGGATATGTTTTTATTTAACTTATGACTATGGGTATAGTTATAGTTTGCATTTGAGTTGCAATATAATACATATTTGTAGATTGCAATGATTAATGACTTTCTTTGCTTTTCCAAAAATTTTTTCTGCTTTCTTTTCTCTATCTTTCCCCCCTCTGTCTTGTTTCTTTCTTTCTTCTTTTTCTTTTGGACAGGGTCTTGCCATACAGTTCAGGCTGGCCTTGAGCTCACTTTGTAACCCAGGTTGGTCTTGAACTTGTGATGATCCTCCTGCCTCAGCCTCCTGAGTGCTGGGACTACAGAAGTGTGCCACCACTTCTGGCCTTCTGTCTTGTTTCTTAGGGCGCTTCTCTCTCTCTCTCTCTCTCTCTCTCTCTCTCTCTCTCTCTCTCTCTCTGTCTTTCTTCTTGGTTAATGAGAACTTCAATGCTTGCTGGATTGTCAGATTTTCAACAGAAATGTAATATATCAAATAATTCATTTAAAGTAGTTTTACATAAATGATTCTGCATATGATCTGTAATTTTAAAGATGTGATTTTTAGCCTTTAGATGTTATTAGTTTGTCTTTTTAGAAGTGTAGAATTTTACTCCTAAAGAAGATGGAGCTTGAGAAGAGAAGTTAAATCTTTCTTGGTTATCATTTACTTCCTTTATATACAAATTTATTACAACAGGGGATGGCTCTTTCTTTAACATTTGAATTTGTAGTTTCACTCACAGCCCATTTAAATAATCTTTTGAGTATGAAAAGATACTCAAGAAATTAGGGCTCTGTGCATGTATTTGTGAGAGAATATGTATGCTGAAGGTGAGAAAACACATATTTTACTATGTGTGTCTCTCTCAGAGATAGCAAATAGTTTCAGGGAAGGATAATCTATAAAACATATCTACTTGAGATTTCTTTGCTGGCTTTTCTGAAAATAATTTTGCTTGTGTAGATACAGCAGCCCTAGGTTGTTTATATACAGAAGATTAGATAAGCGATACAACAGAACTATCACTGGAAAACAATGTTTGTGTTCATAGAGAAAGTCTCAAAAGCAAATGCCCTAGTTTCTTTCCTTGGGTGAAGCATATGTTTCACAGTGTACAGACATGAATTAACTTTTGACATTGTACTCATTTGTAGTGTAGTCATTTAGAACAGACACTACTATTTATATGTGTTTGGTGAGAGGCATTTGGGTTGTCTTACGGAAGAAAACAATATTTGGAAATGTTAAAGGGCACAGAGTGTTTATGACAAATTCCATTGCACTTGTAAGTAAGTTGTTTTTGGTGGCTCATATTATCTGACCTCGGAAGGAAGAAAATTCCTCTTTTGGGCACATAGATAAAAGTATTCATTTTTGTACCTTTGTTTTCCATGAAAACAAACAAAAAACACTTTAAAATAAGTAAACCTATGACTGAATTCCACACATATGGTTACAAGAACACAGGATTTTTTTTTTTTTTTTTTGCCCTGAGAGGCCTGGCTCATTCCTGGGGATTGTGAAGGTATTATAAATAGATATTTTCCAAAAAAACCCTCTATGAATTCAAATAAAAATTTGACTTTTGGGTGCTCAGTGAGCACTTGATTGGAGGAATTCTTTCCCTAAGAAGTTTTCTCCTGAATTAACTTACTAAGTTAAAAATACATTGATTGGTGGAACCAAGTGCTAGTCATGCCATAAACATAAGCTTCTTTCCTTTTTCTTAAATGTACTATATGAGAAGGTCTAATGCAAGTGGGAGAATTAGTCTCATTCATTCTTACTAGAAGAAAATTTTCTCTCTATGTCTCTGCCTTTGTAAAGCATACATGCCCATTCTTCCAGGAAATCAGCTGCCTAAGGCACTGCCAGACCACTCAACACTGGCTTAGGGACTGCACTAAAGGTTCTCCACCACACATGAGCTGCCAGGAAGATCAGAGCTTCTTGGTAGTGACTAGGAAATACTGTGACCAGCAGAGTGCTTAGGCATGTCTGCCCCTAAAACCACCTACGAAAGGGAAAACATCCAGCAAACCTAGCTAATGAGATGGTGAAGAGCATTAAATGGAGCAAAACATCTGCTGGAAAAGCCACATCTAGGGACCTAGGGACTTAATAAGCCACCACAAAGCGAGGTTTAATAGCAACTTTATGATTGATCATGATGTTAGGACTGTGGGGATTTTACAAAACTTTCTGTTTCTTTGGGATTCCAGGACAACCCCTTAGGAACTAAGCAGGACAGTTATTGCTGTTCTTATTTTATTGGTAAGGTTTTATAAGCTTTTGTATTTTAGTGGCAACTTAGTGTGAATTTAGACTATATCAAAAAAGATAAATTAGCAAGATTTCACAAATATTAAGAACTCCTTTCTATGCTAATACCGGGAGGCATGAACTATGGATGTATGAGCCCTCAAAAGAGAGGGGGAGCAAGTCTCCTCAAGAATTTACAACAATTCATAATTTCAGCATTACTTCTAGATTGGTATGGTTATTCAATGACTGAAGTGTCGTTTTCTGGCTCACTCCTTATAGACAGTAATTTTCCCAAGGTTTCCACTTAGTGGCAAGTCAGAGATTGATCATACTCTCATGCTAGATGCTTAGTGAATTGCTCCGACATCTGTTTCAAACTCGGTAGCATCATCTTTACTAATTAACTGCATGTGTAACTATGGGTGGTCTTCACCGGTGAATGGCTGAACCCATTTCTTCAAAATATATCTACCTGGGAAATAAATAAGACAACGAGAGTACCAGGTAGTACAGAAGAGAGAGGTGGGCTTGTGTGACAGATCTATGGTTGACGCCCATCACTAGGTATTCACCATATGAGGAACACTTCACTGAACCTCAATTTTCCAGCTTTAAAAATGGTGATAGTGTCTGCTCTTTACTGGTGTCTTGTTAAAATTAAATTGAATGAGATAAATTTTGTTTAAATCAGTTCACATTAAAGTAGAAAGCCTATCAAGGCAAATCCATTTATTTGTGTAAGATAGGAGTTTGTCTCCAATAATGTCATGGTTTTAAAAGATGGATTATAATGTGTTTCTGGATATATTCATACTGCAAAAGTTATTAACACTGTGGCTCCACTAGAAGCCAAATTAAGCTGCTTTTCTATATTACCTCACTGCTGTGCAGAATGCATGCTCTGGTCAGATTTCATGCATTTTGTCATTGGGTTGGCAGACCTGTCAAATGTCAGTTTTGAAAGATGAAGCTATCTATAGAAGTTAGCTGACAGTTAAGCAGAGAAACAAAAATAAGAATATTCAATGGCTACTATTTGTGCGCTAGACAGTTCCTAACTGGGCTTCCAGATGTGCTTTCCACCCATTACCCTTGCCCTGTGCCCACAGAGCCTGATCCATCAGGCGTTGGGCCCTGGGTTTCTGGTTGAGTTCAGTTAATGGGGATCCTCAGCATAGATTAGAAATGAGAGCGAATGGATGAGAAGTATTTACTTCCTCCTTGCCTTTTGTGGGGCTGCTACAAGCTGGCTGTGTCGGGAGGCAGAAGTCCTCTGTGTCAGAGGGTCAGCCTTTACCTGGCCACTTCTCAATCTTTCAGCTCCTTCGTGGTTTCCTCCAGTTGTCTAGTAAGGTGGTAACAGACTTTAGCAAATCTACACATTTGTATCAGGATGAAACATACAAATTTTTTCTCCAGAGGAAAACTGATCTCATATTGGCAATTTTATATGCAGTGAAATTAGCAGTTACATCCTTACGCTTTTTTGAATGGACAATGAAAGTGGAGGGCATTCACCAATAAAGAAAAGGTACATTGTTAAAATTAAGGAAGGAAGGTTTGTAAGAGATGGCAGACAAGCATTTCACCCATTTTCTGTTTTTTGGCATTATTTTAAAATTTAACTTTTACTGTATGGATCCTATCTTTATCTGTGCTTGTTTTCTTTTAAAATTATTTACTTATGTTTAATCAGCACATGTCTGTAGTACCCAATGGTCACACCCCCATGAGGAGTTGGTAAATGTTTATAACACATCTTAATTCTTTTGTTAATTCCCTGCACACCATCTTCTCCATCTTTTGGTTCACTTTCCTTATGAAAAAGGTATTCCATCTATTTTAAAGATCAAACTATTTACTGAGGCCAAGAGGATTATCAAATAATATTTTCACACTGAATTGATAAATAAAATCTCCATAAGTCAAGGGTCACTTGGTATGATGACACCAAAATGATCTGATTTTTTTTTTTTACATCAATCTGGTACAGTTGAATCCTAACCAACTTCTTTGGTGTTGCTAAGCTTTCACCAACTCAGAGATTCATCGTGGTGAGGTGAAGGAAAGAATAAAACCTAAGAGTAAGGAGGCCCGGGACAGAGTCCTTGCTTCTCACTTCATCGGTTACACGATTCAGGGAAAGTCACTTTGTTGTTGCATCCTCAGCTCTCTGATCTGTGAAAAGAGGAGTCAGGGTGCTATAACCTTCCACCTCCTCTCGGTTGTGGTTTGCAGCAGTTGGTAGTAGCAGGGCCTGATATCAGTGAACCAGCACTGCCTCTGGCTGCTCCTTCCTGCCTGCCCTCCTCTGCCAGCTCCCTCACTCCATCCAGCAGGGGGCAACAGAAACACCAGAGCACCTTCCCCAGCTCCAGGCCACCAGTGCTGCGCTTTGCCATCAGGCGGGACAGTGGCTATCTCGCCTGTACAATCTTTGCCCTGTTGATTTGGAAGTGTGGGCAGATTTGGAAACTACTCTGAAAAATGTGATCTCAGAGATAGAGAGAAGACTGATGACAAACAGGAATCATTGTTAGTGACTCTCAGGACAATTCTGGTAGGAGTCTACTGTAGTTCTCAGGAATGGAACTAAATGATTTCAGATCCCTGCTCTCTTTAATACTTGCCTACAATGGCGCATGTGGGCATCAGCTTTATGAGTGTAGGTCCTGATGTTCCTAAATTCTTTTGCATTCTCTTATGTTAGTATGCATCTTTTTAAAATTATGAAGACACACAGTATGATAATACTTACGTGACTCATTTAAGTACATGCATAGCTGTTGCTAACTGAAGTGACTGGTTGAAGCCTAACCTGGCACTTGAATAGTGAAGGATCCACCTCTAGGACCATTAGTCACCACTCATGGCAAATCAGGGTCACTGGGAGGCACTGCCTTAGTTTATTATCTTCTTCTCAGGAAGTGCTCAGTACATTTCCCTCAGAGGTTAATAAAGTATTGCTTATCTATTTTTAAAAAAAATCCTCACATTTTGACAGAAGATTTGGATTTGCTTAAGACTTAGTGATTCCCAATCTTCACTATCACGTGTGACCTTTACTTCTAAGAATTGCCTAGAACTAATACACCTGTCAGTGAGAAATTCAATGATAGAAGTCAATATGATGACACATGCAAATGCTGCTTCAGTCAAACATTAATGCCACATTCACTACTTACAGGTCCTGAATTCTTTAAAATAAAATCAAAAGGAAAACCCCGTGGCACTCACCGGGTCCTTGCGCACCAGCTCTCCATTGGGCACGACCTCAACCAGGTGGATGATGATGATCATGGAGTTCAGAATGTACGTCAGGAACATGTTCTTGTGCAGGGTCACCCGCTGGCAGCCAAGACTCCTGGGAAGAAAAGCAACACTGAAGCATTAGCTGGTGTCAAAGTGTTGGAAGTGCCTTTTACTGCAGATGAGAGAATACACAGGAATAAGTGAGCTGGATCTCTTCATCAAGAGTAGTTGCTATTTTCAGCCTTTTTAAAGAAACAACTTTCAAAAGAATTATGCAGTCATGGCACCCTTTTTTGGTCCTCTAAAGTAGTTTCTGGAAGTGTAAGTGATAAAAATCATTTTAATCACAACAAGTGTTGTACAATTAATTAAGAGAATGGTTCTTAGGGGAGAAATAATTAAGTTTTGGAATATGCTTCCAATAAAATTCTACTGTTCATTGCTGCAACCAGGCAGAAAACATGTGATAGATGAGGAAAGGGAACACAAGTGTGTTATCTATTATTTTCTTGTTTCTTCCCACTAGGAAAGAAGTGGTAAAGGGATCTGTTTGAGTTACTCAGAAAACTGTCTGATGTATCAGATGGATTACAACTTGCTTTTAAAAAATATAAGCCAGATGCGGCAACGCACGTCTATAAGCACACCACTCAGAAGGCTGAGGCAGAAGGACCGCCACAAGTGTGATGCCAGCTTGGGAAATGTGGAAAGTTCAAAGTCAACTTGAACTGCATAGTGAGAGCCTGTTTCAAAAAACCAAATATATATATGCAATATTCTTTCAGCTGTGGTCGCTCTATGTTTTTCAGTGAATTAAAGAATGACATTAAATGCTAGATTGCTTCATCTCACACTATGTATCATATTGAATATCTGCCAAATTCTTAGGTATTAACTACTAGTGAACATTAATATGTTGTTAAACACTAGCCAAAATATACAAAATATATTGCATACACACACACACACACACACACACACACACACATACACACACACACACACACACACACACACACACATATACACCTGTCCAAGAAACACAGGGAAAATGATGGTTGAAACCTAAACTGCTACCCTTCAAAGTAAGGATTAACCCGGAAGAAAACACATGATAGACATATGAGTTTGTGTTTCTTAAAAGTCCAAATGTAAGTTTTGCTTACTGAGTTTTCAAAACTTAGTCGCATCGATCTGACGACACACTTTCTTTCAGAAGTGATTTAAAGGCACTTTAAACTTACGAAAACTGAATCAATAATCCAACACATATTACCAGCCTGCTAATGTAGTAAGGTGGCCTTCTAACTCCTCAGTGCAAAGAGTCTCCCATTTGGTTTGATATTGTTTTTTCTGAAATAGTAATGTCCTCATTCAGATTTCCCTTTGAATGAATGATAAACTCTTGCAGCACCATCAGCAATATTTTTAGTATTGCATCATCAAAAGCAAAGATGGATGACAAGCCAGTTTACACTGTTCAGATCACCATAGCAAGTCCTGGAGGTAAAAGGTTGGCTGATGTCCCAGAAGTTCTTCATAGGGACTGAGGTATGGTGAATCTGGTTGAAGGACAGGAGAAGAGACTTGAGCTGATTCTGACTTGCGTTTTCTGTGCACAAGAGTAATCAGTCCTTCACGCCTTCCTGTGACATCTCACTCTCTTTGCCACACTGGCCCATGGCACAGAGACTTATCAGTGGTTTCAAATGAACCCTGAGAACAAGGGTGTCCTCTGAACAAGGATGCTAGAAAGGGGATGGGTTGAACTTAATGTAAAAGTTAGCATTACAGATCTTCTGTTGCGTGAATGAACATCAGAGATGCCATTTTCCTGTCAGAAATGTCTGGAGCAGAAACAGCACAAGCCTGACAACAGTTATACTATAGTTTCTTGATTAAAAAATAGCATTAAGTGGACAGTGCTTTCTCTTTGAGTGACATGAGATTGTAAGTACATGGATTCTGCAGTAGTGAGACGATAAGACAGCATAATCTAGCCTGTGTTGGCCTAACTATAGTGTCACTCAAGCATGAGGAAGAGATAATGATTTCCTTGGGAGTGAACCTCAAAATGCAGGATTTTAAGACTGAAGAAAAATCCATCTTTGTGACTGGAATTCTGCTGTGTAAATTTTTCATACTGAAAATTTTTTTCAATTTATTAATATCTCATGTGTATGTGTGTGTACCTTTTGGTTCTTGTTATGGTGTTGGAAGGTGTTTAATATTGACCCTGATATCTAATATTCATAGAGGCTGTAAGTTGGTATGACGTCACAGGTGAGAAACGGCAGTATTCACTCTAACAGAAGACTGTCAATATAGTCATGTTCAGAGCAAGTAAAGAAAAGTGCAAAAGAACACGTGAAAGTTGTTCTGAGTTTGCTGGCAATGGGAAATATAAATTAAGAATCGCTTCTATAGTTGTCAGAAAAACTCAAGTCACACTGTGCAGTGTAATTTAAGTTTTTCTTTATCCAACTACCACCTTTCTTTTATAATAGATGTGGGAACTGAGAGCGAGGGAATGATATAGAATAAGTTACATTACAGTTCCCCCAAAATTGAAAACTTGGTAGAGTGGTCTTGTTGGAGAACCAGGAAGGCAGACAGAGATATATAATGGTGAATGACAAACAAGATAAAGATTCATCTTCTCACCTGATTTATAGATATAACATAAAATTATATAACAATATAGGTGGTAGTGTCATTCTAGATGCCTCCTTTCTTTTTTTGACCTCCATATGTTTTTTCCACACAGTGAGGAAACTTCCTGTTTTACAATATGGAACATATATTTCTAAAACTTTTCAGGCAGAACAATATTTAAAAATTTAACAATGAGAAATGTATGGTACCAGTCAATTATAATCTATGGTAATGAGTGCTATGTTTTGCTTTTCTTGACAGGATACATGCTATGTATAAGTATTTAAGATTATTTCACAGAAATGTACATTGATACATTTAAGAACTTATGGGATAAGAACATTTATTAGAAACTTTCTGAAAAAGTGGGCAACCAACATCAAATAAATATTTACTTCTGTGACTTTTTCAAGTCAGTCACTTCTAAAAGCATCTTCATCTTATGTCTCTGCTGGCACTGATGATTGGCATCTACTAGTGGGAGGTCTTACTGAACTAATCCAATAGTTATATTTAATCCATCTCCATAGGACCATTCTTATTTTTTCCCATAAACTTCTTAAACCAAATATTTATCCTATAGAGGCTGTCTTCTTTCTTTCAACAGTGGGCTGGGAATAAGTTATGTGGTATACTGAATTTTACTTAAACTTTTATACGGTTGATGTCTATAATGTTGCCATTTCTAGATTTTCTTTTTCCCCCCTTTAAGTTGAAGAGGGCATGAAAGTTCAATTTTTATCTTTTGAAATAACAAAATTTTACATATACTTCTACATTAATTTTCCAATGGTGCAGAAGGCATGATTTCTTGTTTCAGGGTTACTTAGCTGTTGCTTACCTATCCCTCCGTACTCAGAATGAAATCACAGTAAGATTAGAGATATACTTTAATGGCCTCATTTCAAGTAATGTACAAGATTTTTGAGTGAAATATGGGCTGTTTCATATTTAGCAATTTCCCATGGTTTTGGGACACCTGCAAGGTAACTCCTTTTTTATGAACCCTGTAAGGCACACTGAAGAGTTCTGAGGACTTCACAGTGAGATTTCAATAGGATGATCATGAATGGGACATCAGTGCTTAGAAGTGAAACTGAAGTAGGGCATGGCGGCACACATCTGTAATCCCAGCACTCGGGAGGCTGGGCCAGGAGGATTGCTGTAAATTTGAGGCCAGCCTACACTACGTAGTGAGTTCAAGGCCAGCCTGAACTGCATAGAAAGATGCTGTCTCACATATCAACAGCAGCAGCAACAACAACAGAAGTGAAATTGCATAATTTCTCATTTTGGATTCATAAAAGTTTAATGAAACTGTCTGGATTTTGTAAAATAACCCTGGGAATACATAATTAAGAGATCAACAATCAATGTTTTTTGATCAGATTTCACATAAATGATGCCATTTAAGTACATAAACCATGAAAGTTTCTATTATAACAGTCACTAAAGATCTCATGCATGATATTTAAAAATTTCTGGGAAAAATCTGGCTAGCTAAATGATAAATTTCAACAACAAATCAGGATTACTTTCTATTTTTACAATCATTTAATATTTCTGACATGTATCTGAAGAGCCGGAATGAGAATCAAGTTTAATTTTAAGAAAATGTCCTTGAAATTTTTGGCCTGGGTATTTTTAAGTAATGAACAAGAACAGCCATGAAAATTATTCATGATTCTTTTGTGTTTGACTACTTTGGCTCTCAGCATTTGTATTTCACAGATCTCACACTTTTATCCTGTTGTGGCTGGCATGAGAGCCAGCAGGATCAGTTTATCTCTTCTTCCTCTTAAATTCATATTATAAACATAAAAGACTCGTTTTCCTTCCCTAAGTTTCTGCTTGGTGAGTTTTTGCCATTGAGAGGTCATGAAATGAAGTTAGTGGCACCTGCCTGATATGCCTGACACTCTGTAAAGCGTTGGGCAGAATCATTTTGTTTTGGGACTGGTTGGAGTTAAGAAATATTTTAACTCATCTAGGTGCCACACTTTTCTACACTCCAGTCTTCAGCGGGTTACTATAGTAATCATAGTTGAAAGAATATTATTTTCTTTGTTGATTTCACTCTCAAATTTTATCACTTATTTAAATAACTGGGGAAAAATAAAGAACTATGAAACCCCCCCCTTGACATTTGTCTTAAAATGATGACTATCTTTTTTACCTGCATGGTTACAAATTGGGGAGATATTTTTCTTACAAATTTCTCAAAGTTACACTTTAAAAACGGTAAAAGTAGGCTTTTAGCAGAAGACTTTTTAATCAATGTTGCGGGAATAATGATGTATTTATTCCCCATAGTGAGGAACCAGTGAAAAACGAGCAGACATTCCAAAGTTAATCGTGCTATGTGATTACTCTGCTGTGTTCTAATCATTGTAATTGAAAATATTCTTCTAATTCTAGTAATTAATACATTATGTCTTGTTGCTTTATCAGTCTTTCTTCTGTTAAACCATTTATGGAAGGAGCTCATTATCTGTTTCCTTGTGTTATTATTTGCTAATCAGATAAAAAATTACTTTTCAGTCATATTGGTTAGTCACTATAAAGACAATAATGTAGAAAAAGTTTTAAAAGAGAAAAAATAGTAATTTTATGGATGGATATTATGGTTATTATTTTTACTTGGTTTAATTTTCTTTAGTATTGTCATGGTAATATTCTTATTTTAGAAAAATCAAGCTAAGGTTTTATTACTATTTATATGAAGCACTGTCTACTTAAATACATATAACATCTTTTCAGCATGGAAAATTATTTGAAATTTGAGCCTAGGAAAGAGCTTTTCTTTATCATTTGTAGCATGTCACAACCAATAATAATGATGGTAGAAATAATAAAGATTTCAAAAACTTGTATTTCACTTATGTGTCAGATATTAGGTACTAGATCCGATCTAACTTATTTCAAATTCTAATGTATTTACTGAACTGTGGCACATCTATAAAGAATTTATATAGTCGAACTTTGAACTTATATTTGTGACTATGCCTCAGAAAGCCAGTTTAAGGCCACATGTGGTGAGCTGCTGTGATGAAAGTACATATAACAGTTTCTAATTTGAATGTATGGTTATTAGAATAACTCCTGTTTACCTTCACCGAAAGAAGCCAAGATAACAAAGTAAGGATTTCCATATGTGTTTTCATATATTTTGCTATCTAATGTAACTGTTCTCACACAAAACCTAAAGCAAAACATCCTTTGAATTAATTTTTGCTGAGATGGGCTGCTATATATGCTTGTTCATTTCTTATTCTTACATTGGCTAATATGTCTTCAGCTGCAATTCTTTCAGAGCCTTAGCTGGGGAGTCTCATCAGATGGTCATTGAAAGGCCATTTTCATAAGTTAGTGCACCTATGTTAGCTCTAGTGCTCCCTAACTGTGACCTTAGAGCAATGGCAATAGAAATCTCTCATAAGCTAGTCTCTCCATCTGTTGGGAACTGTATAGAGTTTTACATCAGATATTTAGCTAGAGAGATATTTATCAGATATTTAGCTCCCACCCTACTTTACAAAAAGGGGAGTAGATATCAAGATTTTTTCCTAGTGGATCTCATTTTCTACAACAGAATAAAAAATCCAGGTGAAAGGCTATACTGTGCTAATACAGCAATCAGAATTCTCATTACTAGGTAATGTAATGCCTCATGCTTTTGGTTTAAAGAAATGACACCAATATGTAGAAATATCTAATAAATTACCAAGTCATTCCTAAAGATACAGAATCAACATTTAAGATTTCCCTTTAACGTGACATCAGCATCTATACTAGCTTAACCACTGCCAAAATGACGCAGTCAAGTATTCACACACAAACTTAGAATAAAAACCCTCACTGGAACTGTATTCCTCACAGTGTTAAAGATGTTGATCATAGCTGATAGCAGTAGGTTTGCAAGAGCAAAGGCTGACATTGGAAAAAGAGCCATCGTCTATGGCCATACCACCCTGAACGCACCCGATATCGTCTGATCTCAGAAGCTAAGCAGGGTCGGGCCTGGTTAGTACTTGGATGGGAAAAAGAGCCATCTTCTTCCAGAAGCTTTCTTAAATTCCAGTTCAGTGACTCAAGGGCCAAGGGAGACTCTGAATTTCATATTCCTTTCCCACCCATCTCATTTTCTCCCGGTTAAATCCACTTGTAATAGCTCATAATTAGTCAGGGCTCATCTCTCTTTGTACTATGGCTTCATATATTATAGTAGAGGAAAAAGAAGATGCAGCATCCTCTGCTCAGCACTTAATGGAAATATAGCCATGGTAAATAGAATCTTTACCACAGTATCTCGGTGTCCTTTTAGGCTTACTAGACTAGTAATGAACATACTTAAAAATCATATAGTAAGTCAATTAATGTTCCTTGGTACCTCAGTCCTTCTAATAGTGCACGTCTCTTATGATTTGCAGATGTTTACCTGGTCCCACTCTTCCAAATTTACCATTTATTCCAGTAACATAAAGAAGCAAACAAAAAACAGATGCTGTAAATGTACTTACCTGAAATACACAAAAATTCCCAGAGAAACCACCAAGGTGATAATCGACATAGAGTGACCCACGATAGCCAGATAGTACAGAACATAAGCATTCTGGAACCAAGAAGTTGAACAAATAGATAAATCAATGGTAGATTCTACTTCTAAATATAATATAAATCAATAAATATTTTCCTTGCTTAAAAATCCACTAAAATTATAGCAAATATTTCAGAGAATGGAATTATCTGTATTCATTTATTTTATATCAATACATTGATCTAGTTTCAAAGAATAAAGTTTATTGAGAAATTCAATCTTCTTCAAAAATATATTGCAGAAATGTTTTAAATGTATTTGAAATGCTTCCCATGATGGTTTTTGACTTCCTGGAATATATATGACATTTATGTACATTCAGCATTTTGATTGTTATCAACTGCCTTATGAGGAGTCGGAGACTGAAGCATGAATTTTGCAAAAATGCTCTTGAAGAATGTAGAACCTTTCATTTGTTTATGTGCATGATGGCTGTCCTGAAACAAATATTCCCTTTATTTATTCTAAAAATTTCAAAAGGGATACTGCAACTTCTCCTGAATTGTATCTATTATACAATTGACCAGGCATTTGTATGTTGTTTCTCATATTCAATGCCATTATCCTAATAGGACTTCTTATCTGACAGGCAATGAGAATGAATAGCTGGTCTATAACTAAAGCCATAAAAAACTTCAGATAACTTTCTTAGGAAGGATTTACATTTTTCAAGAAAATAAACACAACTCCTGTCTTTTCTCTCAGGAATTCATTCTTTGGAAATTTTTGTAAAAAACACTCATGTAATTTAATTCCATCTATTTTTCTATGAACATTTCATATAAGTTAACTAATATTGTTTCAGATGCCTTCAGAATATTCCTTTTAAAAATATTTATTCCCCTGAAATAGAGTTGTCTGAAGATATAATATTAAATCAGCAGCTTATAATTTACTTGCCATCTTGTGTCATTCTCAAAACACAAGTTTTATTATGTTAAAATAAAATTTAAAAGTTGATTTCTTCAAACATTGGTGACAATGTTTATATGAATGATATGCAGAAAGAATTTTAATCATTATATTAAGTGCCTGGAGTGGACCATTTCTTATTAAACTTATTTCTTTCTCATGTGTGGCCAGGATCTATGAGAGGGTCAAACACTGCAACACTGAAAATTATTTATTTGGAGTCACACTATTTATATCAACTCATGTATCATGATTCTAATTTTTCCTCATAAACTCATTATCAACATTCATTCCAGAAACTCATTATTCAGTGACATTCTCACTTCGCTGGACTTTATGAGGTACATAGTCATCCGTTAGGGTATGAACATGGCTGAAGGCCTCACAGTGACTGAGCAGTTTATAAGGAGATCACTGACTGGTGTCTTCAACCTGTGCTGGTGGCAGGTACCCCACTAATAACTGGTCTGTAAACTATCTATTCATCTCAGTTTTGTTGGGTTTTTTTTGTTTGTTTCTAAGAAAAGGAAAACTTTTCATACTTCTAAAACTTTTCAAGAGTAAACAAAAGCATGGTATGTTTTTAGCCTCCAACTAGGTAACTGCTTAGAACACATGCCCATCTTTGAAGGACATATTTCCTGTGTAGCTACACATTAACACTATCTCTTCCAGCTTGAAAAGGAGAAAAGGCTGGTTGCAGACTTACTGATCTTCTCAGATTTCTGATATTCTTCATCACTGCCTTAAACACATGTTTCTAAGCAGAGATGACATTCAACATGTTTATCAGCCAGTAAGATGCAAACACTAGCAAATCAGAATAGATTCCTCTGAAAATAATCTGAACCAACATATGTACATTAATGGGCAGACGAGAAGCCCCCCTCTAGGGATCCCTTTAATGCCTGGTTGTGAAACTAAAATTATATCTAACATGGGAGAAGAAGAGGGTAATTTTTAGCTTGTGACTTCTATAAAAATATGAAGTTTTGAAATTCCTCCCAGAGGACAGAGATGTTAGACAGTCCCTCAAAATGTGCCTAAAATTTCTGGCATTGGAGGGAACCTCCTCAATTGCTTTGTGGACATTGTTCCTTTTGCTGTAAGTGGTTGATCCCATGTGCATATGGAAGTCCCTTCTACACTAAGTGCCAACCACAAAGACAAACATCATTTCCTGTAGTGGCACTTCAACTGGGGATGCAGCCCAGTAGTAGAACACTTGCCTAGCATGATCCTTAGCACGACGACAACACAACAAAACAAAATAACCTTCCTAATGCCACTTCATAGAGATCCTAGACATCACAGGTCATCACTGATTTCCTTCCATAAAAAAGATCTGCTGGCTTTTTGGTAGCATGTATTTTATTTCCATGTACAAATGACATTCTTAACAAATACTGAAATCTGAAATAGAACCCACCTGCAGCTTCTCAGGAGTAAAGGCGTTGCACAAGGTATAGTTGGACCAGGTTCGATTGTTCTCAGGATGCTTAAACCAAACCCCACTTTCATCGCAGTACTTTGTAACCTTTTCTGTTAATGAAATGTAATAATCATGAACTTAATAACTCAAAAACCTAAACAGAAAAGCTAATAAGTGAAAACTTAAAAACCATCCCAAAGTGTCAGTCACTGAATCTGAAAACAACTTTCAGTCAGTAGAGACCACATGGATCATGTATTATTCAAACTATTTTAATGTGCATTGTCTCAATTTTATCTTCAGCTGAGCCATTTGAAGCAGGGATTGCCATGTCCAATTGACAAACTGATTCTCAGGCTCTATCCCAAGAGATTCAAATTCTATGTTTTTGGAGAGGAGCCAGAAATTAGCATTTTCAAAAAGCATCATGGAGTCTGTCATGGTGGTGCACAATTGTAATTTGAGCACTCTGAAAGGGTTAATATGAAGCCCCAGTGGGGGTTGGAGGTAGGGAACCTGTGAAGGTACCAGAAAAACAAAACAAAACAAAACAAAACAAAACACCCTCTATCTGTTTGTCTGTCTATCTCACCCAATTCAAAGGGTACTTGGGTTCAAAATTCCTGTCCCAAACCACATTTCGGTCATCCAGTGCCATTAGTCTACAGAGTCTGACTCAAGTGCAGGACCCAAAATGCTTCCTTGTTAAACACTGTGTTCCATACTCTGGCATATACACACTGTTGTCTCTTGAATTTCAATCCTGATATTTACTATTTAACCATTTATTTGTCTCAACTAAGCACTTACCAAAATGAAACCTCTGGCACTTCATTATAGTGTTTTGTGCATCATTAAAATGTAGCTTTTTGGTTCATAATGAAATCCTGAAAGAATTACATTTCTTGAAATAGTGACAATTTTGGGATGTGTTTTTCTTCTGAAGTAAATTTATTCCCAAGCTTCCACCTAAAATACAGGCTGAGAAAATGAATCTATGCCCGAAAACCTCTATTTTGTTTGTTAAAACCTTGCGTTTTAGTCAATATTTATGGTCCCTTTGGCCCACTGCTCCTTCACAGCTGGTCTTGTGGTTTCAGCTGTAGAGTAGCCAATCAAGTTATCTGTAGAGTAGCTGTCAAATCAAGCATCTTGTGTTGGGAATAGTCAATGAAGGTTTGGAGGATTATTATCACATAGCATTTAGTTAGAATTTATAGGAACATAACTCTGTGGTAAGGTGCTGTTTAGAGGTTTCTTTACATCTCCACTTTTCCATCAAAATTTCCAGAAGTAGCTGAGCCTGCTCTGATTTTAAAAGCGGTCCCCTGTAATCCAACCACAATTATCCCCGTTTTACTTCAGGGAAACACTGATTTCAGGGACAAATGAAATCTTCCCTTGAAGGAAGTAAAAAGGAGTCACCCAAAGATTGTCCCAGGGATGCACGTACTTCTGTACTCTAACTGGAATTCCAGAACCACTTACACATCTTCTGCTGACATGACTTGATTTACCCTCAGAGGGAAAAAGAAATCTCATCCTTTCATAGGGACTTAGGTGATGTATCCGCAGCTAGTTCATTTAACTTCAGCAACTGGTCCTTTTTATACAAAGATTCATACTCTCCTTTTAGTATCTTAATCCCATATTTATTTCAATGGGACAGATTTTGTTTCTAGCTCTGGCCCTGGCACCCACCGTACCTGCTGAGTTGCTATCACTTCCTGTGCTCTGGGGACCACCCTCCCCACACACCTCAACCCCTGTGGCACTTGCCTCCCCTGAGCAGCAGCCTATTTAACTTGCTTGAGCTGTCCTCTTTCTAGACACTTTCTCCTCTGGACTTTCCTCTTTGTTTACAAGTTTCTTCTTGATTTACACTTAATTACAAACAGAACTTTAAAAAGTCTTGATGTCCAGGCTGCATCCCAAACTCAATACATCAGAATCTTTGGGTGATCCAATTCTTTGGGATTTAAAAAAAAGTTTCCTAGCCTCTCAGGCAGGTGGTGAATCACTCACTTCCTGCTATCATCCACCCAATCCCATTTTTAATCCTATCTCTCTGCTTACTCTTGATCAAAGTTATAACATACCCTGCCTGCATTCTTCTAGATTGTTTCTGAGCATTAACTATTGAGCACTTCCAGCTCCAGACCAACAACCTGTTTGGATACCTGACAATCCTAAAATGTGCAACTTTTAATTGTGCACTGTTCTTGGAACCTAATAACTTACCCTGCTTGATCATCCCAACTTGACTTCTAGTCACAGAAAGGTAACGAGATGAGGCCCAAGGAAATAACGTCTCCTCCATTAACAATTCTGAAAGTGTTTCAACGTGCATAGGTTTGTACGAAAATTAAGAAATAATGGTCCTCAGATGGTTTTCTACACTGTTGTACTTTACATAGAGAGGGGTAACAAGGGCCGAGGAGACTTGGATTAACTTGCAGTTTTGTGTTGAATATTGTCAGTATGAGATAAAATGTATGAAGATATTTTGAAAGTAAAAGATGATATTCAATGAAAAGCCTTCCTGAGTTTTATGACTAAAACTTTTAGTCATAAAACTCACTTTTATGTGCTATTCCTTTACTTGATAGACGTTTGTCAATTTTTCTTGTCCCCAGGCCTGAGCTGAAAGTTGCTATGATCAGTTATTGTAAAATTAGTCTCACTTATTAAGTTTAATACTTTGCTGTCAGAATAGAAATTTTGTGTTTAGTTACTGTTTTCTGGTTTATTTTTCCTTAGACATGACAGCTTCATATTATTTTCAAGGTATTATTTTTGTCACATGTGCCATCCTATGTCAGTACACACCAACTCTAGATCAAGTGTTTGCTACACAAATGTGTGACAACTGAAAAAACACAGACACTACATATTTAAAACTATTCACTGTTTTTTAAAAACTCAATTTATAAACCAGAATTTATTACCAACACAGACAATTAGCCAGTAATATGACCTAAAAAATGAGGATAAGTTGCAGTTATTGGTATTGCCGAGTAATATTTCAATTAAGAAAACCGTAACAGGCTGCAATGGTACTATAATTATATATTTCATATCTGATATTATTTTTAGATCCATGGAAATTCTAAAATCTTCATAACAAAAATATAACATTGAAAAAATTCTCTACCTGTTGGATCAAAGTCTGGAAAGTAATCCGGGCATAACTGAACGGAGAGTACTCCGGCTGGAGTATCGTCCCAGCACATCCATCCATCCCAAGTGCGGTTGCAGTAGGGGCCTGGCCATTAGAAAGAAATCAATATTGACTCCATGTGGTTTTGAAGAAAGGAGAAGACTGACCCAAAAACATCTTACATGTAGCCAAAGTCATTTATTCAGAAAATAAATTTTGAGATAACTTTAGCTTATATGTTAATAAATTGTCTCACTGGACAACAGGGAGGGTTCTAGTTTTCTTTTCTTTTTGCTACCAGGAATTGAACTCAGGACCTTGTGCTTGCCAAGCACACACTGTGCCACTGAGCTATATCCTGGGCCCTACTTTTACTTTTTGAGAAGTTGCCAAGCTGAGTTTTATCAGTGAGTAGCTCCAAGCATTGAATTTTACTCTATTTATTTAATTGTATGCCTAATAAATCAAATGGGTTTTGAGGTATGTTGATAAGCTCTACTTTCTGAAACTTTATCCTTCTTTAAAATATCTAACTAGAAAACTGGATTTAGATTAGTAGGTCTTGCATACACTGTCAGGAATGTTATATTTTCCCTTAAATATCAGCAGCAAGAATTCAAAGAACAATTCAGTAAGAATGAATTACTTGACAAAATTTAAGATACTGATTTACTCTTCAAACTTTTGTAATAAATTTCAAGAATGGGGATACTCACAAAGAATAGATTTTTCAAAGTTTATCAGCATACTGCAACCAACATTTCTTTCTTTAAGTCATTTATTTATTTATAACCAATGAAGTACATGAATTGATAAGAGATAATAGAATTTTCTACCCAGAATTTGTTCTCAATAGTCTCTTCTAAATAGTGTATAGGAGACCAGGTTTATGTAAGGCAATGAAAGTATAATGGGAATTGTGGACTCTTCCTAGGAATTAAAGATGCATGGATAAATAAGTGTGTCTTATTCTGGAATTTTCCACTGAGATACAGTTCTCAACAACAATAACAATAACAATAATGAAAAGGTATTAACCTATCACTAATGAAACTTATGTATTTGTAGAGTTTTCTCCATTAGTTCTTCAAAAGATGCACATTTTACACATATGTATTGATTCCTTCCTCTAAAAGCTTTTCTTTTAAAGTATTTACAGAAATGGTACACTTTTGAAAAAGTCTGCAATTTCACACCTTGATAAAGCCTTGTTTTAAAATTCCATATGGCACAGAGGTGTGTAACACTGTACCTGGACTGCAAATTCAGGGCCATCCTGGGAAATTCAACAAAACCCTACTTCAGGAAAAAAAAAAAAAAGTTAAAAGGGCCAGGGATGTCACTCAGATGTAGATCTCTTGCCTAGCATTGCAAGAGGCCAAGGTTCTGAGTTCATTCCTTATTATCAAAATTAATATCTATTTATATAATTTAGGAGCATGTGGCTATTAAAAACCATTGACCTCCAAGGAATTTCTTTGGATAAGTTTATTCTTGGTCCAAGGTGATATAATTGTTCAGAATTCCTATTGGAGATGCATTTGTAGTCAGTTAATGAATCACATATAAAAATCCTTACTACTTTAGAATTATACTTTCTTAGTAATTACAATAATGCAGCTTAATCACTTTTTGTATTTGTCAACATTGGCTCCAAAAAGCTTCTTGCTGTTTTTAAAACTTAAATTTAGTATAAAATATGAAGATTTATATCTATAAAGGTATCCAAAAGAATGAGGCTCAGGCTTTGAAAGAACGTTTCAAAAAACAAACAAGCAAACAAAACAATCAGAGCATCAAAATTCACCCTTTCAAGGTAGCTAACACTTAAGTGAAACAGATTGAATTCATTTTGGCTCTGAAACTATCAGGGTATTTCTTGTTCATTTCTCTTTTCTTTGATTCCAAGAAATGGTTTCTCTAATGCCTTTTAATTCCTGACCAACAGTGAAACTATAACAAACAGAATAATGTATTTCTTTCAGGAGACTTGACCTTTCGTTTAACAGGAAACGTTAAAAATAGGAACTAAAATTTAAAACTTTATTTGAAAGGAAACTATATGTAGAAATTGCGTACCATTTATCCCCGTACCAGGTTGGGTTGTCTCAAAATGTACAGGTCGTATAACGCTTATTGAATCTTCTGAGATTTTTTTTAGGGGGCAAGGAAAATAGTTTAAACGCATGTTCCAATGCCTAGATATCACTTTTTCTTCATTTCTGTGTTCTAAATTCTACATCTTAAAGAATATGGTTATCTCTAAATGTATTTGGGCAGTGACACAGCGCATTCTCCAGGTGATAAATGATGTTTGCCTAGGATGGTGGTGGTGAACCTTTGGCATACACGATGCAGTGGGCTGTTAGTATCCCTGAAAGATCTAAGGGTTCATCATCACTGGCCTAGATGATTCTCCAGAGAGGGAAAAAAATAGTATGAAGAATTGCCAACCAACTGGCAATGAGGGAAGCTAGTTAACTTAAACAAGACAGGGCTTGTCAAGTTCCATCTCAGGCAAATTCCACCTCCCTTTCCAATCGTTTTCCACTTCCCCTCCCTCACTTGGTCTCATGTTGCTCTTTCTTGCCAGCTGTGAAGACTGAGTCATTACATAAATTTTGTGATGAGGGAAGATATTAGCCAGAAAGAAATGTGATGAATTAGAAAAAAAAAATAAACATATCCTTTGCACAAAAATACCGTAGTGTGAAAACTGCTGACACATGAAATTTTTTGACATCTATTTATCTATGGGAAAAACTTAGTTTTTAATGACGTTTCACATATATGTATTCACATATATTCTTTCCTTTACCTTCTCCTTCATAAGGAGGTAACTGTTGCATACGGTCATAGCACCTGTACTGAGCGTCCACCAACTTCTTGCGTCCGACAGAATACAGATATGGCTCAGGCTCAAATGTCGGAAAGGTGAGATTCTCAGACCTGGGAAGAATTGAAGCTGGGTTCTGTATTAAAAAGAAAAATCAGCTACTTATAGAGAAGGATGAAAGTGTAAATAAATGAGGTAATAAAAAAGCTTGAAAACATTTATTTATCTTCTAAAAGCAACACTCGGGGTCTTCATGTATATTTTTACTTTATAACTAAAAAAGTATTTACATTTCATATATAAATTCTACCTACAAATTTTATATGCACATTAATATGCATTAGCTATTAAAACTAGATAGCACCCACACACACTCACACATCTCTTTATCATCTAAGATTGTTTTATTTCCACTGTAAGGTTTAGAAGTAAAGGAAATAACTCAATTTTTTAAAAAGCCAATATTAAGTTAACTTTGGCTTTTTTGGAGCTCTTAAGAATCATGGATGTTATTTAAAAGTAGACATAGTGCAATAAATATGTTTCCTTTATTGGATTTTTTCAGATAAATTTTGTTTATGCTTGGATTATATGCACTGCCATAAATTTACTCCATTTACTTCACAGAAGAGACAAAATGTATTTTCCACCTCTGATAACTGAGCGTGATCTCTTTAGATTGGTTTCATTTGCACATGATCTACACAAGATAATTCATTTACGCTGGTGAAAAATTAAAGTAGTTGCTAAATATTTATATCATACATTTATATTTTTGGTACAAGTTAATATTTTCAGTCTCCATTATACATCATTACCATCAATTTGTTTCACTCTCTGCCATACTATTCTTTTTAACTTGTGTTTTTCTTGTAGAGTTCAATTTCATTTGTAGCTATGACTGATGTTTTAATAGTGTCTGAATTTATGATTTTCTAATGTTTATGCTTTGCATACGTTTTTGTATTTTTTTAGAAGACCTACGAATTTCAGCCTGTGCTACTTTTCTTAAAGTTAGGAATACTGTTTTTTTTTTTTTTCCCTGTCACATCCACTGAAGTAGTTTTTTTCTTTGCCTCCTTCTAAGTTATTCTAAGACTGAAGTTGTCCCAACAACTGGTTTTATCTTCTCTTCTATATTCCCTTCAAGTCTCTAAATGCAAACTCATCCTATTAAAGTGACATATTTCACAGGATATTTATAGTAGAGTGTATGTCATTTTTTACTCCCCAATGATGTTATATCACAATTCTGAGCTTTAAAATACAGAATACAATTGAAATTCAGAGTAGGGAGAGAATATGGAGCAAGAGTATTCTATAACAGCTACAGACAGGAGACTTTGAATGGGAGCTAGAGTGTATGCAGTGTGTGGCTACACAAAGAGGAGAGGGAGGCTTTGGGGATGGAGGGAAAGGAATGTGCAAAATTGGAAGTGGAACCTGTGAGACACATCAGGGAACCGCCCTGCCTGACGGGGGTGGGGGGGGTAACTGAAGCTAGGTGAGACTTAGGGTTAAGAAGTCACACAGTGGAGTGCTTTGAAAAACCAAAATGCACAGTTAAATCTTGTATTTTCACTCTGAATACGTTAGAAATCCCTCCAAGTTTATGGCTCCTAATATGTAAAATAAAATTGTTACTAATCAAGATAAATAATAAAATAAAGCCAATATTATTAAAACATGACAAAATAAAAGATAGTTTGCAATTCTTGACCAGTTATGGATGTGGAAGGAGAATTTTAATAGCATTCATGTGGCGGGCAACAGATGTCTATAGCTTCTGTCTGGGGAGGGTGGCCTGGTTTGGGATGTTCCATAATAGGACAATAAAGGGCAACTCTTAGCACCTCCTCGGATGATCCAGAGAGGAAGGCTAATCAGAGCATTGTAGTACAGTAAAGAACAGAGAGCAGTAATAGTGAAACAGCCCAGGAGATTGGCCTAGATAACTGGGTAAACATGATAGTTCCCTGAGAAAGGGGAGATGTAGGGAAAAGAAAACCTTAACAGGGGGAAGAAGACAGGTTCCTGTTTGGGATCCTAGAGGTGTCAGAAGGCCATCTGAATGGAAACAGCTTACAGAGGGGAAGAGGGTGACGGTGTCTTACATTATACCACTACCGTTATGATGTGAAATGGGCACCTGCTGTAAGTAAGCTAGACACTACTCCTTAAATATATATTTATTTTTAGATTTAGTGTCTTTAGTAACTGAACACAATTCTGTTGACATATGGCTCTTTTCTCACTCAATGAAGAAATACTCACTGCTCTTGATAAGTCAAACACGGTGGTAGATGCTGGGGCACAGATTGCACAAAACAAGTGTGGATCCTGCTCATATGGAGCATGCAGTTTAGCACGAAAGGTCAAAACCCTTACACATTTTACTGACAAAACTGTGAACAGAATCATCGGTCATAAAATTCTAAAATATTCCATTAGAAACTAGAATCTGGGTTGTGAAACTTTAAAAAAAGAAGATTTTGAAGACGTTCTATGTTAAGGGTTCTTTTTGCATTAAATTAACGTACACTTTTATTGGTGTGTGTGTTTTGTAAATCCAAGAAAGTGTAATGGAAAAAGCAAAGAAAGGATTATTGTGTTCTTACAATAGAGATATTAATGCCATCCATCCATTTCAGATATTCTTTTGGGGGTCTACTCTTAGAATTTTTAGTTGATATGAGAATTATAATTGATGAATTTTTTATTTTCAGCCATCTTATCATCTTTAAGTTAAATAGAAAACGGAGTATCACATATGTAAATTGTATCCTTCATGTATATTATATTTTTAGATATTAGGACAATCTTCCTGAAAGTGGTATTTTTTACAGGAGTAACACTCTGAATTTCGTCTTTATATGTTTGACAATCAATTAAGAAAAATATTCCTATATGAGTAAGAAATTCCTACAAGCCATGGGAAAATGGTATAGCAAGAATATTGAGTGAAAAATACTTGTATTTTCAAATACATCTTTATTATTTTAATGCAATTTAACATTGGAAATAGTGGGATAACTTTTGAGTGAGAGCTGATGGCAGTAGCTTCAATCTTATCATTCTTGCAATACTGAAACAAACTCCAGTGAACTTGGTGTGGAGCCTGGTTCAGTAGAGAGTGTTTCAACACTGAAGGAAGGAAATAGGAACCTCTGTTGTGAGCCTTCATGGTAACCACAATATGCTCCTGGTGGGTCTTGTTTGAGCACTCAAACTGGAATGTTGCCAGTGGTAGATGAGTGCCTCAACAGCTTTTTTCCTAAAATAACATATACATTGGGGCATTCTACTTATGGATAACTGGATAGATATGTATGTGTAGATATGAATATATAAATATTATATACATATGTAAATCACAAGCCCACATAGTACTACTGAAAAATGTCAAATACACCCATTTCATAAGGTATGTCAAACATACACATGAAAATCTGTCAGATAATTTCCTACAAATAAAAATTGCTACTGCTGTAGTATTATTTTCAAAGAGGTAAAATGAAACCAATAATGATTATATAAAAAAATCAAGCAATGTGAGAAATATACAATAGCAGTATTCTACAAGTTGCAAAAGTTATGTAAGAATTTGAGAGATTTAAATCAAGATATGAGTCTATGCTTATATGAAGATAGCAATGAGACACTAAGTGTATATTGCTTGTCTGAATAAAGACCACTTTAATTCATCTTTATCAGACAGTTTATAAACATAATAACTATATGATTCTTTGATAAAATAATTTATTGTGGGATTTCACTTGAGTTATGAGAAATAACCACAAATTATGACTGATGAATAGCAGTATCTATAGAATATCACATAAAACTTGGAGATTTATATACAAAATATTAGTTTCTCTAATATTTTAAAGTATTTTTACTAGATTTATAATGGCATCAGTAACCTACTTCCAAATACTGGGTTACTTTTAGAAAATTATACCTTAATCTCACTAAAGAAATAATTACAATAATACATTGATCTGACACCATAAAATAGACTATGTCCATTACCCAAAGAGGTGCAAAAGTATTATATTAACAATCATTACTATAAACCATTTATTTGATATATAATATTGAGAAATAAAATGTCCTTTTACAGATTACATTAAAATTTATAGAATGCTAGTAATTTTTTTTTAATAATGTAAAAAGAATTAGTACAGGTAATGTATACACTAATGAACAGTAGAAATCACGGAACCCTACACAAGCTTTGCTTGGGTTATTATCAAAGTATGAGACATGAAATGATCTTTACTTCCATCTGTAATTCATGGGCAGAAGTTATCCCAATGCGATAGAAAGAACAAAGATCAAGATGACCCCAGACTAATTCATGTTGAATGCATGCATCTTCTTTTCATGTGCTACTGGAGTTGATGTAATGATGGGTTAACAATGTTGACACAAATAAGCAGGCATTGATACTATTTTCTAAGACAATGCTTTTGACTAGCTAGGTTATTTAGGAACAAAACAATGTAAAACAACAAATTTAACATGATATAAAAGGTAAAAGAGAGAGTTGCGGAATGACAGTGTATATAGTTGTGAGAGGTTTACTTTTTGATGAGACATACATTTGAAATAAATAGCCACACTAATAGCATTCAGATAGTTTAAAGTACTGAAATACTCCAAAAATTATTTCAAATCCACATGTCAAACACAGAAAGTTTTGTTCAAGAATATTACCAAACTTTGACACTCATTTCCAAGATAACACAGACATGTCTCAAGGGAAGAGCAAATTTTTTTTCTTCTTTTTTTTTTTGTACTGGGGATTGAACTCATGACCTTGCACTTGCCAGGCAGGTGCTTATGCCGCTGAGCTAATTAGTAAAATTTCAGAGGAGAGATATATTAACCAAGCATTAAGAAAAATGATGTTTTAAGTAATTTAGTATTGGTTTATAGAGAATGGTACTTACTCTTGCAAAAGCCAACCAAATCAAACACACTCAGACATTCCTCTCTATATAATGGTCACAATTAGCATGGCTTAGAATAACTGTTGTACTCACACTGATGAGGATGAAGAATGCCAAGAACTGGCGTGTAAAAGTGAACCTCATTTTCGGTTTTTGAAGATTCTTCTTTGTCCTAGAAAGATATGAAGGTAACAGATATTTAAATTAATACATCCCTAATATCAGTTTGTCTCTTTTTTTTCTTTCTTTCTTTCTTCTGTGTCCTAGAAAGATATGAAGGTAACAAAACAAAGACTAATACATCTCTAATATCAATTTATCTTTTCACTTTCTTTTTGACTTGAACAGGATCAATGTCCCAAGACACCAACCTAAATAAAATACATACAACTAAAAATAGTATTTGTGATGCAATTTCAGCTGTGCATTCCATTCCCTCCTGTTGATCAGGTTGTCATCCATTAAAAAATTTTAAAGCTGCCCTTTCATATCAGAGCTGAAATAAAGACCATCTGAGAAATTAAGAGCAGTCCATGTTGGCTTCAACAGCAAGAGAGAGAGAGAGAGAGAGAGAGAGAGAGAGAGAGAGAGAGAGAGAGAGGGAGAGAAGCAGAGAGAAGCAGAGAGAAAGAGAGAATTGCTGAAAACCACAGTGCAGATGTCTACATGAAGTCAGTGTTTTGGACACAAGCAAGTGAAACCTGTGATTTGTGAAGATTTAAAAATACATGAATGTAAGGTCAACACTCTTAAGTATTTTACTTAGTACCCAGTGTATTTTTTCCTGTAAATATTATTCAATCTCCCAGTTGTTATCAAGAATAAATTTTCTCCACTGCAAGGACTGAATATGCTACCTCACAGCTCATCATTCATGAAGACATGGCAGGCAGAATGGCTGCTTTATCATAAATATCAAGTGGTTTTTTCATTTCTCTGCAGATAATGGTAAATAAAGAAAGAATAAAGGAAAGATGAAGTTTTAAATGTATATTACTTTTCATCAGTGGGGTTTGTTTAAAACCTGAATTTTACCTAGGGATAGTAATTACAATTACATTTTAAGTGGTCTTCACTTACATCACCTTCATTGTGTAACTTTGCAGATTTTAAGTAATCTGCTAATTACTGCAAAGTATGCTAACGTTCTGGCCCCCAAAAGAGTAAATTATGTTAGCACAATAGTAAGTGGAGGATAAACACATAATTATGAAATGTTATCTCATATGCTGGTCATTACTCACTGCCTCTGATTTACTTCAAGTCCATTTGGTAAGTTAAAAAAAAAAAGCAACATATGTGCATCACATGCTAAGGCACTACAGGCATGCAGGTGGAAGTAAGCTGACTGAGACATGGTCCTATTATAAGAAGCTGAGCATCATTGGGAAGGGAGTGTAGGTATGAAAAATATAAGATGGGATAAAATAATAAATCCAGACAAGTTTCAAAGTTAATTAAAATTGTGACAATAGAGTCTCATAATAGAGCCAAATAATTTCTGATTGGGAGAACTAGGGCAGAGCTAATATTTTGAGGTACAATTTAAAAACTGAATCTGATTTTGAAAGTCAAATATCTACTAAGCAAACAAAACAAGATAAGCAGATAAAAATAAGAAATGGAGACAAAACTGTAAACTAATGAATAACAATACAATAGTTTAGCTAAGTGCATAAAGTCTTTTAGAAAGTGGAAATGAGTTTTTAAAAATAGATTCTGAGAGCTTTCAAAATTTTTTACTTGAAGTACCCTTTTGGTATTTTGTATACTTACAATGCAAATTTATCTCTCTATATACAGAGGCTAAAAATCTTATCTAATTTTGAGAACCTATCCAAATATGCAGTGTATGCATGTATTGAAATAGCACATTTTGCCTCATATCTACAAAAAAATTAAATGTGTAAGGAGATAAAAATGCTCATTTTCCTGACTGAATCAGCAATACATTTTATAATGGATTGGATTATCACACTGAATCCCATAAATAAGTACAATTAAAATGATAATTTTTGAAAGAAAGGTTAAAATTTAGGTCTCTTCTAGGTGTGAAAGTTCAAGTACAAAACCTAAGCTTGGTGAGGGGCTGACTTCCAAATTAAGGAGGAGCCAAGAGGTCTAACTTAAGCTCCTACTTTTATTATTTCTTTAGTCTGGGGCAAAGAACTTCATCACCACGTCAGTCTCCTGCCGGAAGCACTTCCTGCCTGAGGGTGTTCAGCTATATCCTCCATGCAAAGAGCACATTCCCATGGGTAAAGCACTGCTCCCTACCTATGTTTCAGCAATCTAGTAAGTAAGGGTAACAATTTAAAACCATTTTATTCCTAAACAAAAGTTCTTGTGGAGTTCATAAATAAACCAGACCAACATAAAGTCTAAAAATCCAGTTGTGAAACCTAAATTAAAACCATTGGAGGAAACTATTGCTAGGGATCTGATTATCAGTGAGACAACAGAATCTGCATTTCTCTGTATCCACAAATGGGTACTCGCTGGTAATCTCATCTTTAGGGAACTGGGTCTCTGGGTTACAAAGTTGGCTTGATCAGTGGGAATCATTCCTACTGTAAATAACAGAGTCTAGTCCACTAATTCAATGATAATGATGAACAGAATTATCTTCATTTAAAGGGAATAAACTTCCTTGAAGAATAAAATTGCATTATTTTTATTTATTTACTTATTGTGGAAAAAGTATAAAATGTCAGTGTCTGAAAATAATATCTACTCTTATAGGTCAGCATTTCTGAAAGTGTGTTCCATAGAGAAGTAGTAATCCCATGAGAAACAGTATAAAATAAGGTTACCATGGCCAAATAAGCTTATAAAATTAAACATGTCCTATACTCTTAAGAGATTTACCATAGATATTAACACTTTGAATAAAGAATGTAATTTTCTTGTTCTAAAAATAGCCACTTGATTTTAACTTTTCATTCCCCAAATCTATTTGACTAGAAAACATTTTTGTTTGGTAACAATTAATAGCACATCAATAGCATATAGTTGGGAAAAAGGTTTTTCTTTTAGTTCAGTGTAATTTGTAACCCACACCAGTCAACTAGGCCTGCAAATCATGAGAATGAGCTGCCCTTTCACTTAAAAATTCTTTCTTCTCCATGGAACAAAAGAGGAATTTCTGAAGTCTTAAACATTCTCTACTCTTGGTACAAAGCCTAAAACTACTAACAGGCATCTCAGAGGCCACTGCCCTTTTGGAGCATGTTTTTAAGGGGCTCTCTCCCAACGTCTTAGCTTAGAAATACAGAGCACAGCAGCGTAGAAATCAGGAAGAAGTAGGCATCACCATCTAAAAACAGCTGTGGGTTTTTGCTGTGCAAGGCCTAGAATTCTTACTTTAAAAACCTGTTATTTTTCTAAGACACTCTATTTACTGTGTTTCCATAGATGTAGTCTGAGCAAGTAAATGAATTTTGTGAAACCATGGGTAAGTTGGTTTGCTTACTTAGCAATAGCTCCTTTTTAGACAACTTGATTATGTAGCTCATTTGAAACCATTCCTCATCACTGTAGGAGCTAATGTGGCAAGGCAGTAATGTAAAACCCAATTTATGTTACCACTTTAAGCAAAACAGAGTCTATTTCTCTTCATCATGAGTTTAAAATGTTTGCCTAACTCCAGTCTCCAAGTAAAACTGGTAAGAAATCTGGTACTTTCTGCAGTGGACTGTTCTTGGTAAATAGCATGGCATACAACATCAGAAGAAAAATTCAGATGCCAAGTGCCACAAGACAATATATATATATATATATATATATATATATATGAATAAAAATTTGTCTTAATGATCTAACATAGCCATAGATTTTACATCTAGGTCATCTTATATGTATTTAAATGTTTGCAAACCAAATTGTTTGCAAACAAAAGTTTATGAATGAGGGTACCACTGTATATTGCTTTGATGGAAGTCTCCAAGGCTAATTAGACTTCACTTTAATTCTGGGTTCAGTAACCTTCAATACTGAGTCTAGTGCATAGTAGTTACTCAATAAGTACTTATTAATAAAACAAACACACTGCTTCTAAGCAAGTTGTCTAGACAATACTCATAAATGTGTTTTTAGAAAAATAGTTCAGAATCACATGTAGTCAAGAATGTGCCTGGCTAAAACGGATATTATTAATGGATAAATAAAATTTGACTACAACTAGTTTGAAGAATATTGTAACCTCATGAATAATTTTAGTACTTAATCTTTAACAGCATCCACCATAAAGAAGGGTGGATAGAAACTATTTACATCAAATTAAGTAGTGCATCATGCACTTATTAAATAGCTTCAATGCTATCACAAGGCAAAGCTGAACTCTGATATGTAAACTTCAATATGGAGGAAAAAGTCTAAAGGGTCAGCATAAGCAAAGATGAAGATGCAGGAATCACTGAAATCCTAAAAAAAAAACTCTTAGCGGGATGACCCCAAAATCCAGGTTCTTTTTTTTTTTTCAGTTATTTTTGGTAGTACTGGGATTAAATCCATGGCCTTGCTGGGCAAGTGTTCCATCACTGAACTATACCTCATCCCCGAAATAATGTTCCTAACCACAACATTTATAGTGTCATATAAAAACAAACACATAAACTTGGTTTTAGACTAGTGTAATTTGAATTGTCAGAAGAGTCTTCTGTTACAGAACCTAAAATGTACCTTGTACATTGTAAGTAGCATGTTCACAGTAGTCCCTGTTTAAACTCTTCTGTGGACACCAACGATAGAATCCGTGGGGAGGGAAGTCAGTATGGTTTAATGGGAAAAAAATGGTGTAGCAAGGAATGAGGGACTATTTGCTAATCTCAAACAACTCTTAAGCATGTTATTGTACCTTTCTGGCCACCCATCTCATTAACTATAAAATTAGGCAACTGGACCGTGATTAAGGACCCTTTCCACTTTCAAACAGACTCATGAGTTCAATTAGTAAAACACAAAAAGCACATTTATCAAACAGGTACAAGATATCAAATTATTTGATAAATAGTATTTGACCCTTTATTAGAAAATAAATGAAAACGGACTTTTCATTTGTGCTCCCCAAATTATGATCTCTGTAACAAAGATATCAAATTATTTGATAAATAGTATTTGACCCTTTATTAGAAAATAAATGAAAACGGACTTTTCATTTGTGCTCCCCAAATTATGATCTCTGTAACAAAAAAGGAGGAAGTTCACTGAAAAAAAGTTTGAGAGTTAAAGAGTACCATATCCTCTAGAAATTCATAGGCCAGGTATGGTGGCACATGCCTGTAATCCCAGCACTGGGGAGGCTGAGGAAATAAGATCGCTATGAGTTCAAGGCCAGCCCAGTCTATAAAAGTAAATTCAAGGCCAGCCTGAACTGCATAGTGAAACACTATCTCAAAAAGACAAAAGAAAATTAAAAATATTAAAGTAAAATAAATTTAAAAATTAAATAAATTCAAGTGTGTTAACATGTTAAAAGTTCTAAGAACTCCTGCAAAAATGGGACCTATCAACAAGTTCAGTTATATTAGCGTTTCTTTTGAATCATATTTATCAAAAATAATATGCAATCAATACTCAAGGAATGAAAAGCAAGCTTGGCTAATAACTGGCTTCTACTGATTCCCCTGAATGAAACCTGGTTATTCTCTTCATTAGCAGTGAAGCTTGAAATGAAAGGAAACTATTGCAGACTTAGTAGAATTCACTGTTTTTTCCCTTTGTTATGAAAGTCCACTTTCATAAACACTGATATGGGAAAAGCATTTTTCTTTTTCTTATACACGAAACTTCCTGCGAGGCACTGTTTGCTGACACAAGCTATCACTCTTTTAAATCAAATTAAAAGTATTTATGTAGAATTCAATGCCACAAACACATATCAAATTCCAACTGGAACTTAAAATGGAGAGATTAAGATTTAGTCCTTCTACACAGCACATGGCTGTGCCCTAATACACCCACTATTACAATGTCCATCTGCTTTCATTAGATCATAGAACGTAAAGGGATGCACCAATACAAAAACCAACTAACTGTCTGAAACAATCTCCCTCAGATCTGTTAGAAAGTTAATGAAAGAGTTCTAGTTAAACCCTATGATAGATTCTAACCTAAGGCACGTTCTAAGTTAGTACCCTGCTTGCCATCGAAGGGCTTTCACTGTAGATTCTGACATTCTTCAGAAAAGCCTCTAAAGACAGAAACAATGGCGACAAGTTCTTTCTTTTGACCAGTTTGATTTCTTTAAACCACCTTCAGGAATTTTGTTCAGTTCTAGTTCCAAGTCTGTCTTGGATAGCAGATGGTTAGACTCAGATAAATTCTATTAAAAGGGACATCATAGGGTATCACTGATCCACCAATTGCTAGATGAATTGCTAGTTGCTAACTACTGATACTTTTGAAGCACTGTATACTAGTTGTAGACCTGTCTGGAATTTCTCACTTTCTTCTTGTCTCCTATAACCCTGCTATGCACTGTGCATCTGTCTTGTACATTTGGGCTTGTGAAAGGGAAGTGGGCTGTAGTAAGGCACAGCATTTATTATAGTTATATAGATTCACTCACCAAATGATACTTTGTTAAATGCAGCTCTTGCTTGCTTGGAGTCTTTGTGTATTGCAGGGAGTGCCCCAGTGGAAGTGCCCTTATGCATTCCCTTAATATGCATGTCTCCAAACCCTCTCACCATTTATAGGATTCCACACTAGGATATTTCATCTGAAACCTCACAAGGGACTAGTTTGTTCCTGCATTTTTAATTCTACTAGTTCATGTTTATAAGTTAAAAAAAGCACCATCAAATGTAATTAAATCACTATAAACTTTCCCTTTCTTCATATTCAATTATTTAAGGATCCATTTCCCGGAAATTTGAGTGACTTGGAAATTATCATTTTTGCATGGCTGCGTAAGAAATTCAAAAGGCTCTGCAAAATTAGTTGGCTTCCTCTGAAAAACAGATTAACTGAGATTAATGATATCAGAGACAAAAGTCAGCTGGATCTCCAAATATCAGCCATGGGGATGCAAAAAGTTTCCATTGTAGCACTTGTTTTCCACCAGGACCCAGACAAGCTGATATTTAAACTTGTGATATGAGGAACTTGTATCTAAAATGATGGTGTCAAACCAATTTCAATATGATAACTTGGTTTTTCAAGTGAAGATGCTCTTTTACTAAAGAAAGTTTTATCTTCATATATGGCTCACTTTGCCAGTTCACTTTTTAAAAATTAAGACATTGTAATTAAAACATAAAACAAGACTTAGTCAAACACAAACTTATTAAAAGTCCATAAATTAAATCTCAATTAATGTGATTTGGTTTGAGAATACAGGTGGTATAATAGCTAAGAAGCACATATTGCCTAAATTCAACTATTTCAGTGTGCCTGAGGACTTCTGGTGACTTTAATCCAGGGCTAATCTTTATTCAGGTTTTCCCATTATAGGATCCACATTTTGATGGTATTGACTGCATTTCTTTACCTTCCTTGGTGGTGTTATTCATTCAGTGATAGGAGCTAAAGGAAGCTCTCAGTGAAAAGTAAAAGGTTCAATTTATGCAAAGTGAATAAACTAAAATGAACTAACTATCCCTAACTCGAATTTTTACAAAATTCAGGAATTCCTTTAAAAAAATCAAGCAAGAGGGGGAAAAAAGCAAGAGATAAAAATGCACTATTTGTTTTGTGTTTTTATTCACCACTGCTGACAAGAGTGTCCCCTGTCGTGCAGTTTGGAGTTCAGAATAAGAAAGCTGTCCAGGTTGAAGGGAAAGTGTGATCTGTCTCTCCTCAGTTTCTGGGCTCTGCTTTTAGTCTGTTCAGGTAACTGGAATTACACTTTAAAAATGTGACAATAATCACCAAAAATAAATAGGTCACAGATTAAAAGTAGACACCTAAATCAGTAGAAATGCCATTTCAATTCTATGTAATTAAAGCTTCATCTGTGATACCAATAGTAAGTTGCAATAAAAAATGAGTTATTGCTAATTAACAATAAATTTAAGACAGGATATATGATGAGCTTTGTAATTACATCACTTAAGAATACTCTGATGGTGATTAGGTGTTAAAAATGCATTTCACAAAAGTAATTAGAAAAGTATAGAGGGAATGAACCTCAGTGGTCAGTGAAGAACAGTCATAACACACTCATAAAATTCCTCCTTAAAAACACAGGCAGAACATATTCAGTGGAAGTATAGAAAATTGTCCACATTTCCCATGTTGATTCTTATTACTGTTCACATTCTTTTGAAATTCCTAACAGAGAAAAAAAATAAATTCTCTCTTCCATTCCATTTTTGCCTTCTCTAATTAATACATATTATCACTGTAACACTAAGTGTAACTAAACATAGTCAAAATTTGCAACAGCTGAGTTTGAAATAAAGAAACTCCTAACTACAAAATAATACAGGATGAGAAAGTTATAATACTCACTTTTACCAATATTTGGAACTCAATTCCAGCAGGAATTTTGTAACCATATACTTCCTCTGGCAGTAATGTTTTTTTTTTTCCTTTTCCCTATTGTATATTAGATGAGTGATCTGCCACCTTGAGCAGACACACTAATACTGCTTGTAAATAAGATACGTCTTATATTTATCACAGTCCTCAAGGGTTTAAGACTTATGAGAGATGTTTTCACACCTGCGCCCCTTCCCCCTAGTAGAAAGAAACTACTGTATAATTATTACAAAAAGAAATTTAAATTTTCTGAAACTAAAAGCTTCCCAGTTATTCCTCCTGGGCATTCCTTTAGGCAGACTGATCTATATTACTTATTCACTCCAGTGAAAAGTTTGAACATGTTCAAGTTTATCTAAAAGGAGAAGGCCATATAACATTCAGGCCTTACATGTCCTTCAGGCGGGCCTCAACTTCCCTGTATCTATCCCTAATTTATATTTCTCCAAATATCCCACCTGAAGGACATGTAAGCCAGATAACTGGCCATGGGAAATGACCTAATCTGTCCAAAGTCAGAAAGTGGGTTCATGGCAATGGAAATGAAGCACGCCCCTGGACGGGCTTCTCTGAACCTTTCCATGGTCTTGCTTTAAGTCTGTCTTTTCTCTGGCCACCTGCTTTCAAGGAACTGCCAGACTTCTCATCTCCATGATGAGCCATTATGAAGACTAAAGAAAGAATCAGATAAACCATATCTGTAATAGGAGATAACAAGAGGACCCAACTTCTCCCTGCAAAAAAGGAAAGGGAGACACAGCAACACACTTCTTAGCACCTTTTCATTCTGCATGTCTTAACATTTTACAATAGCCTTTAACTCTCTCTTGGATGAGGAACAAGCTGAATCAAGTATGCTCGAGGGTGCTGCTCCACCAGGACTCCCTGAAAACCTGCACGAAGGGCTTTCATCTGCAGGTGAACCCAACTCAGCTCCAACATCTCCTTTTCTTGGTGCACTTCTAAAGTAGTTTGGATGTAATACTGACTCCCAAGGAAACTGGAATCCAAGAAGTTTCAAATAACATCCAGCAGTCCTAAATGTTCCATGGAAACTGAAAAAAATTCCTTATTTTCAGAGAAGGTCATGTTAATCATTTATGTTAATAAATGTTGAAGTGGAAAACATCTTTCTAAAATCAGCTGTTGCTAACAGTAAAAGTACCTAGTACGTTTTTACTTGTTAGGACAGTACCACAATGAAGAACCACTGTTTTCTCACACAACAGCCGGTTTCAGAAATTATTTTTTTGTATTTTGGGTTTCTGTTTATCCAATTTGTTCTCCTGTTTTTTTATACATGCAACATTTAATTTTCAGTAAAACCACTGAAACTGCTTTTCTCTGGTACCAGGAATCGAATTCAGGATCTTGCACTTGTCAGGCAGGTGCCTACCACTGAGCTATATCCCCAGCCCAAACCAATAAAACTTGACAAATGTCATCATGGAATGATTAACCTAACTGTGAGTCCCTTTTACAGAGTTGACAAGCTGTGTGATTCTGGTAGAGTCTGTTAAGTTCTTTGAGGTTCCATTATCTCATTAGAAAAATTTGGATTATGATGTCTGTCCTGTAGCATAAATGTGAACTTCAAGGAAATTAGGTCCACAAAGCTCTCAACATGCAGTAAGTATGTAACACAGACACTTTTTACTGTGATTTGGGCCTGCCCCATTTCTTTAAGAGGAAACTGTAAGAACATAACCTCCAGAAAGCCAGAGAAGCAGGGAGATGGCCCAGAAATAGAGCAGTAGAAAGTCTTCTGAAAGCATCTAGCATTAAAATAATGACCGTTATCTCCTTATGTGATAAGATTGTTAGAAGGGGGTCACACATTTACCGGGCTAATTCTACATGTTTCTGACAAAATTTTTTCCTTTCATAACCAATTTTTAAATTTTCCACATTAAAAAAGTGTTTACACATAGCATCTTTTGCTGTTACACTTTTTTCATTCTATCTATACTACCTTTTGTTGTTATAATTATAAGGAACAATCTTCAACAGGATCTCAAAATTTCTGTGCTGTGGAACTATTCTTGAATCATCTGAAATGTTATATGAAGCATATTTGTCTAGGTTTTTCATGTGAATAGTCTTAATACTTTAAAATCTTGTATCTCACTGACATGTCTGGGTATAAGGCTTAGTAAACAGCAATATATAACAATGAAAATAGTAATTGTAAATACTATTATCACTTACTGTGTTCAACAAAATTCAAAGTGCTTTAGATACACCATCTCATTTAATTTTCACAATAGTGAATGCAGTAGGTACCTCTGTCACTGTTTACAAATACACAGAGAGTAAGCACAAAGAGGGGTTGACACAGAGGAGGGATCTTCCTGGAAGCATGCATTACATGCATGTTGCCCTACATTCTGGGTGGATGCAACAGAGCAAAAACCTGGCAAAGGAAAGAAACGATGAGAGAGGGACCATAACAATGGAAAACAAGGGACTGAACTATTCCTGACTGCCTTTCTTTTTGACCTTATTTATATAGCACAGCTTTAAATAAGTGTATTAGCACGAGTAGGACCAGTTTTGTGTCTGGGGAGATGGGAAAAGAATTTTAAAATTGCCTCAAGTCCCCGTGAGGCAGTATTTGTAACTAAAATTAAAAAGAAATTTAATGACTAAATAATTACTGCAACTGTAGATTCAAAGTGCTATTGACTTATATTCCGGTCCTGGTTTTATCACTGACTATACTATGCCATCTTAGGCTAATCAACATACAATTCTAGGTTCCCATTTATAATATGAAAAAGTTTTGATATTCTTGAGCTCTTATAATAGCATAAGAAATTTCATCTTATATTTTATATGATGTTCTGAAATTTTAGTATATTTTGAGTTAAAGGACCTTATTAAATTGCTCATGACCTCTACCCAGTAGACTGGCTATTTGCCTAAGTCATTGAAAAGATGTGAAAGATTTCATTTGCCTTGAAAATATAGAAAATGATACTGCCACCCTATAGATCTAACCTGTTCCACTCTGTTTGCTTCCTAGGCTATTTGTTTATGCTGTGATACTGGCCTACTGGACCTGCTGCACTATTCACAAAGTGAAGGACAAAGTCAGTGGAGATGGTGGAATTGAAACCTAAATGTTTACACAGCTTCACTATAACTCCTATGTGCAGTGGAGATGTAAACCTACCATCAAAGAAACACAAATGAATTCACCTTTGCCTACAGTATGACAGAACAGAAAAGAATGACATACTATCTAATATAGAGTGATTGACATCCTTAAATTTTAGGTTCCTTATCTTAAATATGATATCTTGCAATATGAATAGTACATGACACCAAATGTCACATGGTCATAACTAAGTAAACAGAGAACTGCATCTCTCTCTTTCTCTGTGGGATTGTGAGAGATCTCTGAAAAGCAAGAGGTTATGGCAGAGATCTCTTCTGAAAAAGGCAGAGGAATTCCTCACTGCAGAGGAGACTAAGGAGACTGTAAAATATGGGAAACAGTGCAAAATTTTGTAGAAAAGCACCACTATTGCTACAGAAATGTGAGCAATGAATCTGTTTAATGACAATGCAATGTCACATTTCCATGAAATCCTCAAAAGGATGTAAAACCAAGTGTCACTGGATAGGCTCCTTGTTAAAGTTGTATGAAAAGAGAAGGGCTCCACTGGGTCAATAGATAGCAGAGATTCAGTTAGTGACAGTGACAGCTGTCCTACACAATGACCCTCCTTCCTCTCGTCTCCCTCATACCACTCACAAAAGTTTTCTAAGACAACTACAAGTTAATTTGCTTATTTTTTTATCATTTGTTTTTACTATTTTGCACTATATTACAACATTATAATCTTTTTATATGAATATTTTTGTGCTGTGGAACAAATTATCTAAGTTTCCATTATTTCTTATGGGGAACTTCACTGATAAACAAGTGCTATGGATTATAAGCATATTTCACAAAACAAATTATGCTTACAAAGCAAGTTTTTACTGTATATTTAAGTGAATTTGAAAAAAATTCTTTTAATAGGCATAAATAAAATTTCTGGAAAAATAAGAGTATTGAGTTACAATATAATTGAAAGCTCTTTTCTGGGTGATACACACAATAATGTGTGTGCCGGGACACATAATTTTCATTACTCAAAATCAATGTGGCAATATTCCAGGTTGTTATTCTTTCTCTTACCAGTCTTACTTTAAAATTTTCTTTAAAATAATACTTTTAGCTAAACATGGGTCTTTGTTAAACATATAAAATGGTTTTTAATTTGGCACTTCCATTTTGAGAATTCAAAAGCTTATAAACAAACTGTTTCTTACAGGTAGGAGATGCCTTTGCATGGTTGTTGATGTGACTCACACAACTCTATATTGTTGCATTAGAATAACCTAGAACAGTGGTGGAGAATCTATGATATACATGTTATTGGGTCTTCCTTTCTTAAAATATGTTAATGTATGAGTTTTTTTTTCCTAAGCTAAAAGCTCAGTATTGAAGTTGAATTCTAGTGTTGTCATTTTGCAATAAATAAGTGGTCTTGGGTTGCACTTTGGGCACCCAGTCTCTAAAAGACTCACCATCTCTGACTTAGAATATTCCTCCAATGACTTGTTTCTTTGGAGTAAGTTCTTTCACAAAGATTCAAAAGTTTTTGAATTTTGAGTCACCACACCTAAGATTATCTTTTATTTGTAGAATGATATATGAAGTTTCCCCAGAATGTTATTTATTCCCAAAATAGACATCTCTTTTATTATAATTATTTTTATAATAATATTTTTATAATATAAATAACTTTTTATAATATATTTTTATAATAATATTTTTATAATAATAATAAATTATTAGAAAAGTATAAATGCCCCAGACAAGAGAATCACATTATGTCACTCTTCAATTATTGTGAGTTTTTAGCGCACTACTTCAGAATCCAGCAATGTAAATTCACAGCATGGGAGGCAAAAAGAAATTGTGGTTCAGAGTAGGAGAGTAAGTTCAAGCAGGACAGGGCTGAGTAAGACACTGGGGAACTTTCCACATATTATGACCATAAGAACTTAAAATGGATGAGTGTTAGGGAAAAGGATGTTGCAAATTTGTCAAAAGTCATTAGTGCCACTGACTTCACATAAATGAAGTGAAAATTCATACCTATCTTTAACATAGTAATTTTAATTTAAATTATTTTATAGGATATTGATTCCAAAATTAATTTTTCTGGATTCACATCTCAGTTCTTTAATTTATTGGTGGTATAACCTTAGGACAGTTATATATTCTCTCTCAGCCTCAGTACAATGTCATTTGTGTCAAATGGATAATAAACTTTTTATTACATGGCAGTTAGAAGTTGGAGGATTAGATAGGTTAATATACATAATATGTGTATTTAATAGTCCTTAGCATATAGACAGTATTCAATATTCAATAAAAGCATAGTTTTATCATACTTAATAATATAAAATATTTTGAAAGATTTTCAAACTCAGTTTATTACAACATAGTTTGTGTTCAAATACGAACAATTTGCAAAATGTTGATGTAAATAAGAAATAGAATGAACTGTTACTGTTGCTGAAGATGAAGCAACTAATTTCTCACTTCTTGAAATATATCAGAGTTGCAAACGTCACCTTCAACTTCTCAAGCAGGACTGATTGGCTAAAGAAGAAGATGATTACTAAAGAAGATGGAGAATAGCTGATGCATGTTAATGAAAGCAGTATGAAAGGAAACCCTGAATCAAAACTACCGGTTCACAAAGAAAAAGGGAAATCAGTGTCATTCATCCTGACACATTCTACCTGAAGTTACAGGTGTACAGGAGGACTTCATTTAATTAGTTAATTTTTACTCCATTTAAATGTAACATATAAACAACATGTGCGGCATTTTACTGGCTGTTTCTTCATATTTCACTGATACCATAATTTAATCATCAAGAGGTTGAATGGATCACGCTTGATTTATCACATCAAAAGAAGCATCACTATTTTTTCCTAATACCCATTTTTTCCTAATACCCATTGCCTTTCACTGTGCTATTTTGCATTTGTACAAGTTAATGTTGTTTAGAAAATTTATTTAAAAAATTCTAGCACTCCTCCCAGCCTGCCTGGTTCATAAAAAAAGGGCCAATGATGCTTAAATAAATGAAAACAGTCAAGCCTACCAAAATACAGCTACACATATTCTGATGAGAATTCCTTCTATAGAAATCAATGATTTCCTTTTATTTATTTTAACTAGCATAAGTTGTACTTTCTACCCACAGTATGGGCAAGCTTTAGAGGGCCTTTTTTACTTTGAGGCCTATTGAATTTAAAGCAGTAAAACCAAAATTTGACAGGTATTTTTATGTTTCTACTTTTGGCAGTATTGGATGGAGCCCATTAGTAAGGATCACATGCAATACTGGAAAGGTCACCATGGCTTCCTGAAAAATAATAGTTTGTTCAGATTCTATGGCTATAACATATTCGGTATTCCTTGTGTAGGTGGCATAATTTTTTTTTACCTGGGTCTCAGAGCAGATGAAGGGTACAAATCCTTGACCTGGTAAATGTAAACTTACTCAAAAAGCCCAATAATTAGACATGGTTAATTTTAATTAACAAATAATTCTATGGCCCATAAGGTCCAGTATCATATCTTCCATATTGTTTGAACATATTCCAAAATGGGTCATTGGCAATAGGACACAGAAAAGGACTTTTGGGTCCATCTATGTGAATTAGATTTTTTTTTTTTGTCCTTTATTTAAGTGAGGAAACGAATCCTCATTGATTTTTCTCCAGAGTGGCAGAGCCCGGATGAGATACCATCTACTTTGGCATTTATCATTTTGATTTACCACTTTAAAACACTTCTGGAGATGAATATCTAGTACTTTAGAACAGTATAAAGAAGGGATTAAAATGCAGAGTATTACCAGTACTGATTCATAGACAAGACAGGAAATGCTATCATTAAGGTTTAACTGATTAAAACTGTCCCATCTTTGGAGAAAACATCTGCTTTCTGTTTTAATTACAGAGATGAAGTTATTGTTTCAAAGTGCCAAAATTCCAAATTGAATCTGGCAAACATATTAAAGTATAGTAAATTAATACCTTAACTCTGAGATATTAGTATTATTCCTTCAGAGTCTCTGATGCCTCTAAGTGCAAAAGACAAGTCTATGCTTAAATAAATTCTATGTATTATTAAAAAAGATTGACACCAGCCTGAAGATTTTCAGGCTTATTAGTGTACTGTATTCATTTCTAGTTTACCAGAGTCTTGCAGTTTCTGGTCCAAAATATACTCTCAAACAGCATTTTACAGATTGCAGAGAAATTTTAAATGTTGTGATACAATATAAGTACTAAGACATTATTCTTTGCTGAACCATAGCAACATGGATTATTTTACTTGAAAATATAATTTTAAAAGACCTTAGTGGGAAAATAATTACAAATATCTTTTATTCATATTTAGTCTTTAGAGAATAAGTGAAACAGATACAAAGAGCCACAATCAAAATTTCTTAAAGTCAAAAATGTGTAACATTAACACTGTTTTATTCCAAAATGGTTGATCTGATTATGTCTTCTGATTTATCCTTTTTCAAGTTGACAACTTAGCGTGAAACTGCTAATTTTGGTACTTAACTAATTGCATGTAAAGTTTCAGAAAGGATTATTTGGCTGTGTGCTTCTGGGATATCTTGGTATACAATTTTCTTTGTGGTAAGGCTGTGTTACATAGCTACATGGATATGATTACGAAAACATTAGTTTTTCCAGTGCATGCTGCATGGATGAATAAATGATATTTGAACATATGATAAAGATATTACATGCCTATCATATAACTGTAAAATAAAGCAGCTATTTGATCATTTGTTATTGTGATTTTTTAAAAATTATTTTTAAATCACTTATCTTAAAAATGCCAGTTATGTCATCATCATTTCTTCAAATTTCATATTTCAACATTTAGCATCTGGACTCGATTAATTTGGATTAAAATGCCATGTGCAAGCCACATTTAAGCATAGCTTAAACAATGATAGCTGTTAGCATTGGCTCAGTGAACCTATAGATGAATGAAAAGAGGATAAAAGTTTGGATGAAGTCAATGATTGCCATTCTATTCTGAATAATCATTGGTAAGATAGCATAGTAAAAGAAATGTCTATATACAAAGGCAAAATTTTTTCTATGTGTTTAGACAGTTCAATTTATATTCCCTTTGCACTACAGAAAGCTTCACACATATTATTTTTATAGTACTTGTGATCTTTCATTAATATTTGTTTTACATCGTGATCTTTCATATTATTAATTTATCTTTTTTATATCTTTCTGTTGCATGTTGCACTCCTTTGGCCTTAGGCAGAGTTCATGAGGATAGAGTAAAAGATTATGACCATTAGGGAATGTAGGTGATTGACAGGACTCTTTACAGATGGATAATGAGAGTAATGAGAAGCTGCATAATCACTTTTTACGATATGCCAAAACCTCAGTCAATGGTTGATATAAATGGAAAAAAATTATTAAAGCACTTTATTTCATACACTGGAATTGTTCCTTAATTTGGAACAGATGCACTAACAGCCCATCTTGCTAGGTTTGGGAAGGGTGGACAGATTGTAGTGTATGAATATTATTCTTTAGATTTATAATACAAATGTTAGGGTGACTCTGACAACAGACCCAAGAGGACTTTTGCAGGAATTCAAAACAAATCTATGTGTTACAGTCTTACGCCTAAAAAAGAAAGTGCTTAAATATACATACGCATTTACGTCCTTGGTGTAACACATAATTTCCTATATCTTGGCTAATGGAGAATACTTGGCAAACTAGATGTAGTACCAACTTATTTAAGTAATATGCTTTACAAAACTCAGTGTACTGAAAAAAGGATATTCTGACCCTTCTTTGACACTGCTACATGCAGGAGCCACAGAGAACCAAGACTTTCTTGGATCATGATTAAAATGGGAAGATTTCTCCCCTTTTAGCATATACAGTCTATCCCACTACACATAGCTGGACCATAGCAACATGGAGCTGAGGCACCAGGGCTCTGTAGGAGCCCCATGAAAGTTGGGGCTTCTGCCATTAGAGCAATGCAAATTTCCACAGTCCTTTTTGTTCTGCTATTCCAGGTCCAAGAAGAGATGAAGGACCACAACAAAGAGGAAATCCCATAACTGGGGATGTGGAGGACCTGGCTCACAACCGCTACTCTGTATAGTCCCGTAAATAAGATGAAATAACTCTAGCCTCAGCTCTGCTGATAACCACATACTCAACTACTTTTCTTTTATGAGCTTTCACAAAACAAGGATGATAACATTATTTTCCTCCAAGAATTGTGACAAGTATGAATTGTGATAATACCTAGAAACACATCTTCTGAAGCCAGAAGGATTAATGACAGTACTTCTCTAAAAGTAATTTTGGGGACTAGCACTTAATGGGATAAAAAGGACTCTATGTTTCTAACTTTAATTTTCTTTTATTAAGAAAGCAGATACTCTTAAATAGAATGCAGCATTTTTTTTCAGAAGACTCAGTTAATGTGATTTTTATTTTGAGGAAGCCAAAATCATGTCTGATGTCAAAATCATGTTTTCATTTCTCTATATTAGCTAGGACAATGAAGAAATGGCTTGACAGCAATCACCCAATATGATTATTTTTGGAGGAAATTCTGGCATCTTCCAAAAGCTTGGCACTTTTATGTATTATGTTTTATGCCTTCAATTTAATTATTGGCCTTTGACCTCTATTGAAGTGCAAAGACCACTGAGAAGTGTAAGGCACCAAGTGGCTGCTGGTTTTATGTTTTGTTTTAATGGAACATCCTCCACTGAAAGGAGGGAGATAATGAAGGAAAAATAAAAAATATCTGGCACTATAAGATGCTTAGCCATGAATCAGAAGGGTAGGACAGGGAGGCGAACTGAAAGGCTGTTTGTGACACTGTCTTACTCTTGGTTCATTCTGTTTGAAAGTGCAGGGATAGGGACCATTGTTCTTGAAGCTTAATTATTAATTAGAACTGAAACTTACAGAGATACGATCCAATGACGGCCAGCTTTCAGAGACTCAGTGCCCAAAGGGCAAACCAAAGCCCACTTATTTATTGAAAGTGCCAATACTGCAAATACACCTGCACACAGAGGTTTAGTTTAGAAAAAGGAACTCATTTTGTCTTAAAAGAAAAACAAATAATATACATGCCACAGGGTCACCACCGATACAAGATATCAACATTTCATCCCCACCATGGTCAGTAAGTTGATAAAACACCACTTTTCTTCTGCTATGGATGCTATTTCTTTGGGAAATAAGTCTGAGTATCAGTGCCCAGAGTTTGGTAGATGCCTGCTTTTAACTTTGTTAACAGAGCCCAGACTAAATTCTTGAACTCATGTCAATCCTCCTGCCTCACCCGCATTTAAAGCCTGTGCCATGCTTTTTACATTTTTGATAAATATATATATATATGGAGAGATGTATATGTAAATGCTCTATAAGACAATCCAGTTTTTACATTCTCTGGTAAAAAGTTAAAAAAGAATGTTTCACGCATTTTTCTCCTTTTCTGATCATATTTTCTAGTTAATGAAGTTGCTCAGTTGATATGGGACTATACTGGACATTCCTGAGACAATTTTGTACTATTCCATTTACAAATGAAAATTTACTTTATTTAGAGCAGGTGATAATAATTATGAAACTTTTTCACAACTTTTTCCAGTCAAAAGTTAGCCAAGAAATATGTGTTTAACACAAGTAGTTCACCAACTGATTGTTGATTAGCAGTGATTATTTTGGTAAGATGATGTGCAGTTAATGAAGGATATAGTATACATAGTGAGGAATAAGTTAAACTGTTCATATAGCTACACAGTAACAGTACCTTCATTATCACATCTTCTTAGGACCATTGTGATTATTCCAGTAGCAAAAATACCCCAAACTGCCAACAACATTGAGTCAACCTATCTTTCTGTGTATCTGACTTTTTAGATAGGCGGTTACCTAGTTTATTCCACTCCCTGGGCATATTCTCAGCACATTTTGTGTGGAGAAATGTTTCTTCCTGTCTTAATTCTGCTTACTATGTTTTTATGATAGTTACTCTTTTACTTTCAGTGGAGATGGCAAACACTAGGCCAGAACTATCGTCCATTTAACATCCTCGAGGGCTCAAGGCCAGCCTTAGGTTAGTGCCTTTATCCTAGCCTTGGATGTTCTGGTCTCCCAACTCTGAAAGCATTCTCTTCCTTTCTTTTGTTTTCTGTATTACAGTGACCTTAGCCTTCTGGGGATTACAAATCTTTTTGAGAATCGGCCAGAGCAGCTCTCTGAGGCAGCTGATCACACAGCTTCAAGAATTCATGCATTTTTGGATGCTCTCTGTCTCTCAGTGTGCTTCAGGATAGAGATTAACAAAACAGGGCTAGTCATTTAAATAATGGATTTCTGGGACCCAGTTCCTGGGATATTAGTTGAATACAGATGAGGAATGATCTAAAATTTGTGTTTTAAGACATTCTAGGTAACACTGATGTTTGGGGGTATCACTAGACTTGAGAGAGATTCTGCTTAAACCTAGTAGTCTGAGGTGAAGAACTCCACTCTAGGTCTCTCCAGCCTTTCTGTCTTTTATCTCCTAGAGGAATTTAGTATTTAGTGTATAAAATGTTGATGCATTGTCATGGTCCCCAGGTAATTTTGTTCATATTCTCTTACTCTTTTTCTCTCCTTAGTTTCTTCAACATAAAGATTTATGACATCACACACACTTTAAATCCTATCTTTTGTCTGAAGCTTTCTGTGATTTTTTTAAGCCAACAATGACCGACGTTCAATGGACCATATTGCTCATTTGGCAAATGCATCATGTTTTAAGTATTTGAAGTATAAATACAAATTTCTTATTTCTGTCATTGATCATGAACTTTTAGCACAAGGATCTGGTGTTAATGTCTGTTTACCAACTGCTTATCCCAGTGTCACACGAGGAACTTAATAAATCATTGTTATGTGACAAATGCGCAACTTAACTAAGATGTGCTCCTCTGAAATCCGTGATTCTTGTTAATAGACTTTGACAGTATATTCTTTGGTTTGTAAACCCAAGTAGTTATTTCCACATGACAGGTCTCTGGAAGTAGGTACGTCTGGGCTGTGGCTATATACCATCTCTGGAAATTGTTTAACGTATGTTCTTGGACAAGGTACCAAATACTTTTAAAAATCTTGGTTTTTCCATATGTAAAGGACAATGCTGCATGGGAAAAAGGGAGCACTGTACAGTAAAGGTTGAGAGGGAGAAAAAACAAGATGCCTACTGGGTAGTCAAAGAAGCCCCATGTGACAGAGTTCTAGGGCACAAGAGGAAAGGCTTTGTCTCTGTTTATGCAGAACCTGACCTGGAGACTCCTTGTTGAATAAGAATCAGAGGGACAGCTGTCCTCTCTCCCTGCGACTTGTAATGAAGCTTCGGAACATGGGGAAGAAGTGAGAGCTAGAAACAATGAATGGCCTTGGTCCTCACAGGCTTTCAGTACTTAGGCGCATTCTATGGAGGGCTGCAGGAGGAGACTGCAAGTTTCTACAAGTTGCCCTAGGATCATTCCAACAAAATTCTAGTTGCCAAGGCAAATGCAAATTATTTTTTATTAGATGCATAAAAACACTAATTAATTTAGCAGAAATTGAGGGATAGGCAGTTCATTTTTGGGCATGTTGAGTTCTCAGTGTCTGTGAAACAGTTCCCAGAGTACATTAAGTGTGAAGGCAGGAGTCAGTGACCAGGACAGTGCCCTACTCTGTGGACCACAGTTGCAGGTACATCCATTGTCTGTCCTGTTACTTTCAGTTAAACTGTTAAAAATTGTTGTGTCAATGTTGAAAATTTTTAATCTTTTTTCTTATTTATAATAAGGATTCAGTAGACAATATTTCAATATTGTTAGCAAAATATCCAAATTCATTAAGTAAAATGACAAGTGATTGGACATTAAAACCAAATGCAGCCTAATAAAGATTACAAAAAATTTAGATGTGTTTTCAGTTCATAATTTGAAGCATGTGATTATCATGCAAATTCATTCCACTGGGCTGAACAACAGATACAAATTGGATTATAAACTCTGAAATAACAGTATCAAATTATGGTTTTGTAAATGAAATGGGAAACCGAGGACTAATTTTTTTTTAAAAGATCAAAGAGCAACAGAATTGAAATTAAGCGCTGGAAAGAAGAAGGAGATATATTGGGTTCTACATTTGCATTAATTATTGACTTCAGAACAACATACTGAATACTTTGTATTAAAAAATTCAGTTTTTCTGGAGTTTATATTATCTGTTGGCTAGAGGATAACACAAGGTTGTTTCACAGAGTGCCATTCAAGTGCCATCCTGTCTGTCCAGCCACAAATTTCAAGCATTTTCTTTGTGGCCGGAATTAGTCACCCTTCTTAAAAGACTTGGGGCTGTGGCTATTTATTATAAACTGTGTGTCCAGAATTCCAAGGAAATCCTTCAGCTACAAGGAATTAGAGGAATTTCAATTTTTTTTTTCTTTCTGAGAAACTCACTGATAAACTTTGCAAAATATACATTATTGTAAGAGCATGTGCTCGTTTCACAAGATTTCACAAGAAAAATACACAGAGAAAGTCAACAATTTTGATGCACTTAACTTTCAATGTTTTTTTCTCCTATGAAGACAAATATACTCAGAGTTTTTATTCAATTGGGGTTATAATATAGCTATGGGTTTTTTTTTTTGTCAAGTTTTTAGTCATACTGTGAGCATTTTATACATACCCTCTTTTTGAATAAATGCTTTAACAATTATGCAATAGTCTGATACATTTCTGGTTTTTATTGTTAGTTGTATTTTTCTTGTTAATAGTCTCATGATTTTTATAATTAGTACTTAGAATATATTTATATGAAATAATGTTTATAGGATTTCTACCTTTTATTTTTCAGCAGAAGTTAAAACTAAACAAAATATAATAATAATGAATAACAAATAACAAATAGCAGAATAAACAGAAATTGGAAAATTTTGTAGCAAAACATATGACCAAAAATGTAAATTATAATACTAAGCATAGTTGGAATATTCTCTCCCATTATCACACAATAGCTTTCAATTGTGTATAAAAATTAACCTGAAGCCTTAAACTGACAAGAATCTATATGAATGATGCAGAAATACATAAACAGATAAAACAAAAGTGAAATTTATCCACTACAAACACAATGGAAGAAATTTTTAAAAAGCTGAAATTAGAGGGCTAAAACTTCTACATCAATCTAAAGCTGAATTTTACAGTTAAAAATTAAAACAAAGGATTTCTTGATTAATAGGTAAACACGACACATTTATTACATTAACTTAAATCTCTCATTCATTGTGAATGAATTTTTTTTAGGCTTTCCCCTCCCTATAGTAAATGCTTTCCTTTTTTTTATTCTTGGAAAACACTGCCTTTTCTTTCAAAGAATTTAAAAACATTTTATATAGTTATCTAGACAATACTTTGTCCTATCAATTACAAATTGACCATTACTTGCTCTCATAAATTCTGTTTATGGAAGTGTTTTATTTGAATTCTTAGAAGGTTTTCAGTGTTTGTGGTCAAACATACCAGTTTTGCACTGCATGACTCTGGCCTGTTCTCCTTCTCTTCTTCCAATGGTCTGAGGTAAGTGTTCATTTACATCTTTCTCTAATTCCACTTCCCGAGCTGTATTTGGAAGTGGGGCTGAAACCCATCAAGAGCTCTGGCCATCCCAGTGTGGCCCCAGGGACTGTCCCTTTATAAGGTGGACTTGGTGAGGAGGAGCTTGTGGTGAATCTTCCCACAGCCACCCTCCAACTGCTAACAGCAAGGATATTTATGTCACTGTGAGTTCCCACACCTGTGCTCAGTGATTTCATGCTGCTCATGGCTCATTTCATGCCGGCCAGCAGGAAAGGCAGCTCTGCAGCTTTCCCAGGCTGAATATGAACTCATCTTTGCTCGATGTGTCCCACACTTTCCCCCAAGCTCTGAGGAGGGCAGAAAACAAGCCTCAGGAGACATGCTCCCAGACCTCTTCAGGCTGCTCCGCAGACAAGGTCAGATGTGCAGAGCATTGGATAGGTAGAATGGGAAACAAAATATCCCTGAGCCAAGGTAACTCGGTCCACTTAGTAAACCTGGAGGCCTTAAGCAAATGTTCTTCCTGCTGACAGTAGTGTCAGGACTGAGGGAGCACATTTGGCTCTGTAATAAAATATGTTCTTCCTGAAGGCTGTTGCCTTCCAGGTCACAGATATTAAAAATCCTGTCCTCTTGCTAAGCATAGAGGGCTGGTATTGTTAACTGTAGACTTAAGAGGATGAGATGATTTTGATGGTACATATTAAAAAAGTTAAAGTACACAATGTAAAGTCTGCCTCTGGATGCATAAGATCAACCCAAGTGTATTTCAAAAGCTGCACTTAACAGAACTTTATTACATCATCTCCTTGTACAGCAGTATGGTCTTGAGCTGTGAAATCCAGGTCAAAAGCCCGCTGAACTTTGATGATGTCTTGCCAAGGAAATGATGAAAGTTCCGTCATAGAAGCAGCTGATGCTAGACTGGCTGGGATCCTGAGAACATGTTTTAAAAAGACCCCATGCTGGCAAGAGGTTCAGAGATGACTTCATGGGACTTCTGAGTCTGGAATTTCTTTGCTTCTATTCCCAATTATTTTTGCTGGATTTTTGACACAGTTTTAAAATTTTTAAAAATCTAAACAAAAATAACTGTCAACTTCCTGAAGCTAAATGGCAGTCCTGCGGCTACCATGGAACCGACCTCACATCACCCCTTTGCCACTTGACAGGGTGGGGACTGGCGTGACAGAGATGCTTTCTTCCACACTCCACATTTGGGTTTCTTTTGGACAAAGTGAGCTTTTTCTCCATGGACTAAATCTAGTTAAGGATTAGAACAGGGACTGAGCCAGTAAAACTATGGCAAGAGACTTTTCTAAACATACACATTTGAATGTGTCTCCTCTTGTTAAAGGAAAAAAGAATGCAAATTAACAAGGTCAGAAAATGTTAAAATAGAATTCACTGCTGTATACTAAGAAAATTTTTGTTTGCCTAAAATCCTCTGGCAAAATTAATATCATATGGACAAGATATTAGCTCACTAACTCTCCCAAGACCTACACAGCAAGGTAAGGAGTTTTGTGACAGGGAAACTCCATGCATTCTTGATTCTTCAGGAAAGTCCTGACTTATTCTGGTTGCCTTAATGTAATTACTGATAACATTCCTATCCATTCACAAAAATGTACCCATAAATACATATATCCATAATCATCTATATGGTCATACCATTTATGTGATTTATTATCCTTTACTGTAATAAGACCTGTTAGAATGATACTATTATCATTTCCCTGTTTTTCATATGAAGAATCAAAAAATTAAATAATTTATCCAAACAATTTGTAAGTACCACAGCTTGGATGTCAAACCCAGGTAGTGTGGTCTCAAAGCCTGAAATGGTTATTCCCAAGTCTCGCCCTGATGCTGGACCCATGGGTAGATTCTAATTCATAGCATTCTTAGAGTAGAGCAAGTTTTGGATTTAGACTTGAGCCCTTATCTGGATAAATTATTTTTTGTGCTTTCATTTCATCTCTCTTCTCTCATAAAGAAAGGATATATGTGAATGTGTGAAAATACAAACTCAGAAGCGTATCTGCTAGCATGCTATCCTTGACTTCAGCAACCCCTGCTCCCCCTGACACACAAAAGAGCTAATTGTATGAGATGGTTCACGGGAGCTACCAGGGACCTTAAGGAAAATCTTCTCAAAGGCATTGGAAGGTAGACCTGAATCAAAAGGTACAGTTTGTGCTTTCTAGTGGAAGTTAGAGCATGCCAGCTAATATGACCGTATGTGCTAACTCTTATTCTAGGTGTTATTTAAGAAGATAGTTGGACAATATGTGTTAATTTATAGGACACATTTTCTTTTTTCACATTTGTATTATACAAACTGTTACAGGTGTCACTGCATTTTATTGATCTCCAAACTCCTAAATAAAGAAAACTCTTTTGAGTATAGAAAGGAATAAATGGAGAGTACTAAGTAAATTGAATTTTTTAAATGCCAGCTACTATTAGCTAACACGTTTATTTTTGAATCTTAAAACTTGACATTGCTTAAAAATGAAGAGCATAATATTGTATTGGAATGACTTTTTGTGTGTAGTTTTGCCCACAACAACCACATCTGTACCAATCTTCCAACAAAGAATTCAAAGTGGGGTAAACTATTTAAATCCTGTTTTATTGGCAAGAAGGTGGAGAACTGTAACAATCACCCAGAAGTCACACAGGTTAACCAGGGATTCTGAATTTAGAATGAGAGCGATCACATTAATATCCAGTGTCATGCAATTACATTTTATCATAGTTGGAAAGTTATACTTGAGTATGCAAATCAAATAATTGGCCCTAGTAACTTAACGAGACAGAGCAAGCTACTTCTGGGTGCACTGGACCTTTGTATCAGTGGTTTCCAAATGTGCCATTTCACTAAAAACCTTAGAATAGTGCAAGGATTTTCTCCAGAAAAATTTGTGGATTCTAATGGCTAAGCATGAAAACAATGGTGATTCTAAGGACACAATCCACATACTCTAGGACACTGCTCTCCTTCAGCTGCGCTGCCACAGTGGTCTTCAAATGCATACACATGAGCCTCAATTTTTTCTTAAGCTGGAGGATATATGAATAATTCCAAGTATCAGTTTCAAGGCTCAATATCTGTAGGTGCTCCTCCTAAAGGCTGATATGCCTGAAAATCTGTCTGAGTTATGCCAAATTCTCAATCCTCTTTGAGAAACATCAATTCCCAGTTCACTTTGCAAAGAGCAAAGACAGCATGAAAGCTACCTCTTACCCAGAGTTAATCATGGATGCTGCGTCTTCTGGGGTGTAAAGAGCCAAGTACCAAGCATTGGTATTGAGTTGACAAAGTGAATAACTCTAATGAGTAGCTAATAAATCTTGCAAATCAGATTGCTTCTATTTCTTTGGTTGGATCTAAATAAACTGCTTAGTTGCAATATAATTAAACATAGTTCCTAATTTAATGGTAAATAATCATGTGGTTTTTGACCTACAACTAGGGAAGAATTCAAAGAAACAAAGGACATAACTACTCTAAAACTCCTTTTATACCATTTGTTTTTAAATGTAAGCATGTGTTCTCAGGACAGAGGTCAGAAAAAAGACAAAAATATAAACAGGACTGATGCTGAGCTCTGTATACTTCTAAAAAATACAATTTTTGTCCATGGATACATAAGCCAATTTAAAAAAAAAAAACACTTCACCTCATTATAAGAAGCAGTGGTAATAAAGCTTTATTCTAGATGCTCAGTAATTATCAAAATTTGCAATTTATTGATAACTGCCTTGGCCAGTTGTGAACTGCTAATAGTAATAATAATAATAATTTAGAAGACAGTATCTGTGTATGTATGAGTTTAAATTTTTACTCCTGACATTTATGCATTGCCTCTATTATTGTTTTATCAGAAATTTATGATGTTGAGATTTTAAAAATTTCCAGTAAAATTATTTTCAAATAAAAATATTGTTGGATTTCTTTCCCTACTGTTATGCAGAGAAACGGATATGAGTGGAAGCATATGACATAAACAAATTACAGAGAATTTCCAACCGCTAAATTTCTATCGTTCAAAGAAGTGTTTGCTTGGTCACTTAATCTTTTTATGCCTTTATTTTTTCATGCTCACAGTGGAGGGGTTGGAAGAAAAACCACTTATTATTATAGCTGCTAAATTCTTTATTCAGATGGAATCTTAGAGACCGAATGATGAGCTAAGTACTCTAAGGCCTCCAATATCACATTTTTCAGATAATTTTCATGATTATTAATTCTTTGTCCCCACTTTTCACTGGGGAAGGGGAGATAAGGGAATATCTGATAGATGAGAGAGAATAACATCCTTTCAACTACTAAGTTTTCCAGTTTGTTTCTTAATATTTTTTTTATTTATGGACTACTTAAAATACCCAGCCTAAGAAAGCTGACAGTAGATAACATAAAAACAGTTACTCTGGAGGCTTAGAATGAAGCTATTCCTTATTTTCCATAAAAAACTTCCCAGGAGAATAATTTTAGGGTAAGATTTGTGGTTAGGATAAATACCAATGTAAAAAGATCAAAGTAACAAAATTAAAAATACTAATCTTAAAAAGATACTAATCTTAAAATTCACTCAGTCCATCTGACTGTATGATGACTATACCCTCTGTAGATTAAAGACCTGATGAATTTACAAAGTAGAGTTGGTGGAAAGTGCAAAGCCAGTGCATTTCTGTATTTCTGCAACCCCACTGAGAAGTGAAGACTCTGAGCAGAATCTGAATGTTATCCTGAAGGCAAGGACACTTGAGGGAGGCCATCCAGGAGCTAACCTACTCAGTGTAACCACTCGCTGCTGAGAGGGCAGCAGTTTTCCCAATCATGCAAACAGGCAGTTCAGTTTCAGTCGTGGAAAGTCTGCTGGAGAAATCAGACTGACAACATAATTAAATGTAATGACTTGCTTCATAACTCAATGACAGTGCTCCTCATTTGCTGCACTTTTGCTAAATACAATACATTAAAATGTGAGGTGGAATTCTCATTTTTCCCAATACAGACCATTTCATCATTTTTTAAAAAAAGTAACGAACAATGACTTGTTTAGACAATGGTTATGCTACAGCTTACTACATAGATTTCTTTTTCCTGTAAAGACAAATTAGTGCATAATTGTACCCATTTAATTACTGCTGACAAGTTTAATACTTTTAGCATTCACAACTGTTACAATCAAGAATTTCCATTTAGGCCACACACACACACACACACACACACACACACACACACACAATGAAGAATAAACTGCGGGGCTGGGACAACTGAAGTATTCGGGTAAATTAAAGATGCTGAAATGTCTGGTTGATCTATTCAAATAACTGGAATGGACTGATGTTTTTGTGTGAATTGTGTCTAATTCCTGAAAATTTTCCCATTGAAGTTTTCTAAAAAATGCATGATACTTAAAGATCAACTTTCAATTGATATCCGCTTGTACTTATTTCTGAGGAAGAAAAATAAATGGGTGTGTAACTTAAATAGTTGAAGGAAAATGGAATGAATCAGCTAAAATTAACAGACCCAAAGGGAGACATGTAAGTTCAAAAATACCAAAATGTACCACCAAAAATGAAACTGATATGCAGAGTATCTGTTTAAGCACTATATATAATAACAGATCTATGTGGCTATTTTGAAAAAAGAAAATTTCCTTTAGCACAAAAAGCTACTGGCATATTGTTATCTTAAAGTAGTGGTTACAAAATTTAGGCATGAAAAAATGATCAGACAATGAGAGCACAAACTGTTCTTTTTGATGCACTTACAGAAGTAAGAAGTATAGTTATCTATTTTGTATACATACACACATATACATAGATATGTATACCAATATACATATTATTTTTTCCCTTTCTCCTTTTCCCTATCCCAAGAACAATATGAATATATTAACTAGTGGTAATTTTCTACTTTTTAAAAAAATTCTGTATCATTTCTATTTTTTTGTTTTGTTTTTTTTTAAAAAGCTATTGGCAGAGCGTTGATACTGCACCACCTACTGGACAACTTCTCAACTCCTAAGAAAGCTGTTAAAGAACTTGAAATGGGAATTTCAGCAGTGAAACCTTTAAGAGCTTTGGGCAGGGGGAAAACTTTAGGCATAAACAGGCAAAATTTTTCCAACTTATTGACAACAAGCTAGGGCCCTATTTATCATTGAAAGCTTTTTGCTAATGTGAGTCACACCCCCCAAATCAGTCCCTTAATGTTCAAACAACACAGCAACTTTTTACATGTTGTGTGTGTGTGTGTGTGTGTGTGTGTGTGTGTGTGTGTGTGTGTGAGCTGCTTTTGAGTCTATAGGAAACACAGTAACTTTATTTGTAGGTATTAGGAAAAAGTAAAGAGAATTTTGGCTAAACTTTGGAAGTGATTTTTTTCTACCATTTCTTGACCTTTTGGGGAAACCAAATTAGGACCATGAATGGGTGGGGCAGAGGGGACATACCTTTAAGGCAGAAGGGACAAAAGGTGCCAGCAACTCTACCTCCCTGTAGTTCTGGACCACAAGAGTCTAATTCTGGCAGATTTCACTCTGTTTTACAACTACCTGAAATGTAAATTTTTATAATATCAGGTGTGTTAAGCCAAGAAAGAATTTTGCAATATGGTAAATATGGCTGAAATGAATGTTTAATATAGAAAATATAAATGAGGAAAAGATCTGCTAAAAAAAACACAGCACCATCTTTAAAATTTAAACTGAAATTAAAAATGTCAGAACTACAAAGGAGGTAGAGTGCATGTAGAATTTATTCTATGAAGATGTAAACTAGTGATCTTGGCAACTGTTAATTAGCCTCTCAGAGTTTTCATTTCTTCACCTCTACAAGATGAGTATTTTATCTAATTTATAAAGTGCCAGGAAGATTAAATAAAGTACCTTGCTCAATCCTTCAAAGTTTATCAAGTGCCTCACACAGACTATGAGTATACTAAAGTCACAAAACCTTCTCCAAGACTGGCACTGGAAGTTAGGGGTTCTGATTGTTGACATGATGAACTTTCCAAGCCCACACCGAAGTCATTTAAAGCTAAGGTTCAGCTTCATTGGCATGCATATTAATAGGTGCATATATGCATATGACTTCAGCTAAACCAAGGTCCAGGGCTGGCCTTTGTGAGTCAGCTGATTAGCTAAATTTCATTTAGTGCCATTTTTTGAAAGCTGCTTTCATGGGTAAATCAGACTTGATTTAAAATCTTCATATTAGTTTACATTTCTACAATGATTTCTCTTTGAAATCATGTTCTATTTTCCTGAAAAACATAACCGAAAGACTTATTTGACTAGTATTATCTCTATGTGTGAAGTATAGTACATTAACAGACTGCTTATATTAAAGACTATTTGTTCTCAATAATTAATTGGGGGAGACGATACGAAGAAATACTCAAAAATAGTTCTCCTCTTCTCTATGCAAAGTTCTTTACTCCTCGCACCCAAAAGGATTTCATTTGCCTAGTTGGGCATGGTAGCTAACAACTCTTGGGAGAAACCAAAGAAGTTCTTCCTCTTTGGAGAAGATAAAAAGAGTATCAGTTTCTATGGTGAAAAATAAAAATGAATCTATCTTTCTAGCTATCTAATATAAATCTGAACTTTATTATTATTCTTGAAATGTATAGTTTTTTAAAGAGAAAGTTTAAAAATGAAATGTTCTTTTGCTCAGTCATGGATAACTTTAAAAATCTGCTGCCTCCTTTCTTATCAAATTTAACTCACCCTGGAGAGACTTCACAGAGAAGATGCTGACCATTCTCCTGTGTTATTTCACAGAGGACACACACAAGACAAAAGATGTGAATTCACAGGGAAGCAGATTTGGCTCTACAAACTGAAAGTCTTGGAGAACTGCTCAATAAAGGCAGAATGTGAAGATTCAGAGGGACGACTGATCCAGAGGGATCAGATCCTTTAACAGGTAGAAAGCTGGTCTAAGTACCCGGAAAGACCTCTGTCTGACATTTTATGGGTCAAGGTTTACAAAATTCATGCTGTAGAAAGATTAAAAAAAACTAACTCTGGATTGTTTTTGCAAACAACAACAGCAACAACAAAAATTTTGGAGGCAAATTAGGATAGTGATAAAGCCCCAGAATGTGTAATCGGACATTACAATGTTATTGTATTCTGATTCTGTACAAAACATATGTGGTGTGACACTATTCAGTAGGATGTTTGGTCCAAAACAAGCAGAGGTGGAAACTATGGGGGACAAATCCTATCACCTCTCTCCCATGGCCATTAGAATTATAATCTTCTAGCATGGGACTCAGTCTTATGTGCCTTGATGTGACATTAGGATCCTGAAACAGAGCTCTAGAGTGAACAAATAAGAAGAAAGCTATTTGCCACTTCTGCTTTTGTCAGTTTGTTCAAGAGATGTATACGTTAGCCGAGAAATTTACTGGGATCAAAAAATAAACCCTATTTTTATATATCCGCATTATTTTTTGCTTGTGGACTTGGCCCATTGCCACAAACTTTGCTTTTATATATGCTTTTTTTTCATGTAAATTGTTCATTATAAATAAATTATGATGAAAATTGGAGCATATAATATGCTTTATTCCAAAAATCATTTTTATCAGAGGTCATTTATTTGGGAATACTCTGATTTTTGATTATTTATTAGACATTTAAAATTTTTATGATAGATTCAGAAAAGTACATATAGAAGCTTTTCTTAAAGAAAGGAAATCCATATGGAAAGAGGTAAGAGGAGACAGATGGTATACGTGGGGATCTAGATGATTAAAGATGGTCCTTGTAAGTCAGTTCTAACAGCAGATTGATGTTTATCATCTTTCACTTGGTTAGAAGGACAAAGCAGTGAAACCCAAGGGATAGGAGGACAAATATTTGAGGGCCACCATGACGCAGAGTCTGGCAATGGTTCATTGCCAGAAGCATAGAAGGCTTAAGATCGATTATCAGGCTTATTTCTAGCTTTAACTAAGTACTATGTTCAAAGGGAAGTCCCATTTTCAGGGCTAGGACAAACGTAGAATTCTGAAAGCAGAAATGGTGGATGTTCTACTTGGCAGGCCATACATAAAACATGTACAACACACAAAATCACTAATATATGAGCACTTGTGTTATAGTAGCTATCGTGCTGAAAGCCTCACACATTCAATGTTGATTAGCACAATGATGCTGAGAGACAGTAGTATATATCCCTGTTGAGCAGATGAGAACACTGAGGCACAGGAAGGTTAAGTTGCTTGCTCCAGGCCACACTGCCAGTAACCAGGAAGGCAGAGCATGACCTTAGAATCTTTGACTTCAGAGCATCTGTATCCATACAGTACGTCAGTATCCATACAGTATGGTCCTGAATGTTTAAATCTGAAAGATTTTGTTACCATAAAAGACACATTAATCTCCCTCAACATACTCCCTCCTGCTCCTAACACTTTGTCTCATTGTCCTTGCCACTCTCTGAAGCAGTGCTGGAAGTCATCTTAGGTGAGGAACTCCAGTAGTGTGGCTGTGGCTGCCTGTCTTGAACTGATTTGAATTGTTTACTTTGCATGAGTCATTTTGATTTTGGGAAACAGCCAGAAGTTGAATGATGCCAGATCTGTTGGATAAGGTGTGTGAGGACTCATCATGTTTTTACACACCTGCCTTTTTACAGGATATATCTATATCTATATCTATATCTATATCTATATCTATATCTATATGACACTTCATGAAGACATGGAAAAGGGCTTTTTAGAACTGCTTTAGAAAGTGACAAAAATATTGTGTTCAAAGTAACACAGTGTTAATGGTAATGTGTCTTTTATTGCAATCCATGAAAAAAAAAGAACACATCATGTATTTTGATCAGATCTCAAAAGTGCTATCCTGAGGGGCACTGGGATGCTGGTTATGGCAATTTCAAGCCCCCATCTCCATGGGACAGCAATTGCTACACAGGAAAGACGAGAGAGATGATAAAAGGGGTCGAACCCAGCTACTGTGCACTCACGTGTCAGCGCACTGCACTGTGCCAGAGAATCCCTTGGATGAACAGTGGGTGGTCGGGAGTCTAAGAGTCGGAAGGGGATTTTGATGTGAGCTGGCTCTAGCAATGGCTCGGCATCTCCGTGCACCCAAGCAGTGAAGGCACAGTTAACGCAGGCCTCTGAGGGACTGCAGATGGCCTGGGGAGAGATTGATTCATTATCCTCAAACACGCTGCGAGGAAGGAGGAGCAGGCCTTCATGCTAAGGGCTCATCAGGAATGGCAGGGATAGGACTAAGGCTGGTAGCCACAGGTAAATTAGATAATGGTTCAAACTGCAAAACATCACTTGTGGAGGGAACAGAGGCAACCATCCTGAATGATAGCTGCCTCCAAATTGTTTTGCAAGGATTTATCCTTTCAAACACTTATCCAAGGAGAGACACTGAATTCCAAATTTGGTAGTTTTTTGATGTAGGTCAGTAACTATACCAAAGTGGCATCATTAAGCACAGCACTGAGCTTATCTCAGATTTATTAAAACTGGCAGAAACATCAATATAAAATCTGAAATAGGTCTTGTTGCACAAGAAAACTAAGACAGCTGGACAGGCTGACTGGCAGACAGAGGCAGTTTATCACCATAATGAGTAGGTTAAATTCACACTCAAATTTAATTTTAATTAAAATGTTCAACATCCACTGAGATATTTTTCAATAAATTTGGAAAGGCAAAAATCCATCCTTAATACAGAGATAATCATGCTTGCATGTTTATAATATATATAATATAATGTAATATATGTTATATGTTATTTAAATTTCAATAACTTTTTCCTTATGTTTTTATTGTCTTCCACAAAATTTTAAATTTTACTGTAAATTACAAAATCTAAACTAGAGAACTTTAATTTTACCCTGTACTTATGTCGAAGTTCTCAGATCTACCACACTTTTCCAATATGACTCCTCAGGGGTAGGAACAGTTAGTACTTTCAGTTTTAGCATCTTTGCCACATATATATCTAATTTTATAAATCAGAATGTATTTATCCATTAAGGTATATTCTCCTGAGACTTTCCCCTTTCTTCACTTATGTATGATGATCATTTCTCCACATTACTGTACACAGACCTCATTATTTTTTAATGGCTTTGTAGTATTGCACAGTGTGTTGGCGGTAATACATTTAATTGTTCTCTCATTATTGGTGTTTGGGTAGTATCCACCTTTGAATTATTACTGATTATCATGTAAGAACCTTCTACCTGGGCCTACAGAGGGGTACAGAGAGACTCACATTAAATACAGTATGTGATACAGCATTATAAGACCTATAATTCTGACAGGTACTTCTAAGTTTTCTTCTTTTCCTTGATTATTAAGGAAGTTCAATCTTTTATGATAGAGATCTGGGCCATACGGATCATTCTTTATAACTTGGTGGGTGATAGCTTTTTCCCATTTGAAATATTTGGTAGTTTCTCCTTTTTCTTTTGGATTTACAGGAACTCTGAATATCACTGCTTAAAAATTTAAACTCTAGAGTCAGGGAGAAATGAATTTAAATCCTACTTTTGCCTTTGTCTTGCTAGATGATCTTGGCACTTTACCCAAACTCTTTATTCTTCAGACTGCTTATATATGGAAGGAGAGTAATAAGAGAACATACTTAATAGTTTTCACTTCAAAAATATTTTAAAAAACTGACAAAATTATGTATGTATTTATGTCAAATGTGATGTTTTGATATACATAAATGCTATAGAAATACTAAGTGAAGCTAATTAAAATACATAGGAAAATGGCAGTTTTCATGAGTCATAAAAATGATACAATGGTTGTAAATGTTCACAATGGTTCTTGGTACACAATATGGACTCAATAAGTATTATATTTATGTGTTGCAAATACTACTATTTCTAAGCTATTACCTTACTATACAGTCAAGTGGTTTTTTTAGTATGCTTAAGATTATAAAACCAAGACTATAACAAATACATTATCTTATATTCTTTCTAGTATATCTGTACTTGTTTCTAAGACAGATATCTTTTTTCTATCATTTTGTCACTGGTTTTAAACACAAATATCATATTTTAAACTCTGTGTCCGACTCTTCATTTTGTTCTATTAGTTTATGTTGCATGTATCTATGTTCGCATGTATGTATTTATTGTAGTGATACTGAAAACTGGAAGCCAAATCCTTCACATTCTAGCTCTTTTGTTTTTTTAAATTTTAAGACAGAGTCTTATTAAACTGCTAAATTGCACAGGTGGGCTTTTTGCCTCGGCCTCCCATAGACCCGGGATTATAGGTACAGACTACTTTGCCTGGCTCCCATTAATTTTTGTTTTCTGCATCATCATTGCTCAATTTTAACTTCATCTCTTCATCTCTGTGGTATTATTTTGCCCCTTCATAAAGCAAGACCCTAACTTCTTTTTATCTTTTGGTTTTATTTTTATGTATTTCTCTATGTGTTTATTTGCTTATTGCCTATCTTCGCACTCAAATGCCACCAGGAAAGTGTGGCCTTGTCTTTTATTGCTGCATCCCTCTGCCTAAACAACCGTTAGCCTGGACCAGGCAGCCAGTATGTGTTTGTGATTTGAATTAAGCTTAAATCGCAGTCTTCCAGAGCTATGTTTTTCTGCTGTTCCTTGAAAAATAAAGATAATAACAAAACCAAAATATCATTTCGTCTTGTAACTATTTCCCTGAATCTAACTTTTACTAAGAAGTAAAACAATTCCTGACTCCATATACTTATTCTGCCATCAGTAGGATAAAAAGTTGTGATATTGGTGCGCTGTCTATACTCTGAATATCATGGTTTGTCAATGTTCATTTATGTATGCTATTTAAAAGGCTATTACTTAGGAAGACACTTAAGAAGACAAAGTAAGTGTTTTCTGGAACTTTCATTGTTAGAGATATAGAGAACACCAGTGGAAGTAAGTAGGGCTTCGTTTTTTTTCTTTATCTCTCCAAAACTCAGTAGAGATACTGAGATGAAAAGTTAAGCTTCATATATTTTAATGTTCTGGGTATTCTTTTTTTAAAAAGTAGTCCTTTTTTATCACATTAGTCAACATTTAACTAGAATGAAGAAAAATAAGGGAACCAACCACTTCTTTTGTTCACCTAACTTTTTCTGACATGGATTTAGAAATGATGGAAAGAAAATATCACAAATATTGGAATGAAGGACAATGCTTCACACGGGCTGTGATGAAGCAAACCATCTGGAATAATTCCATCAAAATACAATTACGTTATAAGCAGGGTATGGAGATGCACACCTGTGATCTCACCACTTGGGAAGCTGAAGCACAAGGGCTGTGAACCAGTGAGTGTAAGCCCAGTCTGAACTATGTAGTGAGACACTGTCTTAAAAACTAGAAAAAATACAATCACACTCTGTTCTGGTGACCTTTGAGGGTCAAGAGACATGACAAAGCTGTCCCTATTGTAAGGCCATGAGTTGAAACCCCTTGAACTATAGAAAGGACCTGAGAAGTGGATGTTGACAGTGACTTCTAGAAGGTATTTATCATGTCCATAACTTGACTAGCAGCCATAAGGTCATCTTGGAACTTTCACTAGTCACCAGAAGAGCAAATCTGGGTCCCACCTGACATTAATTCAGAAATTCTGGGGACAGGGCATGGAATCTGTGTGTGACAAGTTCTGGAGGTGATTCTCTTGCAAGCTGAGGTTGGACAACTACCACTTCAGTGCAGTAAGTTGGGACGGGCTGGGGTTGGGCTTCACTGAGATGAGCAAGATAAGGAGAAATAACCTGACAAGTAATAAAATCTTTGCCCCTTTTACCAACCTTCATATATGAGGATAAAGGGCAAGTGGAGAACATGGGAGAAAATTTGATAAGGAGGCAACAAATTGTAACCTTAAAAATTGGCGGCTGAGTGTTAAGCAAGTTTTTGCAGCACCTCTCTCTTAGCAAGATTCACATGCACAAACTAGACTCTCAGAAGACAGAAGCTGATTGAATATTGATGAGTCTCAACTTTTCTGTTTTTTCCTCAGTCCCCAGGATACAGCTTAGTTCTCATGATTTCTCCAGCAAAACTGGGCTGATCTGGTTTTTCATAGCTGGCTTATTAAAAAGTACCTTCAACGCTTTCATGGGCTATGTGCAAAGGCCTTTCACTTTTTGTGGCTTAGGAAAATGATTTATGTTAGACGTCACATCTATTATTTGCATTAAAAGTACATCCACGACTTGGAATAAATCGGTAGGCCCAGAGATAAAGGCAGTGAGGGCCTCCTTGTCTGGGCTTCAGTGGGGGTGGTGAGGTGCTAGTACAGTGCTCAGGGACCTGCAATAAACATTCTGACTATTTCCACCCATTTCCTCTAGTGGAGCAAAGTTAATTTTTGAAGAAATGTTTTCAGCTCTGAGTATGAATATTTTAAAGCCAATTTCATAAATGGGTGCGGCAAATGAAATTCTCCAAATGAGGTGACTGCCTCTGCTTCCTCACTGGGGTCGGGCTTCCGTGTGACTCTGCTCTTCTCCTGAAGATCCAGCCTTATCACCATGCTTCGATGGTGGCTGACACACCAGGGGACAATTTCTCTATTGCAAACGTGCACCCTAAATCCCAGGAAAATAAGGAACTTAATAACTGTTAAATGCTTTAAGTTCAAGATACTCATTTTTACAACACAGGGTATATTCATTATATGCTTGTCTCTGATATATTATACATAGCTATTAAGTCCAGGACTGATGAGCTTCCAAAGAGATGAAATGCTACAGTGCACTATATCCACAGAAAGGAAAAGGCACTGGTTTCCCTTCCTTGTTTGCTCCTTCCGACAACTGAATTATGACATACTTCTGCTTTCTTTTTAAAAAGACAAACTTCTTATTCTTTGAGATTGTGATACAAAAGCTTTTGACTAAGGAATCACTGAGTGCACACTCACTGTCACTTAATTTCCAAGAATCTATAATACACATCACTCCTGTCATCACTCTGAAACCCAACCCTCTGTTTAATTTAATGTGGTGGTGATATCTGTCCAGCTGGAAGATTCTGGATAGTGGTAGAATAAAACGAAATGGTAAAAATCAGCCTACATTACTATAATATTGGCTTCTTGGTATATCCTGACAATTTTCTAATTCCTGTGAAAATTGGATAATGCAATCTAGTTATGTTTTAGACACATTTCCTTCCTTTTTTCCTTCCTTCCCTGCTCCCTCCTTACCTTCTGTATTCATAAACTGAGCTTCAGCAGATAGGGAAAAAAAATGCTTTAGGCCAACACATGTTACATGAAAGAATGTAGGAAACACTAAAATTAATATCAGAAAACAAAATAACCTCAGATATGGTACATAAAATTTAAAATAGAAATGTTAAATAAAAAAGCACTTACAAAAGGCTGAGTAGTCTAAACATCCACCCTAGTGTGCATGGCTTCCTCTGGGTGTCAGGGCAGACCCCCCTTCCTCCCTGAGCAAGGTACACTGAGTGCCAGCACAGTAATCATATGGGGAAATGAGACCACAGCACATGGAAAAGAGTCGCCATGTCCCAAAATAGAACTTGGAAAGTTTATCATCTCTAAGTGAGTGAATAGGAAACTTGACCATTTTTAGACTAATTAAAATTCAATATATTTTTACTTGCTATTTGTAGGCCATGTTTTTTCGTCCAAATCATTAAAACCACATACATCAGGAGTTTCTGACTAATTTTTATGTAAGTAATCAAAATATAGTTTTGAAATTCTATTTAAAGCCACATCTTGGAAACAGTCATGTTTTGGTCTTTTTGAGTTTGTGTTTTGCCTCTGAAATGATAAACCAGATTAGATATTTGGATTTGTCTCTGTATTTGTGAATGAGGTTATCAACCTGACAAAGCACGATTTCCCTGTCTGGCAAACCATAGGCTGAGTGGAATACTTTAAGCATGGGTGTATTTCACAACAGCTGCAGAGATTAGCATTTAAAATAAAGAAATTATTATTTAATTCTCTTTGTTTTCTAGGAGAAAGAGAAAAATCCATGAACCTGCTGCTCAAAGACACATGAAATTAAAAAGAAGATATTTTACACTATAATATCAGAATTTTGGTTGACATAAATTTATAATAAGCACATTTCTCTTTTCTGATTTACTTACACTGTGGAGCAGACCTTCTCAGTTTCATTTCCCAGTCCTTTGTGTGGTAGCTGTGTGTTGTTCCACAGGTTACTTACCGCGCTCTGAGCTTCAGTTTCTTCTTGTGTGTGAAGTGGGAAAAAAAGTACTTACCTTAGAGGACTACTGTGAATATGAAACAAATCAAAATCTACAAAAGTTATAGAATATCACAAGCTCATTGTAAGTGCTTGTCAGTGTATCACTATTACTATAAAAATTATTGAAAAATTTCAATAAGTCGATTTCATTTCAAGGTTTCTTTTTTATTAGAACTTTTTTGCAGGATATAATGATTGTTTATTGTGGGGAGTTGGTACATGTGTATGAACATCTTAATTCATCCTTTATTTAATCCTGTATCTCTCCATTTCCTCCATGCTTGTTACAACTCTTAAATGGTTTCTCTAATATGAGAGTCTCTCTCTCTCTCTCTCTCTCTCTCTATATATATATATATATATATATATATGACAGATAAATAGGAAGAAGGGGATCTTTTTCAAATGGAGTGGGGAAATAAGAGTTAGAGGGAGATGTAAGGGAGGGGAGGGGATGGAAAACAAAGAATCGAAGGGAGAAACTGATATATTAAGATTTCTTAAATGTTTTAAAAATTTGTGTCCCTTAAAAATTGCTAGGAGTCAGGTATTAATTAAAGTTTCACACCAGTCTCTGTTTAGATTGTGGTCTAGTTAGTCCCAACACTGTCACTTAATTTCCAAGAATCTATAATACATGAGTTGGTGATGAAGACACAGAAACCTTCTTTCAAATACTTTTGTGTAGTTCATGGTAAAATACTTCCTTACAGGCATGAGATAAACTTTTAATATGCTCACATATAATAAAAGCTTTCAATTTGGAAATAAAGACCCAAATTCATTCAATCAGAGAACACATGATCATCATTAACAAAGCTTTTTTTGCCCTCACAGGAAAAAGGATTTATTTCACTATGATATTCGTAGAAAGCAAGATTTTGGAAACAGGTTAAATTTTTAAAAACTGACTTGGACATTGAGACTAGCAAAAAGGAGCTGAAGGCAGATTGTAAGAGTCAAGCAATTGGGCTTTGGCATGGGAACACAGGCCATAGAATAAGTGGAAATATTACATAAGATTCAGGTTTCGGACTAAGGAGGAGAAGACTGCGAACAGGAGAGACAGACTCTGATTCTTACAGACAGAGTCCAAAGTCATTCTTTTCCAGTCCCTTTTTGCTCATTTGTAAGTACAGTGCTGCAAATAGTTTTGTGAAAATGTTTATCCCTGCAAACTTTCAGGCTTTTCGGAAACAGCACTGGACACCGAGTCAGAGGATAAAATTCTTATGGCATAATTAGCATTTATTGTGAAGAATTGTGTCATCTCTGCTTTAGTCTCCTCTTTAATGAAAACATTAGATTCCTATTCTTAATAACAGTAAAATATCAGTTACCAAGAAAATATATGGCATCATCTTAAAGGCTAAAGATATCTCTTTAACAAATTTAAATGCAGCACAATGCGGACATAATTTCCAATTTTGATATTTGTTGTCATAAAATTGCTCCTCCTCAAATATGCCCAGGTATTAATATTTTAGTAGTTTGGAAGAAAAGTCAAGTTTCTCGTTGACCTTCTATTCACACAAATAATACGTCTAATTTACAAGAATATATATTTTACTCATGGGATACAATACAATTATTTTCATCTTGAAAAAGAAAGGAAGCAACCCAGTTAATTTTTATTTTTCCTAAATTGGCCCCCGAGCAGCAGCAATTGTTTCCTTTGTTGGGTAAGCCTTAATGCCATCTTTGTGATTTACATGATGGAATTAAAAGTGTTCTCATATTGTCCTGACCTTTCAGCCCTGTAGTAAGCTAAGCCCAGGAAAGAACAGGCTAACGGCACTTGCATTCTGTGCTCTGTGATGTAAACTTCTCTGAACCTTGGACTAAAAAGATCCCATCCCAGCGTTCACAGGCACCAACACATTCTACAATACAACCTCACACTTCCTGCAATTTCATCCTGCACACTTAAGGACACAGTGAATTACCCTGAAATTTGGGATAGTTGTATGAGTCAAGCCATTTTAAAATTTACATCTGGCAGCAGTACAATTTGCCTCATCTTCTCCCTGTGGCCCAGAATGACTTGAACATCACTTGAGAGAAGAAATCTCTTCCACTGGCAAACTGTTCTTTAAATAACAATATTTGGTATTTATTATCAAAGAGACATTTTCCCCTGTTTTAGTCATGGGTAAGTGTTGTTACTTTTGTGTTTCACAGGAAGATAAGTAGAGTTTTCATATCTGGCTGTCATCAAAATTGTATTTGTTCCCAACGAAATCAATTCATTTGATAACCACTTAATAGACACAGACTTGGTCAAAAAGAAAAAACAGAAATTCTAGGACTAGATTGCTTTTCATATTTTTCTTGCTATGTAGGAATGATATATTTACATATTCAGTTGTCTGCAAAATCTACTTAATACAGATGTGATCCTGGACTACTGCAGACTTTTCCAAAGGCTGGCATTTAGTGGAAGGCACTGCCGTAGCTCTACCCCATTGGCAAGCCAAGCTAAAAGCCTCAGACATACTGCATGAAAAGTATATCAGAAGGAATGCCTAGTCTCCTCGATTACTTAGAAGATCTGATCATTCAAGACAATATTCCAATTATAATAAAATTGACCTTCAAGTTATCATCAACTGCCATTAACTTTACTAGTAGAGTGAACACTGTCATTTCTTATTGATGAAATTTAGGTTTCAGTCCCATTTCTGCTGCTTCAGACATGTATGAATTCTGGCTAATTCCAAGTTTCTGAGCATGCTTCCTCCTCTTTGGAATGATAATATCCCATGAAACTGTTATTAGATGTAACTATGACTGTGTTTGAGACATAGTAGGACTAGTCACTTCTGTTACTATTTTGCTATATCCTTGAAGTCTAAGAAACATTAGTTTGTGAAAGATAAATTTTTGAAATTTATCTTTCTGCTCCATGTTGGAAAAATAAGAAGGAAAATATTGGCTTTTCTTCCCTATATACAGAGGTCTAAATAGCACATAAGTATTTTCAGCCTAGTGTAACAGGCAGTGGTGAAGTAAAGTATGATTGCCTTTCAGCGTCTAGGGGGCACTGAATCCAGGATGCTGACGGACACCAAAATCTGAGGATGCTCAAATCCCCTGTAAAATGGCAGAGTATTTGCATATAACCTGCATGAGCCTTTCTGTATACTTTAAATCACTTCCAGATTCCTTATAATACCTAATACAATGTAAATTCTATGCAAATACTTGCTCTGCTGTGTTGTTTAGGGAATCATAACAGCAGAAACATATTCAGTGTGTATATAATATTTAAAAATATTTTCAACTCATGATTTGTGGAATCCATGGATGATGAACCCACAGACACCGAGGGCCAACCAGCTGCACTCTGTGATTAAAAAGGGTAAACGAGACATTGGAAGATTTCTGCATGCTTAAACTGGATGCTATGTTCCGAATCTGTGAGCTGCGTGTTAAAAGCTCACTAAACACAGCAACGTTGTTTCCGTAGGTCAACACCAACTGAAGCCTGAAATAACAGAATGGGCAAAATGCATTTCCAAATACGAATGGGTTATTGGTTTGGAAGAAGTACCAGACAGAAATGTTTGAAGGCTTTCGGGCAACAGAGGCTAGAAATCTTAAAGGAAGAAAAATGTAAGCTTCCACGCAGCAAAAATCACTTTAGAAAAAAAAAGTACTACCAATGTGGTTAAATTTATATAAGCTGTAACTCACTTCACTGAGAGAAGAAAAACTGTTCTGGGTGACAGGGAAGACTGGACAAATGGATGGCTGTCCTTCATAATCTAGTATGAAAATGAGGAAAATCAACAGATATCCAGAATGCAAAAGGCAGACAAAATTCCACGAGCCAGTTACAAAATGGTGAATTCATGATCCCCAAATTGGCATATTTGGTTAGACTAACTTATCTGTGTAACTTTTTGAGCACATAAACATTCTTGGAACTGTTTCATATATGCCAAAATACTGAGATTTCTAGACCAGTATCTTTGAGAGCTGGGATTCATAAAACCCATTTTTTTTAAATCCCAATAAGCTACTATAATAAGATTAGGTCAGTTTATTTTCAGTAATTGAAGGACAAAAGTAAGAGTACTTTATATAAAGATAAATATATTGGTTATATATTATATGCATGTACACATAGACATATGCCCGATACATGGGTCTGTAAATGCTAAGAAAAATAAAATCAGGATGTAGTGCTATTATATCTTGTTTGAAGGGTTACTAGATGTTTAGAAATGTCAAAAAGAAAGAAGCAGCATTTCAGTTAAATTTTGGGAAACTATACAATTTCAAAAATAGGATAAAATAAGGAGCCTGTCTCTCATCTTTTCTGCAGGCTTATTTTCCATTTATGTCTGAAAAACCGTGCTCTGCAGGACAGTGTCAGATGTTTTTCTTTTGTTCTTTTAATTATCTGCCTTAGATTTACTTCTTTTTGTTTCTTCTTTTATTCCCTTCCCTTCCCTTTGTATCCCTTCCCTTTTCTTTGCTCCTTTCTCTTTCTTCCTTCCTTCCTTCCTTCCTTCCTTCCTTCCTTCCTTCCTTCCTTCCTTCCCTCCCTCCCTCCCTCCTTCCCTCCCTCCCTCCCTCCTTTACTTCCTTCCTTCCTTCCTTCCTTCCTTCCTTCCTTCCTTCTTCACCAGTTGGATCTATCAGAACGGTAAATCTGAGTTTTCGGTTCCATGCATGAGCTCCTTCAAGGACCTCTGCTGTGTTCAGGGTGCAGTGTGATGCTGTCAGTGCTGTAGGCTCACAGTCTGCTCTGTGCACCACAAACCCCAGTGCGCTAACAAAATGCTGTTTCCCAGACCATCCTGTTGTTCAGGCTTTTGGGTCTAGCATTTGCCCATTTGGCTTATTATGTCCAGCTATTTCAGTGCCAAATCATGTACCCTTTGGGGTCATCCCCCTAAACAGCTTTCCTGAGGCTCAGTGAGGTGCTGTTTCTATTTGCTTCCAGAGTCCTCACGGCAATTCTCTATTGCTATCTGCACCACTTGGTTGTGGAATGGCTAGTCGGTCTGTCTCCTCAGTCCCTGCGAAGCCAGGAGCATTAATTTGTCATAATATCCTCTAATAAGATTTTAGTAAGGATTTATTTTGCCCACTAAATATGGGTAAGCTATCAAGGTGGAAACCTGTTGGATGTGTTACAGGGAAATGAGGAATGCATTTTGAATGGTAAAGTCAGTTTGAAATGCTGATTTCTGAACCACCAGGCAAGGACAGGGAATATAGCTGTGGGGGAAAGAAAACCAAAATAAAGCAGCTCAGCACTGAATCACTGATGTAAAGGGACACACCTGAACACACATGCAGCCCGAATCTGAGGTGACAGAATGCATCTGGGACAGACAGCAACATGCACAGGGTTGAATGGTGAGGGACAGGCTCCACATCTGGTGCTGATTTTCACAGTGTAACTATGGCTCCAGAACTAGAGTTATGGAGCTTTTGAATTTTGCTATGTGTCATAATGAGAAAAATAAAATAAGGTCGAAATCATAGAACATCTTAAAAACCAGACTGAAGAGGGGCTCTGAGTCCCTGGGTGGTCACTGAATAACTAGGGATGACAATATCAAAACTTAGAACACAAATGTAAGCATGCTGTGTGACACCAATTCAGGACGCAGTCCTTGAATGTAATTGATTTGAAGAAAATATTTAATTTTGATAATGGTAATAAATAAACTAATAAAACTTTAAGGATGAAAACTATATCATCCAGAGGAAAAACTGGAAGTCTCTTTGAGACCTGATAGAAGGAGAGAAAAGACTCCATCTGCAAACACAAATTTTAGGGCCACGGAATGGTTAAATACTGAGGCAAGCAACAATATTTCTGAGAATAGTGTTTTTTCTTTGACAAATAATTCCTTAGGTATAGAGTATCTGTAGTAATCCTGTACAAAGAATACTGATAATTCACTTTCCAGTATTAATCAAGACAGACCTTTATCCAAACAAGAGAGTCTCTTCAGGCATCCGCAGGTACCCTGCTCACATCTGGTAGCCTTGCGTTCACGGTGGTCTGGGACGCACGGCCAGCTCTGTGAGATCTGTCTTGCCAAGCCAACCCCATATTATACACTTTTACCTGTCCTCTTCAATACTTTTGCCTTCTCTAAAAAGCATTTTGTAAATAAAACAAAACAAAACCATATTCCAACCCGGTAACATTGAAAAACTGATATGAAAATTGCATTTCAAAATACTAAGGAACAGATTCTGATGAAATTTTCTGATCTTCTGATATTCCACTCTCATGATCCACTTTTAAAATAAAATTTTAAACATTTGAAACTTATGTACCAGTTTTCTAACTTCATAAATGGAAACCAAAGTACATGATAATATGATTTTCTGTGTTTTGACAGAATTGAAAACAAGTTAATACTGCTTAAAACCACTGTAACAACACAAAATATTCACTTAATTTTATAAAGCTCATTGGATAGAGCTCTGGGATCATGTGAACAATTAACAAAATATAATGCTTTTAATTACAATTAAAATGGGAGAAAATCCTGTACCTGAGTGGAATAATCATTCTACTTAAAGGTATTGATCATTTTCAAAGTCCTTGAAGCCAAAGATATAACTTATTTGATAGACTTAGGTGCAATGCTTGACATAATAAACACTCAAAATGCCTTATGAATAAATGACTTTTTAAAAATAACACAGAGCCTACTATGCACCTGGCATCTACCCAAATGCTTTACGAACATTAACTCATTTAATTTATTATTATTAAAGGAAAGAAATTCTCATTTGACAAAGGAAATTACGGCAAAAAAGATTTAATTACTTGTCCAAATCTAGACGCAGCTAGAAAATAATTGAGCTGGGAGCCAAACTCCAAGCCGAGCTATGCTAGTGTCCATATTCATAACCAATAAAAATTTTCAATAAATGTGATCTTCAAATTTAAAAAAATAAAAATATTCACATCAACATATACTTCATTATATCACTGAACTCCAACTAAGAAGAGTTAAGTTCCAATGCATCTTTGGCTTTGAGTAAGTTCGTTAACCAAAGGTTCTCAATTTCCTTAACTTATGTTAAGGAATGAGAATAATGGCTTGTATCTTACAAGCCTATTGAGAATTTTAAAAATTAATTTTTTAGGAAAAAAATAGAACATAAGTAGCAACTCATAATGTTAGCTGACATGCCAAGGAGAATGATATTTTTTTTCTTTTCCCATTCAAAAAGGTACATATTGCACATTACATAGATTTTATCAAATTCTATTTCATCAAACATTGTTTTCAACATCTCTTAGAGCTAGAGTTCATTCACTAAAGTGTTTTCTGGATGACCAGGTAAGTTTCAAACCCAATAGCTTGTTTTCTGAAAAAGAAAAACAAACAAACAAACCAAAAACCAAAAACCAATATTTTTCCTGGAAACTGTTGTGGGTTAAATATCTAACACAAGATAATAAAATCTCTTTCCTCTAACTGGGAAATCAAGTGATAATAAAGGTTAGACTAGCGATACAAAAGTGACATTTATTTTTATTGAGACCCTCCAATATTAACAAGTTCCTTCAAATCCACAGATAAGACTAGCAATACAACAAACGACATTTTCCTTCTCTGAGACCCTCCAACATCACGGCCTCTATCAGATCTGATGAAAACTACCCTGGTTCAGTGGCTCTCAGTCCTGGTTGCATACTAAAGAAAAACACCAAGACACAGACCCCTTCTTTGGATATTCTGATTTTTTAAAATTCCCGATGTTTCTAATTTGCAGCCCAAGTTAAGAATACGGGCTTAGGTTATCATGGAAAACATTACCTGTATCCTATCCCATTTCACTCTTACCGTAATGAAAATCAATAGTGGACAATATTTTTATTCATGTTAACACTGAATTAACACTGAAATAGCCTGAGAGATTCTCCGAGAACAGAGTTACCACGGCACAACTGATATTTAGCTCCCTTTAACTGATTAAAGCAAAGACTATTTCCATCTACTGTCTGTCTTTATCTGGAATTCCAAAAGTACAAGAAAATGGGTAGCAGAAGTTGTACCAGATTAATTTTTTCAACTTCAGGAATCATAATACATACAATGCAACTCTGAGATTATCTGCTTTTGTCAATCAATTATAGTAAGGATTTCATGTTTATCACACTCAGTGTGTTGATGTGGTCAGTAATGTCAGAACACTTCACAGTACTGAATATTATTCTTGTGGCTTTAGTTTTTAAAATTAACTGTAGATTAGAGGCACTGTTAACCAAAACAAATCTCATTGAGGGATGTTTTGGGCTATTAATACACTGAAAGGAAAAGAGAGTCCACTGAGACTACCATAAACCACAAAGGATTTTGAAAATCTAATCATCTTATTCGCTTTTATGACACAAACCAAGAATTTCAACATTTCAAACCTGAGATTTTTTACCTACTGTACACATAGTAGGTTAACAACATGCTACGACAAATGTTACAAATGATGCTTTATAAATCTCCTGACCCTAAAAGCATTCCTGTTTGTCAATGATAAGCCAACTAGCCCGAATGAATAAAATATTTGTTTTCTATAACCATATAGTACATACTCAAACTTGGACACTATTCTACTTAATGATTAGCTTCAGAGTCCACATGCTCAAACTCTGGTTTGAGGTGAATATTTCACTTTCAATTATCCAACAGCCTTGACCAACAGCTCTAGATAGATGATTCTGCTCTGGTTAACAACAGCCACAAAATAGTCAGTCTCCTGAAGATCACACTATTTTGTCTTACATATGCCACATTGTATTAGATTAGAGCTTTCAGAAAGAACTTTTTAAAGATAGATTTGTTAAATAAAACCAGAATGATAGGTTAAAATTTTAATTAGATCTCTGATTTTTACTGACTGGATTTCCTTTGGGGAAACTGAGTATTTTGGGGATGAGGATTAATTTGTTGGCGCTTTTCTTGATGTCTTTCACCCAGGATTGGAAAGAGCATCATGAAAAACAGTACACTTTTGGAAACTACGCACACAACATATTTTTCCTAATAGGTGTGAAGAATGGCTGCTATGCATAAATGATTGTTGGAAAATAATTCTCTGTAAAATATGACTAAACAAGTAACCGCATTCACTCCTGTACTCATTCCTGATGTCCACAACAACACGCCACATCTCATAGACACTGACGTACCAATCCACAACTTTAAACTCTGTAACTGTTACACTCAGTAAACTGGAGAATCAAAGTTTTAAGAGAAAATTAATATTAACAACCATGAACAAGTCACAAGATATCAGAAGTCTCTGCAACCGGAAACTTAAGGTTTCCCAGGACGCCCATTTTTCCTTTGGTCCATGGTAAAGTGAGACCAAGCAGCTCCGACCCCAGAATCCCTGAAACATCACTAGCAAACCCCAATTCTGCAACAGAAATGCAAGGCGCCTTCCCCACCTTCCCTGGGAGCCACCCTTGGGACCCCCAAAGCTTTAACTCCCGCTCATCACAGACCCTCCTTACCAGGAATTCTCTCACGGCGCTGGGCGCTCACAGGTGCAGGTGGTGGCACCGGAGGCTCAGTGGCCTTCTGCACAGGAGACCCGAGCCTCGGGGATAGGTGCGAACGGGTGCACCTCTCCAACCCGGGAAGGTCGGGGGGCCGCGGGGTGCAGCCCACCCAGGCTCTGGGGGGCCGAGTCCTAGTAGGAAGGAAGAGCAAACTGCGTTAGTGCAGAGCTGCCCACTGCCCACCCTTCCCGACCCCTACCACCTTAATCCCGCCTTAAGGGACGGCTTAGCGCCCAGCCCGGGTGGTCGCCTGGGCTGCTGGCTGCCCTTTCCCAAGCCCAGAGGCTCACCTTCGGGGCGCCGGCTGCCTGCGCTCGCCCCGCTGTGAAGCTGAGCGCAAACTTCTCCGACTTAAGTCCTCTCCGCGCGCCCCGCCCCCGCCCGGCCGCCCGCCCGCCTCCCGCCGCACACACGCGGGGGCGGCAGAGCCGCGGAGAGCGGCCCCTCCCGGACATCGGCGCACCGCCCTCCCACGCCAGCCCCCCCACCGTCCCGCAGAGGGAGGGGCGAGCCCCGGAGCAGCGAGCTCCTCCGCGCCAGCCCCCCCGCGCCCGGGCCCCCCCAGGGGGGCTGCGCGCCCCTCGCCACCTCTCCCTGCGCATCCCAGGGACCCTGGCGCGCTATAAACGCGGGAAGCAGGCAGAGACCCCAGTCAGAGCCGCAGTGGGGACGGAGTGGGGGGCTGCAGAGTGGGCTGGGAAATTGCTAACCCGTCCTCCGAGACGGCTTCCCGGGAGTCCTCTCCCTTGCCCTGAGGATGCAAATTCCGGAGCTGAGTTTCCAAGGACCCTAACCCCTGGCCACTCAGTGACAGAACCCGGGAGCCCCTGCAGGTGGATCGGTATTTGGGCGAGGTAGTCCAAGTGCGATGGGGCGTGAAAAGACCGCTGCCTAAGAGCTGGGGTTCAGAAAAAGGAGCTGGGGCAGGAGGTAAGAAGGGAGACCCTGGGTCCGGCAGACCCTGCGACGGCGGCGTCTGGAGTTGGGTTGCTGAGCCAGGGAGCAGCTCGGCTTTGGGAAACAGTGCCCTCCAGGTAGAGGAAGACTGGCGCGCACAGGTGTGAGGAAAGGCAGGGTCTGAGGTGCCTCGGTTGGTATCCAGGACCGAGGGCACTCCTTTTCTTTCCCCCCAAAGCCCTTAGGGTGCCAGTAGGCTCTCGGGACAATCTGATTCCCCGCAGGGCGCAGCCGGGGCTGGCAGGCGCGCCCCGGGAGGCGGGCAAGTTGGTTCCAAGGACGGGCCGCCCTCAACCTCCTTTAGCACACAGCCAGGTGCAGGAAAGCAGCAGCGGACCCGCGTTTTCTAACTCCGCTCAAGGGGTGTTTGTCAGGAAAGCTGCATCCCGTGCGTCCCGGGACCGCAAGGTGGCTGCACACCGTTGAGGTTTCTAACAGTGGAATAACAATACCTATAATAGGACGGGATGAAAGTCAGACGGCAGCAGCACAGTACACACTCCCGGGCGGTACCGGTGTGGGATCCTTGTAAAGCACCCGAGGCAACCCCAGAGACCACAGCAGAAGGGTCTGCCCTGGAGCTGCTACCCGGGGTCATCCCTGCTTGGAGCCCACTCCTTAACAGTCCGTGAGTTTAAGGGAGAAGTGTGTGTGCCCTGCCCTAGGCTGAGCTCTCACGTCCAAACCCAGAGCGATTTCCAGAGCCCCTATTTTATGTGGTTGGGGACTTTCTCGGTCACAGTGGAAGACAAGATATGGGGACCAAAGAGCTCTCCCTCCCACCAGACATACTAGGGGTTGCATTTTTCGTGCTCCCACCTCTGTCTGCCTCTCTTTTCCTGCCACTTTCTGCAGAGGCTGTATGTGATTCACCATGCGTTCAGACCCCATGGCACCACCCTATTACTGCAGGGAGGACTCAGCAATCCCCTCCTTGCCAGATCTAAGTGAGAATGATGTTGCAAGCAGGAAGAAATGTGACAAGAAAGGGGCTGGGCATTTGGAAGAGAAGGCTTGCAAAACCACACAGACAGACAGACAGACAGACACACACACACACACACACACACACACACATTCCATAGCCTAAAATATGAAACCTGCACAAGAAAATTTTCACTGGGGGATTTAACGTCTATCCTAGGTTCAGTATCTCCTTGCTTTCCAGGTGCTGATAACCAGCCAACATCTGACCATCCCCTCTTTTAAAAATTCTCTTTGGAGATATGGATTACATTCATTGGGACCAAACAGCAAAACATGATTAAAACTTTTAAGTTATTTCCTATGGTCAACAGCTGGAGGCCAAGCCTTCTCTGGCAAGCCCCAGCTCACTGACATAGCCATGACTTTGTGGGCACTGCTGCCAAGTGGAAGGTGCTTCTGTCCTGGCATTGAGTGATGAAACAAGCAGCCAGGGGGGAGTTTACTGCTGGATCCCAGCGTGGTGTTCTTTCTGCCTTACCGGTAAGAACAACAGGGGTCCTGAGAGCAATCTGGGCTTGGCTCTGTACTAAAGAAATGGGGATCACAGCCTTTAGCCATAACGTGGATGAAACAAAATCTAAAAGTTAGCAAGGAAAGTAGACCAGGTATATTATACAACCTTAAATTGTGTGTGGTTCAAGTATAAACAACCTAGACTAATTAAAGTGCTAACTGTGTTAGAAAGACTCTTAGAAAGAACCAAGGGAATTGTCTGTGGGCAGATTTAGGGAACGTGGCAGAGATGTAGAAGTGGGACCAGGGATGAGGCTCTGGTCTTGAAAGAGGATTAAACTAATTTGGTTGGCAACAGAAGTTTATTGAATATCATAGTGATTGCATACCTGTTGGAAGGACTTGGAATTATAGGACTGTAACTCTGCTTCCGTGTTAAATATTTCAAAATATTTTCTACATGAACCAGTATGTCCTTGGAGGGAAGATGTTAGCATGGGAATGATCTGGGAATGAATTGGTATCCTTAAAGATGCTGTGAGATCTTTTCTTGAAATCGATTTTAGTGAGCATAAGTGAGGTAAGATGGACACTAGCAGAATCCAGCCTACTTGACAAACATGAATGTGTTTCTTGTAACTTTTATCTCATTTCTGTATATGTGTGTGAACTGAGTTACAAGAATGTGCTTTCTTTGGATAATAATAAGTGACTGTTCAAAAATGCCTCATTTATAAATAAGCACTGTGAAAATAAGCGTCTTGAAGTTTACTGATCATACCTTTTTTCTGATATTTTCACTGCTTCCTTATGACTTATGATTTGTTTTTTTATGAAACTATCCCGCTTTAAAATTTTCCCTCTTTGGGTAGCTACTAATTTTAGGGGAAATTTTGCTGTCCATCTCACCTTCCTGACCATTCTCTCTGCTGACCACATTCACTAATGCAAGGTATTGGGACCTCTTATTTCTCACTCCTCAGAACAAGGTTTACCCCTCTGCAAAACCAGTGTTTAGACTATATCATTGTAATACTACCTGTGTCTCTAAAATCTAGTGGCTTTTTAAAATAAAAATCACTGAATTTTTAAAATTGGCATGAGGAGGAAGAAGATTGCCCTTTATTAATGACTAAGTCTACTTCAACCTGTTCTTGTTAGATATGGGTAATATTAGTGAAGGTCACATTATAGAGACTGAAAAATGCCATTTAGTTCTATTTGGGGGAAAAGTTTACCAGTTAAATGGATCTGAATTTCTTCTTTATTAAAAAGAAATGTGAAGGAAAAAGCTTTTGGCTTCTTTCAGAGCCCAGTTCCTAGTTCCAATAAGTCCTATTCAGCAAAGCTTTCCTTACATTCAAATGTATCCCAATCCTTCCTGCTCATGTGATGGGAACTTAATCCATATTTAATGCTACCTGGGGGCTCAAAGAGTATCATGGCCCGTTCCTACCCCTAAGAAGCCCATGATCTAGAGGGCAAGTTTGTTTTTTGCTCTTGTAGCCTCATTCCACATAGATAGCAGCTGGTGATTCTTCTTTCTGTAATTACCCTTCATGTATTTACAGCCTTTGCCATAGCAGGGAGAATAATAATTCACCTTGTTGAAAAGTAATGTTATCCTTTTGAAGCGATTTGAATTTTGAACAGACCACACATTTTTGAAGTGACTCTTTTGCTTTTATTTTCAGCCTCTTTTTGAAAACTAGGAGCCAGTGCACTTGCATCTTTCTCTTCTTTCTTCATCCTTCGTGGGGTACTATAGAATTGGGTTTCTCTGGGGAATTGTGTTTCCTGGCACGGGAAAAACAAATTCCACTTGAACTAGGAAGTGTGTTTCCAGACTGTAATTACATAAACTTTACTTGGGTTAACTGTTAACTTAATGAATAAATAACTCAGAGAAGGAGGGGATGGTGGGGCATTCACCATTAAGTAGCAATGGAAGCTAATTATTCCATCTCTGATGAAGTTGGGAAATGTCCAGATTTTTCCTATCCTCAAAAGAAAATTCTTTCCTAGAATTTCTTCCTGAAACCCAGGAATTGAGAGCAAAACTGAAAAGACAAATGGATATATCCATCCATCCATCCATCCACCCATTCATTCATTCATTAATTCATTCACTCAGTAATGAAAATTGAGCACAGAAAGTTTCCATTTGAATGGGAGAAAGGAGATGATGACAAACGGAGTAAGAAATAAATTGTCAATTTCAGATACAGGTAACACTGTGACTATCAATGAAAGAGGTCTGATCAGCAGGCAGAAGTAGAACTAACTTGGGATGGCCGGGGAAGGGTCTCCTACACAGATATAAAGAACTTGCTATTCGGTGCTATTTAGGAAAAGCCTCAAAGTCTTACTGCCTCCTCTCTTAACAAAATAAATATTATTTAGGCGAGAAATCTACTCATTTTGTAATTGTGTGTTTGTTTTTATAAACGTCTGTCCATAATTTAGCTGTATTTAATTCATACTCAGGAAGAGATAGAAAGTAGGGATAAGTAACTATAATTTTCTGTACTTTTAGATTGGTTCTTATATCAGGAGAGGAAAAATCTCACAGAGGACTAATGTTTCAGCCTAAATTGTCTTAAGATACATTGACAGAGTACTAAAATGCAAAGGAAAACACAATTTTCCCCCAGAATTAAAGCAAAACTTATCTTGCCTGTAATATTTACAATTCTTAGTTTTCTGTTTTCAGATAAAAAGCTGGCTTTTGTTGGCTTTGCCTTGTTGAACACCTGTTATGTGCTAGGCATTTCATTAAGCATTTTGATGTATGATCTCCTTTTAACTCTATAAATTAGGTATTACTCCCACACTACAGATATAGAGGCAGATATTTAATGAGTTAAATATTCTAATAAAGTAACCAAGATTCTAACCAAAGTAGTCTAAATACAGTCAGTTATATACGAAATAATGACATTTCTACCAAGGGTGGACCACCTAAACGATGATGCTCTCATAAGATTTCATCGCCTAGTGATTTTATCACTACGAAATCAACTCAGGACACATTTCTCAAGATTCAACCCTGTCACTAAGTGACCTGAGCCTAGGACTGATGTGTATTTGATGATTTCTTGTTCAGTAATTGCCAAACACAATTATAAGCCTATTTCAGATAAAAAATAGTGAGGCATAAAATTATATTCATAACCAATTCTATATATATTCATACATTTAAAAAATACTCTCAAACAAAAATCATTTGTATTTCAGCCGGTCACAAATTGACTCCTCATGTGAATAACAGAAGACTTGCCTTTCTAGCAGAGGAAGCTAACGGAGGAGGCAAAGCATTTAAACAATTAGAGACAATAATTCAGTCATCCGCAGTAGAAGGATATTTCAGTACGGTGGGAGCTCAGAAGAGGGGATTAGTTCTGCCTGGGAAGATATTTGTTTTTACTAGTTATCATCTCCCTGAAATCTAATACTCCAGCACTAAAAGACGGGTGCGGGTACATGAGTGTTGGCGACACAGAGCTGTGTATGCCAGAGAAATAGCATTTTTCTCTTCACTGTAACTCAGAGGTGACTTTTTAAGTTACCTGGTAAATATGTATGAATGAAACTGTGGAACAGAATATGTAGTGCATAAAACTTTTCTTTGGATATTGTGTTTTAACATATATTACTTTCCAGTTCATCATTTAAATAGGAATGTTATTTAGGGGATAATTTGCATGGCTGGGACATTTTAAGGGAAAGTACCTGTTTGAGAAAGATTAGGACAGTAAAATAAAAACACGGAGGGAAACAAGCTAACTGCTAAAACGGAGACATTGAATCTCTGGAAATTTTTCCTAGAATTTGAAATCTGCTGTCCCATTAGCACCAGTCCTGTCTAGAGAAAGGATAGAAGAGAGACACAAGATTGTAAAGGGTTCAGAGTCGGACAGGCTGCAAAACTTCCTGTCGTCTTCCCTAATAACCTAAAGTCCTTTGATTTTAAATGACAGAAGAATAGGTCATGGTAGGCATCTGTAAGTACTTAGAAATTGATTTTAATTACATATGTTGCTCAGAGATAAAGGTTATGTGGGTATGCAAATGTTTCAAATTCAAAAAAAATCTTTCAGTGTGAAAAGAACATGTCCAGGGACCGGAGAAGGATCAGAGGGGACTAGGAAAGAGCAGGTGTTTCTTACTGGGGTGATCTTAGACTCCTCAGGTTGTTGTTCTGAAACATTGATTACAGAGTATAAATTGATTCCAGATGACCAATGTATTGGGGCAAAGGGAGTGAAATCGCGTCTTTGGAACCTCATTAACAACCTCTGCAGATTCAGTCTCAGCATTTACCGGCTTTCCCTTCTTCACTTCAAAGGGGGGCAGCATTTTCTCATGTCCTTTCCATTCCTGCTCCGTTAAAAATGATATTTTCTTTCCGTTCTTGTTTCCCAGATTGTTAACCCTTTTCTGGTATTCTTTCTTCTGTATATTCAAATTTTCTCTTTGTAGTTGGTGTGGCTGCCTTCCCCTTTCAACAGAATACTTGTTTTCATTTTCATCACTCAAGACCCTCACCTTTTTGGAAACTGGTTTATCTTAAAATATTATTTAGAAAGATTTTTTTTCTGTTTCTTATGAATCTGAGTTGAGGACTGCATAAAAATGGACAAGAGTCATGCACTCTGGAATGCAGAATGTTAGACTTGGTTAAGAAATTTAGAGTAGTGCTTCTTGAATTTTAACGTGTTGCAAACCACTTGGGACATTTGTTAGAACACAGGCTCTGATTTATCAGGTTGGGGATGGGCCACAGCTTACGTATTTCTAAAGCTCACATGAGCTTTGCAGTATTTTAGCCAATGTGGTTTATCCGAGCCATGATTATTGTTAATTGAAACAAGTTCCCATGTTGATGGTAATGATTTTTATGCCGTCTTTTGAGCAGCAAGGCTTCAGTCATCCCCCATAAACATGCACATCCTCTCATCTACTTTGCTGTTTTGAAATTTGAAATGTGCTTTAATCTATAAAGTACTTTACTATATGACTAGACATGTAAAATGGGACTAATCTGCATTTCTTGATCACAGAAATGTCTTAGAAATCACCCGCAGGTTGAACTATCAAGGCTGATTTTCTGGGAGAGGGATTTTGTTGAGAAAGACTTGACCTTTGTATTGAGGAAGCTAGGACAGGTGCTTATTCTTGGTGATTTTAAAATTATGATTTATTTTTCCTGGAAACAGATTTGACTAAAAAATGGTCTTTTTGAAGGTAAAAAAGGGATAGGTCAATAATAGTCTAGTGAGGATGAGGACCCCAGGGTGGAGGCGTGGATGGTGTAGGATTTGATGGTGGTAGTGGTGATAGTTATTGTGGTGCTAATAGTTTGGATGATGTGGTTGTGTTGATAATAAGGTGATGGTGACAGTGCTGGTGGTTGTGAATATAGTGGATCCTAAGACACAGGCAGAGGTGGTAGTAGTATTACTAGTTTGCAAGAAGTCATAGAGCAATAAGGATTACTTTTCAATCTTGGTTCAAGCCATTTACCATATCTATGTACTCTGACAAATTGCTTAATGCCTCTGAGCCTTAGTTTTCTCATCTAAAAGATGTGATAACATAATGTTTTAGTTTTGAATATATTATATAAATCTAATATGTAATGCCCTCAGAAAATTGTAAAGCTCATATCCCATATGAGACAGAGTTGATTACATATTTGTTGGCTGACTTGACATTTATTCTTTTATATGTCCAACTAGGTTAAATTCAAACTTAAAGTTAATTAATTCATATTTTCTTTGTTCTTTTTTTTCTTAACTCCATTTGCTTAGAATGAGAAGTTGTTGGATTTGGCATTAACCTTTGGATGATAAATAAGGAAAGTTAAATCATTTCCTGTTTAAAAGTTTCTTTATGCCATTTTAGCCTTTTAGAAATTGACACTTCTAGAATTTCACTATGTAGTTTTCTATCCAGAAACTTTGCTTATCCAGTAAACGGGGTGGTCAAACACAGTGCCCTGTTAAGTGAATGTGAATTGTTTTCCATACATTATTATATTTTAGCTCATGATCCTCCTATAGTGCCATCGAGTGTTCAGCGCTTCAAACAAGTTCAATCTGTTACCTTACAAGTCTTCTTGTAAACTTCCAATGACACTAAAAGGTTCAAATTTCTTGGAGGGGCATTAAAGGTCTTCCTCTTTGTATCCTAACTATCTTGTAGCCCATTGTTGCTCAGTTCTTGCCTTATCCTGGGTTTTGACTTAGCTGATTATTCACTAATTCATAGTAATGGTCTCAATTGATTATGTATCTACCAAATAGCAGGCACTGGATTAGGCAATTTATATAATCTTATTTGCTCTTCACGTCAACACTGCAAGAACTATGTTATTAGCTTTACTTTGTAGATAAAAATTAGAGTACTTAAGGAACTTCAGCACTGTCACAAAATGAACAAGGGTTCCAGTCATGCCTTTAGACTTGACTCTTTGAAGAGTCAGGACCTGCTTTCCCCAAAAGCTCTCTGTTTTCTTGCTCCTGTGCCTTTGTTCCTGCTGAACTCCTCCTGAGGACATTATTCCTCCCTTCATTGTTTTGTGGAAAAATCCTTAAAATGCTCAAAGCTTCACTCAAGTATTCCTGACTTCCAGCGTTAAATTCTTGGTCATATGACTTTAGGGAACTTCCTTTTTTCGCTCTACCTCAGTTGCTTAGCTGGAAAATGGGACTAATAACTGTATTGTTGTGAGAATTAAATATATGTATCTTTTATGTTACATGCCACACCGATGTTTATGTTACACATAATCTTTAATCTATGGATAGAAAGGAGTTATGTCAATTCTTGCACAAAATATCAAATCTATATTTGTTATAGAAGCAGAGGCTAAGTTTCTGAATTTGCCTCTGACCTCATTGCACTTCATTCCTCTTTCATAAGGGATGTTGCATCATAACTATTTGAGTTCGTGTTTTGTTTCTCCAGTCTGATTGGGACATCTAGAGATGAAGAATGGCTTTCTCATTCATCGTTTCCCATATAGATTTGATGTTCACAGTGAGCGCTCACATAGCATTTCATAAATTGCTTGAACGTCTGCTATCACAATTATATGGACTGGTTATTTGCTGGCTAGAATTTGAAGTCTAAGTGCTTTCATATCAATTGTCAGGCTTTTCAGCAACTCTGAGGCCGGGGTGCAATTTCACGGAGAGGAAAACTGAGGCTCAAAGGCTTAGAGAGGAAGTGACTGGAAAGTAAATTGCACAGATATTCCCAAATCAGCCAAAGTGAAATAGACCACTGGCTTATTTTGCTTTTTGAGGCAGCTATGTCTTCCTTTAATGCATATAAATGAGAATTATTGGTCTGTTATTTGCTCTTAATTTCTGTGTCATGTTGATTTTGTTACTATTTTTTCATTCTCATGTGTTTTCTTTAATCAAATGTTTCAGGAATTTGAGCTATACATTTTTCCTGTTTTCAAGGGAAATAAATATTTGTTATAGACCCTTTAGAAAATAAAAAGGAAGTAATGAATCATCTATGACTTCAACAGTCAGAGATAAGCTACATTAACATTCTGGTTCTTTTTCTCCCCTGTAGTTTTTCCACGTTAGAAATATTAATTGTATCTGCTTATCTTTCTTTTTTAAAAAATCATATTGAAATGGAGATTGTAATTCCCTTTACAACTTAACTCTTTCCGGTCTTTGATCTGGACCTGATGGATAAAAGTGCCCTATATAAAAACAGATGCAAAATGAATTATTTCAGCACCAGAATGCTATATCTAAGGGTGTGCATGATTAGAAGTTCAAAGAGGTACAGGCATACATGGTTTAGATGCACTAGTGTAATTCTTTTCAGATTTTGCCAACTCTGGAATCACTTCTTCCAGCTGCAACTGCCACAGCACAAATAACTGCAGCCACCACTGCAGTGACACCTGTGCAGAGAACATTTGGCTGTACAGTGAAACAGAGCCTGTTCTCCAGGGTAAGAGGCAGAAGCATTTAGAAAGAGAAAATTGCCAACATTTGCTGCAATCTGTGGCTAGCTATTAGTACTAATCAGAGTTAGGGAAATACAAGGAATAGAATTTTTACATAGCATTTTAGGTCTCTGATTTGGACAGCTGTACACAGGATACTGACACTACTTTATGTCATATATAAATTTATTAATGTAGCAAATTATTGTTAATTTTCCAAAAGTTTCAATCATGGCAAGATGTATGAACACAGAATTTGGATGAGGAGGTAGGAAACCCTAATAGACTGGAATATTGATGTTGACCAGGGTTTTGCTTATTGTCCACTGAGTGAAACCTGAAGGAATGTCATGTATGAATTAAGCTTGATTATGAGTAACAGAACAACTTAAATAATTATGATCTGATAATACTAACATTTATTTCAAGCAATTTATGAACATGGACATTCAAAGGATGATATTGTTAATAGGATATGTATGTACCAAGTACCTGGTTTCTTCCAGCAAACTCCTCTTCAATTGTGAGGGTGAGGTCCATGTTCACATGAGCTAAAAATAGTTCTAGTGACTGAAGTCATATTTTAATCTATAGTATGTGGGATGCAAAGGAAAAAGCGTGGAAGGATGCATGCCAACTTTTGAAGGAGTTTTCTAGGACTCCAATGTGACTCTTCTATTTATATTTCACTTAGCAAAACTTAGTCACAATACCACACCTACCTGCATAGGAGTATGGGAAATTTAATCTTGATTCCAGACCACCATGTGTTTAAAATTATATCATTGTAAAAGGACACAGGGTATTCTGAGACAGTTTGCAATCCTTCAGATAAATAACAATTCTTTTAGCTATTTATAATGTTCTATAGGTACGTGTTGTTTAAGCAACTATTTAATGAAATGAAATATTTCAATATAAACTGTCTGGTACACGGGTCAGTAGAGAACAGTGGACCAAATCCAGTTTTCCATCAGTTTTTGTAAATAAGAGCATATGAGGACCCAGCCACATGAATTCATTTGTGCATTGTTAGGGGCTACTTTCATGAAAGCAGGGTAGGGTAATTGCAACAAAAAACTAAAATATTGTCTATCTCACCTTTTAGAAAAAAGTTTACCTGATAGGGCTGTAGAAAATAGTTTCAAAAACTTAGAATCAGTCTGTTCTTTTCATCACTGTCAAATTCCTAGTTAAAAGAAGTTCTTTATATATTTTTATTGCATTAAGATGCATCTATAAATAAAACTCTACTCTTTTTTATATTACTACTTAGATGAGAAAGAGGAAGAAGGAATGAGAAGTGAGACTTAAAATATGGCAGCACAGTTTTATTTCTTAAAATTGTAAGATTTTAGCACTTGTCACATCTAGGAGATGGGTATATGGGAGTCTATTTTCTGTACTTACTTGGTGAATTCAAAATATAATACAATTAAATAAATTTAGAAGTTAAAAAAAGGAAAAACTATGTATGCCTCCTGGACAAAAAAAGAGTGGCAATCAAATTTCAATGCCATTCTATTTTGATGTCCAGAGAAACTGCTTCTGGAGGAGTGTATCTGGCGGGCTGATCCCTACTGGAGCGTGGTATTTTTGTGACTGAACCTCCAGAATCATATCAGCAGTCCTAGAGACTGCATGTCTAGAAAATGTCTGTCTTTGTACTCCAAAAATAGCAGCTGCATCCAAAAGCAGAGGGAAAGGCACATATCTCCAAGAATCAATACATTTCTGGGATGATAATGTCTAAAGTAATAAAGGCTGTGTAGTTTGCTGTTGTTGGCATAAATTTCAGAGCACTCACTCAGTAAGGTAAATAATTTAGGAAGATCAAAACTTATGCAACAGACTTTCTTAATATTAATTTTTCTTTTTTAAAAGGATATTTGTAATCTATAAGCATGTGGCTATGTAAAGGACAAAATAACAGCTCTCTAAATTATTTAACATTTGCCACTTAATGAAAACAGGTTAAATCTCACTGTTTCTTTGGAAGAGGATTCCTGTATTAAAGAAATAATGTTGCCATTCATGTATTTAAGTAAGGAGAGAAATTTGAAAACCTCTAACTGCTGTATCCAGCCAGACTTTAACAGCATAAGTATATGTAAAAAGCTGCTTATCTACCCAAATTGGGTTGATTCACCAAATGTGAGTTTAATTAACTGGAAAAAGTTAAGTTTTAATAATTTATTAGGGTTATTATTAAGCACTATGGTGCACTTAAAATGTGCTCTGTAAATATAATAGGAGTATTAGTATCTTCGAGGGTTGATTTTCTACTCATATCAAGTCATTATCTTTTGAGAATAAAACAAAAGTGGTGGATAATTTTTCAAGGAAGAGGAACAATATATAAAGCAAAGAAGAACATTGTTTAAGTAACTTGGCAGTTCTTTTTATATAGATTTTGATAAATAAAGCACCTGCTACTTACAATGCAGTGTTACATACTGAAGATATGAAAATAAATATACCATTTTACCTCAGGTAGTTCACAGACTGATAGTTGTGGAATGAGAAAAGATAAAGAGATGAAGAGATAAATGTTTTAATAGAGATGGGTATCAAATGCTTCAAGAGCACTAAGGGGAATGGACAATTGAGCAGGACAGAACAGGACATAAAAGGTTTACCTAATGCACAGTGATTTGGATGGGCAGGTAGTGAAAACAGAGTACTACATGATGATAATAGTATTTCCGTCAGGAGTTCAGGGCATAAACTTAGACTGGTTGATGGACATTTTGGAATTCCTTTGTAAAAAAACGTGATGATTGAGGTCGTGGGTCTAGACCAACTATTCAATAATAAATGGTAAAACAAGATAACATGAGCCTGTGTGACACTTTCTGCTTAGTGTGACATGTTAAATGGACTTCTCTTGGAAGCCAAGAAAATTTCCCACTTGGATTTCCTGTCTGTACTTCTTGACAGAAACTGGACTTATCTACATTATGTTATGCATTATGTTTTTCATTTTCTCAGTTTGCAAGAAAACTTTAAAGTATACATGGTGTCCCATTTAATAAGGTCCCATGGCATTTCCTTTTTTCTTTCTCTTTTTTTCTAAAAGCATCTTGTCCTCTGACTGAGTTTTTAGTCTTCTGTTGATCTGGATTCATTCAGGCAGAGGAGGAAGCCATATTATAGCAGAATTTTGGAAAGGGTTTCTAGCAATATATATCCCTTACTTACTCTGCTATTTCCTTATTACTAGTTTCATATGTGGACTGTCCTAAAGCTTATAGTTAAGATTCATATTACTTTTAGAAATAACACATTTACTGAAGAGAATTTAATGGAAAATATATACTTTCAGTGAAAATAGGAGATTAAAATGAATTCCTGCATTTCTGCTGCATGTGAGCATTTCAGTTTTACCATGGAATATTAATTATGTATACAAATGGAGCAAGTGTTCCATTGTCTGTTTTTTATGCTCTGTGTGTGAAATCCTGGAGATATGAGAGACAGTCAAGATGATTTTAATCTATTGTCACCTAGCTCTGATTCATTCTATGTTGGATTTCAAATAGTTATTATATTTGACATGCATGGGCCAAATTTTGCTAAAACACTACATATAAATTTTAATTATTTGAATTATCTATTTATTATTGTTTACTTCAATTTTAATTTAAAATCACCTTGCATTAATATCCTGAGGCAAAAAAAAGTGAAAAAACAAAACAACAACAACAAAGAGGGGCCAGGGATATAGCTCAGCAGCACAGTGCCTGCCTGGCAAGCTCAAGGTCCTGAGTTTGATTCCCAGTTAAAAAAAAATATATCCTAAGGCAATGATTACACAATCTAATTAGTCTGGTATTAGGATCATATTTACCACAGAAAGTGGAAAAATACTCAAAGTAACAGGTTAACACATAGAAGAATCTCACTTCCCTCATACAGAAGCCTTAGAGGGAGGCAATTTTCGGTGTTGTGATGTTGCCAGAACCCTCAGAGATCTGGTCTTTCTTTCTCTGTCTTGCTGCTAGTTAGAGTCTGCAGAGGCAAATGCACTTTTGCAGAAATCTCACCCAGGTATTTTACTTGCATATCACAGACTGGAGCTACACCTTTTCAAAAAAAAAAATCTGTTAAATGTCTTTTAGCTAGTATCCTTCACTTAAAGAAAACTGGTTTCTGTTACTAATGGTGATTGAGAAGACAAATTTGAGAAATAAGATTACTAATTCTTTGACAGTATGCCATCACACTGTTATTTTAATATAAAACATTTTTAAATGCCTGTTTTCTAAGCCAAGCATAGGAACTTACAATACCTTTGTTATGGTTTATGTCTGAATGTCCTCCCTAAGCCTCTTGAGGTCATGGGGTGCTTTTTCCAAGGTGGCTGAATCTAGAATTCGTGATTGATTCATGGTCCAATGCTGGCATTAAGGGTGTGAATCCTGCACCCACCCTTGGACCGGCAGCCTGCATACCACATAAAGGAGGGAAAGAGGCTTGTTCCTCCCTTCTTGTTTTTCGTACCTTCACCTTCTGTGACCAGCTGTCCCTCTGCCATGTGTCCCTTTGCCTCTTTGCCTTGGAGCCAGGCAATTATGGACTGAAACCTTCACCAACTGTGAACTAAATAAATCTTTCCTCTTTCCTCTACATAAATCTATTTTGTCTTAACAATGAGAGAAAATTAAGACAACCCCTTTTTCTAGCTTTGTAGATTTAAACTTACAAAGTAACCTGGATTCTGTTCTGGCAATGGCAGAAATCAGGTGTAGTATAATTTCTAAAGTCATTTATTTCAGAAAAAAAGCATCAATTAAATTTAATATGACAAGATATTCCTAACTCTTAGTAAGTTATCACCCTGACATCATGAAAAATCATGCCTCTTTTCAACCGCAGTGTCCGCTTAACTCTTCTGAACTTGTTGCTTGATTGGTGCATCTGATTCCATGTGCTGCCCACTCTCATTCAGACCCCTACCTGGGTGTGCTCTTCCACCTTGGGGGCCTCCAAGACAACTCCTGCCTTAATCCTCTGGATTTTCACCATCTATTTCTCATGTATTTTCTCATTTTCTGGTCTTTTCAATTATAAAGTTGTTGATTTTCAGTTCACAGAAGTCTGTGTTCATATGCATGCATTTTAAAAAATATTGTGGCCTTCTGGAAACAACACAAGTCCAAAACGTCAAAGTCTGAAAGAATGTGAGATACAGTATCATGCAGATCGAGAGCCAAACTTCAGCTTTATCATTTTCTTGTGACTGTGAATAAATAAATTAATTTCTGTCAATTTAGGCTACTTCATGTAGAACTCCATGAACATGTCTAGTTGTTTGGGTTACTAAAAGAATTAACCAAGATACCATAAGGAAATAAGGTAGCACTGTGACTGCTGTCAGAATAGGTACAATATCTTATGTGGTAATCTTCTAGGAAGCTTGCTGGACACAACAGGCTGTCTGTGCATGGGCTCCATGAAGCAAACTTCTGTGTTCACATCTCTTCACATGCATACATGCTTGTTGTATCCAGGAGCACGCTTGGAAGAGTGGATCAAGACATGATATTGAAGTCCAGAGATCATGGCTTACATCTTAGATTCCGTTTTAGCCAGGGAATCTCAGTGCACCAACTCTACTCTGCTTTGTTTTCTTGATTAGAGTCTTGGAGAGCAAAGGTAAAGTTCTCACATTTTCCCCAAAGTATTAGATTTCTTATGCCTATTGTCTACCCTTCTCGAACAAACTCATCTTGCAAATACATACCTAATAAGTATATTAATTTGCATGCGAGAGGTTTGTTCTAATGGCTTCTCTTTGAACTGAGGTCTTATCAGTGCTGCTGCTGCTTCTGTTTTCTCAACAATGTGATATTTAGGGCTTAACTGACAAATAAATTCATTGATAATGTTATAATTTTTATATTTTATAATGCACCAAAATTAGAAGCTTCCTTAATTATAAAGATTGTAAATTATGCATAATCACGGAGCTTTTATTTTGATAATAAATTACTTAATAGTGTCATCATGAACTGTTTGATTCCTAGCAAAAAGCATGCATTTTGAAAATAGACATTTGAATAAACTGGCTGTGTTGACCACAAAGCTAATCGATGATGGGCTTCTGACAGCATATCCAGAATGCCAAAGACATTCTAATTTGTACTTTGTAGATTTGGGTTCCTCTGGCATGTTCTGAGGGTTCACTTGTAGACCTGGAAGGGGCTATTTTTGTAAAGAATCATGGAGCCTGGCAGAGAGAAAATAAGAATCCTTTTGGAGGGCTAACAGCCAGCCTCACTCAACTGTCTAGAATAATAGCAAGGCCTTGGGGAAGAAATATCTTCATGATATTTTATTCATTTTAAGAGGAACGCACACTTCCATTTGGTCAAGCTGCCTCAAATTGTCTCACAGAGCTCCCTCAGGCACAATCCCAGGTCTAAAGAAAGAGGGAAGATTATAGAAATGGCAGAAGTTGCTGATATTCCTGTGCCAAATGAGGGCTCTGAGCAGTGCTGTCTTTGCAGATTTAGCATCAGAAAAACCATCTATGCAGTGATGCTGATAAACAGCACTTTTCAATAACCTCACTGGGCAGTGGTGCTGGGTTCAGCGTATAGATTTTCCATATGATGCTAGGAATTGTTGGTCCAGGGCAATGGCCACAGGGACCTGGGGCTGATTAGTCTGAACAAGGCAGTCTAAACAAAAGTCTGATTAGGTTTGAACAAGGAATAAAGTGGCTGTTTGAGCTACTCAAAGACTGTATCTTCTACACACCAGGATTTGAGACAGGAAGAGAAGACTGAATGTTCCCATAATGAGAGAGAGATGGGAGGAAGATATGTATGTTTGAGTCTATACAAGGCTATAAGTAAAGACAAGTAAATAAATATTATTCATCTCTCTCTTTTGAAATCATCAGAGTTTGTGTAATTCTGAGTGCAATCGTGTATCCCTGATAGAACCTGACAATGTTATTTAATAGTACTTCAGGATTTTCAGGATTCTTTCTTATTAGGGATACAATAACGAAGAGGTTAGAAATGAATATTTTGGGGGCAGCCTACCTAGCCTGGAATACTGACTGTTTGATTTAAATTCTTTAAGTCTCAGTTTCCATATTTGTAAAATAGGAATGATAATAGCACTGCCTCTACAAGTATTTTAAATGAAAATTAAATGACGTAATTGGAGTTTAGCATATATCAGACATTCTTACATGCTTTTAATATATAATATTAATTTCTTTGGGCTGAATAGAATTTTGCTCTTTAAAGTCATTTTCACACCAAACAGAAGACTTTGTTAAGCTGTCATGACAATGACAACATCGGGGGCTACTTTTATTCTTGCTTTTCCAAGTGGTTAAATTATTTCACAGCTGATCAGCTATGATCCAGTTCCACAATTCATATTCAGGCAAACTGGCTTCTCAAATAATGGGAGTTGGGTACAGAGACTATACAACATCAGGACAAAGGGTTTTAAATTACTGTTTCTAGTGTACCTACTTTGAACCTGACACTGTGGAGTTTTGTCTGCTATGACAGTGTCTGATTCTTGTTTGGAATAATTCTGTATTTTCCACATTTTGCAGTGCATTAGTTTGACTGACAATTGACACTGACATAGTATAGGGTGCTAACGCTGAATTCATTTCTTAACCTGATCTGCCAATTAATGCAAACAAAAATTCACATGTTTTATGTAATAATTGTCCAGCAAAAAAGAGCAAAAACAACCAGGAGCCACTGAAAATCAACTAACATCACCACCATGCTTCAGTTCAGCCATGCCTTTCTCATAAACTGTGTGTGTGTGTGTGTGTGTGTGTGTGCATATCTGAAGTTTATTTTATCAGTGGATTCAACCAAACTCACATGGAAAATTTAAAAAGAAAATGGTGTTTATACTGAACATTTACAGATACTTTTATTGTCATATTTCCTAGCTATTATAGTGTAACTATTATACATATAACATTTACCTTGTATTAGGTATTATAATAATCTAAAAATGACACAAAGTATACAAGAGAATGTGTGTAGGTTATATAAAATTTTATGCCATTTTATATAAGAGGTTTGATCATCCTCAAATTTCAGTATCCACAGGATCTTCTGTAATCAATTCCCTAATCTCTGCAGATACTAAGGAATGACTGCAGACACACGCGCGTGCACACACACACACACACACACACACACACACACAATGTATGCACGGAGAGAAGGAAACACAAGCAGACACAATGGTCAAAGGTGATGAAATGATATTATCTTTTGCTCTAAAACTCAATGGAAAGCTCCTATTAATGGGTTGGATTTCATGAAAAAGGTTTTTTCTTCACATATTGCATACTACTTCCCTGGAAAACTTTTATCTGAACCTCTTATCTTACACTACAGGAGAGAGACAGAGACAGAAAGAGAAAGAGAAAGAGAGATGGACAAAGAGAGACAGAAAAACAAGGCACAAAGAAAAAGAGAGAGACAGAGACAGGAGGAGGAGAAGGAGAAAGATTTGCTCTATGGCCTCAAATGGAACTATTTTGAGTCTAAATATCCTCCTGATAGACAAAGGTGCAGGCCTACTTCCAAGGAAGAACAAAGGAGATGAGACCGATATAGCTCATGTGTTTTGTTGTTGTTGTTTGTTGGTTGGTTTTTTATTTTTGTTTTAATTTTTTTTAGGGAAAATAAGTTCTGGAATTCTGTTAGATATGTGACTAGAAGAGAAAAAGACTACAAAGAGTGAAGAACCTATTGTATTGTAGTAACCCGAGACTTATCACAACCAGGCTTCCTGGGAATTGCCTGAAAGGGGCTGCACCTCCTGGACCAGGCATTTAACTAGTAGCTCCTTCCCTGAAATTCAGCATTCAACACTTGCTGTTTCTCAATGGCAGAATATTTTTCATTTGATTCTTTTTTCTTGAGGCATAGTAAGGGATAGATAGATTGAAGAATGAGAATTTTAGGTCTTTTCTCCATAATCTAAATTTTTTACTTACTGTATTCTTTCTTCTCCTAACTCTGTGGAGTTAAATGTTACATCTATGATCAGCCTAGCAGAAAGCTGGTCCTGCTGCGGGATTAATAGGTAACTATCAGCAAGCCATAGCTACAGCGTTGGGCTGATTTTTCTGAGCGCCATCAAAAATCTTTCATTTTGTCCATCTGGGTTTAATAACACATGAGGTTCATCTCCTCTGTCGTCTCTGGCTTTCTGTTTCCCCAAATCTTAGCAGTTTAAAATAAAAACATTTATTATTTCACAGTTTCTGGAAGCTAGGAACCCATGAAAAGATAAGCCGCATAGTGTGGTTCTGAGTTTCTCATGGGGCTGCATTTAAGTGTCCGCTAGTGCCACAGTAGTTGGGAGGTCCAACTGGGACTGGAAACTCAGTTTTTATGATGACTCACTCCTGTGACTCGAAAGAGGCCTTGGTCTCTCCTGTGAATATGTTCTGGATAGCAAGAGAAGAGAACAAAAAGAAAGCCAAACGTGTTTTATGTCCTGATGTTATACACCACTAACCTTCAGCTCTGCTGCACACTACTGGTTAGAAGTGAGCCACTATGTCTAGCTCACTCTCAAGACCAGCAGAAGAAAACTGCTACTTAAACTCTGTCAAAGAATTCATGGAATCATTGCGGCCACCACAAACTTACATATTTTATATTCCCCCCAGAAGCTTCTGCAACTAAGATAAAACATTACGGTAGCTTAATGTTACCTTAGCAAGTCACAAATTTGCTGTGTTTTCTGTATTTTATTTTATTTTTTGTCTAATTACAATTATCAGATAGTACTATTCACCAAAATAAACAGATGTTTACCCAACGAATGCAGTCAAACCTCTTTAATTGTCAGAAAATTTCTATTTCCAAAGAAAGTTTAACCTTTTTATGTGAAAGTTCTCAGTGATGAGTTTAAGAAATAAGAAAATAAGAAAAATAAATAAGAATAAGAAATAAGAAAAATAAGAACAATAAATAAGAAATAAATAAATAAGAAAAATAAGATAAATAAAAATAATAACAAAATAAAATACGTTAGCAAAATTTCTGACACCACTCACTGCTGGTATACATAGTTTGGACACAGTGTCTATTGGCTTTAGAAAGTACCAACTTTTGATGCCTACTGACAATTTAACACTCAGGAACTTTGGATTCAGGCCATAAGAACAGTGGCTTCCTCTTTGGGTTTGAAGATCAAGACTGAGTTCCTTGTATTTGTTTAAGCAAACCTGTTCTGGTTGTGGCATGATTCTCGCTCTTTCCAAGTAACTTTTCTGCAGGTCTTAGAACATAAAATCCAGAAACAGCTGGATCCCAGCTGCTTATGTCAGAAAACTATGCCTTCATTCTAAATTTTAGAAACAACAAACTACTTTCTTACAAGATTCTGTGCATATTATTATTTATTCTCTCCATGTATCCATTCCTTGTGTGTGCTTGCTAGTTTTCTGAAAGCACAGTTGATACATATTTGGACTACTGTGCTGGTATTTATTCCAAACACATCTTGTACCCACTTAGCTACCAGGAGAAAATCCATACGTAAGAAAATAGCTAAGCAATTCCACATTTTGTTTTAACTTGGGCTTTTGTCTCTAAATCTGAGCATTCCAGTTTGACCTGTGTGATGGAATTCTTTTTTCCTAAACTTGTGAGTCTAAATAGCTTCAAATGAAAACAGGCTGTCCATGCTATTTTGGTCATTCTCCCCACCTTCCCCCAAATTTGAGAAATCATTCTCACTGGCCCAAAGGAAGACAAACAGGAAAAGTGGGATGTTAGATTTTGCTCAAATACCTCTTGATAATAGATGTGGCTCGACCTCAGCGGGCCTTAGGCCATGTGGAAGTATCAGGCCAGAAGCTCTTCAGCCGTGGTTCACTTCAGGCGATTGGCACATGTGTAGTAATGCTTTGTGTTCACTTACCAGTAAGATGCTTTTCATGACATTAAACCAGTACAGTTCATTTAATCTAAAAGAATGAGCAAAAATTTTATAATGAAGTTGAAAATCTGTTGTAACAACAAAGAGGAAATTGTCCATCAATTGTGTTTTATAAATATTTGCTATTGATAAAAATCAGAGTTAGGAGGTTTTTAACCCTAATTCCTTTTTTGCATTCAAAGATTAATAATATAGACCTATACTATTTGGAACCAAGTCATACATGATTTGACACGTCTTTGTGAGAAATGATGTGGAATCTCTTTTAACACTAAAGTGATTAAGTTTTTTTTAATATCTAGCTAACTCTAAGAGTCTCATTATTACTATTGAAAAGACCTAACTCCAGTCATATTATATTTGCTAATGATATTTTTAACTAAAAATTGCTTGTTTTACACTGAAAAGAAAAAAAAATTCCTGCTGTATAGTGTTCATATAGACATTACAATAGAATACATAAGTTCGAGCCACATTCAATCCTATTTCTCCTTAATTTCACTTATTTCTTTGTTGTTAGGAGTTGTACTTACTCACCTAAATAAACCTGGTATTACTATAATGTCAGGTAGCTTCTGAGCAAATAAGTAATACAAATTTGGATATAAGATAGTATAAGATAAATAGTATATTATTTGTTGAATAGATAATTATTTAAGATAGGCTGTAAATATTAGGACCAAATTATATATTACATGAAATATAAACCTTTTAATTATAAATAAATCATACTTCTAACCAAGATACATTATGAAAATACTTCAAAACAGTGATATGATCTATTTCTCTCTGCATTTGGTTTTGAAATGAGGATACATTCAAGCCCCATCTCTTTCTGTATCTTCTTTTTTATATTTTAAAATTTTATGCCTAAAAGAACATACAATTTTTTTTATAATGTAGCATAAATATTTTAGTGGATTAAAATGTTAGGGCATATCCAAATGTATTTGCTTAAAATGATTCAACGTGTGTATTAAATTCAGTGCAGCTTGTACTATTGAATTTTCTTCTTTTGTCTTTTAGTTTTTCTTCTCTCTATATTAAGCACACTAGGAGAGACTCTTCTTTATTTAACATGGGTGCATTAAACCTTTGGGATTTGGGATCCTACGTTCTTTCTTCAATGTGTATGAACACTTCAAAAGCCTGAATAAGATAATGTGGTTTTAAATAGTAATTCCATTACTCTTTTTTTTTTTTTTTTTTTTTTTTACTAAAATGAAATCCACATTCAGATAACGGACAATGCCAGTGAATGGGCCACATTATGTAAAGCATGCCACTAAATCCTTATACTGACCCCACAAATAATATTTTTTTTCAGAAAAAATATTTTAAATAAGGAAGAGTCTTTTAGACATGCACTTTTTTGCTTTTATTTTTATTTTTAGAAAGAAAAGAATCATGTATAGTTTACAGTTCTTTCTTTTGATGGACGTAAGGGCCTATAAAAATTTAATTTGCAATAAAAAGAATAGATACATATGTATATGATGATTAAAGTGGAGGAAGCATTCCGAGGAACTTGTGGTGTAAGAAGATAGAAGAACATGAAAAGAAAAGCATATGAAAATTTAAATGCAATAAATGCTAACCAGTTTTAGGCACGTGTGAAATGTTCCAAATACTTTTTACATAAAGATAGTAAGGCCTGTGCCCCCAGGCACATTCTGTGTGGCTGTCTTATTTGACACTGGTATTGATACCATCACATTGATAACAATATTGCAATATTCATTTCACACTGACATCTCAGTCTTTTGGTTTGCCATTGAGTAGAGAGGAATTGTGTTAGGCTGCATATAAAATATATAATATAGCTAATGCATATAAGCAACAAAACTTAAATTTTTTTTTCATTAATAGAATAAAAAGAGAGAAAGCACAAGCAGCCTACGGGCCACAGTGGGACACACCTACTTGGATGTACCCCGTTCTCCTAGAGCTTATTCCAAGCAAAGAATCAGCTAGATTCTTTGATACTTCCACATTTGATGTATAGCTTCCTCTCTGGAAGCAATAATAGGGGACTGACTGCATGGTGAGTTGAAGTACAACAATGCAGATTTCCTGTACGGCAAAGTTCTAGACGTTTGCCATCAGACTTCAGTGATTGTTTAAAGGCACATGGTGGGACCTGTACTGTGCCTCATTATCCTTTGAGAAAGCCTCTTTTCTTGGCTTTCTTCCCATTTGAATCAGGTGTCTAGGTAATATTTTGAGTTTCTTTTCAGCAGTGCTTCCCAAATTGAAGAATATAATCTGTAGAAAGTTGTTATATGAATTTAATAAATCTAGACAAGCAATTAAAATTAAAATGTAAACTACCTCAGGTTATAAGAGTGACTCAACCACAACAGAATAGAGACTATCACTTTTCACTGCATAGGAGATTTTTATTTTAAAGGTGTGTATGTAAGAAAATGCATATGTTTACTTGGCCATACTATTTAATAGTGAACTTTGGTGAAAAAGACTCGAAAACTAGCCTTTTTTTAACATTTTGGTTATTTAAATTGATTTAACGAAAGTTTTGATGCTTCATTAAAAAAATTGCTTCTTTTATGGGCAGACACACATCTATGTAGAAGAGATTTGGAAGTACTTCTCATTTGTAAAGAATTTTATCACTGAAGAATAGTATCAAAGTTACCTTCTTGGGAATGAGGAAATATCCCATCATCCCAGAATAAATAATTCTCAGTCTTCTGCAGGTGGGGTGGTTTACAACATGGGTTGTTCAGGTTCTTGCAAAGAGAAAATTCATTTTTTTTTTTTTTTCTGTTCCAAGTACGGTCTTCTCTAGAGAGGGACCAGGAATTATCAGAACACCAAATGAGAAGTTAGATTTAAACTGTTCTCCAAGGAATCATTTTCATTCTTTGTCCACTTTTCTTTTGTGGTCTTATGGCCTATTTTTATTCAATTTAAGGTTTAAAAATTCTACTGGATTCTTTTTGAGTACATGAAGTTTAGAGAATTTACTCTTTTGCGATAACTTCAAAATACATCTTTCTTAGTGGTCATTCTATTTTTAATTTTAATAATTGTATAATTTCTTGAAATAACTTTGCATCCTGAGTAATGTCAGGAGCACAGCAAATCAGCTCTTTCACCATGGCTGGCTCCTTTGTGTAGCTGGAGACCATGCCAATTGATCTATTTCTACAATAAACCAAAATCAGTTTTGATGTGTAATTCGTCTCTATGTAAATCTTGTCAACTGATAGAGAAACGAGGGCCTAACTTCACTAATATATGCACTGCATGCAAAATAAAATAATTTAATATAAATTTAAAGAGAAATAGAAGCAGTTTCTCTTTTTCTACACTAAAATTTATATAACTTATTTTCTACAATCAAAGAATTCAAGTATATTAATGTCTTGAGGCAATTTCACTTTTTGGCAAGAAAATAATGATATTGTGTATGTTATAATTTTAATCTTTCATTATTTCAGCTCTGCTGAGATATTTTTTAAAATACCCCACAGCTTCATCACTAGTCCTACATCCTGAAGTTTTCCCTGGCGCCCTCCACTGTTGGGCTGCGCTGTGCTCTCACAGTAAAGCTACTGGGGCACTAACTGTTCGTGACCAATGTTCTTACTAAGAACCTCTGTTCTTCTGGGGTGGAGTCAGGCTATCTTACATATTTGCAATATCTCTTCCCATCTTTTCACCGTCACTGCGAGCTGAAAAATAAATTGGCCAATGAGAGGAATATTTATAACTTTCAACAAGGGCTGTAGGGCTGATTTTAAAAACACATTACCAAGTCATCTTTCTAAATAGTTCCTCCTTCAGAACAGTTTGCAGAAAATGTAAGAAAAGGGAAATCTTATTAACAAAATGCAGAGAAAAGACAAATTTAGTGTTATATGAGATAAATTAGGGCATAGAATGGTATTTATTTTATTTATTTATTATATTTAATTAATTAATTTATTTATTGGTACCGGAAATAGAACTCACTGCATTGTGCTTGCCAGGTAGACACTGTGAAGCTGAGCTATGTTCCTGGCCCAGAACGGCTTTTCTAAATATGATAGCTATGTTTGAAATGTGAAGGAACAGTGTGAAGCATAGTTGTGAGAGACTTGGACCATGAGGTCTGTTGCCTCAGAAAGAAGTTTCTTTCAGCAGGAAACTTTGACTTAGATGAATCCTAAAACTCTGGGACAACCTATGAAGTAGAGGGAGTTAGTTCAAGTATGTGTTCTTTTTTTCTCCCTAGGCTTCATTATTCTGTTTCAAAGAGTTAATTCTGTTTTCCCTAGAGGAAAATCTGCCCTCAACCTCTAGGTCTTTGACTTCTATTTTAGTCTACATGCTTGCCAAACAAGTGCTAGGTCTTTTATGCCTGTTCTGTCTTTGCTATAGTAAAGAAAATTGCTATATTTTACTGAATTCTGATTATTTCTGGGGGACTGCAGAGGCTAGTAATATCCATCTATTCATACAAAAAACTCAGTATTAATATGTTGATGTAATTTGGGATCCCCATTTAATATAATTTCTGGAATGAAATATTCCTCTTTTTTTCTTGATTGAAAATTGGAACTTATACATGAAATTTGGTAATCAACAAACTTAGAAACACTAAAATGAGCAAAATAATATTGTAATGCATGGAAAAAAGCAATAATTCTCCCTCAGAGATTATAAATTCCAAAAGGTGACTGAGACAGAATAAAATTATTTTTATTTGAATTGAATAATGCACTAGGATTAGCAATGTGAATCTTATGGAAAGTCTAATGAAATCTACAACAATCACAGAAGGTTTAGATTTTCCTTTCACATTTTATTTGAAGCATACTCTACCTGTAATGATGGGAATGAATGGAATTATTAAAGCTTAGCACATTTATTTACTCAAAATGATACATTTTCATATATCTTAAATGATGGGAGAAATGGAGAATTTCATTGCCAGTTGTATAGGTTGACAGAAGAATAGAGTATAACAGGGATTTAAAAAAAATTGCTTCCTGGTTCTTCCTAAATACAATAGCTGGAATTCTTGCTTTTCTTATTGTTATTTCCTCTATAGATATTAAAGGTATACCTCTGGTTATACAAAATAAATATATTCAGAAACACTCAGCAGGATTTCAAGCATTGTTTCTTGTATAGGTCATATGCAGACAACTGTAGACCCACAAGCTAATAATATGAATTAGACAATGTGGATAAGCATATGAGAAATGTGAGAGTGATAATCTATAGATGTTGGATAGGGAGGGAAACTTTTAGATTTAACTTCCTCCTCTCAAGTCCTGTGACCTCCACTTTCCTAATGTGTTACCGCTTTGTTCTGAGGACTGGCCTGCAGGACACTCATTGGTTGCTATTATATCAATTATTCTTATAACCAAAACCTTCAGTGTTGAAATTTGAATCTTAAGAGCTTATAGTTGTCACTAGTTGTATAGTATATCTAGTTATTCTCGCTTTTAGGAAAAGTTCCTTTTTTAATTCACCTGCACTTAATGGCTTTTTTCTAGCCAATAAGATACAGTGAAAATGGTAGGAAAGGATCCTTGCTGTCCTGCTTGGATCTCTTGGTCATAGGTATGCTCCAGCAGCCCAAAGAAAGGTCTTTGGGGCAAAAAACTGGACCCTCCTGCCAATAACAGGATGGACTGATCAGCGTGAAAGAAGCCTTATCCTAGTCACGTTCTCAGATAGCTCTAGCTCAACAGCACCATGATTGCAACCTCTTAAATGGCCCCAAACTACAGTTACACAGCTAAGGTCCTTCTGGATTGTCTACAAGCAGAAATTACATAATATAGAAAATGTCTTTTTATTTCAAACTAGTGTTTTGGGGCAATTTATTGCAATGCAACAGATAACTAATTTACATGGTCTCAGAGACTGCCTCTGGTAAATTTTAGTGGTATGATGACTATTTAGGTGCAGTTAAGGTTTGGTGAAGCCAGATGGAAAATAGTGCTACACGGCTTAAGTGTAACTAAGAGTGGCTTCAAAGACTTCATGGATTGATCTGTACTTGTTTCTCTAGTCACTATTTCAGTGCCATTCCTTGGGCTTCTCCAGGAGATTTAAATTCCAGTAATCAAGATGATAACTTGCTTGATCAAATGTACATTTTATTGTTTCCTTTCTTTTTGTCTTCTTTTGTCTTATGTATTTCACTACATTGTTTTTACTTGAATTTTTGTCTCAAGGTCTGTTTGAGAAAAGTCAATTATACGTGAGTATTATCTCACGTTCAATGGACGCAAATCCTAGAAATTCATATGTAACTTTTTTACATCTGAGAAAATGGAACGTTGGAGAAGTTAAAGAACTTTGTCACGATCATATCACTAGGATATATCATAAAGAGATATTTCACTGTATTTCATAACAACTTTTACTATATACCACTGTACAATTCACAGAGTATTTCCAGTACATGATCTTAGTTGTCTTCAGAACAAAGCAATGAGTTAATGTTCAGAAAAAAATTTCTTTTCAGATAAAGAAATGGATATATAAAAACATGACAGCTGAACAGCCAGATATTGATGGGCAATGTTGTGGCCAGAGCTGGGGCTTCTAGTTTCTCTTCTAACTCCTGGTCTCCTGCCTTGTAAAAGGATTAATTTAAATGAAAAGAATCTTACATACCTTGATAACTCAAATGATTTCTAAAATCTTTCTGAAGCCCAAATATAAGTTCCTGGAATTCTTTTTTAAAATAAATGTATTGAAAATCCAATCTTTGAGTTTTTCTAGTTTAAGATATTGAGAACATTTTAAGCTAGCATTGCTTTTTTAGTAAGTTTCAAATAAGACTAAGTCCTATAGATGCGTATAATAGAAAATATAGGAAAGGTTAGCAGTGTTAATAACACCAACAAGCAATATTTGCCATGATCAAACTCACAGACTCTGAGGTTAGAATTCTTGAATTAGGAAAGTTGTCTAATCTTTCTCTTTTCATTCTTTTTATGGGAGAATGAATATGATTAACATAAACATCTGCTTCATTGAGTTTCATGAGTATTGGAAAAAATAAAATATGTAACAAACTATTAGAGCAGTGCTTACCGACAACTGCTCTTTTGTGTCTCTTCTGGCTTTGCTGTCCCTTCCTGTAGAACGGAATCAAGACGACATGACGATGCCCTTTTATAGTAATCAGTTCTTGAGTTTATATCTTATTTGAATGAAATTTGGAAGAATATTTCTTCTATAATTTAATTTTAAAATATGCATGAAAGTTTACAGTGGGGTTGATCAAAATCTGTATAAATGTCAGATGCAGAGCCAAAGAAAAATGGAGACCTCAGGCTAAGGAAGTGGGTGGTAACCAGTGGTAAAGACCAGGGCTGGAGGGGCTTCATTCATTCATAGAGATTTTTTAAAAAGTAAAAACAAGATCAGGAAAAAAAGAGATTTGCATGGATTTTGAACAGGATGGAACATAGAAGTCAGTGTGATGGAAACATTTTTCTTATATCCTCGCCATGGAGGAATGTTCATAATTATGTAACAGTCAGTTAACGTGCATGTGAACAAGTCTAGAGAGGGCATAAAGGAATGAACTGAGGATTGCTAATGATGTTGTTGAAAAGCATTCTTCTTATTTGGGCTTTGTTAATGCACTATGGTATATTATGTATAATTCAAGTTGTCAAGACCACAAAATATATTAAAGATGAAGTAGAGATTAATGATAAGATGAATTCACTTACCTTAAGGAAGGATGTATACTACAATTAATCACCTAATATAAATGATCACAGAGACCCCAATACCTTACCCACCTCCCAGTAAAAAAATATTACATGTTCACAAAGTTATATTGGGTAAAATGTACTTTAAAGTAGTCTTAATGTTATCCATTAAACTTACTCATAATAGAAAAGATGATAATATATATTTATTCTAGTACTAATGAAAGGCTCATGTACAAGAAAATCTTTCAGGTCAATAATTTAAAAAGTAATTAAAAATTATTTCCAAGGCTGCCCAATGTCTTTTATGCATTTCTGAAAGATTGAAAAATAAAAAAAACTATAAATTGTTTAATAGTATGGGTATATTTATTTCACACTTTAATTATTATGTAGACTTTTTAATACTATAGATGCATAGATAGAAAATGTCTAACTAGAAGATTTGAAATATGGTGTTAAAAAACTCCCAGTGATTGTGGCAAATGTACGAAGTTGGATTATTTATTTTTCTGGGGGGCATTGGGTGCTGAACCCAGGGCTTTCACACTGTGCTATAATCTCAGCCATTTTCACCATTATTCTTTAAAGAGAATTTTGAGGCAGGGTCTTACTAAATTGCTATGAGTAAGCTCCAGTCTGAGACCACCTACCTCAGCCTCTAAGAGTGCTGCACCACTACCCCCAGCTCATGAGGGTTTTTAAAGTTACAAATTTGGTTTTTAAAATAAAATTACATGTAAATGAAATGTTGGGGGAACTGTTGAGTACTCACAGAGTTTAATAAGCAGGAGTTGGAGAGATTAGAAAAGAATATTTATTTCTACATGCACTGATTAGCAGTCTATGAAGTATTACAGGGAAGCATAAGAACAAGAGTGACTAGTGATACCAATGAGGTTCTCAGGACGTGGATGTTGGAAACCAGTGTTCTGTTTGATAGAGTTTAGGGTAGCTCTTTAGAAGAGATGTATCTGCTGAAAACCAAGAAGATTGTTTTAGGATCAATAGTCAAGAACATAAAAAGTAATAACGATTCTGAAAAAAATTTTTTTCATAAAATTGAAATTTGATAAATCTTCTACCAAATGACTTCAGAATTACTCTATTTCATCTATATCAGTACTGAACTAATAAGTAATTTTGGAAATGTATTTCCTATATATGCCATTTAAATAAGATTTGTGTTTTGACTGTTTTGTTAGGATAGGCTTTACCTTTGTGTTGGCATACGTGGTTAAACTATTGTCTCTTCCATTGGAGAATACAGACATCTAGGAGACCATTTAGGAAAATGTTGACTATTTTGCAAGTGATGGCATCAGGAAATTCTAAATGAGTCCCAGCTACAAACATAATTAAACCTACTGGTAATTATTATGAAGAAGTTTATAACTTTCCATTTCCAGTAATTGGCTAGAAGCATTTGACAGAATAACAAGAGATATTCTGATGTTTTAAAGAAACATGCTTTAAGATAACTTTTCTGAATAACTGAATCATAATAATTTTCCCATGCCTCTAATTCCAAAGCACAGGTTCATGAATCCTATATCGTATAAGGAAAATAAAGCATCAGCAATTGCAACTCTTCCTAAACTGCAATTGCTTCCTAAATCAAAACAAAAGAATGGTCTTCTAAGGACTGAAATGGATTCTAGTGTTATTGCTAGAAGTCTTTTCAAGCTACATCGATGGAAAGTGGTATCTGTTATAAGTTTCCTATTTATGATTGCAAACATTTTGTTTTAGCACCAGAACTTGAACTCTGGACCTTGTGCTTGCCAGGTAGGCACTTATGCTGCTGAGTTATATCCCTAGCTTTATGATTAGAAACAATTTGTTGTTTTTTTTTTTTAAAATAAAGCATGTTATTCCACTCATAAGACAGAACACTATATCTCAGATGTATCCAATAGACCTTTCAGTTAGGGAGTTGTTTCTAGCAGACATGCTTTCACCTCCATTTCTTAAGAACAAGATGTATAATTGCTCATGTGTATGTTAAACTTGACAAGTGCACCAACAGAACAGCCTACCTTAGCCACACAGTACATGGCCGACAGAGAGATAGAGCTCACTGTACCTGCCCAGTATACTTGAGAGAAAAGAATACTATATATTCTGTAGGTTAAGTGTATTATATGCATCTCCTGCTTATGCTATTTCAGGGCTATTATAGGTTGATTGGGAGGCAACCCCATAGTAAATTTAGTAATATTTATACTAGGGTTTAGCCACTCACCTATACGTGCATATATGAGTTGTCAATTTTTTTTTTTTAACAATAGTGCTTTGTTAAGCACTATTGGGGAGGTGGCTGAATCATGGGCATGTGATCCGGATTATGGGGATGTGATAACTGGAGCAGTCCATTGATCAGTTTATCATAGTGCTGGGTGTGAAAGATGGGAAGATCTACCTTGGGTTTGGGTGGCACAAGTCAATGAGCTTGTAGCCTGGATGGAATAAAACGCGAAAGGAAGGCTTGTCATTTGCTACTTCCTGCTTGCTACCTCCTGAACTGTTTTTTTTCTGTCATGCTGCCCTGCTTAGGAAGCAGCCAGCTATGGACTGACACCCCTACAAACTGTGAGTTAAAATAAATCTTTTTTCCTTAAAAAAAAAAAAAGCCCAAAGAACAAAACAAAAAAACAACTTGATATGTGCAGTCCCAGGATATGTACTGCATTGTTCCAGAGATACTGTTCATTTAGATTACCAGCCAAATAACTCCTTCGAGTAATTTAGTATAATTATTGAGTTAATCTGTGTATATAATTATATTTATTAATTTAAGCAAGACAAAAACAATGCCAAAAATAAAAATGTAAAGCATTTTCATTGTATAGACTATAGGAATATAGTAGTCTTTGTTTCTAAAATGTTTGACAAAACCCTGATACCTACAATTCTTTTTGTCCTTAAATGTACTCACTTACCTTAATAAAAAATGAAATGTACCCTATTGATACTAGTTAAATGAAGAAACAAACCTAATGGAGAAAATAATATCTGTAGACTCAATTGATACAACAGTAGAAATAAATTGAAGCAAAATACAATATACTATGTAAAACTAACATTTTCTCACACAGTGATGAGTGCTGTTATCCAACCAGTTATGAGTGCATGCTAGATCATGTAGGCAGTGAGTAGCAGAGTTAGATTTAAACACACATGACACACACCCGGAATTCCTTAACTGTTATGGCATAACCTCTTAAAAAGTGGTTAAAGCAAAAATACTTGATACCAATGTAGTTGTGACAACAGGCATGAGCTAGTTCATCATCGCTCACAGAGACACTGGTCCTTTTTTGTCACTAGATCCAGTAAGTTGTAGAGAATTAAAATTGCTTTTGTGTCTGCCACTACAACTACCCTGCAAATCTCCATTATATATCAAGAGTCATAATTCTTTATGGAAATAAGAACTGAAAAATAATTTATACTGCAAATCTCTTAATTGAAGCCACTCTACTTGAAACCTTGAGTGTCCCTCATGAACATTATAATTTTCATATTTGCTTTTTTTGTGAGTATATGGCAGATACATGTTTGTTTCTTGAGTACATATGAGAAAAGAAATGTTATGACTATGAGAAATTCATCCTTCCTGAGTCTCTCATTTTGCCTTTTCTCATGACTAAGACTCAGAAGACAATGAATACATAATTAAAGGGTTACACCACACCTTCTTGAATCTTTGCTCAGAAACATACATTTTGTAAGTGAAATCAATCAGCTGATAAGCATATGGAACCGTACAATATTTTCATATTTATAACTTCCCATTGTGGGCAATTATTTATGATTTTTTATTATATCTTAGCTTCTAACCTTGAAGAGTTAAGAAAGTGAAGCGCAGATTGTGTAAGAGGCAAAACAACCTACAGAACATGTCATTAAAAATTTGTTACAACAAAGCTCAGCACGTCAAAATAGTCCTCACCTTGTGGTTTTTATAACCTCTTGAATATGCACTGACGGCAAAAGCCACGCACTGTGGTGCAGCTGCGGGAGACCCTGAATACACAGTGCAGCTCACTGCCCTCCTTCAGGATCTGACATCCAAGATGGAACTCGGTGCTGCAAATTACCGACTGGCAAACACATATTTGACATTTTTGTTCTTAAAAGTGTTCCTTGTAGGTAAGATGACAAGATTGGTTGTTTTCTTTTCTTAAACTAGAATGTATGCTTGAAATTTGCAGGAACTCTAACCAAAGAGTTTAATTATTACTGCAAATATATAAAAAGCTTTTAGGAAGAAGTTGGTTTAAACCAGTGAACTCAGTATCCACTATAACTTCACATGGCTTGATTTGCATAGAATATTCAGAATATTCATCAAATGTGGAAAGGGAAAGGAAGAGAGAGGACATGATAATATTCTTTTCCAAATTTAGCCATTGCATTAGTATCTTGAAGATCAAACCTGAATTTTTTTTTTTTTTTCTGTAAAACCAAGTTTAAAATTGAAACTGTTTCCTTACTGACATATGGCAGGACTTCAGGAGCAACCAAAGCAACTTGATAAAAAGTGTATATCTTATAATATCTATTACTAAAATATTTTGGGATAAATTCTTAAGGCTAATATTTAAAAATCGAAATGTTACATATAGAGAATTAGAGAAAAGTAAACTTTCATTCTAGTCATAAAAGGCTGCTCAGTGACCGCAGCTTTATTCTTTCTGTATTTGGTGCCATTGTCATCTATAGATTCAATCCTCACGTATGTGTTCTAAAACCTGTTCTGTTTTATCAAGAAGATGCAGAAAGTGCAAACTTATGCACAAAACATTAAACATTGAGTCCATTTTGGTTGTTGCTTCTGATTGGACCCTGGCTTCTTTCTGTCTTCTTCTTAGTAAGCATGTATTTGTCTTTTTTTTTTTTTTCTTTTTGAGATGAATTTGCCCATGTAATTCAAGCTAGCCTTAAACTTACAATGATTCTGCTGCTTCAGCCTCCCATGTGCTGAGGTTACAGGAATGCACCACCACACCCAGGAAACACATAACAAGTTCTTATTTTAAGTTGCTTGAGTGCTATTTTTATTAGTATGTTTACAGTACAGAATGACCATATTTATCATTAGTAATTGATACATGTACATTTGTAGGAATACATCTTAATTTTTCTTCTGCTTTTTTCCATCCCCTACTCCGCCCCTCCCACTGTGATCTTTCTAACTATCAGTCTTCTTTCAATTTATAAAATCTCTGATTTCATCATTTTTTCCTGCAGTTCACATGGATTCATATCAAATTAAAATACTTTTGCACAGCAAAGGAAACAACCAACAGAGTGAAGAGACAACATACAAAATGGGAAAAAAAGTGTTAATTATTCCTTGGACTGATGGCTAGCATCTAGAATTTATGAGGAAAAAGAAGAAGAAGAAGAAGAAGAAGAAGAAGAAGAAGAAGAAGAAGAAGAAGAAGAAGAAGAAGAAGAAGAAGAAGAAGAAGAAGAAGTCAACAACAAACAATAACAAACCTCTCCAAATAAAATAAACAATCAAAAAATGGGCAACCAAAATAATAGACAATTTTCAGAAGAAGTACAAAGGCTAATAAATGAAAATGGATGAAAAATATTCAACATTCCTGACCAGAAAAGAAGTGCAAATTAAGACAACTCTGAGATTACATCTTACTTCAGAAAAAATGACTGTCTTCAAGAAAACAAACAATAGTGCTCGCCAGGATATGGGGAAAAGGAACTCTTTTATATGGGTGGTGGGAATGCAAACTATATAACCACTATGGAAATCTGTAGGGATACTCCTCAAAAGTACTAAAACTACAAGTTTCACTTGACTTAGTCATTCTCTTTCTAGGTTTATCCTCAAAGAGTTATAGTCATCATATTAAGGGACATATGCCTAGCCATGTTTCTAACAGCACAATGTATAATAAAAAATAGGTAAATATTGGAAGCAGACTAAACGTCCATCAACAGATACATGGATAAAGAAAATGTAGTATTTACACACAACAGAGTACTACTCTGCCATAAAGAAAGATAAATTTGATGCCTTCATAGGCAAGTGGATGAAATTTGAGACTGTAATATTGAGTTCCTAAGTTAAATTCTTCCCAACTTTTTAGCTCCTAAAAGATAAGCCTCATGTATTTTACTTTCCCGTTGCCAGTCATCCAACCTCTATAACTAATTTCTTTCTTTCTGCTAACTCTCTCCTTCTCTGTACCTATTATGGTTTAGATTTTAAGGATCTCCCAAAGGCTTATGATGTAAAGCTTTGGTTGACAAAGAATGGCTCTATTGGAAGGTGATAGATCCTTTAGGAGGTTAGAGGAAATAAGTCCCTAGGGCTGTGGCCTTGAAATAGACACTGTGCCAAGACCCTGGCTCCTTCTGTTTCTCTGTCTTTGCATTTCGATTTCTTGGAGGTAACAACTTTACTCTGTTAGAAACTCCTTGTTATAATGTTTTGCCTTACTACACCCCAAGGTAATATTACTAAGCAAGTATGGACTGAAAGACTTGAAATTGTGAACTAAACAGGAACTAAACTTTCCTCTTTTTAAATTGATCATCTCCAGTATTTTATCATAGTGACAAAAAAGAGAACACAGTGCCCATTAAACTTTGCTCATTTGTTATTAAGAACCAATCAGTATCTCTGTTGGAGTGTATAATGTACTAGTTGGTTATTTCTGGTGATTACGCAGATCCTAGCATATAACAGAGTCTCCACAGCTTTTAAAAATGATTTTGCCCCCTCCCCAGTGTTCTTTGATCCATTACTATGAAACACAGGATAGTCAAAACCATCAGAAAACCATGTTACCCTTAGCTAAGTACATGCGGACAATCTTGAAGGGAGTCCAGGATGTTTTGTATTTGGGGAGGTTCAGATGTTACGTACAGGGTCTCCAAAGTGATGAATGAATGGCTGGTTTCTCATTTATCCTGCTTGTTCCATGCTTGTGTCTTCTGGCTTTCATTCTCACTACTGTACTTTCTGTATCACCCTTTCTTTCCACCAACACAGAAAAGTTGGTTTTCCTGCCTGGGTTGTTAGTCATTCTCAATATTTCCAATTCTATCACTGGAGAAAGAGTAGGAGAGAAAGTCTTCAGATGTTGCAAATAGAGGAGGCAGAAGAAGACACCTCCAGGATGGTATTTTATTGTGGTGGAGGATCTGAAACACCACTGATTCCTTCTTTATTGCAATTGAGGATTTTCTTTGATTTCTTTATTCATAAATATATGTTTATAAACTTACCATGATATTCAGTAAAAAGTTGGTGTTATAGCATCTAAATTTTTTTAATGAGGAGCTATTTTTTTTTATATTAGAAAACTGTCCTATTTTCTCCTGAGTAATGTTACAGGACAGCGTTGTATAACCTTAGTTCTGTGCTGGGGGTTTTGTTCTATCACTGTAGCTCTTTTGGGCATCAGTATACAGAAAAGAGCAAATAGAGATGGAATCTAAATACTTGGACTTGCGGTAACCATTGATCACCTTGTTTTTTTCTGAAGAAGCTAAAGGAAAAGCCAGTAGAGATATAAGTTTCTCAGAGATAGGCAGAATGGCAGTGTCCTCTGTGTAGGTATGTTGTAAACCTTAGGCCATTCCTGTATTCCTGAATTTCACAGTGGTGTGGATTAACACAGAATGTACTCTTCTTTCAAAGCTAGCTTGAGTTGGTTTTCTATTACTGTCAATCTAATGAGTCAAATTTGACATTTTAGACACACAAAGAATTATTTACAGTGTTATTTTATTTGGGATCAGAGAGTTGTCTTGCCTCAGATAAGGGCCTATTCTAGGAGACACAAAGTTATTATCTGAACTGGCTGAGATAAAGAAATCAATATAACAACAGAATGAATAAAGAAATATTTTCTTTTTTTTAAATCGGTACCAGGGATCTTATCAAGTGACTCAAATCACAAGCAAAAATGAAACACAGAGTGTGTATTTCTACATACACAACTTTAGTCACAATTTTAGTGACTTTGCTCATTACATAGAGAGCAAATAGAATTAATTTCAATTAGTAGAGAAGACTAAGAAGGGTAAGGTCTTTCTGGAACTTGATATTCACACTGGTGGGAAGGGAGGAAAAGATGTCAAGGGAAAGGAACACAGTTCCTGTTTATTAATTGAAATCGTAATGATAATAGCCATTATTGGCAATTAGAGCTTTTAATACTCTCTGTGTGGTAGGCATAATACATACCACACATCTAGCCCTTGGAAAAAGTCTTCAAGTATTAATAACTTTATTTGGAAAGGAAGAAACCAAAGCATAGAAAGTTGGTAAAGCCATACATAAAGTTAAGGGTTAGAAATAAAGTTATGAGTCCTGATTTTCTGGATTTGAAAACTCAAGAGTTACCCCATTCACCACCGCACCAAACTTCCCTTTGAAACAGTGAGACTAAAGTGTGCGGCAAATAACAATACATGGATTTTATCGCTTTCTAGTAGAAGACACCAACAGGGCATAAAAATCATTGAAATGGTGGCTCTACTTTTAGATATCTTCTTAGACTGAAAAATATGTTTACTGCAAGGTGAACGGTATAGCTTCCCACAAAGGAACTAATGTGGATGCCAGCTCAGGTTCCCGCTTGGCTCTCCACTACTTAGCCATGACACTGTGCTAGGAATTTCAGCCTCTTCCTGTTTCAGTCTCCGCCCTTCCATTTTTTGAAGATGCTGGTCCTCAGTCATGCTATTCCAGCATGTTAGTTCTGAGCTTTATCCCTAGCCCTATTTTTTAAAAAAAATTAGTCTACTGTTGTGTGATTCTTTGAATTGTTATGATATTCAAACTTGTTAATATTTATAAAACTCTTAGAGGGGGACTAGACATTTAGTAAGCACTTATCAACAGTTACTTATAAACTGAATGAATGTCAGAAAGATTGGGTAATATGATCTAATCCTTAGTATTATGTAATTTTGTTTCTAATTTGGTTCTTCTATGTCAAGATTTCTCAGATTTGATGAGATTTTCATTTGGGACTGGATCCTGCTCTTTTTGGAGGTCTGCATTATACAGTGTTGACGTCTGGCGGCATCCCTGGCCTCTACCCACTAGATGTCAGTAGCACTTCCCAGTTGGGATAGTTAAACGTATCTCTAGGTATTGTCGAATTTCCGCTTGGGGGTGATCGGTGGGATGGAGAGGGCAAAAACCACAGCGTTTGAGAAGCATTGCCATCGGGACAAGAGTTTATAGCTCAGAGGGCTTGGATTTAAGCATAATTAGTAGTGTTTACAAAGTTACAAAGTTACAACGTGAAGCCGGTCGCTACACGTCACTACAATCACAACATTTCCAAGTTTAACCTCAGGATTTTGTTACAAAAGTTCTTGGAGCAAATGAAATGTCTCCAGCTCGCTATAAAGTCTACTCGGTGTCCATCCATGTCACCTTGAGTCTCTATTGAGTACGCCCAGCTTTTGTTTCCTCTCAGTGCCCTCCTCGGATAGCAACGCTGCGGTCTACCAGCAGGTGGTATCCATGAATAATGCGATCTACCTCTTCTCCGGCGGGCACCTTCGGATCGGATCGCCTCTTCTACTCCGCTCTGCTGGGCTTGGATCACCCGAGCTCTTCAGCGTATTCTGCATCTTTTGTCTAACTTGGAAAAACAAGTTGTGAAGTGGGCTCTTGCCTTCATAATTCTGAAGGGTCCTTTCTACAATTTATACCTAGCAGCAGACATTATATGTGACTACTGCGTGTGTCCAAAGACATTGTTTGTAAGCAGAGTATTAAAGGCATTTGCACTGCTGGCTATTCAGAATTCTACTCCTTTGATGACCCACTATGTATTATTTCCCTCTCCTATGCTGCCTGTAAATTACTGCATTCCATAATCTCATATTATAGTGTGGGAATTGGATTAAGAAATAAAATAAACCAGAATAATGTTTACCTGCTGCATGTTAAATGATCGCAAAAGGAGTCTCACTTTTCACTCATTCAAATTCTACAAATGAATCATAGCCCTGTGGAAATAAGTCAACATTGAAGGCATTCATTCATTATGAAAAATTTCAAATTTCAGAAGATGCATATGAGATAATAATTATTAATAATGATTCCTATAAAATTTCAAGATGTTACAATCTTGTTCCATCTTACGTAACTGTTTGAGTCTAGCAATTTTTCTTCTTTGGATTTTACAGTCTGATTTTTAAGTTCAGCATAGGGGGAGCCCTCTCCTTACTTATGTTTTCAGAACAGTTTGAGCCTGCTCTTTGCGATAGTGTACAGGAAAGCTTCAGAAATAATATGGCGAAGGATCAGAAGAGCAGAATTACGATAAAATTTTTTTTTTTCCAAGAATTAAAGTGGAGAATTAATAGCCCCCAAAAGTGGCAGGATAGGATTGTCAATTAATTTGTTCATCTGATTTATGGAAAGGCTTTTGCTGTTCACTTCCCACAGACCACTTCTGTGGCAACTGAGCCTATCATTTTGTCTATTTTCAAAACCCAGATTCGACTTTGTGGACCAATCAATATTGACATGATCAGTATTGGTTATGAAGAGAGTCAGTACAACAGGTTTTTCTGTACCTTGGCTTGATCAGTTTTAAAGTATAGATTCAGCCTTAAAATTCTGTTTCCTGTGAAATTGTGATTAAACAAGGTCTGCCTGATAGAACTTTGGTAGCTTAGTAGTAAACAGTCTTCAATCAATAAGCAGAATATGGTATTATTGATGGATAATTTCAGACATATTTCTATAGAAAAAGTTATTATTAGCTGACATTTAGAAGCTATGTATTTTATATCACAAAAATTTGAGTTCTATCATATACCCCAACCTGCTGCCATAATCAGCATTCATTTCTCCCTACAGTTTATCAGTCATAACATTTTGTCATTTGCGTTGGTTACAAAGAGAAGCCACTGCTGGAAACCCTTACATTTACCATCCTGATCTCATTTCTGTGCATCCTTCTGCAGTCATTCTCTAGGACTCAGCATTTATCTTTCCATGCAAGTTTTTACCTTATATTTTACTGTATAAAGTGTTCTGGTTGGTTTATAATAAATAATCTCAGATTTATTAATCCCTCTGAATTCTTTTTTTTTATTTTGTAAAGACTAGGTTTATTACAGACTATATTTGACTGTGTATGTCAACCATATCACACAAAATATTGTTAAAGTACTCTTTATTCAGAAACATCAATACTTCTTTTTGTAGGATGATTTTGCAACATGTTAATGCTTAGTTAGGAATCTGAAAGCTGGCTCATACAAGCATTTGGCACACTAGATTACTCCCTCAGAAGATATTCAGAAGTATTTTGTGTTGTGAATTCTGAAGCTACGGAAGTGGGGCTCTGGCAACCCAGGTCCTCAGTGCACACACCATTGGTTGATGCTACTCCTCTAGTTTACAGGGCGGTTACTAGATGCCATGTCTCACTGTGCAAAATTTTGTCTACATCTTCTCAGATTCTACATCTGGCCAGATATTCGAAGTAATGCATTTCTACATTAAAATATTTAAGTGACTTATACCAGTAAAAGAAAGGTATGATCTCTGACAATCTCATCATTCCTTAATAACTACCACCAAAATTTCAGTATATTTCAAGTGTATCTTAAGTGCATCTTTTCTATATTCATTCACATACCCAACACAAAATTCAACACATAATTGGATCATCTTTAAACTGCATGCTACTGGCTTAAACTGTCTGATATTACCCACACTGAGCAGGGGCTTAAATTAGGATTAGAGCCAGATCTCTGGATCAATGCTCTAAAAACTGATTTTATGATTGGGTGTGGTGATGCACACTTGTAATCCCAAGTACTCAGGAGGCTAATTTTTCTTCTGCTTATCCCCCATTTCCATTTTCTACATATGCTTCAATATTTTTCTTCATAATGAAATAACTCCATAAGATTTTCTACATTAAATTTTATATTTTATTATACTATTATGTTAATTACTTTAAAATTCATTTTTCTTTATATCATAAACATCACTGATATAACGTTATATCATGAGTAATGAATTTTTACTAATTTAAATATTTGTATAAAAATCATCAAAACTATGATTTAGAAAATTCATTTTATTCCAAAATACTGTCTATATCCCCCAGTCACTGCACTAATACTGCATGTTAGCTTTAATTTACATTTCCCTGATATATAATAATGTTGAACATCATTTCATTTACTTTTTAAACAATTATATGCCTTTCTTTATACAGTGTCAGTTCAAATCTTTCACTTTTTCCTCTATTCAATTCTAAATTAGATTGTTTGTTCTGTTATTATTGAGCTGCAGTAACTCTTTCTATATTATGGATTCAATTTGATGATCCAACCTACGTACTAAGAACATTTCTTTTTACCTAATGGAACTTGCTTATTCATTCTCTTGATGTCTTTTAGAAGTTAATTTTTATGAAGTGTGACTTATGCTATCTATCTATTTATTTATTTTACTTTACTTTCTGTTTTTAGCACATGATTGCAGTACATGAAATTTACATCTATATTAGATTGGTAATATACGCAATACATCTCAATTCTTTATTTCCCTTCCCTCTCTTTCTACCTCCTTCCCTCAGACTCTGGATCGCTTTTCTCTATTTTCTTTAACATTTATATAATAGTTTCAGTTTTCATATTCTATACAAGAAGTTTTTAATCCCCAGCCATGAATTTCTGTTGCATTCTAAAATAATTTTTGTACTAACTTTTTTTGTTTATGAACAATTTTGAACTAGCTGCTTGAAATAGTGTGACTTAAAAGGTGAGCTTTAATTTTCCTATATAGTTACATTACAATTTTTGAAAATATTTTCTTCATTTGCTTTTCTATTTTGTCAAAAATCAGTTAAATATGTGTCCATTTCCAGATTCAATTCTGTTCTTTTGAGCTATGTAACTATCTATCCTTCGCCAATGTCGTAATCTTTAAATTACTGAATTTTTATTAAAAGATATAAAAACTGCATTTTTATTAAAATTCTAAAACCAGGTGATATAAATCTTCCAACTATGTTTCTACATTTTTTCTCAAGAATTGTTTTGGATATCTTCTTTTCCTATATAAATTTATTTTATTTTTTAAAAACCACTTTGTTGAACTAAAATTTGCCTACTACATAATTTATAAACTTAAAATGTAAGATTCAATAGATTTTAGCACATCGACAGAGTTGTACAGCTATAACCAACAATCAAACTTACCCCATTTTGGTTATCCCTAATCAAAGCACTCTATTAGGTATGACCAGATTTAGAATTAGCTTGTTATTTCTGCATACCTACAGATTTAGAGTAAACATGTTCATTTCTTGGAAAAATACTGCTAGAATTTTGATCTGAATTGTTTTACATGCATAGATTGATTTGGAAGAGAATCACCACTTTAAAATATTGACTCAGTATTTAAATACAGCTTATTCCTCACATGGTCTCTCTTACATGAGAAACACAATAGGTGAAGTGAAAAATAAAAAGACAGGCAAGAAAAAAGAGAAAAAAAGTTGTAATTCAGCATGATCAAATGTAACTAAAAGGCATCTTGATTTTAGCATAAATGTCTTAACATGTATTGTATCTTTTTCACCCTGTTAGTCTGGCTGTTAATTTGTGTTTATGATAATCAGTGTGATAAATACTTCCCAAATAAATAAATACATAAATAAATCTGATATTGGCAAAAAAAGTTTTAAAATGGGTAGGAAGGGAGAGATGTGTTATGTATGTGTACCAATTCCCTACAATGACTACAATCATTTTGTACAGCAGCATGTACTAATAAAAACTATTTTTATTTTTTTAAAAAAGTAGTATATTCTTCTATTTTCAGGTTTCATTTAATTTATCTCCGAGTTGTGTTGTAGTTGTTAGTACATAGTTTTTACATATAACTTAATATATATTTCTTTACTAAGTAATGTTTAGTGTTGCTTTCTATGGAGTTGTTTGTTTTCTAGTATTCATTGCTGTGCACATAAATTCAGTTAATTTTTACATATTCAACTTGTATTCTGTGACCTGGTAAACTCACTTCCTAGCTCAAATCACTTTTGAATCGATTCTTTAGGATGTTCTACCAATTACTCGTATTGTCTGCCTCTAAAGGCAGTGCTGTTTTCCTCTCTGTATTCCTTCCATTTCTTATTGCTCTATCGCAATCATCACAGTGTCCTGCACAATGCTGCATATGGTTGAGACACTTGCCTTAACTCGATTTGTGTAAATAATATTTACTGTTTTGTTATTAAGTATGAAATTAGTATAGATGTTTTGTAGACATTCTTTATCATAGTAAGAAGTGTCCTTCAATTCTTATTATTCTACTTTTTTAAAAATCTTAACTGAATGTTAAATGTGATCATGTTTAACCTGAATGGAAATAACGACGTGGCTTTTCTTTATTAGTCTGTTAGTACGGTAAATGGTACTGGTTGACCTCTTCTGAATGTTAAATAAACCTTATGTATACAAAATGAACCTAAATTTTGATGTCACTTTTTTCTTATTCTGCTGTAATTTCGCCTTATATTTCCAGCTTCTTTCCCAGATGTTACCCCACGCGCTTTCTGGAACTTTTACCAAGTTAGATTGTGTATGTATGTGGCTCTACATGTATTGCCACTGTAATGTTTTAGAGCCAGGAAGTCCCAAACTTGACATTCCTGGTCCTCCCAGTTCCATGTTTTTGAGATTAAACTCTCCCATCTTTTCTGGACAGTTTCTCATTTCTTCAAATATTGTTGGTTTCAATTGAATGATTTTTATCATTGTTCTCTATGGGAAGTTAATGTGACCCCATCTATTTTATATCCTAACCAGATATCAGGGTCTTGTACTTTTCATACACACAAATTAGTGAATATTATCCTTGTTATTTTATAGAATGATTTTTGTTCTTACACTTTAGACATCATATTTCCTGTTTGAATTGTATCTCTTAGTATCTATTTCACTGAGAGGTCATTATTGTTATAATCTCCTACTCTTCTTTTAGAGTATTATTATTTCATTGTCACAATAAATAAAAATTTGGGTCAGTATAGGATTTCAGATTGAGTCATTTTTTCTAGAAAGTCTGGTTCTGGGTTATGATCTGTTATTCTTTTGAATTCTGTAGTTCTAATCTAATGAACTTTTTCACAACAATGTGGATTTATTACCATTTATTCTTCTGAGAAAATATTGTTTTTATTAAAGTTGATTCTGAGTATTTATTTATTTAGTTAGTTTTAAAGTTTTGGAAACTAGATGTGGTAGTACATGCCTGTAATCCCAGCAGTCAAGAGGCTGAAGCAGGATGATTACCATGAGTTTGAACACAACTGAGTGTTTTCATGAGTTCAAGTTCAACCTGAACTATAGTCAGCTCTGTCTCAGGAAAAAAGTTGTGGATTTTTTCATGCATTCTTGTGAAGCATAACATTGTTTCACCGCAGTTTTTACTTTTTATCTTGGTAAAACTCATACTAGCTTATAAATTTTCTCTTTGTACATTCTATGTTTCTTAATTATTCTTTTGTATTTTCCATGCCTCCCTGAATATGTGGCTTCCAATGTAATAGTTCTTAGCTGTATCTATTGGTGATTTATTTCTATATCATTTAAAATGTTTATTAATTTTCCTATCTCCTGTTTCAACGTCTATTTTATATCTTTAATGTACTTTAATAGTTGATTTTGTGATCTCAGTTGTAATATCTGACAGCTTGGGGGAAGAGGATGTCATTCCATGGTGGTGACAAATGACATCTTTACACATGGCCTTCAGTTCAACTTCCTGTTTTTCATAGTGCAAAATGTCTTGGGGGCTGGGGATTTAGCTCAGCGGCATAAGCACCTGCCTTGCAAGCAGGCAGGCAGTCGTGAGTTCGATCCCCAGTACCGATAAAAAGAAAAAAAGAAAAAAAAAAGTTAAAGAAAATGTCTTATACCTCATCATTCTTTGCACTATAAGCCTCTTTGCCACAAATCACAGCACTGGTCCATTTTGTAAAAGAATACAATTGTTTTTAGAGAGGTGCAAGGTAGGATTTGTATCCTTTTTTGAAGTACACATAGAATTCTATATAAATATATAATACATTTTAAATTTTATTATTGGTAGTGGCAAGTGATTAATTAAGCCTATGCTATATAATTATATTTAATTGGTTATTTCTTTAATCAGATTTAAGTAGAAGAAAACAGTCTCATTTATAGATAGAACAAAAAAGGGAAATTAGCTTCTAACCCAAAGCTTTAGCAAATGAAGCCAAATAATTATTATGAAGATAGGGATGAAGGACTAGTCCTATAATCTCGAGTTCTTCTCTTGCATAATTGTTCTGATCTAGAATGATCAATGGGCCACAGACATGAGTACTTCTTACAGAATACAAGCTTTAATTAGTTTGTGCTTTGTTTTGGTGCCCAATCTTGGAAAGGAAATGTATCAGTTTATATTTTCAAGTTGTAGCCCATACTTATCTGCATATAAATTATAATTATATAGTTCTCATAGTCATCATAATTTTTCATGCTTTCTGTACAAAGAAAAACATCAAATTTTGACTTTAACTTGTTTAATAAATCATAAATTAAGACTTTTATAATGATTGGTAGTAAAGTACTGCAACACTATTTTTAATGGTTAGATAATTCCTTTAATTTAAAGAATTAGATAAAGCAAGGCATCTCGAATTAAGAAACTTTGCTCAGAGAGCTTGGTAACTTTTTGTTATACTTTTGTTTTACTGGTACCTGTAAACAGTGTCTTGACTCTTCTGCGATTCAGTTTTCTCATTACAAAGATAAATAAATTTACTAACATCATTACTAATTTTGACATTCATATGAGAAGTTTACCCAGACTTACTAATTTTTTAAAAAGCTACTTAACTCTTGTTCTCAGTTCCAGTATAGCTCCACACATACTAATTCTTATTCAGCATCCCAGAGATGCCAACTGTTCTTATTTTGTTTGTGAACTGTGACAAGTGACTCTCAGTTACAGACTTCAAGTGTTCTGAGACTCCAGGGTATCTCTGAAATCATAAAAAACAAAAAACAAAAAACAAAAAACCATACATTCCTAATTTTCCAAGTATTTTCTGTTGACTGAAAGTGGTTCCTATATAAGTATTTTACTTTTTCAAATCTTGCAGATAGTCTTGTGATTCATAAAATTAAAACAATTAATTTTAAAAGTTGTTAAATTAACATTTTTTGTCATTCTGAATTTTTTGATCTTCATGTAATTGGAGTAAAACTACTCTCATGAAAGAATACTTAGAAACAAAAAGAGTACTTAGAAATTTTGGAGGTTTGGAGTCTGGAGGACTGTGGATTCCTAAGCAAGCAGGCAAGCATCACCAGTTCCAGAAGCCCTGCGGCCTGCGGTAAGTGCCCAGCGCACTCTCCCCCAAGCCCAGCCTGTTCCAGAGCTTCGAGCCTTCCAGGTGCAATGAAGTAGACAGGCAGGTCAGAGGCACCTACATCCGCCTCCCATTCCGGCTGTGGAGTTCCAAGCAAGCAGGTGGGCACACACTCTCCTTGGAGCCCAGCCTATCTGGGACTGCGGAGTTCTAAGCAGGCAGAGGAGTGCCATGGATTCCAGAGGCCCAGCGACCTGAGGGAACTGGGTGCCAGAGTCCCAGGAGCTGCGAACATAGAAGTGGATTCCTAACAGACCCTGAGGAAGCTTGCAAATAACACTTGAAACACAGAAATATAGGAAAATGACAAAACGAAAGACCAAATCGGTCTCAAACCTCCAGCCGATCTCAGGAAACCCCAGGAGCAATGTATATAGAAGAAAATATATGCCATACACCTCAAATATCGGACATAATGGCTACTGAAATAAACAAGCAACTCCGGGAAGCTTTAAAGGAATTCAAACTCTAAATAATCTCTGAGGTAAAAGAAGAAATGATAAAAGAAATGAAAGAGATGCTGAATATATCTAAAGAAAACATAGTTAAAAAATTGGAGGAACTAAACAAAAAGATAGAATCCCTAGATGAGCAATATAAGAAACAAATAGAATACATAAAGCAGATGCACAGAGACATACAGGAAATCAAAAACTCCACTGAAAGCTGTAAAAACAACGTCAACGACAGTGAAGATAGAATTTCAGACCTTGAAGACAGGATTGCATCTAGTGAACAGGAAAGAAAATATTTTTAAAAATAATAAGGAATCAGGAAATAACAATCCAACACCTGCAAGATGATGCAAAGAAAAAACATAATATTGATAGGGATTAATGAAAAAGAAGGGGACAACATAAAGGACATCAAGAGGATATTTAGAGAAGTAATAGCTGAAAATTTCCCAAGCATGAGATCACAAACCGACATCAGGTTCAGTGAAGTCTATAGAACACCAAATAGTCATAACCAAAATAAAACTACACCTAGACATATAATAATCACCATCCCAGAAATCCAACACAAGAATAGATTATTAAAAGCTGTCAGAGAGAAAAGACAGATCACTTATAAAGGAAAACCTTTCAGAATCACATCAGACTTCTCAGCACAAACAATAAAGTCAAGAAGAGCATGGAATGAAGTATTCCAGATCCTAAAGCAAAATGATTCCCAACCTAGACTGATGTACCCTGAAAAACTATCATTCAAAATTGATGGTGAAATACAATACTTCCACAACAAAGAACAGCTGAAGAACTTCATGAACACCAAGCCAACCCTGAAAAAAATATTGAGAGACAGTTTAGATACCCAAAGGAAAAAACTACTAAGCAAAGCAGATAATTAAAAAGAACAGAAAGATAAAGATGCAACAGCAGAAAGATAACATGTCACCAGTAAACCAGCATATAACAGTTATAACCATTAATGTAAATGGTCTCAATGCACCAATTAAAAGAAACAGACTGGCAGAATGGATCAAGAAACAAAATCTAACCATATGCTGTTTACAGGAAACCCATCTAACCCAGAAGAATACTCACAGACTGAAAGTCAAAGGATAGAAAACAATACTTCACGCAACAGGAATAATAAAAAAAAAAAAGCAGGAGTAGCCATTCTGTTTGCAGAAAACATGAACTTTAAACCAACAATGATCAGAAAGGACAAAGAAGGTGACTACATACTCATTAGGGGAAAACTCCAAGAGGAAGAGATAACTATCTTAAATATATATGCACCAAATTCCAGAGCACCCAATTATACAGAACAACTATTAACAGAAATGAAAAATCAAATTATCAGTAGCACAATTGTAACAGGAGACCTTAACACACCATTGACACCAAGGGACAGATCAACCAGACATAAAATGAGCAAACAAATAACAGAACTGAATCACACCTGTGAACAAATGGACTTGATAGATATATAGAGAGTTTTCCACCCAACAACATCAGAATACACATTTTTCTCAGCAGTACATGGGTCATTCTCTAAAATAGACCATATGTTAGCTTACAGAACATATTTAAACAAATGCAAAACAGTTGAAATCATCCCTTGCATTTTATCAGATCGTAGCGCATTGAAATTAGAAATTAACGATAAAAGATACTGCAAAAATCTCACAAACACATGGAAACAGAATAACACACTCTTGAGTAATCAGTGGGTCACAAAGGAAATTAAAGAAGAAATTAAACAATACCTACAAGAAAATGAAAATACAAATACAACTTACCGGAATCTGTGGGATGCAATGAAAGCCGTCCTCAGAGGAAAATTTATTGCACTGCGTCCTCACATCAGGAAAACAGAATGAATACAAATAAATAACCTGATGGTACACCTCAAACAGCTAGAAAAAGAAGAGCAAGTGAAGCCCAAAGCCAAAAGAAGAGAGGAAATTATAAAAATCAGAGAGGAAACCAACGCAACAGAGACTAAGAAAACAATCCAAAGAATCAACGAATCAAAAAGTTGGGTCTTTGAAAGAGTAAATAAAATTGATAAACCCCTAACCAACGTTATTTTAAAAAAGGGAAGAAAAAACTCAAATTCATGCAATAAGAAATGAAAAAGGGAAATCACTACAGACTCTATAGAAATGCAGAAGATCATCAACACCTGTTTTGAAAAGCTCTACTCTTAAAGGTTTGGTAACACAGAAGAAATAGACAGATTCTTAGTACCAAAGCTAGATCAAGAGGAGGTAAAACTGTTGAATAACCCAATCTCTATTAATGAAATTGAAAATGTAATTAAGTCCTTACCTACAAAGAAGAGCCCAGGCCCAGATGGATTCACTGCAGAATTCTATAAGAAATACAAAGAAGACCTAATGCCGACACTCCTCAAATTATTCAATGAAATTGAAAGGGAAGCAATCCTTCCCAAGTCATTCCTGGAAGCAAATATTACTCTAGTACCAAAACCTGAGAAAGACCCAACTAAAAAAGAAAACTATAGACCAATCTCCCTAATGAATACAGATGCAAAAATCCTCAATAAAATATTGGCAAATAGGATGCAACAAATCATCAAGAAGATTATACACCGTGACCAAGTGGGATTCATCCCAGGCATGCAGGGATGGTTCAACAAACGTAAATCAATAAATGTAATCCACCATATCAATAAAGCCAAAAGAGTCACATGATCATTTCTATAGATGCAGAAAAAGCCTTCGGTAAGGTCCAACATTCATTCATGATAAGAACTTTACAGAAAATTGGAATAGATGGTCTTTACCTCAATATAATAAAGGCCATCTACGACAAACCAACAGCCAGTATCATACTAAATCACCAAAAATTGAAAGCCTTTACTTTAAAATCAGGCACAAGACAAGGATGTCCTTTATCACCACTCCTATTTAATATAGTACTGGAAGTACTAGCCAGAGCAATTAGACAAGAGAGAGAAATAAAAGGGGTAAAGATAGGAAAAGAAGTTAAATTATCATTGTTTGCAGATGACATGAATCTCTACATAGAAGACCCTAAACTCCATTGAAAGACTCTTAGATATAATAAATAAATTCAGTAATGTAGCTTGATACAAAATCAATACTCATAAATCAATAGCATTCCTATACACTAACAACAAAATCACAAGAGAGAGAAATAAGAGAAGCCACACTCTTCACACTAGCAAGCAAAAAATTTTAATATTTAGGAATTACTTTTATGAAAGAAGTGAAGGACCTATACAGGGAGAATTATAATACACTGAAAAAAGAAATTGAAGATGATCTCAGAAAATGGAAAGACATCCCTTATTCATGGATAGGAAGAACAAACATCGTGAAAACGGCCATTCTCCCAAAATTGTTATACAGATTCAATGCAATCCCAATAAAAATACCATCAACATACCTTATAGATCTAGAGAAATCACTCCTAAAATTCATCTGGAACCAGAAGAGACCTAGAATAGCAAAGGCAATCGTAAGCAGCAAAGGCATGGCAGGAGGTATCACAATTCCTGACATTGAAGTTTTACTACAAAGCAACAATAATAAAATCAACATGGTACTGGAATCAAAACAGAGATGAAGATCAATGGAATAGATTAGAAGATACAACCACAACTACAAACACACTCAACCACCTTATCTTTGATAAAGGAGCCAAGCAGGTTCAATGGAAGAACAACAGTCTCTTTAATAAATGGTTGGAAAAACTGGCTTTCCACTTGCCAAAAACTAAAAGTAGACCCATGTCTATCACCATGTACTAAATTAAAATCTAATTGGATCAAAGATCTGAATATTAAAATAGAAACACTAAATCTATTAGAAGACAAATTGGGTAGAAACCTTGAAGACATAGGGGTAGGTATAGAATTCATGAACAGAACTCAAACCACGTGGGAAATACTTCCCAGAATTAATAACTGGACCACCTCTTATTAAAAAGTTTCTGCATGTCAAAAGAAATCTCCAGCATAGTGAAAAGAAAACCCACAAACTGGGAAAAGATCTTAGTAAACTCCCCCTCAGATAAGGGACTTTTGTCTAAAACATATAAAGAATTAAAAAACTCAGATCCCTAAAATTCAATCCAAAAATGGGCATCTGAGATGAATACACAGTTCTCCCATGAAGAAATACAAATGGCAAATAAATACATGAAAAAATGTTCATCATCATTGGTCATTAGAGAAATCCAAATTAAAACCACACTGAGGTTCCATCTCACTCCTGAAAGTATGGCCAGGATCAAGAAAACCAACAACAACAAATGCTGGAGAGGTTGTGGGGAAAAAGGAACTCTTCTACACTGTTGGTGGGAGTGTAGATTGGTACAACCTTTGTGGAGGTCAGTCTGGAGATTTCTCAAAAAGCTGGATTGGAAGTCCCATTTGTTCCAGCTATTCCACTTCTAGGCATATTCCCAGAAGAATAGAAAGCATCATACCACAGTGGTATATTCGCACCTATGTTTATAGCAGCACAATTTGTAATTGCCAGATCTTGGAAACAACCCAAGTGTCCATCAACTGAGGAATGGATAAAATGTTGTGGTATTTCTATACAGTGGAGTACTACTCAGCTATAAAGAAGGATCACATTGAGATATTTATCAATAAATGTGCACAGCTTGAAACCATACTCATAAGTGAAATAAATCAAACTTGAATGTGTGAATACCAAATAGTTTCCCTAGTGTAGGAAATGATTCAAATATATAAAAGTATGTGGTAATCATGATTCCCCATTATGTGCCCTTGAAACCTTATAAAGTTTTCACTTATTAATTGGAATGGCTTCATTCTGGACTGCTAGATATTATTGCCTGTGATGAAATGAATAGATATTTTGAAGAAAACAAGACATCATAATAGCTAGTGCTGATTTAATACCATCTTGTTTTGAACCCCACCAAACTATGGCTCTTCTGTTTCCATTGGTTTTATCATGTTGTATCTTACTGGATTTTATTATATGTGATAGTATGAACACAAATTGTTATAGGCAAAGAGATAATATAGAAACCATTTTTCGTTTTCTGTTAGCTGATTCTAAATACAATGCTTTCATCCACTTGAATGGTGTTACACTGTCTTGATATGTTCGATGCTATAGTATACGAAGTTATATTAAAGTATTTCAAGGACAAAGACACTATGGTAACTATTATTAAGTCAGGTTATATGGTGGTGAAGCACTAGGTTGCTGAAACTGTCATACTTTCACGTGTATTGTTATGTTGTTATGTCCTCTTTTATCTCAATCTCTCCCTTATTCATTAAAAATTTATTTAATTTTTAAATTTTTTTAATTAAGGGGAAAATAAAAAAATTAGCAGGATATATAGTAACTTTTTTGATTTCATATTAACTTGATTTGAAGTCCTGTAATACTCCCACTATCTTGTTTTGACTGATTAGACTTTGTTTTGTTCTGTATGACAGTATCAAGTTTGAGGGTATAGGCAACTACTTTGAAGGCAGTAAGATTCACTATGATGCCCATTCTGGTTTGACTATTATCTTCTTTTTGAAGTCCTGTAATGTTTACAATGTTTAGGTTTTATTGGTCTTGTTCTCTGCTGTTTTGTTCAACTTTACAATACCTAATGAGATAGACAATTCTTTTTAAGGAAGCAAGAGGCATTATGGTAACCATGGTTGATAACCTTGTACTCTGTTTTCACATCATGTGCTACGTCTATCCTTGGTTTTTACTGACAGCTTTGTTTTGTCATATTTGATTTTATTCTCTTCCAAAAAAAGTAATAAGAACTATGGGAGTAATAAAATTCAAAATGTGTACATTTTGTTGTAAAAAAGAGAGAAAATAAAAGTGCTCTAAAGGATGCAACTGCAAGTGTGTTTAGGTGTGTTAAATAGATGACCATATTAATGTTTTTGTTGGATCATTGAACACAACTGTTTGCAGTATCACTGTTTGAATGTCCATTTTGTATGCTTTGATACTGTGACTTGAACAACTATCTTTAAGATGATAATGTGTAATCTATTAACTGGTGATTTCTTACTTTTTTTTTTGTAGTTCTGTATTACTTGTACTCTTACACTGTTTTGTTTTGTTTTGTTTTGTTTTTCTCTTTTTCCTTTTAAATAAAATTTAAAAAAAAGAAATTTTGGAGGTTTGATAATATTAGGAATAACTGATTTATACTATTTACTTATATTTCTTTAATTGTATGAATTGTCTCTAACTCCAGATGGCAGTTTTTGGAAAAGCATCTCAGCAAATTACTATGGGAAAAATTTTTAAAAATTTGATGACCATTCTGTCCTATAGCATGTCATATGTATCTCTGATAATATATGCATCACTTTGATTACTATATTTTAATTATTATCTTCCTTTCTGGAATTGGATTACTTGAGGATCATAATAGTTGTTTACTTATCTTTCATTTCTTTTACTATTTCAAACATGTCATGCTGCATATATGATAGAGTATTCATAAAAATTCTTTGGGTTTAATGGAAAAATTCTGTATTTCTACCAGTTAGTGTGAAAAGCTGCTAATAGATCTAAAAGTGTGGAAAGTCCTCAGTCATTGAGAAAGCAGAAGTGACCAAAGGGTAAGGCTTTAATTAGAATATTCTTCAGTAAAGATACTGGGGCTCAAGAACCCTGCTGGTGCTCAGGAGAGGCCAAGGATGCAGGGTTCTTTACTAATCTCTGAGATGAGAATGGGCAGGTGGCTGTATGGTTGAGTAAGAAGAAGAGGTATCTTGAATTTGTCATATTTGTTTCATACTTTGTTTTCTTTAGTTAGTATGTGTTGTGGTTTGGTGTTGATTTTGTATGGGACCTATATTTATGAATTTCATGACTAGGTTGTTAGCTAAGGACTAAAATGTAGGTGAGTGAATTCTAGATTTGTAAAATCTTTGATATTACTGATGTCCTCAGAATAAGCCATAAATGTAGTCTTAAAAAAAAGTATGTATGGAACATCTTTCTAAGTACCTGAGAGCTGGTTTAATGAAATCTAGATGACTGAGTTAAAATTTTGTCAGATATACAAAATGTTGCTAGAATGTTCTAGTATACTGTTTACTTCCTCGGCCCTACCTATTTTATAGTTCTAATGGTAAACAGGCACCTTTTCTGCATGTCCTTTTTTTTTTTTTTTTTTTTCAAATTCATGCTCTACAGTGTTTCTAGAGGACTTCATCCTGTCTGTCACCTTAATAGGATCTTCCAGTGGGTTTCCTGCCTTGGATTCTAAGGGGCAATCCTACTAGCATGGTGTATGACAATACAGCCCAATTTCTTTCTGGTGAGCAATGTTAGGTATCTTGGTAGGTTGCCTGATTAAGGTCTTTCTGATCTGGCCTAATTAATATGAGATTCAAAGCAGGTGCCTGGATAGGACTCACAGGCATGTTAGTAATAATTAAATCAAGAACGTAGATGAGGTCACCTGTGATGAGTGTGTCATGAGAAGTAGGTGGAACTCCCAAAGGCATGACATACATTTTGTGGCCAATAGAAGGCATAGAATCCATTATGGTACAGGCAATCAATGGTATAATTAACAAGAGTCGCCCGGCGGACCATGGGAACCAAGAGAAAAGTGTTTCCAAAGTAACAGCCTGGGTTATGTGATAAGGGCTCCTGAGATGTGAAATAAAAAGTATTTCTCTTGGGATTAATCAAATGGAGTTTCTTGGTTATTTCAGCAAGAGGTATTTTCATGTGGTGATGGAAGTAGAAGCCATCTCATAGAATGAGATGAGGGAAAAACAGAAAAAACCAAAAGTCCACTGAGAACAAGTCATCTCTGAAGAAGTTTGCTTAAGAAGGAGAGGAGACCAGGAAGTAGCTGGAAGTGTTTGTTGTTCTTTGTTTTCTGTGGGAAACACTTAACATTTAAAAGCTAGCCGGAAGTTTCTGGTTAAAAGAAGTTGAATACTCAAGATAGAAGGAGGAATGGACAGTGTAGTTTTCTGGGAACACAGAGGAGATGAGACCCATGGTATGCAGGCATGTAAATTTCCTTCAGTGTAACCAGAACTATTCCTTCTGGCATAGTCAGGTTTGAGTATTACGAACAATTCCAGTCTGAGGGCTTTTCTTTCCTCCAGAGTCTGTGAAATATTGCCATCTGTCGAGAATGCAGTAAGGAGTGAAAATGTCATAAATGTAAAAAGAAGTGGATAAAGACTAACCTAGTCATTGTGAAAAATGAGATGCTCAACTGAATAGACCCATATAGGTTGTTATATATCATAATGGAGATTTTTCTGTCATCCTTGTGGCTCCTGCCGCTTTACCTTCTCTCACTCTGAGAGAGAACTGATCTATAACATCTTCTTCCTTTAAAATATACAGCACATTTTTTATACCATGATACAGATCAGTCACTGTGTTATACCTAGTCTGTTAACGTGTCTTGTTCTTAATGGTAGGCTGTGAACTGCACAAGGCCATTTCTAATACCTTAATTTATCTTTGTACTTCAATAGGTTAGCAAATCATAAAAATATTATTATTATGTTCCAATAAAAATAACAGTAAAATCATAGTATTCATTTTTAAAATAAAAGGTAAACTTTATGACTTATGTCATTCACTTTGCTAAGTATAATTTTATTTTCATATTTATAATTTAATTTTTGTCCTTACAAATACTCTTCTCTGTTTACTTAATAGATGTGAAACACAAGCTGTAGAGGACTTGTGGGCCTCTGTGGAGACGTTGCTACACACTGGAAAAAAATCTTTTGAACCCAGGTCTGACTTAGAGCCCATTTTTTAATCGTCTCTATTTAAACATTTACTTAGTAATGTTCATATTTATGAAATATTTAGAAAGTTTTCTTTATCTGTTAAAATACATTTCAAAAGCGGAAAGAAAACAATATGAAGGAAAAAAGAATAAAAAGTGCATTTCAGAAAAAAATCTTTTTTCTTGCAGTGGTAGAGATCAAATCAATGGCCTCGCATGTGCTCTACTGCTGCGTGGACCTACAGCCCTAACGTCATTCATTTATGATGCAGGAATGGACTTCCTGCGGAGAGTTCTGGTATGAAAGGACGGAAAAGGGGATTAACATAGGCATCTCTCAACTGCAGGGCTACTGCCTGCCATCATCCTAACAGCCCAGTGGGCCCTACCCGGTAGCCTGAAGCCCACAGCATGGAATTGCGCTGAGACCTTCACTGTAGCCAAAAATAGCATAGTTGTCCTTTTCCTCTTTTATTTTCTGCTTCAATTTTTGGTTAAGCTTAGTGTTTTCATATGTGTGTGGTGGATATAACTGGGCATGTAAATTTTCTGCTGTCACTTCTATAATGTTCTGTGGGGTCCAGTTACAATGGTTATTTCTTAATATCTGACTTTACTTCATGAACAATTCAATTAGTGGCATAGTCTCCTCATCCTTCTCCCTCTCATTCACAATCTTTCTCTGTCTTATTTTCTTCTACATTCTTTTGTCTCTCCATTTTTTTACCTTTCATTTTTTAATTTTTCTTCCTATATGTTCTTTTTAATTTATATGTTATTCATATTAATCTTAATATTGTTAAGGTATATTCTTTGTAGCTTATGCATTTTATTACTCTTCCTGTATTTTTCTGGGATAGAAAAACAGTAGAGATTTCAAAAACAGTGTTCTCAACTGGGTATTATATAGGGCTAGGTTTTTAGTTGATGATGTTTCCAGTAGTTACACTTTGTTCTTGAAAGAGTGTTAGGCTTTGAATCAACATGTTATGGCTTATATTCAGATGTGCCCCAGAGTTCCCTCACCCATAAGTGGGGCTTTTGTGAGGTGGCTGACCATGGATTTCTAATGCTATATTAGAGTTGTGATACCGGAATTAAGGGTGTATGTTAATTAAATTGGTTCAGCATAGTTCTGGTCATGGATAATGAAAGCCCACCCTGGGTGTGGAGGACACCAATCAATAAGTTTGTAGCCTGGATGAGAAAGAAGGCAAATTTGTTGCTCTTTGACAACTGCTTGGCACACCAGAAACCAATTCCCCTCTGCCCTCCTGCCCTGCCTTGGAACCAGGGGATCATGGACTGAAATCCTTGCAAACTGTGAGCTGAAATAAACCTTCCCTACTTTAACTTGTGAGTGCTATGTATTTTGTCTCAGCAATATGCAAAGTAGCTGAGATGTGAGAATTCAGAACAAGCTAGAATACTCACACAGATATACCCATATCCCTGGGTTCATCACAAAGAGAAACCACCCACCAGAAAGACCTTCTCATGACAGATCGGAGGGAAAAAGAATATTCTACTCTGGCCTGCAAAATTTATACAGAAATATAAATATAGTGAGAAAAAAAAAGAGCAAAAAGATGCCTCGAAAAACTCTTAAAAAGCTGATCCTGAGACACTGAAACAGGTGGAATTCTAGACAAAGAATAAAAAAAAAAAAACCTGCTGCTTAAAATAATTAAAGAGATCACAGAAGAGACAAACAGTGGCTGAATGTTTCAGTTATTAATATGATCAATGAACTTACAGATGACACAAATAAGCAGCTGAATGAATTAAAGGAGATGACTCAGTCTATGAAAGACCATTTTAGTAAAATGATAGAGGTCTTGGAAAAAAATCAAGCAGAAATCCCAGAAATAAAAACTTCAATTAAATCAAATGGAAAACTCAGTTGAAAATATCAGCAGTAGGTAAGATCAATTAGAAGAAATAATATCAGGATCTGAAGACCAGGTGGGTATACTAGAACATTCAATCACTAAAAATAAAAATAAGAAATAATCAAAAGATCATCCAAGAGCTCTTAGATGACACAAAAGGGACAAACACAAAATCGTTATAGTCAATAAATAAGTTGAAGTAGAGGCTAATGGCACTGAAATTATTGCAGAAAGTTTTCTAAATGAAAGGAATAGAATGGGCACTCAGGTAAAGGAAGCATTGAAAACTAAGTAGACACAACTAGAAAAGTATCTTTCTATGACACATCATAGTCAGACTGCCAGAAGCTCAGAACAAAGAGAATACTAAAGCCTGTTAGAAAAAAATTCCGAATCACACACAAGGACAGAAAAACAGCAGATTGCTCAGTACAAAGATTAGGAGGAAATGGAGTACAGTTTTCAACCTCTGAAAGGAAACAATTGGCAATCCTTCAAAATCAAAGGAGAAGGCTGGGAATTTAGCTCAGCAGCACAAGTGCCTGCCTGGCATGAGCCAGATCCTGAGTTCAATCCCTAGTACCAAATAATAAGAAAAAAAAAATCTAAGTAGAATAAAGACCTTTCATAATAAGGACAAACTAAAGGGATTCATAATCATTGATCCAGCACTACACAAAGTAAGGAAATTTTAAACAAAGATGATAAGGTCAATAGTATTCACAGGGCCAAGGGAAAAAGTAAATCTAAGTGAAAAGGTAAATAAATGAATGCAAAAGAGAAAGTAATCAAGCATTAGAAAGACAACATAATGGCAAGAATCTGTACATAACTTTTAATAGTAACCATGCAAATGATCTTAACTATCCAGTCAACAATCACAGATTGGCTAATTGGATTGAAAAAATAATATCCCACTCTCACAAATAGACCAACCAGGCTACCCCTCCCTCCCCACACCAAATCAGACAAAGAAAGACTGGGGTTATCACAGAACAAATGGATTTAACAAATATCTATAGAGTGTTCCATTCAAAAAGAGCAAACAATATATTCTTCTCAGCAGCCCATGGAGCTTTTGCAAAAATAGACCATATATTAAACCACAAAATATGTTCCACTAAATTCAAACCAGCTGGAATAATTTCATGCAGGTTATTGGATTAATGTGAGATGAAACTGGAAATCAACAGCAAAAGTAACTACAGAAACTACACAAACATGGCAATTGTATAATATATTCTTGTATGATCAGTGATTGGTCACAGAAAAAATTCAGTGGACACGTTTAAAAATTTCTAGCATCAAAAATCAATGGAAAATACAACAAATCAAAATATATGGTACACAATGAAAACAATGCTCAGAGAGAAGTTTATAGTCATCAGGGCCCACAATAGTGAAACAGAGCAAGATGAGACACTCAAAGTGTTAGGAACTGTAAACAGGTAGAAACAAAGATATTTTAAAGATCAAAGCACAAATTAGTAAAATTGAGGCCAAAAAATATAAACAGTCAATGATTCAGAGTTAGCTTTTTGTAAAGATAAATAAAACTGACAAACTCTTAGCCAAACTTACCAAAAGGCAGAAGAGTCACATTAATAAAATCAGAAAAAAAGGCAACCCAAAATCCAGAGAATTGCTACAAATATCTGTTAAAATTATATTCCAATAAATTAGAATATCCAGATGAAATGGATAAATTTCTACACAATATTACTTACCAAAATTGAACCAAGAAGACATAAAAATCATAAACATCCCAATAACGAGCAAATAAATTGATGTAGTAATAAAAACTCTACCAACCAAGAAAAGCCTCAGCCTTAATTGACTTTCCTCTGGATTTTACCAGACTTTTAGAGGAAAGCTGATGCCAAAGCTCCTCAAACTTTTCCATGTAATTGAAAGGAAAGAAAATTTCCATGTTGGTTACTTTTCTCATTGCTGATACAAAATATTCAACATTCAAAGTTAAGGAAGGAAAGGTTTATTTAGCTCACAGTTTATAGAAGTTTCTGTCTGTAATCAGTTTGCTCCACGGCAGGGTGGCATGGTGAGGGGCAACATTTCAAGGCAGCAGAAACAGCAAGAGCAAAAATGGGATGGGGGAGCAAGCCTGTTTTCCTCACTTATATTGTAAGCAGGCTGCTCTCTCCTGCAGGGCAGCGGGGCTGGTATAGTGCTCACACCGTCTCCGTCTGCCTCTTGCACAGGCCCAGCATTTACAAAGGACCTTGGCCTCCTGCTGAGTTTCTTGGTCAAACTTTTAAACTTCTCAGGTTGACACAATGTATTAAACATTATAATTTTCCAATCTCATTCCATCAAGCCAGCATATCACGATACCAATGGTAAAGATGTATACATTGAACATTAGTGTACCTAATTTCATAAAATAAACCCTATATGACTGAAAGGGATTCTATATAGTAATAGTTGGTGTCTTCAGTTCTACACTCTCAGTAATACCTAGTTCATCCAGACCAAAGCAATTAACACACAAACATCAAAGTTGAATTATGTGATAGATCAAATGAACTTATCACAGGCCTACTTAGCATTATATCCAACCACTGTAGAGTACACATTCTTCTCAGTCACTCAAGAATTTTGTCTTATGTAGATCCTATTTTGGCCATAGAGCAAACCTTACAAAAACAACAAACTTCAACGATGTCTTTCATCTTATCAGGTGATAATAAGTGAAACTAGAAATAAACAGTGAGAGAAACTCCAAAAAATATACAAACATTAGAGACTGAACACCCTGCTTTTGAATATCAGTAGATTATTAAAGAAATCAAGGAGGGAAGAAGACTAAAGATTCCTAGAATCAAATGTTAATGGAAACACAAAATATTTTAACCTCTGAGACAGAAGAAAGGCAATTGTAAGTGGGAGGTTTATACTTATGAGTGGCTACATAAAAAATCAGCACAATCTCATGTAAATAACCTACTGCTGCACTTAAAATATTAACAACTAATAATCAAATATCCTATCATTAAATTGGCAAATTATTTGAATGAGCACTTCCCAAAAAAAGTGTAAATTGCTAATAAATATATGAAAAAATGTTCAACGTTTTAGTCCTTAGGGAAATGCAAATTAAAAGAGCCCTGAGATTCCATCTTAGTACAAGTGGAGTGTCTGTAACCAAAAAACAAATGCTGGTGAAGATATGAAGACAAAGGGACCCTCCCACATTGTTGGTAGGAATGTAAACTGGTACAACCACTATGAATGCTGATGGAGAGTCCCGGAAAAACTAGAAATAGAAATTCCATTTGATTCAGTTAAACCTCTCTAGGGTATATTTTTTGAAAGAATAAAAGCCATCATATTACTGATACATGGCTATCCATCTTTATAACAGTACAAATCACAATAAATAAATTGTGGCAACAGCTTAGATTCCATCAACAGAAGAATGAATAAAAAAGATGTGATATATGTACACAAGTATTATTCAGCCATGATGAAAATGAAAATATATCACTTACAAGAAAATGGATAGGGCTTGAGACCACAAGGCTAACCAAATAAATCAGTTACACAAAGTTAAATACTGCATGATTCATCTTGTTTTGTAAACCTGTAACATAAACAAGTGGTGGAATAATTGAAAGTAAAGATGATAAAGAAAAGGAAGGAAGATTGGAGATTGAGGAAGGAGTCAAGGGAAGAGGGTAGGTAAGAGAGGGAAGGATAAAGTTGTTGAAAATGTTTAAAATATATGCATGTACCAATTCTCCAAAATGAGCATCACTACTCTGTATTAGAAATATACACTAATTTTAAAAAATGGAAACTCTTTTGATGTAAATCATTCCTGGTATGGTCATGTAATCCATATTTTATGGGTCATTTTATTTATTTCTTTAGGTGCTTATTGATAGGAAAGAACAAAGGTGAAAGAATGTAAATTGAAAGAACTTGCATCATTCCATTTTATCCCTTCCTACCAATCAAGCAAAGAAAGGGAAAGCTTCAGTGATGTTTAGTAACTTGTGAATGTGACTTTTTTTCAAAATGCCACATTATCTATTATAAATCAGCATTTCTGAAAATTAGGAGAAAATTCATTCTAAATATCAATGTATCCAGTATCTATCATTAATCAACTTAAATCTCACTTGTACATTAGAAATGTTTAGAAATAGTTTTTGTATTTTCTAAAATTTGTATTGAGATCTAAAATATATTGCAGAATTTTAGAAAAATGTATCATAAAATTCACGATACCTTTGAATTACATATGCAATAATATTTATTGAAAAACAAATTCTGTTATTCTATTTGCTAGTGATATTACTTTAAATTCTTTTTCTTTGGAGAAAAGTTATTATTTGTCAATAAAATTTAAAATTACAGGGGTAGCTCTTGGTTAGAAATGGAATATGTGTTGGAATGTAGAATAAGTTATAGAAACAGAATATGAAAACTAGTTTTAAAACCACAAAACAGTTAAGCAGGAACAGAGGCAAATGCCTTTTTTATACAAAACCCTACAATTAAAAACAATCATTATAGAAAGGTAACTATTTCACTGGGAAATATCAAGATACGGTTGCTAGTTACACCTTTGTATTATAAAACTAGTTTTCACATTCTGTTTTCTACAATTTAATCTACTACCAGAAAATCTGGATCTTTCATTACTAGTGGTTTGAAAGTCTTCAAGTCTTACCACTACTTATAAAATGCATGCCATAATAATGCTTGCTTCATGTAATTGTTATGAAGATTAAATCAGAATATATAAATGTATATATATTAAGTATTATGACAATTACTGTTATTATGATTTTTGTTGTTATTTTTATTCTTTTTATGCTCCCATTAGACTAACAATTCTTTACTCCAAACTCAAACTTCTTGAGATAGATTCTAAAGGCTAAATCATCTCACCTTGAAAAGGTTGGAAGATTGGCAAGAGATGGAAGAATTCTATTTTATTTTATTTTAAAGAGAAGAAAAAATATAAAATAAAACAGAGTTTCATATCAGGCTAGTAGGAGAGTAACAATAATTAATACATTGCATATTGCAATCTTCCTAGTAGTTAGAGTACAAGATTTGGCATGAAACATTGTCCAAACAATATGTTAGCACAATTCTTTCTTTTAATGAACTAAGAGAAACTAGTTATATAACTCTGTGGTGTGTGTGTGTGTGTGAGTGTGTGTGTATTCCCTTTTCTCCTCCTTCCTTTCACTTCACCTGTATTAGTTTCTCTTTTCTTTTGAATGGTTTCTTCCCAATTCATAATGTCTACTGAACATCTTGGATCTTATTTACTTGTTCATCTCAGACTAGTTAGACAATATGAGGTTTACACATGGGTCTGATTTATTTCACTTATGAGTATGGTCTCAAATTGCATTTTTTTTGCAGTCTTGACTTTATTTATTCCTTGATTGATTGACATTTGGATGTTCCTACGATTTAGCTACTGTAAATTGTGCTGCTATAAACCTGTGCACATATATCACTGTGGTATAATGTTTTTAATTATTCTGGGAAGAGACCCAGAAGGGGAATCTCTGGGTTGAATGGAATCTTTAATCCTATTCTAAACAAACTCAGCTACTTTATCTTTGAGATGGGGGAATTTTAAAACAGGGAACAAAATGATTCTATGTGACGATCTTCTAGTGTTTAAGATCATGTGTGAGAATTACATTTTAATACTCTAGTCTTAAAGTCCTGGAATCTAAAGGTCTCCTTCATTATCAAAGTACTGAGTTCTGCATTTATAAGAACTGAATTTCATGTGCCATCCCATCGTGAGAATATAAAACCTTCAAACTTTTAGACAATCAGCCTTGAAGGCATGTAAAAGTTTACAGATCAACACTAATTTGAAATGGAACAATTTGAAAGCTGATATGAGACTTTTTTTTAGAACATTCTTTGTAATCATAGCTTGCTTAGTATAGGCCATAATACTAAGTGATTTAGTCTTCCCTCACTAGTGCAACTAAATTCAACACTGAACACAGAAATAGGCTGTATCATGTGATATTCTTCCACCGTGTTCCCTCTCAAATATTTTTCAGCAACAAATTGTTCATAGAGCAGTAAAGCACAAAAGAATCTATTCAACTTGATAAACTATCTCCTATTTTTTAATGAAACTACTTCAGAGATTTGATTTTCTTCCTGGTCGTCTTCTAGTTGCCTGACAGTGAGAAAAAATGAAAACAGAGTCACTTATCCATAAAGAATGTTCGCTTGCTACAAGACTTGCTTCTCCTTTTGTCCCTGATTCGGTCAATTTTACTGAACAGTTAAACTTCTTGGTTGACCATAGTTCTGTCTCACCTCATGCCCATCTGCCTTGTGAGTTCCCCACTTTAGACCCACCGCACCTCTTGGTTGTACTCTATAAAAGTCCCTAGAAAATACAGAATCTTTGTCAGTCCACTCGGGACCTGTTCTGTCTCTCCCCCACACAGAAGCTTTCTTTCTCTCAATAAGTATTTCTAATCCTAAAAACAAACAAACAAACAAACAAACAAACAAACAAACAAAACAAACAAACAAAAAAAAAACCCAAAACAACGAAAACTGAAAGAAAGATGGGTTAGAGATGTTTTTAGATTCTCTCTGTCAGATGTTGAAGAAATTCTTTTATACTTGGCTGAAAAGAAAATACTCCCTAGCCAACGGTGTATACCTACTAAGTTGGAAAAAGGGATTTCCCACATTACATGCAAGGTTTGATTCAAAAGATCATTGTGTTCTATACATTTGTGTGTAATTATATCAGAGCCAGGATATGAAGTGAGTGGCTTTACTGCTCTCTTTATTTTAGTGAGAGAAATGCAAGAGAATGAATACTCCCTGGCCTTTTACCTTGGTGTCTCCTCTCTCTAGCTTGCCTTGTATCTGTTCTGATTGAACTACCCGACCTTGACTTTCACCTCCTCAGTCTCACTTCTTCACATCAGTGACTCTTTACACAGGTTAGCATTTTCTTTCTATAAGATTTTGACTAATATTAATGCTGGCTTCTCTATAATACCCACTTTTTGACTTTTCTAGATTGTAGATCTTTTGCAATTCTGGTTCCTGTTTTCCTCCACACATGGTCTAGCCAACAATATAAAGAGAAGAAAATATTGTCATACAAACAAACAAAAAAGAAGCTCTTAGAGTCAGCAGTTATACACTCTTTGTTTTATAATTGAGTCAACTGAGATTCAGAAGAAGTATGCCTTCCAAGTCGTCACTTGTGTCTGTTGTGAACTGTCTTTTTTTTTCTCGTTTTAATAGAGGAGGATATTGATGGAGTTGAAGTACATGAAAACAGAGGTGGTTTCAGGCCTGTTCTCCACTTACTCACTGCATAAACACATTTGCTATTGAGTTAGTGACGCTGCTCTATACTGGTGTGCTTTCCATGAACATGCTGGCCATGGTGCAACACGAGCTTACTTCTGTCTTTACGCAAACCGAAACAATTGAAACACAAAACAATTTAATTTTCTATGGCTGGTAGTGAAAGTTTTGGATTTGAGTTTCCCAGATGTATATCTAAGAAAGCACTATTTTTTTCAGTGAATTCTAAACGTCTGTGTCAAAGGTTCAAGGGCTTAGGATTTGTCTACATTTGAGATCAGCTGCAGACCTCTTGCCTCTTAAGTTGATTTAACAAAGCATGTCTGGCTTTCCTCGATAAGGACACATTATTTTAGAAGAGTATTAATTTTTAGTAATATATATTGGCGATATAACAACTAAATTATTAAAACTTGCTAATTTGTTAGTGATTCCATAGAAAAAATGATGTTGCCTCAGCTGATTCATCTTTCAAAAATATGACTGTTTGCTGAAAGTACTATCTGAGGTGAATACATCCTTATGTAAGGACATATGTTTTATTTATTTACTGTAATGAAAGATTTCCATGGGCTACTCATTTATTGTTAGTATGTACTAAACATACCAATTAGATTTCCTGATGAGTCTAGTCAGAAATTAAAAATAGTTAACTAATTCAAACAAGGAGGGAACACTGAAATAATCAGAGGCTAGTGCTTGTGCTTGTCACTTTTAGCTCTATATGATCAACAAGAGACAATAAGACCTCACTGTGCTGCTTGTTACAATTTAAATGCTCAAGACAGAAAATAAAATGAGTTTCATAAATTGTTTACCTGTTTTCTGATGCTGCATTTGAAGCTTGTGAAAGTACATTGCTGGGCGCTGGATTGCACTGAGATGATTAATTTAAAAGAAGATGAGTAATGCATGAATCATCTCAGGGCTTTCAAAGAGGGAATAGTCAGTACAAAACCTGCTTATCTATTTTTTTAATAGAGAGAAGAGCTGTGACAGCAAAAAGCAGAAGTGAAACAACCTACAAGTTAGCAGCAGCAGGACCACACCATAAATGAGAGTTTAGAGATGATGTGAAGAGAGGGCATTCGAGTTCCAATGAAAAGGCAGATAATTACACAGTGTATGGTCACTGATGTACACAGTGTGACCTTGAGATATTCAGAAATACAGTATGTCTTTTAAGCGAAGAAACAAAAGACAAATGAAACTCAAATGACGGTAAAACAACATTTGTTTTTTGACTTTTTAGAAAGACAGAAGATGAAACACTCTCAGCTTTAATTTTGTCTTAAAAAAATTTTACCCAAAATTTATTTCATTATTAATAAATACTAAGATTTGTACAGGTATTAACTGTGTTCATATACTCATATTCATGTCTAGGAGATTGTCTGTAATGGTTTCTATAGCACAACGTACACAGTTCTCTTTCTTTCTCTCATTTAAGGACTGGGTCTTGCCACAGAGCCAAGGCTTATCCAGAACTTCTGCACTAAAGTGATCCTCCTGCCTCAGATTCCCAAATAGCTTAAAAAACAGTGGTGTTTGACTGTACCTGGATGATTTCTACATTTTTTGTTCACTTGTTACTTCACTGATATCCATTTAAAATTTTTCTCCTAATTTTCCTATATCTTGTTGTTGTTCTAGTATTTCAAGTTTAAACTTGGGTTATTGATTTTAAACTATTTTCTTTTTTAAAACACTAGATCAAACTATTTTCCATTCAGTATATTTTTGTAAGTATATCTCATGCATTTTTATATGCTGTGATTTTATTTGTTAATTATTATATTCTCTAATTTCTGTAATAATATTTAATATTCCTTAATACATTTCTGTTTGTATACACCTTTTTTGAACTATGGACTATTTAACAATATTTTAATTTTAATATTTTCCACATATTTATAATCTTTATATGTGCTTCATGTTATGTGTTCATTCAAATGTGTTATTTAAATATATATTTATTATAGTTGTTTATATTAAATTTACATAATTTTTGTATGTTCCAAACACATTTATAAATATATTTATTGTTTTCTAATTTAGTATTTTTTTCAGACAAGAATATGATTTTTGTTATTTTAACTATTTCACTTTTATTGCTATTTATTTGTGAACTATTCATCTATCATAGTAAAAATTACAGTTAAATTTGTAAAGAATGCATACTCTCTATATGGAAGTGATATTCTGTAGATGTCAACTATATCAGATTGTTTGATAGTATTTTTGAACTGTATAATTTTCATGATTCTTTTACTCTCCTTTTTATGAACTTATTCTAACAGGAAAAAAAAGTTTGTTAAAATTTCCAAACTATGATTATGAGTTTATTGATTTATTTCAATGGTTTTGTGAAATTTTGATTAACTTATTTTAAGGATTTTCTAAAATTAAGTGCATACATATTTGGGTTTTTATATTTTGTTGATGAATTGTTCATTTTGTCATTGAATAACATAAAATTTACAAAACTATAGTTTCGTTTATTTTCTCTACTGTTTCTTTATTAGATTATTATAATTTATTTCTTCATATATTATAACACCGAAAGTATTTGTTAATATTTTTAAATAAAAATCATGTCCTTTAAAATATATAATTAAATATAAAAATAAATAAACATAATAAAGCTAATTTTAAAAATCTTTTGAATTAGTAGATTTTACTTTTCTGATACTTTTCATTTCTAAAAATAGTGGTTTTGACTTGTATTCTTTTCTTTCAAATAAATGATTAATTTTCTATTTATTTGTGTGTGTGTGTGAGCACACGTGTGTGTGTATGCACACCTGTGTATGAAATGTAGATTTTCTGGAGACAACATCTCCTACTGTTTGACCATCTGGTAAATACACTGCATATAATAATTTCACTGGAGTTAGAACTCCATATCTGATGGTTTTAATCTTTTATCATTTAGTACTTTAAAGATATTAAAGTCATTTTATATGGCCTTTATTATTTCTGATAAAATGAAAGCCATCATTTATATTATTTTTGTCCTGTAAATAATAAATGTTTTTTTTCTGCATTTGTTTTCAGAATTGTTTTCATCTCGACTTTTAGGAATTTGATTATGCCAAATGTAAGAATCATTTTCTTTGTGCTTACGTACTGGCTTTGCCAAGCATTTTGGATGCGGAGGTTGATGCCTACCATCAATCTCTGAATATTCATTCTACCTCATTCTTTTTGTTTCTTTTTCACTACAATTAGACATGCATGTTGTGATTTATTTAATTTTTGAAATTTAGTTGAGTTTTTTCCTACTTGGCCTTTCAGATTTCTGTTTTTCTATTAGGTCCATTACATGCATTTTGCGCTTGGAACATGGTACTTTTTTTTTTAACATGGTACTTTTCATTGTGTGTGTTTGCATTTGCTTTTTATTGTAGCTTGCATCCGTCTGATAAATTCATCCATCTCTTTACACATTTTACCAACTTTTCTACTAGACCCTCTGGCATTTTAGTCACCATTAGTTTAATTTCTGTCAGTGGTATCATCATGCCATAATATCAGCATCTTGAAAATCTACATGTATTAACTATTTCTTCTCTTGAATGTTTTCTTACATTTCTATGTATTCTATGATTTTTGATATAATGATAACTTTTTATAAAAATATCAGTAAAGATATATAAATATTATTTCAGGCCAGGAAGAGTACACCATTTCTTTTAAGGTGCCATAAATATGACTAAATCAATTTGATCAATATAAGAGTTGGATGATGGCTTTCACTTATTTTTACCATTGACTTAAAAGATTTAGGCTGATACAAGGACATAGGATCTGGGATATAAGCACTAACAACATTCTGAAAATCTGCTGGTTTTCAGTTGAGCTACTAGTTTATGTAAATATTTTTTGCTCTCTTTTACAGTTGCTAGCATTTTGAGATTTGGCAAGGCAGTATTTTCCTGGTCTTCCTCTTGCTAGCTGGGCTTCAATATACCTTTCTGGGTATATCTTTCCTAAGATCTCACCATGCCTTTAAGAGAGTGTCTACTCTCACCTCTGTGCAGACCTAGAATGTTCTCTCCTTGCTGTTAGGCTTTGATGTTTGAAAGTCTGCAAGGCCATTGGTGCGTTTCAGTTTTCTTCTGAATGCCCACATGCAAAATTATTGTCTTCAGTATGAGCTCTGTTAGGAAGGATTTCTTGGCCTCCCTCTTCTTTTCCTGTGGCCAGGGTATGGTGTACTATTCCTAAAAGATGAAATAACTGGCTGGTGAGAACCTACTCAATGTGTAGCAGGAAAGCATGGCATGGGAAATGCAAACACTGACTCCGTGTCACTTCAGAAAGAATAGCTATGTTTAAAAAATCAAATCATATATTCTGTGGGGCTTATGGGGGAGACAGAATCCTTCTTCACTGTTGGTGGAAATGTAAACTGGTAGAATTATTTTGGAAATCAGCATCTAGATTCCTCAAAAAATCTATACTAGAAATTCCATTTGACGAAAGTATTCCCTTTCTAGATGTCTTCCTGAAAAAGTTAAAGACATTATCTTATGCATATACATGGTTATAGCAGAACAATTTTTATAGCTAAATCTTGGAAGCAGCCTTTATGTCCATCAACAGATGAATAGATAAAAATGTGGCATTTATACACTGTTGTAAAGAAAGTTTGAGTTATTTGTAGGAAAATGGATGCACCTTGAAACCATGATTTTAAGTGAAGTAAAACAGACACACAAATTTAAATATCACATGGTTTCTCTTATATGATAACACCAATGCATAAAGTGCAAAGTACAAAATGCAAAAAGGAAATGATGGGTAGATCCTTGGCATTGGGCAGTAGGGTGAATCCTGGGCTTGTGTGCTGTAGCAGACTGTATCATTGAGAGCTGTAACAGGTTCACTATCACTAGTATGGGAAGAACACTGAGTGACAGAGGATAGAGAGAAGGGGAGTAGAGTGGGTTAAAAAAGAATTAAGAAATTTCATGTACATGTACCAGTTCCCTATGACAAATACAATGGTTTACTGCAAGCAGGGATCAAAAAAATAATTAAGAAGAAATAAACAATATGAATTTGAATGGAAGAACTGAAGCAATCAAAAGCTGCTTCACAAGGGGAATCCTGAGTTCAGAAGTTGCACAAGTATTATCAAAATCTTAGGGAAGGCATTATTCTTATCATACACAAAATCTCCCAGGTAATGTGATAAAACTTTGGAATCATTTGATAAATCTGATATGATATTGATGCTATCAATATGTAAAATAATGTGAAGAAAAAAAATTATATCTGATTTTGGTATGAAGAGTGGTGTATGATTCTAAACAAAATATTAACAAATATGGGCCAAGGAAATACAAAAGGATAAAAAATTATGGTCAATTTCTAAGTAATCTGAGCTTGGATTAATATTGAACCCTATTGGAAAGTTTAGACAATAATTATGTTATTTGTATAGACAAAAATATAGAAAAATATAGACAAAAATTTTAGAAAACAGAAAAGAAGCAAGGCTTCTTAGTTTAGTAGTACTTATATAAAAAAGAAGCATTATACTTAATAATAAAAACAAAATTTTGCTTTAAGATTGGCAATTAAACAAAGAAGTTTGACCTGACTAGTTTTTTAAAACTTTGTGCTGGAAGTTTTAAATAAAAGAAAAATAGAGCTGAAAGAAGAAGTTAAACTGCTATTTTTCACCAAGGTAAATATAAATCTAAATGGAGGCATTGAAAAACAATGCAGATATTAGAATTCATAGGCAAATTAAGAAGGCTACTTGATATAGACTTAGTACATACAAATTTATCAGAGTAATGTCAGATTAAAGACATCCACAAATACTTTTATCAATAAAAGCAATAGAACATTAACAAATATCTAATTTACAGAACTCTAGAAGTTAATACCAAACATGTTAAATTGAATTATTTGTTTTAGTATCTTTTTCTCTGTAATAAAATTTCACACATAAACACACATACACACATCCTTGTCATGGCTTCCTGTTGTATAATGTGAATGTCTTACACCCTTGACTTAGGCTTATTATTTAGGATGTGCTTTGACTAATGGAATCTAAATATCATCGTATAAATGGTGTCTTTAATTATATTTTGCTATGGGATTTACTCTTAACCTTTTCTATGTGTTTCCTTATAAAATTCCTTATAAAACTGTACATATACCATATGTTATTCATATTATTAATGATGTGTACTTTGAGTTTGCTTTATTAGTGAGCAATTTCAGAATTATGAGAAAGTTTTATAAACATACCTGCAAGCATGTGTGTGTGCACACATACAGTTGATCTTTGAAAATTGCTTTCAAGTTCATGACTTTAAGTTCGTGACTGGTCAGTGTCTATTAGAAAAGTAAAGAAGTCTATCCTTTTCATGTTTTTCATTGACACTATTTTCTATATCTTTCCTTTCAAAAGACAACTTAACTGTCCCTTTTGGCATTTGTATAATAGTCTAGAGACAATTTTTATTCCATAACTTTCAAAAATGTAATAATGGTCTCTATAACATCCTCTGTTTGGGGTATAACATTAGACCCATGTCTTCTATGTACAAAATGCTGTTGTGGGAGCCATTTTATTCTCTGTTGGTATTTTCTATTGCTCTCATAGCAGATCCCTGGCCAGCCTTGCTAAGGTAAAACCCACTTAACTAGTATTTACTGAGCACCTGCTGTGTTCTAGAAATTGAGGATACAGATGTGAATAATTAAGCCCTACCTCCTACAACTTATATCATATTGAGAAATGTAGTATCATATATACACATCAAACTCCTCAGTTCATAGTCCTCACTAAAACCTGAAATTGTGTGAGTCCCTTTCCAATTACTTTGGCAGTGAATTCTTGCTGTATTAATTTTCTTGCGCTGCAATAATAAAATATCACTGACTAGGAGGCTTAAGCTAGATACAATTATTTTCTCACAGTTCTAGAGACTGGAAGCTCATAACCAACGTGCCAGAAGGGCTGGTGATTAGTGAGGACTTTCCCATTGGGTTGAAGATGGCTACCTTCTCACTGTGTGCTCAATGGATTTTCCTGTGTGTGTGTGTGTGTGTGTGTGTGTGCATGCACGTGTGCACATGCATGCATGTACACTGGTCATCTCTTCATATGATACTCTAATTCTATCTGATCAAGGCTTAGTTTTTATGACCTCATTTATCCTTAATCACTTGCTTCAAATTCACAGCACTGGGGGTTGAGTCTTCCATTTATAAATTTTGGAGGGATGTCACAGTCTATATCGCTCAACTATCCCATTTCTGGCACAAATTATCTGACATTCACAACTTAAAGAGGAAGTTTATTTTGGCTCATAGATTCAGCGATCTCATTTCATGGGTTGCTGGCTTTAGGCAGAAACATGGCGGAAGTACATGGTTTTGCAGAGCTGCACTGTTCATAGCGGTGAGAAAATGTAGCAGGGAAACAGCAACGGAGAGGAAAAGGACATCAGAGATGCCTCCATGACTCACCCAGACACACCAAGAAGTGCACTCTACTCATCCCCTAGCCCACTCCAAAGCCAATCAAGTTGACAATTAAGTTCAACTATCACACAGTCCGTAATATTTGCTCATCTCCTACTTCCCAACCTTCCTCCTGATTCCAGTCTTGTCACTGACTGAATTAGTCTTAGTCTTAATCCTAACCATAGTATAGTACTGCTATCTGAGCCACATAGCTCAGCCTTTTGGCTGGTTCCATGCTGAAAATTTATCATCACTATCAAATCACATTGATATTTTCAGAGCTTGTCCTTACCAGACTGTTAATGAATGCCTAAAACCAAGTCTATGACTTAATTCCTTCCCATCTCTCCATCTGCCCTTTCTGAAACCTGCATTTCCACTGGTAATTTCCTGCCAGTGAATTTATGCTGTTATTCCTCACTATAGGACAAATAACCTGTCATGTCTAGAAATGGTGCCTGATGTCTTTATGCAAGGAATATTTCCCCAATAGACTTTGTGGGGCCACCTATGACTTCACTGGGTCTTACTACAATCTTGTACCCTATATTGTAGTGTATTTGTTGGCACTATAATCCGAAGCTGTCTCAAAAATTTATCTAAACTCAGGGAATCAAATACCTGAATTATTTGCTGTTTATACCTTAGATATCTCTGAGGAACATGTAATTGGCTAGGGTACTCATTTCAAAAGATTAAAGGATGGGATATAAACTTATTTGTGCAAAAGAAAATAAATCACAATGGAAGAGTCCTTAGAGAGCTAGAGAATCTTAATCCCAGTTGTGCCTCCTCAGTTGGGCTGCGTGCTGAGAGAGGGGAATGTTTGGAGGATAGAGTTCTTCAGAAATGAGTATTTCTTTTATAACCGTGGCTTATATTTGCATCATAAGAATAAACAACTCTGGGTTTATCTGTACCTGAATGGAATGAATTGTTCAGCGGACACCAGAGATTTAAAATGTTTTATCAGGAAAATATAGCACAAGCCCATTTTCTTATTCACAATAAGCTTTTCTAAAGAACTTTTTAAATAGAAGATGGTTCTTGCTATGGGATATTGCCAGAAATATACTTGGAAGATAGCTCAATTTTTAGTCACAGAGGCCACCATTTCTATGTGATGTTAATGTGATTGTGGACATAGTGCATTTCATTGAAAATGCCCCAATAGGCACAGAATAAAACATAAAAGCAGGTTCTTTCTGGGAATTCATTAAATTATTAGCTATTCCTTGATCATTCCAGAGATGCTGTAGCATAGAATCTATGGCATGAATCCTGCAGCCAGCTGTTATTGAAAGCTCTAAAAGGTTTACCATCTCTGTGCTATAGGGACCTCTTCTCAGGGAGGAAAATGGAACACACTGTCTTTTAGAAGTGTGTGATTCAGTCCCTACATTATTCCAGCTACTCTGGGATCCAAGGATTTTTGTTTCTTAATTCCCACCCTGATGATTTTTGTGATTACCAGGGAACTGCTAAAGAGCTTACTCATATGTTAATCAATACTAATCATTTACTCTTTGCTAAATTTTATGGACAATCAAAAGTCATTTTTACTTAAAGCTGAACAGGTCAGTCCAGCTGTTTTCAAGTAGGAAACAAATTATATATTTTATAAAAATCTCCCATTAATTTTAAAAGTTTAGATGTGATACATTATTTTATCTAAAATTCATAATTTTATATTTTTATAGGGTATTTATTCTCTGATTATTTTTGCTGCAGTATGATGTAATCTAGGTTTCCACTTTTCTGACTTGAATAAACCCATACAGGGCTAAATGTTTTTCTTCTTTATATAAACTTCTTTACATAAGCAGCATCAGAAATAGAGCCCAGCACTTACTGTTAATTTGTCATAAAGGAATGATGCAATAACTTATAGATAAATATCCTTGTGTCCTAAACAGAATATGTGAATAGTTTTACTGTACATATTATTATGAGTTTACTTTAAATAAATACATTAAAAACAAATATCTGTAAGTCCATCTTTAATAGATATGTTTAAAACGACAACATTGATTTTTGTCAAGATGGGGCAGTGTAAAATTTTAGTCTTATAAACTGAATGGACCAAAGGTTCCAAGTCATGGTAGCTCTTGGCTAGGCTGAGAATAAGGGCATTATGTTAAGAACCATATCTTAGCTTTCTTTCTTAATATCTACTTATGCCATCAGATAAAACAAAATTTCATATTTCACTCATAAAAATTTTAGGAAATCTATGTTCTTGTTTTAGTTATATTACATACTTCTAACAAAATGACATTTTTGCTCTTGGTACTTATCTATATAATAGAAATAATAGCTAGAGTTTTGTTTCTCCAAAAATAATAATTTTTTTTGGTACTAGGAATCTCATGCTTACCAGGCAGGCACTGTCTCACCGAGCTATCTACCAAGCTAAAAGAATACTTATGCACATAAATAACATATATGAAATTATTTTGATAAACATAAAGAACCTAGAAGTGATAGAGCAGTGTTTGAGCACAAACACTGAAGTATCTGATGATACAAGAGGTGGGCTTGATTAGTTAGGTTTCTATTATAGGTTTTTAAAACAACTCAGTTATGCCTCATGTCAGATCTTGAAGGACAGTAACTTTTACTACCTCTGCTGACACTTCTGTGTATTGCTGACCTCCTTTCACCCTGACCCCATCCTGGTTGTCCTAGCTGGACCCCTTTCTTTTACTGAGTAATGTAGCTTCTGTATTCCTAACATTTCTTTCCTATGAATTGAGCTAAATCAGTAGAACCTAGATCTTTATCCTATCCTCTACTTGTTCTATCCAGGGGGAAGTAGGGTAACTTAAGATGAACAGTAAACTTGTAAACTTGGGTAGGATAACTGGACAGGGTTGGCTTCCTTTTAGCTGGCTTTCTCTGGGAGCAGTCTTGCTTACAGCCAGGCAGGTTCTCTTCTTTGCGCTGTGAGTCCTACCTTGGTAGACTTCTATCATGCAGGGAGGCATTCCTGCCTGCGACTGGGCACCTGAGTTTTCCCGATTTAGGACTTTTGTACTGGCAATCTTATTTCAATATCACATTCAAAGTCAGGTTCTTCAACCTAGCCATTTGATTGTCTTCCAAAATTATTGTTCATTTTATTTCTCTGCTGGTTAAGAACTGGACACTCATGAAGTGAGATGCAGATTGCTCTTCATGTCCCTCCAATCCAGAGTTCTGCACACACACTAACAGTATCTAAAATTGCTACCACAAACAGTGACTCACTGGCATCAGAATTTGTTCATTTTTCACCGTGTTAATCCAGTATTCTTCTTTCTTTTTTGATGATTCTATGCTTTTTTTTTTTACTGTGTCTTGGCACCCAATACACATTTCAAGCATCCTTGAAGCCATTGTAACCCATTTGGTAGGCCAGCTGCAGACATTTTAATTCTGGAGATGAAAACTACCATCTCGGGTCCACCTTGCAGAATCCCAGGTGGTCATTACCCTTGCACTAGTCAAACCTTTCCACTGAAAAGAAGAGCTTGGCATAACTGTCACAAATGAAGGCCAATAGCAGCTGCCCTGTCTCATGTCTTTTAGCCTTTCCTATGTTTTTTCTAGTCTTTTCTCTGTTTGCTCACAGTTTCCAAACAATGTGCAGAGCTATTTTGATGCTGTAAAATATATTTTGCTTTTCTTTAATGTTAGCAAAGGAATGTTAGCAATCTCATGTGTATGAGATTGAAATTGCCTATGAGAAGTTTGGTGCTACCAAAAATTTCCATGTAGATTCCCAGTGAAGTGAAATTCACTGATACCCTTCTTTTTTTGTATTTGTTGATATCTGCTTTAAATTTCATGTTTCATGATCTTGACAGTGCCGTGATGGGCTATTACTTCATAACCAGCATGGCATGACTGTTTCATAGGCTGCTCCAGAGCTACTCAGTGTGTTTATACTTATTTTCTACTTGGAACACTGTGACTAAAGTTCTAATGAGGTTTGAAAGATCTCTTTACAGAGAAAGCAGAGATTGTAAAGAGAATAAAAATTTTTCTTTGAGATTTGAGATATCTCCTACAGGAGACACCAGGTCTCCATGTAAAAGTTGAGCTTATCTAAAAGGATATCACCATCTTCTCATGAGCAGAGAACTATAAAAGTATTTCATCATTTTCTAACTCCAATAGTCTATCACTTATTTTGCATAATTGATCATCAGAACATTTCTTCCTTCTTGGGTAAGTAGTGTTTCTCTCTCAGAGCAAAGTTAGTTATTTAATTCTTGCTTTGTGTAATAGATAGCTAACAGTAATAATTCTTTTATTGGCTAAAGTTTCATGGAAATCAAATTCTGCCTGAATCTTGGGGAAGTTTGCAGTATCTGCTAATTTTCATCTAATTAATAATGTGTAATCCACAAAACCATAGTGATACCATGCTTTGAAGCACAATCTACTTTTGTATAAGATTGTATATTCTGCCTGCTGTCAGTTCACAAAAAGGTATAGCTAAACAATTCTATTTTAGGAAGATGAGTTGAGGTGAGTTTAACACCCAATTTAACACACTTTGTCTTTTATTTTAATTTTTTAAAGTTAGTTTGTCTATTTTATTTTTAATTAGTACATTCTTAGAGTACATAGTGTTCACATTCCTTGCAGGGAGTTGGTACACATACAAGACACATATTAATTCCTTTTTTTCATCCCCATTTCCCAGCCCCTCCAATCTTCTCACTTTGTCTGTTAATCTCATTCCCATCTTAGAAAGATCTTTCTACTTCCTAATGTCTTTCTTTTGTTTTGCTCTTTATTTATAGTTTGAGCTTCTTGTATGAGAGGAATGATGTAATTAATATTTAAGCTTGTGTGTCTGATTTATTTCACTTTTTAGACATCACAATCTTAAGATGCATCCATTTTCCTACAAATGACTTGAGTTTATCTTTCTTTGTAGCAGACTAGTATTCCATTGTGTGTCAATACCATATTTTATTTAGCCTTTTATTGTTGATGGACATATGGACCACATCCAAGATTTAGCTATTATGATTTGTGTTGCTATAAGCTTCATTATGCAACCATCACTATAGTATAATGTCTTTAAATCTTTTAGGAAGTTACATAGAACAGGAATAGCTGGGTCAAAGGGAATTTCTAGCTTTAGTTTTTTTAAAGCATTGTTATACTTACTTCCATAGTGGATGTACTAGTTTACATTCCTACTAACAGTGTAGAAGGGTTTTATTTCCTCTGCAGCCTTGCCAGCATTTGTTATGATTTGATTTCTTAGTGATGGCCATTTATGTTTCCTCTTTGTGAAGTGTCTATTCATTTCAATTGCCTATTTTTGATGGAGTCTTTTATTTTGGTAGGTCTAATTTTTTGAGTTCTGTATTCTGGATATTAGTGTTCTGAAGAAAACTGGCAAAATTTTTCCCATTCTGGAGGTTGTTGTTTAAAGTTTTGACAATATGTTTTCGTGAGTAGTGGTATCTCATTATGTTATTTCATAGATTCATAATTCTATATAGGTTAATAACATTTTCACACACTTATGATTCAGTTTAGTTTCTTTTTATAAAATAATTTTAAATTATTAGTCTATGTTTCTGTCACGATCCCTATCCTTTTATTTTTTATTTGTGAGGGTTTTTCTTAATGTATTTCCAAAGCAAGTTTATTATTTATTAATTTTTTTTTCTAATCCAAATTGACTAGTTTTCCCTTTATAATGTTTTCAGGACCAAGTATTTCAACTTTAATATATTTGATTTGGTTAAGTGCCATCTAGCGTGGATGCTTCTAGCAGCCAGTTGAATGCAGACATGCCAAGCATGTTAGCTGGGATGGGAAGAAGCTAATTTCTCATCAACCTACAGGCTACTCCAATCTACATCAGTTGTAGGATGGCACAGTAATAAAAGGAAAAGTAGACTGCACAAGGCCCCTGTAGCCTGAACTTAGAACTGCCCAACATTATATCTACTTCATTCTGTTAACCAGGGAATGTCACAGGCAAGTCCAAATTTAAAGAACAGAGCAATAAATCACCTGTATAGCAGAAGCACTGCATTGAAGTCACATTGAAGTGTTATGGATCTTGCAAGGGGAATTCTTATAAATGCAACAGAGTTCTTCACTTTGTGTAAGCTCTCAGACCCAGAAGAAACTATCATCTCACAGAAAAAAAATGTGGTAAGCACCATTATTTCCACAGTGTCTAAGTGTAAGAGCCACTTGATCCCCCAAACTTTGCATTCCATTGTTATTAATTTGTATAATTACAATGGCATTAAAAACCATAGATTTCCCTTCTCCTACTTACCTGAGATTATTGTATCCATCCAATATAAGAAAAACTCAATTATATAATTACATTTTGCAAGCCTTTTCCAGGGGCTATACACAATTAAAATTACTATATATAGGAAATCAGCAGGACAACGCAAAATAATAAGGGCTTAATGAAAAATATTTGCTAAGCAATCTTTTGTTTTTACAAAAATTTGGAAAACTGATGAATGACAAAATACTCAATAGCTAGGAAAACCAGAAAGCTGCCCTTACCTGTAAGCAAGGAAGTGAACATTTCTTGGAATATTTGACTTTCAGTTATAATGGAAACCCATTTGAAGGAAGCTGTAATTTCGGCAGAAGACCACAATCTTCACCAACCTCAATCATCACAACGAAGAAGAATAAGAGTAATAGCTTACATTCCCTTCTTCTAGCCCTAAACTTTCAGACAATGCTTCACATTGTCTGAACAAATAAGACAGACAGAGGGTAAGCATGTCCAGTTCATATGAGACAGTCCTGAAGTACATAGTATGTAGAGAAGGCAGAAAGTCTGTCTAAATAGGCAACCAAGTAGTGTTCAACTATGTGCATAACACAAGTTTGTTAAATAAATGCAATATTTCCTTAGTGAAAAAATACCTTCAAAAATTTGACAACCCTATATGCTTTTGCAGAAACATTACCATGCTTGTGGTTATTTTTCATGTCAGTATAGATTCTTGTGCTTTTAATCACCGAAAAAAATTTTATCTTTTCAATAACTATGTCAGTCCCAAATTCAGTTCTCAATTTTTCCAGCTAAGAAGGCCAATAAGTTATCTCCCTCTTGGAGGAACCACTTAGAGTCAAATCTCCAGACATGTAAGGACACTTCCAGACAGCCCTGAGGACATGATTCAGTTGTCAGCACAAGTGCCCAAAGGGAACAATAACCATGACTTAGCAGTGGATAAATATGCTTGTAGCAATGAGGAAAGCATGTAACAATGTAAATCAGTAATAGCGGCATGTATAAGAATTATACAATGAAGAAGCAGGTAGCTTTTGTGCTCTGCTTTGCTTCATGCTGTAGCTATTTTTGCTGATGTCTTGCACATGTGCATTCTTTAACCTGGGACTTTACCCATGAAAATCTCCTTGGGGCCCATCAACCAGGTCAAAATATTTTCTCTTATTTCTTTAGAAAATCTTGTTTGTTGTGAGTTTTATCTTTTGTAACCCCAAGAAACCACTATGATATTACTTGCTTTTTGTGGTCACTCTTCTATTTTAGCATTTGAAGCATGTTTTTATAAATGTTTTGGTAATCACTCCAGAAATATATGTGATGAAATTAAAAGTGCATTTTTCTAGGACCTCCAGAAAAAAATAAGCACAAACATAAGAAGATATTTTTACCTGAACATTTATCTTAATATAAGACCATGGATCATTTTATTTATAAACTACATAGTATGTTCAGGATCATGGGTCCATCGCACCTAGCATCTTGAAGAAAAGAATGTGAAGTTTTTTTTTTTTTTTTTGTCTTTTTTTCTTTTTTATCGGTAGTGGGGATCGAACTCACGACTGCCTGCTTTCAAGGCAGGTGCTTATGCCACTGAGCTAAATCCCCAGCCCCAAGAATGTGAAGTTTACAAACATTAAGGACAATAGCATATGTAATTATAAAGATTCTGATTTCAAAACATTTTATCTTAACCAAATCATAGTTGTTCTCTAAACATTTGAATAAGGTACATTTCATTTATGCATAGGTTTCATTTTATTACTTTATCTAAAAATGATTCTAAACTAATGATGATTTTGATAATACAATTACTGCTAATAATAATCAGAGCATATTTTTAAATGCTTTATTCTGTCCCAGACATGGCAGTAAGTCATTTAACTATATCTTCCTTTTCACACAAATTCTGTTACTAGTCATTCTCATATCATATTTGAAAAACCAAATCTCAGAAATTAAGTAACTTGTTACATTCACTATCCAACAGTCATATTGTTTGAATGAGTTTCTGTCGTTATTGCATTCACTGGTGTTATATCTTAGTATATATTAGGAATCAAGTTAATAACATATAAAAACATATCTGCTTAATGAGTTAAGTGTAAGAGAAAGAAGTCTTAGCTTTGTGTTTGATTACTCAATTGTAAAATTTGTATTAAAATTAAAATTAACTTCAAAACTAGAAAGGTAAAAGACAAATATTAACAATGATTTTTTCCACTTTAGCAGTGAAATTACAGATTGAAAATACTTTATCAGTAAGATTTGGGATGTATGAGTGGCCATAGAGTTGCTAATACATGGATAAAGACAGTGGGTTCCTATTCTTTTACATCATTTGATATTATATTGATGGATTTCTAGCCTATATATAGCCAGTTAAATTGTGCTAATGATAAAAATGATAATTATGACTTCACAGCTGAAGGCAAGATGAATGTAGTATTTCTTATCCAAAAACAATTACATAAGAAAGGGTGGAGCATGGTATTAGTTTAATTGATGACTTAATGAGTCAAATATAAGGCCATATGCAAATGAAATGGAATCATGTGAGAAGACTGGAGTCTCAATATTATATCTGTTTGAAAAAGAGTTACATGAATAACCTTTGGCAACTGTGGTAAAAAAGCAAATACTAAGTTCCTTAGGAGTCTCCATGAAGAAAGGTCTCCTTGAGAATCTGCACCTAATCTGTGTCCTCCATACTGCAGTGGTGCCAAACTCTCTAAAGGATAGATAGATAGATAGATAGATAGATAGATAGATAGATAGATAGAGATAAATGCAAGAAATGGGGTAAATGTTGGTATAAAATGGTTAGACTTCCCACTCTGAAGGCTGGCAGTCATCAGATTTTTTCTGGAAGAGACTACCTCATGAAACCAGCAGTAGTCACTTTGACTTTATTTCCTTTTGCTCACCAAAGTCTGCAGAAAATGGGACCAGCATGAGGCCAGAGTTCTAGCAATGGTTCACTTTTGAGCCCAACTGGATAGGATTCACTTCAGAACAGAATTTGAATGGCAGTAACTTTTCACCTGAGCAGACACTTGTGAGGAAACAATCTGAATTAAACCCATGGAAGAGGAGAAAGCAAGGAAGAGTATTCTGATGCACCAAGACTAGGAGCAAAGAGCAATTGATCTTTCATGAAGGTTTTAATGAATTATATTATCCCTTTAGTCATGGCACTTTGTTGCTCTTGATGTATTGTGTCTTACATTAATTTAGGGCCAGGTGCTGTCTGGAAAACAAAAGAGCCTTTTACAGTAGAAAATAATTGGCATCCCAGAAAGCATATGATATAGGAGTTCATGTCTGTGAGTTCAGGATTTGTATTCAGTTTCTGTGGCAGATATCAACACTCAACAAAGGTCCAATAGGTGAATTTTCATTCATTTTTTGAAATTTTATAGTAAAGGTGTTGAAACATAGCCTGCCATGAGTTGTTAAGTGAAGAGATACAAATAATTAGGCTGAATTCAGTGGACTTGCCTGAGGTCACATATTAATGTGCCCTAGCATAGGGACTGGAATATATTGTGTTTAATCCTTGCTTTTACACTCAATCCTACTACTTTTTCTCCCAACTAGTGCTAAGATAAATTGTGTTGATGCTAAAGACATTCAGAAATTGGGCCCGAGGTAAGGTTACTAAGGGATTCTGTAGTGGTAAACTTCAAAAGCCAGAAGTCATTCATGGTCTAGATACAGTCAGCTTTTCCAGGAGGCACAATACATAGGGCCCAAGAAGTTATTTTATTTATAATTTCTAATCTTGGGGAAAATTCACATAAAGTTAGAGTGCTACTTGTCTCTGTTGCTCATGTTTGAGAAATTGAGAACTCAGACATGTCCTCATGGAAATTTCCACCTAGCTATTGAGGCAATGGAATTAAATTCAAGTGTTAATAAAGTATTTCCTCTCATCTATGGTTTTGCTCTCTACAGTTTTAGCTATTTTTGGTCAGGTCAAAAGAAGTTTAAAATTTTTAGTACTAATATTTGACTGTGTGAAAGAAAACATTCACATAAATTTATTACATCATACTATTATAAATATTTTATTACTTCTTGCTAATAATATTTTTGTGCATAATTTATATATTAAGATTTACCATGGGCACATATATGTTTAGATATATATATATGTAATATATGTATATTCAATTTTGTTTACAATTTTAGGCATCCACTGGAGGTCTTAGAATGTATTTCCCATGGATAAAGGGAGGATACCGTACTTTCCTTATGGTAAAAATCTAAACAATACTTTTAAGATATCTTATAATGTCATAGGGAACCATTAGGCAGAGACTAATATAAGAGTACAAGGATACTTTGAAGTAATTTAGACACAGCCCTTCCTTCCATTCCCTCATTAGCTCAGGGCATCTTCAACAGTCTCATCACGTACTAAACCAGACTGCTGAAATGTGGACATACATGAAAATCAGGTATTTGGCTCATTTATAATTGAAGAGAGAATTTAAGTTGAAAATGACTCTCCAAACTTATTAAGGATGATAAATGGCTGAGAGGAAATATTAGGAAGTTTAAGTCAATATAGTTATTGGTTGCAAGTGAATAGGGTGCTTAGGGGCTTGCATAGCGTATGCTAGCAGCATACCAGTCAGCTCTTATGTGAGAAAAGTTGTTCAAGAGAACATAATATGAATTGTTGACTGGGCTTTTTTAAAAAAACATTTTATTTTTGAATACTTTCAAATATTCAGAAAAGTAAAACGTGTAGTCTGATGGGCTGCTCTGACTTACTACTCAGCATTAACAATTATAGATATATTGGCAAATTTGTTTCATCAGAACTCTCCAGACCTCTTGCTGACTTCTTAAAAGTTTAATGAGGCATACGGTAAAAATCTACTTATTGTAACTATACAATTCAGTGATGGTTAGTGAACATACAGAATTTTGCAGTCATCATAAACTGTGATGTTAAAATAGTTCCATCATTTCCAAAATTTTCTCATGCCTGTTTGTAATTAACCCCTACCTCTACCTCTGGCCGGATAACTACTTACTTTTTTCCTGATATATTTGCCTTATCTAGATAGTTCATGTAAATAGAGCTATTCTGTGTAGTGCTGCCATTTTGTGTCTCCTTTCATTTCGTGTATTGTATTATGAAGTTCATCTACGTTAGGTATTTATCAGCTGAATTTTTAATTATTGAGTAGTATTCCATGATAAGATTGGAAACACTGGCTTTGTCTATTCACAAAAGTTAATGAGCATTTACTTGTTTTCAGTTTGGGGCTATTATATACAGTGGTGTTATGAGTACCTGTGGGCAAGTTATTGTTTCCTTTGGGTGGGTACCGAAGAATGGAATTATTGATTTATAGGAAAGCTTATTTTTAACTATTAAACTCTTTTCCAAAGAAGTTCTGTGTGCATTCCCACTAGCAATGAATTATTATTTTACTTTTCCCTCATCCTTGCTAGGTTTTCAACATAAATGATGATGTCATCTGTGAAAAATAGTTTTATTTTCGTGCCTTAATGACTTTTATTTCTATTTCCTGGTTATTGCAGTGGCTATATCATCAGTACGGTATTGAAAAAGGTGGCAGGAATGAAAAACCTTGTTTTGTTCTTTATCTTGAGGAAAAAGCATAGATCTTTGTACCATTAAGCATGATTTTAGCTGCAGATATTTCTTGGTTTCTCCTAATGGGTTGAATAAGTTCCCTTGTATACCTAGCTTTCTGAACATTTTATTAGGTTTATAAGGTAAATATTATCCATTGAAAATGATGTCTGATTTTTCTTTTTAAATTAGTTGAAATGGTGAATTACATTCGCTGGTTTTCTAATGTTAGAGTAAACTTTCATGGCGGACATGACACATGGTCTCAGGTAGTGTCATTTCATTTAGTGTACTTTTAGCTTTACACCAAAACTGACAAGCAGTACAAAGGTTTCCCTTAATTCTCTGCCTCTGGACATGCATAGCCTTGCCCATGAACATCCCCTACCAGAACAGTGTATTTGTCATTACTGATTTTTAACCATACTTGGATTCCTGAGAAAAATGAAACGATCCAATATATTGTCATTTTCATATATTGTTCAATATAATTTATCACATTTTAATTTATATTTTATTTATAATTTGTTCGCTGAAGTTACTAATTTGTAATTTTCTTCTTGTTGTTTGGATTGGCTTTTTCTGGTTTCGTTATTGGATGGGTAACCTTTTAAGAGGTAGGAAGATTTTCATACAGTTTAAGTTCTTGAAAGAGTTTATGTAGTATAGCTATTGTTTTCCTTAAGTATTCAGTACAATTCACTAGTAAAATTATATGTACCTGGAGTTTCTTTGTATAAAACTTTTAAATTACCAATTCAATTTCTTTTATAAATATGGGGCTCTTTATTTAAAGTGTTTCTCTTGAGTGCTCTGTGGTCTGTGTCTCTCAAGATATGCTTTTCACTTTTAAAAATTTAGTATATGTATTAATAAAAGGTATATTTTTTCTTATTTCTTGGTTACATCTGTAAAAACTTTAGTGATATAATCCAACCAGTAATTATTTGATAATTTCATTCTCTATTTTTTCTAATCAGAATTACTGGATTGTTTAGAACTTTATATTCTCTAAAGAATCATATTTTGCTCTCATATTTTATTTTTATATTTTTGGTTTTATTGATGTCCATTTTTATGTCTGATATTTCCTTTCTTCTACTGTTTACATTTTATCTGTTCACACCAACCACATTCATGTATTATCTTTTATCTTCTGCTTTTGCCTCCCATAAATGATATATTGAGAAGGATTCTGAGTCTGCATTACAGCTCAGCTGGAAAAGAAACACTGTCATTGATTAATGGTGTTTTTTTTCTAGAATGCAAAAGTGAAACAATGGAATGTTTTGCTACATCTGTTAAAAGGAATGCTGTGTAATTGTGGTCTAAATTTCAGGTGCCACATATACTAGATAAAGTTAGCTCACATTAAGAAAACTGCTTAACAAAAATCAAATTTATTACAAAGAAGAAGACAAAACAAACAAAGTCAAATACTAAAAGTAAAACATGAATAATTTAGGGGAAAGTTTATTGGTATAACAAATTTCACTAAGGAGCTTGTACATGTTGTGAAACTACAGTTAACTCCTTGAGTAATTACTAAGATTCTTTGAGCATTTATTATATGGCACACAATGTAACCAATCTTGCTTCACATTTATTAACTCAGTACCTAGAATAGTCCAGTAAATGCTATCATTAGCTTATTTTATAGATAAGAAGCTAAAATTCAAAGAGATTCAATAACTTCCAGAAGAAAACACAATTGAAGCTCTAGGATTTTATCTTGATTTCTCTGATAAAATGATATGTGTTCATGATTTAAAGTTCTAATAACAACTTTTAAGGAGCCTTCAGGCATATGAAAAGACACATCTGTAAATGAAGTAAGCGCTTTCACAAATAATAAAGGTATAAACCTGTATTTGTTACTTCTTTGTTTCTGGGACAAAATACCCATTAACACAGGTTAAAGGAGGAAAGGTTTGTTTTGGTTCACACTTTGTGGAGGTTTCAGTTCATAGTCAGCTGGCTCCAAGACAGCTTACCATGGCAGAGGGGGATAGCAGAGGAGACACAGTTCATGGCTTTATAGGCAGGAAGCAACTACCCGCAAGCCTTCTCTTCTCTTTTTTTTTTTTCTTTTTTTTTTTAATTTTATTTAAGGAGAAAAGAAAAAAAAAAGCAGGGAAAGGGTACAAGTTATACAGATTTACAGAAAAAAAATGAACAGTAGAAAATCACTAGTTAATGGATTACATATTGTCATCTTAGAAATAATTGTTCAAGTCACAAAATTAAAGCTTGTAAAGTGGACATTCCATCAATGATACTGCAAACAGTTCTGTTCATTGATCCAATAAAACTCTGTGATATCATTTTCTATCTTATACACTTAAATATACATGCAGTTATATAGTTTGGAGCACTTTCTCTTCCTCTCTTTTGTACCATGACTATTACACATTTTGGGTTTCATTGCTCCCATGGTTCTTATTACTTTTTTGGAAGAGAGTAAAACCAAATGCGACATAACAGAACAGAATCGGTCAAGTCAAAAGGGTGGACACAATAGATAATGTAAAAACATAATACAAGGTGATCAACAATGGTTACCATAATGCCTCCCGCTATCTCTAATAGAATTGCCTATATCGTTAGTTATAATACAATTGAACAACACAGTAAAGAATAAAACCGACAAAACCAAAACATTGGAGACATTGTAGGTCTTCAAAAGTAGATAAAAGTCAACAAGAATGGGCGTCATAATGAATCTCATTATCTTCACAGCTGATGCCTAAACTTTCGAACCTGATACTATCCAGCAAAACAGAATAGGGGAACATCAGTTAAAAACCAGATGGTGAGTGTAATACAGGGCTTTAAATCAAGGTAATGAAAAGTCAAAGTGGGTTACTATAATATATCCTGCTATTTTTTTTCCTTTAATTAAAAGGATAAAGATAAAAAAGTAAATAATGGAGTGGAGATTGAGATAAAAGAGGGCATAACAACGAAACAGCGCAGATCAAAACATAACCATTTAAGCAGAATAGTGTTTCACCACCAGATAATCCTAACCTAAAAGTAGTTACCATATTGTCTCTTTCTTTGAAATCCTTGAGTACAACTTCGTATACTGTAGCATTAAGTATATCAAAACAATGTAAAACCATTCAAGAGAATGACAGCATTACAGAGTATTTAGAATCGGCTAACAGAAAATGAACAATGGTTTCTGTATAATCTCCTTGTCTTTAAAAGGTTTTTGCTTATACTATCGTACATAATAAAATCCAATAAGATACAGCCTATTTAGACCATTGGAGACAGAAGGACAAAAGCTAGATGAGACTTCAAAACAAGATGATACTAAATCAGTATTACCTATTAAGATGTCATTTTCTCCAAAATAGCTGTTCCTATCATCCAATCTTCTCTGCCTCATTTCTGTTGAGCTCTTTTTCTGTCAGTAGCTGTCAGTTTGTCTTCTTCATTTTGTTCTCTGCTCCATTCGTTGTGGCCTCTCTGCCATTATTTCTGGATTCTTTGTATTTTTCTTTTTTTAGAATATCCTGCAATACTCTCTGTAGAGTTGAATTGGTGGTTGCAAATTCCCCCAGTTCCTCTTTATCCTGGAAGCACCTTGTTTTTCCATCAATTTCCAGGGACAGTTGTGCAGGATATCTCAATCTTGGCTGGAGATTATTATCTTTCAAAGCTTGAATTATTTCCCCCCACGCTCTTCGTGATTTGATGGTTTGTGCAGAGAAATCTGCTGTAATTCTGATGGGTGTTCCCTTGTAAGTGGTCTGTTTCTTGTCTCTGACAGCTTTTAATATTCTGTTCTTGTATTGAATTTCTGGAATTTTTATTATTATATGCCTGGGTGTTGCTTTGTTTGGGTTGTGGGTAGCTGGGGTCCTGTATGCCTCATACATCTGAGTATCTTTACCTTTTGCTAAATTAGGAAAATTCTCCTGGATTATTTCTGCGAGTAGCTTTTGTAGTTCACTTATTTGTGTCCCTACTTCTTCTTTTATGTTCTTAATCCTTAAGTTATGGATCCTCTTATCATCTTCTTGTCTTTGTATTATTGCTGTTTGTTTCTTTGTTATTTTTAAGAAGTTTTTCATTTCATTCTCCCATATTACAAGTCTGCCCTCCAGTTCAGATAGTCTGTCCTTAGTTTCTTTCAAGCTGTTATGCCAGTCTTGGATAGACTTCTTAATTTCTTGATCGTCCCTTTGAACCTGCTTCACATACTCAATGCTTTCTCTGTTTTCTCCATCAAGCAATTCTCCCCTCTTTTTCTGTTCTTCCATTCCACCATCTGTTTTTTCCTGGGTGGTGCTTAGCATTTCTCTAACTATTCTGCATACTTCTAGCTTCAGGTCGTTGATAACTTCATTCCTGAATTGGTCTATGAGGCTCTCTATATGGCGCCTTATGTGTATTGGTGCGGTGTCTGCTATTGCCTGTTTCTCAGAATTGGGGGCCGAGGAGCCTTTCTTGTTGCTGCCTCTTCCCATGCTGCCTCTTCTTCTCTGTTCCTTATATATGCAAGCTTATATAAGAGGCCCAGCTTCTCTCCCAGTCAGCCACAGCCCGATCGAATTGCGCCAGTTAGGTGTTCCCGCTCACCGCTGCGCACCAGGGAGTTACGGACCAGGCAGCCTACACATCTCCCCTCCCGGCCACCGTCAGGCTCTGGGATCTGGGTTGGGACAGCCTACCAGGTCCGCTGGCAGCGTCACGCAGGCCAGGCACTTTTCACCAATCCCGCCCGAGAGGGGGATGTGTGGCTGGAGTTGCCACCGCGCCCTGCTCCCGCAGGACTGCTCGGGCCCAGAAAGTCCTCTGCTGTAGTCAAACTGTGGTAGAGTGTCAGTTTCTCTCACTCACCTCACCACAAGTCAGTGCACGCCTCCCTGCCGTTCGCAGATTGCCGTTCTCAGAGCTTCTGCGCGTCTCTCTCCTTGCCGAGCCACTGTAGAGGCAGCCAGCCGCCGCGCGGCGGGAAACCCAAATCGCGGCTTATAATGGCGCGGGTTCCAGCCTCCACACCGAGGCTTTTCTGTTCCTGTTTTAGCACCAGGACTGCATTCCAAGTTTCTCTCAGCCCAGTTCGTTCCTGAGTCAGCAGAGCATATCTCCACCTGCTTATGTCTCCTTAGTCCGCACCATTCCTGGCTTCTGAGCCGAGTCTTTCAGAGAGCCTCCAGTAGTTGCTGTTATCTGTCCGCCATGTTCTCCTGGAAGGCCTTCTCTTCTCTTTATTCCACTGAGGCTACAAACCTTTTGGGAAGGCCTTTCCCTTATCCACACCCAGAACTATGGTAAACTCATCAGTGACTAATTTATTTATCTTACACACTTAGTCTATACCCACAAACCCTAGATCCAGCCACCTCCGCAAGCCCCACATATGACTACAAGAGGCATTGGGGGAACATCTAGATATAAACCATCACAAAATATTTTGCTTGCAATACTAAAAGGCCTAATTTTGTCATCCTAGGAGGACAGCTAAGGGAGCATCTTATCACAAAACTTTTTTTTTTTTTTTTTTTTTTTTTTTTTTGAGACAGGGTCTTACTATGTAGTTCAGACAGGTTTTAAACTCACTATCTAGTCTAGATTGGCCTTGAACTTACAAAGTGATCCTCCTGCCTCAGCCTCCCAACTGCCTGAATTACAGACATATACCCGCACATCTGGCAAAACTTTTGATTTTTGTCCCAGGGAGTTATTTTAATTCAAATTGCTTAATTTCTGGTTTGTTTAATTATTCTTTAAAGCCTCCAAGTATACCTAATCTGTATGATATTTGAAATTTTGATAGTACTAATTGTGCTTTTTTCAGTGTTAAAGTGGTCCTAGGCTTCTATCTGCATTCTTGAAGATGATAACTGATAGCTACAATGAAATATGCAAATCCCAGAAATGTCTTTTTGTTCATATCAAGATTTCTTTAGGAAATATCTTTATGATAAAAATCTTTCTTCAGAAGTGATTATAGCTATCTGATGTGATAGTTTACAGTATAATCCCAGTACTTGATAGATTATGAAGAATGATCTTGAGTTGGAGACCAGCCTAGACTGCATAATGAGACCCAGGTAGCAATCAATCAATAAATAAAGTTGATACAAATGATTCCATTGTTTGATTAATGTGACTAATGCAGTAATAAAAATGCAGATGTCTCTTTGCCATATTAATTTCATTTCCTTTAGATATATTACTGCTAATGGAATATCTATACAACATAGATATTATATTTTTAATTTTTTGTGGAACTACTTTTTGGTTTCCATAATGGCTGCCCTGGTTACCACCAACAGACAGCAGATTTATTTTTCTCTTCATCATTTTTGCTATCTTTTTGTTTTTGAAATAGTTGTTCTAATTCATGTGAAGAGCCATTTCATTGTGATTTAATGTGTGTATTGTGAAAGAAATACTTTGATATAAAAGCTCCATTGCTTTACCCAATTACTATTTTCCTTAATTAAAATAAAGTATCCCTAAGACTACTAGCCTTATATCATTTATAAACATGAGATTTATTTCAGAATGAGGAGAAGAAGAAACTCTGGGCTAAATATAATACTATGTCTGAAACTTTGTCATTAGATGGTCTTTCTTTCTCTTTTTCTATATAAGAAAGCTATTCAACCAGTATCACTTGTCTATATCTCTCCTATTTTGCACTCTATCTCTCTATATGTTTTTATTTTATGAAAAAATAAAACAAAATTCTATCACAAAATAAGAGAATAATTAATTCACTGTATGTCATAATGTTAAAAAATACTCAGAGTGCAAAATATAGATAAGACTTTCTTACAAAGAAGAAACAGACAATAGCACAAAAGTTGAGCTAAGAGAAACTAGTAGTATAAATGAAACAAATGAGCATAAATCTTAAAATATTTTTGAAACAATAGAAGGCTATTTTCAAAACTATTTGAACTTCTCCCTACTTCTATTTATCTATTTTCTATTTTGCTCTTTATTTGGATACAGGTATAGATATAGATGTATCAATATAGATATCTCATGTAAATTCCATTTGACTCCACTATCCCCCTTATAGTTATCTTCAAAGAGAGTTAAAGTCACCATGTTACAGTGATACATAGGTACCTATACTTATACCAACACAATTTGTAATAGCTAGCTCTTGGAAACAGTGCATATTTCTACCAACAGATGAACTGATAAAGAAAATGTGGCATTTATACACAATGCAGTACTACTGTAACTGTAAAGAAACACATTTGAAGCATGCAAGTTGAAAGCTTACGGTTAAATGAAATAAGTCAGACACACAAGCACAAATACGTCTCTGTACATATTTGTGTGTACAGTTACTCTATTTCTCATGGTGGCTAGTCTTGTTACTTTACCCAGTCTACTGCACTAAGAGCTGAGCTTAAATACAAGCTGAGAACGTGTTTTACTGGTTTGCCAGGGGAGACAGCCTCCTTTGTGAAGTTCTCAGCCATCGTGAGGGTTCTGGCTTTTTATACCATATATAAGCTTTTTGGTAAAAGGCCATACAATATTTAGATATTCTGTGCTATGGGGTCTATATTAGAACAACTTAGTTCTCATGTTGTAGGATGCAAGCAATGATAGACAATGTATAAACCAATAAACACTATTGTATTTCAGTATAACTTTATTTATAAAGCAGACAATAGTCCACAGAGGAATGACGGCCATTCTTTGTTGACTCCTCTTTCCTAGCCTCACTCCAGTCAAAATCCACCACTTCTTCCACTCAAGGTTAAGACTATGCAAAGCAGACTCCCATGTCAGCTGTGTTTTCCATGGCACTAAATTAACATAATCTTCTGATTAGGCACTGAAAATGGTCTTGGAATATCAAACAATGGATGGAATCATTTTCTTTCTGTTTCATGTTTTTTCCTTTCCTTTTTTCCCTTTTCTTTATTTTTCTTCTCTCTCTCTTCCTACCCCTCTCTATTTTATCATTTATTTTATCTCTCCCAAGCTTTTCTGTCTCTCTCCTATCTTTCATCTTTCTCACACCTCCTCCCCATTCTGAAAACCAACCCCAGGGCTTTCACAGGTGCCATACAACTGTTCTGCTGAATTACATCCCAGATGCCCAGCCTGACAAATGTTTTTTGAATCCCGAGTATGTTAGGTGATAGAGATGCAATGGTGTGTGAGACCTCGCTTCCTAACTTAGAAATACTTCCAGTTGGTAAAGGAGACAGAAAATAGGACGTTTCAACACGTCATTTTTGGTATTGCAATAGAAGTATGAAGAGCACATTGTGGGAAGCAACTGCCTCAGCTTGGAGGAACAGTAGAAGTTTTTCTGATAAATGTGATTGCCAAGTTTAGACCTGAAAGAAAGCTGTTTCCCCAGCCCATATTACAGAAAAAGAGTCCGAAGAGTTGCTCAGCAAACAGAACTTTGCAACAGGTCTGGAGGAGTTCACCAAGTTGAAAGAATACTTAGATCATAGACTATAAAAAGGGGTTAATAAAGGGTAAGGCTGGACAAGAAGAAAGCGACTAGATGACAAGGGATGTTTTGGGTAACCACGCTTTTTCAGGTGATTCTAAGCATCACCAGGACAAAATCAGAGAGCCTCCTTGTTTGCTTATTGATCTAGAATATGGTTCCCTTTTTATCTATTTTCATTCCACTGCCAGATCACATTTATTCTCTGCTTAAATTCCATTAGGCCATTCCTTGTTGCTCTTTTGTCTTTTAACATGTCTCCCCAGAGTGTTTTATATCATTTTTTGTTAGGTTTATGCCTTGGTTTTCTATTATCACTTCAACTGCTGTCACATATAATATCTTGTATATTAATTACATCATCTCAGTCATTATTGGAAAACAAAAATGCAATTGCTATTTACACATTGATAATATATCAAGCACTCCCATAAACTCTTTAATACTAATAGTTTGTCTTTGCATGTTTTAGGGTTTATAGGTAGACTCAGCATAGCAATTCTACACGTTTAGTTTTGGTTCTGTTTTACATCATTATCATGTTTTCCTCTTTCTCATACTTTTGCTCTCTCTAGTAGTTCTATTCATGGCAATGAATGAGTATTCCTTTTTCTCCACATTTTGGCCAGCATTTGGCATTGTTAGCATGCTTGGTTTTAGCCATTCTAATGAGTGGGTGGTGAATATAGATATTTTCTCTTATTCTAATGAGTGGGTAGTGATTACTTGGATATTTTCTCTTATTTACTTAGATGTTTTTCTTATATGGCTATATTTTTCTGTAAGTTGGTATTTATGAGCATGATTAAATATCTCAGAATAAGTTTTTAAAGGATGCATTTTGTTATTGGCTTTTATTTCAATCATATTTTGATAAGAAAAAACATTCTATTGTATTGAAATTTATTAAGATTTCCTTAATGGCCTAATTCTTGGACAATTATAGTGAATATTGTTGATTCACTTAAAATGTTTGTAACCTAATTATTGGCATAATGTTTGTAATTTTCATTGTTAAACTTATTATTTCTAATGCTCAGAATATACATTTACTAGAGATTATGTTTTTGACCTGTAGGTTACTGAAAGAATCACATTAAGTGGGGGAATTATTTTCCTAGTTATTCTGTTATTTTAAAAAAATTCAATACTATGAAACTTAAAATCATAGATTTAAAGCTGTGATATAAGGTATGTAAGTTTAGAGTGGCTATATACTTCTGTTCATTAAATTCTTCAACAATATGCAAATATCTTGTATCCCTGAATATAAGAGCTAATTGGAAGATATACTTCAGCTGTAACTAATACCTGGTCATTACCATAGTAATTGCCAATGCCATGTATAGTATATCTCAGTATTCTCTTGCCCAGTGACTACTCTGTAATGCCAGGATGGCAAGGATAGGCTGATTGGGACTGGCATTTTTAATTTCTAGGTACATCTTATTTTCAGGGAAACATGGATGTTTTTGTCAGGTAAATAAAGTGTAATTCTATCCTAACTGTTGACAGAAGAAAATTAAATTACTTCTGAGGGATAGTAGCAACAAACAGACTATGTGTTACATGCATAGTTTTCAATATTTAAATAACAATGTCTGAGACAAACCACGTGACAAAAATAGCCAACAACAGATCAATTAGAGTGGTCAATGGAAATAGGATCAAAATTAAATTAGAATATAGAAACATTATCTATGAATTTTAAAATTATTGTGATTAATATTTTCCATAAAACAAATGTCAAACTGTAGCACTTCAGAAGAGAACTCAGCATTTAGACCTTCTGTCCTGCTCAGCACAGGATTTGGAAAATGCATCAAGAGAGAAACTAATGCAGACCACCAGGCTTGTGCTCCACGGATCTGAGCTCCTTTAATTCTTGCTCCTTAATGTCTCTAAACTCTTAGTTTGTTTCCCACCTTATAAGAATGTGAGGTAGCAGAGCTGCTGCTTTCACCAGAGCTGCAGCTTGTTGGAATTACTTATTAACAAATACTCTGAAGATGAAAAGGGCAGAGACTTTCCTGGCTCTTCCATTCTGTTCTCAAGCTCTGGATGCTCTGCTGCTCTTCAATGTACCCATACTGTTGTTTATCATTTCTACTACACACAGAAATTATTCTATGTGGGTTGGTCTTTTACAAAATGCTTTGTCTCTGCCAATGTTGAAAAATTTTGGTCTTTTGATTTTAACAATATAAGTTAATTGAATTTTCATCAATTTTAATTATGTATATTTAGGTACACTTTTATGATTTTTTCTACCTTTTTTTACTTTTTTGCTAGGTTTTAATTTTTTTACATATATACCAAATATCGTGATATATATTAATATAATATAGAAAATATTTTCATGGTTTCTTAAAAAAACTTTAGCATCCATATAAGCCCAAAACTAATTTAAAATCAAGAATTTCAAATGTTTTATTTTCAATTTGTTTCCTTCTTGACTTAAAATTTTTATGGTTTGCTATTTTAATTTTCTCTTATTTAATTCTACACCATTCACATTAATTCATATTAATTATTTCATATTTATTTGCCTTTGGAACATGCTTATTTTACGGTTTTCATTATTCTTTATTGCATCTAAAATCTTTCTGATCATTATTTTCTTTAGACTTTAAAAAGTTAGAATATACTAATAGTACATTTTGTAGGTTTTTGTATGTCTAACACAATGACTCTCAAAATACAACCAATAGAATTTTAGAGATCTCAAGATATATTTAGAAGATTCATGAAAGCTATTTTAATAAACACGCAAAGATGGTGTTGCATTTTTTTTCACTCTGACATTTGCATTGACATTGAAAAGGAACATTGGACAAAGTTGCAGGTTACTTAGAAATGGTTTGATGAAGCAATAAAAACATGCATTTGTAAAGTGATAATGCAATGTCACATTTCCATAGGCGCCAAGGCAGTGTGACATAGCAGAGAGGCACTGTGGAGGAGAAATAGTTCAGGGCAGACAGAAGGGAGCCAAGCAACAAAGTAGTAAGCAGTAAGCAATATGGGACAAGCATTGACCCTCTTTCTTTCCATATATCTTATCAAGACTACATGCCCTTAGGGTGAGTAGCACACAGGGTAGAGCACCCTTAATCCTACCCAAATGTATGTAAACCAACTGGTGGACTAGTTAACTAATCATGCACTCTTGATCCCAGCATCACACACTCTAGAACCAGCCACCTCTGAAAAACCCCTACCTAGCACTGCGTGAGGATTTGGAGGAACATCTAGACACAAGCTATAGCAATTTCTAATAAATTTTAACTTGATAAATGCACAATGTCTTGCAATATGAGTAACATATGCCATCAAATGTCTTATGATTACGACTGAACCAATGATTCTGAGCCAATGATTCTTTTCTCTGTCTCTTTTTCTGTCTCTGTTTCTTTCTCTATCTCTCACTCTGTCTCTGTCTGTCTGTCTATCTGTCTGTATGTCTGTCTCTCTCTCTCTCTGCTTGTCTCTGTCTTTCCCTTTGTAGAATTGTGTGTGATCGATCATCTCCCGACAGCAAAGGATTATGGAAGAGATCTCATTTGCAGAGGACGAGAAGAAAAAGGCAGAGGAATACTTCAGTTCAAATAAGATTAGGGAAATGTGTAAAATGTGGGAAATAATGTAAAATTTTGTTGAAAAGAAGGCTGTAGGAGTGTGAGTGATGAATCTGTATAGTGATAACGCAATGTCACATTTCCATGAAATCTTGAAAAGGAGACAAAGCATCAGTAGATAGAATCCTTGTTAAAGATGCATGAAAAGGAAAAGATTCCACTGAGCCAATAGATAGGACTGATCTTCTTTAGTGATAGTAAAAATTATCCTCTACAATAAACCTCCTTTTTTTGTTTCCCTTATACAAACCATGAAGGCCTTCAAAGTTAGATATAGATTAATTTGCTTATTTTTCTTTACATTTTGTGTTTGTTTTATTATTTTCTGTGGAATATTACAGCACTATAATCATTTTCATATAATTTTTGGGGGGTTGTAGAACAAATCACCCTACTTTCCATTATTTTATGGAACATTCACTTTGATGTGTAAGTGTTTTGACTTATGCACATTTTTCTGGAATGAGTTATGCTTGGTGAAATGAAGGTTTTACTGAACATTGTTTATCTGTGAGATATGGAATTCAGAATTACAACTCAAAGAAACATTTTATTTTAGTAGAGAAAGATTGGATCCCTTTATGCTAAAGGAATATTAACATTTTCAGATGCTATTTATAGGGTCAGATCAATCTGATCCCCAATACCATGACCCTACTTCCCACCAAAATAAACACAAAAACTTAAATATTGTTCACTAACTTCTTAAAATTATCATGGAGATATAGTAGGATCCTAAGGAAAATGAGTGGGAACTAGAAAGAAAAAAAATCACATAATATGTATCTTCTCTTCAGTTTATTCTTAGAATCTACATTTTTTCACTGTTAATAAAGTGCAGTATTCTGAATTTCAATACTTATTCATCAACCTTTCATTAATTCTTTCTGTTAGACAACTCTATTGAGAATACCAAGATAGTAATTCCCTTTCTTACAGAGTAACCACATAAGTAGCAGCAAAGATTTTTCAAAAGCATATAATCTCTTTTTCTACCACTCATCCTTTTGATAGAGCATTTGCAGCACTCCTGAGTACAATTATGTTCTTACAATAGGAAGACAAGAATTCTTTTACTTTTCCTTAGTGACATAAAATGTAAGGATAATGAAGAGGATTAAAGATGGGCTTTTATTCTCTTTTAAGAAGTATTTCACATTAAATTTGGCAGATACTTAAAATTTTTCCAAATTATCTTAAATTTATATGCTGTGAAATTTAATCTTCGTGTCTCATAGTTCAATGATATTTGATAAATGTGTAGAGTGGTGGTAGCAAATTGTATGCTTAGTTTTGTATATAGGAATAATTTCTGTTATTCAATATCTTAGATGAACAAAATCATATAGATCAAGAAAAGGTGAGTGATATCAAAGATTAACAAAATAAGTCTGGCTATAAAGGGCAGCCCAAGTGCTTTTCTCTTAATAGGACAGGGGTCAATGAAACTGCGTCTTGCTCATGATTGTACCTTGATGTCTTAGTTATTTTTTTTATTCCTGTGACAAGATGCTTAACACTGACAAATTAAAAGAGGAAAGATTTATTATATTTCATGATTTGTAGAGCTTTCAATTAATAGTAAACTGACTGAAAGACAGCACAGCAGGGTGGAGGGTCATGGCAGAGGAGAGAAATAGTCCATGATGCAACAGGCAAGAGGACTTGAGGCTCAAGGGAAAGGGAGTTTATATATATGTCTCCAGGCCACGCCTACTGTGACCCACACCTCCTTCCACCAGGCCTCACCTCTCAATGTCACACCCCGTTTTAACCCATCAGTGAATGAATTTAGTGCTACCCTATGATCCAGTCACTTCCCCAAAAGTTCCACCTCTGAGTACAAGAAGTTTTAGGAGGACTTTAAGATAGAAACCATAATATATGACTCTGTATCAGTGAAAGTGAAACTTTTAGGAACCAAGTGCTGGAACTGCACACCAAAACCCATTTATTTATAGCAAAGTGCAAACAATGGAATTAAACTTGAACACTGAACTCTTAGTTTAGAAAAAACAACTCACACATTAAAAGAAAAATTCAATAATAAAGCTTTCAATGATATGGACAGCTTGCTGTAGCATGCACGCCATAGGTTCACTACCAGCACTCTGTACGTTTATCAAATCTCATTGAACTATGAGACATGAAGATTACATTTCACTGTATATAAATACAGATGTCCTATTCATAGGTATTTATTCAAGTGAAATAAATGTTTTGTTACATAAGGACTTTTGGGCTAATAAGTTTGTACATTTTTATTTGCTAAAATATATATGTAAATCTTTGAGTCTACTTTCTTTCAGCCAGAATACTGTATCTGAAATATAAGAATGTTTCTGTGTATTTCCATAATCTAGATCTTTTATTTTGTGTAATATTCTCTTAAATACAGTTAACACTGTTTAATTATTGATTGTAAAGATGAAAGATTTGAATTGATTCTTGGTTTTGATTAGGCTTCTGATCAATTGTGAGTCAATTTTTCCATATGTAGATATGTTACTACATAGTGTCATAACACAAACTTTATATTGATGAAAAAATTGCAAATCCAGTTTAAAGTGAAACATCCTGAATGTTTTAAAGTAAATAGCTCTATTGTGGGCAAATTTTTATTCCCTAAATTTTCTATGCAGACCTGAATCTCTCTGTATTATAAGAAAAACGTTAAAAAATTTAGGAAAAAAACTAAAAATGATACAAGGACCAACTTATTTTACCTCAGAAATAAAACCAGGGAAATGAAAAGAAGGGGAACAAAGATATTTTCTTAAAGTAGTAATTGGAAAACAGGAGAGAAACAGAGTATAGGCATATGTGAGAAATTATTACAACCTCTACTCTACGCATTAGAGCTGCAAGAGAGGCTGGCTTTCTACTGTATCTGCAGCTCCTCAGTGTTAGGAACTGGGGAACTAATGTCTAGTGAGAGAGTTCCCCAGGGTGGCCGCCAAGGAGCTCCTGTGTCCAGGCTTCAACTCTGAATTAGCTGGCAAAAGTGAAGCGGCCTAGGGGAAGGAAAAAGGGCAAGTCTAGTCTATGTTTATGAGGCATAAATGCTAGCACCAATGAGTGTTGAACCTCAAAAAGGCTTCATGGATTTTCCAAACTAGGTTTTCATTTTTAAATTTTGGATTTAAACCCAGAGAAATTACAGGCACTAATCTGAAGTTACAATCTTCAGATTTGATTAAGGCAAGTGTTATATAATCCTCCACATCTCATCAGGGTGTATTATAGGACTTTACATTGTTAGATACACTGGGATCGTCTGCTCACAGAAATGGCCATCAAGATGTTAGAAATACAGCATTCTTATCCAGAAATGCTGCTGGGGATATACCACAGTGGCACAGCTACTGCCTAGCAAATGCAAATTGTGAGTGTGATTCTTAGTACCAAAAACAAAGAAAGAGAAAAATGCCTGGGAGTTAGAAGTTCTTAGCAACCAATTTTTAAAAAATTTTGTCTTAGTTACCTACTTGTTGCTAGGACTAAATAACTAACACCCACAAATTAAAGGAGGAAAGGTTTGTACAGATTTCAGTCCCTAGTCTTCTGGCTCTAAGGCAGGAGGGCATAACAGAGGGGCACCACTGAGGCGAAACAATCGGTGGCATGGTAGGCTTCTTTCTTTTTTTCCTTTTTATTCCATCCAAACTACAAGCCTGTTGGTTGTCTCCACCCACGCCCAGGGTAAATCCAGCATCTGCACCCAGACTAAGTCAATCAGTGGACTGATTCAGTATCACACACCCATGATCTAGTGTCACACACCATGATCCAGTTACCTACAAAAAACAACCTCAGAGTGTGTAAGGCTTTTTTTGGGAAGACATGAAGAGAGAAGGCATAAAATTTTTGGAATATTTGTATATACATAATAAGATGGGATCCAAATCTTAACATGAAATTCATTTGTGTTTTATATACCTATGCATATAAAGCAATTTGTGTACTGCTTGAGTATTTGTTTATTGTAGTTCTGGGGGGTGAACCTAGAGTTTTTTTCACCAAGCTAAATTCCTAGCCATTTTAGGGATTTAATTTATTTTTAAGATTGTGTCTTACTTAGTGGCTAAATTGCTCATTAAGCTTAAACTTGCTATCCTCTTGCCTCAGGGTCCCAGAGTGCTGGGATTACAGATGTGCACCAACACACCTGGTTTATATAATGATATGAGCATGTCTGCAATGTAACTGAGACACATTGCATGAGCTCAGATATGGAATTTTCCCTGTGGCATCATACTGTTACTAAAATATTTTCAGATTTTGGATTTTGAGTTTTTAGATTGATTATTCTCACTCTGTACTAACCTCTAACTATTATTTTCACAACAAGATTATTATGGTATATATATATATATTACTTGGAGACATATTTTTTTGATGATTATACTTAATTCTAATATGTAAGAGCCATCAAATATCCATGACTGACAGTTTGATAGTTATAGTTTCTTTGTCCTATCCTGCCTTAGATACTTGCAGCAATTAACAGTTACACATAGCTTGATTGTTAGCAAAAAAACCCCAAATACATAAAAATTGCAAAACATCACATTTAGCAGACCAGCCCTATTAAATTTGTGAATTTAAGCATCTATGTGATGTGTAACTCCTCGAGTTCTGCCCTCTGCCTGAACCTTCTTATGTCATCATCATTCCCAGCTTTTCCTGTCTCTCATCTCAGAGATTCATCTGCACTCCTACTGGTACCCCAGGCTCTTCACTGCTTGCCAGATATTGCCTTCTTCCTTTCCTTCATTTGTATATTCATCCTTTCCACAAATACTACTTGAACTAATGGTATATGTAAGCTTCTGTGCAAGAAACTGATGGGTATTACAAGAAGAGAGATGAGGTATACTGTTAGATATATTTCTTCTTCACCTCCAACTCACCTTTACCTACCACGGAAGTTAAACTGAAACAGTTAAGGTCACTTTGCACAAGGTGGCTCTGGTGAAAGAATGACAGGAGCCACAGTGATTCAGGATTGCTTGAATCTATTAGCAAGGCCGCTGGTTAATAGAGCGATTTCATGAACTCCAGGCCTCGCAGCACACTCAACCTTCCATTGCCCCATTAAGTCACGGGATTGTTCAAAGTGCAATATGAGGGACAGAATTACCCCTGTACACTTTATGCTGCTGCTAAGTATCCAACCACATAGTAAAGAATAACAGAATAAAGTCGAACTCTGTGCACCAAAAAACTTGCAAAGTTTTTTTAAATGCAAGGGAGGATGGAAGGAATTACAAATATGAAAACTCCAGGAGCGAGGTCACTGCCTCCATCACAAAGGTGTGCACTGGGTCTGTCTCTGAGCAGATAGTTTTTTTTTCGGAGAACACCACCACCTTTACAGCATCATGGGACCTTTTACCTGTACTCACCATACCCAACCTAGACAAGAGTTTTCTGAGTCTGGAGCAGTTCAGTTTATCAAAGCATCAGAGCTATAGTCTTCTCACGATTATTTCCTGATATTCAAGAATAATTTTGTACATAGCTCCAAGCAGAGCAAAGCTGTAGCTCAGGCTTTCAAAATGTTCTCAAGATGTATGACTAAAAGGAGAAGAGAAGAAATCAAAAGTATATAGAGCTATGCTGGGGAAAAGTCCAAAGTCATGAAATTCAGATAACAAAAAGGCGTTAGTATTGTTATGCCTATCCTCCAGCAGTAGTCAATGAACAAGGATCCCAGAAGAGCAGTGGCACACTGAGTGACCTTAAAATCCACATAGGAAATAGGTCGTTGTTCTGTTGGACTGCTATGTGGATGGCCTTACAACAGGGTCTCTTGGGGCTTGTATTAATTATTTATTGCTGTGAAGCTAATGATCCTGACATTCAGTGGTTAAAGACTACATATCCACTGTTGCATAGAACCTGAACGTCAGGAATACTGACCTGACTCAATAGGGTCTCTGGTCTAATGTGTATCACAAAGCCATGATCAAGTTTGGTGCCAATGCAGCATTCATCTTATTCAACTTGCATAGTATCTATGTAATAGGAGATCTGATGACTCTTCACAAGTCACAGATTCTTTCTGGCCATGATCCAGACACATCAGATCTTTGCCATGTGAATATTCATGTGGGCTCTCAATAGAGCAACTTGCTTATCTCAGAGGGAGCAAGTCAAGAGAATAAGAGAGGGCCCCAAACAGCAGCCACAGTCTTTGGTCATGTGTCATGTCTCTGCTTCTGTCATATTTTGTTAAGTCTGAGTTAGTAAGTCTGGTTTAATTTGAGTGTTGAGGATTACACAGAGTTTGAATACCAGGAGGTGAGGATTATTGATGACTATCAATTGAGGATTAAGATGACTATCTTGGAAGATGGGTACTCCAGAGTTGATTGCTAATGTCCTAAATATTTGGACATTTTGGCAAGCAGCACACATTTTATGCTTTACTTACATTAATTCTGTGCTGATGATGAAGAAGTAGAATATAGTGCAGTGTCCTGCAAAGACCAATGGTTTATAAAGAGTTTGTTTCCTAGCATGGTTGATAGAAGGAAACCTTCATTTGGGAAACAGACTGAAAACTAAGCATCACCAGCATTACTCTGATAAAAAACCTAGATAAAGACTCAACAAAATGAAACCTTGAGGAAACATACTTTGATGAACATAGAAATGCAAAAATCCCAAACAAAATACTTGCAAACAAAATTCAATAACTTACTGAAAATATTGTACACCATTACTAATTTGGTTTCATCCAATGGCTGCAAGGATGGTTCAACATATATAAACTGATAAATGTAATATATCACATAAAGAGAATCAAGGATAAAAATCACAGGATCATCTCAATACAGGAAGAAAAAAAGACTTCAACAGAATCAAGCATCCTTTCATGATTAAAAATGCTTATAAAGTAGGATAAAAATTTTTAATTCAAACTGAAAAAAGCCATAGATAAGAAACCCACAGGAATATCACAGTGAATGGTGAACAACTGAAAGGATTTCCTCTAAAATAAAGAGGAGACAAAGGTGTCCACTCCCACTACTCCCGTTCATTGCTGCACCCCAAAATTCAACCAGAGTAATAAACCTAGAGAAAGAAATAAAAAGGGTACAAGTAGAAAAGGAAGAAGCCAAATTATCCCTATATGCAGAAGATATCACTATTTATATGCAAAACCATCCCTAAAACTCTACTAAAAAGATTTTTAAATCTGATAAACAAATTCAACAAAGTGGCAGGGTACTGATGCAAGCCACAAGCATTAATTGTATTCCTGCACATCATGACCCAATAAAAAAGAAATTGTGAAAATAATTCCATTGATAATAGTATAAAATATTAGATACTTAGAGCTGGGCGCGGTGGTATATTCCTAGAATTCCAGCACCACGGAGGCTGAGGCAGAAAGATCACCATGAGTTAGAGGCCAGTCTGGGCTGCATTGTGAGTTCAAGACATCCTGAAGGACACAGTGAGACCCTGTATCAGAACAACAATAACAATGATGATGACAACAATAACAACAACAGATACCTGGGAATGAACCTAACCAAGAAGATGAGAGAATTCTATAGGGAAAATTGCATAACTTTGGGGAAAGAAAATGAAGAGGACATGAGAATATGTGGAACTATCCATTGTTCTTAGATTGACAGAATTAATATTTTTAAAAGAACCATATTGCCAAAAGTGATTTATAGATTCAATTCAATCACTATTACAACACCAACATTCTTTATAGATGTAGAAACAAATTCAAAAACTCATAGAGGATCAAAAAAGACCCAGAATAGGAAAAGCAAATGAGTAAATAGAGAAAAATTGTGGCATCCTAATACTAGATTTCAAATTATACTACAAAGTTACAGAAAAGAAATCCTAAGATAGTATTGGCACACCAACGGAAAACAGCAGAAATCACAGAAATGGCTCCCATGAACCTACAGCTATTCTTACTGTGATAGGATGGAATCTTAAAATTGTTTGTATTTGCATTTCTCTAATGGCTTAAGATGCTGAATATTTTTGAGAAGTGTTTATTCAGTGATAAAATCAGCATGGTACTGGAAAGGAAAAAGACCTGAGGATCCATGGAACAGACTAGAAGATGCAGAAACAACTCCAAACATACTTAGCCACCTTTTATTTGACAAAGGGGCTAGCATGCTCACTGGAAGAAGGACAGCTCTTTAATAAATGGTGTTGGAAAAATTGGCTCTCCATATACCAAAGACTGAAAATAGACCCATGCCTTTCACCATGCACTAAACTAAAGTCTAAATGGATCAAAGATCTAAGTATTGAAACAGAAACACTAAGTCTACTGGAAAACAAGGTAGGTAGAAATCTTGTAGAAATAGAGATAGCAGAGAATTCATGAACAAAACACAAACCGCACAAGAAGTACCTCAAAGAATCAACAACTGGGATCTCATCTTATTAAAAAGTTTTTGAGCTTCAAAAGAAATCACCAACAAAGTGAAAAGAAAACCCACATAATTGGCATGAATTTTAGTCAGAAACCCCTCAGACAGAGGACTTATATCAAGAACATACAAAGAATCGAAGAAAAGCATCAAGCTCCCCAAATTCAAAGACCGTCTCCAAAAATGGGCATCTGAGATAAACATACAGTTCTCATAAGATATAAAAATGGCAAATAAATGCATGAAGAAATGTTGATCATCACTGATCATTCAAGAAATGCAAATTAAAACAGCATTGAGATTTCATCTCACTCTGGACAGAATGGCTGCCATCAAAAAATCAACCGATAGCAAATGTTGGCAAGGCTGTGGAAAAAAAGGAACATTTCTGCACTGTTGGTCGGAGTGTAGACTGGTGCAGCCACTATGGAAATCAGTATGGAGATTCCTCAACAAACTAGGATTGGAAGTTCCATTCAATCCGGCTATTCCCCTCCTGGGTATTTTCCAAGAAAAATTGAAAAGGTCATGTCACAGAGATATATATGCACCCATGTGTATAGCAGCACATTTGTAATAGCCAAATCTTGGAAACAATCAAAATGCCCACCAACTGCAGAATGGATGGAAAAGATGTGGTATTTTTAATACAATGGAATATCACTCAGCTATAAAAAAGAATTATCTTGAGGCTTTTATAGTGAAATAGAGGCAACCTGAGACTATTATCATAAGTGAAATAAATCAGACTCACATTTATAAATACTGCATTGTCTCTCTTTCTAATAATAATAATAAACTGAAAAAGTAATAAGATCCAAAATGTATAACAGATATTGTGATAATGAAAGAGAAAAAAAGTGCTCTGAAGGGTGTAACTATATATATATATATATATATATATATATATATGATTAAGTGTGCACAATAGATAATCATACTACTAAGTTTTTGTTAGTCCATTAAACAGAATGGTTTGTACTGTCATTGCTTGTCTACTTTTTATGCTTTGATTTTGCGATTTAAGCAACTACTTCTAAGATAATGATATGTAATTTATCAACCAGTGATTTTTTTACTGTTTATTTTTGAAATTCTGTATTATTTTCATCATTTTCTCTTTTGCTTTTTTTTCTCTAAATAAAAAAGTTTCATGCTAGAAAACATATTGCTACTAATTCCCTGAAAAATACTTCCACTTTAACTGATTGCAATAAATAATATATTTTCAGAGTTATTATCAGAAAATCTAGTCTAACCTATTTTCTCAATTTCTCTCTCAGTGACTTTGTAGTTTATGTACAGGAATTCTATTGATTTTTAAGTGTTGATTTTGTATCCATGTGTGCTACTGACTCTGGTTATTAAATCTAGAAGTCTTTTGGTGAAGATTTGGAGATCTTCTCTGTATTGTATCATTTGCAAGTAATGGTAATTTAACTTATTAATTTCCTAACTTTATTCTTTTTGTTTTTTTTCTCATGTCTAAAGGCTCTGAACATTGTTTCCAGAAACATATTGAATAGGAATGGTGATAGTGAACATTCTTGTCTTGTTAGTGTTTTTAGAGCAAAAGTTTCCATTTTTGACCATTTAGTATTTTGCTGGAATTGGTTTTCACAGATGAGTTTTATCAGATTGAGGTAAATTTTCTTTAGGATTTTTATAATAAATGGGTTTTAGACTTCATTAAACATTTTTCTGCTTCTTTTGACATGACTGTATGATTTTCGTCTTTGAGTCTGTTGATATGGTGTATTACATTTATTGATTTACATATGTTGAATCATCCTTACATCTTTGTGATGAATCTTGCTTGATGGTTATTTATAACTTTTTGATAATCCCCTGCACTATGTTTTCCAGTATCTTATTGAGGATTTTCGTATCTATGTTCATTAGGGAGATCAGTTTATAGTTCTCTTTTTTTGGTTGAGTCCTTCTTTGGTTTTTGTATCAGGGTAATACTTGCTTCCAGGATTGATATTGGGTGTATTGCTTACATTTCAGTTTCATTAAAAATTTTGAGCAGTAATGGTATTAGATGCTTTCTAAGTTTCTTTTAAAGCTCTTCAATGCATTGATTCTTTGTATTATTTTCTTAGTCTCAATTACATTAATTTCTGCTCTTAACTTTAGAATTTCTTTCCTTGTTTAAGCAGTGGGCTAGATTTGTACTTTTTCTCAAAATTTGAAACTCAGTATTAGGTTGTTTATTTGAGCTCATTCTGTCTTCCTGATATGAATATTCATGGTATAAATTTCCTTCTAAGAACTGCTTTCATTGTGTCCCATAAGTTCTGGTATATTGTATCAGCATATCATTTAGTTGTAGGAACTGTTTAATTTCCTCTGTGATTCATTTGTTTTTCCACAGGGCATTATTTAATTCCATGCATTTATGGAATTTTAGTGTTTTCTTTTGCCATTTATTTCCAATTTTATTGCATTATCATCAGATAGTATACCTGAGATAATTTCAACTGATTTGCATTTATTTAATTATATCCTATGGCCTAGTATGTGGTATATTTTGGAGAATATTACATGCACAGCTGAAAAGCATGTATATTCTGAGGTTGTGAGTTTGAACACACTGTAGACATTTACTAAATCTATTTGTTCATGGGTTTGGATCAGTTCTTATATTTCTTTGTTGATTTTTTTGTCCAGGTGATCTATTTGTGAAAATAGGGTGTTAAACCCCCCATTACAACTGTATTAAGTTGTATTATTAACTGTATTATTTGACTTGTTATGACAATTAATATTTGTTTTGTATAGTTGAGCATGCCTCTGTTTTATGCATATATATTTATGATTGTTTTCTCTTCTTCTTAGAGTTTTTCCTGTTAAGGAAGTTCACATTGTCTGCAAAGAGAATAGCTACCTCTGCCTTGGGCCATGTTTGCATCATATGGAATATTGTTTTCCGTCCTTTGACTTTCAGTCTATAAATTTCTTTTTGAGTTAAATGTGTTTTTTGTATGCAGCATATTGTTGGATCTTGTTCCTTGATCCATTCTGCCAGTCTATTTCTTTTGATTTATGAATTGAGACCATTTACACTGAAGGTTATAACTGATATGTCTGGCTTATTTTTTTCATATTATTCTCTGCTATTTGTCTCTTATCTTTCCCTTCTGTTTATTCCCTTTCATGCTGGTGCCTTCTTTCTATTGGTATTCTTGGATATGTGTGCATTGTTATCTCTCTCTACAGTATCTACAATATCTCTCTATAATATTGTTCAGCACACACTATACAACTAGTTTGGTGGTTATGAATTTCTTCAGTTTTTCTTTGTTACAAAAAAATCTTATATCTTCATTAATTTTGGAAGACAGTTTTTCAGTTAATCAGTCTGGATTGGATGCTATTTTCTTTCAGGACTTGGAATACTTCACTCCAACCTCTTCTTGACTTAAGGGTTTATGCTGAGAAGTCTGCTGTAATTCTGATGGCTTTACTTTGTAGATGATGTGTTTCTTTTTCTAATATTTTTAATATTTTGTTTTTATGTTGCATTTCTGGAATCTTTATTATTACATCCCTCAGGATAAATTTGAGTTGGTCATGGCTAATTGGAGTTTTATATGCCTCATTTATTTGTATGTCAAATTATTTTTCCATACTTGAGAAGTTTTCTGCCATTACTTCTGTGAACAGTTTTTTTTTATAGAAACTTGTGTTGGCTCCTGCTTTTTTTCATTAACTCCAATTAAATTTATGTTATTCTCTTTTGCATCATTTTTTTTTATCGGTATCAGGGATCAAACTCACGACCGCCTTCTTGCAAGGCAGGTTCTTATGCCGCTGAGCTAAATCTCCAGCCCCCCATCATTTTGTAGCTGTTGGTTTGTTTACTCATAGTTCCTTGTCATTTTTAAGGAACCTTTCTTTTTCATGACAACTAGCCACCATCCTGTATTCTAGGTATGAAATTCTATTTTTACTTTTGCTTGAGTTTGTCTTGCAAACCTTTAATGGAATTTTTAATTTCCTGGACATCTATTTGAATCTTTTCCATGGATTTCATCTCTTTCCTATGCTGGACAATCATACTTTCCATCATTTTACTATGTTCAAAATTTTTAAAACCTATGTCTACTCTAGGTTTGCTAAGTAAGTTCTTCATTATGGTCATCAGTTTTTTTTTACTTGGGGGATTATTTCTGATCTGGTTTTCTCTATAGACTGTTTTACCTGTTTTTGAACTTATGGTACTATCATTTCAGAAATTTCATCTGGGTGGCCATCACTTTCTCAATCTCATCCTGCGGACTTGTTCCAGGTAAACTGGAGGTCTGGAACCGGGTTTTGCTTCTGTATCTTGCCACTTTCTATTTTTTTAAATATTGTTTTCTGTTTTGATGCCTACAAATTTCTTTTGGTAGATAGTTTTATCACTTGTATTAAGGTCACCCTAAGAAATATCTATTCTTTAGAGGCATCTTCTATGTGTATGAGGTTCTTGGCTTTTGTGTCTATTGGAAGTTCTGACCTCCCCAATTTCTTAAGGATGAAATGTTGCTATCTATTTGGCTCAGCCCTTAGTATTTTAGTACTGGACTGTGGTGATAGTTATGTGTTGTTATATAAGGGAAAACAACTGATTGCAACAGGTATAATATCCTGGATAAGTACAATTGGCAGTAATAATATTAGCATCATGCGCAGCCTAGAAACTGATAAACTGTAATTCTTGATTTGGTATCTTTAACCATAGAGGAAAAATCTACAGTTATATAACAAAACCTAACATAAATTGGGAACTTGGAGGCAATGAGTTCCCCTTAGTCCGGTGATTTTACCCTGTGATGGGGTAATTTAAAAGGTATAGGAGACAAAACATAGATAAATGAAGAGAAATGTAGTTGAAGCAATGCTGGAGGACAAAGGATGATCATGCAAAATTTGGGAAACTGCAGAATAGAGCAGAAGAAAGAGAATGAAGAAGAAAGCAAAAGATTACTATAGCATATCAGAAAGACTAGAGAAAGTGTTCACTTACGTGAAGAGATAGATCAAGAGAGATAGTTGAGGGGCTGGGGATTTAGCTCAGTGGCATAAGCGCCTGCCTTGCAAGCAGGCAGTAATGAGTTCGATCCCTGGTACCGATAAAAAAAATGAAAAAGACAAGAGAGAGAGAGAGAGAGAGAGAGAGAGAGAGAGAGAGAGAGAGAGAGAGAGTTGAAGAGAAAAAGAAGACAAGCAAAATACAACAAATATATATGTATAAAGCTAAAAACAAACAAAACCCAACCAGGCAGTAAAAGTAAAATGATACATACAAAGAAAAAACTTAAATGAAATTCCTCTGCTGTCCATTGTTCTGTGGTAGTGTTCTGTTCAGAGCCCCACCAGACCTACAGTAGGATTAGTGCTGAATTGGATGCAGGGCTGATTTTGGCCTCCAAATGAGGTTGCTATAGCCAGTCTTTAGACAGCAACTTTCTGGATGGTCTGCCCACATCTCCTTACCCTGTTTGTCTCTGTTGCTCTCCTACTTGCTGTGGTGCCCTCAGACAGAGAGAACCCAAGGCTGCTCCTAGTCCTGTGTACATCTGGCCCCTAGTGGACCTTGCCCAGTCTGCTCTGTTCCACAGTGCTCACTCCTCTCATGTGTTCCCCTCCTTGTCCCGTTCTGGTGGTTGCAAGACTATCCTGCACTGATTGTCATATGTCAGAGAGAGTGCTGCCTTCCCTGCCCAAGGGTGATCACTTGTCACAGGGTGAGGAGTGCTAATTTCCCACTCCCTGTCTCTGTTTCCACAGCTCACAACCCTATTTGAGGTACAAGTCCCTCTCTTAGCACTAGTTGCAGGGCAGGAGGAGTGGTGTTGTTTTAATAGCAATCTGTAATGCTATGGCTGTTGTTGTTAGAGGTTCCAGTTAGCAGTTATGGTGCTCAGTGGAAAAAGAACAGAACAAGAAAGAGAAGGAGAGGGAAAGGGAGAGGGAGAGGGAAAAGCAGAAAAAGAAGAAGGAGGAGGAACCGGAGAAGCAAGAGGAGAAGGAGGAGGAGAAGGAGGTGAAGAAAGAGAAAGAGGAGGACAAGGAGAGGAGGAGACAAGAAAACAAAAACCTGGTGGTCCGATATGGAGGGAACAAACACTTTCTCCCATGTGTGGCAGCAAAATTTGTTGCCATGATTTAGTGTCTTCTGTTTGCAAGAAATCAAAAGAGGGGAATGATCTTATATTGTAGATCTAACCTGTGTGGACTGAGTTTATCACACATTGGCATCTCTCCATTTTTTGGGAGAACTTCCTGGGAATGATGGTTCCTGTTCCAATCCCATGGTGGTCAGTCCATGGGCAGCTCTGGGATGGGCTGTCATCCTATAAAATTGTATGCTGATGTTTTGCCTGATCTATAGGTCTCTTACTTTGGATTATCATGATGTACGCTGCTCCCTTTCTTTCAATTACCTATGTGTTTAGCTAATTTTCTCTGAGAAGTTCCACTGTGACTTCTCCTTTATTCAGCCAAGTTGAATCCATGGCTATTCATTTCATATGCCCATTTTTTGATTGACTCTTTTGCTTTGGGACTGATTTTTAAAAATTTCTTTGTACCTTCTACATAGTAGTTCTCTTTCAGAGGCAAAATTTTCTCCCATTCCATAGACTGTCTTTTACCATTAATTGTCTTCATTGCTGTGCAAAACCTTTTTAGTTTGATACAATCTCAACTATTGATTTTTTGGTATTATTCCTTGTGATGTTGGAATTCTATTCAGGAAGTATTTGCCTGTGGTTATGTCTTCAAGTGTTTTCCCTACAAATGGGAAAACCACAGAAAACAAATGATGATAAAGACAATGGGATAAAATTGTTGTCCCAATATTTTTGGTGGAAATGAAAACAAATAACAAATACTCTGAAAAATCACTAAGGATGTTCTTCAAAAAACTAAAAATACTGGAAATATAATTTGTACCTCTTCTGGGTATATAAATGAAAGAATTAAAGACTTTATACTATAGTGATCATGATTGCAATATGATTAACAGTAGCAGTGCTAGCAGGAGCAGCCTAGAATCAATACCCAGATGCCTGCCAGCAGATGAACTGACAACAAAAATTTAGTATGTGTGTAACATCCTGCTGCAAAGTAAATGCAATTAAGTCACTTACAAAGAAATGAATAGAATTCAGGACCATTATGCTAAGAAAATAAGCCAGACTCAAAAAGTTAAATTTCATATTTTCTTCTATGTAAGAAAGCTTAAATAACTAACTATATAAATAAATGATAACATAAGATAATAGAAAAGTTGAATGTAGATTATTATATATGGGGTAGGGGATGAAGAAGGAACTAGAGAAGAGGGGTAAAAAAAGTTGACTGATCAAAATATAATGTACCAATTTGCCAAAATAGACATCATGATTCTGTTTTCTAAACATGAACTTAAAAGAACTGAGCTTCATTTATTTTTGTCCTTTTATGCCATTGTAAAAATTTTTAAATGCAAAATATTTTATACTGTGATTTGTGTCAGGATGGACCCCCAAACCCTTATGCTTTTGTGGGTTTCTTGAGTTTGTGACTGATTCATGGTCCAATGCTAACATTATGGGTACGAGTGCTACACCTGCCTTGGGTGGGTTTCCTGCACACAATATAAGGGAGGGAAAGAGGCTTGCTTTCTTGTGCACCTCCCTTTTTTGCTTTTGTTGTTTTTGCTGTCTTCTGATGCCTTGAAATGTCGCTCCTATGCTGTGCCACCCTGCTTTGGAGCCTGCTGTTTATGAAACCTCCACAAAATGTAAGCTAAATAAACCCTTTTAAAATTTTGAGTGTCAGGTATTTTGTCTCAGCAATGAGAGAAAAGTAAGATATTTTGTAAAATAAATGGTGTTGCTACTAGGCACTATTAATATTTCCAATCTCCTTCTATTTTTTGGCCATTCTGTCTCTGAATGAGACAAGCAAGGACATATATCCTCCCTGGAAGGAAAATATTCAGTTATCTTCATTTAGCTAAAGACTTCCTTCCTTCCTTCCTATCTTTTTTATTGCCTTCGTTTCTTTTCGGTAAGATCTTTCACTGAGACATAATTCACTTATGTAGTTTATCCTCTTGTAATGGACAATTCAATAGCTTTTAATATAATTATAGAGTTCTGCAACTGTCAGTGCTGTTTAATGCCAGACTATTTCATCACAAAAAATCATTTTTTCCTTTGAAGCATAGTGCTTTAGATCTTATTTTTAAAAATTTACTTTTAAATTGAAAGCTGTATAAATTCTTTTGTATGTTTTCTTCTAGAAGTTTTACAATTTTGAATTTTTTAAAATTTTAAAATGTTTTATTAGTACAGTTTTTGCCATTCATGCAGATAGTAAGATGGAATCTTAGCATTGTTTTAACCTGTATTTCTCTAATGGCCACAGATGTTGAACAGGTTTTCATGTTTGTTGACCATTTGTATTTATTCTTCTGTGAAGTGTCTGTTTATTTCTCTAGCCCATTTCTTGACTGAGTCTTTAAATTTAGGTAGTTTAATGTGTTTTCAGTTCCTTATATTTTCTAGATATTAACCCTCTGTAGCAGGAGTAACAAAAATTTACCCATTATGTACATTGTATCTTTGCTATGCTGATTGATGTTTTTGCTATACACAAGCTTTGTGTCTGGTATAATCCTAATTGTTGATTCTTGCCATTATTTCTTGTGGAATAGAGATTCCATTTAGAAAATTTTTTCCTATACATATGTCTTCAAGTGTTTTACTTATTTTATCTTCCAGTAAGTTTAATGTTTCTGCTTCAAAGTTTAGATCATTAATTTATTTTGATTTGAATTTAGTCTATGGTCTTCTGCAAACAGATAACCAGTTTTTCCCAGCACCAATTGTTGAATATACTGTCTTTCTTCTAACATTTGCTTTTGACTCCTTTATCAAAGAACAAATAACTGAATGTTTCTCATATCCTCAGTTCTGTTCTACTGACCCATACATCTGTTTTTGTTCCAATATCAAGTTGTTTTTATCTGTATTATTTTGTAGTATATTTTGAAGTCAGGTATTGAGAGTCCTCCTGTTTGGTTCTTGTCCAAAATTTTGCTCTTATGAATTTTGCTATTTTTCTGTTCTGAATCTCATCTGGTTCCATATGAACTTTTGGATTGTTTTTTCTAGATCTATAAAGTGTGCTGTTCCTGTTTTGATTGGGACTGCATTGCATTTCTATAACAGTTTGGGAAATATATCCATTTTGATAGTATCAGTTCTGCCTACCAGAAACAGGGAGCATCTTTCCATTTTCTGATGTGATCTTCAGTCTTCTTTAGAGTACTATAGGTTTCTTTGTAGGTCTGTCAATTTTCTTGGTTAGGTTAATTTCTAGGTATTTCTTTTTTTCTTGAAGCTACTGTAAATGGTATTATTTTCCTAATTTCCTGTTTATTGTTAGTATACACAAATGCTAATGATTTTGTATCCTACTATGTTGCTGAAGTTGGTTGTTTATTCTAGGAGTGTTTTGGTGGAGTACTTTCAGTCTTCTGTGTAGTATATCATGTCATCTGCAGATAATAATAATTTAAACTCTTCCTTTTTTATGTACACCTTTTATTTTTTTTCTAGCCTATTTGTTTCAGCTAATGTTTCAGTTATTATGTTGAACAGAGATAGTGACAGTCATCATCCTTGTCTTGTTCCTGATTTAGGGGAAATACTGTTACTTTTTCCTCGTTTGGTGTTATGCAGGCTGTTGATATGCCACAAACAGCTTTTTTCATATTCAAGTAGGTCCTTTTATGCCTGTTTTGTTCAATATTTTTATAATGAAAAGGTGTTGTATTTTCTCAAAAGCTTATTCTGCATCTATTGATATGATCATACGAGTTTTGACCTTGCTCCTGTTTATATGATAAATTCTATTTATTGCCTTAGGTACACTGAACCATGCTTGCATCTTTGGGATCATTATGTTTGCTCTTTTTGACAATGTGCTGAATTGTTTTTCTAATATTTTGTTGAGAATTTTTACATTTATTTCACTGAGAAGGTTGGCCTATAGTTTTCTTTTTAAATTGTATCTGTATTTGCTTTTAGAATCAGGGAGATACTGGCTTCCATAAATAAATTCTGGAGCACTCTATCCCTTTCAACTTCTTTGAAGATCTCGAGGAGTATTAGTGTGACAACTTCTATAAATGTTTTGTGTAATTCAGCAGTGAGTCCATCAGGTTCTGGACTTTTTCAGTCAGTTGATTCTTTGTAAGGTGTCAGATGGGTGTAATTATTGAATGTTAAATTTAACTTTTGCCTTCCATTTTGGAAATATTCATGTTATAGCATTATGTGTTGGAAAGATCATTGTTTATTTTAATTGACTTTACATGTTTATTAAAAAAACAGAATTGAAGAGTAGAGACAAAGTTTACATAAATATGGAGGGGGGAAAGGGTTGGGGGAAGGGGAAAGGGAAAAAGTGAAGAATCAAGATATATCATGTACAGGCACTAACTGCATATGATTTTATATATATATATATATATATATATATATATATATCTAAAATGTACAAATAAATTTAAAAATCAATTGACCATATTTTTGCACTATATTTCTGGGATCTCTATTTTGTTTCAATGATTTGTGTATATATACTTTGAAAAACAGCAAACATTTTGTATTTCTGTTGCTTTAGAAAAAGTTTGAAATTGTGAAGTTGAGATGTGATATTCTTTTCTTCAGTTTTATTTTTTTGGCTACATTATTCCACTGTTTTTGCTTTTGGGGTAAATTTTAAAAGTGGATGCTCTCAAGAAAAAAGTTTTCTAAGACTTTTTTGTTATTTTGAATATATGAATGAAATTGGGAAGAATTGACATTTTAATATTGACACTCCACGAATAAATCATCTTTGCACCTACTTTGGAATAATACCAAAATCTTTTAGAATTTTTTAAAAATTATGAATGACTGCTGAACTTTATCAAGTAATTTTTTGCATTTATATATGTCATTGGGAGGTAATTATAGTTCATTCCTTTTTTATTCTTTATGTTGATAGTTTTGTCTTTCTTCCTCCCTTTGATTGGCCTAGCCAGAACTTTGTCAGTTATATTAGTTGTACAAATAACCAGTTTTTGATTTCACTAAGTTTCTCTATTGTTTTTAATCTTTATTAAAAAACAAAAAATTACAAATATACTTATCTTGTCCTACCTGATGTTTTCCAATATGTGTACATTGTGCAGTGACTAAATTGAGCTAAGTAACATATCTCACCCACATATCATTTTTTGTGATAAAACACTTAAAATCTACTCCTTTAGTTTCATGATCATAATACCATACATTACTAGTAAGTGTAGTTATCAAATTGTACAGCAGATGATCGCTTATCTACTCATGGAAACAGAGCGTGGAGCAGTCATTGCTAGAGGCTAAGAAAAGTTTGGTTGTGATATTGATCAATTTTATTAATTTCTCTCTCAACTTTAATATTACTTTATTTTTGTCATATGTTAATTTACACTTCTTTCTCTGATTTCTTAAGTTGGGTGACTAGAATATTACTACTTTCAGATTTTCTGTCATTTCAAATATATTCATTTTATGCTAAAAATGTCCCTTTCAGTATTGTTTCAGTTTGTCTCACAAATTTGTTTGTTTTCCAAGGGTTTGGGCATTTTCTAGCATTTTCTGTCACTGATTTCTAGTTTGCTTACATTATAGCATGGGAAGATATTTCGTATAGCTTATATTCTTTTATATTTCATAAATTTGTTTTATTAACTGGAATATGGTCTATCTTGGTGAATATTTCAGTGCTTGTAAGAAAGACTGTATTTTCTTGTTTTCATTTAGAATGACTAGAAATTGTCAGTTATGCCAAATTGGTTGATTATATTAGTCAGGCTATCTATATTTATGTTCACTGATTTTATTAATCTTCTTATTTGGTGTGTTGAAGTTTCTAACTCTAATGGGTGGATTTATCTGTTGCTCCTTTTAGCTCTATCAGTGTTTGTCAAATACCTTTTAATACTTTATTGTTGGGTATATGTACGATTAGATTAGTATTTTGTTTAAATCTTCTGTCATTGCAAAATGTGCCTTTATGTCTCTGAAAAATTTTCCTTAGTCTGACATCTTCTTTTCCTAAAAGTGATATAACCAATTTAGCTTTTGATTTGTATTTGTACAGTATATTTTTCCTACTCTTGTATTTGAAAATTTTATTGCAAGAAATTTCATATAATACAAGACCCATAGTTTTAAAGTGATACAACAGCTTTGAAGTGGTTTGTGGTATATTTACAATGTTGTGCAACCATTAGTATTATCTAATTGCAGAATATATCCACCACAAACAAACAAACGAACAAACAAAAAGCCCCACAAGAATCTGCCAAAAATATTCTTCCAAATCTGTTACCATCAATCCCAGTTTATCCAACACAGGGACACAAATCTATTCTCAGTACCTATAGTTTCGTCCTTTCTAGACATTTTCTATAAATGGAACAATGCAATATATGACACTTCTGTGTCTTTCTTCTTCTATATAAGATAATATTTTAAAGAATTATCCAGATTTTATCAATGCTTTTTGTGACTGATTAATATTAAAATATTCTACTCTGGGTATATCCAATTTTCCTTATGCATTCTTCAGTGGATGACTGTTCCAATTGTTTTATTTTTTTGACTATACAAATAATGCTGCTATGTTTGTATTTGTATATAATACAAGTTTGGAGTAGACTCTCTATGTTGTATGATAATTCTGTGTTTTATTATTGGAGAAACTACCAAACAGTTTTTTTACAGCAGCTACATCCCTTTATTTTAATCTATGTGATTTTCAGATTTCAAGTGGGCTTGTTTTGGAAAATATGACTTGGATTGCACATTTTTTCTAAGGTAGCACTTTCCATTAATGAATTTGCTTAGGTTATTCACATTTAAATTAATAATTGGTAGCTGAATTAGAATTTATCAGCTTTCTCCTATTTGTTGCATTTGATCTTTTTGTTTGTTTTTTGCTTTTCTCATTTCATTTATGCATTTTTAGCATTTCATTTTTACCTATTGATTTACTATTATGATTTCATGTTAAATTTATAGATATAAACAGGTTTTACAGTATACATTTTAAATTTATCCTAATCTATCTTCAATAGGACAGTACAGAATCTCATTTGTGGTGTAAGAAAGTTATAACAAAATATTTCCAACCTGTCAGTAAACACACACATGCACACACACACCTAACAAAACAACAAAAGAAAACTCCTTCTAGCATTTACTAAGATCATCCAAACAACCTACAATGAAATTAACAAGCTACCATGTTTCTACAAAGATACCCTTTCAATTAAGTAGCTTCTTTTATATTAGCTGCTCTTCATTTTGAAAATGGAAAAAATAGACCAAAGAAAATTATATCATATTGCAAAGCTCATTTTTATAAGTGGCTATAATCATGATAATGTTAGCTCAATTTTGTCTAATAAACCATGGCACAAAGTATCAAAATGATCTACAATGGGCAATTTTGGTTTCTAACTCTGTCCCATTTACATTTGTATTCCCATAAAAATCACAGATGGTAGTCACCAAAAATGATCATTTTTAAATTTTTGTGTGAAGAATAAATCAGTGTCTTAACTATAATGTAAATCAACACAGTAAATATATGGATAAACTGAACAGAAAATATTCCAAAATAAAGTGGTTTCATTACATTGGAAGACAATTTAGTAGTATTTTTGAATACTGAAAATGTGTACATCTTACAACCTGGATTCTCTGCTTCCATGTGTGTACAATGAGGCCGGTAGAAAGGAATCCTGTTATATGGTGCTATAAAATCAGGAATGTCTAGCAAGAGAATGGGCACTGTATATACATGATGATTTCAACAGTATGGATGAAAGCAGAATATTTATAAAGTGATATTACACAGCAATTATAAAGAGTAAACTAGTTGTCTATGCATCAAGAGAAATTATATATTATATACACTTTTTATAGATTTATGTGTCTAAACGAAGGAAGTTGACTATTATCCACTGAGAGAAAATGAAGAAAAAAATGCCAAGAAGATTCACGAAGTTATTAACATGATCAAATGACTTTTGATCAGAATAGGAAGAAAGTAAACTTTTACTTAACATTCAAATAAAGCTCTAAATTTATAGGACTCTTTAATTTTAAAAAGTATACAGGTAAAGAGAGCCTAAATGGTACTGTGACACATACACATATACACTACACATAGACGTACTCACATCAGTGGTTTAAAATAATAATAGCTTCAGGATCAAGCTCAGGGGTAAAAAGGTTCCACACCACTTAGATAATGGGTTGCCCCCTTAATCTAAAAACTAAAGGAGTTAGTGGGACTCAAAATATACAAAGCACCTTGAGAAAGGGGAAGGGGAGGAACTAAAAAGGAAGGCAGAGGATATTGTTAATAGTGTATCAGGATTTAAAAGCCACATTAGTCTTATCCCTCTGTTTAGTTTGATTTTATTCTGTTCCAGTCTGTCTACTCATACTAGATTTGAGGGCACAGACAGCTATCCCCAAAATAGCAGGATATCCTACAGTAACTATCCTTAATTTCCTATTAACTTAAACTGAAGCCCTGTATTGCTTACATTGTCTTACTATGACTGATCTTACTTGAATCTGGTTTGTTAGACTGCTGTTTTGTCTTGACTGATTTTATTTGAATTTGGGATGCTTGATAGTATCAAGTCTAAGAGTAGAGGCAACTAATCTGAAGATGACAAAATGTAGTAAGATACCCATTCCAGTTTGATTATTAACTGCTTTTGAAGTCCTACAAAGTCTCCAATGTTGTGTTTTTATTAAAATTGATATGTAATGCTATGTTCAATTATATTATGCCTGATGATGTAAAGAATTCTATTGCAAATAACAAGAGAAAGCATAGTAACTACTGTAGATCACCTAGTATTGTGGTTTTATATGTCTTTCTTATTTCATGTTTTTCTAAGAATTTGTTTTGTTGTCTTGTTTTGATCTGTTTTTCCCTATCATACAGAAAGGATAGGTATAGATGTAGAGATTCACACATGTGTAGAATTTCTAAACAGTTTATGGGCACAGATTATATAATGCACGATGTAATGAACAAATAGTATGAAGAAGAGACACTAAGATATCCAGTGCTAATTCTGTAGCATTATGATATAAAATCTAGCAACACTATTATTCATTCTTCAGAGTGATATTAGTCTAGTCTCTTATGTTTAATTTCAACATATGTAAAGATATGGACAGCTATTTCGAAGAGAATGAGAGACATTATGGCAGCCATTGTTGACTTCCCTATTGTCTGGTCTTGAAGACCTAAAAAGCCTCCATCATCTTGTTCTGATTAGTTTAGTAGTATAAAGTTCAGCATGTATTCACTGTGTGTGAAAATGTGGACAACTTATTTGGAAGAAAACAAGAGACAATATGATAGTGAAGATCTCTAGTGGTCTTGCTTTGAAATCTGTGTTTCCCTATGGCCTGTTTTGTTCTATTTTGTTCTGTTTGGTTTTATCCTCTTTAAAAAAATAATAGCTTATTTCACATTTATGTCATATAATTACTATAGGTTGCCAAAAGTTTCTATTGACTTAATTTATTCAGAGATTCAAATAGGACTAGTTACTGTCTCAAAAATTAGAGTATGAATTTTAGTGAATTAACCTGGAAGTTACATGGAACAGTTCTGTACTAAAAACTAATAACCTGGAAACAATCACAGTGCTTCCGAAAGGACAATCCTAATTTAAGGCAGGAATATGAAGTATCAGAAATAATTCAGAGAACATAACTAATGCCTATCAGCCAGAAGACTGTGTTGATATACCATTCCCACAGTTGGTCATTTAAAAAATAGATTGAAATGCTCTAATCAGTTAATGATATGCAGATAGTTATGTATAGTTTAACATGACAATTAGATACATTTAACATTGAAAATTTTGAGGAATGGATTAATGCAAGTTTTGGGGAAAAATATATATTTTTACTGGACAATGAACAGAGGTTTTTTGGAGTTCCTGAACTCTTCTTCATTTCTGAGTGAACTGGTTGAAGAAGAATTATGCAGATGATATATCGTTAAAGGCAGAGGCAATTTAGTATTTTGAATCACTATCAGGTAGACAAGAATGGATCTTTCTGCTGCTAACCAAGATGGGGCTTTATAGAACAGGTTTACATTCCTACCTGAAACAACTAAAACACTATACAGCAGTTTTCAAAACATTAGAAATCAGACTGCAAAAATGGTAACACTTGAGACATGAAGAATGAAGAGGGCCTGTAACTCACTCTGCCTACTAACTCAACAGCACTACCAGAGTGTCACAAAGAGACAGGAAGTGCAGCCAGACCTCCGTCATCTAACTGATTAAAAGAAGAAACTCAGTGTCTATAGGAATAAAGGTGATTACAGCTCACTGCAAAGTACTGAGAGGAGAAAGTTCAAATTTGAGAGACTGCTGAATAGTTTCTACTAGATTACTATAATGGAGTTTTAAAAGGATTCTTACCAAGGAAAAAGTATCATAAAGATTTCAGGAGACAATACCCAGAGACTTCACATGGTCAGTATGGGTGCCTTTCCATGTCAGTCAGACTGGGAGACTCATAATTTACAATGCATTAAATAGAACACTTAGAAGGATCTTGCCAAAGTGATGAGAAGTAATTTTCTCCAGAAGTGTCCGCGTTCATCTTAGCACGCCTTAAATGTGCAATTTAAGATAATAAAACTATTTCCAGATAACTATCTCCCAGAACAAAGGTCAAAAATAGAAATGGAAATAGAAATATATTCATCATCCAACAGGATAAAAAAGTACACTATTTGGCACCTTTATTAGTCAGCGTTGTGTTACTGCAACAAAGTACCTGGAGCAATTAACTCATAAAGAGAAGTTATTTAGCTCATGGTTTGGAGGTTCACATTTAAGATCTGGCAGTGCTTCTAGTTGGCTTCTGTTAAGAGGAGCAGATGGTGGTGTTGCAAGCACAGACTGGGAGTGAGTGATCACATAGCAATCTAAGAAGCAGAAAGACAACAGAGAAGCAGTTTTACAAATCTCTTTAATGCATATATTTATCAACCTGTGAACTTCCCATTAGACTCTTGCCTCTAAAGGTCCATAGCACTTCTTAAAACCATTGCATCAAGTCTTTACACATTACTTTTGGAAGACACTCAGACCATATTGACATCTAACTAAATGTCATCCATAATATCAACAAGCAGGAAAATTTAAACGATAATGAAAAAAAAGCCATCCATCAACCAACACCAACCCAGACTGGACATAGATGTCAGGTGTAAAAACTGGAGGAAACACTGAACATGTTAAATAGCCACGTGGAATATGTATAAAGAGCCAAATCAGACTTCTACTGATGAAAACTTGAATGTCTGAGATGAGGAGTGCTAATGTCTGATCACATAGAATATTATAAAGGAAAGAGCAATGAACTTGAAGGTATAGCAAAAGAAGCTATCTGAAATTAGACATATGAAGATAAAAATGCAAAATAAATTATTAAAGTATCTGTGACCTTGTGGGATAACATCAAGGAAACTTACTATAAAAATACACTTGGAGTATCTGAAAACAAATCAGGAGAAAGAAAGGCAAAAAAAAATCTACTTGAAGAAATAGTGGTCGATTTTTTTTTTCAAATCTGATGAACCTTATAAATGAATCAATTCTAGAGACTTAAAAGATCTCAAAGTACATCATGATTTCTCATCAGAAACAATGAAAGTGTGTAAACAGAGGAGCAACATCTTAAAAGAAGTAAAAAAATCACTGTCAGCTAAGAAGTCTGTATCAACAAACACATCTTTAAAAAACAAAAGTAGAATAAAGACACAATACCAAAGTAAAACAATTTATCATTGGTAGACTCATATCAAGACAAGGATTAAAAGAAGTCCTTCAGTCAGATGGAAAATTATGACAGATGAAAATATGAGTTTACAAAATTACCAGAAAATATGCCGAATGGTAGCTGTATAAATAAAGAAAACATATTTTCTATTATTCAAATCTATGCAAACTATTATTTATCATTTAAATAAGAATAAAATGTATCATGAGGTTTATAACATATAAAATAAAAGAAACTCAGATCTAATTTGCAGAATCCAGATGGCTTAGTGGTTCAATCAGAGAACAGAGATGTGTGACATTATAGCATCCTTGGGGTAATCTAAGGAAGTAAGAGGAAGAGAAATTTTCCAAGAGAGTAAAGCGAAGTTCTTATTCACTTTGCATGAAAGAAGAAATTGTCATAGGCATGATTCTACATTGACTTTTAAGATATATCTTGTAAACAAAAGATTTGAAATTTTAGGTCAATATTGACACGATAGGTAAACATACATAGATAAGCAGAGAGATAATTACATACAGCATGTGAGTAAATATTTCAGAATGAACAAAATACGAAAATATTTTTCTCAGTGTAAACTTTCACCAAATTTATCTAACTTAGTTGAGGTTCTAAATAATTGCATACAAATAATGATATCTTTTTCCTTCTCTGCTCTTCCAGAGGACAAGCTACAGGATGGCTTGTTAGTGTTGACTTTTCTGATCTTTCAGTTCTTCCAGTTCTGTGTAAATCTCCAATTCTCTTTATTATCATGATTTATACTTGGAATACAAAGCATTGCTTCTGTTTTGTTGGCTGAACTCTGACACATTCAATATGCTATACAGATAGCATGAAATGTTACATTTAGAAGCATAATTCTATCTAAATATGTATGCAGAGAAAGAAATGATTTAGTGGCGTATTTGGATAAGGCAACGATTTCCATTAGAAATAATTTTGAGATGAATAATGTTTCCCTTTAAAGTATATTTGCTTCTCTATTCTTTTCAGGAGAAGCAAATACATTGTGCATTTTCCTTTTTTACATTTTCTTTTCTTTCTAAAAATTTTATTTTTATTAGTACATGTTTACAGTACACACTGATTGTATTAATTGTGGGGAGTTGGTACATATACATAACACATCTTAGTGCTTTTATTCCATAGTCTCATTGCAGTGAGTTAAAGATCGGTGAGTTATACCATAAACTGAGCTAACGAAAGACTTAATTTTACCTGGAATAGATAAGATCAAATGAGGTATGAAATGTAGTGGGCTGAAATATATAAAACTATATATTGTAGTAGGACTATCCTATGGGAGAGATTTGAATTTTGTTTTTAATGTTATAAAAGCATAGGATTAAAACAAACCAAAAATTTTATCATTTGAAATATGTGCACATAAATCCAGTTTATGCATGCTAATCAAGAGTGGTCCAAGTGATTCTCTTTCATTTTTCCTTCCATTGAATAACACTTATACACTAAATCTTGTTCTTATTCTTTAAAATATAGCTTTTTCTGTGTCAACTTCTCATTGTCTCTTCATTCTGTATCTATACCCAAACTGCAACCCCCAATATTTTCCTCATTTTTACTCTTACTCCCTTTGGTTTATATATTAAACCAGCTAGATACATGTCATATGCTCTTTATACCCTTTTCTAGTGAAAACTCTCCTGTAGCTTCCCTTTCCTCCAAGGATAAATTCTTGACTCCTTTACAATGCTCACAAGACTCTCTTAAAACCTGCCCTCTATCTCCATTGCTGACCTCATTGGTACTAAGTTTTTCCTTATGCTGCACACTTCTAAATTTCTTTAGTTATTTAAATTCTCTTTTCTATCCCATCTATCCTATGATGTCTCCTCTTTCTGGAATAATAACACTTCTCCTCACTGATTCTTACTTAAGCATTTGATATCAATTTAAGTTAGCATCTCCCTAACAGGAGTGAATTAGCAATATTTTGAAATATTAATGATTGTTGCAATGAAGATGATGCTACTGGCAGGACAGCAAAAAAAAAAAACAGGAAACTGATACTCCTTCTGCCATGTACAAGGAACCTCTCTCTCATAGAGAATCATGCACAGAAATCCTGATGGAGTTGAGAAGCATTGGTTTATTTGTTACTGCCTCAATGTTTTCACTTCATGTTGTATTATAATATCATTTCCTTCATTTAAATGTTCAATTATCTCTTCAGGTTTGCATCTATTTGTTTAACATGTGTTCCTTCCACTAGGCTGAACAACCCAGGAGAGTAGGAAGCATCTGTTTTTGTTTCACTACTGTGTAAAGTGACACATTATCTGGATATAGTATCTAATCAATGATAATTGATTAATAGATTATTGAAAAATCTCTGTTATTGAATATGGAACTATTTTAGAAACCAGGCAGGAATAGTTATTTGTCACATTATCATTTGCATCCAAGAAGACTAACAGAAGTATCAGCAATACAAATGACCAGTTATAGCATAAGACAGATTAAAATTATATCCTAAACAAAGTTAAAAATAATGTCATGTAAATTCCAAAGAGGGAATAATTTCAATGAATAATCCTAATAGTTTGGGGTTTTGGAGGGTCATCATCATTACTGTTTTCTTTTTTATCATATTTGTAAATAATTGACCCACAAAAAATCCAGTAAATGTGTTTTTCTACTCTGTATGGTAAGGAAAGACATGCCTGATGTACTAGGGTTTGCAAGAACAACAAGACAATCCAGGATATAATTTATAGTATTATTTATAATGGTCACCTAAGGACTCAAATACAAAGAAAGTGCAGGAAATCTGTCCATACATTAAAGACCTAGAGAATCCAACAGAGGGCCTGGATCCCATAGCAATGTCCCGCACGAGTTCTGCTGAAGACCTAGAGCCTATGATAATGCCTTTCACATATCTGAATGGAAGCCTAGAGCCCAGGACGATGACTCATGCAAGTCTGTTTCATGGATCTGCTTGGGGAAGGCTCCAAGGTCAGTGGCAGAAACTAGAAATTCTATGCCAGCCAGATGAAGGATCTGTGCCAGTAGGCTGAGGGTTCTGAACTGGAGCTAGGCAGCAACATTCAAAGTAAGAACCAGAGATCCCCCAAAAGTACCACATCCAACCTCAGTGAGGTCCCAAGTTCCTCTGGGTTCATATTAGGAAACCAGCGTGACAAGCTTCTCCTGGAGCTTGAGCAGCACACCATTTTCCTTTCCAAAGCCAGGCAGTAATGCTTAAAGTAAGGACCAGTGCTCCCCCAGTGAACAACAGCCATTCTCAGCAACAACAAGATCCTGAGCTCCTCTGATGATCAAAATAGTCGAGTTTATGTCAGGAAAGAAGTTCAACAACCCTCTCCATGAGAACTCTTGCTAACAGGAGAACCAGAAGCACCAAATAACAGCAGCTCTTCTCTAGTTCTCTTTATGTTGGCAACGGTCCTCAGGTGGGCCATCCGTGCTCAGCACCATGCTGGTTACAAGTTGATCACCAGTTATCAATCCACCACAATGGCCTCATTTTCCATGTGACTCACTATGTTATCTAATGGTAATTTCTTTGAGAAACTATGCCATTTACCCTTACACACTGGTATAAATAAATGGTTCTGAGTGGAACCTGAGTTTCTTAGACTCAAAATAAGGATTCTGTTTTCCAATGACAATTCTTAAAATGTTTAAGAAATCAGCTGTGTTGTTGAGAGAAGCTCACAATTTTTCTACTTATCCTGGATCCCCAGTTCTGTACCCAGATAGATTGTGACCACTGAAAAATATCATAGGATGAGATTTAAAAATGGAAATTTCAGATTATCTGTACCAAAACTGAGTCGTTTGTATTCTTTATCTGTCTGTCTGTATGTCTGTGTTTGTACATGATCATGGTTATTTTCACCTGCCACAGACATGTACCTGATTTTATGCCCTTGAAACACAGTGAAACAATTCGGGGAAACTTCAGGAAGCCTGAGATTCCTGGGTTCTGCTCTTCTGCTTCTATAAAGTTGTGCTAGCTCTTTTGGCTTTCTTCCCTAATTTAAGTTGAGACTTGACTACTACCTGGAAAAACACATGTGTGCTAGTCAGGTGCCTCTCAATTTCCAAACAAAACATTCAAACTGTTCTTAGTCCTCTTTGGAGCCCTGACACCATATTTGTTTAGTGCATGCTTTGACTCTTGAGCTTATGTTTTGCAGAGAAATAAGAATTCATTGATGAGGCCCCGAAAGAACCACTGATACAATTTGGTGGTCAAAACTACCAACCACCTTGCATTTCCACCAGTGCCTTCTCCATCTCCACTTAACCCAGTGGTGCGATTGCTCCTTCACGTTCCACTTTCCCATTGTACTCAGAATCTCCTTCCTTCTTCTTTCTTACTTTCCTCGTGATGTTTTACAGTTTAGATATATTCAAACCTTGCTCGGTACTAATGGGTGCTTCCCGTCTGCCTTTAAAATTAAGATCCCATATTCTTCTCCAGTTTGTTTCTGTATCCAGCATACAATATATAAATGGATTCTGTCACCTAAACATCTTTAAAATATATTTATTTTTTCATTACTTTTCTTTCATTTAAACATAAGCTATTTTGTTCTCTTGCCTGGACTCATGAGTTCTCTTTCCAAAAAGTGAAAACCAACTACGATGCTGACCTGATTTAGTGTTTCAGTCACATTCTCCTCCTCTTCTATTTTGGCCTGTAAATCACTATCTTGTTTTGTCTCCCTATTGGCTGTGCTTCTGCCATGCCAAAACTTTTGTTGTTTTCACTTCCTAAATTCCTCTTACCCTCAACCAGAACTTTTGCATGTGTTGCTTGCTGTGGTTCACCCTGTCTCTGTTTCTCTCTGTATCTCTCTGCCTCTCTCTGTCTGTCTCTCTCCATCATTATCTTGGTGAACTCTGTGTGGTTGATGTCTTTGCTTCAAGATTATTTCTCTGTGGAAATTTTCCCTGACTGTTCATCCTAGTTATCAGTGTTTATCAGTGGCTCTGGTACATATCCCAGTGTTACAACTGTAAGCCCCACTGGGTGGTAGCGAGGGGTTAGGGAAGAGAGACTATCTGCCTCATTCATCTATACAACCCTAGTGGCAAGAACTAAATACTCAACAAATATTTGTTCCAGTAAATCAAGAATTTGGGCTGTCAATGAAAACATCAACTAAATTGTGTAAGGAATTTATTTTCACGAGTTGATTGCACTGGTTGCTTATAGCATCAGCAATAATCATTCAAATGCAAAACTATATGCTATGTATCTCACTACTTATTTACAAATAGACTTCCTAAAGATAATTTGAAGTGATATTTCAGAGCCCAGTTAGTTGATAAGATGTGACTAAAACAGCTAGTTTTATCTCAGTTCTTCATTAAGTTACATCATAGTATTAAATTCATGTTCATGGAGCTCTTCACTAAAGAATTGTAATTAATTCTGCAAAATAAAAAAATAGGGTAGCAATAGGCAACTAAATATATCAGAGGATCTTATTGAAACATAGTCTTGGGTTTTTGGTTTGTTGAGGCACTAGGTAATGAAACAGTAATTATAAGAAAGATTTAAAAACCAGAAGAACTGAATTTTTAATCCTACTTTGACAATGATAGTGATAATACAGTTGATAACTCAATATTTTAGAGCTTTAATTTCTCAATACATGAAGTAGATGTACAAATGCATATACTACTTAATGTTTAGTGTCAACGTTTTACCTAAAAGAAACAGAAAATTTCCTTAGCTTGAGATACAGACTTTCTCTCAATCTGGTTGAAATTGGCTTCTTGCCCAATCAGTTACTGTTTTGGGCCACCTCTCCTTCTATCCTTGCTCATTTCTGCCCGAACACACACACACACACACACACACACACACACACACACACACACACACACACACACACACCAATTCTGCAGATCTAATCACTATGTGCTGATTTTTGAATATATTAAACTCTTTACTACTGATGGAAGATGCCAGGAACCTTCTAAGTTTACTAACTCATTTTATACATGAAATCACACTTTGAGGAGTTCTACTGTTAGCCCCCACTTCACAAGGGGAAAGCTCAGGCACTGGGTTGAATTAGTTCTCCTAAGGGAACATCCTTATTGAGTGCGAGATCTCTTTGCAGAAGGCTTCACTGAAGCAGGGCTACAAGGCACTCAGCAAAGAGTCTCAGGGCCACCTGTCCTGTTCAACAATGAAAAGCAAGGAAATCAGAACCCAGGTGTGGGCCCAGGCCAGCGAGTACAAAGGCACCAAGGAGGACCAGGGTTATAGCACCCAGACAGTGCCGTGTATACAATCTCCCCATACTTCAACTGGTCACACCAGTGAATGGAAACCCCAGGGGCACACCTGCCCTGCCACTCACCACCCCAGAACCTCTCCTGTGGGCCATTCAGTCTCCAGCCAATTTGAAAAGAAAGAGGATGGAGATGACTCAGATAAAGAATCAAATCTGATCCTTTTAATAAAAACTCTTTATATTATAGGAAGTTAATTCTAGTTTAGTTTTTCTTTAGTATTTCTTGGTTATTTCTTTGTGGTCCCGTGATGATTGTTGTCATCTCTATACAAAATAAAGAAGTTAGGTGGTTTTTATATAGCAATATTGTAATGTGAGTAAAAATTCTGTTTGTGTGTATCTATCTTTTGTAATGTCTTCTATGAACACTTTCTTTTACAAGTCCAAGTCTAATGCACCCTTTAAGACCTAACCCAAGTGTCAGTCATCTCATTTGTAAAAAGTATCTCCAGGATCCCTGGTAGAATTAGTGACCTTAATTTGTAATTCTAAAACATGCAGTTACATTTCATGGAACCAATGTAATAACTTCCATGTTTCTTCCTTTAGGTTTTAAACACTTGCCTGAAGTAGGTCTCAATAAACTTTATCAAATTGAGGAATAATTAAATGAGACTATCTGTGTTAATGCCTTGGAAATTCCTGCAAATTCAAAAAATTGTTTTTACACAAACACATCTGTGCTCACAGTGTTAAGGAGCTACTGAGACCATTAAGAAACTAACATGAGTAGAGCATACAAATTCAAGAGCACACACAGATTATTTCGGAAAGCACAAAATGTGAGGAAACCCAGCAATTTCCTCAATTCTCTTTCTGACTGAAAAATAAATTCATAATGCTATCACAAACCCATTTTATATATTTGGTTAGTTTATTTATATTAGTTACCCTGGTATGCCAAGGATCAGCTGGGAGCATAGGGAATAGACATTCAGACATTCAGAAAGTATTTGCTTAACAAGTTAGTGGATCACTTTTTATTTGAGTCTTGAAGGTTTTGCATTGGATGTTTTAATACTCCAATACATGTATTAGAATGCCCCAGAATCACCCCAAAATCTCGCTAAGTGGCTACATCTCCAGCTCTCATGACAGATGTCCTGGGTGTAGAGTGAGGAAATTGCATCTTAAAGCACACCTTCTGTTGGTGGTGCAGGTCTGGTCCACACTTTAAAAATGCTGGTCTGGAGAGTTGATGTTTCTCTTAACTTTTACATTGTCTGGATGTCGGGACATCCCTGAATTAATTTCTGAACTGTGTGCACCTTAGGAAGAGGTACCTTTACCACTATCTTTTATAAGTACCCATTTTCCCATGTATTATATTGTTCACAGGAGTGTTTTTAAAATGGACTTTACGTCCTGTCATTTAAAACTTGGAGAGTTGACTCCCCTCACTATCACCAGGCACCGTTTCTACTTCATTTTCTCTCAGTTCTTAAATCACACATAAACAGAATGTATAATTTCCTTAGTTCTTTTATTTAACTTATATCTTCTTATAGTGTGAATTTCTTGTTCATTTCACTTGTGTGTATACCCAGTACCTAGGACAATTCCAGTTATTTACCAAATAAGCAAAACAGCTGTTGACTTTTTTTTTTTAAAATGTGTTGTTAAATTATGGATAACTCTACCCACAGACAGGAAGCACATGTGATGTATCTGGCTTGGTCTCAATTTGATTTTCCCCCTTCACTGTGTACCACTTGCTAAATAGAAACAGGAAGTCACCTTTTGCTGTCTTGCCTTTTAAAATCAACAGTAACACAATTTCTTCAGAAACTGCCTCTAACAACTGCAATAACCTGAGAGAATGCTGCCTTCTCAGCCATAATTTCATGAACTATAACGCTTCCAGCTAGTTAGCTTTCAGCATAACCTTTATTGAAATCTGTTCAGGCTGTGTACCTCCTCGTCTTATCAAGTTAAAACTTGCCTATCCATGGTATCACTCTTGAAATGGTCATTTAGCTTATAAAGAAGGCTGGCTGGTGACTCAAGGGTGACTCACATTCTCTATAGCCACGATCTATTCTACATTTAATTGAATTTGATAATAATTGTTCAGTGATGAAGAGCACTTGAAGTGTTACAAATTATACTGACTCACTGAAGCTACAAACTAAAATGACTGGCTAAAACTGAAAAACATCTGATAAAGGTGCTAGAGAAGAAAATTGTAGCTGTAACTCCTTGAACATTTAAAAATTTGTAATTGAAATAGAAACTTATTTCACATAATGTACATTTTTACCTTCTACATAGATGCTTATTATTAAAAGAGGTTTTGCTCTTTAGCATATACATATATATATATACACACACAGAGAGAATCATGCACATCCATATATAATCATTATGTATGTATATATATATATATATATATGCACTCTATAGAATCTGATGCCCTACTGCTGAAGTACAAAGATGACTTCACACTCAGCCATAATCCTAAAAACATCTTGTTCCAAAAGAAGTTGAATGCTGGAAAATATAAGATAAGGATAGTGCTTGAAAATTGGACTTTTTGTTCAGTGAGCAGAAAATCCATCATCCCACAGGCAAGTGGTACAGTGCTTCAGAAGTCTGCACACCTCTCATCTGTTGCTGTCATAACCTATTTGTTGTGGCGGTAGCTTGATGTCCTGGTCTGTTTATAAATAGTGTTCACTTTCACTCTTCAAATTATTCCAGCTTGATGAAATACTATATGCTTCACTGATTTATAATTAGGAGAGATTTTATTATCCCTGTGTGACTCAGGAAAGCTCAAACTCAGACATTTGAGTTGTTTTAATTATTATTTTGCTTAATGCTATGGATAAAAGCAACCAAAACTCTAGTATTTCAGTTCCACAAGATATTTCTTTTAAACTAGAACTTATAGAATAGTAAAACTAAGCATTTGGTAAACTCTTTTACAATTGGCCCTTGTTAGGTCACACCTGGGTAAGTAAGTACAGTGTGGGGCAAGGGGAAAAAAGCGCAACTACGCAACACCTATTTTGTCCTGTGGCTTCCCATCTTTTCTTCTCCCTTCCCCTTCTCTCTCCCTTTCCCCCCTCACTCTTTCCATTTTCCATTCATCTTTTCAGTGCTGGGGATCAAACACAATTGTGTGTGTTCTAGGTAAATGATCTAACAGTGAGCTTCACTTCTAGTCCACAGTGATGTTTTAACTGATACCTGTCAATTGTACATCTTTATGGGGCACCATGTGACACATCCTTACATGTATACGCTGTGTAATCTTCAAACCCAGGGAAACATATTTGTATCTCTTTAAGCAGTCATTTCACTATGATGAAAGCATTCAAATTATTAATTCAAGCTTTTTGAAAACTGTGCAGTATATTATTAATATCTATATGATGTTATAAAATAGAATGCCATAACTTTATTCTCCATTCTAACTAGAAATTAGTACTTCATAATAAGTCTTTCTTCATACCTCCCCCTTTTCAACTCTTCTCGTCCTTTGGTAACCACTATTCTAAGTTTGTAGAAGATCAAATTTTTAAGATTACACATATGAGTGAGATAACATACTAATTTTTCCATCTCTAGCTAATATAACTTAATGATCTAGATTTTCATGTGTAGCTGTGTAAATAGCTTATGTCTGAATAGTATTTGGTCATGTATATGTACTAAATTTTCTTTATTTGTCAGCTGGTGGATGCTTAGATTGTTTCCATTTCTTGGCTATTGCAAATTGCTCTGAAATAAATATGGGAGCTCAAAAGTTACTTTGACATACTGATATAGACTTTTTTGGATGTATACTCAGTGGGGAGATTCTGTGGGATAGCATTTGTTGCATAATTGAATTCCCATTATACCCTCTAAGTAACATAAGTAGGATTCTCTCATATTATGAGGACATTGAAGTTTAGAAATTTTAAATAACTACTCTGATTTGGTTAGCAAGTGACCTATGTATGACTCACACCTAGATCTATTTGATTCCAAACTGATGCTGTATCAGTGTTTTATGTTCACATATCCTTGCAAAGTAAATTTTTACTGTAATCCTTGGAAATCATGAACAGTTAAAGGTCCTAGAGCTTGTTGTATTGAAGACAGATGAAAATGTAAAGTAATTGAAAAAAGTTTTCATACCTTATTGGTGGGAAATGTAGTCCTAGTGTTTTGATTCTTTATTCTTTACTGAGTTCCCTCTACCATGGTCCTGAAAATGGATATTTGCAGCATGTGACCGGTTATTCATGGTTTTTAAAGTCAGAGTCAGTTACCCTAGAATTACTCACCTTAAATTATGAACATTTTCTATATGATGCTTATATTTTTGAGAAGAAAACATAACTTTTTATTTTTAAAAAATTAACTAAGCTTATCAGTATGTTTCAGATATACATAATGATCATGTTCATCATAGGAAATTTGTTCCTGTTCATGATGTATCTTAATTTTCTTTTTATTCTCCATTTCCCTTCTGTTATGATAATACATTGTGTCAACTTGAGAGGTTTAGAAGTTTAACTAGAGCCTCAGCTTGGAGCCAGGGTCCTTACTTTGTAAATATCCTCATGCTGTGCCAGAGAAGGTGCAGAGATTTCATGGGTGCTACATCTGCCCTGGGTGGATGCAGGGAGGGAATGGCCCATAAACAATGTAAGGAAGGAAAAGAGGCTGGCTCTTCCCCGCCTTTTGCTCTTGTTGCTTTGCTATCTTTTGCCATCTGGAAGTGCTGCCCCTGTGCCATGCCCCTGCCTTTGAGCCACCTGATTATGGACTGAAATTTCCACAAAATGTGAGCTAAATATACCTACCTTCCTTTATTTTGGTTCTCATGCCAGAGAAACAATGCAATGTTTACACATTGTGTGTCCTATTTAATTCACCTAAAATATGGTCTCAGGGTCTATCCATCTACCTATTAATGTCTCAAGTTTACACTTCTTTATGATTAGGTAGTACTCATTGTATAAAAAATTCCACATCTTTTTAAAATTTTATTTTAAAGAGGAAAAAAAAGAGGACAAAATAAAGCATATCAGAACAGAACAATATAAGCAACACAGCACTTTACAACAAGACAACTGGATATTAACAGTTGCTACCATGTCTCTTTCTTTGAAAAAGTTGAGCATACCTTCACATACAATAATATCAAACATGACAAAACAGTATAAAACCATTCAAGAAAATGAAAGTATTATAGGGCAGTCAGAGCTAAATAACAGAAAATGAACCATGGCTACTATAATATCTCATTTTCCATAAAAATTTATTTATACTATCAAACATATTAAAATACAATAAGATACAACATGATAGAACCAATGGAAACATAAAAACAAAAGCATGGAAGACTTCAAAACAAGATGATATTAAATCAGCAAAGGCTTCCATAATGTCTCGTTTTCTTCAAAGTAACTGTTCATACCATCACACATAATAAAATCAAACAAAACAGAATAAAACCATTTCAACTAATGAATGAAAACATTATAAGATTTCAAAGCAATGTAATGGGGAATCATGACTACCATAAAATCTTATGAACTCTTACCATTTCTTACACTAGGGAGACTATATGGTATTTATACATGGGAGTTTGACTTATTTTGCTTATGAATACGGTTTCAAGTTGTATCCACTTATTTATAAATATCTCAATGTGATCACTCTTTATAACTGAGTACTACTCCATTGTATAAAAATACCACAAATTTTTATCCATTCCTCAGTTGATAGGCTCTTAGATTGTTTCCAAGATCTGGCGATTACAAATTATAATTTGTAATTACATGGATGCACATATATCACTGTGGTATGATGTTTTCAGTTCTTCTGGGAATATGCCCAGAAGTAGAATAGCTGAGTCAAATGGAACTTCCAATCCCAGCTTTTTGAGGAATCTCCAGACTGACCTCCACAGTGGCTGCACCAGTCTATGCTCCCACCAACAGTGCAGAAGAGTTCCTTTTCGCCACAGCCTCTCCTGCATTTGTTGTTGGTAGTTTTCTTGATCCTGGTCATTTTCTGGAGTGAGATGGAATGTCAGTGTGGTTTTAATTTGCATTTCTCTAATTACTAATGATGATAAACATTTTTTCATGTATCTATTTGCCATTTGTATTTCTTTATCTGAGAACTGTGTATTCATCTCAGATGCCCATTTTTAATTTGGGTCTTTGAATTTTTGGGGTCTGATTTTTTAAATTCTTTATATGTTCTAGACAGAAGTCCTTTGTCTGAAGGACAGTTCACTAAGAATTTTTTCCCAAATTGTGGGTTTTCTTTTCACTAATCTAGAATTTTTTTTCAATATTCAGAAACTCTTTAATAAGATGTGATCCTAGTTATTAATTCTGGAAGTATTTCCTGTGTAGTTTGATTCTTTTTTTTATTTAAAGAAAAAAAAGTAAGGACATAAAAAAACAAAGCAGTAAAAGGGTACAAATAATATAGTATTTCAAGAAAAAAAATATACAGTAAGAAATCACCAGTTAACAGGTTACATATTATCTTCCCAGAAACAGTAGTCCAAATTACAAAATTAAAGCATATAAAGTGGACATTCATACAGTGAAATTTGAGACAGTTCTGTTCAATGTTCCAACAAAAGCTCAGTAATATGGTTTTCCATCCTACACACTCAAACGTACCTGTGGTTATATCCCTTAGTCTACCTTCCTTTCCTCTCTTTTTTACAACAACAATTAAACTTTTTGGGTTTTATTACTCCCATGGTTCTTATTACTTTTTTTGAAGAGAATAAAACCAAATGTGACTAAGCAAAACAGAGTCAGAACAGAAGGGTGGGCATAGCACATGATGCAAAAATAGAATACCAGGTGATCAAAAGTGGTTACCATTGTGCCTCTTGTTATTTTTAAATTGAGTTGTCTATATCATTAAATATAATAGAATTGATCAAAACAGTACAGAACAAGACCAATAAAACCTACACTGAAGACATTGCAGGACTTTAAAAAAAAAAAGGATAATAGTCAAACCGTAATGGGCATCATAGTCTATCTTATTGCCTTCAAAGTGGTTGCCTATACCCTCAAACTTGATACTATCAAACAAAATAGAATATAGAATAATCAGGCAGAATAAGATGGGGAGAGCAATACTGAGGTTCAAGTCAGGTTAATAGGAAAACCAAGAAAGTTACTATAATATGTCCAGCTATTTTTAATTTAGTTTTCCCTTAATTAAAAAAATGAGAGAAAAAAAAGTGGGGAGATTGAGATAAGAGAGGACATTGGATCAGAGCAACACAGGGCAGAACCAAACCATTGAAGCATCATTGTGTTTCACCACCAGATAATCTAACATAATAGTAGTCACCATAGTGCCTCTTTCCTTGAATTATTTGAGTGTAACTTCATATGCTATAACATCAAGCATATCAAGACAGTGTGAAGCCATTCAAGAGAATGCAAGAATTACAGGGTATTTAGAATCAGCTAATAGAAAATGAACAACGGTTTCTTTATTATCTCTTTGTCTATAAAGAATTTTATTTACACTATAGCATATAGTGAAATATAGTAAGATACAACATGTTAAAACCAGTGGAAACAGATACCACAGCTTGATGGGACTTCAAAACAAGATGATATTAAATCAGCACTAGCTTTTATGTTGTGTTATTCACTTCAAAATAGCTATTTGTACTATCATACATACTAAAATCGAACAACCCAGGTTAAAACCACTGTGGTTAATGAGTGAAAACATTATATGGCTTCAAACCAATATGCTTGGGAATCATGATTACCACATACTTTTATGTATTCTTATCATTTCTTACACTAGGGAAACTATTTGGTATATATACATGTGAGTTTGATTTATTTCACTTATGAGTATGGTCTCAAGCTGCGTCCATTTATTTATAAATGTCTCAATGTGATCATTCTTTATAACTAAGTAGTACTCCATTGTATAAAAATACCACAACTTTTTTATCCATTCTTCAGTTGATTGCTACTTAGGTTGTTTCCAAGATCTGGCTATTACAAATTGTGCTGCTATAAACATTGGTGCCCATATATCACTGTGGTATGATGCTTTCAGTTCTCCTGGAAATATGCCTAGAAGTGGTATAGCTGGGTCAAATGGGGCTTCCAGTCCCAGTTTTCTGAGAAATCTCCACGACTCCACAATGGTTGCACTAGTCTACACTCCCACCAACAGTGCAGGAGAGTTCTTTTTTCCCCACAGCCTCTCCAGCATTTGTTGTTGTTGGTTTTCTTGATCCTGGCCATTCTTTCAGGAGTGAGATGAAATCTCAGTGTGGTTTTAATTTGCATTTCTCTAATGGCTAATGATGATGAACATTTTTTCATATATTTATTTGCCATTTGTATTTCTTCATCAGAGAATTGTTTATTCATCTCAGATGCCCACTTTTGGATTGGGTAGTTAAATATTGGGGGTCTGATTTTTAAAAATTCTGTATATGTTTTAGACAGAAGTCCTTTGTCTGAGGGGCAGTTCACTAAGATTTTTTCCCATTTTGTGGGTTTTCTTTTCACTATGCTGGAGATTTCTTTTGACATGCAGAAACTTTTTAATAAGAGGTGATCCCAGTTATTGATTCTGGGAAGTATTTCCTGTTCAGTTTGAGTGCTATTCATGAATTCTCTGCGTACTCCTATATCTTCTAGGTTTTTACCCAATTTGTCTTCCAATAGATTTAGTGTTTCTGTTTTAATATTCAGATCTTTGATCCATTTAGATTTTATTTTAGTACATGGTGATAGGCTTGGGTCTACTTTTAGTTTTCAGCATATGGAGAGCCAGTTTTTCCAGCACCATTTATTAAAGAGACTGTCGTTCTCCCAGTGAACATGTTTGGCTCCTTTATCGAAGATAAGGTGGTTGAGTGTGTTGTGGTTGTATCTTCTAATCTATTCCACTGATCTTCAGCTCTGTTTTGGTTCCAGTACCATGTTGATTTTACTACGGTGCTTTGTAGTATAACTTCAAGTCAGGGATTGTGATACCTCCGGCCTTGCCTTTGCTGCTTAAAACTGTCCTTGATATTCTAGGTCTCTTCTCACTCCAGATGAATTTTAGGAGTGATTCCTCGAGTTCTGTGAAATATGTTGATGGTATTTTATCGGGATTGCATTGAATCTGTATAAAAGTTTTGGGAGAGTGGCCATTTTCACAATATTTATTCTTCTTATCCATGAGCAAGGGATGCCTTTCCATTTTCTGAGATCATCTTCAATTTCATTTTTCAGTATTTTATAATTTTCCTTGTGCAGGTTTTCCACTTCTTTCGTGAGAGTAATTCCTAGATATTCCATTTTTTTGGTTGCTAGTGTGAAGGGTGTGGCTTCTCTTATTTCTCTCTCTGTGACTTTGTTGTTAGTGTATAGGAATGCTATGGATTTTTGAGTATTGATTTTATATCCAGCTACATTACTGGGTTTATTTATTATATCTAGCAGTATTTCAATCGAGTTTTGGGAATCTTCTATATAGAGTATCATGTCATCTGCAAATAATTATAGCTTAACTTCTTCTTTTCCTATCTTTATGCCTTTTATTTCTCTCTCTTGTCTGATTGCTCTGGCTAGTATTTCCAGCAATATATTAAATAGGAGTGGTGATAAGAGACATCCTTGTCTTGTGCCTGATTTTAAAGTAAAGGCCTTCAATTTTTGGCCATTTAGTATGATATTGGCTGTTGGTTTGTCATAGACCGCCTTTATTATATTGAGGTACAGACCATCTATTCCAATTTTCTGCAAGGTCTTATCATGAATGAATGTTGGACCTTGTCAAAAGCTTTTTCTGCATCTATAGAAATGATCATGTGGTTCTTATTTTGGCTCTATTGATAGGGTGTATTACATTTATTGATTTACATATATTTAACTTTCCCTGCATGCCTTGGATGAATCCCACTTGGTCATGGTGTATGATCTTCTTGATGATTTGCTGCATCCTATTTGCCAATATTTTATTGAGGATTATTGCATCTGTGTTCATTAGGGAGATTGGCCTGTAGTTCTCTTTTTCAGTTGGGTGCTTTTCAATTTTTGGTACTAGAGTAATATTTGCTTCTAGGAATGATTGAGGAAGGGTTGCTTCCCTTTCAATTTCATTAAAGAGTTTGAGGAGTGTTGGCATTAGGTCTTCTTTGTATTTCTTGTAGAATTCTGCAGTGAATCTGTCTGGGCCTGGGCTCTTCTTTGTAGGTAAGGATTTAATTACATTTTTGATTTCATTAATAGGAATTCGGTTATTCAGTAGTTTTACATCTTCATGACCTAGCTTTGGTACTTTGTATTCTTCTAGGAATCTGTCCATTTCCTCTGTATTATCAAACCTTTGAGAGTAGAGGTTTTCAAAATAGGTGTTGATGATACTCTGTATTTCTGTAAGGTCTATAGTGATTTCTCCTCTTTCATTCCTTATTGCATGAATTTGAGCTTTTTCTCCCCTTTTTAAAATAAGGTTGGCTAGGAGCTTATTGACTTTATTTATTCTTTCAAAGAACCAGCTTTTTGATTCGTTGATTCTTTAGATTGTTTTCTTAGTCTCTATTGCGTTGATTTCTGCTCTGATTTTTATATCCTCTCTTCTTTTGGATTTGGGCTTGATTTGCTCTTCTTTTCATAGCTGTTCGAGGTGTAGCATCAGGTTATTTATTTGTATTCATTCTGTTTTCCTGATGTGGGAACTCAGCGCAATAAATTTTCCTCTGAGGACGGCTTTCATTGCATCCCACAGATTCCGATAAGTTGTATCAGTATTTTCATTTTCTTGTACGTAGTGTTTAATTTCTTCCTTAATTTCCTCTGTGACCCACTGATTACTCAACAGTGTGTTATTCAGTTTCCATGTGTTTGTGGGAATTTTGTAGTATCTTTTATCATTAATTTCTAATTTCATAGCGCTATGGTCCGAAAGCATGCAAGGGATGATTTCAACCCTTTTGCATTTATTTAGATATGTTTTGTGAATTAATATATGGTCAGTTTTAGAAAATGATCCATGCACTGCTGAGAAGAATGTGTATTTTGTTGTTGTTGGGTGGAATACTCTGTATATGTCTATTAAGTCTATTTGTTCATGGGCGGGATTCAATTCCTTGCTGATTTTCTGTCTGGTTGATCTGTCCTTTGGTGTCAATGGTGTGTTAAGATCTCCTGTTAGAATTGTGTCACTATTAACTTGGTTTTTCATTTCTGTTAGTACTTGTTTTATATAACTGGGTGCTCTGGAATTTGGTGTATATATATGTAAGATAGTTATCTCTTCCTCTTGGAGTTTTCCTCTTACCAGTATGTAGTGACCTTCTTTGTCCTTTCTGATCATTATTGGCTTGAAGTTCACAATGTCTGCAAGCAGAATAGCCACCCCCACTTTTTTGGGGGTTCCTGTTGCATGAAGTATTGTTTTCCATCCTTTAACTTTCAGTCTGTAGATATCCTTTCGGGTTAGATGGGTTTCTTGTAGACAACATATGGTTGGATTTTATTTCTTGATCCATTCTGCCAGTCTGTTTCTTTTAATTGGTGAATTGAGACCATTTACATTAATGGTTATAACTGTTATATACTGGTTTATTGTTGACATGTTATCTTTCTGCTGTTGCATCTTTATCTTTCAGTTCTGTTTAATTGTTTACTTTGTTTAGTGGTTTTTTTCCTAAATGTATCTAGGCTGTCTTTAAGTATTCTTTGCAGAGTTGGCTTGGAGATCATGTAGTTTTTCAGCTGTTCTTTGTCATGGAAGTATCTTATTTCTCCATCCATTTTGAAGGACAGTTTTGCAGGGTATATATAAGTCTAGGTTGGAAAGCACTTTCCTTTAGGATCTGAAATACTTCACTCCATGCTCTTCTTGACTTTATTATTTGTGCTGAGAAGTCTGCTGTGATTCTGATAGGTTTTTCTTTATAGGTGATCTGTCTTTTCTCTCTGACAGCTTTTAATATTCTATTCTTTTGTTCGATTTCTGGGATGTCCATTATTATGTGTCTGGGTATAATTTTATTTTGGTTATGGCTATTTGGAGTTCTATATGCTTCATTGATCTTGATACCAGTTTCCAATCTCATGTTTGGGAAATTTTCAGCTATACTTCTTTAAATATCCTTTTGACATCCTTTATGTTGTTCCCTTCTTTTTCATTTATCCCTATTAACCTTATGTTGTTCCTCTTTGCATCATCTTGCAGGTGTTGAATTGTTATTTCTTGATTTCTTGTTATTTTTAAAAGATCTTTCCTTTCCTGTTCACTGGCTGCAATTTTTTTTTGAAGTATGAAATTCTATCTTCACATTCATTGAGGCTGTTTTTACAGCTTTTGATGGAGTTTTTGATTTCCTGTATATCTCATTGCATCCGCTTTCTATATTCTGTTTGTTTCTTATATTGTTCATCCAGGGATTCTATTTTTTTGTTTATCTCCTCCAATTTTTTAACCATGTCTTCTTTAGATATGTTCAGCATCTCCTTCATTTCTTTTATCATTTCTTCTTTTACCTGAGAGATTATTTCTAGTTTGAATTTGTTTAAGGCTTCCCAGAGTTGCTTCTTTATTTCAGTTACTATTATTTCAGGTATTTCAGGTATGTGGCATATATTTTCTTCTATGCACATGGCTCCTAGGCTTTCTTGGAATGGGCTGGATGTTTGAGACTGCATTTTGGTCTTTTGTTTGGTCATTTTCCTATATTTTCAAGCTTCAAGTGTTGTTCCAAGTGAGGGAGAGAGGTCAGCTAAGCTGGGATGGAATTCCTTGCTCCCTCCTTACTCACTAATCTTGACAGGAAGTCCGGGCCTTGTCCCAATGCGAAGAAGAGAGCTCCGCTGGGCTGGGATGGGGCTCCGCTTCCTTGAGACCCACTCCACCTACAGGAAGCCGGATCCTCTCCCCCAGGTGAAGAAGACTGTTCCAAGCCTCCGCTGGACTTACTTGACCCGTCAGGAAGCCGGAGCTTGGCCCCCAGGTGAATAAGAGATTTCGCTGGGCTGGGGCAGGGTTCCCTGTCTCCCCCGGACTCACTTGTCCGACAGGAAGCCGGAGCCTGGTCCCCAGGCGAAGAAGAGAGTTCTGTAGTTTGATTCTTATTCATGAATTTTCTATCTATCCCTGTTTCTTCAAGATTTTTACCTACTTTTTCTTCCAACAGATTTAGTGTTTCTGTTTCAGTATTTAGATCTTTGATTCATTTTGACTTTAGTTTAGTACTTGGTGATAGGCATGGGTCTAGTTTTAGTTTTTGGCATATAGAGAGCCAGTTTTTCAGCACCATTTATTAAAGAGACTACTATTTTTCCAGTGAACATGTTTGGCCTCTTTATCAAAGATAAGGTGGTTATAATGTGTTTTAGTCAGTGTGTTAGTTAGTGTTTAGTTATAGTGTGTTTTTAATTGTGACGGTATCTTCTAATCTATTCCACTGATCTTCAGATCCATTTTTATTCCAGTACCATGTTGATTTTATTACAGTAGCTTTGTAGTATAACTTCAAGTCAAGAATTGTGATGCCTCCTGCCTTGCCTTTGCTGTTTAGAATTATCTTTGCTATTCTAGGTCTCTTTTGGTTCCAGATGAATTTTAGGAGTGATTTTTCTAGATCTACGAGGTATGTTAGTGATATTTTCATTGGGTTTGCACTGAATCCGTATAACAATTTTGGGAGAATGGGAATTTTCACAATATTTATTCTTACTATCCATGAACAAGGAATGTCTTTCCATCTTCTGAGGCCCTCTGCTGTCTTAGTTACTTTTTACTTGTTGCTGAGACAAAGTACCTGATGATCAAAGTTGGGAAAGGAAAGGCTTATTTCTTACAGTTTTTGGAGGTTTCAGTCCATATGCAGTTGGCTCCAAGGTAGGGTGGCATGGCAGGGCTGCAGTTCATGGAAGCTGCTAATGGCAAGGTGGAAACTGGCAAGAGAGAGAGACAAGTCTTCTTCCTGCCATTACATCATATCCTGGCTCCACTCCTATGTGGTTGTAGCACTGACACCATCAATCCAAGCACTGTACAATGAACCAATCACAGATACATAATGTAAATGCATGAGGCCTGGGGGCCATCAACATTAACCATGACATCTTTGATTTCTTTTTACAGGGTATTATAATTTTCCCTGAATAGATCTTTTACTTCTTTCATTAGATTAATTCCTAAGTATTTCATTTTCTTGGATACTAGTGTGAAGGGTGTGGCTTCTCTTATTTCTCTCTCAGTGATTTTTTGTTAGTGTATAGGAATGCTATTGAGTTTTAAGTACTGGCTTTGTATCCAGCTACATTGCTGAACTTATTTATTTTATCTAGGAGGCTTTCAATGGAGTTTTGGGAGTCTTCTACGTAGAGTATCATGTCATCTGCAAATGATGATAACGTAACTTCCTCTATCTTTACGGCTTTTATTTTTCTCTCTAGTCTAATCGTCCTGGCTAGTATTTCCAGTACTGTGTTGAGTAGAAAAGATGATAAAGGACATCCTTGTCTTGTGCCTGATTTTAAGGTAAAGGCATTCAGTTTGGCCATTTAATATGATGCTGGCTGTTGGTTTGTCATAGATAGCCTTTATCATACTGAGGTAAAGACCATCTATTCCAATTCTCTGTAAGATTTTTATCATAAATGAGTTTTGAACCTTATCAAACACTTTTTATGCATCTATAGAAATGATCATGTGATTCTCACTTTTGGTTCTATTGATATGGTGGATTATATTTATTGATTTACATATGTTGAACCATCCCTGCATGCTTGGGATGAATCCCACTTGGTTGTGATGTATAATCTTCTTGATGATTTACTGCATTCTGTTTGCTAATATTTTATTGAGAATTTTTGCAACTATGTTCATTAGGGAGATTGACCTGTAGCTCTCTTTTAGGTGGGTCTTTCTCAGGTTTTTGTACTAGAGTAATAATTGCTTCCAGGAATGACTTAGGAAGAATTGCTTCCCTTTCGATTTCATTGAGGAGTTTGAGAAGTACTGACATTAAATCTTCTTTGTATTTCTTGCAGAATTCTGTGATGAATCTGTCTGGGCCTGGGCTCTTCTTTGTAGGTAAGGACTTAATTATATTTTCAATTTCATTAATAGAAATTGGGTTATTCGGCAGTTTTATATTTTCTTGACTGAGCTTTGGTAGTTCATATGTTTCTAGGAATCTGTCCATTTCTTCTGTGTTATCAAACCTATGAGAGTAGGGGTTTCTGAAATAGGTGTTGATGATCTTCTGTATTTACACAGATTTTGTAGTGATTTCACCTTTTTCATTCCTCATTGCATGAATTTGGGTTTTTGATTTCCTTTTTTTAGTAATGTTGGTTAGGGGCTTATCAATTTTATTTATTCTTTCAAAGAACCAACTCTTTGATTCATTGATTATTTTCTTAGTCTCTATTGCATTAATTTCTGCTCTGATCTTTATAATTTCCTCCCTTCTTTTGGTTTTGGGCTTGACTTGCTCTTCTTTTTCTAGATGTTTGAGGTGTAGCATCAGGTTATTTGTGCTCATTCTGTTTTCCTGATGTGGGAACTCAGTGCATAAATTTTCCTCTGAGGACCACTTTCATTGCATCCCACAGATTCTGTTAAGTTGTGTTTGTATTTTCATTTGCTTGTAGATGTTATTTAATTTCCTCTTTAATTTCCTCTGTGACCCACTGATTGCTCAAAAGTGTATTATCCAAGTTCCATGTGTTTGTGGGGTTTTTACAGTTTCTTCTATCATTAATTTCTAGTTTCATGGCACTATGATCTTATAACATGCATGGGATAATTTCAATTTTTTTGCATTTACTTAAGTATGTTCTGTGGACTAGTATATGGTCTATTTTAGAGAATATCCCATGTGCTACCGAGAAGAATGTATATTCTGATGTTGTTGGATGGAACACTCTATATACATCTATCATGTTCATTTGTTCTCAGGAGTGATTCATTTCTATTATTTCTTTGCTGATTTTCTGTCTGGTTGATCTGTCCCTTTGTGTCAATGATGTGTTAAGGTCTCCTGTTGTAATTGTGTTATTGCTTACTTGGTTTTTTTTTATTCCTGTTTTTACTTGTTTTGTATAGCTGCATGCTCTGGAATTTGGTCCATATATATTTAAGATTGTTATCTCTTCCTCTTGAAGTTTTCCCTTAACTAGTACGTAGAGACCTTCTTTATCTCTTCAGATCATTCTTGAAGTTCACATTGTCTGCAAACAAAATAACTTCCCACACTTTTTTGTGGGGGAGGTTCCTGTTGCATGAAGTGTTGTTTTCCACCTTTGACTTTCAGACTATGAGTTTCCTTTTGGGTTAGATGCATTTTTTGTAGACAGCATATGGTTGGATGTTGTTTCTTAATCTATTCTGCCAGCCTATTTCTTTTAATTGGTGAATTGAGACCACTTACATTAATGGTTATAACTGTTATATATTGGTTTATTCTTGACATGTTTTCTTTCTGCTGTTACACCTTTATCTTTCCATTCTGTTTATCTGTCTGCCTTGCTTAGTGGTTTTTTTCCTATATGTATCTAGAATGTCTTTCAATATCCTTTGCAGTGTTGGTTTAGTGATCATGAAGTTCTTCATCTGTCCTTTGTCATGGAAGTATCTTATTTCTCCATCCATTTTGAAGGACAGTTTTACAGGGTACTTCAGTCTAGGTAGGAAGTTGTTTTCCTTTAGGATCTAAAACACTTCACTCCATGGTCTTCTTGACTTCATTGTTTTTGTTGAGAAGTCTGCTGTGATTCTGATAGGTTTTCCTTTATGGGTGATCTGACTTTTCTCTCTAACAGCTTTTAATATTCTGTTCTTATGTTGGATTACTGGGATTATGATTATTGTATGTCTGGCTGGAGTTTTATTTTGGTTATGCCTATTTGGAGTTCTATACGCTTCACTTATCTGTATGTCAGTTTCCATTCTCATGTTTGGGAAATTTTCAGCTATTACTTCTG